>NW_026947505.1:45205000-47705000 GCF_034190915.1 Cavia porcellus | reverse complement strand
TTGGTACATTTGTTCCAATCAGTGATCTGTGCTTCATTACACAATGGTCTATCATCATTTACATTAGGAAATCAATGTGTTGATGACATAAATCCATCATTATAGTATCATACAGAGTATTTTCATCACTCAAACACCCTCTGTGTTCTACCTATTCCTCTTACCCTCCTTTTTAGCTTATGATTTTTGTATAGCTGTTTTTAAGAATGTCATATAGCTAGAATCATATAACATGCAAACTTCATGTATTGTCATTTTCACATGGCAATATGCACTTAATTTTTCTCCATATTTTTTCATGCTTGATAGCTCATTTCTTTTTAAGTACTATAAATACACAATTACCTTGATGTAATACAGATTATCCATTTAGATATCAAAGGACATCTTGGTTGTTTGTACATTTTTACAATAAATGATGATCCTTCTACAAACACCCATGTGTAGATCTTTGTGTGTACACAAGTTCCAGGATTATGGGAATAAATACCAAAGAAGGAGACTATGTGATTTTAGGAAAAGAGTATGTTTAGTTTTGTAAGAAACTATCAAACTGTGTGTCTCTCAAAATGTCATTCTCTTTCTTTCTTTCTTTCTTTCTTTCTTTCTTCCTTTCTTTCTTTCTTTCTTTCTTTCTTTCTTTCTTTCCTCCTTTCTTTTTTTCTGTTTTTGGTACCAGATATCAAACTCACTCTTGCTGGGCAAGTGCTTATGTCGCTGCACTAAATCCCCAGCCCTAAAGTGTCATTGTCAGTGCCCACTATCAATGAAAGAGAGTTTCTATTGTTTCATACTCTCACCAGCATTTAGTATTGTCAGTATTTTGGATTTTGATTCTTCTTGTAGGTGTACAATAGTGTCACCCTATTTTTTCCTATCAGTTTGAGAGATGATGCTTCACTTTGGGATAGGAGCATTGAACTTCTTCTCTAGATGTAGCCAAGGAGAGTGAGAGAGAGCGAGAGAGAGAGAGGGTGAGGGCAAGAAAGAGACAGAGAGAGAGAGAGAGAGAGAGAGAGAGAGAGAGAGAGAGAAGAGAGAGAGAAAGAGGATGATGGCAATGTTAGAGGAAAGTCAATGAACCATTTTGGTCTAGGTGTCCTTGAATGTGATGTGTTGTTCCTAATTCAGTTTACAATTACTAAAGGACTAAATGAAAAGTTAATTCCAAGTTATGAGCAAACTAAGGAAGATCAAAATAGACAAATATATTCATTTCCTTAACTTACTAAAGCAATGTGTAACTTTGGTTTGTAAGGCTTGATGTGCTTATTAATTTAGAACTGGATTTAAAAGCATCTATAAATTCTGCATAGTTTTATATTTGTACAACCAGTGGTCCTTTGCTCAAGCCTTGCCTTGCTTCATGCTTTGGAGGTGGGTTGCTCCTACCTGTATCTCAGTTGAGCTCTTTCTATCCCTTCTCACTTATCAAGTGTAACTGAATTAAAGAACTAAGGACTATCAGATGAAATGATCGGTTCTTCTCTATCTCTGCTATCCTGATTCTTTTGACTCTAAGTGTGCTAAGAATCTTATTTCAAGTAAAATTTACAGTACAAAGAAAAAACAATTGGGAACCAAAACCAATTCAGCCATTGTTAATGCTCCCTCTTTGAGTCCCTGACCCCCTGCAGAAAGCCTGCCCTCTGAGAAGCAGAGTCCATTCTTTTGTTTATTCAAGTATTTCATACTTTAAACTTGAAAGCTTATTTTTCCATACAATGCTATATTTTGAAAATTTACCATCATGTATTTATGTAGGGAATTGTTACCTTTGCAAGTGTATTGAGACATATTGAAATTTTCATACATATTGAAATTTTCTCCTCTATTTACATGAGTCCAACTAGCTGAAATTTGATCGAAGGCCTCATCTTTCACTGGGAAAATTTCTGCCATCATAATCAAACCCATCCTTGCATCTGTCTATTATTTTCTGTCTACCTATCATCTATCTACCTATCATGAAGAAGATGTCCCATTCTTCACATAGGCTACAGCATCATCTGTCCTCTGCATTTGGCCACAGCAGTAAAAGGAGTTCATGTCTCAAAATATATTCTATTAAACACAATCAGGTGCCTATTAGTCTATTATTTTTTAGCCCATGTCTTTTACTGTTTTACTCTTTCCTGCTTTTCTTCCTTCTTTGGCCATTCTTTTATTTTATTTTTTTCTTTGTTAACTTCTTTGAATTTCTCATTTGGTAACTCAGGGTTTGGCCCCAAGTCATCATCTTTTCCATCGCTAACTTTTGTTCCTGAGTGATCTCATCAGTTCATGCTTGTGAGATCACGCCTGCTGATGACGCCCACATTTCCACTGGAATTATCCACATTGTGATGAGTTTCTTGCTTTCATGGCTGGATGTTTGCCTGACATCTCTTGTTCGACGTAGCTGAGGCTTTGTGACAGAAGAGATCCAGAATGGAATCCTGGGGTGTCTCCTTCCAGGTCCGCCTTTCCAATTTCTGTTCTCCTTCACATTTAAAATCAGTTTTTCATCAAAGCAAGTCAAAATATGGGAGTCCTCCCATTATGCTAAACTAGACATCACATACACAAGCAAGCTTTAGTGATCCTTACTAGTAAACAGTTCTAACATCCCTTCCTCACCTCAGGCTTATCACTGCCCTCCTTCTCCAGGGCACCTCTTCCCTCAAGAAACAGGTCATTTTCTCTACCTCCCTTTCATCATTCACAATACTCCCCACAGCTGCCACCATCAGTTCTTCAAATAGTAGCAAGTTGGATCTGCTCAATGGTAATTTGACAAATCCTTTCTCGTGTTTAAACTCTTGCATTGGGTTCATTTTACTACTGATAAAATTCAACCTTATTCCCTTTGTATAGGACCATTTGCATGTTTTGTTAAAATAACACTTCGTTTTGCAGAAGGAAGGAAAGAAGGAAGGATGGAAGAAAGGAAGGAAGGAAGGAAGGATCTAATCTTTTAATTAGCCCAAAGTAAGAGTAAGGAGATGGCAAAGACTAAATTCACCTGCGGCTCTGTTTTATTCTCCAGAGCTAAGATACATTTGTCATAAATAAGGCAAAGTTACAGAGGAAAAAAAAGACCTGTATAGTGTAAAACAAGTTTATTTAACAAATCAGTGTGGTTTCACAACAGAGAGTTCTCAGTTCAGAGACACCAGCCATTTAGCTGCTGTGAAACTGGCCCGTGCTCAGAGCCTCCATTCCATCATCCCATAAAACTGAGGTAGGTACACCGGTGAGATAATTAAATGATGGTGAATTTTCATGCTTAGCATGTGGTGGCATTTAAATTCCTTTGGGGGCGGGGTCTTCTGTTTTCAGAACTGTTATACATGTATATTGGTGTGGGCCGGTCATCAACAACAGCGACGTCTCCATTCATGTTACTAAAACTCCCAATATTTTGTAGTGATGTATGCCCTACAGATATCACTTCCTTGAGGTTCCCACCCCGATCAGTACCTGTAGTTCTGCTTCTTGAAAAGTTTGGCAAGTTATAGTTATACCCACTTTACAAATTGAAAAACGTATATGCTCCTCCTGGAAATGCGCATGTAATGTTTACTAGAAGAATCACTGTTAAACAGTATTTCACTAATTTACATATTACTGTGAAAAATCATCCCTCAGTGGCTAACTTTCTTGTTTGATACTTGTGTTTGGCAACTGCTTACATTTTGAAGGCCAGTGCTCTTTGGGCCACAGATTTTCACTCATTGTCCTAGAATTCTGTTGATGCTGCTTTGTGTCAAATGAAAGTTTGGCAAAATTTTACCTTCCAGAAAACATTGTCTTCTTTCTTGTCACAGATCATTTTGCTACTCATTACAAAAATCATTATTTCACATATATATGACAGAGAGGGAGAGAGACTGATATTTAGCTGTGTAGAGTAATTGCAGGAGAAATCTTCAGGAGACACAGTAGATTTTACTATAGACTAGTATCTTCAATTAAATATTTAGATTCATTTTTGTTAGAATGTGAAATTGTATCAGATGTGAAAATAATGATTTCTAGAATTCTAATATTTTATTCCAAAACCATTCTTATTAATTATAATTTTAATATTTTAGAAAAACGTTAAATCTCATACGTGACTGAATCATGCCTGCAATCACAACTTACTAGATTAAGATGAAAGAGAATGATAAAACAGTAATTTTAAGAGTTCACTAGGACAGAGATATTGTTCCACTTTTAATTGAATAAAACAAAGACATGACATTTTTTCTGGCACAGCATAGATTTCAGTAAATATTTAATAAATGAATGAACTCCCGTGTCAAAAAAGAAGTTAGGTTTTAAAACTACAGTTGATGCATAAATATACAGGGTAAATTTCCTTAATAGATACTTTTCCGCCTCCTGCTCCTCCTTCCCCTCCCTCCTCTTCTTCCTCTTCCTCTTCCTCTTCTTATTTTGTACCAGGAATTGAATTCACAAGCTCATACTTGTTAGGCAGGTACTTGTGCCACCAAGCAAATCCCCAGCCCTTTAAAAAGGTACTCTTATACCCCAGAGGTTTTTTTTTTGATAACTTTTTTAGAAGTAGATGTCAGTTCTTATTGATTCATTTTTTTTTTTTACCAAAACAGTCATTAAAATTACTATGTTTTCTTTCTTTTAAAAAGTGTTTTGTTTTGATGATTTTGGGAAGGATAGTTGTCATTAGGCAGATTTTAGCTTATATATTACAACTGTAGCATCTATTAAAGGAAAATCTTATCCAGTAACTCTTATTATATCATAATAAGGTTGACCTTATACAGGACTCCTGTGATAATTATTGAAACAACAGTGATAAGATTTTGTAGTTGGGGCAGGAGCTTAGCCTCAAATCTCAACATAGAAGAGTAGAACTTAGAGCAAAGGAACATGATTCAAGTCAGTGGGTGAGAAATTATGAAGAGGAAATGTAAGAAGGAAGAGAGTTCCTGACTAAATGAACATAGACATAACCTGCAGAATGCTGGAGGATGAGCAAACTGATTAGATATCAAGGGCTCGAATCCTTGCTAAACTCACTTAGCAGGTTCATTGCTAACAGTGGATTTTACAAGGAAGTTTACGGGTAAACGTGAAAGAAGTTTTGGGAACTTACTAAATTTTCTTCAGTCAGAAGATCTTGTAAAGCCCTCAAGATGTAAAATATGCTTTTGGGGTTTGTTATGAAAGATGAAACCCTTTCTTTTGTTAACATTCTTTCTTCACCTACTTCTTTTCTTTTTAATGTTTCTTCATTTGGTCTTATAGTATAAAATGCTTGGATAATTCCCAAGAACTACCAAAAAATGGCTGAGTTAAAAATTGTGAGTCAGTATTACGTTTAATTTAATTCTTTGGAAGACCACATGAGTTCAGTTACTCTTACAGTTGTGAAAATTAATATTATTTAAGAATTGTAGAAAACTGAGACAGAGGTTGTATTCAGCCACATCTAGGTAATAACCTTTTCTCTCCAAGATGAAGTTATAACTTTTTGATGCTGAATTAATTTAAAAAATGAGGTTGTCATAAGTAAAGTAATATAATTGTCAACACAGTTGTTCTTCCATATGAAGATATAAGGGCAAATATAAAGGAGCAAGATATAACAACATCCTTTTAGAAGATATAAATATTGCATATTCCCTTCAGAAACAACAAGGGTAAAGGGTAGTGTGCTGAGATTTGCTATATCCATTTTTTCCAGTGGAACCATTTTATTTCTGTGGTGGATTGAAAACTGATGGTCAATTTAAACACCAGCTGAACTGAATCAGCATGGTTCTGAGTATAGATGGCCCATCTAAGGATTGTTGCCAGCATAAAAAGCAGACCTAGAGAGGAAGAGTGTATGTTGTTGATTGGGGTTGTTGAGTTTTCCTGGAAGAGTTTGTTGAGCATCTTACCTGATATGAACTTGGCTGTTATCATTTGATGAGATCTGGACCTTGTTGTTGCTGAGAATGGCAGCAGTTCTCTTTGGGGGAGCTCTGGTACTTACTTGGAGCATTGTTGCCTGGCTCCAGAAGGGAAGATGGTGTGCTCTTCAGTCTCCAGGATAAGCTTGTCACGTGGGCTTCCTGATATGAACTTGGATGTTCTCATTGTCAGGACTTTGTTGCTGAGGATGACTGTGGTACTTTTCAGAGGAGCTCTGGTTCTTACTTTGTGCATTGCTTCCTGGATGCAGTGCAGAACCCTCAACCTTGCCTGCACAGACCTTTCATCACACTGGCATAGACTTTCTAGCTTCTACCACTGACCTCGTGGCCTTTCCAGTGCAGATCTATGAAGCAGGTTTGCACGAGTCATTGTTGTGGGCTCTAGGCCTCCAGTTGGACTCATGGGGACATTGTCAAGGGCTCTAGGTCTTCTGCTAGACTCATACAGGACATTGCTATGGGATCCAGGCCCTCAGCTGGATTTCTTGGGTATTAGTGTGTAGACAAATTTCCTGTACTTCTTATATTTAACTCTTTGGGTGACTGCTATAAAATAATACTATAAATTATGTGTCCTGTATATAATTGTTCTTGAAAATTATGACCACAAAAACTTCATTTATATCTTTTTATTTTTTTTTCTTTAATAGACTAATATTTTTTATTGTGCCAATGTTATACATGAATATACTTTGATCATATCTTCTCTCTTTCCTCATTCTCCTCTGTATCCATTTCCTCTTCTCTAATAACCTCCTTTTCACTTTCATGTTATGTTAATGGTTTCTTTGTTGCTGTGTAATACTACATTTGACATATTTATCATATTTTCTTTTTCCATTTATCCTTTGATGGGCTCTATTATAATTTTATATCCTGGCTATTGTAAATTCCATATATTGTTTATTGTAAATAGTGATTTAGGAAATGTGGGTAAGCAGGCATCTCTGTAGCATGCTACCTTTAACTCCTTTGAGTGTGTACCAGGGAGTGGAATAGCTGGTACATATTGCACTATTGTTAATTTTTTGAGGAATTTCCGTAGAGGCCTGATTTCTAAAAAGACTTCATACCTGTAGATGAAATTTTGTAAGCTTCATCTAATGTGTGTATATTTTAGGTGCTGGATATTGTGTGTGCACGAATATGTTTTTCTCATTACATTTAGTCATGAAATGTAGCAAAAAACAACAAAGAAGTTTAAGCTTAAGTAAATAATCGTGCAGAGAAATTTGCTATGCACGCATAAGTAATACAACAAAATGCTCATAAATCGTTATACGTTATCTGAACGAGGCTAGAAATTCAACCAGTTTGATGAAGGTGAATAACAGTAGAGCACAAGTGACTTTGAGTCTTCCTTTTCCATACAGGAGCTTGCTCACACTTGCATGTGCCTGGAAATTTGATCCTTTCTGCAGAAGCCCCATTCATTGGTTAATCTTCTTCATGTCAAGCTACCATTTCTATACCTGCTATTTGTACCACCCTCTGTCCTTTGAGGACACAAAGAACAAATTTAATTGCTGTTCTGTATGACAATGGATATTCAATAATGCATTCATTCTCATTCGATGGATCTTTATAGATCAACATTCATATTTAGGCACTAAGGACTCAAAGGTCACAAAAACCAAACCCTGTTCTCAAGAATGTCAGTCTATTATGTGAACTCTTTAATGTTGCTATTCTGCAGGATTAAACACCCCTTTTTCCCTTTTGATATTTTTTGTGTGTCACAATTTTAGACCTTTTTACTATTCTTCCCTTTCCAGTGAGTTTGAGTTGAAACTCATCGAAGTGTGGATTCCTGGACTGAACACCACTCTATGGGTGCTACTTGACCAGGTTGTATAGACATAAACATTCTGAGTCAGGACACTCGGATCCTATTTTACAGCCAAAATTTTCATCGGCGAGTCACATCACAAATGACAGTTTCATACTATGGAACTGAGTAAAAATTCAATATTCTGTCTTCATGAACCTGCCCAAGCTACTTGTATTAATATATCTACCACTGCTCCTCAAATGAATTTTTTGTGTGTTTTCTTTAATGTATATCATTGCTTCTTTTTCTAGAGTGCCCTCATGGAGATCTGTTTTAAACATAAATGTTTTCAAATCGGGCATGGTTTCAAATCAGACCACCATGACTGCGCTCAGGAGGCTGAAGCAGGAAGGTTACAGATTTGAGGTCAGTCTGGCTCATACAGTCAGTTCAAGGCCAGCTTGGATTGTAATAGACTCTGTGTCAAAAAAATTAAGGTTTTCAAATGATAAATCAATGATTTTTTTTGTTTATTTGTTCAGCATCTGCATTCTTTCCTTATTGCCATGTGGTAAGTCTAGAAGAATCGCTGTCCAGTAAGTTGAACCCTTATTTAGTTCAGACATTACTAATTATTGTAGTGTATATTTCAGTAGCATGTATCTTAAATTCATATTCATAACCAAGCAATCCTCAAATAGCTCTCTGACATGAGATGATTTTTATGAATAGAGATAATAAATCCAAAGTCTGTATTACTGTTCTGACTTGTTTTGCCTTAGATTTGTAAGAATTACATTACTAAATCATGTATATTGCTAGGGAGAAATTTATTATTTTCACAGTTGGTCCAAGAGCTCCTCTTAAGGGCAGCAGTGTTTCTAAGACTACGATATTCCATTGGCATTCCATTCCATTCTGAGAGCCTACTCTGGAAGAAGAGAGTAAAATAAAGAACAATTTGAAGAGATTAAGAAGAAATGGAGATTCAGGGATATGCAAGAAAAAAACAGAGATAAAGGAGGCAGAATATAATGGGGAGATGGAAACTGACCAAAAGTGGCCAGAACATTGTGGCTAGAGAACTTTAAGCTTTAAAGTTTTCTGATCAGGTTCTTTGCTGCTTGGCTGTATGATATAACACCCCTCTCCCTTGGCCATTACCACAAAACTTTCATAAAGTCTGCCACATGCAGATGCTTTCTGTGAGTGATATTTCAGCTGACATCAGTGACCAAGCATTCTATTCATAACCTGGTCAGTTCAAGCAGAAAGATGGAGAGCAGGGAAAGCAGGCTATCTGCATGTGAAATTAGCCTTAGAAGACAAGTCCCCTGGAAATCAGTTCTGTTGTATAGGACATCTCAGAGGACAACATGACACAGTCAACATGTGGGTTACATTTACATTTCTGCCTGCCAGCTAGACTTGAAGTAACTTGAGTGCAAGAACTGTACATGTGATTTTGGTGTCCCTCGTGCCTCGCCTTCAGATTTCCCCATTGCCTGTCTCACTTTCAGTTTCCAGCTCTTTACTCAGCAACTTTTGAGCTGTTATTCAAACATTTCTCTTTTCCAGGGAAATTTCTCATTTGCTACATGTCTAAAGTTTAAGGCCACTCTTCCGAGCATATTGTTTACACAAATACAATATGTTTCCCATTAGTAACTATGAACCACAGTCAAATATGACAGTTTTAATCAATGCTGATTTTCTTGGTATTTTATATTACTTAGAGTAACATCAGCAGTATTTGCTTCTTTCAATCATAATATTTAGACAGGTACTTTACCTTGAAGCTAACCAGAAATTTCTTCCCTTAAACTTTAGAAGTGATATTAATTTATAGAAAAATAGTACTGTACAGGTCAAGTGTTTGTGTCTGAATGTACATTCGGGCCACAACACATAATTTTATGCTCTATTATCAATGTACCATTGTCAATCTTAATTTATTGTGATAAATATTGAGACAGTATCCTCTCTACTTTTCATAGTAAGTACAACAGTTAGAGTATTCCTGTTTGATGTAAAACTTGAATTAGTTTCTTTCTGCATATATTATGGTCAGATGCATTACTTTCATGTTTGTTTAGAAAAGTTTAAAAAGGAAATCAGCATACCTTTTTGTTTTGTGATATTATTGCCAATAGCTAGGACATAGCATCAACCTTGTTATCCATCAGTAGTGGAAATGGGTTAAAAAAATGTGGTGCATGTACACAGTGAAACGTTATTCAACCATAAAGCTGGAACAATCATTTCATTTGCAATAAAATGGATGGATCTAGAAGATTCTATGTTGAGTAAAATAAACCAGATACATAAGAACAATTACTCTATGTTTTCTGTCAGTTATGTAAACTAAAATTAAGTTGATCTGGAATTAGAATAGTGATTTCTTAGAGACTAATTAGGATTTGAGTATGGCAAGGGTGAATGAATTAACTCAGTTAAATCATTGTACCTGTGTATATGTGTTGAAATATCACAATGAATCCCAGTAATATGTATAATTAATTCATGTTAATCATAAATAATCTAAAATGTATTATATGTACTAAATAATATTGTTACAGGTAGCTGAGTTTGATAGAAATATAGGCAGCCAGACAAGGCTAGGCCCTTGAAGGAGCCAGTGCAGAAGACCAGATACCTTGCAACAGTGGGGGAGACATGCACCTCTAATGTGGGCCAGATCACAAGACAAAAGATAAAACAAATGCACCCACATTTTCTAAGGATAGACATCAGGGAGTGATACCTATATAGGTCTCTATCACCTTCAGGAACCCAGAAGTCACTAACCCCAACCTGCTACTGCAAGAGACTCTGCTCTATATCCATGCCCACTTGCTATATGACTGGTTTCTCCAATTTTTCCACAATTTAATCAATTTTACCTGAGCAGTGAATCTCACTGATTGACCGTAATTCTGTCCCACCTCATACCCACCTTGAGAATTGCCATTTTTCTCCTACCTTGGACCTGCATCACCTAGAAAAGACAAGGTCCCTAGAAAATAAAATCCCTGAAAAAGACAAGGTCCTTAGCAACCTGCTCCAGACCCCTTCTCTCTCAGAGAGAAGCTTTACCTCAGTTAATATATTTTGCTCCTAACCTCCATTGTTCCTAAAATTCCTTCTTCAATTTTAGAGAACACAAACTCATACTGGAGACCTAGTAGTTTGGAGGTTTCTTTTCCTTATATGAATATTATACATATTATAGATCATACTTTATATGTTAATATATTTTATATGTTAATATGTATTATATTGAAGACACTGTATTGGTACAATCTTCTATGGAAGCTAAATTTATCAGCATTTACCAATGCTAAAATATGATGAAATTTACAATTATGAATTTAAACTTAAATTCTTTATAGAAATGTTTTAAAGGTATATCTGCACGAGCTATTATATTTATGCATTACTTCAGAGAGTTGGGCTATGATCAGCAGTTAGAATAGCAGACCAACAATAGGAATCAAGAACACACAGGTTCTGTTTGTGATCTTGCCACTAACCAGCTGAATGAACTTGATCACCTTTCCAAATTTTATTTTGCTTGCTTAAGAGAAAGAATTTTGTGAGTGTCAATCAGGGCTAATCATCTTTATAATTTATAATTCTTCATGGAAATTAAAGCTATTTTCTTAATTTAAAAGCTCTTAGCAAGGAATTTACTTACAGGAAATACCTCTGAGAATGCTGATAGAAACTGAAGGATTAAGCCAAGAATTTTATTTATTGTAAAAGTAGACTTCATTAGTTGCAATGGTACGTTATTTCCAGTGGATCACAAACATCACATATGCTCACAAATGATAACGCTTTGAGACAGCATCATCTGGGAGGACATTAATTTGTTTTTATTCTTTAAAATTTTATTTTAACTTCCTAAGTCTGAAACTTAGGGAGAGAACTGTAACAAAAACCAAGCAAAACTCCCGATCTAGAGAGGCTGCCAGGATGGTGTGAACTGAGGCATTGTTCTTTGTCTTCTGCTTTGGTCCCAGACCATTCCTTCCGCCGTATGGGGACATTCATTTTGGCACCTAAACCCTTTTTCAGTCACAAGTCATTTACTCTCCTCCTCTTCATGTTTTCAAAGAAAATTACCCGATTTCTTCCTGTGTAGGCAACTCGTGGGGAGTTTTCCTAGAGTCACTGCCAGCGCAGTCGTTGCATTGTAATGGGGTTCCTTTGCAAAACTGCTTTTGAAGCTTCCACTGAGAAGTCTGTTTCTCAAAGACAAAGAATTAAAACAGCCCAATGCAAGAACTCCCAGAAGATTTGTAGTTTCCAAAAGAACAAATAGATAAATTCTTAAGTTTAAAAAAATCAAAAGGAGGATAATGGATTAGGAATGAGGACATTTTATCCTGAAATAAATAATCTATGATTTGTTAAAAAAAAAAAGTTGGTATGCAATAATCTTAAAATGATAATTCAAAATGATGCATACTGGCTTTCCAATTGTTTCCTTTTAGTTTTTGTAGTGTAATGGTGTTTATGATTCTATTGAGCTAATATAAATCTTTGTGTTAATATTTTTTCTTTAAGTCCGTACCAGGGATCAAACTCAGGACCACACGCTTGCAAGGCAGGCGCTTATGCTGGTAAGCTAAATCCCCAGCCTTTGTCTTAATATTTAGAATGACAGTAAGACTATACAGGGTAACTGGATAGAAATGTCTTCTCTATATCAGAGTTTGAACATGGAGAAAAGAAACGAGGATTATGCCATACTATTAATTCATCAGGTTAGAGCCAACTTTCAATATAGCATTAAGATTTAATTTCTATTTCTCTAGCTCCATTTTTTAAAACAATGACCTGTCATACCGATTCTATGCATCAAGATATAAAGAACAATGCCAAAGATTTGATTCTTAGTGGTGGGAATCATGGCTAGTTTGAAGCAAAAAGAGAATTTTAAACAATTGGAATCTTGGCCTGCATCACTTGATCAATTGCCTCAGACTTCCACTCCTTTTTGCAAATTTAAATGTAATGCTTGACTTAAAAATAAACTCGCTTTTCTACGTTTTGGAGCCTTGACTATGAAATATTTCCTCTCTAGAAACATTAATAAAAAGTTGCATATATTAAAAATTCAGATTAGTTCTTGAATGTGTATACTACATCTGCAGTGATTCTCAATGGTCTTCAGGGAAATGCATGAGTTTTGTGGTACAAAAAAGTATTATTTTGCATCTGCCTTGGGGACTGAAATTATTTTAAGTTAGTTCTTAGGGTGCTTTAGTTTTTCCTGATGGCTGCAACATATTAAAGGCATTGACTGAATGTAATTTAGTACTAACGTACCAACCTAAAGGTCAGTTTTCAGGTTTTGATGACATTACTGTGTCCAGTTTATTCAAATCTATTTAAATCAATTAGTGTATGTTGTCATGTAATACTGAGGTTTTGTAGGCTATGGAAAAATATAGTTGTGTAAAATGAAATATTTGTGCATTAGTCAGAACTTTTTTGGCTGCAAAGCTTAGAGATAAAATTTGCACCAGTTTACACCACAAATTCCTAGTAATTAAAGCAAGAGCAGAGTTAATAAGTTGTGGGATGGGCAAAGATACAACTGATCTAGATTCAAGATTATGTAGAAGCATGAACTTTATACTGCCAGGACACTGTGTCATCACCTCTTCTCTCTGATTTATTGTGTACTTCATATTTACTTTCCCTTTCAAAAGAGGAGTTTAATCTATGTGAAATATCAATAGATTCAAAATTGACTTATTGTTCCTACCACTAGATTAGACTGATTCTTTTTTTTTTGTCTTTTTCCTTTTTATCGGTACTGGGGATCACGACTGCCTGCTTGCAAGGCAGGCGCTTATGCCGCTGAGCTAAATCCCCATTCCCCCTGATTCTCTTTCTTAATACAAAAACTTCATAGAAGAGTTTCCATGTGGTTGTGTATTATAGGCTTATGCATAAGCCTCGTGTGCATTATGCACGGCTGGTGTACAGTGGTCTGTATGAAGATGGTAACTAGTGCCAAATCTTCCTCTGATCTTAGCGTACTTGCTTTTTCACAGTTTGTACTTTTATGGTCATATAAGGACCAAAGTCAAAGGCCTTGGCTTGTGTGAAAGTAGGCTATGGAACCGAAACAAATACTCAATGAAAGCAGAGGACAAGAAAAAATGTGTATTGGAAAAAGAAGATGGCAAATGAACTTAAAAATTTAAGTCTGATTGTCAGTGAAAAAGTATTCCACAGTTTTTCGTAGTGTCTTGCCCTAATAGAAGACCAAGGATTCAATCTGCCCTTCCTAACGTTTAGGAAACTCAGATTCAAAACAAACTTCAAACTATCTCTTGAATTTTGAATGTCTTGGATACCTTGACCACAATAATTCAAGTAACCTTTTGTTACACATGCAAATTAGGTCGTGCAGGATCCAGAAACACAGTATATTCAGATATGAGCACATGATTCAATATTACAAATCAGCTAGGGAAACAAATTAGTCAAACCAGAATCATAGAAAGAAAGAAGAAAAAAGAAAACAAACCATAGAAATTAACTCTTTAGAACTTCAAATATTGATAGTTTTAGATATATATAATATAAAATACATGTGTTTAGAATGCTTAAAGAATTTAAAAAGACAAAAATACATGAAAAAGAAGATTTGTCAAATGGCTATTATAATCTGGGAAAAACAAAACAAACCCAGATGGGATTTCCAGAAACATATATCTTATTAGGTTAACAATATTAGATACAAGTGGAGAGAGAACCAGTGACCTAAAAGAGTAGTCTAAAGATATTACACAGAGTTTAGCAGATTCTAGTGTAGAGACACAATATGACCAAGAATCAAGGTAAGATACATAGAGGGCAGTCTAAGAAAACATACTGTAAGTTTAATTATAAACTCAGAGAAAAGTGAGCATTAGGAAATCTCATTACTCAGAATCTATGGAAGATATGTATCTTCAGAATCAAGAAGATTAAAACAATAAGGAAAGTGCTAAACAGTAAAGACAAATAGAAAGCCTCAAAATAAATAAAAATTCTTTTAAAGGAAAGATAATTGGCACCATAGCAAACTTATCTTGAACAATAAAAACAAAAGATATTAAATACCATTGTCAAATAATATTGTAAAGTTTTACACAATTTTGTGTTAAAAGCATTGAGTAGAAATAAATGTTGTTTATACATCAAGGCCAACCATAATTCAAGAGAGTTTACAAAAGAAAGGAGTTCAAGAATACCAAAGGTCTCAATAATTGTAAATAAATTAAATTTGCCAAGTAGGTGCAAAGATGTTTCAGACTAAATGAAGGTAGACTTCTGCTTTTATTGGTTTTCAGTGTCACATATGAAACATAGATTTTAATATAATGGCTGTACAGAGTTGGAAAAGTATAGCACTCAAATACTAACCAAAAACACTGATAGATGCTTTAATAGTAAATAAAGTAGGAATTAAAGAAAAGTCATAAGTAGAATTACAAAAGTTTTAAATAATTTAACATACTGTAAAAATATAGCAACTAAGGTTGCATATACTCTTATTATATTATTTTTCATAAAGAAATTTACTCTAAAAATTTATAGCAGCATAATTTGTAGTAGCTAAGTCTTGGAGGCAATTCAAATGCCCATCAGTTGAGGAATGGATTTAAAAAGATGATATATTTTTGGAGTACTACTCAGGTATAAAGAAAGATAAATTCAAGGCTTTTATAGATAAATAGATGCAACTAGAAACCATAGTTATAAATGAAATAAATCAGACTCACACGTATAAAAATCATATTGTCTCTCTCATTTAAAAAACTGAAAGAGTAAATGAGAACCAAAGGTACAATAGATATTGTGAAAGGTAAAGAAACTGCTCAAGAGGAAAGAACAAGTGGAATGGAGAAAAATAGAAAAGGAGGGGAATATATATATATATATATATATATATACACACACACACAATACAACTAAGACAATTGTATTACTAATTTTATTAGTGCATGGAAAGAAACTGAGTGCTTACATTGTTTGATCTGTTTTGCATGCCTGCATATTGTTATCTGAAAAACTATATAGAAGACAATGATATGCAATGTAGTGACAATTGTTAATTTCCTATCATCTTGTTTTGCAATCCTATATCATGTTTATTTAATTTTTGTTTTACTTTTATTGTTTTGTTTTCTTATAATCTCTTTAAAGTAAAAAAAAAATAGAACTAGAAGATGTTGACAATCTCACTAAGGAGAAAATAAATGAGGAGGATCAAAAGTAAGACAGGATTACAAAAAATTTGAATAATAAAACCTTCTTTTAAACATTTTTAAATGAACCCCGAATTATCAATTAGAATATAATTTCTTCTTATGATATACAAGAATCGTAAGAACTGACCACATATACATTGACCAAAAATGAATGTATCAGTATTTCATAGTCTTGAAGTCATATAATATTTAGGATAGGAAATGATTAAAGGATGAAAAAGCTTCATAATAAAATCTACAGAATACTAAGAAGTATCCATTAATTAAATTCTTACACATCTAATGTTGTGAGATTGAATTGAACTGATACTTACAGGGTGGTTTGTTGCCATAAATGATCACATTATAAAATAATAACATTAAAACATTGAAATATACAAAATTTTAAAAATAAAATGAAAATAAACACCCAAAAAGTGGAAAAAAGTATAAGAAGCAGGTATTTATTAGCAAGAAGAAAAATTTCAAAAAGAAACCAACAAAACAAAACATAAATTGACTGAAAATACCAGTTGCACCAGTTAAGTACAACTTTGGATGGTGTTATCAGAGACAAAAGAAGAAACGGTATTTGAAAAAAAAGTAAAAGAAAGAAGTAATAGATAGATTACAACATATTCCACCAAAACTTTGAAAGCTTGTATAGTGCACACATTATCTAGAAAGAGAAAACGTCATGATTTACTCAAGAAGAAATGGAAAATGAAACCCTTACAATTGTGAAACTAGGTAGAATCACTAGTTGACAGCACTGTAAGACTCACGTACATCTTCAAGGCTGTTCAGAACTGCTTGTGTTTTCACAGAGCGTGGAGGCCAAAGTGGCCTAAAGCCATCCCTGGCTTATTAGCTCTTTTAGATTTGGACTAAGATGTTGAGAAAGATGAGTGAGATTTATCTCACACAAGTGGGAAAATGTAATCTGAATTCCATGAAAGGATTAAATTTAATATCCTCTCTTCAGAGAAAATTTCTCAATGTTGGTCTGTTGCTTTATCTCATAACTTGTTAACGCAGTCTGTGTGATCACTGTAGCATAGGCACACTCTCTCTTTACAGGTTTTGTTACTTAAAGTGACTCTCTAGCCAGGAAAAACTGATATGATTCTCTTGTATCTGTACATAAATTTTCTTTATGAAGCTGCTATTGACCTTGACCTCTTTTTAAAGGGCAGAACCTATCCAGAATGTGGAGCACAGCAGAGAATCAGCATGACTGTACAGGTGATTTGCAGTTCTCCAATGGGATTATTCATATTTTATCCCACTTATTACTGATTATAATTTCTTAATATTTTATAGGACAACTTACATTAGATACATTGACCTTTCTTTGTAAAACATATTGTGCATTTTTCAGTCTAACTTTTGTAAACATTTGCCATATAAATATATGTTCAATGTGTCACAATTTTCCACTTTATTTATCCACTTATGTATATATATATATATATATATATTCCACTTATATATTTCCATATATATATATATATATATATATACATACACACATATGTATGTATACTTTGAAGGTATATCTGCTTTACTTAATCATAGTCAAACATGAAGGAAGAGATGTGTACATATAAGGAAATGACAAAAGTATCACACCCAGAAGGAGCTTTCATTGCATATAGGGAGGTTATTTGCTATAGAAGGAAGGAGCCACACATGATCACACATTCACTAACAAGCTGTGGCCAGAATCTCAAGCTCCCCACCCACTCTCAGATGAAACAGTGTGGCTCATCAAGGAACTTGGCACATTTTGCATACAGCTTCTGAATGTTGCAGCCTTGAGGGTTTCTCAAAACAATAGATGCTGAAGTATAATGCAATAGTCAACAGCTGAAAATTTCTTTGTATTGTGAACACCATTTGCCATCTTCTAGCCAGAATCAATACTCACCTGTTAGGCTCTTAACCCATAGCTAATGCTGTATTCTGTGTGTATAATTAGTGTGGTGATTATGTTATACATCAATTTGACTGGGTAAAAGGATTCCCAGAAGAGAGGCACATGTGAACCAGAAGGGTTACCAGTGAGAAGGGGCGTCATCCGATCCATTGAGAGTCTCAGTAGAGCACAATGACAGGTGAAGGGTTAATTTGCTTTGCAAGAGCTAGATCATCCATTATCATTGCCCTTGAGCATGGACTTTTCTGGTTCTCAGGCCTTCAGTTTGAAGTGAAACTACACTTGCACCTTTCCTAGGCTGAACCTTTCAGACAGCAAATACTGGATCTTCTTGGCCTCTAAAATTATGTGAGTGATTCCTCAGAATAAATCAGTGTCTATATGACTTACTGGACTAACACACTTATAAGCTTACGTTCACTGTGCATCCTCTCATCTCTCTAGTAACAGTTTCCAAGTTGCATTTGGAAAATGATCCAGCCTTGGTTTGTGCTGTCTTAAAGACATTCTCTATCTTGTCTCATTTTGTCTTGCTTGAGGATAATACATGTGAGCCACAGACCACTCAGAGTATCTCTCTGGAGAGTCTGATCTTTTTTTTTTTTTTTAATGGAAAAGGGTAAAGCAAAATTTCATAACAAAAAATAGAAGAATAACAATAGTTAATATATTACATGTTGTTATCTTAAGTAATTACTCAAGGTACAACATATGGGCACAAAAATTTATTCCATATTAGCACAAATCTAATTTTTAAGGAAGTAAGAGACACTAATAGTATAAATGACTTGCATTTTTCCCTTTTCTGTACTGTCCTTTCTCCTTTCACTCAATCTCATTCCTTTTTGTTTTGAACAATTTCTTTCCATTTCACAATGTCCACTGTACATTTTATACCTTATTTTTTCTTTCAATCTCTGACTTGAAATTATACTACAAAGCTACTGTGACAAAATCAGAATGGTACTGGAAAAAATAAATAAATTAAAAAAATAAAACAGACCTTGAAGACCATTGGAACTGATTAGAAGATGCAGGCACAGCTGCAAACACTCTCAGCCACCTTATCTTTGACATAGGGGCAAACATGTTCACTGGATAGAAGATAGCCTCTTTAAAAAATGGTTCTCAAAAAACTGGCTCTTTACGTGCCAGAGATTAAAACTGCAACCATATCTATAGCCATGTAATAAAATAAGTTAAAATAGATCAATGGTCTAAATATTAAAGCAGAAACACTAAGTTTACTGGAAGAGAAAATAGACATTTTGAAGACAAAGATGTAGGCTGAGAGTTCATGAACAAAACCCAGATTATGTAGGAAACACTTCAAAGAATCAACAACTGAGATCTCATCTTACTCAAAAGGCTTTTGCACAGTGAAAAAAATCACCAAGAAAGTGAAGAGATAACCCATAGAATGGGAAAAATTTAGCCATTTGTCCCTCAGACAAAAGACATTTTATCTAAAACATACAAAGAATTTTTGAAATATCAGACCCTCTCAATTCAAAGTCTCATTCCAAAAACGGGCATCTAAGATGAATACACACTTCTTAGACAGAGAAATACAAATAGCAAGTAAGTGAATGAAGAAATATTCAACATTACTGGTGATTTGAGAATTGCAAATTAAAACAACCTAGAGATTCCATCGCACCACAGAAAAAATGGCTAACATCAAAAAATCAATCATTAACAAATGCTGGAGGGACTACAGAGAAAAAGGAACCCTTCTCCGCTCTTGGTGGGAATGTAGGGTGGTATAACTACCGTGGAAATCAGTGTGGAGATTCCTAAAAAATGTATGATTAGAGGTCCCATTCCACCTAGCTATTATCCTTCTGGGTGTCTGCCCAGAAGAATTTAAAATATCATCCCATAGTGATATATGTGCACTCATGTTTTTAGCTGTACAATTTATAATAGCTACATCATGTAAGCAACCCAAATGCCTATCAACCGAGGAGTGGATAAAAAAGGTGTGGTCTTTTCATAGAATGGAGAACTAAGTCATAAAGAAAGAGCAACTTGAGCCTTTTGTAGGTAAACAGATACAATTTGAGACCATACTTGTGTATTTTTCTATACTTTGTATGTTTAAAAGTTCTTCACTTTAGGGAAAGAGATTGTATTAACACAGATTGACATCAAGATGCCCTAACTAATAGAAAGCAGGTGCTTTGGGAGACTTCTGACTAAGATATTTCTAGGTAAGAATTGTTTTTACTGGATTTGCCAAACTGCACCACTTATACTGCCACAGACTCAAACTGAAACTGACTGTAATTTGTCATCTTAATGAAATTAATGTCAGCAGAACACTTCTGACTCTGTCACTTTATAAGGAGTTGAGAAAGTAATTCTAAATTTTTACCTTCATTTTCTGATCATGAATTAGACATATTTAAATGTAAGGAAATTTGAAGTTTTCTGAAGAATTATTATAAATATGTAGAAATACTCATTTTGCCTTAAAATTTAAAAAAAAATTATGTTAATTTTTAGTTTAAAATATTTTTCCAGAGAATCTGTAAGTTCAGTCTACACGGTACCTTGTTGGTGTTAGTGCCAAGAATATGATAGCAAATAATTCGTGTCAAATATTTTTAAGATATTTAAAAGATAAAGTAGTAATAGGGCGATATTAAGGATTAGAGATATAAAATTATACTTATTTATCTTTAGGGATCTTTCTTGAAATATATGAAGGTAGCTTAGTAAATTTATTTAACTGAATTTGAGCAGATATCTCAGTGGCTTCTATATACTCTAACAGGTATTTATTGAATGCTTATTGATGCATAAGATGGTTTTAAACTTTATAATGGTACATTAAAATTACTGAATATAACAGAAATTTGAATGTATATGTTTAAATAATTTCTTTAATATTTGCAATACAAAATGAATATATTCATTGTGGGTGTTAGTTCATGTGTGTATTATATTTTGATCTCTTCTTTCCCTTTCCTGTCCTCTCTTCCCCACAGCCTTAGATCCCCTTCTCATCTCCACCAAGTCTATTTTTGACAGGACTCTTTAGGTTACTAGATTGCCCAGGCTGGACTTGAACTTGCAGTCCTGCTGACTCAGCTTCCCAGAATAGTAGGGTTACAAGTGTGCACCATCACGCCCTGATCACTTAATCTATTATCAACCCTGAAAGTTTTCAGTCCAACTCCAATGTAGTACAGCTGAATTATGTTTAGTTTAAGTTAGTCTCTAATAGTTTTCAGATTTTGTGAAGTTTCAGTATTCAAAAGAGTGACTATCATTTTCTGAAAGTTTTGTCTTCTCTTCATCTTCTTTGTTCTTGATCTTTCTTCTGCTTCTCCTCTTTCTTCCATTTTCCTTTATTTCAAAAAGTTTCTCTGGGTATCACCGCTTCTCCTCTATTGACTTAACCGTACTAATTTCCTCAGTGGCAATGTAGAATGCTCCTGGGCAGAAATCTATGGGTTCATTTGTCTTTCTAAGTACAAATCACAAGAACAAGGTGCAAAGTTTGGATTCATTTATCTTTACAAGGCTTGCCTGCAGCTCTGGAGGAGCCACTTTCATCTGTTTTAAGTGAGTTTGCTTTTAACTATTACAGATATCCAGCTGGAAAAAACACAGGCAACAAAATCTATGGTTATTCAACGTGATGCTTAGTCAGGTAAATCTCCTGGAAAAAACATGGTTCAGTACAGAGATCACAAGTTTGAAACTATCTGCTGCCAAAAAAGTGATTCAGTCTAATGATATGATTTTTTAGAATAAATTATTTGATTTACCGAGTTTCTTCAATCTTAAATGCAAACTAGATTTAATTTAATGAAATGTGAATATAGAGCAAATTAAAACATTTTCTGCCAACCTTTCTTAATTTCACAGCATGAGTTTTCAAATAATTCATTTAGTCCACATTTTGAAATCATAAGCATTTTAGAAATCTTAGTTTTATTTTTCGTTTTAAATTTGTTTATTTTGAGTCCTTTAAATACTTTAAGAAGGTATGAGCTGGGTGTGGTAGCACATGCCTGTAATCCCAGTACTAAGGATGCTGAGGCAGGAGGATCATTGAGGGTTCATGACTGACCTGAGCTACAAAGTGAGCTCCAGGCCAACTTGAACTGCATAGTGAGGCCTTGTCTCAAAAAGACTGAAAGAAAAAAACAAAATAAAACAGACAGTATGCTATTTAATCAAAGACAATGACCTGATGATTAGCATTTCTTTCTATATTGAAGAAGTTGGTAGAAATCTCCATTAAAATGAGGATTTTAACATAATAAGTAATGTTTCCCATATTTTGTTCACATTCACACACAGACTATCTACTTCCTCTGGTGGATGAGAAATATCCAGCTAGATGTCACATACTATTTTGTTACAAGACATTCAAGAACATGTTATGAGGTTAAGTACATACTCTAGAATTCTTGACAAGAGCTGGTTCTCAAATTTGCAGAATGATATGTACTAATATATCGGGATGCTCTCAGACAAACTTTAATAGAATATCATTTTATAGTCTGTCCTCTTCTTATGGAAATTAAGCAAGTTCAGTTTAATGACAGTTTTATAACTGTTCCAATATCCTTTATCTTTCATAGAAACCAGAACCATAATTTCTAGGTAGACATAGTTCCTCTATGAGAAAATTTTCCATTTCTGAGTTTTCTTAGATATGTTGTCACTAATTTACTAATTTACTGTCACTAATCTCAGCTAATTTACTAATTTACTGTCACTAATATTAGCTATTTGTTTCGTGTCATTTTTATCTTTAGGGTCTACATAGCCACTTGGTTTCTAGCCTTCCCCCACTTTATTCTAAAATATCCTGTGAGAGTAAGACCAAAACAACCTAAACTCTTAAGGACTCCCCAAGCTTCACATAACACTTTTAATACCATATCATTGGTTAGAATTTGTAACATGGCTATGAGCAGAGAATTGAAGGCATGTCTTTTTTTAGTTTTGAAGGCTGTGATTCTGTTACTAGCAAAAATTATAAGAATGGATACTGGATAGTAAACAGAAGCTTTTTTTTAAAAGGAGAGGGTTGAATTGATCTCTATAGGATGCCAACTCTTTTTTTTTTTTTTTTTCTATGCTTAGTTTCAAACTAGGGTCTCACACATGGTAAGCAATCACACCCTCAACTTTAGAAAGCAACTTTTAAATTGAGGATAGGTAGAGAAAACCATGAGTGAAATCTATTGAAAGACAGCCAGAGAGGTAGAAAGAGAACAAAGCCAAATTTGTAGAGCAGTAGGTGGCACATCAACTACCAGAGGATAATACTGAGGAAAAGATAATTTAATTTGACTTAAATGAGGCCTTTTGAAGCAATGTAGTATTCATTTCCATTTTCTGATGTCTGTCATTTGAGAATCCACCAAGCACTTGGGGGAATGGAAAAACAGAGCTAGGAACTTTCTGATACTGAGTTGCAATTTATCATTCTGTAGTTTTGCAAATTTATCAGTCACATTTGAAACAATTAGCAGGGAAAAATTCAGGAATAAATCCTCAAATTTTTTCTTAATTGAATTTTGCAAAAAGAGATAACACAATTCAATCTGGAAAAACAGTCCTTTCTGCAAGTAAATGCAAAGCATCTAGTTGCAGGAGCAACGAGATGTCCACATGCGATAAAATGAAGCTGGATGCTTATCTCACAGCAAACAAAAATCTAACTTAAAGTGGAACAGAGGCCTGAATATGAGTTAAAACTATAGAAATCTTAGAGGAAAGTATAAGAATATATCCTAATGGTGTTAGATTAGGTAATAGTATTTTAGATGCCAAAAGCATAAGTAAAAGCAAAAAAAAAAAAAAAACAACTCAATAATTTGAAAACTATTAAAGGTAGTGAAGTTTATAGTTAAAAGAAATCATCAAGAAAGTCTTCTTACAGAATAGAAAAAAAATTATAAATGATGTATTCGTAAGGTATTTACATATAATTATAAACTTGATTGATTAGGAGATTAGTAAAACACAATTCTAGGTGTGTCTGAGTAGATTATGGCGATACGGCCTGGGGACTATACCCGGTCCATAGCCCCTTCCTTCTGGCATTATTCCTCTACTTTCCAATCATCGTGAGCTGAGCATCTCTACTCCACCACCTCTTTTGCCATGATTTTTCTGTCTTGTATCTAGAAAACTGTGGACTGAACTCACTAAAATTATGAACCAAACCATCTCCTTTAATTTTTGGATATTGAATCTTTGGTCCCTGCAATGAGAGACCTGACTGATACAAAAATTTGGTACTAGAGGGGAAATTTTGCTATAACTGAACCTGAACATGTTGTTCAGAAGTATTTGGAAAGTATCTATAGAAGGAGGTCAGCAGGCTTGGAGATGCATTCTAGAGAAGAACTAGAATGTTGTAACCAGTCCTGGATGGGCAGAAGTAGAGTTCTGAAGACCAGATTACTAATGAGAATGCAGACAATAAAAGCCAGGCTCACGAAGTTTCAACTAAAAACAATTAACACCCAATTGGTGACTGGGTTAAAGGCCTGTATACTCTGAAAATAACACAATTATCTACATTTTTTTATATCCTGAGCTTTTAGGGGAGACTGAGATTAAGGGAAATGGACTAATTGATCTGGGAAAGAAAATTCCAGGGTAGTGCAAAAGTCATCTTTTGGCATGACTTTGGAGTTCTTCTTTTCTTTTACCCAGATGAACATTAAGAATTAAGAGCAAAAAGTAGAACATAAAAATTTGTGAAACAAGCTTTGGCCCAAAAAGGATGATTTGTAAAGTTGAGGCAGAAGGAAGGGTGGCTAGAGAAATTCAAGCAATTAAAAAGAAATTAATTGGGGCTGAGGTTTTAGCTCAGCGGCATAAGCACTTGCCTTGCAAGCAGGCGGTCATGAGTTCGATCCCCGGTACCGATAAAAATGAAAAAGACAAAAAAAAAAAAAAAAAGAAAAGAAAAAGAAATTAATTACTTTGTATGGGGACAAGAAGAAAGATGCCTTGAGAGAATCTCAGGAGTCAGAAAGTTCATCCATTTCAGACTGAAGCTTACAAAACTGTAAAACCTTCATTTGAGCAGAGTCCTTGGGACCCCAACTCAAGAAAGACCTCTTTGGAAATCTGTTCACTAGGATTCATTTCAAAATAGTTAGCCACAACTTAGCTCTCCAGACACTCAAAGCCCACTACAACCACATTCCAAGAAGACCTGGTTTTGGCAGAAGACCTTGGTGCTGTCTATATGATACTTATTTCTCGGGTAAGCAGAGTGTAAGCATTTTGGTGTCATGTAGACTTCCACCTAGATTTCAGTGGAAAAACATAGAAATACAGGTCATGTGACCATAATACGTAGTTATATGAAAGTGTGAGAGTTGTTGAAGGGGCATGAAGATCTCAGGATGTCAGAGATGCCAAGAACTGCCTGCTGAGGAGAGGGGTAGTCATCAAGGACAGCTCAGGAAAGAGAATTGATGTGAGCCACAATTTTAAAGGTTATGATATTAGTGTGGGGATGGATTTTCTTCTAAGCCCTCTGAAATATATACCTCACTATGATGTGCCACCGATGCTGAACATGGAGTAACATGACTTAATGTTTGTCCTGCTGAAATTCTATTTTGCTTTGGCCCTATTTCTTTCTATATTTATGTATTTTCCTTTTAGAATGTGAATGCTCGCCTGTACCAGTTTACCTTGGGATAATGTAACTTGCATTTTTGAATTTTAAAAATTCACAGCTAAGAGTTTATCCTGAGTCTCAGAAGAGACTTTAATTTGGACATTTGATAAATTTTGGAATTGCTGACTTTGGGGAAGAAGTTACTGTGTTTCAGTTTTACTCAAAATTATTGTGTCATATTAGACAGAATTATTAATTACTTAATTTGTTTATTTGGAGATTAATTATGGTTTGAGAAGATGTATTTGTCATGCTGACAACAGATAAAGTTTGATAGTTTATGAAAATTGAAAACAATTTCATAATCAAATAATAAAAGAATAGCAATAGTTATTAACTCTATATTATCTTCAAAATACTCATGTAAGACAGACATCATAAATATTCTTATAAAGACAGAGCAGATTCATTTAATAGCAACACCAGGAATTTGTTAAGCACAAATTTATGTGTGTATGGGTGGATCACGGAGGTGTAATCATGTGCAATATATTTGACTCCTACTCTTTATTTTTCTTTGATGCTATTCTCCTGCTTTAATGTAAGACCATTATGAGCTGAGAATTTTTCCTCTGCTGATCTTCTCCACCATAATGTATCTACCTTGAAACTAGTTGAATAGGAACTGAACCATCTGAAACCATAAATCAAATAAAACATTTTTTTCTTTAAATTGTGGGTATCAGGTATTTGGTCCTATAAATAGGAAAGGAGATTAATACAATATAAGAAAAGACTTGTATCTAGAATTTGAATAAATACTTTTAAATTGAAAATAAAAACAACCCAATTAAAATAAAGTGATTTGAAATGATAATTTTTCATAGAAAACATGCAAATGGCCAATACACAAAAGTATTAAACACAAGTGTCATTAAAGAAATGCAAACGAAATCACAATGAGAGGACACATTGCATCTACTAGGCTGGATATAATAGAAAAGACAGATAATAAGATTTGTGGAGATTTGGTGAAATAGTGTGATCATTAACAATGATTTTCAACTTGACTGCATTAATAAGTCCCTGGCAGATTGGTAAAGCACACTTCTGACTGTGTCTGGCTGGATCACAGAGACATGCCTTTGGACACTGTATCTGGTCCCCAGTGCCTTCTTTTTATATTGTCACTCTGCTTCTCAGTAGTCACAGAATAAGCAGCTTTCCTCTGCAGACTCTTTCATCATTATTTTTGTACCTTGGAGCTAGCTGGTCATAGACTAAATAACCCAAACTCTGAGCTAAAATAAGTTTTTTTTTCTCTTAAGTAGTAGTTTCTTAATTTGTTCTGACAATAGGAAAGATAACTAATATTAACACATTGCTGGTGTGAATGTAAAGAATATATACCAATTTTAGGCATATACATAAATAGATGCAAACATATATTCAGACAAAAATTTGTATATAGATGTTTGTTCAACCATTTTTTATAAAGGTCAATAGGCAGGAACTACCCAAGCACTCACCTATTGATAAACAGATAAAGTGTTATATTTATATAACAGAACATTATTCAGCCATAAAAGGTTATGAAGCAGGACAGACACACCCTCTAGCATGAATGAACTTTGAAAATATACTAAGCAAATGAAGCCAGTTCATGAAAATCTACATATGTATTATTCAATGAGTGAAAGTGCAGAATGACCAAATGCACAGAGAAAAACAGAAGATGGGTGGTTAACAGGGACTGTGAAGAATGACTACTAATAGCTGTGGTGTTACTCTCAGGTGTGGAAGCTTTGTGGGATCAGTGATGGGTGTGGCACAACTTTGTGGAAAAAATATGTATTTTGTGGTACTGGAGTGTGAACCAAGAGCCTTTGTACTGTAAATTCACAGTCATTTTTATATTTTGTATTTTGAGATAGATTTTGCTAAATTATGAATATGCCTGGGCAGAACTGGAACCTGTGATCCTCCTGCCTTAGCTTACCAGAGTGCTGGAATTATAGCCATGCAGCACCATACTTGACTTCATGAATAAAATTAAAAAGACTGAGCCATATTTTTAAGAAGTTGATGTGAATTTAATGGTATGTAAATTATACTTCAAAAAGGTCTATAAAAGAACAAGAAGAAAGCAAAAAGAGGGACAGAGAATCCAGAATAATTTTTTTCTGATCGCCAGTGTTGGACTGATATAGCTGGTTGTTAACATGACATGCTGTGAACTATGCAGAGTGGCCTAAGCCTGAGGTCCCAGTGAGCAGCGGGCTGGGGCAGGTGGGCGCGAGTTCACAGGCAGCCTGAGAGCAGTCTCACAGTGAGACCAGTGCCAACAGGAAAAGAGAAGGAAGGAAGAAGGTGGGAAGGGAGGGAGAAAGGGAGGGAGGGAGGAGGAAGGGAGGAAAAGAAGAAAAGAAAAGATAAGAAAATAAAAGGAAAGAAAGAAGAAAGAGAAACAACACAAAACAACCACAACAAGCAGAGAAGTGAGCAGTAAGTGGCTCAAGCAGAGCCGAACAATATATAAGCCCCAGTCTTTTCTGGCTGTAAGCTTCTGTGCCTGGATCTATTTTACATCCTATCAAGTGATAATCACACACTTTCACACATCATCAGCATTCTGGTTGATACCCTGAACTCCTAGATCCCACGTCACATACAGTAGACCAAATAACCATTTGCTTTCACTTCTGCGAGTACCACCATATCTTTAATTACTCAGTTTCTTTATACTTTATATTGTTTTATAGTCTCACATTTTCTTGCTAGTCTGGAGGATGAATGTATGTTGAAAAATCATACTGCTGCTATTGGTTTTCATTCATACTCAAAATTCTCATTGTAGCTTATAAATGAAGAGAGATTTGAAGAAAAAGATCACTAAACCCACAAGACTAACTGAATTAGAACAGAAATCTATTTGAACTTCATTTACATTTCCCTGAGCCTACAAGATATGAAAATGGTTGTTCCAGGGAATTAAAATAGAGAGTTTAGGAACAAAGCCATGACTGTGTTTATTATAATAATAATGTGAACTTGTTAAACACTATGTACCGACTTGTTCTAATTGCTTTATGTATAACTCATTTAATCCACATTAGATCCTGATGAAGTAGGTGATGTTATTTTTCCTGTTTTACAGATGAAGAAAACTGATACTAGAAGCTGTTGGATAATTTATGAAAGGTCACAGAACAAGGAATGGCAGAGACAAAGTATTCTGATGGAGTCTGCATTGCTAACTCTTTTTCTTCACAATCTCTTCTAACGTCTTGAGTACATACCTTTCACATATCCAGTGCCAATGCATTTATGTTTGCCCATCACAGCAAGACTAACAATTAGTATTATCAGCAAAAATCTGTTATTTTTTCCTTACAAAGACGTAACTCAAACTTTGAAATTTTAGTCCTTCCTTAACAGATTTATAGATTTATCTTTCCTATAAACTTGATGTGGCAGGCGCTCAAAGCTGATACACATTCCTCTGGACACACTCTGATTATACTAACCACCCCCCTGGCATTAGTTTTGACCATGTGACTGAGTCATGACAAATATAAGCTGAATTCCAAAGCTGAAATTCATGAGTGATGAAAATTTCCCATGTGTTTCTCTTTTTGCTTTTTCCCTTCCCAGGCAAGTGAGGTAGCAATAGTCAAGGAACCCTACTATCCAGGTTTAAAGGAAGGTGTAGCTGCGGGTACCCTGGATCCGAGAAGTCAGCATGGCAGAGTTCTAACTCACATCTGAATGAGTAAGACTATAAAATAAGAAAAATGAAATTTTATTGTTTTAAGATATTGAGCTGTTGAGGTCTGTTTTTATTGAAGCATTTCATTTATGTACAACCAATTATATAATCATAGGTGGTAATTCATACATATCAATTTATAACAACTAGCATAGTATTCTTATGGGCAATATATTATTTCTCATTTAGCAATGTGAGGATGCATAAATAAATCTTAAAAACTGAAGGAGGTAAGATAGTATTGGTTAGAATACTTCTTCCAACCTCATGAATAACTGAGACAGGAGCAAGTATAAAATCTATGAAATCTTCACTTTCCGGTATTCAAGATTGTCTCAAAACATGACAACTTTTCTTATCCAAATGTTGGCACATTAAAGAAAAAACATTCAGAAATCAGGTTACTGTATACTTGGTTCTATGGAAGAATAGGTAGGTTGGTGAAATTGCTTATGGTTATAAAAAGACTTAAAGACTTTTGGACCGTATTATTGTCTTAGGGTTCATGCTACTCATTTATTTACTTTTTAATGGAAAAAGCTTCACTTCAGTCATCTTTTTAAATAAATTTGGAATATTTTCAATCCAGATTTTTATTCTTGACAGTGATCAAAATTACTTTCATCTTTTATGTGGCTATATATTTATCTAAAGCAATACACTAACATTTGCTGGCAGATATACAGTGCTAATTTAAGATAGAATTTCGTGCAAATAATGGAAGCAGTATTTTTATGTGTTAAAAGAACAGTTTTTTAACTGAGTTTTCCCAGGTATCTAAGCTCTATTCAATATAGTATTAACAATTTTAATGTGAAATGTAATGCATTGTATTATTTTAGCTCATATATACTGACTTGAATTTATAAATCAAAAAGTTACATGATTTATCTTTTTAAGAACTGAGAAAAGTTATTTCTGTGCCTAGGGTAGATCTCTGCTGTGGAATGGTGTGGCAATCATTAATATAAGTCAGGGCCTTTTTCTTTGCAGCTGGAAGAAGAAAAGCGACTCTGTCCAGAGACACTGTAGAACACGAGTCTGTTCTTAATCTAAACTGAAATGTTAGGACTATGGTGACAAAATTCAGGCTCTATCCAATTTGGACATCATTTGGAGTTGATTTAAGCTTGTCACATGCAAACAGATATCTTGTTTTAATTTCAACTTGACAGCTACAGATGCTTTAAGCATCATTTGTGTTATAAAATGGAGAATTTTCTTTTCTTATTCTCTCTAATGAAAGTAGATATTTATTGGGAATTTGAACCGGAGGAGCAGTATTCTTCAAGGAATAATCTAAACCCACTTAGCAAAACATGGGAAGTCTCTTATAGCATGTAAAAGTTTTCTTTATGTACAAAGCACTGGAGAATTTTAAACAGCACCTGCATTCATCGTCCAAACTGTTATTTTGTTATTCTCTTATTTTTTTCATGCTGTGTACTTAAAGTTCTCATCCACAAATCATTTTTAGGAAATGAATAAACGACTTCATTCACTGGTGAAAGTACAAACTGACTGTACTGGTGACATTATAGCTTAGAGTAACATATTGATAGAGGCCTGCAGAAAGGAAATGAATTCAGGATTGTGCCTGAAAGGAAAGGAATTTGTTAAAGCAAAAGTCAAATTGGATTCACAGTGATGACAAAGAGGAAAACTCAAGCTCAGGGAAATTTAGTCCTATTGACATTTTATTAATAATTATTTAAGAATTCCCCCAATGAATTTTTGTCAGGAATTTCAGTCAGTGACTATTGATGAACATGAAACAAACTGCTTAAATGTTTAATGATGTTTCCCAAAGCCAGAGGAAATGACCTGCTGAAAACAGGAACATAGATACTTATTTCTACCTGTTATATAATGTGAAAAGTTTATTTTATACTGATTGGAATGCTACATCTTTCCAATGCTTAGTAAACACCAGAATAAAGACTACACAAATTTAAAAAATAGAGAATGAATCTACAGAGTGAAGAAAATGTAGAGTTTATCTATGTGAAGTTTCTCAATAAATTTTTATTCATAAAAATACAATATTTATTCATAAATATGATGACAAATTATCAGAATGTATCTGTCTTGAAAACTTAATTTTATAAGGCACCAGATATTTAGTCACATTGGAGTTTTGATATTATAGTGACCAAAATCTGAATTTTGGGTAAAAAGTTAACTGAGTTGATGAATTGTGTCTTTCTGATGCATGTGGCAAATCCACATAGATACTAATGTCATGTCATTTTCTTAATTTAAGTTATACAATACTTTTAATTTCAAATGAAGTCAATGTAATATGTAAACTTAAATTCTATATAATTTATTATGTGATTTTATATATAATGAAATGATTTCATAACTTCCAGAAGATTATGCCATGTCTTTAATATACAGTGAAATGCTATATGGTAATCTTGAACTACATATTGTTGAACTGAAATAATATAATGTTGAAGATTTTGCTTAGACAGCACTATTTGCAAATTTAACATATTTGATGTGAGTAGAACAACTGTCCCCATGTTTATTTTTTCCACTTATGTACAATTTGTGTTACCATAAATTCAAACAGTGAAGTTGCATGATCGATACCAAAATAATTTACAAGTCTTCTCTTTGTAAGCGAGCATTTCCTATTACAGCTCTTAATTCCACCCAGGAGATCCTGGACTTCATCCCATGACTGTTGACTTTCCACTGTTTGCATTTCTTTGTGCTTTCCAAGCCACCCCAGCTGTGCTGAGCAGGCTTTGCTCATAGAATTTCCTCAGATATAAAAACTGCCTTCATTAATGTCAGCCCATCTTTCATTTTATCTTGCCCTTGATTCCATTTAAATGCATGTTTTTTCTAGTGCCATGATCATTTTCTTAGCTTTTTAAAGATCAAGAAAGTTCTTTTAGTTTTGCTTGTATGTTACAATGGAATCAAATTAATCTGGAGCTTTGGGAAGTGTAAATGCCATTAAACTACCATAAATTGAATACCTTTCAAAAGTAACTCATAGTAGAAAGCCATGTAGGAATTCATAGTGACAAGAATACTTCACATTGGTACCTTTTATCTAACTTTCTCTATTTTTCTTTCCCAATAATTAGGAGAAATAAGTTCTAATGTTCCATCACACAGTAGTTAACTACAGTCTATAATTTATGGCATATTTTAAAATAACTAGAGAAAAATCTGAAATTTTACAATATATATTGAATAAAAAAGTTTGCAGTGGAAATGCTAATTTACCTGATTTGATCATTATTCATTATACATATGTATCAGATTAATGTACTGTATTCCATGTAACAATATTATGTGTCTACAAAAAGTTTTAAAAACATGCCTCATCTTGGCATCCATTAATAGCCTCATTGCTAATTGAATTTCCAATTAGCAAAATATTGGCAACAAAACGAAAAAATTAGTCATAGTCTCAAAGACAATTTTAGTGAGAAAAATATGAAAGCTTAAGTCTGACCTCTCAAAAGATATTTTTTGCAGAGGTAACCTCCAAGGTTTTTAGGTTCTGGTCTTTTAAATCTGTTTCTTATCCACATTATCTATATTACAGTTTTCCAAAGATTATAATTTTATATACTTCTCTCTTTCTGCTTTCTCCTTTCCCCACCCAAGAAGACTAAGTATTGTTTGTTTCTAGGGAATTCACGTAATTGTGAATAATAATTTTATTCCTGAATAATTCTCCCCATTGAATCCTTCAGATAAATAATTTTTCAGAAGCAGCTCAGAAGCTATGTAATAACTCTTTTTGTAAAATTTTATTTAAAGAGAAAAAGAAAAAAAACAGAAAAAGGGTATAAGTAATACAGAATTTCAAAAAAATAAACAGTAAGAAATCACTAGTTAATAGATTACATATTGTCATCTTAGAAAAAGTTGTTCAAGTTACAAAATTAAAGCATACGAAGTGGACATTCAAACAGTGAGACTGCAAACAGTTCTGTTCAATGATCCAACAAAACTCAGTAATATGATTATCTATCTTATACACTTAAATATACATGCAGTTATATCCTTTAGAACACTTCCTTTTCCTCTCTTTTTTACAATGACAATTACACATTTTGGGTTTTATTACTCTCACAGTTCTTATTATTTTTTTAAGAGAATAAAACCAAATGTGACAAAACAAAACAAAGTCAGTCAAATCAAAAGGATGGACATAGTACATAATGTAAAAATGGAATACAAGGTGATCAACAATGGTTACCCTAATGCCTCTTCCTACCTAAAAAGAATAGCCTATATCATCAGGTATAATAAAATTGAACAAAACAGTACAGAACAAAACCAATAAAACCAAACATTGGAGACATTGTTCCAGCTCTTCGACTTCTAGACATATTCCCAGAACTGAAAGCATCATATCACAGTGATTTCATATGATACCTCTTCAGGATGACAGTCCTTCACATATCTGAAGGTCATATTCTGGTCTCTGTACTTCTACTCCAAAAACCAAATCTTGAGTGCCATAAACTAATTCTCATGAAGTCAAGTTTCCTAAGAGATCCTTTTCTTGATATATCCCTTTCTCGATACACTTTTGAAATAATATAGCTCATCACCAAGAACAAAATTCCAGTAAAATTTAACTGTATCTAAACATATATACTTCTAATGCAATTGTAGAAACACAAGTCGACACATATGGATTTTCTGAATTTGGAGTAAGATAAAATGTCTAAGCCTTTTCTGTATGAAATGCTTTAAAGTCAGGTTTTCTCCTTCTTTACATTGCACCTCACATAGTGACTCATACTGTGTGCTATCAACATATTATAGGAAGAATGTAAGACAGCATTTGGTTTATAGTCACATCTCATTTTCCCCCAGGGCTTTCGAATACAATGTGCTATTAATAACTGCAACGCTAAACACTAGAAATTTATCCAGAGCAGGTGAGGAGTTAAAGAAAACCATTTTTTATGTAAACAATATTGGAAAATGTAATATGCAGTTACTTATGAGATGAAACGAGACACACTTGTGTGTAGATTTATTATTACATTCATAAAATATTTTCAAAAGTATGCACAAATACTGGTGCATTAATTGTCACAAAGGAAAATGCCCTAAAGGAAAAGATGAACGAGAAGCTTTTACTCTGTACTTGTTTGTATCTTTTAAGTTTTGAACTATTTGAATGTAGCAACTATTTGAAAATAATGTCTAAAAGAAAATAATAGATTACTCCAGGTTCATCTGTAAGTAAATGTAATTTTTAGAAATATACATGAAGTAGTTCAGATGAATTATTTTAGATATGAGGCTATTTTGAATAACATGTTAACTTCATTGTTTGAATAATCTAGTAAGCATATATTGAAATTTCAAATTTCTTATATGGAGCAAACAAGCCAAGATGACATTTAAATACATACTTTTATGATTTTTATCTAAAAACAAGAATTTTCAAGACAGTCATAAGGACAGAAAAACAGCTTGACCAACCAAAATTCAGAATGTCAGTAAATGTATTCAGCATGTCAGGATGCCTTGAAATAACAAGTATTAATTTCTTCGTAAGAAGTTTTCCAAGAAACAATCAGCTTTATGTGTGATAATTTTTCACCCAAATTTCTTATTTTGCAGAGAATGATAAACACAGCTCTAAGGATCTGAAAATTATCTTGTGAACAACTTTGTGATTTATTACTGATTACGTGTGTTCCGCTTTCCTGTACTTGCTTTATTTTTTTTCAGTACTGGGGAACAGGCCAGGCCCTTTGTACTAAGCTATATCCCCAGCATTTTCATTCAATTATTCATTAATTGATATATTTTGGAAATACTTAGGAACTAACCTCATGAAAGAAGTAAAAGATCTATACAGGGAAAATTATAAAACTCTGGGAAAAGAAATCAAAGAGGATCTCAGAAAAATGGAAAGACATTCCTTGCTCATGGACACAAAGAATAAATATTGTGAAAATGGCCATTCTCCCAAAAGTGTTATACAAATTCAATGCAATCTCAATGAAAATACCATCAACATACCTCATAGATCTAGAGAAATCACTCCTAAAATTCATCTGGAACCAGGAGACCTACAATAGCAAAGGCAATTCTAAGCAGCAAAGGCAAGGCAGGAGGCATCACAATCCCTGACTTGAAGTTATACTACAAAGCTATCATGATAAAACCAACTACGGCAATAAAAACACATCTGAAGATCAAATGAATAGATTAGGAGATACAACCACAACGACTAACACACTCAACCACCTTATCTTTGATAAAGGGGCCAAATAGGTTCACTGAAGAAAGATAGTCTCTTTAATAAATGATGCTGGAAAAACTGTCTCTCCATATGCCAAAAACTAAAACTAGACTCGTGCCTATCACCATGTACTAAACTAAAATCTGAATGGATCGAAGATCTGAATATTAAAAAGAAACATTAAATCTGTTGGATGACAAATTAGGTAAAAATCTTGAAGACAGGGGTAGGTAGAGAATTCATGAACAAGAATCAAACCGCACAGGAAATACTTCCCAGAACTAATAACTGTGATCACATCTTATTAAAGAGTTTCTGCATGTCAAAAAAAATCTCCAGCATAGTGAAAAGAAAACATACAAACTGGGAAAAAATCTTAATGAACTGTCCCTCAGAAAATGACTTCTGACTAAAACATATAAAAGAATTTTAAAAATCAGACCATCGAAATTCAAAGACCCTCTCCAAAAATGGGCATCTGAGATGAACACACACTTCTCAGATGAAGAAATGTAAATCACAAATAAACATGGAAAAATGTTCATCATAATTAGTCATTAGAGAAATGCTAATTAAAACCACACTGAGATTCCACCTCACTCCTGAAAGAATGGCCAGGATTAAAAAAAACTACCAACAACAAATGCTGGAGAGGATGTGGAGAAAAAGGAACTCTCCTGCAATGTGGATGGGAGTGTAGACTGGTGCAACCACTGTGGAGGTCAGTCTGGAGATTCCTCAAAAAGTTGGGACTGGGAGCCCCATTTGACCCAGCTATTCTGCTTCTAGGCATATTCCCAGAAGAACTGTAAACATCCTACCACAGTGATATTTGTGCACCCATGTGTATAGCAGCACAACACCTAAGTGTCCATCAAATGAGGAATGGATAAAAAAAAGATGTGGTATTTTTATACAATAGAGTACCACTCAGCTATAAAGGATGATCATATTGAGACATTTATGCATAAATGGATGCAACTTGAGATGATACTCATAAGCAAAATAAATCAAACTCACATGTATAGATACTATACAGTTTCCCTAGTGTAAGAAATGGTAAGATTTTATGGTAATCATGATTCCCCATTACATTGCTTTGAAGCCTTATAATGTCTTCAGTCATTAGTTGGAATGGTTTTATTGTTTTGTTTGATTTTATTATGTGTGACAGTATGAACAGGTATTTTGAAGAAAACAAGAGATTATGGCAGCCATTGCTGATTTAACATCATCTTGCTTTGAAGACCTTTCATACTTTTGTTCTTCCATTTTCATTGGTTCTATCATGTTGTGTCTGATTGGATTTTAATATGTGTGATAGTATAAACAAATTCTCTATGGAAAATGATATAATATAGTAGCCATTGTTCATTCTCTGTTATTTGTTTCTGAAAGCCCTCTAATACTTTCATTCTTTTGAATGGTTTTATACTATTTTGCTATGTTTGATATTATTGTATATGAAGTTATGGTCAATTATTTCAAAGGAAGAGACACTATGGTTTTACTGTTAATATCCAGTTGACTTTTGGTGTGTGTTGCTTACATTGTTGTGTTCTGATCTGCTTTGTTCTGTCCTCTTTTGTCTTAATCTCTTTGAAATAAAATAATTTTTTTTAAAAGATTAACTAATATTTTTTAAGTTTTGAGAAAAGATTTTACCAAGTTACTAAGTTGTTCAGACTTGACTCAAACTTGGGCACTTCCTGCCTTAACCTCCTCATATGTTGAAACGATGGGACCTGTGCCCCCATGCCTGGATTATTTGCATTATTTCAAACCAGTCCTAATTTTAAGGTTATGGGAATAGAATTTGAAATAATATTTCAACCCCAAGTTCATACTACAGGCAAAGTCTACAAAAGCAAGAACAACTTTAACAATTCTTGTTAAACCCAAATCGTTTCTTCTATCTGTTTTAAAGAAAAATGCATTTCACAGGTGACCTGAGGTTTCTGAGAAAGACGTGAGGGGTGGAAGTGATGTAAATATGTGTTGTGCTCAGTGAGGGGATGGTACTTACTATGTCAGTGCCAGTTACAAAATGTCCTAATTATTATAGATGAGAATTTAAGTTCTGAGTTAAATAACTCAATCTTCTTAAAACAAGATTGTTTTCCTCCAACCCATAGGGCTATTATGAAATAAAAAAAAAAACATTTTAGTTTGTCTAGAAAAATACTAGAATGATCTGTGTTTCCACATATTTTCATAATGTATTTCTACGTTTATTTGTTCTATTTATTAATAAATATTAATAAATATATGCTGAAAAAGATGTTAACTATAAAACATGTTCAAATATATTTTGCAAAACATATGAAAGTTATATATGTTCAAAGCATATGAACAAAGATCCCATATTGTCACTCATGTAATTTTACAGACTAGATAACCCTTTATAATGACAATAATAATTAGTACTGGTTTGTGTATTTACAATACTATATATTTAATCATCATTTTAGGATATTCTCTTTCTATTTATGTGTTTTTTAAAGTTAACTGTAATGTAGCCTCAGATAGGTCCTTACAATGTTCTGGAAGAAGGTCTTGTCACACATGCCAAATCCATACGTGCTGTTATCCCTGTACACTTTTCCATGGGACCCATTGTGAAGTAGTAACACTCATGATCTTGGCACTGCATAGGCCTTGCTAATCTGTGTGTGTGTGTGTGTGTGTGTGTGTGTGTGTGTGTCTGTGTGTGTGTGTCTGTGTGAGTGTGTGTGTGTGTGTAGTTTTTAACCAAAAGGAAAAAAGGAAAAAAAAATAAAAACTAGAGAAAACTTTACAGAAAAAGGATATAGAGCCAGAAAATACTTTAATATACCTGCCTAATGTGTTAGTGTTCTGAGGTTTTACAAAATAATCAAATTTTTAAAAGGTTACAATAAGCTACTGTATTACTAAAGAAAGGAAATGTTTTTGTAGAGTTAGTGTAGACCAGTGCACAGTGTGTCTGAGGCCTCGGGGAGTGCACAGTGCTATATTTCACTTTCACCTCCATTCCCCCTTCACTCATTGACTAACCCGGAGCAAATTCCTGTCCTGCAAGCTCCACTCATGTAAGTGTAAACACGTGACCCTTTTTACATCATTTATACCATATTTTCCTGTACCTTTTCTAGGTTTACATATGTTTACACACAAGTGCTTATCATTTTGTATATTCAATACAGTGCAGTATTCAGTACAGTAACTTTCTGCAGCCTAGGAGCAGTAGGCTGTGTCCTATAATTTTTGTGTGTAGTAAGTTATCACATATAAATTTGTGTAAGTGCCCCCTGTAAGTTCAAATGGTGAAATCCAGTGATATATTTCTCATTATATGGAATACATCCTATTATACATACTAATCTACATACTATTACATTTTCATAAAATTGTAAAAGCACTTGCAAGTAGAAGTAGCTAATTATTTGCATTTATCTTCAAATTTTTCATGAGAGGAATTACAGTTTAGGTTATGGAATCTTGTATGCAAAGTTAATGGCAAAAACATTGCTTCATCGATGTTTTAATTCAGTGTGACAGAATCCTAGTTAATAGTAAACACATTCTATAATGTCTTCTTTTAACTTGATAGAGTCAATTTCTTCACTTATTTTTATATCTTTCAAGAAATAAGATTTCACTGGTTCACTGAATCTTAAGGTTCTCTGATTTTATATTTCTTGTGAATAATTATCTAATTTACATTTTTTAGGAGTCTGGTAAAATTCAACATTACACCCAGATATGGCAGATTTTATTTTGAATGACCAGCTGTTTCAAGTAAATCTTCAGTGCTTAATCTGATAGTGTGTTTTGAGGCATTTTAGAAATTTAGAAGGCAAAGTAAGCAAACTTTCATATATTATCTATGCTATTTTTATTCCCAAGTAATTATTCAATAGTAAAAGGGAAAATATATTTGACAGATTTCATAGAAATGGAATATTAAGTTGAAGGTGTTTTTTTTTTTTCTCATAAAATTCTCATTAAAGAAAGAGCAACTAAAACCCAGATATAATATAATTCCATTTTCTGCTGAGGGAAAGAGCACTTTTCATCCACGGAGTTTACGACATTGGAACAGCTCTGCAGTACGTGACTCTCCTGATAACAGTGGTAAAACTAGACTCTCATGGTCCCCTACAACTCATGGCATACTCTGCCAGTGAGCACAGAAACTCGGGAGCATGTGAAAGTGTGCTTGCACAGGTGCTTCTTTCATTGCCCGTAATTTATCCCTTCCATTGTAGAATTTCAATGTTTATTTTATGCTTAAAAAGTTTTAATGAGGTTAGTATTTTTACATGTTACTATGTAAAACTTGTCATCTAAATTACATGCAAATATATGGCTGTGCAAACTACATTTCTTTTTCTCTCTCTTCTTTCTTTCTTTCCTTCTTTCTTATTTTTTCTTTTCCTCTTTCTCTTTGTAGTTTAGACTGACCTTGAACTGACTATGTGACCTAGGCTGGCCTCAATCTCCTGGTGATCTGCCTGCCTCAGCCTCCTGAATGCTGAGAGTAAAGAATGGAGTAACACGCTTAGCATTCCAGTATCTTCCTGAACAATTCCAAATATTACTTTATTCTCATAACTGTACTGACTGTTAGAAAAATACTGTATATGCCTTCAGGAGAATATTTCACTGGCCTACTTGGGAAAGTAAAAATGTTCTATTATAATAAATAGGGACATGTGTCTTCTAGTGATTGGTTGAGATCAGGTAAGTAAACCTCTGCTGCAGTGATCACTACGAACATCACATTCTTTCCTCGGCCCTCTCCATCCTCAGAAGACTTTTACCATGTGAATAAAGAGAGACAGAAGACAGGGATGACTTTATACAGAAGATTGTTTAGAAATTTTTGATGATGAAAAAAAAAAAAACTGAGACTTGCTGAATCTCAAGCTTTTCTAAAGACCAACTCTTCCTTTCTTTAAATTTCAAGTAGCAGAATGACTAGGTACCTTTTTGCTTTTCAAGTATTTTAGGAAGTTTTAAAGGAAATGAAATTTTTACTACCTGTTGTGGACGCACACCAACTTGGCTATATTTTCAACGAACCATGTGTTTATAAAAACCCCAAACTGCATTTAGAGGCTTATTTGCTTCTAACCACTGGAATGTGGCTAAGGAGTTGAGACATCAGCAGCAGAGACTCTTCCTCTCTCCAGACATGTGGAATCCCCCTCATTTACAAATATTACAGCAAACGTGGAGAGGTTTTTGCAGGCGTAAAGTACAATTGATATTGTGTTAATGTAAGGTAGCTTAAACTTGATGGGCTTGACGTGACCAGAGAAAAACAGTTAAAAGACAAACTTGGCACTTTTATGAGAATTTTGCTTGGTGGGTTTACAGAAATGAGTTGTCTTGTAATATATATATTTATATTCAATAGCACAAGTCATTTAACAGATCACACACAAACAGGCTAATTCATCTATTCATAAAATTTTGCAAACAAAAATGGAGTAAAAATATCATCTGCTAACTGAATTTTTGAAAGCTATTTGTGTCTTGAAACGATTTGTTTTATATAAGATCTAAAATGATTGAGTCAAATTCATTTCAATAATAGAAGAACTTTGGATGCATCAGACAGACTGTTTTCATGCTTTTACCATTTCTATGTTTCAGCATAAGATTTTATCTTAACTTTAGTTAGACAGAAGATTTTAGATTACTCAGTGCTTATGATAGTTTTTCTAGGAAGCTAACATGTAATTCTTAAAACGTTACATTTATTTATTATTGAGAAATTGTGCTTTACAGTTTAGATATTTCATGGTCACATTGAATACCAAATAAATTCATGGAAGCCATCAGTTACTATGATGAAATCTGGATAATTAAATTTACCTTTGGTAAAATGTCTTGGTAAAATCCTTTCTGAAGGAATTAAAAGAATGGAAATAACTAAGCAGCAATAAAATATATTATTCAGTAAGGTAGATTAAGAGGAAAAATTGACAATTAAAATTAAACTAGTAGCATACTACTAGTATTGTTCTTGATAAAGTAGACTTTTTGGTCAAATTTTGTTATAAAACACTTCCCAGATAAAAGATAAAGGGCTATGCTTATGTGAATTTAATTATAAATTATAATTTATTATTTATAAGTATAATTGATACCCCTTAAATTTTAACCTAAAAGAATATCATAGATTATTCTGAGTCTATTTCAATCTCAATAGAAAAACATGAGTTTCCTCATGCTCTGATTCAAGGTGTCTTACTAGTGTGTAATATCACATGTCTTAAAGATATTCTATGTAAGTTATTCAACGTGCAATAGCTTCTGTTCTCTTCTTCTTTTTTTAATTTTTAAGCAGACTCTCGCTCTGTAATTCAGGTTGGTCAAACTCACTGAAATCCTCCTGCCTTAGATTCCCAAGTGCTGGGATTATAGGCATGTGCCACCATGCCTGGCTTCTTTTCCTTTTTGACTTTTATGTTCTTCTATTTGATAGATAGTGCAGTGTAGATATTAAAAGTACAGTGTTAGATTCTGCCTGCATTAATTTTCTAACATGTAATTAGGAATAAAAATGAAGATTTCAGAAGTGACTATTTCATGGATTATTGTGAGATAATGCCGCTTATATAGTTAAGCTCTCAAGAAATCATAATTATCATTGTTATATCTCCATTAGTACATTTCCCAAAGAGGGCAACTCACTTAGGTTTTGTAGTTAAATATAGCTTCTTAAATAATGAGAGAAATAAAATTATTTCTAAAAATATATTTTCTTTGTATTAAAAAGAAAGCTGTTTAGTATCTGCCAACAAATGTCTTTACATCTTATTTAGGTTCAAAAAGTAGCATGATAAAGCGCTATTTGTGTTGAAATCAGTAAATATACATTGATTACCATTCAGAATAAGTTTGCTAAAATTTTTAAGTGCAAAAATATCACCATGAATTGAATAGCTCAAAGTATAAACTGGCTTTCTCTTTTCTTCACTTAAAGTAATGGTTTTGTCAGTAACTGAACTGAAATAATTGTTAAGGAGATGCTGACTAGTAAAACTCTAAGACCTTAAACACTTGTCAAGGAAATTATCTTAAGAGACTACTGCAATGGAAACATGTCTGCATACTGAAGCCAAAACATACTTCTGTGATTTGGTCTTTAGAGACTGAAATTCCATCAGGATTAACCAATGGAAGTCCTAAGCATGCTAGATAGTCCTGAATGAAGTTCAAGCAGTCACATTCATAATCAGTGCCTTAGAACTAGACAAGGTTTAATCTGTTGATCACATTCAATGGATAAGTCATTCCTCATTAAAACTGTAGTACTGCTAAGACTACAGCATCTCATCTTTGGAAGGAGAACAGATACATTTTCTGTGTAAGACATTTTAGTTGACTGTAGAGTAGAAATTTAATCAACCCAGCCAGAGAATATTCACTATGAGTCATTTCACTAATTTGGTATATTAGCTCAAATTCACATTAAAATAAGCAAAGATTCAGTTACTCAATTATCAAAATATTCAGTTTTATACTTTAACAAAAAAAGAAAACTGAAGGTGATTCTTGAGGTGTGAGTCAAATAACTCAATATTTTGGAAATATGAGTCATCTCTTGGGTATACTGTTTTGGTAACAACATTTGGTTGGGAAAAAAAAAACAGTAATGACAAAACAGAAGCAGAATAATCTTCAAAGAAGAAAGTTGAGTGAATATGTTTTTCTTCCTTCTTTCATGCATGTGTTGGTGAATATGCCAAATGTTAAACTATTGCACGATAGGAAAGAAAGTGTGTTGAGAAATGACTAGAGTTTAAATTGCGTTTACATAAGGCAATGTGAACTAGATGACTAAATAGTTCTTCAAAGAGTACAAATAACATCAATAAATAGGAAATTTGAACCCTGACCATTGTTCTGAGATGGGTAGATAAATTTCCACTTTTTAAAATTTATTGTCGCATAGAACTATTATTTAGATTTTATTCTTAAATTTGTAAATTTATCTCTGTTAAATGTGCTGACATCTAAACCCTTAACTCTTGACTTCCATCAGGAAAGCCCCATCTGGGTTTTTTCCACAGAACTTCAAGTTATATGTGTCAAATCAAATTGTTTCTTATCTGTTTACACTTGATATACCTTCTGTATTCTTAATAGTAACAGTGTCAACTTTATTTCAATAGCTCAAATCTTTTTTTTTTTTAACCATCATGGATAAACATATTTCTTATTAGCAAAGTAAAGCCTATGAAATGTTCTAGATAGAAGAAACTAACTTATCTTCATTTAACCCATGACTTTCTATTGATAGACTTGTGCTTATTAGAGCTCTCATTTGTACCCTATCAGAATAAAAGTTCAGTTCTCACAATGGACTGTATTTATACTCCTGTTACATCTCTGAACTTCTCTGTATCTCTACCCTTCTCCTTCTTGCTAGGTTCAATGATCTCTTGGCATTGGATTGGTTCTAATTTACCTCAGGGCTGCAAGTTTAATCTGGTCATAAGTAAACACAGAGCAATGATTCTGAAGAGTAACAGCTTCAAAATCACTTTAAAATCTTAAGGCATTGTCAGACCAATAAGTAATCCTAGCAAATATTTGTAATCCATTTGAAAAATTTACTTCTCTCAAAACCCCAATGTGCTGTTTTTATGAACCACTGTGTCATAGTTACCTTTCTCTTGTTGCTGAGACAAAACACTTGACACCTAAAATTATGAAAGGAAAGGTTTATTTGACTTACAGTTTTTTTGGAGGTTTCTGTCCATAATCAGCTGGATCTAAGGAAGGGTGGCATGGCACTGGGGCAATACTTCAAGGCAGCAGCCAGAGCAAAAAGGGAGAAAACAAGTCTCTCCTCCTCCCTTATATTGTACACAGGCCATCACCCCCAGTTCAGGAGGGTAGCATTCACAAAATCTCCTTGACCTCCTTTGCACAGTATAAAGATATTTATAGTTCCCTGATGAGTTTCTCAGTTAAACTTCTAAATTTGTCAAATTGGCACAATGTATCAACCATAACAATCCACCCCTTGTCAACTTGACAGCCAGATATATTTCTTTAAATCAGCATCCAGATACCAAGACACGCTCTTAACACTTTGCAACCTGAACATTATAACACAGTCTAACAGTCTTTAAGAATTAGCATTAAGTCTATCAACATTATATTACATTAGAAACATAAGATTTTGTACTTGGACCTTCAAAGATTCATGCATATCCCTTTATGCAAAGGCACTTAGTCTATTTCCAAGACTGCCAAAGAAGAGTTTCAGTATCGTTGAAAAGTTCAAGTCCCAAATCTCCTCCATTTGAGGCAGTATATGGCAAATTATGAGCTCTAAAGGGCTTGCACGTCTCCATCCCCACAGCAGTTCTGGTGGCTACCAATCCCACGGCTTCTCTCTTGGGCTGGCTTTACTCTTTCATTGCAGATTTCCTTAGATGATCCATGCTCCTGGCTTTTTCAAACTTCTGGGGTCTTCACTGCACCTTTGGCTTCATGCTCACAGTTTAATATACTGCCTTCATGGGGTACACTACCTGGCCCCCCAGGTCTTCGGAAATTGGGTGGAACTTATGCATTCTGCATGTACCTAAAGCCAGGACCATATGGATGCTGTCAAAATCTGCTGCCAGCTGTATCAGTAGCCAAGCTTTCTTCTCTCTTGGCCATAGGGTTTGAATGCCTGGATTGCTGGGGACTCTGAACCTGATTGTGAGGAACAGCTTCTCTATGTTGACTCCATTTGGAACCTCATGGGGCTCTGAGACTTTCTCCTCAAAGCTAGTTCTTCCACTTTTGCAGTTTGGAGGCTGCAAAGGCTCAAGACATGTTGCTTTTTGCAATACCTTCAGGCCACCTTTTGATTCTCTTCTGTCTCAGCAATGGAGATCTCAGCTCCATCTTGATAGCTCAGAGCTTTCTAGTCAAACTCACAACATTTTGAATCATCTTTGGGCTCTTTGCTCTTGATTTACAACATAAATCTGACCAAAAGTCCCCAACAATAGCCATGCCACTGCCTCAACATTGTCTGGCTTGAAATTTCTTCTGCCAGATTAATCAGTCTGCCACTCTTAATCTCAGTCTCAGGCAAATCTCTGAACACAAACAAAATGCAGACAGACTTTCTGCCAAACTATAACACATATAGTCTAGAGTCCAGCAACTTTTCTTCCTAGCAGAAATCTCCCAAACCTGTTCTTTACTGGCAGGCTTTCTATTAGCCTTCTGGTCTTCTGAGCTCTGACCAGAATCTCCCCTACAGAACTGCCTAAACTGTTCTGTTCCAGCTCTATGCATTCAGGTGACATCTCCAAACCTTTCCAAACTCTCCCCACAAGCCATTCCCAAAGGCTTTTGAGCCACATGGTCACATATAGTCACAGCAATAACCCCACTTTTCTGGTACCAAATTCTGTCTTGATTACTTTTCTTTGCTGAGACAAAACATTTGACACCTAAAATTAGAGAACAAAAGATTTATTTGGTTTACAGTTTTTTTTTTTTTTTTTTTTTTTTTGAGGTTTCAGTCCTCAATCAGCTGGCTCTAAGGCAAGATGGCATTACACTGGAATAACACTTCAAGGTAACAGTCAGAGCAAAAAGAGGGAAAAGGAACCTTTTTTGGTCCTTTATATTGTACAGAGGCCACCCCCCCATCCTGCAGAATGGGTGCAGCACTCACAAATCTCCTTGCCCTTCTCTCACAGAAAGAGGATATTTACGAAGTAAGAACCCTGGCTCCCTGCTGAGTTTCTCAGTTAAGTTCTAAATTTCTCAAGTTGACAAAATGTATCAACTGTAACACACTGTTATTTATTTCTTAAAGTAGATCTCAAAGGGCCTATGTGGCCGTTATCTTTATTTGAAGAGATTTTAAATATCCTAAAGCAGTTATAAAACACACAGTTCTTTTCTACAGCAGAATTTAGTAACTTCAAGTTAGCTTTATAAGGAAGTCAGGTTACTTTAGAATGACAATAGTCATACATAGAGCTAATGGTGACAAAAAATGGTTAAAAGCCTCATTTGAATATAGATTGCTATATTTAAATTTTTATTTTTCATCTACTTATTATGATTTAGATCAGGCTATAGTGTTCTTATATGTAAACTGGGAATAATAATTCATTTCTCCTGGTAGGAATATTTTATCCCTGAAGGTAGACTATGTCAGCATTCTGAAACATTAGTGTGTATAAGACTCAATTGGAAGTGTTCTAAAAAAGGTGTTATTACCAGGCTTTCTGATTTATTAGGTCTGGAGTAAGATTCCAGAACCTACATTCCTTTTCTTAAAATATCTCTTAATAATATATATTTGCTGCCCAAATGTTTGAATCATCTTAGAGTAAGTAAACTGATATAACCTAACTACTTAACATCTCTTTAATTCTTTTTATATGCCTCTATCTCTACATTTTCTAATTTGCAAGTCATCTGTTTCCAAGTTTCCTATTATTTGTTTTATTTTTTGACATTGAGTTTCACAGTTGAGATAAATTATATGATATTTAAAATGTGTCTGAATTATTTCAGTTAACTTTATCATCTCAAGGTAATCCATTTTCCTATATATGACTCAGGTTTATCCTTTATGGTGATTATTATTCCACTATATGTATGTCTTGGTTACTTGTCTTTCATTGCTGAGACAGAATACCAAACACCCAAAATTAAGAAAGAAAAGGTTTATCTAGCTCGGTCTGTGGAGGTTTCAGTCCATAATCATCTGGCTCCGAGGCAGGCTGGCATGGCACAGGGGCTACACTCTGATGTAGCACAGGACAGCAAAAGCAGCAGGAACAAAAGAGAGGGAGAACAAGCTCCTTCCCCACTTACACTGTCAGCAGGCCAAGGCCCTCTGATGGGTGTAGCAATCACACCATCCCCTTGCCCTCCCCTGCCACAGGTTGAGGATGTTTACAAAGCAAGGACCCTGGCCCCCTGCAGAATTATTTAGTTAAATTTCTGACCTTCTCAAATTGACACGATGAACAGCATCCTAGAACTGTGACAGCTTGTCCTCTACACCCCTGGATGCAGACCTGCTGAATAATTTAGTTAAGCTTTTAGACTTCTCAAATTGACACAATCTATCAACCCTAACAGAATGTATGCACATTTTATTTATTCATTCATTTATTATGAGTTATTTACGTTAAAAATGGGTATTTATACTGTGATAGGAAATCTTTAACCCTTTGAGGAAATGCCTACAAGGAGTATAGCTGGATCACAATGGAATTTCTAGTGTTAGCTTGCTGAGGAATTTCTGTATTGTTTTGCATCATGGTTATATCATTTTACATTTCCAGCAAGAATGCCTTTCTCCCTATATCTTTGCCATCACTTATCATTGTTTGTTTTTTGATGATAACCAACTTTATAGAGTAGTACTATTCAATTTTGTTTTTATTTTCACTTCTTTAATGGTCAGGAATGTTGAGCATATTTTCATTTATTTTTGGAACTTTTGTACTTCTGAGAAGTACATATTTATTTCAGTTGGAAACTTTTGATTGCCATATATTTAGTCAGACTTTTTTGAGTTCTTAGATATTAGTCCTCTTGTAGGAGTGACTAGAAATTTCTTTTTTACATTCAACAGGTTGTGTCTGCACTCAGCTGTTTCCTTTCTGTTCAAAAGCTTTTTAATTTGATATAATCACATTTACTGATATTTGATGCTATTGCTTGTGTCATTCGGGTTCTGTATAGAAAATCTTTGTCTATATCTGTCTTCAAGAGTTTGACCTATTTTAATCACAGCAGATCAAATGCTTCTGTTTAAATATCTATGTCTTTGATCCATTTTCCATTTATTTTGGTGGAAAGTGATTGATACAGATCCAAACTCGATGTGGAGTCAGTTTTCCCAGGCCTGTTTGTTAAAAAGACTGTCTTTGCTGCATTGTATACTTTTGGGGCTTTTGTCAAATCTCAGATGGCTGACTTTCCTGAAGTTGTTTCTTCCTTTTTATCCTGTTTCATTGTTGCATTTCCAACTAGCTTTTCAATGTTGTTAATGCTGCTAGTCCAGGAACACATCTGAGAACCTCTGAGCCAGTGGCATAGGTAGATGTAGGGCACAGAGTATGGTCCTCTCTAGATGGGACATTTTTGGGCTACACTGCTGGCTAAAAGCAAAATTATATTGTAACTATTTACTCCATTCAGATATGTTGGAGAATGAAAACTGAAGGATTTCCCTGATTGACATGAATTCTAACTACACCACTGCTCTGAGCTAGAACCAAATCTTAGTGGACTATCACATCAGAAGTCTATTTCTTGTTTGATGTGACATAAACATTGCAGTCTGAGGACTGTGACCATCATGGTCAGAGATCAGAACAGGAGTCATGAGCTGACTCTGAAAACTTCTGATAGGTAGTGCTCACTCAATAATAGCTACTAATAGTAAAGTTTTGTGTAATTTCTCTTTCTGATAATGGTATTGACAAGAGATTGGCAATGTATTCGGGGGTGTGCTTCTTTCTGACACTTGCTGGGACACACATGGGGATAGAAGAAAGAATGGCAGAAAGGAAAAGTTCTTCTCAAATTTGCACAGATGGTATGTGGTGAAGCTCTCTTACACTTTTCTGAATCATCCCTGAATGACTGTTGTTACCTTTAAGCTTGTGTCTTTATACAAATTCTACCTCTGGGGACATTTCCAGCTTGACTTCCGGATTCTATTTCTTCAGTGTTGCCTGTTTTTTTGTCAACACAATAACTAATAACTATTGATCCAGGCATTATCTTAAGTGTTTTACACATATGCCTTCCTTTAGTTAGTAAATCTCTTATTATACCTGTTTCACAGACAAGAACACTGAGGTCTAGAGTCTCTTTGTTTTATTTTATTTTTACTTGCCTATTTATTTATTTATTTTGGTACCGGAAGTTGAACTCATGACCTTGCTCTTGCCTGGCAGGTGCTGTGCCACTGAGCTGTATTCCTCACCTCAGAAGCCCTTTGTTTTTTAATCTGATAGTTTTCCTCCCACCTGTTTCCTTGAATTTGATGATTTGGACTTTCTCTTGCTTAGAGTTTCCCCTTCATTTGGTGTGTAAGCTTCAAGTGCTACAGCCTTGAGCTCGCATCAGTCACTTTCCTGTCTTATTTGGTTCTGGAAAGGAGATTCAGACTATAACCATAAGACTCTTTGTCCCTATGTTCATTTCTAGGATACTGGAGAGCTATAAGAGGTTAGAAATTCCTCCATGTGAATACTTTAACTTCGTTAGAAACGTATAGCAACAGAGGAATTATTTTCTTCCACTGCGGTTTCATAAAACAATCCTTTGATGTAGCCTTTGTGCTTAGTACGTTACAGCAAGAGCACGGGTCAGTTTTCCCTGAATCCTCCTACCTTATTTTAAATCTTACTTCATAAAGATCGAAAATTGCAGTGTGAAGAGCACCAGCTTTGAAGTCAAAAAACCTGGAACCAAATCGCTGCTCCTCTTCTCTGCTGGCTGGGGACCTGGAGAACACTTGATTTATCTAGCTCTCTTCTTATTTTCAATTGATAGTAAACTCAAATAAACCATTTTTAGGAAAAGAATCACATATCACTCTTCAGTACAGCAAAGGCCTCCAGGAAATCCAAATAGGAGGTGGTTGGACCAGTAAGAGCTTATGTAACTGCAATTAATTAATGAGATATGTGGCTGTGTTCTTGATCATTTTTTCAGATTGTTTGGGCTGCCAAAAGATGAATTCTGTCTCCAGAGACTGGAATTAGGAGCATGAAGAATTTAAAGTGATCTTTCTTTTCTAGGATGACTATTTGTTTTTTCATCTCTGTTCAAATGGCCAAGTTGATTTATTTTACCATTCTAGATTTGTTTTCACATTTTATTATATTTTTTTCAGTTTATAAGTATATATCATACATTATGTTCATCTTATCATTCTGTTAAACATTGTTATAAAAAATATGGTCTCTGCTATTAGGAATTCATATATTTGGACAGTTAATAACCCAGAAACAACTCTAGAAAAATTGCAGATGACAAATTTTACAGTATCGCATCAATAGCATATGACTAAAAGTTTCCTTGTCTTAGATTTTATAGAAAGTTATCACAATGAATAATCTATGAAGGCCATTATATTGTTTGACAGATGGTGTCACATGAACATATGTCTATAAAATACAGCAAGAGTGAATTTCTGTCATGTTCCCCCTCAGCTGCATGACAGATGATCCTTACCAGAAAACTAGGTGAAGATGAGGAATTACAAATAATTTTCTCTTCCAGAATCCAAACTCTTCAATATTAAAAAACTGTTTTCAAAATATTTTGCCTTCTTCAGTTTATTTTCAATCAGGTTATCAAAGGAATGTTTAAAAAAAATGTAAACCTGATCTTGTGAATCAAATGCTTTATCTTTCCATTGTTTTTTTTCTTCTTTTAAGAGCCAAATATTTAAAGTTGCTTAAAATTCCCCGTGGGCTTGACTTGCCCTTACCTGAATACCCTCACCTTTATGCTAATGAGATTCTGCATAACAGCCGCACTGTTTCCTTCTGCCACACCAAGCTTAGCCAGCTGTGCGCTGTGGTGGAGTGTTTCCTCTGGGCTTCTTACCTTCGCACGAGCACCCCACTTGTTCTCAGACCTCAGCTAACAATTCCCTGTTAAGCTATGTCGCTTAAGGCTAGTTAATCACACTTTTTATGCTTCAGTTTCCTCATCCATAAAATAAACCTAAATATCTCATAGGCTCTTTTTTACAGATTATATGATATATTATATGATATATAATATATGATCTGATCATATATTATATGAAATATAATATATGATATATATTACAGATTATATGATATATACAGTTTATATGATACAGATGTGTGTGTGTATATATGTATATATAATTCATCACAGTGTTAATACCCTATATGTGAATTACATATGTGTTATTTTTATCACTTTCAGTATTATTAATATTCATCAGGAAGCTTTTAGTCCAAGGAATTTATAAGTTAATCCCCAAAATGAAATCAGTACCTCATGTCATAGATTTTCAAGGCACTGTTTATAATTTTTGTCTAAGTACGTGCTGTAGTTAATATACTATGCATGTGGTGAGGAGAAGTGATAGTTGAATAAAAGCTAATTGTGGAAAGTGTAGTTAGTCACTGTGATAATCAGGATCACAATGACAGGTAAATCAGCACTGAGAGAGTTTCTACAGGAAACATTCACTGAGGATAATGTGCTGATTCTTACCATTCAGTCAGGGTCAATTAGGTTATGAAGCGAGGTCAAAATTCAAAGTAGCATGACTACACGGCAAAGAAGGGAAGAAAAACAGAATAACTAATAAATGCGTCCCTAAAACTTTATCAAAGTAGCATTTCATGGTGAGACTACAAAAAGTAGTTTAAAGTTTGGAGACTTATTTTAGAGCCATTTTTTTTTTTTTTCCTTTTTATCGGTACCAGGGATCGAACTCAGACTGCCTTCTTGCAAGGCAGGCGCTTATGCCGCTGAGCTAAATCCCCAGCCCCTTGGAGCCAGTTTTTAAAAATCTTAGTTTCATTAATGCAGTACACTATTTATCCTTTGACACAGATAAGCCATATTTCAAGTGATTCTAAAGTAATTTTTATTTATCTGCTATTTCAAGTTTTTTCTTTCCCACTCATTCAATTTTTAAGGGTAAGTTAATGTCTGAGATGGAAAAAACTAGCTTTTAAAATATATACTTGATGGATGAAAGAGAACAAGTTCATAAAAAATTATAATTGGGTATTTTCTTGCAGGATTATCAATTACTACTGAATAGGTATATTATGAGCTACAAAAATTTCTTTTTTTGCAATCCTGGAGATTCAGAATCTCATATGAGGGTGCCTGCATTGTCACATTCTGATAAGTATCCCTTTCTGAGCTGCAGATGTTGGCTTCTCATATCCTCACATGACAAATGATAGGGAGAAACATGTTCTCTCAGGACTCCTGTAAGTGTACTAATACCATTCATGAGGGCTCCCCCTTCATGACCTCATCTAATCTTCCTTATCTCCTCAACATTATATCTCACATTGTGGGAGTAAGGTTTCGACATATGAAGTTTAGAGAGATACAAGCATTCAGTGCATAGCTCAAGTGTGAGAAGAAACATGTGCCTTACAGAAACATTTGGAGGCACTCCATCTGCACCGGAGGATAAGCGTTTACTGAAGAAAGTGATTTGGAAACTAGGCCTGAATAGAAATCTGTAATACTGATGAGTAGATATTAAAAAGGTAGAATTAATGGACGTTGGTGACACGTTGTGACTTTCCATTTGACCAGATAAAGAATCAACAGGGGGAAAACTACAGAACAGTAAACTCAGTTGTTAAACAATTAAGTTTTCTTGGGAATATTAAAGAGGAAATGTTATAGGAAATTCAGATGGCTTTGTATTCTTTTTGGAAATGTGAGGTGTAAAAAGGAGGCCTTATAAATAACTTCAAACTTTTAGCTGTCTTCTGATTTTGAAGGAAAGTCTGATTGAGAATAATGAGTCTGTCAGCCTTAAGAACTGTTTAGATATAATCCCAATGCTGTTTAGCTTCTCCTTGACTTTTTCCTGCCAGTGGATCTGTTAACTTGGAATCATTTTATGAGAAAACAAAAATCTGAATATTATAGAAATTTGTAAGTGATATTTAATGTGCCTTCTTTTGTTGGTTAAAAGTTATTCTTCCCAAACTTTATTACTTTATCTCCTGATGGATTTGGCTTAGTCATGTACCATCTAAAGTATTTTTAAAAAATTACTCTTTATCATCCCTAAGCCAGAATGCTTATAAAATCTATAGATTGAGTGACATATTTATAATGGAAAATAAAATAGGTGCATAAGGTCTTGAACCATCATTGTTCATGTATCACATTAAATTATATATAAGTAGTGACATATATTTGGGAGAACTCTGAAGATTAAAAATGTAAGAGAATTAGACTCAGGTTTTCTCTAAGTATGTTTTGTCACTGGTACTTTTCCAAAGAAAAGACAGCTTTACTGATGGAACAAATATATTTAAGTCAGAGACCAGATGTTCATATATATAGAAAAACATAAACATAAACACACAATACATACACAATGAGCATCTGAATCATTCTGAACTAACATGTAATCCCTGTTCTCTAGGTTTTACAGATTTTCTTTGGGCCATGGGTCACTGTATTCTCTGGAAAAAATGAAAGCCAGAACGCAAAGAGCTTTTACTCTTCCCCAGACTGCTGTCTTTGAGTCTTAAGGAACTGTTAGCTCCATTTTTGTCCACAGCATTTATTGGACCATCTTTTTGAGACAGGCAATTTCATTAAAAAAATTAGTGATAAATTATTCACAACAAGAAGTGAAGTAAAGCAAGTGGAATGGAAGTGAAGCAGATGGAAGAGGAACTAACTGATGGTAGGAAAGAACCAGGCCTGCTGTCTGGACTGGCAGGTCTAAAGCTGCTCGCCGATGCATTGTGGGACTGAAATAACCAAAATGGGATCCTCGTGGGGAAAATATCATTTAGGCTTGAAATTGGAGAAGGAATCCCTTAATAATTTTCTAGGACATAAGATCTGTGCAGGTCTTCAAGCAACCCATTTGCAAAATGGGCCCAGCAGAGGGGTGCTCTGAAGCGTTCTTGGTCCATTGTGCTTGACATAAACTTGTGCAGCCGATCATTAGCAAGCGGCCTGCTAGTCCTGGTGAGGAGTGCTCTGAGACTTGTACCCAGGCCTCATTACCCAGCAAGATTAAAGGCTAAATTAAAGCCTAGAGATAATGATTAGAAAGTAAATTTAATAAATAAGAAGGCATTTGCACGTATTATCCTGTGATTCAATGGAAAGTGTCATTGACGAACAGTGTCTAACGTATAGTATAAGTGTACTTGAGTACAACAAATCTGTTTTGTCCTGTTCTAAGTTAGTAGTTATATTTTTTAGAGCTATGAGAGGCTTACAAAAAAGTTAAGCAGAAAGAACTGAAAATGTCCATATATATCCACCTAGAGATTTCCTATTAACATCTTGCATAGAGGAACAGATACTGATATACTATTAGTAGCTAAAGTTTGTCGTTGCATTAGGATGCATTTTTTTGTGTTTTACATTTCTATAGGTTCCAGTATAGTCTTCATGTAGTATCCATTTCAGTAACTTATATTGTCACAACTCTAAGAATTTCCTGTTTTCTATGCATTAACCTTGTGCTCACTTTGGCAGCATAAATATACTATGTATTAACCCTGCTCCTCTGATTCTAGATATTTGCCAATCACTGGTCTTTTTATTGTCTTCCTATTTGTGTCTTTTCTAGGAGGTTACATATTTGGAGTCAGATAATACTTGGTGTTTTAATATTGGCTTCTTTTACTTAGTCATATACATTTTTGTTTTTAGCATGTCTTTTTATGGTAAGACATTTTAATTTTTTTCTAATGAGGCAACTTTTATTTTTATAATTATTTTAAATGAAATAAATGAAACAATTACCATCCCAAAGAAAAAGCCCATTTTTTAAGTGTCAACATCTTTCCCATGTTTTTTTTTTTAATTTTAAAGAGTTAAAAGATAAAAAATAGCAATAAAATAGTTTCAAAACAGTTTAAGAGGACAGTTACAATAACTAATACATTGCATATCATTACCTTCATAGTAGTTATTCATAGTATAAGATATAAGCATGATATCTTGTCCAAACAATATTAGCACAAACCTTTCTTTTCAGTGAACAAAGAGAAACATAGCTGTGTAACTACCTTAATTATCTTGTAAATATGTGTATTTTTCCTCTTTGTCTTTTTCTTCCTTTCCCTTTTCCCCAGTAACAGTGGATCTTTTTTTTTGAACAGTTTCTTTCAGTTCACAATATCTATTTTATATTTTGTATCTCATTTTCTCATTTTGATTCTTACACTAGTGAGACAATTCAGTGTTTACATATATTGGTATCGTTTATTGCACTTGTGAATATGGTGTCAAGTTGCATCCATTTACTAATATAAATCTCCAATTTATCTTTCTTTATGATTGAGTAGTGCTTCATTGTATACTTAAAAAAAAAAACCTACATCTTTTTATGGAGCTTCCTTTAAAAACTAGGATTAAAGCTCCTATTTGACCCAGCTATTTACCCTCTCAGTGTCTTTCCAGAAGAATTAAAGGTGTCACATTGTGGACATATATATGCACCCATGTTTATAGCAACACAATTCAAGCTAACTAGCTAAATCTTGGAAACAACACAAATGGACATCTTTATTCTTTAAATTGTTGAAGTATATACCATTATTAGTATATATGCAGTTTCTTTACCCATTTACCCATAAAGAACATTTTGGTTGATTCCAATTTTGGGTAGTTATGAATAAAACTGCTATAAATGCCCAGGGTGGAATTTTAATATAAGTTCTCAACTAACTTGCACACTTGATTGGTGGATTATGTGGGAAGCTTATATTTAGCTCTGTAGGGTATGTCGAACTGTCTTTCACAATAACTGTAGTATTTCAAGGTCGTCTTTGCATTGCTTCTCAGCCCTGTATTTATTTTTCAAGTGGCCAGCAAGTCTCCACATGAACTTCAGCATGTTGAAAAATATCTAGTACTCTCTTTCCAGATGCACTAGCTGGTGTCATAGCTTTAGGGCTCTAATCCTTACTAGATACATAGATAAATCTAATCAAATAACCCTGTGTAGTACATATTGTGTGCAAGTAACTTCCATATAAATTTTTCATTCCAAAATTATTTATTGAAAGTGAGCATTTATTTTCTCCAGTTTGAACACAAAGAGACTGAAATTTAGCCAAGTATTTCATGTTATTTAGTAATTTCAAGTGTCTCATGGAATAAGGAAAAAAATAAATTAAATAAGTGTACAAACAAACCATTTACTTCTCCCATTCAAATTGCACATTTATTAGCTAACTTACAATTATTCTACATAACACAACACAGTAGTGTTTCTAATGTTATAATCCAAAGGAATAATTAATATTGATTACTTACTTCAAAATGCTTTAATGGTCACATTGGTCTAATACGCAACAAGTAAAAACATTTGCCTTTGAAAAATGAAAAATTTTACTGATCTTTAATTAGAATAAAGAAATAGTGATGACCCTTTCAGAATCTAGAGAAAATTGTTAAAGGAAATATGGTCTAATAAAGGTTAACATTCTATGGACTTGTTTGCTTAATTTAAAAGAGAACATTTATGTAGAAGTTAATCATGCACATAAAAATATTATATAAATATTTAAATGATTTGTATTTTATCTATGAAAAATACAAGTTCTGGAAGTAAATATTGAAATTAGCCTTACTATTTAAAAACTGAAAAAGATTAAGGATGCTTCAGAACATTGTGGCATTGTGCTGAATTAATTAGGTCCACATCAGTATTCCCTAATCATTCCTCTTGTTGCCTTAGAATATTTCCAAACCAGAAACCTTGTAGTTTCTTGTCAGTGTGCAAGTTTCTGAACACGTTCAACACTGTTTAGAAATGATGAGACGGATTCACTTGCCTTTCTATGCTTCTTGCATCCAACTCCTTCCCCCAGATAGGAGTAATGTGGAAATTTTCAAATTTTCTACTCAGCACACATACTAGATTTGCCATAACCTCCCACCCCAAGTAAAAAAGAGCCAGCTGACTCGGCAGGGGTTGGTGGTGCACACCTATAATCCCAGCCCTTGGGAGGCTGAGGGAAGCGGTGCCCACAAGTTTAAGCTCAGCCTGAGTTACACAGACAGTTCAAGGTCAACAGGAACTAAATAGCAAGATCCTGTCTCAAAAACAAACAAACAAACAACAACAACAAAATGATAGACTTACAGCATCTCATGGTGCTGGAGGTTAGAAATTTGAAATCAAACTGTGGCTAGGTCCATGGTCACACCAAACCTGAAGAACATCATCACTCTGCACCTTCCTAGTTTCTCATGTTTTATCAGCAATATTTGGTGTGCCTTGGTTGGTAGCTGCATAATTCCAGTCTCTGCATTCTTCCTGGCTTTCACCTTATAAATCTCAGTCTTCATATGGCAATCTTCCTATAAGTACATTGGACATACTGGTATATAGGCCTATACTATTCTCAGTGACTTTACACTTTCTAATCGCACCTGTACTTTCATTCCCAAACATGTCATATTCTGATGTGTTAGGAATTAAGACTTCAATATATCTTTTCTTAAGGAGTAGTATACAATTCAATCCATAAAAGGACTTTTTTCTCTCAATAGGAATTTTCTTCATATAGAGAACCACTCTGTATCTATTTTAACAAAATTTTTGAAAGATCTGCATCCAGGTTCAATGCTGGCACCATGTACTTAATATTCTAGGTGGCCCAGAGTTTGGAATATAATCTAATCTATACTTGGTAGAATCTTTGGATTTTAAAAGCTACATTGAGGTGAGAGAGAAATCAGCAAGAAGAAACCAGAAGAAATTCAAATGAACCACTTTTGCTCACTTATATATTTTTGCTTTCATTAATCTGAGAGTAGATTTTCTTTTATTTGCCAAAGGAAAATTCAACAAACAACAACAACAAAAGATACAATAATCATGGGATATCTATGTTTTGAGGTGGGAGCATCGCCACTCTGAATACTATCTCTATGATAATGACTTAAGGATTTGTACCAGGAAAAGCAGATTTCGCATGAAGTAAACTAAGCTGACTTTACCGGATTTATTGTAAACTCACAATTTTGGACTAAAAAATAATGAATCCACTGTTAAAATAATTTTGTGCTTCTATTTTTGCTTGTGTGGGTGTACATGCATGTGTATAAAATTTATAATCTACTTTTTCTTTTCTCATACAAATGTATTTAAAACATATACTCCAACTATGTAGAATTTTATCTTTCCCCTATAGAAATTTTTTAATGAAGCTATTAAATGTAGTGTAGTTTAATGTATCTTTTTATAAGTATATACTGAGGATATATCATGGTGCTTGCACATTTGGAAACATTGTATCTTTCCATTGCAGGGAAGCTTTTACAATTTTAAATGCCTTTTTTTTTGTCTAAAAATGCTTCATGTCTTAAACATGACTATGCCCATTTAAGTATGTTTATACAGCTTTCTTTTCATTGACGTCTATACATTTATTTTCCATGCTTTTATATTTGTCATTCTATGTCCTTAGATTTTTTTCTAATGGAGGTGCTATATAACTTTTATTTAGTCTCTATATAACTTTTATTTAGTCTCAGCAATCAGCTAAGTTTTATATTATGTTAAATATAAAGCAATCACTTTGTTTTTTAAAGTCTGTGTGATCTATGTTATTTTTTCCCTCTCTACCTTCTTTTGTTTGATCTAATGTGCTTTATTACCCTATATCTTTCCCTAGTATGCTTTCGTTTATGCGTCTTTTACTCTATTTTGCTGGCTACCCTAAAGACGATACCATGTTGCATTAAATTTATAGTACTTAATATAAATTAGTACTCTCATCCTTTCTTGAAAAATCTAATGTTCTTAGAACATTTAAATCTATTTATTCCGAAGATGAAACAAAGTACCAGGACAGGCCTTGTAGCTGTCTTTTAGAATCAAGAAGATTTTCAACAGTATAAGAGAAGCTTTAGTTTTTATACAATAGAAATACTGTATGATATTTTAAAAACTAAGAAATAAAATGACCTGACTAGGGAACTGGGTGAAGTGAAGGGAGGATGATCACTACTCTGGGCTTGGCCAGGGCCACTGAGGAGCCCTGCAGAAAGATCCTGTTGTAAAAATTGTTCACAAAACAGGGTGAGGGCAGAAGAAATAGATCAGTCCATAGGTTCTGAATTCAGACCCTAGTACTGAAAGAAAAGCACATAATTAATATAAGAAGATCTCAGAAGTTATAAACTTAATCATAGAACTGAAATTCACATGGAAAAGGTAAAAAGCAAAATTAAAAATTGTGAGATGGATGACAGCTTGTAAGTGTTCTCAGAAGAAAATGAGAAATAATGAGGAGGGCAATGACTACAGAGAACAGATACAAATTATTTTTTATTTCTCAAGTAGAAAATACACAAAACATGAAAGTCATCCTTTGAACTGTATTCCAAGCAAAATAATTGTAAAGAAACTAGTATCATATGACAACATGCAATATTTTCAAAAACTAAATATGAAATAAGGTGTTCTAACTGGATTGAAGCTGGATTGGACCTAAAATCTACCTTCTATTTTAGAATTAAGATTGACCAGGTGCATTGTGTTTTTAGATTTTTAGGGCTTTTTATTTTTTTGAGACATATTTTCATCATGTAGCCCAGGCTGGTCTTGAATTTACAGCATCCTCCATCCATCCTCAGCATCCAATGTGCCGGGATCAGACATACATACCACTATGTCTAGTGGCCATATGATTTTTATTTTTATCTTTTTTTCCTACATTTATTCTCATAAAATTTTGGGGTTTTTTTTGTATCTGAACTTGAAGTCAAGACCCTGTGCTTGCCAGGCAGGCTGCTGTGCTATATTGCCAGCCCATATTTTCATAAAAGGTAAGGTGCCTCTTCAGGTACCTTATATAAACAGGCTCAGATATCTGTTGAGACAAAATATGTATTGCAGAGGTATTAATTGGTATCTTTTATGATTTTCTATATTTTATTATTCTGAAAGATACTTCCTACTTGAAATCACTACTAGTAATACACCTGAGCTAGTGGATCAGCAAGGCCGTTATTAGAGATACATTGTAGCATTCTCTAACACTTTAGCTAAAGGACACACATTTTCAGTTTTAACAGTCTACTGTGTAAGAATTACTGTATGATTTTTTACAAATAGGGCATAGTTGAGTTCATCCTTACTTTCATGTTTTACATAGAACGTTTCCAAACTCATGATATTGTGTTATAGCAGATCTCTAGCACCTTATGGTAACAGAATTTTAGTTCAAAAAAACATTTATTTACTTTAATTTCCTCCAATATCTAAGGAAGGGCAACTAGATTGTCTTGGGCACTGTAAACAGAGTTCCAGCTTTATGTGACATTTGTAATTATCGATATGTAATTCAAAGACATACACAAGGGATGATTCATCATTACACATAAAAACACAAAAATTATGAATATACTTAAGGAGTCAGAAATACTATTAAGAACTAACAATTATGGGCATTTTGAACTTGTTCAGTTGATACACTGGTATTAATTTTAATAGGACCAGATCTGTAATTATCAGCTAATAAAGTCTAAAGTAATTCACAGGTTACCTATTACTACAGATTTACTAATGACAACACCAAAGCCTCGTGGAAATTTCCAGAAGTAAGAAAGTGTATAACTCAAGATTCAGTTGCAGGAAACAGAAAATATTGCCTCTATATCCGACAGAGTTAATATAGGAATTATTTTCAGAAGACCCAAAGGAATAGGGTGCAGGTTATTCTATTAGGTAAAATCTCCTTAAATGACACCACTGAATTCATCTGCAAATCAGTCTAAGACAGCTGTCACAAGCAAGAGGTGGAAGAGTCAGGTGGTAACCGCTTAAGCCTTCAAAACTTCAGGAGTACATTTCTATAGCATCAGGGATCAGAAGATGTCACAACTGTTGCTGAAACTCATCCAGATGACTGCTGGACCTGGGAATTCTCCTTTAAGAAAGCTGAGTTTGTCTTCTATGAATGTGTTTTTCCATAGCAACAGCCACAATAGGAAAAAGATGGCTTCCCCCTTACTCTTACCATTTCAATATCTTGTAAATGCATCTACCCAGTGAAATATAGCTCACATACCAATCCCAAGCTGAAAGGAGTGAAGAAATACAAATAGTACTTATGCATTTCTAGTCTTTGTGTTACATTAAAAGTCTGAAGAAGGTCTTGAGTATCAACTTACTGTATCTGCCACACCAGGGTTATTAACTACTTATCAATAAAACAATACAACCCAGAATTTTGCAAAACAAAATGATATTCAATAAAGAAGCCTCCTTGATAGAAATTTGACAGGGAAGAGAGTGATTTGAGAATTATGCTTAGCTCATATATTTTACGAAAAACATTCTTGAGTTTGCAGTGTTTCAGATACCACAGTAAATTGCTCTTTTATAAAAATTATTTGAAGATAAAAGTTTGGCAAACAAAAGTGAGTTGAAATACAACTGAAGAAATGAAAAAAATTAGCTATAAAAGGCTTCCTGATTGTGGGTTATCTGTCAGCTAGATCTCAGCCCCAGGGATTCAGCTGGAGCATGAGTTGTCAGGTGGATTCAATAACCAAAGGTGAGCTTGGACACTTTTGTTCCCTTCAGCCATTTTGTTTCTGCTGCTACTTCCTTGATCATAGTCGGGAAAGTATTTCTCATTGTTTATCCCACAGTGTAGATGAGTTCCACATAAAACCACAATGGCTATCATTCTCTGCTCTCCCTCACTCACAATGTCTAAACTGTTTATAAATTTCAGTGGTTGGGCTATAGAGCTTTTGTTTCTATCTATAAAAACAAAACTACACGTAGAGGAGTCATTTTTATTTCCAGTAAGTTCAGTTCCATTTCTCTGGATCTTTAAAACTCTTATTGAAAGACTTGTGTCCATGTGGATTATATTTCAATTTGGAAAACACTAATAAACTAAGCATTGTAGATATTATTTGTCATTAACCTCTTTATAGTATCTTCTGTCTTGCCTCAGTAAATAAACTCAATGCTTGCAATATTACCAGAAATGATTTCAGTGAAACAGCATAAAAATATACTAATATAAAATAATACTTGTATAAGAGTAGTTGTTGTAAATGATTTCTTTCTTCTTTTGTGTGTTTACCAAGCTTTCTATGAAATTTCTTCTATAAATAGTTCATTAAATTTGAGATGTTATACCATTTTACGGTGATGCTCGTTTTTATTTTTATATCATTCTGTGTTCACTACTGTATGATTATTACTCATATAAAGAGTGGTTATGAATATTGGGCAAATGTGTACTTTCCTGTAGTTTTAATTTTTTCAGCTGACATACATTAATTTTCAATTTTAATAATATCTTTATAAAGTTCTGGTTTAAAGCAAAACAAGAAGACTTACAATTTCTGAATTGGGATTGTTTTTACTGAATTAAGAAATTAATTGCTGATTTTAAGCTTCCCAGAAATCAGATTTTTTAGTTTATTGTAGTAGCAATATTTCTGGAAAATACAACATCATTTGATTGAACAGTATTTCTTTTTAATGGAGGCAAAAAGAAATAATTATTAAATTTTAAAATTACATTCAGTCAGTTATGTTTTAATTTGAGTTTCAAAGACAATGCCATCATTCATGTAGAAGAGTAGTAAATTCATATTTTGAATGGCTGTCTTTTTCATTTTTTTTAATTTGTGAAACAAAAGCCAAGCTGATTTCTTAAGAACTTAGAAAATTTAATGGGTTATTTGCATGATATGCAAATAATTCCAACTTAAATATAAGTATACAATATTAAAAGTTTTATTCTAAAAGAATCAATAAGGCTCTTGGGTAGAATATATCATCTCTATATTGTGTAGATATAGATACATGTGTAATAAAAACTGTAAGTCAAAAAATCAAATAATGCCTGTATAAATGTTTCTATTAATGTAGGTACATATTCTTACATGGCTGTCACTTTTTAATTTACAACAAAAGTACACATAAATGATAGTGAACAATTTAGTAAATGATGAATAATAGATGGATTTTCGATGATTTCAGACCGCCCTGAAAACTGGTCTTTTCTATCCTGGTACATTCCAGAGCATTTCTTTTATATTTACTCTTTGAAACTCTGTTTATATACTAATGTTCTGATAACCTAATTTCTGGAAAATTATAAATCATTTAAGCAGAGTAAATATAGAATATCTGATATACCTGAAGTTTAAAATAGAAGTTTATAGGATACAGTAAAAAAAAAAATCAAGGAAACTAAGTGAGTACAGATTAAGAAAATCTAACTTTATAATTTTATGTTCTTATTTGCTGATTCTCTGGCCTTTGTTTCCCTCTTTCACCAATGAGCAAACTGACATCTACCTTGTCATGCAATTAAGAGCACTACTCCATTTGTGGATTAGTAGGTACTGGATGTCACAGGTTCCCTTTTGTGTCTTTGAATTCCCAGGAATACGGTTCTAAAGATGACATTTTGGATGTAACTTGTCATAGCAGAGAATAATATTATTTTTACCTTTAATCTAGTAGGATTAATTAGAGACACTGGTGAATTAATAATATTTGAGAGCATTGTTTTATTATCCTATCCTTAAGTGTATTTGAATGATCTAAAGACCTTAGCTAGTAGAGCAACCTTTTAGACTTCATACTTATGTATACCAAAATTATTTTCTCATGGAAGACAAAATTGTGGCATGTGAGGAGAATGTAATAGCATTACCAAACATTGTTTATGGGTTGCTATCCAGTTTAGTTATTCTCATGCTTGGTTATATCTACAGTGCATCATTGAGACCAGCAGTGATATTTGGGTGCTCAGAATACAGCTGAAGAACACACTTTCTCAGCCTCCCTATTGCTGAATGCAGCCAAAAAGCTACACATGAGTCTAAACAGATGTTTCTGTTGTTTAGCCCAATGACGTTTATGAAGTACATGTTTATCTTTCAAAAGAGAATGTGGAGAGTTCACTCAGTCTTGAGATCCAATCTTTCCGGAGGTTAGACTGCCTAGTTAATTTGGAACAAAAGCTGAATGAGCACATGAAATCATTTGGAGGCTCTCACAAAAGATGGTCCCATATTTGTTGGTAAGAAAGAAGCAAGGTTCTTGGAAATTTGCTTTAAAGAGGCTGACATTTTAAAAGAGGCTAGACAATTGTTTACATTTTAATCAATTTAGTGAATTTTCAATATAATGAGCATAAAAAAAATGTTCCAGATGTCAAAAAACACACAAGAAACATTGATATTTCTTAGCCATATTTTAAATGACAATTTTATATCATTTATGTGTCTTCTCTGATTTGTTGTGCTGACCACTTATAAAGAAGATTCCTCCTGTTGAATCTGTCATTTGGTACACAACAGTTTAGCAGAGAGGACAGGAAATTACTCTCTCACAGTACAGTGCTCTGAAACATAACTAGATTCACACCAGAACATTTGTCTTTTCCTTATCAAACATTGATCACTTTCCTATTTTAGAAGAATTCAAGTATAAACAGGAGAGAAGCTCCTATTTTTCATTACAAAGACAAAAATGAGTAGAGAGAACTCCTGTGAACTCTGCTAAGTGGCACCCCGACCTCATTACTTACCTCTTTGGGTATTAACATCCTCCTCAGTGAAAGATCTTCTCTTTAGTATCTCTCTCTCAATATACTCCTGGATATTCACATCAGCCTGTTAAGAGCAAGAGGATAAAAACAGTTTTGGTCAGAGTCTCCACTTACACCCACTTTCAAACATGTGACTGTTGGGTAAGCCATTTGTCACCATGAGTTTCTTCATCTGTAAAAATGTGAAAAAACCACTTTGTGCTTCTTTTACATCTTGTGCTTATTTTGAGCATAAAAAGAAATTTCTATGTAAAAGATCTTTATAAATTATAGACAGTATCACTGTGTAATTCGCTGAAGGGCCAAGCGTGGCCCAAGTGCTCAGCAAATGTTTCAAGATGTTAGTTGCATCTCTTCTCCCACTCATTCCTTTCCCCTCCCAGATGTTTCACGTGTCAGCCTGAACTTTATGACATATAACCTTGTTCCTGCCCCTTTATCCCTCTCAATTTACCATCTGAGAGATCAGAAAATGTGAAAGAGTTTCCAAAGACAATGACTGAATCTAGTGATTCCGCCTCACTTGGCACTGCAGACTGATCCACAGGTTACTATCTTCCTTGCTTTGAGCTCACAGAACCTCTCTTCTAGGAATTTGACCTTTAGCAGAACAAAAAAATCTCTGTTCATTATTGGAGCTCTGCTCTGAGGAGTACCAGTACCTCTAATCAGTCTCAGATTTACTTGGCTTTCTTTTCATTCCAAGTCCCATTGATAATCATCTCCTTGGGTACTATGAGATAAATAACGTTAAAAAAAAATACCATCCTTATAGGACTGTATATTGGCTTAAGATTGTGCCTGGGAATCAGCAGTAAGTAAGTGTTAACTATTGTTTTTATTAAATACCTCTGAACAATCTCTAGCATACATATTAAGTATTCAGAAATGTTAGTTATGATTAATGGTAATCAACCATACAGCAGTTCTAAGAAATAATCAATGCATGTAATGTGCTTGATAGCCATTTGCTATTATTGAGATAAGAATGATCTTACAAAATACATTTATTTTGTGATAACTTTTTGATGATACATTGGAAATATTTCTACTTTAGTGCATGGTGAGTGACTTCATTTTTAAAAATTGCTGAATGCAAGTAATTAGTTCTTTTGAAATTTGATTTTAAAGCAAATAGAACCCAACAAAACAAAACAGAATAAAGCCAGTCAAAACAAAGCAGTTAGTGATACAGAACTTCAAAAGAGGATAATAGGAAATCAACAGTAGCTACCATAATACATCTTGCTGTCTTCCCAATAGTTGTCTACACTGTCAGATACAGAAAAACTAAACAAAACAAAATAGAATAAAAGCAATCAAAGCATAACATTGAATGAAAAAAACAATACATTGGAACAAAACAAAACAATGAGAACAATACTGCAGATTCTTATCTTTAAAATAGTTTCTCAGTTTACTAGATGTAGGGATAAAACAAAACAGTAATATGCACCAAAGTCTTGGATTTCAAAAACAAGATAGGAGGATCTCCCCCACAGTTGATACAATGCACACTGCCATCTCCAAGTATATGCCTGGACCACCAGCCCCAGGCCCACATAGTCAACCAAACAACACAAACATTAAGCTATTCATTGGAAACAACACAATTGCCCACCAACTGAGGAATGAATAAAAAAAAAGTAGTATTTTTATAAGTGGAGTATTATGCAGCTATAAAGAAGGATAAACTTGAGGCTTTTATAGGTAAATGGTTTCAAATTGACACCATAATCATAAGGCAAATAAATCTAACTCACATGTGTAAATATCGTATTGTCTCCCTAGGATAAAAAAACAAACAAACAAAATTGAAAAAGTGATGAGATTAAATTTTCATAGGATATACTTCAAATTAAAGATAAATAAATTTTCAATTATTATTATTTTTCCAAATCCATTTTATTTCAAGGAAAAAAAGAAAAAGAAAGAAAGAAAAATACTAAAGCAAAATTTCAAAATATGTCAATCGGGGGCAACAATCATATATACATTGTACACTGTCATCCCCAAATCATTTACCCAGAGCACAAGACATCTGCATTAAAATGTCCAAACAATACTGACACAAATCTTTCCCTTCCAAGAATTCAGAGAAATCGGTAGTATAATTATCTTAACTATTTTATATATGCATACATACACACATATATATGTTGTTTCAGCTCCTCACACTAATGAGACAATACAATGTTTTCACACGTGTGTCTTATTTCACTAATGAGTATGGTGTCAAGTTGCATCCATTAACCTATAAGTCTCTAATTAATCCTTCTTTATGGCTGAGAAGTTTCCCATTGTATAAAAATACAACATCCTTTATTTCCATTCCTCAGTTGATAGACATTTATGTTGTTTCCAAGATCTGGCTATTTCAAATTGTGCTGCTATAAACATGGATGCACATATATCTATGTGATATGATGTTTTAAATTCTTTTAGAAAGATACTCAGAAGAGGAATAAGTGGGTTTAATGGGACCTGTAGTCCTAGTTTTTTGAGGAATCTCCATACTGATTTCCATAGTGGTTTTAACAGTCTTCATTTCCACCCACAATGGAGAAGGGTTCCTCTTTCCCACAGCACCCCCAGCATTTTTTATTTCCTTATATCTTGATAACAGTCATTCTTTCCGGAGGGAAATGGCATCTTAATGTTGTTTTAATTTGCGACTCTCAGAGGACCAGTGAGATTGGACATTGTTTCACATATTTATTTGCTGTTTGTATTTTTTCATCTGAGAAGCGAGTACTCATCTCAGAAGACCATTTTTGGATTGTATTTAAATCTGAAATGTATTTAAATCTGTAATTTTTTTGAGTTCTTTACATGTTTCAACAGTAACCCTTTGTCTGAGGTACAGCAGGCAAACATTTTCTCCCACGTTGTGATTGTCTCTATACTCTGTTGGTGGATTCTCTTGCTGTGCAAAAGCTTTTCAAAAGGATGAGATCCCAGTTGTTGATTCTTTGTGATACTTGCTGTGCAATTTGGGTATTTTTCATAAAGTCTTTCCCTACACCAATGTCTTCAAGAGTTTTACCTATTCTCTTTCAACAGGTTTAATATTTCCATTTAATATTATTTGATCCATTCTGATTTTTGCTATTAATTTTGAGTGTTGATTTTTGTATCTAGCCATGTTACTGAATTTGCTTATTAATTGTAGTATTCTTTTTATGGAATTTTCGTGGTATTCTAAGTAGAGTTTCATGTCATCTGCAAATAATGATAGTTTAATTTTTTCCTTTCCTATCTTTATTCCTTTTTTTTCATTCTCTTATCTAATTGTGCCAGCTAAAGTTTCCAGGACTATGTTGAATAACAGTGGAGACAGTGGGCATCCTTGTATAATTCTTTATTTTAGAGAGAAAGCTTTAATTTTTTTTGTCCATGTAGTATGTTGTTACCTGTTGGTTTGCATAAATGACTTTTATCAGATTGAGATAAACATCACCTATTTCAAATTTCTGTAGGATTTTTAATGAATGGGTGCTGAATTTGTCAAAATCTTTTTCTGCGTCTATTGAGGTGATACGACTTTTGTCCTTGGCTCTGTTTATACATTGCATTACATTTATGGATTTACATATGTTGGACCTTTCCTGTACCCTTGGAATGAATCTCATTTGATCATGGTGTAAATCTTCTTGACAATTTGCTGCACTCTGTTTGCCAGAATCTTCTTGAGGATTTTTGCAGCAATGTTATTAGGGAAATTGGCCTGTAATTTTCTTTCTTAGTTGGGTTCATCTCTGGTCTTGGTATCAGGGTAATTTTTACTTCCAGGGATCAATTTAGAAGTATTTCTTCCCTTTCAATTTCATTGAAGAGTGTGAGAAGTAGTGGTATTAGGTGTTCACTAAATTTCTTGTAGAATTCAGTAGTGATTCAATCAGAGCCGGGACTTTTCTTTGTTGATAGGGTTTTTATTGCATCTTTGATTTCATTTATTGATATTGTATTATTTAGGATTTTTATATCTTCTTGATTCAACTTTAGTAGTTCATATGTATCTTGGAAACTCTCCATTTCTTTTGTATTTTTCATTTTATTAGAATACAAGCTTTCAATGTAGGCATAAATTCTCTGAATTTCTGCAGAGTCTGTTATGATTTCACCCTTTTCATTCCTAATTGCATGGAATTGAGTATTTTCTTTCTCTTTTTTGATAAGGTTGGCTAAGGGTTTGTCAATTTTATTTAGTCTTTCAACGAACAAATTCTTTCAAAATTCACTAATTGTTTGTATTGTTTTTTTAGTCTCCAATATGTTAATTTCTTTTCTGATCTTTATAATTTCCTCTCTTGTATGAGCTTTTAAGACTTAGACTGCTCTTCTTATTCTAGAAGTTTGAGATTCAACGTTAAGTTGAATATGCACTTGCTCGGTTTTCCTGATATGAGTATTTACTATTATAAATTTTCCTATTAAGGCTGCTTTCATTATGTTCCCCACGTTCCAGTATGTTATTTTGTCATTATCATTCAACTCTAAAAGCAGTCTAATTTCCTCTTTAATTTCATTTGTTATCCATAGATTGTTTAGAAGTGTGCTATTTAATTTCATTTGTGGTTTCCTTTGGCATGGATTTCTAATTTTATTGCACTGTGGTCTGATAGTTTGCATGAGATAATTTTAATTCTTTTGCATTTACTTAAGCATGTTCTATGAGTCAGTCTAGTCAATATGATCTATTTTGGAGAATGTCCCATGAATAGCTGAGAAGAATGTGTATTCTGATGTTGTAAGATACACACATCTACTAAGTCCATTTGTTCTAAAGCTTGAATTCTAATATTTCATTATTGAATTTTTGACTAGTTGATTTGTCTTTTTGAGACAGTGGGGTACAGAGGTCTCCCAATACAACTGTATTAGGACCTGTTTTATTTTTCATGTTCACTAGTAATTATTTTATATAGTTTAGTACACTGGTATTTGTTGCATACATACTATTACTAACTCTTCCTCTTGGATTGTTTCCTTGATGAGGATGTAGTAACTCTCTTTATCTGTCTTAATCAGTATTGGCTTGAAATTCACTTTGTCTGCAAATAAAATAGCTACTCCTGTTTTTTCCTGGGTTCCTGTCACATGGAGTATTGTTTTCCATCCTGACTTTTAGTCCATGATTTGTTATGAATGAAATGTGTTTCTTGTATGTAGCATATTATTGGATCTTACTTCTTGATCCATTCTGACAATCTGTGTCTTTTAACTGGTGAATTAAGACCATTAACATCATGGTTATAACTATAATGTATTGATTTTTCCTTGTCATGTTATTTTCCTATTGTTGGTTCATCTCCTTTTCCCCCCTTCCTCTAATTGTTTGCCTTCCCTGGTGGATTCCTTCTGTTGGATATAGGGAGCTATGGTTCTTATTATCTCTTTCTAGAATGTTCTTTAAAACATTTTGAAGAGCCGATTTGGTAGTCATAAATGTGCGCAAATAGTCTTTGTCATGGAAATATCTTCTTTCTCCGTCAATTTTGGACTGTAATTTTGTGGTGTACATCAATCTGAATTGAAAATTGCTTTCCTTTAAATCTTGGAGTACTTCATGCAAAGCTTCCCTTGACTTGAGAGTTTGTACTGAGAAGGTAGCTATAATTCTGATGGGCTTTCCTTAATAGGTGATTGTTTATTTTCTCTAACAGCTTTTAGTATTCTATTCTTGTATTGAATTTCTGGAATCTTGACTATGATGTGTCTGGCTCTACAATATTTTTTTTGAACATTGCTAATTAGAGTCTATATGTCTCATTTATCTGTCAAATTCTTTTTCTCTACCAGGAAAGTTTTCTGTCATGATGTCTGTGAACATTTTTTAATGCCACACGTGACATGTCCTGCTTGTTCATTGACTGTAATGTATCTGAAGTTATTCTTCTTTGCTCCATCTGGTAGCTCCTGGATTGATTTTTCATGGTCCCTTGCTATTTTTGAGAAACCTTTCTTTTCCTGGTTGCTAACTGCAAGCCTATCTTCAATATATTGTTCTCATGTTGGCCTAATTTCCTTTCAATGCTTTAAATGGAATTTTTATTATCCTGGATATCTGCTTGAATCTGCTTTATGGATTCCATTTCTTTCCCATGCTGATCTTCCCTAATTTTCTTAAGCTCACCTATTTTTTTTTTTTTTTTTTTTTTTTTGGTCTGTGTCTACTCTAAAATCACTAGGCATGCTGTGTATTTTGGTAATCTCTGTAGTTATCTAAGAGGTTTTTTTCTGATTTCATTTTTTTCCAGAGCTTCATTCAATTACTTTGTTGTTTCCATTTCAGAGAGACCTGGTGGTGGGCTTTTAGACTGTCCCACCTCCTTGTCCCTAGATATGTGTTTGGCAACGTTGATGTCTGGGGTTGCATTTTGCTAAAGTGTCTTCTCATTTTTGCTTCTCTTTTTTTAGTTTAATTCTTGGAATAATGCTTGTAAGTTGCCTATGGTGGCTTGTTTATTGGAAGTATTTTGGATCCTTAGGTGATGATTACCTCTCTGAGTATCTTTCAGGTGTAGCTGTTTTTTGGGTTTTGAGTTTGTTGGAAGGCCTTACTTCTTCAGTTTTTTGGAGATGACAAGTTGTTGCTTGTTTGGTCTAGTACCTAGTTCTTTGGCACTGTGTCACCATATTTACTGTGACCCTTAGACAATTTAAGTCGTAGAATATCGGGACCAACATTTGTTTAGAACAATTATGTCAACTTTGTCTATAATGGTGCCAATAGCATCAAATAGCCGAGAAAACAACAAACTGAGTTAACTCAGAATTGGCAATTTTTAACCATGAACTACATACTTGATTATATAACAAAATGAAAAACAATCTAGATAAGTATACATAATATATAAGTCCAAAATGTGTCAACTTTTTCCTTAAGGGTTCAGATTTAAAATGAATATAGGACAAAATAGAGAAGCAGAAAAAGATAAACAGATTAGAAATAATGTTGGAGAACTAAAGAGGATCACACCAACTTGGGGAAACTGGTGAGAAGACTAAAGGAAAAGAGAGATGGAAGAGATAAAAGGAAGAACAGAACAGAAACACACCCACAAAGAGGTTGGGAATCACTGTAATGCTCATATAAAAACAATGAAGGAGAAAGAGAGAGAGAGAGAGAGAGAAAAAAAATGAAAAAGAAAAACAAATAGCTCGCTTTCAGGGTTCTCTCTGGGTCACTAGCAGACAACCTGTGAACACAGAGTCCTGGATTGTACAGATCTATCTCCGCCAGTCAGCCAGCAGTTGTTTATGCAGGGTAGTGGGCAATCTCAGCAGGCCTTCCCCTACCAGACTCATTGGGCTCGCTGCAGTCCAAGTAGTTTCCATGGGTCTGTGCCCCACGGGGAGCTGCTAGATGAAATTAGCAACAGTTATGGATGCTGGGCTTATTCATCCAGTCTCCAAAATAGCTCCCAGCTAATCACTCACCTCCGCACTCACCGCCAGCCAGTGCAGTCTTCCACATCTGCTGCTGCTTTGTACTGCTGTGCCTCTCTGTAGGGGCCTCTCGGGGTGTGCATCCCCAAATTCAAACAGCTCCTCTCACAGTGAATCCTGTCTTAGGGTTAGGGCACTGGTACCACCTTGGTCTTCCTTGAAGTCTTTCTTTTTACTTTCTCTGTGGGATTCAATTTGCATTCCAGGTTCAGAGTCCAGGTTCTGAGTCCAGGGGATCCACTTCCTTCTTCTTGTTTTCTTTATGATGCTATATTCCAGAGTCTGGAGTGACTCAGAGAGGTTGTTTTCTCTGCTGCATACCACTCCACCACCTTCCCAGAACTCTCAAAATGAACTCTTGATTATGAATTTTACATATTTCTGTTCAAAATGAGGATATCAGAATCAGTCTTACTGATGTATTTTCAACAAAGGCATTCATTCTGAGGCCCTTTTCAGACCACTTAATTAGAAACTCACTGAGCCAGTTTAGCAAGTCTAACCAGCCCTCATGTTGATTCAGAAGCACTAAGCAAAATCATAAACAGAAAAACAATTAGTATACATAAAACTAGATTAAGATAATAATTATGTTTGCTTTCCTATATTAGTTGTAAAGTTAACATTTGAAATGTGTGACATCTTCGGTGTGTCTCAAGGGAATTCTTGTAAAGGAAGAAATATTATTGAAATGAAAATTTTATAGATATAGAGTGATTAGAGGCCACAGAGTTGGTATGATGTCAATAGGGCACAGCAAAGAATCCTGATATAATGAAACTCTTCTGTACACTCAACATGGTGTTGGGCACATAAACCTATGGACTTTTAAAATTGCATAGACCTGGATACACACACAAGCAGTTACAAATAGAACTGAGTAAATCTAGCATTAGTGGATTTACTGGTGCCAATATTTTTATCATGACCTTTATACTAGAGTTTCTCAAGGTGTCACCATTGGAGAAAAATGTGTAAACATTACAAGGAACATCTCTTTATCACTTTTTAGAAATGAAAGTGATTCTATGGTGATCTCAAATTTTTAAAAAATATACTGAAAGTTGATCAATACCAACAAAAGTTCAAGTTTACTTGTCATTACTCTGAATTTGGCAAAATGTTCTAAATTCTTTCAGTAATAAGAGTAAAGAATTGAAAACCAAGTCATAAGCGTTTAATTTTCTATTGAAAAAAGTTATGAAAAACAGTAAAAAATACTGTTCTCACTTTTTCAAGCTGCATTATCTCTAGTGTTTTAGTCTTGTATGCTGTATAAATTATGTCTAGGTAAAAAAATCTGTAAGTACAAAAGTTCTTGTAAATGGAAAGAAAGTAGCACATATTCCAGTTTTTAAATTTTGGAGTTGAGTTCATTTCTCTTTGGATTTCAGTCATCTCTGGGAAAGTAAAACCCAAGTAGAAACACAGTAGAGTGAAATTTCTGTAGTCAGAATAAAAGAAATGCAGGAACACCCATCGACTCATGAAACTGCAATTTTTATGAAACTACAAAGATTTGCTAAATCATTCCAACCACCTAAACACTTCTAAATATTTTCACTATTAAGTGTCCAAGCAGTTCAGTCTTCATAGATCTCTGGTAAGTCACTTTGATTTTCACATTGTGACCTTATTGCCCATTTAAAAACTCAAAAATATTGAAGACTGCCTATTTTGTTTCTTTTTCTCTTCAGGGGTCACCTGGAGGATGTGTGTTATATCTACAGGAACCTTTGTTTTGGTCTTATCTTGGAATCTGAATTTTCTGGACCTTAATAATTTTTACTTTATTTATGACAATTTTAGACACAGACTGAACATGTATTTCAGGTTTGGGTGGCTTATGTTAACACATACTTTTCATCTGTGAACTGTTAATGTAGCCAATAAAAATTGGAAGATAAAAGAAACATGGAATTTTTTGTATTCTATTGTGATCTTCTTTTCCTCTGTTTCCCTGGCTTGTTCCTGGATGTAATAGGGTAAGTATACTTTATTTAAAATCTTATTTCATCTGAGACTAAAACCCACTAGAAAAATTAAACAGAATTCATGGTAGAGGTCAGCATATTTAGAATTCTTAAAATATAATAATTAGCTTCATTATTTTCAAAAATAATCACTTCACATATATGCATTCAATGTGATTTATTATAAAATTCCACTTTGTTTCTGTTGATTTGTTTCCTCTAATGTACTATGGAATAGGAGCAGAGATGGATATTGGACAGATATATTTTAGAAACCAGATGAATATGTGAGCTGGTAACTTTCCTTAATGTGAGACTTTCTCTGTATTGGATTCTATTCTCAGAAAACTTTTGGGAACACATTTATGCAACGCATAGTTTGAGAGAAACTACCGTAGTGACTGATAACTCAATAAAAAACTTACTCCTAGAAAATTGAGATCAATTTTTACTTGTAAATCTTTTGTGTTTTGTTTTGGATATCTTACTTCTCTTCAGGAACACAAAAACCTAACATGAGCTAAAAAAGCTATTTTAAGCTTTTTTACAAAACCATAAGTAGAGAAGCTTTCTTTAATGACTTCCGTATATTGAACCATAACACACCACTTTCTTGAAGCCAGAAACCTACGCTAGACTCTCTCCTTAGACAGCTTCTCGAAACGGGTCAGTGGAGGGCTCCTGAAACTTTAATTTATAGTGCCACATACAGAGATAAGAGAAATACTGGATTGAGTTCAGAAAGAAGGGTCAAATGATGACGATGAAAACAAATTTATTTTAGTTGCAGTGGACTACAAGGCTGCTGGGAGGACAAGTATAGCGACAGAACTAAATAGCAACAAGGCAACTTTTCTTTTTAACTTTTTTTTTGGAAGGACAATGGTTTGATCACTTGGGGAAAATGCTAGTTTATCTCCATGTTCCTCCTAAAATTGTTCAGTAATGTCATCTGAGAATGAACTCTTTCTTCTTATATATTTACAATTTGATGAGTTGATTAAAAGCATTAAATGTTTGCAGTCAAGAATAAAGGCATCCTATAGTTTTTAGTTACTGGAGCTCACATGCACTGCCCTCATGCCGTCATACAGTTAAATTTTAATTCTCTTGCTCCGAAGTAATTCCTTTCTTCTCTACATCTCTATGGTGCATTATTGTTCACCATTTCTGTTATTGTACAGATTCTTCTTCATTTGAGCTAATTTTGTCTTTAAACAAAAATAAGGCAAAAAGCTACAAGAGAAAAAAAAACATCTCAAATCTTATTTGCTTAAGAAATTTAAAGTCTTAGATTTTTCATGTCAGAAAAATTTCAAATATTTTGAAAAGCTCCTGTATTACCAGTTTTTGAAACTGAATAATATGTTTATATGCTTTTCTGAAATAAAAACTACTGTACGCCCGCTTCTTCTTAGTCCAATTTGTAGCACGATGATGCTCAGATTCACAACTCTCATGGAAGGAGGTTCTTGTCCTACTTTAGGCCAAATTTACACAGTCCTTTCTCTTATCTAAGCTTCACTACAAGCCTTTCCTCTATTTCTGGCTTTTATCTAATTTGGAAGATAAGAAGGGCCAAAAACAAACAAAAAGAGCTGCCAAAGAAATAATAGATGCTTTCATCTGTCTCCTGAATTTCTGTTTGCTAAAATCAGTCCTCTAAGTTAAATGCAGTGAGTCAACCTTCTCTATCACTTGCATCAGTAGAACACCTGTTGTCCACCTTGATGGAAAGGCCACCCACTGAGAATGGTGACTCAGGCTACCCACGCTGCTGCTCCAGGACTCGATAGCTGTCCATGTTCAGCAGTTGTATCCAGAAAACTGTTTCCAACTGACACTTTTCAGCCTCGACATCACTAGGCTGCGGTTGCTTGGGATAAAGGATCTTCTTAACCTGATTTAAATTCCCATAAGTAATCTGGATATGTGGTTTTGAGCTGGTGAATATTAGAAGAACCCCTGGAGTTTAATATGAATTGGCAACAGAAAAAGCAACATCATATATCATTTATTGTCAGGACAAAATTTGAATCTATTATATTATTATTTAAGAGTTTGATATAAATTTGCATTTTTAGCTTGTTTCTTTGAAAAACATTAGACATTGAGAAGATAGTTGATAGGTACATCCTTTTTGACCACTATGATGTGAAAAGATTTAATTAATGATTATATCTGATCCTCAGTCAAAGAATCAGGAGCTGTCAACTCCATTTCTTAGAAAGATAAACAGATGTATAGAATTGAACAATTTATCATCACACAGCTAATAAGAACAGAAAGGCAATTTGAATCAAAGGTTTTCTTTTTCCAGATTATGATCTTTTGTACTTTGCTACTGACCTTGGATAGAGAAAAATTGTGATAGTTCTGAATCTGTTGAACAGAATATGATGACTTAGTTGGGGCAAAATTAACATATATTTGCCTCTGTGCTTAAGAATATAGTTATTAATTCAGAAAATCTTTACTAAGAATGTCATATACAAAGTTATTCTCTTTTCTGTAAGTTCTTCAAATACTTGCCAGTTTTAGTTATGTGGATACCTGTTTGAAAAAGTAACATTCATTTCTTAAGCACAAATCAAATATACTGAACCTGTTAGAACCTTTCTTCATGCTTGAGTGTGAATCTAAAGTATTACAGTTCTCTTTGAACATCTAAAGTTCCTAGAAGTCACAAGATAATTAACCATTATTATGTTCGTAATAGGTATGTTACTGCAAGTTTTACTTAAATTTCTTCTAACAAGGCTAAATTTAAAGTACTTCTTTTCTATCTCCATGCAACTAAATTGCTTTTGAATCTTTTCACTAGGATCAGCCCTCTCTATATAAGTTTTAGCAAGATGACCACAGACTTTATGAGACAATAAGATAGAGATAATAGAAAACAAAGAAAGATGGAGGGAAGAAATAAACAAAGGAATTAAAAACAAAGCAAGAAGAGAGGAGGTAGAGAAGAAAATAAACAAAGAGAGAGCTCCAAGCACATGGAAGCTGGACTGAGGGAAGCTTACAAAAGTCTTTTTTTGATTTCTCTGTTTGGTTATGATGTTGTATACAGCAGGACAACTATGTGGCGATAACTCCATTTTTTCTGCGTTGGGTATCAAATTCAGGGGCACTCTACTACTGAACTTCATTCCTAGCCTATTTTATTTTATTTTAGAGTCTCATTAAATTGTCTAGATAGGCCTCAAACTTGTAGACCTTCTGGCTCAGATTCCTAATTTGCTAGGACAACAGTTTCACTGGGCCATTTTTACTAATTTTCCTATGGCTAGTTAAAGAGATGTGGCTCATGGCTGACAATAGCTATAGTAGCTAAGGAGACTGCAACAGAACCTCCTACCCCTTATGGTACTTGTGAGCTAGCGTAGAGAATGGAACAGGGGAAATTATGGCGATCACTCTGCTATTTGGGGACCTGAATATAATAATGCACTTATCCATCCCTTGATTAATAGTTCTTCACTAATTTAAGAAAAAATATTTACTGAAAACTAAGAACAATGTGTTGAATGATACAGGAAATTTAAAAATATTGCACAGATTTTTGCCTAAATACTTAGAATTAACTATTTCTGTAAGTGGTCTATAGGATCCTCCACCTCTCATGCATGTAAAACAAAACTCAGAATAAGGATTTTCCTACCATATTCTATCACCCATAGGCCATTCCTTCCTCCTCAGACCAGTTATCCCACTCCAGGTTGTCTTCTGAACCAGTAACTGCAAAGACTTCTTCTGTACTCTGGCTTCCTCCTGCTGCTTCTCTACTTAGTCGCAAATACCTTCCACACTGCTTCTGATGGCTCCTTCCTTCTCTCCACACCCACTATCTCTCATCCCAACCAAACCCAGACAGGTTCCTGACCAACTTTTCCTCTAGCCCGTTCTTTCTCCTTGTTATGTACACTTCTATTTTATGTTTGAATGATGTCTCTAAATTACAAATATCATTATAACTACTTCTTTACTAAAATTCTTACAGATATTTCTCACTGACAAACAGGTAATAAAATCTCTTAAAAATTATAGAGAAATGCCTTCGCATCCATTGTATTTTTTTTATTTTAATGGGGGTAAAATTAAACACAACAAAACAGAACAAAATAGGACATAAGAAAGCAATATAAGAGATATAAATTTCAAAGCTAGATGACCTGAGATCTTCACTGTCTGTCATATTGTCTCTTGTCTTCTTCCGAATAGTTGTCCATGTCTGCGCATAATACAGAGAAATCACACAAAACAACATAGTATAAAACTGATCCAAACAATGAGGAAGGCGTTTTAGGTCTTCAAAATCAGACAATAGGAAAGTCACTAATGGCTGTCATAGAGTCTCTCATTCTCTTTAAAATAGCTGTCCATACTTTCATGCGTATTGAAGTTCAACCAAACAAATCAGGCAAGAGGGGAGGAGTTACATGGTTTCCCAGCACTCCAGATCCCAGCATGGCGGCAGGGGTCCCAGTAAATGCCTGTGGCTCCTGGGCTGCTGCTCATGGAGCTGGGGGTTGGGGAGGTTGCTGCAGACTGTTTCTTTCTAATGAATTGACCATTTCACTGCCCAAGTTCTGAAACGGCCAACAGACCATAGAAAGACATCTCTTTAGGCTCCTGCTTGAAACCAACAATGTCAGGAAGCTGCCAGCCTTGATTCAGGGCCAGCCACTGCATTTTTTTTTTTAAATTCTATCTACCTGCCTAATCCTATTTTCATGTTTTGCATTCTCTCCCAGGAATGCATGGTTTGTAGCATGTTGTATATTTTTTAAAAGTTCTGTTAGAAGCCATATTTATGACTTTTTTATGGACCATAAAATCCATGAAGTTTATTTTAGCAAAAGGTAATAGGAATGTGATGTATAAGGGTGAATACAGTAGCAATTTGGAAAATGAACTAGAAAACGGAGTTAACAACTGCGGAAACTTCATAGGGTCAGTGATTACTACATTAAGGATGAAGATCCCAGGCTGGAGTTGGGGGAGAAAAAAAGAAATGCAATAAAACAATATGCATGAGACAAAATTACATTTGAAATTACCTGAACTGTTATGATTTATCTTATATGGCTAGTTTCTTGATATAAAACTCACAATGAATAATTGAAGGACCAGAAAGAACAAGGAAACTTTTAGATTTTTCTTAAAAGTTAACATGAGGAACTTTAGTAAAAAAATTGAAAATGCAGCAAAATGCTTTATAAATAAATAAGAGTGCTTTGTATTTAATTCAGGTGATGTACAAAAGAATGCTTTGAAAATATTGCAGCATCTTTTGATCAGAAGATATTTAAAACAGTTCCTTGATTTAGCTTTCAATACTAATTTGTTGCAAATTTTTTTATAAATTTTTAGGAATGAGTAAAATCTAAAATAAAGAGTTTTTCTTCTTTCTAGTTTGAAGTCCTACTTTATACTGAGCACTGTATGGAGCTCTGAGGAAATAAACACAAGATAATCCCTATCCTCAAATGAAATTATAAACTTGTTGAGGGTTTACACCAAGCAAAGCAAAAATCTAAAATTTAGTCTGTTAAGTAGAAAATTTAGGCCCAAACACTTTCCTCTTAAGGTGTATAACTGAAGCATGAAAAAGGGGTTATTAAATTTGTTTTGCTTAATTTATTGCTTACCTAATAGAACTGGAGGTCCTGAAACACTACACAAAAAGAAAGTATTCATGGGAAACATTCAACATGCACAACATGCCTGCCAAGAAACCAAACAACCCCACATAGCCAATAAAATTGAAGCCTCTTACTTCATCCTCCAAATGCCTCCAGACTTAAACTGTGTTGGATACAGAACATTTCATAGCTGTAGAACCTCTTCTCAGAGAAATTTTTCTGCCAGTCTCAAAATTCTGAAACACAAATTATACCTGGAGAATCATGTGCAAACTTCTTAAATAACGAAGGAAATAAACAAAAATGTTGCTTTAAAATTGTGTGTAAGAGACTTCTCCATCAAGTAAACAGTTACTCTGCAGCCCTTGGCATTTTTAAGAGTTCACTTTCATAGCTATGGTCAGGGTTCATGCAGTCTAAGGAGAAAGATTAAAGTTCAAAATTCATAGCTTGAGAATCCAAGCAAGTACAGATGCTTTGCAGTGTTTGGCTTTGGAATCTCTAGCTGAAATATCTATCATTAAAAATAAGAATTATTATAAAGTGATTTCCTGTTATAAAACTTTAGTATAGAACATGCTCTAATTCTGCAATAAAACAAAATTTCTGCAAAAATTCATTCTTGTTGTTCTTGTTTGTTTTCTTATGCAGCATAATCTGAAACATAAGTCTCTGCCTTCAGGATATGTTATACTAATAACCCAGAGTGCAATTTATTTTCAACTTTGTCTTTCATCATTTTTTCCCTATATACAAATGATCATTAATTTTTTTTATCTATTTCTAATGTTTAAAGTATTATTCTATCCTAGGTAAATTTAATAAGAAAGCATTTAGTGAAAACATTTATTAGGAAATTAATTTCCATAAACAGAAATAGAAAATCACATTTACAGAAGAGCCATATTCATATTGAAATTGCCAAAGTAAACTTTGCCAGTAAGTAAAAGGGTCACAATAAAATGTACCCAGACTCCTTGGCTGGACATAGTGACTGGAATATAACCAATTAGGAATAAGATGAAGCATACTTTACAGTTACCCAGCTTGACAGACAACACCTCAATGAAACGATAAAGACACCATCTTTACTAACACTTCATGCTTACAACTTATCATGTATCTCTTACTATGAAGAGATGGAACATCACTGCACCACTATGCAAATCTTTCCCCAAAATTATGTTCTTCATTTACTTATTTGAAAAATATCACAGAAACCCAAACTGAGTGACATGTGCAAAACAATGAACCCTACTCCTCAAATCTGTGAAGGTCATAGAAAATAAGATAAGACTGAGACATCATCAAGATTGGAGGAGACTGGAAGACCAGATGACTAAATACAATGTGATACTTTGGATTCAGTCCTGGAACAGAAAAAGGGCATTAGTGGAAAAGTTGGTGAAATCTGAATAAAGTCTGTCATTTAGTTAATAATGTACAAATGTTATTCTTAGTTTTGACAATATGGTTATGTAAGATGCTAATTGTAGGGCAAGCTAGGTGAAGGATACATGGAAACTCCTTGAACTATGTTTGCAACTATTTGCAAACCCAAATTATCCCTATTTTTTAAAAATAGTTAATACACACACTACAATTAGGATATAATTATAATTCTAAAATGTCAAATAACTCTATTACTTCAATTGTACCTCACCTCTTTTTTTTTCACTGATAAACAGAGTAGTTTAGTAATTTCTTGATCTTTTTTGACCTGTGAGATTTGAGTGGCCTTAGAAATTTAAGAAGTACAAATAAAACTTTGGATTTACATTTATATTTCCAGAACAACAATGGAATGTAAAACATGAAAATAATACTAATTTTTCTTATTTATTGAATGATGGAAAAACATAAGAAACATTTAAAGCACTAAATTTAAAAACATAAAAACTGAAACTCAAAAACTATATTATTAGACCTGGAACCAAGGAACAATCCTTGTGGGTCCAGAGCTACAAGTCTTTCAGCCACACTTTGACACATATCAGATGCCTCCCACAACTCTGTAGAGCATGAGATACAGCCAGTGAGGAAGAAATTTTCCTTTTCAGTAGAATGTTTGGAGGCAGTGAAGTTACAAGGTGAGATTTCCTTACAAAAAACCTCTGAAATGGCTACAAATTGTGCTGTACCCTGAGATAAACTGGATTATCCTTTTTATAAGTTTATTTAGTCATTGGTATCAATACAGCTGTGCGTTATTATATAGTAAAATTACTTCTGATGATTTATTTATTTATAAACAGTATTTTGCTCTACAGTTCATTCTTGACTAGACTCTCTGTGTAGCCCTGACCAGCCTTGAACTCAGAGCAATCCTGCCTCAAGCTCCCCAGCACTGGGGCAATGTTTTTGTAGTTAATTCAATCAGTAGGCTGAGATCATGCCTGAAGATACCCTTATAACGATATACAAGAAATTAATGTGGACTTGATTTAGAGACTCTCTCTTGTGTGGAATAGAACACAACAAAAGATATAAGATGTTACTTCTCGGATTGAGTATTAAAAACTGTGACTGTCAACTTTGGAGTGCTTAGGTTCTCTTGTTTTCTGTTGAAACACAACTTAGAGGAAGCCAGCTCCGAGTCACAAGGCGGTTCTGTAGGGATCACATACAGCTGTCACCATGTGAGTGAGCTTAAGAGTGGCTCTCCCCAATCATCCCTTTATACCCCAGCATGGTTGTATCTGAACCCAATGGGAAACTCTGAGGCACAACCATCTAGCCTGCTATTGGCTGAATTTGTCTTCCTTTGAAAATGTGAGATAATAAATGTCTACTGATTTTAGCCACTAAATTTTAAGTATTTTCCTATGCAACAATGCATAGGAAATGATGAAAGGTGGCAAACTGCAATCAAATACCTATACTTATTTAATCCTAAGTATTTTACTATTGTCATCTGTTTTAATTTCTTTCATGAAGAGATTATACTGATACAGGATCAATGTAAAATAAGTTATTCTCTTATTAAATTTTATGTTTTTAAGTGATAACAGCTTGTCAGTTTTTCACGATTTGAAAATATATTTTGAATGCCTTAATTTTCTCATTTGCCTTTGTTATACATGCAGCCATCTTTAACATTGTGGAATTAAAATGAAAAATAGAAATGGAGCTTCAGTTATACTTTGCAATTATTACAATTTGATAAAAGAATATCATGTTTTATTTTTTTCTGAAAAATATTGTGAATTCTTTTTCTTTCTTTCTTTTTTTTTTTTTTTTTTTTTTTTTTTTGTCTTTTTCATTTTTATCGGTACCAGGGATCGAACTCATGACTGCCTGCTTGCAAGGCAGGTGCTTATGCCGCTGAGCTAAATCCCCAGCCCCAATATTGTAAATTCTTTGGCTTATGTTTCATTAAAAATGTTATGCAGCAACACATAAAAATTATCCATTCTTGAACTTGGTATTGATACCTTAACTGGCACAGCAGTTTACATAATCCTCTGAAAAATACCTATTGTTTCTATTAAACTGAAAGCATCTTTTAATATGCCCCAAAATTTCAATGTTGTTTTAATATTTGCTAGTTCCCATTCATATTTTCTGGATTTGAGGCCAAATCAAATGTTCCAACAGTAATTAAACATCATTTAAATAGATAATTATATCTATTATCAAATAAGTACAAATATTTATATGTATGATTAAGCATATGCATATATTAGTACATAAATTCTTGTATAATTGACTACTCATTATTCCCTTTTTGTAGCAAATAAAAATAACAAAATAACAAGCTCAATTTGAATCAGTATGATTTTAAGTGTGAGGCATTTATTAAGATCTTCTGGAAAGTGTCTCAAATAATATATATTTTCAGTGTGGAGAAAATATGTAGCTTTACCATCTACATAGCAGGTGGTTCTGCTATTCAGTTTCAAGTGTAGAAATGTAGTTCTAAGGCACATTTTTGTTTTCTTTTTAAATCAAAGATTTAAAACAAATTTCATTAAAAAATTAGAAATTATTCTTGTGGCAGCATTTTGATGAGATTCACCCAAGACATCAAATATGGATTCTGTCTTTGATGACTTATAATCTAATGAAAGGGACAGGAAGAACACAGTGCTTGCATGTCTATGTCTTTTTACAGCACCTTTCAATTTACAGTCCCCAAGAAAAGTGACTCAGTTCTACCTGCCCTGGTAACTGGCTTAACCAATGAAGCACGAATATTTTAGTCCCTGTCATCATATTTCACTGTACTATAATTTTTTCATGTTTGCTTTCACTTTGACATATTGGCCATCATTAACTCTAATATGATCAGCAGATACAGAGTTTTAAGTATGGACATGATGTTGATGATGGAAACAGAAAAAGAATTTATTGGAAGTTAAATGTTATTTGGCTGTAGGAAAAATTCAGAGGGGCAAAAACAAATCATTCATAATGTGATAAATAGTATCTGTGCAAAGATAAGGAGTAATTACAGGTAAAATTCTTAGTTATGTTTTTGAAGATCCCTATCAACATGAAATGCCTTTTATTTCATGCTGTCTAAGGTGAGGATAAAACCAAGAAAACAGAGATAAAAGAGTTCAAAGGAAACTTCTTTTTCTGGAAAAGCAAGATGATTCATGGGCTGAAGAATATTTGCTCTTTCTGCATCATCATAATTTGCATGGTGTGTAGTAGCTTTGAGACAGTCTGGTTGTAATCCTCATTAAGAAAGGCTGTTTTCATCTCTTTTTTGCTGTTCTATTAAAATATCAGAGACCTGGTGAATTTTGTTTGTTTTAGCTTTTGCAATACTGTGAATTGAACCCAGAGCCTTCACACAGAACTAGATCCACAGTCCTTTTCTTTTTGTCTTGAGACACAATTTCGCTAAGTCACTGAACTGTCCAGGCTGGGCCTGAACTTGCAATTCTCTTGCTTCCGCCTCCCAGAGTGCTAAGAGAACTGGGTAATTTATAAAGTAAAGGAATTTGTTTCATGGCTCCAGAGGTTGAGAAATCGAACACTGAGGGGTTCACATGTGGAAAGGGCATTGACAAAGGCAAGAATACAACACAGAGAGATCAAACCACTGTTTCAAGCCTTTTATATCAGTCACAAATGCATTCATGAGGGCAAAATACTCATAAACTAAATGTTTTCTGTTAGTACCGCTCAACTCTGTTACATTGGGGATTAAGCTCCTAACACATACTTTTGAGGGCCACATTCCAGCCATTGCTGAGGGATTACCCATATCAACCAACTGCATAAATATGCTCTTTAGGGAAAATGTGGGTAAAGAATATATCACCAAGGAAAAGAATGTTTTAAGGTTTTTAAGTGCTCAAATGGGTACACATTCATTTTGTGAAGATGCAAATGGAATCTGTGAGTCAAAACTCCTCTTAGTTTTCTAGATATAAGCACAAAAGGACTTTTGGAAGCTCTACGTTCTGAGTAGAAGATAAGTACAAGTTTCAGGGAAATATTTCTAGTTTAGAGCAAACAGGAAACAAGCAGAGGTTACCTTCCACTGGGGATACTGATAACTCGACTGAAGGCCCATCTGTGTTTTCTAGCCCAGGACAGCCTCATGATCACTTCTCTGAATAGACTGTCCCATTTCCAGCCTCCTGGCCCCTCCCTTCTGGCTCTGTGCATTCTGGTGGCTTCCCGCTGACCTCCTCTTAACATACATTAATTCTGTTATCTGTTACACTTCACCCCTCTGCAAAGTTTTACTTTGTTTCCCAGGTTTTTAGTTGCAAATCCCTTGACTACACATTTAAAAATAATAGGATGTATTAGAGGAAGATGAACACAATGTTCTCCATTCTCCATTGGATCATAAAAAACTCCCTAGATAAAATGTCCTCTGCAATAACTAAAATCATGGTATCACTAAGCTAGATGCTACTGAGGTTTTACAAGAAGCAGCAATTACTCATACCATATGTGGTGTTTTCAATATATGGTCTAGAGGGATACATAAAAAATATTTTTATCAAAAGATAAATCGGGATGTATGTATTAACTCAATTTAACTTGAGTTACCTGGTTACGTGTACATTATTTATAAAGAAGTATGACAATAAAATGTAAGCCAAAGGTTAAATATTTTAACTCAGAAAAAGGAGATTTTTTTTTCATTTTTTATTATTTTGAAGGTAGTAAAATAGAACAAGACAGAACAAAGCCAAATGAGACAATGCAGCGAAACTGGTACAGAGCTTCAGGAAAGGATACCGGAATAACAGTAATAGGTAGCATAGTATATCTCATTATCTTCACAATAGTTGTCCTTTCAATCAGGTATAGCAAAATCACACCAAATACAGAACATTATAGAACTTATCAAAACAGAATATTGAATAGAGCAATACAATTAATCAGAACAAAGTAAAAAACTGATAACAGTATTTGCCTTCAAAGAGATGGTAGAAGGAAATTCCCCATATTTGCTATTTTGCATAGGGTCAACCACCCAAGAGATGCTCAGACTTCTGGCTCTCATTTGCTCAAGCCATGGCTGCTTCCCAGGGAGGCAAGTGGGTTGCTTCAAAAGGAGATCTTAAATTTAAATTTAAAATAGGCTGAGAAGGATGGGTGAATAATTATTGTATTGTTTCTAAAGTTTGCAGCCCAACTAGTAAAGGACTGCATAAACTCTCCTTGTATTTGTCACCACAAAATGATATCATTTATTTTTAAAATTCAGTCATTTAAAGAGTGAAGTAAAGCAGCTGTTTCTATGTATTCATTTGCTGTCTTTGTGGCTGACGTATGAACATGAAACAGGGTCTGAACTCTGATGTAAGGGAGGCTCCGTATTTGAAGCTTAACTATCACAATTGTTTCTGGTGACTAAGGCACATTCAGTCACTGAGCCAGGATACAGTTAAAAATGATTTGTAAGAAGTTATCCACACTAATAATTTTCAATCAAATTTCAGGGTAACTAAACTTTCTATAAAGAGTAATAAGTAACCCAAAATTTAATTTTTAACATGAAGGAAACAGAGAGAAAAGAATTCAAATCACGGTAGGTATTCGGTAACTTTCATCCTGCTTATGCCTGCACTCTCTGGATTCCTGTGTTCTGTCCTGAACCTCAGCTCCCACGGTCTCTTCACGTCAGAGCTGTCATGATCTGAAGTTCCTGTCCTCTGTGCTGCCTTGGACCCTCTTGAGGCAGTGATGGGACAGACCTCAGAGTTCCCGTGTTTGGCATCCCTTCTCTCAGAGGTCTTTGATTTTGCCTGACTTGCAGGGTCTTTAAAATTCTCATTTCACAACTTTCATATTGTTCCCTGATTCATTGGTAGAGTGAATGTAGTCCTTCATATTCATGTTATCTGGCATAGAAGTCTTGTTTTGTTTTAATCAAATGGTTGGGTTTTCCTGATTTGTACTTACTGTAAATCAACCACCAATAAATATAATACAGTTTTAATTTTTAGGTGTGGAATGAAATAGGAAATGATATTTCTTTTCCTTTCCCATATACTCAGTTATTTCAGTACCACTGGTTAAAAAAGATTACATTTATATATATATATATATATATATATATATATATATATATATATATATGTATGTATGTATATCTTGGTTTGAAATCAACTAACGTCACATCTGTGGGCCTATTTTTGAAATCAGTATTCTGTTCAATTGACTTTTTTATTAATTTAGATTTTCTTTCATTTCTTTCAGATTTTTATGATCTAAAACCATAAATATTTAGATTTATTGGTAGGTAATTGAGGTTCTGCATACTATAATAAATAACATTTTAAATATTTCATTTTATAACTGTTGTTAGTATATACAAATATATTTAATTTAGTTCTAGTAGTTTTTAAATAAATGTCACAGGATTTTCTATGCATAATTATATCATAAATGAATATTGATATTTAATTATTCCTTTCTTATACATTGGTATTTCATTATTATTATACACATGTACAAGAATGGAAAAATTTTTTCCTGTTCCAGTTTTAAAGAAAAAAGATTGAATACTTCATTGAGTATGATATCAGATTCTATATTTAACATTTCAATTGAAGTTATCATTTCTCTTCCTTATTTTGTGAAAGTATTTATCATAAATGACTATCAAGTTTTCTCACATACTTTTTTTGTATATATTAAAAATTATAAGATTATTTTATCCTTTCACAAAAAGTGAAAGTTATACTGTCTAATTTTTGAATATCAGATATTCATGGGATATAACTTACTGATCATGAAGAATTCTTTGTATTTATCATATTTAATATTATTTGATTAAGAATTTCAAGTATATTTTTATGAGAACTGTTTTACAGCTTTTTCTTCTGGTAAATTTGACTGCTGTATTAGAATATTAATGTCCTAAAATGTGTTTGTAAATATTTCTTCTTGTGTTTTGTTTCTTGAAAGTTATATACGTTTTGATTATTATTCAGTAAAGATTTTTAGGCCAAGTGTTCATTGCAGAAAAATTTTTAACCACAAATTTAGTTTCTTTGTCAGATATAGATTTAATTAATTTAAACTTTTGTGTTAGTGCTAATAATTTTTGTCTTTAAAAGATCTTATACATCATGTGTGGAATGTCAGTCTACTAGACTCTATAGTGATAACTTTCGTTTTTATGATACAGTCTGTGTTATCTGTATTCTTGTTAACTGTAGAAATTATTACACTTTTTAATAAATTTAAAATGTTGGTTTTTAAATAGATTTGTGAATAAATATATCTTAATGGCAAGATGAAGCCATCACATAGAAAATCCATTTTACATTTCTGAGCCTAGCATCAATAACTAAACACTGTAGACTGGACTTTCATTACTACTCTGGGAATCTAGTCCCTTAAATCCAATAATTAAAGTTCAAAATTTTTTCATTATTTGTGTGATTTCTGTTCTTTTATTTTTTCTTTAATTGTATTTTTAAAATTTTTAAATTATTTTACTTTATTAGTAAATGTTTGCAATACTTAATGATTATGTTTACTGTAGGGAATTGGTGTGTGTGCATTACACAATTCAATTATTTTCTTTTACCTCCACTCTCTACCCCCTTTAATTTTGAAGCATCAAATTCACTTATTTATCTTATAAAGCCTTATAAAGTTAATTGTCATATATCAGATTGAAAAGTAGATTAATAATACAGTGGGAACTATGTGCCTTAATGTATACCTTGATGTAGTACAATTGTCCTGTATGTTCTATATGTTTGTATCAGTCAGATTTTACTAAAGATACAGATATAACTCAAGATACACAAATGTATAAGAAATTACAAGATAGACTTATGATGGTCAATCAAATTTAGATAAGGAAGCATGTAGAGGACGTCTGTTTGCTGGAGTCTGAAGGGTACAGTCCAAGGTCTAGAGCTCACTTCAGTGTTCTGTGCGAGTATGGAACAAGAGGCCAATGGGTATGCCAGGGAACACTAAAGCATCTACACTGCAAGGCTGAAGGGTCCCCGGCAGAAGCCAGGGGATGACATCTAACCTGGAGGCAAAGACTAGAGCTTCTAGCCGGGCATGGTGGCACACTCCTGTAATCCCAACACTTGCGAGGCTAAGGCAGGCAGATTGTGGCAAGTTCAAGACCAGACTGGGCTACAAAGTGAGCCTAAGGCCAGCCTGAACTGCATAGCGAGACCCTGTCTCAGAAAGACAAAAAGAAAAAACAAAACAAAACAAAAGAAGACTGGAGCTCCTCTGAAGAATCAGCAATCACTCCTTCTTCATTTCCCTTTTGGGAATGCCTTGGCTAACCAGCTAGCACCATCGGTCTGCACATACCAGATTATTCAGGTCATTCTTCAGCTTTTGCTATCCATTACGGTAAACAGGAGGACCCTCCCCTTGGTGACTGAGTGCTCCTACCTGACCTCTGCTATTCTGGAATTCAATCAAGCCCATTGCCCTTAACTGTCCTAACTGAGTAAACATAATTCCCTCTGTAACTTCTGGCACATAGAGAAGAACAATGACAGGGCTATTCAGGGCTGCTGGTGCACCCCTTATTGTTTCTCAAGGTGTTAGTGAAGGGTACATTTTCAGGATCATCCCAATACAGAGGATTAGGTGTAACCTGACAGATCTACTCCAGCATTTCCACTTCCCTAAGTCTCTGTATCCTCTCATTAATAGTAAACTATGGAACATCAGGTATCTCTATCACATTTACAGTGGGCTGTCTTTGAGTCATACTTCTGTCAACCAGCCAGATGAACTGTGCACACCTTTCTTTATATCACAAGCTGCAACATTAAATTGAGAATCTCAGGGCTGAGGGTTTAGCTCAGTGGTATAAGTGCCTGCCCTGCAAGCTTGAGGTTGCGGAGCTCACTCCTTGGTACCAAATAAATAAAATGAGAATTGCTGCTTAATGAGCCCCTATCAACAAATGAAACCTGACCCAGGGGTATATTTTTGTCAGTATTATCCTGCTTTCATAAAATTCACTCCCAAGATTCCTTATTAGATCTCTGCCTATAAGAGTTATAAAACTCAAGAAGTTCTTTGGGATAGTAGTGGATTTCTTTATGGGACACACTGTACTCCTCACCTTTAGGAGACATCTGCAGTTTGAGCCTGGTTATGGGTCTAGAGACAAAAATGGATGGTGAGGGCGAGTCCTGAGGAGCATTAGTATTATCCTGCATGTTCAACACAAGATTAGTTTCCCTAGACATACTGGGAGATGGCAGCACCACAGTGGGTGGAGGCATCACCATCTCCACTACCTTTTGCTATCTTCTGCTGCCTTGAAGTATTGTCTCTGTGCCATGCCACTCTAGCTTGGAGCCAGATGATTATGGACTGAAGCCTCCACAAACTGTAAGCTAAATAAACCTGTCCTTCCTTAATTTTGGGTGATGAGTATTTTGTCCCAGCACTGAGAGAAAAGTAACTAAGAGAGTACCAGGAGTGAATCTAGAGAAACATAATTACAATGATGGCATTCTTTAATGGCTTTGGGGGTGCCAAGAGTTGGTGGAGGATGGTGAGTTTCTAGATTGTGATGAGATTATTTTGCAGAGCAAGAGATTTCTCCTCCCACAGTAGCAGAGATGATACCACCTTCACTCCATTTTTCTCTAGCTGCTTTTTCTATCTTCTGCCACCTTGAAGTGCTGCCCTGGGCCACATCATCCTGTTTGGAGCCAGCTGATTATGAACTGAAACTTCCACAAATGGTGAGCTAAACAACTTTTCCCCCTTAATGTTACTTAAAAAGAATTTTGTCACAGAAATGAGATAAAATAACCAAGACAATGTTCTTTAGTCATTACAGTCTGTTCTTTTATTTTTGAGGGAACTTTGTGCTTCTTTTCCTAAATTCATAACTGTGAACTTTTCTCATAGAGAAGGGAAGGAAAGGGAAGGGAAGGGAAGGGAAGGGAAGGGAAGGGAAGGGAAAGGAAGGCAAGGCGAAGCAAAGCAAAGAGAAGAGAAAGGAGAGATGATGGGAGAGGACCAAGAGGAGAACGGAGGAAAAGAAAAGGAAATGGCAAGAAAAAAAAAGACATTTTGATACTTGTAGATCAACAGCAAATAGCATTTATGTAATAGCAGGTTCAGTATAAAAAGAGAAAATGAAAAAATGCTTGAAAAACATCCAATTTCAAACTTTCCAAAATGTTTAACCTATAGATATTAGAAGATTACTTGAAACAGAGCAGAATACATATGTAGAAAAGTTATTAACTAGGCACAGATCTTAAAAGTAAGGTGAAAAGGCTGGATAAAACTCTGTACACTTAATATGCACATAGGAAAAAACCAATAAACAAGACAGACAACTAAACAGTATGGAAAGATAAAGATGTAATAGCAAAAATATAACATATCAAAATTAAACCAATATATAACAGTTACAACCATTAATGTAAATGGTCTCAAGTTACCAATTAAAAGAAACAGACTGGCAGAATGGATCAAGAAACAACATCCAACCATATGCTTTCTACAAGAAACCCATCTAACCTAAGAGAAAACTCATAGACTGAAAGTCAAAGGTTGGAAAACAATACTACATGCAACAGCAACCCTCTCCCCCTCCAAAAAAGCAGGGGTAGCTATCTTGTTTGCAGATAATGTGAACTTCAAACCAAGAATGATCCTAAGAGATAAAGAAGATCATTACATACTGGTTAGGGGAAAATTTCAAGAGGAAGAGATAACTGTCTTAAATATATATGCACCAAATTCTAGAGCACCCAGTTATACAAAGCAACTATTAATAGAAATGAAAAATCATATTAACAATAACACCATTATAAGAGGAGACATTGATACACCATTGACACCAGGGGACAGATCAACCAGACAGAAAAACAGCAAAGAAATAACAGAATTGAACCACACTTGTGAACAAATGGACTTGATAGACATATACAGAGTGTTTCATCCAAAAACATCAGAATATACATTCTTCTCAGTGGTATATGGGACATTCTCTAAAATAGGCCCACAGAACATATTTTAAAAGTGCAAAAGAGTTGAAATTATCCCATGCATGTTATCAGATCATAGCACCATGAAACTAGAAATTAATGATAAAAGAAACTGCAAAAACCTCATAAACACATGGAAATTGAATAACACACTCTTGAGCAATCACAGAGGAAATTAAAGAAGAAATTAAACAAATGAAGATACAAGAAAATGAAACACAAATACAACTTACTGGAATCTGTGGGATGTAATGAAAGCAGTCCTCAGAGAAAAATTTATTGCACTGAGTTCCCACATCAGGAAAACAGAATGAATACAAATAAACAACCTGATGCTATACCTCAAACATCTAGAAAAAGAAGATCAAGTCAAGTCCAAAGCCCAAAGAAGAGAGGAAATCATGAAAATCAGAGCATAAATTAATGCAATAGAGACTAAGAAAACAATCCAAAGAATCAATGAATCAAAGGGTTGGTTCTTTGAAAGAATAAACAAAATTGGTAAGCCCCTAGCCTACCTAATTAAAAAAAGGAAACAAAAAGCTCAAATTCATGCAATAAGGAATGAAAAAGGTGAAATCACTATAGACCCTGTGAAAATACAGAAGATCATCAACAGCTATTTCAAACACCTCTACTGTCACAGGTTTGATAACACAGAAGAAATAGACAGATTCCTACAAACATATGAAGTACCAAAGCTGGGTCAAGAAGATGTAAAACTGTTGAATAACTGAATTTTTATTGATGAAATTGAAAATTTAATTAAGTCCTTTCCTACAAAGAAGAGCCCAGACCCAGACAGTTTCACTACAGAATTCTATAAGAATTCTACAAAGAAGACTTAATGCCAACACTCCTCAAACTCTTCAATGAAATCAAAAGGGAAGCAATTCTTCCTAAGTCACTCCTAGAAGCAAATGTTACTCTAATACCAAAACCTGAGAAAGACACAATTAAAAAAGAGAACTTTAGATCAATCTTCCTAATGAACACAGATGCAAAAATCCTCAGTAAAATATTGGCAAACAGGATGCAGCAAATCGTCAAGAAGATTATACACCATGACCAAGTGGGGTTCATCCCAGACATGCAGGGATGGTTCAACATATGTAAGTCAATAAATGTAATCCATCATAGCAATAAAGCCAAAAGTAGGAATCACATGATCATTTCTATAGATGCAGAAAAAGTTTTTGATAAGGTCCAACACCCATTCATGATAAGAACTTTACAGAAAATTGGAATTGATGGTCTTTACCTCAATATGATAAAGGCCATCTATGACAAACCAACAGCCAGCATCATATTGAATGGCCAAAAACAGAAGGCCTTTACCTTAAAATCAGGCACAAGACAAGAATGTCCCTTATCACCACTCCTATTCAATATAGAATTGGAAATACTAGCCAGAGCAATTAGACAAGAGAGAGAAGTAAAAGGGGTAAAAATAGGAAAAGAAAAAGTTAAATTATCATTGTTTGCAGTTGACATGATACTCTACATAGAAGACACCCAAAACTCCATGGAAAGACTCCTAGATATAATAAATAAATTCAGCAATGTAGCTGGATACAAAATCAATGCTCAAAAATCAATAGCATTTCTATACACTAACAACAAAATTACGGAGAGAGGAAAAGAGAAGCCACACCCTTCACACTAGAATCCAAAAAAATGAAATACTTAGCAATTAATCTCATGAAAGAAGTAAAAGATCTATACAGGGAAAATTATAATACCCTGCAAAAAGAAACTGAAGAAAATCTCAGAAAATGGAAAAACATCCCTTGTTCATGGATAAGGAGAATAAATACTGTGAAAATGACCATTCTCCCAAAATTGCTATACAGATTCAATTCAATCCCAATGAAAAAACCATCACCATACCTCAAAAATCTAGAGAAATCACTCCTAAAATTCATCTGGAACCAGAAGAGACCTAGAATAGCAAAGACAATTCTAAGCAGCAAAGGCAAGGCAGGAGGCATCACAATCCCTGACTTGAAACTATACTACAAAGCTGCTGTAATAAAATCAACATGGTACTGGAATAAAAATAGATCTGAAGATCAATGCAAGAGACTAGAAGATACAACCACAACTACCAACACATTCAACTACCTTCTCTTTGATAAAGGGGGCCAAACATATTCACTAGAAAAATGACAGTCTCTTTAATAAATGGTGTTGAAAAACTGGCTCTCCATATGCTGAAAATTAAAACTAGACACATGCCTATCATCATATACAAATCTAAAGTCTAAATGGATCAAAGATCTGAATGTTAAAACAGAAACACTAAATCTTTTGGAAGACAAAGTAGCTAAAAATCTTGAAGATGTAGGGATAGGTAGAGATTTCATGAATAGGAATCAAACCAAATGGGAACTACTTCCCAGAATCAGTAACTGGGACCACCTCTTATTAAAAAGTTTCCGCATGTCAAAAGAAATCTCCAGCATAGTGAAATGAAAAGCTACAAACTGGGAAAAAAATCTTAGTGAACTGTCTCTCACAAAAAGGACTTCTGTATAAACATATAAAGAATTAAAAAAAAAATCAGACCTCCAAAATTCAAAGACCCCATCCAAAAATGGGCGTCTGAGATGAATACACAATTCTCAGATGAAGAAATACAAATACATACATGAAAAAAATGTTCATCATCCTTAGTCATTAGAGAAATGCAAATTAAAACAACACTGAGATTCCATCTCACGCCTGAAAGAATGGCCAGGATCAAGAAAACTACCAACAACAAATGCTGGAGAGGCTGTGAGGAAAAAGGAACTCTCCTGCACTGTTGGTGTGAGTGCAGACTGGTGCAATCCCTATGAAGGTCAGTCTGGAGATTCCTCTAAAATCTGGAATTGGAGGTCCCATTTGACGCAGCTATTCCATTTCTGGGGCATATTACCAGAAGAACTGAAAACATTGTACCACAATGATATATGTGCACCCATGTTTATAGCAGCACAATTTGTAATAGCCAGATCTTGGAAACAACCTAAGTGCCCATCAACTGAGGAATGGATAAAAAAGGTGTGGTATTTTTATACAATGGAGTACTACTCAGCTATAAAGAATAGTCACATTGAGATATTTCCTAATAAATGGGCGCAGCTTGAGACCATACTCAGAAGCAGACTAAATCAAAATCACGTGTATAAATATCGTATAGTGTCCCTTGTGTAAAAATGGTAAGAGTGCATAAGAGTTTAAGGTAGTCATGATTCCGCATTACATTGATTTGAAGCCTTATAATGATCGCAGTTGTAATGTGTTTGTCCAGGTTTTTATATTTTGTTTTCTTTGATGGCATGAACAACTAATTTGAGGAAAACAAATCATTATAGTAGCCAGTATTGCTATAATATCATCTTATTCTGAAGTCTTACCATGCTCTTGCTCTCTGTTTCCATTGGCTGTTATCATGTTGTACTTTATTGGATTGTATTACGAGTGAAAGTATAAACAAATTTCCTATGGAAAATGAGATAATAATAGTAGCCATTGTTTGTTTTCTGTTATTTGGTTCTGAAAGCCCTCATTCTCTTGAATGTTTTTATACTTTTTGTTATGTTTGATACTATTGTATATGAAGTTATACTCAACTCTTACAAAGAAAGAGACATCGTGGTAGTTACTATTAGTTATGTGTTGTTTTCTGGTGAAATACAGTGTTGCTTACATTGTTCTGTTCTAATCTGCTGTTATGTCCTGTTTTGTCTTAATTTCTTTAAAATAAAAAAAAAAAAAAAGAATTCTTGCCTAGCATGGTAGCCTGAGTTCAATTTCTGTCTCTTGAAAAAAGGCAGTGTAGAAAACTAAAAACATGGCCCAGAAAAACAAGGTACATTACACAAACAAGAACGATAAAGATGATGGCTGATTTTTCACTAGGGAAAAAAAAACTATGCAAATAAATTAGCATAATACTTGATCCAATACTGTTAGGATAGACAGTATTATACTTCAAATGACTACATTAGGCTATTGCAACTTAATGGCATTACTGGTTAACAACTTTATAAACTTGTTATTGTAACAGCCAAGCATGATGGATCATACCTGTAAGCTCAGCCCTCAGGACACTGTGGTAGGGTATTGCAACTTAAAGCAAGTCTGGGGTACGCAGGGAGTTAAAGGACATCCAGACCAGAGAAGGACCGTGTAACAAAACAACAAAACAGAACCCGACAGCAAAGCATTTTACCATTGTTTCGGCAAACATCACTCAATATTTATTGTATCCTTGAAAAGCAGCACCAATGTCATCACATGACTCTTTAATCTGAATTCATATTCATACAGCAACCTTTCAAATTTCCATTTTATCTTTGGGAAGAGAGCAGGCCAAGTGCTTGATAGGAATACTATGATCTTTCAGAAAATAGAAATAATATGTTTTTCAGAATAAATAAGTGTGTTGGGATTCAGGGACGTTATTTTCAACCTTGTGAATTTATTAGTAATGTGAACTAAACTTGGGTAGCTTGATCAGATAATTTTTTAAAATTCAAGACACTAAATGGGGTAAATTGAAAAGTAACCGTTCAAGCGAGTATCTCTTTAGTGTTGATGGTGTGTGTGCTTTATCCTGCGTCAATCATGCTAAGCCCTGACCTCCGTATTTCGCAAGCAAATATTTTCATATGTAATAGTAGCCACAGCATTCACTTACTTTATTTAGTTTATTCAATGAAACACATAACCTGTGAAATATGAAATTTATGACATATAATTGATTTTTCTTGCCTTTTTCATTATAAAAACTAAATTTTTTATCCATATTGAAATATTTTTACTAGTCGATCACAGGGATTAGGTGTTATTTCACAGTGAATTTGTACCTAGATAAAATGTAAAATATATTCTGAGACCTGTTAAATGATTTTAAAAGTATGTTAAATACAGAAAAAGGAGAAGTCCAGGAATATTTTTGATAATATACTGCTTTACCACGTAATCAAAAAATAATAATGTAGTGGGAAGTAAAAGCACCACGCATTATTCTGACTCAGAATGAAAGAACACAGAAGAAAACAAAAAGTGCTTTATCTTTTGAATTACTAATAATATTGAACCTAAATAACTGGCAGGACAGAGAAGCTGGTACTCCTCTCTTTTCAAACTGTGCTTCTCCTGATGTCAGAGCAACCCGAGAAGGTCAGGGCTGCTGCTCATGCTCTCTGGCTGCAAAGCAACAGAAGACTGCTTTCAATAGTGAGATTAAAGCAACATATGGCAAGTAACCTTAGACAAAAAAGAATTAGATTTCTGTTTAGGAAGATAATTTTTGTCAAAAGTGTTGAAGGACTTGAAAAAATTGATAATTTTGCTTTTCGTTAAGCAAATTGGTATAGAAACATAATACATATTGTTATGCAATTGTAATATAATTATATATAACGTAACATATTTTTATAATAAAATGTATACTCACAATTGTTTCATTTTACTTGGACTTTGAATGTAGTTTTGAAACTGATTAGAAGATTTGAAGAACCATTTAAGGAGCTTAATTTTTGTTGTTGTTAAAAGATAAGTATTGAGGGCATTTTCTTTATCACTTTAATCTTCATAGAGCTAATGATACCGATGACTCAGATGTCAGATTAAGTTTTAAGACTGAATTTGATTGACCTTCACATTTTTAAAGGCTATTTCAGCTCAAGAGGTAATTTCTATGAGGTTGGCTTTTGTAATTTTCTCAACAGTAGTAGAATCTCTGTAAAGATTAGACACAAGACATGAAGAACTTTAGAGTAATGATTAACATAAATATTTAAAAATAAATCAGTAACAAATGTCTTGTAGATCAGCAGTCCAGAGTTAAATCTATACTCAACTGAAAATCTAATGCCTATACCAAGCAAGTTTACTGTTTTCTACTCTCAATTCTATTACAAAGACAGAAAGTTGTTTTACAGAGGGGGAAAAAAAAACCCATAGTAGCCCTGAAAAAGATAATGATAGAACAAGTTCATTTAAAATGGAAATTGTGAATGATTTCTGGAGAATAAGATTTTATTGACAAATAATTCAGATTAAGAGAAACCAGGAGGAGTCTAACATAGTTCAGCTAACCTTCTTAGATGTGTTGGGGAAAGTTCCAAATTCAGTTAGCAAGCATGAGGAAAGACAGTTTGTGCAACAGCAATTTGGATAATTATTTGTTCTGCTTGCCAACTAACAGGACTTGTGTGAATGACAGCAATGACATTTATTCCCTGGCTCACACAAGAGAACTTCCTTATAAAAATTACATAGGTTACACTGGATGGACTAACTCTTTGGAGATGATACTTGTCACTTGAGACAGAAGTAAAATTGACTTGCAGGTAATCAAAGTTCTACAGCCATACAGAGGAGATTTAAGAGGAAAATTCTCTCAGATAGGAGAAAAATATGCTGAAATGCTCCATTCCCACAATGATACTGATTTTTGGCATCTAGCTCTTTTTTCCTTGGCCACACATCCTAAAAGAATGCCTGATATTTATGTCCTTACCTATTTACAAAGATTCTTTGAGTCACCAAACTTTAGTTAGGCTCCTGAACTTTCTTTTCTATCTATCTGTATGCTTGTAAAAATAAGCTTTTGGAAAATTCCTATTGAGCCATTTTAAATAGAATCCTCCACTGCTTTTGTGTATATATGATCATTGTCAATATCTGATCAGGTTCATTATTCCCCACTGCTTCTCAGCTGATGTCTAATCACCATGGTCTGTCTGTCACAAGAATCTTGTTAGGTTGGGTTAGCTAGAACCTGCCCTAATTCCAATGTTTCCTCTTAGTAAATTTTGCCCATTGGGTTTCACTCTCTGTTATGGTTATAAATTCCTACTAGCCCAATTTTTATTTGGAGTTAAGCACAATCTTTTGGAGTTTTTATTTGGAGTTAAGCACAATCTTTTCCCCACTGCAGAATCCTGTGCAGAAGTCTTTTTATATATCAGGATGATCTTTGGTAAAATCTTTCCTATAGTGCTTTAATAGTATCATTGAATAATTTTCTATAAACATTACACAGAGAAAAACAGCAGCCTATTCTTTCCAAGGATGGACTCTTTGGAAAGACAGATCTAGACCATGCAGAAAAGATATGACAGCTCTCCTACTTAATCAGTTAAGTTCTCTATTCATTAGTTGTGAACTGTCAACTAAATATCATCAGACAGTTTAAGAAAACCAGTACCTAAATACAGAGAAAAAAGCAAAAGAGCTAGGGAAAATGAAATAATTCAATGAACAAAAGAAAACTTGAAAAATAATTCAATCACATTTTCAGAAGATTGAGTATACATGTGCACTTTAATGAAAAACAAGAGAAAATCAGACCCTTATTAAAATCAAGCAAAAGTTTTATACTTAAGAAGTATTTTTTGAAAATTTATAATAAAAATCAATTGAAAATCTCTGTATCAAATTAATGATCTATTTTGAAAGGTAAAGTTGCTAAACTCACAAAATTGAATAAAAAATGGGAAATATGAACACAAAATCAACTCAAAAACTCTAGTATATTTCTAGGAGTTTTTTTTAAGTATGGGAAAACAACATATAGAAATAGGAGTTTGCCTTGAATATTGAAAAAGCAGGAACAGATGTGGTATTAACTTATCTGCTTCTTACTCAACTTCTATTTTCCATTTCATTTTTATGGTGTTATTTGATTCCCTGTTTCTTCTACTGTAAGAGATCTCAAAATTCTTGTATTAAAAAAATTAAACATTAGCTTAATAAAACAATTGAGTGTGTTACCTAAATGGAAAAAAATGTAGGTTGACATATTTGTATTTTTGAGGAAATTAAATGAAAATAATATGTGATCCTCAACTGTTTATAGGAGGAGTTACTCATTTCTGTGCCAGAACCATTAGTCTGTGATGTCAAAGATGCAATTAGATGGTTAGTGGGAAAAGTCAACTAAGACTTTTCATACGCACACAAAAATGGAATCTCTAGATTAAGCATTCAAATTACAGAGTTTTCTACTTATGCCAAAGCAAAAAAGCTAAACCAAGATAAAGCAAGGATATCTGGTGTGAGAAAGAGGAAAACAGATTGTAATGCAGCCAAGACAGTTGTTCTAGCATAATTTGTCACAGGATGCTTAAAGGAAAACAGGATGTTGAAGAGCAATATGGTGTCCCTTTTCATCAAGAATCATGAATTTCCATAAGTTATTTTTGGAGTAAGATATTTTAAATTGATAAAACAAAGCCATGGCAAATCTGAGTCAGTAAACTGATGAGCAAACTTCATTGAGTACATTGTGTTGCAGAAGTCCTTATTGGCTATTTTAGGAAAGCATTGTCAATATCAATGCTGATGACTACCTTCGGGAATGCACTGGTGGCATTCAGAGTTCGCAAAATAAAGCCAATTCATTTTAAGCTTTTATGATTACATTTTCTTTGTAAATTCTCATCATCACATTATTTAGAATTAGAGATTAAAACAATGAATCTTACTTTGTGTCATAAAAAGTAATTTTATAATATTACTTGATCAGAAAAACATGCAATTTAGAATACAGTAGTCTATGTGAGGTTTCATTGTAGTTACACTTAGTTGAATTTATTAAAATTGACTTATGTGGCCCTTCACTTTGATTGTATAGATTTGGTTGGTGAACATTCGAAAATAAGTCAGACAGTGTGTAGCTTTAACACTTTATTCTACAAAGAATATCTTTTTAAAAATTCTGACATAAAAAAAACCTTTGAAATCCATTCCAGAGGCTTTTTTGTGCATCTTTGGCAAAAAAATAACGAGGCTTGCTTAAGATGGCAATAATGACTTACACAAGGGATTGCTTCTGAGAAAAGAAATTTATGCTCAGGTATACTTCAATGCACTGTTTTGAGCACAAACAGTCATTTAGTAGACTCTTCAGTTTTATTATTTGTATTTGTATTAGTTTTATGTTGCTCAGACAAAATATCAGGCATACACAAAGGAGAAAAGGTTTATTTTGGCTCAGGGTTTTAGAGGTTTCGTTCCATGATCAACAGGCTCCAAGAGAGAAGCAATATCGTGCAAGGGCAAGGCAGAGGAAAGCAGGCCAACTCACAGAACTTAGGAAGCAGAGACAGAAGGAGCCCAAGGAAAACATGTCCTCTAGTGCACACCCCAGTAACCTACTTTCACCAGTTAGGCTCTACTTCTTAATAGAATACGCAACTGGATGTTAGAGCTCCATGTAAAAGTAATGGTTGGATCACTTTTTAAAATCCCCACTTCTGAACACATGACCTTTGAAGGGCATTTTTGATTCAAAGCATAACATCACTTACAGGAAAACTCTCACTATTTAAATTAACCTTATGTTACTTGCTCATAATTTTTCTAGTGATTTGAACATAATGTTCAACCCTTCTACTCAGAGCATTAAGGAATTCCAACCTCTTACCCCAAACCTTCTTCCATCAATGGAAATTTGCATTATAATTTCCTCCTTCTATACTCACCATATTTTCAGTTTTCTCTTCTGTAAATGAGGCTGGAAACCTTGATGATCTTGATTCCTGTTTTGGCCCTGATGGTCAAAAGATTCTTCAGCTCACTTTGTATTTTGTCCCTCCCCATAACCTACATTTACTACCATTATGCCTTAGTCAGTGTTTGCACAGATGTCTAATTGACTGAATGTTTGTGTCCTCATTGTCTAATTTATACTGGAGCTTCTTGACAGGCAAGAACCATGTCTTACTTGTTTGATTCCAGCATTCTCCCCATTGAGACGTGTGGTGGGAAAGTACTGAGTCTGTGTGTGCTTATCAATAGGTGAATGGTATCGCTTTTCAAATTCATAGACACACAAAATATTCATTCATAGAATTGTGGGAAAGTAGCTGAAAGAAAACAGAAGTGGAGACTGAAGAGACAGGGACACTTTTTTTAAACTAAGATTTCCATTTTCTTAGACTTTAATGTGTCTTGATGTTTTATCCAAGCATGCCAAAGTAAAGGAAGCAGACCATAAATCTTCTACTTACTAACATATTCTGTATTTCTTTCATTAGCTAGTTTTCCAAACAGTTTGAGAATTTCCAAGAGTAGACCCATTAATCAGTGACTAAAGAGACCCATTACCAAGGGAACAGAAAACAGGTAGCAATTATCTGAATTTTCTCAACTTTCTTTTAGAAAATCAATTATATGGGGTTACAGAGAATGTCTATAATCAAGATCATGTCTACTCAAAAGTCCATGAAGGCATCAGAATGTGGAATAGTAGTTTCAATGTACAAGTTAGATTAAGGAGTTTATGACTGCAGTATTTGAATTAGATTTAAAAGCCCTAGAGTATTGTTGTGCTTAGCGGTCGGTGCCAGGCCTGTTGGGCTAAAAATTACGTAAGAAAATACCAAAGGGTCATATACAGTTATTTTTCCAGTCATCTGATTACTGCTTCCTTCTAGCTTTCTGTGTCACCCATCAGCATCAGGCTGGTAAATACTGTAATTGTATTAAGGAGACATTTGGTAAGATAATTTTTGTGTCATTTGAAGACTGAGTCAGATGACTGTTTCTCATTGTTATCATCTGGATGGTCATCATCAGTTACTTCAAATGATTCTTTAGAGGACACATCATCTGTGAATTGTCTTCTTTCATCCTTCTCTATATGACCCCTCTCCTGTCAGGACAACTGCTACTCACTTGGCAATCAGGTGTCACTGTAGAACTTTCTATTTCCATCTGTATCAGTGGGATTATGTCTTTACTTGTTCATCTGTGAGCTCCCTGTAAACTCAGCATATTGTATACATTTACTGTATATGATCTGGCTCTCATTCTAGCATATTCATACAAAGTATTTATAATACACTTGTAATTTAGATGATACTCTAGGTAAATGGAAAATTTCACCTGCTACCTCTAATATTATCTAACTTGATGTAACTCTTTTGCTGGAACACTCTTAGAAATTATACTCTTCATGTGTTGTTTTATTTTTCTTTTAACACTATTTTGTTCACACAAAGTGTTAACAAAGTAACTGGGAAATTCATTCACAAAAAGTAACTGATTAATCCTGCTTATAAGGACTCTTATCAACAGAAGAAAATGTGGTTATATCAAAAAATTGTAATGCACATTCTAATTTAAAATATAGATTCCACTATTCTACTCAGTCCAATAATTCTTGTATTCTTAAAACTGCTTTCTCTCATTAAAATGGCTCAGCTTACAGTGCTCTAAGGCCTGGGATCATTTATTCTCTGCCTCGCCAAGACAGCGCAAGATTTTTGTCATCTAGAAGACCTAACTTATGAGTATCTCAGCTGCCAGGAAGTATTTATAAAATAAACGTGCTATTAGACTTTTTATTACTTTACTGAAATAGTTAATTTTAATAAATATTCCAAAAAACCCGAAGAATTATAAGTATTCATAATATGTACATTGACCCCATTTTCTTGATTTTCTGACTGATTTACATTTCAACTATTTTAGTGTATTCTCCCATTATCTCACAAGTAGAATAAGTACTTTGACTTATTCAATAAATATGATTATCATATAATGCAGTTCTAATGACTTTGAAACTAATTGAGTAGGAGTTAAAAGTTAAGTAACCAGATGTTTTTGGAATTTAAAAAAATCCAACAGAAATATTCTCCAGGTTTTATTTCAAAGGCAGAAAATGAGTGGGACAATAATCACCATTACCAAATAAGAGTGGTTGCCAGATTTCTCAAAAGTAGCAAAGTATTGATTGAAAAAAATTTTTAGAAGGCAAAATTAAACTGTCCTCAAGTGTTCTAAGATATTCACAAGCTCAATTTTGATGCTCAGAACAGATAGTTTCATTTAATGTTTAGAACAGATATTCTCTGGAATGTAGCAGGATGCTGTTTCTGAAAAATAATATTAGTATAGTAGAAGAAATTTAAGTAGCTTCAAAATTCTTTTCAAAGAGTTGAATCAGTAAGCTCTTCTTACCGTAATTATGCTACATCCGCATGAGCAATTTACTTATGTAACTATAATACATAAGCTATAGAAAGAAATAAGGTAGCACATTCTGCAGTTAATAATGCAAGATTTACTCTAGGAGTTACACTTGAGTTTTTTTTTTTTTTTTTTAAAGGCTCGATCACTAATAGGAATATATCCTTGATTTTATACTCTGTCACTTCACCCAAAGGAAATACAGACTTTACTGGATCATATATACAGTGGCATCACTGAATCAGATGGTAGTTTTATTTTTAATTATTTCAAATGCCCCCAACTGTTTTGCATGCTAGTTACACTAATATTTCTACTAGGAATGCACACAGGTTTTTTTTTTTTCCCTCTTTTCTTACTAGTATGTATTATCTTTCTGATAGTAGCCATTGTATCAGTTATGAGTTGATATTTTATTATGGAGCTAATTGAATTTTCCTGATGATTGTGACATTAAATTTTATATACTTATTGAGTATTTCTATGCTTTTTTAAAAGAAATGTCTATTCAGATCATTTGCCCATTTTATGCTCTGTTTCCCCTGAGTTATTTGAATTTCTCATATATTTTGAATATTAACTTGTTAAATATGTAGTTTAGAAATATTTTCTCCTATTCTCTAGTCTCTTTATTTTGTAATTGTTGCCTTTGCTTTATAAGAACTTTTAAAATTTGATTGAATGTCACTTTTCTGTGTCTATTTTTATTGCTAGTTAAATGGACTATTATATAAAACAAATCATTGTTCAGACCAAGGTCATGGAGCTTTTCTCTTGTGTTCTTCTAATAATTTCACAGTATCAAGTCTGAGGTTTAAGTGAATTTCTACATTACAGTGCTGAATAAAGGACTAGAAGCTGGAAAGGGAGATTTAGAATTGCCTGATGAGACCGAGGTGTTTAATGAGGAAGAAAATAGTAGAATAGCGGCGATATGGAATGATACCTGGTGCACTGGAGATGGGTGCTATGGTTTGGACAAGTGTATTCCAAAAGTCCAAGTGTAAAAATATTGGTTACCACCCTGTGCCACTCTTGGAAAGTGGGGCCTAGTGACAGGAAGGTAAACCATTTTGAAATATGCTCTTGAACATGATAATAGGACCTTTGCCCATTCTCATTTTACTCTTTGCTTTTGAGCTGCCATGAAATGAGCACTTCCCTCCACTACGCATTCCCACCACCATACACTGCCTTGCCACAGGCCCAAAGATGATGCATCAGTTAATCTTAGACTAAAGTCTCTGAATATGTAGGCAAAAGTAAATCTTTCTCCTTTATAAGTTGATTTATCTCAGGTATTTTGTTATAGTGACAGATATTGGACTCACATTAAAGATTTGGTTATTTTGATAAGAACAGTTTAGATTTAATCGGCCTACTGGGCAAGATTTTGGTGAGAGACTGAATAGGAAGAAAGAAGAAATTTCGTTACCATGTTTTCCAATGAGCAGGAAAAATAATTGAAGAGGTTTGTAAATACAAGCAAAAATTTTTGTTTTATTTTAAATAGTGCAGATATGAGAGGTGCAAATTCCTCAGTCTTTAACTTCTAGACGAAGAAGGCTCTATGGAACAAAAATGATTGTAACCATAGAACTTTTGACTTGCTGATTGCTCTGAAAGACTCATTGCCTACTGGTAAACTCCTCGTGATAGGCCATCAGTAACCAATCAATGAGCAGACTCCAAACACCAGGCTAAGTTCTTTCCTACACCAGAATTCTTGTTTTGTATCTATCTGAACCTATTCTTCCTAGCTCATACATGTCTTCTCTACACAAATAAAAACTGTCTTTGCCTTTACTTAATCAATTGATTAGTGCTTTCTGGGAAGAAGAAAGATGTTGAAAAGTGTATTTACTTATTTGGGTTTTTTTTTGTTTGTTTGTTTGTTTTCAGTATTGGAGACTGAGACACCCAGAACCTTCACACTGATATATGCCCTCATCTGTTTTTATTTTTATTTTTTATTTTGAGACTAGGCTTTTCTAAGTGTTTGAGTTTCCTAGTCTGAGCTCAAATTTGATTTTCCTCCACAGTTGCTGGCATTAGAGATGCAAGGCACCATGCCCAGCACAACTTCTTGATGAAGTGAAAGAAAAAGATGAGGGCTTTTGGAATCTTTGACCAAGGAAATAACACTGCAATTTTTAAAATCTGCTTTTTTTCCTGAATGATGAGGAGTATACTTTTCAAAGAAAATATTCTACACTTTGTCCCTAGAAAACTTAAAAGTATATTTTCAGACAGTGGGTCCTGAATACTACATGTTTCTTGAAACCTTAGGATTCATAAAGATTCTTTTATTCAAATTCATGTTAGGAAAAAACATTACTGCTAAATTTTCTGTTACTGATACTTCATACTCAACACAGAACACCTCTGTGATCCCAGGTATGTGGACTTTTTTTTTCCACAGTGTTTTCCAATACTAACTGACTGTCCTTTTCTCTCTTTCTTTCTTTCTTTCTTTCTTTTTTTGTCTTTTTTATTTTTATCTGCACCAGGGATTAAACTCACGACCGCACACTTGCAAGGTAGGCGCTTACGCCACTGAGCTAAATCCCCAGCCCACTAACTGACTATCTTATGATTAAGTTCAATTCTGAAACTTCCTACCAGGAGTTAGAATCAGAGTTCACATATTCAATAAAAAGTCCAGTTCTTGGTCACTTCTGATTAATTGACTGTAAATGGGATCTTCTAAGCCCCCTCTTCTCAGGTTCAATCATTTGCCAGATAACTAAGGTTACTATAGCCAATTTTACACTGGATATTTAAAGGCTACAAATGAATACATTGATAAAAAATGATGAGCACAGGAATACAGGAGCATCTGCTCTAAAGGAATTTGATTGGGTCAACCTAGTGGCAGGTGGATGTTCTTTGTGGGTTTTTTTTTAGATTTTATTATGTAAGACTAATTTAATTATTTATCACTGGTTATCAGCTCATCCTTTAGAGCTCTACTTTAGAGGCACAAGAGATATGGTGAAAATGGAAGAAATTGCTCAAAAACAAAGGGGAACTAGAGATGGGGGAGGAAAGAAGGAAGGGCAAAGAAAAAGTAAGAAAAGGAGGATAAAGTGCAAAGAAAGCCTTGTAAATAAGGAGTGGAAGGGGGGTTGAAAGGAGGGGAGGAGAATTGGAGGGAAAAAGGATAAATCAAGGTACATCATGTGCAGGTACAAATTTCCTGAGATGAATGTGATCATTGCGTATACCTGAACTCTACCAATATACTTGATTAAATTTAAAAACAGAAGCGGCTTGATGTACCAGTTATCTTTCCTTTTATCACACAGTTGGCTTCCGTGGCAGTCAGCTCTCGTTCAGAGCACAGCTAGAAGCCCCAGCCAAGCAAGTTACTTCACTAGGACACAACGGACACTTGCCACTTGAGAGTCCTCAAGGGTTTTACAAGCTGTGCTACAGGACATGGCATTAGAAAACAAATACATATTTTATGTCACATCAGGCTACTTTTTTGCATTTTTAAAAATCTGACCAAGCTATGAACTAGAATATCATTTGTTTATAACTTTATTAGTTTCAATACCCAGAAATACTCATTAATATTATTATACCAAAGTAAAGTTTATTGGTTAAAAATAAAAGTATACTTCTCAAAATAAAAGAATAATGATTCAGTTAACTGCAAATAAGTATTCATCAATGTCTTTCTATATATAAAGTATTGTGATAAACCATGCAAAAATCCCCAAAACTGATTTATAACCAAAGATTAAAAAATGTATACCACTTAAGAGCATATATTTAATACTAAGTATACTTATACTAAATATATTTTCATATTTTAATACTAAATATATATTATATAGTACATAATATTTATTGCATATATTTTTCTACCAGCCCTGACTTTAAATACTCTTACTTTTTTATATTGCATCATATTTGATTATTCATTTTACCCATCACACTGTAACTACTAACCAATCTTAAATCCTTTATGGTTTAATGGTTAATGTATTATACAAAAGTGAGTGATTAGATAAAGAAATCTATAAATTAGGAAGTACATACATGAATAAAATAAGAAGCATATTTTATCATAATGGGCAATTTTAACTTTGAGGTATCAGTTAAATTTTGTGATAGACAATTAGACAATATTAGTAACAATTATGAACAAAGTAAAACTCTGTATTTAAGAAGTATGTAATTTTAGGAAGGATGAACAGTCCAACAAATGAATAAGTGTGGTTGCACAGGGCTGGAAATATACCTTTGATTTACAGCATGCAAGAATTAGTTGCCTGATGTAAGAATTTTAATAAGTTCATATAGAATCAAAGAAAGGAAGTCCTGTACTTGGTTCTATGTTTCAGGGAACTTGTGGTGAGCAGGAATGTAGCAGGGAGGAATGTGGAGGTAGGCTTCTTATTAAAAGACCTATACCTAGGCCACCTTTAATAATGGGAATGGAAGGAAGAGGATATTGTGTGATACACTGGAGAAAGAAATATTTTCAAAACACACCAGGAGGGAAAAGTTTTGAACTTGAGTGACTGGAAGAATGGTGAGATGAGATAGGACAGTCAGAGGAAGACTTCTTTATAGTGAAGTGCCATTTGAAACTCAGGAAGAGTCTGGCGAGAGTAATGGGTCAGCAGCTAGATATTATAGATTTGTGAACACTGGTTTAAGGTCACAGATGAAACCACTGAAGGATGACCATCGTGGGGCTATTACAGATGGAGAAAATAACATAAAAGAATAGCTCATAAAAATCAGTGTTTGCTTTTATTTTCTCCCATGTAGACATCACGTGAGGGTCTGACTAGGAGGGTGAATTGGTGACATGAATGGGTGAAGTCTCTAACAAAGAACAGAATTTTCAACCAATATATACTAGTGTCCAGAGAGTGAATGCGAATGTGGGTCCAGGAAACAAATGCAGGGTAGAAAGCAGCAGAAATAGTAGAGGCAATGTAGTAGAAATACTTATATTTGGGTACATTTTGAGTATAATACATTGCCCTTGAGACTATGAATTCTATTTAGGTAGAAAATTAGGTTTATGTTTAAAATGTAATTTAACTTTCTTTAAAAATACTAATGAATCATAAAAAGAAGTTCTGGGAGGGGCTCAGCACCAGAAAACAGATGGTATGAGCATGGAGTAGATAGAAAAGTCATTATTAAAAATAAATGTTTCACCTCACTGTCTTGTATTTGATTTGGTGGCTGTGTGTCAGAACTTGAGCAGTTATTTGGCAGCTAAATCTTTTTTTTTTTTTTGTCTTTTTCTTTTTTATTGGTACCGGGGATCGAACTCACGACTACCTGCCTGTAAGGCAGGCTCTTATGCCGCTGAGCTAAATCCCCAGGCCCTTGGCAGCTAAATTGATGTAGGTATTGCAGCAAAATTGATGAATAGTGCCATGCAATTTTATACAGAATGATAGAGTGTGCGTGTTATAATTTTTTCACATGAATTTGTTACTAAATTTTGCAAATATAACAAATTAAATAAAGATGCCCAAATATTTGTTCCATAGTCCTAAGCGTGTTTTAAATGTAGCGTTGCACATTTTGCATAAAGCAGTCCCTATGAGACCTGCTCTGTGGGTTTCATCCTCTTTGTTCTCTTTTTCGAACTTATCTGCATCCCAACTATCAAATTACATTCCAGTGTGCTGAATTGTTCACTATCCTACAGATCTGTGGTCCCTGAAGTGAGTGCGTGGCTTGTTCTCTGCTCTGTTTATCTCATGTGACTTACACAAAGTAGAGCTCAAAACCATTTTTTGACTTCTAAAAAGGAGGAATATCCCCTTCTGAACTGTATGAATCTAAAAGACGGATTGTACTTACTTATTCTTATTTAACTCTGTTTCCTTCTGTACTCATTTGCTTTTGTATATGTGTGTGTGTGTTCACGTGTGTATATGAAAATATGTCCAGCACTTAGAATAATGTCTGACATGCAATTGACACTCAAAAAAGTTGTTAATGAATTTGTGAACATTTTAACTCACCTATCACAAATGTGTCTGCATATTCTATCAGATCCTGAATATGTAAAGGGCATGGACACTCAAAACAAACTAACCAACCAACAAACTAACATAATTGCAGACTAAATGTTGTAATGACTGCTTTAGAGAAGTGCATCCGGGGCTGTAAGAGATGTCAGGTATTTAGTTAGACAGTGAGAGGAGAGCCATGTGCAGAAAGATGAGTGTGAGTAAGAACTTCCTCGAACTAGGAATTTAAGGAGAATCACGGGTCTCAGAAATGCCTCAAAGTAATGTACTAAGTTGAATTTAACACCTTATCTTTTAGTAACTTAGGGAATTTCAAAACTGATTTTCAGGTGTGGGTGATGCAAGAAAAAATTGAAAAAAAAATTCAAAAATCTGTATCTTTTTTTCTTTTCTCATGTTTGAGACTATCATACAGAAGAATTGTGTTTTTGTAAAGCACCAATCTACAATAATTTGGCATGGACCCAGATCCCAATCTCACCCTGGTAGAAGAACCCTATTCTAATAAAAAGGCTTTTGCAGGCTAAAATGATGTATTTATATGCTGAAAAGATCTTATAGGCTGATAGGTATATATTTTTATATAATGATTTTATATTTTTAATATAGAGAATTTTTTCTATTTTTTTCTTTTTATTCCTCATTTGATAGATTTGTGGAAGTTAGTGTTACTTCAAATATCTTTCAGCTTTAAACACATGCGTGTCTTTTACAATAAATGATCCTTGAGATAGAATAAAGCTGACATAAGGAATTTTTCAGGGATAAGCTAGTGAACATTTATTGAGAGAAATGGGAATATCTTTCTTTAAGATTCTACATTCAAATTTTCCTTTTGGAAGGATACATGAGGGCTATGTAAGTGAACAGTGTGTGTGCTTTCTCACATGTACATTTGGATATATCTAAATTCCATCAATAAGCAGCAAACAGATATCTGTAGAAACCTCTTCACGTTAATGCTATATTTATTAAACCAATGGGCTCTTGTTTCTTTCATTTAAGGCTCTTAGCAAATGTTTGTTGACCCTTACCAAGTGATACATTTATTCTTTTTCCCTAATACTCGTTTTTTTGATATTAGTCAGTACCCCTAATGTCACAAGAATCCTTAATGAGTGGCAGTTGAATGTACTGGTGATCCTAAATGATGACTAACTCTCTTCAAATTTTAATTTTCAATAAAATGTCAGAGAAATATCATTTTCTCACTGACCAGAAGAGAAGGAATTTCTGTGTTATGGTTTAGTTCGAAAACATCAGTCCAAAGTCTCATGTATTTAAATGGGAGCTGTTGCATGCCACCAAATCAAGTGCATGGAGGGAGCCTTTGGAAGGTGATTGGGTCATGGTGCACTGCACTCATTCGTTGGTTAATCCAGTGATGAGTTCTAGGTAAATATGCTATTAATTAGGCTGTTAGATGAGGTGATTCACCGGAAGCATACCCTGGAAGGAAGGGTATGTTTTTGTTCTTGACTCTTCTCGCCTCTCTCTTTGCTTCTTGGTTTCCATGAGTTTAACAGCTTTGGTTTTTTTTTTTTTTTTTTTTTTTTTTTTTTTTTTCTTTTTCCTTTTTATCGGTACCGGGGATCGAACTCACGACTGCCTGCTTGCAAGGCAGGCACTTTTGCCGCTGAGCTAAATCCCCAGCCCAACAGCTTTTTTCTGTCATGGACCTCCACCATGCTGTTTCTGTTACAGAGCCAGTTGACCAGAGACTGAAATGTGAACCAAATTAAACATTTCCTTTAAATCGTGGGTGTTGGGTATTGTGTCCTAGCAATGGAAAACTGACTAATACATTCCTTTAAACTTTAACATGACACTTCCAGGAATAAAATTGGCAGGCTTTTCTTTTAGAAATAGTTCTTTCTTGTTGTTTTAAAGATAAGTATTTTCTCCAAGTCATTTTTTTCCAGAAAAAGTGAAAATGTTGAGTTTTCAAATGTAAATATAATTTACAATGTATAAACCCCAAAGTGTGTATAATTCACTGTGATGGATACCTAAGTATAATTTGTTTTCTAATATATGTCTAGCTTCTAACAAGAATATTTGCATCATAATTCTTCTTAGTTCTTGGTGTTGAATAATATATTGAATGAATTAAAGAGTCTTACTTAGTTTCGATCATTTTAGAATTCCAAAGTCAAATTTAACTTAAGGGGCTTATTATTGCTTCTTCTTATTGTACTCCAGTTCTTTCTTACTTGTCTCCCAGCCCCATCTGCTTTCTTTCGCCCCTTTTAATCTCATGGTCCTAATGGTTTATAGTGTGTGTATGTGTGTGTGTGTGTGTGTGTAAGAGGGACTACGGTTTTGATTGGAGACATGATTTGGGCTGGAGACATTGTGCTGTGGAGATAAATGTTTTGGTTACCACGGAGTTCATTTTTAGACTGCTTGCTATGGTAGGACCAACAGGTTGCCAAAACTACTTTTAATCTTAATCTATTAATTGTTCTTGTATAAATCTCTAAACCCAGAGATAATTTTTTAAGCTCTGAGCATTAGAAAAATCTAATTCCCAAGCATACATTTCACAATTTTTCTTTATGAGTTCTTTCTTCACTCCAAAGACTTGAGCACAATTCTTTACGTTATAAAAAAATCTTGTTTGTGAACTTAAAAATTTTTCTATTCTCCTGAATTCTGCCCTTAGAAAGTAGCCTTTTGGATAAAAATTTTGACTTTCCTTGGAAAATTATAACTATAGTGTAGAATGTATTATTCAAGAAACTGTAGAAATTGTTAATAATGGCATATCAGATTTTAGGTGTCCCACTACAAGAAAGATGTTTTCCTTAGGGGGGAAAAAAAAGCAATTTTCAAATAGTGTTTCATCCAGAGCGTCAAAGCATTCAGGAGACATTTAGAGAGTGGCATGCTATTTCTGAGCACATATTATTAGAAGCGTCTGCTGGAAGTGTGATGCAAACTCAGCCTGGCCAGGAAATTGTGTACTCAGGCTGCCGTGCCGCCTATGACTTAGGTCACCACTGGATTCAGATCATATTGGTTTGGTGTGAGCTAAGAGACTTGCTTTAAAAAGTTCTCTGTTCATCCTCTGGGTCATTGTGTTCTAAGTTACAAGCAAATGAATTCTTTATTAGCTGCATAATTTGCTTTAATAGAGTTTTTGATGCACAAGTGCATTCATGAATATTACTCAGTCTTTCCCAGAACAGCCAGAGAAGAGTTAGCTAAATTCCTTTGGCTAACGAATGCCTGGAGGTGTCTCTTCCCTCACCACAGCAGATCTCTTAAACCAATAGGAGCTTTGGTGCTGTGAAAGAACACAGTAGAAATCATTTTCTGTACTGGTGGAGTTTCTACTCGAAGTAGAGAAATAGTACTTGATAGACAAAGAGATTAAAATTAGTGCTAATTAAGTGAAAATTAGGTTGGTAGATTATACAGGATTTTAAGCAACTAATTAATTTAAAATCTAATAGGTTTTTTGGAGCTTTTGATGAAGAGATGTGCATTGGACCAAGAATTTTTTATTGAAGGAGGAGTTACGATAATGGAGAAAGTAAGGATGACTGGACAGCCCAGCGGCCTATGATGATGCAGAGGGGGAAGACAGATTTGGAAGGCTACTGTGCTGGAGTCAGTGTAGAATTTTCATGAAGGATAATGAGCAAGAAGTGGAAATCCCGAGGACAATGCCAACAATGTAAAACTAGAAAGATAAACAGCAACTGGGAAGGTAGCAGAAAGAAAAATCTGTAGTTTCTAAAATCTGTTGTTTCTAGAGTAACAGAAGATATAATCAAATTAGCAAGATGAGTCCCATCCTAGGAGTTAAATCGAAAAAGAAAGAAACTGTAGAGATAAGGATCCTCTATTTACAGGAATGTATGCATTTTTCTTTTTAGAGTCTTTAATTTTCATACATCACAAGAAAATATTATGTATATCCGTGGAAAATTCACATTAAATCACAACTGAGTGCAAAAAACTAAGATGGTGGTTCACATTGTTTATCAGTTGGACTATCAACTAAAATTCACTGGAAATGACAGCTGTCGTTTCAGTATGTTTTTCAATTTTAAGCTTATATTTGAAGTACAAATTTAATTTTTAATAATTGTTAAATTTGTCAAATGAATAAAATATTCATAAGATTTTATTTTTATCATTGATCCATCATTCATTTTCCTTATTCTCTGTAAAGGCAAAATTTTATTAGTTATTTAACTTAGTTTTTTTTTTTTTTTTCACATCTGCCTGGCTGCTGTTTTCAAAAACAATGAAATACTTACCGACCTGCAAAAATATCTAGTACTTCTATAATGAATTTTCTATACTTTTTGAGTTAAATATATCTTGGAACTACTTTTTCTCTGTCTCTGTCTCTGTCTCTGTCTCTCTTCCCTTCCGTCCCTCTTTTCTTCTTTCCTTTATTTCTTTCTTGCTTACTTTTTTTTCTTGGATCTAGAAATCTTCCTTGTTGCACTTTCAGTGTTCCCTTTAGTGTACTTCAATAGTATATATTCAACCACTTTTTAATGTTGATGGATCTTTAATATTATAGCTAATAACTTTGCTCACAGGATGTTGACCAACATAATATAGTAATCCATAGATAATTTAGCTGAATATTTTCAAAATTTTCATCATAAACTTTATAACAATGAATGTGTCTATTATATCAGTTTCAAAAATGTTTTGTTGATCGTTTACAATTTCAAAAATTGGAGAGTTGAAACATTATTTCAGTATCTAATTTGATTTTACCTATTTTTTCCTAGCATATGTGGAACTTTTCTAGACATTATGGCTATGCTTCCCATTTTCATTTTTTGCTTTAAATCTGCAAATACACATGAGTTGTTTGAATTGCAGATACGTGTTGATGTAGCTATAATAATGTATCATTAATGAAAACTTAGAGACAATTTTGTCCTAGTGTCAAATTATAGCATAAGTAGAGAAACGTAGTTTGTTTGAGCTATATACCAAATCTTTTATAGCTGTTGCATAAAATTCAAGCAAAAAGATGTATTAAACCAATATTTTCCTTTAGAAACCAGGATGAAAGTTTCTAAGTAACTTACAACATCAAGCAAAGCAAATTTCAAAGATACTGAATTAAAAGCAGTCTCTAATTTAAAAAAATTCAAAATTTGTTAAGTGTAAGGCTTTAGTATATTTATCTAATACATCTCTTCATTAGTAATATCTTGATATTCTCATTTAATTTTAGATTAAATCAAACTGATTTTCTTTTGATATAATATACAGAATTAGAGCTACAGAATGAAAATTATGAGTTACAAATGAACAGTAATCAATATTATAAAAAATCTCAATAATCTGAGACTGATATAAATCTACCTATTTCTTGAATGAATCTATCTATTTCTAAGAATGAAATAAATCTACTGTAGTTTGTGGTATTTCAAATTATATTATTTTGAATATGCATAATTGAAATTAATTATATCATTCCAATTAATCATTGAAATTAATAATATCTGCATCTCTGAAATCTAATTTTTTGTTCTTGTACTTAGCTATTTCTTCACAAATGCACAGCAGTCATTATAAGAAATACTTAAAAAAATGAAGGACTCTGTCATGAAAAAATATTTCTCATATACTCAGCTAGTGATATTTAAACAAAAATGTTAAAGTCTACTTTATCTTTGATTGGGAAAGTGGATATATTAATTATCTTTTCTCTCCTTGTTAATGACAACAGAATGTAGCATTAAAGAGATATTTGATGTAATAAAGCTAGCAGCTGTATCAATTCTGTTTCTTAGCATTACTCTTTGCAGGAAGATCCTAGATGTTTTTTCTTGTTTTTGTCAATTGATGTTTCTACAAGGTCCAGGCATTAGTGAGCTGCAACTACAATGCTTTAAGGCCATTTGTCTCATGCCTACCAATTGTGTTAATATGAATAATAATTAAACCAAATATTGTCTTAATTTATGAAGAAAAGTAACCTTAACAGAGCAATCTAAAATTTTCATATTACATCACCATTTATCCATCTGGGGTTTCCCCTTTAAATGCATTTTTGTGTTAATTGCTTTCCAATAATAAAAGTATACTCACTGTAATGAGATAGTTTAGTTAGTACTTAAAATATCCTTAATATGCATGGGAAAACAATTAAATTTAAAATAAAGGTCATTTTTGTCTTAAGATGGAAGATCTTTAAAACTTTTGTGATTCTAGTAATGTGTGAACTTAATTATGAACTTTCAAATTCAATACATTCTAGTTAGCTCTTAAGTATTGGGTAATAAGACAGTAGGATCCCTATTAATTAAATACTCTATCCCCAAAGAGACAAAATGTCCTAAGATACTAAAATTCTAAAAGATTTCTCTTGATTTTCCATTGTTGAATTATAAACTAAGGTTTTTAAATTTACTTTAGTTGTACTTCTATACTGCTAAAATTTTTCTTCACTGTCTTGATAGTCATTGTAACAAATAAAATTATAATGTTTAATTTAGAAAAATATAGTTTCCAGTTTAAATTCTCCTATATGGGATTACATAAGATATATAAATCCATCCATTATGGTTTAATATTGATATTAAAGACTTCTTAAAATTTCATTCATTAAAAGGAGACATTGGATGTGAGGTATGCTGTTCTAGTCCCCATCTAGGAAAAGAGGCATTGAGTTTGAAAGATGATGAGGAACAAGTTAAAGCTTCACAGATCTTTTAAACACTTCTTAATTTTAACCTAGCATCCAGTCTCCTTCCTGCCTTAATGTATGCTGTGTGACTCAGCAAGACATCCTTTTGTTACTCACGTATGCCTTTGAAAGCTAGTTTAAACTCCATGAGCCAATATATCAGTGATGGCATGACAGCTCTTAGATTCCTACCACTTTTTGAGTTAAAGCAAACATCTACCTTACAAAAATCACAGTGAAATTAAAAGCAAACCAGTCTAACATATTTTGATGCTATCATAGTTATTTTATGCTATTAAAATTTTATTTTATGAGCACAGCATTTGAGTTAATAATAGCTTCATTTCAGTAATCCATCAAGAAAAATAAAAATTATTTAATGCAGTTTTCCTGCTTCTCCTCTTCTGCTCCTTCCTGCTCTCCTCTTCCTCCTATCTTTGAATTTATAGAAAACAACAGCTTTTATTATTTAAATCAAAACTATAATCATATCCTAAAGTTGCATAGATACAATCCAGGAGTTGGCATCAACATTTAACATTGTGGATTTCTATCTTCATTATTTATCAAGATTTTAGCTTTCTCATTAGGCAGAGTTCTATTTCTTATGAGGGTGCCAACTGCAAGAAATGAAGTTTTCATTTTAATCTTTTTTGGTTGTTATACTATTCTCTCTAAAGTTTAAAAAACTTCTATTTCATAAAACATACTAATAATATTACATTTGATAGCATTCACCTTATAAATTCAATTCTTAAAAATCATACTTATTTTAATAACTTTTAAAGCTCCATGTTCAGTGGTCTTCAGAAGGTTGTATATGCCAAAATTACATCAGTTTTACCTAGATAAATATTCCTTGAAGAGGGTAAAATAGTTTACAAGAAAAGAGGGAAAAGCAACACTAAATGAAGCCAAAGTACGTGGGAAGAAGGTATAAAATACAGGCCACAGCATTGGTGGTCATTTCTAGTTTTATCTTTCTCCTTTTATGTATTATGTTCTTTGCATATACTCATACTTCTAAATTTATTTTTCCATGTTTATTTTTGTATATTTATTGTCTCATAAAAAGACACTGCAGATGTTAATCTGTGTTTATGGTAACTAAATTTACAAGGATTTATAAAATAAATAAATGAATCTGATGCTGGCCAAAAAATATTTTTAAAAAGAAGGTTGGAGGGAAGGGAAAAGAGAAAATTGAGATATGTTATGTTTATGCATTAATTCCCTACAATAAATGTAATCATCATGTACTGCAAACATGCTCTAATAAAAATTAAATATTAAAAAAAGACAATGAAAGTGTTTAGAATCGGAGCTGAGTGGGCAAGCTTATGCCACATTCATCAGAGTGAAGACAATCTGTAAGAATCTGAAGTTGTGACCTCCACAGAAAAAGAGAATGAGAAGTAGCCAAATCTCCACATGAGAGAGATGTTGGACTATTTTCCAATGTCAGCCCCATCTGATTTATACAAAGTAAGCAGATTTTCTCTCTAAGACTTCCAAAAAAGAGAATAGGGAAACAACAAAAAAAAATTTTTTTAAGGATTCTAATACTGACTATGCTTTCTGATAGTCTTGAAAACAAAATAGGAAAATAAAAATTACTAAAATTATCTTTTCACTGTAGTAAATTCATATACAAAACACAAACTTGCTAACTCGTACTTGTTAAATTTTAACATTTTAAATTTTCCAGTGGATTTCATACACAAAATGAAATGGCAAAACCCATTGTTTAGCGAGCTGCATAAATCTCTTAACTCTTGGAAGCTATGAACTTGAAATTACAAAATATTTACTTCATACCAATTATTCTGATTACTAAGATAACACTTACAAAACTTCTTTGGATTGTCCAAGATTTTAACAGCTGTTAAATATTATTGTTTGACAATATCCCACCTGGAACAAATAAGGTTCTCAATCTTTAGCCATTCATTTTAGACATTCTAGTTCTTTATGTCTTGAAATAACTTGTATGCATCATGAAGAAAAAAACTGTACAGGAAAACTATTTATTTACTTACTACTTTCACTGAAGCATATTTAGAGTATCTGGGCTTCACGGTCATCTAGATTTTAGTTTTAATGTCAGCTGACTGAGTCTATTGGGTTTCAGTTGTATCATATTTGATATTTAATGTCTTCTTTCTGAGATCCTCAAATTTAATTTTAAAATGAAAATACTGTTAAGCGTTACACATTTATTTGATGAGATAACATATGCTGAAGATGGGTTCTCAGCTGGTAAAGCCCCCTTCACAGCATTTATCATTTATCCCCAACTCCCTCACCCTATAAACAATTCCCACTACATTCTACATTGTAAAGTTTGTACACTTCACTAGATTAAGAGGCTTATGAAGACATGATTGGATCATGATCAATCCATTTACATTGATAGCCGAATGTGCCGTTAGTAGGTAGGTCTCAGTAGAAGGTCGATCAGTGAGAACAGTCTTTTGCAAGGCATATCTCTTTCAGATCCTGATCCTCAATTGTGCGATGAGTGAGGCTCCACCTTGTCACTGCACCATGATGCTCCTGTCTTGGAGTCAGGGACGATGGACTGAGTCCTCAGAAACCTCTCTCCTTTAATGTGTGGGCATTGCATATTATGTCCATTAATGAAAAAGCTGATTATACCTTCCTTGGAGGCTGAAATTCTGCACAACTATTATCATGTTCAAAATTCTTTCCCCACTTTCCTTCTAGCATGCCTATGCAGAAAAATTACAGTCCTAAATAAATGTAGCTGAGTAGCTTTCCCTTGTCCAGTAGCATTACATAATGTTCAGTTTCTATGCAGTAAATACATTACCAGAACTTATTTTTCTTGTCTAAATAAAAGTTTGTGTCCTTTGACTAGTATGTCCCCTTTCCTTTAGCCTTTATCTCAGCTTCTGTTAACCACTATTCTGTGTGGTTCCATATCTTCAGATTTCATATATAAATGAGATAGTGAAATATTTGTATCTGGTTTATTTCATTTAGTATACTGCCCTCATCCAGGCTATGCCAAGGACAGATTTTTTTATCATTTTTTTCACTGAATAGTATTTCATCAAGTATATACCACATTGTAAAAATCTATTCATCTTGATGGACACATACATGCAGGTTATTGTGATATTAATTCAGTGGACATTGGAATATAGTAATTTACTCAAGGTATTGATCTGAATTTTTTGGAAGTATATTCAAATATTGGATTATACGATCATTCTATTTTTGCATTTTAAGGAATGTTTTTTAAAATGGTTGTGCTAATTTACGTTCCCACTAACAGTGTACAATGGTTATCTATTCTTCATATCCCTGCAAACGGTTATCTCTCATGTTTTTAATAAATCATCTTAACAGAGAAGAAATGAAAATTCATTATGTTTTTAATTTACATTTCCTTGATGCTTAACAGTGTTGAACATTTTCCATATATTTGTTGGCTGCTTCCTTTTGAGAAGTATCTATTTGTATCCTTTCCAGTATTTTTTAAAAGCATCTTTCTTTCTTTCTTTCTTTCTTTCTTTCTTTCTTTCTTTCTTTTTCTTCTTTCTTTCTTCTTTCTTTCTTTCTTTCTTTCTTTCTTTCTTTCTTTCTTTTTCTTCTTTCTTTCTTTCTTTTGTCTTCCTTTTTTAAGACAGGGGCTAACTATGCATTCAAGTTGGGCTTCAGTTCACTTTGTAGCTCTGGCTTGTCTTGAACTTGCAGCAATCTTCTTGCTTCAGCCTCCTGAGTCTTTCCAGTCTTTAAATTGAATTGTTTCCTTTTTCTTTAGTTGCTTGAGATTCTTATGCATTTTGGCTATTACATCCTTCTCAGCTATGTAGTTTACAATTATTTTCTCTGAATATTTTGATTGTCTCTTTACTAATTGTTTTGCTATTGTGAAGAAACTCTCCAGTTAGTCTGATTTGTCTATTTTTACTCCTTTTTTTTTTTTTGCCTGTGCTTTTAAGGTCATACACAAAAGTTATTGTTCAGACTAGTGTGATAGAACAGGTCCAATCTGTTTTCTTCTAGTAGTGTTATAATTTCAAGTTTTATATTTAACTCAATCCATTCTAAGTTGCTTTTCCCAGCCATCTTTATAGAAGAGACTATGCTTTTCCATTGTGTTCTGAACATTTCTGTAAAAGCTTAACTCACCACAGATATACATGGGTGGATTTTTGGGTTTTCTGCTCCATTTCATTGATTGGTGTGTCTGTCTTTTTGCTAATATCATGCCATTTTTATTACTAAGACTGTAGTATCTTTTGAAATCAGATAATATAAAAACATCATTCTTGTTATTTTGCATAAGATTATCCTCATCCATGCTATGCAAATGCCAGCTTTTTTTAATTAGGGTATTTTGTAGTTCCATATGAATTTTAGAACTATTTTTCCTGTATCTATGAAGAATAATCTTAGTAAAGAATCTTGCCAAAATAATACCAATCTGTATTGAATAGCACACTGAATAGATATTTCAGACTGGCATTGAATACTACATTAAATAGATATTTCATTCTGATCATATGGTATTTATTCCTGGGACATAGGGATAATTCAACATTCAACAATCAATAAATGTTATTCAACAGAATGAAAAACAAAACCATTATCTTCAAAGAAATGCAAAAAAATCTTTTAAAAATTTAATATCTTGTGGTGAAACACTATATTGCTTAAATTGTTCTGTTCTGACCTGTGTTATTATGTTATTATGTCCTCTTTTATCTTAATCTCCTTCTTTCTTTTAATTTTTAATAAAAATTAATATTTTCCTTGATAAAGTCAAAAAAGTGTCTCAAATTAATAAAGACTGTATTTGACAAGATCATCATTAGCATCATAATCAGAGGTGAAATTTGATAACATTTATCAAAGACCAAAAAGAAGACAAGAATACCTAGCACTTCTCAACATAATTCTGCAAGTCACAGCCAGAAGAAATAGGTAAGAAAAATAATCAAAAGACCTCCACTTTGAAAATATGTGTAATTGTCTCCATTTGATAACATGATCTTAAGTACAGAAAACTCTAATGGCTTTACCAAAGAAATATTTGAACTCTTAGGTGAATTCAGTAAATTTAAGGATAATAAATCAATGTATGAAAATACATTGATAATAATATAGAAATTAAGGGAGCAATTCCAATTATATTATTAAAACAAAACAAAACAAAAACCTTGGCAGTATTATAAATTCAACAAAAAGGGTAAAAGCATTTGTATACTGAAAATAGTAACAATTAAATAAATCTAAAGATAAAAAAATAGAAAGACTATATTTGCAGATTGAAAAAATAACATTTTCAAAATATTCATATTACCAATAAAAGGTCTACAGATAAGCATTCTTCCTGATTTCCTATGCTTCTTTGTAATAGTTTCAAAATTACTTTTGTAGCACATTTATTATTTTATCTCATAATGTTTTTTCTGATTATTTCTTTTGTTATTTCATAGGTCTATCTTTTTCTCCTATTCATATTTATGTCATATTTTTGCTTTTTCTTTATCTGCAGACAGACATTTATACAATGAGTCCAGTTAGAAATAAAAGATCTGAGTCACTCATTTCTCTCCATTTAATTGTAACCAGAACCCTACGATAACAACATATGTGTAAGAGATGGTCATGCCCTAGGCATTAGACCACTGCTACCAAGACAGAACCAGTGGGAGGCACCTAAAACCAGAGGCATCTGGCCTTGAAATCCAGAAAGTCTGAGATACTGGGCTCTTTCTATCCTTTCTTCTTCTTGTTGCTCTCTTTTCTGTGATCTTAAAATAGACATAGCTCTTTACTACTGGGTGTACCTTTCACAATTTTTTCCTTCAAAACATGAGAACTTGGACTATTATTGGTCCATTCAGCTGTAATATCTGGTGATACAGTTAGGATATTCTCAGCCCTTGGGAAACTTCAATAGACAATGATCCAAAGGACTTAATAGTAAGCCAGAGACCTCACCAAACATGGGAGGCATCATAACACAGAGATCTTTGGATACCTCAGCAGAAGTAACCAGCCAGTAAGAAAGATAACTTTACACTCCCTTGGGAGACCCTCTCTCTCTTTCCCCTTCAGATAAGAATGGATTCCTAAGGAGAAAGGTAGACTGGTGTCACAGAAAAGACTATTTTGGAGAACAAGAGGACCCTATGGGGACAAGAGAACCCCTGTTCATCATTAGTTAGGTGTCTATTCTTTTATTAATCAACGCAATGTGGAAGTCTATCTTGGAGGCCATGGCATATGCCTCAGCAAAGATGAATGTAAACCCAGAGGAACAGGGGATGCGACTGCCAGTAGGCAAGTGGTTTGGCATAGCTGCCCACAGCAGGGGACAAAGAGACGAGGAGCCGGCCGGCCTGAACTGTTGCTTTTCTCTGTGGAGTACTTGGTAACTTACCCTGACTGTGGGCAGCTCTTTGTTTAGCACCAAGTGTGTTTGTGCTTCTATGTAGGTCATGGATTCACGGGGAGTATTTCCTTTCCATAGGTTTTAGTAAATTTCCTTCGCCTTTTTTTGATCTCTTCTGCCTTGTTCGGCTTTTGGCTATCACAGTGTTCCATTTATTTAGTTGTCGGTTCTGCATAACTGAAAAAAATGGGGTTAAGAGGTATAGTGTTTTCCTATAAGGAAAGAGAAAATGTTTTTCTTTTTAAATCTCTTATAGCATTGGCTCACTCCCAGCTTTAGCTCACTGGTCTCTAGGTCCCAAAGCTCACCTTCCCAGAGCTGTCACTTCCTGGGCTAGTTTGTTGATGTTGCTTTTGTTTTTTTTTTTTTTTTTTTTCTTTTTTTATTTCGGTTTTACTTCCATTGTGATAATTTGTTGATTGAATTTACACAGTGCCTGACTCTCACTTTGAGATTTTTTCATTAGATGTGCTTGCTTTGTGACTTGATCTAGTGAGTTGAGTTTCTCTAGAAACAGGCTTTCTATTTGGAGATTTCCAGGCAGCTCTACACCACTGAGGATGGACCCAGGGACCGGCCTGCTGGCAGGAGAAGCCCTGTGTTGTCCCCAGTAAAGAGAACTAACCCAAGGACAAGTTTGCTAGATCCCAAGGAATTCAGTCTCACCAAGTCATGCTCCTGGGATTGAATGACTCAGGCTATTAGGAGATGCCCTGTCACATTTCCCCTAGTGGGGACTGATGGAGGCAAAGGCCAGCTTGAATTCTAGAATCTAATCTTTACTCCTTTCTTCTGCAGTTAGGAACAACCACATCTTTTTCTTCTGAGTCTCTGCTCAAATGTCTTCTTATCCAATGGAACAAGTTCTACACAAAGGCCTTTTGATGAGATCATCTTATATTTTTGTGTAATAAAAAATGGCCTATACATACAGTTGGGGAAAACAAGATGTGGCCACCCCTTGATGGCCTGAAATATAGTGCCGTATTTTAACTATATCTTTACTGTAAAGGTAAAGAGGTATCTCATGTTCAAGCTCTTATAGTTTTCTGCCAGAGACCTGATCCGTACCCAAGATGTCATTATTCCTCAAGGGCTGATGACACAGAAGTTTCATTCCTGTCATCTGTACCTCCCCACAGACTTAACTCCTGAGCAGCATGTTCAGTCAGTACCCTCAGGAGATACAGGCCATCTCCCGAGTCCACCCCATTCAAGGTCTGAGTCTACCTACCAGAACGCCCCATATTCAGGTAGCACAATATCTGAGCCCACCATACTTCTCCCCGGGTCTGAGGTCCTTTTTCAGTTATGGATGTTCAATAATGCCAGGAAAAACGGAGTAGATTTTCTGAGGTTCCTGAAAGTTTATTGACAGCTTTACTTCCTTGTTTCTGAATTCCAGGTATGAATTTCCTCTCCATCCCGCAAATCTCCACTTGTACTCATTCCCCTTTGAAGTTCTTAATCAAGATCTAACATGTCTCTCTTTTAGTTAGAAATAAGCCCTATGAATTAGTATCTTTCCATTTAATCTTGCTTAATGTATCTCTCTTTTATGTTCCAGTAGCCACAGTGATATTTTAAAAACCTACATCTTTCATGTTGTCCTGCTATGTAAATGGTTTAATGATTTTTCACTGAACTTTGGAAAATTTTCAAATACTAAGGGAGCACGCAAGGTCCTTAAAAGTGATTCAAGTGTATCATTCATTTTCTTATTAACATATGGATTGAGTAAAATATCCATTAAATATCTAGTACGGTTTTATGCATTGCAAATTTAGTAATGAAAAAATATGTTCCTGACCCTTTGAGAGCTATGTACTCTTTACACTTTATTGCTACTGCCTGGCTCTTCCCATGCTTCATTGTCATTAGATTTTTAATGGTATGCGTGGCCTGTCTTTGCTTAAAGAGACCTTTGTAGATACTTTTTATTTATTTATTAAGAGAAATGATTTCTTCAAAGTCCTTAAGTCTGACTGTCTGTTAGTCTTTTTGGATTAGGTAGCACCCCACCTCCGTTAGGAATCAGAAAAGCCTTGGTAGTATTCCAGACATACAAGAGTGAGGTACTAAACAGAAGATAGATTTAAGAGATCAAAATCAACATGGCTTTAGTGAATAAAGCAATAAGTTGAAAGAAAAGTGCTGGTTAACTCCAATACTTCTGGTTTTCTAGATTCATGGAGATGAGGATGCTTGTCAGGTGGGTAATCAGTGTGAGAAACCATGGGACCACTAACGGGAAGAGTCTGGTGAGGATGGAAAACAATTAGAGTTTAATGTAAGCTGTTGACTGAAGTTACAGGATTGCTTATAATACCCTGAGAAAGTACATAAAGTAGGAAGCATAATTGAAGTTTCCATAAGGAATCAGGAGTTTATAATTAAAAGTCGAGGTTCATTGTTTCGTACCCAATTTAAGACACAGAAACTAAGCAGTGAAAATCAAACTTTACTATATTACAAGAATCAGTATTTTAGCACTTGGGAAGCTGAGGCAGGAGAACTGTTTGTAAATTCAAGACCAGCCTGAGCTACAAAGGGAGCTCAAGGCCAGCCTGAACTGAATAGCAAGACTCTGTCTCAAAAACACACACAAAAATTCAGTACTAACATCATCTCTAAACACAATTCATCTCAAATAAAAATAATTATCAAATGTCTCAAATAAGAAAATAATAATCAAATGTCTCATTAATTTTCAAATAATTTCTTATATGACTTTCAAAAATATTTTATCTTCTTGATATGTTGAAAATTAAAAATTCATTTTACAAATAAGTGAACAAAGAGTTTTGTAGTACTTGAATCTATTGTGTATTTATAAAGGTGCCTCTATTCTGCACAATTTAGCGTGTTTCTCTGATTTATGTGTATCTGTTTCTATTAAAGATGTACAATAGGTCTTGTTGCTTTAAAGAAGCAAATAACTGAAATCTGTTAGTAGTCATGTGTAAGTTTTCAAAAATGGAACTCTATATATTCTACTCCTGCATTCTTACCATTATAGTTCTATAATACATGCACATTAAAAGCTTATATATAGCTCTTTGATATTTTTACAAGTCTTCAAAAAGTTCTTGTTCACCAAGTAAGGCGTTATTAGGGCTCAAGAGTACAGTTTTTAAATTTTCACCAATGATAGTCTGGTGAAATATTGAAATTTGTTTCTAAACCTATTATACCACTGTGTTCTATATTGTATATTATCATTGAATTTTAATAATACGAAGTCATTAATTTTATAAAACTTAAGAGTAAAGAAGTGGCTAATTTAAATATTTATGCATTTTTCATTGTGACAGTTTGCATTCTTTAATTCAAAAAGATAACAAATAATAGTAGAAATCATGTCACTAACTTATAAATGATTGCCAATAATGATGGTGACACTATTCATACAGTATATATAAATATATTCTTAGTATATAAAATACTAACATATTTTAGTATTGAAATATATATATATATGTATACTGTACAAATGCTATATACAAATATGTGTGAAAAATATTTTATATAAATTTTTTAGATTTACAAAGTTTAAAATTAGAGCAAAAGTAAATTGTTGTTTCCCTGAGTCCAGGACTTTTCAAACTGTGTCTTTGTCGTTCATTTTTTAAAAAACTGCTCTTAATTATGTGTTTTTTAAAATTTTTTTTTCATTGTGTAAATGCTTTTAATTCATGGCTTTAGAGAAAAAAGTGAAAAACTGAAAAACTCTGAGCTATTTTAAAAATCAATGATTTCCTAGTAAATCTCAAAATAAATACTCATAAATGTGTGTGGAATATTATTTTATGAATATCTGGCAAAAAATTACTATTTACTATGTCATCGGGAGTGTAACAGGAGCAGTTCTGCATTGTGTGTGTTCCTTGGAATAAAGCTACAAACTGTGGTTCTGAATGAGCCAATGAGAGGTTGCATTTGGCATTGAGCTGCCAAGGCTCTTCTGCATGGGCGATTCTGGCTTGTTTGTTACTGGGACGTGGCTGACTGCTTTCTGATGAGTTCTGATGAATTTAGCAATGTAAATTAAATGCTCATTAGCTAAAACATCTAGGGAAGGTCTGTGTTAATAGTTTAGAAGGTTGTCTCACCAGCCATCAGAAACATGGTTTCCCTCTGTAGTATTTTCTAATTATATTCTGAAACAATTATTCATATATGTATTTGAGTGGTCTTTTTGTGTTTTCTAAGGCTTTCCCTATCTATTAACTTGTTTTAGCTTCACACCAATCTAAGAAGGTAGACAAGGAGGAAGTTGTTATACCAAACAAGACAATGCATGGGAAAGTGATTTATGACCTACAAATCAATACAAATGATAATGTTAGGATTCTTGCATGCCTGATAAGAAATGAGACTAGTGACCTTATGTTCTGCTTTAGATCACAAAACTCAGATAATGGAAACACAGGTCAACTGATTTGTCCTAAAAGTGCTTTTCATGTTTTGATATTAAATGCTGACTGGTAAAGTTATAGGTAGCCAGTATAAGAATGTGATCAATTTTATCAGTCACCAAGTGCAGCACCGTCAGTCCTTCCCTGATAGGTATATAGAGAGCATATATACTTGATTGTTAGGAAGCATTTTTGCTCTAGTATCTGCCTGACATTCATGGAGCTCAGTGTGTACCTGATACTGTGGTCAAAGTTATGACATAAAATATGACAATGCAGCAGGTTTGAATCAATAATTCAAGGGGAAACTTCTTGATTCCTTAGTAAATCTTGGCTCATATTTCACTCATTAGTCTGTTTCAGATACGTTTTATTAATCATGTTCAAACTTGCAGTAATCATTCTTTTTTCCCTAGTTTCACAGTGACTACTTACTTAAGTAGATAAATTGAATTCTCAATAAACAATGAGAGTGTGGTCATGGTTTTCTCTTTTCCTTGTTTAAACATTACATTTCTGGTGTTTTCTTCTTTTCACATGCCAATGAGAATAGAATTTTGAAGGAAACATACAGCTGTGGTTTCTATCTTTTTGGCTTTTGTTTGTTTTACCCTCTGCTCGACTTCAGAACACAAGATTAGAAGGTGCATCCATAATAATACATAATAATTATGAAATAATGGAACCACTATATTTTGTGTTTACTGAACACGTTCATCTTGTCATTTTATGGAGCCTGTTGCAGGTCTTACGTGCACAGATTCTTGAAAAGCTAAAATATTTTTATATCTCTCCTTGGTGCTGGTGCCAGAACTCATATCCATATTTGCTTAGGTAAAGTTCTGTTAATCATTATACTCTTTTTCTGGCTCAACCAAAACTCAAGAACTTCAGGATAAATCTGAATAACATGGGAGTCAATGAGTTGTTAGTTCCAGAGAACTCATATGCATTTTAGTAGCCAAAATATATTTATAAAGAAAGTACCACCAAATCATATAGGCAGTTCTCCCTATTCAACAGTTACTTCTAAGATAAAAATATGCAATATATTAACTAGGGTTAATTTCCTACTTTTTTTTTGAAATTCTATATCATTTCTATTCTTTTTTCTGTTTTGCTTTTTGAAATAAAAAATAAGTAGAGGAACAAACTCAAAGATGAAGGCAATTATCTAATTATTAATGATGATGTCATGCATTCTGCTCTGTACAGTAATGATAGAAATTTCAAAGGAACCACAAATTCTAATGTGTGCTTAATGTGTATTTATTATATCAAACTTTTAATGAAATCTAAGCTTCAGATATCTCATTTGTGAGATGGAGCTAATAATTCAATACCATAGATTTTTAAAAAAAATTAAGGACATATACATGGAGAGTGTTTAGGGTATCCTTCTAAATATAATAGTCAATCTATAAATAGTATTTTTGACCCCTGTCCTAATATTTTTCTATTATGTTGTTCCCAAAGAGATAAGAGTTGAGTGTGATGTAATAACAGAACTGAGGGCAGCGGGACCAACTAGACCAGGCTAACAGGACAGTCAGGTACAGAGGAATAGTTAAATTTCAGAGAGAAAATTCTTTCTGTTTCAAACCAATCTTAATTTGGAGTAGACCAAGGTATCTCCTTTAGGTTATCCAAGTAATACAATTGAACTCTGGCAGCCAAGCAAGAACCATGTGCCTGATATTTACATGATAATGTGAGATCCTCAGGCAAATATATAGGGCTCAGATCCCTAAAAACTATTAGGCCATGACAAGAAAACTAGGAAAATCTAGATTATAGATTTCTGGGGGCTACAGGAGCAGATTATGGGTCACCTTCTCTTCTGTGAAATTCTCAACAACCCAGGAAACAGCTGCTATGATGACAGCAGATGTCAAACTTTGTAGAGACCTGTGATTGGCTTTTAGAGCCACTTCTCATAAATTTCAGATTAAGACATGAGGGCCATAACATCTCTGCCACCCAGGGAACCTTGTTGACCTGTCCTCCCAGGAACTTACAAAGCCCACTCATCAACTCTCTGCCATGCTGGGAAACATGGCCCAGAGGAACTCAGATGTGTGGTACATTCCCCTACAACATGGGATTGGCAGCCAATATGCAAAATACCCAGCAGTGGGCAATTGGCCCATCTGGATGAAACTAGGGTAAATCCACCCTAACAAGGGGAAATATTTTGCATACAAACCTCTAACTTGTGATTGGTTCTGTTATACAACTGTAGACATTGCTCCTATGCCAAAAGTACAAAAACAATAGTTACCACAATTTGTTAATTTCTAAATTGTGCTTGATGTTATTATTGCTAATCCTACTACTGTAGCTAGGATGTCATATTTATTGTAATTAATTGTTCTCCCTTGTGTAACAATATTGAAAAATTGTGGAATAATAACCTCAACACAGTGCTACACCAAAAGACTGGGAGCTGAGCCAAATAGAAACCAACATTCCACTCTCAGTTAATTGTGAATGTAGGATATGAAATAGATACAAACCAAGATTCTCCTACACACAAAAGATATCCCTGAAGACTTTTACTAAAGAGGTCTTGATACTAGTGATATTGCTACCTACCATCGAAACTCACAAGGATCATCTTAGAAAACAAAATAAAAATTTTATGAAATAGAAAATATCAAGAAAAAGGAGGAAAATGGAATCTCTGACTTCCAGCTCACCCAGAGCAAGTCCAGGAGACTTTAACATGAGAGAAATTTGAAGTCACTCCTTGAAATTTCTGAAATGACAGTAACTAGTGTAAAGAAGCAATTACATGAGTCATATAGGAAATCAGGTAGCAAATAATCTTTCAAGTAGAAAAAGAAATGACAACCAAAATAAAAAAAGAACTGCTGATGATTTCTAAAGAAGACACGGATAAAAAAAAATAGAAGAGCACAGGAAAATGATAGAAACCTTGAGCGAACAATAGAAAAAAGAATCAGAAGGCATGAATCAGATTCAAAGAGATATCTAGGAATTTAAAATCTCCACTGAAAGCTGGCAAAACCACCAAAACTGAAGATAGTCTTTCAGACCTCAAAGATAGGATTGCAGCTATTGATCATGAAAGGAAAGATTTCTTCAAAGTTACAATGAACTAGGAAATAACATTTCAACAACTACAAGATGATGCAGGAAAAACAAATGCATGACTGACAGGTGTAAATGAAAAAGCAGGAAACAACATAAATCACACAAAAAGACTATTTGCAGAAGCAATAACAGAAAATATCCTAACCACGAGAAAAGAATCCTACATGCAGATAATTGAGGCGTGGAAAATTACAATAGCCATAACCAAAATAAATCTACACCCAGACATGATAATCAAGATCCCAGAAAATCAGTACAAGAACAGAATATTAAGGGTTGTTAGATAAAAGAAATAGAATATTTGTAAAGGAAGTTCCATCAGAATCATGGCAGATTTATCAACACAAACCATCAAGTCAAGAAGAGCAAGGAGTGAATTATTGGAAGTCTTGAAAGAAAACATCTTCCAAACCAGATTCATGTATCTTTAAAGTTTAATGGGGAAACAACATACTTCCATGGCAAGAGTGACTGTAGAAATTCATATCCATCAAATCAACCCTACAAAGACTACTGAAAGATATTCTAGAAAGTGACTGAAGTTCTGAGAACAACAACAGAAAGAAACGACCAATCAGAGCAAGCAATGAAACAGAGAGGAAAAGTAGAGAACCAACAACAGGAAGATAACATGACAAAGTCAATACATATCAGTTAAAACCATTAATGCAAATTCCTCAATTCATCAATCTAAAGCAACCGACTGTCTGAGTGGATCAAGAAACAAAATTCAATAACATGCTGTAGACAAGAAACACATTTTACTCAAAAGGAAATTCATAGACTGATAGTAAAAGGATATAAGCAATACTCCATGGGGCAGGAACTCAGAAAAAAAATGGGGATTAGCTATTATGCTTGAAGACAATGTGAACATCAAATCAAGAATGATCAAAAGAGATAAAGAAGAACACTGCATACTTGTTGGAGCGAAACTTTAAGAGGAAGAGAACAATCATAAGTATAAATGTTCCAAATATAGGAATACCCAACTATATAAGACAAATCATTGTAACAGAGAACCTTAACACTCCTTTGTCACAAAGAGATAGATAAACTACACAAAAATCAGCAAAAAAAAAAAAAAAAAAATCGGAACTGAACCTAACTTGTGAAAAGTGGACTTAGTAGACATTTACAGAGTTTTCTACCCAACAATATCAGAACACACGTGCTTCTCAGGGCATATGTTTTCTGCATGTATGCAGAAGAAGCTTTTTAAAAGGCCAATACTCATTCATGATAAAAACCCAAGAGAAAATTAACATAGATGGTCTCTACCTCAATCTGATAAAAGTCATCTAAGGCAAACCAACAGCTAACATCATGATAAATAGTCAAAAACTTGAAAGCTTTTGTTGTAAAATCTGGAGCAAGATCAGGATGTGCACTATCACTACTCCTATTCAATATAGTTGTGAGAAGAGTCAATATAGTTCTTAAAAGTCACAGCAATTACACAAGAGAGAGAAATAAAAGAAATAGGAAAGGAAAGGGAAGGGAAGGGAAGGGAAGGGAAGGAAGAAGTGAAATTACCATTATTCACCTATGACATGAAACTTCTAACATAAAAGACCCCCAAAACCAAAAGACTTCTAGATTTAATAACCAAATTCAGTAGTGTAGCTGGGTACAGAGTTAACATTCAAAAATTAATATCATTCCTGTACACAAACAATAAACTCACTGAGAAAGAAATTAGGGAAAGCATAATCTTCACAATAGCATATAAAAAAAGAAATATTTAGAAACTGATATACCAAAGTGAGCCAAAGATCTATACACTGAAAGTTACAGTACTCTGAATAAAAGAAATTGAAGAGGATCTCAGAAAATGGAAAGATGTTCCTTCATCATGGACAAGAAGAACCAACATTGTAAAATGGTCATGCTCCTTGTCTTAGTTAATTTTTACCCTTTGTTGAGACAAAATACTTGATATCCAAAATTGGGAAAGGAAAAGTTTATTTCTTACAGTTTTTGGAAGTTTCAGTCCATACTCAGTTGGCTCCAAGGCAGGGTGGCATGGCAGAAAGCAAGGCAGAGAGTGATATATACCTCCTTCCTGCCATTACCTTACATCCTGGCTCTATCCCTAGGCTGGTGTAGCACTCACACCCCCAATCCAAGGGCTAGACAATGAACCAATCACAACTGCATAATGCAAATGCATGAGGCCTGGGGGACACGACATAAACCATGACACTCCCAAAACTGTTTTACAGATGTAATGCAAAAAACCATTAGCATACCTTATAAATCTAGAGAAAACATTTCTAAAATTATTCATCTGGAGCCAGAAGAGATCTAGAATAGCAAAGGCAATCCTGGGAATTGAAGGCAAGGCAAGAAGCATTACAATCCCTGATTCGAAATTGTATTATTACAAAGCTAATGTTAAAACCAGCACGATACTGGCACAAAAACAAATCTGAGGATCAATGGATCAGAACAGAAGGTGCAGACATAGCTACAAACATACTCAGCCACCTTATCTTTGACAAAGGGGCTAAACATGTTCACCGGAAAAAAGATAGCTTCTTTTATAAATGGTGCTGGAAAACTTGACATTCCACATGTCAAAGACTAAAACATGCCAATTGTTCCTCCAACAAAGCCTTTCTAGAATATACAAAGAATTTTAAAAAATCAGGCCCCCAAAATTCAAGGGCCCAATCCAAAAATTGTCATCTGAGAATAATATACACCTCTCAGATGAAAAATGTAAACGGCAAAGAAATATACAAAAAAATGTTCAACATTATTTGTCATTCAAAAAATGAAATTAAAACACTGAGATTCCATCTCATCCCAGAAAGAATGGCTATTATAAAAAAAAGAAAAAAACAACCCAACAATAAATGCTAGTGGGTCTGCAAGGAAAAACAAATGCTTCTCCACTGTTGGTGGGAGTGTAGACTGATACAACCACCAAGGAAATAATTTTGGAGGTTCCTCAGAAATCTAGGATGAGAGGTCCTATTTGACCCAGGTATTCCCCTTCTATAAATTTTTCCAGGATAAGCATCATATTACAGTGTAATATGTGCATTCATGTTTATAGGAGTATAATTTGTAATAGTTAAATCTTGGAAACAACCTAAATGCCCATCAACTGAGGAATGGATAAAAATTATGTGGTATTTTTATATAATGATGTATTACTCAGCTACAAAATAAGATAAACTCTAGGCTTTTATAGGTAAATGAATACAAGTAGAAACCATACTCATAAATGAAATAAATCATGCTTGCATGTATAAACATTATATTGTCTTCCTAGTGTAAGAAATTGAAAGAGTAAATAAAAGAAATTGAAAAAGTAAATAAAATCCAAGAAGTACAATATATATTGTGAAAGGGAAAGAAACTACTCAAAAGAAAAACGTAACTGCATGTATGAGGGAAGGAAGGAGAAATATGTAAATATATATGCAAGAAAGCTAAGATAATTATACTATTCGTTCTGTTAGCTCACTGAAAGAACAGTTTGTGCTAATCAATTTGTCATGCCCATATCTGTTAATCTGAGCAATTATTTTGAAGACAACCATATGCAATATAAGAACCATTGTTAATTTATCTTCATCTTGTTTGGAATTCTATATCATTTTTATTGTTTTTTATGCTCTTTAAAATAAAAAAATGATAAAATATTAACACTAACTCATAAAGTAGACTGTGAACAATATAAGGTAATAAAACTGCCTGCTACCAAAAACAAAAATAACACATGAATATAAAGCAGAAACTATGCTGACTAATATTTAGATAAAAACAAGTAAATGCAGAGTCAAAACTGAAAATTGTGACTAATTTCAGGAAGCTAATGGAATTATTAATGACCTACTAATACTTATCACACTAAGCTTTTTCTGACCTGGTTTGTGTTCAGTAGTAAACCTGTTAAGTTCAAAGCTCTGTATGGTTAATTTTCCATACTGGATATAGCAACAAACCTACTTATTGTCTCACAAAAACTTTATTACTGGAATATACTGTAGAACAAATTCTTTGCCACTCAAGCACAAATGTAAAACATGGGATACTTTACAGTTTTATGTCCTCATGCATAAAGTATGAAACTGAATTTAAGACAGTTGACATTTCCTATGATAACAGCTTTGTTAATAAAATCTCATTCCCACTTTTAGGTTTAAATATGTGATCACAACATATTGGATTAAAATGAATTTTCATCACTTAATTTATTTTCTTCCTTTTCTTTGGAGGCGTGTGTTGACACAAATGCAAAGTCTCATGCATACAAGACAAGCAATCTATAACTCAGCTACGCTTAATGACTTTTCAGAAGTATCGCAGCACTACATAATGAAATAAGGATTTAATGCTTTACATTTACATTAATTAGTAAGTACTGTTTTTATGATTTCTAATACTTCATGACCAGAACCGAAGATCTAGTTATGATCAAATCAGAATGTGATTTCTGAAAGGAGATGAATCTAGCAAACTTGTTTTTCATTTCTCTGAATTCAAGGGCTTAGGAATACATATTACAAACATATATGCATACTTTTGGCTAGAGCTCTGCCTTCAAGAGCCTTTGGATTTTATAGACCAAATCATAATGATTATGAACTTTCACTTTAATATACCTTAGGCGTTATTGAGTGTTAAAGGATTTGGTGACAAACTAAGGATTTTACCTGTAATAAAATGTATTCACTGTAAGTCTTGACAGGTTCAACTATGAATGTAAAGTATAATTCTCTGACTGTGATAAAAGTTATATCACTGAAAATATGACTCAGAGTGCTTGTACACGCCATAGAATGCAGGCACAAGCAAAGGCAGTATCTCATGATGATAGGAATTCTTTTCCCATCGTGTGAGACATAAGGTTTGGTGGCTAAAATCTTAAGATCTAGAAACAGATAAATTATTTAGTGTCTAATTTGACACTTAATCTTTTTAAATCTCCATTTTTACACACATAAAATGGAAATAGTTTCAAGTCTACATAAATTCCTATCAATTTAAGGATTATATGAGGTGATACTGATAAATTTCTCAACCCAGAGAAGATACACAATAAATGGTAGGTATAAATCATAAAATAAAAAATACTGAAGAAAATGAATAACCAATAGTAGAAAAGGTAGAAATAAACTAAATATGATTGTTTTTAGAATGCAAAAATTTTGATACCCTGTAATACACATTTAAGATATTTGGTGTTCTACACTTCTGATATCTGAAACTGAACTCTCCTTAAACTACTTTAGGTCAAAATACTTGAACTGTAAATAATTTCTAAAATATGTAAAATGTGGAATAAAAATATATTTTCAGCTGTGGTAATATCCAGTAACTGAAGAAAAACTAAGATATTCCTCAAATTTAAGTGAATCGGTAAATTATGATTTAGTAAATTGGGTACTAACCACTGTGAAGAGAGCATTATAAATCAGATATTTAGGAGAGGTGAGAGAAATGTGTCACCGAGGACTGAATAGCTAGAAAGCTGAGATAGTGTAGTTACTGTTTGGTTTTCCATTTAAAGTAGTGTGTTTGTAGAAGTATTCATGACTCCACATCTTTTTCTCTGGAGATCCACAAAACGTGAAGGCAGGTGCTGGAACTGGCTCTTGGAACACTGCCTATTGAAAGAGTCTCAGTCCTTCCTGAAAGGAACAATCTTGTTTTAAGGAGAAAGTTCTTGAACTTTTAATACTTGAATTATCTTGAGTTATTTCTTGGCTATCAGTCAGAAAAAGAACATGAAGCAGCAGAGTGGACATAAGCTCCTGCTTGGAAAGCACCAGCCTGTGGTCTTCACTGGGCTGCCCAGACGCCATTAGCTCTTCTGAGGTTCAGTCTTGCCCTCATTAAAAAAATTCAGGAGTTGGACAAGAGTTGGGACTTTCAGATTTATTTTACCTGAAATTTTATTCTAATAAAATTTAAAGAGAAACTAAATATGCAAAGCAAAAAAGAAATACATCTTTGAAACTAGAGGTGTGTGTGTGTGTGTGTGTGTGTGTGTGTGTGTGTGTGTGCATACTTCAGGATACAGGCACTATTACTGTAATTTCTCTACAGCATATCTTCTTCCCCATAATTGCTCCCTCACTCTAATTCAGTTTCCAAGTAGAAACATTTAGAACATTTACAAAGTACTGCATCAAATGATCTGCATTGTCTGATCACAATTTCTGAATTTTTTGAAGAATTTAGATAGTCTATTTAAAAAGATTAAATATATATATATATATATATATATATATATGAGCTAAAAGCTGACTTGTTTAAAATTTGACTCAAAATGTTTAAAATTTTAAAAATTGTTTTAAAATATTAGCAAAGCTTAGGATAAATGATATCACCAAGAGTGATACGTTTCTGGAGAGCAAGGTGCTGTCATTCAGGATAGTTCACCAATTCACTAAAACAACTTTAACATTTTTAGTTTATGTTTGACAATATATATTGAAAGCTTTGAGACATATATAACATTGAAGCACAGATTTCCTCTTCATGTAATTTGATTTAATGAAGTAGATGGAAAAGAAGATGGAAATTTGAGCTTATTTAGAGTTACTTATAATGAAGACCGGAAAACACTTTAGTTGTGTTTTAAATTTATTATTAAATGTAAGTATTTAAACATACAAAAGATTAATTTTTTGTAATTAAAACATGAAGAACTTTGAAGAACGTAGCAATAGGGAATATAAATTTTCTGCTTCTTTCTGTGTGCTATTGGGGGAAAATTAAAATCAGGAGGTGATTAACCACTACGGTAAGATGATGTGAAAGCCCAAGGGTCTTCTAAGCAACACACAAACTGACTTTTACCCTCAGAAGTGAGATAATAAAACATAAGCAGATATAGGGCACAGGCTTCACTTCTAAAGACAGAAAAGCCCCAGAGAATATTTCTCCTTACTCCTCCCAAGACTTAGTAAAACTCTGGATCCTGATTGCAATAATGTTTGACCCTGAGGTAGCAAAAAGAGACTTAAAGTTAACAGACTTGAAAATCTTGAAATTCTAGATTCCTTTGAACAGGAAACCTGTACTTGAAGCTTAGCATTTCTCCACTGACAATTTAAAACAAGGCAGAAGCCTCTTTCTTACAAGGCAATACACAATCTTTAAGGATTGCCATTTGTCCTCCTCGTCATCAGAAAATAGCTGGATCAAGTCACAAAACAGTCCTGTGTTAGAAACACTGGGACTAACTAGGGGGCTACAGAAACGGTCCCTCGTGTATTACAGCTTCTGCTCTTAAGAGTGGGTTTTGCTGGTGTTGAATTAAGGTGAGAGTTGACCATGACATTGGATTGGAGTGAGTTTATGAGAAGACCAACTCATAATATAAGGTAATATTATCCCTTTGATGACCTTAAGAAACAGTGATAACATGCCACCATCCTCAGAATCTCTGAGGAGTAATATTCCTCAGTAAATAGATTTAAGTGGCTAGAACCACTGTGGTAGGCAGTTGAGTAAGGGGTTAAGAGGTTTAGAGAGGAAAGCATGCTGATAGAGTGAGCCATGGCAGGCAGTACTCCTCCTCTCCACTGGAAAGTTCACTCCAAGGCACCCACATTTGTGAACAGTTCGGTGATGGACATGTCCTATAGGGTAGAGGTGGCATAAAAAATAGTATTACAGTACTGAATTCCTGATAGTAATGAGGATGATTGTTTTTTATATAATACAGGCTAATGGGCATCTAAAGCAATCAAAGATCATAATTGGCACAAAAGTCTCAGAGATCTGCCTTACAAAGAGCTACAAGAGTTTTATAGAACATATTTCTCTTTCACAGATATCTTCATCGTGAAATACTCTTGTCATGAAATAATCTTGCACCGTTGCTAAAATTCCTTCTCTCCTTCTAAACTTGTAGAAAAAAAAAACATCTCACTTTGCAGTGAAGAGTAAATTCATAATAACAATTTAGATCAAAATTTTAATGGTTTTAATTTTTTAACTCTTTTATTTTTACCTGACATGTCTCTTTTGCATTTTTTTATTGATTAATTCTTATTAATTTTATTTGCTTTTTAAACTCTACCAGTGCTTCACAATGTTTAGCCTGGTTTTGGGTAGCCCCTATCAGTTGCTACTCTCACTCTGAGTTTCCTGCCTTATTTCATATAAACCCATCCCTTCTATCCCCTGCTTTTAAAAGTTTGTCTGGGACTAATTTATCTTTTTTCAGGGACTTTGTCTACCATGCCTTCTACTCAAGTTTCTTTTATTACTTATGTTCAGTCTAGGAATACTGTCAGATTAACCATATAGATTAAGAGCAAAAAAGTGACCCGCTGTCTCCAATGTCTCTTCTGGTTACCATCCACTCAATCTTCTATTCTAATTTTTTATAACTTTGAGAAAACAAATATTTGAAAATAATTTTTGGATATTTTATAATGCATTCAAAGCAGCATAAAAACAACTATAGAATATAAGATATAGATACATTTACTGAATTAAACTTAGGTATCCCAACTTCTTGATGTTGAACATAAATATTCAAGAAAAGATTGTCTGGTACAGTGGTACACATCTGTGATCCTGACCTATCGGAGGTTCATAGTGATTTCAAGGATATCCAGATGTACACAGTGAGCTTCTGTTTAAACTGTTCCTCTCCAACTAGAGAAAAAATTAAAATTTCCTCAGAAAGATAAAGCATACTTTTTATTAATTTTATAATAGATTTCATCATTTTAAAAAGATACAATGATTTTGGTATTTTTATAAATGAACATATCTATAAAATATAGAACTGGTATAAAGTGTCATGTTCAAATGATAAAAATAGTATCAAATGGTTATCACATTCATTAATAAAAAATCCATTCCCATTACTTTGAACTCTATTGTGTTTCTTTCTCCTGACCCATCTGAATTTTGCAATTTTCATTTTTGTCTGCAATTTTATTGTATTGTTTGTAGATGAAATATTGCTTCCTTTTATATACTTTCAGTATTTATAAGTGGACTTATACCATGTATCTTGCTTATAGTTGATCAGCATTATAATCATTTTATTAAACATATAAAAGTCAATTATTTTAAAGTATTTTAGTGGATGCATATTAGTTATGTATTCTACTGTTAAAAACCACAAGCAATTTCAGTTTTCACTTGTTTTCTTTATTCTATTACAGTGTTTCTATAAATATATTTGTGCAAATCTCTTGCATACATTTTCTGAGGGTTTGTTCTCTAGATAACATTTGTGTCCTTTGCATGATTGACTGACTATATGCCCAGGGCCAACTATTCTATAGTATGCTCTTTATTTTCTTATATCATTATGAAAATATACTAAAATTTTCATTTTCCATTTGTGTAAGTTATTCACTTGCCAAAGTAATCTATATAGTACTCCTTGTGTGGGAAGAGGCTGAAATACCATGGGACAGGTGATGGAATGGAAGGAATGATTTAAGTGCATGCTATTATGTGGCTCAGGAACTCTTCTTTCCTCACTAAAGGATACCTGAAATTATGGGGAAAAGTTACAGAAATTAAAGAGACTAAGGCCTAACATCTAATTGTTAGACAAATGACTAAAACCTGTAACTGCTAAATGATTACGGTACTGTGTCCATGAAAAAAAAAAAAAAGAGGAAATAGGAATATATATATATATATATATATATATATATATATATATATGGATTAAACTCATAAGCCCATGTTTGCCAGGCAAGTGCTTATGCCACTGAGCTAAGCCCGAGCCCTAGTAAAAATATTACTAATATTTTTTTCTGTAGTCTTATTTCCTTTTGTTTTAAACCTAAAATTAAATCATGATTAAAAGATGGCTTTTGCATTTAACTCAAAAGGATTTTACTAAATGGAAGCATAATTTACAAGAATTTTTATAAAGAAATGTCGTGTTAATTACCTTTTTATCATCAATTTTTTCTTTATAAATGCTGACTCAATTTCTGTCAAGATTGCTATATAAAAATTTTTCCCTTCAAATCTTTAATTAAAGCTAAAAATGGAAATTTACCTTTTCTTGGTTTGATTTTGTTTAATTTGAGATCTTACACTATTTAGATTTTACATGTCATGTTACAAGTAAATTTCTCAAATATCTTGCTGTGTTTCAAATATAATGTGCACACAGGGCAAATTAAAAAGATTCAGTTGCTTCCATGTGGAAACTTGGAGGCTGTAAGGTTTCTGGATTAGGCCCAAAAAGAGGACATTGGTAATCCACTTGACAGAGATAAAATGTCCATGCCAACAATCTTACTTTTTTATTAGAAGTTAGGACAACATATGCTGTAAATGTAAGAAGATACATCCAGTTCAGCATAGCCAAAGTCTACTCTCTCTGAAACATTTCTATAAAATAGGAAACAATAAATTTATGGAGGCTGAGAAAAAATCAATAAAAATCTCAGAACACTAAATTATGGGAAAATCAGCATTACAAATAGGTTTTAAATAAAGAACCATTTATTTTATCTAATTTGAGAGACTTTGTTGTGGCTTGTATCTAGATGTTCCCCAAAATTTCAGGAGCTAATAGGTGGGGTTTTTCAGAGGTGGCTGGATCTAAATTGTGTGACATGGGGATTAGAATGTTAACTAAATTGGTTTAGCACAGTGTAGATAACAGAAGCCTCACCCTGTTAGCACCAACCAATAGACACATACTGGGCGGGACAGAAAGAAGGTAGGCAGATGCTTGATGCTTGACTGTCTTCAGCCTGCCCTGCCATGAGCTGTTTTTCCTTTGTGATGCCGCTCTGCCATGACACCTTGCCTAGAAACCATCTGATGATAGCCTGGAATCTCTAAAAATTACAGTAAGTCTTTACTCCTTTAACTTTGGGTGTCTGGCATTTTATCTCAGCAATGAGAAAAATAACTAAGATGGTTCCCCACAAGATTGTCATAATTCCATTTTTTATTTTTCTTCTTTCTGTTCATCTTCCTTCCTGTGAGCCGTAAGTAGTGTATACAATCTCATTACAATGTGTTAAATCACTGATAGTTATTATCAAGGTGTCAATACCCTGAAGTGCTTCACTGAGTTCAAGACAATGTTGAGCCATGATGTTCAGCTATCACTAGAGATAGTAGCCCTTTGTTCACATTGGAACTCCCTGGAAAATTAAAGGAAAGGTGACTAGTAAACTCACTATGCTCAATAGGAAGTGCTTTTGAAATTGAAAGGAACTATAAAATTAGTAAGAAGTTTTGGGAAAATTCATATTAATATATGAAGAAAATCTTGATAAATCTAGTCAAGATAAATCTAATCTTTATAAATCTAAGGGAATTTAATATTAATTGAAAGGAGATAAAAAGTTATTGAAGAGGGTTATTGAAACAAACCTCAGATAATATATATATATTTATATAGATAGATAGATAGATAGATAGATAATATATATGTATGTAAATGAGTATACAACATAATATACTACATTGTTTAACATTTATCTTTTTATAAACCAAAACATATTGAGGTAAAATAAAAAATACAAATAGAAAGAAAGCAATTTGTTCAAAATCACAAAATGTTTATAATTTCACTAAAGACACTGGATTACTCTTCTATTACCACCTAGTAGTATAATTGGTAAATTGATGTAAAGTTTATATGGCTTTATAATATTATTTTTGTAGTTTTTTGATTTATTGACTTCCCAGTGTAACTACAGACTCTAAAAACAGCATTAGATTTAAATAAATTTCTAAATTTTCAGTAATGTAAATAATTGTAATAATATTTATTTCTTATCAAATGTTTTTGATACATAATAATTACTTTCATTATTATTATTTGGTGTATGTGCATGATGCATCTTAATTGTTCTCACATCTCTTCCCTTCCTCTCCTCGCCCTTCTTCGCTCCCTTCAGCTGTTAGTCATCTATTCCTTTGCAAAAGTTTCATCTCCCTGCTTTTTTACACGACCTTTTATTTTGCTCTTTAATTTATACTTTCAATTTCTTGTGTAAGAGAATCCATTCAATATTTATACTTACGTCTAATTTATTTCACTTAACGTTATGATTTCAAAATGTATCTGTTTTCCTGCAAATTATTCAAATTTTGCCTTCTTTGTAGCAAAATAGTAATCCATTGTGTACAAATACCACATTTTAAAACATCTTTTTACACCTGAATTTTTATTTTCTATTTTAATGTTTGCACTCGTTATATTTTTCTTTTCTTTTTCACTTACTCTTTATTTTTATTTTTTTCAGTTTTAATTTTTACTAATACGTTTGCAGTTTTATATACATGTACCAATTCCTCATGAGGAATGTAATCATTATGTACTACAAACACCCTTTCTGTACCAATTCTTCTGTTGATGGGTATGTATAAGATTCCAAGATCTAGCTACTCTGAATTAATGTGCTATAAATATGAGTATTCATGTATCATTGTAATATGATCTCTTTAATTCTTTCAGTAAGATGTCTTATAGGGATAACTGGTTAATTGGAATTTTTAGCTTTGTTTTTGTGGAGTCCTCATATTGTATTAATTCACATTCTCACCAACAGTAAGCTGTTTCTTTCCACTCATAAACTCTTGTGCTATTTAAGTTAAAGAAGCATTATCAATATATTTCATGAAGACCTGAATGTTTTTTTGACTGAGAGGGGCTCAGGGGATCCTGCTTGGTCCTCTAAGAAGAGGTTCAGAGAACCCTACTTCACACATTCACAAAGAGGAAACTTGCAGCACCCTGATTCATTGGCTGACGATCCAACCCACTTGGAATTCTGATCCTGCTTCACCTCTTCATTCTAACCCCCAACTAACAAGCACTTTTCAGGTCTGTTTCAATGTTAGAATCAGTTGGATAGTACCTTTAAAATACTGATACTGGTACCGCATTCCAGACCAACTATATCAGAGTCTTTAGGAGGGAAAAGACTTTCTGATAAGTTTTCTAGATGATTCTATTGAACAGTTAAAGTTGACAACATAGATGAATAAAATAGATTCCAAATGACTTTTTATGCTCTTTAATATTTAAAAAAAAATGTGACTTTTTCATAAATCTGCTAAAAGATGTAATCTTGAATGTCATTGGTCCCAAATACATGGAACTACAAACTAAGAGTGAAAGAAAGAAATAAAAATTATCTGGCCAGCATTTAAAGATTTTAAGATATTACTTTAGCAAAATTTCTAGTAAAGGATTATAAACCAAAGGAGTCAGAGGTAATTTTAGAAATCCAAAAAGTCAAATGGCTGCTGGAAAACTTTGTTTTGTAAATGAAAGACAGGCAGTTTTAAGGGGCCACTGAGATGGAAGGAGGCCTTCACAAGCAGAATTGCACAGAGGTAAAACAGTCAAATGTATCAGGAAATAATTCTCATGTAACTAATTTTATTGGCAATGACTGAAATTTCAAGGTCTAAATATAAATATAAATATAAAGCATCAGACTACATGCTTTTTAGTCAAAATGTGTTTTGGTAATTCCAGTTTAATTTCAACTTATGAAATAAAACAACTGGATGAATCATTGTATCCCAAACCATGGAATTTTCACTACTATTGTTCTCTTTTTAATAGGGTTTTAAATTTTGGCATTGACTAGCCCCTCAGTTCATATTTGCTTTGGCCTGTGTTCATTCTCAGACTGTATAAAATGTCTAAAGTGTTGTGTTATTTCTAACAGAGAAATCAATTTAGCAAGATTAGAAAGAATTTAAAATGTTAATCTTGAAACCATTATCAAGACAATATGCTATAAGCCTATTAAATTATTTGTTTTTATCATAATGCATGTCTCCTATTTCTAAAAACAGGAAGAATCATTCACATTAAAATTAGACAGATAGAAATAAGCATTTCACATTTAAATTAGACAGATAGAAATAAACACCTAATTCCAGATACCTTTATTATTATTATTACCCAAACATAGTTTGTAATCTGTAATCTCATTTATCTTTGCCTGTCATTTTGTTTGGCATTTTTTGAAGAAGAAAAAAAGAAAAACGTACATTCAACTTGTGACCTATCTCATAATTTCATAAGTTTAGGACATTGAAAAAGTTATGTTTAATTAAACATTTTTTCTTGGATTACAAGGAAATGAGTTTCTTATTCCACTTATTTTAAGTTCTAGATCCATGAAATGTTGTGGAGAGCTTATGTACAAGTACCTAATTTAACTTTTCAAAACTTGTGAGTATATTCAGAAATTGTTTTAAATGACCAGGAACTTGTTGAAGATTGAATGTAGAGATCATTTAACAGGGTATAAATTTTAGGAATCATTAGCAAGATGTTTCTCTTAGTCTGAACTGTTATAACAAAATAACATACACTAGATAGCTCACAAACAACAGAATATTTGCTGTCACTTTTCTGAAGGCTCAAAAGTTTAAGATCATGGTGTGGGAAAAGTCAATTCCTAATAAGAGTTTACTTTCTGATTCATGTGAGGCACTTTTTACTGTGTCTCCAGGTAATGAAAGTGATAAACAGGCTTCCTTGGGACTCATAAAAACACTAATCCCATTCATCGAGATCCATCCTCTGCTAGACACTCAGGCACCCCCATACTAATGCATATGAATTTGCAGAGGAAGAATCAACCTGTCTTATTTATCATAATAATCTACAAAGATTGTTAAAAATCAGTGGGGCTTTTCAGATTACAAGAAATTTTTGATAGACTTTCCATTATTAGAACCCATAGCTTTTTCTAGGACAAGAAAAAAATTTTGAATTAAGCCATTGTGAAAAATGTTCCTGATACATATTTTTATAAGCAAAACTATGGGCAATAAAAAGTCTTCTAAACTGTGGGAAAATGAGCAGAGATGGCAGAAATGATTAGATAATCCAAAGGACCAAAATTTTTCAGGACAAACTAATGTGATCAGAATAACTTGAGCCTTGACCAAGAAAGTGGAATCATTTTAGAGGATAAATTTCATGGGTTTCTGAGATAATTTTGGTTTATAACTCTATTTTAGAACACATTTTTATGCTTTAAAAACAAACAGCTGTACAAACTAAAGTTGAATATTTGTATATTTCCAGTCTAAATACTTGATTCTGTTCTCTGTTTCTTTGTTTTGATGCTAGTTTTAATCTACCATATCCTAGTTTGTTACAAAGCTATCCTCCTGAGACCAGTGGAATAAACATCAAAATGTGCTTTTCATTTTTCCTGAACTACAATCTCCATTATTTTCTGCTGTGCATTTTAATTTACTCTTAATTCCTACAAAAGGAATAACAGTACAGTGTAGTACAACTCAGATGCCATTTCCTGCTTCTTTATCAAAAGTCAGGTAATTGACAACATAAATCAATTGTGAGATTTGAGCTCCTGAGCTGGAGAAGTTCCTAAAATATGTTATGTGGTCTTAGATCCTCTCCCAGCTTTGATAGCAGCTACTCATTCTTAAAATCATATAGGTCCAACCCTATGTATATGTTTTGTGAGACTTCTCTCATAGCATTATCTTGAGGCATTAAATGATAATTGATATACTAGCTATTAAGGTTGACTAATTATGTAGTTTATTCATTCTCCACTTTCTGTAAATAAGGGGTAAAATGCTGAGCCATTTGGGAGTAGGTCTGGTCACACAGTGGATTCTCAGGGGAGTAATGTGTAAGCAAAGTAAGCTTCTCCAATCATAAAAGCCAGTGTAACTTTACAAAGCTCATGCCACAGCAAAGTCATTTATGAATGAAAACTTCCCAATGAAATTGAAAGGTGCTATGAATTTCGAGCTTCCTAAACTATAGAGAGAGTCCCATGATGACCTATACAGTTATTCAAATCTTTATTTTTATAGAGAATACCCTCACTTGTTTGGTATTGAAAATTAAATAGACTTACACACCAGAAAAAATATAGTTCCAATTTAGGATATTAACATTATATATACATGATAAGTTAATTTCCTACTTACTATGCTACTAGCCATTACTTTTTCCATCATTATAAAGTTGTACTACTACACTTTAAAGCAAAGTAATATCTATGAATCTCATTTCATTGTCTTAAATTTACCATTAAAATATTAATTAAAATCAACAGTACTTGAAACATTAGCTAGAGCAATCAGGCAAGAGAAAGAAATAAAAGTGATAGGTGTAAGAAAGGCAGAACTCAAATCATTATTGCAGACGACATACAATACTCTACATAGAAGACCCAAAGTACTACACCAAAAATTACAATTAATAAACAGTTTCAGTAACAGTGAAATACAAAATCATCACAAAAAAACCATTAGCATTCATGTACACCAATAATTAACTTAATGAGAAGGATATTATGGAAATAATTATGTAGTTTCAATAAAAGTGAAACACTTGCAAATTACCCTAGCCAAAGAAGTAAAAGACAGCCACATTAAAAACTACAAAAGTCTGAAAAAAAAAAAAGATTGAAGAGGACATCAGAAAATGGAAAGATATTTCCAATACAGGCAGAAACAATATTGTCATAAAGATCATACTTCCACAACTTTTACAGATTTGATGGAGTCCCAATCAAAACACCAAGAGCATACATTACAGGACTAGGGAGGACAGTCTTAAAATTCATTTGGAACCAGAAGAGACCTAGATTAAGAAAGGCAATTTAAGCTGACAAGAGCAAAGCAGGCCTTACACTACCTGACTTCATGCTGTACTGCAAAACAGCAGTGATAAAAATGGGAGGGTTGGAACAAAAACAGGCACAGTGATCAAGGGAACAGAACAGAAGACAGAGAAAAACCCTGGACAGTGCACATTGAACTATTTGACCTTTGACAAAGAATCCGAAAGTGTATGTTGGAGGAAAGATAGCATATTTAACAAATAGTACTGAGAAAATTGGATATTTGTTTGCAGAAGATTGAAACCACCAATATCTTTCATTAAATACTAAACTAAGATAAAAACTGATCAAAGATATAAACATTAACACAGAAACATTGAGCCCATAGGAAGATAAAATAGTTAAAAACACTTAAAGCCATACGTGCAGGTGAAGATTTTCTAACCAGAATCTCAACTATGTAGGAAATAACAGCAAGAATCAATAAAAGGGATTGTGTAAGACAAGATTCGGTAGAGCAAAGGGATCAATTGTAGAGTGAAGAGACAGCTTAAAGAATGGGTAGTTTTGTTCCCACATATTCCTAGGACAGAGAACAAATATATAGAATGTATAAAGAACTGAAACAAATTAAACCACGTAAAATTAAAGACACAGAAATGAGCAATATACTTTACAGAAATGGGCAAGAGAAATGAACAAGAATGATGGACAGATGTTCACAGAGGAAGATGTACAGATAGTTAACAAATACACGAAAAAATGCCCAACATCTTGGGCATGCATTAGTAAAATGAAAATTAGGAAAACTTTACGGTTCCATCAAACTCCAGAAAGAATGCAAATCACAAGAAATCAAATAATAACAGATGCTTCATGACTAGTAAAAAAAAAAAAACCTACATTGTTGCTGGGAATGTAAACTAGTACAGCCATTATGGAAACCAGTTTGAAGGTTTCTCAAAGAACTGAAATTAGGAATTGATATATGGTGCAGCTGTCACCCTTGGAGGTATCTTCCCCCACAAAATCTTAAGCCATCATATTACAGAAATATATGGATACCAATGCTTACAGCAGCAAAATTCATACTACTAACTCCTGGAGACCTTTTGTATAACCATCAACAGATAACGGGATAAAGAAAATGTGGTTTCTATGTATAGTGAAATACTACTCAGCTATAAAGAATGACAAATTTGAGACATTTATGGGAAAATGGATGTACCTGGAAAATACAATGTTGAGTGGAATAAAACAGTCACACAATTCTACACAATGTACTGTATCCCTCATTTGAGTAAGGTAAACTACAAACAAAAAAATGAAGAATGAAGAAAAAAGATGAAGCTCTTGCAAGAGGAACAAGGGAACAAGGACAAGGAGTCAGAAGGAAGGCAGGGAAAATAAGTAGAATAAACACATGCCATGTACAGGAACCTAATGATCCAGCGAATGCAAACGTTACACCATAAGCATATGCTGGCATCAGTAATATCTACAAGGATGAAAACTGGGATGGGGGAAGGGAAAGTGTATTATGAACATTTACTGGAAAAACCTCATGCACTACAAACAAGAACTGATAAAAAAAATACTGCTAAGAGCTATGATGATATTGTACAGAAACAATACCAGTTTAGGTTATTTTCTTTTATATTTCTATGGATGTGTTGCACTAGAATCGAACTTATAAATAGAGGAGATACAGAACTTCTCTTTAGGTGCTACTTGAAGCTATCATTTTAACATTGGCTGCTGTAAAGATATTACCAGAACCAGTGGAAAACATAAAAAGCAGAATCCCAAATTTCAGTTGTACAATAAAACTAGAACCAGGTGTGAGTCAAGACAACACAAAGCACCTTAAACCCCACACATCGTCCTGCATCAGAGTGTGTGATGAATGAAATCTGCAAACCTATATTAAACCCAGAGGGGAAAAGTGGTTGTACCCCTTCTGTGGATCTCAAAGGGGATGTGGTTGGCAAAGAGCTAAAATGGTCCCATGAGGTGGGTTAATTTATTCTTTACCTTCAGGGAATGATCTCCACAAAGAGGGAACTATATAGCCAGGGAATGTGGGCATGATGGAGGCAGCACATGCAATGCTGGGAAGTCATCTGGGGAGAAGTAAGAACTGTGCTGTCCCCTGAACAAGCAGCAGAGGGCCTGGCGTTAACAGAGAGGAGCACAACATGCCAGGTGGGTGGAAGGCTGTACAGATGCCCTGGAGAAGTGAGACGGCATACGTATTCCTAAATAAGGAGCCGCGGAGCTTGAGTTAAGCAGAGAACGATCAGCCTGTGATGAAAGTGAGGGCTCATTAGATAGAGTGACTCAAAATCTTATAGCTAGCACTCTCCATTGTTTGTGGTTATGTTGTAGCCGCAAAAAAATGTGTCTGTAAGAAACTATGTGTGGTTAGTGGGTGGAGATAGTAAAATGTGCTGCTTAAAAATTTTGGAGATGGACTTTGGAAGTGGAAATGTTAAAGCCATTCTTTGGTTAGTTCTGTGATTTGGGGGCAAAGTATTTTATATATTAAATCTTTTTGACTTGCTTGTCTGTGTAATGAGATTAATGATAACACTGACCTTTACAAGACTCTAGAGAATTAAATAAACAAATCTATGTGTGAGTACTTAACCCACAGTTCCATGTATACAAAACGTTCATTGGAATTAAAAAAAAAAAAAAAAAAGGTCTAGAACTCTAGAAGAATTCACACCCAGTAGAAAGGGTACTAATGTTATAATTTTCCACTTCGTTTCTTCCTATATACATCTCCATAATCAAAGGAAATGGTGAAGAGGTAAAACAGGGAAGATTATTTTTTGGCAAAGAAATTATCCTCAAATATCAAGTTGGTGTATCTGAACAAATGGCTTCTGAAGAGAGGATAGTTTAAGTGTTATCACGGAGGTAAGCCCAACATTTGACCAATTTGTGTTGCCACATAAGCAGCTCATAACTTCATGACTAATCAGAAAGGGGCAAGATAGAAAATGTGGATAACATAAGACTATGTAACTGATAGGTGAGGCAGTTCTCTAAAGGAATGAGACCACATGGAACTGTTTCACTTTAGGCTAAAATTCCTTAAAATTTAGACCAATAAATTGCTTACTTTCATGAATTCGTTATCTCACTGCCTTGGTTATTTTTTCTTTCATTACTGGGACACAATATGCACCCAAAATTAAGGAAAGAAAGGTTTATTTAGATCACAGTGTGTGGAGGTTTCAGTCCATAACCAGCTGGTTCCAAGGCAGGGGTCATGGCCGAGGGGTCATAGGTCAAGGCAGCAGAAGACAGCAAAAGCAGTAAGAACAAAAAGGGGAGGGAGGAGGAGCAAGCCTCTTTTCCTCCCCGTATTTTAAGCAGAAGATCCCCCAGCCAATAACAGTCACTCTTACTATGGTATCAAATACAGACTGAGCATATTTAATCTGAAATAATTGAGACTGTAGTTTTTCAGAATTCAGATGTTTTTGCATTTTGGAATATTAGTATGTACATAATGAAGTATCTTATGAATCAGAACAACAAGCTTTAACATAAAATTCACTTATGTCTCATGAATCATTTACAGTTCGCTTGAAGTTAATCTTATGCAATATTTTTATATTCCTACACTTGTCTATGACCCATCACATGAATTCAGGTATGGAACTTTCTATTTGTGGTATGAAACTTTAAAAGTTTTGGGTTTTGGAGTATTTCAGATATTAAATTTTCTAGTTAGGTGTTTTCAACTTGTGTCTCTTCAAATGATAGTTTATCCACTTTTTATGAGCCTTTTAACTTTGAACATGTTAAGATAGGTGCCTTATGACAGCTCATCTAGAATATTGGAATAATTATCAGACAGTTCTTCTTTGGTTATGAGAATGAGTGAAATATCAAAGACACTAAGCACAGAGTTTGGTGCCTATTAGTTGGTCAGCCAATAGTAGTCTATGTAATCTCTCCAAAAGTGTTTCACAGGTCACAAAGGGGTTTAAAATATGAGTGGCCACACGATGATTCTGACCAGTGGTTTCCAAGACTCAGTTTGTACCCAAGAGAAACTCAGGCATGTAAGTATTTTGGGAATGCTCTGGGCAATATTCTCTCTCTTTCCAAATGTTCCACTTGGATGGTAGGCAGTAAAGAACTGACTGGATTAACATCATTTGACCACAGTGTCACATAAGTTAAATTGGTATGGATTTTTTTGCACTCAGAGTGACCAGAAATGCCATGTACTGTGAATGATGAATTATGATTAATCATTTGTAAGAAGATAATAAAATAATTTATTGACCAGAATGTCTTTCAGGATGAGTATTCTGGGATGATTGGTGGTCAATGAGATTATCTTCATATTTCCTTGGGTATGATCTGATAGTAGAAGCTGGGGGTGAACAATCGTCTGGTGTGGGGGGAAGGGAGGAGTGATTCAGTACACAAGGGAGTCTGGAAGAGTGAGAAAAACAGAAAGAACTCAGTGCAGTGGACAGATCTGATGATAGATGAAGGCATCAGATGTCATTGTAACAGTTTGAAGAAGTGGCAGAACTTAAAAAATCTAAGATATTTGAGCAAGGAGATAAAACTACATCTTAATATCACTTGACTCCCAAGCTTCTAAAAGATACAAAGAAAAAGTATTAAGTCAAATTCCAGTTATTCCAAACTCTCTGCTCTTCTTCAAAGGTGCCTTGGTATAATTTCCTTCCCATTCCAACACTGATACATTTCTACTTATCTGTTTTAGTCACATCTTATGATACCTTCATGAACTGCAGCACTATGTGGTAAATTTGGATACTGATTCCTCTATGCTACATCAGGATTTGTTCAGGCATTTTTGCGGTATTTGAATGTTCCTCCATGGAATTGTGAAGTCTTTAGGGCTGATACTGAAGCCTGTTCACTTTTACACACCACCCTTCATTAGCACTGCCCTTTGTATCCAAGTTTAATGTAATATTCTCTGTGTAAATGAAATCAAGAGGAATTGTAAACAATAGTTTATGCTAATGGAGGGCTGCTACACTTATTTAATTCATCCAGTCCTCTTCAATTTGGGGTAAACCTGCCGAGTTGACTTTTGTTCACTCTTTCCCTGTTTTTTTTTTTTTTTTTTTTTTCTCAGTCTTTGGGAAAACTATTTGGAGTGAAGGGAAAGATTTTTCCCTTCTACCCTTATTTTATCTTAATCTTCCTTCTTCTCATTCTTTTCTTCCTTTAAACAGATTTTTTAACTTCTATACTGCTCCAGGCACTATACTAGACACAGAAAATACGGAAAGGGCCAATATTTCAGTTCCAGTAGAAAAAATACTTATACAAATGAAGTTTTGCCTTGAGGTAAGACAGGGTGAACTGTTGAGATCATATGGGAGAGGTTCATGAAATCCAGGAAACATCTCCCAGGAGAAAATGAAGCATCAGTGAAAGAATGCCATTTATCAACAAACTGAAAGGCGACAGAGAGAACTGGCTATAAGGACACAACTTGCAAAGGTATGGAGAGACAGGAGCACATCTTGTTTAGGAAATAAAAAGGTTGTTGATGACAGTAGAGTGAAAAGTACAATTTTCTGGTTAAGAAGGACAGACAAAACATCCTAAAAGAGCTATTGTACTAGCAAATGTATTTGCCCTTCATTCTGAAACTTTTAATGAATTGGAACTTCTAAGGACTTTAAAGATTTTAGAAAACTAAGAGTTATGATTCCATATGAATTACTAAAGAGAAAATTGGCTACAAGATGAATATATAATGGAAAGTCAGCAGGACAGAGAAGGGGAAAATAGTTAGGAGACTCCCAAAAAAATCAGGTAAGGTCATCAGGATGGTTTGGAAGAAGTAGCACCATGGTAGACTCTTGGACTATTTTATAGAGTCATCAAGTCTATCTCCAGAAACTTGACATTGCCAGTGAAATAATAAAAAGAATTTGACAATAAATCTAGGGTTATTCTCCAAGGGAGAGGAAAGATATGATGAGGATGGTTTCAGCAATTATCAATAGTGTAATATTAGTTTTGCAGAGTATCAAATAGAACTGAATATCGTATAACAATAAGGAACTCTAGAAAATGGGATTCATTTCTATCCCTTCAAGCTTTATACCAAGAATGTTTCCTCAAGTTTCAGCAATCATGATGATCTGAAAAATAAGGCTTTGTTACTTCCAGCCTGATTTTCACGTCCTGTAATTCTCATATAACAAAGGTTATTTATTCAGATGTTACACTATGGCTCCATGCTAAAGAAAAAAAGTTCATTGTCCCCTGTTTTTGGATTTATTTGCCTTTGCAATTTTTCTATTTAATTCTGAAATATGCAGACATTTACAAATTTGTAATATCACTGGTTCTTTTCCTTATTCTTCAACAAAAGTTAGCCCCCAAATTTCTGTTTTTCTTCCCCTAGGACTCCAGCCCTTCTTCTAGTGTACAGCTATTACCACACTTCTACTCAAGTGCACCAAAATTGTAATAGAACTAGGTAGGACATACCCATACAAAACAGAGTCTATATTTCAATTCTTAATTGGATGCACCTTAGTGGCCACAGCCACTTAGCTGGTTTCACATATCTTTAGTCCTGTCACTTCATTCAGTCCTACACAAAGAGCATGAGTCATCCCCTACAAGTGCTGTTTTGATCATCTCTCTCCTTCTCTGAACCCTGCAGGATGTCTGAGTTTCTGCTGACGTCAAATCAAAACTGATCATGAGTCACCCTTTATCTAACTGGCCCTCACTTTCATCACAGCCTGATTGTTCTCTCTGCTTAATTCAAGCTGGCTGGCTCTTTATTTAGGAATACGTATGCTGTCTCACTTCTCCAGGGCATCTGTACAGCCTTCCACCCACCTGGCATATTTCCGCTCCTCTCTGTTATGCCAGTCTCTCTGCTGTTTGATTCAGGGGGCAGCACACTTCTTACTTCTCCCCAGACAACTTCCCAGCATTGCACGTGCTTGTCTGTATCATGCCCACATTCTCCTTGCCACTGTGCTCCATCTTTACATCCTACTAATTAATACTCTTTCTCATTTATGTATTCATTTATTGATGTATACTAAAGAGGAGCATTTATGTGTTCACTTACATAGAACATACTTTTCATATCTATAATGGATCTGGCTGTGATGTGATACTGAAAATAGAATTTGAACATATAAAGAATGCCTTCATGCTGAGTGTCTTACTCTCTAGTACAGAAGATAGATAGATAAATAGTAAAAGATTAACCCAAGAGGCTCACAGCCACGAAAAGTAATGATTGCTATGAAATGAAGAATGAAAAGAGATCTTGACAGAAATTTTGACTTAGTTGAGCTGAGCTAGGAAGACTATTTGAGAAAGTGGCAAAGGTTAAATGGAATTTTACAGGTTAAAGAGTTGACAGATGATTTTTCCAAACTAGCAAAGAGGAAGGGCAAAGTCTGATGGGGAACAGTTTAGGGATAACGTAGGGACTGTGAGGAGTCTGGGTGAACATGGCACAGCCTGGGGAGAGCTTTACTTCGTGTGTGACTTCATTACAATATGGGTCATGATGAACTTGTCTCATGCACACAGAACCCCACCCATGTCACAAAAATTTCCAAAGTACACCATTACCTTCTAGATCAGCATTTTTCAACCTTCTCTTTGATAAGAATCCCCTGTGGTACTTGTTAGTACTATTTTCCAGACTCTGTCTCCCCTTGAAATTCTGATACAGTAGGTCCTTGAGATTTTATTTTTTGAAGAGAACTTTTATTTAATCAGTAGAAATGAGGGGATTCATTGTTTATTGATTTATACAATGCTTGCGTAATTCTAGATTAATATAAAATTAGAAAATGTGCTAACAGCAAATAAAACCAGAATGGAATTTCTTAAGTTCTTGCATGTTTTATCTTGGTTCAAAGAAAATGTTACTGGTGATATCCATGCTAACCAATTTTTGAATTTACTTACATAAATACATGGTATTGTCCAAATGACCGCACAGGAGACATGCTGACTTAGAATACAGACCTGTATAGCCATTGGTTACACATCATGTTTTACAAGTTTAAAGTCACACAGCTAAGGAGAGTGGGTGGATCAGTTGTTCAAACAACTGAAAGTACTTTTTTTTTTTTTAACAAAAATTGTATTTAAAGAAAGACTAAACAAAACAAAAAACTGGTAGAACTAATACATACTTTCAAAGAAAAAAATAAACAGTAAGAAATCACTAGTTGATGATTACAGATTGTCCTCTTATAAATAGTTATTCAACATACTAAAGAGGAGCATACAAAGTGGGGATTCAGACAGTGAGACTGCAGCCAGTTCTGTTCAACTATCCAACAAAAACTTAAGATATATGGTTATCAATCCTGTACACTTAAACATACATGCAGTTATCCATACCTTCACTTAGGTTGAGATTGAACAAAATCAAGCAGGCTAAAATCACACCTTGAGCAAAGAATAATAGTATTGCTGGGTTTCGCATTATGACACTCCGGGATCAGCACTGGATAATTTAGTGTCTCTTTTTCTTTAAAGTATTTGTTAATTGAATCATGTGTCATAAGATCAGTTCTCATAAACTGTTTATAGGTTCTACACATGCATGAATCTTAACATGTATTTCTATCCTTTTTGTATTAGAGGAGAAAAAAAAAACAAATCAAGACAAAACAAAACATATTCCTATAAACACATGAAACGAAAAAGACATATAAGACCGTTGGATAAGGAGATCTACCATAGTTCCTGTGCTGTCCCTTGTTATCTTCAATAGAACTGGCTATGCCATCAGACATAGTATAATTGAATATATCGGTACATAACAGTATTAATAAAAACACAACTTTGTATATAGTATAAAACTTCAAAAACAGGCAGTAATCAAACCAGAATGTGTATCGTAGTGAGTCTTGTCATCTTCAGTGTAGTTGCCTGTGCTCTCAGACTTGATACTATTAATCATAGCAGTTTTGAATAATATCTGTCAATACCAAACAGCAGTCAAACAAACCAGATTTAACTAAGATCAGTCATGATAAAACAGTATAAGTCACACAGGGCTCCAGATTAAGTTATTAGAAAATTAAAGATGATTACTGTGCTATATACTGATATTTTTGGGATAGCTGTCTGTGCCCTCAAATCTAATTGGGACAGAATAAAATCTATCTAAGCAGAGTGGTGTGAGTAATGTGGGTTTTAAATCCTGATACACTATTAACAATATCTTCTGCCCTCTTCTTTAAGACTCTCCCTCCCCTTTCACTTCCCCAGGGAACACTGCATTTTTGGGTCTCACCAAGACTCTTGGTTTTAAATTGGGGGAGGGGCAACCTGCTATTTAGCTAAGTGGTTCCAAACCTTCTCTCTCCTGGACTTGATCTCTAATTGTATTCCTTTACCTATTAAAGCCTGTCTTTCCAACCTATCCACAAATACTGGTCTAGTTGCCCCTAATACTCTCTGGTTCTCTGTCACATAGAACATTGTTTTCTCATGTTTGATTTTCAGTCCATGTACTCTTTTTCATGTTAATTATATTTTCTAAAAATAACATCTCGGTGGACCCTACCTCCTCACCTACTCTATGTGTGGTTCTTTTTTAATTTAGTGTTCAAGGCCATCTATTTTAGAGATTATAACCAACCTTCTCTGCCTAATTTCTGGTATGCTCTTTTTTTTTTTTTTTCATCAGTTGTCTGCTTGTCTTCTTCATTCTGTTTTCTGCTCCATTCATTGAGGCGTCTCTGCCACTGTTCCTGGAATCCTGGTACTTTTCTTTCTCTCTAGAATGCCCTGCAGTATTCTCTGTAGAGTTGGATTGGTGGTCGCAAATTTTTAAGTGGTGATAGCAGGCCCCAAGAAAAGCATAAAGAAAGCATAGTATATCACCTACTTTCACACGAATTCAAAATCAGTTGTGGGAAAGCCTACTGAAGACCAAGATCCTCCGATAAAATTTTCAAAAAAGCACAAGCCCACACAATAACACCAATGTCTTGGTTGGGATGTTGGGGGAACTCTACTAAGAAGCCAGGCTCTGTGGACAATACGATAGATGCATGTAAGCAATATCCAAACACAGGTTAACATGCACAGTAATATTTACTTGGAACCAAGATAAAAAAAATGTGAGAATTTAAGAAATTGTTTTGTTTTAATTTCCTATTTGTACATTTTCTGTTTTTGTATTAATTCAAAATATGCAAACATGTTAAAAATGATATTGTAACCTTCAAGCATGTCCATGATTCCTCAGGAAAAGAATCAGAAACTCAGATGTTTAATGCACCTCATTAGAAGACATATTCCTTGTCAGTGGCAGAACAGTTACTGCACAAATTCCTGTCTCATAACATGCAAGCGCTATTTTAGTGCCTGTATCACAAGTAGCAACAGTGGAGAGGTTCAGCAAACGTCCTTAAAACAAAAAGTACACTGTTAGCTATATTTTATAAAAATGTAGAAACATAGAATACAGGAGGCAGGATTGTGTCACTTGTCAGCTCACTCTGCATGGGAATGACTGTATTAATTGTAGCAGGGTAGACTGCAAATCCTAGTACTGGTCTCAACTAACTACTATCATCTCAGGAAATGGGCCGGAATAACAGGAAGAACAGGCACTCTTAGGACCACGCAGTGGTCACAATGACCAAGAAAGTGAGAGCAACTGGGATTCAATAAGTGGGCAAGGTAAAGCCATGGGCAATTAAAGACGTGTGACATTCAGAGATACTTGGATACAGAAGAGTATTTGATACTAAAAAAAGAAATTGAATCACATGGCAGGATTTTAGCTCCTGTGCTGTACAAAGGGGAAAACATACTATCATACCACTCCTTTCCAATGGATTGGAACACAATTCATGTTGTATTTGGTAAGCAACTCAAAAAGTGACTCTGACTCTGGTGACATGCTTTATGCTGCTATAATGGAGAACTTAACAATGGGGACAGATTATAAGCCTCAAGTTCATGTTTTGCTTATTTTACAAATGGTAAATATTTATCCAGTAACAATAAAGATAACTTAATCCTAAATCCAGTGTTTTGGACTTGAATCTCCTGAATTTTTCTGTGGGAAGCCGCCTATGAATGGTGCCCATTTCCTGCTTCCGGGTTCTTCCCGGCCTGAACAAGCCCGCCAAATTGTCATATCTGCCCAGTTACCCGTGACGCTAGCCTATCAGCTTGTTAGGCGCGCTTCTCTGTGATTGGATACTGCTTCCCCTTATAAGAGGTTGTTCCTGCCCCCAACGGCGGAAGAGGAACCAACGTTGAGGGTGGCGGACCTTGTTAGGTCCGGTTCGCTGTACGTAATAAAGTTTGAGAGCTGATCCTGCTCGAGTTTGGTCTCCTGTCTCCCGCGGCTCCGGTCATCTGGTGGCCCCCGTACGGGGAATAAAAGACTCAGCGACGTGCCTCTTCGGCCGGGAGGTGCGATTGCTGTCGCCTGCGGTACGACAGAGGACCTGGCCCAATAACAACGGAAGGCCGCGAGCACCTCTTCTCTTCACCCTGATCAGCTACGTGAGATACAGCGGTTCCCGGGACAGGTGAGTACTGGGTCACCTGGGTTGGGTGGACGCACCTAACAGATTTTGAGCGCCACACGAGTGGACGCCGGTTTTTTTTTTCTTTTCTTTTCCCTTTGCATCTGTTTTGCTTTCGCTTCGCTAATACAGCCCGACAGGCTTTTGATAGAGCTCGATCAGAATGCTCAGAGGAGCCCGGAGCCACTGCCGATTGTGGGTCTCCGGAGGACCCTCAGGGCTCTAATTCTGATTCTGAATCGGAAGGTTCAGAAGAGGAGGTTGTCTTCGCTAAACAGGACCCTCCTGCACAGCTTAAAGAGGAATTCAGGGCTCGGGAAGATAAAAAGGGGAACCAAACATCACCCTGCTCGAGCTACTCCGCCTTACGGGAGGAGCTTAAGCCCTTCCGCCCTTTGGCAAGTTCGGGAAGATAGCACCGCCGTGGCCGGAAGAGGAGTTGCTCCCTGGGCTGCCACCACAACCTATGGCACCGCCCTGGTTAGAGGGAGAGCTACTTCCTGGGTTGCCTTCTGCGCCCCCATCTGGGGAGGGAGGAGGACGTTCCTTCCACCAGAGGGTATGGTCGCGGCTTCCCTTTGAGTGTCCCGGTCTCCATGCATTCCCGGTACAAGTAGGAGGCAGGGGAGGAGGAGGATATTATGAGCCCTTAGAAATTAAACAACTTAAAACTATCAAGGACGCAGTTTCAGCTTATGGGCCCAATGCGCCATTTACCATGGCGCTTTTAGAGGCATTGGCAGGTCTGCTTTTAACTCCTGGAGATTGGACCCAGCTGGCACGCGCCTGCCTCTCCCCCGGACAATATTTAGATTGGAAGTCCTGGAATGAGGAATTCTGTGTAGAGCAGGCGGCAGCCAACAGGGAAAATAACCAGAGAGAGTGGAACAGGGATATGCTATTAGGGCGAGGAGCCTTTGAGGAAGATCAAACTCAATACCCTCGCCAGGTTTATGAACAAATTAGCCGCTGTGGCCTCCAGGCCTGGAGACGGCTGGCTGGAAAGGGAGAACATACGGGTCACCTTACAAAAATTATACAAGGGCAGGGAGAGCCATTTTCAGACTTTGTGGCCCGCATGCTTGAGGCCGCTAACAGGATTTTTCCAGATGCTGAGGCGGCTCACCCTCTCATAAAACAATTGATTTTTGAACAGTGCACTAAGGAGTGCCGTGATGTCCTAAGAACTAACAAAAATAGGTCCTTAGAAGAGTGGACACGCCTGTGCCGTGAATTGGGTGGCCACGGCCTAATGCCCAAAGGAAGAATATCATTGGCACTCTTTACCATAAATTTTTAAAATCTTAATCACAATAATCATTCCCCTGCCATGGAACATAGCAATCCGTCCCCAACCGACAAAGGGCTGGTTAGATGGAAAGATGTCCTTACAGGACAATGGATGGGCCCGGATCCAGTGGTTAGCTGGACCCGAGGAGCGGTTTGTGTCTTCCCACAGGAACCAGGCTGCGAACCGCTGTGGGTCCCGGAAAGATTGACGCGAGCAGTAAACTCCCCACCAGTTCCTGATAAAGCACAGGAGGATAAGTCCGCGGACACAAGTCAACTCGACCCTTCTGGGACCAACGCTCAGCGCCCGAGACCATCTACAAACTAAAATGTCTGGTTTGGAGCTTTTTCTATTCTGTAGGTTCCTATTAATCACCCCTGTCCGCACAAATTTGACCAACACTGTTAAAAATATGACAGCTTGGCTGCAAGACACCTACCTACCTAAGTTTCACAATTTGTCCCTCATAAGATCACAGCCATGGCAGCCATGCAAATGGCAGCAGGTAGCCCATCAGGCCAGCAGGCCGCCACATATCTCCTTCACATTGCAGAACATCAGCTATAAGAGCTGAGTGGGCAAGCCAATGACGGGTAAGATGGGAAAAGCCCTCCTGGTCAACCTAAGACAGGCTCCACTCAGATATACATGGCCTATAAGGCCAGGGGTCCCTCCCGGAGTCAAATTATTGGCATTGAGATGCGAGACCAAGGGTACTGCAGTGCCATCCGCCCCAAAGGTTGGGGGGAAGGCAGGAATGAATGTCTATATGCATCCAGGTTCGGTTCACAAAAGCCTGGCCCTGCGAAAAAATGAACCACTCACCTTGAGCATGGTCCTGGCGCAAGGATATGCACAAAACAGGGTGATGCACAGCAGGGTATAGACCTCTACATTCTCTCATGCCTCGGCCTACAAGGTAGGCCCACTCCTAGGTGTCTAACAGCAACAAGGTCATAGACACCTTGGAGGGACCCACAGACCATCCTATTTTAATAAATAAAAAAGGGGGAGATGTGGGAAGCCGCCTATGAATGGCGCCCATTTCCTGCTTCCGGGTTCTTCCCGGCCTGAACAAGCCCGCCAAATTGTCATATCTGCCCAGTTACCCGTGACGCTAGCCTATCAGCTTGTTAGGCGCGCTTCTCTGTGATTGGATACTGCTTCCCCTTATAAGAGGTTGTTCCTGCCCCCAACGGCAGAAGAGGAACCAACGTTGAGGGTGGCGGACCTTGTTAGGTCCGGTTCGCTGTACGCAATAAAGTTTGAGAGCTGATCCTGCTCGAGTTTGGTCTCCTGTCTCCCGCGGCTCCGGTCATCTTTCTTCCTCAGATGAAAGAGTCTAATCTGACAATGTTTTTGATAGTCTTTTCTTTCCCCTGTGAAAAAAAGAAACCATGTATAGATAGAGCTGAGAAGGAAAAGAGGTTGGGTTTTTGACATTTTGTTTACTATTTTATCATTGTTTCTAACTTCCCAGATATGACTTGCATGCACTCTCCCAAAAGCCTCACTTTTTGTGAAGCGAGCCTTGGCTGTTCTCCATATATCCCCTATAGTTTTCCACCTCAGTGATTTTGAGCAGGTAACTCTCTGTGTGGACAATACTCTCCACATTCATAAATTAAAATATTTCCCACAGCATTCAATTCTCACAACATCGTTCCACCAATTTTCCTCTAGTTACACACAAAATGCATTCTTCAAAACGTGTTGAAAACTCTAAGGTACTAGATGCCAAAAACCTGGCTCAAAGATTTCATTCCCAGTATGCCAAGCATATTAACTGGTAATGTATAAATACTTCTTTTACTCTTTGGTACAAAGTGTTCTTGATAATATTTTTCAGCATGATACTTTTTGACTTACAGTTGAGCACATGCACAATATTTTATGACATTTACTTTCATAAGTGTCTAAAACATAATTTGAAATTTTGATGTTCCTGCCAATTAATTCTCTTGAGTTTTAATAAAAGTGAGTTTTAATAAAATTAGTCAAAAATGCCTAATTTTAGGTTCCATATTTTTTTTACCAATCACTATGCTATTATAAATCAAAATGTAATTAAATGGAATAATAATTGCAAAAATAAGACAATATGCAGACAAAAGTTGTGATGCTACTGAATTGGCCATTAGTACAGACCCACTGCAATACTAGTTTTGACCCTTTGTCTGAAAAGTTGCACTTGGCAACTATAAAACAGGTGGATAAGGCATCACTACCTTAGTGGACATCTGACATTTTTTGTGCTACTTTGTGATACATTCTTTGGCTTTACATTCAGGACTGATACATATAAGGTATACCCTGGCACTATCTGACTGGTATCCATGAAGTACTAATTGTTTTGTATCACTCTGGAATACTTGCATTATCTCTTTTGCTAAACTGTAGTTTCTTTGAATCCATCGTAGCACAAAACACAGTGACAAGTGCAAAGCAATCCCATATGCATTAGCATGTAATGTAATTATTTTTCATATGTAATTTCAGAAATGTGATCTCCTCTTAAGTAACACAGGCCAATACAGGATTCCTAGCAAAGAAGAGCCCAAGGAACACCTTGCCTTTGTAATATTAAAAATGAGGAACAGAGGATAGTAAAGTGATGGAACATGTCCATAAATTAGTAAATGGCAAAGTGGGGCCTAAGTTCAGATTTTCAAGATTTTCTGTGCTACAGATAGTCAATAATAATTCATTGATTGCATGTCTAAATATATAAGTGGCTGTTATGGCCTGTCCATATTGTATTAACAATTTTTTCTAAGGTATTTTGTTCAGTGTCAACACATGACTTCTCCTGCACTCTTCAAAGCTTTAAAAACACTTTTAGAAACATAGAACCTTTGGCTAGAAACTTGCTGCAGAGTATTTTCATTCATATTAGAAAAGGAAAAAGGAGGAATTATGAGTCAAGTAAAGAAACAGTTTATAGATGAAATAAGGGAAATCAGTTTAGGTACCAGCTCATACATATATATTTATTTCTAATGAAAGTTTACAACTTGAAAAGTTCTGTGACTGCAATATCAATTTGCATTGAATGGTGGGAATTTAACATTAAACAAAGTGAACTAAACAGGTAAGAAATCTAACACTTTAAGGGAGAGATGGGGGAGGGACATTATTAAAGCTTACTATTGTAAAAAGTTCTAAGACTATGTAACTTTGGTCATACATAGATTTTCTGTCATTCCAGTTTGTTATCTGTAAAGAGCTTAATCTCCTCATTGGTTTTCATGTAGTCTTTGACAAGAAGACAATAGGCCCTTGCCTCATTGGGTAACTACTAAGTGATACAAGTATCCCAGCACTTATTTCCCTTCTGTGTTTATTGAGGAGAGGCCTGAGAACTGATCAAAAATATGTAAGTGTTGATAGGAAACAAAAGCTCTTAAAATCTCTCAAATTTCCTCCTTGAAAATAGGTACCTAAGTAAGCATAGAATCTCTCAGATAAATTAATTTCCTCCAAAACCTGGATCTATTCCAAGATACATGTTTCTGAGCCAATATTACACTCAGAGTTTTTAATCCTGGTTTATTCTAGTAAAGTAAATATTTATCAACCTTCTTATCAGCCACATATTGTTGTATTTTGGTTGTAGCACTATGTAAATGAAAGATAAATGCCCTTATCTAAAATACGATGGTTATTCTTTAATAGTTTGGTAGCATTAGTTGCAAGCACTCATTTTTTGGCATTTATTTTTGCAGTCAGAAATTCAACTGATAATTTATTTTAACAATTAGCAAAGATAGAGTCACAGCTGTCCTTCTGAAAGAGGGCATCCTAGCATTAGAAAATGAAACTGTGGAGTTAGTGAACTTGATGAACACTAAGATCCTATTTTAGGAGCTTCATAATAGAGATTTGATTTCTATAGACCTAGTGGTAATAACTGTGACAGATGGTATAAGGCTAGAAATAAAATAGTCTGAGGAAAGAATGAAAGCCAGTGTAGAGTTAGGCAATAAAAATGACTTGAAAATTTGAGTTTATTATTCTTCCTGTGGAGAATATGTCCCTTATATATCATTTTAAAAAATATTTTATTTAGAGAGAAAAAAACCAGAAAAAGTGTAGAAATAATGCATAATTACAAAATAATAAACAATAAGATATCACAACTTGATAAATTACATATTGTCCTCTTAGAAATAGTTGTTCAAGTAACAAAATTAAAACATACAAATGGACATTCAAACAGTAAGACTGTAAGCACTTCAGTTCAGCAATCCAACAAAAACCTAGTAATATGGTGATCAATCCTACACACTTAAACGTACATGTAGTTTTATCTTTTAGAGCACATTCTGTTCCTCTCTTTTTTTACAATAGCAATTATACATTTTGGGTTTTATTACTCTTATATTTCTTATTACTTTTTACACTAGAGATACAATATGATATTTAAATATGATTCTTATTTATTTCACTAATGAGGATAGTCTCAAGTTGTCTCCATTTACCTATGAAGGCCTCAAGACTATCTTTTTTATAGCTGAGTAATATTCCACTGTATAAAAATACACATCTTTTTCATCCACCCTGCAGGTTGATGGGCTTTTTTATTGTTTCCAAGATTTAGTTATTAAAAATTGTGATGCTATGAATATAGGTGCACAGATATCACTGTGATATGGCCTTTTCAGGTTTTCTGGGAAAATATGCAGGAGGGGAATAGTTGAGTTGAATGGAACTTCTAATCCTAGTCTTCTGAGAATTCTCCATACTGATTTCCATACTGGTTGCACCAGTCTACACTACCATAAACACTGGAGCAGTGTTCCTTTTTCCCTGCAGCCTCATCAACATTTGTTATCAGTTGATTTCTTGATGAAGCCATTCTTTCTGGGGTAAGATGAAATCTCAATGCTGTTTTAATTTGCATTTCTCAAATGACCAGTGATGGTGAATGTTTCCTCATGTTTTTGCCATTTGTATGTCTTCATCTGAGAACTGTGTGTTCATCTCAGATGCCCATTTTTGGAGAGGGTCTTTAAATTTGAGGGGCTTGATGTTTTTCAATTCTTTATATGTTCTTGATATAAGTCCTTTGTTTGAGGAGCTGATGGCTAAAATTTATTCTGTGGGTTTCCTTTTCATTCTGTTGGTGATTTCTTTTGAAGTGCAGAAACTTCAATAATATCAGATCCTAGTTGTTGATTCTTTGAAGTGTTTTCCATGCAGTTTGCATTTTGTTCATGAATTCTCTGCCTCCCCCTGTGTCTCCAAGACTTCTACTTACCTTGTCTTCCAATAGATTTGGTGTTTCTGTTTTAATATTTAGGTATTTGATTCATTTAGACTTTAGTTTTGTGCATGATGATAGGCATTGTTCTAGTTTCAGTCTTCAGCATATGAACAGCTAATTTTTCCAACAGCATTTATTAAAGAGGCTATCCTTCTTCCAGTGAACATGTTTAGCCCCTTTGTCAAATATCAGGTGGTTGAGGGTCTTTGTAGTTGTGTTTGTATCTTCTAATCTGTTCCCCTGATCCTCAGGTCTATTTCTTTGCCAGTACCATGTGGATTTTATCACTGTGGCTTTGTAGTATAGTTTCAAGTCAGGAATTGAGATGCCTCCCGCTTTACCTTTGTTGCCCAGAATTGCCTTTACTATTCTAGGTTTCTTCTGTTTCTAAATGAAGTTTAGGAGTGTTTTCTCTAGATCTATGAGGTGTGTTAATGATGTTTTTATTGGGATTGCATTAAATCTGTATAACAGTTTTGGGAGTATGGCCATTTTTACAATGTTGGTTCTTCCTAGCCAAGAGCAAGGAATATCCTTCCATTTTCTAATGTCTTCTTCAATCTATTTTTTTAGTGTAACATAATTTTCAAGATGTAGGTCTTTTACACTCCTAGGTTGATTCCTAAGTATTTAATTTTTTTAGATGCTATTGTGAATTGACATATGGATTAGTGAAGTACATAGAACTCCAAATAGCCATAATCAAAATAAAACCACACCTACATGTATAATAATCACTATTATAGAAATCCAACTTAAGAACAGAATAGTAAAAGCTGTTAGAGAGAAAAGACATCACTTATAAAGGGAAACCTATCAGAATCACAGCAGACTTCTCAGCACAAACAATAAAGTCAAGAAGAGCATGGAGTGAAGTATTCCAGATCCTAAAGGAAAATGATTTCCAACCTAGATGGTTGAACTCTGCAAAAAATGTCCTTCAAAATTGATGATGAAATAAGATACTTCTATGACAAAGAACAGCTGAAGAACTTCATAATCATCAGGACAACCCTGCAAAAAATATTGAAAGACAGTTTAGATACACTTAAGAAAAAACCACTAAGCAAAGCGGACAATTAAACAGAACAGGAAGATAAAGATGCAACAACAGAAAGATAACATGTCAACAATAAACCAACATATAACAGTTATAACCATTAATGTAAATGGTCTCAATGTACCAATTAAAAGAAACAGACTGGCAGAATGGATCAAGGAACAACATCCAACCATATGTTGTCTACAAGAAACCCATGTAACCCAAAAGGATACTCACAGACTGAAAGTCAAAGGATGGAAAATAATACTTTATGCAACAGGAACCCCCCCCAAAACAAACAAATAAAAAAACGGAGGTAAGTTTTCTGTTTGCAGACAATGTGAATTTCAAACCAAGAATTATCTGAAGAGATAAAGAAGGTCACTACATATTAGTTACGGGAAAACTTCAAGAGGAAGCGATAACAATCTTACATATATACGTACCAAATTTCAGAGCACCCAGATATACAAAGCAAGTATTAACAGAAATGAAAAATCAAAAAAGCAATAGCACAATTATAACAGGGGACCTTAACACACCATTGACACCAAGGGACAGATCAACCAGACAGAAAATCAGCAAAGAAATAACAGAACTGAATCACACCTGTGAACAAATGGACTTGATAGACATATACAGAGTGTTCCATCTCACAATATCAGAACACACATTCTCCTCAGCAGTACTTGGGACATTCTCTAAAATAAACCATATACTAGCCCACAGAACATATTTAAGTAAATTCAAAAATTTTAAATTATGCTATGAATGTTGTTGGATCATAGTGTCATGAAACTAGAAATTAATGATAAAAGAAAGTGCAAAAACCCCACAAACACATGGAAACTGAATAATACACTCCTGAGCAATCAGTGGGTCACAGAGGAAATTAAAGAAGAAATTAAACAATACCTACAAGCAAACAAAAATACAAATACAACTTACCGGAATCTATGGGATGCAATGAAAGCGGTCTTCAGATGAAAATTTATTGCACTGAGTTCCCACATCAAGAAAACAGAACAAACACAAATAAAGAACCTGATGGTACACCTCAAACATCTTGAAAAAGAAGAGCAAGTCAAGCCCAAAGCCAAAAGAAGGGAGGAAATTATAAAAATCAGAGCAGAAATTAATGCAATAGAGACTAAGAAAATAATTCAAAGATAATTGAATCAAAGACTTGGTTATTTGAAAGAATAAATAAAATTGATAACCTGCTGGCCAACCTTATTTAAAAAAAGAATGATATTTCCATAATTTCTCTCTTGGTCAGTTTTTTGTTTGTGTACAGCAATGCTATTGATTTTGAGTGTTGACTTTGTATCCAGCTGCACTGCTGAATTTATTACTTCTAGTATTCTTTTAATGGAGTTTTTTTGGTCTTCTATGTAGATTATCATGTCATTTACCAACAGTGATAATTTAACTTCTTCCTCTTTTATCTTTATGCCTTTTATTTCTCTCTCTCATCTGATTGTCCTGGCTACTATTTCCAGAACTATACTGAATAGGAGTGGTGATAGTGGACATCCTTGTCCTGTTCCTGGTTTTGGAGTGAAGGTTTTGTTCATTTACTATAATGTTGGCTGTTGGTTTGTCATAGATGGCATTTGTAAGATTGAGTTAGACACTCAGGCACGGGGTGGGGGAGGGGAGCTTTTCCTTTATATTCTCACTGTCATTACTGAGAGTTCCTCTCAAATGATGAGTCACATCATAAAAGCATGCATGGTTTACAGAATTAGATTTCCTGTGACTTTTCTTTCCTTTTCTCTCTTCTTGGAGACAAGTAGTAAGTAAAGGTTTAAGGTGTTACTTTCTTTAAGAAAGACTGAACAATCACTGTTGGCTCATTTTGTAGAAAAGAAAAGTCACACTGAATCACCCACTACAGTCATTTATGAAGGAGTATTTTGGAGGTATTTGTTTACAGTGTAAATAAAATAAAAATACAAAGATATGGCCAGGATTTAGCTCAGTGGTATAAGCGCTTGCCTGGAAAGTGCGAGGTCGTGAGTTCAATCCCCGGTACCAGAAAAAAACAAAACAAAAAAACCCACAGTGATCTAAACTTTTGACTTCAAGCATATTAAACACAGATATTTTTTAGATGGATTTGGTTCTTTTGATGTTTTATGCCAATAATTTCTTGATGAAATTCTTGTGGGTAAACATTGGTTGTAAAATGTGTAAATATGTCTAGCTTGAATTAAGAAGTGCTTGAATTGAAATAGGATGTATGATATATAATGGACAACTCAAAGGAAGACATATGAGGAACAATATTGATTACTAGAACAAATCAAAATTATGATGAACTCATTGATACCATTAATTTGAAGATTATTTTCTCAGTAGGCATGCATTATCTTAAAATGAAATTTAAAATATTTTGCTGATTGAGTGAAATTCAATCCAAAATAAATCATCAGTTTTCTCTGTTGACAATAGTAAGCAGGGAAAAAATAAAGGACCATAAGTGGTGAATTTTCTTGTATATATCTCTGAGCTTTATGTTACTGAAGATTTAAAAATCAAGCATTCATGCTCCTGGCTCATTCAAAGCAAATGTGGTACTATATTATTTATCACCCAACAATCTGTGACTAATTTTTGGAATGACCTTCTTTACTTTTCTTGGTAGATGAGTTACCAAATTCATATTAAAACCATATTTTCTTGATATTTCACAGGTTGGAACATCCAAATACTCAGAATATCACTGAGGGAGTAAGAGGAATTATCTGGAAAAATAAATAAGGGGTCCTGGGGCACAGTGTACAGGAGACAAATGGAGAAAAGTGGGTGGGAGGGGAATTGATTGCATTTTGTCCTTGGTTCTTCTAAATCTTCAGCTTCATCCCACATTGGCAGGGAAGTACAATATTAGAACTGGAAGTACTCACTGTGTTGATTTCCTTAAGGCATGGTCATCAGACTATTAACTTTTGTGCTTTAGTAACGAATTCTCAAATTTCAAAAATTATAAAGGCATAACTTTGTAAGCGTATCTTTTCAGTATTCACTCATTCTACAGTAGAAATTGCATCCTAAAACGACTTAAAAATTAAATGTCAAGGGACACCTTAAAAGAAAAACATTTTATTTTTGTTTGACCAAATCCTCTGTAACATCTACTCAGGGTCTCTTATCTAGCTTTTGATCAAGTAAAAGGGTCAGCCCTTGAATATTGCCTTAAAATGATCTTTCTGTTTCAAATGATGTCCATAAAAGAATGATAGGAACAAATTTGTCTTTTGCAGAGAATTATACCTCTTGTCTATGTCTCTTTCAATGTATGTATAGGTTGAAAATCCTTGACACAAAAATCTCAAACCCACCATATTCCAACACTCAAAACTTTTGAGTTCCAACTTGTTCCCACAATTGGAGAAATTCTGCATCTTGATCTGATAAGCTGGGTATGTCAAAATGCAGGCACTAAAAAAGTGTGATAGTAATTTACTTGCAGCCTGTATGTATAATAAATAACAAATATATGAAAGATAAACTTATGTTTAGATATGTGTCATATCTCTAAGCTTTCTGATTACATACATACAAATATTCCTAAATCTAAAACAATTCTAAAAACAAGCGTGTTCTGGTTTAAGTAGTTGGATGAGAGATTCTCTACTTGCTGCTATCTTATTCCTTTAATAAACTTTATTTGTTAATCTTCTCTGCATCATTTAAATCATTGTATATGCTCCTTAACGTATGATTCCTTAATGATGAAAACAAAATTGAACCCATCCAATCACATTCAATTACATCCAATTTTTCATGTTAACCTGATTATGTTGCTTATAATGTAATATAATAACCTATAATTTTGCTTGAATATTAAATGTTAATGAAATGTTCATTTTATTTATGATGTAAACTCTCTTTCCAGTTGGGCTTTAGAGTTGAACATGTATTGCCAAGTTTATATTTTCTTTGCTCCCTCAAACTATTCATAATTTTACCTTGAGATAATTGTCCTTTGCTAGAAGTGTGGAACTTTGAGGAATAATTGTCTTTTTTACATGGTAATATATAAGATGTGCAGGAGGAATGACTTTGGTATCATACTTTATTGAGCTTGGTAAAAGATTTAATCGTCTAGTTAGCAAATAATACGCTTTCTGCTCACTGCTATATAAAAATTGTTTTGAAAACTGTAGTCTCCTGAAAACTAAACATAGAACTACTATGATCCATCTATCTGACTACTATGTATGAATCCCAGGAATGCTATCAGTGTGTTAAGGAGATATTGTCATTCTCATGATTATAGCACTGTTCATAATGGCAAAGATAGTGGGTCAACTATAGTGTTCATAATAAGATGTAGGAAATACAGAGGATATATAAATAGACAATTATTCTTTCATTCATTAAGAAAGATTAAAGTAGTATAATTTCTGACAATACGGATGGAATTGGAAAACATTACCAAGTGAAATAAGTCAGTCACGGAAAAACAAATACTGCATATTCTTATTTTCATGTTGAAGCTTAAAAAGGTAGGGGAAGGAGAAGGAAGTTGAATAGCAGGTACCAAAAAATATCACATAAGAGGAATAAGTTCTAAGGTTTCTTAGTTCAGTAAAGTGACTACAGTTTACAATAACTTGTCATATATTTCATAAAAAACTAGAAGAGAGAAACTTGAAATTTCCCAACAGAAAAAATGATGAATGATTAAGAAGTTGGAAATTTCAATTGCACTTTTTTGATCATTATACACCATATAAATGTATTAAAATTAAAGTCTTTTCAAAGTGCTCAGTGTAATTCATTTCAATTGCTTCATTTTTAGGAGAAGAACTGTATTTAATGATATTTATATGTGTTTTTGAGGAACAATGTAATGTTTTAATTTATGTACATATTGGATAATGATAATTCAGAATAAATAACTTATCCATCACCTTGAATTATTATGTTTATTAAGGTTTAAAATTTCATAAAATCGTATGTAGTTTGAGTTATAGAGAACATATTACTTTTTATATCCTTCTTCCTGTGTCATAAAACACAAGATTTATTCCTGCTTTGTCACTGTGGTGTTAAACCCATTGACTGATTAACTTTTCTCCATATTCCTTCTTCAGAATTCTTTTCAGTCTCTAGTAATCACTGATCTAATCTATGAGATCGACTTTTCAGATTTTATATAAGCATGAGAACATGCAGTGCTTGTTTATGTGCTTGATTTGCTCTAATTACTATTGTCTTCTAGATCTACTGTTTTATTTAAATGAAAGGATCTCGTAACTTTAAATGCTCAGTTGTATTGTATCACTTATATATGCCACATTTCCTTTATCTACTCATCTGCTGCTAGACATATCTTGAGAATCATGAACAGTGCTGAAATAAACTGAAATTAGGAATGTCATTTTGGCTGGGGATTTAGCTCAGCAGCATAAGCGCCTGCCTGGCAATGTGAGGTCATGGGTTAGATCCCATTACCAAAAAAAAAAAAAAAAAGTCATTTTCATATCTAAATTTCATTTTCTGTGACTATACATACAAGAATTATGCTGTACAGTAGATCTACTTGTAGTTTTTAAAGGAACATCTATACTATCATATATTGTCTCATTAATTTACATTCCTAGCAACAGGATATATGAGTTACCATTTTCTCACCTCTGCAAAACTTGTTGCGTTTGCCTCTTTTCATGCTAACCCTTCTAACTGGGATGAGCTAGTACATCATGTTTTTGATTTACATTTTTCTGAATATTAGTGAAGTTTAATTTTTATGATCTGAATAGATATTTATCATAAAAAGGGATAAATGGTCAATGAATATGGAAGTATTTTTATCTTTATTATTACTTCCTAAAGTCTTTGAAAATTTTTGTAATAATAACTATATTTTCATACAGAAATCAGAAGTAAAGAAATTTATTAAAACAAAGATAACATGTTAAGACTATAACAATATTGGGAATCTGGCCTAGATCCCAATCTCCCAAACGAGTGTATGATAAAAGCCTAAATAGATGAGATAAGTGGTATGATTTTAGGGCTCTAAGAGGATCAAAACCCTCTGCAGTGTTCTGGGACTCTGGTTGCTAAGGCTGGGGATGCCTCTGGGCAGCCTGTATTTATTATCTTTTTCAAATAATTCGGGAAACTTAACAGATCTTGGGAATGGTTTCAGGATTTTGTAAATAACAAATCATGTTAACAAGGAGGAGTATCTTAGGAGAAGGTCTCCATGCTGCATTTCACTACAGGGGTGAAATGCCTGCAGCTACAGTCTTTATTTAGTTCACTGGAGTTGGAGCCAGGCGTCCTCAGCAGCTGTAACATCTCGCCCCAGCCATCCCTGAAGGTGTGTTCAATTTCCAGTTTCAACGGCTTCCAATATAACAAGTAAAGAATTTTGTCTCTCCTTTCATTTGTTTTAGAACATGCATTTATTTTTTATTCCTTTATTTATCAAATGTTTCTGGATAGTTACTCTTTTGAATGAAATTTTCTCTCAGTAAAATTTGTAGTCTAGTTAAGAACACAGATGATCAAATATAAACAAAGATTTGTAATACTGAGACGATATGTCATATGTCATGAAATTAACTGGAAAGCTGGTATGATTAAAAACAATAGAATTGGGTTGAGATCTATTCACCTAGTGTAGTTGATGGAGGTGTTATAGGGAAAGAGACAAGGACAAAAAGTGAAGGATGAGAAGACAAAGAGATAATGGGGAAAAGAGTGTTTTACGCAACAGAAATAGCCCACTTGCTGCCATGACATTGTATGTTCATGTTGTCAGCATTCTACATCTTCTTTTAAAATTATCTCAGAAAAGAAGAATCAAGATATGTTATGTAGAGTTACAAATCCCCTATAACGAGTGTGATCTTATGTGTATCTAAAGTGTACCAATAAAATTGATTTTTCAAATTATCTCAGAAAAGAACAATCACTTCATGTTTCAACACAGGGAAGTAGAAAAAATACCTTCATTTCATAAGAAATTGTAGCTTAAAAATGTAAGGCCTGAATTCCTTAAGATCCTAAGAATTTTTTTGAAGTAACATAACAATTAACTCAATTGAAAATCAGAATTCTAACTGCTTCACAGGGAAAAACTGTATAAAGGTACCCACACTAGAGTTTAGGCCTCACCTTATGAGGTGGTTTATTCAGCATAAAAATTTTCTGTGGGTCAGAGCAATTGCTGCTTTAGTGCTTCAAATCAAACATAGTCTGGCATTTAGAGATGAAAAAATAAATATTTGCAAACAGTGGTTGAATTGGGGAGACTGTTCACCATGGTTCTCTTCGAGGATTTTTAAAATCTTCTATTTTATTACTATTTCTGAATTTACCAATAAAAACATTCACCATGACCACCAAGAAGGGATTTTAAGAGAAGCTATCATTTAGTTCTGTGAATGCTAAAGAAGAAACTTATAGACTAAGAAAGTCCCTGGAAGACTTCACTTCCTAAAATACACAGCCCATTGCAATTGTCTATCAGTCACCAGGAAGACTTTTGTTTCTAAAGCTAGGCAGAAAGGACATACTGAGTAATAAAGACATTGCTTACAATTAATAAAAAGATATGATACTTGACTTAAAGATTGTAAAAGATTTATTACATAGGATTTTTGGGAAAACTTTAAGTATACATAATTTAAAATTCTGTGATTTTTACTATACAATAATGGACTTTTAGAGTACATTAGACGACCATAAGTATTTCCTCTTTTATTTCACTGTTAGGTTAAATACATATATGCCTCAACACATATATTTATTCTTTCAGGTGGATACCTCTCTGTTTTTGTTTTGTCTTTCTCTCCCTCTTGGAGCAAATTAAAGGATAAGGATGCTTATAAAGGAAGGAATTGGAATAACACACAAAATTGCTTGAAATTGAGACTTTTATCCCATATCATTTAAAGGAAATGACTAGGGTAGAGCAAAAGGAAACTGAAATACAAGTCCATTTACCAGATAGTATTGAAGAGTCTAAAATTATATCTCTGAGTTTTATTTTTTCTTATTTTTTCAAAGACTCTTGATTAGGACAAATGCTAATTAGTTGAGATATTTACATTTTTGTAATAAAAATTATCCAGGATGTGGCAGTATAACATTTCACAGATATTGCATATATTCAAGGTATATGAGATTCTGGGTTCATTTCCCTGCAATGCCACCAAAAATTGTGTCTTCATATTGTGGACATTCTTTGGATCATAAATATCTCTCAAAGTAATAGGGGCAACTGGACCAGTATTTATGGATAGGTTGAAAAGGGAAGCTTTAATAAGTGAAGAAATACAACTAGAGATCAAGTCCAGGAGGGAGAAAGTTCAGAAACACTTAGGTAAATAGCAGGGTGCTTCCCCAATATAAAACTGAGAGCGTTGGGGACACCCAAAAATACACAGTACATCCTGGGGGAGTAAAAGGGGAGCAATAGTCCTAAAAAAGACAGCAGAATTATTTCTAATAGTGTATCAGGAATTAAAACCCTTATTACTCACACCACTCTGCTTGGATGGAACTTGTTCCGTCTTAGTTTGTATACAAGCACTGGATCTGAGGGCACAGACAGCTGTCCTGAAGGTATTAGGATATCGCACAGTGGACATCTTTATTTTCCTATTAACTTAATCTGGATCCGTATATGACTTATACTGTTATATCATGACTGATCTTAGTTAAGTCTGATTTGTTTGATTGCTGCTTATTATTGACAGATTTTATTCAAAACTGTAGGTTGATAGTATCAAGTTGGAGAGTATAGACAACTCTACTGAAAATGACAGTCATTCACTACTATATCCATTCTGATTTTATTACTACCTGTTTTTGCAGCTCTACACTATCTACAAAATTGTATTTCTATTAATTCTGTTATATACTGATATGTTAAATTATACTTTATCTGATGATATAGCGAATTCTGTTGATGATAACAAGAGACAGCACAGTGACCATGGTAGAAATCCTTGTACAACAGTTTTATATGTCTTTTTAGTTTTATGTGTCTATAGCAATATGTTTTTGTTCTGTCCTGCTTTGTTCTGTTTCTCCCTCTAATATAGAAAGGTAAGAAGTACATGTTAAGACTCATGCTTGTGTAAAACCTATAAAGAGTTTATGAGAACTGGTCTTATGACATGATGAAATGAACAAATACTTTGAAGAAAAAAAGGGGCACTGCAGTACCCAGTGCTGATTCTGGAGTATCATGATGTGAAATCCAGCAATACTATTAATCTTTGTTCAGGATGATTTTAATCTGCTGTTTTGTTTGGTCTCAACATAAATGAAAATATGGATAGATTCGTACATGTCTAAGTGTATAAGGAATGATAGCCATATTACTTAGTTTTTGTTGGATAGTTGAAAAGAACTCTTTGCAGTCTTCCTGGTTGAATTCCCATTTATATGTTCTACTTTTTTATCTTGATCAATTATTTGTGGGGGGACAATATGTAGACATCAACTAGTGATTTATTACTGTTTATTTCTTTTCTTTGAAAGTATGTACAATTTCTACCTATTTTCTGTTTTGTTTTGTCTTTCTTTAAATAAAATTAAAAATAAATAAGTAAATATCTCTCAAAGACTCTATGTAAAAGGCTTTGTCAGAAGGTGATAGGACCATTAAGAGCTAGAGTCTAGTAGAAACAAGTTAGGTCACTGAGGGTTGTGCCCTTGAAGGGGATTTTGAGCCTCAGTCCCTTTTCATCTCCTACTGATTCTTGGCTGTCATGAAGCAAGCAGCTTGTGCCCTGTGGCGTGGACCTATCAGCGGGTTGTGTCTCACTACATGCCTAAAGCAGCAAGACCAAGGGATGGGGCATTAAAATCTCTGAAATCGTGATCCAAAATAAAACTTCCTCTTTGAACAAAATCAAGACATAGGTTTTAATCCCTACGAAACTCTCTAATGCCCTTTGATGGTCACTGTGTCCATTTCCCATCCCCACTCTTCCTAGCCTGCCCTTCTACCCTGGCCCTGCTGAGTTCGAATCTTGCAGTGTTCTCCAGTGATCTACTTTCCACAAAGATTTGGTTATATTTTCTAAACCTTCATTTTAAAAGAATCATTCACACAATATGTATTCTTTGTATGTAGCTTCTGTTAATCAATGTGATTTCAAAAGCCATTCAGGCTGTACTGATCAATGATTTGTTCTTTTTGTTGCTGAAGGCTATTTAACCATGTAGATGTATATTTATTTCTGCATGTATATTTATTCCCATCTGTGAATATAACGAATAAAGGTTCTATGAATACTCTATTTCAAGTCTTAGTATACATACAGTAAATATAAAAGAGTAGAATTTCTAGGTCATGTGGTAAATTTATATTTAGCTTTATAACAAACTAAATTGTTTTCGAAAGTAGCAATACCACTTTATATTCCAAACAAATTAATGTAAAAGTTCTAGTTATTCAAATCCTTGGCAACATTTGGTATTACATGTTTCTCTTATTTTGTCATTCTAGTGAATACCTCTTTGTGTTTTAGCTTGCAATTCCTTGCTGAATGATAATGTTTTTCATGCTTTCATATGCTAATGAAGTGCAGTTTATTAAATATTCTTTAGAATCCATGCTGTCTTTGCCATATCTATAAAATTTTTGGCTGGAACTTTTACCTGTCATTTTAAGTCAGTAAATTTTCAATTTTCCATGTGGAGCATCTTCAAAGCCAAAAACAAAAGTTCTTACCTATACCAATAGCAATTTCTTAAGAGCAAATTATTTTCCTGGTCTGCATGCTTTTGAATGCTTTCCATGACATTTAAATAGTTTGTTTTAATTTTTGTGCAACATTTGCAAATGTTTATTAAGCTTACAATGTGATACTATGATTCAACTGGTACAAAAATAAGTAAGCTCATCCTTGACCTCAAAGGACATGACTGAAGAAGAAGGGAGAATATCACAGAATCACATTTTATTAAAATTTGAGCTACCGAATAAATAAAAAACATTATAGTGAACAGCCATCATGATGAGATACTACTGAGAAGAAATAAGTATTTTCTTCAGGTTAATATTTTGTTTATGGGCCAAAATGTGAAGGAAAGAATAATACTTTCACTAAATGCATAGTGTGGGGTGTTATGGGAAGTGTGTTTCTTCTTTTTCGTATAATGACTTCTCCACTTTTCATTCTACACACATACACACGTACTTTGTTCTGTAATTTTAATGCCACATTATGTTTTAGAAGATACATAAATTTGAACAAAATAAATATAATAGGAAATTTTAAAATGTCTAAAACCTCGAGTGGCAGAACATGTCTGTAATCCGAGCACTCACGAGTCTGGGGCAAGAGGATCATTATGAGTCTGATACAAGTCTGGGTTGTATTGTGAAATCAAGGTTTATCTGAACTGTATCTTAGGACCCTGGCTCAAATTATCACCTCAAAAAACAAATCTCTATAATTGGCATCATTTATTTTATAGTTTGGTGACAAAATACAACATGTTTTTTCTCTAGACCAGAACTTTCAAAATATAGGCAATTGAATGAAAAAAAAAATGCCATCTCATAGTTTGTATAGTCAATCTCAGCGGTTCCATTAAACTGACCCCAGGACTTCAGTCTCACACTTTGCTACATCGTCCTTACTGACAGACACAGAAGCCCAGGATCTCTACATATGATCTGTGTGAGATACAAAAATGGAGTGCAGGTTTGCTCTTCCAGAATTTAAACTCTGATTTTCCTACTATCAGTAAGAAGACAGTAGCTACCACATGAACCAAAGAACTGTCTTTTTCTAGGAGTGCTCACAGGAAGGATTATCCTTAATTATGCAAGAATAGTACCATTGTACACTATTTCAAATGTTTAGTGAATATGAAGCACATCTAAAAGCAAATAAAAACATGTAATTTTTTTAACAACTGAAGTTAGCAGCAAGTTAGTGACCAGACAGAGGTTTGTGGCCAGGGGAAGAAAGCCATAGTAGACTATGAGGAATATGAAGATATTCAGAGTCCAGGCTCTGGACAGAAATCTGCATAGCCTCTACAGATGTACCTAACAATGTGGACTTCAGGGTCCCTCCACAACAATGACAGCAGCTCTGATTTTCAATCCACAGTTCTCTGTTAACTCTGCTTCTCTCGTAGGTCATTAACATTTGTGTGTGTGTCGCACCGTTGTCATCATCTCTTAAAACAGACACGATATTATGTGCATTGCTAGCTTTATCTAGACAGAGCAATACCATTGTGAGACAGGAGTGCATAACTGAAGTTTAAATAGAATAAATAATCAAGACTTCTGGAAGACAACTCATCTGTCTTGGTAAAAGGAACGTATAATAAAGGCTAGCATGAAGCTTAACATTTAGAGACTCAACATGTGAATGTCTTCAGATTTCATCATACAGAAAACAAAGAAATATTTTATTGGTAGTAGGGATTCAAAAATAAAAAGGAAGGAAAGAAAAGGGATCCAAACTTTAGGGGTTCTCTGACTTATATGACAGAACACTATTTTTACAATGCTGATAAAGTCATTGACATAGATTGCTTATGAACATGGCTTCATGTTCTAAACTTTTGTTAAAAATTGTGAAGCAAACAAATAGCTGGGAGGTAAATATAACTTGATGGTTAGGCTCAATTAATCTCAAATATCCTTGCTTGGTTATTATTACTCAACTAATTTCATGATCATTTTCCTTTTATAGAATTGAAATCTTTAGATTGTGAGGCATAAATATATATGACAGTTATTTATCACATATCTACATAGGCCCAGTTGGGTTTACTGTTACATATACAATGATAAAATAAATGAAAAATTTAGAATCCTCCTTAAAAATTCCCATTCATTTATTATACATGCAGAACTTTGAATGTATAACAAATAAGGGTTAAATGGTTTGAAAGGTTAGTGTGGTCTTCTATTAACAGCTTAATAGAACTAAACAAACATTTTCTGTAGAGCTTGTTCTAAGATTTGCAAAAATAGGTGAGTATTTGGTCTGATTGGTTCAGAGGGAAATCAAACCTGAAATATTTAGCACCATGGCAGTTTTTGAGGCCTGTCCTTTGAAAGCTTTAGTTATCTGTGAGTTCTCTAAAAAGCAATACTTGGTATTTCCTCACATCTTAACATATGCATCTGTCAGATTTATTCATTCATTTATTGCACACCTGATATATCCTGGACATATTCCTCCCTGAACTTGTAACAAAATGAAAACTTTGCCTCCTAAGGGAGAATATAAGATTGACAAAGTTATATACCTTGTTGGATTAGAATAGAAATTGAACATATAAAGCAAAAAATGTCACATGATCAGACCTTGAAAATTATTATGAACATACTCAGTTTGAAGGCTTGCACACCTTTTCAAAAATATCCAAAACAAACATATTGTTCTTTATCATTTAGAACAGATTGTTGATATTTTTGTTGACTATCAGAAAATCAATTTGCCTCAGTCTCCAGGTTTTATGAAATATGCTCATGTTAAAAGTGGTGTCACATTCAGCAATACAGGATGCTTCTACTACAGAAGATAAGATTCAAATCTTACATGTCATTGTCACCACAGAGTTGTCACTCCTTCAGTATCAGCTATTTATATTACAGGACAATATTTTATCTTTTCAGTTTTTTCTCAGTTGATTATTATGGATACTCTTTGGCCATACTGAATTTAGACAGAGAATAAAGAGTTTGTTTGTTTGTTGGATTATAGTCAGTGTTTTTATAACATTAGATCATACTCTATTGCATAAAGCCATAATCTAAATCTCAGGATTACTTTTAAAAGTACTTATTACTTAATATTATGTTAAACTCACATTTTTTACTTTAAGTATATTTTAGTCAGTATATGTCATTAGCTAACATAAAACTATTTGCCTGACTTTTCCAAAACATAGTTGGTTATCAATAAAATTAGAGTTTTAGTCTGGGCATATTAATAGAAAAATGAAAACAAAAACAAATTTTAAATGATACTTATGTCTTTATTTTGTTATCTTTACCAACTCTAGGTATCATCAAGGCAATCTAGTAAGGAAAAGAGTCTCTTTCTGATTTACCTTCTTTCATTACGATGGTTTCTTTTTTTAATGTATTTATACTTTCTTGTTTACTACTTAAATACATATTCATGTATCCATAACTTTAGTCACATTTATGACAGTATTTATTTGGCTCCCTTTGATTTATAACAACATATGTTGGTTAGTTTCCCTGTTGATGAGACTAAACACCCAACACCCCTAACTGCAGAGAGGAGCTATTCAATTGGCTCATAGTTTCCAGAATTTCCATCTATGGTTTTGCTGGCTCCAAGAAAGAAAGATGGTGGTAGAAGGTCATGCTGGAGCAAGGTTGCTCATTTTATGGTGGACCTGAAACAGTATGGGGACAGTTCTAGAGAAGAAGGGAGCAGGGACCTGATACAGTAACCAAGTCATGCCCCATCCAGATGCAACAAGAAGCAGGCTTTTGTAACTCCCTGAACAGCTCTAAAGCCAATCACAATGACAACACAGCTTAATTTGCACACAACACTTTATAACATGACCATTATCTTTGATATAATTTTCAGTAATTGAGTAAACTTATAATTTGTCATTAAATTTTGTTTATATAGTTTTATGTTATTTAATTTATATTGTTTATACTGTTTGTGTCATTGTTTGAGGTTTTTAAAAAATTTTTCCTCTTTTATTTCTATAGTTGAGTTGTACCTCTTCCCAGCTAAAAATATATGATACTAAAAAATGTTGTTTCTTTTACTGTTGTATTTTACAATTGAACTTTAAAATTTCTGGTATGTAATTTAGTCTGTCGTATAAGGCATAAATACAATATTCTTTTCAGGGGTTTTGATAGACAGAGGCAGTTAGCAGCTGTTTGTATTCCCAGTGAGATTTGAGGACTCATGGCTCGGCAGAGGGAAGTGAGGTTAGCTGATGGCTCCTCCAGCGTCCACCTCAGCTTCCCAGCCAAGGGCATTTCTTGGAATTGCTTCTGGCGAGCAATGAACAAAACAGTTGTATAAATGCTTGGCTTTTTCTATTCAGTGCAGGATTATCTAATGAGTTTATGATCCATCTTTCACTTTTGTGCTGGTAGACTTGTAAAATTTGTACCCTTGTCTAACAGTTCTTTCTGCCCAGTCTTATTTCCAACTTTCCTTTTTGAGCATCATTTCCTAGTAAATGGTTATCTATCCAAATTCATCTCAGTTTTACTTCCCAAACAATCCAACCAGCAAGCAGGTTTACCAATTAATTGTTGTATCCCTATTAAGATGTAACTTCTAGCAAGATGGACATGATTGGTTCTTCTGGAGATTAGTTTCTAGGGCCCTGATCTTTTCATATATTCTTTTGAAATTAAATAGTTTAAATTGATGGTTGACTAATAACTAAATTAACATGTTACCAAGATGAGGACCCCTTATCCAAAATGTTTAGAAATAGATATGCTTTGGAGGTTTTCAGATTCTGAAACATTAACAAAAACATAATGAGTTATCTAGAGGATAGGAACAAGTCTAAACATAAAATTTACTTATATTTCTTATCGATCCATACATAGTATAAAGGTAATTTTGAATAATAGTTTAATAAGTTTATTTATTGAATTTTAGTACTTATGGAAAAATGAGAAATTTAAATCTGTAATGTATATTTATATATCATAAACATGTATCTATGTATATTTGGTATACACAAATATTTTTCTATACAGATATATAAAAAATTTTTTTATAAACATACAATATGTAATAACTATGACAGGATGACCACATATTTGCCCTTTCAAGATTCTTTATGAATATTATCCGACATTGCCAATTTTTTATTCAAATAAAATTCAAACATTAAAATAATTTCAAAGAAGTTATTGGGCTCTTGCTTTTTGTATCCAAGAAAATATGTTTTTTTTATCCCTTATATAAATATTCAAATTGTTCTTAGAAAATCATGTCAATTATTTAATATATAGTTTCCACACTTATTACTGTAATTTGTAGTCCTATGTCTTTTGTAAATTTAATAGGTAATTTTGAGTGATTGGTTACTATCACAAACAAAAGCTTACTGATGTTCAATGCTGAGTTTTAAATTACCTGGATTACTTAACTTTCTAAGGAGCTATTTTGTTAGTCTTAGGCTTTCCGTGGAGTGAATGTCTTATGTGTGAACATTTTAGGTTGAAGAAGACAATAGGAGATGGCACCAAAAAGTGCAACTTCTAGGGTACAGAAGAACTGTTGGGGATGGCAGCGCCATCTGGAGAAATAAGCAATCTTGGACTGTAGGGTGACTTATGGCAAGAGATCATACAATGGTGGTCATGTAGAGGGATGGGGAGGGGTGGAAACAGCACAGGAAGCTTTAAGTAGTGGAAAGGGTGCCGTAAGTACAGTTTAGAAGAGACCAGCAAGAAATTCAAAGAAAGCAGAAATATGAACAAATGTGTTATTTATTCAAAAGATACCTCTTCTGATGAAGGAGAGAACAAAGAAAGGAGTAAGATTGACACCTAAGCATTTGTCATATGGAACGATCGATCCAGCAGTCTTTATTCTGTCTTGTAGGCCCACTTATGACCTCCATGCTCCCTCTCAAATCCTGTCTGCAATCACTTTTCACCTTCTGAGTTCTCAAAGAGGGCATGCTGTTTCTTGGCTGAGATGCGTATCTCCGGAATAACCACAAGACACCTTCCCTCTCACACAGCCCTGTTTCTGCAGTGCGCGGCAGGCCTCATGAACTCACCAAGAATAGGAATCTCATTGGTTTCTATCACTATGTTTTACTCATTTATTTACAACTTAGAACAACGAGAAATCACATCACTTTTTATTTACTCACCACATCCCTCACTAGAATACGTCCTACAAATTCAAAGATTTAATTTGATTTGTTCACTGCTAAGTACCTACTGCACAAGATAGCACTGCATGCAGTTGTATCCACTGAATACAAATGTAGTGACAGATGATTAAGTTGAATTGGGGGACATTCAAATTGTTCTATTATTGTGGCAGACATTTCTGTTTAGTGAGGCTGTATGTGTTTGTTGAATAAAGATTAATAGTATAGTTATCTATCTTGTACATATTTGCAAACACACACATTTATGAATGTATACATATGTATATATTTAATCTTATCCTTTATTTTGTCCTTTATCATTTTCCAGTTGTTCTTTCCTTTTGAGCACTTTCTTTCCTGTTTTTTTTTTTCTCAATATCTGTTGTACATTTTGCATCTTACTTACATTTTTTATACTAGGAAGACAATACAATATTTACATGTATGAGTCATTTATTTCTAATGAATATGGTCTCTAGTTGCACCCATTTACCTATAACAACCTCAGGTTTAGTGTTTATAGCTGAGTAATGCTCCAGTGTATGAATATATCACATTTTTCTTTATGTATTATGTGATTGATGGACATTTGGGTAGTTTCTAAGGTTCAGCTGTTACAAATGGTGCCATAAACATGGGTGCACATATATTTCTGTGGCATGGTATTTTCTATTTTTCTGGGAAGAAACCCAAAAGGCAAATAGCCTGACTGAACGGGACCTCCAATCCTAGTTCCTAGTTTTTTTTTTTTTTTTTTTTTTTTGTTTTGTTTTTTTTTTTTTTTTTTTTTTTTTTTTTGTGGTACCGAGGCTAGAACTCACAAACTTGCATTTGCTAGGCAGGTGCTTATGCCTCTGAGCTAAATCCCCAGCCCCTAATCCTAGTTTTCTTTGAAGAATCTCCACACTGATTTCCATAATGGCTGTACCAGTCTACACTGCCACAGTGTAGAAGAGGTTTTTTTTTTCTTTTTTTTTTTTTTTTTATCCCCAGAGCCCTGCCAACATTTTTTATTGCTTAACTTCTTAATGACAGCCATTCTTTCTGGAGTGAGATAGAATCTCAGTGTTGTTTTAATTTTCATTTCTCAAATGACCTGTGGTGAATATTTCTTCATATATTTATTTGACATTGGTATTTCTTCATCTGAGAAGTGCATGTTCAACTCAATGCCTCTTTTTGGATTGGGTTCTTGAATTTGGGTGTGCCTGATTTGTAATTCTTTATGTTTTCTGGATGTAAGTACTTTGTCTGGTGAGCAGTTGAGTAAATTTTTTCCCAGTCTGTCAGTTGTTTTTCACCCTGCTTTTGATTTATTTAGATGTGCAAAAACTTTTTTAATATAATGAGATCACAGTTGTTGATTTGTTGAAGTACTTCCTGTGCAGTTGTGTTTTGTTCATAAACTCTGTCTAGTCCTATGTCATGAAGATTTCCACTTGTCTTTCAGTGTATTTAGTGTTTCTTTTGCAATATTTAGATCTTTGATCCATTTGACTTTAATTTACTGCATTGTGATAGACATGGGTCTATTTTTAGTCTTTGGCATGTGTAAATTCAATTGTTATAGCACCACATATTGAAGATACTATCTTCAGTGAACTTGATTGGTCCCGTTATCAAAGATAAGGTGGCTGAATGTCATTGTAGTTGTGCTTTTATCTTCTAATATATTCCACTGATCCTCAGATCTCATTTTATTTATTTTTTGCCAGTACCATGCTGATCTTATCACAGTAGCTTTGTAGTATAATTTCAAGTCAGGGATTGTGATGCCTCCTGCCTTGCCTTTGTTGCCCAGGATTGTGCTTGATATTCTATGTCTCCTTTATTTCCAAATGAATTTTAGGAATGTTTTCTGTAGCTCTGTGAAGTATGCTAATCATATTTTGATTAGGATTGTATTAATCTGTATAACAGTTCTGGGAGTATAGCAATTTTCACAAAGTTGGTTTTTCTTATCAAAGAGAAGGGGATGTTTTGTATTTTCTAATATCATCTTTAAACTCCTGTTCCACAGTACTATAGCTTTCTATATATAAATATTTTATAAATTTTATTAGATAGATTCCTAAGTATTTCATTTTTTTATGCTTGTAAAAGGTGCTATTTCCATAATTTTTCTCTCAGTGGGTTTGTTGTTTGTGTACATGAAAGCTATTTATATCTGAGTATTGATTTTATTTTATCCAAATATGGTACTAAATTTTCTTATTAACTCTAGCAGTCTTTTGGTGATCTTCTATGTAGAGTATCCTGTCATCTGCAAATAATGGTATGTTAACATCTTCCTTTCCTATCTTTGCTCCTTTCATTTCTCTCTTGTCTAACTTTTCTAGCTAACACTTCCAAAACTATATTGAATAGGAGTTGTGATAATAGACATCCTTGTCTTGTTTCTGATTTTAAAGTGAAGGCTTTCATTTTTGGTCCACTTAGTATAATATTGGCTGTCTTTTTTTAAATATCAAATTTACTGCCTTTATCAAATTGCAGTAGAGACCATCTATTCCAAATTTCTGTAAGGTTTTTTATCATGAGTTAGTGTTGGATTGTATCAAAACCTTTTTGATGAATCTATTGAGATTATCATGTGATTTTTGTCTTTGATGTTGTGGTGTATTACATTTATTGATTTGCATATCTTGAACAATTCCTGCATTCCTGGGATTAATCCTACTTGGTCTAGTGTATAATCTTCTTGGTGATTGGCTGCATTCTGTTTGCTAATATTTTGTTGAGAATTTAGTTTCTATTTTCATTCAGAAATTGGGTCTATTTTTTGGTTGGGTTTTTCTCTGGTTTTTGTATGAGAGTAATACTTGCATCCAGGAATGGGTTAGGGAAAATTTCTTCCCTTTCAACATCACTAAATAGTTTGAGGAGTATTGGCATTAAATCTTTGCTAAATTTCTTATAGAATTCAGTTGTAAATCCATCAGGACCTGGGCTTTTCTTTGTTGGTATGTTTTCAATTATACTTTCAATTTCAGAAACTAAAATTGGGTTATTCAAAATTATTTATATCTTCTTTATTCAGCTTTCTAATTCATATGTTTCTAGGAATCTGCCCATGTTTTCTGTGTTTTCCACCTTATTCAAGTAAAGATTTTTGAAGTATGCATTGATGATCTTCTGAATTTCCACAGGGCTTATAGTAATTTTACCCTTTTCATTCCTCACTGCATGAATTTGAATTTTGCTTTCTTTTTCTGATAAAGTTAGTTAGAGGTTTATCAATTTTGTTTATTCTTTCAAAGAGCCAATTCTTGGTTCATTAGTTATTTGTATTGTTTTCTTACTCTCAATTCATTAATTTCTGCTCTTATCTTTATAATTTCCTCCCTTCTATGAGTTTTGGTCTTGACTTGCTATTCTTTTTTAAAAGTTTGAGGTGCAGCATTAGGTTGTTTATCTGTGCTTGTTATGTTTTCTTGATATAATAATTCATTTCTATATGTTTCCTTCTTTGGATATATATTCCTTGTGTCCCATAGGAAATGTATTCATTGTATTTCACAGATTCCAGTAAGTTGTATCTTCATTTTCATTTAATTGTAGATATTGTTTAGTTTCTTCTTCAATTTCATCTTTGAACCATTGTTTGTTCTATGTGCTAAAGTAGTTTTTGCTGTTTCTTTTGCCATTGATTTCCAATTTCAGTGTATTATGGTCAGATGATATGCCTGGGGCAATATCAATTCCTTTGAATTTACTTATGCATGTTCTATGGTCTAATATATGATCTATTTTAGAGAATGTTCCATGAGAAACTGAGAATTATTTTCTGATGTTGTTGGATGGAACACTCTGTAAATATCTAGTAAGTTCATTTGTTCACAGGTTGGATAGAGTTCTGTTATTTCTTTGCCCATTTTTGTCTAGTTGATCTATTTCTTTGTGACTATGCAGTATTAAGGTCTCCTGTTACAACTGTGCTTTTGCATGTTTGATTTTTCATGCATATTGTATTTTGGCTCATATAGTTGGGTGCTCCCATATTTGGTATATGAAAGATTGTTATCTCTTCCTCTTGAAATTTTTCTCTAGTGAGTAGGTAGTGACCTTCATTATCTCTTTTGAGCATTCTTAACTTGAAGTTCACATTGTCTGAAAACAGAAAAGCTACCTCTGCTTTCTTCTGGGTTCCTGTTGCATGTAATATTGTTTTCCATCCTTTGACTTTTAGTCTACGAGGTTTTTTTTTTTTTTTTTTTTTTTTTTTTGCATTAGATGTATTTCTTGCAGCATAGTTTTGGTCTTGTTTCTTGATCCATTCTGCAAATATAGTTCTTTTAACTAGTGAATTGAGGCCATTTGCATTGATGGTTATTACTGGTACGTACTGGGTTATCTTTGTCAGTTTGTTTTCCTGTTGTAGGTTACCCAGTTTTCTCCTTTGTTTAATTGCTATCCCTATTCATGATTTGTTTCTGTTATTGTATTGAGAATTGTGGTCACTTTTATCTCTATATAGAATATCGTTCAGTACTCTTTGCAGGGTTGGTTTGGAGAATGTGAATTTCTTCAGTTGTTGTTTTTTGTCATGGAGGTATCTTACTTTTCCATTAATTTAGAGACAGAGTTTGGTAGGGTACATCAATTTTGGCTGAAAGTTGTTTTCTTTCAGAACTTGAAATACTTCACTCCAAACTGACTTGAGGGTTTGTGTTTAGAAATAGGTCATAATTTGAATGAGAAATCCTTGATAGGTGATCTGTTTCTTTTCTCTAGGAGCTTTCAGTATTCTGTTTCTTTGCTGAATTTCTTGATTATTGTATATCTGGTATGCATGTATTTTGACTATGACAGTTTGGAGTTCAATTGTCTCACTTATCTGTATGTCAGATTCATTTCCTACGAAAGTTTGTACTATTACTTCTGAGACTAGTCTTTTTTTAATGTCACTTGCATTGACTCCTGTAATTTCATTGATGCCTATCAATATGATACTGTTTTTCTTTGCATCATCTTGAAGCTGAATTGTTATTTCATGGTCCCTTGTTACTTTTAAGAGTTCTTTTCTTCCATGATTACTAGCTGGATCCTGTCTTTAGGTCTGGAAATCTATCTTCAGTTTTACTTAAACAGTTTGGCCAATTTTCAGTGGAAATTTTAATTTCCTGGGTATTCCTTTGAATCTGTTTCATGCATTCTATTTCTTTCATATATTGTTCATTCAAGGTTTCAATCATTTTCTCATGCCCTTTTACTTTTTAATGTACATAATGTTTAGCTATGCTGAACAATTCCTTCATTGAGGTTATTATTTCTTTATTTGCCTGAGAGATTATTTCTGATATGATTTCCCTTATAGTTTCATGGATTTGTTTCTTTGCTTCACTTGCTATTATTTCAGAAATTTAACATTTGTGACTTCCAATGTCCTCTATCTTGACTTTTCTTGTACTTGTTCCAGATGGGCTGTGGGTCTGAGATTGCATTTTGTTTCTCATTACGTTATTTTCACCTCTTGGTTAATACTTACTGTTTTTCAATCCCACTAGTCTCAACTGTCCATTGTGTGTGTCTAAAGGTACTACTGTGTGGCTGATGTTCACCCAGTTGCAGGGTCCTGCAATGTAGAGGAAGGGCCAGTCACCTGAATTCCTTCTGCAGGGCTGGTGGGGTTAGTCCTATAGTCTTCCTAGGCTAACTATCTTAGGAATATTGATATGAACCAACTATTGCCTTGCAGTTTTACTGTTGCTGCACACTGTTCCAGGCCAAGAGACTCACCCATCTGCGATGTGTGCCCCAGCTGGCACCCTCCTGAGTCACTGGAGATTCTTGCGGGCTGAGCTAGGTTCCTTCAGGTGGAGTCAGGCCTCACCAATGCTCTTGCCAGCCCAACCAGGATTCTCTGTGTAGAAAAAAGGCTCACTCATGCTTTCTCAGTCTTACAAGGTCCTCCAGGTATGGGGAGGGTTTGCTAAGGCTTATGCCAAGCCACTAGGGTCATCTGCTTTAGGGGGTACTCACTGTGCTCTCACTGTCCTGCAGAGGTCCTCTAAGTGGGAGAAAGGGTTTGCTGAGGCTTCTGCCAGCCCAGCAAGGTACTGAAGGTGGCAGAAGGTGTTGCTGATGCTCCCGTGGGCTGCTGAGGTTGTCCACGCGAGGGGGAGGGGCAGCTGACATTCCCCTCATCTGCCAAGGTATTTTGAATGTGGCAGAGGTGTGCAATTTTTAACATGATAAAATGCTACTTTGGAACTATGCACAATATTTGAAGATTTTTTTCATTTCTTTCTTTTAAAAATTGTTTTAATATATTCTCAAATATTAAATCAATAATTCATTCTGAGAAAAAACTACGGATGAGCACACTATATTAACTTTAAAAATTCTATTTTAAATCCAGTTTTTCAGTACTGTATCTTATTTACAATTTTTGCAACTATATACATGAGTATATTGGTTTGCAATTTAAATATTATAATTTCTTTATTCATATCAGGGTTATTCTATCTTTGAAACATATTGATAAACATATTTTATTTAAAACTTAAATAGGTTTTCAAAAATTGAATTTATATTAAAGTCGTATCCAGGAAAAAATTTTATTAAAATTTATTCATCTGTTTTTCCATGCCTTAATTTGAGTCCTTTTTCAGAAATATTATTTTTGCTCATTCAAAACAAGTTTGTTGAGGCTACTAATTAGTAATATATTAAATTTTTAAGGTTTTATTGTAAATTTCACAAAATATTTAGGTAGCAGTTATAACAATCTTATTCCCACCCAATGCTTTTAGAAAATAAACTCAATTCATGAGACTAGCATGAGTCTTTTTTCCTCACTTTAAAAAAAATATTAGTAAATATTTATACTATGTAATGATCATAGTTTTCATGTGAAGCTATCACATGTACATAACATGACTTCATGTGTTAAATCCCCTTTCCTTCCTTCCTTCTCCTCTGCATCTTTTGATCCGTTTATCATCTGAAAAAGCTTTTGATTAGTTTTTGTTTTGTTTTTTATGTATACTTTGCATTTGTTATATAGAGAAACCATGTTATATTTAAAGTTGTGTCTGATTTATTTCACTCAATATATGGTTTCAGTACACATCTCTTTTCCTAGAAATGATTTAGATGTATCTTATTTTATGGAACAGTAGTACTCCATTGTATGTAAATTCATTTTCTTTATCAGTTCATCTATGGATGGACATATAGGCTGCCTTGAATTTATCTATTATAAATTGTACTCCTGTAACATAGGTATGCATGATCACTGTAATAAGATATCTTTAACTGTTTTGGAAAGATATCTAGAAGAGGAATGAATAGGTAAAATGAAATCACTAATTCCTGTTTTCTGAGGAGTCTCTGTACTGATTTCCATAGTCATTGTGCTAATTTGCATCCCACCAACAATGTAGATTGCTTCTCCATATTCTCACCAGAATTTGTTATTGTTTGCTTTCTAGTTGATAGCCATTCTTCAAAATCTTGATCCCCAAAGATGTTCTGTTTTATCCATTTATATTTCAGAACTTCTGTATATTCGTCTCATATTTCATAGTAATTTTTTCATTTATTAGTTTAGATTATCTATTCACTTGTTGACTTTTCTATGCATGTGATTATCCCCCAGCACTTAATTCTCTTTTCTGTATACTTTTAGCTTATCTATTCTAGAGCATATATGCATTTATGTTTTTAAAATGTGCCTATTAGTATGTGCTTGTACTACATAATAGCTACTTTCATTGTGGGTGTTTGATGCATGTCTATGATACTTCTTAGTTTATTTTTAGCTTTCCCTTTCCCTCCCTATTTCCTTCTCCCCCATCTCTTAATTACTTTCTCATTTGCAATAAATCTGTCTCTAAGTTCTTTTTTATTTTTCTGTTTTCTTATTTACACTTCGATTTCTCAAGAGAAATCATACTGTACTTAAACTCATATGTCTGATTTGTTTCATTTAACATTATGTTTTCAAGGTGCACCCATTTATAGAAGACTCAAATCTATTCTCCATTGCAGCAGAGCAGTATTATATTGTGCATGAATGTCATATTTTCCTTATCCGTTTGTCCATTGATTTTTAAATCACGAGTTTAAATCTGTATCTTGTTCCATTAGTCAGAAATAGCAATTCTAGTCCCAACTCTTATAACAAGGATTTTAACACTCACCAGTTAAGAATAAGAGATGTAAAATGAACCCTCATATTGAAAGGGTTTTGGCCCAGGCCGGATACCGTAGCCAGTAAAGCCAGAAAGCTCTTATCTCCCCCACCCTTAGGAATAGACCTCTGGTGCCAAACTAAGACCAATAGGCTATCTGTGCATCCCTAATGCCCCCCTTGGGTTCCACCCCAGGCCAAGGCTACTTGTGTGCCTCACTCCACATGTTCCATGGAGAGATCGCCAGACCCGGGGTGGAGATGCCACACAACTAGGGGCTTGGAGGGTATCTCTCCCCACATCCTCAAAATAAAGGTCATTTATATTTCATACTTCTTATCTTTTCAGCCGCCACCGGTCCTCCTCCTCTTCCTCCCCTCCACAGTTCTATCAGATGGTTCCCTGACCGGGAACAGCAGGCGAGAGATTCCTGGGGCTGGTTCCCAGTTTTGAATCCCCTGCTATTCAGGACCTACCGGACTGCATCCTGCATTAATTCCTCACTTCTACACTCAGGAGCTTTAAGCTTGTCGCTGCTGGTTCGCAAACAACACCCACCAATTTACTACAGGTGAGCAACTCCCCGGAGATAGCCACTGGGCCAGGCTCAGGTGGATTTTCTCCCCCTTTGCATGGGTTCGTGACGCTTTCATGTCCTTTGGACAGCCCAAGCCAGGGCCTTTCTGGGCAAGCCTGTGTCCACTCTGGACCGCCCACACGGAGAGGCCCTCACGTTTTTCAGAGCTTTTTAAATTCTCACAAGCAGACAGACCAAGCCGGGGCCTTTCTGGGCAAGCCTGTATCCACTCTGGACTGTCCACACTGAGAGACCCTCACATTGTTTCGAACTTCTTAAGGTCTCACGGCAGAGAGGTTACTCGGCCCACATAAAGTCCACTCATGATACTGGTGACGGACAATTTATCAGGAGTTTGGAACCATATTAACTGTTCAGTCTGCAGTGAAAAAAGTGACAACTTTAGGCTTGGCAGACCATGGTCCATGGCTTCATCTGATTGTAGCCCCACTCAAACATGGTATATTATTTACAATTCGGCTCCACTCAGAGATACTATTTTTTATTATTATTACAATTCTCAAGCAACTTTTTAATCAAGGTTAGTGGCCACCTGGTAATTTTACCAGCCTTGTTTATTAATTAAAGCCTACACTAATCTCCTGTTTAAACTACTAAAATTAAGAGATATTTATCAATTCCTTTTGTTGTGAACCATCAGTAATGTTCTAAACTTATTGCCTCTATTGTACTGTGTTGTTGCCAATCTCCTGTGTAACAATTAAGGTTATAAATTCCTTTTTGCTGATATGTTCAAAATTTGTCAGTATTAAATCAGTTTTCATAAATTTATTCATAAGATTGGTAAACCTTTACTATAAAATGTTTCCATTAAGATTTTCCTCCAAAACACAAAAGTCAGACTAAAACCTTTTAGGTAGACTAAAGCCTTTTTTGTTAATTCCACATGACACCCTATAAAAAAGCAGTATGCCATCCAAATAAAGCCTGCTCTCTGACCTAAAATGTCAATATTATACTCCTACATACTTACTTAATTCTACAGGTACCTTTTACTGTAGTTCAGATCTCAAAAAACAAGGCAAAACTTGACCTTTAAGCTCCACAGAGACCTTGATATGGTTTTTCATATTTTAACACTTATAACGCTTGCAGTTCTGAGACAGACAAACCTATACAAGGTGGCACTACCTGCCCCCCGCCCAACGAACCACGCTCAAATGCAGCAGAAGACATCAGACAAAAAAGTGTCTCATCCTGGCGTTCTTTGAGGCCTTACTCCAGGGCTGCTGGGCTGTCCTGGCCACCAGAGAGTGGGTGGGCCATCCTACCTCTAGCCCTCACATAAAATGTCCATACTGCCAGATTTGTCACCGACAAAAATTGCTGCCGAAGACTGAGGAGCTCAGAGCCAACACAGCCCCCTTTGTGGCTGTCCGTCTCAGAATCCAAGTCACATTACAGAGTTGTTCTTAAGTCCTCAATCTCTATGATGGGGTATTGGAGGTCAACCTGTGCCATTTACAAACAGGGCCTATTTTGTGCGGGTCCCAGTCCTAAATCTTAAAATGCTTTTATTCCCTTTTACAGGCTGACCGATAAATTTTGTCTTCTCACTTTGTTTATACTTTTTCAGGATACATAAAATCTGTTCCTACAACCAGGGAAAGTGCTGATATACTTGCTAAAGTTCTGTTACACCAAATCATTCCAAGGACTAAGTTGCTAGACTGCCATTCTGGTTTCACATCACTCAGGCCCTAGATCTGACCATCCTTTTCGTGCTCATCTCTGCCTTACCAAGGCCTCATGGCCACAACTCACCGGTTGTCATGTTTTGTTATCCACTTTGGTTCCTAATTTCTTACATTCTATTAATGATCAATTTTACCGCAGGACTCTTTAACAGTATTGCCTACAGATTCCAACGTCATGCATACCAGAGACAAGCCTTATTGACCTACCTTTTAACTTTTATGCTTTCAGATGGGGGAGTAAGCACCTCTCATAACTTCACTCCTCCTAATCCCACATTTAATTTTCAGAATTCTGCCTTATCATGGAAATGTTTCTACCTCAACATGGTCCTGATAAAATGACATGTCTAAATCAAAGGCACATTCTCTTCTACCTCACCTGGGTCCTTAAATATGACAGTGCCATGTCTCCTCATAACATCTTGTCTTTTTGTTTTTCCAGTCTAACATATGTGCATTCACCAGTAGAGTTGTCCTGGCTAAAACACCTAACACCAGCTTCTACCTGGACATCAACCATCATCCCATTGACTCCCCTAGGCTCCAGTACAGAGCCCTCAGCCAGCAGGAAGTAGTTAAAGAGAAATCTTCACCCCTTTTCATAATAGTCATAAGACGGGATATGAAAGGGTTTTGGCCCAGGCCAGATACTGTAGCCGGTAAAGCCAGAAAGCTCCTATCTCCCCCACCCTACCTTGGCACCAAACTAAGACCAATGGGCTACCTGTGCATCCCTAATGCCCCCCTTAGGTTCCACCCCAGGCCGAGGCTACTTATGTACCTCACTCTACGTGTTTCACGGAGAGATCGCCGGCCCCGGGGTGGAGATGCTGCACCCCAGGGGGTCGGGGGTGTCTCTCCCTGCATTCCCAAAATAAAGGTTATTTATATTTCATACTTCTTATCTTTTCAGCTGCCTTTGGTCCTCCCCCCACAGTTCTATCACATGTGTTATCTACCCAGGTTCACATATCGTTCTGCTACATTTTGGTTTTGTTATTTATTCTTTCTCTCTTTCAGAACTAACTTGAATTCCTCCTCCCTGTCCCCTCTAGGTCTCTTTTCATTAATTTGATTTACACTGTGGTTTAAGTTCCAATTGTACAAAATTTGGAGCCAATTACTTTTATAAAGATTGTTATACAAACCAGCAGTTTACTGCTATTTCTTTTCAAATGTAGTTTTGACATTTGGAAGCCACTGGTACTTTCTCAAGTGGTTGTTGATTATGTTATTTATGTCAGAAAAATCTGTTTGTATAACATTCTTCCCTCACGGTTTCATGAGTTTTCTTTTCCATTTTGACTTTCTAGGAAAAAGAATTGATGGGAACTTCTCTATTGTTATGTAATATGGGTCTTTATTCTTCTAATATTAACAAATTAATCTTTATTTACATCATTTTGGTACAATAACACCTGTTTCAGCAGAGTCATGTACAACATTAAAGCTTTTTATGCTTTACAAAAGTTTTATTTCTCTGCAGTTATTAGTGATGCCAGTTTTTTGGTGATTTAGTTTCTCTTATACAGTATTTGGTAACTGAAAACCAATTTATCCACATGATTTCTAAATTTTCTATCAATAGACTCAGATGTAGAAAGCATTCTGTGAATATTACCTTCCTAAAAGGAGTTTCTTTTTCTGAGGCTTCCTATTGTGTTCAACCACTCCCCATTCATATCTGGGCGTTTCTTGCCTTTATCTTGTGATAACGGCCTGGGCATCTTGCTTTAGGTTTCATTTCCATCACCTACACTTTCAGTTTTGAGGGGGATGTCTTCTAGTATCTTTGTCGAGAAATTTGCAATGTAATCGAATATCTAAAAACTTTTAAATTTGTTTTTGTAAAAAATCCCAAAGTTCCAGAGAAGATTCAAGAACAAATGCAAAGAATATTTATTCAACTCTTTACCCGTGTTCATCTGTGATTCTCCTTTGATTCTCCTTTTTTTTAAGTAACAAAACTTCCTCTATTTTTTGTATTTTTATTATGACAAAGTAACACAATAAACTCACATTTAATTAAATAAGAAAAGCACATGCCTGCCTAGTAACAATAAATGTCTTCATGGGCACATACATATCTAAATAGGTTGAAGTACTATTATCAGTAATGGTGCGTTTTTCTCACAACTGCATGCACCATCTGATACATTCAGGTTTTTCTCAGATTCCCACTTGACTGCACGTGGTAGGCATGAGAGGTAGAATTAGCACTGTGCTGCATCCTCCCCTGCACAGTGATCCGCTGTCACCCATGTGGTCCACACGAGAGCACTTCGTAATCAAGTCAAGAAAAATATCCCTAAAAATCAGGTGATCATGTAGAAAACTCACATTACTAGCTGTCCAGGGCCATATACAACAAACAAATTACACACACACACACACACACACACACACACACACACACACACAAAGTAAAATGTAAGGATAGCCATTTCACTCCAAAAAGATGCCTATGCTTACATTTTACTTTGTCAATTATGAACAAATACATATATATATATATATATATATATATATATATATATATAATTTGTTTGTTCTGTATGTGTTATTTTTGTTCTCTTCAGTCTGATTTTACTGGTACATTTCAGATATACATAATGCTCTATCTATTTTTTGTTAATATTTATTTTACATTTGGGACAAATTGCAAACAACATAGCTCTTTACCTCTGTGTATTTTAGCACGAATATGAGTGGAGAGGTGCTACACATAATCATAATAGAATTATCAGCTTTAGTGATATATCATTCTTTAACACTTTCACAGAACCTGCCATCCACACTCCAAAATCATCAATTGATATCATATTTCTGTTTCAGTGTAGGGATCTGAGAGCATGTGATGTTGAGAATAATTTATTGCTTTTTGCTATTCTGCTTCCCAGAACACGTCTCTTTCTTCTGCTATTTTTTTTTTTTAAGTTTTTCAATCTCTTCTTGCATGTTTCTTATTTTCTTTGAATATCTGGTGCCTATGGATTATCAAATCGTGTTCTAGGACTAACATCAGACAGAATGAGTAGGAACTTATTGCAGCTGGGTGGTTTGTCAAGTGAGAATAATTGCCTCGTTGTGGACAGAGGACTTTGTTCAGTTGGAAGATGCCCAAGTGCCAGAATAAAAGTGGCTTTTTGCATAAATGTGTCCTCTCATTTGTCCTTTTTTTCCTCTAGAAAGTAGTAAATATTCATGTTGTTTCTTTCTGGATACTTTAGTTTTAGTTTTTTCCTGGCACCTTGCATTTCTGTGTGTAGAGAGATTAGTGGAAAGCTAAGTGGATGGAGATATGAATTCACACCTTTTGGAATATCTCAGTCAGCTTGTGGGTAACCTCACTCCGCCTGCTGCCTTCTAAGCCCGGCCTGATCCTGAGGTTTCTGCACCTCCCAGCTCCTCCAGACCAGTGTTCCCTCTGTCATTTCAGCTACTTCAGACTGGTTTTCAGCTTTATCTTCAAATTCAGCACACACTTTATCTTCCACACTCTGTAAATGAGTTCTAAAAAAGTACTATCCTCTGCCCCTAGCTTTCCCACTATTCATTGTAAGGAGGAGATATATTTCTTCTGTATTATTTCATTGACACTTAGGTGGTGGATGAGGAGAAGCAATGTCCTATATTTTGAACTGGACATGGGACTATCACAGTGTGGAAATGATTTATTCTTTCAAGTTTGAAAGCTGGAAAGGGCAATTAAGGGTAACAGTGAGAACATGCTATTTGTGGAAATGTTGATTAAAATTATGACTAGGAATTATTTCTTCATTCAGTCATCTTTAATATTGGCCTCCTACACCAGTATTTTGTGGAATTCATTGGTAATATTTTCAATTCTTTGCTGTTCACTTTTTCAATGTCTTCTTGAGCCAAAGTTGGTAAATTACATAGTAGAAGCAAGTGTATCAATTTCTGTAATATTTTTAATGTTAAGACAAAGAACCGTAATATTCACTTAAATCGATGAGTGCATTACATCTCTGATCTCATCAGTCCTTGCATCCATAACATCGCACCTACTTTTTTTTCCTGCTTTTGTTTTTCCTAATATGCTCGTTATGTTTTTATTAATCAATTATTCTATTTTTGTATTCCATAAAATTGACCTTCAGGGATTTGTTGCCTAGGTATTTTCCTAGAAGAATTAAAAAAATCATAACACAGTGACTATATGTGCTCCCATGTTTATAACAGTCAATTTGTAACAGAGAAATCTTAGAAACAACCCAAAAGCCTATTAACAGAGGAATGGGTAAAAAAGATGCATTCTTTCTATATAATGGAGTGTCATAGGAAGGATGAACTTGAGACATTCATAGGTAAATAAATGCAGGCAACACTCAGACTTATGTGTGTAAACATCACACTGTCTCCCTCGTGTGAGAAGCTGAAAGAATATATAAGATCAAAAATCTGCAAAATAATATTATTAATATTATATACTTAAATGTATAGTAGATATGTTTAAATTTATTATATGTAAAAACAAATTAGAGAAGTAAAAACTGAAATATTAACCTGTATTTTGTTTATTTCTTTTGCTTATCCTGGGTTCATTTTCGTTATAGTCCTAATTTAATCAGCTTGGTATTTGGTTATTTATTTTTATTCCTTCCTGTTTAGCCATGAAAGTAGTGAAAGTTACTACTTTTTTTTCCCTGAGTAATTTTGGCCACATCTCAACATTTTTAAGCAAAACATTTTTCCATTATTGTTATTTTCTAAATATTCTCTGATTATAGGTTTTAGCTCTTTCTGTTTTAGGAAAGAGTTTCATCCAACCATAAAATCCTTTAACCAAACCAGCAAGGAGTTGGCTTTCCTTAGGCATAGCCGGGCTTGCTTGGGCTGTTCCTTACTCAGCTGACTCTGATTTACAGTAGAGCTAGGAATTTCTGTCTTTTCCAAGGTTCTCTAACCTTTGTTTTTTACAATTAGAAAATAAATTGAGCTTGTCCCACCATCTCTTCTGTTGTCTTATAAGGCTGCCTTACTGTTTTAGGAAAGAAAATTTTAAGTTTCTTCTAAAAGTCTTTCTTCTTATTGGTTCTATGGATACTCATAAAGTAGATATTTCATGAAGTTTGCATCTCACTGGTATAACTTCCCTTAGTCCTCAGTGCCTTTGTATTTCTCGAAAATTATAATTACTATTATGTTTTTACCATTTGGTTGTCTATATTAGTTACAGCCAAAGGACATTGGATATTTATACTTACTCTGCTATATTTTTCAACAGTCTAAGCAGAGATTTAAAAACCATTAGCTACTACCTTTTTATTTTGTAAACATTTCCAGACTTTGGCAAGATTATAGCCATGGGAGTGCTATTTATTTTTATGTAGTTATTTATGGAAGAAAAGATATATTATGCTATGTGACCTCTATAAAAGGAAATGTTTGTTTGATGAAGATTAATTCGGTGGAGAGATTAATTATGCTATCAGATTGCATACACTTAGTTTAAAGAAAAACTTTAATAAGTTTAATTAGTAAATTTAAATTTATTAATTTCAGTATGCTATAAAGTATTCATCATTTATGTGAAACAGTGCTTTGGATTTTTAAAGATTTGCTTGTTTCAACTGAATTATATGCCATTTTCAACCTCAGATTATGTCTAGATTGTATAGAATCAAAAATTATGCTGAAGCAACCCTATCAAGTAGAGGTATAAGATTTCTATCAATAACATTTACTATAAAGCAGCCATACCCTGTTCTTTTTTTTTTAATTTTATTTAAAAGGAAAAAGATAAAAACACAAAACAAAACAAAGCAGTGTAAGGGTACCTGTTCTCAATGTTTGCAAAAAAATAAAATAAAATAAAAGTATTCACAGAAGCAACCTAGAGAAATATCTAGTAATCAAACCCCTGCCCTAAGTTTACAACCCAAACAAAACTTTTTTCATGAAAAAGCTTACCAAAAAAAAAAAAAAAAAAGAATAAAAAAAGGCCTTACAATTAATTTGATGGAATCCAGTACTTATGTACTTGGAAACTAGAACACTGAAGTTTTATCCCTTTTGTTGTTGTTGTAAAAGGCTTGCAAGTTTTCTCTGAATAACATCTTGATTTCTCTGTAAGTGTTTTCTTAATATGACTTTGTATATGAATTTTACACACTTCTGCAGAAGGTTTTCTTGAGGCTTTATTTATTTGATCTGGTTATCTGAAAGACAGGAGATCAGAGAGGGAAAGAGAGAAAATATATTTATCTCGCAATATATACATATGTGTATATGTATCAGTCATATTTGTCAATTAAACAAACGAACTCCTGAACCCCACTAAAAGACCAATAAAAACTTTTTAGAAAAGTTTTGAACTTGATGTTGCATAAAAGCTATGAACTTTGCTTGAATTAAGTGCACATTCCTAGCTTTCAAAAGCTACTGTTTCAAGAGTCCCTGAGGTGTGGCACAGGGACCTGTATTATTCAAAGGCTTTCTGGACAATTCTGAGACAGGTAATCTATGGATCTCAAGTATGTGTAACACTGGAAATAGAGAGAGAGAGAAAGGGTAAGCTCATTATTACAGGATTACAAAATGGCTTACTGTAGTTGTTGAGTGAATCTGGCAGCCACTTTCAAAAGAAAGAGAGATTGGTTTGTTCAGTTTTTCCCTGTCCAATAAAAGTACTATTAAAATCCATCTGAAGAAAAAACTTTTCCTGACTGAATCTTAGCAGGAATTTATCATTGCAATTCTTACAAAAGGGATAATGAGTAGGCAGTTAAATGTCTTAGGTTTCAGTTTCACCTTTATAAAATCTGAGAGTGTTAACATTAAAGCATAACCTTTACAAGGTGTTTATGCAAGGAGCTAAGATAATACAATCTAGAAAGACTGCTTTCCTATGACATAATTTAAAACAGATAAAACTAGAGAAAGGGATATTTAACTTACCCTTTAAAGCAACTCTTTCAAATATCAAATGTTTCGACTACATTTCAGATAAAGCCTGAATTGCTGATTGTGTTTATGTGTTCATATTTTCTCCTCAGGAACAAGGAGAACCAATATTCTCTTTCATAGACAAAGTTCCACAGATCTTGCATCTCAGAAAATGCAAATGGAAAATCTGATGTCATGAACGAGTGGAGATTGACTGAGTTTATGCAGAAGATGGACATGAAGTTTGGACGCAGATCTGCCTTTGCCACTTATTATTTTGTTTGTTTACTTATCTCTTGCTCCCATTTTCTATTGTTCAGTTATTTTTGAAAGAGAAAAGTAATTCTCTTCATAGAAAGGGCAGCAAGCAGGGACAGTTGTGGTGATATTTAGACATCAGCTGGAAATGACACACCACAGCTTAGATAGAGGAGGATATTAGTTAAAACACCAACATACTGTCTTTTCTTCATTTTAAGTTAAAATTATAAATTATCTAAGTCCTTATAAAACTTTCTACAGCTTACTGTAGAAAGGATACTCTATGTCTGGTTCAACATTTTTCTTGTTGATCACTAACTGGGAAGGAAAAAATATTGTTCTGTTGTAAGAACTTTTTGCCAGCTCAAATTGATTCTTTCTTAAAATTAAAACAAAGCTTGCTTTGTTTTGTTTTCTGCCTTTAGGACACAAAATATGTAACAAGTATTTGCTTATATTTTCCTAACACATAGAGTATTCTTTTAAAGTCTACGGTTTTAAAATTGTCTTTTAAATCATATTTCCCTCAGTTTTTTGTTATTGCTACCTCAAGTACCTTTTACAATGTGGATTACTGCACACAGTTGAAAGGTTAATCTACTTGTATTTAAAGAAATTCTTTAAGCGATTTCATTAAATTCTTTAATTAAATTCTTTAATTCGTTTCCCCAAAAGAAAGTTTTCTTTTTCTTTCAATTTTCTGGGTGAAAATCTCAGAAAGAATGTTTTAGAAACACTGTAGACAGCACCCTTGTGTCTAGCCATGCATATCCTACAGAAAGAAAAATGAGTCGTATAAATAGATTCCATTAGTGACCTTGCTATAAATTCCATTTCACCACATTCTTCAGAAACCTCTAATTTTGAAATGTCTTAAAATGGATTTGACCCAAACATATGAACTCAAATATCATACATGAGACTAATGAACTGATATACATAGGCTTTATTTGGCCAACAGCTTTCTATATCAATTTTCAAAGTACATTAAGTACAAAGGGAAAAAAGAAAAAATTCTCAGTAATCAAGACTTCATTTATCAATGCTCATTTTCTCAAAACAACTTATTTGAGAGCTTTAAGTGTTAGGATTTGACTATTAGAAATATTGACGCTCATTATATATTTCAGTAACTGTATCCAAACCCATTTTTTTCCTCCAGGGTTTAGTGAGTATTACTGTTATTTGTGATACCCTAAAACTAATCATGAGTGGTTATTTTACTCATGGTGTCAGAGATCTTGGGTAATGATCATCCAGTTCCATAGCTTTTAGGTCCTTGGTGACACAGATTACGATGTTAGAAGGGCACAGAGAAGAGCTGCTTACCTCACGGCAGCCTGGACCCTGAGAAGAAGAGAACAGGCCACTGAGGAAAAGCCCAGGAGGTTCAGGCCTCAATGATTCCCCTCCCTTATTTCCATGACTCCACCCCTTATTTCCATCACCCCCAATAAAGCCATCAAATCACAGCCTCATCAAAATGTTAATCCACTTGAAGAAGATGGCACCCTTAAGATCAATCACTTCCTCAAAAACTTATCAGTAGATTAAGCACAAGTGTGTTGAATACAGCAAGTTCTAAGTACATCAGAGGACATTTCAGATCTAAACCTAACAGTTCCACTGAAACAGTAACTCTAGCAAGACATGTGCATAAGAGAATAAATATTTCAAATAATTTTTAAAATGAAGGAAGCGAAATTGATGAATAAATTTTTGAGAGGTAAGTGTTAGTGTTCTTGGAGTTTTGATGAATACTGTATTATGTTCATTGTATTTTGGTTTAGAAGTGAACTATTTTCAAGTCTCCTCCATGTTCGTTCTCTCTGTCTCTCCGTCTTTCTGTCTCTATCTCTGTCTCTCTCTTTTATCACACATCACTTTCTTGGGTTATATATTGGTGATAGAAAGTGTTGTTCCTTGATGATAACTATTTAGAGACATTTTCTTGGTTAACTTTATTATCAAAGAAGTGTTAACTTGGATTCCATATTAATCTGAGATGAAAGTTAGAAGACACCTAGATAGACATCGACCTCATTCTGTTTTTTTTTATGAATAGCATACAAGGTTTCCTAAGATTATTTGCTTTCCTTTTATTTCATATAAGCAAACTAACCCCCAAATTCAATCTCACATCAACTCATATGAATGCTTAGCCCCTCTTTGAAATAGGAACAATAAGAAGTTTGAATTAATGAAGCTACTTTTTAAAAGAAGAGCTTGCTGCATGCAATCCTGATTTGTACCCAATAGCTTCAGACCAGAAACTCACAATACCCTGGTCTTACCAAACAGTCTGAATTCAGAACAAAATTTAATTATATATTTCTTAGATAGTTTTATTGCTATAAATCAGCTATACAGAAAGAAAGTAAATGAATTCATCTTTCTAAAAAAGAAGATATAGTAGAATTTGTCTGCTTTTGTAGATAGGTCCAATGATGAATAGTGTTTGCAAAATGTTATTTTTAGAAGTTTTTCAAATTTATCATTCAAATATTTTATTAACATTGGGGGTTTTATACAAGCAAGAATGTGTAAATGCTAAAATTATAATATTGAAGTTAGTGTTACCACTTGAGATTCTGTCTAATAGGTGGATTCATAGGAAAGGTTGCTCATCCCAAGATTTCTGATGGTTTCCAATGGATAAATCAATAGAGTAAGTTAGTACTAAAGACATATGTGCTATGATAGAAAATGTTTGTTAAAGAATCAATAGTTTCATTGTGATTTAAGGCAACCAAGGTAAAAAAATTATAAATGTGAAGGTATATGCACACAACTATCTGCAGTGCAAATAAATATCAATTTGATATTGCTATAGATGGAATTAGAAAAATCTTCCAAAGTCTTATTTGTTGATGCTTGATCTCGCGTGCAGCCAGGTTCAAAAATGGGGTCTTTGGAAAACCATTAGATCATTAGAGATCCAATTTTATAAATGTATTAGTCCATTTATGTATTCATAAATTAATGGGTTTTTCAGGGAGGCTTCATTGTTAGAATGCACTCTCTCATTTCTTCCATGTTGTCATGAGGTGCTTGCTTTCCTCCATCAAGTGTTTCCATGATGATGTGTTGTCTTATGGCATGCTTAAGGCATCCAGGCAAAGTGAACACAGAGTGAAATCTCTGAAACCACAAATCAAAAGAAAGACTGTCTTCTTTTGAGTTAATTACTCTTAAGTCAACTTAATCTCTTAGGTTTTTGTTTCAGAAGCAAAAATATAACACAATTATTGAGCAAAATATATTTCTTTTATGGGCTCTCCTGGCAATGAAATGCTATATATAATTACTTTAGTTAAGCAATGCTTATCTTTTGCTCTTACATTATATCATAACATTTATTTGTTTACTCCCTTAAGGAATAGTTTTCATACCCTGACTGTGTATTTAGGCATTGAAGACAAACTTAAAACAAATTTAATTTTCCCAAAATCATTGTATCTCTCAAACAAGATAAAAGAAACAAAGCAAACAATGACTGTAAGCCCCAACTTAGGAAATTTGTGTTGCTAGCTTTCATAGATACAAATGGATCTTGCATTATGAACATTCAAAGCTGGGAATAAATCACAGAAGTATGTCACGTGTCTGCTGGGCACTGTCACAGTTGTGCTGCTCTGTGCTTACTGTACAGTACAATAGTTTACAGTAATATGGGGCTTACTCAGAGCTCAGGATGTTTAGAAGCGAGCGGATTAAATATGGAAACAAAACTGAAAATTATTGAGAGACTGAACTGAAACAAAAAGATGGCAGACCTCGCTCATTATTATAACGTGAGTCATTCATCCAGTGGCAGGATCCCAAGAACAAGGGCAAGATCCTGGAACATGTGGAGTCTTCTGTGCCAATGAAGTCAACAGTAACATCCACAGAGCATGGTAAAGAGAGGAGATGGAGAAAGTTCTCATAGTGGATGCAGGATCAGCATCAGGGTGAATCCCACTCAGCTTCATACTTACTTAACCAAAAGATAAAAATCTATTTGAGGACTTAAAGATATAATGGAGTGAAAATGGTAAATACTTTACTGTCAGTCATGGATGGTTTAACTTTCACAAGACCAGAGCTAACCTTCATAACATAAAAGTAAGTAGTGAGACTGTGAGTTCAGATACATAGCTGGCCAAGAATATCCAGAAATGCCTAGAGAAATTATTGATGAAAGTGCTTATTTGCCCCAACTGGCTTTAACATCAATGAGATATGACTGTACAGAAAATGATGCCATAATGAAGCTACATTAGTAAAGAGGAAAAATTGATTCTAGTCTTCAAAGAAACAAAAGACTTACTCTGTTGTTTAAGGGCAACCCTTCTGGTGATAGTAAACAAAAGCCTCTCTTGGTTTACTATAGAGATAACCCAAAAGCCTTCAAAAATGTGGCCAAGGGTTCTTTACCTGTTGTATAGAAAACTATCTCCAAAGCTTTGGCTACATAGGCCATTTTGCAGGATAGAATTTTCCATCAGTTCATCCCAGAGATAGGAAAAATTGTTTAGAAAAGATATCCCATTTGACATTCATTTTGCTTGACTGTCCACCAGGTCACCACCTCATGGATGGCTTTCCTCCCAACATCAGAATTGTGCATCTGCCACCAAACACTACAGAACTTATCTAATCTATGAACCAAAGAGCTAATGCAAATTTTAAGAAAAATTATTTACATCACACATTTGTCAGACAGAGAAGGCAACAATCTTGCAACAATTTTGGAAGGCCTGTGACTTCTACAAGGCATCAGAAAACATCAACTTTGCTTGCCACGACCTTTTAGCTGTCAGCGTGGAGAATGGAAGAACATTTACCCATAGTCCCTGGAGTTCATGGACTTGAGAAGATGAGTAAGGAACCCCAAAATGTCTTAGCAACTAAGTTGCTTTTAGCAAGATGCTGGAGTTTGATCTGCAGGACAACTTCCAACACAAACAGCTTACTAATAAGGACCCGATGGAATTAGAGGTTCAGCAAAATGATGAAGAGAACCAAGAGGAGAAAGTAACTGAAGTACTAAACATATTTAAGGAATTTTCTTTATTTGATGATGGTCTGTTAGGTTTTGTGGTGTAGAACCCCACTGTGGAATAATACACAAAGGGTACAGCAGCTGTTTGGAATGCCACTAGGAATACAATGCCATCTATGATGAGCATAACAGAGCTACATTCCGTTTCAAGATGTCCCTTTTTCAAGAGGATAGGAACAATTGAATCCATCATCAAACTGCTGTCAGCAGTATCAGATGTGAGCAAATTCCGTCTCGCCTCCATTTCCCATTGCTGATAATTTTCAGCTCCTCTTCTTCACCTACTCTATCTCCTCCACTTGTAATTCTTTTCTTGTCAGCTCACTACATTGAACCCCCCATAGGCAGTTATCGTACTTTACTGTATCACCATTTTAAGGTGACTTTAAAAACAAAACTATTTTATTTACAGTATTTATGTGCATTTATATTGTGATATATTTGTGTCAAAAGTGTTTAAGACCTACTTTATTGGACTTTTAAAAGAATCCAACTTACAAACATTCATCTGGAATGCAACTTTTTAGTAAGTCAGAAATTTTCTAATATAGTGTGATACAATTCATTTATACCTTTATGTAACAGATGTTTATTGGGGTTGTATCATGTGACACACAGTGGTCTAGGCACTAAGAATGCAGTGCTCACCTCCAAGAACATATAAGAAAACTTAGAGACTTCAGGAATCAGTGTTTGTTTGAATGCAATATTACAATAGCAATCTAACCAAAAAATAAAGTCATGTGCCAAGGACAGTGATGACCACATAACAACAGAGTGACATTGAGACACTCTGGGCAGCTACAGCAAAGCATAAGTGGTAGACAGATAAGGCATGATGTTAGAGCTACGAACTAGGCTATGCTGATAGGTGCAAGCTGTAAGATAGGTAAATAATAAGGAACCACCAATTGTTGCCAAGTCTGGAAGAGACATGATTCTTCTCAGCTATATGGACAATGCATTGGAGAGACTGAAGAAATTAATTAGAAAACAGTTGTGAAGGTCAGAGAAAGGATGGAATGTGTCTGAACTGTACCAGCCGTGAAAATAAACAATCCTTCTCTTCAGACCATCTCTAAGAGCCATATAGTTTTAATCTGTGTGGGTCAGTAATGCCTAAAAATTATTTTCTAAGTATTGGACCTTTGATCATTTTAACATATACAAATTATTTAGATATACCTTCAAATTACATGATTTTATACATAAAAATAAATATAAAATATGTGCATTACTAAATATCCAAAAGAGAAGAGATATGAAAGACAATATGCCTTTTATGTATCTCTATAATATCTACAGGCAATTTTCTCCTAATTACATGTTTTTGTTGTTACTATTGGGGATCGAACTCATGACTTTGTGCTTGCCAGGCAGGTGCTTATGTCACTGAGCTAAATCCCCAGTCCTCTTCTAATTACTTCTGTCTTTTAAATATTTTAGGACATTTTATCCATAAATGTGGGATATGACATTTAGAATCATTTCGTTGACTTCTAAAAACAATCCTATTGGAATTTTTATTAGACTTCTACTAATCTTAAAATTTACTGGTTAAGGTGATATTTTCTAAATTTTCAAACCTGTTTACATACATATACATATATATATATATAACTTATATATATATATAATGTAATACTATATTAGATTTTCTTTTTTCAAGTCTCTAATGAAAGCTATTTTTGATGATAGATGTTTTAAAATTATTATTACCAAGGTAAAATGAATAATCATATGTCAATAGTTCTTTTATTTCAAGGGACATATGACCAGTTTCTGTTTAATATCATGACTGGCATCTTCTTTGGCTCTTAATTTTAATGAATCTCAAGTGTCTCATCATATTCTTAGAATTTTCATTGACTGAAATTATACTGATTATTGGTTTAAGTATTGATTCTTGACATGGTATCTATATTTCTATCTTAAACAGTTGATTTTAGTTTGATATGAGATCTCATCAAATAATTGTATTATCTATTATCTCATAAATTTTGATTATTAAAATACATTGACCTATAGATATGTTTTTACATGATAAAAGATTTCTGAATTTAAGTCCATTCTTGAACTAAATCCTCCTAGTAGGAAGGATTCTAGTCTTTATTCTTTTTACTCAGCGTTAACTGTGGTACTAAATATGCAAATATCCTGTTCTCATTTGTTCAATTTTATTTAGCTGAATATATCTTTTCTCAAGGGCTAAAACTACTATACAGATTTTTTAATAAGAGAAATTCTTCTTTACTCTCTTCACAAGTTTTTTTTTTTTTTTTTTTTTTTTCATCTCAGAAACTTTGAAGAAAGTAGAACAATGGTGCTTAATTACATGCTTTGTTATTTTGGCAAATATAATCACAGAGGTCATGTTCTTTCTACATAGTCATTTGTTTAAAATCTTATTGGCATCCATTTTAATGTGTTTCGTTTAGCTGTGGCTTTACTGTATACCATTAAGTTTTCATTTCAGCGACTTTTTAAAAGTAAATTAACAAGGATTAGAGGTTAACGTCTTGCCCTTATTAGATTACCAGATTTTGGGGGTGCTGGAGTCTCCTTCTAGAGGTAGTTTCCAGGTACTCTCTGTGCTAAATAAGGAATTGGTCAAGAGAAGAACAAACAGTACCAAAGTTTTGCATTCATTAAAGGCAGGAAAAGAAACAGGCTCTGCAGAGTGTGTGAGTGTGGCCTGCAGAGGTGAGTGGGGTACCAGGAAGGCACACAGGAGCAGAGGTCACCGCCACTGTCCTTTTCCCGTCACCCACTCCTCAGGCTGATGTCCGATCTCGGCTGTCCTAGCCACAGCCTGAGTTCTGGTGAGAAGTCCACGTGCAGGTCTTCGGGAACTCTTCTGTGGCATGTATCCTGGGATTTTGTAATGAGCAGGTAGGTCATGCCTACTTCCCCACCTAAATTTGTGTCACCCTAGTCTCCTGCCTCAATTAGATTTTGATTTCCAAGTGATCACTCTGTCTCTATTACCTAAGTGACATTAGAAAATTTAAATCCTCAGGATGTATTTGCTTTATTTGTTATAAACTTCTATGCATAAAGTTGCTGTGAGAATGTAATAAAATACAAAGCTGATCAAAGTGCTTTAACTGTTTAAGTTCTAGTAAGTGGCTGATTCTGTTTTCTTCCCCTTCAAACTCTAGCCATGTCAAATCCTGTAAAACATTTGAATAAAATGACTAATAATATGTCAACGCCTCCCCTGTCTTCTGTGTTATATCCTAAGAATGTCCTGTATTTGATTTCTATTCTGGTTCTCTTAGTTTCAATGTATGGCTCAAGAAACATGGTCATAGACAATGTTTGAACAAATATATATTTATTTCTCATGTCATATATGTGAAAACATACATATTTATTTCAAATGTCATATATGTCAAATGTGAAAATAAGGAAGAGAACCTATTTCTCTGCAGGGTTATTTGATGGAAGCAATAAAGGGTCAGAACTAGCAATAGAAAACAGTATGAGTAACACTGAGAAGAAAACAACGTCTGTGCATCACAGTGTCTTCTGACTCCCCTTCCCATTGGGCGGCTCGTGGTAACGTCTAGGAGGCATCTGTTTTTCATTTCTATTTTCTATTTCTCCTTTCTTCACATGCTTCTGAGATGTGTGGTTGATTCTGTCAGCACCAAGTCTCAGGAGTGCCGTCTCAGGAGTTATGCGGACCACTTTTTCAGTCTATAAGGCTTCAACTATATGTTTTAATTAAACATTTTACATGGGGATTTTATTTATTAATCAAACTAGAAGGCACATTTTACTTTGCTTTCCTTCATTTTTAATAATTATTTTGAGGAAAAACATCCTACTCTCATAGTCCCAGCACAGGGGGAAACTGAGGCAACAGGATTACAAATTTGGGTCCTACATGAGCAACGTACCCAGATCTTCTTTCAATAAAAAGGGGTGGGTAGCTCAACGTGAAAGCTCCGTGTTTAACCTGCAGTAGCATAACCGGTAACAAAGAACAAAGCTTGTCGATGCTGATAATAACTTTGATAACCTAAGTAATGCTTGTTATTATTCTCCACGGTGAATTTATTATTCTTTTATTTTTACTGCCCATTCTACCCTCCCTCAAGTAGATGAGAAAAAAGCTCTACTTCAATGAGGAAGATTTGTCTTTTTCCTTCCATTCATTTTGGTCAGGATTGACTCATAAACATTTACTTTGCTCTCTGGGTTTATTGTTTCCATAACCGGGTTATTGTGTTATTCGAATTAGTTGTCCCACCTTGGCCAATCAGAAACTCTCTCACATTGTCTTCCGCAGTTTTAAATGTAACACCGTTTCTCTTCTCTGCTCCTGGCTCTCCACTCGCCATTCCCTTCTCCTTCCCTTCCCTTTCCTTATTTTTTCTCTGTTTAGTAATTCTTTAACTTCTGGCACTGTAAAGATGCTTCAGGGACATTTTATATTTTTCATTTACCAACCTGGAATCAGCCATTCTCTAGGGATCTGGATCTTTTTACAGGAAAGTGGTCAAAGATCTGAATATAAATATGCTCTTAATGTGTCACTGTCTTTAGTTCTATTGGCAGGTACAGCTAATACATAAATACAGTATTATGTTTATATATATATATATATATATATATATATAACATTATCTGTGCATCCGTGTATACAAGGAATAAAAAAACTATGGTGAATGTCTAAACTATGGCAGTTATTACAAAAAAGAACAGCACTTTACCAATAATATCCCTCGAATATTCCCTCCTCTGTTCAAACACACATATCCTATCATTCTTTTTATTTTTTAATTTTATATATTTTTATTAGTACATGTTTGCAGCACATAATGATTACAATCACTTTAGGGGATTAGTACGTGTGCATAATAATTTTGATTCCCTTCTTTATCACCTCCACTCCCCTTTTATTTCTTTTATGTCTGTTGTGTTCCTTTGTTTGCTTGGGACGGGGTCTAACTATATAGTGCATGCTGGCCTAGAACTCACTCATGTCGCTTAGGCTGGCCTAGAACTCATAGAGACCCTCCTGCCTCAGCCTCCCAAGTGCTGAGATTACATGCATGAGACATTATACTCACTTCCTTTTATTTTTCCTGTATCAGATTCATTTACTTAACCTGTAAGATCTTATAAAGCAAATTGCCATATGTATAGTTTGAAAACCAGGCTAATAGGCCAAATAACATTTAAAATATATATCTATTGTATTAAGTCAAGGTACACTTTGTAGGTACATTGTTCATACTGAATTACTTTCCATTGTTTTCCTGTTATACCTGTTTTCTACTTTGTCATACATACATGATTTTCCTTTAAGAGGAAACCATGTGTCATTTAAGCTTGTGTGTCTGAAACCATGTGATATTTAAACTTGTGTCTGGGTTACTACAGTTAATAAAATGACCTAAAGTTGAATCCATTTTCTCACAAATGAATCATTTCTCATTTATTATGGCAGAGCAGTGTTCCACTGTGCATTGATGCCAACTATTTAGCTGCTACGATTATAGGTACATTGATGTCCCTGTGGGATCATCAGCATGATACTGGGAAACAGAACCAAGGATACCTGGTTGGTTCAACTTAGGCAAATCAGTAAGAACAATGTACCACTTAAACAGAAGGAAGCAAGGACCCAGGGATTTTGTTCAGTGGCACAAGTGCTTGCCTGACAAGTGCAAGGTTGTGAGTTTGTACTCTGGTACAAAACAAAACAAAACAAAACAAAACAACAGAAGAAAGCAAGGATTAAAATCACCTAATTATCTCAATAGATGCAGAGAAAGCACCTGACAAAATTCAACATTGATTCATGAAAAAAAAAAATCCACTGAAGAAAATAGGAATAAAAGGCTTTAATCTCAACCTGATAAAAGAAATTTATGATGAACCAGTGACCAATATAATATCAAATGAAGAGAAGATGAAAATATTTCCTATTAAATCAGAAATAATCCAATAATGTCCACTATCACCATTTCTGTTTTATATAGTTCATAAAACATTAGCTGGAACAGTAAGACAATAAAAATTAAAAGCATAAGGATAGAAAAAGAAGAATTTAAATTGTCACTCTTTGCTGAAGACATGATCCTGTACATTGAAGACACCCAAAACTGAAAACCCTTTGCTGGAGGAAAGATAGCCTCTTTGACAAATGTTTCTGGGAAAACTGGCTACCTACATGCCAGATGTTAAACTTAGACCTATACCTCTCATCCTGCACTAAACTAAAATCAAAATGGAAAAAAATCTAAATATTAGAGCAAAAACAATCTTATAGAAGACTAAAATAGGTAAAATTCCTGAACACATAGGTATAAACAAAGACTTTCTGAACGAATGTCCAGTTGCAGAAGAAACAATACCAAATATCAATAAATGGGATTATATCAAATCAAATAGGATTTGGACAGCAAAGGGAACCACTAAAAGAATGGAAAGAAAACCTACAAATTGGGAAAGTAACTTGCTAATTACTCTTCAAACAAAGGACTAATTTCTAGAATACATGAAGATCTCAAAATCTTAGACGCTCCCAAATTTAAAGACACAATTAAAATAGCTTTTAAAATGAATGGACACTTGTCAAATGAAATAAAAATGGCCAAAAATACATGAAAAAAATGTTCAACATCACTGGCCATTTGAGTACTGCAAGTTAAAACACTGAGATTCTATCTGATGGTAGAAGGAATCATTACTATCAAGAAATCACCCAATAACAACACCAGTGAGTCTGTGGGAAGGTCACCCTTCTCCATTGCTGGTGGAACTGTAAATTCATAGGACTACTATGGAAATCAGTGTGGAGATTTCTCAAGAAACCAAAAGTAGCAACTCCATTTAATCCAACTATTCCCCTTGTAGGCATTTTGTCAAGAGTTATCCCTTCGTTCTTGTCACTTTCTAAAGGAATTCTGGAAGTTGCTTTTCGTGTCTTTAGTTGTAGAATTGTGGTTGCCTTGATGTCTTAAATAGATTCGTAATATTTGCTTTTCGTGACTATTTTGACTGTGTGGAAGAGTCGTAAGTTACATGGTGCCAAATTCATTGAATAAAGTAGATGCGGCCACCCAGTAATATTTTTGTTTGACAGAAATTGTCATAAATATTTTGGATCTTGGAGAACCTGGAGTCAGCCACAATATGACATAAAAGAGGACCCCGAAAACTTCTTCAGAAAGTGTCAAGAATAATGGGATAAAATTGTTTGGAGCAAGAGAGAGTATTTTGAAGGGGATAAATGAAAATACATGTTTTGCTATAATAAATTGTTAAGTTTAATCATCCATACCTCTTAAAAATAAACATAAGCTCAGATTAATACTCCTGACTTTAATTCATTCTACCATCTGTCCCTGTGTATTTTCATTTTGTCTGTGTATAAAACGCCTGAAATCCATTCAAAGCAACTAAGCAATTTACTTCTTCAACCCTATTATACATGTAATATGGCTTCAGAACTGCTTATCTGTATCCCTGTAATAGGGAAATTTATCAACTAAAGTAGTGTTTATAATAATTGTTTGTTTCGTATCCCTATGGTAACCAGTTAAAACATTATTTTACAAAAGTACTTATTTTAGCAGTCTCTAATTTATGAAATAAAATTTTGAAAAGGTAGAATGTGAAATGACAGATTTAGGGAGCAGGATTATCAAACTCTTAGAAATACAAATCAGTACTAGAGGCAATCATCAGAATAATCAGTGCCAAAATATCAATTGTTAGATAGATAAATAAATAGGCAGGTAGGTAAATAAATAGACATTTTCTCTGATGAGAACACTTGTTTCCTCCATTTCTCAAAAGGCTTATAAAGAGGAATTGCTCTCAAACAGTGCTTTTGTCTTTCTTTATCATCTTGGGTCTTGTTCTCTTGTTTAAATTTCTGGATAATAAGCACTAAGAATGGGCATTTATAAGGAATCATGCCTGTGTGCACTTAGAGATTTCTAACTTTGGGTAAATTATTTGTGTATTTTATCCCAACATTTTTGTGGATATAAAAATAATTCCTTTGTTATTTTTCCTTGGCTTGCCACATAGATATATATATATATATATATATATATATATATATATATATATATAATCTTTATATATGAATATAAAGATATATAATTTTAAAGCAGTTAAAATTAAAGGATTATTTTGAAATTCAAATGGGAATTAGAATACAAATTTTTTAAAAGAGAAAATTATCTATTATACTCAACTTTCTGTATTCACAAGTTAATTTTGACTAATATAAGCCAATAGTCAAGCTAAGAGACTATTATAGTATATTTTGTTGAAGTATATCAAACAATTTTGTTCAACTTTAATTATCCATGAACACATATTATTGTTTTGTGGAACAAGAAAGATAAATGTCAGTTATACAAAGTCCTTTTTGTACCAACATAAATTAACTTTATATTCAAGTACATAGATTAAACAATCAATCCAAAATATTTGCCAAAACTTCTACAGATACTGATAATGTGTGTTCCCTATAATTAAGTGAAATCCCTTGAAAAATGTGGGGAATTGGAATTGTACATGTTTAATTTATAGTCCTAGAAGTGAGAAACACAAGAGCTTTGCCAGGATAGGCTCATCGGAATTGTATTTGGCTGATTGAGTATACCAAGTATTACTGTATCATCAACTGACAACTTTAAAGTCACAAAAATGTTGCATTTGTGAAACTTAAGCAAGAAAAGTAATAGATTGATAGCTTGCTAATCAATCTTCTTGCTTTACAAGAATTGCATATTAGAAGAAAGAATTCAGTCTACGCCCATATCATTCTGAATGTGCCTAATCTCACCAGGAGAAAGCAATTAAGTGAGAGATGAAATTCTCATCTCATTCACAGAGTGCAGTGATTTCTCAAAATTTTCCGAAAAATTCTGGGTGACTCTGCTATTACTTTCTTAACAACGTTTTGGTTTAGGAATTGGTAAACAGAGAAGGAAGGAAAAGGAATTGTCTGGCACCTACCATATGCCATGCTAAATGCTTCATAAGTTATTGATTCAAGAATGGTCCATTCCCCATCACTGCAATGTTAACATTCCAAATCATCTAACAGATGAGAAAAAATGAGACTAAAGTCGAGTATGGAAGCATAAAACTCTTAAGTGCTGAAATTGTTTGTAAAATAGCATCAATCTATTTGTTACAATTTTGTTCTGTGTATGCTGTTACACTACAGGAAATTTAAAAAATTATCTAAAATGAAAATGTAAAATGTAGTCAATCTGCCACCAACATATATTAATTTATGGTAAAGACAAAAAGAAATTATGTTTCTCAAGTGTATTTTCTAGCTTGTTTTCAGTAAGAAATGTCAAGTGTAATCTCTGGTTCATAATTTTTATAACAAATGATATAATCAGATTATCTGTCCATGAAAAATCTATGTGTAAATCAATTTTTTCCTATTTTTATTTAGTTCATTGCAAAGAGTGGATTGGTGTGATTTCTATAAAACAGCAAATTACTTTGCTGCTTATGACACAATGGAACTTCTTTGATAAAAAGCAGGTGTTATACTCTATGTTCTTCAACAACATACCTGCCTGAAAATTTAAAACTTAAAATAACTGTCACAACATATAAATTCACTACTTGCTGATAAATTTTAAAAGGAAACCAATTTATTTAATAAATATTTACTAAGTGATTACTATTGAATTATTATTTTTACTAAAAATTCTTGGTTTTACAAAATATTTATATTATTTTAAAAGATATGGAAAATGCATGATGGTAGCTCTTTGTTGCGAGCCACTGAAGTTAGAAATTGAACACAGGTGCAGGGCTGTGGCATGACTGAGGCATGGCCAACCTGAGAATAAAGAGATGCCTCCAAGGGCATGAAAAGCCCACAGTTGGGAACACCTGGCTCCAACTCCAATTAACAAGATGGAAATTATAGCTGCTGGTATTTCATTCCTCTAGTGAAAGTCAATCTGGAGACTTTATCCTAAGACAGTTCTTCTGAATTAACATAAGATAATTCTCCTAAATTAGTATAGTCTGTTACATGGAAGAGTCCTTGAACTACTCCCAAGGTCTTACTCAGTTTCCTGCTTTTTCCTTGTTTGAAAATTAAATAAATACAAGCCACTCAGAGACATTCCTCAGCCCTCGGAGTCTCAAAGTCTGTTAGAGGAGTTTGCTCCTCCTAGAGCCCTAAAATCATATCACTTGTCTCATTTATTTAAGCCTTTGCCATACATTCATTTGGGAGATTGGGGATACTGGCCAGGTCTCTGAGAGTTCTGTGAAAGAAACAGAGAAAAATCAGAGTACAGAGTGAGTTTCAAGTATTCTTCTAAGCACACTTGTGAAACATCTGACTCCAGCGTCTCAGTTGCTAAGATGATTGCTCAAAGACCCTAGTAATGTTGAGGGTAAGTATGTCTATATTCTATATCTGATGAAGATAATTCTAGGCAAAATATCAAATGCAGAAGCCTGAGAGATTTACTTAGTGTGTTAACAATACAGGGAAAAGTGTCTTCATTTCAGATATGCATTTTTGGATTCTGTCTTTAAATTTGGGAAGTTTAATTTGTTGAGCTCTTTATTTATTCTAGACATTAGTCCTCTGAGGAGTAGCTGGCAACATTTTTTTTCCATTTTGTAGGTTGTCTTTCAACTTGTTGATGGTTTCTTTTCTTGTGCAGAAGCTTTTTAATTTGAAATGATTCTATTTGTTGATTTGAGAATTGCAAATTGAAACAGCACCGAGATTCTATTTCACTCCAGAAAGAATCGCTATCATCAAGAAATCAACCACTGGCAAATGCTAACAGACGTGCAGGTAAAAAGGAACACTGTTCCATTGTTAATGGGAATGTAAGTGGGTACAACTACTGTGAAAACCAATAGGGATATTCTTCAAAATTTCAGAGGTTCCATTTAACCCCAGCTATTCTTCTTATAAATATTTCTATAATAATTAAAGTAAATATCCCAAAGATATATGCACACCCATTTTTATAGCAGCACAAGTTGTAATAGCTACATTTTGAAAACAGACCCTATGGCCATCAACAGATGAATGGATAAAGAAAATGCAGTATTAATATGCAGTGGAATATACTCTGGCAAAAAAAAAAGATAGAGGGGGAATTTTTGTTATTTGGATGCACTTAGAGATTATAATATTAGGAAAAATAAAGCAGATGCATATTTAAATGTTATATTGTTTTGTGAGAACCCCAAAGCTTAAATAAGAAGTAAAATAGAGAGTAGATATTTAGGAGGTAAATTCACTCAAATGAAAAAGGGGGAGAAAAGGGCAAGAAGAAAAGGAAAAAGATTTAAAGAAAATTTGAAAAAAAGTTGAAATAAAGCTTTTGTAAATGGAGAAGAGAAGACGAGAAAGAAAGAAGGGGAGAAGAATAAAGCAAAAAATTAAGGTGTGTTATGTACATGTGCAAATTCACACAATGAATGTAATCATTATGTACCAAGAATACATTCTAATAAAAATGAAACAAATTTTTTTAAAGATATGGAAAAAGACAATGAAGTGGAATATGGTAGGTAATTAATTGACGAGGGAGCTGCTGTGAAACCATGTAAGCTGTGTTAAAACTGTGAGACTTTAAATGCTATGAAAACTCACTTTGTTCAGGAAACAACAGGCTGGGTATCATGTTGAAAACAGGAGAAAATCAAAGTGAAGGGGCATAAAAGTCAGTCAGAAAACAGACAGAATAATCTAAATATTATCAAAATTTCTACTTGCTTCCTAATGAAAGGCTAATCATAGCAAAGATAGTAGTTTCTGCCATCCAAATAATTTCTTAATCAGTACTTAAAACTTCCACATAATTGTCTTTAACTACTTATAGATTTTATTCAGAAGAATTTTTCAAGATCAGATGGCATTGAAGTTTCAGATTGAATTGTCCAAGAATTTACTTAAATAAGGTTTGAACATTATGACATTTATATAAGCATGTTAAAAATCCTTGTCAAGAAATAGTCTGACAAAGGGAAGATGTGGCATTTTTGAGCCTGCAGGAGCATCATATTTGCTTAAAAGAAGGTGTAAGATCTGTCATTTGCTTCTTAGTAGCCTGCAATTTGTATGTTTCTCTCAGGGTGTTATTGGTACATGCTTCTGAGCTAAGTTATTACATGTATGTGCAAAATTATGGCATCCCAAGGACACCAGATGCTCATCACGTATATGAACTATGGCCACTTGTGCATGTCTAGTGAATATGAAGGATTAATACCTCTGAATACCAAAACATGTGTTATGCCTCTACCTTAACAATGACCTCTAGGGTATAAAACAGTTTGTTTATTTGCTAGACAACATAAGAGTGGATGATCAGAGTTGTCCTTAAATTGTTAAGTCACTGGAAAGATTAGAAGGACTCGTTAGACTTGCACCAAAATTAAAAATGAGCAGCTTATTGCTCGAGTTTAGGAAAAATTATTTCACTAGTGTCAAATCCAGATTTGCCTGATATGGTAAAAATTCAATGACAATTGTTCAAAATGTTCACGCTGTCGTAGTGTGCCAGGAGAGTGAAATACATAGAGGATAGAAAGCAACAACAAATAAAGAACACAACTTGAGACATTGTGCTTCTATGCAGGAAGCTTAGAGAATACATAGCAGTCCATATATGCCACACAGAATTACAAGTGCTTGAGAAAATTATTTCAGATGTTACAACTACCTAACTATATCACAGTTTGGTTTACAGTGTCTCCTCTTTGCGTGAGAAGGCAGAAATTATTTTCTCCCAGCTCTCCATATTTACAGCGAAATAAAACCTCCTTCTCCCACCAACCTCTTTTACCTGCACATTGTTTCTTGCAGTATAAATAAGTCTGAGCGACAACTGAGTGATCTAACAAGTGATGCTTGTCCCTGACGTTGTCTCTCTCTCATTTTTTTTATTTTAGCTTTTTCTCCTGAAAGCCCCAAGACAGAAGAATAGAATGGTCTTTTACCACCATTGTAATATCTAAGCCTTTCATGTGAGAAATACGAAATATGTGATTTAAAAATGACATGATCTATTTATAATGTAAACAGAACTCCCAGTGTCCACTGAGTTGAATCCAGAAAGTTTATAATAGATGCAGTGAAGCTTCCAGCCATCCTGAGTACCACCACGCACACCTTTCTGTTTTAGTTGTTAATTTGATATAAAACCCACTTTAGTAGATTCTGAGTACTATCGCCAAAATTGGGTATGCTTTACTAGGTTAAGAAAGAGAAGAGAAATATTATACAGAAGCATAAAGATTAACTTGTCTGCACTTTTCTAGTAGGTTTGCTAATTCAGTATCAAACTCATAGTATCACAGAGCTCAAAAATTCTCCTATGTATTCTGGCTGAGTCAGTCATGCAAAATAAATGCTAAGGATTCACATAATAGTAGTCTTTGGGATCCCATTTTCCTTTTCTGGGAATGCCATGGCTGATTAGAATTCTAGGAATTTTGTCATTCAGAAACAGAAAGTGAAATATTTATGAGTTATTTGAGAAGTGGTGGGTGGGATTCTTGTAGCAAAATGTGATATAACCTCATATTGAAGAGTTAAATCTTATTTGGTATCAAGATATAAGTGAAAATAGTTACTGGGCTGCTAGTTCAGATCTCTTGAATCTAGCCAGCATGGAGTAAGGCTAAAGGTCAAGGAGAAATGTGTTGTTTGAAAAAGTTTAACATGTTTCACTGCTTTTCCATTCAGTTTCTCTATTGACTGGTGAATAAGGCAAAAATCAAACATTTAAATGAAAAAAAGTGACACTGGATTTAGCTCTAGGTTCTTCCACTATATAGCAACTGTCAGGCCTGCTGAAAAGGTGGCTCCCACTCATGTCAATGTAGAAGCCACGTCTCAGAGGAGCAGAGCTCTCCCTTGGCATCTCAGCTTCTAGAAAAAAGTGCACAAGTGTTACCCAAGCTTAGTTTCTCTTTCTAAAAGTATGACTTAATGTCACATTCCTTCATTTTGTCAAAATTCCATGTACATAAATCAACTATTACAAACCTCAAAAAATTTTTGATTTCTCACTTTCAGTAAATTATAAGAATTTTTCCCTTTTTGCTGAAACTTCTGCCCTGTCACCAAAGCTTAACTTAAAGATAAACTATATTCTACGAATTTCATTATACAGTAAAGTGAAAAAAAAAACTCAGTGGGTGAGGTAGGTAAGAAAAGAACAAATGAACTGCTCAGCGTAGATTGGGCTACACATTTTCTATGCCATTTCTTGTTTACTTGTTTCTATTTTCATTTTTATTCATGCATGTTTGTGGTACATATTACACTTATCAGGGAGAGTTTGCGCATGAGGATAACACATTGTAATTCTTTCCTTGCCCCTGTCCCATTCTATTTCTCCTTGATCCTTTCAACTTTTTCATTTGCAAAGCTTTGTTCTCATTTTTTCAATCCTTTTCTCTCTCCTCCTCTTCTCCATCACTTGTTCCTATTCCCAAATGAAAAAGATTTTCCTATTTCCTGCTATGCATCTTTTATTTTGCTCTTTATATTTTGATTTTCTCATGTAACAAGGCAATATTTAAACTGATATGTATGATTAAATTCACCCAATATTGTGATCCCTAGTGCATTTATTTAACCAAAAATGCCTCAAGTGTATCTTTCTTTATGGAAAAGTATTACTCCATTGTGTACAAATGCCACATTTTCTTTATCCATTCATTGCTTGATAGATATATAAACCATATCCAAGAATTAGCTGTTATAAATTATGTGCTATCAGTATAGACATGTATGCACATATAACTGTATTATGATGATGATTTTAACTCTTTCAGGAAAGTACCTAAAAGGGTAATTGCTAGATCAAATGGAATTCTACTTTTAGTTTTGTGAAGAGTGTTCATACTAATCTTCATAGTGGCTATACTAGTGTACAATCCCACCAACAATTTAAAATTTCTCCTTTACCACCCAGGTCCACCAGCACTTGTTATTTAATTTCTGTATGATAGCCATTTTTTTAGAGTAAGTTGATATTTCAATGTTGTTTTAATTCACAAATGTGTAATTGCCAGTGATGCTGAACATTTTTTCATGTATTTATTATATAATACACTTGTATTGTATAATACAATTAGTTCATGCGTTTATTGGTCTTTTTTTTTTACTTCTTTACATATTCTAGATTTAAGTTCTGTGTTAGAGGAATAACTGGCAGTATTTTTTTTCCCATTCTGCAGCTTGTCTCATTGCTCTCTTTGTTGTCAGCTTTGATGTGAAGATTTTTAAAATTTGATACAATCTCATTTGTGGATTTGTGGGATTACTTCTTGTTCAATTGGGGTTCTTTTCAGAAAATACTTACACCTATGTATTCAACATTTTATCTATTATATCTCCCAGGAGGTTAAATTTCTCTGTTTTAATTTAGTTCTTTGGTCCATTTTTATTTTAATTTAGCACATGATGTGATACATAGGTCTAGACTCAATTTTTAAAATGTGAATATCCAATTTTCTAGCACTATTTACTAAAAAAGATATCTTTCCTTTGGTGTGTATTTTGGCTTCTTATGTCAAAGAACAGATAGTTGAATATGTCTTCATATTCATGCTTCTGCTTCCTCTGTTCCCTTTCATTGATCCACATTTCTGTTTTGTGCAAGTAGCATGCTGTTTATCACTGTAGCTTTGTAACATAGCTTCGTATATAGAATTGTGATGCTAACTCCTTTGCAATTGTCTCTGGTGATTCCATATGGATTTTTGGATGGATTTCTCCAGATTTATAAGTAATGCTGTTGGTATATTGATTATGATTGCATTAAATGTATATATCAGTTTGGAAAATATAGTCATTTTGATCATATTGATTCTACCTACTCAGGAATATGGTATATCTTTTCGTTTCCTCATGTCCTATTCAATAGTCTTTCTCAGAGTTATGTAATTTTATTACCTTATTTACTACTGTGAATGGTATTATTTTCTAATTACTTCTTCTGTGAGTTAATTATTAAGGTGGAGAAATGCTATTAAACTTTGTGCATTGATTTTGTACCCTGCTACATTGCTCAATTTGGTTATTACTTTTATGAGCCTTTGTGGAAATATTTGAATCTTGTAAGTAGAAAATCAAGTCCTCTGTAAATAAGTGATAATTTTATGCCTTAATTTGCTATATACACTTTTATCTTTTCCTCTTGCCCTGTAACTTGTTGTAATGTTTTGAGCTCTAAGTTAATCAGGAGTGGAGATGGTAAATATCCTTGCTTGCTTCCTGATTTTAAAAGAAAAGCTTTTAGTTTTTCCTCATTTAATGTGATGTTGGAAGTATGTTAGTCATAAGTGGCTTGTATCAGGCTGAAATCAGGTCCTTCTGTACCTATTTTTCAGGTTTTAATCGGGGTTGAACTTTAAATTTTTTCAAAGACTTTTCCTGTGTTTACTGAGATAATTATGGGGCCTTTTTGTCTTTGCTTGTGTTTCTATGATAAATTATATTATTGTTTTGCATATTGTTGAGCCATCCTTGAAATCGTCACATGAACTGACTTGTATGATTCTTTAGTCATTTGCTACGTATTTGGAAGTATTTTGTTACATATATGAACATTAGAGAAATTGGACTGTCATTTTCCTTTTTGCTTGGATCTTTGTCTGGGTTTTGAGTCAGGATAAAGCTAGGTTATAGGAATAATTATGATACTATGTTTTCCCTTTCAATTTCATTAAACACTATGAGGTGTTGGCATTTCATCTAGAATTTGGCAGTTAATCCACCAGGTCCTGTTTTTTTTTTGTTGTTGTTGTTGTTGTTTGGCACATATTACTTAATGCTTCAATTTCACTGGAACAATCCAGTAGGATTATTCAGGACACTTCAGTCTTTTTAGTACAGTACTGGTAATTCACATGTATTTAGGAATATTTCCATTTCTTCTGAATTTTCCAGTTCATTGACCTGTAGGTTTGTGAAGTAGTTGGTACAATATTCTGGGTTCTAACAGTGTCCATTGTCTTCTTTCCTTTTTTTGGTAAGAATGGGTAATTGTTTGCCTATTCTGTTTGTTCTTTCAAAGAATTAGCTCTTCAATTCATTGATTTCTGCTTTGATTGTACAATTTTCTTCCTCTGTATTTGAATTGTTCTTTTCTCACTAGGATTGCAGTGCCATAGCCACTGTTGATTCCCATGGTCTTGTTTTGAAGTCCTGTACCATTTCCTTTGTTTTGTTGGATTGGTTTTTATTCTCTTTTGTTTTCTTTGATTGTATTAAATCCAATGGCAGGAGCAGCTATTTCAAAGATAGAAGTCATATTATGGTAGCAATTTTGGATTTACTACTGACTTATTTTGAAATTCTTTATTACATTAATTGCTTTGTTTTTATTATATTCTATTCTGTTTGATTTTTACTATGTCCAAAGTTATCTCTAGCTACTTTGAAGATATCAAAAGGCATTATGTTAACTATTGCTGATTTCATAATGTTTTGAAGTCCTGTATCTCTTATACTGGTTTGTTTTGATAAGTTTTACTTTGTTTTATCCTCTTTAAAAATAATGTTTTGTTTCTGACATGTGGTCTATTTTTGAGAAAGTTCCACATGAATCCTAGAAGAATGTGTACTCTCTTGTTAGGTGAAACACTCTATACAGTTCTGTTTTTTAAAATTAATTTTATGGTACATGTTAGATACACATAATGATAATATTCATCATAGAGAAATTGGACCTGTACATGATATATTTTGATTCTACATTTTGCACATTTGTCTCCTCTCCTTTTGACCCCTCTTATTTAGAAAAGTTTTGTTTTCATTTTTTTCTTCTAGTCTCATTTTTTCCTTTTCCCTTCCTTCCTTTTCCCCTCTCATTTGGACATTTTCCTCCTATTTTATAATATTTATCATAAATTTTTGTTCTTATTGACACTTTTGGTTTCTCACACCAGAGAAACAACGTAATCTTTGAATGTTTGTATCCAATTTATTTCACTTAACAGCAAGATCTTAAATAGAAATGTCTCCAGTTTATCACTCTTTATGGCTGAGTAGTAATTACTCCATTATTTAAAAACTCATATCTTCTTTACTGTTCATCAGTTGATGGACATTTGTTCTGTTTCCAAAATTTAGCTATTTCAAACTGTGCTTCTGTAAACACGTGTGTGAATATATTACTGCAATATGATGTTTTTATTCTTTCAGGAAGATAACACAATGGGGAAGAGCTGGATCTAATGATGTCTCTAGTATTTTGAGGAATCTACATACTGATATTCACAGTAGTAACATAAGTTACACTTATGTGTAACTGGGGGGGGAGTTACACTTATACCAATTATCATTATTTGCTGATGACATGATATTCTACACACAAGACACCAAACAGTCCACTAGAATACTTCTATATTTAATAAACAAATTAAATGCCATAGCTTGATAGAAAATCAACATTCAAAATCAGTAGCATTCTTATACACGAAAACCACACACAATAGCATTTAAAACATGAAATACTTAGGAATCAGTCTAGAAGAATTCTACATTATAAACTTCAGTTTACCAAAGTAGATCAAGGAGAATATCAGGATATGGAAAGATATCCCCTTTTCTTGGGTAGGAAGAAACAATATAGTGAAAATGGCCATATTCTTAAAATTGTTATACAAATTTAATGCAATCCTGATCAAAATACCAATACTATAATTTACAGAATTATAAAAAACAATTCTGAAATTAATATATGAGCAGAAGTGACCTTTAACAATAAAAGCAATTCTGAGCAAAAAAATATAAGGCAGGGGGCTTTATAATCTCTGAGTTGAAATTATACTACAAAGCTACAGTGATGAAAATAGCATGGTACTGGGGGAAAAAAAGACCTGAAGAGTAATGAAACAGACTAAAAGATGCAGAATCCAATCAAATATACTCAGCCACTGTATATTTGACAAACGGTCCAAACACCTTTGCCAGAATAAAGATAGCCTCTTTAATTAATGTTGATTGGAAAAAAATTGATTTCCACATGAATTGAATACTGTGAGGAAAAAGTCTGTATTTATTGAAGAGTTGCCACTCCTTAACTCAAAAGAGATGTAGAACAGATTTTATTTTTGGTCAACAGAAAGTATTGCATGGTTTTCACTCAAATTATGTTACTATTTCCTCCATTGTTATGTGTCTAAAACTGATTACACTAACTGATTTTTCTCCAAAATTAATTTACACTGGTAAATTTTATTGTAACTTCACTTGACTTTTGATAAAATATACATTATAAAATGTCAAAAAGTGTGATAACAAATCTGAATTTTAAGGTGACATCTTCATTTTATTAAAAAATCTTTGTTTTTGAAATAATTTTAATAGAAGGAAAGCAAATGGCATTGGTGAGTAAAGCTAACATAGTTCGAATATTATTTCTGTTCTATTTCTATTAAGGGTAATTTTTTCTTTAAATCACTTGCTTGATAACCTCATTGTAAAGAAACACCCCACACTGAACAAGCATTCTAAGCCAATATAGTAATAATTTACATATGGAATGTAGGGAGTGTGAATACTTATAAAGTTGCTTTGATTTTAGAAAAAGCTATGCATACAAAGCATTTTCCAAATTTTCACTGGACTGGGAGGACATGAATATTGAAAAACATGTGAGGAAGTTGCACCTTTGTTATGATAAGCTTGTTCAGTATTATTTATTAGAATGGTGACCCAGCTTCATTTTCTATACCCTGCTTGAGCTTTTGGATTAACTAATTGATCACACTGCTGCTCATTCTTCTCTCACCTCTCTAAGTGCCTGACTCTAGGCAAAGGACATCTTCAGTAGTTCGAACAGATTCCTCCTCCAAAGCACGAGAGTGATTATCCTTCTTTGATGTCAATCTATTGGTCCCATTGAGATAGCATTTGTACTCTCTTTCGCCCGTGTTTGCAGACATTGATTTCTCCAATCATAATTATCAAGTTGCACATATTCAACATATGAAGAGACTGTTGTAAACAGCATGATTTTTAGTTCTCTATAAATTTCAGGCGCCAAAAATTCAGTTACAGCATACACTATGACTTTTTCTATAAGCCTTTCCTCCCAACAAATCTGTTTCAGGAAGGTACAATTAGCTATAAATGAGCTATTTAGATCTGCTTGCTCCTCCTCATAGATGGTGATGTGTCCATATGGCCAGAAGTCAGAAGCTCTCCCAGCACGAGGGCATTAGGAGAGGTAGACACTTTCTATCTCAAAGACTCTTTGAGCCATCCCTGTTAATTAGACTTAGCTCCACTTCAAAGGTTTTAAATTTAAGTTTGTCTGCCATAGGTCCTACTCTCCAGGAATTTTTCATTGTGGCAGTCAATTTTGAATACTTTTATGGATGTGCAGGCCACCATTCTTCAGCGGAATGCCATTGATTCTCTCTCTTGCATCAACCAGTGTTCTGATGCCAGTTTGCAGACTTAAGACACGACTCATCCAGTTCCTTCCAATGTTTAATCGTCGGGATCGGGAGCCTAGTCTGTTTCCTGCCTAAAAAAAAGTCCTGAGGAAAGATGCCTGGAAGTTAATCCTTAATATAGTTCCTATTACAATTCTAGAATTGTCTAATTTTTAATAAGCCCAGCTCTTATTTCCTCTGTCACTCTGGACCCTCCATTTCTGATTTGTTTTGCTCTACTTGTCCTCCATGGTAGACACTATAATACTTCTGCTACACTTGCTGAGAAGTGGTCAGGCTTTTTGGTTCTTCTTCCAAGCTTCTCTGTTTAACCCATTTCCTTAATTCCCATGAATTCTTCCAAAGTTCCTGCCATGAATACAACTTTCCCTTAGGCTCTGGTGTGTTCTGCATCTGGTAGTCCATATGCTATAGTCAGCTTGGCCTGAATTTCACACTGTCAGGCAGTTTTCTAGTTAAGTTATGCAGGGTGTTCACTCTCTTCTTCACTGTAAGGTTTATTTTTCCTTTTTTTTTTCTTTTTTTAACGTATGCACGCCACAGGCAGGTATGGAGAAAATTAAAAGCCAGACTTAAATGTCACCTACTACCTGGAAGCCTCTTTTATTGACAGGCTGATCTTACATAAGTTCGACCTTATTTCCTTTTTAACATCTCTTTTTTGGAGATATTCTTGTAATTATTTAGAATAACTTGCTTTATGCCTGTCAACTTCTCTATGTCTGTATCTACTTTTAAAATCTTACCTCCATTCATTTCTCCTAGAATTAGAGAAATTCCTCATACTTAATCTGGCCCAAATAGTCTAAGCCAATATTTAGATAGGATCTCTGACTTGATATCATTATTTAAATTACACTTTTTTACTTCCCTTTGCTTTGATCAACTCTCTCCCACCACATTACCAATTCCTTGGTTTAATGTCATTTTTTTCTCAAATTCTAACAATGATCAGGGGAAATAAAGTTCAGGATATTTCCTTTGTAGCAACAAATGTAACACAATGCACACATATTTTCATTAATCAAAATGCATAATGTTCGCTAGTATTATATCTCTCATATTATTTTGTTGAGAAAAAGTTCTACATTTGGCAGCCAAATTATGGTTAAAAGAAATTCAGCATGCAGCTACTATGCACAGCCTGGAAATTCCTAGCAAACCTAATATCATCAAGGGATATAACTATGAAAACACAATTGCACTGCTTTGTTTTCAAGACTTTGTAATGTGTTCTCTAAATTGATATCATTTGGCTATAACTAAAAATTCACGAAATACTGAAAAGGGTTACAATTATGAATTATGGGTTTGTTCCTAAGAATCCCACAGAAAAACGGAAAACTTAGAACCCTATTTAAGGAAATGGAATACCCTCTACTATCATTTTTTCCATATTTTGGACAAAATACATTGCCTCAAAACTATATAATAATGGTATTTTTAATGATTACTCAAGGGCCACAGAAATCCATGGAAGGATACATGTTTCCCAATATCCTTTGGACACTATGACAGTAGTGGAATTGATTTCTTTTATTGGTAATGAATACTTTGTATCTGGTTGAATTTTAAAAATTGTACAATTCTACCAAACTATGTCATCCATCCTGTTTTTCTCTTTTTCTTTCCATTATCACATTTTTCACACACTGTAATTATCCATGTACTTGTTTTCGTGCATTCTGATCTTTGTCTTCAAAACTAGAATGCAACTTGTGTTCCATGTGTGCTATGGTTTTCATCCAAATTCCCTCCTGCCAAAGCCTTTTATGGGACTTTTGAGAGGTTTCCATGTGATAATGGGATTAAGTGTGTGACACTGGGATCAAAATGTGTGATTACTAAATTAGTCAGTGATAGATTTGACATAGCTTCAGGTAGAACTAAGGGTTCCTCCCCATTTGTGGAAATGCTACCCATCGTAGGTCTGGTAACCTGGATAAAATGCAAGGGACAGAAAGAGGGTTAGTGTCACTGCTTGTCACTTGCTACTTGCTATTTTGCTGTTTTGTTGATTTTCTTCTTTTGCCCTCCATAAATTGTTTCTCCTCTGTGATGGCCCTCTTCTGTGCCATCTTGCCTTGGTGCAGCCAACTATGGACTGAAGTTTCTACAAACTGTGAACCAAATAAACCTCTGCTCCTTTCACTTTGGATGTCATGCATTTTGTCTCAGTAGTGTAAAAGATGACAAGGATAACATGAGACAATAATACTTTCACTATTTTATTTATCAATTTATGCTTAGCATCCAAACTTACTACTGTTAGGTGTCCAATAGGTATTTGTTAATCTATTAATTTAAGCACTCAGAAATTTTCATTTTGGTGTAAGAAAATGAGTTTACCCTAGCTTGTTCTCTAGATATAATCTAAGGCAGCAATAGCTAAGTTGAAATGCATTTATATATAATATGTGTATATGCCATATGTATACATATACTAAGACAAGTACAAGTTATTTTGCAATCAGCATCTTGTTGTATTAGTTCTTTTTCAATAAATACTTTTTGAAGTGTAAAATTTACTTACATAATATTTCGTTCAAAATTAATAGATGTACTAATCATAAGGATTGACATGGTACTTGGAAAGAAAGTTTGCATACCAGACAAAAGAATCACCATTAATTATGTGAACAGAATTATTCATGATAAATGTTTAATAATCAAGTTATAATTTTGGTATGAGTGCATTTAGTTCTACATATACATTTTTTTTAAAATAGTGTAGAATGTAAGTAATTTGGCTTAATATCAATGTTGGAACGATGTATGGTGAAGACAGATATTTGCAAGTTTTAGGTGATTTCAATTTCTGTGTGAAAACACTGAAAAAAGCTAATGGAATAATAGGTTGCAGTGTAAAGACAGTGTCTAGAACATATTTCAAAGAATAATTTAGTTAGTAACTTTATGAGTGAGGCAACTGGATAGGGGAAGGGTATAGTACGGAGCTGAGTAATCAGCTTTATTCATAGGAATTGAGATGAGAATCAATACTGAATTAAAAATTTTGACGAAGAATGAACTTCCTCAGGCATCTTGGACAGTACCTTTCTCCCTAAGAAGGGAGTTGTAGCTGCTCCCTACTAAGTTTCTCAGGTTTGAGAAATTTAGAATGGAAAACAACCAATTTCTCTGTAGAATTCCAGTTTCCCTTAAAAGCTGAATGTTGAGGAACAGGGTTAGAGGCCATGAGTACCAAGGGAGTTCCGACTGGCGATTCTAAATCCCCAGCGCTATCTGTGATAGGTGAACACTAAACACTCGAGTAATTCCTGTGCTCTGCCTACCTGTAATGAGCTCTGGATTGAGGCGTGTGCCATGTGGCCACTCACTTGGAACTCTATCCACACATCCAGAATCCATTCTTCTTATTTCTAGTAATACTCTTCTAGCCTCCTCATTTTTAAACAATTTTATTCCCAGATGTTGTGAGATATTGAGTACACAGAGTATCATCACAACATGGCAAGCCATCTCTCCAGGCATATCTGTGATGCTCTGTTCAACTCACAAGATCACACTCTAAGAGGTTCACAGATAAACTTGCACTTCTCCATAAGCACATGCAAGGGAGGACATAGGGAAATTGGAAATGCCACAGACAAATGTTTTCTCTGTCTTATGATGTGTCACAAGCGTTGTCTTTTATTACGTGAAGGATCTATCTAATAAATGTGTGTATGGATTTATAATAGAGCACCAGAGAGATAATCTGGAATCAGCTTTACATTTAGAAAATTTGACTCAACCTCAGCAAGAAATTTCTTGAAGTATAATCAAAGTATTTGGAATGAAATGCTTTTTAATATAATGAACTTCATCTAGCCTGAGAGCCTCAAAGAAATGACAGAAGTCAGCAAAGAAGCTCACTTAATTACCCAGGAAAACCTTTCAACTGTAATATTCTAAAGTTGAATGAATAGCTAACATAATGGATTTGTTAAACCATAAGCAGTTTCTATTAAAAAAAATATGTTCTTGCTCCCTTAACTGCTGCTCATAGCATCTTATTATTTAGTAATTTGTCCTACCCACTAGAGCATATGAGTTTATTTTTCCTTTTACTGGGTTTACTGAAAGTATGACAAATAATCTCAACGAACTATATTTCAAATAAGAAGACTTATGATTTTAGTCTGTTGAAAACAGGGATGTTTTCAATACTTTTTATTGTTTACCAGGACTCACCAACCTGTAAACGTCTGCCTCATTTTATAGATATCAGACAGGCTCCAATCTGATTACCTATATCAGACTAACAGAACATGCTCTGATGACTCAGATAGTGAGTTACATATGGTCTCTGCTCCTAACAATTGGGTTGAGAGTAGGCAGTGATCGGTTTTCCTTACTATACAATTGAAAGATTTCCAATGTATAATGACCCCTGGTCACAGAGTCATATAAAAGTTCATGTTTTGTTTTTTTTTTTTTTTTGTGTGTGTGTGTGTATGTGTGTGTGTTGTTGTTGTTGTTGTTGTTGCATTGTAGACAGCTACGTTACTACAAAGGGATTGGATCTTTGCATAGTCAGAAAAAAAAAATGAAGACATTTCAAAATTCTGATGGGAGACAAATCCAAAGACTCAGTATTTAAGGTGGAGGCCTGCAAACCTCTCTAGAGATAAACAGTAGTTTAAGATTGTACTCTAATTAGCACCACCTCATCCACTGAACCTAGATAGATATCAGATGGTCAGGCAGAGGATGAGAACATAGAGACTCAGGCTCCCACCTCTCACCAAGAATAATTGTGTACTCTTACAGTCTGACCTTCTTCCTTATTAGATCAATAGTAGCTAAGCAACTATTTTTGTAATCTTACGCATTGTTTATATTTTTTCCTACTTAGTAGCCACACTGTGAATATGCTGTATAAATTTTCTTTGACAAAAATCCACTCAGTCAGGACTGTTCCTGGAAATCCAGGAGCTGTTCTTTTTCTTCTTCTTTTTTTTTTTTTTTCCAATAAAAGCCTCCTAATTTCCTGCTTGGTTTGTGACTTCCTGCCTTGATGTTGTGTGGCCATGAACTCAGCATGTTCAGCATCTATTGGGAGCTATTTTCTCCATAACACAATGAAGATCTCACTGAGATCACTGGAAGGAGGAGAGTTTGTTTTTCTGTCATGGCCCACCTGGAATATTTCTACTGGACTCTGGATTATGTAGTTGACTATTGTCATCCCACTTTAGTTGGTTGCTTAACCTTGTTGTATTGAGAAAGATTGTGATGCTTTTTAATTTGGTTTTCTTTGATAGGACATGTGTTTATTGCAAACAGGGCTTGGCATTCTTTTTTTTTTTTTTTTTTTTTTTTTTTTTTTTTTTTTTTTACTTATTTGGCAGAGATGGTTTGGTTTCGCTACAGAGAGCTCTTTGGGATGGTTTTTGAATTTCAATTGGCTTGCAGGTTGGCATTCTTGGGCATGTCTGAGGCCTACAGTGGAGGTGATGGAACAAGTTTTAGAAACTAACCCTTTATATAGATTTTCTATTATTATCAGGAAATGGTAATGTGCTTCTCTTTGCAATCCTGCGAACTTGTCTTTCTTTTTCAGTCGGTGGTTCCTGAACTTTTCAAAAATAACTGCTTCTCTATAAGGGTCCTGAAGATACCAGTAGCATTCTCAGTAGGAATTGCTTTTAGATTACATACCTCCATCCCTGGGTTAGAAGGGACTTAGAAATCACGCTCATCCATAAAGACATAATATACGGATGCCTCATATGTCCAGCATTAGGAAACTCTAATACTGAAGCATATGGAGAGATATGATCTTTGAGTGACACCGGTGATAAATGATTCTCCAAAGTATGCATATTTATGAACCTTAAACATTATAGTTTAAAGGAGTATCTCTAATTTTCCCTGATCTTTCTCTGTCTCTGACTCTCAAAAATTAGATAAAGTAGTTGTTCAAGTCTTAGACTATTTATTTAATTTTATATTTATTTTATATATATTGTTAAACAGGACTGTTATAATGGGAATCAACTCTAGCTTTTATTTTTAGAAGCATGTTTTACTAAGAACCAGAATCCCACTTTAAGGCTTTAAGTCTTAATTGTCTTTTTGCCCTCAGGGCAGTAAGGATGGGAGAAATAGTGACAAACCCTGCCCTTAAAGTCCTGTGCCTCCCATGGGGCTACTGCTGGATCAGTTACTCTTCTATCCCTTCTCCCCTGTCCCTTCCCCGGGAAGTAACGCAGTTGACAGCAGCAGTTTACCCAGATGATTCTCCTCCCTGGTTGCTGGCTTCTAGGACTCTTGAATCTGCAGAATGGTCACTTTCCCACTCCCTGTGATCCTTCATGTCTGACTCAGATTGCCCCACACTAGTTGTTGCATAACTCCAAAGTTTTGGAGTTACTTCAGTTTGGAAGATTCACCAAAGAGATGTGTGCCTTGTATCATCTTGAAAGACTATTTTGCGGATAGATGAAACATCTCAATAGGACACTTTACTTATATTTCCTATATCCTCTGACTTACTCCTCTGCTAAATTCTCTAAAAACCGCTCTATGTTTAATATTCAAACTCTCAAGGAATGAATAAAAAAGTTTTAATGCCAATTAGTTGCCTTCCTACCCTTAAAACAGGACTGGAAACTCCTTTCTGCCCCCGAACTTTCCTCTAAACATAGATCCTTTACAATGCACATTATTTCATAGACAGAACATAGAGCAATCATGGGAGCCCTTATGAATTTGATAGCAGCGTTAGACAAAGCAAGCAGTAAGAGAGCAAAGAGCTGCCTCTCTCTTACCACAGTTTCTCTCCAGAACATGTCAATAGGTAGGTAACTGAGATCTGTACTCCGAGATGTGCTGGGGGTTGTAAACAGAAAAATACTATAGCTTAGTATGGAACAAGAGGAAAGTCACAGGATCATAAGGAGAGTGATGCAGGATCTGGTGGGTGTGACGGTCCGATTCTGGCCACTTCCGTGAAACACTTCCTGCTTACTTTCATGGGAACTGAATGAAATCAGAAAAATGGACAGAAGAAGCAGAGATAGACATGGGTACCTCCTATCTCCTTGTTCTTCCAAAAATGCAAAAGCCTTGTCATAGGTAGCTATCTGCAGCAGGTGGGGTAGGGTCACAGCAGGCTTCAACAACCACTATACTTTGGAAAATGTACTTTAATGAGAATTATTTGAATCTAAAGGAAAATATCACCTAGGCTTTTTCTTCATCTATACCTGGCCTGAGCACCTCTCAGGAAAAAAAAAAAGTGTTGCCAAAGGAAAATGTAAAATTACAACACTGTACTTTTAACAGTCTGCCCTTGAAGGAAAACATTTATTAAAAATTAACTTTGGGGCTGGGGATTTAGCTCAGTGGCATAAGCACCTGCCTTGCAAGTGTGCAGTCGTGAGTTCGAACCCTGGTACCGATAAAAACGAAAAAGGCAAAAAAACAAAAATTAACTTTATGGAAACATTTTTGACATACATTATGATCACCTTCATCATAGGGAATTTATACGTGTGCACAATATATCTCAATTCCTTTTCCCCATTCTTCTCCCTCCCTTTTAATCCTTTTTGCCTCTCCATTTACAAACCTTTTTTCTTACTGTTTAACTTCTGTTATTTTTTAGTTTTTAATCTCCATTCCCTTCCTTCTCTTTTCCCTTTCTCCCTCATTTCCTTTGCCATTTAAACATTTTCTTCTATACCCTAATATATCTAGTCTCTATTTTGGTCTTTTTTTAGGCTTTGTGTTTCTCACACAAAGGAAACAGCATGATATTTAAACACATATGTCTAACTTATTTCATTCAAAATTATGATCTCCAGGTGAATCCATCAACTTAAAAAAATCTCTAGTTTAATCACAATTTATGGCACGATAGCATTCCATATAAAAAACACATGTTCGTTAACCATTCACCCACTGATGGATGTTTCAAAAACTTATTTGCTTTAAGTTGTGCTGCTATAAATATGGTTGTGTATATATCTGTGATATAATGCATTTGGCTCTTTCAGGATATGCCTAGAAAAGGAAGAACTAGGTCAAGTGGAACCTCTAGTTTTAGACTTTACCAAATCTCCAAACTTATTTCCATAGAGATTTTATCAAATTACTCTCCCAACAATAGTACCTTTCCCCCCACATCAGCATTTGAGTCACGTATTCTTAATTCCTCGGCAAATTTTTTATTATTACCTAAAGTCTGTCAAACTTAAAATGATCATGCAGAAGGAACAAATGATAAATACGTTGGACTCCTTTTACTAGGGTCCACTAGATCAATCTTTTAAAAGTTTAGAACTGCTTAACCCCAACACGACTACAATCCAAGATTGTTCAGATTAACTTTCTGGAGAAAATCTCTGACTGTCCCTCCCCCTACACTAACCCTTCTCAGCTAGAAGTAGCTGGAGTACATCTCTGTTCATTGTTCCCTAAGAGTAGTTGTAGATACCTCTTCAGAGGGGGTACAATTCTATAGACAGAACAGTTAGATAGAAATAAATAGGAAGCCAAAGAGGGTCTAGACCCTTGAATAAGTCAGTGAATAAGATGAAGATACATCAATATTGTGGCTGGCTGTGACTCCAAAGAGAGCCAGACCTCAAGATGGAGATGAAGAGTCACACCTGAAAGCTTCCCTTGAGATAAACAAAAGATAGAGATTGTATTGTGATTATCATGACCTGCTCCACTGTGCCCAGATAGGCATCAGAGGAATAAGTGGGTGATCAGAACAGCTAAATCCATACTCCTACCCTTTTTCAGGGATGCCTTTGTTTTTCCCATGTATCCTTATTAAGTCATTTATCTATTAGACCAATATTAACTAAATGACTATACTTATAATCTTATTGGCTGACTATAGTTGAACCAACATAGGATATACATTGTGATTTTACTATATAAATTACCTACAACAAATTGCTTCAGTGACTGTCCACTTGAGGCTCCTCCTGGAAACACAGAAATCTTATCTCCAATGAAACTCTCCTAACTTCCTACTTTGGATGTGACTTGATTCCTTGATCTTATGAGGCCATGAACTTCATTCATCAGACATCTAACAGGCTGAGAAATTTTGGTTGGATAAACTGAAGAAGGTGCATGAAAATATATCTTTTTATTAAAAAGTTTAAGTGAAATCAAAAATATACTTCACAAACTGAGCATACAAAGCAAATATAGATCGAAGCAACAGTAACAGATCTCTGTATTTTTCAGTTATCTCTTTTGGAACTCAAAATAAGTATGGCAAATATCAACTGCGTGTGTGTGTGTGTGTGTGTGTGTGTGTGTGTGTGTGTGTGTGTGTGTGTCTAGCACCAGAGAAGAAGAGACAAGCATTTGAAATAGGCTTTTTGGAGTACTATAGGTAAAATACATCATTAAATGCTCAAAAATAGGGAAAGTAGAACATCACTGACTTGGGAATTTCAATGAAGAAAAATAACATTACTAAAGAGTTACAACTTAAGGCTTCAGTGTAATAATTCTATGTAATAATTCACAGCAAGATGGACTGCATGATTTGCTTAGAGGTTAACCTTTATAAGCTGGAAAAGTGGGTCATTAATGCTTAATATTTCACTCTCACCCTCACAGAGATAAGCAGATGCATTGAAATTCAAAACACATACTGTCCCAGTGTTAATCACAGAGCTTAAGAAGTGGAAAATATTAAGAGGAAAACAATCACACGAGGTTTGAGGCAGCTTTTCTATGCTGATTACTTGTGTAAATTTTGATGCTGATTCACTTCTCACCTTTACAGGAATAGCTATATTAATAATGAAAGATCACGTGTTGCCTCTTTTTACATTCATATGAAAGTAAAGAGCCTGTTTACAGAATCCCACACAATACCTCTATTTTGTTTATGTTACTATCTTTCTGTTTTCAAGTCTGAGAAGAAATACATGTGAAAACTTCAGACTTTTTCCACTCCTCAGAGAAAGGGTGGGTACCAAGAACCAACCAAAACAAACTGACCAGCTGCCTGAAGTTTCTTGCATTTGCTGTGCCTTCCTCTGTATCTCACACACGAATGCTTGTGTTGCTTGCCTGCAGTTCCGTATTTACAGGAATGGACTGAAGGCCGAAATCATCATTCAGGTTTAAGCTCAGAGAACTCAAAGAAACAGCTTCTAAAGCTACTGGAACAGTTTGGGTCACACATGGCTCAACAAATAACATGTTTGAATATGTTGGATGAACAACTTAGAGTGAACATTTGTAACTTCAAGAACTCTTTCTAAACAGAATGCTAAGTGTGATGGGCATTTAGTTTATTCACTGAGGCATTACTTTATTCACTTACTTATTTTTCACTTCTTGGATAGTATTTTCTGGTATTAGATGCAGTAGATCTTTTAATACCCATAGATTAGAGATAGCCATAGTTCAGTGCACTCGTATGCCCTCAGCTGTAGTCAGGGAGGTGCCTTCTAGTTGTGATAGCTGTTTGTCAACAGAAAAGACTCATAGATCTCTGCTCCTTGCTAGAAACTCCCTACTTCTGATGGTGTTGTTTTGAGGAAGTTATGGACATCTGTACAGTTTTTAGATTCAAAATGTATTTAGCTGTCAGGTTATTTTCTGGTTGTATTCATTTTTGTCTATTCTCTCTTTAGCATTTTATTTTCAGGAGTAAAAAATGCATTATAGCTCTTTTATTCTCACTGCTTGTGTTCTTATATTTTATTAGGACTTAAATTATTAGCTTCTTTTTCCCTCACTTTTTAAATCATGTTAGACCATTGGGAGGATCAAAACAGCTTTGATAGGGAGGTGTCATTTAAACTAACGTTGGATAACAGGAGAGGAGACCAGAAATGGTGGAGTGGAGATCAGTAGCAAAATACACCGTCTCCAGATCCTTAAACTGGAACACCTGGAAACACCAACTTGTGAGAAAAAAGAGAGAGATCTTCAGGAATTAGAGGGTAACTGACAGGAAAATTAGAAACTACGGAGAAGCTGGAGGGATGAGCACAGTGCAGAGAAAAGAACAAAGCAGTGTGGATGTTCATCCTGGCCCCCAGGCAGACTCCACAGGCCTGAGTGCTCTGGTGAGAAACAGTGGACTAGACCAGGGCACTAGCTCCAAAGACTACAGCTACTGTAAACTGCAAATATGATGTGAGGCTGACTTCCAAATGTGACTCCTTCTGCACTGCCGGCTATGTTGAAAACAGAATCTAGTGCAGCACAAGCCAAATTGCCAGAGAAAATTTAATCAGCAGTCATTTCCAGAAAGGGATGAGTATTTAAGACTGAACCACAGAAAAACTACAAAACAGTTTAATTCAGGGATCCCCATGTTATCTTACAACAGTAACTGTGAGAGGCACAAAAACAGGAGAAAGTTGGGGGCAGGTCGTGGGTAGGCTGGATGAACAAAAGGTGGTCCAAAAGCAGGATATTAAGTCATTCCCAGGATGCATCACTGTAAAGTAGATATACACTAAAGTGAAATCTCTTAGCAGCAAAATCTTTTCACTGTAGCCCACAAACCTTATAAAAAAAACAACAACAATGGAAATGTGGAAAGACAAGGCAAGAAAGTATCTCACCAAACTCCAAACTCTCTCCCACCTACCTCTGAGGCATCTGCGAGGAGGAAATGCAAGGCCACATAGCTGAATTATTCCAGAATATAAAGGAGGAGATTAGAAACAGGTCAATAATGTGCTTGGTAGGCTAACAGAAATATAAATAAACTGATAATAAACTTTAGAAATAAAGCAATTAGTGACCTTACAGAAGAGTCTAATAAAAAAGTAGTTGATGTGGGGAAAAAAACATGAATGAGCACTATAACAAATAATTTGAGTCCACAGTAATGAACTAAGTAGGAATCCAGGAGATTAGAAATTCAAATGGAAACTATGAGCAACAGAAGTGAACAATATGAGAATAAAGTGTCAGAATTACAAAATAAGGCTGAGGTAAGAGGCCAATTACACGGACATATCTTGAAAACAAAAAAAGGATATAAAAATGGCTCCAATAGATGCAAGATGAAGCAAAGAGAAGCCAATTTAAGATTAGAATTGGAATTAAGGTAAAAAAAAAAAAAGAAGACAGCACAAATATCATAAATAGAACTGAAATAGTAAAAAAGAAGGTTCGAAATTTTGGTAAAGAAGTGACCATACAGATAAATGAGGAATACAGAACCCCAAATGGTCATGATCAAGAAAGAAATTGTATGCAACACATAGTTGGCAAAGTCCTAGAAGTCCAAAACAAGAACAGGGTCTTAAAATGTATAAGGAAAAGCTATGAATTCTTTATAAATATAAACCCATTAAAACTACAGAAGACTTCTCAACACAAAATTTAACCCCAAGGAGAATTCAGAGTGAGGAGTTTCAAACTAAAAAAAAAATTTAAAAAACAAACCTTCAACAACTCAGATTGGTGTATCCTACAAAACTATCTTTAGAAATTTATGGAGAAATAAATTATTTTATGCTAAAGACCACTTTAATAAATTCAAAAATGTAATATCAGAATTGGAGAACTCTTTCATACTAATTGTTTTAAAAGGTATCTAGAATGTGCACCAACCAACGAAAATAGAATAAATGTTTTTATTTGTGGCACATGAGAATTTCCTCCAAAACAGATTACATTCTAGTTCATGAAGCATGTTTAAATAAATGAAAAAGAATTGGAATTATGCTATGCATAATTTCAGATAATGGTGCAAAAAACTGAAATCAATGAGAAAAGAAAATGCAGAAATTATGTAAATGCATAGAAATTAAATGATACTTGAATAATCATTACCTCAGAGAAAATACCAAAGTAGAAGTTAGACAATTCTTAGAATCAGATGATAATGTTTCTACAACATACCAGCATATATAGGATTCAAGAAAATATTTTTAAAGTGGAGAATTATAGCTATGAATGCTCACAGAAAATAACTTAATGATATACCACAAGGTTCTAGAAGAAGAAAAATATTATAAATTCAAATCTAGTGCAAATATGAAAAATTTAAAAATTAGAACAGAAATTAATAAAACTAAGACTAAAAGTACAAAATCAATGAATTAAAGAGCTTTTTTAAAAAAGAAAAAGAGAATATACCAATCCCTATCCAGTCTTACCAAAAAGTATGACCAAAATCAAATGCAATTAGAAATGAAAAAGGTGAAATCACATGAAACACTGCCAAAATTGAAAAGATTATTAGTAACTACTTTGAAACATGTATTACAATAAATTGAATAATTCAAAGAAGCAGATAGAATCCTAAATATATTTGATTACAAAACTGAAACAAAAGAATAAAATATGCTTGATAATTCAATAACGGCAATTAAATTGAACCTGTTGGAAGATAAGGAAAGTAAAATTTCTGAAACCATAGATTTGGGTGAAGACTTTCTAAGCAAACCCCAGTTGCACAGAAAATACTTCTGAGAATTAATAAATGGTACCATATTCAAATAAAAAAATCCACATAGCAAAATAAATAACCAGCAGATTTAAATGACAACCTACAGAATGGAGAAAATAAGTTTGGCTGTGATTTCTTAGAAGACTCACATTCAGAATATATAAATAACAAAAAGTGCGAGGTTCTGAGTTCAATTTCTGGTACAAAAAATTGCACGTTTAAATACCATGTTGTCTTGCTAGTATAAGAAACTGAAAGAGTAAGTAAGATTTAAAAGTTGCAGTAGATACAGTAAAAGAGAAAAAAACTGAAGAAAGCGAAATTATATTGTTTGATTAGTCTTGCACGCTTGTATCTGGTAACCTAACCAACTCTTTTGAAGATAATTATAAGTAGTATAACAGGCATCATTAAATTCCTGTCACATTGTTTTGAAACCCTATATCACTGCTGTTTTTTGTTGTTGTCATTTGGCTCTTATTTTTGTTTGTTTTGCTTATTGATTTTTCTGTTTTTTAAAAAAATAAATAAGTAAAGAACTAAAAAATGTAGACACTCAAGACAAAAGACACAATCAAAAATGGGCAAATGAAATAAACATCTCATAGAAGAAAAAGTACAAATGGTAAAAATGTATATGAAGAAATACTATCACTGGCCATTAAAAATGCAAACTAATAAAACACTGGTATTTCATCTTGCTCTAGAAGGAATGGCCACTATCCTGGCCCGTGGGTGAGTTAATGTAGACATTAGAGGGAAAGTGGGGATGAGAAGAGACAAGAGATGCGAGGAATGGAGACAGGACAGTGCTCTGATCAAGTCTTGTTTATTCAAAGAAAGAGTAATGAATATATAGGGTGTTGGGGGAGGAGGGAGTTGGGTTCTGAGACATCAGCAGATAACTTAGCAGCAGCACAGGAGGGCTCAGAAGGCAGCCTGATTAGCATAATCCCTGAAAGGGCCAAACAGGGCAGGCCAGGAAAGAAGCTTAACTGCCAAATTTAAGGTGGCAGCTGCCTGTAGATACAAGGTGGCAGCCAATTACAGGGCTTCCACGGGCCACGTTCAAGAAATCAAATAATAATAAGTGCTGGTGAGGCCGTGGGGAAAAAGAATCTTTCTACACTATTCACAGAAGTATAAACTAGCATAACATCTATGGAAATCAGAATGGAGATTTTTCAAAAATCTAAAACTAAAAATCCATTTCACTCCAACCATTGCTGTTCTAAGTATCTTTCTCAAACAGTTAACAACATCATATGAGAGTGATTCACACAAACATGTTTGTAGCAGCACAGTTCATAATAGATAAGCTTTGAAAAGAAGCTCATACGTTCATCAAAATAAAAAATAAAAACAAAATGTGATAGTTACATACAATGGAGCTCTACTGGGCATAAGACAGACTTGAGTTTTGTTGGAAAATAGATGGATGCACCTTGAGACCATAATGTGAAGTGAGATAAATCAGACGGGCAAGTTAAAATGTCAAGTGGTTTTTCTTATATGAGAAACCTAGAGTAAATATAAGGAGGAAACTAAAAGATAAGTAATAGGAAGTAGAGAGAGAGGTCATTCTCAAGGATGAAGGGGATCAAGAGATGGAAGGAAGGAGTGGAAAGGGATGAAAACATTGAACTGAGATGTTGTGTAAGTATAAAAACTTTGCACAAAGAATGTAAATATTGTGTATTGCAGACATGCTAATCAAAAGGAGGGTCAAGAGATGGGTGCATGTTTGAGAGAGGAGAGGAAATGGGATGAAAAAGGAGCTACAGTGTGTTACATGCATGTGCCACCTTCCCACATGAATGTAAACATTCTGTACTAAATACATGTAGTAATAAACTGAAACTAAATAAATAGTTTCTACATTTTATATTATCTAAAAAGAATACCTAGAAATAGATGATGGTAATGTTGATACTTTTATGTTTTGCAACATTATACACTAATTTAAAATAATGACTCATCTATAAGAATTGATATGTGACAGCATAGAAGATATATGCGAAATATAGAATAAAAAGCTTCTAACAAAGAAAAATCCAAGTCTCAGTGGATTCACTGCTGAATTATACAAGAACATTAGAGAAGGTCTAACACCAATACTCGCCTAACTCCTGAATGAAATTGAGAGAGAAGCACTACTGTCAAAGGCATTCTTGGAAGTTAATATTATCTTGTTCTAAAACCAGCAAATAATTCTCCAAAAGCGAGAATTATAGATCAAGCTCTTTAAAAAACACAGATGTAAAATTTCTTCATACATACTGGCAAAAAATACAACAATTCATCTTAAAGATCATCATTAGGTTTCACCCCAAAGATACAGGGATGACCTGATATACATAAATGAATAAATGGTATACATCACAGAAACATAAGCAAGGGAAAATTTTACTAGATCATTTAATAGGTACAGAAAATAGCCTTTGACAAAACCCAACATTCATTCATGATAAAAATCCCTGAAGAAAATAAGTACAGGAGGACCTTATCATAATTTGATAAAACCGCTTGTGTGGAAAAGATGAAATGTTTCTCTCTAAAAACAGGAGCAAGAAAAATATGCCCTCTAGCACTATTCCTGTTCAAAGTAATACTTGAAACATTAACCAGAACAATCAGGTAAGACAAAGAAATAAAAGGGATGTGTATAACAAAGGAAGAGGTTAAATTTTATGTATTTGCAAATGACATGAATCTCTATAGAGAAGAGCCCCTCACCCCAATTTTTCCAAACTATTCTGACAATTAATAATCAAATTCAGTTATGCAACAGGATCCAAACTCAGCACACAAAATTCATCAGTGTTCTTATTCACTGCTAATAAACTCACTGATAACAAAATTAGAAATATCATACCATTCAAGAAAAATTAAATACTTAGGAATTAACACAACCAAAGAAGAGAAATACTTCTATAAGGAACACAATAGTTCCCTGAAGAAAAAAAAAAAAAAGATTGTACAGAACTCAAGAAAATAAAAATACATCTTATTTTCTTAAATAGGCAGAATCAGTGTTGTCAAAATGTCAATACATTCGAATCTGAGACAGATTAAATGAATCAATCTCAATCAAATTACCAGTAGCATTCCTCAGAGAACTAGAGAAAACTTTCCTAAAAATACAGTAGCAAAAGCAATGTATTTCTTTTATGTTAGCAAAGAAACCCAAAGTATAATTAATTCTATGGCCAAATATACAAGAAAAACTGTTCAACATCACTGGCCTTTAGAGATATACAAATTGAAAGAATATGGAGTTTTAATTTTACTTCAGACAGAGTGGATATCATCAAGAAAACCTGCAATAACTAATACAGATGAGGTTTTAGGGAAAAATGGAACTCTTCTACTGGTAGAAATATGAACTAGTATAACCACCAGCCAATATAAAGTCAATATAAAGATTTCTCAAAAAACTAAAAACAGAAATTCCATTTGACTCACCTATTTCTCTTCTAGGTACCTCCTCTCAAAAGTTAAAGACATCATATTACAGTAATACATGCATACTTACGTTCAAAGTAGCACAGCTTACAATAGCTAAATCTGGAAAAGGCTGACATGTTCCTTAATGAATGGATAAAGGAAATATGGCATTTATACACAATGGAATGCTAGTCTGTCATTAAGGACAAACTTGAGTCAGTTGTAGAAAAATGGAAGCATCTTGAAACCATAATGTTAACTGGAGTAACTCAGACACACAGCTTAAATATTGCGTAGCTTCCTTTCAATGAGAAAACCAAGACTTAAATAATTAAAGAACAAAATAAAAGATCAGTAATAGAAAGCAATGAGAGACAGCTTTTCCAAAAGGTAAGCGTTGCAAGAGATGAAGAGAGTGGGAGAGAGAAGACGGAAGTGGATGAATAACAGGAGTAAGGAATGTTTTATGGATGAATAACAGGAGTAAGGAATGTTTTATACGTACGCCAACACCCATGGGCAACACAGTTATCCTGTACTGCAAATATACTGCAATAAAAATAAAAAAATAAAAAACAGGGAAGTGTTCTAAAAGTCATAAACAGATCCAGCATGATTTAGTAAGTGTAACCCTTAGAAGGTATAAAATACCATAAAGGAAACCATTCCAGAAAATACAAAATAAATATTTTCAGTAACATATTCATAGGATTGAACCAATCCAATAAAGAGTTAGTAAGTATTATTATTATTATTTTTTTTTGTCTTTTTCCTTTTTATCGGTACCAGGGATCAAACTCACAACTGCCTGCTTCCAAGGCAGGTGCTTATGCTAAACCTCCAGCCCCTAACTATTACCTTTTATATAACACTTATATCCCTGTTTCTCTAGAAAAGAGAGGAAAATAATTTTACTACTCAGCCTCTCACTTCTACTTCCATTCTTCCTTAAACTTATGGTGTATTTCATGAAAATTATCTACTTAACAGAGTCCAAGAATCTACTATAACAAACTAGAAGTTTAGCATGAAGCCTTTAGTGTCACAGCACTAACGAATGCAGGCTCTGAGTTCAGTGCCAACCTTGCCAAGATAAAAGGAAATTGCAGTGGGCCCAAAGATTTAGAAAAATGAAGCCTGTTGTTTTTCATTAATTAATGTGTGCAGAGTGCATACCGTGTCTTCACAGAGTAAGAGCAGCAGAGGAAACCGTTTGCCCCTTCTGCTACTATAAAATGATCAGTCTTACCAGTGCTTTTGACATGACGGACGTCTCCTTATTCAGAGACAGGGAGATTTCAAGTGAGTTTTTGTGTGTGCCCAATAAAATAAGAAACAGTTTCATATTGAACGTACAGAATTTTCACTGTGTGTTGAAAATATTCTTTCAGCAATAAAGATTTTGGATTCTTGTCAGGATTTTCTCAGGGGTAAGATGACTTCTCTGTACCTTCAAATCCTCCTTCTAAGGAGCTCAGCAGGTACCTATGGTTGACAGGGATTGCAAAATCGCTTTACCTTTGTTTAATGTAAGACAGCTTTTAGGTCTCCTGTGCAGGCAATTGTTTAAAATTATTCAACATTAGACACAAAGGAAAATCTTTATTCCAGATTTTCAAACTTAAAAAAAGTCTTAGTTACAAAAAATCCCCATGTAATTTTAATGCATAAAAATGATATTGGTATCATGTGGGTTTAATTTTTATAGTTTATTTATTATATCGTTCCTGAGTTAAAACACATAATATTTTAAAGTTAAGCATTCAAAATCATGTGATTAAAAATACTGGCAAGAAATGCTTTCTTTTGAAATCAACACAAGCAAGATATTATGGAAATACAAATCAATGTATGGAGGAGTCCTAGTTGGATAATTGGAGGAATATATATCTAAGCAGGCATGTTGCTTTGGTTTGATTTTCTACTATTTATATTTAATTACTATATAATTTGTTGCGTGAATGAATGCTTTCAAGTTTATCAGATGTACTTATATTAAATCCTGGAGCTTAAATAGAATCTGTTTGCAAAAGACTTGCTTTTGTCCTCCATATTAAAAAAAAAAAGAGAATGAAACTAAAACCTGGAAAAAACTAAAACCTTAAGTTCTTCAATAATTTACTTACAAAGATAAAATTAGATTGTAAATGGCTACATTTTCTGATTTATTATTGCTGATGTTAGTTTTACTATTATCATAAAAATGAAACTTCTAGAAATAATTGCTTTATCAAATATTAGCAATAGAAAGGACTTTGGTCATAAATGCTCACGGCATCATTTCCAGAGCAGGTAAAGCAACATTTGAGAACTGTCCCAAGACCCATAAATTGTTAGTAGAGGAAACTTAAGATTTATGATGCTGTGATGTTTTATTTTTCTTTGTCTGATTGCTACAGTTCAACAGTAGCCTTCTTAAAACCAGCGGAAACCAAGAGATCTTGTATGATCTAAAGTCTCTGTACTTAGATTTTGAGAGTCAGTATTCAATTCATTCTATTAATAAAAATATCATCTGTGGATCTGGTAAGCAACAATGAGAAGTTCTCATTTAATCTTTCCTATAATTTACCAAAGTATTATTCTGAGAATTAACCTCACATATAACCATTGCAATTATATATACTTTCTAAATTAGGCTTAGTTCCTTGTCATAAATAGGTAACTCAATTGATTATGCACCTGTTGTTTAGAGCATATGACACCATTTTAAATGCAAGATGAGTGAACTATTGCTCCCGAGTTACAAAGAGACAACTGTATGCCAATTTATTTTCTCTACTCTTGAACTCCAGGATAGTTATATTCTTGGAAAAATCGATTCCATATGTAAAGAATTTTCCATTGTACTTTAAGATGTTGGCTTTGTGATTCATCCAAGACTTCTACTTTTTGTAAATTTAGCCTGAAACCACCACCAGCACCTCTAAGTATCCCTCAGCCCTACTGAATTTGCAGTGAAAGTGGAAATATGATTCTTTCTCTGGGTTTGAAAAGCAAAAGGAAAACTCGTAAAGTAAAAATAACATTGCAATTTGACTTCTTTAATAATTGAATATTGAGTTTGTAACTGAAATAATTTGTGTCATTTTTGGGATTTTAAATATTGTATAATTTATATTCATTTACCGTTGGTAATCAAGCACTTCCAATTTGAAATGATTGTAGCCACAAGATTTGCTTCATCATATTTGGAATTCTTCAACCTAAATCTTTTCTCTATGGTTTCGTATGCACTTGTATTACAATTTCTGTACTGTTTTTGTCTGCTTAAACAAATATTACACTTACATCCTTCATATAATTATTTATAAGCACACACATACATAATTTATAAGCAAAATATAAAATAGAAATATAGAATAAAGTTTAATACGTTGGTATATTCAAATCTTTTACAGAATACATGCAGATTTTAAGTATAGATGATAGAGTTCCACATTAAAAAAAACTCAAATGCTTTTAGCTGTCACATTGATTTATATATTGCAAACTAAGTTCCACTAAGGCTGGCCCTTGATGAAACATTACTAGTCAACTTTTGAAGGGTGTGATAAAGAAAATTTGTTCCACTCTTTCACCTGAAGATCTGTTATCTCTGTACGTTTGTATAGCAATACATGCAAAACAATCCTCTACATTTCCATGGCTTCCTATTACTGAGCTTTCTGTATAAATAAAACATAAATCTGACTGAATATAATTTCCTAGGGAAAGATTGGAGTCTCAAGAGGAAGTGAAATTGCTTCATTTTACTTAATGTCTTTTCCTTTAAATAAAGTATGAGACTGCACATTCCATGCAGAAAAAAATGGAAGCTTAAATTATACGTAGGAAAAAAATGTGTGTGTGCATATGTGTGTGCAGAGAAAAAGAGAGACAAAGAGAGAGACAGACATACAGACAGAAGCTAGCCACTCTTCTTGGAGTATGATTACTTAAAAACTGGCATATCAGTTATGCTGAATTTCAGCTTTGTTATGAACATAGATCCTATAGATTATATTGTGATTATTAGATAGTTAAAATCATTTGAATATTTATCAGTCAAATTCATTTGAATATTTGTTCTTACAAATAAGATAATTTCTCAGTAAGGTTTAAATCAAATGGAATACATTGAAATATTTTTTTTTCTCTTTGTAGTAGAGAATGGTAAAAGAATCATTTCTGGTGGATTTTATACTCATTGCTTATTTAAATTGCTAATTTCTGCTCTTCAAATTTCACTGTTGTGAGAATTATCATGTGGAAGGTTGTGCTTTGATTATAAATATATTGAAAATCTGAATGGATTAAAAAGTCTTCTCTCATTTATGGTTAAAAAATCTTAAGCAAAAATTCATCTTTTATTAAAATTTTCCCTATAAAAGATGTAACCGTTTAGCTAAAGAATAGTATCACCATTAACTAATTGAATTTTATGCCTGACTTGTTTTACTGTAGATTAAAGCATGGACAAGTGAAGCAAGAATTAAAACTCAGTCCAAAGCCCCTGCTTTCAATTTTAATTTCAAATGATATAAATTTTAAAAATTAACTTTTTCTTCTCTTGGCATTTCTGAGCAGTGCTATAGTTCTCTGGCCATTAGCAACTTGCAGTGGTGTTCTGCAATCCACTGCCCACTTTTGGTCCATGACCAAGTCACTATTTTTGAAGAAACCAAAAGTATTTTCTCACTCATATCCCACTTAGATGCACAAACTGTAATTCCTTAGTGACATACTTTTATAACTTTGTAATTTTATTTGATGCAGGTTTAAAAGTGCAATATAATCAAAAATTTCTAGCTCAGGGACATTAAAAGCAATCTATTCTCTACCCCATGGAACAGAATTGAAAAATGCTACCAGAACAATTTTTGCATAAAAATTCAGAAATTAAGCATGGTGGTGCACATTTGAAATGTCACTTACAGAAGACTGAGGCAGGAAGGTACAGCAAGTTTAAGTATAGCCTGGGATACATAGTGAGCTAGAGGCCACGTTGAATTATGTAGTGAGACTGTGTCAAACAGAGCAAGAGAAAAAAATATTCTGAAATGTCACACATATTATAGGATTTTACCTTTGTTATATGCTACATGTAATTTTACTCCTTAAACAAATAAGAGGTGTGCATTTTTAAAGGGACAATTGTAGAATATTAAGTACTTTGCTTTCTATAAATGAAAGCTATGTCCATATGTGAGCTCAGTAGTCTTTGCTCCAGTGATAGCCTTCAGAGGACTTCCCAAAATAGAATGCTCTCATTTTGGGACCCTAATGCTGACTAATGATTACATCCCTAAATGAGATCACATCAAAATCTGCACTGATAATTGTTTGCAGGGTAATATTGTTCCAAAAAGTTTATTGTGAAGTCCACTGATGTGTGGTTCTATGTCACGTCATGACATTATTAACCTTTCTGTCTTTGAGAAATGTAGCTTGTTCATGTTGGGAAGAAAAGGCAGACACTGGAAGGCAGCTAGGCTCCCACACGGTTCTTCCATTTACTAAACACACGCAGGCCACTCATGAGTTCTGCCAAGTCTCCAATCATTGCTCTGTAGAGTGGAGATACTCCTACCTCGGTAGGATAAGGGGATTACAGTCCAGCTTTTCTTCAATGTTCAGGTGCATAAGAACCCCCTGGTGGGTGCTGATTTTCATGAACTGGAGAAGGGCTTGATAGTCTGAACTGTTCACTAGCTCTGAGTTGAGTCCAAATCTTTTGACTCACAAATCATTCTTTGATCAACGAGATTATAATTGAGACTAAATATATGAATGACAATGGATGAACATATCTAAAAATAAAATTCCAATCTGCAACCTGCAACAGTCTTCCAGTCTCCCTGGAAGGCCAGCTCATTCCTGCAATAATTATCCTAGAAAGTCACTGTGTTACAAATCAGACTGACAGTCAAACTGCTTTTATACGTAAATGAACACAATTTGAGACCATACTCATAAGTGAAATAAATCAGACTCACATGTATAAATATCACGTATCTCGCTAGGGTAAAAATCTGAAATGGTACATATAAGACAAAATGTAAAATAAGTATTGTGCAATAAAAGGGAAAGAAACTGCTCAAAACTAAAGAAAAATTGGGATGGGGAAAGGCAAAAAACACAGGGAAAAGCTTACATATGTGGGTTTGTATGTTTGTGTGTGAGTGTGTGTGTGTATAAAATAGATAATCATACTACTAATCTCTGTTAGTTTATCAAAAAGAGCTCTTTGTGCTTTTGATGTATGATTATTTTTCCACGAATATATTTGTAATCTGAATAACTACTTTGAAATAACAATATGTAATATATTAATGTTTGTTTCCTATTATTTTTGTTTTGCAATTCTGTATCATCATTTTTACTATTTTTTCATTTCAAAATTTAAAAAAAGGAAGTCAAACAATTACCTCTAGTAATAATGTAGGAAGAAAACAATTATTTATGTAGCAATTAGCCCCAAAAGGACAGAACTTGGTTAATTACTGGTAGCTGCCCTATATTTTTGCAGTTTCAAACTACATTCTATTAGAGAAGACACATATGTACACCTAATCTAGCATATCGGATGGTCTGCTTCTAGCTTTTCCATCTAAGTTTTTGCTACCTCAAGAACTTCTAATCTTGCTACTTTGAATCTCCTTTCCTTTTTCCTTTTCTTACCTTTCCTTTCTCTTCTGTTCTTTTCCTTCTTTTCTTTTCTTTCTTTTTCTTTTCTTTTCTTTTCTTTTCTTTTCTTTTCTTTTCTTTTCTTTTCTTTTCTTTTCTTTTCTTTTGTTTCTTCTTCTTCTTCTTCCTTCTCCTTCTCCTTCTCCTTCTCCTTCTCCTTCTCCTTCTCCTTCTCCTTCTCCTTCTCCTTCTCCTTCTCCTTCTCCTTCTCCTTCTCCTTCTTCTTCTTCTTCTTCTTCTTCTTCTTCTTCTTCTTCTTCTTCTTCTTCTTCCTATCTATCTATATCTATCCATCTCTCTCCCTCTCTCTCCCTGACTCTGGTTTCATTCTTTGTTAGGTAAAGATTTCTTATTCTTGTACTTGCCTTTGAGTTCCTATCAAATGTAAGTGATGGAACTCTTGCTATTTACTTGAATAAATAAGACTTGGTAATTCCCATTTGGGAAGTCTTTATATATTTCCATATAAATGATTTATTTATTAAAACTACCCCAAATTTAATGAGGGCTCAAAAACTGTAGCATTATACCTTTAGAGGAGAGTGGAGCTCGATATTTCTGTTTTCATATCACAGAGGGTCACCATCGTCAAACCTCTACCACCCACTCTTGCAAAACACTTGTTTACTGGTCTCACCAAAGTTCACCTGCACGCTGTTCCCTTCTTCCTCCCATAGTAATATCTTCTTATGAATTAGACTGAGTTTTTCACACCCCCTCCCTGGCTTTACCAGCTGCCTTCAACTAGGAAGCAAAGAAGTCCAATTACTAGCTCACTGTTTTCCCTCCTTCTTCTTCCGTGGAGAAGGGCAAGTCATTTCTCATTAGTGAGATCCTCAGTTCATCTGTTCCTTACTTTGTTCATATGTCCTGGCTCAAAGTAAAAATGTCACAATTAGGTTTCAATTTGTAACAAAGGAAGAGGAGAAGCTTCCTGAGTCCCAAATCACATACTCTGTCTCAGTTTCCTAGTGATCGCTATATTTGAGCTAGTGTCACTTTCTAAAGACATTTAAGTGTCATTCTGCTACACTTTACCATTTTCCCTCACATCTATCTCCTTTGCAGACCACATTAGGAGCAGTGGCTGGGATATGGGAGGAATTGAATGTTCTCTGCTTTTTTAGCCGAGTCTATTCCAACAGCATTCCCATCTCATAACCTTTCTTCTACTGATGATTTAAAACATAACTGAACACAAACATAAGTTCCCCAGATGTATGTGGAAGAAGGAATATAGACCTCTTCCAACGAGGAAGAGAAAGGAAAGGGTGACTCACACTTGTGACAGCCCAAGCCAAATGCGCAGGCCATGACCCACACTGGCATGTAAAGCTCTGCTTGGCAAAGTACAAAGAACAGCGTAGAAGGAATATCTCAAATGTAAACCCAACTGGAAAAATTTGCTGAACATGTGAATTAGAAAAATATATACTTTTAAATGCTTTCAAATTAAAAGAAAATACAGTTTAAAGTCTTTGCTTCTCCCAAGCATTGTTGAATGATTTAAACTGGTTCCATTAGCAGCTTTTCATTATACGTTATTATTTGACGAGGTCAAAATATAGCTAAAAGCATGTCTTGTGAATGCTTTTCAAGTCAATGTGCTTTCCTGTTCAATATTTAATATATGGAAGACCCCTCCATGGTTTTTCTAAGGAATAGCTCCCTACTTTCATAATTAGATCAGCACTTACTTGAAAGCACAGTTGTGAGGGCTGACACAATTCTAGAACTTTATTCAAAGTTCAATTGCCTGCAATTCTCTGAAGAAACAATTTCTATTTCACGCATTACAGAGTAAGCACCTTGAAACTATTGATCAGAACTCCCTAAATGATTCCCGTGCCACCAAAGTTTGGTTTAAGAGTCAAAATTGAATTGATGCCAATTGGCATGATTAAAATAATTCTGGTTAGAAAACTGCATTTTTTTTAAAACAAAGCAGAGTAATTTAATTCAATGCAGAGACATTGAATGAATACCTGCTCTGTGCCATGCACTGTGGTGTGCCCTGTGGATACAAAAATGAACAACACAAGTCCTTGTCCTGAAATGGTTAAGACACTGGAAAGAAAACCATAACAATGGACATAGACACTAACAGTGATACAGAGAAAAGAGGAAGAAAAAACGAAAGAGAATGAGATGAATCTTGTTCTACAGAATGTGTTTACAAGGATGAAAATGGTAGGAGAGGAGAGAATAAAGGTAGGAGAGAATAAAGTGTGGAAAAGAAGACAATTCTGGATTCATTTTGGGAGGGTACTAAGATATATGTTAGAATGGCTTCCAACCAGTAGTTTTCAATAGCTAAATTTTGGAAACAACTCATATGGCTATCAACTGACAAATGGAAAACAAAAGATGTGAATCTTCTATATAATGGAGTACTATTCAGCCATAAAGAAGTATAAACTTGTGACTTTTTAAAGTAAATGAACGAACCTTGAGACCACTCTCTTGAGTGAAATAGATTGGACAGGTGTAAGTATCACATTGTCTCTCTGGTGTGAAAAACTGAAAGTGTAGATAAGAACCAAAATATATAATATACACAGTAAAATAGGAAGTATTTGTTCAAAAGGAATGGGGAATTTGGGTGGGGATGGAAGGGAAAAGAAAAATAGAAAAATCAGATAAAATGAAAATAAGCTTTATAAATGACAAGAAGAGCTGTTGAGAGAAGAGACAGAAATAGAAAAAAAAAGAGGTAGTAAAATACATCTTGTACAGGTATAAATTACCTGTGATGAATGTAATCATTAAGATACTTTTTAAAAATTTCTTTTGTGGTACCAAGGAGTGGACTCATGATCTTGAACTTGCCAGTCTGGTGCTGTGCTGCTGAGCTATCTCCCTGGTCCACATTACGCATATCTAAAAATGTCCCAATAAAAATTATGAAAAAGCAGTACATTACAAGCTTACTGAATAATTGATAGCAAATATTTGAACTGATTTGTGTTTTCCTCTGATATTGCATTGGAACTGTTCCTACTACATGGGACCATCTTCCCTGCGATAGTAGTTGATCTCCATGTCTGTTTCCTAATAAACTATAAGAGCATATATTAGCCACTTTCTCATTGTTCAGACAAAACACTTGACACATGCAATTTAAAGTAGAAAAGTCTGCTTTGATTCATGATGTCAGTGTTCAGTTCATACACGTTGGGAAGCATGCATGTTTGAAGAGCATGACTAAGAAACGCTGCTCAACCCATGGCAGAAATAAAACAACAAATAGAAAAGAGAGCCAGACTTAGGAATATACTCATCTAGACAACCCCGAGTGACCCCTGTCTTCTGATCTGGCCAACCACTACCAGTACATGAAGATAAGAACTCATCAATGAACCAATCCACCGATGAATATAGGGCTCAATAGTCAGTCACCTAAAATTCCGGCATTGGAATACATGAGACTTTTGAGGAATATTATGTGTCCAACGCATAACAGAACATTTTGAAACATTTAGTTCAATCTGAGAAGCATTCACAAGCTCTGGTGTCCTGATTCTGAACTTAACAACTCACATTTCCAAGAAATGATCGTCTCCCTCAGCATTCCATTTGGGTTTTTCTGCCAAGGAGGCATCTAATATTAATTTTTTGTCCAGATTTTCTCTAAAAATAATATCAATATATTATTTCAGCCTTGTCTATTTGTGATTGGACATATGCAGTAGTGGATTTAATGGTAGACATGAGCCTGGGGACAGCGGCATCTGTGTGGGAATGAATCACAATGATGTTAGATAGATGACGTGGATAGGTTAAAATTTGTTTCAACTATCCTAACCCACAGACCAACTTTTAAAACCAAAACACATTTCTGCTAATCATTTTAAATTTTTTATAAACTGTAAGGAGACTCTGGCCAAAGGAGTTATGGAAGAGAATGTGATAAGAAGGGTCCTTGGAAAATCAATTTCTAGGCTTCTGAAATGTATAGTTAAGCTTTAGCGCAGATCTGAATAACAACAATAGGCGTAATTAAAAAGAGTGTATTTTCAACGATGTTTGCTTTCACCATTGTGTGCACTCTGCCCTGATAAGATTGTTTAAACTAAGTCAATGTTTGTCACGTAACAAACCATTCCATTCCTTCTCAGTCCCCTGAGCAAAACCCTATCCCAGTGCTGCAAGTGTTTTTCTTCGACATCTTTGCTTGCATGTCCTTGAGTTAAAAATAAAACATAGAGGTCCCAGATTGTTAGTTTCCCTGAAACTGTCTTATCTGAGAAAACAACCTCTCTTAGCCCTTGGTGACTGAACTAAAGTCTCATCCCTGAGTCATCTTTCACCTTCTGCACCTTCACTCTTGCACGCTGACAAGTCATAGAACACACCATCATCTTACACTGTTCCTCTAAGTCACAGATAATTATTCCCCACAGTTGCATAGCTTAGCTGTAAATTAGCCCTTTGGATCACTGTCACTTTAGCAGGCATTAGGCTGAGACTAAGGCGTTAATATTGGTGCTAATATTAATTAGCTTTCAAAATAAGTGAAAAATACAGTATCTCACTGTGACAAGATACAATTTTGTTTATGTCATTGAATAATTAATGTAATCCATGAAATAAATACCATGGATCACATGCCATTCTCCTTCACATGCAGTAACACAAAGAATATGCTTAGTGATAGGAGATTGAATCACAATCGTCCTGTATCAGCGTTCTAATTTCTTGACACTTTTTAGAGTAGATAGGAAATATGAAGATTAATACTTTGAATTAACATGGATGATTGGGGTCAAGTTAACTATGCCAATTTTTAAATGTGTCATGCTAAGGTAAATAATTCATCTTTTTCTAACTCTTGTTTTCCTTTCTTCTTTATTTTTTTAAAAACATAGTCAATAATATAAACTCTATATAGGAATTTTAGGATTAATTAAGTAAAGTTTATTTTACGTATTTTATTATTACTGTTGTCATTTGATGAGGCCTTTCTTCCTGAGGTTCATCATAGTTGTAAGTATTAGCAACAAAGAAAATAGCCTGAGACTCTTAATGTAATATGCAGCATTTTTCTGTACATAAACATACGATGAGAGATGCATTAATTATATATACAAGAATTAATTACCCTCAAAAGAACACAGTAATTTCTTTCCTGTGACAGATAACTGATATACAGTCATGTAATTATTTGTGCTGCAATTATATTTATATTATTGAATTTAGCATCAATGCTAAAGCAATAAATCTCTGTGCAAATGGGAAGAAAAGCACTTAATTTAGATTAATGTATTATGTGACCTCACATAGAATTTATGATTCTTTTATGAATTTTCATTAGCTGCTAATTTTTCCAAATGTGTGTGAGATATGATTTATTCTATGTTTTATTAGAAGTAAATATATTTTTATTAGTTCAAAGACTAGAGAATTGCTGAGTAAAAATGTTTTCCTTTATGTCATAGATTTTCATGGATTTTTCTTTTAATATGACCTGATAAACACAGTAATTTATTTATTTTATGTATTATGTAGTCACATAGCAATTATCAAATGGGCTAAACAAAAATTATGTTTTATCATAGTGAAATACTGTGAATAAATATTTTTCATAGCATCTTTAACAGAGTATTAGATAGTACAAACCTTGCCTTTGTTACCCAGGTGGATGGTTTGAGTTTTCATTATACTTTTTCTTCTATATTTAACTTTTCCCGATTGTATTCAAATGAAAAATTTTCTAAGTCAAAGATGGTAATAAAACGCTTAACAAAATTAAGCAAGAATATTTTTGTTCATTTATGCCAAAATTTAGGAACACAATGAAATTTGTATCATGATGGGTGATCCAGAACAATTTTTCCTTTGTTGCATTTATAATTTCAGTTCTTGGCCACTATTTTGAACTTAGACTGCGCTGATTTCATTTCTTTAAAGTGTTGAATCTCAGATTTAAAAGCATATTTATTGAATGACTGTTTTCTGACTCATACTGAGTTGTTGACACAAATTTCAAGTTGCTTATGAAACATTTGAGTCTTCAACATCTATCTAGATTTTTGTGTGTTCAGAACTAAAATGATCCTTTCCCAGTCCTCTTATATAATCTGTTTCCTTTTCTGTACTTCTGTATTGGTGAATGCACAGTCCTGAGGGCCAAAGAGAGAAACCTACATGTCACTGAAATTTTATTCTCTTTCTTACATACATACATATAATTTATCATCAAATCCAACTGAAACACAAATACCTCTTGAAATCTTTCTCTGTTCTGCATCGCAGCTCTACTGGTTTAACACAAACTTCCCAGTATATTTCTGTTCTTGCCTGTTTAGATAGTTGCTTACAAAGTCTTCCTTTCCTCAATTATCCCATGACACCATGACACCGTGAGCACCATGACAAAGCAAGTTTTCTAAAATACAGAGTTTATGACTATACCAAATGCCTTTCATTTGATCTACATTGCCTATAAAACCATATGATTGCTGAGATGAAATACTCACCAGGAAATGTTTATTTGTCTCACAGTGTGTAGAGGTTTCAGTCCATAATCAGCTGGATCTAAGGCAGAGTGGAACATGGCAGAAGGCCAACAGTTCATGGTGGCACAAACCTGCAAAACAACAAGAGGAAACAAGACTCTTTCTGTTCCTTACATTGCATTCAGGCTATCTGTATTAGGGTGGGTGTAACACTCACATCCTTAATCCTAGCCGGAATTATGCCAAATTAATCAGTGAACTAATTTACTAATCACACATCCTTAATCTCAGCATCACACACTCTAGATTCACTCACCTCTAAAATGCCCTTTGAGCTCATAAGGCTGTGGAGGAACATCTAGACACAAATTTAACAACCTCTATCAAATAAATCCTCTGTATTCTGCTTTCTTCTCTTTTTCTGCTTATTCCTTGTCCTTGATCTAGCCATTCGCATCCTCTTGTGGATCACATTCTTTCAGATATTTGTGCTTTTGATACTTTCCTTACTTGGCATTCCCGTCTTGTGACTGAAAACAGTTTTCTAGATTTTCAAGATCCAGTTCAATGATCACTTCTACAATGATACCATATTTAATGGTTCCAGTTAGCTTACATGCTTTCCCCTTCTGGACCCCAACTGCAATCTTTTCACACAGTAACTATAGTTTTCTCTCCATATTTTGAATACTACCTTGCCTTCTCTTCCATCCTGTTACAAAAACAAGAATCTTACAAGAATGTCTCACCCTAAGTCCTGTCTTTATAACCTTCTTTCTACATTGTTTTCAAGTTATTGAAAAATCCTTTGATATTCCTTTATTACCTGTATGATAAATTCTAAACTACTCAGAATAGTACAGAAAATATTTTACTCTAATATCAACCACAGTTACATCTTTCATGCTAAATATACTGTAATCCAATGCACAATATATTCCTTCTAAATGCATCATGCGTTCACATTTCGAGTTACTTTAACTGATTTGAGGAAAATTCTATTTATTTTCTAGGCAATCAATTCCTATTCATTATTGAAGGCTTTGACAACACAAAGAACCCCCAAAATATCCTATAGTTCTTTATTAAAGAACTATATTCCTTTGTTTTTATTTCCAGAGGACATTGTGCAGAAGACATGACTCAGAGTGAAATCTTTTCATAGTCTTACTGGTCTGCTCCTTCCATATGGCTCTTCAATCAATCTTTGGTAGAGTGACATAGTGGTTATTTAAAAGGAAAGTCAGGATTTGTCTGTCCTCTGTGCAGTCACTGGTTATCTAAACTGCACAAGTCTTGACAAGGCCCTGAAGTATCTGGTCCCTGGCTCTGCCCCACAAGAAACATCAGTTCCTCTGCTCATCGCTCAGGCTGGCTGCCCTATTCTTCAATGAACTCTCCAGACTAATCCCTAGTTCTGGGATTTCGTACTTGGTTCTTGGTTTTTGGTTCTCTATATGCAACTCTCTTTTCTAACTAAATGCTTGGCTTCCCCCCATTTTAGACTTTGTGTATTTATTAAATGTCATTCTCAGTAAGGTTTTTCCCAATTATTAATGTGTACTTCGAGTGCTCCCCTCAATATTCCTATCCATGTCTATCTCTTATCCTTTCATCATTTTCCCATACCTAATATTTCCTACACTTAAATTATTTTTGCGGTTTCCTGTTTTTAATTCCTAGAAAACCAGCTTTATAGACCCTATGTTTTTGTCTGTCTTTATTCATAGCTATATTTAGGATAGTTTTTGGTATAGAATAACAATTATGTGTTGAATAACCACACGTTCATGGTATAAGTAATTTGAATAGAGACCATGTTTGACTCAATTCCATGATTCCCAACTGGAAGTGATACCTGGCAAACAAACATTAAATCCACAAAATTTTTGATAAAGGAGTGAACACATTTGCAGTGTCTTCACGAAGCAGAAAATTATTAATAGCTGTTACTGGTTATTGATAAGAAAAAATCTTTTATATAAAATAACACGGAAAAATAAGTAACAGATAAATTAGTAGAATTTCAGTGTTTCTAAGCTTTTAGCAAGCATTATAAATCCACTGCTGCTTTTTAATTTTTTTAAGTAGAATAACTAGTGCAGTACAGAAAATTTTAATGAATGCTACCTAGAAAACAGTTTGATTTAATTAATTCAGTACAAACTAAATGCTAGTAATTTAGAAGATTCCAGAAAAATGGAAACAAGGAACCAATATCAGGAACCATAGTTCAAGAATCATTTTATATTAGACTAATTGATAAGGTGCTAATGACTGTCATTCAGTAACTACGTCCAAGATTGTAAAGTTGGGACATTTTATACAAACACATTAGAAATCAGGAAAGGGGAAAGGTTTTATCCTTTTAATAATACAAAACGCCTACATTTTTCTAATGTAAGTGATAGATTACTTTCTGTTTTTCAAAATTATTTTGGTGAGTTTTCTGCTATATCATGTAGAAAATGTTTTTTTTTTTAATTTCTAACTATTGAAGGCATTAGTAAGACAGAAAAACTGGCACCCAAATTAACAAATCCATTATTTTCCCATTTGAAAACTCAGTCCTATGGAAGATTTGCTTCTCTCCATCTAGAAAAATCCTATGGATTAATTTATTTTTTAAAATTAGAGCCAAGAGAGGAACTATAATGAATTTTTATGTCAGATATTAAACATTGCAGATTATTTTTTACTTACTACTTATTTTTCCTAGTACAATAGTTATAGCAATAATTTTCTAATATAGAATAATTCTGCTTGCAAATTTATCTCTAGGAAATTTAGCAATTGATTGTAATTTACTATATATATAGAGAGAGGCAGAGATAGAGACAGAGAGAAACATAGAACGTAAATATTGAATATGGAGTTCACTTCACATAAAAAATCAATTTCTACATTCTTTTCACAGAGTGAGAATATCAGAAGTAGTCACAGTACCAAACATTTCTAAAAAAGAAACTCAGTGAGAACTGTGTGCCTAATTAGAGGTCACTATATGTTTTACCTTTAGCTTATTGTAGTTGTGGCTTAAAAGATGGCATTTTTATTTTATTTTTGGTATTGAGTAATGGAGATGACTTACAAGGATGATTGGATTTGTTTCCACAGTTACACTGTCTGTATTTTTAGTAACATATGGGCCTTTGCTTCGTTGATGAAATAAACTGCTCCTGATGCCTGACTGTAAGAAATGACTTGAAGAAAATATGACTCTACACAAGCACCAGCCGGTGACTAATGCCACCAGTGATGTTAATATTAGTGACACTTGAAAGAGTAGTGATTCATGAACATGTCTCCTTTACTGTCCAATAAACTATGTGCTCACAATCTCTGGAAAGATTCCAATTTTACTCACAACCTGAAACTAAGGTACATTCAGATTTTTTAAAAAAGGAGTAAAATACTATAAAGCCACATTCCATCACATCAGGGGAAAAAAAACTATCATGCTTAAGCAATTCTATAATTTATTTTAATACAATCTTGTTCAGTCCATTAATTTTGTGTCATTTTGATTCAGAATCTTTAAAAATAGGTTTCTAATCCTACTCTCTTTCCTCCACCTGTGTTTATAGCCCATGATATAGGTCACATGCCAATCACAAATTTGTCTGATTCTTAACAAATGAAATTGTTTCCTCTTCCAAACTCTTTCTTTTATTAGCATAAGAAGGAATTAAATTCTGGGCCTTCAGATATCCTTGGAGTAACTCAAAATAGGATAAAGTTTAGCATTTCTGCCTCTGTCTGTTCCCTTTATTACATTAAAATTTAGGATCAGAAAAAAAAAAAATTAGAGTCAGATTCTTGTGCAGCTCTGCATATATACAGGTTAATCACTTGGAGTGTGCCTAAAAACTAGCAAAACACTGTTGATTAACCTTAAATTTACCTGGCCTATCTCATCTTCCTTCAGGGCTGTGGATACTGAGATGAAATTAAGTAAAATAATTTTTCAGAATGCAAGAATATCCAGTTGCCAGTTTTCACAATGTCCTTTCCAGATTCCTGGACTGATGTCTGAAACTATGCAGTCATGGACCTAAACCTTCAGTCACCTCAGATTCCAGAAAAAGCAGACTCCCCCCAACCATGTGGGACCAATTACCCTATGACAGGAACTGTGGATGCCTCTTTAAGCATAAGCCTTCATTTTACAAAGGGAACAAAACTGTCCCTTCAAAGAGATGATGGCTTTCCCACAATCTAGCAGTACCAACGCTGAGAACAACTATCAATTAAATCCCACTTCGCCCAGCATTACATGCATTACCCACTATGCAAACTTCTGAGCTTCGTCTTTGACCTACTTTTCTAGAAAACTCCAGGGTTTCTGTAGATCCTCAAAATCTCTTTATCTGTCCTCCCAGCATGGTCAGGTTCACTACAGCTCCTGTTCAGCCCTTTTCCTCTGCTCGTCTCTTTGGTGTTTTGGGTCAGCTGGCCCAGCAGTCATTTCCTTAACACTCTGGTGACATTAAGATATATCTATATGCCAAGATGAAGAAGTAGAGTACTTTATATGTTTCAACATACGAATACATATTCAGGGATATTTGTTTAGGATTGTTAGAGCTCAGAAGAAAATAAAGTCAATTTCTATTTTGTTTAGGCTATCAGTTAGATAAAGTAGTTTAAATACCACTTATATTCTCTACCATCTTTGCTTAGATGTGCATATTTGCCATTTTTCTAAAGAGTATATATATATATATATATATATATATATATATATATATATTCCCAGAGCCAGGAGTGGTAGTACTTGGGTATAATCCCAACATTCAGGAGCCTGACACTGGAGGATTGGCTGTGAGTCTGAGACTGCATAGAAAAACTCTGTCAAAAAAAAAAAAATGATATTTGCAGAAACAGGAGCGTGAAGTTACTTCCCTTTAATAACTGTTCTATCTTTGGTGCTTTATTGAAACTAAAAAATTCTGAGCAAGTTCTTAATTTTTTAAAAAGAAGTGAATTATCTTTATACTTAGCAGTTAATCACTATCAAGGAAAGATTTCTAGTTTCAAATTTAATTTTCTATTGATGCCTGGTTTTAGAATTATCTCCATTCTTTCTCCCAAAATTCAGATAAAATTGAAGGGTTTTTTTTTAATAAGAAGAAAGTCTTAAGGGACAAAAAGCATGACATAGGAGAGAGTCTATAAGGTGTTTTGATGAAAGCAGAGACGGACAAGGCGGAGTGAGCTCAGATAGGAACTTATGATTTCTCAAATCTTTCATATATTCATAAGGCATGAACACTTTTACCTCTCAAGGCTACTGTGAGATTATGTGGAAAATAGGCAGACGGTGCATACTGTAGGTCTCATTTGAATATAACTATCCAATTTTTTTATTTTAAAATTTTCCAAACAAAATTCTAAATCCTAAGCTCATATTGATGCCTGTACTTCTAAATGACTGTGGTTACCTTAATGAACAACAGATGTACAAGAAGCATACTTTGAATACTTAACACCATCAATCAATAATGACTTTAATAGATTATATTTTTATTGAGCTGAAACTGTTACTACAGCAAGATGCCAAAATAACTTCAGGCAAAAGAAGTTAATATCAATAGGTTAATTTCTTATGAAGAAAATGATAAATTCTCAATTATAGAACAGAATATCTTCAGAAACATCAGCTTTCTGTCCAGTTAAGTTGCAATAATAATTCTACTTATAGGGCTTAACTAAAGCTATTCAACTATTATTGGCGGGGATAACCAATTCAAAGAACAAAGAAAGGACCCAAAGAGGAAGCCTGCATTAGATTTACTGCCTGACTGAAAAAGGTGGTGTTTCTTGGCCCTATTTTGAAGCAAACTAATTTAGATATATTATCTATTTTAAAAGTGTTTCCCTAATGATGCTGTCTGGAGCTATTCTCAAATCCATAGAAGAGTTGTCATAAAACCTGAAATAGAAGGTGTAGTCTCTGGCTACAGAATACACCTTGGCATGAGATTACCATTTCAGCATCTGGTTAGGAAATTACCTTAACAGAAAATCTGTCTTTTGTTGACAAATGGTCTAGCTACTTTTCAGTAAGACTGGATGATGAGCACTTTCTGGAAACATAGTTTGTATTCATTCCTTAAATATGGAAATTTTTTGAGAAGCTCTGTAATTTAAGTGCTGTCACGAACCAAATATTCTCATAAGAAAAATCAAATGTTTCTCTTTGTGTCCTCTCTTTAAAAACATGAGTAAACTTGAGAAGTTAAATTTTAAAAATGCTTTTATTGCAGTTTAGTATTATCCAAACAAGTCAGAAACAAATTTATTATGAGATTATAGAAAATCAATTTAAAAACTAGACTTCTGAGCATTTGAGGACGTACTTCTCAAATAACAGCATCTAAGTTGGGAAAATATGGAAGAATTAAAAATGTCAGCTCCTTTGTGTTGGGCTGAACAGAAATGACATAATGAAAAAACTCATTTACATCATAGGGGCCAGGATGCCGAGAAAAGAGGAACTGGTGAAGGAAATATACGCATCCAGGTCCTGCCTTCACTGATCTGCCTCTTCTGACCAGCCCTCCACCTCCTAACACAAATGTGCTATGATGTCCCCATAATGTAATCTTCTGTGAACACTTCTACCTCTGGGGAAACGATCTCGATCTAAACTGTAGCATCAGTGTATACCTGCTATTGCTGGATAAAATCTCAACTGTTCAGCCTATCATTGTAAGCTATGCACAGTTTTACACTGCCCACATTTGCTTTCTTTTCAACTCTCATATGACCATTATCCATTGAACTCCTTAACATGAAGATGAACCTTGGTGTTTTCAAAAGAACTTAGGGAAGGTAGACAAGGGTTTGAGAAGTTTATATAACATGGACTAGTTTCTGAAACTGCTTAGAGTTCACACTGTTATTCTCTCTCTCTCTTTCTCTCTCTCTCTCTCTCTCTCTCTCTCTCTCTCTCTCTCTGTCTGTCTCTCCATATATTTATATATGTACTGGGGATTGAACATACAATCCTGCTCATGCCAGGCAGGCACCTGTGCCACTGAGATGAATATCCTGCCCCTACCTATAGCCTTGTCTATATTATGAATACAATTAATAGATATACAAAATTTTTTTTTCAAATTCTAATTTTTTAAACTTAAATGGACTTTTTTCTGTTACATTTATTTTTGCTAGAGAAACAGCCCAACAGAAAGGAGCTGGTGAGGAAAATTAACTAAGACAAGTGTTAACAGTATATAGAAGCTACATGAGAGCATATTCAAAACTACCACAGCAGACGTGGATCTGTGTACTTATTCTTTGCCCATGAATTTCAGAGATAATTTTCCATCTATTTTGCATTGTGCACTGGAATAATTCATACATTTGCATTGGTCCTGGATGCCACAACTCTAAGAAGATTATAATACACAAAAGAAAACAATTCCTTCTCTAGAAAAAAACCAGATCTATTTACCAAAAGACAAAATGAATCTAATTAAGCAAATCTTTTCTTTTACATTTTATTTTTTTAAGCAATACAGAGGTTATTTCTAAAGGACAATACACCTTGAAAAATATGATCCCAATTAGAACTGTCTGTGACACAAATGGTGGAAGAGTCAGTTGAATTTGAAATATTGATTTGAGGCTTGACATACAACAAATTTTAACCTCTCATGAGCCTTATAACCTTAATTTTTTTTCTTTTTAAGAGAGAGAGAGAGACAGGCAGACAGGCAGACAGACAGACAGAACCATATTAAACATAACTCTTAGACTAGTTATTGCTAATAGTAGAGATTAAAATGATTAATTTGAGTATTACTTTGTTAAACAATACTTTACTTTCTTGGAACCTAACACATTTTTTGTTATTTCATGGCATAACTATGGGAGTGTCATATTCAAATATGTTCTTTAGAATATTTCTATTTTTGAACCATCAATTTTAATTTCCTGAGTTTTATTATATTAAGTAATGAGTTCTTAATAGAAATATATCACAGAAATAAAGTATTGTAGTTTTCATAATTATTGAATGTTTATTCAAATGCATCTAAATTTTCAACATCAAGTAGTTTTTGGTATACAAAGTCTAAAAAAGGACAACAGAAATAAATTCCTACATGAACTACAATGAAAATACCAATACTACTCTACAAACAAATCTCATTTGATTTATCACACGTAAGGCAGCCTTCACATGTGACAATAGCACGACCATGCACATGTATTACTTACATTGTCAGCACATGTGTTTTGTTTCCCTGGACATTTTGTACATACTTGACATGCAGCTGCTCTGGAGGTTCTTAGAATATTATGCAACGTATAGTTAATAGGAACATAAAATATCAATAAAATAAAGTATTAAATTCTAAATATGTGTTCTGTGTTTAGAACAAACAACATTTTCACATCAGCCGTGTACTTGCTTATAAAATGTCAAAGATAGCATCAGAAATAAATTCCTATATAAACTACAATGAAAATTCCAATAGTATCCTGCAAAACAAAACCTTTACTTCAGTTATCACACCCAAACAATAAGAAAATAAGACATCAATTAAACAAAATAATGTGTAATCAACATTTAGAATATGCTTCAATATTTTTACATCAGTAGTGTAATGGCTTACAAAGCCTAAACGATAACATCAGAAATAAATTCCTATATGAACTACAACTAAAATATCAATAGCACTCAACAAAAAATCTTTATGTCAATTATCATACCTAAATAATAAGAAAGTAAAGTTTCAATGAAAGAACATATCAAATGTGCAATGATAGCTTAGAATAGACATCAATTTTTTCTCATCAGCTGTGTGGTTGTTTACAAAACCTAAGAGATAACATCATAAAAAAAAAAAAACTATGTGTCAATGCAGTGTAAGCACAAACAAAAGTCTGTCATAGAAAGAATCTTTGCTTCAACCGTCATAACCAAGGAAGGCCGTCTTCACTCATGACAATTGCGTGTCCCATACCTACCTCACACACTGACAGCACACGTGCTTAGCTTTCCTTTCCCGTACTGCAGGCCATTCTTGTCACTTCTTTCCTCTCTTTGTTTTGTCAGGAGCTTCCTAATATTTTGTACAATGTGCACACGGTAGCGTACGATGTGCACGCAGTAGCAAAGGAAGATATAATAAAATAAAATATTAAATGTGTAATACATAGCAACATTTTCACATTAGCTGTTTACTTGCTTACAAAACCTAAGATATACCATGAGAAATAAAAGCTTATGTAAATACAATGAAAGAACTTCAACAAAACTCAGAACTCTTCAACAGAACTCCTCAACAAAAAATAATCTTTGGTTCAACTGTCACACCCAAGGAAGCCTTCACACGTGAAAATTGCATGTTTCGTGTACAAATGTCACTTACACTGATAGCACATATATTTTGTTTTTCTATCTATTTTTGTAGGGCACAGTTTGCATCTTTTTGGTTTTCCTACTGTTATAGAGGTCTTTGGAATGCTGCACTTACATCTTCACCTGTCAGTTCATCAATGGTACCACAGGTTTTTGCATAGCTTTTCCCTGCTGTAAATGATCTGTTATGTGGTCCAGTCACAATTCTATAAGAAAATTTTTCTATGGTATTTTGAATTCGTTATTTTCTTTGTAAACTGAGGAAGTATGCCTCACACATTTAGCATAAGTAAAACACAACCATTGGCCATTTGTTTGTGTTCCAAATGACATGATATTTGCTGTGTAACTAATTGTTTTTCTTTGCCATATATGAGGCCAAAGTCAATCTTTCTGAAGTTCAAAGATTCTATTATACAATTCTATGTTTTGAAATTGCAATATTTCATTTGGAATTTCTGCTTTGTTCTTCTGTACAATTCCTGTACTGGTCAACTTGTGTTCCATTACAAAATATAACATCAGTTGGAAACTGGTAAACCAATTGATAAACATCCCATTAGTCTGGGAGGTGAAAGTAACAAATCAGTTCCCAACATCATTTGGTTTATTATTAAACCAGTAAGGACCTGTCTGCTGAGTTTAAATAAAGGTCTATATTGAAAGCATAAATCTTTGCATCTACATGTAAATAAATTTTTATGTCACATTTTGATCTATCACTTTTCCATAATAAGTCTTTTACTTCCTGTGTTCACCATGAGAAAATCCCGATAAATACAGTGTATGTATGCATGCTTTCAGTTCAGCTAGTACACTGTCATAATAAATAAATTTTTGGATATGAATATTGGTGTATATAGAATGTTTTATTTGTGTTTTGCCTTTTTGTATTTCACAATATCTTGTAGGATTTTGTCTGTTACATTCCAACACTGAAGAGCAGTACTTGCATTTTTTTCCAAAACCTTTTATCCTTGCCAAGACCCTCAACATATTTCTGGACCTAGTTCTGACAATGAATTTATGATCGTTTTGGAAAATATTGACTAGTCAAATGTGTACTCACATTGCTGCTTTCTGTATCATCGGAGTCAAGGAAGTTTACATTCCCCGTGTCTACATCAGTCAATTCATGCTCCATTTCACTGTCACAGGAACTTTGGCTCACATGGCCTTCAGTGTCATCATCTTCATCATCATCATAACCTGCAACATTCTTCTGTCATGAAACTGTATTTTACCATAATAGATCATCTTCATCATTCATGCAAAAGTTGTCTGATGATTCACTTTTGACCTCCAAAGCTTGAAATTCTAGTTTTCCATGTACCATTGCAGTGAATTGGGCTACTTCTATCAGAAAGATCAAAAGAAAATGCTAAACAAATCCTGGATGGTGTGGGTCGATTGGACTCTCTGTGATGCTGAGGTAAACATATACAAATACTGTTCCAGAGAATATAATGTTGGTGTATATCCTGTTTGACAGTTTGGCATGTGTGCACAAAACTTGCCTCTTGTCATACTAAGTGAGTAAACACAAATATTGTTTCCTGTGTCACTCAGAGTTAAAAAATAAGATGCACAAGTGGCTATCATGCTAAAGTAAAAATTTACAGAAGAAAACTAAGGGTTGAGTATGTGCCCCCCCTAAGTTATGCTTGGAGGATTATTATTGTTTTAGACAGTCTACCTTTCTGGCTATGAAAAAAAAAAATGTTGTAATCATCAAAGAAGCTAAACATTAAGGATGGATTCACAATGTCTTCTTTAATATCTTAAGTTAGACAGGTAATCTTACACACTGAAGATTATGATAACTTGGGTATCTATTTGAGAGTCAAACATGAATCAAATGAAAAGAAAACCTGAAAATTTTGTTTCAACGAATGTAATGTGTTTATCATAATTATCTAAATGAAAGAAAATCTACTTTCTAAAAAAGCAGTTGTGCAAAGAAGCTCTTAATATGGAATTGAATGCTATTTTATGTTGACTATTTCATATCCCAGAATTTTGAACACATTATTAAGAAATTACAAACTAATTTATATGAGACCTCTATTCTGGACAGGACATAGAAACAAGAATTGTTGCTTTTATCTTAACTAGGAGCAAAAGCTTTGAAAACACATAGCTCTCATTAAAAATCTTTCGGAGTTGAGGATGCAGTGAGACCTAAATAAGCTAATTTTCATATAAATAACAAGTCCTTCAAAGAAGAGAAGCATTCCACAGTTGTTCTCATCTTGTGGGAGGTAGTAGAAGAGGAGGTGCTCTCCATAGAAAGAGTAAGGAGAAATTAGCTAAACTTTTGATGAACTTTTAATGGCTTGTGTGTAGGTTGGCATGAAAAATTGATTTCCAAGGAGACTGAACCACAGAGCAAATCTGCAGCCACACACTGAATCATTTCCACATGTTTGCACCTACTGCTTGCGTGTACAGTGCCAAAAGAGCTGGAGACAGGGCAGAAGAGCTGGAGAGACAGGTGGAGCCTCTTCTAACTACAGCACTGAAGAGGGGAAGACTGTCCAGGAAAGCTGAGACATTTGGGTTCTCTCAGCACACAGGCTGAAGAAACAGAAGAAAAGTTTAGGGACAACCCAGTGTTTTCCATCAGAGCAGTCAAGCTTTTTTTTAAGTGTAGGGAATGGGAATCCAGGTGAAAAGAAGTGTTGAATTTCTTAATACTTGAATGACAATGGTGATCCAGATTGTTGTTAGCCAAACAAAACAGCAACACAAACTAACAAGCATGGAGTAGTATCGTTTATTATACAGAGATGTGGACGTTCAATCCTAAAGTAAAAATAAATAAATAAATAAATAAATAAATAAATAAATAAATAAAACTTCTACATTTGACAAGTGCTCAAACAACCTAAGACATGCTAAAGGAAAATTCCGAGTCTTCCCTGAATATGTGTAGGTACTGCAGAACTCAAAACAATTAATGCTCCAATAAGGTTAGTTTAACTGAAACTTTTATCACTGATAAAGCTTTCAACTTTCTTTGAAGTAAAAGCATGATGTTTTTAAGAGGTTAATATCATTGATTTTAGACTGTGTAATGTTTTATAAAGAATATCTTGCATACAAGGAAAGGACATGAGAACCACTAAAACAAAACAAACACGGTAAGCACTACGGTCAATACAAAAAAAGGCAATAGAAACAGAAATAGAGATGGTCCAGTTTTTTAACTTACTAGATACACACTTGAAAATAACTAGGTCAATGAAATATTGAAAAACTGTGTTGATAAACATATCATGAAAGCTAATTCATTATACTCAAACAAGGTGAATATTACCATAGGCAAGTAATATGTCAATATATGCAATAGAATAACTGAATTGATACAGAAATAAAAGGAAGGTTGTATTCTAGGTATATCATTTCTGTTGAGTCTTGTGTGGGAGAAGATAAATGTTCTTAATGAAATAGTACAAAGAGAACATAAAGTAGTTATGAAATAATCTCCAGTAAAAACTAAAAAAAAAAAAAAATAAAGAAACAAACAATGCAAATTCAAAACTAATAGATTTGTGTAAGTATGGGATTGCAAATAAAGCAGTTTTATGGATTAGGAACTATGCAGCCCTATAAGGTCAGGTGCTCTGAGGGGCCCTCTGCACATGGCTTAATGCTTAGCTAATTCAAATTCTTAGCCTTTAAAAAAGTCTGTGGACTATTGTTTTGCATTTTGACACTTTCAGAGAAAACGACACCAGCAGGAAGAGTAGCAGGATCACGTTTGAATATACTATTATGCAAAACATGCCATCACATGTTCCAAATTCCCCAGACCCATCCTCGTTTATAATATTGCTTCATCTTGACTTTACTGGAGTCGCCTACCACTCTGCAGTATCCCAACCAGAGCACAACTTGTGTGGCTACTCTATGTTAACCAGGAATCAAGGGGACATTGAAAAGCAGTGATGTGTTTAGGGTTTGTACGTTTTTCAGGGATATTCTGTAGGTTTCACTGTGAGCAACAGTAGCGGAAACTACTGCATAAGAAGTGGAAACGTGCTTTGATAGTCCAAAAGTGAAGTGACCTGAAACAAAGCGAGGACTGAGAAGAAAGAAAGAAGTCGAACACACAAATGCTTGTCTGCAGACAGTCTGGGGAAGAGAATGATCAGGAGTGGTACCCTTGTCTCCAGTTGAAAGACTCTTAGATGATACCTGCATATAAAGCTTGAAAGAAAAGTAAAAGACTTGTCTGTAAACATGTAGAATTTAGAGTACCTATGACATAGCTATAAATGCTCATTGATAAATGAGTATAATAGTTATCTGGAGTCTGGAAAAGAGGGGAGGACCAGAACTGTGATTTGGAAAATGTGAAGACTCTTTCTTCTCTCCCTAGTTCATTTATCATTAATATGTCTGTTCTTATTGAAAGGGATCTGTTCATGAGAAGAAATTTACCCTTCCAACCTCCTGGTTTAGGGTTAAGCAAAAAAGAAAACTCTCTCCTGGGTTGGCACCCCTCAGTGCAGGGAACCAAAATTATACCACTGACTAATGTACTTACGTTATTTATCTTTTCTCCTCAAAGTCTCCTTGTGTGTTTTATTGCACACCAGCTAATGCCGCCAATAACTATTTTAATATTTTGGAATTTCCTTTTGTTTTAAAACATGTTTTTATTTTATTTTTTAATTTGATTTAAAATGTACTGCTTTAATTTTAGACTTGCTGTTTTTATTTTCACATCTTAAAATATCTTACTCCTTTTAAAAGGAAAATGTTTTAAATCCTACTTTATATTTCAGCTTTCATACTTTGTATTTTTAAATTTTAACTTTTGTGTATATTTGAAATTATTCCAAGATAGATTTTTAAAAGAGTTAACTCAACATTTATTCATTTAAAAGGTAAATGTATTAGTAAAATATCTAACTGTATATAATCTGTAGGAGCCATGTAGCCATGTTTAAACCTAAAGGGTACCAGAAAAAAGAAAGAGAAAAAGAAAGAAAGAAAGAAAGAAAGAAAGAAAGAAAGAAAGAAAGAAAGAGAGAGAAAGAGAAAAAGAGATGCTTCTATATATATATATAAAATGAAAGGTTTTTTTTTTTTTTTTCTTTTTAAGAAAAAACATTACAGCAACAGATACCATGATTTTATTGAGAGGGTAGTAGATTCTTATGCAGTTGTAAGAATTCATGCAGAGAATTCCAAGCTTATATGGTCTCACTGGAAAATTGTGTTAACCATTTAAAGAACTAATAGAGGAAATTATATCAATACTATGAAGGGGATCCTCAACAAACCTACAATGTGTTCAAAACTAAAGTATTCTGGTCCTTGAACACACCAACTATAATTGTACATTCATCAGATTCTCCTTCATCTCTGTCAGTTTACTTCATGTATTTTGAGAGAATGTTGCTTTATGACTGTATGTTTAGCATCCTGACATCTTTCTGGGGGTTGATTTTTTTTCTTTTTGTTCATGATGTGCTATCTCTCTTTGTTTGTAGTAATTATCTGTGGTCTGAAGTAGGTTTTGCCACACATTTGCCTAATTTCTCAAATTTTTATTTGATTAATATTTACATGATATATATTTTTATAAAATTTTCATTCCAACATTTATGCTTTTAAATTTGGGTAGCAGGTAACTTGGTAAATGTTATTAATCCATGTTTTCATCTCAGTTCTTTGATCATCATATTAAAACTACAGTATTTTGCTTAAAGTAACTGCTATCTTAGGACAAGTCTTCTTCCATTTGAATGTTTATTTTGTATGGGCTTCTTTAGAATTTCCCCCTATTCAGTTCTTATCAGCACCTCATCTTTGTCTCCCTCTCCTTCTCCCTCCCTCCTCCTCACCTTTCTGTAAATTTACTTGAACCCAAATAATCTATTTTGATTTATTTTCAGATTGAAAAGTTCTTATCAAATTTCTCTGGGACAAAGAGATTTCTAGATTTTGGATCTATTTTTTTATTTTGAAAAATTTACATATACATTATAAAATAGCTCAGAGGTGGGATTAAAGTCTGAGCACGATTCTTTTAAATTTAACTTATGTCTAATGTATACGATCTAAAGGAAATTTTACATAATATGTGTAGTATGCCTATGCTTTGTCTTCAGTCAGTCACATAAGTTAGGTATGCAACTTCCCACTTGTAGTATCATGTCAATATTCAAAAAATTTCCATTTTGGATCCTTTCAGATTTTAATTTTTAAATTAGAAATGCTCACCTAGAGTGTTTCTTAGTGTATCACTTTCTGTAGCTCTTGTGATGATTACAGATTGTTCTAGGTATAATAATGTATGTACACTCATGTATCACATCAAGAAGCTGCAGCCCGTGTTGGAGCTCATTTATGTACAAAAGTCTTCTTAAAGATTATAGTAAGTGTTAAGTGTTTTCTATTTTCTAGAAACACTGTAACCATTGCAATATCACAGTGTTATACATTATTCACATTTATGGTAATCCTGAATAGACAAACTTATTTTGTACTCCAGTGTAAAAAGTATGTCATATACAATTAGACAGAAATTAATTACAATTAATTAATTACAATTAATTACATAGTGATAAAGTGATAATTACATAGTTATAAAGAACATGTTCTGAGAAATGTTCTACTGGATCAATTAATCACTGTGGAAATACTATAGAAAAACACGGTATAAACTGCACGATATACATGATAACTGTATAACATAGAATATATCTTCTAGGTCACAAACGTGCAGATCCATGATCCTGTACTAAGTGGTGTAGACAATTACAGCATAAAAGCATCTCTGAACCAAAACAGAGAAAACTACAGTAAAAATTCTAGGCAATAGGAATTTTTCAGCTCCATATAGTCTCGTATTTATCCATTGTTTTAAATGTTGTTATGAGGCACATACTGTACTTGGAGTGATAATACATAACTATATTGGTAGTTTGTGTATTCACCATACTAAAGTATTCCTTTGATTTATAAGAAAAATAATTATGATAAATAACTATGCCATGTTATGCCAGCAGCATTGGCCTGCATCTTGTATTTACTGTGTGTTTTTATTCATCATGAGACCATAATAAGTAATTGAATGTAAACATTTGAGTGTGAGCAAGTACTCTATCAATGTTTATACAATGACCAAATCATCTAAGAATGCAGGGTTTCTAAGAATCTCAGAGTATATTTTCATCAACAAGCGTCACATGGCTGCATGTGATTTCACTGGTTTCAGCGTTTTATCATTTCAAGTAAAGTGTAGGAGCCATAATTTTGCCTGTTCATCTCACAGTATTTCTTGATGGAAAGAGGAAGTCCCAGAACGTTAAGGAAAGAGCAAACTTCTGCTGACTACTGACTTCTGTGAGGGCTCCGGAGTTCCAGAATATTGTGGGGATGAAGCCACAGACAGGTGAAAAGAAGGGGTGGGCTTTCTGCAGATATAGGGGGAATTAAGGGTGGTTTTATTTTTCTGGGAGGTGTCTCTCAACAGCAAGGCAGAGAGTCTCTGAGTCAGGGAACTCCAAAGAGCAGCAGGAGTTTGCAGCTCTGTATAAGTAAAGCTCTGTCTTATCAATATATAACTGCCACTGGAAGCAATTCAATGGTCTGCAAAGCAAGCAAGCATTTCATTGTTAAACATGTTATTTTCTGTATTATTTTTTTTTAAATCAAATGAATATAAATTTGAAGTTGGCACAGGAGAACTTTTGCACTAATGGGTCTCAGTTTACAGTGCTAATCAAGAGCCTAGGGACAACTACACAGAAGACATTTCTTTTGAAAGCAGATTATTGGATCATGCATTTACTAATGTTTAATAATTTTTGAAAATGACATAGTCATCTTACAAAAGGGCTTTACTAACTTAAAATTCCCAGCACTACTATATCAGTGATTTCAATCACCCGATAGCCTTCTTTTCATGTTTTTGATTTTAACCATTTAAGTATGTGAAATTGTTTATCTTAGTGGTTTTGATTTGTTTTTTGTTAATGATCACTGAGTCAAGCATTTTTTTTTTCATGTTATTTGTATCTATCTTAGACAAATGCCTTCAGATCATCTGCTCATTTTTAATATTTATTTATATTTAGTGTTCTTTATTCTGGATATATCTGTATAAAAGACCCTGATTATACACACAAATGATTCATAGAGGCTTCTTTCCATATTTAAGCAGATCTGGAAGTTCAGGCAATGTGCCTCTGAGAAGGCAGTACATGAAGTTATGAGAGAAAAAATTCCAAGTGAAGCACGGAGTGTAAGGGATATCACAGGAATTTGGGGATGTCAGGAATGTAGAGTGTCTTCTGAGGAAAGTTACTGTCAGTGAGCAGAGCCAACCTAAAATAAAGGTCACATGAGCTGCAACCGCCATGCTGTAGAGGGCAGGGCTACCCATGTCTCAGGAGTTAACAAATCCATACAACCTGGCCTGGGTGCTGGGCACAGAACTACAGGAGGTAATGCACGCCTTACCGGGTTTTGATTTTGTTTTGACCTGATTTCCTTCTTTGCCCTTACTCCTCCGTTTCAAATGTTTACCTTGTGAAACCATGTTTTGGAAATTTTTAAGTAAATTCTCTGGGCTAAACAGTGTTGATAAATATCTTTGGTCCTTGATGATGTCTCAGATAAACTTGAAATAATTTAGAGATAAATTTCCAAGGGTATGTATTTTACATCTTAGATTCCACGAAAGATTAGAGCTATGGTATAACTATCTTAGATATGCTTATTCAGTTGAATTTATCAATCCAATCGTGTTATCTCCACGTTCATCTTTGGCTTGAAGACACCAATATCTTGTGTTCTTTTTCAGAGTCAAGATAAACTGGAATCTCTTACTTCACAAACACATTGATTACAAAAAATCTCTGTTCAAGATGCTTTTAAAAAGTTATTTATGGGTAAGAATAAAACTAGGCACTATGTCTCGGAGAACAAGGACATTTGGGTGATGGGAAACCAGTAAAAACTGAATTAGCAAAGATGATGTTAGTCTGTTTCTGCTGCTATAACAAAATATCTCATATCATGTAATTTATAAAGATCATAAATTTATTAATAGCTACAGAGACTAGAAATTCCGAAGACCTTATGTTTGCCAAACAGGCATTTATGATGTTGCACGAAACCCTTGCTCTGTTAATTATTTTTCTGTTTCAAAAAATTCATAGCTGCTCAAAATTTGCCTTCCCTGTGTCATTTGAATTGAATTTCATGAAGCCAATAAATTATCTTGACAGAAGAATGCAATATTGATATTAAACAGACTTCCTGTGAAGTAGAATTATATATTTATCCTTTTAATCTATTAGTAATATTTAGAATTATTCCTCATAATTTAGTTTGGGTCAAGAGTAGTCTGAAGCATTTCATATTTGTGTTTAGAATATTGAAACTACTAAAAACCAATAGCTTTTCTTTAGATAGTGCTAATATAACTAACAAATTTCTCAACAAAATATCTATTTAGATTACATTTAGTTTTTATGAGGATTTTCCCTCATCTTTCTCCCTCCTCGCCTTTTCTTTTTCTCCGGATCTTTCTTTTTCTCTCTCTTTCTCCCTGTCTCTCTACATGCATGAAAACATGTGTCCATGTTACAAAATTATTTTGAGATATTAAATCCCCTATCTAAAAATTGATTCCTATAGGTTAAGAATGAATGATTTTCATGGAATAAGATTGGAGACTTCATGGAAGCATCTTCAGAAGCAATAATATATATACCAATCTCTTACCCATTCAAATGATCTATTTTTTCCCCAAGTACACTGTGTAACTCTTTAACAATCTTGACTCCTTTTTAGCAATGTACCAGGAGTCTTATAAAGGTTCTTTAACAAACTGTAACTTACAAGACACATGAGATTTTCCTTCAGAAAGCTGCTTTTGGGGCTCTTCAGTGTACCTCATGCCTTCTTCTTTATCCATCAGAAGCTATGTAAACAATTTTGGAACTTTTGTCTTGTGGAAACAATAATCTTTGGCACTAACCATGAAACAGGACTGTCTGCTTCATTCAACCTCCTCTTGTATTTTATTAGATCTTTACTTTACTCATTGGACAACTAATTTAAAAAGTATAGTGACCACAATTTTACAGGTTGAAAATGCATTCCACTCAAATATTTACAGTACTAAAAACTAAAATGCCACAACAACTTCTGATAAACCTGTTTTCTATACCATAATTGTGTGGTATCCTACACTCCAGGGAATGATAGAAAAACTTCTTTTCCTTTTTTAGTTTTACCCTACTGTGTTTATCTCTGTTTCCTACGTATTCTAAGTGTGAGAATTGCTGAAACGCTAGTCTACAGGAACTCTCTCCCATTCCCCTAAAAATCACATTAAAAATGCTGAATCACCAATCAATCTTTTTGCCCAGGTGAGGACAGCATAAAACTTGTAAAATTTTAGAGGCATGTTTAAAATTATCTGTCTGTCATCTATTTGATCTATCTATATCTGAGTAATTCTTTTTCCTGACAAACCTGAGCAGTAATTATTTATCTGCTTATTTTTGAAGTTAAAATTCCATTTTTTTCATTTTGTTTAGATGGAAACATCAAGAAACAGCAATTTTACTAATGATAAAATTATACTTTTATTGGAGTCAAGGTCTTGCTGAGCAATGCATCCCACATTTCTTCCCAATCCCATTTTATGCCTCTATTATTTACTGGCTCTGATACACTTTCAGAAGTCTCTGAAGACCTATAACCCACTATTCACAAAATTCTGGAAGCATCAGTTCATTGCATAATTCTAAAATAGTTGACGACTCTCACACCCTTCTTAGAGATCCCTGAGAAACTACTGGATTTGAATTGTAAACTATCTATTTCCTGTTATAAGCCTTTTCCAAACATAGCTGGGAAGTTCACACTTGCTAACTCCATCAGAATGTTGAAGAAAACAGTCTGCGTACCGAAGTTTTTCACAACTGCCAGCATACACATTCAATGTTTATAGAATGCTCATCATATATAAATACTTATTGGAGAACAGAAAAATAAATAAGACAAAGGCTTTATACTATATATGCCAGTTTGTATTTTGGTAGGCAAATAAATAAATAAATAAATAAATAAATAAATGTTACAAAATAGCAGATTTAGACCATGTATTCAATAGCAACTGAAACAGTGCTGCCACAGAAGACCAAGGGACAATGGTTGATCCAGAGATCTGTTTAGAAAAGTTGCTGCCTGGTCAGTTTTTGTATAATAGCTGCACGCATGGTTAATGACCCATGAAATCATGAACCTTGACCAAAATAAACAGTTTCTCAACAGTCATTAAAAAAAACTAGATAGGATTTTTCAACTTCTCCAGCTACCAGCAGGATATGACATGTTATATTTGGTTATCATGAATGAAGACATTATTAGTTAATGCAGCTCATCTCTTCCCATCTTTTTTGTAAAACAATCAAGGAAAAGTGCATGTCAGTATTCAAACTTGTTTAACCTGAAAAGTAAGAGAATTAGTTGGCATAATATGATCGCATGAAGAATTCCATTCTGTAAGAGCAATAATGAGATGAAGGGGAAAGCTGCTGGGACTGCATGATCCTGACTCCATCCCAGCCACTGCTGCTTCCCACACATTAACGGCCACCTCGGCGAAGTGCCCGTGTGTGCAGCCACTTCTCACAAACGGCAAATCTGCTGCGATGAGCCTGCGCATCTCACTCACTCCTAGCTTCCCCTGGAAGAAAAGTTAAGTGATTAGAACTATATTTCTCAGCCTTAGTCTTTCTTCCCTCTTCCTTTTTTCTTTTCTCATTTCATTCTTCAAGCTTTCTTTCAAGTTCCACTGGTATAAGATTCCTGATGCATTAATAAATGTTGAGGTGGTTTGGGGGGGCACCTGTGGGAGACAGGGAAAGAGGAAAAGGTACTGAAGATGGCAATAAAGACATAAAATATTAATACAAGAAATTTTGGTTTGACTTATCCCATAACGCAAAAGTCAGTTAACACAGATGTAAAACAGAACATAATCTATAAGTGGACAAAAAAAAAAAAAAAAAAAAAAAAAGCCCATGAATACATTCAGTAGGTTATGACAGCTAGTCACTGAAGTGATTCACTCAACTTTAACCTCATTGCTGGGACTGTATGAAAATGAGTACTTCTGATCCTGTATTCACCAAATTCCAGTGTATCCATAAGCATTGTGTTGATTTTGTACAATCCTAGTAAAACCATAAGAACTGTACTGGCTTTACCATTCGTTGAATGCTTAGTGCAGTACTTAGAGGACTTCAGCTAGGATCAGAATATCGTGATTTTAATAACGAAGCCTACACAATTAAAGGTAGGCAGAAGCAAACAAATCTATCCTCAGCCCCAAGAAGGGGAAGTACAGGATACCTGTCACATGGACAGTAAAACTCAAAGTGGCACACTTGCTCCATCTGTTAACTGACTTGCTCTTGTCCTTGTTATCTTTATAATTATTATTATTATCATTATTATTATTATTATAATGCTTATCGTTGAACTCAGGGCTTTTTCCCTTAGCTGCATCTCAGCCTCCTCTCTCTCTCTCTCTCTCTCTCTTATATCTTGAAAAGGATCTTGATAATTCACTGAATCACACAGGCCAGATTTGAACCTGCCAACTTCCTGTACCAACCTCCCAAAGTACTAAGATTATAGGCCTCTACCACAGCACCAGGCCTCTTCTGATTCTTCTTGTGCTCAGCGTCTACAACTTCCCAAGAATCCTCTACAAACCCTGCCATACCTCTGGCTTCATTTGTTCTTGAATTCCAATTCCTTGAGCATTAGCCTAAACTGTTACATATAGTGAATAAACAAGGTTTTTGTTATTATGAAAATAGATACCAATGAGTTAATATATAACTACTCTGACATAGGTAATACACTTGCATTTTATTTGGACATTTTAGACAAAATTTCTCAAGAGAATGTTAAGATTTTTGGTAGTACAACAGGCTAGTAGCTGAATTACTTTTGGATAAAGCAGTGGATGTCTTTCAAAACAGCACATAGGCGATCACTTTGTCTGCCACCAGGTGAGACTGTTCCTCAACTAATGTCCCTATAAAAAATGATTTTGAAGGTACAGAAAATTCCATTACTCAATTTAAATTTATTTGTGATCACACCCACAAACAATTTCACATAATTTTCCTTCAGTACTTATAGTACAACCTTATGCATTTTATGACTTTTAGGAAAGACAAGAGACCTTTAATTAAAGTGACCATTACTATTTTACTTTATGTTTGTGTTCAAAGTATCTGTTATATATTTTTTGATACCAGGAATCAAGCCCAGGATCTTGCGCTTGCCAGGTAAGTGCTGTAACACTGAGCTACCTTCACGGTCCAAATGTTTGTTTTTAAACGATTGCTGTAGATGATGAAGTCATGATTTTCTTGATTTTTTCAGTTGGAAATATTCTGAATAACAGTAAGGCCTGCTTGTCACATGTCCTTCTTGCAGCAGACATTATCAACTTCAGGTCCAGATGTCACACACAATTATTATCTGCTTCCATGACCACCAACTCCAAAATGTCCTCAACGTTATATTTTATACTCTGTTTAAAATCAAGTAAATTAAACATAATTTTATTTGGACTATTTTAGAAGAATTTTACACCTTTAAAGAAAATTGCAGTGCTTATTATAAAAAAATCAAATGAGAAGATAATTCGTATAAAGGCAAAAAATAATAAGACCTTTGTTCAATACCACAATCTCTTCTGCATTACTACATATGTTCACATGCAAAGATTTATTTCCTAGGCATGTAGCTATTAATAAAAAAATAAGTGAATACTAAAGACAGATTTAATTGCTTTAGAACCTATGAATTAACTGCCTAGAGAAAAGAACAGGTAATACTTATTTGAAAACCCGTATTTGAAAACCCCTCTATGTCAGGATTTCACCTTATTATCCCTTTTGTTTACTTAACTTATTTTAACAAAGATAGTTAAGATCGTTTCACTCTGAAGATTTCTGCAGGCCATTTAGAGTCCTGATGAACTGGTTAGTCTCCAGGAGGTCTAGCCTCAAGGAAGACAAGTCCTTACTCTGACCAAATGGAAGCAGTCACGTTCATGGACAGGGTCCCATTTTGCCCTCCAGCAGGAGAGCGATCTGATCCCATGCTGGTTTGGCTGCTCCTTGAGCCTTCCCTAAAAAGAGGAAGGCAAACCTGAGGAGTTACAAGAAGAGCTTATCCATTCCCTGGCTGAATACTTTTTTAGTATTGTCTGTAAAAAGAAATCCTGTTGCTGGGTTTCTTCTGCTCATTCTCCACCAGGCCTTAGAATGTTCCTCAAATGGAAAGGCCTCATACGAAATTAAAATAGAAACTGAGACAGCAGGATTGGTCTGCGACCTTTTTGGCAGAGTGGGCCTTCCTCACACATAAAATTTGCTGTGACAGAATTTTAGATTTTTCCCATTTTCCTGCCATGGAAAAACCCCAAAGGAAAACTGAGAAAGATCCCAATTGAATGAGTCGTGAGCAAAGAACCTCACGTGGATCATGGCTCACTTCTTTCTCCTTTCTGTTTCCCAATTTTTAATTTAATTGTGTGTAAATATAAAAAATAACATCATGCAGACTTCTGTAATTTGGACATGCACATCTTCAGTCAATAGGTAGTTCATTCAACAAAATATCAAAAGGGTGATCATGTAAGCTTAGAAAAAATATGAGACATAAATTATTAGTGAAGATACTGTTTGAACATAAGCATAGAACCATGTTGGAACTCACATATAGTTGGTAGATGCAATAATAGGCACTTTGTGAGATACAGAACAGGAATTTCTGGTAGTCTTAAAATGGTTTTTAGAAAGGCAATTGTTTTGAAGTTAAGCTTCAAAATTAAAAAAAAAAATGAAATTGGAAATAATATAAAAGTGTTTTCAATTTATATATTAGATGTAATTTTCCACTTAAAATATCTGCATTATAAAAATATAAGCACATAATCTGTAACTATTTGGGATCATAGGCAAGTACAAATTTTTTACTGATTTTGATACTTGGCTCACATTTAACATTACATGTTCATGACATATTTAACATTACATAGTTTTTAAGTGAAGCCAGAAAGAAAACCTATAAAGGCAAAATATTTTAGTATTCAACTTTTATAGCATGCACAGTCTTTTAACTAAAAAGAGGAAAGCAAAGGAGAACAGAGGAATAGAAAAAAATGAGAGGGAAAAGGGAGCCTCCAGAAAGGAGATGAGAATGAAGCATTTTCTCAACCAATGCTATAGTGATGAACTTTTCAAAGTTTTTCATTCATAGTAGGTCATCTAAAATTAAATTAGCATCACAGAATTGAAATTTTTTTAAATTCCTGGGCCACAATTCCTTAATCTGTGGACATTAGTTTATATGTCTTGGACATCACCAAGGCATTCACAAGGTATGGATTTGATAGATAAGATAAAATTTGAACAATTAAAAATCTTCTTAGAGTTACCAAAAACATGCACATTTAGCTTGGGTTTTTATTTAAACACAAAAATGTCACCATGTGGCATTATTTGCTATGGTTGCATTTTTGAGTTTGTTAGGATGCTATTAAAATCAGATCTGAAAAATGTTGGCTACCTAACAGTTTCGTGGTTCCAGGAAAAGGACTCTTCCATCTCATAAAGACAGAGAGATGCAACATGCAGAAAATAAGCAAATCAGACTTTTATTATGCAGCATCATCTTCAGCCTTCCAAGAAAAGCTCTGTAATTTTGTTCTTTTTTAGCTCTGTCTTTTATTGTCTGTTGTGTCTAAACTATAGAGTCAGCTGAACATTGTGTTTAAAATAACTAACTTAGCTGACATTTGTTTCCAGAGCCTCTAGTCTCTTTAGTAAAGATCAAATAAGCTGTTTCAATACTGTTAAATCTTTTATAACTAAAATTAAGAAAGAACTTCAGAAAAGGAGGTGCCAGACAGTTTACTCAACAATGTTCTTTGTAAATAGTGGCCTTACACTGCTGCTTAACTCTTCTGTTTGAAGATACAATTGTCGTACGACATGGTAAGACATAATGAGTTCTTGTAGTGCTTATTTTTAATGTTGGATGATAAAGAGTATTTAGTTTTGATCAAGCACACAACCTTGATGAGCGTACATAGTCAATTGTTTTAATCAAATAGATTTTCTAAGCAGTGACATCTTCCTCAGAGATACAAGGGCACACTCAGTGTCATTAATTAGCTTTTGTTCATAGAAATGTGTAAAATTTGTGCCTTAAAATGTTCCACTGTATTGTAATTTAGAAAATAAATTTGGATGCCATCACAAAATCTACATTTACAGAATCAGGTTTATTTGAACAGTTCTGTTTTATTTATTTTTCCTATAACAATATATTTACAGCTGATTTAATATTATTGAATAAAGGTACTAACTTAAAATATTTACTTTGCTTAATTAATCTGAAGTGACAGTAAAATTTCCAATACAGAATAAAATTGACTTGTGATATAAAAAAGTTTATTAATAAAATCTTATTTTGATAGGGTTCCTCAGTGGTCATTTAAATGCTATACAGAGTTCAACAAAATTATAGCTGAAATTTATTCAACCTTTACTTGGTTTCTTTAGGGAACTAACAGCTCATTCTTTTTTATAAGAAAAACATGGAAATTATTTAAACTGACAGTTTTTATCTTCCTGAATTTCTTATTCATTCATCTCATGTTTTCTTTTAGAAACATGAGTCAAAATAAGTCTTATTTTTATTCTTAATTCTCTTCTCTTGGTCTTAAATCCTGGTATCTGGAACTAAATTCAATATTTTAAATGTGATCTGAGTAATGTTAAATGTAACAAAGGTGCAAATCTTGACTCAAAAAATATTTTCCTACTGATACAATGTAGAGATATGTAATTCCGCGTTGGAAGAAGCATTTGGTAGTGGTGATGTCATATGTTTCAATTCCCGAAATCTATAGTGAACTTAAACTCTCCAGTCTCTTCAAGTGAACTGCTGATCAGATGATCTTTTTAATCATATTTTGTGCATTGCTTCTTTTTGGCTTTGTTCTTTTAAATCTCCAAGTAGGAATTAAGTGCTGACCTTATAAAACAAGCAAAAATTTTATTCTATCACATTCATTTTAAAATCTTAATTTTCTTCTCTTGTATTTGGAGCTTTGCGGGTTTTAGGCGCTGCAATTTTGATATATAAGCATTCAGTCATTTCACAAAATTTATAGCTAAATTGATAAAACTGACAGAATGAAGGAAAACTGAGTTCTCTCTGTATTTAGGAGTCCTGTCCTATGGAATACGATTAAGGCATCATCATATACAAGTTGATTCACTTTCAGTATGGTCATTCAAATCCACATAATTAGGATGAAATTCCTCAGATGATATAAAAACTCAGCAGCATCAGAGCAAAGGTGAAACAGATAACATGGAGGTTAAAGGCACGAATCTCTGGTCCCCTCGTATCAGAGTTCACAATTCATTGAATTTAACTCTTGACTCTTATCAACTGTGTGAACTCAGTTTTGTAGAGCTACCTTTTCTCTTTTCATTTTCTTCATGTAAATCAGACACAATGATCATTATGATCATAATAAAATGATGGACAACATAATGTTTTGAAGATTAAATAAATTCATATATGCAAAGGGCTCAGGAAAATAACCATATAAGTACAATTTTGGGTCCAAAACTAGTCCTATATTTTGTAGCATTCTTCTGACCTATAAGATTTAATGAATTAAATTTTTTTTTACCAACCGTTGATTTAGTATTTTTTAAAGAGTATAAAACTAAAGGAATAATGATTTATTCTTAAAAAAAAGTATCTTTAAAACATTGTGCTTATCACTGATAATTTTCTAAATCAAATTTTTCCATATTAAAGTTATAAATGGCTTAAAAGTATGTAAATATAATATAAAAGACTGCTTTGTAGTCTTCTTTTGAAATTTTATGAGAATATAAATTAATGAATCAGTTTTCACATGTATTTACAAGTATATTAATAAAGCACAGAGTTCTAAAAATTGAAACATTTTGTCTTAATTCCATTGAATAAAGTAAAAACAAAAACTTTTCTGTTTCTTGAAACCAGTGCTAGTATAAAAAATGATGCATGGATAACCAATAATTTTAATTAGTTCAAAACTATATTTTTCTAATGTAATAAATTGTGACCTTTTCTATACTTTAAATAAAAAAGTAATTCTTAGATATTTTGGGTCCAAAAAGAAAAATAAAACTCATATCTGAATTTTTAGAAAAGCTTCCTAAAACAATAGCAAAAAATCCTTCTATGGACTGTATAATATATTTTCTATACTTTCTAAATAATCTTCTACATATTTCCCAAGATGACAATGATGGGTGCCTTTTATTTACTTGGTGTGATTCCATCTTTGTTTTTAATACTGTGTAAATATTTCCAAGTTTGGAAGCTCATGTATGAGGAGGGATGGGGGTATCCTATGACTTGCTAAGAATGCCTGCTCTCTGAACAAAGATAACACACGTACACACACCACCGCCACCACCACCGCCACCACGACCATCTCTACCATCACCACCACCATGACCACCATGACCACCATGACCCCCATGACCACCATGCACACGCAAACACACCCACAGTCATTACTACTAAACATGTTATCCAACACCAAGATCATGCCTGCCAGAGATTGATTTAAAAATAGAGGAACATAGCTTGAAAAGCATTTTTACCTCAAATCTATCTTCTACCTACTAGCCAAAGGGATATTTCTAAAGCTAAAGCCTCCTCTGCTTAAAATCCTTCAGGGACTTTCTATTTCCCCACATAAATAAATGTTAGTGATTTTAAGTAACCAAAATGACTCAGCTAAGCTCTCCTTTCTATGTCATCTCTAGCCCGTGCTTGTCAAACAGAGTCCAAGGCACACTTACTTACCATCTTTGTGTTAGGAACTCTATGACCACCTGGTTCCCCTGGGAACACAGTATGCTGCTAAGGTATATTTACTCTTCAGAATTGTCTCAGGTGGCTAATACTTTACCCTTTATTAAATGTTTTTTGATACCTACTTGAAAAATCTGTGTAACGTGAAGATCCCTAACGTGTTCTTTAAAACAGTTAAAATCATCTGAGGTATTTGACTTTCTCTAGTCTGCATTTCCAGTGTCTTTGCTCGTGTGTCTGCCTAGAAGACACGGAGATCCTGAGTGTGGAAAATGAGGAAGAAAGATACGTAGGAAGACAACATGTGGTTTAAAGATCTCTTAAGATTGTAATTTTCTTTAATTCGTATTATTTTGCTGCAATATTCTCAATTCCAAAGTGTCTTGTTTCAACCTGTTTCCTTGTTTCAACCTGTTTTCAAAAATCTTCTGAAAGACTTGTAAAGCTTGGTAAAAATGCCTAAGGCAAGATAACTTTGTAAACAAGAGGATTGCATTGTTCTTGTTGAAAAACAAAATGGATTGACTGCAGTGCACACATTATTGAGTCAAAACCACCAATTTTTCCTATTGTGTAATCCATCCAAATATGAAAATATCAGTAGAGACCATACTGTTGGAGGGGGAGACACTCACCTTTGTCTTTTGGATGTGCTAGGAGGTGTTGATCTCTCTCTGTCTCTGTCCTTTGGCACTGATTTTTGAAACCAACAAGAAAACATCAATGTCACCTGCCTTTCTGCCCACCTTCCAAATTTCAACCATCATAAGCAATTCAATACTTTAAAATAGTAATACAAATACTCCAAACCCGAAGTGGTAGGGTGCACACATAAGCATCAATTTAATTTTCTTAATCATTTATTTCTTGCTGACAATTGTATGAAATACATTGATATTCTCTCCTTTGCTTAACTGTATAGTTATTAAGTGATTTGTGTTATATACTTACGCTGAAATAGCTTCATTTCAACTGGTGATGCTACAGTAACAAATATTTAAAGCAAAATACAGTCTTGTTACTCAACCATTAATGCAGAGGGATTAAAGAGATGATTCACTTCCAGATGGGTAGTTTTTCAATTTGAACTGGCAAATCACGCAAATGTCAGAGACCTAAGTAATGTACCTTTTTATTTTTTTTTTTTGATGCAATGGAGATAACCTCTACTTTAGATTTTGATAAGGATCAGTTAAAATAACACACACAAAATTCCCACTCTAGAGAAATTGATGAATGTCTCACTTCTTCCTTTGATATTTTTGGAGAAGTTATATATTTAATTATAAGATAAAATCATATTTTTATTGACTACTGAACATTGAAGCTTTGGTTTGAAGGGAATATATTTCATTTTATAACTTCAACCTAAGAGTAATGATTTTAGAAATATTTATTAACTCTGAGGTAAAAATTTTCAAACTAAATTATACGCTTCATGAGTATTGACAAAGAAAAGCACAGCTTGCTATTACCTTTTGATATAAGAAAATGTTGTTTAAATTTAGGATGATAATAAAATGTTAATGAAAATAAATAATGGAATCCTGTTGTAGCATTTTTTTCTGCCAGGCAGTTAAAATTTTCCAATTTATTGTATTACTTTTGTTGAAATAATTTAAATTAACTTTATTTAAATTTCATTAATTTGAGGCCTATTCTTTCACTGAAATAAGTGCAAATTACTCATTTTGATCTCATTATAATCCAATGCTTTTGATAGGCACATATGTTTCTATGCGTACTGAATCACATTTCCTTGCCATCTCAAAGCCAGCAAATGTTACCAGTATACAAAATTGTCAAAACACTAAGATTTAAATTTAGAATTTGGAAAAGTGTGTTTGGAGTCATCAGATATCTTTTATCAAGGGTTAATGTAAATGTGATGGATCATATAAATCACTTATATAATTGCTCCTCAGTTATATTATAGTAACTGGATTCCAGAATGTCTACAAATTATTTTGCTCAAATAACAATGAATTTCATACTGGTAATCATGTCAAAAAGTAATCTAATTTTAGCAGATGCTTTTTCAAATCATATGATAGAAATGACAGATTTTTTTGTCCTTTTTGTTTTGGAAAAAAGTAAAAGTTTTTTCATGAAAGTAATGTCCAAGTGATTTATGTCTAAATAAAATTAGTGTAACTTTCTTCTAACAAATAACTTCCAGTATAATTTCTTATTAATTTCAAATTACTTCAAAGACTATTTAAAAGGAAAGAATGAAGTTTGTGAAAATACTTTGGCATTTTAAGGATTGCTTTCTGAGTACTGTTTTCATTTGCATGCATCCCACCTTATTTCAGAGAGAAACATACTTGTGTTTTCACTAAGTGAAGGACATACTGGTCCTTTACTTCCACACATACAGTCTTAGCATGCTAACCAAATCTGTATATTTAATTAATTATTTTATTAGTACATATTTACAGTATATAAAGCTTACTTTTATGGGGGGGGGTTGGCACCTGGATATAACACAGATTTTTTTATTCTGTAATGCTCCCATTCATCTCTGCTTCTTCCAATTTTTGTTCCTTGCAATACAGTAAAAGTTCTATTTCCATTTTTACTCCAATTTTTTCATTTCTTTTCTTCTCCTTATCCTCTTCCTCTCTTTTTCCCCTTCCTATTTGAAAAAATTCCATCTACTTTCTATCACCTTTTGTTTTATTATTACTTATATTTTAGGTTCATCACATAAAAGAAATCATGTAATATTTATTTGCATGTGTGATACATTTCACTTAATAAATTTATGCATTTTTAAGATGAGGCTTTGTATCAATACTTCCTTGCATGAGCCCTTTTCATACAAAGAATATTAAATTACTAGTCTAGCTTTCGAACATCTATTTTGACAGTTCTATACAGTAAAATTATAAATTTTAAAACCTACAGCAGTTCACTCAACTTTGGAATTACAGAACATGTGGAGAGAAGGGTTATTGCTGTCAGAAACAGCACAAGTGAGGGAACAGAATTCAGATTAGACAATGCACCATATATAGTGTAATCAATAAAGGCTATCAAACATTTGCACTCCTGGAACTGCTACTACTACTCAGATAATAGATCTGAGTATTTTACATACATTAAAATGCTTTATCATTATAAAATTACAATGAACTGTATGCCATCAGTATGTCTATTTTTCCAGAGGAGGACATTGAGGTAAAGAGTAGTTAAATAATTTGCCTAAGATTTAAACATCTGTAAAGCAATAGAGTTAGAATTTAAAAGAATGAGAGACTATCATGAATGTCCTTACACAGGCTATAAAGGAAAAGAACAGCAAATATCAGAAAGTTTTCTCTTTTGCAAAGGGAGGAAGGCTGGGACTCTTTTAGCCTCCTGGGAGAAGGATCAGATGCCCAGTAAGTCAAAGAGGGCTACAATTAACCAGAAATGGAAAGAATGTAGAAAAACATGTTTTAAGAGTAAAAAGCATTAAAGAAAATATCCAGATCAACATTCTTGCAATATGATTAGAGATAGGAGTGCAGAGTGGTGTTTCTAGAATTCTAGGTGTGTGAAAACATGGTGGGGGTGGTGAGAGAAGAAAACCGGAATGCAAAATAAGTCAGACTTTAGCTCATGTTAAATATTAAGTTAAGCAACACACAGGTTTTTCTGTTGGTATCCAGGCTTCAGAACAGACAAGTAATTGTATGTACCTAAGTGCTTTTGATCTGTTTTACAGTAATTGCTTAATTTATTAAAACTTTTTTTCTTGACTTAATTTCTGTTAGATTTTATTTTGTAAAACATTTTGCTGTATGACTTTTTAACAAGATAACTTGGAAATTTCATCTTCTAATATGATTTTGATGATGAATAACGCATGAGAAAAAAAACATACAAAATCAAACATTTTCATCTATTTAGTCACATATGATGCTAAATCCCTCATGATAAATGGCATTTTGAGAATTTGGCTGTTGGGAATGTTAGACAATGCCCCCTCCCCAAGAAGTAAGGACTAAAAAAACCCCTTAATCAGACCCCATTAATTGTATAGCTTTCATGTTTTTGCCAGTCTCTTGGAAAGGTACTTGAGCTTTTTATATTTTTGTTCTTTGCTTACTTCTGCTATTTAAATTTGATAGTGCCTATTGTATTTTCCTACTAAAATCTTGTTTAATTTTCCTTAAAGATTTCATTCTTGTTTATTCATATATTTTCATTTTTTAAACAAACATTTTGCAGTGAGTTCTTCAATTGAAAGCGTATCTCAGGTTAAGAGGGAATTAGGAGGGACCTTCAGAATGAGGACAAGAACATAACTTAGGAAGGCGGGGCTCATGATATTTTGGTGATGAAGATTTGTACTGAATTAACTTCCTTTAATTTAAGATAGAATGAAAAACATAGTGAGACACAGTGTAATAAAACTAGGCATTTCAGAGTTTAAAAATCATCTTTTGAAGTACTAACTTCCAACAAAAATTTCAATTATGTGACCTCATACAAGGCATACTGTCATTAAAAGGAAAACTGACATTAAAAACTAAAGAAGCAAGTTTCATAGAAATAAAACATTAAATGAGCTTTACATTAGTATCAAGAGTTAAATAACATCTAAATATGAAAAACAAGATAAGTTGCAGGAAGCTCACTCATGTATAACTATGTAATTTTGAGATACTTTTATGAAGAAATCAAGAATGTGAAAAATATTCTCTGTCTGTATTAAACAAGATTGTAGCCTTTTCATTTGGTTTATGCATTGCTTTATTCTGTTATATGCCTACACTATTTCATTAAGGAATGTTCAGTGTTAGTATGAAAGCTATATTGTGTTATTGTCATATGAAGCATTTATTCTTTTGGTCATGGCAGAAGAAAAATGCTTTTAATTGTGGAAAGATAATTTGTAGACAGTAATTCAGCATCATTTATTATTTGTTTTCTGTTCCTTCAATTAGACTATGAATAATTTCTTTTGACTGGACACATGACAAATTTGTCAATTTGATGACATACTAATTCTTTTGTTACAAGCTTTTAAGAATTGCATATAAAACACATTTTCTCTGTTCATTGTTTCATCATTGACACAGTTTTAAAGTATGTAATAATAAGAAAGTTTAAATATATCATCTTGAGATTATTAATGAGACGTTCTTCAGACAGAACATAACTGACTCATTCAGTTTCATGGCCTGCAAAAGCACTATTGCACTGAGAACTCAACGCTGTGAGATCATAGCGTCCCCAGTAAGAAGTTCTATTAGCATATATTGCCTTGTAGCAAGATAAATAAAAATGAGGAGAAAGTGTAACTTGGCTGTACTGTATCAATGGAAAGTCATTTGAAAGCCTTAGATAAATAGCTCATGTTACCAGTTATATGAAGATAATTCTGCTAAATGTAGATATTTTACTTAGAACAAACTCCAGATCTAATTACATTGGCTATACAGCAATCTTCTTTTACTCTTTGAATGGCTTTTCCAAGAGACTCATTCATTAATTCAGCCCACAACAGTTTCTCATCTGTAAAGTGGTAATTAGCATAATAAAAGTATTGTTCAGGGATAGGGATATTGTTTTAGGATGATGATCAAAATACTTTAGACTTTAATGGCATTGCAAAGAAAATAATAGCAACTGATGTTTCTGATTTGCATAATTTAATTAGAGTAAGCTGTACTGTTAAATTTAAACTATTTAGAGTATGTGCAAATTAATAAATGGCACATGCCATATTTTAAAGGAGATATCTGTGTTTCAGCACATTGAAACCTACTCATTAAATGAAGCCTAATTAGTTCTGTTCACTCCCTCACAAAGTATTAATGACTGTCTCTTGCACAATAGCCTCCTACTGTTTGTGCATTTAATAGTCTGAAGCCCTTCTGTGTTTTGATGAATGGTTTTAAAATGCACTTAATTCAAGCAAAATGAGTAAAATAGTATCATTTTGGTTATATGTTCGTGTGTTCAGATAAACTGAAAACTCAGAACCACCACAAACTGACACCCAAAAGATATTACAACTGTACATTTTTCATGTTTATTGTATTCATCCTAAACAGTCTCACTTATGAATTAAAATTTTGCCACTTTTGCATTGCTACTTGTGTGTGTGTGTGTGTGTGTGTGTGTGTGTGTGTGTCTGTGTTTGTGTATTGAGAATCCCATAATCTGAAGGTGAGCAGAATAAAATTGGAGATTTCTAACAGATGACAGATTTAAGTCTCTGCTGGCCATTTCAAGGATGTCACCACCCAAATGATTAATTCTTACTAGACTGAAGACCTGTCAACCAGGCTTCAGGAGGGAGACTGGGGAACTTTGCAAGCAGGATTTCTGTTTTATGAGACCAAGAAACTTTACTGGCCAATTAGTAGTAAGGAAATGAGAAAAAAATGTCCAAAGAGTATGCGCAGGGATGATGGAAAGGAAGAAAGAGTATTATGTGTTCAGAGGGACTTCACAAAGTGTCATCTCCAAACTCCCAAGTGAGGTTCCTGTCAGACAGAATAGGTAAAATATCAGAACTGCTTCAAGCATGGGGAAACTTCCTTTTGCATTTTGTTAAAAAGGAGTGTGTTTCATTAAAAATATAAATCATCCAAGCTTTAAATTTGAGATTGAGACTAGGCTTTGTATATTAGAGGAAGGGAGTTTGGATTTAACACCCCATGTGGTCTAGTCAACTCCTTAGTGTCCTAATTAGCTAAACATGTTCTTTTAATTAACTTGATAACAATCGGTTTTGCTATCAAAATCTACCTAGAAAGAGTGGTTGGTCCTCTGCAACAAGATTAACCTGGGCTGAAAGCATCCATATTACCAAAATACACATCAAATTACTGGATTATGGGTTGTCCCTTCATTGTAGACTTTGGTCTGGTGTGAGATCTTTCTATCTTTGTAATCTATTGCTTACATCTTACTATATAGAACAATGTTTAGATTTTAGTAATATTTATTGTATATTGCTTACTAGGGACACCATACTAGACACTTTGACATGCTATTTTCCAAAATCTCTGTAAGTTACACAATATGATTTTCATTTTATGACTATTAAAATCTCAGAGTACAATTATATAGCAACATATCATAAAAATGGTAGGATTTTAGTCCAGGGCTTTTTGAGTCTATGTACTATATCCTTTTTACTACAAATGTGTTCTTATTTCAGTGAAAGTGATGAAAAATACCTTCCAACTCTTCTAATAGAAAAAAAAATAACAGTTCAAAATATTCTTCAAGTTTCCCTAATAAATGTAAGGCATTGCATTTTCAAGTATTAAGAGAAATAGCACACATTAAAACAGAATTTTACAGAATGTTACTTAGATATTTTTAGTTTATCTTTGTTTATGGCAGATTAGGTGTGTAAAAATCACATTTTCTTTAGCCATTGATTTATTGAAAAATGGATAAACCTTGAGACTCAAATATCAAGTGAAGTAAATGAGATATACAAGCTTAAATTTAATTATATTTCTCTTATATGAGAAACCCAAGTTACAAATAAAAAGCAAAATAAAATATAGATGTTAGGGTGATAGATCTTTCTAAAGAGTAAAATTAATCAAGAAATGTTGGGAGGGAAGGGAAAGAGCATAAGAAAAAGAATTAAGATGTGTTATTGGCATGTGCCAACTCCACACAAGAAATGTTAAAACTATTATTGCAAACATGTACAATGTAAAAGAAGAAAGACAATAAGAGACAGTGGCAGAGAGGATGGAAGGGGAATGAAAACAGAGAATTTAAGATGAATTATGTACATGTACAACTTCCCCCAAAGAATGCAAACATTATTAACTACAACATGCATTCAAAATTATTTCAAATCTGTGACCCTAAGAAGAAGTAGGAAGACAGGCTTATACATTGATGGATGGACTTTGCCTCTACCACTGTGTGATGAACGGGACCTGCAGCATAGCATAGCTCATAACAGGTAGAGCTCTCCTGACTTCATTTTTATCATGAAATAACACACAAATTTATGGTGAGTATCTAGAATTCTGAAGAAGACATATTATTCCCGCATCTCAACTTTTTGTCCAATTTCCTGTTTGCGTAGCATATGGGCTCCTCTTTGTCAAATTAAGGTTATCAATAGGCTCCTATCACACTGCACCCAGAATGATATCGACATCCTTCGTGAACTCTCTTGTGGGATGTGTGAGTCCTACCGTGGAACTGAGAACTGATATGGACGCTGTCAGTTCTGTCATCTGGGCCCTGAACTGCAACGTAGCCTGAAAGGCTCAAGCGAGCGATGATGTGGAGAAAAAAGAATAGCTTTCAGGACTGATCAACCCAGCTTTCATTTCAACTCTGGTACCAGTTTGCTGATGAAATGTCCTGGAAGGATCCTTCCCACACAAGACCAAGGAACCCAGGTGAGAGTGGTTAGTCCAGAGGATTCCAGAAATGCAAGCAGCTTAGGTGAAACAAAGGATCACCAATTATATTTCTAGAATTTATTCTGTGTGTTTTCCTTGGGTGACATTTTCCTACTGAAGAGAAATTCCATCAAAAGGAAAACACTCCCACGTAACCTTTTCCTAAAGATAATGCTTCAAGTTGAGGGAATAGTAAGAAAGGGTGAGTGTTGAAGGTTATTTTCAGAAAAAAAAAAAAAAAAAAAAAAAAAAAGAAGTTTTCAAAACCAAGTCAGAGGACATAAGCTTAACATTTATCTCCTCATAGGAAAGAAATTAATCAAAACAGGAACTATGATAAGAACCTTAAAAAATCGTAACTATTGTGGACAATTCACATTTGTCTATTTCTGTATCATCCTTTTAGCTCTGCATAATGCTTCAGAGAATCATGAAAAGAATGTGGTTCCTTGTTTAAGGGAGCAATAAGAAAGAAGGAGGTTAAAGACAGTGCATTTTACTGTTTCAGCGCTGTAAGACTTGGTGCAGAGACATCTTCAGGGAGTGAGACATTCACAGAGGAGGAGAGAAGTGGATTAACCCTCAAGGTCTGTGGAGTAAAAAGCAAACAAAATAATTAATGAGTGACAAAGGTCAGGTAAGATATGGGGGGATCTTTAGAGAATTATTTGTCCTTTTTTGGGTACTTATTTGTCATTTTTAAGGTTCTGTGTTTTCCTTTTTATTTTTAAATGAGACTAGTTATTTCTACCTCATAATGTTTTCTGATATTAAATTGAATGTCATGAACTTCACTTAGAAATTTTCTGTCACACACTCCAGAGTAAAACTGTTTAATATCATCAATGAATCTAACTTCTCTTTTCCCTGGTAAATATTTAGTGTTTATTTGCTCATTTGTGGTGCTGACATTTCCTTCTTTTAAAACTCATGTCCTGAAGCATCTTATGATCTTATCTGCCTCTCACAGGGAACACAGAGACAGGGAATAGCTGCCTGTGGAAATGCCTCATGTCAAGACCCATTATACACCCAAAACACAAAGTTCTTAGAAAATAAATAAAACGTTAGAAAGCATGGAGATTTGGGCTCTTATTTCTGGAGACCCAGGGTAAAGTATGAATAAAAGCTCCCATACTTGTGTGTAAAATTCATAAAGCAAACCAACAACCTGCAACATGAGTTATAGGCTATCTTCTTACTGTAATAGTTCCATAACTATTAAACACGTTAAAAATGATTTATGTGTTTAAAATTAAACAAACCATCAAAATATTGAATTTATCTTTAATTCTCACTTACGTATTCTCAAGAAATGCACTGAAGATTCATTTTTAAATAGTTTTTAAAAGATATATATAACTCATAGTTATTATATGATTGATCCAAAAAATGTATGTATTATCATTAAACGAAAGCACTAATTTTGTTATTAAGAATTTTCATAATTTAGATTCTATTAGTACCATTTGTAAACATCATGCTAAACTGTATGTTTGAGGGGAAAAAATAAGAAAACAGAAAAGCAAGTAAATGGATGATTGCTACTAGTCATTACATACTTTTACTCAAACATGCTGCTACTAAACAGTTAAACTTCTTTATTCATGAGAAAATCTAAAAGGAAGGACTTAACCAATCAATGCATGAGTGTTTTTCCATATTGGAGTACTGTGATGTATTCTTCCCACTCTGAGACAGAATATTTCTCTTTAGTTACAGTATCAGTACACAACCCAGAAACTTTTAACTCATTCAAACCCAGTGATTAGTACAAATGGAGCTATCCCAATGTTTGGGGTTATAAACCACAGTGTACCAGAAGTAGACAGTAGATTTAGTGTTTAGACCAGTGGTGGTGAACCTATAGCATGCTTGCTATAATAGGTTGTTTGTACCATTGCAAGCTCTAAAAGCTTGTTTGTACCACTGCAAGCTCTAAAAGCTTTCAAGCACTAGGCTACACAAATCTCAGAAGCATTTTAATAACTTTATTGTTTTGTCAAATGTAGGGTCTTCTATGTTAGTGATTAGAGCTTTCTGTAGAGAAGACAAATAACTTTAATAAGTGATCAGATTAATTATCAAGAAGGTGACGTTGCAGAAATACTTACAGAAATACAGGGAGTCAGATGGCTAAGAGAAAAGAGCATTCCAGGCGGAGGCGTGGCTAGTGCCAAAGCTGTGGAGCTGGCTGTAAAATATGTGTGTTTGATGATTTAGCATGGATGCTAGCGTGGCTGCAGCTCATGAGATAAGAGTTACAGGAGCCATGGGTGTGACCCTTCTTTCACAGTGATTCACTGTGAAATTAGAAAACCACTGCAGGTTCAAGTCAAAAGGTCTTCATGATCTGACTTAATCTGTGATATCTGCAGCAAGAGTCATCTTTCTAAAGTAGAATTGCAATATCCTCAAATCTTCTCAAGCCTTTAGTGAATCTTCTGCATAAATATTGAGAGTTAATTAATCCTAGGTTGCTCCTGAGACATTCCATAACCCAGCTCTAATCTGTCCCCTACTTGTAACAAGCCAAAAGCCCAAATAGATAAATATTTTCTTTTTTAAGCATTTCCCAATTATTTGTTTATGAGACTCTGCCACTAAAGTAGCCCTATATGTACTGCCTGATATATCTCCTGGACCTCATGAATTCAGTGCAGTCTTCTGCTCAGTCAGAAACAGTCTCCATCACACAAGAAGCTATATTTTCACTGCTTTCCTGTCAAATACCCTCTTCCACCTTTCATCAGCATTATCATGCTCATTACCCAGCTCTTTACTACTGCGTCAGGATTGCTGCTTTATTTACCTTTGCATTGCTTTCAGTATGATGGGGCTAACACACAGTTAAATGATCCCGAGTAAGTTAATGAATGGAATGTTTCTTTCCATAGCAGCTTATACAGGATGACAGCTAAAGTTAGAAGAATGCAGACAGATGGCCATCCAGACCAAGTCAGGAGTTCAGGTTATAGTTTGAAATGAATTAGCAACAAACTGGAAGTCTTCTCTGCATTTCTGAGTGTTCTAGTGTGTAGAAGGTGACTGTCAATAGGATAGAAAAGTTATAAGTAAAATGTTTTTCAAATAAATTTTTAGTATTTTATGTAGAATCTCAATTCAAAGAAAACTTATTTCCAAAAATGCTATTTTACATTGTAAAATTTTAATATATACTTATTATACATTTATAATTAAATTAGATCTCATGGCCTTCTAATGGACTTGATTGTTTTCCTTTTGGTTTTTCAACTACAGAAAAAAAAAATAATTGCTTTGTATATTTAGAAGAAGCTAAGGCTTACAACTGCTATTTTTGGTATATTGAAGCATTTAATATGCTACAAACTTTCATCAGTTTCAGCAATGTTGGTAATTTCTTAAAATTACAGATGTAAATTTAAAACATTATATCTTAGAGAATTTTGCCTCTTACTTCCCACAGTTTGCATGTGTCTTTAGAATATTATTTTTCTGTACTTCAGCTGCTAGACTCATTTGCATTACCATACGAAGATTTAGTTTCTTGTCTTTCATTAGCAAAAGAAGTTAATCCAGGTCAGAAGCATTAGGATTTTGCTAGCCAAGTGGAAATGTGTTTCTTTGTTTCAAATAGTACAGTAAATCATGTCATTGTGTTTACTCCTATAAAAATGACATGTCTTATGTAACATAGACATGTATGATGTTATTGGGAATATTTTTCCAGTATTACACCCAATTATTTCTGTAAAGTTAAGCACTTGGAAAATTCTGGACCATTAACTCTTCAGTATGTTGAGTACTAGAGAGTAAATCACATCCAAAATGATGGATAGTTTGTTTTTGAAAGAAAAAAAAGTAACTAGGACCTGAAAAGTATAATAGATATTGTCCACTAGGAAAAATCTGTTCAAAGAAAAAAAACGTGTTGGGAGAAAGGGGAAGGATAGGAAGATAAAAGGGAAAAAATTATATATATATATATATATATATATATACACATATATACATATAAAGATAGTTATACAACTAGTTTTTCTAGTTCATTGATTTGTCTGGACATTCATGTCTGTATATTGTACCCTGAGTAACTACTATGGAAAAAACTATACATCGTGTATTAATTATTGTTACACTCATGCTAGCTTGATTTGAAAATGTTTTATTTTATTTCTATTTTTCATCTTCTCTTAAAAAAATAAAGCATAGAACTGAAGTAAAAAGAGAAATGTTCTGAGAGAACAAATTATCAGAAGAAATTGCAAACACAAAGCAATGAGATAGCTCATGGGAGCAGCGATATGTACTTCTAAAAATCTAGAAAACTCTGTTGAACATGGCAAGATCCATTGGTTTTGTAATGTTCTTATGTAAAGAATGGTTAAGGGTACTATTTTGCATGTACTATCTGCCTAATGTAGTATTTCAATTGAGAAGTATTTGTTGTGCAGCATTTAATTAATTTGTAACACAACTTGAAGTCTCACTTTCCATCAGGTAATGTCTTGGCTACATCTAAGCCAAGACATAGATGCATAAGTGAACCCGAGGGTTCAGAATAGTTAGTCAACTATTATTTGATGTACGGCATACATTCCAAAGAAATGATAAAGAGCAATTATTTTATTTACCTGTTTGCCAATAACCGCCATATTTTTCTTTCCCAATATCCATTCTTTTGTAATTTCATTTCCCTCTTTTCCTCTCCTGATTTCCTACACCTCTTCTTTCCATATAATTCCTATTCTTAATCAATATTTTCACTTTGAACCTAGATGATGAAGTGGAGAGTGAGGATGAAATGCAACTGGTGACATTTGAGATCCCTGAGGCTTCAAGTGCAGTCTTTACAAAAGAAGCACATGTCTTCCTTGTTAATATGGACTGCTATCATGATATAATTTCAATGTGTTACTATGGTAATTAACTATTTCTTGTTTTTCTCCATGTGATAAATATTCTACTTTATTATCTAGCTTAGCCAGGCAAGAATTTCAAAAAAGGTATGGAAAAACACCCCAGAAGAAAAGTTCAGAAGAAAACTTAGCCAATCACATGAGGCTCTTAGAAAAAAGAAAGGAACAATTATGAACAGTATTTCAAGGGGACCAAATAAATATTGATAATGTAATATGAGAAAGAGAAACTGAATTGCCCTATTCTAGAGCTGATTCCTGACAAATTCATCAGGACTATCACACTCCAAATCCTCACCCAGGTCTCCCAGGCCACAGCACATTGGTTAACAATTTGAATTTAAAATATTTCATCTGAACTGGAAAAAACTAGTGGATATTTACCAATAGTTTTTATTTAAAATAATGAGAATAGATAGCCTGACAAAGCTGAAAGCAATAATCAAAACATCTATACATAAGAACTGGCAAAATCACTCAATGTAGTTGTACAAACACTATTGTCTTTGAAATGTGGTCAACTATTTATTAAAATAATTATGTATAGCGTGGTTTTCTAGGAAATGAGTATTAAGATGTCATATATATCTCATTGGATTTGTATTTTATTAAATATCATTGATTAAACCAAAATAATTTATGATTCCTTTTGGGAGGAAAAACAAGTACAAGACCATGTGGTGGATTGATGCCTAGTGGTCAGTTGGTAACATCAGCTGAACTGAATCAGTGCGGTGCTGTGTGGATGGCCCGCCTGAGGACTGTTGGCAATACAAAAAGGAGACCTGGAGAAGAAGAGGCTCTGCTGGAGGAACTTGCAGAGCCTCTGTCCTGACAGAAACTTGGAGCTCATTGTCAGAGGAGCTCAGGACCTAGTCGTGGCTGAGAATATCTGTGGTTCACTTTGGGGGTCACTGGTCCTTACACTGGGGATCATTTCCTGGCTTTGTAGAGGACAATGTGAGCTGTTCAATCTCCAGGAGAAGCTTGTCATGCTGGCTTCCTGATACAAACTCACCTGTTATCATTGGAGGAGCTCGGGACTTCACTGTCACTAAGGATGACTCTGGTACTTTTTGGGAGATCCCTGGCCTTGCTTTAGGCATCACTTCCTGACTCCTTGCAGAACCCTCAGCCTGCTGGCACAGATCCTTCATTCTGCCAGCACAGACTTTCAAGCTTCCAATGTTGATCTTTGGGCCTTCCTACCACAGATCCATCAATCAGACTTACATGAGTCATTGTTGTGGGCTCTAGGCCTCCATTTGGGCTTCTAAGGGCATAGTCATGTGCTCTAAGTCTTTAGCTGAACTCATACAGGATGTTGTCATGGGAAAGAGGCCAAAGCTGAATTCTCTAGGTCTTTAGTGCGTGGACAGATTTCCTTTTTGTATTTGACTCCTTAGATGGCCATTATAAATAATACTAAAAATATGTGTCCTCAATTATCTAGTTCTCCTCACAAACCCTGACAACAACAGAATTGGTACTAAGGGCCATTTCTGTGATGTTGCCTGGCCATGTGACTTAAGAGACTTAGAAATTAATTTGTAAAGGTTTTGAAAGACTGGTTAATAAGATTGCTCCTGTATGCTGTAAACTATATTGAAGACTCTGGTGGAAGCCTGGAAAGTCAGAGTACAGATGGAAATTCTGCTGGTGAAATATTAAAGCTAAGAAGACTTCTGTTAAAATGGATTGCATCAGCTGCTAGATCCCCTGTAGTATATTTTATTATGGCTAAAAATTCATCTGAATTTTGGTTGGAAATATTACCTGTGTGGAAGAAAAAATTAAGTGCATTCTACTGTTGGGATGATAGTAAGGTTACTGTTAGAGTTATTGGCCAGATCTATGTTGAAAAAATTAACAGCAAAGAGTTGGGAGGGTAATTTGAAGCATTTGGCCAGATGGAAGGATTCAGTAGAACTACGGATTGCAAGGATGAAACAGAGGAGATTGTGGTTGTTGAGAAGAACAGGACAATAGAAAAATGAACTGGAGCTTTTCACGTGAAGATAAGATATATTTGAATTGCAGGAGATCCTGGTTTTTTAGGTCTTGCCATGCCATGTAAAAAGTTAATAGGAAACAAAGACTGTGATTGTAATAGTTCTTTCAATATGATTTTAACATAGTTTTTACATATATGTTTGTAATCAGGTTAATTAGTCAAAGTACTGTGTTTTAGCCTTGAATTTTGGTCACAATTGAATATTTGGCTTTTTTTGTTGGAATGAATGCAATAAGAATTGCATATATTTAATCATCATATTAATGAAAATCTGAACAGACTAAGACATTAACTTTCACCAGTCTTCCCCTAGTGAACATGGTTTAAAGAAATGTCTGTGGTTATCAAATTGAGCAGGGATGTACTGTGGTGGGTTGATCACTGGTAGTCAAGCTGTAATACCGACTGAACTGAATCAGGGTGGTGCTCTGTGTATGGCCCAATTGAGGATTGTTGACAAGATAAAAAGGAGAACTGAAGAGAAAGAGGTAGTGTTGTTTGATGTTGTGGCTCTCCTGTTACTGTGAGTTCTCCTGTAGGAGCTTGCTGAGCTGCCTTCCTGATGGGAACTTCGTTGTTCTCATCCTCAGAGGAGCTCGACCTTGTTTCACTGAGAATGGCTGCAGTTCTCCTGGGAGGAGCTCCTGTCCTTAGACTGAGCATCACTTTCTGGCTTTGTAGGGGAAGATGGTGTGCTCAGGCTCCAGGAGAAGTTTGTCATGCTGGCTCCCTGATATGAACTCGACTGTTCTCATCATGGGAGGAGCTTGAGACCTCATTGTTGCTGAAAATGGCTGTGGTACTTTTTGGGGGAACTCTGGTTCTTATTTTGAGCATTGCTTCCTGACTCTAGTGAAGAACCCTCAGCCTGCTGGCGCAAATCCTTCATTTTGCTGGCATAGACTTTGTTGCTTTCACTGCTGAACCTTCAGTCTTAACCAGCACAGAACCATGAAGCTGATTTGCATGAGTCACCATTGTGGATTCTAAGCCTCTTGTTGGGCTTGTGGAAAGCACTGTCATGGCTGTAGGTATTCAGTTGAATCATGCAGGTTAATGTGATGTGATCCAGGACCTTTGTTGAATTCTGTAGGTCTTTTGTGTGGACAGATTCCCTGTACTTCTTGTGTTTGACTCCTTGGGAACCATCATAAATAATCATAAATAATATTATAAATGATGTGTCTTGTGTTGTCTTGCTCTCCTTGCAAACACTGACTACAACAGAACTTTTAGCTATTATTTGAGTTACTTTAATAGTATTTTAAATTATTCAAATTTAAAAAATATATTGAAATTTTAAATTAACTAAATTCTCATTTTTAAAATGTAATTCTTCATTGTAATGATGTTAAAAAGTTGAAATAACACTTAGAAATTTAAAGACTTTCCAGGCCTTGTAGTAACAGTATTTTTAGAAGTTGTAGCAAGATCACAAGTTTGAGCCCAGTTTGGGCAACTTAGTGACTTAGCAAAATCTTGTCTAAATAAGCATGTAGCTAAGTAAATAAGTAATAAAGCAGCTAGTATGAAGACCCTGGGTTTAATCAGTAGCACTATAATTAGTAGAAATTTAAAATAAAAGTCTAGCTGGAAAGTCTATTACATAAGAAAAAATTTTTTCTTTCATTTTAATTTTAGTGCACATATATAACTGTGGTATAATGTTTTAATCCTGGGAAGATACACAGGGGGAATAGTTGAGTTGAATGGGATCTGAAATCCTAGCTTTTCAAGTAATCTCTATACTGATTTCCACAGTAGTTGTACCAGTCTACACTCCTATCAACATTAGAGAAGTGTTCCTTTTTCCCCCGGCTGCACCAGGCTTTTTTTTTTTTTTTTTTTTTTGGTTCATTTCTTGATGGTAGCCATTCTTTCAGGAGTGAGATGTAATTTCAATGTTTTATAAATTTGCATCTATTGAATGATCAATAATGTTGAATATTTTTTATGTATTTGTCACTTGTATTTATTTATCTGAGAAGTGTAAATTTATCTCAGATGCCCGTTTTTAGATTGGTTCTGTTTGGGAGTTTGGAAGGTCTGTATTTTTATTTTTTATTTTTTAATTCTTTATATGTTCTAGATACAAGTCCTTTGTCTGAGAGTCAAATGGCTATAATTTTTCCCACGCTGTGGGATTTCTTTTCACTCTGTCAGTGATTTCCATTGTTGTTCGAAAGCTTTTTAATAAAGTGATAACCCATTTGTTGATACTTTATAATATTTCCCTTGCAGTCTCTGCCTACACCTGTATCTTTGAGATTTCTACCCACTTTATTTTCCAGTAAATTTAGTGTTTCTATTTTAACATTTGGATCTTCGATCTATTTGGATTTTAGTCTTAGTGTATGTTGATAGACATGGGTCTAGCTTTAGTCTTTAGTATATGGAAAATCAGGTTTTTTAAGGAGACTATTTTTTCTTTCAGTGAACATATTTGGCTCCATTTTCAAAGATAAGGTGGCATAGTGTGTTTTAAATTGTGTCTGAACCTTCTATTTTGTTTCACTGATCCTCAGTCTGTTTCCTTTTCCCAAATCATGTTGATTTTGTCACAATAGCTTTGTAATATAATTTCAAGCCAAGGATTGTGATGTTTCCAGACTTGCCTTTGTTGCCCAGAATTGCCTTTGCTATTAGGTTTCTCCTTGTCCCAAATGAACTTTAGACGTGATTTCTCTAATTCTGTGAGGTGTACTAATGATATTTTGATTGGAATTTCATTAAATCTGTGTAACAGTTTTGGGAGTAGGGATATTTTCACAATGCTGGTTCTTCCTGTCCATGAGCAAGGCATACATTTCCATTTTTACTTTTTCATAGTACTATGACTTTTCAAATTACAGCTCTATTATTTCCTTTGCTAGATTGTCTCCTAAATATTTCATTATTTTTTGGATGCTATTATCAGCAGTGTAGTTTACCTAATCTCTCTCTGTGTAAGTTTGTTGCTTATGTACAGGAATTCTTCTGATTTTTGAGTTTTGACATTGTAATCAGCCACACTACTGAATATGATTACATCCACAAGTCTTTTGGTGGAGTTTTTGGGGTCTTCTATGTAGAATATCATGTCGTCTGCAACTAATCATATTTTAACTTCCTTTCCTGTCCCTATTTCTTTTATTTATCTTTCTTGTGTAAAACTTCCAGAACTATGTTGAATAGCAGTGGTAATAGTGGAAATCCTTTACACAGGAAAATCTAAAACACATTGAGCAAACTGAAAACAAAACCGCATAATACCAAAATTCATAGATTAAACAAAAAGAAATAAAGTTGTAGATGTAAGTGCATATATTAAATAAGAGAAAAGGTCCTAATAATTTAAATTTATAGGAATTAAACAAAGAGGAAAAAAATAAACCCAAATATAGCAGGATGAAGATAAACAAAGAGAAGAGATAAAAGAAATTGATACTAGAAAAACAGAATATCAAAGAAACCAAATATAGTTTCTTGGAAAAATTGATAAATTTACAAAGCTGTAGGAGATAATAAAAAATGAAAGTGGTCATATTATTACCAACCATAGAGAAATAAAAGATTACAAGAAAATTCCATTAATGACTGTACAATTTAAATTACCTAAGTAAGATGAGCAAATTCCGAGAATTACACAAAATTCCAAAATCAGCTTGGAAAGGAATAGAAAGAACAGAATTGTAACAAATAGGGAGACTGAAGTCATAATTTTAGAAAACTTGGAATTGAGGAAGATTCAGGAGCAAATGGTTTTGCCATTTAATTTTGTAAGTATTTGAAGAATTGATACCAATTATTCTCAAGCTCTTCCTAAAAATAGAGGATAAAACATTTCCTTGTTCTTTTAGGTCATTGTTATCCCAATACAAAAGATTCAATGTTCATGATCTTAGATTTTACAGCTGTTTCTTGAACATATTACAGAAAAGAAATTTTCCACAATAACTTAAGCATAGAATTACCACTGAATACAGAAATATTATTCTTATAATACCCTAAAAATTGGAAACAGTTACTCAAATAAATATTGGCACACACACAGTAGTACTATTCACCATAACTAAAAAGGTGCAAACAACCTAAGTGAACAGTAATTTGTTCATATAATATATTCAACTGTAAAATGATAGATTCAACATGCTAAAATAATGATGCTAAATGAAAGAAGACACATCAAAAGTCACAGGTGATATTATTCTAGAAAGACGAACTATCCAACATAGGCCCACCTATAGAGACACAAATGTAGATCAGTGGTTGATGGAGACTGAGGGACCTGGGTGAACGGAGTGACTACTTAATGAGCTTGAGGTTTCTCTAGAATAATAAATATGAATTCATGTGAATACATTCATATATATGAATGTATATCTTTGTGTGTGTTCACAAGCATATTTATAACGACATGTGAGTAGAATAAATATTTTGAGAAAAAGTATGAATTCCTTGTAAATATTTCATCTCTCAGAAGCAGATAGTTGAATAAAGTCTAGATAGGAAATAACCTTGTATGTATCATTCAGTTACAGAGTCTAGTAACAATGCCTTCTCCTTCATCAATTCTCAGTGAATCTGTTTGACCAAATAATAGCTCAACACGAGTTCAGTGTGTTTAACAAAAGGAAATAAAAACTATGTGATAGTACCTGAAAATATATATGTTCTATGAAATATCTTTTATAATAGTATTTTTTTCACTTTCAAACCTATGTTTTTCTACAGTATGCTAAAAAATATTTGGTGTTTTATTTATTTTTATTAAGCTTATTAGCACAATTTAGATATACATAATGATCACATTCATTATAGAGATCTTGTAATTGTACCTGATATATTTAGTTCCTAGGTTTTCTCATTACCCTCTTCACCCTCTACTCCTCCTTCTTTACAGAGCTTTGTTTCCATTTTATCCTTTTTTCTTAGTTTTTCTTTTCTTTTCTTTTCTTTTCTTTTCTTTTCCTTTATACATTTCACTAGTTCAACTATATAACAATAGCTATATGAAACGCATTAAGAAGTCACAATTCTTTAAGAAAGCCACAAGGCAAAATGAATGCTATTTTTCCTGAGTATAATTATGGGACCAACATTTCATGAGACAATAGTAAAAGATTTAAGCACAACAGTTTCCATTCTCTTAAATACTTATGTACACCATTTGCTTTCAATTTCAACATTGCTGGTGCAAACATTTCTGTTAAGCTTACAAACTATCAAAAGTGAAGGATAAAGATAAGTATATTTTATCTTATGGAAAGATAAATTATATTTTTAGGAATAGTTTCCAATTTAATCTCTTCTTTCAGTGACTAAAATATTTCCTATAATGTCGCCCTTTTTCGATACTTCTGCTTGTGTGATCTGACGAATTGTAAACTATTAATGGAAAAAATGAGAGAAAGGAAAAAAGAATTCAGTTCTTTTCAAGGAAGGAAAACATGTATTTTATATGCAATTTTAAAAATTGAAATTAAATTGAAAACAACCATTTGATAATCCATCAGCAATCTGAAAGTTATCCAATGTGTTTTACCTAGAGACAGGCTGGTACACAGACAGCACTCTGAAACTAAGACTATCTTGATTTCATAAGAAATGTTTGCACTTTTGGCTGAGAGAACTTAGACAAGTCCTCCTGCCATTCTTGGCCTTGATTTTCTACTGGTAAATGTGGAAAATGCACAGAGTTGAAAAGGTAGCAGACTATCAGTCCAATAGCTTATAATACCACTGTGTACTGTGTTCTCGAATGCAAACATGAAGATTGTGCTGTCTTCATCTGAACACACATGACTAATTTTATTTTCACTTTATAAGCCAACTGTCTTCCATTTTCAGCAATTACCATAAAATTTAGAAGTTTTAGGTGGGATAAAATAGTGATTATTTTCCAAGTGCTAAGGTTCTACTGTTTTGAGTTATGACCCATAAAGTTTGTTAGTTTTTCAAAAGTGTACCTATATTTTGACTTATTTATTTTTATCCCTTACACATTAATCTAGTTAGGGGCTGGGGATGTGGCTCAGTAGTAGAGCTCTTGCCTTGAATGCATGAGACCCTGGGTTGCATATCCATCACCAAAAATCAAAACAAAACAAACAAAATTATAAAAAACAAAAAACTAGTTACTGCTTTCCAGAGGTGGGGTGATAGTTGCCTTAATTTAAATCTGCAGCTCTTTCTATAATAGCTACCGTTTACTTTCAGTTGTAGTTTTCAGCTAAAATTTCTCATTCTATGTTGACTTCCTGGCCAGAGGTCTTGGATAGAAAAATTTTTGTTAACCAATGTTTATTGCGCATGTTAGTCATGGTTTGAATTGTCTTCCACCATCAACTGCGACTTACTACAGCAACTTAACAGATACACACAAATAAATTGTTTTGTAAACAACTATCTATGAAAATCTTTTAAGAGTAAAAATGTTTTCTTTCACAGAAAGACAATAAAGGAGGCCAAATGTTAAGTAGATTTAGCTCTTAAAATATGGGAGCATTACTTTGCTTTCTCTATGAGAGGAAAGCACTCTTTCTTCCCTCTAGCTAATTCAACTGAAAACGGTTCCTTCACCGTTCTATGACGCACGTCTCATCTACTACATTATGAGTCATAGTTATCTACTAATGCCAAGAAAGAACTTCATAAGGTAACACATTTTTAAAAGCAGCTAAATGGAATTTTCAACAAATTATTTGACCTCATTTTCACAGGACTACTTAAACCTTCATAGAAATCTTTTGAGACATTACCATTTTCAGGAAAAATATCCCCAAACAATTACATTATTGAGCTGAACCTAATTTTAGGGATGCAATTTGGATTAGTGGGCAGAATAAATGAGAGAAACAGATCTGAGTCAGAAAATAATCCAAAATTCATAAATTAAATAATACTCCAAATCAACAGCTGGGAAATAGCAGAAGAAAGAATTTCTACATTGAGAAAACATTCAGACTATCTGACAGAGTAGTCTAGAGGAATAGGTAACAATGAAAATTGAAAGCAGCATGCTATCGCACTCTGCATGGAATACACAACTGGTTTTTCTAGGAGATTTAAATGTAGTACCTTCCAGGGACATAGCTCAAGGGTATGTGCGTGCCTGAAAAGCAGAAGGTCCTGAGTTCAGTTCCTAGTACCAATGAATAAATAAGTAAATAATGCATTACTTCTTTTTAACTAAGCAACTATTTTGAAGACAGCAATATACAATATAAGCCGGGCGTGGTGTTCATGGCTGTAATCCTAGCACTTGGGAGGCTGAGGCAGGAAGATTATTGTGAGTTTGAGACCAGCCTAGACTGCAAAGTGAGCTCAAGCAGAACTGCATAGAGAGACCCTGCCTCAAAAAGCCAAAAAAAAAAAAAAAAAAAAAAAACAAAAAACCCACAATACGCAACATAATAGCCATTGTTAATTTCTTATCATCTTGTTTTGAAATTCTGTATCATTTTTGTTTTTTTCCCCAGTGGGGTGAGTTTTATATGAAATGCATTAATCATGCATGCATTTTTAATTTTAAATAGATTAAGAGAAAACAAAACAATCAAAACAAAACAATACAAATGACATAGGATTTCAAAACAAGATGATAGGAAATTAACAATGGTCACTATATTGTATATTGTTATCTTCAAAATAGTTGCTCAGATTGCAAGATACAGGCATGCAAATCAGAGCAAATGATATAAGTACTCAGTTTCTTTCCATGAACTAACAGGATTAGTACTAAAATTAGCTTAGCTATCTTGTGTATTTTTTTTAAAATTCCCTTTAAATAAAATTAAATGGGTTACTTCCTCACAGCTATGTGATCTCTCTCTCCCTCTATATATTTAAAATAGTTAAAATTATTTTAAAATATTTTGTCATTAAAAGATCTTTTTCAGAATATTATCACAGAAATACATATTTTAAAATGTTTAAATGGTAGTAAAGATTGTATGTATTCAGGATACACAGTGGTCACCACAACAAAATTTACATATTTGTCATAACCCATGTTTTACTTTACAAACTCAAACTTTGTATCCTTTGACCAATATCTGCCCCTCTTTTTTATACCTATAAGCTCCAGGAACCCACTGTTCTACCCTTTGTTTGTATGAGAATTTGATATTATTAAGTCTTACAAATAAGTGAGATCACGCAGCATTTGTATTTTTGTGCCTGATTATTTCAATAAATACATTTTCTGCAGATTTATCTATGATGCTGCACTGGGAGTATTTTCTTATTTTCATTGCTGACTGATGCTCATTATGCACAATACACACCATTTTACTTATCTATTGATTGGTAAACACTTAGGTTTTCCCATATCTTAGCTATTGTGAATCATGTTATAATGAATGTGAAGATGCAGGTGGCTCCTTAAGATACTGATTTCATACCTTTGGGTATGTAGCCAAAGGTAGAGTTGCAAGATTGTGTGTAGTTCTAGTTTCAATTTTTGAGAAACTTTCATAATATTTTCCATCATAGAATACAATTGTACTAGATATTCACAGGAATAACGTTTTCTGTGTACTCTGGCCAACACGTGTTACTTCTTCATTTTTTAGGTACTAGGTATCCTGGAGAGGGTGAGGTGATAGTTCAGTGACAGTTTGTCTTTCTGATTAGTAATATTGAATACTAGTTCACATTTCTGCTGTTCATTTGTATGTCATCTTTGGGAGAATATCTATTCAGGTTCTTTGCTCTGTTTTAGTACTTTATAGAGTGTTTTTGTAGTTGTTTTTGATTTTTGTCGTTGTTTTGATTTTTGATTTTGTCTTTGATTCTACAGTTCAGTCCTGTAGAATCCTTATATGTTTAATATTAATTGCTTAGCAAATAGGTGTGTTGAAAATGTTTTTTGCTGCTCCATAGATTGCCTTTTGTTCTAGATTGATTTTTCTGTGAAGAAAATGTAGAGTTTGATGTAAACTCATTATTTATTTTTGATTCTATTTCCTGTTCATTTACTGTCATATTATTTTTTTTAAATGCCAATATCATTGTAAAGGAGATTTCTCCTATACTTTCTGCCAAAGTTTTAAGATTTCATATCTTATACCATTTTCATGAAATATCTATTTCCATTCTTTCACTTAGAGTCTATGCATGTGCTTAAGTTTAAAGGAAGTCTGTTCTAGGCAGCACATTGTTTAATATTCTTTGTTGTCTATCTGATACATTTAAGATTTTCAAAGCCAAATTGCTAGCCCAATATAAGTTTGAATCACTCATTTTATTTAAATTATAATATGAAAACAATAAACACAAAGCCCATATGACATCATAAACTCCTCTAGTTTCTGTCTTTTCAACCAGAAATATGAAATACTTATGAATATTCCTCTTCTAATAAATCCATTACCAAATTATTTTATAATTTTTTCTATCTTTATCATTAATCCACAGTGTTCCTGCAAAAATTGCTCACCATTTTCTAATTTCAAAATCCAAAGGAAATATTTGAATTTGGTCACATTTCTTCATGATATTTGATAATAGTGGTCCTGTCCCTCATCAGTGAGATTTTTCCCTGGCTTCTTTTTTATTTATTAATCCTAAAGCCGAGGCTGTTTGTAGCAAAGAGTAAACTAGACATTTATATTCTTTACATAAATAAAAGACTCAAAGTAACTTTGAAGCATCTTCTTCCCAGTTAGTTTTAGTGATAGAAACCAAAATGTGCTTCTCTTGAGTATGGCATTTAAGTAATTGCAAATTTGCAAGGAATTATTACCATTTTTATTACTTATTATTTTATAGTTGTTTTTTATTCCTTTCTTCCAATCTTGCTGTTTTCCTAATGAAGTATTGAAATTGTGTGTGTGTGTGATATTTGTTATTATTTGATTTTTTCTCTGTATCTTCTGTACACCTACCAAATAATTTTCTTTGTGGTTATCATGGGGCTAAAATATAAGTTTTGGTTAATACTTTCTGTTTTAAGATGATGAAATTTCAATCTCCTAAAATCTTCAGAAAAATTAAAATTTTAACAGGATTCCTAGTCCTGTAATTATCTATTAGAGTATCTTCAGCTATTGCCTATTTGAAAAGCAACAAAGGAAGGAGTCATCTAAAGCCAATGAATTCATTCTTTCAAATCACATGAGAGACACTTAACATCTTCCAAACTTTCATAAGGTTTGATTTTTGAAAGTAAACTTATGGCGGGGGCTGCTTACACACGTCTGAAATCCCAGCACTATACAAGCCTGAGGCAGGGGTATAATAAGTTTTTGACCAATCTGGCAATTTAGCATTTTAATGAAATTCTATCTCAAAATAACAGTATTAATAAAAATCTTGAGACAGACTCAGTGTAAAGTTCCTGGGTTCAATCCTTAGCACAGTAGAAATTAATAAACATATAGTTTTCTGAAAAATTAATCTGTGGCAAGTTATTACTAGAAAGATTGATGCATTTTCAATTCAGAAACATGCTTGATGGTATGGACATTTGAGAGAAGGTGATGTTATTATTTCCTACCTACTATTATTTTATATATGAATAAAAATGTGGGGGAAAGATAAGAACTTCATAAAAACCACACTAGTCTTACACTTTTATTAATAAAATCATTAAGATTAATAACTTGAGAAATTTTGTAAAAATCTTAGAAATTTATTTTTTAATGTGATCTTAATTGGGATACTTTATCATTATGGTTGAGAACTTTCTGATTATTATTTTTAGATTTAATTTCCACGACTAAGACTTTTCTCATATAAATATATACCTGTATGAAAAATCTCAAGAAGAAATTTAAAGAGACATAGAAACATGGAAAATATGAGAGGTAGGAGTGATATACTAAGCAAAAAACATATGTTTTCTTATATTGGAGTAAGTGAAATGCAAGCATTTTTTCCATAGGGAGAAAAAAGCACAGTAATGTCAAAAAAATGAACCATTTTATTGTCATCATAAAGCTTAACAAAAAAGTTTAATGCTAGGAGACACAAAAAATAATGATGGAAATCAGTGGCTAGTTACAGAAACGGCACTGATCCTAGGGTATGTCTGGAAAAATGTTTTCAATAGAAGCTGCTGAATGGTTGTACCCATAATGAAAATGAAAGTACAGGGCCATGGCCAGCCAAAGGAGGAGAGACAGAAAGAACGTTCCACTGGCGAGGACACACGATGAAAGCTGAGGAGCCACACTGAGTGCCAGGTCTGGGACGGTCTGGAAAGAGGATGTCAAGGTGGAGCCTGAGCGGGTAAGAAAAATACATCAATTTCGCAAGTTCTCAAAAAGCAAAGGCAAAAGGTTATTTAGGTACATCTCACTCAAATCTATGAATATTGCAGCTTACCTTATGATATTAATGCCATAGTCAGGAGCAGCACATTTTGGTTTCCATCACTAAAACTAACTGCAAAGGAGATGTTTCAAAGTTTCTGTGAATCTTTTATTTATGTAAAGAATACAAATGTATAGTCTACTCTTTGCTACAAACAGGCTAGGGTTTGTCTAATACATAAAAAAGAAGCCAGGGAAAAGTCTCACTGATGAGGGACAGGACCACTATTATCAAATATCATGACGAAATGTGACCAAATGTAAATGTTTCCTTTGGATTTTGAAATTAGAAAATAGTGGGTAATTTTAGCAGAAACACTGTGAATTATGATAAAGATAGATTATAAAATAATTTCATAATGGACTTATTAAAAGAGGAATATTCATAAGTATTTCATATACTTGGTTGAAAAGACAGTACAGAAACTAGAGGAGTTTGTGGTGTTATATGAGCTTTATTTATTGTTTTCATATTATAATTTAAATAAAATGAGTGATTCAAACTTATATTTGACTTTGAAAATACCTTATGATCTCATATAGTTTTTTATTTTATAGAAGTTGAAAGTTCAAATGTGGTTTTCTGGTTGTTTATTCAAAGTCTGTGTCAGTGGATGTTACCTGTTCAAAATGGGGAACTAATACAATGTAATGATTGTTTATAATTCTCTTCATTTTTCTCTCCTTTCCTTCCTTCGTGTTTTTCTCATGTGCTTTTTCTCTCCTTCCTTCTCTTCTTCCTTCCTTCTTTCCAGATTGGAAATGTCTTCCTTAGGGTTTGCATTCTAAACAAAATCTATAGCTGAAGCTATTACTCAGAGAAGTTAAAGGAGAAAAGCACCACCATAGTTTTTAGTATAGCCATATATTAAGTTATATGCAAGGGATAATAGAAACATGTAGTGTGTATACTAATGCAAAATTGTTTCAGCAAAAGACACATTGCCATTAATCTCCTTCAAAATAGTCCCTCTCAATTCTATTACACTTACTTCATCATTCTTGCTACTTTTTGAAGCAGTTCTACAAGACTTCATATAGTTTCATGACTGTCTTGATGTCATTCAAAATGTTTATAACAATCTCTATCAAATGAAACATTATAGCGAGTCATCATCCACCTATTCACCCAATCTGGCTCTCTGAAACTTCCTTCTTGTTTTTCTCCAAGGTCAAAATGACTATAAAGGCCATCAATTCAGGACACTGAATCAGCCACAACTGCTCAACCAGAGACACAAAGAGACACCAGAGACAACCAAGGAGGACTTCTAGAAGTGATGTAATAAGTGTGTTTGAAGGAGGGGTATTTTTAAGAGGATTAATCTCATAATGTGTCCTTTCACTGTAATCATTTTTTTGAAAATTTAAACATTTATATGTTTCAATAACACCTTATAATTAAAATGTATTCTGAAATTATATGAATATTGCCTTATTTCTACATTTTGCTTTGCTTTTGGGGATCTGACATTCAGGTATAACAGATTTTACATAACTTCTTTTAAAACAATAAAGCCAAATTACAAAGATGGGACATTTTTGTTATACAATTAATTCAAATGTCAACTACTTACAGATAGGTCTAGTGTTTGAATATTATAAGAAAACTAGATTTCTTAGGAATTATTATAAAACACTAAGAAAGTGCCAATAAAAGTGACAGTAATAATATGTTAAACCCTGAAGCAATAGACTGAAAACTTTAGAATCAAAAATATTTAGTGCTTAAAAGCAGTCATTTTGTGAACTTACAAAACATACAGGATTTAAAAGCCTTATATGACCTTCTGCTCAAATTGAGCCAAAATACATAAATTTTAGTACCATTGAATTTAGTAGAGGAAGTAGCCTATTAGGTCACTTAGTATTTTCCCTACTAAATTTGAACAGTTCCCTACAACATATTTCATAATACTGAAAGTCTAGCTTTGAAAATTTATGTGATAACACTTTCACCATACCCTTTAAAAACTACCAATCTTGTGAGCATCAAAGGAGTCTCTAAAGGTGTTAAACTAGAAGTTTTCTTTTATTAACATGATTCCATCAGCTTCCTTGCCAAAATCCATCTTCAATAGTATACTTCCCTTAGCTTTGTGTATTTAGACTGTGTGGTGGATTAAAAATTGGTGGTCCCCTTAACACCAGCTGAACTGAATCATTACTGTAGCAGTGTGCAGATGGCCCACCTGAGGAAAGCTTCCAGCATAAAAATGAGACATGGAGAGGAAGAGTAGCATAGTGGGTTCTCCTAAGTGGTGTTGTTTGGACTTGTTGATTCTTTTGGGTCTGTTGGTTCTTGTGGAGAAGCTTGTTTCACTGGTAAGAACTTGGCGGTTATCATAGAAGAAGCTTGGGACCTTGTCACTGAGAATGGCTACCGTTCACTTTGGGGGAGCTCTGGTCCTTAATTTGAGCATCAGTTCCTGACTGAAGGGGAAGATGGTATGCTGTTCAATCTCTGAGACAAACTTGTCATGCTGGCTTCCTGATGTGAACTCAGCTGTTCTCATCATCAGAGGACCTTTGGATTTCATTGTCATTGAGGATGGCTGTGGTACTTTTGGGGGGAGCCCTGGTTCTTATTTTGTACATCACTTCTTAGCTCCCGTGCAGAAATATCACCTACTATCACAGGTGACATAGGCTTTCTAGCTTCCACTGCTGGCCTTTGGTTCTTCCCAGCACGAATCCATAAAGCAAATTGTATGGGTCATTGTCATGGGCTCTAGGCCTCCAGCTGGACTTGTGGTGGGCATTGTCAAGGTCTCTAGGTTTTCAGCTGAACTCATGACTGGCATTGCTGTGTGACTCAGACCCTCAACTAGATTGCTTGTGTCTTAGTGTGTGGACAGATTTCCTACACTTATATTTAACTCTTGAGTGACTAATACAAAATAATGCCATAAATTATGTGTCATATATTTTCTGCTTCTCCTTGAAAATCCTTGACTACAACAAGACTGTCTTGAAGTCACACAGAGAAAGCATGTAGAAAGAGCAGAACTTTGCCAACATGACCCCTTATTATCGTTCCCTTTCCAAATTTAGAGGCTGACAAGAATGGCTGTCCTTGGTTACATGGTACCTAAAATTTTCTTGCCTAGTTCTTTGATACCAGCTATAGTGTTTTGTGAAAGAAACTATGAAAGTTTTAAACTATAAGTATCATCTCATAGGGAAGGGTTTTCATTTATTGTTAGCAATGTGATTTCCCATGTCTGTGAGGAAAATAGAGATTCTACAAGGGCACTTTGTTTAAAGTAGCTATGAAATGTCAAATTGATACTTTTGATACATAGATAATTTACTTTCTCTAAATATTCTTAGTAAAGAAACACCCACTCTCGAATTTGTGCATGGACAGTGTCAAGTTACTAAAATTCACTCTAATTGGAAATGGAGATATTGATTTTGAAATTGAACTAAAAGGCAATTTTAGAAATTTGGGTTTGTATTTGCAAAAGTACAAAATAATGATTGAGAAAAAAACTTACAACACATGATATATCTAAGAAATCGTTTATTAAGACTGAGTCAAAACTGTCCTAGATTCAGGAATTTTATTAGTTAATGAATATATTTAATATGAGATTACATAAGCTAACAAATAATTATTTTAAAATGAAGGTGATTATGAAAATTTATCATTTCTTAATTATTATTTTACCACAATCTAATGTTATTTTTGGGTCTGAGGTTATTTATATCTATTGCATCTGCATAGTGAAAATAGACTAGATATCTACTTAATATATCTTCTCAGCAACACTTTCAGTGATTTCATGGTGAAAACTTAAAAACAACAAATGCCACTAAGATATCTTTGGCTCCCCAAAACTCATTATTATGTACTTTTTTTCATGCCACTGTCTGTAAAACAAGATTATACTCATAAGTAAAATAAATCAGGCTTTCATGTGTAAATATTGTATTGTCTCCAAAGTGTAAAAAAATGAAAGAGTAAATAAGATAAAAAATGTACAATAAATATTGTGAAAATGAAAGAGTAAGAAAGTGTTCAAAAAGAAGTAACAACTGGGATGGGGAAAACAGAAAAGAAAACAGGGAAAGGATTACATGTATACATATACAAGATAGCTAACTATACTACTGATCTCTGTTGGCTCATACAGTTTGTGTTTTCATTGTTTGATCATTTTCTCATGCCTAAATTTTGTAAAATGAACTACTTTGAAGATAACAATATAAAATACACTAGTATTCATTTCCTTTTATTTTGTTCTGAAATTCTGTATAATTTTTATCCATTTTTGTTTTTTTAAATAAAAAGGAAGAAATTGCAGGCATGCATAGCCAAGGAAAAAGAAAAACACTAAACATATATCAATGATTTTTCCAGTGACAGTGTCAGTTTGTAAAAAGTGAACGTATGTGTTCATTTTGACACCATTACACATATCAGCTAAATTTTATTACTTGTTTATTTTACTGATATTCTTCATACTCTAGTAATTGAGATATAGTATAAAATCTAGGAAAACACCAGTGAGAAATTTTAAAATGCAATCAAAATAATGATTATTAAAAACAGAGTGATGGATTTCATTGTTTAACTTGAGTAAATTCTTTCTTCTAATCTTACTTTAGTTGCATAATTTGCAGAATCAAAATAAAAATGAAAATTAATTATAGCATACTTTTATCTAAAGAAATGTTTATTTTCCTTGCCTTTGAATACAAGAAATACTAAGAGTTATTATGAGGTGAATATTAAATTATAAATATATTAATGTAATAGTCTTAGGAAGCCCACTATATAGATTCCTAAAACCTAGTACATAGATTTCAGTTATATATTTATAAATAAAGAATAAAGTCATGAACAGACTAAAATTAAATGAATTTTTATTCTTACTGTGTTCAATAATTCAAAGGGTAATTCTAACATATGGAAATATTTTTCTGATCAAATAAGAGTTTAGAAAATAGAAATGTTCATATTTCAAAAATATTTATTTTTGTCTTTGTGCTGCAGAATGTTTTTCAAACCTAAGTATCTTTCTTTTGTTGATCTCAGTTATGACCACTTGCCTGGCTTTAGCAAATCAAATACAGCAGAAGAGAAAAAGTTCATATCCAGGTCCTTGCAGTAGAACATTTTTTTGCAATGAATATTTTTCCTTCTTCCACATGTTGTTATGATCTTTCAAGATTTTTTTGTTTCTTTCTGAAGACTGTATATCTATAGTTATTCACAAACTTTTCATTTACCTTATGATGTCAGAATTACTTTAATACTGAAACTTGGTATCTGGTGAAGGCACACAAATAAAGGTGAAATATAGCATGTTAGTAAAAAAAATTTAAAATAAAATGCAAGTTTACAAAAGATAGAAACATAATATTTTAATGTTGTTCATTTCAGTAAGTTAAAGGTAGCTCATTAATAAAAATTTTAGGATAAATTATATCAAAAATTGAAGAGAAATATGTTAGCTTCTACCAAAAGATGCCTCAGAGGGTTTAGCATATTCAGTGAGCACACTGAAATTCTACAACATAAATAGAAGATGTCTACTTGAGTTGAAGAAAAATAATATTGTCAAATCGTGTGTGTGGTTAAGCTTAACTTATTCCTCAAATCAGTTTCATATTCAGGGAAAAAATATAAGATACGATTAAAATGCTTTCATTTCAAATGTCAAGAAAAATATCACAGGAAATTAAGATATAATCACTCAACAAGATCCAGATTTGAAAATAAAGTATAGACTATGCATATATGAATGTCTGCTTTTGGTGTGATGGAGAAAATGTTTTTCTGGGAATCCGTAAGAGCTGATTCATTCATAATAGAAAATATGTTATAAGTCTTAGCATGATTGCTTGTACTGAAACCAGGAATTCCATTTTGTCGGTAGTTGCTATAATAGGGTGTGCTAATTCTGTTCATGCTGAAATTACCTGCCTCAGAGGTCAGTACCGTGAACATCTTCTATTAAGCTACTCTCATAGAATTGATTCTACACCAAGCATAATTTTCTGAAGTTGTCACAGGAGACCAAACTCACATGACCTTTTATACTAAAAATCCCTCAGTCAAGGTTATGAAGATCCTTCAAAGTCCTACCTGTTCTCAGAACTGCTCTCTTGAAGACAGAGAGTAAATATTTTGCTTTAGATTTGCAATACTGAGATTTTCCTATATTAGGTCCTTCTGAAGGATTTTTCTTTTGCATGGTGCAGTTCCTCTGTCTCTAAACATACAGCTGCATCACAACTTATCACAACTGTAAATAAGACTAGTTTCTCTCCAGGTAAAATAAACTACTTTGCTTTCAAGGTAAATTCAACTGGCACTTAGATTACTATAGCCAAATTCGTGTTTTTATCTTCCAAGCAAAGAGGAGTTATTTAAAAAGAGAAACTTGAAATAAAAAGATGTATTGAGAGGTAATCTTGGAAAAAAAGTGCCTCCAAAACTATAATATAGAAAGTTAAAATTGTGAAATAGTGTCCGTTCAGTGCAGAATATATGTAGAGACTTTGCTAATGCCCGGGGAGCTTATTATATATACAGTTATGGTTGGGAGTCCATATCAGGTTGTAATTGCAAGGAAAGATTTTTTGGTTTAGTATTTTTGTCTTTCCAATTTTTACATTTTAAATTTAAACAGCTTTAGTTTTCTTTCTCCAAACATCTCAGTGATTTATTTTGGAAATATTTAAAAGATTTGCTATTTAGATAATGTATGAACAGTCATTCAGAAATGGTACATACATACACACATGTCAAATTCACAGAAGAAAATACACAAACAGAAATCAGTTATACATATACATTTTTAAAAAAAGAATCTAATAGTACCTATTTGCCAGACATAATGATCTCATTCAGCATAGGTCATTTGTACCTGTACATGATAGGGCTTACTTCTTCCTTTTTTCCAATCCCTTTCCTTCATTTAAGCTGCTGCTCCCTTTCCCATCAACAAAATCTTTGTTTTTATTTTTCCCTTCCAATTCTCTCTATTTACAATCCCTTTTCCTTTCCTTCCCTTATTTCTCCTAGGCCCATTAAACATGTTCCTCTTCCCCCTTGAACGTTTTTCTACTTATGAATATCTCCTATTTTCCCATTGTGTTTCTCACACAAGAGGAACAATGCAATCTTTAAATATTTAAACCATTATGGTCTCAAGGTACATCCATTTACCTAAAAATGACTAAAATCTATCCTTTCTTATGGCACAGTATAGTACATAATACTTAAATACATTTTCTTTATCCATTCACCCATTTATGAGTATATGGACTATTTCAAATATTTAGCCATTATAAATTGTGTTGTGGTGTATTATAAAGTGTGTTACATGGGCATGCATATATCACTATTGGATGATGTTTCTTATTTTTTCAGGAAGATATCTAGAAAGGGGACAGGTGGATAAAATGGAACCTCTGTTTTTAGTTTTTTGAGGAATATTCCTACTGATATCTGTAGTAGTTTTACCAACTTACACTCCCACCAATAATGGACAAGGGTTACCTTTTGCCCAGAGCATTGGCAGTATTTGTTATTGGTTGATTTCTTGATAATATCCATTTTTCTGGAATAGGATAGAATCATGGTATTGTTTTAATCTGCATTTCCTGAATGAATAGAGATTTTGAAGATTTTCTCATATATTTGTTTGCTCTTCATACATCTATATATGAGAAGTGTCTATTCTTTTCAGATGTCCATTTTTTGAGTTGGGTCTTTTAATTGGGGGAGTCTGACATTTTAAATTTCTTATACACTCAATATTAGTCTGAGGAATAACTTGCATTTTTTTCTAAGGAATCATTTATATTTGTCTGAGGAATAACCTGTATTTTTTCCCATTCTGTGGGTTGTATCTTAACTCCATTGTTTATTTTACTGTGCAAGTTTTTTTAATGACATGAGATCCCAAGTGTTGATTTTCTGTAATACATTTCTCATGAAGTCAGGGTTCTGTTCATAAAGTCTTTGCCTTTGCCTGTATCTTCCAGAGTTTTTTCCCATTCTTTCTTCTACTAGAATACATGTTTCTATTTTATTATTTCAATCTTTGATTGATTTCTATTTCAGTTTAGTGCATGGTGAGAAATATGGGTCTAGATTTGATCTTTGGCATGTGGGAAGTCAGTATTCCTTACACTATTAATTAAATTTTTCTTCCAGTGAAGATATTTGGCCCCTTTCTTTTGTTACACTGTTTTTCATTGCTTTAAAATGTATGAAGATTGTTAAAAATAAGCATAAAATGTTCATTAAAGTCAAGCACATAATAGATCATTAAATACTAAATAGTTATAATAATCTGGGCAAGAACTCTGAGTGCAATCCTTTTATCTGTCACTTAAAAGTAAAAGCACCTAAAAATGTGACCTCGGTGTCTATTTAAGCATCCTAGAAACTTGACAGCTTGCCTGCTACATAGTTGCAACAAAAAAAAAAAAAAACAAAACTTAGAAAAGCAAAGCAAACCATCAGAGCCACAACAAAAGTTGGGTGAGAAATATTAAATGAACCTGGATGTCTTTATCATAGCAGCTGTCTTTACCAGTTTTCATACATTTCTAGTAGTTCTAAATAGTTTTAAAAGTTAAAAGGCCTGCTACAAAGCACAATTTCCTGTGAAGGCCAGTTTGAGGTAAAATAATACAGAATTACATATTTTTGTTCCTGTGAGGTCCTTTTTCCAATTATAGAGGATTATATCTTACAGAGGATTAACTCCAGTTTTCTTAGCACAGCATATAAAACCAATGAAGTATAAAATAACACCATGAATGTTCTGTTACTTTTATCTCCACTCTCAGCCCATACCCCTTAGTCATATGGAACTACTTAAAATTTTATGTCTATTTATTTATGCATTCTGATATGTAAAATATATTTTAAAAAGTTTTATATTTTCAGAAGGATTGAGTAGAAAAGACAGAATTGTCATTTAGCTCACACCTGGTATCTTCTAATATGTGACACAGAATGGCAACTTTATTTCAATTAGTGAGCCAACATAGATTTATTATCAACTCAAATTTGATATGTTTTATTCAGATTTCTAGTGTTTAGTTTTCTTTATTTTAGAATTTCATTTAGAATGTCACATTACATTTAGTTTTCATATTTCTTAGACTCTTGACAGTTTGGGAGAGTACTTGGGAGGTATTTTGTAGAATGCCTTTGTAGTGGAATGTTTTTGATATTTGATTGTAATTAGAGTGGTGTTATATGGGCTTAGGAAGAAGACTATGTGGGTAAGAAGCTATTTTACTCACACTGTATCAAGGGTACACACTGTCAACAGGTCTTTAATATCAGGCTGAATAAGTTCTTATCAGGTTTCTCCACAGTAAAGTTGTCTTGATTACTTTGCTCTCATTGCTGAGCCAAAAATACTCGATGCCCAAATTTAAATGGAGCAGTTTTTTAGCTCACAGTTTTAAAGGTTTCTGTCCATAAACCACGGGCTCCAAGGCAGACTGGCTTGGCAGAGTACAGTTCACAATAGATATAATGTATCACAGCAGTAAGAGAAAGAGACAGAGACAGATAGAGAGAGAGAGAGAGAGAGAGAGAGAGAGAGAGAGAGAGAGAGAGAGAGACAGAGAGAGAGACAGAGAGAGAGACAGAGAGAGAGACAGAGAGAGATAGAGACACAGAGAGAGAGAGAGATGGTATTTTTCTATTCCTTATATTGTATTCATATTACCCTTCCTTGCTTAATCACATGCTTAATTACATTATTGGGCCATGAATCAATCACCAACTCTAGATACAGCCACCTCTGAAAATCTTGAACCTTATTACTGCATAAAGCTTTAGGGAAACATAAAGGCACAAACTATAATACTATTCTTCTGGCACCCTAAAGCCTCATGCACATCATTTTCTGAAAAGACAGTCCATCTCCAGCAGTTGCCAAAGTCCTAACAGTTTCAGCATTACCAAAAAGTCCAAATCGAATGTGTCCTCTGAGACTTAAACTCTTAGCTGAGAACCCCTGCACAGATGAAAACAAAGTTGAACATTTCCAACACTGAATTGCAAAAGATAGATACTCTCATTCCAAACTTATACACAGGGGGATACAAAAGAATGGGACCAAAGCAATTCCAAAATTCAGCAGGGAAAAAAATCCAGCAGGGAAAACATTAAGCCTTGCAGTTCTATGTGCTATATCTAGAGTAATCTGTGGCAAAACATGACTTCCAAAGGTTTGAGTAGGTTGTCCAACAACACTTTTGGGAGTTGTGGCTCTCTGATTCCTATCTTGGGACTGCTCTGCTCCCTCCTTGCAGATGATCCACATTACTGACTTCTCCAAACTCATGGGGTTTCTCCTGCACCTTTGGCTATGATGACTTCACACACTGCTCTCTCTGGACTATACTTTCTGGTCTCACAGGTATTCTAAAATCCCAAAGGAAGCATTCCTGACCCCACAACTCTTGCTTTCTGTGTGCATCTAAAACCAGCACCACATGGATTACTCCAAGGTCTGCTGCCAGATAAAACAATAACCAGGCATTCCTTTCTCTTGGTTACAGGGGCCGAGTGAATGGATCACTGAACATTCTGAACCCAGTTCCAACTAACACATTCTTTATGGTGTTACAATTCTGGAAAACGGTGTGGCTGCTGTGTTGAGGCTTTCTTCTGAAACAAGTCTTCCACCTTTGAAATTTGGGGATTGCAAAGATTGGAGTCCTGCTGTTTCTTGTGATACCATCAGGCCGTTATTACTAATCTTCTTTTTCTTCTCAGCAATTAAGATCTTCTCTCCTTTATATTTTCCATCCACAGCATTACTGGAACTTGCTTTGTGGCCAAATACACATTTTAAGTAATTCTTTTGGGATCTTTGCTCTTGATTCGCAGCACTAGATTTGGCTAACGTCCCTCTAGAGTAGCCAGACCACTGCCACACATGTGACTGCCTTGAAATCTCACCCATAAAAGTAATTGTTCTGTTGCCCTTAAAGTCAGGCAAGGCCTCTAGACAAGAACAACATGCAGATAAACTTTCTGTCAAGCCATACACACCTAGTCTGGTGTCCCAACAGCTGGTGCAGTCCTTCTCAACAAGATTTCCTGAGCCTATTCTTTATCAGCTTTTTGGTCCTCTGAGCCTAACCAGAACTTCTCATACAGTACACTCCAAGGTATCTCAGTACTACTTTTTCATCAGGCATCCCCAAATCATTCAAAACTCTTCTCCCAAACCATTTACAAAGGGCCCTAAACCACAAGTTTAGTCATAGCAATGACCTCACTTCTAGTCCCATATTTTGTTTAGTTTGTCTTATTAATGAGGCACAACACTCAACACCAAAGTTAAAGGAAGGAAAGGTTTATTTAGCTCACAGTGTGTGGAGATTTCAGTCCAGAATTATCTGACTCCAAGACAGGTTGGCTTGGCAGAGAACAGTTCAGGGTGGGCAGACTGTAGTAAGCAACAATGGAGCGAAAGTGCGATTAAACCTCTTTCTGTCCCTTATAACATAAGCGGGTGATCTGCCCTAGAAAGAATGTAGCACTCACACCATTTATCCCAGTACTGGACCATTAGTCAATCACAAACTATATATTCAGAAACCTCTGAAAAAACTGTACCCCATGACTGCATGGGGCATTGTGGTGACATCAAGACAGAGGCCATATTCTGTCTGGTTGTCTTGTGCTGAAACACTATATTGCTTAAGCTGCTCTGTTCTGACCTGTGTTGTTATGCCCTCTTTTATCTTAATCTGTTATTATTATTATTATACTTTTTTTGTGGTACCAGGGATCGAACTCACAACCTCGTGCTTGCCAGGCAGGCTCTTATGCCACTGAGCTAAATCCCTGGCCCTAATCTTTTTTAAAATAAAAAAAAAAATCTTTTTTTTTTTTTTTTATTTTAACCTTAAAAAAAAAAAAGACAGCGACCATAGCAAATGTTAGACTTTTTGTCTTATTCTGTGCTATACATTTTGGAGCCAGATCGATGCCCACTTCGCATTTAAGGAAGGAAGAATTATGAATTGCCTTCTCAAGGATACAGTATTCATATAAATTATTTTGAATTCTGTGTGGGTGATTTGTGTCTTCTCTCTCATTCATTCATTCATTTACATCAGCATGTAGTCATTAATGCTTACTTGATATTTACTAATGGAATCATTGTAACTTTAATTATTTATGTTCTCTGAATGGGTTTTTATATTGTTTTGATCTGTCTCCACCATCAAAGCTTTTGTTTCTGAGCACATCCTAACTGCTTGGTACTCTGAAATGTTTGCTCTTCATTCTGCATATTTCTTTTTTTTTTCTTAGAAGCAATTTTTTTTCCATTTTCCTGATTCTTTTTCTTTGAGCCTGACATTAAAAAACAAGACCTGAATGCCATGTATGCTTGTTGTTGCTGATGTGTCGTTGTATCTAGACTGTTTTAGCTTGACAGAGCAAGGATAAATCATTAATTTTGAATTGTTAAAATCATATGAATTTTGAGATCTAGTCTTTGTTTTAAGGAAGCTTACATGTGAAAATTGATATCATTTATGCCTCAGAACTGTATTATTGCATTACAGTTGGTGGGAGTGAAGCTGTCTGTACCTCAGGGCAAGGTCATTGCTTCTCATTTATTTGGCAGGGCCTCGTGAATGGTGTACACAGCTCAGGAAGCTGATACACAAAATGACTTGACCTTCCCCTGAGATAATATAAACATTTTCTCTTTTGTCCCCCATGTAACTGCCAAGGCATGATGATTTGCTGAAGGTTGGTTCTTTCTGTTCTGAATATTCCCCTACCCTGGGATTCTACATAAATAGTCATCTGCTGGTTACCAATAAACACGCTGCAGTGTTTGGCAGTCCTTTTACCCATCAGGAGAGGGATTCCACCTGATCTCAGACTTCAACATCTTGACATTTGTCTTTTCTGTACCCCTACCACCATCCTCCGTTTGGAGTTTTAAGAACTGTGCTGGGCACGATATTTTTGGTGCCAAAACAGGGACCTGAGTACAAGGAAACTTGTTAACATATAAATGAAAGGAAACCTCAGGTTGTGTGCACAAATGGGAGAGAGGTGAATTGATTTCACCAAGTGCAAAACACGTGACAAAAATGAGCTTAATAAGAGTAATAGTTGCACATAGAAATATTTGCTACATTATTGAAAGCGGAAGAATCAAGTTAAAAGATTTCACAGTTGATAAGTTTCTCATTTTTCTTCAAGAACCTTCTTGGTTTCAAAAAAAGGAACTATAAATTTACATTCATGAGATATGGTAGAAAGACAGTTTTGAGTGAGACTAGGGAAAAAACAAACCAACACAAATGTATGTCAGCCCTGACAGACTTTTAAGTGATTTTTAACAGGGAGGAACTTCTGTTTTCTGCTTCTTTAACCAGTTCTCACAGACTCCCTGTGCAGGGGAGGAACAGAGTCAATGGGCACAGGCCAAGTGGTAATCAAATATCTCCATTGAGTCTGGAGCATGGGCTGGACAAAGGATGTGAGAGTAAGCCAAATGTCTGTTTTGTGTTGTGTCAGCCACTAGGGAGTATGGGCTGTGCACAACTGGATCAGGTCACCCAATGACAACTGCACCTTTGTCTCAGGTCTGATGGACAACCATGGCTGGCCTTTTCTGACCTTCAGCCAGTGCAGAACAGTGGTGCCCACTCTTTACTGGGCATACATCCACTCAAAATAAGTGGCTGTGACATCTGCAGCAAAAAAGGAAATGTTCATCATAGTCATAGCAACCCAGAAGCAAAGGGTCAGGGTGCAAACCTGGCAAAAGACTAATTGAAGGTACCAGTAAAAGAAGTCTACATAAGTGATAATATTAACCCAAATTATAGTAAGTCTTACTGAGAGAAGCTGTTAGAAGAAAAGAAGGTCTAATTATGTAGATCTTAGATTAGATATTAGATCTCTGCTAACTGACCTATGGAAAAAAATTCTAACTAGTCTAATTACAAACTTCTAAAATTGTAAGAGAGTTATTATACAATTTGGACAAAAATATATTTAAGTGAAATCTGATTTTATAAGCAAATTGTTTTATATTTGTTTGTCTGTCTGTCCAATCTGTAAACAGCTGCTTTATTTGAGCTCAAAGAATTTTTGTTCTTTTTACATTTTTGGATTTTTGAAGTATTTTGTCTGTAAATTAATTAATCTTACAGATAAATGTCCTCAGAATTAAAGGTATGCTTCTACCCAAGTTGCCAGCTGGTCAAAATGATATAAAATTGGTTATATAAATGTAATGATAATGTTATTTATGCATTATGACTTGAAAGCATTGTTCAAAAATAATATGTTAAATGTTATGGTCTAGTTCTCATAAGTCATCACAAATTTGTCAAGGTAATTAAACAAAAATCCCTTGGGGTACAGAGAAACTAGAAATTATGGATTAGAATCCAATTCATGAACAAGGAAGCAGCCACCTGGAAATAATTATCTAGTCCTTGTTCACTAATGTGAGTCCACAATGATCTCCATAGCTTTTATTGGTAACACCTGAAAACTGTTACTCAAAATACGCTGTTGTGATATGTTTGCATTAGCATCATCAAAAGTTTAAATTTTTTAGAAATAAAGCAAGATTTTCTGAATTAAAGATGTTCTGATACAAAACTGAATTAGATAAAAGTTTTTCAAATGACTATATTAATTCATTATTGTTAATTTCATGGTGTATTAAATGTATTCATGCCTTCAGATTGATGTATAGGACTTCAAAAATGTAAAACTTGGGGGTTGGGGATTTAGCATAAGCCTGCTTTGCAAGTGCATGGTTGTGAATTCGATCCCCAGTACTGATTAAAAAAAATAAAACTGGTATTCTTTATAGTGATAGATTTTTTCTTTCAGAGTTTGGCATCTGCCATTCTATTGTGCTCCAGATATTTATGATAGGAGATTCATACCAAGTCAATATTAGGTCACCATCAATAATACTTTTAACAAAAGTTTTGTGATGTGTGCTATGAATGTGCCATTTCACTTACAGATATTAAGACATTAAGCAGTCTAGACATGTCACATACCTCAAGGACACTACATTAAAGGACAATGAATTAGGTAACAGCTTCTTATGTACTAGAGAGAGGTGATTGACTAAAAAGGCTATTCTATACCAAGATGGAAATTTTAATTGTGCTACAAAAATGTCACATGAGTGCTATGATACAATACTTTTTATGGCTTTTATTTCGTTTTTTTCATGTAAAATTGTAACTCTTGTCCATTAACTTTCTACATAGATTCAAAAATTAAATCTCCATTCTTAGTATGAAGTAACAGTTATCTTGCTGTACTTTTTATATCAAGGTACTTAATATTCTGATAAAAATTTTAATAGTAAAGTTCACAATTCCCATTACAATAAATTATCCTTCACCATCTCTTCTGGATGTTCTACAACTAAGGTTTGGATATCATAAACTAGAAAGATGGATGGACAATGATAACACTCAACACTCTGGCGCCAGCCCTTCAAGGTCAGTGAAGACCCAGTACTTAAGAGAACTTGTGCTGTGACGTATTATAATTTGGTGTGTCTCCACCATCCTGTCTAAGGGGATTGTTGGACCACAGAGGAAGGATATCAACAGTGTATAGTATGTCTAAGGAGAGTCACTAGGAGAGAAAAGTCTCCCAACTTTTGCAGAAGGAAAGTTGGTGAAGAAATTAGCTTCACTCATCCAGAAGAACAACACTGACAGAAGAAACGACAGGTGCTGTACATGGATTCATAGTAAATCTTGAAGAGACAACTGAGTTCGACAGATAGGAGGAGTTTAATTTTAATTAATACAGGTCTCACTTTAACCTGATCTTGAACATCTAATAGAAAAGTATAACTACAAATGCATAAAATAATGCCACAGTAATATGCTAGCTATAAAAAGAAACTTAAATCCCTGACATCTTCTGAGAAAGTCCACTCAGAGTGGAAATAGTTTTACATGGAGAAGTCCTTCATGGGAAGAAATCTCACTGAAGACACCTGTGGGGGAGCAGAAAAGAAAAGCTTTCCATAAGAAAGGAAGTCTTCTGCAGAGTTCTCCAAAACCAGATCCTCGAACTCCAACTAATCACCCATCACTTGTTAATAAGAAATAGAAAAGGGAAAGGTGTTGAGAATGAAATTGTCTGTACCTCAGGACAAGATTGCTGTTTCTCATTAGTTTGGCAGGATCCCATAAGAAGTGTACACAGCTCAGGAAGCTGATACACAAAGTGACTTCCCCTGAGATAACACAGACACTTCCCCTCTTTCCTCACGTAACCACCAAGGCATGATGTTTTGCTGAAGACTGAATGTTCTCCATGTTTTGAATCTTGCCCTCCCCTTCGTTTCTCCATAAATAGACTTCTGCTTGTTGTATAAATAAACTGCTACAATGTTGAGCAGTTCTTTCTTCCACCCGAAAGGCTCCACATCACCTCAGCTCTCTTCATCTTCACTTTTGTCTTCTTTCTTCACCTTTCACCTTTCTTCCTCCAGAGTTTTAAGAGCTATGCTGAATGCAGCATATACTATCAACTTTGAAATTAAACATTCGCTCTATTTTTTTCTATATTACTTGACATTTCCCTGCTAAATCATGAATCTGAAAAAATGAGTACTGGACATTAAAACTGTATCATAAATAGCTTAAAAATTGAGTGTTAAAGTAAACAAATTCATGCCTTTTAAAGAAACTTTGTGTGGTTTTAAACTTCTCAAATCATACAGTTGCTAAGTGTTTTAAGTATGTAGCTAATGAGAACTCATATGAACATACACTATTTAAGCAGCACTTCAGTTGAGAAACAGAATATTTCAATCACTCCAGAAAGTTTTCCTGTGACATCTTCATGTCAACTTTAATCTCATTCTGCATCAATTATTGTTGTCAAAATATTATATATTAATTTCAAGTGTTCTTCAGTCTTCTAGAGAACGGATTACACTGTCAACAGATTCTATTTTTTGCCTATGTTAGCTCAGGTTTGCCATTATTTAATGCTGTTGCCTGCATTGGTAGTTTATTTGATGCTTGGTACAATTCCATTGTATGACTATGTCATCATTCAATCAGCCAAATTATGACTGATGAATATCTGATTTGCTGCCAGTTTAACTTATTATTAATGAAATTTCCATGCTATTTATATGACAGACACTTATTTGTGTCTCTTGGGAGAAACCTAAGAAAAGAACAGCTCAATTATAGTATCAGTGCTCTAAAGTGCTTGCACTGCCTTTCACTCCCACTAGCATGTATGAATGTTTCAGCTTTTCTACACTTATATCTGGACATTTAATTTTAGCCATTTTAGTACATGTTCAATGAAGATTTTGCTTTTTCTTGTTGACTAATTATGCTGAGGACTTTTGTATATGGTTATTATTCATTCTGATATCTGTATATAAAAAGTGTATTTAAGTTTTCTTATTAAAAATCAATTCTCTTGTATTTTTGTTATTAATTAGATATATTTTGGTTGATTAGTAAGTTTTGTTGAGGCTGAGGATTTAGCTCAGCGGTATAAGCACCTGCCTTCCAAGCAGGTGATCATGAGTTTGATCCCTGGTACCAATTTAAAAAAAAAAAAAAAGTTTTGTTACATGCTATGGATTATATACTTATATAGATATGTTTAGATGTGAGTATTTTCTTCTTTTTTTAAACAATTTTGCCTCCTTTTTAAATGTCTTTGATGTGCAGAAATTTTAATTAGGATGATGATCAATTTACCATGACATCAATTTTTAATGAATTTGCCATAACATCTTATTCAAGATTATTGTTCACATTAAACTTTTGCATTATGATTTATTTTAGAATTACTATGGTTCTGAATTTTCAGTTTAGGCTTGTTTGCATCCTAAAATCATTGCTTGAGTATCGAGGAATATAAAGATCCAGATCTTTATTTCAGATATATATATATATATATATATATATATATATATATATATATATTGTTTCAATACTGTTTGTTGAAAAGACATTTCTTTTCCGTGTTGACTTGCCTTTGCTAAATATTTATAAATATCTAAATCAGGAAAGATATACTTTTGTTCTGTATATATTTTTCAATATTTTCTTGAGTACTATAGACCATTTTTACACGTTGTAATATTTATAAAAATCTAAAAATTTGAAGAATATTAGTAAAGAGAAAAGTATGTATTCTGGAAACAAATAAATAAAAGTATGTATTAGGAAATGGCATTCACTTGTAGAAAAGCTAAAAGTTTGAAAAATAACCTCCAAAATGAATTAATAGACTCAACAAGTCTATTACTAGATTAGATAAAAGCTAATATACTAACATTCAAAAGTATTAATACTAACAGTGATGGTGGGCAAATTAATTTTAGGATTTTAATCTACATTAACTTTTGAAATACACAATATTTAGTGATTACATACAATATTTGGTAACAAAAATATTTAAGATCTTTAATTTTTAGGCCCTGTATTTTAGAAATTCAAGAACAAATATATCAAAAATTAAGAAAGGCCTCAGTCAATTGAGATATGCAGTTTTCAAGATTTAGAAGATTCAACATTGGTATGTTATTGATTCTTATCAAATTGGTCTGTTGACTAATACCATTAAATATAAATGCCAAATATCATTTTGCTTAATAATATAATTTAAGTTCAGATAAACATGCAAAGATCTATAATATAAGAATATTTTAAAAGTAACAGGAACACGTGTATGAAATACATTATGGAAATAAAAACAAAGTCAACAAATTCAAATGACATAGCTTACAAAGTACAGAATGAAGAGTTATAAAACTATTATACAACAGAAGCCTTTTTTCTTTTTAGTAAAATGGTTATTTAACCATACACATTAAATAAAACATTAAACAAAATGTTTTTTTAAAATTCCAAAATTTGGTGAAATTTCATTCAGTAAACAGAATATGTTTAGATTTTATCACTATCTCGGGTCCAAAACACATTTTCCAGGTTTTATAAATGTAGATGTTCGTTATATGCCTCTGTGTAACATAATGTCTTTGATTACTTTTACTGTGCCTCACATTTCTTTCAATCATCTTCAAAAGATATGAATTTTAGAAACAAATGCACAAAGATAAACTCAACAAATGCATACTCATTTTTCTACATTGTTGTATTTTTATAAAACTATTATCAAATCCTATAACTCTATTTTAAACTAGACCAGACTAAAAAGTACTCTTCAGGTTGCATATGTTCAGAAAATTGTGTACTTACACTAAAAATCTTTTATACTATGCTATTCATACACCTGAGGTAGGGGTTGTGAAGAAAACATTACTAATTTGTGTAGGCTTATGACCATAGCAGAAGCAAAACATATTTATACCATATATTTAATAATATATGAATTTCAAAGTGCGAATGGAGATAAGTACTATAGAACCTAGAGAAAGAGAGAGAGAGAGAGAGAGAGACAGAGAGACAGAGAGACAGAGACAGTGAGACAGAGACAGAAATACAGAGAGACAGAGAAACAGAGAGAGACAAAGAAACAGAGAGACACAGATAGATATTGAGAGAGGACTTTGACCAGTATGGATTTTTTAGCTTGTGCAAAAGTAGAAAGGTAGAAGAAGGACGTGTTTATGTGAACTCATGTAAGCAGCTAAACTCAGATCACTGTAGAAAGCTCATGGAGGGGGATAGAAAACATGTTTCATTATTGTAAATGCATGCTGGATTGTCTTACCAACTTTTTTTTCCAAAATAACATCAGTGCATAAAGACAAAGAGATGATTTCTTAATGGAATTCAAAGTTTCTAATTCTGAAAAAGGTGAAATATAGGCATGATCCTGTTGTAGAATAAGTTCAAATTGTACCTTTATGAGTAAACATGGCTTGATGACTAAACTGAACTCAAGAAGCTTTATGTGATTTTTTTTTCTATTGATTGTCAATTTTAGCTGAGTCAATTATGGAGCAGAAGGGTTTTGCATTCATAGCCAAGAACATACAGGGTGCGTCACAAATTAATCCAGTTGATATGAATCTCTCTGATGACTCAGAGGAATTTGCAAATCTTGTGCAAGCAGGACTGTCCTGATAAGAAAAATATTTTTTCCTCTGTATTTTAATAAAATGTTTAGTAAATGAATAAAACAGTGTATGTTTGAAATGATATATAAAAAGGTCTGCAGACACAGGATGAATTAAATTATGAAGTGACACAGTCAATAAAATTGTAATTTGTTGTGTCTTGAGCAACAAAATGCAATATCAAGGATATATGTGAACTGTTAGGAAGTCCAAAAGCTAATTTAGCACTTATATCAATGTGCTATAACTGAAAGTTCTCTTTGAGAACTACTATATTACAATATAGTAGGCTCAGAATTAACACAATAGAAAGCTAGGTATAAATTTTCATATTAAAACACAGCAAGTCAAGTAATTTAAAGATTTGTTAAATGCCTATTGTGAAAATGTGTTGTTTTCTGTTCTGTAGATTAAAAAGGATGAATAACATACCACTGTCATTCTCAAGAAATTTAAAATCTTACAATAAAGCATGCTCTCTCATAACATAGGTAGAATGTCAGAAGTGCTACAAGAGAACAAAAATGATTGTGAAATTGTGAACAATAGCAGAAATAATAGTAAGAAGAAAATCAGAGAGTTTGTTTGCATTTAGGTAAATCTTGCACAAAACACTGTATGTATACTTTCTCATTTAATCTGTTTGTGGTATAAAGACTATTGTTAAACTATTTTTTTAAAATAAGAATCTAGTATTCAAGGGGACTAACTAATGTATTCAACTCAAAAATTTACACATAGTTTTATTTTTTGTTGTTGTTTTTTTTTTTTTTTTTTTTTTTTTTTTTTTTTCTGACTTAATGTACTCTTCAACACTGCCTCCTAGGGGAAAGTTTCATGGAAAAAGGACAATTATAACTTCCACTAAAAGTAACAATGAAGGAATTATCCAAAGTCACCCATAAGACAAATAATAGTATTTGTCCAGAAAACACTAAAATACGAGCACTGTAACAAACTCTGTGTGTGTGTGTGTGCGTGTGTGCGTGAGTGCGTGTGTGTGTGTGTGTGTGTGTGTGTGTGTGTGTGTGTAAAACCACAGTGGCAGGACTTCAAGTTTCAGGAAAGACCTGGACTTGAATTCATGAAAATTTAGAATATTTTCATGTAGAAATAACAGTAATGGAATTACCTTTTAAGTAAATCAGTATACTTTTTTCTGGATCATATATATTCATTTTTCTTTTGGTAATTATTAGCATTTCAACAAGTCTTAAGATAATCAGTCCTCCAAGTTTCCAAAACCTACTTTCATAAACAATGAAATAAATATGAGACATCTCCATAGTGTTCAATTTAAAATTTTGAACAAGAAGTTTAACTGTGCTATATTTGGAACACTTTATGATACATTGAATATCATTCCTACAATGGATTTTCTTACTACAACTTTTTTTTTACAGCAACAAAACCCATCTTCCATTTGTAAAAATATACAGCTGGTGTAGATTCTCATGGGTATAAAACATGTTCTTCATGTAATGCATGGATGACAGAGAATATCAATTATTAATTTATTTATTTGTTCATTTTTATAGAAATTTATCAACACCAAGTACTCTACCAGATTCTTGTTATGATAATTTTGTAAATTTGGTAATCTTCCAATTGCAGTGTTTTGCCTTCCTTTGGGGAATCATAATGAGAAATAGAAATGCCACAAGATTACTGGTACCCTTAAGTACAAAATGTCATTCTCGTTACCTGGATTAGAGCATTTTAAAAAGCCAGTGAAGCTTTCTGAGCCTCCACAGTCTTCTGACTACTTTCAAGGTAGTTTTCTGTTTTTAAAATATTTTAAAGAGATTAAGGCAACAGAGGACATAACAAAGCAGATCAGAACAGAACAATGTAAGCAACAAAGTGTTGCACCACAGGACAACCCATAGTTAATGATAACTACAATAATGTTTCTTTCTTGAAATAGTTGAGCACAACTTTGGATACAATTGTATCAAACATAACAAAATAGGATAAAACCATTCAAGAGAATTGAAAGTATCACAGGTCATTCAGAACCAAATAAAAGAGAATGAACAATGGCTACTATATTACTTCATTTTCCATAGAAAATTTGTTTATACTATCATACATAACAAAATCCGATAAGATACAATGTGATAGAACCAATGGAAACAGAAGAACAAAAGCATGGTAGAACTTCAGAGTAAGATGATATTAAATCAGCACTGGCTATTATAATGTCTTGTTTTCTTCAAAATAGTTATTCATAATATCACAGAAAATAAAATCAAACAAACCAGGATAAAATCATTCCAACTAATGAATGCAAACATTATAAGTCTTCAAAGCATTATGATGGGTAATCATAATTACCATAAACTCTAATGTACTTTTACCATTTCTTACGGTAGATAGATTACATGGTATTTATACATATGAATTTTATTTATTTCACTTATGAATATGCTCTCAACTTGCATCCATTTATTTATAAATATCTCAATGTGATCATTCTTTATAGCTGAGTAGTACTCCAATGTATAAAATACCACATCTTTTTTATCCATTCCTCAGTTAATGGACACTTAGGTTGTTCCAAGATCTGGCTATTAAAAATTGTGCTGCTATAAACATGGGTTCACATACATTACTATGGTATGATTGTTTTCAGTTTTTCTGGGAATATGCCCAGAAGTGGAATAGCTTGATCGAATGGGACATCCAAACCTAGCTTTTGAGGAATCTCCAGACTGATCTCCACAGTGGTTACACCAGTCTACACCCCCACCAACAGTGCAGGAGAGTTCCTTTTTCCCAGCAGCCTCTATAGCATTTGTTGTTGGTAGTTTTCTTGTTCCTAACCATTCTTTCTGGAATGAGATGGAATCTCAGTGTCATTTTAATTTGCGTTTCTCTAATGAGTAGTGATGATGAACATTTTTTCATATATTTATTTGCCATTTGTATTTCTTCATCTGAGAACTGTGTATTCAAGTTAGATGCCCATTTTTGGAGAGGGTATTTGAATTTCTGGGGTCTGATTTTTTTAAAAGTTTTAGTCAGAAGTCCTCTGTCTGAGGGACAGTTCACTAAGTTTTTTTCCCAGTTTGGGGGTTTTCTTTTCAGTGTGCTAGAGATTTCTTTTGACATGCAGAAACTTTTTAATAAGAGGTGATACCAGTTATTGATTCTGGGAAGTATTTCAGGTGTGGTTTGATTCCTGTTCATGAATTCTCTACCTACTCTTATGTCTTGAAGATTTTTACCTAATTATCCTTCCAACAGACTTAGTGTTTCTGTTTTAATATTCAGATGTTTGATCCATTTGGATTTTAGTTTAGAACATGGTGATAGGCATGGGTCTAGTTTTACCTTTCAGCATATGGAGAGTCAGTTTTTCCAGCACCATTTTTTGAGGAGGCTATAGTTCTTCCAGTAAACATGTTTGCAACCTTTATCAAAGATAAGGTGGTTAAATTTTTTGAAGTTGTGGTTGCACCTTCTAATCTATTCCATTGATCTTCAGATCTGTTTTTATTCCAGTACCATGTTGATATTATTACAGTAGCTTTGTAGCATAACTTCAAGTCAGGGATTGTGATGCCTCCTGCTTTGCCTTTGCTGCTCAGAATTGTCTTTGCTATTCTACATCTCTACTGGTTCCAGATAAATTTTAGGAGTGATTTATTGAGATCTATGAGGTATGTTGATGGTATTTTCATTGAGATTGCATTGAATCTGTAAAAAAGTTTTGGGAGAATGGCCATTTTCACAATATTTATTCTTCCTATCCATGAACAAGAGATAATCCTTCCATTTTCTGAGACTGTCTTCAATTTCTTTTTTCAGTATATCATAATTTTTCCTGTATAAACCGTTTGCTTCTTTCATGAGATTAATTCCTACGTATTTCATTTTTTGAATGAAATTCCTACGTATTTCATTTTTTTGAATGCTAGGGTGTGGCATCTCTTATTTCTCTCTCAGTGATTTGGTTGTTAGTGTATAAGTCATTCCTGAAAGCTATTACTCTAGTACCGAAACCTGAGAAAGACCCAACTAAAAAACAAGAACTACAGGCTCATCTCCCTAATGAACACAGATGCAAAAATCCTCAATAAAATATTGGCAAATAGAATGCAGCAAATCATCAAGAAGATTATACACCACAACCAAGTGGGATTCATCCCAGGCATGCTGGGATGGTTCAATATATGTAAATCAATAAATGTAATCCACCATATCTATAAAATCAAAAGTATGAATCACATGATCATTTCTATAGATGCAGAAAAAGCTTTTGATAAGGTACAAAATTCATTCATGATAAGAACCTTACAGAAAATTTGAATTGATGGTCTTTATCTCAATATGATAAAGGCCATCTACAACAAGCCAACAATGGGCATCATATCAAATGGCCAAAAGCTGAAGACCTTCACATTAAAATGAGGCACGAGACAATGATGTCCCTTATCCCCACTCTGATTCAACATAGTACTGGTATACTAGCCAGAGCAATTAGATGAGAAAGAGAAATAAAAGGGATAAAGATAGGAAAAGAGGAAGTTAAATTATCATTATTTGCAAATGACATGATACACTACGTAGAAGACACCCAAAACTCCATTGAAAGACTCCTAGATATAATAAATAAATTCAACAATGTAGCTGGATACAAAATCAGTAGTCAAAGTAGTTTTCAGCATCCTAGATGATGGGGCTGGCTGGAAGATAGTGACCTTGTGCTCTTAACGCTTCCATCACAACCCTAATAGAAAGCTTAAATGAACGACAGTGTGTTCATGCTCTGGATCACTTCACTACTTCCCTGATGTAATGAATTTGTGATCTGGGCATCCTCCATTGCATCCCAGACATTGTAGCCAGCTTCAAGTCACTGTGTTCACTCTCCTGGCCTGCTCCATTACTCATTTGAATGCAAGGCCAGCTGGAAGAGTGTAAGGATTATAAGAACACCAAGACCCAGGATGGCACTTCAGTATACAGATGCATACACACCTTTGGAGAGTGAGGTAATCAGCAATTCAAGCAACATGGAAGCATGTGAAGCAGCATCAAGCAGACAACAGTTGGACTCTAGAACTCCACCAACAGAAGACAAGCCCCAACACCCACTTAAGATCAGCTCTATACCCAGCATATCTCTAGGATGTAACATGGACAATGTCATTGAACTGTAAAAACCAGAATAAGGTAGGTTCTTGGGATAACTATAAAGAGCCACTACTTCTGGAGGACACCCCTGAGCAATGGTCATTTTTCCTCCTTGAGAGAAGGTTCAGTGCTAGTGGTAGTGCTATGTACCACGGAAGATTGGCAAGCATTAAATAGAAGACAAAATACGAAAGAAAAGAGAAGCTAGAGAATGGCAAGATGTAGAGGTGAAGTGAAGCCCCAAACCACCAGTCCAGGACAGTCCCAGAGCTCAACAAGATGAAGTTGGCTGTCAATCCTTGGAACACTCTGAAATGATGACAACAGAAGTAAAAAAAAAAAAAAAAGTGGGGAAGACTATTGAGAAAATAATCTCTTAGGTGCAAAAAGACATGATGCTAAAATCCAAGATATTACATAAGACACAATAAACAAATAGATGAACTTAGCAAAGGTTGGGAATAAAAAATGCCTGGAAAAGGAGAAAAATGACATCTATGAAACAGATGTAAAGATCTAGATTTAAAAACTCCATTAAAAGTGTATGCAACAAATTGAATGAAAGACAGGATAGAATTTCAGATTTTGAAGATAGAATAGCAGTTAGTAACTATGAAATAAAGATAGCTTAAAAATGGTAAGAAACCATGGGAAGTCAATCCAACAGCTACAAGATGAAGGAAACAAGAATAACACAAAATAGAATGAGGTCAGTGGGAAAGCCAGAGACAGTAACATGCCATAACAGTCATAAATAGATATGCACCTAATGCAGGAATAGTCAGCTACATAAGACGGTTATTGGTGGATGTGGAAAATCAAATAACCAATAACACAGTTGTAATAGGAGACCTCAATATGTAATTGTTGTAGAGAGAAAATTTATAAAGACCAACTAGATAAAAAATTTATAAAGAAATATCAATGCTGAACCAAACCTGTGAACCAATGGACTTATTAGGAAGAAGCCATGCTCTGAAGCTATGTCCCAGACACACAAGAGACCTGGTGAGCTTAGCACCAACTAAGAGAAGAAGCCATCCCCCAAGGTCACAAATCAATGGCTTGGAGAGAACTAGAGAGCCCTACAGGGGCCCAGAAAAGAAGCCATGCCCTGAGGCCATGTGCCAGCAGCCCAGAGAGATCTAGCAATCCCAGAGAAGTCCAGAGAAAAAGCTATGCTCTGAAGTCCCACTGTCATTTGGGAAGCACTTGTGAACCACTATGCCATGCCTCTCTATCACCCCAGGGACACTGGGTCTGAGGAACCCAGGTGCCTAGTCCAATGCACTACAGTGATAGACTGCTACCCAACCCAGGAAGCAGCAATAGGCTGATTCAGAGGATCACAGGAAGATGTCTTTGAAGGAGCAAGATATAGTCTCAGACCTCCAGACCACACAAGGCAAGTTCAGGAGACAGACATAGTGCAACTTGGAAATCACTACCTGAAATTTCTGAAAAGACAACATCTGAGGATAAGAAGCAATTTAGTTCTAATATTGTTTAGTTAATTTTACATGCCTATGTCTGTTGATCTGGGTAGCTATTTTAAAGAAAAGAGGTATTATGGAAGCCCTTGTTAATTTCCTATTATCTTGTTTTGAAGTCCTTTATTATTTTCATTGTTTTATTTTGCTTGGTTTTACTCTGTTCTGTTTTGTTTGATTTTATTAGGTCTGATGATATGGGCCGCTATTTTGAAGATTAGAAGATATTTTACGGTGGCCATTGTTGACTTCCTATTATCTTGTTTTGAGGTCTTGTATCACTTTCATTCTCTTGTTTTGATTGGCTTTATTCTATTTTTATTTTGTTTATATTCTATTTAAAATGCAGTTTTAAAATGATGTATTTTTCTTATTCAGTCCAAAAATCATGTGGATCTTTAAAATCACGGGCTCTGAATTGCAATGTGATCATTGAACTCTTTTTGGAACAACTCTGTCTTCTTAAGAATGAGTAATTGGATGCCAAATTGTTTTTTATTAAAAATTGACCATAACCTCTCATTTAGTCAACTTGAACTTGATCTCCATCTATTAGCCTCACATATTACATGACTTTCTCTCCATTTATTTGATCTCCTTTCAGCTCAGGTCATTTTTCATTATCAAATATTTTATACCATTGATGTATGTTGATTATATGAATTAGCTAAAACAGAATATTTCATTTCCCCTAGAAATTTTAATTTTTAAAAAGAAACAGTTGAACTTTCTGCATTTTATAAGAAATATACATTATAAATATTTATGCTTTTCACCAAGGTTGCTCAGTCTCCAGTATGGTGCCACATTTGTTCTCTCTGTCTCCCTCACTCTCACTGTCACTCTATCTCTCTTTCTCTCCTTATCCACTTTCTCTTTCTTTATATCTCTTTCTCTGCATCTTCCTCTGACTCTTGTATCTCTACATTAAAAAAGTTCCAAGTTTTAACTCATCCATGTGTCATGGTATTGAATTTTAAAAATGCTAAGTTGTTTAAACAACCTGTTTCTTAATTTACATTTTGGCACAAAATAACTGTGATGAAATTGTGTATCTTTCAGTTTTTAATTCAAGAAACATATGGCATTTCTCTCTCATGTTTGATGACGTTAAGTTAATCATTTAGTTAATGTGATGCCTAAATGATTAAAAAGTTTGCTACACATGCAAATATTATTTGTATTCTCAGTTTATTGCATCATATCTTTAAGTTCATATTCTTCATGTATTTTTATATCATATAAACTTTTCAATTAAAAGCATAGATTAGATATTGAAAATTTCATCTTTAACATTACAAATTGATTTTAGGTATATTGCTTTAACTTTCACCTCCTTTCTCTAGACTAGGGCTTAATATATTCTGAAGTTTATAAATTCTTACTTTTTTACTTGTAGTTTCTGAAAAGATATTTTTTCAGTATTTTCTATAGTTTAATTTACATGATTTTTGTATTAAAACTGGAAAATGTATTCTTCAAAGTTATTTTCTTGAGTAGCATTGTCATTCCTGCTTGCCCAATGGAATCGTCACTAAGTGGTTAGTATCTCAGTTATGACTATAGCCATAAAACATTGATTTTTTAAAACAGACACCCCAAATTTAAAGGCTCAATCCAAAAACTGGGCATCTGAGGTGAACACAGACTTCTAAGATGAAGAAATATAACTGACAAATAAATATAAGAAAAATGTTTAACAAAACTGGTTACTAGAATTGCAAAATAAAACAATGCTGAGATTCAATCTCACACCAGAAAGAGTAGATATCATCAGTAATATCAATAACAAATGCTGGACAGAATACAGAAAAACAAAAACTCACTGTGGAAATAGGTATGGAGATCCCTCAAAAAAACTGGAGTTAGAGGTCCCATTTGACCCAGTTTTCTCCTTCTGGATATTTACCTGGAAGAATTAAAAGCATTATATCACAGTGATATATGCACACCCATGTTAATAGCAGCACACTTTGTAATAGCTAACCTATGAAAATGACTCAAATACCCATCAGCTAAAATGTATAAAGAAGATGTGTGGGTTTTTTTTTTTTTATATAATGGAGTACTAATCCATAGTAATGAAGGATAAATTTGAGGCATTTTTAGGTAAATGAATGCAATTTGAAACCATACTCTTAAGTGAATAAATTGGACTAACTGTATACACATTGCATTGTCCTCTTGGTGTGAGAAACTTAAAGAGTAAATAAGGAAATATACAACACATATTATCAAATGGGAAGAAAGTGTTCAATAGGAAAGAACTAGGATGGGGGAAGGGGAAAGCAAGAAAAAAAATGAAAAAAATTAATAAAAGTATAAAATAGAAACAGCTCTGTAAATAGGAAGAGGGGAGAAGGCTTCAAGGGAGAAAAGTGGAATTTGAAAAAAGAGCAATAAAAATATATCATATACAGGTACAAATCCTCTGTTTTGAATATGATCCTTATGTATATCTAAAGTGTATTAATAAAAATTATAAAAAAAACACTTGTAGTATGTTGTTACATACTTTGTATGCAGAATATTCAGAATGAAGTATTTTCTGTTAATATTGCATAAATACTAAGCAATAGACTAGTAACTACATCAAAATGTATGATTTAAAACTTGGTGTTTGATAAACACCAAGAATTATTGATTTCATTTTATACTGAAAATACATCTTGTCATCTTCTTAATTGCTTGCCATGGTAAATTAGTTATGTCTCATCAGAATTATATTTTGACTTGTCTTTAGTCTAACTGAATTAAGTTTGTTTGAATCTGATGACATGTAGCTTTGATAAATGATAACATTTTAACATTACTTGTAACCTCATTCCAAGGTCATATTGTCCTTAATGATTTTGCTTACTAGTCATTCATTAATTCATTTATTCATTCATTCATTCATTCATTTTTCTTTCTTCTTTGCTTGGCCTTTATAAAAATATATTTGATAATCTATCTCACTGCAAAATAGGCATTAAGACCATATGGGAATCACATATAGCTTCAGCTTTCATGTGATGCATGCACAAATCTCCAGCAGTGTTATGCCATCATAGTAGGCAAATTTCCACTGCTAAAGATACTCTTCTCTGAGTGCTGACTGAGGAGGAGTTGCCAGATGGATGACTTCTTGACAATCTTGTCAGGTTCTAAGGAACTGTTTCTAAAACAAATTTTCTCTATGGTGTAATTTTTTGAGGGGTCAGGAACTGAACTGAGGGTCTTGCACTTGCCAGGTAGACACTTGTGCTGCTAACCCATATCCCAGGCCCCTGTATGGTGTAATCTTATAATAGAGTTCAAAACAACATTGGAGCTATTGAATCTTATAATTTGAAATATTTATTCACTCCAGTGTTTCTTGATAAAAATAACCAAAGTAATCTGGGGAACTATTTTAAAATAGGTTATCCAATCTCTGATTTACTGAATGAAAGGCTCCATAAATTTGTGTTTGATAATTTTTCCAGCATTTTTAGTAACCACTGACCTAAATTCTAGCTTGATGGTTTAAAACCTTTTTCCACATTGTACCTCATGAAAAATGTAATTATATTCATGTGACGGGTTTAATCAGTGGGTTATGACACTTTCTGGAGCTCCATATTATGTCCCAGTGGCCCCCAAGCTGAAAGGGTCTACATGGGAGAGTTTAAGACCTTCGCATCCAGCAGTTATGTGTCCTATCAGCTTCCTGAAACACTGGATCTGACTCAAGAGATTCTGTGGTGCTGACTGGATTATGCCTAGGGACCTTCTTTCAATCTGGGGAGTTGAGGCCATGTGAGGTGAGTTCCAGCACACTGGCACTGGCCTGGGGAGAGTTTAAGAACATTGCTCCCAGTGTTTAGGTTCCTGAACAGCTTCCTGAAACACCAAAGGTGGCACGGGAGGTCATGTGAGCTGACGGCTACTGGTCAACAACTTCTATTCAGTCCCAGGAGCTGAGGATGCAGGAGGTAATTTCCAGCATGCCCAGGGGAAGCTTTGGAACATTATTCAAAACAGGGAAATATAGGAAAAAGACAAGACATAAAAATGCAATCCAAAACCTCCAGCCCATCCCAAGAAAGCCTAGGAACCATGTACATAAAGAAAATATAAGCCTTACAATTGAAGTGATACCAACTGAAATAAAGAAGTAACTCTAGGAAACTATAAAAGAACTTAAATCAGAAATAAGCTCCCAGGTAAAAGAAAAAATGATAAAAGCAATGAAAGAAATGCTGAACATATCTAAAGAAGATACAGTTAAAAAATTACAGGAACGTTGAAAAAAGACGGAATCCCTGAATGAACAGTTAAGAAATAAACAGAATGTATGAAGCAGATTCAAAGACATATACAGGAAAGCAAAAATTCCATTGAAAGTTAGCAAAACCAACTCAATGAAAACAAACATGGAATTTCACACCTTGAAGACAAGATTGCAGCTAAGGAACAGGAAAGGAAAAAAAATCTTTTAAAAGTAACAAGGAATCAGGAAATAACAATTCAACAGTTGCAAGATGATGCAAATAAAAACACATAATTTGATAGGGATAAACAAAAAAGAAGGGGACAACAAAAATGATATCAAGAGGCTATTTACAGAAGTAATAGCTGAAAATTCCCCAAACATGAGAATGGAAACTGGCATATGGATCAGTGAGGATATAGGACTCCAAATAGCCAATAAACAATATAAAACTACCACTAGACGTATGATAATCACCACCCCCAGAAATCCAACATAAGAACAGAATATTAAAAGTTGTTAGAGAGAAAAGGCAGATCACCAATAAGGAAAGCCTATCAGAATAACAGCGGAGTTCTTAACACAAGTAATGAAGTCGAGAAGAGCATGGAGTGAAGTATTTCAGATCCAAAAGGAAAATACTTCCAATCTAGATTGATGTACCATGCAAAATTGTTCTTCATGATGGATGAAGAAATAAGATACTTTCATCATGAAGAGCAGCTGAAGAACTTCATGATCACTAAACCAATCTGGCAAAGAATACTGAAAGACATTCTAGATACACAAAAGAAAAACTACCGAGGAAGGCAGACAATTAACCAGAATGGAAAGGTAAACATAACAGCAGAAAGATAACATGTCAACAATAAACCAATATATAATAGTTATAACTGTTAATGTAAATGGCCTCAACTCACCAATCAAAAGAAACAGACTGGCAGAATGGATCAGGAAACAACATCCAACCATATGCTGTATACAAGAAACCCATATAACCTAAAAGGAAACTCAAAGACTGAAAGTCAAAGGATGGAAAACAATACTTCATGCAATAGGAATCCAAAAAAAGTAGGAGTAGCTATTCTGTTTGAAGACAATGTAAACTTGAAACAAAGAATTATCTGAAGAGATGAAAATCACTACATACTAGTTAGAGGAAAACTTCAAGAGGAAGAGATAACTATCTTAAATATATATGCACCAAATTCCAGACCACCCAGCTATACAAAACAAATATTAACAGAAATTAAAAATTAAATAAGCAATAACACAATTATAATAGAGGACCTTAACACACCATTGACACAAAGGAACAGATCAACCAGACACAAAATCAGCAAAGAAATAACAGAACTCAATCACACCTGTGAACAAATGGACTTGATAGACACATAAAGAGTGTTCCATCCAACACCATCAAAATATACATTCTTCTCAGCCCTATTTGGGACATTCTCTTAAATAGAGCATATACTAGCCCACAGAATATATTTAAGTAAATGCAAAAGAATTGAAATTATTCCATGCATGTTATCAGATCATAGCATCATGAAACTAGAAATTAGTGATAAAAGAAACTGCAAAAACCCTACAAACACATGGAAATTGCACAATATAGTCTTGAGCAATCAGTGGGTCACAGAGGAAATTAAAGAAGAAATTAAACAACACCTACGAGCAAATGCCAATACAAATACAACTTACTGGAATCTGTGGGATGCAATGGAAGTGGTCCTCAGAGGAAAATTTATTGCACTGAGTTCCCACATCATGAAAACAGAATGAACATAAATAAATAACTTGTTGCTACACCTCAGACATCTAGAAAGAGAAGAGCAAGTTAAGCCCAAAGCCAAAAGAAGGGAGGAAATTATAAGAATCAGAAGATAATTAATGCAATAGAGACTAAGAAAACAATCCAAATAATCAATGAATCAAAGAGATGGTTCTTTGAAACAATAAATAAAATCGATAAGTGCCTTGCCAACCTTATTTTAAAAAGGGAAGAAAAAGCTCAAATTCATGCGATAAGGAATGAAAAAGGTGAACTCATTATAGACTCTGTGGAAATACAGAAGATCATCAATACCTATTTCAAAAACCTTTATACTCATCGATTCAATAACACAGAAAAAATGGACAGGTTCCTAGAAACACATGAACTACCAAGAGGGGTCTGCTGAATAATCCAATTTCTATTAATTAAATTAAAAATGTAATTAAGTCCTTACCAACAAAGAACAGCCCAGACCCAGATGGATTCACGTGGAATTCTACAAGAAATACAAAGAAGACTTGAAGTCCAAACTCTTCAAACTCTTCAATGAAATCTAAGGGGAAGCAATTCCTCCTAAGTCCTTTCTGGAAGCAAATATTACTATAGTGTCAACCTGAGAAAGACCCAGCTAAAAAAGAGAACTACAGGCCAATCTCCCTAATGAACATAGATGCAAAAATTCTCAATAAAATATTGACAAACAGGATACAGCAAATAATCAAGAAGATTATACACCACAACTTAGTGGGATTCATCTGAGTCATGCAAGGAAGGTTCAACATAATGTAAATCAATAAATGTAATCCATCATATGAATAGAGACAAAAGTAAGAATCACATGATCATTTCTATAGACACATTAAAAAGCTTTTGATAAGGTCCAATACTCATTCATGATAACAATCTTATAGAGAATTGGAATAGATGGTCTTTACTTCAATATATTAAGGCCATCTATGACAAACCAACAGCCAGCTTCATATTAAATGACCCAAAACTGAGAGCCTTTACCTTAAAATCAGGTACAAGACAAGAATGTCCATTATCACTGCTCCGATTCAACATAATACGGGAAATACTAGCCAGAACAATTAGACAAGAGAGAGAAATAAAAGGAATAAAGACAGGAAAAAAGAAAGTTAAATTATCATTATTTGCAGATGACATGATACTCTACATAGAGGACCCCCAAAATTTCATTGAAAGTCTCCTAGATATAATAAAAAATTAGCGATGTCGCTGGATACACTTCTCAGTACTCAAAAATTAATAGTGTTCCTATACCCTAACAACAAAATCACTGAGAAATAATAGATCACACACCTTCACACTAGTATTCAAAAAATGAAATATTTAGGAATTAATCTAACAAGAAAATTAAAAGATCTATTCAGAGAAAATTATAATATCCTGAAACAAATCAAACAGGATCTCAGAAAATGGAAAGACATCCCTTGTTCATGGATAGGAAGAATAAATATTGTGAAAATGGCTATTCCTCCAAAATTGTTATAGATTCAATGCAATCACAATCAAAATACGATCAACATACCTCATGGATCTAGAGAAATCACTTTAAAATTCATCTGGAACCAGAAGAAACCTAAAATAGCAAAGGCAATTCTAAGCAGCAAAGGCAAGGCAGGAGGCATCACAATCCCTGACTTGAAGTTATACTACAAAGTAACTGTAGTAAAATCAAAATGGTAGTGGAATAAAAGGAGATCTAAAGATCAATGGCATAGATTAGAAGATACAACCACAACTACAAACACATTCAACCACCTTCTCTTTGATAAAGAGGCCAAACATGTTCACTGAAAGAATGATAGTCTCCTGAATAAATGGTGCTGGAAAAATTGGCTCTCCATATGCTGAAAACTAAAACTAGACTCATGCCTAGTTTTAAACTAATGTAAAACTAGACCCATGCCATGTTTTAAGCTAAAATAAAAATGGGCCAGAGATCTAAATATTGAAACAGAAACACTAAATCTGTTGGAAGACAAATTGGGTAAAAATCTGGAAGACATAGGGGTAGGTAGAGAACTTATGAACAAGAATCAAACCACTTGGGATATACTTCCCAGAATCAATATTAAGATCATGCCTTATTAAAGAGTTTCTGCATATCAAAGGAATCTCCAGAATAGTAAAAAGAAAATTCACAAACTGTGAAAAATCTTAGTGAACTGTCCCTCAGACAAAGGACTTCTGTCTAGAACATATATAGAATTTTTAAAACATCAGATCCCCAAATTCCAGGATGAATACACATTTCTCAGATGAAGAAATATGAGTGACAAATAAATACATGAAAAAATGTTCATCATCATTAGTTATTAGAGATATGCAAATCAGTACCACAATGAGATTCCATATGCTCTGCCCCACAAAAAAATGACCAGGATCCATAAAACTACCAACAACAAATTCTGGAGAGGCTGTGGGGAAAAATGAACTCTTCTGCACTGTTGGTGGGAATGTAGACTGGTGCAATCACTGTGGAGGTCAGTCTGGAGATTCCTCAAAAAGCTGGGATTAGAAGTCCCATTTGACACAGTTATCCCACTTCTGGGCTTATTCCCAGAAGAACTGAAAACATCATACCACAATGATATACGTGTACCCATGTACATAGCAGCACAATTGGTAATAGCCAGTTCTAGAAACAACAGCCCTTCGGCTGAGGAATGAATAAAAATTTGTGGTATTTTATAGAATGGAATGCTACTCAGCTATAAAAATGATCACATTGAAATATTTATAAATAAATGGATGCAAGTTGAGACCATATTCATAAGTGAAATAAATCAAACTCACATTTAAATACTGTATAGTCTCCCTAGTATAAGAAACAGTAAAAGTACATAAGATTTTATGGTAATCATGATTCCCCATTACATTGCTTTGAAGCCTTATAATATTTTCATTCATTAGTTGGAGTGGTTTTATTCTGCTTTGTTTGATTTTATTATGTGTGATTATATGAACAGCTACTTTGAAGACATTATGGTAGCCATTGCTGATGTAATATCTCTTCCTTTGAAGTCCTATCATGCTTTTGTTCTATTTCCATTGGTTCTATCATGTTGTGTCTTATTGGATTTTAATATGTGTGATAGCATAAACAAAAATTTTATGGAAAATGAGATAATATAGTAGCCATTGTTCATTTTCTGTTATTTGGTTATGAATTCCCTGTAATACTTTCATTCTCTTAAATGGTTTTACACTATTTTGTTATGTTTGATGTTACTGTAGGTGAAGGTATGCTCAACTATTTCAAAGAAAAAGGCATTATGGTAGCTACTGTTAATATCTGGTTGTCTTGTTGTGAAGTGCTGTGTTGCCTACATTGTTCTGTTCTGAAATGCTTTATTTTGTCCCTTTTTATTCTCTTTAAAATAAAATAAGTGTCTACAGGGGTGCATCTACACATCATCTTTGCTCTATGCATCTTTTATGCAAGCAAGGTAAGGTCACAGAAAAGCCTAGGAGTAGACACCACTCTAGAATTAGCTTGTTCACAGAGTCCTTCCATGATTGCTTCTCCTGTTTCCCTGAAATAATAATATTTAAAGGATTGAAAGACCAATTTCTAACTGACAAAGAAGGGAACATGTACGCACTTTACTTCTTTCATCAATGACTACAGAAAAAGCACATTTGCAAATTTGAAAATGAAACCAAAAGCCCACATTTATTGATTCATGTAATTCAGAAACTTTGGCTCAGTGTGAATATCCTTACCTCAGGATCTCATATCCTTCTCCATCTCTGAATTTTGCTTCTCACTAAGGAATTTTATTTCCTCCCCACAGCCTGGAGGATTTCAATGGAAATATAATGAGGACCTGAGGAGCGGAGGGTGATTCTCCTAGTGAGGAAATGCTAGGTGAGCCTCCAGATTTTCATTCTAGATATGCACACTGTCATTTCTTATCATTTGTTAACATTTTAGGCAGAGTCATGTAGCTGACACAGAATTTAAAAAGCTGTCCTTCAGTTTGTACATACAAGTATTGGTTGCAACCTTAAAGCAGTAGTTGCCCATGGAAGTTGATTCAGGGACTTTAGATACTGCTAACTTTCTATACATATCAGGGTTTTTGCAGGGCAAGGCTAAAGCTATAATAATGGAGCTATAAATTAGTGTGCATACTTGAAGTTTATTGTAGAAAAAACGTGAAAAAATAGGAAACATTCTTCTCATTTTCTGCAAAATCTAACTTTACGTGCTCTCTTAATGTTATCCTTCTAGTTGCTTACCTGAGTTAATACTAACTCAAATAGTAACATGAAGTAACACCTTCAACTTACTTATGTCTATTAAGGCTGAGGTTTATATCCTGTAGGAAGATGTTCTGGAAGAATGTTGGCCCAGTATATGAGAACTTGTCTCATAGTGCATGAGACTAATGCAATGTATTGAGAACACTGACTGATAAAACCATGGTCCAATGTGTCAGCCAGATAGTTGACTGAGTTCCACCCAAATAGGTTTAGAAGCAGTGAAATACGTATTAGTTAGAACAAAAATAACTTCATCTGAACTAGAATGTGCTTGGTTTGTTGCAAGATAATATTAATCAGAGGCATTACTGACAAGGTCAAGTTGAAAAGCTTTTCATATCTCTCTAATAATTTGTCTGTTCCTAGTTTACTGAAAAACTATGGAGAAAAACTATTAGGGTTAGTGTGGGACAATTATGATCACAAAGGAAGATGGCAGTAGTCATATTAAGCTGCATCCGTATAACAACATGTAGTTGGACATAGATTTTTCTGAAACCACTCAGTAATTCTGTGTCTTTGGTTTAAAGAATTTAACCTATTTCCATTCAAAACATCTAAGATATACATTATTTGTCAGAGTTTGTAAGACCTATAATGGTGTCATGTAGTCAGTGGAGCCAGCCGCTTCTCCCATTACCTTGAGTATGCAACCTACAATGTATGCTTGTTTTTTTTTTAAGTTCTAAAATCTAAAACGTAGCCTTTTACCTCTGGAATATTGCATTAATCTATGTAGGAAATAAGATTTCACAGAAAATTTCCCTTCTTCTGTCAAAGCATGTGCTACAGGGTATAATTGCCAATTTTCTGGCCTATAACTTCTGACAGAGTACCTGTGACTGTAGCGGCATGAAACTTGCTACTCTTCTGACCCAGCACCTTGAGGGGCAGCAGAGAGTTTGACATAAAGAAAGGCAACTGATATGCACTTGATTTTCCTACTGCACCATATTCTTGAGTCTACAGTAACACGTTAGGTATCAAATAAGTGATCACAAAAAGAATGCTAATTGAGAATTCCTTTCCTAATTCAACTCTGACTGAAATCATTCACATTATTTTGCTTTTTTATTTTACTTACTACAAATATTTACCTAATTCCAGATTAAGATTAAAGTTCATTTTGGTCCACTGTAAACTCTGACACATGCACAATCTGAATTTATTCTCTGTAACCACGCAGAACAAATATGATCATTTGGAAGATCTCTGCATCAATTACATTTTGTCCCTCTCCTTTGGAATCGTACTTTCTCACTATCTCAGTTAGTTACAGTTTAATCAGGGTTTTCCTACTAACTAGTATTATATGTTTTTAAAAATTTACCCATATCCAAATTTGACCTCCAATTTAGTTAATTAGAAATTAAAATAAATTTATCTATCTGGAGAAGAGAAAAAAGATCTTTGGACTTGTAAAATTTTCTTTACAGACCTATACATCATTTATTGAAAATAAAAGCTATGCAGTATATATCTTTATACTCTAATCACCTAATGTTAGGTTTTACACAGGTGTTAAGTAAATGATTCTTAAGTGAATATTTAAACTGATATTTTCCTTGAATCTAGACCAACTTATAGTTTTGACAATTTCTGTCACCTAACTTAAGTAATCTATCAAATGAAGGAAAAACTAATTCATTTTTAAAGTAATTTCAAAGTCCAAAGTCTACTAACTCATAACTTTAATTCTCCACAGTGAATTTTTTTCTTGATTTTTAGTTTAATGTTTTCTTTGTAGATCATTAGTAGAGAAATAATTCATTGACATACCATTGCAGTATAATTGATCTACAGTAATTTAACCAGAGTTTTATTTAAGAAATTTTATTTGACTCAAATTAAACCTTTGTAGGATAGAATTAGTTTTTTTGGAAGATGAGGTTATTAATGATTTAGAGTGGGTTACTGCCTGTACTCAGTTTATATGTTTTCATGATATTTGGTAAACCGTTTAATTAGCACATTTAAAAGAAGAAAAATAGATACTGTATTTTTATGCACAATAGAATACAATGTTGAAGTCCTTAATAAATAGTAGAACTTTGGACTCTTGCACCAAAAACCATGTAACAATGCAAAAGGTTCTGGATTATTGCATTTATTACTGAAAATGTGGACTTTTAAATTATAGTCACCTGAAAAAATAAAACAAGTAAGCATGGAAAATATTCTCTTTTGTTTGCAGGGAAAAACAAACATTGAAATGCTAGTTTATGGCTGCAAGATTGAAGAAATGATGGGGACATTCATGTTCTGAGAAATCCCCAGGGTAACTATGAATAAATTGAAAATACAGACATCTACGTAGTTGCTAGGTACATTTGCTGGAAAACACATCTTCCTCTCATTTCCATGGCAATTGTTAATAAACTTATTTACTCCAACATCAACAGAGCAGGTGCATTAAAAACAAATATTCTGTAGAATCTGAAGAGTTTTGTGCACAGCAGTTGCCGGCTTCTAGGCATGCCTTTATAATAGCTTGTTAGTTATTGTGTAACATTTACTGCGTATGTCTATTTCTGAAGCTTCACTTTGCTTGTGCTTTTATTCAGGTTTGGTAAGGATTTTACAGAGAGGACAAATGAGATTGATTGTTCAGGTTGAAATCCTGGCTTGATAGCATCTAAATTTATCTGTGTAAGAAATAGGGGGGGGGAATACCCTTTTGAGAAAAAAGGCACAAGTACAGCAATCATTTCATTCACTAATTATAAAACAACCATATTATTATTTTACTAATAGTCTTATAATCATCATCTTTCAGGTATATGGTGACATTTTACTAAATAAATTATACTTATTATTTTGTCCTCATAAAAATCCTAAACTTGAGTTATTATTACTGGATTCCACAGGTACAGAGCATTACATGGCTTACCTAGGCAACACAGCTTTAAGAGGGTAAAGTGGAATTTGAACCTAACAAGACTTTTATTATTTTTTATTAGAAAAAGCTTTTCTAAGAAATACACAAATACCTAATACTAGAAAAGAGACTAGCAAATACTGATTTAGTTCGCTTTGTGTGCTTTGATCCTGTGACCTGAAACAGGGTTTCTAAGATGATAGCGAGTAATCTATTAACTGGTGATAGCATACTGTTTTTTGTTTTTTGCTTTTCTGTAGTTCTTAATTACTTGTACCCTTACACTGTTTTGTTTTGTTTTGCTTTTTTTCTCCTTTTCCTTTTAAATAAAATATTTTTAAAAAATGCTTTGTAAAGTTTTAAGAGAACAGTAAATGAGAACAAATATTTATAGCTCATATCAAATGGTTTCTCTAATAAATATAGGAAACTTATCAGTAAGAGGAAGTCCAAATAGCCAATACAAAACAGACAACAGATATTAAAAGATAGTACATGGTAAAGAAAATAGAATCTGTTCTTAAATATCAAATTATGCAAATATTCCTCACAAAGAAAGAAATGCACATTAAAACTGCTAAAACATTTCTTACCTGATCAAATTAATAGTGTATAATTGTGTGGATTTATGGAAGTATGAAAATAAAAACACATTTTAGAACATAAAAGTTTCTAAAATTTCTATATGTGAGTGGCAATTTTGAATGTTTCCACATTTTGACCATCATATTCCTGTAGAAACCTATAGAAGTATTACATACACATGTGACATGTACAGAGGTCCTCACTGCAGAAATGAAAATGTTTGAAGCACTTTAAATTTCCAGTGTTACAGTTTGAATAACACACATGTTTCAGAGTGACTCCCAAAAGTTCATTGATTAGAGGATTGGTCCTCAGGACAAAGTTAAGAGAGGTGGTAAAGGTTTAAGTGAAGCATAATAGGATATCCTCAGGAGGTTGCAGGCACACCCTCAGAAAGAATTGTGGGATTACAATCTCTCTGATCTTCTTTTTATAATTTGCTCTCTTACTCTTGTGCATGTTCCTGCCATGATGTCATTAAGTTATCATCAGAGGCTTAATCAATAGTTCCACCTACTCTTAAATTTCATGTCTCTTAAAATTGTTAGCTGAGTAAAGCTTTTTCTTTAAAAATCATCCTGTTTGGAGTATTCATCTAACTTAAGGGGTTGACTGTACTTCTTTGAGTGATATAATGGGCAGATGTATCTGATACTTTACAGCTGCTAAGAAATCTCCGCTGTGGGTATTAGCTGGCACTGTCAGACTGGATCTCGACTTGGTCTCATTGTCTTATGTCCTGACTGCTCACTGTTTTCCACTTCCCACAAGAGACATCATCTGTAGTCTCAAGGCACTAAAAGGCCTTGATGTAATCTGTTAATTTCTTTTCACAAAAGATTCATCACATAATAATTCAAACCTGTCATCTCCTTGATTTTGGAGAAAGTATACTGATCAATTTTAAATGGAGTTCTAACTACAACCTACAACCTAGACACATCACTTGACTGATAAGGTGTCTTCTTAGGGCACTGGGTGTTAGCAATAAATCTGCAAGTACTCTATTTTCTTTTTCTTTTCTTTTTCTTTTTTTTTTTTTTTTTTTTTTTTTGCTTTGGGTACCAACTCTCAGACCCTTTCTATTTGTTGTGTAGTGCTATAGCTTGTCTGTGAAGAGATTAGGTCAGATCTAAATTTAAACATATTGAAAATGTTGATTTTGCATTCATGTGTTCAATAAACACTGAGCACATAGTTATTTCCTCCATATATAAAATATTGCGCTAGGCTTGAAGGATACTAAAAATAATAGTACAGAGTGTCTTATCTCTGAATTAACACTCCCACAAGTGCAGAAATATTATGATACCTGCTGTAATGAAGATGGTTCAGGATGATTGTAGAAAGAGTTTAATTGAGTTTAGCAAATAAAAGGTGGATCACTAAAGGCTTCCAAGAAAATGTGAGACCTGAATGACCAGAAATGTAAATGGATACAAGTGAGAATATTTTCATATAAATTACTTAACCGAAACTTCAAAGGTATGAAAAATTACTTGTTAAAGTTCATTGTATTGTGCTGCATAGTAAATGTTATATGCTTAGTTTTGTCTTCAAGAGCATCAGCATTGGAGGAAAATGAAACCTTTGTTCATCTTAAAGCATAATAAAATGATTGTTGATTTTGTGCCTCTGTTCTTTTCTTTATAAAACTGATGACAAAGATGAATAAGTTCTCTCACTGAAACTACATTATCAATTTTATGGAGACAGAAATATAATTACTGAAGATGGATTTTAGCCAGGCCACCTGAATTAATAACCACCCTGAAACCTTTTATTCCAAGAGAGTGTTACAGGCCTCTTTGAATGGTCATGACATTTACTATCTTTTGCACTCAAAATATCACAGAAGGAATTCAGCTGAAATGATCTGACATTTAAATGAAATGAGAAATAAGTGTATGCAATTAATGAGAACAGACTAACACTCTTCATAATGTGCTACTTAGATGTACTATTATTAAAATGTCTATTTAGTACTACTAGAAAACCATTAGAAACATTTATCTTCTTGTTAAATTACCATTGTCTTTAATCTATATTGCCTCATTAAAACAATCTTTATTTGGTTTGTGGGATATTTCATACCAGTAAAATGAAAAATAGGAATACTTCAATACTTAGTTTGCATTCACGTATAGTGTTTGTTTATATGTGGATGGAAAATTCATTTTCAAAAGAAATATTCAGCTAATAGTTTATTCACGGTTTTGATTATGTTTACTGTAGCTAATGCCAAAATATCAAAGGTAAATGTCCTTGAGGACTTGGTTTAATTATACTTTGAGCCAACCATCAAAATGTTATTAAAATAAGTCTAATAATTAATAAATGATTCACATTTACTTATCAGAGTTAGTGAAAGAATACAGTATGATGTCTTTCAGGCAATAGAAATTAGGAATTCAAAAGCTGTGATTACCTGCTTGCCCTCTCATATCTATTTTCCTCTGCTTTAATTTGTCATCCTGACTTTTCCGTGTATCTAAAAATTTGATTTTGGGTAGGAAAAAATCTACCCTTCATCTTTACTTACAAGCATCTCAAGGAAGGGCATTGATAACACTGATTGATTAACATCTACACAGATGTTATATCAGAAAATGGGGCTCAAGGAGATAGGGAAATATAATTTCTAAACATAAGGAGATGATGTTGTAAAAAGCCAAGTTCTTGGACAGACAAAACTGTAAATAGTCTGTACAAATGTTGATACATCAAAATTCATTTATTCAAATTTTAAACATAATTCTAAAGGATATTTTTCATGTTTGTACAGTAAAATATCACTTAATATAGTATAAGTGCTTGAAGACAGGTATACAAAGAAAAAATTTATTGATTTAGTGTTTATGATGAATAATATATTTGAAAAATACAGTAGTATATGATTATGTAAATGTCAACCTATTTTTAAAAATCATAAACAAGCTTTGCAGTTTTTTAGTTTTTATCACATACAAGCAAACAAATTTGAGAAAATACTTATAAAAGAATAAAGTCATTTTAAAACAAAATCCATTACAATAGGAATCACTGATTGCTAGAAGAAATTAATCAGTCATATGAAAATATAAGCTTATAACTTATTTGGAAGTAAACATCAACGTTTACTCATTAAAATGAGCAAGTATATATTGAGTGATTTGTCAATAGTCAGTTATGTTAGGGGACAAAATGTATACATGAGTAATTCAAATGTAATTTCTGTTTTTTCAGTGTGTATAGACAAATGGAAGCAAGGCATAATCATATGGAGATATAAATTTAAAGGTAGAAATTTTTTTCACAATAACATAAAGAGAGATACAGTATAGGCACAATGAACTCAGAAGATAAAGAAACATACATATCTAGCAGGCCTGAGCATGACTTTCATAACTGAAGAATATCATAGTTAGTGACCAAAGGATTATTATATTAACCTTGAGCAATGCAGAGGTGAAAACATAATTTAGGCACGTAAGCCATCCTTGAGAGTCTATGTGCTCATCTTCTGTCCAGTTATCCTTGATTTTTTATGAGTTCTTTGCACACAGAGTGTGTAACTATGAGTTATCATCAACTAGAGATAGTTATTGACAAAGTAATATATTCATTCGGTCAACAAATATTTGATGAAGACTGATGATATGATGGTGAACAGAAAAACTTCTGAAGGATATAAGAATTAATTATCTTTTGGGATTACAAACAATATAAAATGCAATATGCTAAATAAATATAAATTTAAAAACCTTTGGTGCAGTGACACCAGCCCCTTCTTGGCAAATGCAAGTTTATGAGTTCACACCCTGGTACCAAAAAAAGAAACAAGCAAACAAACAAACAAAAACAACCAAATCACTAAAACTGGAAATTTAATTTAACCTAGTTATTACTGTTCTAGGTACCTTTCTGAAAGGTTTAGAGACATGATATTACAGTGAGACATGTATACCTATAATTATAGTCCCGCAATTCCTAATAGCTAAATCATGGGCACTGGTCAGCTGTTAAATACACCTGATTAACTTTAGAATTCTGAAAGCATTAGCATTAGAAAGTTGTTTTATTCACTTTACGGGATTCAGAAAGAAATAAGGATTTGATGAAATTTTTGTATTAAAACTTTAAGGTTTTCCCTCTATTTTCCCTTGATTTCCATGCTCCATTTCTAGCTTTTCTGGCAGGCACACTTGAACTCTAACCTCTTCATGCTTGGCAAATAAAAGACTTCTTGCTGATTTGTCTTTGAATCTATTCTCTATGGATTACAGAATAATAAATGTCTTCAGGTCAAAGATGATTTCAAATGGATTTCACTCCCCTGACCAAGGGAGAGTTTCTTTCTCCTGTGGTGTTGTTAAGTGGCTTGAAGCCATTGTTGATTAAATATTTTTATGTGTCTGTTTTTAGTGTCTAAGTACTTTACTACCAGAGGTACAAACTCTATTAAATTTTAAGAATAAACTGATCAGTGACAATGGTAGCCTGTGTTAAATTTAATTTCAATTTCTTTGCACCTTATAGATATGACAGTGAAGGAGTTTAAAAACAACAAATGAAGCAATTTTCCAAAGATATGAAGGAATTAAAAGGGTCCCGACCAGTGAGATCATTGGTAGAACCAGCAGAAGCTATTTATGTGGATTATTTACTGAAATTTTTTCATAGACAGCTATTTTATTTTTTCCACCTTAATTGAAGTCTCCACAAATAAAAATAAGTTTTTGCATGAGATTTATTTTGGCAAGATGCTTGTCAATGAAAAAAATTCTTTTAAGGCACATTCTTTGTCAAGATTATGAAAATTCTTTGGGCGAGTTTTTATTTAAGTCCTCTGTCTTTGAAGAATCTTATAAAGCACACAAACTTGGTTCTAATGGTAAAGCTAAAATCGATAGGAAGTAAAAGTGTTTTTCTGCTAAATAATTAGCCATTGAGTTTTCAATATGCTTTCTACAGTCAAAATCACATATTCGATCAAGAATTTCTTATCATGGCCATCAAAAACCGGTTTTATTTTATCCTCTGTTGAAAAGTTATTAGTTCCCAAGTGAGAGGTTTGTTGTTATACTTCCATATTTATACCTGAAAGCTTGCTCATGCAATTTATTTTTCCTCTTTATAAAGGAATTGGTCAAAAATCACAGCAAAGAGGGTTCATTGCTGTATGTTCAAATAGAGGTTGATGTATGCACACAGAGAGGCCCCAATAAAAAGTCATGTTGGTTAGAGATGAATGCAAAGTAGCTATACTCCAAATATGTTATTTTTTATATTTTACATGAGATTGGTGAGAATTCATATTTCATACAAAATCCACATACATGGAGGTGGTATCCAATAATATATGTAACCCACCTCCTGAATCCATCAAAGTTACATCATAATTTATATTCTCAAAATGAATGTCTTTGGAGAAGAGAGAGTACTTTTCCTTCCCTGAAAAACACACAAATGCTCCTGCATATGGGAACACAACCATGAAGAAAGATTATGCTCAGATATGGGGGATATGTGTTTCAATTCTAGTTCTATTGTAAATTGATATAAATTATTAAGGTCAAAGGGCGAGTTTTTACAAGTTTGAGCATTTCCATATCTTTTTAAATGAAGGAAAACAATTAGATCAGAAGTTAGCTAAAATTATTTCATCTCTATTGTGCTTTATGTTAAAATATAAGATAGATAAATGAAGGAAAGATCAATCAATCATTCAATAGACAGGCAGATAGATAGACAGACAGATAGATAGAAGGATAGATAGATAGATGGATAGATAGATAGATAGATAGATAGATAGATAGATAGATAGATAGAAATACTCAGAAATTGCTTTAAACTAAATTGTAAATTCTTTGGTGATATGGACAGTCTTTTACCAAAAAGGAAGGAAAACCAAGTGATTCAAAGGTCAACTAAGATTTTACAACAGGAAATAGTGAAAAGTTTTTTTCATTGCTGCAATGAAAAGTTGTTGGTAAGAACAGCACAGCTCTCTGATTTAAAACTGGCTGAATCATAAAGTGTGTAAGCTTGCCTGAGACAGGTGATTGCTCTAGAGAGTAAAGGTGTTAAATTGTGTTTGTCCAGTGTGGTTTCTGTTTGTTTTTTCATGAATTATTTAATCGAGTCAATAAATTAGTGGGCTTCTCTCTCTATTAAATATGACTTTTATAGGTGTTAAAACTTTAAAAGACAATTTATGTAGCTGCTCAAAATGTAGTGAAAATTTAACATAAATATTCTTTCATATGTGTACAAACTTCCCTAATCTTTCTTAACAATGGAAAATTCATCTATTGGAGACATTCTTCCAATTTTATTATATCTGAAACAAAAGTGTCCCATATAGTACTTGGTTCTTTGTTGTTCTGTGATAGTTTTTCAGTGTTTCTTCTTTGGTTTTCAGTGCTACATAAAATGATGAATTTTGTTTTTTTGGTACTGAAGATCAAATTCTTGACCTTGCATTTGCCAGGAGGGTGCTTAGGTCACTCAGCTATAGTCCCAGTTTGACAAATTTTATTATTAATATTATCTTATGTGAGCTGTAGTGATATACATATATATTCCATGGGATCCTATTTATATATTTGTTTCCTTATTTTATTATTAACTTTTAGTACTTGGTTCAAACCCAAGGATTTCATAGAGTTACACCCTCAAGCCTTTTAATAAAGTTTATTTTGAGGCAAAGTCTTGCTAATTCACTAAGTTACCTAGACTTGGTTTGAAATTGAAGACTTCATTATATATGAGTGAACTGAGTTGTAAGGTGCATAAATAACTTACCTAAGGTCCCAAAGCAAATAACTGGAGACACGATTCAAAATTAGACCTCTATCCTTTCATAGCACATGATTGTTCATCTCAGAATCATACAGAGGAAAACAGAAACTCATGAGCAGTGAAGGAATGAAACTCATACAAAATAATTTATTATTATGCTTTTTAGTCCATAAGAAAATTTCTAACTTATATTATTGAATTAATAATGACTCTCCATTCAAATAAGATGAATTTTACTAAAAATACAATAATGAAAACATATCTAAGTAACACAATACATTAATCATCTGTAAAATTCTACCCCAGTTGAAAATTAAAGAGGTCAGACTTCTATAACCAAAAAGAAGACAGTTTCCAAGGGCTATTAGGAAAGATGACTTAATTCTGCATGTCCTGACAGAAGGCCAGGGAAGAGCAAGGAGTCACTAAGAAAGCTCATTACCTTGTATACGTTTTTAAGAGCCCTTTATTTCCTGAACTTGTGATAATTTGAGAGAAGGAATTCTTACTAGCAAGGCATGAAATTGAAAGAAGAAAACTCAAAATAGAGTATTTGTTCTACTTGGCAGATGATCAGAATCAAATTCCAGTAACTGGATTTTCTTTTTTAAAATATGTTTTAAAATGCTTAACATACTAAAAAATGTACATTTTTAGTGCAATTGTTCAAATGTCCACAAGGGTTTTTTTTTTCTTTTTTCTTATAAGTATGTTACAACTACTTGAATGTGAAAAGAAAACCATGGAGCTCTTGATATTTGAAACTGCTAAAAATAATCAGGTTTCTTCTGCCAGATGACAGAAAGGTCATATTTGTGATGCAAACCCCAAAATTAAATGCAATTGAGACTTCAAAAAGGAAGGGTCAATGAAACCAGTGATAAATTTTTATTCATGCAAAAATATATATTAATATGTCAGAGTATCTTCCTCAACTTTTTCAAACAAGGTGTTAGAGTAGAGCTTAATATAAAAGTGTCAAAAGTTTGAATTATTTTGAATACATACTTTACCTTATTAGCATATTTTGCCACTTTCCATAAGAAAGAATTGAAATAAAATTTGTGTTAGGTATTACCTGTAAAAGTTACTTACACTTTACTTGTAAAACCACTACTTTTGTAAAAGAATTACTAATTAAAACTGCTGGGACACAATCTTCAACTGAAAGAATTCTAAATAATTTCTAAGAAAACATTGGACAAAATTAGACTGAATATATATATATATATATATATATATATATATATATATATGGTAATACTTATAGTACAGTCCCCTTCTGATATGCTGGGGGATGGGTTCCAGGACTTCATGAATACCAAAATCCTTCGATGCTCAGCTCCTTCTTTGAGCTTGTACAGAGTTTTCATATAGTGTATGCAAATCCTCCCATATAATTTAAATCATCTTTAAATTACTTAGACTATCTAATGTAATGTGAATGTTATGTAAATATTTAACCATTTTATTGATGGAAAAATTCTAAGAAAAAAAACCAAATTAATATTAAGAATTTTACACATGCATTTAGTTGAGAATATGATTGTAGAATGCATGGATACAGAATATACAATGTATATTTACTGTTTTCACTACTCTTGATACATACACACATACACAGTACTGTGTATACAATACATCATTACAAAATTCTATGGTATGTCAAAATAAACTTTCTGCAGACTTTATTTTGTTAGAGAACAGGAGATTTTACATGATCTTCTTTGAAGAGAGCAGATTATAAGTTTCCAACCTACACGAATAAAACTGAACCACTTCTGATTTTGCTTATTGTTTTGTTTGAGAACCTATTTTACGGATAAGTAATTGCATAAAGAGTCCAAGATCTGTGTAAATCATTCTAATAAGGATACTGTACTTATCGTGGAAAAATTTAGCATTGTACTGCTTTATGGAAATCTATCATGATTCACCAGTATTACTCTTTTTGCAGAGAATCTATTAGTGTATATAACTGAGGAAAAAAGATGCAGTTTATGAGCATTCTTTTAAGATTCTGATGTGGAAATAATTTAGGTGATCATTCCTGCAATTTTGTTTCTTCTTGATTGAGACATATGATGGGGCAATTATATTTAGGAAAAAATATTAATTTCCCATCAGCTATAACATACAAACACTTGGAAACAATTCATGTATTTAGGATACATCTAGTGGCCCTCTGGATTCACAATGAAATTGGACATATTAGTCAGGAATGCCCATTGGTATGCCAGCTTTCTTCCTGAAACCAAGACTTTGTTTACACAGTGGGCTATACTGAAGTGTGACTCCAATTTCTGAACTGGAGACATTGAGGACAGAAAAGCAGGATCTTGAAGATGGCAACCACTATTTTTTAAATGAAATCTTTGTGCAGTATTTAGATAATGAAAGCTAATCTTCTCTAGAAACATGTAAAACATGCTTCTCTTGGTCCATAAGATCCTAGGGATTTAAGGGCTTACCAATCTTAAGATTCTTTGGTGAATGTTATAGACTAAAAACTAATAATCAATGCCAGCTTAATTAAATCACCATGGTGCTGAGCATAGATGTTCACCTGAGAAAAGTTGCCAGCATAAATAGAGATGTGGAGAAGAAGAAAGGCATTGAGGCATTGAGGTATTGTGGGTTCTCCTACGTGTGGCTGTTTTATTGATAGGTTCTCCTGGAGAAGCTCTGGTCCTTAGATCGAGCATTGCTTTCTGGCTCCTCAGAGAAAGACATGTATTGCTTAATCCCCAGGATGAATTTGTCATTCTGGCTTCCTGACAGGTACTCAATTGTGCTTGTCGTGGAAGGAGCTCAACCTCCATGTCGCTGAGGATGGCTGTGGTGCTTTTTAGGATAGCCCTGGTTTTTGTTGTGAGTGTGGCTTCTCAGCTCCAGTGTAGAACCCTCAACTTACCAGCACAGCTCCTTCACCCTACTGGCATAGACTTTCTAACTTCCACCACAGACCTTTGGGCCTTCCCATCACGGATCCATAAAAGAGACTGGCGTGAGTTCTTCTTGTGGGCTCTGGGCCTCCAGCTGGACTTGTGGGAGGCATTGTCATGGGCTTTGGGTCTTCATCTGGACTCATATGGGACATTGCTGTGGAATTCAGGCACTTGGCTAAATATTCTGTGTCTTTAGTGGTGTAAATAGATTTCCTGCATTTTATTGTGTTAACTCTGTGTGATCATAATAAAATAATATTATAAACTTTATGTCCTGATTTTAATTGTTCTCTGCACAACCCTTAACTACAACAGTGAGCTTCTCTTTAGGTCTGAGAACCCCATACTTGTCCTAGTAAAGTCATAGCACATAAGATCAATATATCAAAATAAATTGCATTTCTTCATATAGATATAAATACTTGGAAATGGAAATTAAAAAAACACAAAACATCAAAGAATATGAGACAGTTATATAAATAATAAAATGTTACAGATCAATGCACTAAAAATTACAGAATATTGATGAAACATCAAAGAAATAAGCAGAAAAAAACCTATACTGTGTTCCAGGACAGTAAGACTCTGTAATACGGCACCAGACATCACCAAATTGAACTGTAGCTAAAGTGTGATGTCATTGAAAATCTATACATGTTATATAAACTTAAATTCTGAGTCTAAATATTTAAGAAAAAGAGCAAAACCTCCTAGACTCACCAATATTATTCTAGTGAGTAATTGTAGGACTCGAAATTGCCTGATTTCAAAATCTACTATAAAACTGAAGTTTTCAACTAAGTATCAATAAAAAAAGAGAAATGAGATTTAAAAATAAAAGTACACAAGAACACAAACACATTTTAAACTTTTGTTTTATGACAAAATTTCTAGAGGTAAATCAGTGAAAAATAGTACTCTTCAACAAATGGTTCTAAACCAATTGACAACACATTATTTTAAAAAATGGAATATGAAAGAAATGTCTCAAAACATAATTTGTACCACTTACAAAAACTTAACTAAAGTTCGCTATGAACCTAACATAGAAAATGTCAAGCTATAGAACCTCTGAAAGAAATCTTTATAGCTAAAATTAGGCTTTTTTTTTTTTTTTTTTTTTGAGGCAGAGTCTCACTGTAGGCTGGCTTTGAACTCACTATGTAGCCCAGGCTTGGTCTCGAACTCACAGTAACCCTCCAGCCTTAGTCTCTGAGCCATACCAAGCTAGGCAAAGACTTCTTAAACATGAAATTAAGAGAATTGATCCAGGAGCTTTGTAGTATAATTTCAAGTCAGGAATAGAGTTGCCTCCTGCCTTGGCTTTGTTACTCAGAATTGCCTTTGCAATTCTATGTCTTTTATGGTTCTAAATGAATTTTAAGAATGTCTTCTCTAATCTATGAAGTATGTTAATGGTATTTTGATTGATATTGCATTAAATCTGAATAAAAGTTTGGAGATAATGGCCATTTTCACAATGTTTGCTCTTCCCCTCCATGAACAAGAGAACTCTATGTTCTGAGACCCTCTTTGATTTCTTTTTTCAGAGTAATGTAATTTTCAATGTATAGATCTTTCACTTCACTTCACTTGTTAGATTGGTTCTGAAGTATTTAATTATTCTGGGTGCTAATGTGAAGCATGCGGTTTCTCTTATTTCTCTCTCAGTGAGTTTGTTGTTTGTGTACAGGAATGCTATTAATTTTTGACATGGTACTGTCAAAAAATCAGACCTCAAGTCAATGGAATAGATTGCAAGATACAGCTACAATTACAGACACACTCAGCCACCTTATTTTGACAAAAAATCCATACAAGTTCGTTGGAAGAATGACCGAATGTTTAATAAATGCAGATGCAAAAACTGGCTTTCCACATAGCAAAAGCTAAAATTAGATCCATGTTGATCACCATGTACTGAACTATAGTCAAAATGGAGCAAAGGGACCAAGCATATAGCTCAGTGGCATAAGTGCCTGCTTGGCAAGCACAAAGTTGTGAGTTCCATTCCTGGTAGCACAAAAAAAGGATCAAAGTTCTAAGTATTAAAATTGAAATACTAAATCTGCTGAAAGACAAAGTAGGTAGAAATCTTGACAAAATACAAGAGACAGGTAGACAGTTCATGAACAAAAATCAAACTGCATGGGAAATACTTCAAAGAATTAAGAACTAGGATCTTGTCTTATTAAAACGTTTTTGCATGTCAAGAGAAATCTCTAAGAGAGTGAAAAGAAAGCACATCAATTGGGAAAAAATCCTAGACAACTCTCCTTCAGACAAAGGACTTAAATCTAGAATATACAAAGGATTAAAAATGACAAGGTGACCAAAATAGGAAGGCCTAATCCAAAAATGAACATCTGAGAAGAATACACACTTCTCAGATGAAGAAATAAAAACAGTAAATAAATATATAAAAAATGTTTAGCATCATTGGTCATTAGAAAAATGTAAATTAAAACACTGCTGAGATTTCATCTCACTCCAGAAAGAATGGAAAAGCTAAAGAAATCAAACAATAACAAATGCTGGAGTGGCGGTGGGGGAAAAAAGAACTCTTCTCCACTGTTGGTGGGAGTGTAGGCTGGTGCCTTAACTATGCAAATTGATAAGGAGGTTCCTCACAAAGCTAGGATTAGAAGCCCCATTTGGCCCAACTATTCTACTTCTGGACAGTTTGCCAGGAGAATTGAAAATACAGCACAGTGATATATGTGCACCTATGTTTATAACAGCACAATTTGTAATAGCCAAATCTTGGAAATCCAATTTCCCATCAGTCAAGCCATGAATAAAAAAAGATGTTATTTTTATACAACAAAGTACTATTCAGCTACAAAAAAGGATCGCATTGAGACTTTTACAGGTAAATCGATGAAACTTAAGACCATACTCAAAAGTGAAATAAAGCAGACTCACATGTGAGAATACAATATGGTCTCCTTAGTGTTAGAAACTGGAAGAGAAAAAAAGATCCAAAATCTTCAGTAGATATCTTTAAAGGGTAAGAAACAGCTCAAAGTGGAAAATTAACTGGGATAGAGAAAAGGAGAAAACAAGGAAGGGAAAATAAATTGGTCTATGTATATACATTAAATAGCTAAGATGATTATACTTCTGATTCTGTTAGTTCTTGGAAAAGAATAGTTAATACTCATCAAATTAGATCAATTTTGCATATCTATATCTGGTAATTGAAACAACTTTTTTGAAGATAATATGCAGTGCTATAACTATGGTTAAATTCCTATCATTTTGTTTTGAAAGCCTATATTGCTATTGTTTTGGGTTTTTTTATTGTCCTTGTAGGTGTTCTTTGTATGTCTCTTGGTTTTTGCTTTTCTTTTCTGTGTTTTATTCTTTTTAAGATAAAAAAGAAAAAACAGAAATCTTTCAGTGTGAAAAATAAAAAAGAATGGATCCATGAAAAATGCACTGAAATTCATAAAAATCAAAAATTTCAAAGGTACTAATAGAATTAAAATAAAGATATGAAACGGGAGAAATATTTTCAAAACACATATTTGATAAATTAGTATATCCCGGATTTAATATGATATTGTGGATAGCTGAAATGTGTAGATATTGGGAATTAATTGATACTTGTTTAGGACTAAGATCTGGGGGCAGAAGTTTGATTACAATGAACAGTGGAAGTGTTTGAGGAACTTTTGCTGCTTTTGTGTGTGTATTTTTAAGTGATGGTTATAGGACTCACAGAGAGTTATCAGCTCTAATGCTAATATACTATATTTATACTTATCTTATTTTAAAATCTAAGAGCACATGCCACCAGAAATAACATTCACCTACCAAAATTTATCTTATCTTCCGACTGCTTTGGCCTGCTGCTCTGGTGAGTCAGCTGTATCACTATTAGCAAGTATAAACTGAGATCTGGGTAAATTCTTTTAGGGCTTGCTATGATTTCTTACACTTTTGTCTCTAATGCAGCTAAGTTTCTGATTTCTGTGTTACAAAGTGTCTTTGAGCTGTTCTGGAATATTTTGGGGGGATGGGAAGGGGTTCTACTAGAAAATTTCCCCAAGATTCTAACTGTTATGTTTTAAAAAAGCATTATTTTTATTCATGTTCCCTAAGGTTCTTATACCATATAAATGATTGTTTAGCAAGTGCCATTAAATTATTTGTATGAATAACATTGAAATATTTTTTAGTGATATGTATTGCGGGTAGTTTGGTTAGTAATTCTGCTTCATAAAAAATAAAGATGATGTTAAGTGCAGCATCATTTAAAAAAATTATTTATGCTTTCCAGCAGCTATATTCACTCAGTGAGCTAGCTACTATAGGGAGGAGGTAAAATAATGGTTACAATTACATTTGCTATACTAATTGAAATTAAGTATAAAAATTTAAATATTAATCATGATAAAAGAGAATATAATGACCTAGAAATTTGTTCTTGGAAACTGCTAGTCTAAAATGCCTCTAAGGAAGGAATGTCTAGGGATAAACAGTAAAAAACTAAGTAGCTCCAATCATGAGTCTCAGAATAAACCACAAAAAGTCTAATATTTCACAACTAGGTAAATTTATGGATGGGCATGGATAAAGACGAGTTGTCATAACACAGTCACTTAATAATAAGAACGGTATCATGTAATTGCAAAAGTATGAGTGGGTTTGAAAACACTATTGGGGAGGCACCATTGCCCACTGGAGCCTTCTACAGGGTCTGTTTTCATCTACCATTTCCCCCTCTTTTCAGAGTTTTTTCTCTATTCCTTCAATTTCAGGTTGTTTACAGTCGCAACCATACTCTTCATGAAATAAGGGCTACCTTTTCCTTTGGCAATATGCAAAAGCATCCATGGAAAACTACATGAAGGAATTTGGAATTCCACCAAAGAATTTGTTCTGGTGAAAAAACGAAGTGACAGTGTAAAATAGCCAATAATTAAATGTCCATTTCTATGGAAGTTATGAGTTTGTCCTACAATATCTATGTGTATTCATTTTCTTTGTACAGCAACTATAAATTGCTGCCTGACAACTCAGACCTCATGCTTAAAAGACCTAATGTAATGTTTTATTTAAGTGGGTTATGATTTTTCTCTCCTTACCATGTAATCCTTCAGCACAAACGTGATCATAAGTTATTTTCAGGAATGATATCACCTCCAAACAATCTACTACTCCATATTCACACTATGAACATAAAAAGCACAATGAACATATCAAAAGCAAACAAATATTGAAAGTTTTGTAGGTTTTCAAAATTAGTAGTCACCCCTACTTTTTGGTTTAGAAAATGTTTTTCATGCAAGTGAAAAAAATTCAATGAATTTACAAGGAGAAATAAACAAATTCATATTATATCTGCAAACTTCAAGAAGTTTTTATCATGTATTGATAAAAACATTTTATAAAATAGTTACCCCATTAATTTGTTATAGTAACAGAAGACCGACACAACATCCTTTTCATTCACCTGTAATTTAATTTGCTCAGGTGGTAAAACCTCCCAAATTACTAATATGTGATGTCCTTATTATATATTTCTTTCTGATTTTTGGTTCTTGTATAGTTATAATTTTTTCTAATTCAGATGAAACTTAATATGAGGATGTATGAATACATATATTTGATAAATCCTTGCAATTACAAGTTTATTTGTTTTAAATTTATTTTATTAACAAAATTACTATAAAGTGTTTAACTCCATTTTCTCCTATAAATTTATCATTTAATAAATTTTTCATTCTGCTTTAATTAAAAAAAAACTCCAACTTTTTGGCCCCTAAAATATAAGCAAACTGCATGGGAAACACTTCAAAGAATCAACAACTGGGATCTCATATTATTGAAAAGTTTCTGTACTTCAAAAGAAGTCACCAACAGAGTGAAAAGAAGACCTACAAAATGGGAAAGAATTATAGCCAGCAACCTTTCAGTCAAAGGACTTATATCCAGAACATACAAAGAATTAAAAAAAATCAAGCCCCCCAAATTCAAAGACCCTCTCCAAAAATTAGCATCTGAGATGAACACACATTTCACAGATGAAGATGTACAACTGGAAAATAAATACATGAAGAAATGTTCAAAATCACTGGTCATTTGAGAAATGCAAATTAAAACAGCTCTGAGATTTCATCTCACTCTGGAAAGAATAGCTGCCAACAAGAAATCAACTGATAACAAATGTTGGTGAGGCTGCGGGGTGGGGTGGGGGAGAAGGAACACTGCTCCACTGTTGGTGGGAGTGTAGACTCGTGCAACCACTATGGAAATCAGTGTGGAAATTTCTCAGAAGACTAGGATTGGAAGTTCCATTCAATCCAGCTATTCCCCTCCTGGACATTTTCCCCAAAAAACTGAAACGGTCATATCACAGTGATATATGTGCATCTGTGTTCACAGCAGCACGATTTATAATAGCTAAATCTTGGAAACAATCAAGATGCCCAGCAACTGCAAAGTAGATGAAAAAGATGTGGTATTTTTATACAATGGAATATTAAACAGCTATAAGAAGGATGATCTTGAAACCCTCATAGGCAAATGGAGACAATTTGAAATTATCCTCATTAGTGAAATAAGTAAGAATCATATTTATAAATATCACATTGTGTCTCTAGTGTAAAAAGTAATAAGAATTGTAGGAATAACAAAACCCTAAATGTGTAATTGTTATTGTAAAAAGGAGAGGAAAGGATATAACTGCAGGTATGTTAAATGTGTAGTATTGTTAACCATATTACTAAGTTTCTGTTGAATCATTGAACAGAACTGTTTGCAGTCTCACTGTTTTAATGTCCACTTTGTATGATTTCCTTTTGCAACTTGACCAACTATTTCTGAGAGGACAATATGTAATTTATCAACTAGTAAATTTCCCACTTTTCATTTTTTTGAAATTATGTACTATTTCTACTCTTTTTATGTTTTTTTCTCTTTTTTTCTCTTTAAATAAAAAAAAAATAAGCAAAATACTTAGTAAGGTGAATAGTAATAATCCCCAGTTTGAAAAGACAAGAAATAAACTCATTGACAAATGAAATTATTTGAGAAAACGACAAGTTATTTTTTAACATAGTGACAATCAGTTGAATACTTTTGGTAGAAATTTTCCTTAATGCAGTTCCCAATGACTTTTCATCTTAAATAGAATGATACACATTTTATATTCTTCTACCTATTATTTTCAATCTTTATGAAGCAAAAACTAGTTGATTTATGCATAACAAGAATAAAAAGTCTCGTACTGCTGACATACATGGAGAGTTTATTAGGAATATAATACTAGATTACTTTTACTTAACTTTGATATCTGTTCTTATAACTCTAATTCTTACTTTCAACTCTACTAGAGACTTTCAAAAATCTCTTATTTCCTTTTGGTATACCAGCTAGAGATAATTAAAATACAGAATGTTAAATGAGTATATATTTGCTTTATTGAAATATTGAAATCTGTTATTGTGGTAGTCAGGATTCTTGTGTTGAATGCAGTTTTAACAATATAATTCAGTCCTAACAGATATTTTCTGCAAAGATGTGCTTTCCTAATCCTTCTCAGTTCCTGCAGAGGTTTGAATATTTTTTAAAAGCGTTTTTCTTTTCCATCACTTTTTTCTTATTTGAGTATGCAGTTCTAAATAAATACAGAGTTAAATCTGAATCATCATAAGCCAAATTGTTCTTCGATTCTGTTGCATTGTTCACAAAACACATATACAAATTATATAATATATTCTTAATTTTATATATATATATATATATATATATATATATATATACATATACCACATGTTATATATTCCATAAAAATAATAAAAATGTTTATATTCCTCAAGTGACTCACCATGATTGTTATGTGCAGCATTAATTGATTAAAATATTGCAGTGATTTTGGAAATACGTATTACTCTTATTAAAGTAAGGAAATGCTAGTTAGACACTTTAGTGTGGATTTCACTCCTTTTTTCTCTGAGGGGCATATTTTGCTTTCTTTTCTAATAGTAAATGTAGAGGACTTCCTTGTGCTCCTTTTCACCCCAACTCTCTTGAATGCAAATGTCCAAATCAGTCACTGGAACCCACCATGAAACTGGCACAAAGTGCCCTTTACCTATATGAATTGTAATAATCGAATGTTACTGATTATTTTGTTTGATACTATCAAACAGAACAGGATAGGGTGAAATCAGTCAGAACAAGATGGTGAGAGCAATACAGGGCTTGTGAATAAGCACAAATGGCATGTGCTAAAAATGAATAAGGTGAAATGATTGCTTACATCTCTTTTTCCACAAGTAAACACGCCCAATATTCATAGTTTTCTACATCATACCAACTCAGAAAAGAAGTCAGGCAATTTCACATTAAGAAACTTAACCACATTGGTTGTACGTTTTCTTTTTAAAAAATTTTTATTTAAAGAGAAAAAAACACAAAACAGCAAAAGGGTACAAGTAATTCAGAGTTTCAAAAAATAAACAGTAAGTAATCACTAGTTAATAGATTATATATTGTCATTTAAGAAATAGTTGTTCAAGTTACAAAATTAAAGCATACAAAGTGGACATTCAAACAGTGAGACTGCAAACAGTTCTGTTCAATGATCCAACAAAAACTCAGTAATATGGTTATCTATCTTAGATGCTTAAATATGCATGCAGTTATATCCTTTAGAGCATTTTGTTTTCCTCTCTTTTTTACAATAACAACTACACATTTTGAGTTTTATTACCCCACAGTTCTTATTACTTTTTTTGAAGAGAATAAAACCAAATGTGACATAACAAAACAGAGTCAGTCAGATCAAAAGGATGGACATAGTACATGATGTAAAAACAGAATACAAGGTTATCAACAATGGTTACCATAATGCCTCTTGTTATCTTAAAAAGAATTGTCTATATTATCAGTTATAATAAAATTGAACAAAACAGTGCATAACAAATCCAATAAAATCGAAACATTGGAGACATTACAGGACTTCAAAAGAAGATAATAGTTAAACCAGAAAGGACATCATAGTAAATTTTATTGCCTTCAAAGTAGTTGCCTATACTATTAAACTTGATACTATCAAACAGAACAGAATAGGGTAAAATCAGTCAAAACAAGATGGTGAGAGCAATACAGGGCTTCAAATCAAGTTAATAGAAAATCAAAAAAGTTACTATAATATACCCTAATAATTTTTAAAAAATTTTCCCCTCAATTAAAAAATAATAATAATAAATAAATAAATTTTTAAAAAGGGAGAAATTGAAATAAAAGAGGACATAACAATATAACAATACAGGTCACAACAGAATAAGCAACATAATGTTTCCCCACAAGATAACCCAATTTAATAGTAGTTACCATAGTGTCTCTTTCCTTGAAATATTTGAGTATGACTTTGTTTACTATAGCATCAAACATATCAAGAGAGTGTGAAACCATTCCTACCAGAGGATGAAACCATCCCAACCAGAGGATGAAAGTATTACAGGGTATTAGAACCAGCTAACAGAAAACGAACAATAGTTTCTATATTATCTATTTGCCTATAAAAATTCTTTTATACTATCACATATAATAATATCCAATAAGATACGACATGATAAAAGCAATGCAGACAAAAGAACAACAGTTTGATGGGACTTCAGCACTAGCCATTATGATGTCTTGTAACATTTTCAAAAACAGATGGTTGGTAAACTTGTACTTCACCATTTAATAGTGTTCTTTATGAGATTACACAAAAACCTGATAGAAGTAATCACCTCCATTATTTATGAAACATTCTGATAGAGTTTTACAAGAACAAATATTTGAAAATGTAAGTCACTAATCTTCATAAAATTGAATCATTCAGTTGTGATGATTCTCCCAAAAAATTCTAGAACTTAATTATACAAAAATTAACAAACAACAATTACAAGGAAGTTTTTATTATTTTGTAAATTCTGATCATTTTCAACTAGGTAAATAATTTGTATTAATTGTTAAAATAAAATATAACACTGGGGTAGTATTCCAGCATCTCTACTCAAAGTAGGAGTTTGTGAAGGAACATAGAAGGAGGTATGCATAAGAATGGTAATAAGACCAAGTAACAAATTTTCAGCAGGATAGTGGGAAATCATGAAAACATTAATCATCTTTCTGCTATATTGTCTTTAATATTTTTGACATAGCTAATATTTGACAAACACTGAGTATTCCACAATAGTATGCAAGAATTATAAAGCTACATTTCTAATTTATTGGAACTTCTAAAATTTTTCAATATTAAAAGAAACTGCTATATGGAAAAAAAGTCATTGAAATATTTTAAGTTGAGCACATAGACTGATGAGATTAATTGAAGTCATGGGGGTCTTATGGGTTTAGACCCCATGTATCACTCATGACCACTCCATATCAAAATATTTTCACCCTATGATCCTTTTCAGAAACTTAAAGTATCCTTATCCTCTTTACCTCCCTTTTGTTATAGCAAAAATTGTTTTGTAAATACAATACTAGCATCACTAGTAGTCTCCCAAAAGAATGTTCATATTAGTCACTGAAGTGTTAGAAAATATGACATCTTCCATTTATACGATTCATTTTATCATGAGATAACTAAGAAGTACCTAAACAGTATCTGTTAAAATGTATATTAGTTATCAAGTCTTCTTACTACTCAGTTATTTTGGTACAATGCTTAACAAATCTATGCTTCATCCAAGTTTTTTTTATAAAATACCGTTAAATGTCACTAAATAATACATCTTGGAAATACTAATGACTAAAGATTAGCATATTTTGAACATTTTATTCTAAGGAATGTGCAAGCACAATACATATTAATTAATTTGATCTTTAATACAATTCTATGTTGTAGGAATAAATACTGCCCTACACTTAACTGATAAAAAGACTGATAATGAGGCTGGGCTACGGCTCCATGACAGAATATGTGCTTTGTCAAGGATGAGGCCCTAGGTTCATTTTCAGCACTAAATAAAAAACGCACAAATGAACAAAAATAAAGGACACAGACAAAAATCTTCATTCACAAAGATTTTAAATATCTTTCACAGAGTCACCTCCCTGTTGTTTTCCAATCTGGAACATCATTTGAAACTATTGTACTATAAGTTTAAATCACTGATGTAAGTCATATAAAAGTACTAAATAAACCTGAGATACCTAGACTGCTTTTGTGTTTGTGATCTTTAGAAATAAAAGAAATCCCTCATAATCTTGGAATTTAATACACAAATTTGTTTTCAGAGGCATAAAATTTTCACATCCATTTTTTTTCCATTGTATATTGTTGTGGAAATATTTGAAAATAGTTTTCAGATTAGCAAAATACATTAGAGTACACACAAAATCATAGCAATACATGAGAATTAGCATTATTTTCTATTTTGAATGTTAATATTTTTACTTAGCCTGATGAAAAACAGGGTAGAAAACATTTATGTAATGGGATTTTGTAAAATTAAGAAAAATAATCCATAAATTTCCATATACATTCATAAACAAATTTTAGATATTAAAAAAGTGACAGAATTGCAGTGTTTTCTTAGGCTAGATGGAGGAGCTGATTTAGCTTGATAAAATAGATTTTTACTTTCGATTTTTGGATTACTAAATTACTCCCTTGTTTTGCCTATTAAAAATCTACTTAACCTCAAAAATACTGAAATCATTGTATTGAAATTGATCATTTTGTCAAGTGACAGATAAAAACATGAGAAATTAATATACCGTAAAAACATGACAATGAGTGATACAGAGTGTAAATGTCTTCCTATTTGAGTGGCTTATATATCAAGACATCTAAAGAGAAAGGAGAGGATGGCAAATATTGGGTCCTGAGGCCACAGAGATTATTTAACTAGGACTCTGATGAAAAGCTTCAGTGCTCATGTCTGCTAGTAAGAACTAAATGAATACAAAGAATTTAGTTTTTCTTACTGGGCTGTGATCACATGTGCCATTTTTCATGGAGCATAGCTGTAATTAAAGGTTTTTCTTACCATCTGCATCAAGTGATCTCAGATTTTATGTCAAACTATTTTGGAAAAATTAGAGATTTTTTCTTTGTACTTTAAATGTTTTCAGTAATGACAATACTGTTAATTTTACAATTTAAATTTTAAGGAAAAGTGATACTATTAATAAAAATCTATTAAACTCTTCTTTAGGGACAATGTGTGTTTCTATGATGCATAAATATTGATATCTTTTCAACACTTGCAAAGTATACATGCAGTCTCATGATAATTCTTTCTGAAAAATACATGTAATTATTATTCTTTCTTGCATTAGAACTTTAGAATATTTAACCTTAAAACTGCCATCTCCTTTCTGTCTCCCAAAATTTATAAAGTGAGAAAGTTGCTGTTTTTGTTTCTGTCCTTATTTTCTTTCTACTAAATTCTATTCCCATACATTTGTTCTAATAGTTGATGCAGCCTTCTTGTCAAAAATCTTCTTTCCATGACCATATCATTTCTGATATAAAACGCTCACAATCATTCTGCCATCTTAATGATACTGACTGATGACTAATTATCAATTCAGTGTGCTGCAAGTGGTGTGTTCACACATCCAATAAATCAAAGTTGAATAGCGTTATAGAAAAGTAATTTTCCTTCTCTGATTTATTACTGTTACTCATGTTCACTTGATCACACTATTACTTTCGAATAAAATCAACACAGAATATTACCATCCTTGGTAGAATTTTCTAAATGTTACTGAGAAAATTATAATGTAAGTGTTTTATGAAGAAAGTAAATTAAGCAGAAGAATCAGTTGTTAATCATTAACCAAGTCCTAAACGCCTATTATAAGGAAGCAAAGGAAAAATTGGTAAACCATTGTACGCTTACAGAAGAGACCTGCAATAGCCTTAACTTTGAGGGCTTGGATGTGAGTTAGCTCTATAGGTTTTCTTTTACAATGTGATTTGGTCCTTTAGCAACTAAAGTTCCTTCAAAGGCCATGGAAATATCTGCTGCAGCAAATCTGGATCTGTGATGAACATTAAACAATATAGGTATGTGTAACATGATGTAATTGCATGTTTTCTTAAAACTGCAGCAATCGTACCAAATATCTAAAATTCATAGCTAGATTTATTTGACAAAAGAAAGAAACCATGGGGAATCAAGCTCTCTCACATTTTTTGTGAAAAATAAAACAATACCAATGACTAAATAAGACAGTAGCAATAGTTACTATAATGTGTATTATCTTTAGAATAGTTAAACCAAAATGAGTCTTACAAAAAATAAACAGACAGGTAATAACAAAAAATTTTCTTTTCATGTGACTCAGCACCATTAGCAGACTGCAAGGGAAGAGAACAAGGATTCACCAAGAAACAAGTCCTCCCTGTGAACCAGCACCATGATTGGGCTGTTGCTGGCGGTGGCCAGCCAGCCCCAAGCCCCATCCAACACACTGGCTAGCAAACAAGAAAAGCCACCCTCCCCCATCCTTGGCCAAGTGACCAGCTAATCTGGAGAAATGCAGGCTGCAATGATAGCTATTGAAATGAAATGCAATTCGATGCTTGTGATGCTTGATGTTTCACTTACCTTGCAGGTCTAGGGCTGGTGGTTTGATCATCTATTCAGAGGATAATGATACGCAGTATGGTATCTAAGGGGTGTCTCCTTCCAAAGGTGCTAGTCATTGTTAATTCCCTATTATCTTGTTTTAAATTCCTATATCATTTCCATTGTTTTGTTGGGTTGGGTTTTTGTTCAGTTTTGTTTTGTTTGATTTCATTATAACTTATGGTATGAGCAGCTATTTCAAAGATAACAAGATATATTGCAGTATCCATTTTGGATTTACTATTGTCTTGTTTTGAGGTCCTTTATTGTATTCATTGTTTTGTTTTTATTGGTTCTGTTCTGTTCTGTTCTGTTCTGTTCTGTTCTGTTAGGTTTGATTTTTCCTGAGTCTAAGGATATGTGGAGCTATTTTGAGGACTACAGGAGGCATTATAGTAACTATTGTTGACTTCATATTGTTTTGAAGTCCTGTATCACTCTCATGGGTTTGTTTTTATTGGTTTCATTCTGTTTTATTTTCCTTGATTTTGTTCTCTTTAAAGTAAAAAAAAAGTTCTTTTCAACGAATTAAGATAAAATAGTAAATATCATTATGTTAACATTTTAAAAAACTAAAAATAGTCATAGTTGTTAAACAGTCTGACCTCAATATAACCAAAATATGACAGTATTCATTTGGAACGTAGTAAAATCTTTCAAGCAATTTAAAACATTTCATTTATCTTCTCAATAAATATTTAAAGGACAGTTTAAATCAATCTCTAAAATAATCAGACTTCAAAAATCATGTAATTATGTTTCTGAAATTGAATGGAAGTAGTAAGTCTTCCAAATAATACAAGAGAAGAGAAGAATTGCTTTTACAAAACATATATTCATACACTGGTGGAGAAACCATTCCTAATGTGCACAGAGTGCTTACAGAAAATATTTAGACTTATTTTTCTAATGTTATTTTGAAACTAGAGAAGAATACAAATTTGGATAAATTCCATGAGCTTACTACTCCCTGTGGACCAGGAAATAGCCTATATCCAAGGTAGTTTAAAATGAATTATTATGCTCAATTCTATTGCTAATGAAAATTTCACAGTTTGTTTTATACATGCCTACCATAAAAGGCATCATATTCTACAGGATTCCTGACTTTATATTTCTTTGTTGTATAAATTCTGGGCATGAATGAAGGAAGGGTGGTGTCGTGCAAGGTCCTACTTGGCCAGCTCCAAGATGGCACTGAGCCATCTCTTAGCTCTTGGCCACTGTTTAAAATTGTTCTTTATTTCATGAGTGTTTCTGAGGTCTCTTGAAAAGATTTTGATGTGGGAGAAAGCATTTCTTTACCTGGTAATTCACAGCTTTATTGTTGGTCTCTGAAAATCTGGAATCCTTTCCTAACTTCATTATCAGTGTTTCCTAGCAGCTGTCCCATGGCGAGCAACTCAAAACAACTTATTCTAGCATGCTGCTGTGGATAGATCATACATAGACATTGTGAAACACTCAACCTTACTTCAACACATTCTGGAAGCCTTCCATTTTAGCGTCTTTCTTTCTTGGCTATCAGAATATACAGTTAGTTTCTGCTCCCTCAGTCTGCCATGGTAAATCAGACTGTGCACACCAAATCTTCAACATGATAAAATATATGGTAAGTTCTTCACTTGGTTATATCCAGCCCTATTAAATCCCCTTTTCCTAGTGTAATGAGGGGACCCCATTCCTTACATCATCCCTGAGGCTAAAAGGAGTGAAGATTGATATCAAATTTGGCATTGAGTCTCTCCCAAATCCTTTTCCTGACCTTTAATTTATTGGCATTTTCCTCCAAACCTCTTTATAGACTGAAGATGGTTATTAACTACTTTATAGACTGAAGATAGTCATGTAACTACTTAGCTAATTTTCCTTTCTTCATGACTTGCATGATATCCTTTCAAATATTGTATCTATTCTCACAGAAAGTCAAGTTCCATTTTACACCTCTTAATCCTGCTAAGTTTAAGGTTACAGAAACTCAATGAGAGCTCAGTTTTGGTCTGTGATTGTAATTTCACAGAGTGACCTGGAATTGATAGTGTGTTCTACTATAATCTCAGATAGTGTTGATGCATTTTGTAGGAAGAACTCTGTGACATATTTGTGTCTGTTGATAACAAATTGTTTAAAATGATTTTAATACATAATGACATGAAAGATGTCTACATATACAAATGGATCTAACATGTACACATATTCAAACTAAAACAGCATGTTTCTAGTTTTGTAATTAGAAAGACATCATAGAGGAAGAAAGATGATGTGACTTTAAAATCTTTATCTGACATCCATTCAGATAATTGAGTACAGCTGGCTTTTCCACACATGTATCACTTCGTTAAGTGTTATTCTGGGAGGAAAGGAGTAGTATCTGTTTGCCAGTCTCTCTTCCTGACTAACACTGGTGGAATGATGAAATAACCCCGTTCTATTCTGCAACATAACCATTACATTTAGAGTAAAATGACTTGAAGAATAACAATACACTTTTCAATACTAGGTGAAGAACCTTAACAGTACAAAAACAGCTCAAACCAAATACAAATTGCTAATATAAGGTGAAGGATTAACATCAAGTTACTTTATGGTTAATATTTGGCTACAAATCCCTAAAATAAGGGAAAAAGTAATGAGGAATTACATCATGAAAACATTTTGGACTTTAGACACAAGGAGACTTTGTCTGGATTTTAGATTCAAGAATTAAAGGACAGAAAATAAGTAAATTCTGAAGCTTCGTTGTTAGAATTATCCCTAGAGAAAGGACACTATACTCTTCTAGAGAGAGAAAAGAATAGAGAGGTCACAGCAAAGAGCTTTTCTCTGAGATTATCACATTTTCTATTTCCTTCTTTGTATTTCCACTAAGTAAACTTTCTCATTGCTCAGCACAAAAGTTTTCTTTATCTTTGATGCATAGTGTTTCATAAATATAATCATATCCATATTTTACCCAATTATCTCTCAATTCACTCACAAATCTCTTTTATGTGTAACAGATCACACTTCATTATACACTGCTGAATCTTAATTAAAACGAATGTAAAAAGGCATCTGTTTATTAGAGCAAAATGCAAATTCAACTAGCAATACAGTAAACAGAGGCCTGAGTTTTTAAAATTATAAAATCTTCATGAGGAAATTTTGACCTAACATTATGAAGAACAAACAGCTGCTAAGGGTTTATGGTCTAAATGGCAGTGTGATTCATGAAAAGAAAACTGTAATTCCAGCATTAGTATGTTTATAGTGCAAATAAATCATGCAAGGAGAAAGAAAGTGGCAGTCTTTAGGAAGAATCATGAGCAAGGTAAATAAAGAATGTGATTCAGAAAACTGAAGTTAATACAATAGAACAGTGACTAATGGAGATCTGACGAAGAAAGGAATTTAGAATTCTATCTCCTCTACTTTTTCAAGGAAACAAGTGGCACAGCTGTGCATCCATAAGTGAGTCACACTGAGTTCCAAGTTTGAAGTCATACACAAAGGTAATTGAATTTTCTTTTAGATATTATATTTAATACTGTATTTTAATATACTTTATTATACAAGTTGTATGTCACAGACCAAACATTTCGTATATGTTCTGTCTTCCAAATTCTTCACAAAGAATTTGAAGTTAAGATTTTACTTCCCATTTTAAGTTGTTCAGTCTCACATCAACATCTTTTTGCTTCTTCTATATGGCTGCCATAATACCAAAGCCCTGATAATATCAGTAAGCTAACAGGTTTTGAAAGAGAAAACTAGAAATTTGAAATGTATTACCATGTTTTCAAAGAGATTTTGAAATTACCCTAATCCATCTAAACAGAGTTATCAAAATACAGACAGACAAACACACATGCATCCACACATAAGCATAAACATATATTTTTTCTTGAGATGATGACACTAACTAATAAGTGACAGATTCATGTTTTTAATAGATTAATGAGGGGAAAGAGCTCTAAGGTGAGGCTGCTGTAACTCAGACTGTATAATAAAAGTTTATTGAAATTTGATCACATTTATTCTTACTGACATCCATGACTGATTTCACCGAGGGCAGAACTGAGAAATTTTGAAGGCTGACATACTCTCTGTATTGTCTTTTATAGAAAGTTTACTGATTATTGCTCTGACTTCCACAAGGAAGAGAAGCAGAAAATATTCCCTAAAGCTTACCAGAGTTATTTTGATCTATAGAGAACATTGTTAACTTTGGAAACATTTTAAGGTGGTTTAATTCACCTAAGAATAAGCACCCTTTTGTAATACCTTATGTAGATCTACTTTCAACTGCACAGAGAAAGAAGAGAGGTAAAGGCATGAAACTGGAGGAGTAGGCACCCCATGCTCTGAAATTCCATTAGGAAACCATGAGCAGCAGACACAGAGGGCAAAATGCTTCCTTTCTGAATGTCCGTCTTTGTCCAGCAGTGTTTAAGTATATGAGTTACTGAATGTTGGGTTACTAAAGAACCAACACTATTAGTAAAAACGGAACATGGATGCTTATTCAATCTACTATGTGGATCTCATCTCTACAGGTTTGGTTGAGTCAGTCATTTATACACTCTGAAGTTTTTCATAAGCACCCTTTACAGAAAGAAATCATGTGAAAGTAATTTTGCACAAGTGACTTTGGTTTTAGCTTTTACATTGGTAGATGATGACTTTTATGTGATTATGTAACAAAAACTTAAATTAGTACCTAATGAGCCTAATGATAGCTACAATTAGTAGTAGCATTAATGCTATTACTTTCACCAATTCTTGGTACACACAATGTATGTGAAAATTACATAGTTCCTGTATGAATTTTATATTGCTGCTGTAAGAAACTACCACAAACTTGCAAGTTTCAAAGCATGCAAATTTATTTTATAGCTCTAGTATCAGAATCCACAATTGATTTTACTGGTTAAAATCAACACATCTTTGTCAGGGATTTAACTAAGTGGTGCAGTGCGCACCTGGCAAGTGTGAAGTCCTGAGTTCAAGCCCTAGTACCAATAAATAAATAAATAAATAAATAAATAACAAAAAAAGACATCATTGTATTTAACTTTCCTGTCAAAATTTCCCCAATATCACTATCCTGCATGTGCTTTCCACTTGCCATATCTCCTTTAAAGAATTGAGTCTTCTGAAATATTTGCTTCATGATTCATGAGTATGTCTTCACAATTCTGACCTGCAGCCCATCAGCTTACCATTATTGTTCCTTTCTTTTTAAGAATTTTTAATTCCTAAAATATATTGCTGAAAATTCTAGTGTTTATTGTTGTTATGTCTTTTATATTATTTCCACCATTATCTTAGTGAGAGGACTACTGCTCCAAAGAGAATATCTGATCCTTCTGATGGCTGTTCATTAACTCATTAAGCATTTCACATGGGTAAATTTTCCACTCTCAATACAAAGTAGGATGGCTAGATTTCTCCTCTGAAATATTTTTGTAAGAGGAGAACAGTCTTTATTCAGACTGTCTGGCAAAAATGAAGTAATTATTCTTATCAAAGTAGTATGTGCAGTGGTTAAGCAAATGGATTCTGGGGCCAGATCCCCTGGGTTTAAATGCATTTCCCGCATAGAGCAACAGTGTTGTGGTTTTGGCAGAGTTGCCACCTACCTAAATTTGTTGATGTTAAATACATATATTTAACCCCACTATGTAGGGATTTTCTCTAAACAATTTTGTGAATTATGCATTTTATAGTTCTTAGAAATATATAGCTCTATGTAAATATTTTCCATTCATATCCAGAAGTATAAAACAGACCTCTTAGATGGATTATCAGGACTAAGAAGATGAGTCATTTCAGGAATATTCAGAGATAAGAATTTGGAATTTTTGCTTATATGAGTACCCTAATTATGTGTTTCCATATAGGAAGTATTTCCTGCTAATCCTTGCTCTGGTTGCAGTGTTAGGGACTATGATCTAGTAGACAGATCACACATGTTTTGTAGTTATCCACATCAAATAAATGTTTGCTAGTGTATATACCAAGAATAATGACGAACAAGACTAAGACTACTTTTTATTTTCAGTCTAGCACTGGGTTCCTATGAGACAATAAATGTAAATATATTTACATGATATCTTAGTATGTGCAATTATGGTATATATTTTATCCATGCCATTTGTTTCAGAAGTGCATTCTGAAACAACACATGTAAGACAAAAGTTTAAACAATTAATAATAGGTTTTCCACTGTATTATTTTTGTAATCCTATACTAAGAGCAGTTACATTCATTTGAAACGAAGAAATGGACTATCATAAATTAACTTATTAGTGTTTTTAATTTCCCAGTTTAAAACTCTTACTGTCTAGACTATTTTCTGAAATTTAACGTACATCTTTCTCTTGGCACAGTTGCCTTAAGACATTTCACGGGTCTCTACAAAAGGGATATCTTCTTACAGTGTTTCTATCTCTTTGAAATAACAATTACCAGTGACAGAAAGCATGCAAAATTCTGTTTTTTGCAGCATTAGCTTCTCTAATGAGTGTATCCCAGAATTTTCATTTGTATCCGTATTTCTACTCGATCTCGCCTCTCAGTGGGTTTTCCTGTCACTAAATTGTATCAGAAATCAAGAATTTTTCTAAATCACAAATATGGTTGCCATTTTTAGTTCATGTTTTTCATCTTCCTATTCAATTAATGCCCAGTCCTCTTTATTCTATATAAATATATAATCCATATACACATATATCTTATAATCATCTATAAATTTTAAACATATACTGCCATCTGACATATTGCATACAATATGGGAAGGGAGAATGTAGTAAAATAACATCAACAGATTTCTGACAAAAAAGATGAGGAAACAAAAGAAAGCACTTAAGAAAATACTCTAATGTAATACTAAGTAGCCTGGACAGATGATATAAAAGAGACTAAAGCAAAGAGTTGAAGGAAAGAAATTTTACTAGAATGCGCACTCACCAGAGGCAAAAATGTTTGTTTTCTTGTCTTCTGATTGGACAACAGTGTCCAAAATAGTCTTGTAAAATAAGAATTCCATAGTTATTTAATAGATAGTTAATAGTATATGCAATATATCGTAATCAGTCTACATATTTATAAGTGAATATAAAATATATTATCTGAACTATCTGCTTATATGTATGATACGCAGAACAGTTCTACAAAGAACCCAAAACATGAACAAGTTTTCTACTTTAGTGTCAAGTAAAGTAATGCTAGTAAATACACTCCGGTTATATCTAATGATAACAAGAGGAGAAGCAAGAGTGAGGAGACTCTTAGGATGTGCAAGAAGACATTAAGATCCTTTAGTATTTGACAAAGCCAAAATTTGTATCTTGTTTTGATGTAATAAAAACTATGGTATTTTTAATCGTATGGCTTCCAAGTAACAAAAGGAAACCCTACTCTGAAATCAACCATTCAATAATCAGAATTATGGTAAATTAAAATATATAGTTATACATAAATGATAAAGAAAAATACTTGAAGCTTAATCGATATTATTTGCGCTAAATATAAATTGATAGTACCATTAAAACATAGAAATGCAAAACTGGATTGAAAAATCAAAATTTGTGCCATTTATACAAGCATTAAAAATAATATGATTTTAACATGAAGACAAAATGGTGATCAGAAGAGAAATCAGGAAATGCCCGTAAATGGAACAACAACACTCACATTAATGCCAATAAGGCAGAATTTAAACAGAGCACCGTTATGAAATGTGTGACTCTATAAGAAAGACAATGCAGTAAAAACTGTCACATAAAACTTGCAGCTAAATTTAAAAAGTAAAACCTGTTACAAATGCACAGAGAAGTGAAAATATACAATGGCAAAGAAAGACTCTAACTGTTTAAATTAAATACATCTAGAAGCTAAAAATCAAAGAAGGTAAATAGCCAATCAACAAAATTGTGTGCATTACAAAACTGTCTTGCAAATGAAAATAATTTCTTTCTTGAGACTACTAAACAACTGTGCAAATTCATGTAGCTGATTGAACACACACAAAAAATCATTAGCAGATGTTAACTAGCAAGTAATAATTGAATACAATTAGAAATACAGATAACTGGATACATATAACTCAAATACATGAAGAGAATACACTACCATTCTATACGTAATAGTCCCACGTTTAGAAGAAGAAAATCCTTAATTACCTTGATTATGACATAAGAAAAAAATTAAAAGGCAGAAATTAACTATAAAAAATCAAAACAGGGAAAACAAAGTAGTCTAAATGATCGGTCAAAGTTAAAAACTAAAATGAATAATTAGTAAGCTTTCCACCAACTTTGGAAAGTGTAATTTCACATTTTTCTGATGGAAATGTGTTATAGTCTTTTTGGGAGGGCAGTTCGGAAATATCTTAAAATTAGTTATACGGAAACTTTAACCCAGAAATTGCATTCCTAGGGATTCTTTATAGAGAAAAAGAGCATCGAAAAGTGTAAAAATTTTGCTTATGTATTTTTATTTTTGTTGGAAAAATATCAACTAGAAAAAGTGTGTAAAAATCAATATAAAATGCTAATAAACTAAAAGAAATTATTTCATATTTCAAAATATTTTACACTTATTAAAAAGAATTAACTAGTTAAGATAAAGGAATAAAGTTATGGAGGAATATTCCCAGAGCCTAAGAAAAGATAAAATGACTAAAAATATATGAAATAAGCCTATTTTGTAGAAACTGTCTTATGCATGCTAATTTGTATGTCTGAACTTACAAATGAAGAAAAAATGAGATTATATGTATTAATTAACTATAACAGAAGTTTAGAATATTTCCTGAAAGAGGAATATGCTTTTAAAATATACTTTTAAGGGCAGGGAATTTAGCTCAGTGGCGTAAGTGCTTGTCTGGCAAGCTGTCTGGGAGTTTGATTCCCAGTACAAAAAAAAAAAAAAAAAAAAAAAAAAAAAAAAAAAAAGCAAAACAAAACACTTTGAAAAATTAGATAACATTGCCAAAATTTTTAGTTATTTTTTTCAGCATATATTAATTATTTTGATAGTTCAAATTAAATTCATGCTCCACATTCTCAAATGTCAAAATTAATGTAGACTTTTTTCAGATATCAGATATATATCTTTAAATCAATCTGCATGTTAGTATATTATTGGAAAAGAAATCATATGCACTGTCTATGTTCTTTCTACACATTAGCATTTTTTTTGTCTTTTTCCTTTTTTATGGGTACCAGGGATCGAACTCATGACTGCCTGCTTCACAAGGCAGGTACTAATGCCTGCTGAGCTAAATCCCCAGCCCTGACATTAGCATTCTTAACTAATGGCTCTTCTGTTTGGTGAATGTATGTGACAATAGACTGGATCACCAGAAATGATAATAGCTTTTCCAATTTTATTTTGTAATTCTTATTACGGTCTTTTAATGTTTTCAATAAGATTCAGCTTTTTTATGGAAAATTCTTGTTTTTAAGGTAGCATCTGCTGAAGGCAATGCACTTAAGAATTACTGTGTTTGTCCAGTGAATATTTACTGTGTTACAGTAACAAATGATCACATAGTAAGTCAAGATGTTGAGGTTTTCCACAAAAAGATTGTTAAATCAGATGTCTTTGTAATAAAAATAGGCTAGATGCTACTGAGGATATTACACTATCTCAGTTTCCTGGGATGTAATAAACTAGTTCCTTAGTATGCTCCTGAGAGTGGATTGATTCCACAAGTTTGTTACTATCCCCAACCTCAAACAAGTTTGTTCTCTTAGTAATACTGGTGGAAATTTCTTGGCTACGACTCAAAATTTAAGCCAAGCTGCAGTGTCGGCCTATTGAGTGAAATTGGCACCTACATCTGTACTTAGCTCATCAATAAATTACCCGAAGGAATATTTCCTTTCTGTCACTTGGGAGCCACATATGAAATGGGATCTGCTTGCTGCTTGTTCATGGTCAGGCCCAGACTGATTGCGGAGCAGGGATGGTCAGGCACAATGACTCATTCAGCCGGAGCACAAGGAAGGAAACGCTCTTATGGCCAAAATGCTATGTGGAGTTCCATTCAGAGCACCACACATTTCCCTGAAACTTGCTTAGGAAAACATTCTAATGCTGTTTTTAGTGTGTTCTATTTGTCATTTTGAAACACAACACATTAGCTGCTTTGAACTCCTGGGCACTAAAAATATTTAAGTTACATAAGCAGATTGAGTGAAAGACTAAATGGAGCTTTTAACTCGACCCACTCAAAAGCATCTTCTTATTGCTCTCCCGAATAGTGAAGCTCTTGTAAGCCACTGTGGAAAGCCTCGCAGCCAGCCAGCCCATGTTGGACAGTGCAAAGGGACAGCAAAACCAAGATCAACAGTGGTGCATATTTTCTACTGCTGGAATGAAAAGCAATGTTTTGTAAAAATATATACTCTTTCCTACTACTATTACAATTCTTGCATGACTTTCATGTTCAATTGTTGGCCCACTGGAAGATCCAAACTGTTTGGGTGCAGAAGGAAAACAGAAAAGATAGTGCTTTTATGCCCCATTTTGTTAAGCACACATTTGAAAATCAGACACTATGCAAATATGAAAGCAAATAATCCAAACCTACTAGACTTTATTTGCTTTCATTTTTGTTTTCTTTTACATTTGTGGGGCTTCGATTCATATTCATGATTTATTCAGTGTGGGTACATTTTGTTACCTTTGGTAGCCCCTGCATATGGCATACACTGCTGGGCGTTTACCAGGAATCCCAGAAATTCTTCTGCATAGATATTGAATGTGTGTGACATTATAGATGAAATGTGTTATATAAGCTTGATAAGAAAATCTTTCAGAGACTTTTGTTTTAAACAGGTTGTATCATCAAAATTAAAATAAACAGAAGGAAAAGTAAAATAAATGAATCATAGCATAATTCTTTTCTAGCAACGGTGAAAATAAAGTGATGCCCAACACACACACACACAAGCACATCCCAGTTAAAGAAATATCCGGTACCTGGATAATGTTCTCTGTAACACCCATTAAAACACTTTACTGAAAGATGTGGGGAGAGTTTTGTGGTGGTAGTGATATAAGGCACACAATCTTAAAAACAAAAGAAATAATTATTAAATTCATTTCTTAAATTCTAATTTGGCATTTTGCATCAAATGTCTGAAACATTCAAAAGAAAGCTGTATATGACATTTGATTTAAAATCACACTCGTATTTAAGTAAAAAGGGTAAATTTCTGTTCTAAATATAAGCCCAATTTAACTTCAAACCGGTCTCTGTAAGAAAGAAGTCAAAACATTTTTACTGCAGGAAAAAGACATTTAGATGGCCAAGTTAACTTGCATAGTAATAAAAAGTTTATAATTATATAATAGATATTTCTTAGAGAGAAATGTTTTTCTAAAGCTTCCATATTTGAAAAACAAAAATAATAAAAAGAAGTAGTATAATTAGTGGCAAACAGATGTGAAGTAAAATGGGGAGGGGCCCAGGATATAGGAAACTATTTGAACTATTTTAGCACTTGAAAATGTCAGACAATTTATTGAGGATTTATTCACTTGGTTTGGAAGGTCCTAGAGACTGGCTAAAAAAACATCTAAGAACTGGTCTGTTACAGCTGACTCAAACAGCGGTGCCACACAGAGGACTTGAAGGTATTACATGGGTAAATGAAAGAAGCTAACACATTATTGTTAATTCTAGACACACAGAGGACAAATAAGGAAGAAAAAAGTTAAATCAGGAAATATTTTGTATTGGGAAAAAAATGAGATTCTGCACTTCACATACCTCAATCTCAAAGGAATGCCAGGCCTCATTTAATTTCTTCCATATTTCAGGATCAATTTCAAAGAAGTTTTACATTACTTCGTGAACTTTCAGTTAATAAGACAGGAGCTAACACCAAAATTACTTTCTTATACCACAGGACTCTTCTGTATAACTGAGATAATTTATGTGTAACTACTTAGAGATCTTAGGGGGAAAAAAACGAGTTAAGCTGATTTATTTAAATTATTACTGACCTATTTAAAACACTGATAAACTAATATGAATTAATGTTTTTATTAAAAATGCTATCTTATTTGTGTAAGTAAATCATTTGTAGCCATTTCTAAATCCAGAATTAATCATGTGTACAATGGTTTTCCTACCTCATGATATCAGCATTATTTTTGGTTAAGGTGAATCATAAAAAACAATAACAATGATAAAGAATTTCAAAACAAGATGATAAGAAATTAACAATGGTTATTATATTGCATATTGTTGTCTGCAAAATAAGTTGCTCAGATTACCAGGTTAAGATAGGGCAAATTGATCAGAAATATAAGCTCAATGAGTTAATGAGTATTACAAATATCTTAGCTATTTTGTATATAATATATATATATATATATATATATATTCTCCTTCCTTCTTTTCTCTTTTCTCTCATTCTAGTGGTACTTTTCTTTTGAGGTAATGAAAAATCTAAAGCATACATCAAATTTTCTGAATTCAGATGTGTTACTATTTCTTTAACTGTCTTGCCTTATGATCAGCACAGTGGCTCATGAGTTTCAAAAAAACATATTTTTAAACAAAGACAACCTTTACCTTGGAAAGAAATCTTTTCAAGAAAAACTCTGGATTTTCCAATTTTTTTTAGCACCAACCACAAACTAATTTCATATTATTGGGCATAAGATGCAATGCAAGTCCTACTCTTTCCCTCATAACAACCCAAAAGTGTTTACACAAATCTCTATAAAATTTATTCATGATTCTTGTGGTGTTTTCTGTAGACATTGCTTTTTTCAGGAGCTAGTCTGTGAAGGAAGGAAAATCTACATTAAATAAGAAAATATTGTTTTATTATTTTTCTACCCCAGTAACCCAGGATTCTTATACTCCGTATCACCTTCTTTGATAACGGTGGTGCCTGTTTTGTGTTTAGAAAGTGAATTATCTTATGTGCTAAATGTTTTTCCAGGACGTAAATTTCTGGCCAGTAACTGGACGCATAACTACCATTCAGTAGTGTGTGCAGAAGTGTTGTTAGAAGACCATTCAAATAACAAATACTTCAGACCTCTCTCATTTTCTTTTTATTACAATCAAATAAAAGATATTAGTGCCAATTTTAACTTAAAATAATATTCTTTGTAATTTATTTCACAATATCTTATAGAGTCCCAAACTATAAAGATTTCCCAGCCCTTTATCCTATTATTCTATTTCAGGTACTTTTTTTTTTTTTTTTTTCACTTGAAGGTAATTAAGAGAAACATGCTTTGCTGTAAACACTAACTTTACCCAGTTAGTAGAGCACCCGCCTCCCTGCTTTCCTCTCTTCTCTTTTCAGACCCACTGCATATACCATGCAGTGTGGCTCAAAGCATCATTTTCCCTGTCTAAAGATACCCTAGAAACTACTGGGGAAGAGTGAACAGGAATGAATTCTCTTTCTTTTTGGTAAACAATGTGGTTCCCAGCTTTTATCAGTAGTTCTCTCGCCTGCCAGGGCAGGAGCACTGTCAGGAAATAGTGTCTGTCCTGCATGCAAGAAAAGCAACACTTATGGGAGGGGAGCTGTGTCTAAATTAATGTTTTCCTCAAATCAATTATTACTTACTTTTACCAATATGTTAGAAAAACAATGAGGTAAAACATTGTAAAAAGATCATAGCTGGGTTTTCTTATTAGGGTAAACCATGGCTAGCTTTTATTATTGTCTGGTCAAATGACCGTAAGCCAGTTCAATTAAATTTACCTGAAAAAGAAAGTACATCTCTTTACCACTAAATCGTTTTAAAGAGATTATCTTTCCCAACTACCATCAGACAAATAAAATTAATGTAATTTGATTTTGGTAGTTCAATACAATACCTGAAAACAATTACTGTGGGATATTATTTACAATCTAAACTTACAGATCTCTTCATATATAAAATTTTCACTGCATAAAACGTTCAAATTTGCCAGTGTATAGCAGTATACTTTTACCTACACCCACTATTGTTTGGCACAATCTAAGGACGTGTAAACCATTCTACTTTATAACTAATATACTCACGCTCAGCACCCAAATGGACAGACAATGCTATCTTTAAAGACAGTGGGCTTGAAAATTAGCAGCAATAGGAAGACTGCAGAAACTGAGAACACAAATGAAGATGAATGAACACAGATTATAAAGTAATTTTATGAAACTGTCTTTGATTTTCTTAGAATCAACTATATCAGAAGACAAGCTTTATCCTGACATATTTAAAGCAATTTTCGTTATTTACATTCAACTATTATGTCCAAATAATGTTCATTTTTAAAACTGTGCAGGACTAGCTTACTATATTATCATTTAAAAACCATTTTGTTTTGTATAATTTCATCTAGATTATAACTACTTCAATTTATTTCATTTTTTTTGGCTTTTAGAATTAAGGAATAGAAGTATTTTAAGTGGCCTAGTCAGGGTTAAATTAGTACACGAGGGGATAATGAACACAAGTGAAATTTGAAGGTGGTTTGCTTCTTTTCTTTTTGTTTTGTTGTTTTTGGCCTCAAAATAGGGTAAGCTGAGTTGAAAATAAAAGGTGATGAATATCATGCTTTCAAGAACAATGTGATCACTTTATCTTTGTAAGGAAGTATTTTGAATGAAGGACTCCTTAAAGGTTTATGTACTTTGTATATCAGAATGATTCATAGCCTTAAATACCAAATAGTTTTTATTTATTTGTTGTGGTTTGCTTTAGGCTTCCATATTTATTCCCTTTTAATATGCAACACCTAGAAAACTGACACTGGTTTTTCATAAGCACTATTACTAGGAATGTTCAAATCTTATTTAGTTATAGTTATTTGTTTAACTTGAGCTAGAAATTTTAGTACCTGGGCTGGGGATTTAGCTCAGCGGCATAAGCACCTGCCTTGCAAGTGCACGGTTGTGAGCTCGATCCCGGGTACCAAAAAAACCTAAAACACAAAAACAAAAAAAGCTTACAAATTTTAGTACTAGGGCAAATGTCATTGTTCAAGCATGAAGTCTACTTATGCGTACCATATTAAGGTAAACATTGTCAATGGTATTCAATTATCAGTATGTAAAAAGCCAACTAAAATGATATGTTATTAATACTATTTAGAGATGCCTAATTTTTGAAGTTTCTTTAAGCATATTCCTGGTATGCCATCCACACAGTCACAGATTCATCTATGTTTCTGATTGATAGGTGTATTGATTTGATTCTTATAAGTGAAGGTACCAATGACCTGAGACTTTAGTTTTCAGAAATCATAAAGTCACTATTAGAGGTATGGGTCAGAGTTAATGTCTTTTTTCTATTTTATCCTATCAAGACAAAAATAATGCCTTTTTTTGAAAAATTTTGAAGTTGAGTTAATATGCTATCAATATGAATATTGATCTTATAATCTGATTAGCCATATGAATCTGAATTAGTACTCATATTCAGGATAATTTATGTAGCTTTCCTTCAGCTTTCTTGTTTTGTTTTACTATAATAATAAAATTTAACAGCATATCCAATTGCTCTTCCACGTTTATAAACCATTTTCAAGAGAATGAGACATAAAATATTGATGGTTTCTGCAACCTGGAAGAGTGAAGCCTGGAGCAGCTTCATTCTATTCTTTGCTCAGAGCTGTCTGTGGTGGCTAAGCTATCAGACGCTTAAAGTTCCTGTGGCTTGGACAAAAGCCAGATTATACAGACACAGTTTCACAGGACAGAGATATTTTCCCATTGCAGCTGGCCATCCCGTGCAGTTTTATATCCATCGTGTTGGATGGAGCAAGGTGGATGGTGAGATGGAATGGGAAGGGGGTATTGGTTAAGGTATGCTTTATTCCAAAAAAAGCAGTAAAATTAATTAGCTGTGAAAGGGAAACAGACACAGACACAGTCAGTTTATAACAGAGTTAAAAGATGGGTTACTTTTAAGTAACTGGTTTTGTCTCTTGATTTACAGATATCTGGATATAAAAAGGGCGACAGCCACCTCTGCGCATTGCTGACATTCTGTTTCCCTGGGAAGCCCTGAAGATGTGTCCAGTTTTTTCACTCCTTTGATCATTCATTTGCTCACTCACTCAGTAAACTCTCCTTTTTCAATTGAGACTGAATGAACCAGGCCGTTGCTCTAATCTTCCAAGTTTAGTTAAGTCTACATGGCTCTATTCTATAATCATTTATTGAAGTCTCCTTCTAATCCTGGGTAGGGTAAAACACGACAACTTTAAAAGAAGTGTATGTGAGACATATTTTCAACTCAAAAACTCAATTTAAAATTACTGATGTATTTATGTTTTTGTTGGGCTAAATTAGTACAATTAATTTTATTCTATAGGAAGACAACAACAATCACTAGTAAACACAGAAAATATTCTAACAAGGGCCTTTGCAAACATCCTCCCTTAAATGAGTTTTGAGAGGACTCTTAAATTATAGGGAAAAATAATATATATGTATATATAAATTCCAATATGAGTAATATTTTACCAGATCCTCCAACTAGTCTGTTCAACACACTTACAAACAAAACTGTTTATTACTTATTACTTATACTGTACACACTTTAAAGTTAGGTATGTATTATTTTATTAAAACCAACAGTGAAATGAAGCTAATGTTCATTGGAAATGATTATATGCATAAGCTCATTAAAATCTTCTCCCAAACCGAACTCTTTATCTTTGTTTCTCTTAGAAAACACCAGTCGCAAATCTTTAGATATAATATTGTTTATGGGAGACAAATTTTTACAACCAAACACAAATGAGCAAACCTAAACTACTCATTGGATGATATTTTCTTAATAATCTTGATTTGATTTCCTTTCAACCTTAAAATTGACCAACACAACCAATTAATCTTATATCATTTTAAAATAATGTCTGTGATATAAATTCTCAAATCTAACTACACATTTGTCTGAAACTTTGCATATAATTCTGAATTCTGTTCATCATACTAACTGTGAGAAACTATGCAGTTGTGAAAGAAAGGAAATAAAGGAAACATCTTGAGGAGAATTTTCATAAATGACTGGAGTATTAAATTCAGGTTTCTGCGTCTATATCTTCTCATATTTCTACACCTCTCTCGTATTATCCATCGTTAAAATTATGTTTTTCTATATTATTGTAACTTTGTAGTCACATTTTCCAAGTTCTCTTTTCATGACATTTATCTCTTTGAATCCCTGATATCATGACATTTATTAATCATTCACTTTTTCGCTTTCTCCTAACTTATTTAGAATTTATTTAAGTAAAATGTCTAAAGGATTGCTTTAGTCTCAAATTAGCTAATCTATCTTTTGTTGTAGATTGATTTAAATTGTACACTTTTAAGCCTCAGTGTCATTTCCTCAAAATGCTCATTTTCATTTTTATGGTTTCACGCGAGCAGTGATTTTTTCAAAGATCAATGTATGGAGGAGGAAGAAGAAAGAAAAGTGCATCATTTGAGTGCTTAGATGATCTGGCCCACAGATCAATCCGTGGGGTATATACCTGGAGGGGGACTGGGGATGAATACAACAGGGTGGGAGGCAAAGAGAGATGGAGACAAGTTGAGGAGTCCAATAAAGTCTCGTTTATTCAGGAAGTAGTCGGATCCTTTATAGGCCAAGGGCGGGCTGGTGGGACAGGAAGAGGCTACGGGGTGGTTTCTGATGGGTCATTTCCACCTCTGGGTATGTGATGTAAGCAGGAGAGGATTATGGTTAATGTAGTCAGGCGCATTATGTGCCCATAGGAGTGAGAGGCAGGGAGGCAGCACTGGGGCTGTCATGCCGCTCCCTACATCTCCTCTTTCTATATTATTTAATCGGGAGTGTGGCAGGCCCTGTGAGGACAGTGCCTGTCTTAGGTCAAGGACCTCATTACATGAACCCAACCAGGCCTTACCCATCATGGGCTCGCAGAACAGCAGTTGGTTCTGTGTCTGTCTTAGGTGGCTGGTTGAGTAACATGTATGTCCTAGCTGCCCATCTGTGGCTGCCTGTCCATTGCCCCAGGGTGGTTGGGCCGCATTGTCATATGGGCCACTTGTGGGAATTCCTTCCCGGTAGGTTTGTGGATCTGCCATCTCCAGCTGGTGATAGTGTACCTGAATGGGCTTTGCCATAAACGCGTCTATCTGGTTATTAATGAGCGTCATAATCCTCTGAAAAATACAAGGACTCACAGAAAGGAGAAGCAACAGGGCAGCTAGGGGACCCAAAAGGGGCACTAGGTAAGGGAAAAGTCCCCCCCCCTACTTTGAGGAGAAGGGGTTAGCAGCCATTTGTTGTCATCACTGTTGAAGTCATTCTTCTATTTCTTGGAGCTTGCCTCGGACAACACTGGACTGATTGACATAGAAGCAACATTTTTCCTGTAAGGCAAGACAGATTCCCCCCTGCCCTGCCGTAAGCAGGTCTAGCCCTTCTCTGTTTTGTAAGACGACCTCTGCCAGTGAGTCTAATTGGTTTTGGAGAGTTTTTATCATAAAGGATAAGGCTTGAACATCTTCAGACAACTGGTTGGACAGGTCAGTATATTTGTCTAAAGCAATGGTGAGGCCAGCAGTACCCGTGGCTACAGCGCCAGTGATGCCCATTCCCACCAAAAGCAGGACCACTGTTACTGCTCGTTTTTGGCGGCCAGCAATGTAATCAAGTGTTGGCACTGGGAAGGTTGTTCACCTGAGACAATATCTATGTTGTGCAGGAGGGAAGCAGTTATGCATGTACCTGTCCAGTTGGCTGGAATATAGGTATAGGCCCTATTATTACTGCAAACAAAAATGTGTCCTGTCGGGGGGCACAGGAGGCCCGTATGATTGACAAATTGCACACAGGCGTAGATAGGAGATGGCCCATATTGATAAGGATAGAATCATTTTGGAGAGAGCCCTGTAGGCAGGTCATGGATATGTTGGTTGTTATTAATGGCTGGACTAGAAATGATTGGGAAGGTCTACAGGTAAAATTATGTGGATCATGAGAGGGGTCAATTGTTGAGTTGGAGGGGATGGCTAAGGGCATAGGAGTGCCTAAGGCCATGTACAACCAGCAGTCTTGTGCTAAAGCAGGGTTAGTGAGGTTAAGTACATGGTGAGTGGCTGAAAGGATATCGTAAGTTTGTGGGTCTAAATCCACACCCCGTGATTTGGGGAGAGCTAATGTGTGATAATTGATCTTTGGGAATAGACTGCCTTTATTTCTTTTAGTTTTTTCTCAACATAAAGTTCTCTCATTTTGTCTTTTGGACCCCCCCCCCATCTGAGACATGGATTGGAGCCCTCTTATACCAACAGACTGGCTTGTTGATTTCCTCTTTGCAGGAGGCTTGGGTGTATATGGGGCTTCCCAATACAGAGGGGTTGAGGCCCCAAACGCCTCTGGCTGCTGCCATTTTTATTTTTGTAAGTATGGCTGTAAAATGAGTGGCATTATCTAAGCCAGTACATTCTTGTACAGCATCACAACAGGAGCTATGCATCTCTATCTGATGACTTACACTCCTGTGGGCAAGACCCCAGTTGGTTATTTTGTTTGGGTATAATTTGGGGTTTAATTTTGCATTCCCAATTTTGAGTTGATCCCCCTGTAGGGGAGGGCCTGCAATTGAGTTGAAAGATTTTGGCATTCTTTTTCTAGCTGTATCTGTTTTAAAAGATCCCCCCCTTTTTTATTCTAATTCCACTAGCATGCTAGAAGGTTGAGGGCAGACGCTAAGTGCATCATCATAGTCACGGGGCGGCTTAATGGTGGCTGGTGCCACAACAGGGTCAGGGTGGTATGTAGAGGCTTGTTGTGTTAGTTATTCCCAGTCGACCTCTTGAAAATCAGAGAAGTCAGGGTATAAAGGCTTATATGAATCCCCAATTGGCCACGGAGACACAGGGGGTCGTGGGCTGCCATCTTGGAACCTGTCGATAATGTTGACAGGAGGAAGTGGCGGCAGATCGCCATCTTGGAGGACGTCTAACAGGTCATCAGCTACCGCGTCTGAGAGGTCAGAGGCTTCAGATTTTTCTGAGGACGGTTTTGGGGTAAGATTAGCGGAGTTGCACAGGGCAGCCTCACCTTGTGCGACTGTCTTCTCAATCTGATGATCTGCATGCCGCTGGGTCAGCAGCTCAGAGATTAAATTCCAGTACGCAAAGATGGTCACCAGAACCTTTTCAGGACCGAAGACCCTACAATAATCTTTTAGAACATCTCCTACTCTTTTCCACCTCTTGGTATCTATAGAGCCCTCTAGGGGAACCAAGGGCAAACTTAATGGATAAATTGAAAATACTGCAAAAATTCTTTTGTTCTAACCCTTACCCCTCTTGTCTTTAATGCTTTGCTAAGGCCTCCCACAAGCAATTCATTTTCGCTCAATGCTTGACCCATGTCGGGGAAAGGGGTGGGGTTGCCGTTCACTCACTGTGACCTGGGCGGCATGTCGGGTGGCCGTCCGCGCAGGCCTCGGTCCTTGATTCAATTTGCTTTCACTTTTAGCTGGCGTTCTCGAATGGCTCCCTCGTTGACTCCCCCCATGCCAGGAGCCTCCACACTGGTTGCCACTTGATCCGGCTTGTGGATCAATCCGTGGGGTATATACCTGGATGGGGGATTGGGGATGAATACAACAGGGTGGGAGACAAAGAGAGATGGAGACAAGTTGAGGAGTCCAATCAAGTCTCGCTTATTCAGGAAGTGGTCGGATCCTTTATAGGCCAAGGGCAGGCTGGTGGGACTGGAAAAGGCTACTGGGTGGTTTCTGATGGGTCATCGTCACCTCCAGGTATGTGACATAAGCAGGAGAGGATTATGGTTAATATAGGCAGGCGCATTATGTGCCCATAGGAGTGAGAGGCGGGAAGGCAGCACTGGGGCTGCCGCGCTGCTCTCTACACTTAGACATCATGACATCTTGAGAAGGTACCTAGAGATCTCATTTCACTTGTCACTTCTTGAATAAAGTTTTAATTTTTTCCACCCTTCATTATTTTAAAGAGTTACCTATTTTACAACATATACATGGTATAATGTTTAGCCTCGTATTTTATAGGTTTTTGTTTTTGTTTTCATGGGGGCCTTGTTTTGGCTTTGAGGTTTATTTTGGGGGGGTCACGTTTTTTACTTTATTGATTTTGTTTTGCTATTTGTTTGAGACAGAGTCTTGCTGCATAGTTCAGGCTGGCATTGAATTCACTATGTATCATAGACTGACCTCTAATTTGCAGTGATCATCTTGCCTCAGCCGCGTGAATGCTGTGATCACAGGTGTGTGCTACTCTGACAGGATTAGCCCTCTTTTAATTCTTTTCCCATGAAATCTCCTCTTATCACCACAACCTAAAGCCAATTTATCATTTCCTGAAATCTAGAATCAGTATTTACTTTAGAATCAATATTTCATTAATTCATTTCAATTAATACAAGAACTATAAATAAACCTTCAACACTGTTTCCTTGCATTTTTATCTAATTAATTCATTATAATATCTTTCTAATATATCATTTTATTTGCACAGCCATATAATCAATACCTAAGGAAGAACATATTTCTTTGATTTCCTATGATATTTAATAAAATTTACATGTTCAAGACAACTATAGTAATTTTATTTTAATGATGATTATTCATATTGTGTATTGCACTTCAATCTTCTTAGAATTACAGATTCTTTTCTAGACTCCTCTGATCTATTTACTTATTATTATCACTTTTTATTATAAAGCTTGAGTACATAAGCAATAAACACTATACTAAGTGAAAGAAATCAATCAGACAACACTGTGTACTATGCAGTTCATTATAATTTTAAAATTTTAATCTTTCATGGGAGAATTCAGAGAAAAAATGTTTGCCTCTGTCTTGGTTGTAGGGATACTGAGTGAAACAGAGAACTTTGAGGGTGATTGAGATGCTCTGTATCCATTGAATCCATCTGTTACACATGTTTATTCCATTTCAAAACTGACTGAACTTTACGCTTACAAACTATAGATTGTGCTCTTACCTATAACTTAAAATGCATACAAAACTACAGAACTGTATTTAGGAGTACATATATAATACAACAATACTATTAAAGTTAGAAATAACTTTATTAGAAAAAATTGAATATGGAAATTACCTCCATTCCAAATGTGGTAATCGATTGGAAGAGATACACTGAAATATTCTTAAGCACCAATAATGTTCTATTTCCTTAGATATGCTGGCACTCACTACAAAATTCATTAATCTTTGTACTGTTTAAATTTTTAAATAGCATATTGTGAGTAAAACTCCCTGAATCATGCTAGACTGTAAACTTTTGATTCTGATCTAATGTTGTTCTCACTGAAAACAACATACATAGAAAAAAAAAGTGAGACTACAGAAATATTAAATGTTTAGTTTTTGAAAGGTTTCACTGAGGAAGGTAGTAAATGAGAGAGAGAGAAGGAGAGGGGTAGAGAGAGAGAGAGGGAGAGAGTAGAGATAGAGAGAGAGAAAGGGAGGGAAGAAAGGAATTCTGATTTTTCATAGGTCTTCTGAACTGTGATTGATGTGCTTGTTATCATTCTAAAGTCTAGTGTTTGTTTAGCAAATAATAGTTTCTCACTCCAATAATAGCGCAACTTATTTAAGGATTAAGAATTCCCTAATGTACCCAACACATTAGTACAGTTGCAGACAAAACAAACTTTGGGATGGAATGGAATGGAATGGAAATTTTGCTTCATTTTACAAACAGGAAAACCTTCAGTTGAATATAACTTCCATGTAAATAGAATACATTAGTTAGGATCAAAAAATTCAGCAAAGATGTGGAAAAATTTAACAACAACAAATCATTTATTACCAGTATCTTATCAACATTTCCTGATACTCCACCCAAGTTCAGCAAATAAACATTCTTGTCAAGTAACCATAGGGTTTAAACCAATATAAAACATGTCTTTGGCCATAAAGCAAAACTCAACATGTTAAAAATAATGATAACTATACAGAGTGGATTCTCCAAACCCAATGGAATCTGTTTACAAATAATAATAGAAAGCACATATTATGCTCTCCAGACATTTGGAAACGAATGTAATTCTAAATAATTCATAGGTCAAAGAGCAAGCCTCAGGGGAAATGGTTTAAAAATCATTGAACTGAGTGAAATTAAAAGCAACATAACAAAATTTATGTGACACAACTAAAGCAGTGCTGAGAGAGAAATTTATAGCACTAAATGAATAAACCTGAACACCGGAAATGTATCAAATCAATAATTCACATTTACAGTTCAAGAACTGATAGACCTCTAGTAAGATCATCAAAGAAACAAAAGACACAAAGAACATCTAGAATGAAATTTAGTTTGTCATCGCAAACTCATTAGATAGTAAAAGAATAAAAAGAAATGTTGTAAACTATTCTACATACATAAATTCAGCAAGATAAAATGTTAAACTAGATGGAATATAACAGCTTACTTTACAAATATGAACTACTGATTCATCCTCCATGAAGTAGAACATTCAAATAACCTTCTATTAAGAAAAATCATATTAATTATTTTTAAAATTTCCAAACAGAAATACACAGGCATAAGTAGCTCTGCTGGAGAATTCTACCAAGCACAGAAACAATTAGCACAAATTCTATATAATGTGATCAAGAAAAAAAAAAAGAGAGGTCACTTCCCAGCACATTGTATTAAGATGTTAGACTTTTACTATAATCACAAAAATGAGTACAAAAAAGAAAACAAGAGGCTAATATCCTTCATAACTATATACATAATTTCCTCAAGATTTTAATAAATCAAATTTGGGAATACATATTAAAATGTAAAACATGACAGAGATGAACTGTTTCTCTGAAATCCCAGATAGTTCAGTATTTGAAAAATCAGTTTACAAAGTCTACCTGCAAAATCACACGAAATAATGCAACTATCAGTGAATAAGGTACACTACCCATTTTAACCTTCTGATGTCCTCAAAATTTATAGTATTTGCATTTTGATGTCTGTGAAGTTTGAAAATTTCTTGGTCACTATTACTGTAAATATTCACTGGCCTCATCCTGTCTTTCATGGGTCCTAATTATACACACTATGGTTCTGGAAATAGTCCTATGATTCTTAGAAATTTCAACTTTTGTATTATTATTTCCTTTGTTACTTTGTTTTTAAATTTGTAAAATATTTGTATTAACAGACACTTCCATTCTGCTCATGAGCCCACGGAAGCATCCTTCATATCTGCAAAGGGTTAATTTTATTCTTTCTCTGTTTTTTTTTTTTATTGTAGTTTCTAATTCTTCACTTATATTATTCACCTGTTTTTACATCTTGTTTATAGTTTTTGTTGGATTCTTTAACATAGTTGTTATTTATTTTGAAAAATACTATTTTAATTTTATTTTTATTATGATTCATAATACATATTAATATTTCAAAATAACAAGATTCTAAATGCCATGTGCTACTCTTTTTTGCTGATTTCCCTCCACTTTCTGCTCCTCCTCATTCCCCTCTTTCCAGTTTCCTCCTCTTTCAGGCCATCTTCATTTCCCCACATAAGAGATAAAATGTGATACTGGTACTTTTATGACCGGCATATTTTGCTAAGTATCGTATCCTCCAGTCCTATCCATTTTCTCTAGGTGACTGAATATTGCTCTTCTGTGCAAGGCTTATTTCATATCTTGGTTATTATAAACAGTAGTGTAATAAACATGACCATGCACATTTGTTTGTGTTGTGGCTTCATTTAAGAAGAGGGATAACTGTATCATGCAATAATTTATGTTTTAGGTTTTTTCTTTTATTTCTTCAGGAAACTCCATACTCTTTTGTATATTAGCTGTACTAGTTTACATCCCTAACAATAGTAAATAAGAAATGGTGTTTGTTACTTTATGGTTATTTTCATAATAGTTATTTTATCTAGGATAAAAAACTAAGGATTGATTTTCATAATGGCCTTGATTTTCCAGTCTGATAACCCTGAGATCTTTGGGATGTGTGAATCTATTTCTGTTGCTTGCTTTGTTTCTTCAAATTGTTTTTCTTTTCTTTTATCACAACTTTAAAGTTTTGCTAAAGGTTGTAAATATATCAAACAATAGGCTTGGAGTTAAATAAACTTTAAAGTGAGAATCTTGATAATAGTTCAAATGTGTTTAATGTTTGCTACATAGTAGATTCTCAAGGTCTCAAATGCCTCTAGTGTACCTGATTTTATCTCACTTCTCATTTTGATTGCTCTTAAAAACTATTTCTTAGAAGAAAATTATCATTAAGCTTCTTTCAGCTCTAATTTAGTACCATCCTGAAGCTTATTGTGCTTGGAAGGTACGTGTGTGATAGGAGAAGCATTCTGTATGTCTAGATTGTCTCCATCACTAGTGGACAGCTGTACATAGGCTGGGATCTTCATAGTGTCTCTAATCTTGCCTTCCTGTGGCAGAAGGGTGCCAAGGATGGGTAATTTCCTTTCTTCTGTGTCTTTCTGTAATCCTCTGTTAAAGTTATTTTTCTTGGAGTGTTGTCCTTTGTATTGGAGAACACTCTGGAAATATTTGTGAATAGTCTCTTTCCTCCCCTGCCTGCCAAAAACACAAGGATTTTTCTTGGCTCTTTACTGTGAGAACCTGGTATTGTTCCTGGAGTTAAAGCCTATGAAAGTATGGGAGCCCCTAAGGCATTTACTGCTTTGAAACTAATGTGTAATCTGCTTCTAGATATTTACTGAAATTATCAGTTAAGTCTGTCAGTCTGTGACACTTGCAGCATTTTCTGCTGATAAGGCTGTTTCACTTTAATTTTTATAGTTACCATTCTCTGCAGATTTAGAAAGGTGGTCCGTCCTAAGCCTTCAATACTTTGATAAATCCAAGAAAAGCAATTGACTTTAATTCATTTAGATTTATTTTGTGTGTAATATGGGAGCCCTAGCTCCTGAATTCCGTACATATCAGAGCTAACAGTAGGAGTTTTGGACACTGATTTATAATAAAAAAAAAAAAAATAAAAAAAAAACAGAATTGGTGGAATTTTTCCCATCTTGATGAAAAGCACTACAAAAAAGGAAAAGACAACATAACTATATTTAAGATTTTACTTAATAGCTAAAGATTGAATATTCCTTGAGATTAGAGTGGGGCAAGAGAAAATGTTCTCACCATAAACCACTTACATACACAGTGCTTTAAGTTGTGCATTGTATTTGTTTGATTATGGCTTTGTGCTGTGGAATGTACTCAGGGTCCCACACCTCCACACCTACATGCTCTATCCCTGAGCTGCACTCCCAGTCCCTAAGGTCAAAAGTTCTAGTTGGTACAACAAGGCAATAAAAGAAAACTGAAATTTTCAGAAAGGAAGAAAATAATTCATCCATTTTTTAGATGTCATGATAACCTCAAGGAACCTACAAAAATTTTCCTAGAACTAATAAGTAACTGTAGCAAGGATACTGTGTAAGATAAATATAAAAATGTCAACTATATTTTCATAGACTAATAAGACTGTACAACCCTGACAGTCATGATGATATAATTTATTGATAAACTATGAAATTTGGTAAATTAAGTGTATTAAATATTCCCATGTATGATATTCTAATTTTATGATGAATTTATCAAGATATAACCAATTTGTAGGTCCAGTAGTGTCTGTAAGAGAACTATAGAGAGATGATGGTAAGATAATATGTGAGTAGAAGTATTAGAAATGTAGAGTATTGGATTTATTTGAGAGACAGCTGGGAGCAAGACCCAACAGACTAATGTGTGTTAGATGTGGAGAGTGGAGAAGTGATGCATGCAGGATTATTCAAAATTCTACAAGGACAGTAAGTGAGGTAAGATTTAAAAAATGTGAATTGAGTGATGGTGAGAATGTAGAGTGATTATCATTCACATTTAAAAGTCTATTGAATACATAAAATAAATAATTAACTGAAGGTTAAAGTTACATTGATAATTCATTTAAATTAATGAATTAAAAAAATGGAACATTTCTAGAGCTTTGGGAGTAGCTGGCTAAAATAACATAAGGAAGACTGTTTCTGAAGATAAGAAGACCAAGGATCACAAATTCAGAGGAAACCTGGATATCGTAAACATCAGGAGAAATGACAGAATGGAGCCATAGCTTATAGTGGAGAACAGACAACACAACTGCAAAAGCCTGCGTGAGGGCTGAGATGTTGAAAATAATAGAAATAATAACAGTTAGGGCTCAAGGATTGTTGAAGGTCACTAGGGGCATGTAGCTATGTGCACGGCATTGCTGGCTTTCTGGCTGAACAGTGAGTTAAGTTGGGCATGACAGAATAAACAGCATGTCAAGCAGTAAAATCCATTAGGAGAAGCTGAGGCAAAGATGAAGTGCCTGGCATAGATATCAAGGAAATAAGAAGCATATTTATGATAATGTATGTAATAATTTGTGAAATTTGGACTAGAGAGAGGAAATATATATGTTGTAGAAAATAAAAATAGATGATCTGTTGAGCCTGTATCACAGGAAAGATGTCAGAATGAATACAAGACTGATATCCTGACGTTAAATAACTGAAGGGAAGTAAGTCGAACAGCCATTCACTTTGCAATTTTTCCACAAGGATTCATTTAGTGTCTTTGTGTGAAGCACTTGTGAATAATATACCTGCATATTCTTCACAACGAGGGAAGTCTGCTTCAGGGTTGTAATTACTCTTTCTGGTATGTTACTAGATTAGAAGAACCCACATTCTGTCACAGGAATGGAGGAACGTTTTTATTTTGACTGAAGATGCAGAACTGTCCTTGATATTCAGCCAAAAGGCAACACTGACAAAGGCACAATAGTTTTCTGAACACTGATCTATCTCAAAGTCTTTTGAAAGTAGTCTGAATATAAATGCTATAAACTAATTGACTGAATAGTGGGTAGCGTATGGTTTCATCTTTTATATCCATTCTCAATTTTTTTACAAGTCTGTGTGAAAAAGAAATTAACATGTATTATGTTACCAGATCAAGATTTTACGTCATCCAGGGCTAGGTTCTAACCCCTTGTATTCAGCCATAAGCAGGGAGGTTTAAGTAGGGCATTTTAGCCAGTCTAAAGCAAAATAGATGGATTTAATTTGTCCTATAACTAAGCCCATGCTTATCTTAGTGAGGATGATACAGTTCCTTTGTCTCAGTTTCCAAAGGCTTTGTATATGACAACCTGAAAACTTTAATTTAGGTCAGAATCTTACATTTTTGGAGTAAAAACAAGGCCAAATGTTTTTCACCTCAGTGGAATTAGCATGAGATGTAGTAAATTAAATAAACTTTTGTTTACCAAGTATCTCCCTCATTGTATTTATTTTCTTGCAACGAAATAATGGTTACTCCGTATGTACCAATACAGACACAAAGGGATGTGTGGAAGATGTTACACTTTCAAGAAGAAGGCAAGGTAAAAGTCAAATATAAGCATACAATGAAATACTCATTGATAGTATGGAACAAAAGTGAAATCTAACATGCCAGTAGGACAACTTTAGTTTAATCTATTTTAAAATTAAACTGGGATTTCATTCATGGAACACTAAATCAGGACTAAATTTTTTATTAATAATTTAGTGCATATTTCCTTGGAAAATGATCCTCTAGTGACACTGAGAATTCGATTTCATTCTGATCAATTGTAAACAAATTGGAGTTATGTAATTTCCATTGAGTGTCTGTAAAGAACATTTTTATCTTTCTAATTCTGGAGTACAGGTGTATATTGTGTGAAAGTAACCGTACTGTACCACAAGTTTCATCAGAAGTGGAGTCCAAGCATGATAAAACAGTAAGATAAAGGAATCTTTACTTTTTTACACTGTAGAAAGCTAGACCAGGCTTGGTTTATTTATCCATCAAATAAACAGAAATAAAATAAGTTATTTAAGGTATTATTATCTATTCAAAGATGAATTTAATTCTAATCAATATCCTAACTGTACTACTCCAAGAGTTCTGTACTTTCTGAAGTAACCAATTCCAATCAAAGCTTGGGACCTTTCTTTTGCAAAATTCTATAATACTGGCTGTTGATAATGATATCTTTCAATAGTTTCATGATAGTAAAGTTTCATTCATTCTCTCCATTGGAATCTTATAGAAGCATTAAACTCTGGGAGCTTCAAATACTAAGAGAAACTATATAAACCCATGGTGAACTAGAACTCATGAAGTTCTGTCCTTAAAGTAGTGGATGGGAGCACTCTTTACCCTCCAGCTCCCTCTAATAGGAAGGCAAACATTTTGATGTCTTCCCTGAATTACTGAAACATGCAACAAAGAAAGTCTTTCTCTTACTCTCATTCTTAACAATTTCCAGGCCTTTATTTGGATTAGAACTGGGAAACAAGGTAATGCTTGCAGAACTGATAAAACTGTATCTTAGCAAGGGTTACACTGATCACTTCTCTTTAGAAGTTATGGGTACTAACTGTCTATAATTCTTATCTCATGGTTCTCGGTTTAAACTCTGGGGTAATATAGATGCACTCATAGAAAATTCTAGAATGTATACATACTTGAATCTAATGAGGGACCTATCAGTGGTGATTTACTTTTAAGTGACGGCTATATTTTGCCTTAGATACTTAAATACTTTTGACTTCATTAAGATATTTGACAGATGCTACTTTATTTGGTCACACATGGCTTAAGTTGCTCTATATTGAAAACCAGGAGCTCCCACATATTAGGCTTTTGTCACTGTTACTTTATCATTCTCTACATTCTAGTCCATTTTATTTTTGATTATTTTATTTTATTGCAAGCCCTTGGTAAGTTGCCCAGGCTGGCCTCATTGTTGTGATCCTCCTGCCGCAGCTTTCTGAGTGGCTGGGATTATGTGTGATACTGTGCCTGGTAGCACTGAGGAAAAAACCAGTTCAATAAATAGGAAAAATAAGATCTAAATCAAAGCTGTTCATTGCCAAATTTCAACCACTTTACACCATGTCCTGATACCAGATGACTGTCACTGAGAAAGCCATCAGTGGAGAGTATTCTATGAAAGTCCAGGTGCAGGAGATGGAAAACAGGGCTGACTGTCACCCGACATTGAAGACCAGGTGAAATATCAAAGACAAAGGAAAACACCCATGCTAGTTTCCTCTGGTTAGTGAATTTATCTCAAATTTGTTTTGCAGTTGTCATCAGGATCTGGGACGGTAATGATGGAACCTCACACTTGTTTAGGAAGGAATGGTATCTGGGTGCAGCTACCATTGTAACAAGCATTGTGTAAATTACATCTCAGGTTTTTTCTTTATTGTTAGTGATATTTGTAATACATAATGATCACACTTTTCATCGGTAGTTGGTATTTGTGTATGACACACCTTCATTCTTTTATGTCCCCTTTCCCTGCCCTTCACTTTTTAGATCTCTTCCCATTGTAAAAGATGTGTTTCTCATTTCTGAGTGTCTATTTTTTACTTTGCTCACTATATATACGGTGGGTTTCTTATATAAGAAAAACCAGGTGATATTTATGCTTGTACATCTTATTTATTTCACTTAACCACATAAAAGCCAACAGATGAAGACATAAAAACTTGTGGAGCTTTTCCTTTGTATTTCTATCACTTTTTAAAACTTTTTAAAAATTTTATTAGTACATGTTTGAAGTTCTTGTATTTTCCAGTCATCTTGTGGGGTAGATACATACACAAATTATGGCTTGTTTCTTTCATTAATCCTCTTCCCATTACTTCTCTCTCCCTTCTTTTTCCTCCAATTTCCCTACACTGATTTTTATTCTTGTTGCTATTATTAATATTAGCTCATATTCCAGCTACAGTGTTTACATTCATCAGATTCCTGAGCATGGCTTATCTTTATTCTACTTATTTACTTCCTCATCTCTTCTTATTGTTTCTTTGGTTCTGTGTTTCAAGGGATCCACCTTCTGGTCTCCTTCAATCCATCTGTTATAATTCTCTTTGTTTGTACGTCACCTTACTTAAATGAGAGATACTAGATGATATTTAAATTGTGTGTCTGATTTATTTCATTCAACCTATTTTCCAGGTGCACCCATTTTCCTACAAAGGTGTCAAATTTGTCATTCTTTATAGTATTTGTTATTCTTTGTAGTATTTGTCATTCTTTATAGTATTCATATATATAACACATTTTCTTTATCAAGTCATCTGCTGATGGGTTCCTTGGTTATTTTTCTCTAATTACTGAGACAAAATACCCACAACCCTAAATTAAGCAAGGAAGGATTATTCAGATCACTGTTTGTGGAAGTTTCAGCTCATAATCGGCTGGTTCCAAGGCAGGGTGGTGGCACCAGGACATCATTTCAAGGTGGCAGAAGACAGCAAAGCAACAAGAGTAAAAGAGTAAAAGCAAGCCTCTTTTCTTCCTGTGTACTGTAAGCAGGCTATGCCCTAAGTATCTCTGTACCCTCCATGCGCCCATTTTCACGCCCTCCTTTTGCACAGGCTGAGGATGTTTACAAAGCAAGCACCCAGGCCCCTACTGAGTCACTTAGTTAAATTTCTGACCTTCTCAAATTGACACATCTGACAATATTCTACGCCTGCCCAGGGATCCAGAGCTGCTGAGCAGTTTAACTTCTAGACTTCTCAAGTTGACACAGTGTATCAGCCATAACAATGGGTACACATCCTGCTTCCAGGATTTAACTATTATGAATTGTGCTGCTATAAACAATGATATTCAAACCTCACTGTGGTATGTTCTCTTAATCGCTTTGGGATAGATATGTAGCAGGGGTGAAACTGTGTCATATGGAATTTCTAATTTCAAAACTTCAAGAAATCTTCATACTGATTTGCACAGTGATTGTACCAGTACACAATCCCAACAACTATGCAGGAAGGTTCCTTTTTCACCACAGCCACCCTAGCATCTGTTACTGTTTGTCCTAATGCTTGCTGTTCTTTCTGGAGTAAGACGAAATCTTGCATTGTTTTAATTGGAATTTCTCTAACAACCAGAGATGTGTTCACACATATTTGTTGGTCATTTTTTCTTCTTTCTATTAGTCTATCCATTTCTCTAGCCCATATCTTTTTTAAAAAATTGTTTTAAAAAGAAAAAAAATAAAATAACCATAAAACAGTTTCAAAACAGGATTATAGGAGAGTTGCGTGGTTAAAATATTGCATACTGCTATATTTGTAGTAGTTCTTTAGAGTACAAGATATTGGCACAACAGCTTTTTCAAAAAATATCCATTCTAGTCCATTTCTTGTCTGAGCCTTTAATTTTAGGTGGTTTAATTTTTTTTTTTTTTTTTTAGTCTGGGCCAAGGATTTAGCTAAGAGGTTAAATGCCTGCTTGGTAAGAAGGTCATGAGTTAGATCCCCCGTAACAAACAAACAAACAAAAACAGTTCTTTGTTACACAGAAACTTCTTAATCTGATAAAATACAATTTGTTGACTCTTGTCACTGTTTCTTGTGCAATTGTGGTTCTATTTAAAAAATCTTCCCTTACACTGACAATCTTCAAGTGTTGTAATTGTCTTAACTTCCAGTAGGTTTGTTTCTGTTTTGATCTATTTTTATTTTAATTTAGTATATAGTGACAGACACAAGCAGAGTTTCAATCTTCTGCTAAGAGATAACCAATTTCCCAGCACTACTTATTGAATAGGCTGTTTTTTTCTCCAACATTATTTTTTGAAGCTTTTGCAAAGATCACAGAGCTGGATGTGTCTGTATCTTCTATACTGTTTCATCCATGTATCTGGTTTTATTCCAATACCAGGCTGTTTTTATTACTACTGATTTTTATTATACCTTTGGTCAGACATTTTAAAGTCTCCTGATTTTCTCTTGCTGCCCAAAATTGCCTTTGCTATTCTAAATCTCTTTTAGTTCCATACAAATTTCAGCATTGTTTCTTCTAGTTCTATAAATGATGCTGTTGGCATTTTGATTGGGGCTACACTGGATCTGTACAACAGTATTGGACATAGGGCCATTTTTATGTTACAGTACTGCTTCTGCCTACCCAGGAGCAACAGATACCTTTGATTTTCTGAAGTCCTCTTCAATTTCCTTTTCCAGAGTACTGCCGAACTCTGTTACATGCATACCTAAGGGATGGCTTGAATATTGTCAAGGTTTCTATGATAAACAATGACAGTTTTTCCATATTTACATCTATGACATAGTGATTGTTTTTAATCTATATAATGTTTTTTATATTTTTTGGAAGAGAATAAAACCCAACAATACAAAACAAAATAGAACCAATCAAAACAAAGTAGTGAAAGTGGTACATAACTTCAAATCAGGACAACAGGAAATCAACAATGGCTGTGATAATATACCTTGTTATCTTCACAATAGTTGTCAATTTCCTCAGACATAGTACAATTGAATAAAACAAAACAGAATAAAATCAACCAAAAGAAGTATCAAATAAAACAAAACAATAAAATGAAACAAATTAAAACACTGAGACTAATATTTGATTTAAACAAGAAGACAGGAGAAAATCCCTATATTTGCCATACTGTGTCCTGTCATCTTCCTAATGCTTAGACTACCATTCTTAGTCCTGCAAAGTAAAGTCAAACAATATAAGCATTTAGTAGCTTTTGTACCTCGGTTGCTGTCAACTCAGCCTGTCCTCAAACCAGTCAGTTGCTGGGATGGAGGAGAGGTTTGAGTCTCAGGCCTAATGCTGGTTGGCTGGCAGGAAAGGCAATTTGGCTTCTCTCACCCCGGGCCTTGTTACAGGAAGATCAAACCAGCTTCTTGATGTGTTCTTCCCAGACCAGGCATGGCCTTTGTTGACTCAGGGGAACAGAGCACTACCTTCTCTTTTCCTGGGCACCATGTGGTCTGTAGTTTTAAGTAATTAGAAATAATACACGTTTTAGGAAAAAAAGTAACAAAAGCAATAATTTTTTAAAAATTATTTTCAAATTATGATATGTTGACATTGACTAAATAGCTCTTAAAATATATTCAATGATTCCCATTATATTTTACATGATTGAAACAAACTATTTGAAATTTTGTGTTCCAAACAGGCTTGTTGCACATTTATAATCCCAGCACTCTGAGAGACTCAAGCAGGACAATTAAAGGATTTTGTGTAACTGGCAAATTTAGTGACTTAGTGAGAATAATAATAATAATAATAACACCAACAAAAACAATATCAAAGGGCTAGAGATGTAGCTCAATTCAACACCTTTGGTTCAATCTCCAGTACAATCAAAAGAAAGAAAAACTCACATGTGCCTTAACCTTTATCATTAGACACAAAACATAAGTTAAAACAATCACACACATTTCCAATCTTAATTTTTGCAATGCAACATAATAAATGTATTTTATAAACATCCTGAGGTTTAAACGTGGAGCTAATACCACCAAGCTTTTGTAAGATTCTTGAGCTGAATGTGAAATTTATTGCATAAAAAAGAAAGCAACAACTAAGGGTATGCTAAAGCTCACATAAAAAGGGGAAAATTAAGAATATCATATTATTGAGAAGAATATCATATTATTATCATCCATCTATAAAACTCTGTAATGACAGTGTTATGTTAGAAAGAGTCAGTAATCAATGCACACAACATATCTTGTTTGAATTACAGGCTTATTAATGTTCTGTGATAAAAGCACTGATTGTTATCCTAATGTGAAAAATAGTGAAACACCATTGTATATTTCCCTCTGTCTGAGCACCGTATTTCACTAGGAGTAAAGGGAGTTCAGGTGCGTTCCTGGCAGTAAGCAAAATACCCAGTCCTCTCTGGAAACAGAGGCCATAGCTGCATCTACCTAGGTTTTATCCAAAGATGGCAATTTATTATATTACAATACAATTGTCTCTATTCACATTTTAAGTCATTCCAAAGAAATTAACAGCTATGCAAACATTTTGGGAAATTGAACAGTTGGTGCTTTGAATGATCGCTTGTAATCTTTCTCATTTGTTTCTCATCTGTGATCTCAATCCCATACCTCAGGCATGACAGCAAACTTTCTTTTAACCTCTGGACTTTTCTCCTAAAGTTTCTGACTTAATTGTGTCTCATCCTGTCTCAAATAATAATCTCTATTTTAAATTTTGTTACATGGAACTTTAACAGGACATTGACCTTTTCTGTGCCCAGGCCTGGACACTATTTCCACCCTCCCTTAGCACTGTGAAACAGCATAATATACTATGTAGGAGCTGCTTCAGAATTTCTCTAAGGATAGTGTTACTTAGGTTCACTGAATCTTCAACCATTTAACACGTTTATATGTTGTTTGACTATATAAGTGTTTTATATAGACATTAGCTCTGATAGTTCTGAAAGAAGTACCCACATTTCTGTAAATGTGTGTAGACACGCACTCCTATATGCATATGGTAATATTTTATGATCCTGAATTCCTGTTGGATTGTTACCTTGAGATGAAAGACAATTATTGCTTAATATGTCATCCCAAAGCAATTGAATAATAATGGTTTCCTTCAACACATAACATTTCTAAATTTCAATTGAAAAGTTGTAAAAATAATTACCCTTTTATGAAACATGTAATGTTGTTCTTGATGGTATAATTAGCATTCTTAGATAAATATTGCTAATTTTTTATTCCTTTTTTGGCTAGATATAAACAGACTTATGTTGTAATGGGTTTAGCAGGAGAAATCAATTAGCTATTCCTTTCTTCCCAATACTTCCAAGTGCAAAAGTTTTTTTTTTTTTTTTTAATTTACTTTTGATCAGGTTGTTCCAATCCTGTGCCACAGTCTATGACCTGTTAGGAGATGAACTACACAGTTGGAAGCCAGTGAAAGTCAAATGAGTGAAACTTTCTCTGTGTAATTGTTCCCCATTGCTCTGTTGTCTGCCTAAATTCTGCTTCCTATCAGGTCAGTGGAGGTCTTAGATTCTTTCACCAGCACAAACCCTACTGCGAATTGTGCATGGGCTGGATTTGGGTTGCCCACTCTTTATTAGAAACTAGTGCTTGGTGATCTCATGTGGAACTGTGGCAATGATGCTTGCACTGAGGAGTGGCTACAAATGCAGATTGACTTTAACTGAGCGGTGTGAATATACAGATCGTAATAACTGCATTACTTGCAGGCTCCTAACAAAATCCTGTGATGAGTGGCAAGTGACTTGCTACATCTGGTGTCAGACTTTATAGTGGCAAATGTATTGATGCACTTAAATTAGTGGCTTCATCTGGAGACAGGCTTTATATCAGAATCTAACACTTATTTTAGCCCTTATGTGGCCGCCATTATTTTATTTACCACTTCTGATCATGCCTCTTTCCCATACTGCGCATTTTTCTCAGGCAAAGTTTTGGTAAGTCCACAATCTAACCTTAGCCAAAATAAGTATAATGACACTAGAGTATGCTTTTGAAGAAATGAATGACTCAAAATGAGACAGAATAAGATTCTAATACTTTCACCAAAAAAAGATGCCTCATTTAAAGGAAAATACCAAAACTTATAGTTAAATATAGATGCATTGCAATGGGTGATTCACATTCTGCAAGCCTACATTCTGTAATATGTGGCAACTGGCTATCCAACAAAACCATAAAACCTTCAAAACTGATTTGTTCCGTGGGGACCAGGCATCCTGCATTACAAAACAGATCTTTTAAAAAGAAGAAGGAAAAAAGTGTGTGTGTGTGTGTGTGTGTGTGTGTGTGTGTGCCATTTGTACTTCATCTGAGAAGTGTTTACTTATTTCAGATGCTCATTTTTGGATTGGGTATTTAATTTTGGGGGGATCTGATGTTTTCAATTTCTTCTTGTATTCCAGATAATAGTCCTTTGTCTAAGGAGCAGTGGACAAAATGTTTCCTACATTGAGTTGCCTCTTCACTCTGTTGGTGGTTTCTTTTGCTGTGTAAAAAAGTTTTACTAATTCAAGATACCAGTTGTTGATTCTTGTGATAGTTCCTGTGCTATTGGGGTTTTGTTGATAAAGACTTTGCCTATAGCAGTATCTTCAAGTTCTAGCTTGTTCCACTGATCCTCAGGTCTGTTTTTTTGCTTGTACCACGTGGTTCTTATCACAGATGATTTGAGGTATAATTTCAAGTCTGAAATTGTCATGCTCTCTGTCTTGCCTTTGTTGCCAACAACTGTTTTGCTATTTAAATACTCTTCTGATTCAAAATAAACTTAGGATTATTTTCTCTAATCTTCTATTATATGATTTTGGAATTTTGGTTGAGATTGCACTGAATCTTTATCACAATTTTGGAAGAATGGCCATTTTCACTGTACTGGTTATTCCTACCCAAGAACAAAACACACCTATTTCTTGATAGCCTTTCAATCTCATTTTTCAGAGGACAGTAGTCTTCTAAGTACAAGACTCTTACTTTTTGTTATGGATTAAAAACTAGTGGTCAACTTAACACCAGATAAATTATATCAGCATGGTGCAGAGTGTAGATGGCCCACCTGAGGAAAGTTACCAGCATAAATACAGACATGGAGAAGAGCTAGGCATTGTGGTTTTCTCTAAGTGCTGCTTTTCAAACCATTGAGTCTCCTGGAGGAGCTCATCACGACTGGTGTCCCCAATATGAGTTCAGCCATTATCATTAGAGAAGCTCAGGACCTTGTAGGTGAGAGTGGCTGTGGTTCACTTTGGGGGAATTTTGGTCCTTAAATTGAGCATCACTTCCTGGCTCCAGAAGGGAAGACATGTGCTGTTTAATCTCCAGGAGAAACTTGCCACACTGTCTTTCTGGCATGTACTCCACAGCTCTTGTCATCAGAAGAGCTCAGGACCTCCATGTCACTGAGGATGGCTATGGTACTATTCAGGGTAGCCCTGGTCCTTATTTTGAGTGTGACTTCTCAGCTCTAGTGTAGAATCCTCAACCTACCAGCACAGCTCCTTCAGATTACCGGCATAGACCTTCTAGCTCCCTCTGCTGACCTTTGGGCCTTCCCAGCACAGATCCATAAATAGGCTTGCATGAGCCCTTCTCATGGGCTCTACACCTCTTGTTGGCGTTGTGGGAGGCATTGTAATCTAGAATCATTGGGCTTTAGTGCATTGCTATGGGATCTAGGCGTTTGGCTGAATATTCTGGGTCTTTAGTGTTGTAGAAAGATTTCTTGCACCTTCTTTTGTTTAACTCTGGGTGATCATCATAAAATAATATTATAAATTCTTTAAAGTTTTTTTTATTTTAAAGAGATTAAGACAAAAGAGGACATAACAAAGCAGATCAGATCAGAATAATGCAAGTAACACAGCATTTTACCACAAGACAAACCATAATTAACTGTAACTATCATAATGTCTCTTTCCTTGAAATAGTTGAGCATAGCTTCTTATATGATAGTATCAAGCATAACAAAACAGTGTAAAACCATTCAAGAGAATGAAAGAATTACAGGATTTCAGAATCAAATAGCAGAAAATGAACAATGGCTACTATATTATCACCTTTCCCATAGAAAATTTGTTTATATTATAACACATAATAATATCCAATAAGATATAACTGGATAGAACCAAAGGCAACAGTAAAACAAAAGCATAGTAGGACTTAAGAGTAAGAAATCAACTAAATCAACTCTGGTTATTCTAATGTCTTCTTTTCTTTAAAATAGCTGTTTACACAAACATAGATAATAAAATCAAACAAACTAGGATAAAACCATTCCAACTAATGAATGCAGACATTATAAGGCTTGAGGGCAATGTAATGGGGGATCACGATTACTATAAACTATTTATGTACTCTTACCATTTCTTACACTAGGGAGACTATAGGGTATTTATACGTGTGAGTTTGATTTATTTCATTTATGAGTATGGTCTCAATTTGTGTCCATTTATTTATAAATATATCAATATGATCATTCTTTATAGCTGAGTAGTATTCCATTGTAAAAAATATCCTGCTATTTTTTATTTATTTTTCCCTTAATTTAAAAGACAAGAATAAAAAAACAAGAAAAAGAAAATTGAGATAAAAGAGGGCATAACAACACAACAGCACAGGTCAGAACATAATAATTTAAGCAACATAGTGTTTCACCACAAGATATCCCGACATAACATTAGTTACCATAGTGTCTGTTTCCTTGAAATATTGGAGTGTAATTTCATATACTGTAGCATCAAGCATATCAAGACAATGGAAAACCATCCAAGAGAATGACAGTATTACAGGGTATTTAGAACCAGCTACCAGAAAATGAACAATGGTTTCTACATTATCTCCTCATCTATAAAAGTTTTTGTTTATACTATCACATATAATAAAATCCAATAAGATGCAATATGATAAAAGCAATGGAGACAGAAGAACAACAGTTTGATGGGACTTAAATACAAGATGATAGTAAACCAGCACTAGCTATTATGATGTCTGGTTTTCTCCAAAATAGTTGTTCATACCATCACAGACAATCAAATCAAACAGCCCAGAACAAAACGATTACATTTAATGGGTGAAAACATAAGGCTTCAAAGCAATATAATGGGGAATCATGATTATCACATACTTTTATGTATTGTTATCATTTCTTACACTAGAGAAACTATTTGGTATTCATAAATGTGGGTTTGATTTATTTCGCTAATGAGTATGGTCTCAAACTGCACCTATCTATTTATAAATATCTCAGTGTGATATTTCTTTATAGCTGAGTAGCACTCCATTGTGTAAAAATACTACAGCATTTTTATCCATTCCTCAGTTGGTGGACACTTAGGTTGTTTCCAATATCTGGCTATTACAAATTGTGCTGCTATAAACATGGGTGTACATATATCACTGTGGTAGGATGCTTTCAGTTCTTCTGGGAATATGCCTAGAAGTGGAATAGTTGGAACAAATGGGAATTCCAATCCCAACTTTTTGATAAATCTCCAGATAGACTTCCACAATTGTTGCACCAGTCTATACTCCCACCAACAGTGCGGGAGGGTTCCTTTTTACTCACAGCCTCTCCAGCATTAGTTGTTGGTGGTTTTCTTCTTCCTGACCATTATTTCAGGAGTGAGATGGAATCTCGGTGTGGTTTTAATTTGCATTTATCTAATCAGTAGTGATGATGAACATTTTCTCATGTATCTATTTGCCATTTGTATTTCTTCATCTGAGAACTGTGTATTCATCTCAGATGCCCTTTTCTGGATTGGATCTTTGACTTTGGGAATCTGATTTTTTAACTTTTTTATATCTTTTAGACAGAAGTCCCTTTTCTGAGGGACAGTTCACTAAATTTTTTTCCCAGTTTGTGGGTTTACTTTTCACTCTGCTGGAAATTTCTTTTGACATGCAGAAACTTTTTAATAAGATGTGATCCTAATTATTGATTCTGGAAAGTATTTCCCGTGCGGTTTGAGACCTGTTCATGAATTCTCTACCTACCAAAATGTCTTCAAAGTTTTTACCCAATTTTCTTCCAATACATTTACTTTCTGTTTGAATATTCAAATCTTTGATCCATTTAGATTTTAGCTTAGTACGTGGTGATAGGCATGAGTCTAGTTTTAGTTTTCAGCATATGGAGAGACAGTTATTCCAGCACCATTTATAAAGAGACTGTCCTTCTTCCAGTGAACATGTTTGGCCCCTTTATCAAAGATAAGTTGGTTGAGTGTGTTTGTAGTTGTGGTTGTATCTTCTAATCTATTCCATTGATCATCAGTTCTGTTTTGAATCTAGTACCATGTTGATTTTACTACAGTTGCCTTGTAGTATAATTTCAAGTCAGGGATTGTGATGCCTCCTGCGTTCCCTTCACTGCTTTGAACTGTCTTTGATATACTAGGTCTCTTCTAACTCCAGATGAATTTTAGGAGTGATTTCTCTAGATCTATGAGGTATGTTGATGGTATTTTTATTGGGATTGTATTGAATCTGTATAAGAGTTTTGGGAGAATGGCCATTTTCACAATTTTTACTCTTCCTATCCATTAGCAAGTGATGTCTTTCCACTTTCTGAGAAATTCTTCAATTTCTTTTTCAGTGCATTATAATTTTACTTGTATAATTTTACTTGTATATATTTTCGTGAGAGTAGTTCCTATTATTTCATTTTTTTATTACTAGTTTTAAGGGTGTGGCTTCTCTTATTTCTCTCTCTGTCACCTTGTTGTTAGTACATAGCAATGCTATTAATTTTTGAGTATTGATTTTATATCCAGCTACATTGCTGAATTTATTTATTATATATCAGAGTCTTTAAATTGAGTTTTGGGGTCTTTTATGTAGGGAGTATCATGTAATCTGAAAACAATGATATTTTTTAGCTTCTCCTTTTCCTATCTTTGCCCCTTTTATTTCTCTCTCTTGTCTAATTGCTTTAGCTAGTATTTCCAGTACTATATTAAATAGGAACGGTGGTAAAGGACATCCTTGTCTTGTGCCTGATTTTAAAGTAAAGACCTTCAATTTTGGGCCATTTATTATGATACTGCCTGTTGGTTTGTCATAGATAGCCTTTATTATATTGAGGTAAAGATCATTTATTCCAATTTTCTGTAAAGTACTTATCATAAACGAATGTTGGACCTTATCAAAATCTTTTTCTACATCTATAGAAATGATCATGTGATTCTTAATTTTAGTTTTACTGATATGGTGGATTATATTTATTGATTTACATATGTTGAATCATCCCTGCATGCCTGGGATGAGTCCCACTTGGTTATTGTGCATAATCTTCTTGATGATTTGCTGCATTCTATTTGCCAATATTTTATTGAGGATTTTTGCATCTGTGTTCATTAGATAGACTGGTCTGTAGTTCTCCTTTTTAGTTTGGTCTTTCTCAGATTTTGGTTCTAGAGAAATATTTGCTTCCAGAAATGACTTAGGAAGGATTACTTCCCTTTCAATTTCATGGAAGAGTTTGAGTAGTGTCAGCATTAAGTCTTCTTTGTACTTCTTGGAGAATTCTGCAGTGAATCTGTCTGAGCTCTTCTTTGTAGGTAGGGGCTAAATTATGTTTTCAATTTCATTAATAGAGATTGGATTTTTCAGCAGTTTTACATCTTCTTGATCCAGCTTTGGTACTTCATATGTTTCTAGGAATCTTTCCATTTCTTCTGTGTTATGGAACCTGAGAATAGAGGTTTTTGAAATAGGTGTTGATGATCTTCTGTATTTCCACAAAGTGTGTAGTGATTTCGCCTTTTTCATTTCTTATTGCATGAATTTGAGATTTTCTCCCTTTTGTTAAATAAGGTTGGCTAGGGGATTATCAATTTTATTTATTCTTTCAAAGAACCAATTCTTTGATTCGTTGATTCTTTGGAATGTTTTCTTAGCCTCAATTGCATTAACTTCTGCTCAGATTTTTATAATTTCCTCTCTTTTTGTGTCTTTGGGCTTGACTTACTCTTCATCTTCTAGATATCTGAGATGTAACATCAGGTTGTTTATTTGTATTCATTCTGTTTTCCTGACATGGGAACTCAGTGCAATAAATTTTCCTGTGAGGACAGCTTTTATTGCATCCCATAGATTCCGGTAAGTTGTATTTGTATTTTCTTTTGCTTGTAAGTTTTGTTTAATTTCCTCTTTAAATTCTCCTGTGACACACTGATTACTTAATCATGTGTTATTTAGTTTCCATGTGTTTGTGGTACTTTTGCCATATCTTTTATCATTAATTTCCAATTTCATGGCATTATGATCTGATAACATGTAAGAGATAATTTCAAATCCTTTGCCTTTATTTAAATATGCTCTGTGAGCTAATATATGGTCTATTTTAGAGAATGACCCATGTACTGATGAGAAGTATGTGTATTCTGGTGTTGTTCGGTGGATTCTGTGCATGTCTATCACTCTGTATATGTCTATCAAGTCTTTTTGTTCACAGGCATGATTCAGTTCTGTTATTTCTTTGCTGATTTTCTGTCTGATTGATCTACCCTTGTGTCACGGGTGTGTTAAGGTTTTCTGTTATAATTATGTTACTCATAATTTTGGTTTTTCATTTTTGTTAATACTTGTTTTATATAACTGGGTGCTCTGGAATTGGATGCATATATATTTAAGATTGTTATCTCTTCCTCTTGAAGTTTTCCCCTAACCAGTATGTAATGACCTTCTTTATTTCTTCTGATTGTTATTGGTGTGAAGTTCACATTGTCTGCAAACAAAATAGCTAACCTCACATTTTTGGGGGGGTTCCCTTTGCATGAAATATTGTTTTCCATCCTTTGACTTGATCTGAGTGTATCCTTTTAGTTTAGATGAGTTTCCTCTGAACAGCATATAGTTATTTTGTTTTTTGATGCATTCTGCCAGTCTGTTTCTATTAATTGGTGCATTGACTCCATTTACATTAATGTTTATAACTGTTAAATGCTGGTTTATTGTTGATGTGTTATCTTTCTGCTATTGCATCTTTATCCTTCTGCTCTGGTTAATTGTCTGCTTTGCTTAGTGGTTTTTCCTAAGTGTATCTAAACCGTCTTTCAGTATTCTTTGCAGGTTTGGCTTGGTGATCATGAAGTTCTTCAGCTGTTCTTTGTCATGGAAGTATCTTATTTCTCTATCCATTTTGAAGGACAGTTTTGCAGGGTACATTAGTCTAGGTTGAAAATCATTTTCCTTTAGGATCGGAAATACTTCACACCATGCTCTTCTTGACTTCATTGTTTGTGTTGAGAAGTCTGCTGTAATTCTGATAGGCTTTCCTTATAGGTGATCTGTCTTTTCTCTCTGACAGCTTTCAGAATTCTTTTCTTTTGTTGGATTTCTGGGATGGTGATTATTATATGTCTGGGTGTAGTTTTATTTTGATTATGGCCTTTTGGAGTTCTATATGCTTCACTAATCCTAATGTCAGTTTCCATTCTCTTGTTTGTGAAATTTTCAGCTATGACTTCTGTGAATAGCCTTTTGATATCATTTGTGCTGTTCCCTTCTTTTTCATGTATCCCTATTAAGCTTGTGTTGTTTTTCTTTGCATCATCTTGCAGCTGTTGAATTGTTATTTCCTGATTCTTTGTTTTTTTAAAAAAGATCTTTCCTGTTCAATGGCTGCAATCTTGTCTTCAAAGTCTGAAATTCTATCTTCACTTTTTGTTTAATTCAGTTTTGACAACTTTCAATGGAATTTTTTATTTCCTGTATATATCTTTGAATCTGCTTCATGCATTCTTTATTAAATTCTTCATCCAGGGATTCTATCTTTTTGTTTTGTTCCTCTAATTTTTTAACTGTTCTTCTTTAGATGTGTTCAGCACTTATCACTTTTTCATTTCTTCTTTTACCTGGGAGATTATGTCTAGTCTGAAAACCTTTAAAGCTTCCTGGAATTGCTTCTTCATTTCACTTGCTAGTATGTCAGGTATTTCAGGTGTATGGCATATATGTTCTTCTTTGTACATGGCTCTTAGGGTTTCTTGGAATGGGCTGGAGGTTTGAGATTGCATTTAGGTCTTTTGCTTTGTCATTTTCTTATATTTCTATGTTTCAAGTGTTTTTCTAAGGCTTCCCTTGAATGTGTTGGAAATTGTCTCCTCTGCCTTAGACTCCTGGGACTGAATGGAGGTTGCCAAGCCTGGTCCAGTCAGGCCTTCACATTCTCCTGTGCCACCTTCAGTGTTCCAGGTAGCTGGGCAGGCACCTAATCACTGTGGATGATGGGTTAAAGCTCTCCTCAGGCAAAGACCAATGCCCTGGAACTCACTTCACCTGCTCTCAACTCCGTAAATTGAAGAAGTTCACTGGGCGTAATCTACTCAGGCTGCAAATCCTCCCAAGGCTAGTCTAGTGTGACTGGGCACTGGGCTCCTCCTTGAGCTCTGGGAGTGATGATCTTAATACAGTTCCCTGGGCTCAATTTGGCATGTGGACTCACTTGCCAGCTGAATTTCCCCATAATATTATAAATTCTGTGTCCTGGTTCTAATTGTTCTTCTCATAACCCCTGACTACAACACTTTCTTTGTTAGATTGATTTCTAGGTTTTTCATTTTTGTGTGAAATTTTAAAAGGTATTGTTTTCTTAATTTCTATTCCAGTGAATTTTTTATTCATATACAGGAAAGCTACTGATTTTTGAGTGTTGTGTTTGTATTCATCTCATACTACTGAATTTGTTTATTAAATCTAGTAATCTTTTGGTGGAATTTTTTGAGTCTTCTAGGTAGAATGTCTTCCTCAAGTAATGATAATTTAAATTCTTCCTTTGCTATTCCTTTTCTTATTATTTCTTTCGTTTTTCTAATTGGTCTGGATATTATTTCTGGACTATATTGAATAAGAGTGGTGACTGTGGCCGTCCTTGTCTGTTCCTGATTTTAGAGTAAAAGTTTTCAGTTTTTGTCCATTTAGTGTGATGTTGACTATTGCTTTGTCATAGATAGCTCTCATCAGATTGAGATAAAGACTATACCAGTTTTCTGTAGAATTTTTTATTATGAATATGTGTTAGACTTTAAGTGCTTTTTCTGTGTATTGAGATAATCATATGGTTTTTGTCCTTGGCTCTATTAATATGGTGTGTTATTTATTGATTTGCATGTGTTGAACCATCCCTGCATAGGATGAATCCTATATTCAACATTACTGGTCATTCAACATGCAAATTAAACAATACTGAGATTCTGTCTCAACCCAGTAAAACAACTATCATCAAGAAATCAACCAATAACAAATGTGGGCAGAACTGCTACGAAAAATAAAACCTTTTTTACTGTTCATGGATGTGTAGCCAGGGGAAGGACTATGGAAATCAGTATGGAAATTCCTCAAAAAACTAAGACCAGAGGTCCCACTCAATCCCACTAGTCCCCTTCTTGGTACCTTCCTGAAAAAAATTAAAAGCATTGTACAACCACAATATTTGAACATCCGTATTCATAGTGGCACAGTTTTTAATAACTAAATGTTGGAAACAGTCCAAATGTTCACCAAATGATGAATTGGTACAGAAGATGTGACCTTTTATACCATAGATTACTACTCTGCCATATGGAAGGATAAGTTTGAGATGTTTCTAAGTAAATCGATGCACCTTGAGACCATACTCTTAAGTGAAATTAAACACACATACTTGTGTAAAAACTGCATTGTTTCTCTGGTATGAGAAACTGAAAGAGTAAATTAGGACCCAAATGCATACTAGACATTTTGAAATAGGAAAAAAATGTTCAACTGGGAAAGAAATAAATATGGGGAGGAGGAAAAGGAAAATAGGGAAAAGAAAAAAAAGAGAAAAGAAAGAAAAAAGGAATCAAATCTTTTCTAAATGAGGGGAAGGACAGTTAAAGGGAGGGTAGGTGAAGGCTCAAAACAAGAATCAAGTTATATCATGTCCAAATGCAAATTCCCTATAATGAATGTGATCATTATATGCACCTAAACTTAATTAATTTAAAAGGTTAATTAAAATTTAATTTAATTAAGTTTACCAGTAAACTTAATTAATTTAAAAAATAACAATTTTTCAGTAATTTTGAGTTTTGAGGGGTACTTGAGATTTCTTCCCAAAACACAGTCTGATAGCACATTTCAGCAAGATACAAAATGAGGCAGAAAACTTGCTTGTTTGTATAAATCTAAGTATAAAATATTTATAAAAATGAGTGCTAGAAGAAATTACAAAGCCTCTTACAAAAGCTTTAAAGCATGTAGCTCTAGAGAAAACAAGTTAATATTCAATATATATATATATATATATATAAATTGCTTACTAAAAATCTATATAAAATACAAAATTTGAGCATGAAATAATGAATTAAATATCTAACATCCTCAATATTTTTCACTAGACTCTGTAATCCAACATTCAAGATCATGGTACGTGATTTTGTCTTATGGGATAGTGCTATGAAAAAAGAACAAACACAAAATTCACAGTGTAAGGGACAAAGAAGGAATACATCCGATGAAAAGCAGACCATCTGGGTCAAAAGTTGTATTGGTGAACACGATGACTGGTTTCTAGGAAAGTCCAATAAATATCTTTCTCATTCTGTTTCTCAGTTCAGAGTTATTTGAATGTTGAGCAAACAGCTACCAAGAATGATAATATTAGTTTTATTACAGATAAAAGTTGACATAGCTAAACAGTGATTATATCTGAACCTTAATAAACTTGTTAGCAAAAAATAATGGGAGATATCCAACTAGAATACTCTACCATAGATTTTGCCTTGCACGAATGGTCTTCCTGGGACAAACGACTTTGAATATTGCAACCAGCATACAAATGGGCTGACCTAAACGTTCACTTAAATGATACTAGATGAGCTGTCTCCGTACCAAGCACTACAGAGCTGATATTCACAAGTATCTATTAAAAACATAATTTCCCTTTGAATAAGAATTTCACCACCACATAATCCTCTGACACACAATTATATGAGAAAGAATTGAGTCTCTGATCAATGTCCGAATCACTACAAACCCTATTCACCAAACTATATAAAAAGAAAGGAAATCAGAGAATATACTTAGCATGCAAATTATCCACCATGAGTTGTTTCTTAGCTGTGAAATGGAAATAATATCTGCCTAGGTTTTGAGAATTTTAAATCAAGTAATATACATAAAGCAATAAGCTCAATACTAAAAAAGATAAATGATTAATAAGTGGCATTTTAATAAAATTAAAAGGAATTTAAGTAAATATTTATTGATTTTTCTACTACAAATATGACAAATAAAAATTATTTGAAAGCTGAACTAAACTTTCAGAGACATTTTTATTGCTGGATTCATTCATGCATTCCAAATTATTTAGGAATATTTATTTTTCAATTCTTGTTCTCTTAACTTGGCACTGAAACTAACAATAATCAAAGAGCAAAGGTTGTTACATCCAACATTAACTAATGAATCTGGAATTAATACAGATTTAGTATATTAAAAAGGCAAGAAAGGATTGTAGAAAAGGACAGTAATAATTATAAATGTAAGTTTAATATAAAGAAGATGAGCTAGTGGAAATAACCAGGAGAGTGATATTGTAGTGGAAGTTTAAAGTTCATAAATAGAAATAGCTGAGAAGTGTAAAGGAAAGTGAAGATAATGCTATTAAAATGTGAATGCAGTAGCTGGGGATTTAGCTCAACGGCATAAGTGCTGCCTTATAAAGCGTTAACACTCTCTTATGTAATTCACATCTATGTGTTCATTTTTTAAATATTTTGTCCAAGTAAGGGCCATGCATTAGAAAATGCTAGGCTGGGAATGTATCTCAACTCACGTGGGAATTCCTAAGTTTGTTCAACAGGTGAGACAGAGAGGGAGAAAGGAGGGGAGAGAGAGAACAGGAGAGTGAGAGTGAGAGTGATGGTTCATCACTCACCGTGGTGGAACTGACATCTCAACTGATGCTTTTCATAATCAGGTGTGTAATGCTGGCCGTGATAACTCAGCATCACTTTTCTCCACTACAAAGAAAGTAGAAAAATCAATTTAAGACTTAAAACTTGGTTTCCAAATAAAGGGTATAATAGATAATTTAACATTCTTTTGAATGTTTTTTTTTTTTTTTTTTTTTTTTTTTTGTGCTGGCGCTTGAATTCATGACCCTGCATTTGCAAAGCAGGTTCTTTCACTGCTGAGCTAAACCCCCTAACCCTATAATTTAACATTCTTGTGCTCAACTCATGGAGAAGAAATCTGCCCCACCACCTGCAAACCTGATACAGCTGAGGAGACTAATGTCACGACATTCACAGAAAAACTGGAAGGCTTTTAACTTACAAAATGGGAAGTTCTGGGGAGCATGTGTCAGTCCCTTGGTCAGGCATCAAAATGGAGGAACAACCCATAAGTTTCCGAGGTAGTTAAACCTTGGATGGGACTAGAATGATTCCCATGTGTGCAAGACTTGGACTTTTGACCTGCACAAACGGAGAGCACACTTAGTTTCTCTATCAGCTCTCCCAGATGTGGTTCTGTGGGAACAGGCAGGGCTAGGACCAAAGAACCCTCAGTAGACAGACACCAAACTCAGTCAGTGTCCTTATTACAGACACGCAGACCAGAGACTCCTCTCTACCAGCGTCAAACCCAGGACCTTCTAGTCTGGTCTGTTTGAGATGGTTGAAATCCATTCATAGAGCCTGCTGAAGTTCCAGAACTTGGTTGATAAGTACTTATTAACACGATGCTTTTTATTTTTTTAAATATATGTGGCTGATTTATTCAACCACATTTATGTGACCTGAACTTGTATTTACTATTAAAGATTTTAAAATAAAAATTTATTCATAAAAAGGTTAACTTACCAAAATTTCAGCAATGTCTTGAAATGGTCAGTGTTACTAAATATATGCTTTACAAGTCATGCTAAATTCCTTTTCAAAAAATTGTGTTTTTCAATTTAAAACATATCTGAAGTTATAAACATTTCGTGTCCAGCCATAAAAATCATGACCCTTTTTATGCTTACACTCTGCCCCTGCCTGTGGCATCTTTCAAAGCATGTTCTCCAGGAAAAAAGATAGGTATATCTGTCCTTGCAATGTTTTTTATCATAATTCATCAAATGACTGTTCCATAGATGTGTATTGACACAGAGACATTAATATTTATATGGACTAGTGGGACAATAGCTCACTGAAATCTGTAAAATGCTTAAAACATTTTAATGTTTCTTGGAGCACTTCTAAGAAAACATTAACAAACTTCTCTGTCTCTAAATACAAAATAAACTTTTTCTAGCAGTCTGAAATTTGATGCATTTTCTGATTAACCTTTTAATAATTTTTCTAGGCATGCTATGGCGGTGAGCCTAACTCACTTATGGATAGTTTCACTGACAGAAAACTGTGGACCTTCTGATATATACATTTTTTACAACATATAAAATCTGCTACCCTCTCCCTTGTTCACCTCCACTATTCTCCTCCTGCTGCTTCTCCTTCTTCTCTTTCTCTCTCTCTGTTTCTGTCTGTAGCTCTCTCTCTTTCTCTGTAGTACACACAATTAGTTGTACACAGAGCCTTAATACTTACATACATCTCCAACTTATTTATTTATTTACTTTTTGAATTGTGCCAGGGTTTTGTTAAGTCTCTACGTTCCTAGACTGGGCTCTAACTTGAAATTCCCCTTACTGCAGCCTCCCAGAGTGCTGGCATTACAGGCATATGCCACCACAGCATACAATTCTCAGTACTCTTCCAGCACACCAAACCACCTAGAAAATTAAAAACAAGCAAATCTGACCCAGAATACTACCTCTCAGACATGCTGACTTAATTGATCCATGGTGGAATTGAGTCATTGGGTTTGAAGAATGCTTTAGATTATTTTCAGATGCAGCCAAGGTAGAGAAAGATAGACATAATGGAAAGCACAGATATTTTATCTCCTAGTTATTTTCTCCAATGTATACATGAACTGGAGTGTGATAGAAAGCAAGCAGCTCAGATACTTCTACTAAAAAAAATGTTACAATAGATGTTTTTGTTGCTCTTATTACATTTAATTAGGAAATATCATATTTCACTGCCTCCATATTTTAGAGGAAATTGTGCACAATAATACTAATTAAAATTCTAAAGATATGAAATCACTAAGATGTGGAAACTGCATCAGATATTTCTCACTAATCAACATCCCCTGTTTGGTATTCATAATTTGAATACTAGATGACCCTGAGACCAAAATAAACCTCTTTTTAAAAACTGAGTATTTGACTTATTCTTCATATCCAAGTTTTATAATGTTGTGGACCACTGTACTTCCTGTGAGGAAAACGGTGGATGTAGTCAAGCACCTGATATAACAATTTGGATACCAGTTATTCACTTGCTGAGAATGAAGGAAATTATATGAGCCTAGAAAAAGTAGAAAAGTAGATGTTTTAATGTGACCATCTGGATCATCACATTGCTCCAGTGGGATATCTGATTTTGAACAATGTTACATTCATATGACCAGGCTAAAGAATAGTGAATCCCTAATAGCTAACAGCAAAGCTGAAGTTTTCTCTGGAGTAGTATCTACCCTGGAAGAGATTGCTCTTGGGATACATTCTTTTCTGATATTATTATTTTGGTGACAGGTGCAAAACGTTAACACATGAAAAATCCATGGTTTATCTGCTCAAATAAAATAAGTTTTGTTTGTGGTCCATGGGACAAGTTTGAGGTAGCCTAAAAGGATTTCTGGAATCATTTTGAATAGGGGATGTTTGAACTCAGTAAAACAAACATGCACACATGCACACACACACACGCACGCACAACACAAACACACACACTAGGTAGGGAAGCAAGCAGAAGCAAGAAGGCACTAATAAAATGATGCAAATAATAGAAGTGAGTTTGATAAGATGTTTTCGTTAATGACTCTGATTTTTTCTCCTACCTACATTAACACTCATTGCATTTAACTTTAACTTTCCTTCTGCTTTGGGCTCTGCCATGTTGACCAATGGGAATTTAGCAAATATAGTAATGTCCACATGCATGAGATCTGGTGGTTGTTACTTTGCAATATTATAAAAATATCTGCCTGATAAACAGTTAGAACAACTAATTTGAAGGTAGTTTTAGGAGAGATAATCTAGCCCTGGAGAAAGATTTTGGAGCTAGCTGTCACTGAGATAATGTATGAGAGAAAGTGGTTTCTCGGAAGGTTTGATGTCCATTTGAATGGATCAAAATTTAGTATTCTGTAAGAGACTTTAACTAAATTTTAAATTTCTTTACAATGAAACAATGAAATGGTGGTTTCATTAGATTTTCATTTCATTGATTACAACTGCTATTGAGCCTGGATTATGCAGACTTTGTGGAGAGTATACCCTAATTTTTATGTATAATCTTTAATATAGATTTTTTTTTTATTTAAGAGGAAAAAGAGAAAAACACAAAACAAAACAAAGCAGTGTAAGGTTACACATAATACAGAACTACAAAAAAAAAACATAACAGTAAGAAATCACCTGTTAATAGATTACATAATATCATCTTGGAAATAGTTGCTCAAATCACAGTATCAAAGAATACAAAGTAGACATTCAAACGGAGAGACTGCAAACAGCTGTGTTCAATGATCCAAAAACATTAATATAGTCAGCTATTTAACATCCCTAAACACACTTGTTGTTAAATCCGTTAGAGCTGTTTTTTTTTCCCCTCCCTCTCTTTTTCATAACAAAATTTACACATTTTGGATTTTATTACTCCTTAGTTCTTATTACTTTTTTGGGGGGGAGAGAATAAAGTCAAATATGGTAAGAAAAAGGCAGATATTCTAGGATAGGAGGCCTAAGCTGAGGCAATAGTCAAGATGTTCTTTCAATATCAAAGAAGTAGACACAAATACTGCTTTCACGTTCAGAAATTATTACAGATTACTCCATGTTACTCCAAGGTAGTGTGGACATACAGTTCACAGATCTCTATTTGTTCTTAATGAATTTAACTAATAGAAGTTAATACATAGACTTTCAATTCATAATACAATCTAAAATATGATTCAGTCTTTCAGGTTCTGAAATCCAGATTAAAACAGTTGTTTGCGTTTTCTTCTTTTCAATTATTGGTAGATGTTTGAAATGCAAAATGATTGACATTCAACATGGGATTTCAGAAATACACACATAACTCCTTGATTTTCCACTTTCTCCCAGCTCTCTGTTTCCCGTTGCCCTAGATACTCTCTCCATCTCCACAAAATCTACCTTCCTGTTTCCTATCATGTCTTTTATTTTTCTCTTTAAATTATTCATATTTTGAGTTTCTCTTACAAGAGAAAGATTCATTTTTCTGAATTTGATTTGAGTGAGATTTTATCAAGAAATAAGTTGTACCTTCTGCTTCTCTGCAAGTGTTGGGATGAATTGTCATTTGAACTGCAACTTGGACCAGGCATTCAAATAAAATTAGGCAAAATGCTTCCAAAGATATTAAACAATTGACAGTGAGTTTTTTAGAGAAAACTTTTGTCTATTTTCTTTAAAAGTTAGTAAATATTAAGATTACAGTTGACATTTTATTTCTAAAACTGATAATTTTTAAGCAAGATGAATTGCTATGAAAGAAGTAGTGTAGGCTACACAGACACTGATGGAGGAGAGAAAGAATGATGTTTCATTTCTCAGAGATCATTCAATAATTATTACAACTTAATAGGAGATGATTAAATAAGATATTATGATCATGGTTTGGCATCTACTTAAGGATATAAATGATGAATTAAAGTATATTTATAAGTAAAAAAAAAGTACTAACCCCGTAGAACAAAAATTGTATATAATACGAATCAGATTGCATACATATATATGAATTTCATATTAGTTACTTAAATTAAATCCATATAGCTTGAAATTCTCATTTCTTGTTATACCAATACAGCTATATCCTTTGCTTCAGATGGTTCTTTCTCATTTTTGAATCATAGTCCAATAGTAACTGCTTGAAAACTTACAAAAAAATAGAGAGGAGGAACTTCTTGAAATAAAATATATGCTGATACACTGATTAACACCAGCGGTTCATTTGCTAAGCATAGATTCCATCAGTTATTGTTCCTGACAGTGGTGTGAAGACAGCTTGGCCACATTATCCACGTGCCAGACTGCATGCGAATCCTTGCTGTCCTCGGCATGTCTGTCATGCCCACATTCTCACTGGTAAATTTTTATGAGCATTGTTGAAACCATCTTACAAGTTATCATCAGCTCTCTGCACGAACAACACTAAATTACAAAACTCAAGAAGGTATCTTTCATTTCTTACTCTGTGTAAATGGAAACTCATGGAATTATGAAATATTCCAACCATACACAGGATAACATGTGTGAAAAGGGACAGTGTTTATACTTCTAAGAACAAAAGAAGTCTTTCTCACTCTCCCAATTGTGGGAAAGTTATCCTAAGCAATATGCTAGTATCTTTTTCTTCCTAAAACTGGATACCAACAATAATTCTCTACTTTCATGAAACATATTCTAACTTTTGAGTGACAAAGAGAGTCTCTTTTTTTTAATTTTTAATTTTCATTTTAGGTACAAGGAATTGAACTCATACCTTGCACTTTCCAGGGAGACACTTGTGCCTCTGATATATAACCCTGGCCCACAAAGAGAGTTTTTAGAATAAAGTCATTCTAGAGCTCGGAATGTGTATCTGTCACCGTCTCTCTAATCAGCATTTTCTACTTGCCAAAATATATATCGTTTTTAAAAAGTGCTATTCATATTATATTGAAGTAATAGCATGAACACAAGTCTAATCTCCCTTCCTTGCAGGGATTTTGGGGAAATAGCTTTTATTTTGTTATTGTTATTTTTCACCTTCAAAATTGTTTTTCTAATGCCACAATATTTTAGAACACTCTAAAGCAAATCTAAGTTAAGTCAATGATGTGGCTTCATAATCACATATGCACATGATTGATATCTAGGTAATAGGAACAAATATTCACAAAAATGCAAATTAAGATAAGGAAATCTAAATTTGTCCTTACTTTCCCTGATAATAACAAAGCAAGATAGAACGTGTATATTTTAAGCACAAATAATCTTTTATGTCAAAATTATATGAAATTTAATATTAATGACTTGAAATTTATTGTGACTTTTAACATCTAGCCTGTTTCCAAAATATATAGGTATATAGTCAGACAGTTCCTGATGGAAGCACAGAATTTTAGAAACCACAGATGACAAAATATACACAAATCTAATATTTCAGCAAGTGCCCTGTAATAAATTGATGACTCTGGGAAGAGAAAAATCTTACTTCTAACATCTTACCATACACAAAAATTAATTTAACAGTGTCATACTTAAATGTAAAACTGAAACTATTAAAACTTTTGTGATAAATGGAAGGAGGGAACATTTCTTGGAATAAAAATACACTAATTACAGAAGAATAAAATTCATGATGTGGCTTCCAAAGATGCCCATGCCTTAATCTGCAGAACTGTAAATGTGTCACCTTACATGTCAAATGGTTATTTCCCAGATTTAAAAAACAGTGCAGACCTCTGAAGAAGGCACTGTCCTGGTGGGCTCAACCTAGTTACATGAGTCCTTAGAAACAGAAAACTTTTGCTGCCTAGTTTGAGAGGTTTGAGACAGATGAAAAAACTCAAAATGTCAAATGTACTCATCATGCCTACACTGGCTTTGAAGAGGGAGAAAGAGGTAATGAAAAAAGAACATAAGAACCATCTAGAATCTCAGAATCTTTGACTGACACCCAGGAAGAAAACAGTCCTACAATGAAAGGAGCTTATTCTGTCAAGAACAAAGCAAAAGAAGAAATATACCTTCTCCTAGATCCTGTGGAAAATAGAGCCTGATGCTGCCTTGGCTGTAACCATTTTGGACCTATGCTAGACCTCTAGAGTGGTAAGGTCATAAATTTGTGTTGTTTAAGACTAAATTCAGCAAAATTAGACTTCTTGATCACTTTAAACTTTTGCCAATCAAAAGTCATCATTAAGAACATGAAAAAGCAAGTTGTAGACCACAAGAAAAATTCACAGTGCAGCAATGAAGTTCTACTTGGAACATAGAAAGAACTCATAGAAAGAATAAGTCAACAAGTCAAAAGAAAACAAAGTTTCTAAAATTAACAAAGAATTTGAGATTTCATTTAATAAAAGCACATGCAAATGACCAAGCAAAGTTCATCTCTACAGTTAGGAAATATTCTGTACTGTTATTTTGCTGAAGGTTACAAATCAACACAACTATCAGCACATTGAATTGCTTTCAAAAGTAGATACAGTTTACTTGTATTATTCTGGAATAAAGTGAATAAAAATTTTAGTAAAAGTATTAATAGTTAAGTCAAATACAGCCCAAAGACAAATCTATGGAGATACAATTGTAATGACTCTGGTCCAGGATTACAGTACTGTTTATTTGAAGAAGGATTTCTTTCTCTTTTTTTGAGCCAGGATCTCTCTGTGTAGTTCAGTCTAGCTTTGAACTCACAGCAGTCCTCCTGCCTCAGTTTCCCGAGTGCTGGAATTAAAGGAGTGCATCACCAGAATTAAAGGAGTGCATAACCAGGCTCGGTCAAGGATTGCTTTTGGGGGGCCAGGGATTTAGTTGGGGGCGGGGGATTTAGCTCAGCGGCATAAGTGCCTGCCTGGCAAGTGCAAGGTCCTAAGTTTGATCCCCTGTACAAAAAAAAAAAAAAAAAAAAAAAAGGATTGCTTTTCAACATCGTATTTGAGTTTCCCGTGCAGTTCTCAGCAGTTCTCCGTGCACTTAATACAATCATCTCTTCTCCCCTCAATGATAAATCTCCCTGATGATATCTGTCCATCCGGATGCCTGACTCAATCTCAATGTTTCTTTCATGTTATCCTATGATGTATGAATCATAATTAATCACTTGCTGTAATGTGATTTTATTTTAATATTTACAGATAAATTTTCCTCATTGATGCTGTACAATTTTAATTGTTTCATGGGTTTGATGATTTCAATGTTCTATAAGGTGCTTGTAAATTATAAGCTCTCAATATACACTTTGAAACAAATTTAAAACTCGATATTTTAAAGTTTATGTAAAAATTCCATGTTTGTAACAACTTAATTCCTCATATAACCATTTGAACCCCTCTCAGTTAACAGTTTACCTGGGGTTCCAGATTCACGTCAGGTTTCAGAGGACTTAGGGATAGTTAATAGGTGGTTCATAGAATGTGGTAAAGAGAATCTAAAAGACTTCCGGAAACAGATGGCTTAGAGCAAAGCAGAACATCCAGTAGCTGAACCAGCAGAATCTAGAACAACTTAATGACTGGAGAAGAAGAATCCAAGCATAATAGAGATAGAGAAATTCACTGTAACAGCATTGGGGGATTCAGAACCGTGCTTTATAGCTCATCTGAGATGTTCCTCCAGACTGGAAAGTATGACGTGTTTGCTTCTTGACAGAACAAAGTGGCTTTTGCACTGAGCAGGGTCAAAGCTGTTACAGACTCAATAAAATATTGGGTGGAAATTCATGAGATTGCTCTTACACATGAAAGGCTTATAAAATTACATTATTTAAAATTTCACAAAAATGTGGCAGAACCAGAATCTGATAATTTTTTTCCCCTACTAGTTTATAATGTCTTGGCCCAAGAAAGAGCCTTATATACTCATTTTATTGAAAGGAAGATGAAGTAAAAATCAAGACATTGAGATTCATTATAGTATAAATTGTCATAGTCCACCCTAATCAATAGAAATAAGAAGTAAAAATATTTCAAATATTGTGAAACAAATTGCAAATATTCTATAAAATCTAAGATGCATCATTGAATTACCATTTTAGCAGAGTGAAGAATGATGGGACATATATTTCTTATAGTCAGCAGAAAGTATGCTTCGCTAGGTGAACTACTCATAACTTAATTTACATATATATATATATATATATATATATATATATATATATATAGTCTTCAACTGACCCACAAAATGAAAAAAAAATCTTTTAGAACTGCACCATTAATAACTTCATATGATGGATAATAAGTCAATGCCTCTGATTCCTAGTAATTTCTTTTTTATTCCCTGACTTATATATCCAGTACCACAGCCTATCCCCTCAGGATTTCTGCTCCTATGACTCATAAGATGTCACTGTAGAGTTTCTTTTGTTTCAAACATATTATCCTCCTACAGGCCTGAGTTTTCTAAAGCTAAATAACTTTACTTGTGAGATTTGTCAATCACCTCCTCTAATCCTCTTCTCATTTCCTTCTAAGAGATTATGTGATGGGTTATCAATGGTCCATTCTGATTATTCATCGACTCATAATGTTTACAATGTCCATAACATGCTTGTGGTGCACTTATGATACAGAGGATCTACAGGACCACTTCAAAGAGTGGCATGTTCTGTCTTCTGGGTGATTGTTTTTTATTGATTATGGTGGACTGCAGTAATGCTACTGATTCTACATGTACATCGCATGAGTACATTAGAGGCTTTCAGGACTCATTTTGTAGAGAGACTCTCCTCAGTATCTAATGGGGAATCAGAATACCATGCTTTACGGTAGTTTGAATAAAAGTACCAAACATAATTTAGTGCAAATAGTTTTGCTTGTGCATTAGCAATAGGAGTGGTTATCTTTCCACTAACATCTCACCACTACTTTTTGAATAAAATACTTTTTAAGCTTGAAACATATAAAAGTATTAATAATTTGCCATATTTGACCTAAAACACATAATTCACGAGCTGTGTCAAAATACTACTCATTGCTAGCAACCTCTGATATTTACCTGTCTGATTCATGATTTTTCTTTACATATTTTTCTAGTGTATTACAATCTGTGGCATCTCAAGAGTTTCTGTTTATTGCTTTCTTATGTTTTCCAGCTTTAGGGAAAAATCATTTGTACCTGTTCAGTAATAACAGATTTTGAGCACGGTGTTCTGATTGACTGACCAGTAATCAGTAAAAGCACTGCACACACTCTTTGGGTGGAGTTGCCAGCCCATTCTTTATTTCTTTTCCAGCATATGCTTGACTGCTTTGGGGCCTACAGTCATATCTGTTTGCATGGTACAAATTTGATTACTTACAAGGCATAAATTACTATGTCAGAAAGAACTGAAAATATTACGTATTAGAGATGATCAATCCAGCTCCTTTCTTTTTTTAGATCTTTTTACAATAAAAAAAAATAGTGTTGGAGACTTAGCCCAGCAGTACCAAACAAAACAAAACAAAACAAAACAAACAGAACAAAAATACCTTATTTCTCAATCATTCGAACCACATTTTCTAACATAGTCGTATTACTTTGATTCTTTTCTTTCACTTTATGAATTAATAGGACCTATATTCAAATCAACTTACTAAAAACAAACTGCAACCAACTGTAGGACTGTGAGACTCAATCATGATATATCGCTAAGCTCCTAAGTGTAATATAATGACTCACATATTCCTCATCTCTTACATCCTTTTCCCAAATATAAGAATTTTGCTTTTTAAAATTTGATTACAAGTAGTGTTCATGTATTTATGACAGTATCATAAATTTAAAGCTCTTTGAAAGACATCCTGACTGAAGCAGATTAAAATCTCTGCTTTGCTTTAACACAAACAATAAGGTCAAGCGGTTTCCAACTGAACCGTGTCTAAGTAAGTCTGGCTCTTTCTCTGATTGTTCCTCTTGGCAAGCCAGAGGCCTTAAGGTCAGATCAAGGCCACGTCTTCACAAAGTATGATAGAGCCTAAGTCTAGGCTTGTTTTACTCTGTTCCAAAATATTTTTTTTTCATGTGGCCAGATGGACTTTTTTATATGTTCTACACAGGGATGTTTGATTCCATTTTTCAATTTTTCCAAGTTTCACCTCTTAGTGTTACAGAATATTTCCAAAGAAACATTTTCCTAAACACTCTTGTGCATTTAAAATGTCTAAATAACTGCATTTTATTTAAAAATGATTTCTTCATGCACACACATTCTATTATCATATCTGTGTCTTGTAGATATTAAGATATCACAATAGGGGCAAAATTATACATGGACTATATCTCATATGTAGCTAAGCCAAAGTCATATAGAAGATTATATTTTTCCTAAGAAACACAGGGCAGCTGGAAAATACAAAATAAATAAAAAAATCTTAACACTTCTTTATTCCTAATAAGGAATACACAGATGTCATTCTTTATCTGTCATAAATTTGGCAAATGGGGCACTTGTATGACATACTCCATCTGTGACTTTGTTCACTGGGTTGGTCTCGTAAGGCTGATAAGCACCAAGTTGTATGCAGTTTCCAGTGCTAACTGCAAGTTAACTCTGTTTTGTTCTACTGCTTGCAGGCCTAAGGTTTGGAAGTGAGACTAGTAAGGGACATGGAAAGCTTAAATAACTGGATGAAATATTTAGGTAAGAATAGGAGGGCACTGGATCCAGAGTGGAGAATTTCCAGCTCCCTGTCCAACTCTTTCTCCATAACACTTCATTACCATGGATTGGATGAAAATCTTTTGAGCTGTGTCTAATTAGGTTATTCAGGAGACAAAATTTACTTCTGAGCCCCATAGGCCGGTCTGAGCAAATCCCTGCTTACATCACGTCTGCTTAGCATCCTTATTGTGTCTATTAGATTCTGAATGAATTCAAAAGTACAAATAAAATACATAACAAAATAAAAGATAGATGGTAGAAAATAGGGAAGTAGATCTTTTTCAAATGCAAAGTTGGCCAAGAGACAAAAAAGAATTAAGATATGTTATGTACAAGCCCCATCTTCCCATAATAAATGTAGTAGTTATGCAATACAAATACGTAGTAATAAACCTAAAAAAAAACCCTACAAAACAAACAGGCAATAGAATATAGAAATTGTATGTACCAACATTGATTATTTTGGTTGTCTGTCATGTTGATTAAGCAAATTTAGATATGTTAACTGTTCCAAGGATATTTAGAGTTTACAATGTATTTTCAATAGCAAAGTGAAAGAAAATGTTCCCTAATAAAATAATTTAGGAACAGAAACTAGTTAGTGGAAGTATCAACGGGCAGAGGCCTTCTTTCGAAAACACGAAGCTACAAGATGATATGCTCTCCAAAATGACTGAACCCCATCATTTTTGGATTGACACATATTCATTAAAAATAAATTACAGTTCCCAGTGGGTCTGACTCATTTGATGGGAACAAGAAGTTCCTCTGGAAGTACAAAATAGACAGGGAAGAAGGGAGTTGAAAATTAAGGGAGACATGGAATTCAGAACCAAAAATATAACTTAAATACACAATTAAGTATTTTGAATAGAAAATCATTAAATGCACGTATGCTTCAAAATATTTATGGCCTTGGATTACTGCACAGATGAACTGGATATTTTCTGTCATTAAAGAGCTATCCCTCAATTAATCTTTTGAAACTGCCTTCAAATACTTAACTATTGAAGAAATAAAACTTTATTGTATCCATTCTGACTTATTTTTGCTAAAATTTTGGTGGAATTCAAAAATCTTAATTAAAATGTAAATAATTTTAATAGAGACATTTTATATCATTATCCTTCTTGCACATTTTGCATTCTTTAAGCCCAGTATACTTTACATATTGTAATCTATAATCAAAGAAAGGAAGAGAGAATGTATGAGAGAGAGAGAGAGAGAGGTATCTTATTCACTGTACCAAACTCAAAATATGATAAATCAAGTTTTACCTACTACTATTCTTTTGGCTAAGAGATTATGTTGTTGTAAATTGTAAAATAATATTTCTCACTTCAAGAGTTCTTAAGTCAGTTTTTCTTCCCATATTAATATCTGTTTTTTTATAGACAGACAAAAAAATGTTTGTCTGGGCAGAATTTAAATGAATTATTTTCTCTTTAAGTGCTTAACCTAGAAAGTAATTTTTCAAAAAGAAATCTAAATACAGCAATTTAAATGAACATGTAAGTGAAGTATTTCAAAGGTAAATATATAGTATTATAAATTTATATATACAACTACTATAATTGTTTTTAAGCAAAATTCAAATTCTATTCAGATTGAAATAAAACTATCCAAAATTTTCTTCACCACAAATAACAACAATATTTTCTATATTATTTCTAGATAAACCACAAAACATTCATTTTATAGCTTTTCCAGGTTTTGCTTATAAGTCAATATAAGGCAGTAGAGTCATGGAAAAAGACAAGTCAGTTGGTTGTGTGATGGCTTCTGATTCCATCTTGTCCATGAAACAGAAGTGTTCAACATTTACCTGCTAAGAAGCTTGTGAGTATGTAGGTTCAACAAAGGGATGTAAACAGCAATTGCCAGATGTGGAATACAATGGTAAGCTTTTCCATTCAAACTTTAACTGTAACCTCTTCTTTTAAATTCATTCAATAAAGACAAATTAACCATAATTGTTCTTAGAGAAAATTTTAAACTGGGTGTAAAGCAAGATTTCCACTGAATAGATCTGTTTAATTCTCTCTGTCATAATATTCAAGAAAAATTATGAATTGTAAACTGATTTGCCAATTCTGACAGTGTATTTTTCTGCAGAGATGAACTGAGAAATGAATTATTTACTTGGATTATTTAATTGTTTGAAATTTGATATAGTTTTTTTTTTCTGAGAAAGATCATATAGGAACAAATGCAAAAACAAATGGTTGAGGGGAAGTTCGTCTCTGTTATCAATGGAAATGTTGGACTGTATCTGCAAACTGTTTTGCAAAGTTAATTGTATCCAAATAAACATTCTGTGACCTGTTCCAAATTTGAAAAATAGAGTTTCACTTGATAGAATTAGCATTCCATATGATGGCCTGTAATAGTAAACACAAGATGTCCAAGGGAGCTCAGAAGAAATCAAAGCCATGTTTTAATCTATAAAGGACATATCCTTATTTAACTTTGGATCCAGGCTACCTTTAATATAGCGAGTCAATATTTTCTCTCAAGGAATTCCTAAGTTACAACAGACTTGATAATTTGTAACATGGCAACAATCTATATTTACAGATGACAATTCACAAAGTATTGTTTCTCCTTTGTTAGGGTTTTTGAAATGAACTTAGAGAAAAAAGTACTTTCAGATATTTGGCTGACTGCTCAGTTAGGATTTTTCTAGGGATAATATTTTAACTGAACATCACCAACCCAAGGACTAACCCTCTACTAAAGATGGTTATAAATTAAATATGGTCATTATCTCCTGAAAGAATCAGTCTTTTATGCCCTGGTTTACATGAATCCAATTCTGAAGACACTCCAAACTTTTTCCTGATAAACACAGTCATACATCACAGCTTTTATAATGACCCTTCCCTGTTTTTACATTTTTCCCATTGCTTTGTCTTTATATTTTCTTCATTCAGTCTTACCTAGAGCACCAGCATCAGAGAAACCATTCTTCTCCTATCCAGAATTACTCCTTGCTAACTTCTCTGGTCTTCTGACTTTTCCCCATCACCTTATAGCAGTGAATGACACCTGAAACATTTAATTCCATAGCCAGTTTTCCTCTTTTCCCCACACTTAGATACATTCAAGAGCACAGCCTTTTGCATACTCCTCCTACAATGGAGAGTACCAAAAATCTGCTCAGTATATTTACAGACAAAAAGGGGCAACAGTGGCAGCATCTTTTAATTTCGTTGATTTAATCCATAAAAATAGAGTAACAATTAAGATAAAAACATGTGAAGTTCCATGTATGTACACTACAAGTAAAATAAGAAGATAGCTTCCTGTAAGCATCAATTTTTTCAGCAGTCATGTGCATTAGCAACAGTTCAAAGAAACAAGACAAGAGAAAAGAAGGTAAAGAGTTTCCCTCATCTTTGAAAATCAGAAAACCCAGATGCTACCAGAAGGTCCTTCTGTACAGAAAACCACTCGGTGTGTGAAGTATATTAAGACAACATGAAAATATCAAAATTGGAAGTAGGTGCTGAAATATTCAGTATAAGGATGCAAAGAGTGCAGGGACAACGGAGTAGGTAAACCACATGCACACTGGTAGATAATCAAATCTCCATTTGGTATCAAGTCCCACAGGGAGAAACTGATTCCAAACTGGTAGAAGATATATTAAAAACAGTTAAAGATGAGGGCCACATAAAAGTAAAAGAGGAAACCAGTACATGTTATTTGCAAAAGATTTTGCTCTAATAATAGAAAAAGTAACTGTTGAATTATTCATGTATAAAGACTATATTACTCTATCTCTTTCATAAGAAAAAAAGAGAAAACAATATTATTAAATAGGCACAATATGGGGTTGCAATTTTATCATGTATATCATATCAGGAAGAAATATTACAATAAAAGATTATGCCTATAAATAATCAAAATTTGTTTGTAAAAAATTTCTGCAAAATAAAGGAAAACCGTAGCCTTGAGTTTGAAAGAATGCAGAATAATTAACACAATTACTTAAGATATGAAAGAAGAAAATAGACAGGCACACAGAAATTAATAATGAAATTATTGGCTTAAAATCAGATCGGAAAAAGTATATCACAAATGTAAGGAGGAAAGAAATCTGTCAATTGATAAAACATAAATACATGTAATAAATAGGAACCTAAGGAAAGAATAAGGCAGACTATTCTAAAATAAAGTGGGAGAAGATAAATTTTTCAAAAGTCTTTCACAAAATTATAATCCCAAAATGACATTTAAAGTTTGACAATATTTAAAAATTCACAAAATGACTTGAAATGGAAAAATATTCCTTGAAACAACACCAATTATAAAAAAAAACCAAATAAGAAGTACATGATGTGGGTACGCTTACTTGTTAAATACATCAAATTTACATTGAAATGCTTCTCACTTCTCTGAGTAATATAGTAAAATAGAAGCAATTTCATATCACTATGCAACTTACAAGAGTTGGAGTTTTAAAAAAACTATTTAAAAAGAGGAGTCAGAAAAACAGCCCTACGAGACTTGAAAGTGATGATAAATAAAAAGAAAAAAGAAAAAAAAAAACCTCATGGAAAGAAAGAAAGAAAGAAAGAAAGAAAGAAAGAAAGAAAGAAAGAAATGAAAGAAACAAACAAAATTCATTGATAAGGAAAAAAAGAAAACAAAAAAGGCAGCATCAAGAAAAGTAATCCACTCCCTGGAGGGAGGGAACTTGACTCTGTAAGCACAAAGTAACCCCCAGTAAAAGCAATGGGCTCACAGTTTGGTGAAACAGATAATTCCATACAACCCATATGTCTTCAAAGCACTGGCAACACATAGCTTAGAGTCAACAAGCCAGAGAAGCTGGGCCCTGAGAGCCCCACTGGTAAAGAACAACCCAGACACACTCTTAGGGGCTGATGGACCCATCCCTTTCCTGACTTGGTCTTTACCCTGAGGTAGGTTGAGTGAATAGTAATGTGGCTGGAAGCAAAGCAAAGAAACAAACAAACCAAACCCAGAATTGAAGAGACAACGGTGGGCAGAGAAAGCTTTCGAGACCTTAGAAGGAGCTTGACCAAGCAGACTGAGGCTGAGACTGCTGCGAAGAACCACAGACTTTCTCTGTTTTGAGAAGGCTGGAAGTTCTTGACATGGCAAACTAAGGATAGCTTGACTGCCAAGCCAACCTGGGATATTCTTCTAAACGACACAGCAAGATAATTGCTCTCTTTTTTCCTATATAGTTGACTTACTTTTCTGACCTTGCTTCTATAAGGATTCATGTTATATTATTTCTTATTGCTACATTATTTTGTAGAAATGTTTAATTTTGATTGCTAGTTAAACAATTGGATATAGACTTTCTTTCCTTAGCTCTCATTTATATTCCTTTTCTTTTTCTGCTTTCCTTATGTCCCTTTACATATTTTCTATTTCTTCTATTAATCTAAATGACTTTACTATTTAAGTTTTTTAAACATTTCTATTTCTATTTTATTTTTAGGCCTTTGTGTATTATTCTCCTAATCTTTTTCTGTGTTAGCAAAGCAACAGAATCTTTTAAAAATTCTTAACTGCATAATAATATATGGTTGATTTCTGTATAATTGATGTTATTTATACTTGCACTTTTCTTGACGCATCCGGCACCTAGGGGACTGAACTCAGCACCCAGGACACACCAAGTGGAAACTCTCAGACACACATACCCACAACTCACACACAACACAAAGTAACCACTCACTAAGACCATCACATCACTTTAAAAGAAACACTCTTTTCAACTCCAAACATCAACAAATAAATGCAATGTAATAATGAAATAAAGCAGCAAGTTGCTTTCAAAAGTTTTAACTTTCAAAGAGCTTCTCTGAAAGATACTGAGGTGAACAGAATCCTGGAAAAAGAATTTGTAAAACTAGTAGTTAAAGTGACCAAAGACAATTAAAGAGTCAAATACGTAAGGGAAATACAAGAATGAAAGTGAAAGATATGGAACATCATTTCAGTAAAAAGACAGAGGTTCTAAGAGAATGAAACAGAAATACAGGAAATGAAAATAACAGTGAACTGAATATTCAATTCAAAGTATTGCCAGTAGGCAAAATGCCTCATAAGAGAGCCTATCAGGACTTGAAGAAAAGTAGACACAACAGAACATTCGTAGAGAAAAAAAAAAAAAAAAAACATAAGAAACAATAAGTACATTATATAAGAGATCTGAGATAAATCTAAAAGAAAATATTACTACCCATTTGTGTGGAACAAGATAACACATTACAGGCTGCACACAGAACAATCTGTAAACTGAAATTAGTGCAGAAAACATCCCATACGGGGGGAATAAGATGAATATTTAGATTCTTAGACATTTAGAACTCAAAGTAAACGTGACTAAGAAAAAATCTCTTTGTGATACACTATAGTCAAATTATAAAAACTGTAAGAATAAACAATATTAATAGCTGTTAGACTGAAGCACCAAAGTACTTATAAGGTCAAAACTGTCAAAATGACTTCAGATTTTCAAACGTTAAACACCAAGAAGGGCTAGCATGTTTTAAAGCACTGAAAAAAATAACTACCAGTTGGGATTAGTATTTTCTACATGACTATCTTTAAAACAGTAAAGAGAAAAAAAATATTGCATGACCATTATGAACTAAACAAATTTATGTCATTCTAGCATTGCAGAATATACTTATGTAATCCTAAACAAGGATGAAGAATGTAACAGTCACAGACCAAAGGAAAGAATGAATCTCATTAGAAAATAGAAAAATGAAAAACAAACAAAAATTAATAAAACTACAAAAAATAAGTGACACAAATAAACATATCTTTTTATTGATAATACTTTATTTTAATGTTCTTAATTCTCCTTTAAAAGACACATATTGACAGGCTGAATAAAACAAGACCCATGTATGTGTTGTCTGCCAGAATTACATCTCATATACAAAGATGCAAACAGTGGAAATGAAAGGATGGAAAGTGATACCAGAAGTAGCTAATGTCCAATAGCAAGTAGGAATAGCTATTCAATTTCTGAAGAAGTCAATTTCTTACCAACATAGATTAGAAGAGGCAAAATCCTATGTTTTAGTAAAGGGAACACTTCTTTAAAGTGATAAAACAATAGTAAATATATACAAAAAAATATTAGCAAAACCAAAATATAAGAGAAATACAATTTGAAATAACTGATAGGGCCCAATACAGTCGTATTGGGGGAATTCAGTACTTTACTGTCATATATAGATAGTTAATCAGACTAAGACTCAATAAAGAAACATCAGAAATAAAAAATACAATAGATCAAATGGGTTTAACAAATATTAACAGATTATGTGACATTACAACAGTGGAACACACATTCTTTTCTTTTTTTCTTTAAAGAAAAAAACAAAACAGTATAAGGGTACAAGTAATACAGAATTTCAAAAAAAAAGCAATAAGAAATCACTAGTTAATACATTACATATTGTCATCTTAGAAATAGTTGTTCAAGTTACAAGATTAAAGCATACAAAGTATACATTCAAACAGTGAGACTGCAAACAGTGGTGTTCAGTGATCCAACAAAAACTGAGTATGTAACACATATTACTTAGTAAAACTTAGTAACATACTTGCATTTGCATCCTTTAGAGCACTTTTTTTCCTTTCTTTTTTACAACAACATTTACACATTTTGGGTTTTATTACTCCCATAGTTCTTATTACTTTTTGGAAGAGAATAAAATCAAATATGAAAAAACAAAGCAGTCAGTCAAAACAAAAGATAGACATAGCACATGATGTAAAAACAGAGTACAAGATTATCAACAATGGTTACCACAATGCCTCTTGCTACCTTAGAAAGAATTGCGTATATCATTAGGTATAATAAAATTGAACAAAACAGTACAGAACAAAGCTAATAAACCTAAATATTGGAAACATTATAGGACTTCAAAAGATGATAATAGTCAAACCAGAATGGGCGTCATAGTGAGTCTTATTGCCTTCAAGATAGCTGCGTATACCCTCAAACTTGATACTATCAAACACAACAGAACAGAGTAAAATCAGTCAAAACAAGATAGTGGGAGCAATACAGGGCTACAAATCAAGTTAATAGGAAATCAAACAGTTACTATAATATATCCTGCTAATTTTTTTGATTTTTTCCCTTAATTGAAAAAATAATAATAATAAATAAATAATTTTTTTTTAAAAAAAGGGGGAGACTGAGATAAAAGAGGACATAACAACATAACAATTCAGGTGAAAGCAGAACAATTACAGCAACCTAGGGCTTCACGACAAGATAACCCTACTTAATAGAAGTTACCATAGTGTCTCTTTCCTTGAAATATTTGAATATAACTTCATATACTATGGCTTCAAACATATCAAGGCAGTGTGAAACCATTCAAGAGGATGAAAGCATTTCAGAGTATTTAGAACCAGGTAATGGAAAATGAACAATGGTTTCTATATTATCTCCTTTTTTATAAAAAATTTTGTTTATACTATCACATATAATAAAATACAGTAGGATACAACATGATAAAACCAATGGAGACAGAAGAATCACAGTTTGGTGGGACTTCAAAAGAAGATGACATTAAATCAGCACTAGCCATTATGATGCCTTATTTTCTTTAACTGTTCATATGATCACAAGCAATAATATCTAACAGCCCAGAATAAAGCCATTTCAATTAATGAGTTTCATAAGGCTTCAAAGCCACATAATGGGTGATCATGATTATCACATAATTTTATATATTTGAATCATTTTTTACAATAGGGAAACTATTTGGCATTTACACATGTGAGTTTGATTTTTTTCACTTATGAGTATGGTATCAAGATGCGTTCACATAAAAATTATAAATACCTCAATGACATCCTTATTTATAGCTGAGTGGTACGCCATTGTATAAAAATACCAAAACTTTTTTATCCATTCCTCAGTTGATGGACACTTAGGTTGTTTCCAAGATCTGGCAATTACAAATAGTGCTGCTATAAACACGGGCTCACTTATATCACTGTGGTATCATGCTTTCAGTTCTTCTGGGAGTTTGCCTAGAGGTGGGATAGCTAGAACAAATGGGACTTCTAATCCCAGCTTTTTGAGAAATCTCCAGACTGACCTCCAGAATGGTTGCACCACTCTATACTCTCAACAACAGTGCAGAAGAGTTTATTTTTCCTCACAGCCTCTCCAGCATTTGTTGCTGATGGTTTTCTTGATCCTGGCCATTCTTTCAGGAATGAGATGGAATCTCCATGTGCTTTTAATTTGCATTTCTCTAATGACTAATGATGATGAACTTTTTTCATGTATTTACTTGCCATTTGTATTTCTTCATCTGAGAAGTGTGTATTCATCTCAGATGCCCATTTTGGACTGGATCATTGAATTTTGGGAGTCTGATTTTTTAAAATTCTTAAATGTTTTAGACAGAAGTCCTTTGTCTGTGGGAGAGTTTATGAAGATTTTTTCCCAGTTTGTGGGTTTTCTTTTACCATGCTGGATATTTCTTTTGACATGCAGAAACTTTTTAATAAGAGGTGATCCCAGTTCTTGATTCAGGGAAGTATTTCCCATGCGGTTTGAGTCCTGTTCATGAATTGTTTACCTACCCGTATGTCTTCAAGGTTTCTACCCAATTTGTCTCCCAATACATTTCGAGTTAGTGTTTTAATATTCAGATCTTTGATCCATTTAGATTTTAATTTAGTACATGGTATTAGGCATGGGTCTAGTTTTAGTTTTCAGCAAATGGAGAGCCAGTTTTTCCAACATGATTTATTAAAGAGACTGTCGTTCTTCCAGTGAAACTTTTTGGCTCCTTTTTCAAAGATAAGGTGGTTGAGTATATTTGTAGTTGTGGTTGTATCTTCTAATTTATTCCATTGATCTCTGTTTTGATTCCAGGACCATGTTGATTTTACTACAGTTGCCTTGTAGTTTAACTTCAAGTCAGGGATTGTGATGCCTCCTGCCTTACCTTTGTTGCTTAGAAGTGTCTTTGCTATTCTAGGTCTCTTTTCACTCCAGATGAATTTTAGGAGTGATTTCTCTAAATCTATGAGGTATGATGGTATAAGATGTGTAAGAGTTTTGGAGAATGGCCATTTTCACAATATTTATTCTTATCCATGAGCAAGGGATGTCTTTCCATTTTCTGAGACAATCTTTAATTTCTTTTTTTCAGTGTATTATAATTTTCCCTATATAGGTCTTTCACTTCTTTCATAAGTGTAATTCCTAAATATTTCATTTTTTTCTGTTGCTAGTGTTAAGGGTGTGGCTTCTCTTATTTCTCTGTGATTTTGTTGTTAGCGTATACAGATGCTATTGATTTTTGAATATTGATTTTGTATCCAGCTACACTACTGAATTTATTTATTATGTAAGAGTTTGTCAATGGAGTTTAGGGCATCTTCTATGTAGAGTATCATGTCATCTGCAAACAATGGTAATTTAAATTCTTCTTTTCCTGTCTTTACCACTTTTATTCTGCTCTCTTGTCTAATTTCTCTGGCTAGTATTTCCAGTACTATATTAAATAGGAGTGGTGATAAAGGACATTCTTGTCTTGTGCCTGATTTTAAAGTAAAGGCCTTCAATTGGGGTCATTTATTATGATACTAGCTGTTGGTGTGTTGTAGATGGCTTTTCATATTGAGATAAAGACCATATATTCCAATTTTCTGTATAGTTCTTATCATGAGTGAATGTTGGACCTTATCAAAAGCTTTTTCTGCCTCTATAGAAATGATCATGTGATTCTTAATTTGGGTTTATTAATATGGTGGATTACATTTATTCATTTACGTATGTTGAACCATCCCTGCATGCCTGGGATGAATGCCACGTGGTCTTGGTGTATAATCTTCTTGATGATTTGTTGCATCCTATTTGCCAATATTTTATTGAGGATTTTTGCATCTGTGTTCATTAGGGAGATTGGTCAATAGTTCTCTTTTTTAGCTGGGTCTTTCTCAGGTTTTGGTACTAGAGTAATATTTGCTTGCAAGAAAAACTTTGGAATGATTGCTTCTCTTTCAATTTGATTGAAGAATTTGAGGTGTATTGGCATTAGTTCTTTGTATTTCTTGTAGAATTCTCCAGTATATCCATCTAGGCCTAGGCTCTTATTTGTAGGTAAGGACTTAATTACATTTTCAATTTGATTAATGGAAATTGGGTATTCAGCAGTTTTACATCCTCTTAATCTAGCTTTGGTACTTCACATGTTTCTAGTAATCTCTCTATTTCTTCTGTGTTATCAAACCTTTGAGAGTAGAGGTTTTTGAAATAGGTATTAATGATATTCTGTATTTCTATAGAGTATGTATTGATTTCACCTTTTTCATTTCTTACTGCATGAATTTTAGCTTTTTCTTCCCTTTTTAAAATAAGGTTGTTTAGGGGCTTATCAATTTTTTTATTGTTTCAAAGAACCAACTCTTAGATTCATGGATTCTTTGCATTTTTTCTTAATCTCTATTGCATTGATTTCTGCTCTGATTTTTATTATTTCCTCTCTTCTTTTGGCTTTGGGCTTGACTTGCTCTTCTTTTTCTGGATGTTTCAGATGTAGCATCAAGTTATTTATTTGTATTTGTTCTGTTTTCCTGATCTGGGGACTCAGTGCCATAAATTTTCCTCTGAGGACAGCTTTCATTGCATCCCACAGATTCTGGTAAGTTATATTTGTATTTTCATTTTCTTGTAGGTATTGTTTAATTTCTTCTTTAATTTCCCCTGTGACCCACTGTTTGCTCGAGTGTGTTATTCAGTTTCCATGTGTTTGTGGAATTTTTGCTGTACCTTCTATCATTAATTTTTAATTTCAAAGCACTATGATCTGATAACATGCAAGAGATAATTTCAACCCTTTTGCATTTATTAAAATATATTCTATGAGCTAATATATGGTCTATTTTAGATAATGACCCATGTACTGCTTAGAAGAATGTGTATTCTGATGTTGTTGGCTGGAGCACTTTGCATATGTCTATCAAGTCCATTTGTTAACATGTGTTATTCAGTTCTGTTATTTCTTTGCTGGTTTTCTGTCTGGTTGATATGTCCCTTGATGTCAATGGTGTGTTAAGATCTCCTGCTATAATTGTGTTACTGATAATTTGATATTTATTTTCAGTTAATAGTTGTTTTATAATACTGGGTGCTCTGGAATTAGGTGCATATATATTTATGATAGTTATCTCTTCCTCTTGAAGTTTTTCCCTAACAAGTATGTATTGATCTTCTTTGTCTCTTCTTATCATTATTGGTTAAAGTTCACATTGTCTGCAAACAGAATGGCTACTCCTGCTTTTTTGGGGGTTCCTGTTGCATGAAGTATTGTTTTCCATCCTTTGACTTTCAGTCTGTGAGTATCCACTTTGGTTAGATGGGATTCTTGTAGACAGCACATGGTTGTATTTGGTTTCTTGATCCATTCTGCCAGTCTGTTTCTTTTAATTGGTTCATTGAGACCATTGACATTAATGGTTATAACTGTTATATGTTGGTTTATTGTTGCCATGTTATCTTTCTGCTGTTGCATCTTAATCTTTCTGTTCGGTTAATTATCTGCTTTGCTTAGTGGTTTTTTCCTTTGTGTATCTAAACTGTCTTTCTATATTTTTTGCAGGGTTGGCTTGGTGATCATGAAGTTCTTCAGCTGTTCCTTGTCGTGGAAATATCTTATTTCACCATAGATTTTGAAGGACAATTTTTCAGGGTACATCAGTCTAGGTAGGAAATCATTTTCCTTTGGGATCTGGAATACTTCACTCTATGCTCTTCTTGACTTTATTGTTTGTGCCTAGAAGTCTGCTGTGATTCTGGTAGGTTTTCCTTTATCTGTCCTTTATCTCTGACAGCTTTGAATATTCCATTCTTGTGTAGGATTTCTGGGATGGTGATTATTATATGTCTGGGTGTAGTTTTATTTTGGTTATGAGTATTTGGAGTTCTATATGCTTCACTAATCCTGATGTCCATTTCCAATCTCATGTTTGGGAAATTTTCAGCTATTGCTTCCCTAAATATCCTCTTGACCTCCTTAATATCATCCCCTTCTTTTTCAATCCCTATCAATCTTATGCTTTTTTGTGTTATCTGTTGTTGAATTGATATTTCCTGATTCTTTGTTATTTTTAAATTACCTTTCTTTTCTGTTCACTAGTTGCAATCTTGTCTTCAAGGTCTGAAATTCTATTTTCACTTTCATTGATGCACCTTACAGCTTTCAGTGGAATTTTTGATTTCCTGTATATCTCTGTGCATCTTCTGTTTGTTTCTTATATTGCTCATATAGGGATTCTATCTTTTTGTTTAGTTCCTCCAATTTTTTAATTGTGTTTTCTTTAGATATATTCAGCATCTCTTTCATTTCCTTTATCGTTTCTTCTTTTACTTGGGCGATTATTTCTAGTTTGAATTCTTTAAACTTCCTGGAGTTGCTTGTTTATTTCAGTTGCTATCATGTCCAATATTTGAGGTGTATGACATATATTTTCTTCTATATACATCACTTTTAAGGTTTCTTTGGATGGGCTGGAAGTTTGAGATTGTAATTTGGTCTTTTATTTTATCATCTTCCTATGTTTCTGTGTTTCAAGTGTTTTGACTGTTATTCTAAGGCTTCCTCAAATCCTTTTGGAAATCCTATTCTATGCCCTCAGCTCCTGGGACTCTGACACCCAGTTCCCTGGATTGATAGAGTGTCACTGGGGGTGGAGCAGGCCGGCTCAATCCCAGCCTCTAGAACTGTTGGTGACCACCTGGGCTTAGCACTCCACATTGTGCCAAGCACAGCCAGGCAGGGGAGGCTGATGCCTGCTCTTGGAACCTGCTGCACTGCTCCAGTGCACCCGGAAATCAAGAGGTTCCCTGGCTGTGCTGAGAGAGGTTCCCAAACTAGCTGGGCTCAGGGTAAAGTGTGTGAAGCACTTACCCCAGACCCAGAAGGCCGGGCCTCTGGAACCAGTGGCACACACCTGCTTGCTTGGAACTCCACAGTCCTCCAAGCACAGCTGGGAACGAGGAGGCGGATGCAGGCACCCCAGACCCACCCAGCCGTTCCAGTACACCCAGAAGGTGCAAGGGTCCTAAACAAGGTGGACTCGGGGAGAAAGTGGGTGCCTGCCTGCTTGCTTAGAACTGCACAGCCCTCCAAGCACAGCCAGGAATGGGGAGGTGGATGCAGGCGCTCCCAAAACACATTCTTTTCAACAGCCCACAGAATAGTCTCCTTAAGTGGGCCATAATTTAAGTCACAAGCAAGTTTCACAAATACTAAAGAACTGATACCATTTTATGCTTTCTATCAGATCATGACAGGATTAAGCTAGTAATTAATAGAAAGAAAACCACAGAAATTCTGAAAACATATGGAGACTGAAAAATACACACGTGATAAATAGGTCCTAGAAAAAGTGAAGGTAAAAATTTAAAAAGTCTTAGAAACAAATAATAATGGAAATAAAACAAATCAGAATGTGTCAGGTATAAAGAAATCCTAAGAAATAAATGTATTACTGTGAATGCAAGACTTAGAAAACATAGAAATCTGTAATAAATAGTCTAACGATACATTTCAAGTTACTAAGAAAATCAAGGATATAATGTCATTAAAACAAAAAATATGCAAAGTTCAGTGAATTTAGGGTCAGTTTCTTGAAAATATAAGGTTGATTGATTCTTAGCCAAGCTTAGTAAAAGAGGGAGGCAGTCAAATTTAAAAACATTAGAAGAGAAAAATCCAAAATTTAAAAAAACACAACTGAACTCTGAAGACTAGGGAAGTATTTTTAAAAACTGATTTTCCTATAAATCAGAGTATCTAGAAAAATAGGCAAAGTTTTAGAGGAATATTGCTTACCAACACCACCAAAATGTAAAGATTCTTAAATATATCAATAGTAAACAATTAAGCTAATACAAAACTCTATAAATTAAGAAAAACTTGGGCCCTATTGGATTTACTGCTAAATGTTAATGGACTTTTAGATAAGAATGACAGCAGTGCTTCTAAAATATTTCATGATATAAAAGGGCAGGAAAACCTCCAAATTCATCTTTGAAGCCAGCGTTACTCTGATACCAAATCTGGATACAGACAATAAAAATAAGAGAACTATATATTGACAACCTTGATGAACACATGCATAAATATCCTTAATAAGTTTCTTGAATTTAGAATTGAACAACAAATTCAGGTGATCATAACCAAGTGGATTCCACATTTAAGTGATCATAGATCATGACTAAGTGGATTTCATATTAGGGAAGCAACAAAGGCTCAACATGTGTGAATCAATAATTGTAATGCACCACATAAGTAGACTCAAGGATAAAATTCACAGATCACCTTATCAAATGCAATAAAGCATTTGACAAAATTTGATATTATTTTATCATTAAAAAATACTGTCAAAACTAGGTATAGAGGAATCCTGCCTCAAACTGAGAAAAATCATATACCACAAATGTACTACTAAGATCATACTAAATGAAAAAAGAACTCAAATATTCCCTTTAAAATCAGAAGTGAAGCAAGGATGTTTACTTTCAACACTCCTCTCCAATATATTTCAAATTTTAACCACAGCAATCAGGGAAGAAAAATAAATTAAAAAAGGAAATGAACAAGAAAGAAGGTCTTTTGAAGGTGTTGATTTTTTAAAAGAAGACCAAATATAAATAAAATAAAAATCTCCACCAAAATGTACACTGGAATAACCATTGTGGAAATCAGTGTAGAGATTCCTTTAAAACCTAGGATTAGAGATCACATTTGACACAGCTATTCCCCTTCTGAGGATCTTCCCAGAAATGTTAAAAACTTCATACCACAGTAATATACGTGCACCCGTGTTTACAGCAGCACAATTTGTAATAGTTAGATCATGGAAACAGCACAAATATTCATCGAATCAGCAATGAATAAAAAAATAAAAGAATTATAAACTGGAGACTTCTGTCAGTAAATGGATGAAACTCCAAGCCACACTCATAAATGAAATAAATCAGACCCATTATGTAATCTTCATATTATCTCACTAGTATGAGAAACTGAATAAGCAAATAAGATCCAAAAGATTGTGATATTGTGAAAAGGGGAGAAACTATTCAAAAGAAAAGACAAAATGTAATGCAGGAAATGGGAAAGGAAGAAAGGAAAAAAGAATATATATAGATACACCCAATAGTTAAGATAGTTATACAAGTAGTTTCTCATAGATCATTGAAAAGAAAGGTTTGTGCTAATATTGTTTGGACAAGATATCGTGCCTATATTTTGTATGCTGAATAACCACTACAAAGACAATAATAGAAAATGTATTAATTATTAAAATTGTCCTACTACGCTGTTTTGAAACTCTGTTTCATTCTGGTTTTTTAAACTTTTTTTCTCTTAAAAAATATCACCAAAAGACTTTTAGATCTGATAAAGACAATTAGCAAAGTGGCAGGATACAAAATCATACACATATGAATTCTTTATTTACACCAATAATGAGCATGTTGGGAAAGAAATCACAACTGCTATTCAGAATAATTTCAAACAATTAAATACCTAGAAATAAACCTAATCAAAGAGGTTAGAGACATCAACAATGAAAGTCAAGACATTAGAAAATGGAAAGGCTTCCATCAGTCATGAATCAACAAACTAATATTAAAATGCCTGTAACTACCAAAATTACCCACAGACTTAATGCAAGTCCCATTAAAATACTAACAGCACTCTTTCATAGTTACAAAAACAATTCTATGGAATCGGAAGTGACCCAGAAGAAACAATGAAGCAATGAAATACTGTGCAAAAGAAGCAGTGCTGGAAGCGTCACAACAGTTAATTTTTCAAGTTATATTAAAAAGCCAACAGCATGGTACCAGAGGAAAAAGGAGTGGAAGCAATAGAGGAAATGCAACTTTCATAAAATGAGGAGGGTGGACCATTTAAGAGTAGGGAAGGAAATGAGTTAAAAAAATAAAGATACATTATGTACAGGTACAAATTCCACATTAATTATGATCATATGTATGGCAAATATATACTAATAATAGTATTTAAAACATGAAAGAAAAACAGAAACTCAAAAAAGAAATACTGTATCAGAAATACTGTATTACTTTTCTCTCATTGCTGAGACAAAACGCTTTACAAAGGTAAAAGAAAAAAGATTTACTTAGCTTACAGTCTGTAGAAATTTCAGTACATAATCGGCTGGCTCCAAGGCAGGATAGCACTTGGCAAAAGGACAACAGTTAATGGCATCAGAAGACAACTGAAGTACCAAGAGCAAAAATGAGAGAGCCTCTTTGCCTCCTTATACTGTAGACAGACTACTCTCCCTAGGGTGAGTGTAGCACTCACACCTCCAATCCCAGCACTAGACCATAAACCAATCAACCAATTGTAGATTCAGCTGCTTCTGAGAAGCCCGCCCCCAATGACTGCATGGGACTTTGGGTGACATTCAAACACAGGTATAACAGATACATGGTTCACGAAATACAAAAGATGACACAAAATAAAATCCTAAAGTTATAGCCACTCTGTTCTCGAGACAGAAGACAAAATATGTTGGAGAAAAGATAACTTCTTTAACAAACTGCGTAGGAAAATTGTGATAGCCTTATGAAAAGACTAAAAGACTGTCTCCTGTTTCTGTCTCTGTTTCTGTCTGTCTCTTTCTCTGTCTCTCTCCTACCTCTATGTAGCAAAGTCAACTCAAAAATAATCAAGTTCTAGATATAAGACTATTGACTATAAACTGCTACAAGAAAATATATGGGAAAACTTTAAAACACAAGCAAAGGCAATACGTTTTGAAATTGGACCCCCTATTAACTCTGGATATAGTATCAAGAAGTAATAAATGTGAATGTACCGAATTAGAAATTTTTGCATAACAAAGGAAACAATCCACAATATGAAGAGACTGGGAATTTATTAGCTACTCACTGACAAAAGATTAATATCTAAATGTATGAAGAACTCAAAAAATTGTATCCAGAGAACAAATGATCAAATAAAAATAAAGAAGTGGACACAGAAAATAGTTCCCTAAAAGATATATATGAATATTAATTTTATAAGTAATATCACAACATAATTAGCTATGAGAGAAATGCATATCAAAACTAAAATGAGATTTCATCCCTTGTTAGAATAACTCCCATCAAAAATAGAAGAACCAATTATTTCTAATGGGGGTGTGAGGGTAATGTATGTTTATTTATTGTTGAGTAGAGTGTCAGTTAATGTACACAATATGCAGATCAATATTAAGGTTACTTCAAAATTTAACACAGAACTACCACATGATCCAGATATCTCACACATTTGTATATACCTGAAGGAATCAAAATCATCATACTATACATGGATAGTGCTACCCTAATCAAAATAACAAGATATGCAATCACTCTTACCTGCCTATCACTGGATAAATAAGAAAATGAGGCACAATTACACAAAGAAATTTTCAGACACAAGGAAAAATGTCATGTCATTTGCAGGAAATTGAATGGAACTAGATATCATCAAGTTAAGCAAATAAAGCCAGATGTAGAAACATATCCACATTTTGCCTCATACATGGAATGCAAGGAGGAAAAAATGACATGAGACTAGAACTGTTGAACAAGAAGGGATCGAGAAGAAGGGAGAAATTGGGTAATAAAGAAAATGGGCAAGATAATTATGATGAAAATATGTCATATGAAAATGTTACAAAGAAATCTAATAATTTGAAGATTAATATGCGTCTATATTCATATATCTTTTCAAAAAGAAAGCATGCTAAACTCCAGGGAAACAATTTGAGGACATCTTTCCTACTTTTATATAATATTCTAAAAAATTGAATCAGGAACGCTTTCACATATTCAAAGAGATCAATATTATTTGTTTTTTATTTATTTTAAAGGAAAAAAGCAATAAAACTAATGATACAGAATTTCATATCAAGACAATAGGAAATTTACAGTGGTTAATGTACTGCATAATTATGTTCAAAGTAGTTGCTCAGATTGAAAAAACATGTGCATGAAAAATTGATTAAACAATATAATCACAAACCATTCTTTTCAGTGATCTAAAAGAAAGTAGTAGTATAATTATTTTAACTGACGTACGGATGTGTGCATATGAATTATTTTTTTGTTTCCCTTCCTTCTTTGCTCAATTCCTCCATCCCAGTTATTCTTTCCTTTGGAGCATTTCCTTTCCATTTCACCATATCTACTGTAGATTTTGCATCCTTTTTCCTACTTCAGTTTCTTATACTAAGGATCAAATACGCTGTTTACACATGTGAATCTAATTTATTTCTCTTATAAATATGGTCTCTAGTTGCATTCCTTTACTTATAAAAGCCTCAAATTTATCCTTATTTATATCTGAATAGTACCATCCATTTTGCTGAAATATCACCTTTTTTATCCATTCCTTGTTGATTGGGCATTTGCATTATTTTCAAGATTTACATGTTACAAATTGTGCTGCTACAAAACATGAATGCACACATATTGCTGTAGTATGATGTTTTTAATTCTTTTGGGAAAATATTCATAAGGGGAATAGCTGGGTTAAAATGGAACCTCTAATCCTAGTTTTTTGGGAACTTCACACTGATTTTCATAGTACATGTACCAGTTACACACCTACCAAGAGTGGAGAAGGATTCCTTTTTCCACGCAGCCTTTCGAGCATTTGTTGTTGGCTTTTTTTCTTGATCCTGGCCATTCCTTCTGGAGTAAGATGGAATCTCAGTGCTGTTTTAATTTTCATTTCCGAAATGACCAATGATGTTGAACATTTTTTCATATAGTTATTTGCCATTGATATTCCTTCATCCGAACAGTGTATATTCATATCAGATGCCCATTTTTGGATTGAGTCTTTGAATGCGGGGCACAGAGTTTTTTCAGTTTTTTGTATGTTCTAGATAGAAGTCTGTTGTCTGAAGGACAGTTGGTTAACATTTTTCCCAATTCATAGGTTCTCTTTTCATTTGTTGATGATTTCTTTTGATGTGTAAAAACTGTTTAATAAGATATCAATTGTTGATTCTTTGAAGTACTTCCATGCACTTTTTTTTTGTTTATGAACTTTTTTTCTTCCTGTTGGTTTAGTGTTTTTATTTTAATATTTACAAATTTGATCCATTTTGACTTTGGTTTAAGGCATGGTGATAGACACAGGTCTAGTTTTAGTCTTTAGCATGTGCAAAGTCAGTTTTCCCAGCATCATTAAATAAAAAAGCTATCTTTCTTCCAGTTAAAATGTTTGGTCCCATTAAAAAGATAAGGTGGCTGAGAGTGCTTGTAGTTGTGCCTGTAATCTTCTAATCTGTTCAGTTGATCTCCAAGACTATCTTTTTGCTAGTATCATGCCAATTTTTATCATAGTAGTTTGCAGTACAATTTCAAGCCAGGAATTGTGATGCCCCCTGATTTGCCTGTGTGGCCCATGATTGCTTTTGATATTCTAGGTCTCTTATTTTCCAAATGAATTTTAGCATTTTTTTCTAGATTTGTGAGGTATATTAAAGGAATTTTTATTGAGATTACATCAAATCTGTACCACAGATGTTGGTTCTTCCTTTTCATGAGCAAAGAATATCTTTCCATTCTTTGATATCCTTTTGATCTCTTTTCAGAGTATTGTGATTTTCAGTGTATAGCTCTTCAACTTCTTTTGTTAGATTTATGCCTAAGTGTTTTATTTTATGGTATGCTATTACAGTGGTTGTGGTTTCCCTATTTTTCTCAGTAAGTCTGTTGCTTGTGTAGAGGAAGACTATTCATTTTTGAGTACTGACTTTGTATTCAGCTATGATACTGAACTTGGTTTTTAATTCTTGTAGCCTTTTGGTGGAGTTTTCTGGATCTTCTATATAGAGTATCATGTCATCTGTGAATAAAGATAGTTTAACTTCGTTCTTTCCAGTCCTTATTGCTTTTATTTCTCTTTCTTGTCTAATTCCTCTGGTCAGTGTTTCCAAAAATACATTGAATAGAGATGATGATAGTGCTCATTCTTTTCTTGTTCCTGATTTTATACTGAAATCATTCAGCTTTTGTCCATTCAGTATGATGTTGGCTGTTGGTTTGTCATAGGTGATTTTTATCAGATTGAGGTAAAGACCGTCTCGTCAGATTTTCTATAGGGTTTTTCTCATGAATGGGTGTTGTACTTTATCAAAAGCTTTTTCTACATGTATTTAGATGAATGTTTGACTTTTGTCTTTGGCTCTGTTGATAAGGTGTATCATGTTTTGTGATTTATATATGTTGAGCCATCCCTGCATTCCTTTAATGAGTTTCATTTGATCATGGGGCATAATCTTCTTGATGATTTGCTGCATTCTGTTTGCTTATATTTTATTGAACATTTTTCCATCTATGTTCATTAGAAAGATTGGTAGTTCTCTTTTTGGTTACATCTTTTCTGGTTATTATTTATTTGATTTTTCATGTCTATTAATATGTGTATTATATAGTTGCATGCTCTCATATTGGCTAACTATATATTCATGATTTGTATCTCTTTCTCTTGAAATTTTCCCTAAAGAGTGTTCAGTGAATTTTTATCTCTTTTGGTTGTTCTTGGTTTGAGATTCACATTGTCTACAAACAGAATAGCCACCCTGCTTTTTTTTCTAGGTTGCATGGAGTATTGTTTACCATCCTTTGACATTTAGTCTATAAGTTCCATTTCAAGTTAAATGTGGTCCTTGTATACAGCATATTGTTGGAATTTGTTTCTTGATCTATTCTCCTAGTCTGTTTCTTTTCATTGGTGAATTGAGGGCACTTCATATGTAATGGTTTATCTTTGTCATTATTTTCTTGCTGTTTGTTTTCCCTCTGTTTAATTTCTTGTCCTGCTTGGTGATCTTATTGTTGTTCTTGGAATTGTGATCATTTTTATCTCTGTCTAGAACATCTTTCAGTACCATTTGTAGCACTGTTTTTTTGGTCATGAACTTTTTCCATTTTTGTTTGTAATAGAAGTGTCTTATTTCCCCATTAATTAAAAAATATTTTTCAAGGTGCAACCATCTGGGATGGAAGTTGTTTACTTTCAGGGCTTGAAATACTTCACTTTTACCTGTTTCTGACTTACATGTTTGTGTTGAGAAGTCTGCTGTGTTTCTGTTTCTGATGGATTTTCCTTTATAGGCAATCTGTTTCTTTTCTTGAACACCTTTTAATATTCTGTTCTTGTGCTGAATTTCTGGGATCTTGATTATTATATCCCTGGGTATAGATTTATTTTAGTTATGACTAATTGAAGGTCCATATACCTGACATATCTGTATGTCAGATTCGTTTCCCTTGCTTTGGAAATTTTCTATGGATTATGCAAGTAGGTTTTTAATGCCATTTGTTTTGACTTCTTCTTTTTTTACTGATGCCAAGTATTCTTATATTATTTTCTCTATGTCATCTTGTAGCTGTTGAATTTTCATTCCCTGATCATTTGTTGTTTTCAAGAGACCTTAACTTTCATAATTTTTAGCCATAATACATCTTCAAGGTCTGACTGTGTTTAGTTTTGTTCAAATTGGTTTGCCAGCTTTAAATGGAATTTTTAACTTCCTGGATAATCTGTTTGAAACCACTTCATGCATTCTCTTTCTTTTCTACATTGGTCATTCATAGTTTCCATCTTCTTCCTATGACCACTTTTTTTCTTATCTATCTCTACGGTAGATTGGCTGAAAAATTCCTTTATAAATGTTAACATTTCTTTTTTTTTCTGAGAGATTATTTTGGATCTGATTTCCTTTTTGGCCTCATGTTTTTGTTTCTCTACTTCAATTGCAATCATTTTAGAAATTTCAGGTGCATGTTTTCTAATTTTTTTTTTTTTTTCATGTCAGTATCTCCTAAACTTGTTCTGGCTAGGCTGGATGTTGAAGGCTGCACTTTGCATTTTTATCTTGCCATTTTCTATTTTAAAAAATTTCACTTCATTTTCTGTGATGTTCCTTGTGAGTTTTTGTAATAGGTAGCTATATCACCAGTGTCACACCTCTCTAGGAAAAGTTTATCCTTCAGGGATTTCTTCTGTGTGTAGGAAATTCTTGCTTTGTGCCTGTCAAAAGACCTTACCTTCTCAAATAAGTAAGAGTGGAGTGTTAGTTTCTTTTTGCCTCATTTTTCTGTGTTTTTGTGTAGGGGTGTGTGGAGGTTATTAACTCAGATTTTCCCAGTATTGTCAGAGAAGGAAGACCAACTAATTGAAACAGATGTGGCACCCTAGTTAAGAGAATAAAATTGGCAATAAAAATAGCATCAAGTACAATTTAGAAACTGATAAACTGTGGTAACAATTGATCTTGCACTTGAGACCACTGGAACAAAGTCTGTAATAATAGGACAGAACTGCTCATAAATTAGGATTCTGTATTCCAAGGGTTTGCCTTTGGCACAGTGGTTTACTCTGTGGTGGGGAACTTTAGGGAGCATAGCTTTGAAAACAAAGACAACTTGGAATGTAGTAGAAGCAAGGATGGAGGGAAAACTAGACAAGGTGGTACAAAAGAAAGAATGAAGGATTTGAGGGATTGTCCTAGCCTAGCATCTGGGTTTAGGGGATGGGATTAGTTTTCTATGACTGAAGTCCTCTCCACACATTTAGAAAAGATAGGATAAAAAAAGAAAAAAAAAGCAGGCAAGAAAAATAGAAAGAACAAAAAAAAAAAAAAAAGAAAGAAGAGAAAAAAACTAAAAGAGAAACAAATTGAGAGAAAAGGGTCAGTTTCAGAGTTACCGATTCTCCCTCACTGGTTGCCATCCCACAATATGGTGGAAAGGGCCAGATACCTGAATTCTTCCAGAAGAGCAGGTTGACAAGTCACAGATTCTTCCCCTGCTGGTTTGAGATAAATATTACTTGTAAACAAAAGTAGTAAAAAGCCATTGGAATAAAACTATGGATGATCATTTTTCATGAACAAAGATGAAAATATTTTAAACAGAATTTTATTTAAGTTATATCATAACATAAAAATATGACACATAATGGGCAAGTTGAACTTATGCAAGGAATGCAAGATGCTGTAATATTTGAAAATCACTGTATTTTCAGATATTAATATATTTTGAGATTGAATATATGTGGTCTTATAGATGCAGAATTTTTTGTCAAAGGCCAATATTCATTCCTAATTAAGTTGTCAGCAAACACTTTGTACAGAATTTCCTCTACATCAAAAACTCTACATATGAAAAGCCTAATGTTACATCACATTTAATGATGAAATAAAAAGAACATATTTTTCTTTTTAAAAAGAACATGACAAAGTGACAAAGTTATCTTTATTATTTTTGTACAAAAATAATCCTGGAGCTAATTTTAGATATATAGAGAGAGGAAGAGAGAGAAAAAGGAAAAGGGAAAAGAAAAAGTAACAGTGAGAGGTAGAAAGAGAAATGAAGGGAAGGAAGAAAGACAGAAACAGAAATAAAGGTAAAATGTTTCTGCTCACAGACTTTGTGCTCATATATGTTAAACATGCAATATAATCATTAAAAAGTAATGAGGCTTTTAAGAATATCTAAAATTGTAGAGGTGTGAGTATATCCATGTGTAAACATGTATACAGTGGTACATTCGTTCAGAAGTTGAGTCTTTCTATGATTCTGGCCATAAACCAAGTTGGATGAGAATCAAATCAAATTTAATGGCTTGGTTCAATATTGACTTTAGGAAAAATCTGATTTTGCTTTCACTCAGTTCTGTCTGTGACCAGAATCATGGACAGAATTGAGTTCACAAACTCAGTTACCACTATACCCCAAAGAACTAAAAAAGCTGCTTTACCATATGTAATAACTGACAACTCACAAGTTAAAATAAATCAATACCATTTTAAAAAGCTTTAAAATGTGAAATTATTAAAGAAAAATCTGGCCAAAGAAGAAGGAAACATTCAAAATGGAAGTCTAAATACACTGCCAGAAATTAAGAAAGGTGTGTAAACAAAAAAGATATTGTACTTTGAAACAAATAAATTTAGGACCATTAAAATGATAATTTTTCTCAATTTGGGCCTTAGATTTAAGACAATTGAGATTTCTAATTTAAGAAGGCATTTTTATAAAAATTAAAATACATTGTCTAAAATGTATATGGAAATGTAAACCACTTAAAATACTAAAACAACCTTGACAGAATAACAAAAATAAATAGATAATAGTAATCAAGAAAGTATGTATTATGTAAATATGGACAAAGCTTAACATAGAAAGTGTGTATTGATATATATTGACATTTGACCTGTGAACACTGATGCAACTACAAATTTGTGAAGAAAGAATATGCTTTTTTAATATTATCTCCTTGTCTACAAAATATTTTGTTTATACTATCACATATAATAAAATCCAATAAGGTACAACATGATAAACTGATGGAGACAGAAGAACAAAATCTTCAAGGGACTTCAAATAAGATGATATTAAATCAGCACTAGCTATTATATTGTCTTGTTTCTTCAAAATACCTGTTCATACCATCACAGACAATAAAATCAAACAACCCAGAATAAAACCATTCCAATTAGTGAATGAAAGCATTGTAAGGCTTCAAAGCTATATAATGGGAAATCATGTTTACCACATACTGTTAAGTATTCTTACTATTTCTTACACTAGGGAAACTATTCAGCATTTGTACATGTGAGTTTGATTTATTTTGCTTATGAGTATGGTCTCAAGCTGCACCCATTTATTTATAAATATCTCAATGTGACCCTTCTTTATAGCTGAGTGGTACTCCATTGTATAAAAATACCACAACTTTTTTATCCATTCCTTAGTTGATGGACACTTAGGTTGTTTCCAAGATCTGGCTATTACAAACTGTGCTGCTATAAACATGGGTGCACATATATCACTGTAGTATGACATTTTCAGTTTTTCTTGGAATATGCCTAGAAGTGGAATAGCAGGAACAAATGGGACTTCCAATCCCAGCTTTTTGAGAAATCTCCAGACTAACCTCAGGAATGGTTGCACCAGTCTGCACTCCAAGCAACAGTGCAGGAGAGTTCCTTTTTTGTCACAGCCTCTCCAGCATTTATTTTTGGTAGTTTTCTTGATCCTGGCCATTCTTTCAGGAGTGAGATGGAATCTCAGTGTGGTTTTAATTTGCATTTCTCTAATGACTAATGATCACAAACATTTTTTCATGTATTTATTTGCCATTCGTATTTCTTCATCTGAGAAGTGTGTATTCATCTCAGATGCCCATCTTTGGACTGGATCTTTGCATGTTGGGGTCTAATTTTTTTTAATTCTTTATATGTTTTAGACCGAAGTCCTTTGTCTGAGGGACATACAATTTTTTCCAGTTTGTGGGTTTTCTTTTCACTATGCTGGAGATTTCTTTTGACATGCAGAAACTTTTTAATAAGAGGTGATCCCAAATATTGATTCTGGGAAGTATTTCCGATGTGGCTTGATTCCTGTTCATGAATTCTCTGCCTACCCTATGTCTTCGAGATTTTTACCCAATTTGTCTTTCAATAGAATTTAGCGTTTCTGTTTTTATATTCAGATCTTTGATCCATTTAGATTTTAATTTAGTATAAGGTGATAGGTATGGGTCTAGTTTTAGTTTTCGGCATATGGAGAGTGAGTTTTTCCAACACCATTTATTAAAGAGACTGGGGTTCTTTCATTGAACATGTTTGGTCCCTTTATCAAAGATAAGGTGGTTGAGTGGGTTTGTAGATGTGGTTGCATCTTCTGATCTATTCCACTGATCTTTGTCTCTGTTTTGATTCCTGTACCATGTTGATTTTACTACAGTTGCTTTGTAGTATAACTTCAAGTCAGGGGTGATGCCTCGTGAATTGCCTTTGCTGCTTAGAACTGTCTTTGCTATTCTAGGTCCCTTCTGATTCCATATGAATTTGACAAATGATTTCTCTAGATCCATGAGGTATGTTGATGGTATTGGGATTGCATTGAATCTCTCTAGCAGTTTTGGTAGAATGACAATTTTGCAACATTTTATTCTTCCTATCCATGAGCAAGGAATGTCTTTCCATTTTCTGAGATCCTCTTCAATTTCTTTCTTCAGTGTATTATAATTTTCCCTGTATAGATCTTTCAGATCTTTCATGAAAATAATTCCTAAATATTTCGTTTATTTGTATGCTAGTGTGAAGGGTGTGGCTTCTCTTATTTCTATTTCTGTGATTTAGTTGTCAGTATATAGAAATGTTATAGATTTTTGAGTATTGATTTTGTATCCAGCTACATTGCTTTATTTATTTATTATATCTAGGAGTCTTTCAATGGAATTTTGGGAGTGTCCCATATAGAGTATCATGTCATCCACAAATAATGATAATTTAACTTCTGCTTTTCCTATTTTTACTGCTTTTATTTTTCTCTCTTGTCTAATGGATCTGGCTTGTATTTCCAGTACTATATTAAACAGGAGCAGTGATAAGGGACATCCTTGTCTTTTGCCTGATTTTAATGTAAAGGCCTTCAATTTTGGGCCATTTAGTATGATACTGGCTGTTGGTTTGTCATAGCGGGTCTTTATTACATTGAGGTAAAGACCATTGGATCCAATTTTCTGTAAAGTTCTTATCATGAGTGAATGTTGGACCTTATCGGAATTTTTTCTGCATCTATAGAAACAATCGTGTGATTCTTACTTTTGGCTCTATTGATATGGTGGATTACATTTATTGATTTACATATGTTGAACCATCCCTGTGTCCCTGGGATGAATCCCACTTGATTATGGTTTATAATCTTCTTGACAATTTGCTGCATTCTATTTGCCAATATTTTATTGAGGATTTTTGCATCTGTGTTCATTAGGGATATTGGTCTGTGATTCTCCTTTTTAGTTGGTCTTTCTGTTGTTTTCTCAGGTTTCTCAGAGTAATATTTGCTTCCAGGAATGACTTATGAAGGATTGCTTCCCTTTCAATTTCATTGAAGAGTTTGAGAAGTATCAGCATTAAGTCTTCTTTGTCCTTCTTGTAGAATTCTGCAGTGAAACCGTCTGGGCCTAGGCTCTTCTTTGTAGGTAAGGACTTATTTACATTTTCAATTTCAGTAATATAAATTGGGTTGTTCAGCAGTTTTACATCTTCTTGACCTAGCTTTGGTACTTCATATGTTTCTAGTAATCTATTTCTTCTGTGTTATCAAACCTATGAGAGTAGAGGTTTTCAAAATAGGTGCTGATGATCTTCTATATTTCTAAAGAGTCTGTAGTGATTTTGCCTTTTTCATTCCTTATTGCAGAATTTCAGCTTTTTTTCCATTTTTAAAAATAAGGTTGACTAGGGGCTTCTCAATTTTATTTATTCTCTCAAAGAACCAACTCTTTGATTTATTGATTTTTTTGCATTTTTTTTTTTTTTTTTTTAGTCTCTACTGCATTAATTTCTTCTCTGATTTTTTATAATTTCCTCTCGTCTTTTGGCTTTGGTCTTGACTTGCTCTTTTTTTTCTAGATATTTGACGTGTAGCATCAGGTTATTTATTTGTATTCATTCTGTTTTCCTGATATGGGAAGTGCAATAGATTTTCCTCTGAGGACATCTTTCATTGCATCTCACAGATTCCAGTAAGTTGTATTTGTATTTTCTTTAACTTGTAGGTATTGTTTAATTCCTTCTTCAATTTCCTCTCTGACCCACTGATTACTCAAGAGTGTGTTATTCAGTTTCCATGTATTTGTGGGATTTATGATGTATCTTTCATCATTAATTTTAGTTTCATGGCACTATGATCTGATAACATGCATGGGATAATTTCAACTTTTTTGCATTTATTTAAATATGTTCTGAGGGATAATATGTGATCTATTTTAGAGAGCATCCCATGTACTGCTGAGAGAATTTGTATTCTGACATTTTTGAATGGAACACTCTGTATATATCTATCACGTCCATTTGTTCACAGCTGTGATTCAGTTCTGTTATTTCTTTGCTAATTTTCTGTCTAGTTGATCTGTCCCTTGGTGTCAATGGTATATTAAGGTATCCTGTTATAATTGTGTTACTGCTAATTTGGTTTTTCATTTCTGTTAATACTTGCTTTATAGAACTAGGTGCTCCAGAATTTGGTGCATATATATTTAAGATTGTTATCTCTTCCTCTTGAAGTTTTCCCCTAACCAGTATGTAATGACCTTTATCTCTTCTGATAATTAATGGTTTAAAGTTCACATTGTCTGCAAACAGAATAGCTACCCCTGATTTTTGGGGGGGTTCCTATTGCGTGATGTATTGTTTTCCATCCTTTGTCTTTCAGTCTGTGAGTATCCTTTTGTGTTAGATGGGGTTTCTTGTAAACAGCATATGGTTGGATGCTGTTTCTTGGTCAGTTTTGCCAGTCTGTTTCTTTTAATTGTTGCATTGAGACCATTTACATTAATGACTATAATTGTTATATGTTGGTTTATTATTGACGTGTTGTCTTTCTGCTGTTGAATCTTTACCTTTGAGTTCTGTTTAATTGTCTGCTTTGCTTAGTGGTTTTTTCTAAGTGTATCTTAACTGTCTTTCAGTATTCTTTGCATGGTTGGTTTGATGATCATGAAGTTCCTCAACTGTTCTTTGTCATGGAAGTGTCTTATTTCTACATTCATTTTGAAGGACAGTTTTTCAGGTTACATCAGTCTAGGTTGGAAATAATTTTCCTTTAGGATCTGAAATACTTCACTCTGTGCTCTTCTTGACTTTATTGTTTGTGATGAACATCTGCTGTGATTCTGATACGTTTTCCTTTATAGGTGATCTGTCTTTTCTCTTTGACAGCTTTTAATATTCTATGCTTATGTTGGATTTCTTGGATGGTGATTATTATATGTCTGGATGTAGTTATTTTTTGGTTATGACTACTTAGCATTCTACATGCTTCACTGATCCTGATGTCAGTTTCTGTACTCATGTTTGGGAAATTTTCAGCTATTACTTCTCTAATATATCCTCTTGACATCCTTTATGTTGCCCCCTTCTTTTTCATTTATCCCTATCAATCTTATGTTGTTTTTCTTTGCATCATCTTGCAGCTGTTGTATTGTTATTTCCTGATTCCTTGTTATTTTTAAAAGATATTTCCATTTCCTGTTCACTAGCTGCAATCCTGTCTTTGAGGTCTGAAATTCTATCTTCACTTTCATTGAGGCAGTTTTTACAACTTTCAATGAAATTCTTGATTTCCTGTATATCTCCTTGTATCTGCTTTATGTATTCCATTTGTTTCTTATATTGTTAATCCAGGGATTCTAACTTTTTGTTTTGTTCCTCCAGTTTTTAACTGTGTGTTCTTTAGATATGTTCAGCATCTCTTTCTTTTTTTTTTTTTATCATCTGTTCTTTTACCTGGGAGATTATTTCTATTTTGAATTCTTTTATAGCTTCCCAGAGTTGCTTTTTTATTTCAGTTGCTATTATTTCAGGTATTTCAGGTGTATGGCATATATTTTCTTCTATGTACATTGCTTCTAAGGTTTCTTGCTATGGGCTAGAGGTTTGAGATTGCATTTTGGTCTTTTGCTTTGTCATTTTTCTATATTTCTGTTCTTCAAGCATTGTTCCAAGGCTTCCCCTGGATGTGTTGGAAATCATCTCCTGTGCCCTAGGCTCCTGGAATTGAATGGAAGTTGCTTAGCCTGGTCCAGTTAGACCCTAAGGTCTCCTGTTCCACCTTCAGTGTTCCAGGTAGCTGGGCAGGTACTTGTCCACTGTGGATGATGGGTTAAGTCTCTCCCCAGGGGAAGACCTATGCCCTGGAACTCACTTCACCTACTCTCAAATGCCGTAATTGAAAAAGGTCACTGGGCGTAATATAGTTGGTCCACAAAACTTCTCAAGGCTAATCTAGTGTGCCTCAGTTGGATCTTGAGCTCCAGAAGAGATGATCTTATAGTCTCCCCGGGGCTCTGGACAGCACATGGACTTACTCCAGCAGCCAGGTGAGTTTCCCAGTTTGGGAGAAGGTTACTGGGCATGTCCTGTGCAGGCCTGAAACCTGCCAAGCACAGCCCAGTGTGGCTAGGCTCAGGGTGGATCCTTATAGTCTCCAAGAATACTCTTCAACAGCTAGAACTGACAAACAAAGTTGGATGTACACAGAAAAAATATTGACTTCAATATACATTTCAGCTCCTCAGATAAACTCAAAATAACCATAAATATAAATGTAGAACTAGAAAATATAAAATATAAAACTTCTCCAGGATACAAACAGATCTTTATGATTTGATATTAATCAGAATTACTTTAATGTTATGTGAAAATTAATATACAAAAGAAAAATGTTGATTAATTTGACTCCTATATTAACAACATTTTTATTTCACTATTGCAATAACAAAAAGACAAACAAAATGATGCATGAAGCTTTGTGGAATTCATATAAAATTTGTGTTCAGAATGTTATGTAAAAATTTCTCAAACACTATAATGAAACAAACACCCCTATTAAAAATAGGTAAACTGTATGAATGCACACTTCAGTAAAGAATGTATGAAGATATCAAGTAATCTAATGAAAAGATACTCAGCACAATTATTCATTAGGCAAATGTCAGTTAAATCACACTTGGATATAACTATACAGCTATTAAATTGTTTAATATTAAATGGCTAGACCATGCAAAATTTTAGACAGATTGTGAAGAATTGAAATTCTCATACTTTAATGATTAGAATTAAAATTATATACAGCTTCACAAGAAGTTTGGGGCTACTTAAAAATACATCTACTACATGATCCACAAATTCTGCTCCTACATATGTACTCAAAAAATGTATATAACCATAAAAAGTGAAATGTATACATCCAGAGAAATTTTCTAAGTAATGACCCAAAATTAGCAACAACTTATATACCTGGTAAGTGGTGAATACTATAGATAAAAATACTGTGGCATAACTAACAAATAGACAAATGAACAGAATTAAGTAACTGTTTATTGGTACATACAATGATCTTGCTAGACCTCAAATAATTATACTGAACAAAATTATTATAATAATCCAGATCAAATAGTACCTGGAAATGGGAATGTAGAGAAAGTAAAAGAATACATAATGTAGAGGCACAAGGGAAGTTTGGGGTATAATGGCCAGGTTCACTATTGACCACATGCCTGCTAATGATTATTTTATTATGTATTTGAAAATATTAAAATATGATTGCTTTATATTAGTAGTATATATATTCAATAACAATCACACAATTTTTTTTAATTTAATAGTTTGCTCTTGTAAAATCCTTTGCTTAGGCAAACTAATACAAGTGATCCCATGTAAAGTACTAGACCAAATTGTTTCAGAGAATAATGCTAATAAATTTCAAAGATCTCAGTGTTACATGAAACTTTTTGAAGTGTTGAAAACAAAAAAGAACTCAAAGTCTTAAATTATTTTTATAAAGTTAAGCTGATACTGATAATTCACACAGGATAGCTCAAAAATTAAATTAAAGGCTATTATCATTTTTGAGCATCAATAAGAAATGATAAATGAGAAGAAGTGAAAAGAACTCAACATATTGGCAAATCAAAGTTATTTTAAGATACGTAATTGGTAAAAATTAGGAAAGCTATTAACTTTATAAACTATAAATTACAATACTATAAGAAAAATGATCTGTGAATCTCCACTGATGAAGAAAAATGTCCTGGCCAAAATTTGACATTGATTCCTCATATAAAAGCCCTGTAAAGTAGAAAATATTAAATGGTTTGACAAGATAAATAACATGTACTCTTCAAAAATAAGGTAAGTGGAGAGAGTTTGTAGAAGGGAGAATATATTTACTAATATATTCTGGAATCTAAAATTATCATATAAAAGGAAATACATAACATCAAAGAAGTGAAGCCCTTTAACCTTGAATTGAGTTTGTAAAATATCTTTATAAACTCAGGACATAATTTTGCTCAATACCCACTTGACAGTTCTTTCTTATTTCTTTAATTTATTTTTATTAGCCTATACTCGTAGCTCATAATTATATTCATTTTTTGGCGTTGATATATAAACATATCACATCTTGATAATTCTTCTTGCTCTTTCTTATCACATACTCTTCTCTTCTCCCTTCCCCAAATCCACTTCCCATGTTCAAAAATCTAACTCTCTGTTTTCTAACCACTCCCTGTCATCATTTATGCTGGTGTCCCCCAGGCCTCATGAGTTTGCATTATGTATTTGTGATTGGTTCATTGTCTATGGCTTGGAAGGGGGTGTGAGTGCTACACTGACCTAGGGGTGGAGCCAAGATATAATGTAATGGCAGGAAGAAGGTGTGTCTGGCTCTTTTGCCTGTTTCCAGTTGCCATGAACTGCTGCCCAGCCATGTCACTTCTGCCTTGCAACCAACTGAGTATGGACTGAAACCTCCAAAAACTGTAAGTAATAAACCTTTCCTTTCCCAACTTTAGACTTCAGGTATTTTGTCTCAGCAATGAGTAAAAAGTAACTAAGGCACTCCCCTTTATTTCTCTCTTTAAATTGTTGGTATTTGGGGTTCTTGTAAAACAGCAACAATTTAATACTTTACCTTTTGTGTCTGATTACCTTCTGTGTGAGCACTCTGGTTTCCAGTTTCACCTATTTTCCTACAAATGATTCAGATGTGTTCTTGCTTGTGCCTCAGCAGTACTCCACTGTGTATATAGACCACATTTTCTTCACCTGCTCATCTGTTGATGGGTGAGTAGGCCACTTCCATAATTTACCTCCTATGAATCATACTGCTCTAAACATGGGTATGTATGAATCACTGTAATGCCAGTTTAACCTTTTTGCAAAAATACTTAAAAGAGATACAGCTGGATCAAAGAGAATTTCTATTTTTGCTGTTTGGGGACTGCGTATACTAATTTCTCTAGTTAATGAGCTACTTTACGTCCACATCAATAATGTGGAAAGGTTTCTTTTTACTCTCACAACCTCACAAACATTTATTTTTTAAGTTATTGATGATAACCATTCTTACTGGACTAAGATGAAATTTTATTGGTTTTGATTTATATTTGTGTAGAGACAACAGATACTGAACATTTTTTTTCATGTACTCAGTAGGCATTTATACTTCCTTTTTTGTGTGTAAAATTTCTATCAGCCATTTTTTTTTGGATCTTTTTTCTTTGGGGGCAAATTATTGAGCCCTTCATATATTGTACAAATTAATTAACTGTTGAAGGAGCATCTGGCAAGAAAATCATTCCATGTATTTTCTTTAAATTCTACTGATTGCCCCTTTTCTGTACGAAAGGTTTGCAATTTGATATGCTGTGACTTGCGTATTCTTAATATCATTACTAGTTTGATTGGGGTTCTTTTCAGAAAGGCTATGATTGTGCTTACATTTTCAACAGTTTTATCTCTTTTACCTTCCAGTAGGTACAGTATTGTTTTGACATTTATGAATTTATTTCTATGTACAGATGTACATATTTATTTAATGTATTTTGATCTCATTTCACCACAGAATTACAGATCCAGCTCAAGATGTATTTTTTTTGCACATTTACTAGCATCATTTGTTAAAGAGAATGTCTTTGCTCCAGTGTTTGTTAAAGATCATTTTTTCAAAGGTTTATGGGGCCGCTTTTGTACCTTCTATTTCACTGACTTATATATATATATATATATATATATATATATATATATAGTTTCTCTACTATATTGCTTTTTATTACTATAGGTGTGTGATGCCTCCTTTGCACTTTTCACTTTGACTATTCTGAGTCTCTTCAGGTTCCATATACATTTTAGGCATTTTTTTCCTAGTTCTGTAATAAATGTTGTTAGTAATTTGTTTTTCATTAAATTTAATCTGTATACCAGTTTTTGCAGTATAACCATTTTGATAACACTGATTCTTCCTGTAAAACAGAAAAGGAGAGGCTGCAGGTGGTGGTTTGTACTGCAAACACAGGTTTCCAGTATATTGAGTCATTTGCACATGGTGGTGGTGAGGAAGCAGACTCTTGGTTTGGGGGGGGGTGATTTGTACCGCCACTTGGGATTGGTGGCTGCCACTGTACCTCACAGATGCAGCTCCACTAAAGTACTTACCTCTCCAAGAGTTAAAGCACTTCTTAAGAAAAGGAAATATGATTCGAAATACATTCAGGATAATTTCATTATGAAATCAGACTAATAAAACAGTTCTTAAAACCATTGATCTAGAACAAGTTTGAAAAGCCAGACAATGAAGTCCTCTAAAAGGTATTAAGTGTAACTGAGATCAGACATGAAAGTAAAGTCTTTGGAAGTCTGGGGGAAGTCCTGAAATTCTTGCCCAAGAGTGAAAAAAACTGTACAAGGAAGCAGAAATAGAATGCAGAGAATGGCTGGTTTAAGTTTTCTAACATAAATAAATAAATAATTGTATAAATAAATAATTTGTGAAATTTTTAAAAAAAACAGTGTCTCATGCCACAATGTCTGCTTTACTAATAGATAATACATTTATGGGTATCTTAATATCATCTTCTGTCTCTTTTTCCAGAATACATTTCAGGGATTATTCACCTTTTAAAAAATTAATTCCAAGATATTTGATTCCTTTGAAAATATCATCAATGAAATTATTTTTCTGAATCCTTAGTTGTCAGTATAATGGAATGCTATTGATTTTTGGATATTGATGTTTGTTTTCTGTTTTTGTTTTGTTTTGGTATTATTTTTTTGAGACAACGTCTCACTATGTAGTTAAGACTGGCCTTGAACTCACTATGTACTGCAGGTCGGCCTTGAACCCTACTATCTTCCTGTCTCAATTTCACTAGTGCAAGATTACAGGTGTATACAACCACAACCGGCTTGTGTGTTGATATTTATTTTTATCCTTCAACTTTGATGAAAGCTTTTAGTTTTAAGAGTCTTCTGATGGACAATTTTTTTACAAGTCATCTCATGCTATCTGCCCATAAGGACAATTTATTTCCTAGTTCCCTATTTGTGTTCCTTTAGTTTTTCTTTCACATGATTGTTGTGGATTAAATTTATACTATATTGAATAAAAATGGTAGAGCATCCACTTTGTCTTGTTCCTCACTTTATGTGGAATGCTTTAGCTTTTTTCCATCTTATGATAGTCTGATGTTGCCAGGGGGGGTTGTCACAAATGGTTTCCAATGATATGAGTACGTCTGTACCTTTTGTCATCGGTTTATTTTTAATCATGAATGTTTGTGGATTTTGAGAAAATCTTTCATGGAATGTATTGAGATGACCATGTGATTTTATATTTATTTCTCTTAATGTAGGGTTACATTTATTGATTTACATATGTCAAAACATCCTTGTGTCCTAGAGAATAGCTGACTTGGTCATAATGTAAAATGTCTTAAGTTATTTATTGTATTATGTTTGTTTTGACTGAAGATCTTTGTATCTATGTTCAGTCGGGAAACTGGCTTATGGTATTCATACTTTGTAGCATTCTTGTCCTGTTTTTGGTATGCTGGTGTTGCTGGCTTTATAAAATAAATCTGGTAGTATTTTTTTCTTCAACTTTTTTTTCTCCTCTGTAAAAGTTTGATGATCTTTAGTTGTAGTCTGAAATTCTGGTAAAATTTCTCAATGAATCCATCAGGTTTTGAAATTTTCTTTTGTAGGATTTCTATCACTCCTTCAATTTAATTAATTGTTATTGGTCTATTCAAGGTTTTTACATATTTCTGGTTTAATTTTAATAATACATATCTGTCTAATAATTTATTCATTTCTTCTGTATTCCCCAATTCACTGAAATGGATGCTTTGAAAACAGTTTATTGTAATCCTAAGATTTCAGCAGTGTTATCCTTTCTAGTTGGATGAATATAAATTTTTCTTTTCCTAATTTAGTATGTTTCATTATGAGATTACAATTTTATCTGTCCTTTGAAAAGAAGACTTCCTTTGAATCACTGATGCATCGTGGTTTTATTTTTTCAGTTTCAAATGCATTGATTTATGTTATAATCTGTGGTTTCTTTTTTCTAAAATTATAGAATTTAGAAATATAAAATATTTGATGAGTTAAAAACGATCTAAATGTACGTATAAAGGATTTAATTAATATGATGATAAATTATCTTAAAGACACAAGAAGTTAATTGAATTAAAGAGCAATGTTGAATATGTATGAACACTTTAGTAAAGAAAACAGAGTATATAAGGAAGATAGGTAAATAAGGAGGAGAAGGGTTGAATGGAATGGAGGCTAATGAGAAAAAATAAGAATCAAGATATATCATATACAGGTACAAGTTCCTATAATGAATGTGATCATTTTATATATATATATATATATATATATATATATATATATATATATATCAAAAGAAAACCAATAAAATTAAATTTTAAAAAAAGAAATGAAAATTATGAAAAGGGATCAAGCATAAATCCTGGATATGAAAACTTTCATTGAAAGTATGGGCAAGAGCTCTTTTCAGTCTAAGGAAATATTTTCAGAACCTTATAACAAGGTTAATATAATATATCATGTAATAAGTGATACCTTAAAATCAAGACACCATGGAAGCAGAAACCATCATCTAGTAGATAACTTTTAAAATTTCATGATAATTATAATAGTTAAGTAAAGGTTAGAAGATAACACCAAATTATAAAAACTTTCATTCACAGAAGTTACAGCAGACTAATTTTCAACTAGAAGGAATTAAATGTGCATCCAAGAAGAGGAGGCTTTTAGAACCCTACATGATCACTATCAGGGAAAAGAAAATCTCTTGATGACATATCATAGCCAGTTCCCATAAATTCAGCACAAAGTGAAAATACTAAATTCTGTAGAGAAAGACAGCTAACTTAAAAGGCAAGCTTATCTGTGAAGTAGCCTATTTTTCAACACCAACATTAATGATCAAAAAGTTTAAAGCAAAGTTGTTATGTACTAAGTGAAAAACAACTGTAAGACAGATTATTATACATCCTGTAAACATATCCCTCAAAACTGATGGAAAAATATAAACTTTCCACAATTAAAAAAAAATGCATGACCACCAAAGAAATCCTCAACGCTGAGGATTTCAAATATTGTCAAAGAGTCTAATTAAAAGAATATATCTAATTAGGAGAACAGTTAAGCAACAGGAAGAGTGAACAAATCAATAGTGAAAAAATAACATAATAAAAGTTTTCAGTAATACACTTCCATAATAACCCTCTACATAAATGATTTTAACTCCACAATCTCACACTGTTAGACTGGTTCAAAAATCCTCCCACCCCAAAAACTCAACTATATGACATCTATAAGAGATATACCTCATCAATAAAGAAATGCAGTCTGAGAATGAGAGAATGGAATATGATATTCCACGCAAACAGTCTGAAACCAGCACAAAAAGCTATTTTAAATTCAGACAAAGTGGACTTCACAACAAATAAGCCAGAAGAAAAAACCTACTAGGTATAACTTAATAGAAAAAAAAATAATAAAAAAAATATATATATAGTGTTGGCACACTCAATTTCATTAAATAAATTTCATTAAATAAATACAACTGGACATAAAAGGAGTGATAAACACCAAGATATTCATAGTGGGCTCAAATAGCATATTCTCCCAAGAAGAGGGGTAAATTGTGCCTAGAATCAAAAGACAATGTCAACAATACATTGTAAAATATATGGAATAATAAAAGTAACTATAAGATGAAAATTAATATCTATGCCTACATTAAAAAATAGAATGATCTCAAATAAATCACTCAATAATGCACTACAAAGCCCTAGAAAAATGACAACACAAAACTATTTCTTAGCATTAAAAAATCTAGAAATTATGACAAATTTAATAAAAATAGTATCCAAAGCATCTAGATTTGCTAATTTTAACAGTACACAATTCTATACAATAGGTACTTTCAAGAGATTTTGGCTTCAAGGCTTACAGGAGAAAATATACAAGAAAAACATTTTTGTGATTTGTGCCTAGACACCGCCTTCAAAGTCTCATGCAGTCACAGGTGGTGATTATGGGGGTTCTTAGGTGGTTGGATTTAGCATGTGTAATACTGGATTAAGTGTGATGATGACTTAATTAGTTCACAGTTTTGGCACCCACCCTAAGCCTAGAAAGAATATAAAAGGGGCAGAAATAAGCTACTATTGTCACTTGTTTGGTTTTGCTGCCTTCTGCCTGCCACAAACTATTTCTCTTTTCCAGTGCCCCATTTTCCATCCCACTGGGCCTGGATGTTGGCAGAATATGGACTGAAACCTCTATGAACTGTGAGCCAAATATAACTTTCCTCCTTTAACTTTGGGTATGGGATATTTTTTTCTCAGCTATGAAAAAAATATTAAGACAAACATAGAATATTTTAACATATTCAATGGTGAAGACACAGAAACTAATTTGAAAAAAAAAATGATCAAAGTTGAGAAAATTAGAATCATAAGATTAACCACAGCAGGCAGCCAGCACAGGCAGCAGATTCACCTCCACCTCCTGGCCACTGACAGTAGAAGACTTGTTTCCTGTAGGCAGCCAGTGGGAACAGGGACACATAGCCAGGTAATCCCAGTGTACCCCACCTTCAGGCCAACAATGGGGGCCCTCACTTCCTTCAGGCATCAATCACCTACTGGGAGAATCAGAAAAACATGTCTGTGTGCCTGCCACCATCACAGGAGCATGAGTACAGTCACCCAGGCTAAGAGAAGCAGCCCCACACCACTCACCCTTGGCCATAGGAGAAGCCCAGTCAGTGGAACTGCAAAGGTTTAGAGAAGCCTGTTCCATGACCTGCTGTTTCCCTGTAAACCTGTGGTCAAAGGAACACAGATGTCTGTACCATTCCTCTACACCGTGGAGGGGCAACAAATGCAGGGAGTGCCTGGGATTCCCCAAACAGCTTGTTGGCAGGGACCCAGGGAATGTCAAAATGAAGAACAAAAGGCAATCTGACTCCAGCCCACACAGAGCAAGTTACAGGGAGTTACAGTCATGGAAGAAAATGATAGGAGTATACCTAAAACCTCCAAGAGGATAACAACTGAAGTAAAGAAGCAGCTTCATGAAAATATAAAGTAATCAAATCAGAAACAATCTCTCAGGTAAAAGAAAAAATGAAAAACAATGAAAGAATTGCTCTGCATATCTAAATAAGTCATAGATTTTAAAAAAGAAGTTAAGGAAAATGATGAAAGCACTAAATGATCATTATAGAAAAGAATTACAATGCATGAAACAGATTTAAAAAGGAAATAGAAATAGAAAAGGAAATAGAAAAGTCAATTGAAAGCTGGCAAAACCACTTGAAAGAGACTGAAGATAGACTTTCAGACCTTGAAGACAGAATTGCAGCTAGCAATTGTAAAAGGAAAGGTCTTTTAAAAGTAACAAAGAACTAGGAAATAACAATTCAACAGCTGCAAAGTGGTGCAAAGAGAAATAATTTAAGAGTGATAAATATCAATGAAGAAGTAGGCAGCAACACAAGTGAAATTAAAAGGCTATTTATAGAAGTAATAGCAGAAAACTTCCTAAACATGGAAAAATGACCTTGTATACAGATAAGTGAGACATACAAAACTCCTACCAGCCATAACCAAAGTGAATCTACACTAAGACATATAATCTTCAAGATCCCAGAAATTCAGCACAAGAATAAAATATTAAAAGCTATTAAAGGTACTGTGTGCTGCCCTGGGACCTTGGTCTACGTCACTGCGTGCTTTCTGCATGACTCCAGCCGGCCAGCACTGGAGAGTGCCACACAGCCCTGGAACCTTGGCCTGTGCAGCCATGCACTTCCTGCACAGCACCCTGGGGAGCTTGGGCTGCCCTTGGACTTTGTCCCACGCAGCCACATGCTTCCTGTGTGACTCTTGCTGGCACTGAGGAACACCACCCTGCGGTGGGACATTGGCCCATGCTGGTTGCGTTTCCTGCATGACTCCCACTGTCCTGGTTGAATGCCACACCAATAGCCACTGCCCTTAGCAACCATCCCCAACTCCTAGACCATGTACTTAATCTTTGGCTCCCAAGCCTCCTCCCAGAACCTTAAACTGCAGTGGATTAACCGTGCTGAGTTGAAAGGAGACTCAGTGACCTCTCGCCCAGACAGAAGACCACAGCAGGCTCCAAATACTATGTTCCTGTGCTTCTCTTGGTATTTGTCCTATAACTTCAACAACCAGTTGAAATTCAAGCTTCACTAAGTAGAATAGGACCAAAAAAGATGAAACAGAATGAACCCACTCAGCACAAAACCATGAAAGCGATATAGGACTTTGAAACAAGATAGTGCCTCACAGATGCCCAGACTGACACCACCGGCCTGACACTTGGCAAGGACTGTGTATGCTGTTGCACCATGCTTCCTGCACACCCCACAGACACCTGGACTGATGCCACTGGCACGCCTCTTGGCCCAGGACCACCTATGCTGCTGTGCCGTGCTTCCCGTATGCCCAGCAGATGCTCAGTCCCAGGACATCTGCTGGCCCCTCAGGGACACTCCCTACCTCCTACATCAAATACTGCTGTTGACCAGCTCCCATCCTTTCTCCCAGAACCTTGGACTACAGTGGATTAACTGTGCTAGCTTGATGGGAGATTCAGTACCTGCCTCACTCAAACAAAAGATCTCACCAGGCTCCAGTCAGTTTGGTGAGTATGCTCCTAAAATAGAGGTGTAAAGTGGGTAAATAGGGCCAGTAGTAAATCTTCCTCCAACTAACTGTAAGACCTTGGTGAGTCTGGAAAGAGTGTGGGTGACTCTTTGCTGCACAAAGAGAATATCAGGCAGAGTGAGGAGTGCGCCAATAAGGACTCCCCCAATTTGGAGAAAATCTAAAGGGCTTAACTGATACACAGGCACAAAGTAGGAACACAGTAGGGCCTCAGCTGACACAAACACTATAGACAGGGAGATTTGGTGATGTGGAATAACCTGAAGATAAAGTAACAGCAGGCACTAAAAGTAGACCTACATCAATAGTAGTAGGCTTGTCAGCCCAAGAAGACAATAGGATTCATCCAATAGGTCCTGCAGGGGGAAGTTAGGTGACTGGCCACCTCTTCATTGTGGGATCCAGCATTAAGCTTATAATAGGACTCCAAGATACATAATATCAACAGTTGACTCTAGTGGAATTGAAGGGCCACATATTACCTTGAAAGGGGAAAATGGCAAAATGAAAAAGCAAAGTACAGTCTGAAGCATCTAGTGCACCAGAAGCAGGTACAGGAGATATTGAAATAGAGGACTTCAAAAGTAACACACCAGAAATCTCTGAAAAGATAGCAAGTGAATTAATAATAATAATAAAAAAAAAACTCCATGGAGCTATACAGAAAATCAAATTAGAAGTAGTCTCTATGTAAAGACAGAAATAACAACCTTAGTAAAAGAGTTGCTCAGCAAGCTAAAAAAGAAATAGAGAAAAAAGTACAGGAGCAAGGGAAACTGATTGAAACCTTGAATGATCAATATAGAAAACAAGCAGAATTCATGAAACAAAGTCAAAGAGACATCCAAGAAACAAAAAGTTCTATTCACAGCTGGCAAAACCGTTTAAATGAAGATGAGGATAGGATTTTGGACCTTGAGGACAGGATCGCAATTAGCGTTCATGAAAAGATAGAACTTTTAAAAATAACAAAGCATCATGAAATGACAATCCCATAGCTTCAAGATGATGCCAAGAGAAACAATATAAAATCAATAGGCGTCAGTGAAGATGCAGGAGTCAATGCAAATGACATAACTAAAATACTCACAGAAGTAATACCAGAAAATTCTGAAACATGGGGGAAAATCTGATATGCAGACAAGCAAGGCATATAGAATGCCAAACAGTCACAACCAACATAAATCTACACCCAGACATATAATAATTAAGATCTCAGACATACAGCATAAAAACAGAATACTAAAAGCTATTAGAGAAAAGACACAACTCACCTATTAAAGGAAAGCCCATTAGAATCACAGCAGACTTTTCAGCACAAACTCTCAAGTCAACACAAGCATCGAGTGAGATGTTTCAAGTCCTAAAAGAAAATAACTTTCAAGCCAGACCGATGTACTCAGAAAAACTTTCATTCAAATTTAATGGAAAAACAAGATTCTTCCATGATAAAGAACAATTGAAGAAATTCACATTCACCAAACCAACCCTAAAAAGAGTACTGAAAGACATACTAGATAGAGATAAAAGTGACCACAATATCCAGAACAACAACAGAAAGAAAACACCAGGTAGAAGAAGCATTTAAACAAGGGGGAAAGCAGAAAGCAAACAAATGGAACATAACATGGTAATGTTGAGCCAGTACACTCAGTGATATAAATAAATGTAAATGGCCTCAATTCACCTATCAAAAGGAATAGACTAACAGAAAGGATCAAGAAACATGATCCCACAATATGCTGTACAAGAAACATATCTGACCTAAAAAGAAACTCAAAGATTAAAAGTCAAAGAATGGAAAACAGTATTCTATGCAATAGAAACCCAGAAAAAAGCAGGAGTAATTATTCTATTTGCAGACAATGTGAGCTTCAAACCTAAAATATTGAAAGAGATAAAGAAGGTCACTACATACTCATTAATGGAAAAATTCAAGAGGAATAACAAATATAAATATATATGCACCAAATACAGGAGCACCCAAATGTATAAAAGAGATACTAATGGACATGCAAAAACAAATACTCAAGAACACAATTATAAAAGGGGACCTTAATACCCCATGGTCACAAAGAGATAGATCAACTAGACAAAAATTCAGCAAAGAAATAATAAAACTGAATCACACCTGTGAGCAATTGTACAGAATGTTCCACCCAATCACATCAGAATATACATTCTACTGAACCGCACATGGGACATTCTGCAAAACAGACCATATGTTATTCCATAAAACTTCAAAGACATTGAAATTATCTCATGCATAATATCTGACCATAGTGCACTGAAATTGGAAGTTAAAGGCAAAAGAAATTGCAAAACCTGCATAAATACATGGAACTTAAATAACAACCTTCTGAATAACCAATAGACTACAGATGAAATTAAAGAAGAAATAAAGCAATACCTACAATTCAATGAAAATTAAGAAAAAGCATACTGTAATCTATGGGATGAAATAAAAGCAGTCTTAAGAGTGAAATATATAGCAATAAATTGTAATATCAAGAAAACAGAATGAGCACAAATAAACAACCTAATGCTTCATCTCAAGTTTCTAGAAAAAGAAGAGCAAATTAAACCCAAAGCTTATAGAAGAAAGGGAATTGTAAAGATTAGAGCAGAAATCAATGCATTTGAAACAAAATATACAAAGAATTAATGAATCAAAAAGCTGTTTTTTGAGAGAATAAACAAAATTGACAAACCTCTAGCTAGCCTAATAAAGAAAAAGAAAGAAAAAACCCAAATCCATGCAATAAGGACTGGAAGGGGAAAATTACTACAAATCCCATGAAAATTCAAAGATCATGAATATCTACTTTGAAAATCTCTACTCACATAGAATGGAAAACACAGAGAAAATGGACAGATTTCTAGAAACATCTGAATTACCAAAGCTCAACCAAGAAGATATAGCAATTTTGAATAACCCAGTATCAGCTATTGAAATTGAAAACATACCAACAAATAAAAGCCCAGGTCCTGATGAATTCATGGCTGAATTCTATAAGAAATTTAGAGATTTGATGCCAATACTCCTTAAATTCTTCAGTGAAATTGAAAAGGAAGCAATTCTCCCTAAATCATTCCTGGAGGCAAGTATTACCCAAAACCAGAGAAAGTTCCAACCAAAAAGGAAAACTAAAGGCCAATATCACTCATGAACATTGATGCAAAGATTCTCAATAAAATACTGGCAAATAGAATGCAGCAATTCATCAATAAGACTGTACATCATGATCAAATGGGATTCATTCCAGGAATGCAGTGATGATTTAACATATGCAAATGTAATACACCACATCACCAGAGGCAAAAACAAACACAAAACAAAAAGAAAAAGACCCACAGTCATCTCAATAGATGCAGAAAAAGCTTCCAATAAAGTGTAACTATGTTCATGATAAAAATCCTTCAGAAACTTGGAATACACAGTGTCTACCTCAATCTTACAAAGGCCGTCTATGACAAACCAACACCCAACATCATACTAAATGAACAAAAACTGAAAGCTTTCACTTTAAAATCAGAAACAAGACAGGGATGTCCACTATCACCACTCCTATTCAATATAGTTCTGAAAAGACTAGCCAGGGCAATCAGACAAGAGAAAGAAATAAAAGGAATAAAAATAGGAAAGGAAGAAGTTAACTTATCACTATTTCCGATGACATGACACTTCATGTAGAAGACCCAAAAAACTCCATTAAAAAACTACTAGAGGTAATAAACAAATTCAGCAGTGTAACTGGATACAAAGTCAACACTCAAAAAGCAATAGCATTTCTGTACACAAACCAATGTGGAAATATTGCCTTTCACAATAGCATCTAAGAAAAAAACACAAAATCAATTTAACTAATGATGTAAAAGACCTATATGCTGAAAATTATGGCATGCTACTAAAGAATATTGAATAGGATATTAGAAAATGGAAGGATATTCTTTGCTCTTGGCTAGGAAGAACCAACATTGTGAAAATGGCCATACTCCCAAAACTGTTATACAGATTTAACACAATACCAATCAAAATATCATTGACATACCTCACAGATCTAGAGAAAACCCTCCTAAAATTCATTTAGAAATGAAAGAAACCAAGACTAGAAAAGGTGATTCTGGGCAACAAAGCCAATGCAGGAAGCATCTCAATTCCTGACTTGAAACTGAGAAAACACTCCTAAAATTCATTTAGAAATAGAAGAAACCAAGAATAGAAAAGGTGATTCTGGGCAACAAAGCCAACTCAGGAAGCATCTCAATTCCTGACTTGAAACTATACTACAAAGCCACGATAATAAAATCAACACGGTGCTGGCAAAGAAATAGACCTGAGAATCAATGGAACAGATTAGAAGATACAGACTCTACTACAAAGACATTCAGCAACCTGATATTTGACAAAGGGGCTAAACACGTTCACTGGAAGAAGGATAGCCTCTTCAATAAATGGTGTTGGAAAAACTGGATCTTCACATACTGAAGACTGAATCTAGATCCATGCCTTTCACCATGCACAAAACTAAAGTCCAAATGGATCAAAAACCTAAATACTAAAACAGAAACACAAAATCTACTGGAAGACAATGTAGGTAGAAATCTTAGAGACATAGGGGTAGGCAGAGAATTCATGAATAAAATGCAAAATGCATGGGAAACACTTCAAAGAATCGATAACTGGGATCTCAAGTTATTGAAATGTTTTTGCACTTCAAAAGAAATCATCAACAAAGTGAAAATTGGAAATGGGAAAGAATTTTAGCCAGCAACACCTCAAAGGACTTATATCCAGAACATATAAAGAACTGAAAACATCAAGCCCCCCACATTCAAAGACCCTCTCCAAAAAATGGGCATCTGAGATGAACACACAGTTCTCAGATGAAGATATACAAATGGTAAATAAATACATGAAGAAATGTTCACCATCACTGATCATTCGAGAAATGCAAATTGAAACAGCATTAAGATTTCATCTCACTTCGGAAAGAATAGCTGCCATCAAGAAATCAACTGATAACAAATGTTGGTGAGTCTGCAGGGAAAAAAGGAACACTGCTCCACTGTTGGTGGGAATGTAGACTTGTGAAACCACTATGGAAATCAGTAAGGAGAATTCTCAGAAGACTAGGATTGGAAGTTCCATTCACTCCAGCTATTCCCCTTCTGGGTATTTTCCCTGAAAAGGTCATATCACAGTGACATATGTGCACTCATGTTCATAGTAGTGTAATTTGTAATAGCTAAATCTTGGAAGCAACCAAGATGTCCATCAACTGCAGGGTGGATGAAAAGGATGTGGTATTTTTACACAATGAAATATTACTCAACTTTGAAAAGAATGATCTTGAGGCCTTCCTAGGTAAATGGAGACAACTTGAAACTGTCTTCATTAGTGAAATAAATAAGAATCATATTTAAAAATATCATATTGTTTCCCTTGTGTAAAAAGAAGTAAGAACTGTAGGGGTAATAAAACCCAAAATGTGTAATTACTGTTGTAAAAAAGAGAGGAAAAGAAAGTGCTCTAGAGAATATAACTGCATATATGAGGATTGATAACCACATTACTAGGTTTTTGTTGAATCATTGAACAGAAATGTTTGCAGTGTCACTGTTTGAATGTCCACTTGCATGCTTTACTTTTGTAACTTGAACAACTATGTCTAAGAGGACAATATGTAATTTTATCAAGTAGTGATTTCTTACTGTTTATTTTTAATTATGTATTATTTCTACCCTTTTGTTTTGTTTTTCTTTTAAATAAAATTTTTAAATTTTAAAATGAAGCATTATCTGTTTTTATAAGTTTTCACTTTTTCCTACTTTAATTTCTAATCTTTCATCATATAAATAAATATAATTAATTGAATGGAAAAAAGCTGTTAAAAAAAAAAAAAACAGATCAGCTGTGATAGAAAACCAGTCAGATTTGTCAACACAAACCATGAAGTCAAGAATAGTTTGGGATGAAGTGTTTCAAATCCTGAAAGAAAACAACTTCCAACTCAGATTGATGTATCTGGCAAAACTATCTTACAAATTGATGGAAAAATAAGATACTTGGATGATAAAAAACAACTAAAGGAATTCATGACCACCAAACCAGCCCTGCAGAGAGTGCTGAAGGAATAGGCCAGAGAGAGAGAGAGACAGAGAGAGACAGAGAGAGAGAGAGAGAGAGAGAGAGAGAGAGAGAGAGAGAGAGGTGACCATGATTCCAGGGGAGGACTGCCAAACAGGACATACAATTGAATGACGGGGGAAAGTGGAGGACCAACGACAGGCAGATAGTATAACAGAGACAAATCAGTGAATGCTGGCTGTAACCATTAATGTGGATGGTCTCAATTCAGCAGTAAAAACAAACAAACAAAAAGAAACAGGGAGAGTGAATCAAGAAACAAGATCCATAAATATACTGTATACAAGAAACACATTTAACTCAAAAGGTAATTCACAGACTGAAAATCAAAGAGGAGAAAACAACTCCAGGCAGAAAAAAGCAAGGGTAGCAACAACCACAGAATGGGTAAGAAACAATGGAAAGCTACCTACATGATAGTAAGATAATCTCAAGGCTCTTGTAGGTAAACGTCATGTTCGTGGGTAAAACACTTTGAACTCATACAGGTGAAGGCTAGCATGAAAAACAGAAAGCATTAGTGGGAAACACAATAGATATTATGAAAGTGATAGAAGAAGTGATAGAAAAGGCAGTAACCAATGTTAATTTATTATTTTCTGGCCTTAAACTCTTGTCATGTTTTCACAATTTTGTTAGGTTTGATTCTGTTGTCTTATTTACATTTTACTGTGTCTGATGATATGAGCAGGTATTTCGAACATCATGGGATGTATTATGGTTATCATGGTCGGCTTCCTATTATCTTGTTTTGAAACCTTATAACGCTTTCATTCTTTTGTTTAATTGGTTGTATTCCATTTGTTTTATTTGATTTTATTGCATGCCACAGCTATTTTGAAGAAAACAAGCCATTATAGTAACTATTGTTCATTTCATTTTATCTGGTTAGAAGATCTGTAATGCTTTCATTCTTTTGATTGATTTTAGTCTTTCCTATTATTTGATTTCATTTTGTAGGAGGGTATGGGCAGCTATTTTGAAGAGAACGAGAGGCATTATGATAGCAATTGTTAATGTTCTATTGTCTTGTTTGGATGTCCCATAATGCATTCATTCATTTTTATTGGTGTTATACTATTTGTTTTGCTTAATTGTATGGTGTGTGAAGGTATGGACAAATAATTCAAAGAAAGCAAGAGACATTATGGTAGCCACTGTTGATTTCACATTGTCTTATTGTGAAGTCCTGCATTGATTCATTGTTCTGTTTTGTTTTGTTTTGTTCTCTTTAAAATAAAAACAAAATAAAAGAAGATTAACTACAACACAACATACATATTTTTATTTCCATGAATTTAAAATGATATCAAAATAGGTAAGAAACGTGAAGATTATTAGCAAGTGAAAAATTATGATATGGTTATTTTTAAAATGAAGCAAATGAGTATTTGAAAAGCTAATAAAGCGAAACACTAGGCAGGATTATGCATTTACTGTATTTTTTCTATATCATCTATATTTCAGAATAACAAATTAGTTGATGTGGGAATGCCTGTGTTTTAAACAATTTGCTAATTTCTCATTAAATGAGGAACAATAACATTAATGAATTAACAAAATGAACAATGATCAATAATTGCTAATGTCACATAGAAGTGTAAATTTCATTAACTGATGCATATAAAATATTCTGTGAAGTTGTCTTGAAAAAGTCAGACAAAACATAACCTGAGTTTCAAATAAGATTCAGTCTTATTAAATCTCTTAATTCAGTCTAGAGTTAATTGATTATTTATACTGTCAAAGTAAGTACAAGTCTGAGTTAATTGGAAGACAGAGCTTTGACATGAGCTTAAAATGAAGAATATTAATACGTCACAGGTGTAGTGAAACTTTGAAAGAATGCATGATTGACACATAAAAGAAACACTCACTACCTGTGACTGAGACAGAACCATTAAGGAAGCAACAGATACAGAAGACATGCTCTAACCAAGGATGAATTGTAAACACCATAGAGAAAGAATTGTCAAGACATATTTGATGGCAAATTCTTAGCAACCATGTATTGTTGAAATTTTGACACTCTACCTTCTATGATATGTGGAAAGTTTCTAAGAGGAGAAACCATTCTATAGGAATTCACCAAGAAATAACTCTGTGAAGTAGCAGATAATACAGTCCCAGGGAGATACTTCACTTGAATTTTACTGAAAAATTGTTCCAAGTGTCATTTAGGAGCCTATCGTTGGCCAGGTCTCTAACATTGCTGGCTTAAAGAGCACACAAGAACATTAAGTAAAATTCATTTTCTCCTCCAAGATCCCTGCTATACCATTTACTGATAAAGCTTGACACGCTGCCAACCTGCAAAGGAAGATTTGGATCTGTGTGGTGATCTATTAATAATTAACAAATTTCTAGCCTTAACTTTAATTATAGGGAAATACATGGAATAAAATAACATGCTTACCCCTTGGGAACATAATCAGAAGATTTTAAATTAAAGGGAAAAATCACCACATTTTCATTATTTTAAAGTTATTTTTGCAGATATGATAATGCTAGGAAAGGTGATATTTTAAAATTCTTATATTTGGGGTGATATTCCAAAATTTTTATGTAGAAATCAAAAGTGTTTTATATTTTCTTTTACATAATACAATAGAAAGAGGAGATAGATGGAGTCAGAAGTACAGAACTAAAAAAAGTCACATGTTAACAATTACTAGTGCTTTATGACAGACACACAAGTGATTCAATACACCATCTTTTTATTTTTGTGTGTTTAAAATTTCCATAGTAAAAAGTTAACATTTATGAAATAAATACTAAACACTAGATACCCTATTATTCCTATCAACTTTCTATTGGGAGAAATTATTTGAAATTCTTGAAGATCTACTGTAGGGAAAATACAAATTATCAAATGGAAGGAAATATGCTGACAGATAAGAAAATATATAGAGCTCCATGTCCCTTCCTCTTTAAATATGTAAAAAATGGGCATATAATATTTGGCAGAAAAAATTACTGTAATTTTCTTGAGAACTGCAAAGTAAAATAAACTAACCTGAAGGCAAATATTTAGAAAAAAATGTCAACATTGCCTTTTTAAAAAGTTTCCACAAGTAGATGTATTTACTGGAATATTCTTTCAAGTCATCTAGAAACACAAAATCATGTAAAATTTCAAAACTGCCATAACATAGGGTCAAATAGAGTCTATTTTAACATCATCTTCCACCCAAAATCCATTTGAAGGGACAGAATGTATGTTCAGAAGTCTGAACTGCTTGAAAAGTTTCTGGAAGATAAAGGAAAGATGACATTGGAATGACAGAGGAGCAAAACTGGGTTGAAAACTCTCAACTTTTACTGACTTTCAGAGAATTAGAAGTCTTTGAAAATGATGAACTAAACAAATAATTATGGTGTGGGAGTATGGCTTAGACCAAAGAGGCTGGAAAGTACTTTAAAGAGTGCAGTTGAAGTGATACGGCCTCAGGCTTCACTCACTTCACTCACACTACGTGTGGTGACTGACTATAAATTACAGCCTTGTATTTTGTGGCAGTATATAGCACTCTTTAATGTTCACTGATAAGGGAAAACATTCAGTGATATCAATTCACATAAATTATTCATAAAAATACCTGAATATAACAGTTTGAAACTAATTGTGAGTGATAAAAAATCTTGAAAAGAAAAGCTTTCCAATTTTCTTTACCAGACTGACCAAGGCAAATGTCTTTATATTGGTAGGCAAACTTGTCATGTAGATACCTGTATCCCACTGGATCCTAACTAAAAGATGATCAATATATTTGTGCGTAAGCCATTATGCAAGCAAAAATTTCTTATCTATATTTTTATTTCTTTTAACCCCCTGACATATTCCCAAATCCTGGTTTAACCAAATTCTCTTGGCATGATCATTGCACATTGGTTCCATTCCATCAAAGCTGACACAACATGCTCAAGTAGATAGGTCCTAGAAATATAGGAAAATGAAACCGAGCATTTTAGACTGAGCTTGTGTCAAACCGTTTCAAATATCTGATCTGAATTCTCTAGTACTCTGCTATTTTAACATTTGTTGAGACTTTATGTAAATCTTTCTTCCCTATTTCCTATTACCACTCATTTTTAAATCCTTTTAAATCTGTGAACAATTTTGTACTCATTTTTTTTACAATATAAGTGCGTAATTCTTTTTCAGGAAGCTGGTCTTAGATGTGTCCCCAACACATGCACTATTGATGTAATTAGAAGATGCTTTCAACAAAAGAGATTTGTCCTGTGATGAGCTCTGTGTTCTGTGGAGTCACCACTACTCTAGAGGAGTTGGGATGAAAGGCAATAGATGTCTTATAGCCACAATGATATTGTGTAATACAAGAGAGTTGCATACTATTGTGTCCATAACATTTGCTCCCCTGTGCTGCATTTTATAATTTACACAAGAGTGTCCTTGTAGCTTAGTGGCTGAGGAATTAGTTCTCCTATCCCTTCTGAACAAGAGTGTCTCAGCAACCAGTGAACAGTAATGACATATTTTGAGCTAAAGAGCTAGCCAACATAATATGGTTATTATATGTGCTTTAGTTTATAGTTATAAGTGATATAAGGGAACTCTTCTAAAGGAGTTTATATTTTGCACCCCGTTAGACTTGGGGTGTTTAATAGAGCCACATCTAACCCCAGTCATGCCTCTTTCTTGATCCCAGGACTTTCTGTGTCATTGAAAGTTAAAGAGTAGCTGGGGATTTAGCTCAGTGGCATAAGCGACTGCCTTACAAGCAGGCAGTCGTGAGTTCGGTCTCCGGTACCGATAAAAGCAAAAAGACAAAAAAAAGAAAGAAAGTTAAAGAGAATTTCTAGTGTTTTTCTTTGACTTAGGAAAGATGTCTTTAAAACTACAGTGATAATATATCCTCCATCCTTTTAAAATTTAAAAGCCATTTTCCAGAATAAATTATTTATAATATTCCCTTTCATATTCAAAAATATCTTATATGGATAATGAATTATATCTTTCTATTACCTGAAAGCAATGAGCATTGTCCATTCCACCCTTACAAAAGATAAAACAAAAGAGGAAAATAACCAAAGCCCAGATTCTTGCAAAATCAATAGGGTGGTACCAGAGCTTACAACAGTACATTTATTTTTCTCTTTTAATCGACCTATGTCTTGGTTACTTTTTACTCAAAACAAAAATACCTGAAGCCCAAAGTTGGGAAAGGAAAGGTTTATTTCTTACAGTTTTTGGAGGTTTCAGTCCATACTCAGTTGGCTCCAAGGCAGGCGGGTATGGTAGGGCCACAGTTCATAGTGGCTGCAAATAGCAAGCAGGAACCAGCAAAGAGCAAGACACACCTTCTTCCTGCCATTACATCACATCCTGGCTCCACCCCTATGTGGGTGGAGCACTGACACCATCAATCCAAGCACTAAACAATGAACCAATCACAAATGCACAATGCAAACTCATGAAGCCTGGGGGCCACAGATATAAACCATGATAATGTATAAAGCAGTTATAGAAAAAATAAGTTGTATAAATTAAAATGACCATGTATGACATGAATTATCTACATTAAATATAACTTTCTATGTATTAAGAATATTTTTCTTATATAACAGTAGAAGAAAATAAGATAATTAAAATTTACATGTTTTCAAAACATTGATCATAAATATAACTGTTACATATAGTTTTAAAAGTAGAAATAATATGAGAATTGTAGTCAATAAAAGACTTTTTATTGTATTATTCATTGTGAAAAGCAACAGAAAAAATCATAGACAAAATGGAATACTGTGTACTGTATAGATAAAAGCATACATGTTATGATTGGAGAAAAACTTTTAGTCAGAGAAAGAAGGCAGTCTCTAATTTCAGAACCACTACCAGATGCCAACAAGTCTAAGTAATAATATGTTTTTGTTTCAGTTACTTTGGAAGTTTTTACATTTTAATATATTAAATGAAATTCACTTTACTCTTTCTCATCTTTGGGACTTCAAATTACTGAAAATACATTCCTTTCACGAAGTTGATATACCTGTCTCAAATTAGTTTTCCACATCAGTGTCTTCTTTGCTAACACAGCATAGTTCATCTTTTGCAAGCAGATGTGCCACTTGAAGGGCACTTTATATATCCTGCCAGCCGGCATCCAATAGTAATTTGCACAAAATTCTTATCAATGGTAAATGGAAAAATTCCATACATGAGAAATAATGTGTTTTTTTGAATACAAGAAAAGAATTTTGTAAATAGGTAAAGAGTGTAGTCTTGAAGATTAGAAGGCCTGAATCTGTGGCTCCTTTCTCCTGTGCCAGAATGGTCAGAGATTGGTCACCAATTCCAGGGAGAGTAAGAGACAAATATGACAATACATTTGAATATACTGTTAAAGTACAAAGTTTATTCAAGTATTTGACTGAAGAACTCATTGTTATCCCAGATACACTGAAGATAAAAAATGAGATGAATGTAATAATATGAGTGGACACCTAAATATACAGCCTACATGTGATGATAGAAAAAGACAAAATAGAAAGAGCTGAGATACTTTTGGAATTTCAAGGCAGATTGGTACATATTGAATCCAATTAACAACTAGTTATGGAAACTTTTAATTCATTCTTTTTTTTCCTTGCAAATAAGTATATTAACCACAGCCATAGCATAAATAACTCTTTGCCTTAATTTTTTTTGAATTGGTTTAAAAATAAGTCACAGAAGTATTTATTGCCTCCTCAGTCTAACACTGAACACTCCTTCCAATTCTACCATCGCTGAAAAATGCAATAATTACAAATGGAGACAAAATTAAAAAAAATCAAAAACAAAAAGAACTAAAATGATACCGCACTCGTTCAATTAATAAGAAGAAACTGGAATGCCAAGCTACTTTGCCATGGGAATAAAGCCCTTGTTTAACTCAGATGTAACGGCTTAGATCATGCAAGATTCAATGCTGACATTGTCAGGCTGCCTACTTTGTGAATTTGAAGTGGAAAAGAGAACTCACTGTGGTAATTAGATAAGGTGCAAATCCCTATGACTTTTTCAAGACCAAATATTTTCAAACACTAATAAAGTTACTTTAATGCAGTTTACAGAAATTCAAAGTGACTCATTTCCAAATATGTCTGCAGAAACTGATTCAAAATCTAAAATACTGAAGCTATCCTCTGCTGATAAAACACCTCAAAACCCAATGAAGAGAATAGTTCAGTAGGAACACTTCATAAATTTCTAGAAAATGTATCTCCACTATTCTAGCTATCACTTTGAACTTTAGGAGATAATAGTTCCATAAAAATAATCAGTAAGTGAAATGAACCTTCACCAAAGTTTACTGCACACATCAGCCTTTATAGAAGAGATTTCACCTAAACATGTGAAATTGATCCTTGTTCTGGAGCTTGGGGGTTAGGTACCTTAAAAGCCTGCTTGTTTCCTGAATCGTGCCTTGCAACACAGATGAGTTTAGTATTTCAAGAGCAGACACTAGGGAAAGTGGCCAGGCTGCCAACTCCATAACAGACATCAGTATGTCGTCATGTCTCACAAAGACCACCTTTGTGGGCTGCGTTCTTTTCCCATCAGGCCCACTGCCCTGTCCTGTGGTGTGTTTTGAGATTCTGAAGAATTCTGATCCTCCCCAAAATGATCTACTGAAAAACGAGTGTTGAAGCACACATGAAAAGTGAAAGGTACCATTTAGTACACAGCAAAATTATTTTATAGCCTACTGCGGGTTACCAGAGGCACGTTTCAGAGGCAAGCCAGAGCTTGCTGTATCATAACATTTTTTGTATTTTCTGGAAACTGCTTAAAATTCCCCATTCTTGGATTGGTGTCTGCAAAGACGGAAGAAATAGGAAATGGTATTTTCATGTGGGCTAGCTTTTTAAAGACTGTATAATAAAACCTCAATTAAAAGTGAACAAATATTGAATTTAATATCTTCAGTACCCAGGTCTTTCCAAAAGGAACTAGCTTAACTTCAGGAAATAGTATAAGCAATCACAGTGATTAAATTCATTTTTTTTCTAAAATTTAACCCAGGAAAGCACACTATTAAAGCCAGTATCATGAATAGCCATACAGTGTGAACACTTATTTTTAAAACCACATACATTTAATTACATACACATTCTATATAGTATGTGCTAAGTGGAAGAGAGAACAAGTTTATGTGACTTCAAATTCTCACTAAGATTCTGTCAATAAATAAATTTTTATGATAGTTTATTAGATATAATAGTTCTAGAATCACTCAGGAGCTATGAAATAACATCTGTGGACTTAATAATTGGGAAAGTATATAATTAGAAGAAAAAAGAAAGACTCAAATAATGGATGTTTCATGACAAAAATAGCTAATAAAGTGACTTTGTTTAAAATGCTATAAAAGGTAATAAAGTCTTTTACAAATAACATTCAGTAGGAAATGACCTATCATCTTTTATATAAATGCATGGCACGGAGAAATATGCCTTAAGTTAAAGAAAAGCAGTATGTCACTGCAGTAATCTAATTTTCAATTGTAACTGAAAATGTCCAACTATGATGGTTGAAGTTAGGATTTTTTGACTTAGAATAATGCAAGATCAGACACATTCAATTATCTTGCTGTGCACTTTGGCACAACATTCAATGAAATACATTAGGTATTTAACAGTTTAGTATATAATAGGTTTCTGTTGGATGATTTTTGTCTATGGACAGGATTATGTAAGTATTTTGAACATATATAATGGAGGATACAATGAGCCATAATGTTTGGTAGGTTAGACATATACTGTAAAGCTCATTTTCAGCTCATGATAGGTTTATCAGAATGCATCTACATTGTAAGATGTAGATATGTACAATGATGTCATTTCAATTTAATAAGAGCTCTTAGCCTTTGAACAATATTTTCAACTGAGTTCTTGTATTTTCTTTTCACTTTTTTTTTTGAGATAAGAATCTTACTAAGCAGCTCGGCTGGCCTTGGACTTGCTTATGTAGTCCAGGTTGGCCCTGAACTCAGCAATTCTCCTGTTTCAGCCTCCTGAGGGTTGTAATTACAGGTGTATGTCACCATGCCTGGCTATATTTTTAACTGTATATTTTTACATATGACATATTTAAAGGTGATATTTCTGAATCAATTTCAGGGCATTAAAATGACAAAAAAACTATCAATATATAATTTGTAGCAAAACTGGTCATCATAATTTGTAGCAAAACTGTTCATCATAAAAGCTGAAATCACTTTTTGTAACAAAATTTAAGCTTTCACCTATTTAATAAACTTTCAATAAATATACATTCATGTGGCCTTTGTCCTAGACAAAAAATAATATTGAGAAAATACTGATGAAATCTTGGAATTATTGCAACCTATTAGGGAAGATAAAATAAATAGCAAGTTGAAGCAGCTAAATAAGCAATTTCAATAAATATGATGTGCAATATGAGTAGTATTATGAATGGTGTTTAGATGTTTTCCCAACTTATGCAATCATAGGTGGGGCTTTGTCAGAAGTGGCTGGACCTAGATTGTGTGGCACTGGGATTAATTCACAGTGTAGTGCTAGGATCAAAGGCACAAGGTTTATGGGTGTGAGTGCTTCCCACCCTGAGAAGCCTGGATTAGATAAAAGGGGAAGAAAGGTTCTGTTAAGGTCCCTTGCTTACTTGCTTTTGCTGTCTTCTGATTGCCATGAGCTGTTCCTCCTTTATGATCCTCCTCTGCCAAGCCATCCTACCTTGAAGTCAGCCGATTATGAACTAAAATCTCTAAAAACTTTGAAATAAATGAACCTTTCACCCTTTAATGTTGATGCTCAGGTTAGGGTTGGCAAAGGGAGAAAAGGAATGCAGATAAGTAGAATATACACTGTGAAGTATTAGCATATTGAAAGGACTCCTACCTTTAAGCTGGAAGAAATCTTTAAAGACGAGTCATGGAAACATTTTGGAGAATTGACATACTGAATGAGACACACATTGGACAAGAGCTAGGACAGAGAAAGGGAAGAAGGGGAAGAGAAGGTAAATATTCTCTGTACATGTGTGTGTGCAGCCTTTTGGAAGACATGGCAATAAGACAGAACCTGGCACAGCTAAAGAACTGAAATTAATTCCCTATAGCTGCAGCTTGGCAGGAAGCTTGAAATAACACAGAAACCAGTTTTTAAAAATGCTACTAGTAAGTTGCTGAAAATCTCATAAGTTTTGCAAGTAAACTTGCAATCTTGGCAACTTGACAGGGATTTGAAAGTGAAAAGTAAAAGACTATGCTGATAGGATCAATGAATTAGAATCTCTAATACATTAATTTGATGAATTGGAACTAGGCTAAATGGTAGGCAGAAGCTTTGGTAAACAGAAAATTTCAATGATTGCCTAGGACGTACAAACAACAGGATTCTGTGATAATTCAGGGATACAGTTCTGAGAGAAGCCCCTATCAGACACACTTTAATACATATCCATATCTTAAAAGGATATTATACACTTTCCTACTAACAATACACTCTAAAAGTCACTGAGTAGAGTCAACCTAGACTGTACCTGAGCAAAGTCTAAATTTTTATAATTTGATATGATACAAAATCAGATGGAATAGGCTTGAATATTTATGGAAGAAAATGTGCAGAGAACTGACCATGCAGTGGCAAATTGGGTTGAGTCTAAGAATTAAAATAATTATTTATTGTTACATATTTCCAATAAACAGTATCTTGTGTAAAATTTTCATTGTTTTATAAATTTTTCTGTCACTTTCAAACCGTGGAACTGGGCTTCCAGAGGTGAGTTCCTGCACACCAGTGTGTGTGGGGGAAGTCCCTGGGAGAGTTTAAGATCATCCATCCCAGTGGTCAAGGTCCCGCCCAACTTCCAGCCACACTAGACTGGGCTCTGCAGGTTTTGGGCCTTCCTGGGTCATTCCCAGTGACCTTCTTTAAATCTGGGGAACTGGGCTGCTGGAGGTGAGTCCAGCATATCAGGGATAGCCTGGAGAGGGTTTAAGATCATTGTTCCCAGTGGTCAAGGACCTGCCCAGCTTCCAACCATACTAGACTAGGTCCCATACTAGACTAGCATGGGAAGTTTTGAGGGCCCACTAAACCACTCCTAGTGACTGTACAATCAGGAGAATTTAGGTCACATGAAGTGAGTTCCAGTGCATTGGTGCTTGCCAGGGGACAGCTTTGGAACAGCATCCACAGTGGTTAGGTGCCCGGCCAGCTTCCTGTGGTGCACAAGTTCCTGTAGGCCTGATTGGACCACACTCAGCAACCTCCATTCAGTCCCAGGAGCCAAGGGCATAGGAGACAATTTCCAATACACCCAGGGGAAACTTTGGAAAATCACCTGAAACATGGAAATATAAGAAAAGGACAAAATGAAAGACCAAAATGCAATCTCAAACCTGCAGCACATACCAAGAAAACCAAGGAGCCATGTACATAGAAAAATATATATGCAATACACCTAAAATACTTGAAATAATAACAACTGAAATAAAGAAGCAACTCCAGGAATCTTTCATGGAATTCAAATTAGAAATAATCTCCCAAGTAAAAGAAGAAATGATAAAAGTAATGAAACAGATGCTGAATACATCTAAAGAAGACACAGTTAAAAAGTTAGAGGAGCAAAACAAAAAGATAGAATCCCTGAATGAACAGTATAAGAAACAAACAGAATACATGAAGCTGAATCAAAGAGATATACAGGAAACCAAAAATTCCATTTTGTCAAAACTTTCTCAATGAAAGTGAAGACAGAATTTCAGACCTCGAAGACAAGATTGCAGTTAGTGATTGGGAAAGGAAAGATCTTGTAAAATTAACAAGGGATCAGGAAATAACAATTCAACAGCTGCAAGATGATTCAAAGAAAGACAATAATAAATAAAAAGAAGGGGACAAAACAAATTATATCAAGGGGCTATTTACAGAAGTAAGAGCTGAGAATTCCCCAAACATGAGACTAGAAACTGACATTAGGATTAGTGAAGCATGTAGAACTCCAAATAACCATAACCAAAATAAAACTACACCCAGACATATAATAATCACCATCTCAGAAATCCAACCCAACAATAGAATATTAAAACCTGTCAGAGAGAAAAGACAGATCAACTATAAAGGAAAATCTATCAGAATAAAAGCAGATTTCTCAACACAAACAATGAAGTCAAGAAGAGCATGGAGTGAAGTATTTCAGACCCTAAAGGAAAATGATGTTCAACCTAGAAGGATGTACCCTGCAAAACTGTCCTTCAAAATGGATAAGAAATAAGATACTCCCATGACAAAACACAGTTGAAGAACTTCATGATCACCGAACCAATACTGTAAAGAATACTGAAAGACAGTCTAGATACACAAAGGAAAAAGCCACTAAACAAGGCAAATAATTAAAGAGAAAAAGATGCAACAGCAGAAGGATAACATATCAACAATAAGCTAATATATAACAGTTATAACCATTAATGTAAATGATCTCAAGTCATCAATTAAAAGAAACAGTCTGGCAAACTAGATCAAAAATCAACATCCAACAATATGCTGTCTACAAGAAAAACATCTAACCCAAAAAAAGACACTCACACAATGAACATCAAAGGATGGAAAACAATACTTCATGCAAAGGAACTGAAAAAAACAGTGGGGGTAGCTATTCTGTTTGCAGACAATGTGAACTTCAAACCAATAATGATCAGAAGAGTTAAAGAAGGTCATTAAATATTGGTTAGGGGAAAACTTCAAGAGTAAGAGATAACAATATTAAATATATTTGCACCAAATTCCAGAGTACCCATTATATAAAACAAGTATTAACAAAAATAAAAAACCAAATAAGCAATAACACAATTATAACAGGAGGCCTTCACACACTATTGACACCAAGGGACAGATCAACCAGACAGAAAATCAGCAAAGAAATAACAGAACTGAATCACATCTGTGAACAAATGAACTTCATAGACATATACAGAGTGTTCCATCCAACAACATCAGAATATACATTCTTTTCAGCAGTACATGAGACATTCTCTAAAATAGAGAATATACTAGACCACAGAACATATTTAAGTAAATGCAAATGAATTGAAATTATCCAATGCATGTTATCAGGTTATAGCACCATGAAATTCAAAGTTAATGATAAAAGAAACTGCAAAAACACCACAAACACATGGAAATTGAATAATATACTCTTGAACACTCAGTGGATTACAGGGGAAATTAAAGAAGAAATTAAAAAAAAAATACCTACAAGCAAACAAAAATACAAATACAACTTACCAAAATCTGTGGGATGCAATGAAAGTGGTCCTCAGAGGAAAATAAATTTCACTGAGTTCCCACATCAGGAAAATAGAATGAATACAAATGAACAACCTGATGCTACACCTCAAAAATCTAGAAAAAGAAGATTAAGGCAAGCCCAAAGCCAAAAGAAGGGAGGAAATTATAAAAATCAGAGCAGAAATCAGTGCAATAGAGACTAAGAAAACAATCCAAAGAGTCAGTGAATCAAAGAGTTGGTTCTTTGAAGGAATAAATAAAATTGATAAGGCCCTAGCCAGCCTTATTTAGAAAAGGAGAGAAAAAGCTCAGATTCATGCAATAAGGAACAAAAAAGGAAAAATCACTACAGATACTTTAAATACAGAAAATCAACACCTATTTCAAAAACATCTACTCTCATAGATGTGATAACACAGAAGAAATGGACAGACTTCTAGAAACACATGAAGTACCAAAGCTAGGTGAAGAAGATGTAAAACTGCTGAATAACCCAAGTTCTATTAATTAAATAGAAAATGTAATTTAGTACTTACCTACAAAGAAGAGCCCAGGATCAGATAGATTCACTGTGGAATTCTACAAGAAATAAAAAAGAAGACAATATCGACACTCCTTAAAATGTTCGATGAAACTGAAAGTGAAGCAATTCTTCCTAAGTCATTCCTGGAAGCAAATATTACTCTAATACCAAAACCTGAGAAAAACGCAGCTGAAAAAAAAAAAAAAAAAAAAAAAACAAACTACAGGTCAATCTCCCTAAAGAACACAGATGTAAAAATCCTCAATAAAGTATTGGCAAACAGAATGCAGCAAATCATCAAGATGATTATACAGCATGTCCAAGTGAGATTCTTCCCAGGTATGCAGGAATGGGTCAACATACATGAATCAATAAATGTAATCCACCGTATCAATAAAGCCAAAAGTAAGAATCACATTATCATTTCTATGGATGCAGAAAAAGATTTTAATAAGGTCCAACACTCATGATAAGAACCTTACAGAAAATTGGAATAGATGGTCTTTACTTCAAGATGATAAAGGCCATCTATGACAAGACAACAGATAGCATCATGTTAAATGACCCAAAACTGAAGGCCTTTACCTTAAAATCATGCACAAGACAAGGATATCCCTTATCAGTGCTCCTATTCAGCATAGTACTGGAAATACTAGCCAGAGCAATTAGACAAGAGAGAGAAATAAAAGGGTTAAAAACAGGAAAAGAGGAAGTCAAATTCATTATTTGCAGATGGCATGATACTCTATGTATAAGATCCCTAAAACTCCATTGAAAGACTCCTAGATACAATAAACAGATTCAGCAATGTTGCTGGATACAAAATCAATACACAAAAATCAATAGCATTCCTATACACTAACAACAAAATCACTGAGAGAGAAATAAGAGAAGCCACACCCTTCACACTAGTATCCAAAATAATGAAATACTTAGGAATTAATCTCATGAAAAAAGTAAATGATCTATGCAGGGAAAATTATAATACCCTGAAAAAGAAATTGTAGAGGATCTCAGAAAATGGAAAGGCATCCCTTGTTCTTGGATAGGAAGAATAAATATTGAGAAAATGGCTATTCTTCCAAAACTGTTATACAGATTCAATTCAATCCCAATGAAAATACCACTAGCATACCTAATAGATGTAGAGAAATCACTCCTAAAATTCATCTGGAACAGAAGAGACCTAGAATAGCAAAACTTCTAAGCAGCAAAGGCAAGGCAGGAGGCATCACAATCCCTGACTTAATGTTATACTACAAAGCAACAGTAGTGAAATCAACATGTTACTGGGAAAAAACGGAGCCAAACATCAATGGAATAGATTAGGTGATACAACCACATCTACCAACACATTCAACCACCTTATCTTTGATAAATGGGCCAAACATGTTCACTGGAAGAACGACAGACTCTTTAATAAATGCTGCTGGAAAAACTACCTCTCCATATGGGAAAAACTAAAACTAAACCCATGCTTTTCAGCATGTACTAAACTAATATCTAAATGGATAAAAGGTCCAAATATCAAAACAGAAACACTAAATCTGTTGAAAGAAAAATTAGGTAAAAATCTTGAAGACATCGGAGTTGGTAGAGAATTCATGAACGAAACTCAAACAGCCTGGGAAATACTTCCCAGAATCAATAAATGGGAAAAAGTTCCAGCATAGTGAAAAGAAAACACAGAAACTGTTAAAAAAATCTTAGTGAACTCTCCTTCAGACAAAGGCCTTCTGTCTAAAACATATAAAAATTTTTTTAAAAAGTCAGTCCCCCGAAATTCAAAGACCCAATCAAAAAATGGGCATCTGAGATGAATACACAGTTCTCTGATGATGAAGTCACAAATAAATACATGAAAGAATGTTCATCATTATTGGCCATTAGAGAAATGCAGATTAAAACAACACTGAGATTTCATTTCACTCCAATAAGAATGGCCAGGATCAAGAAAACTACTGACAACAAATGCGGGAGAGGCTGTGTGGAAAAGGAACTCTCCTGCATTGTTGGTGGGATTGTAGACTGATGCAACCATTGTGGAGGTCAGTCTGGAGATTTCTCAAAAAGCTGGAATTGGAAGTCCCATTTGTTCCAGCTTTTCCACTTCTAGACATATTCCCAGAGAAATGGAAAACTTCATACCACAGTGATATATGTGCACCCATGTTTATAACAGCACAATTTGTAGTATCCAGATCTTGAAAACAACCTAAATGTCCATCAACTGAGGAATGGATAAAACAGTTGTGATATTTTTTAAACAATGGTGTACTACGCAACTATAAAGTATGATCACATTGAGATATTTATAAATAAATGGGCGCAGCTTGAGTCCATACTCAAAAGCGAAATCAAACTCACATGTATAAATACCAAATAGCTTCCCTAGTGTGAGAAATGGTAAGAATACTTAAAAGTATGTGGTAAACATGATCCCCCTTATATTGCTTTGAAGCCTTATAATGTTTCATTCACTAATTGGAATGGTTTTATTTTGGGTTGTTTGATTTTATTGTTTGTGATGGTATGAACAGTTATTTTGAAGAAAACAAGATAATATAATAGCGAGTGCTGATTTAAAATCATCTTGTTTTGAAGTCCTACCATGCTTTTGTTCTTCTGTTTTCATTGGTTCTATCATGTTGTATCTTATTGGATTTTATTATGTGTGATATTATGAACAAATTTTTTATGGACAATGAGATAATATAGTAGCCATTGTTCATTTTCTCTTATTTGGTTCTGAATGCCCTGTAATACTTTCATTCTCTTGAATGGTTTTACACTATTTTGTGATGTTTGACAATATTGTATATGAAGGTATGCTGAACTATTTTAATGAAAGAGACATTTCAGTAGCTACTATTATATCTGGCTCTCTTGTGGTGAAATGCTATGTTGAATATATTTTTTTTGGTTCTGAAAAAACTTTTTCTGTCAGTTATTTTTCTATTTCTCTATACCTTCTAGGATTTGTATAGTGTGAATTATAATTAATTTGCTAATATTTTCCTGCAGGAATACTTTCTCAAATTTAAATACTTAACACTTTTTTCAACAAAGGATAATAATTTCTCAACATATGCTAATTTGCTTACTCTTCCTTATCTACTGAACTATTCAGATAAATAAAAAAATACCTAGCAGGCTAAGCAACCCTCAAAGTTTATGTCATGGGTTTTGAGTGTTAACAGATGTGTTGCTCAAAGATAAAGTGAATTAAAGAGCAGGAGGTTTCTGAGAAGTCACTTTGAGCCTTGGCATAGACTTGAAGGGGAAAGTACCCCACACTTTCCATTCCTACTGAGCTACTTTCCATGAGACTGTGAGATCCTCAGAGGAAGCCATATTCAAATTCCTAATTACGGCTTTTCCTGTTTTCCCCATAGCTGTTTGTACAGGAAATCTTTGATGACTACTTGGCTCGTTGACAGAATATGGCCTATGAAGAAAGTCACTTTGGACTTTATGTGGTGATAACACAAAGGTTAACTTTTCAAGGGTCACATCACTTCATTCAAAAGCATAAAGACTGCTCCACTTTGATCTTGTCTCTCTGTGCCTTTTATCATTGGTGTCTCAGGGAGAATGATTTCACACAGAATCTGCCCTGTTATCCTAAATGAGGAGTAGATATTAGACCAACCACCCAGTTAGCTTACAGTCCCATGAACGGGGGAAGCATCTTTCCTGTGTGGACTGTATAATTTGTCATTATGCATGTTCATTCTGCCTACTCAAAAAAGGCATGATAAGAATGTGCTACATTAAATATGAAGCACTAGCAACCTGAAGTGTACTGTCTGCATATAGCATGGTTTAGTGTATGCCTTGATGTCTAAAGCCATATTTCTAATATTAAATTTGATATCATTATGTCATATTTCTAATATTAAATTTGATATCATTATGTCACATGATACTTCACTGCCATATTTCTAATATTAAATTTGATATCATTATGTCACATGATACTTCACTGAAAGTAATGAGGAACATCTTTGAAATATATCAATGTTTGAAAAGAAATGCGTTATTGTTATATTTTGGGCACAATAATTAATATGTTAGGGGAACATGACAACGTGCTTCTGCTTTATACTGTGTCTCACACTGCTGCAATTTCAACACTAAATATGTGCTTTATTTCTATTATTGGAATTGCCAGGGATTGTTTTCTGTGTTTTGAGCATTCAATATAAAATAAACTAAGGAATGAATCAAAGTTAAAATTCCTGCCTACCAGGAGATCTAAGATTGTATCAAGAAGCCATCCTTCCTCCCTAACTATTGTATTCATCGTATATTTCCACAGTATGTCCAATATTATGTTCTCAGTCTGGAGTATAGAGATAGATTATTATTTTTTACCAAAATTCCGAAGGAAACATGTTACTGAGGTAAACATTTCAACTATGTCATGTTTCTTCAACATGATTTCTAAATGTGCAGTGTATGACAAAAAAGGAAAAAAAATGTCCAAGGATGGAGACATCATTTTAAATCCATGGGATCTATACTTCACTTCTTTGATTTCTCTGCTTTCTAGGAAGAAACAGATTCATTAAGAAATGGAAGTAAATTTCTTTGCCTAAGACTTGATATTTACTTTCTTCAGATGGCTTAGAGGAGAAGTAAATTTTAAAAACCAGATTTATAAAGTGTTTTAATAGCAGCATGATACAAGTAAAAAAGATACATTTATGTATTTAGAATTATATATATATATATATATATATATATATATATACTATTAAGCACAAAACTATCATCTACCATGAGTAAAATTCAAAGATATAAACCAAAACATGCAAGTGTTTAGCATAAGGAAAATTTAGGCAGGTAATAGATTTCAGATCAAACATAAGTATGTAAATGAAGAATACATCACATTGTCTTCTTGGTGCAAGAAACTGAAAGAAAAATGTAAAATACAAAGGAATGATTTAAAGGATAGATAAGCTAGAGTGGGGAAGATTGAAAGGAAGCACAGAAAAGAAAGAAAAATGATTTTAAAAAAGAGATAAAGTGGAAAATTTGTAAATAAGTAGGGGAAGAGGGGTTGAAGGGAGGAGAGAGGATTGGGAAAAAATGAAGAATCAAAATTTATCATGTATAGGTACAAATGCTCTATGATTAATTTGATCATTATACATATATAAAATGTACCAATAAATTCAATTTTTAAAAAATTACCCAATTGAAACATAAAGAGAAAAAGATTATGAAAAAGCATAACAAAATGGAACATTTGAGAACTCTGAGGCAATATCAAACAATATAACATGTGTAAAAATCTAAGTATTCTGGATTTACAGCATATGTAAGAGTAAAATATCTAACAGTTCCCCAAAAGGTGAACTGAACAATGTAAAATTGTACAATCTGGTGGAATTACAGTATTTGAACAATTGTGCATTATTTTTAGGACACCACTAAGAACTTAAATAATAAAATAGAAATAATAGTCCAATAGTAAAAATAAAATATAATTTTTTATTAAAATTATACACTAAATATTTAGTATTTCTCTCATAAAAATATAAAGTTAGCACATATCTACTTCTTTGCTTCTTTTTAAACTTAATTTTTTAAAATTCCTGTATATTCCTAATTTGGTTTAGTCAAATTATATGTCATATATTGAAACTAGTAGTTGTCCTAAATTAATCTAGTTAAATTTTTTCAATAATGTATTAGTGAACCTTAGTGTCGAATTCATTGTAAAAATTTTTGAATTAATATTTATAATTTTAAAAGTTTCATATCTTGAGCTTATTTAAATGACTAATTTTATGTTTTAGTTGCTATGTTTTATATCTTTAAATCCCTTACTGTGGGTTTTAAAATCCTGCAAGCTATTTATAGAAATTCAGAAATATAGTATTTTAAATAAAAAATTGAACATGTGATTGCAGTCCTGTTATTTAGCAGCTAAATGTCATAAGAAAGTGCTCATGTGTGTAAGCCTCAGTTTCCTCATCTGTTCAGTGGTTGGGTACAGAGAATGAAAGGGTGCTTCCTAGACATGGAGGCTCTCTTCCCAAATTAAATCTGGCTATTTCCTAAATGGTAACCAGACACACTGTTGGAGGAGATACTGACTGAGCCATCACTCTGAGGGATTAGAATTATATTTCTGCATCATAGTTGCTGCTTCTGATAACTTCATCCTTAGCTAATCTACAAATGACTCTCTTGAGCACAGAAATTAGTTCTGATGATTCAATTCATGCCAAATTCACAAAGGAAAGAATTTTCTGGAAATATGGGGCAGAAAGAGAAACATGTAGAAGCAGCTCTTCTCCTGCATTTTTCTTGCTTCTACAGTGTTCCTGTAGTACAGACTGGAAGTCTGACCTTTTTGTCACCATGAACTAGCAGCCTTACTTAACACTGACACAGTGCCAGGCAGTACCCATAGAGACAAAAGAAACAGTATAAAAACAATTACAAAACTGCTTTTACTCTGGGTTTTTTTTTTTTTTTCATTACATCTAAGTATTAGTTTTTTCTTGCTGGGACACAATACTGACACCCAGTATTTCAAAAAGGAGGGGTTAAGTTTGACTCAAAGTTTCAGGGTCCAGGCTGTGTTTGTTAGTGTCTAACACAGAAGCTGCATGGAGGAAGAGAATGGTGGGATAAAGGTGTTGTGCTCATGACAACTGGAAGCAGAGAAGGGGACCTGTGCCAGAGACAAAGGGGCCAGGGACCAGACACAGCCTCCAAGGCAGTGCCCCATGATACACATGGACACACCTGGAGGTGTTTTCCGCCAGTCTCCCTGGTGGGACCCAAATGTAAATGGCACTCCATCCTAGCTGACACAATATTTCACTAAATTTGTTATATTTTAAAGTTGTGCTTTAGTCCTTCATATTTTTCTGTAAATGTTTCTCTCATTTTTTTTTTACTTTCAACAGGAAAAGTAAACAAGGATAGTTTAGAGCAATTAATGTATTTTATTTCTTTTCAAAATTTATATAAGCAAATGTTTCATTTTATATCCTGAAAAAATTAAAGCCTGTTTTTGGAAAATACTTCTGTTGAGTAAGTCTCTATAAATTCTCTTTCTACATTCTGTTTTATTCTCTTATTCTCTGTCCTGGAAGACTTATTTTTCTGGATCACACAAAAAAGCCTCTCATGCTCCTTGGCTTCATTTGGGTTGAAGAAAGTCAGCAGAATATTGAAGGAAGGTAAGAGGCAGAAGTATAAGTATATTTGTACATTGTCATCCTACTTAAACCCTTGAGTTTAGCAGAGCATCTCTCTTTACTGAAGGCCACTGCATCTTCCAACACTGCTCAGTTTACTTAACTGTCTCCCTCTGGTCTCTGGTCTCTTACTCTTTGTTTAGGAATGCTCAGAGCCTAGCTGTTACTGGACTGGGTTACTGTACTTCTTTTATTTTAAAATTTCACAGATTTGTAAATAAAAACTTTGGGAATGTTTGAAAATTATTTTAGTTTGTATGTATCATCTGTTTCCGGGTAAAACTCTAGTTTATACGCAGTGTGATTCAAATTAGATAAGACATATTAACCAAATTTTTGTAGCATGTCCTAAGGACTTAATTTTATGTAGACTTGAAGTTTTCCTCTACTATAAATTAGAAAGCATTCAGAGCACATTGTACTAGTATGGATAAATGGTAGCTTCTGATAGAGTTTGAAATAATTATTAAATAAATTTTGTAAATACTTATTATGAAGCAGATAATCTGCTTTTTAAAATAATAACAAAGTTCTTTTTCATTAAAGGCAAAACCTGTTATGATGGATAGTGAACTAGCACAGTTATGTCTTTTGATTATGTTTAGTAATACTACTTATCTGTCCTCATATCTAATATATATCAAAATTGGTCACTTTGGCTACCTGAGAGGTGTTCAGTCACAATGGATTCTATTTTCTGGACTACATATTATACAACTAACCATGTCATTTTTGGAAAATCATTAGACATACGGTACTTTATATCTGGGTTTTCAAAGATTCAAGAGAAGATATCTCTGTGGGAGGCACTGGCTAGAAGTACGTATGAGATGGAAATGCAGAAGTAAGGCATGAGCCACATGCCCAGAAGCTCCCAGGATGTATGGTTAGAGATTGAAAGACAGCCTGCAGGGCCACAAGTTCAAGTGGGATTAAAAAATGCTGCCTTAAGGAACGAATGCTTTGGCCTTGTCTTCCTCATAGTCCAATTAATCACTTAGATTGCTCCTCAGGTTGGCTGTATAACAGATTATCCTAACCTTACCTTAGTCTGTCCTTCTCTTTTCCTTCCCTTTTCCCTACATGAATTCCTGAACTTAGGTCCTTTCTTTATCCTTGCTTCCTGATTCTATCAATAAAAAGCCACAGAAGCTTCAGTTTGGGACTGTCTTTACAAGACACACATGAAGGGATTTGTTTAAGAGAAGTCCCTCTGGGCCTTAGTGGAGTTTAAACTGAATGTTGATTCCAAGTAATCTTTCATCTTTTGCACCATGGCATGCTTATGAACTGTGACATACATCTTGCTATGAAGATTTCAATGATGACTTTAAATTGTAGCAGGTAGAACCCTAATGCGTTAGGAATTGAAGCCTCGATTTCTACTTCCTCAGTAGAGTATCTGTGTTCAGTCCCTTTAAACTCAGTATGTGAGTTTTAACGTCTGATTTTTTAATCTATATGACATACTGTGACATTCCAGGCATTAAATAAATGCCTAGTTTCTGTATGTCTTATTGCGTATGGGTAGTCAGAAAATAGTTCTAAAGTCTTGCTGCTTTAGGCTTAAAATCTCCATTGGCTACCACTGATATGAACTGACATGTATTCCTTGAATATAGATTGCTTTACATCATACCCACACAGTGAAGTATTTTGTTTTTCTATCTTATGATTTACAAGGCACTATCAGGTGCTTCTGGTTTTGGCTTTACGGATAGTATTTGCTTACATAAATAAATCTCACATTATTAGAACTATAATTATCATTTTCCCAAATTTTTCTGCCAGATGATTATTAAGGCATATCAGATATGGCTTTTATTTTACTTAGATTGTTTCATGTGTTAAAAATTCTAATGGTGGTTCTTAAGTATTTCTTTAAAAAGTATAATACTCTATAATGATAAAAATTTGATGAAGAGAAAGGGGAAAGGAAACTTGCAAAATCCTTATTTCTTCTAATCTGAAATACTGCATTAAATTTATAAAGGGGAAACTGCAAGAAAAATAAGAGTCTATTGTGTAAAACAAACTGAAAAACTTAGCTTTTTTCTTGTAGCAATTTATTTTCTATTTTTCTCCTTTCTTCCTCTGCTTCCTCAGATTTGTCCAGTAATCTAAAACCAGGGCTGGAAAAAACAGTAATAGAAACTACTGAGTGACTGACATCTTCTTATGTGTGTATAATTACAATCACAAGTTCTTTTTTTAGTATAATTGAACTTTTATGAATATTTCAACTGACTCAGGTGTATCACTCAGTAAAGAGTTTGATAATGACATGAAAGCTCAGTACACATTAGTTTCATTAATTCTCCAGGGATCTGTCTAAAATTATTGAGTTTATCTTTTTTTAATAGAATGCATGGAGACTAGGTAATATTTATCTAGCATTCAACATATTATGTATTTCATTCAATATTTAAAAATTAAATGTTAGGATGTAAAAATAATGTAGTACTTTAATCATTAATAATGTGATATATGTATATCAAGCCTAGAAATAAATTAGCTAGATTCTTTACATTATTATTATTATTATTGTACCAGAAACCAAACTCATGACTTCACACTTACCAGGCAGGCACTTGTGCCACTGAGCTAAACATCTTTACATTCTACACCAAAAATTATTGACTTACAGTATTGAATATTTTACATATACTGCCAAAATAGACTTTAGTAAATAAATTTTAAGAGGTCCCAGCATGATGTAATAATTTAGATATACTTACAAATAATGTCATTTTCATATAATGGAGAAGGATAAACACTGGTACTATCAGCTTTACATTTTACTATATGCACTTTTCTTTATTTGTATTAAGATGACATTTATGCCCAAGTAAAGATCAGTGACATTACTAGCAGCTTAAATTAAAACAACCTGCATTAAGGACCAAAACTTAAAATCAAATGTTCATAAATTTAATTTCATAACTCTCTTTTTAAATATCTACACAAATTTGGAGATAAAAAACTTAGACATTCAAATCACATTTCATTGAATGATATTTGTTTCCAAAAACCAGAACAAAGCTTATAATAAGAGCTTCATCACAATAATGAAACATATATTATATGATTATAAAATGTACCAATAATCAGAAGAATGTTAAAACATTAATTCTTGATATAAAATACTTGTATTTGTTATTCTAGGGAAGCACATACAATTTGAAAAAAGCAGTAATTATTTTTAAGCTATCCCAATTAGTTATTTAATCTATTAAGTTTTCTAAGCCTGTAATATTGCCACTTCATTTATTGTTGTGAGAGGAGCAGGAAAATGTTTTGATTTTCCTCATTTCGCATGATGTTTCTCAAAGGCGGCTTATATTGAGCCTGAAGTTAATAACTACTTTACTTACTTTCATCAGCATGAGTAATAAATATTGTTTCCAATCTAGATTGATAAAAGGACAGATAGAGGCATAGTCTGTGATTCACAGAACACGTTTCAAGTCATCATTAAGAATGTGAAAGTAGAGTAACTGAGGCCAAATTCTAAAGATTCCAACTCTGGTGCTGACATACACGAAAATGTGAACAAATTACTTGAGTATTTGAACAAAAAATGATTTTTGCTGTGTGGAATGTAATACAACATCTGTTATTATCCTGGCACACTCCCAAAATTGTGTGTTAAAGGTAGACATTTCTTGTAAGACATTTTAATTTAGTGATTTTATATGTCCTTATGGAATAGGTTAAATTAATGCAATTCATGTGTGTATTAATGAAATGAGGGTGATGAACATGGGCATTTCTTTAATCATTTTTATTTACATTTTAGAAATTTCATTCTTTTCTCATTGTTTTCAAAAGTAGATTTTATTTACACAATATTTATCAATATTTCAGCATGTGCTAAAGCCACCTGGAAAACTTTCTGTTGTATGAGCCTTTTATTTGTGGACTCTATCAGTTTTACAATATCCTATTTTGTCTTTGTCTCTGTGTAATTGTGATCCATTGTCTATTTCTTAGGCCTAGAAATGATACAGAACAAGACAAATCATTCTGTCTCTATATTTTTTTTTCACCTTATCCATTTTAAGTCTTTTTTTAGCACACTCCAGATGGTACTTACCTGAGTCCTTGGATCCTCTGGGTCCCCTGATTCTGGAAGATATCTTCATGTTAACTTTTATATTAAACCATGCACAAGTGCAGGATATCCATTTGTTCATGAACAACAAGCATTATTTTAAACAAGTGGCCAGTTACTATACTAGACAATGAGGGAGTCTTCAACTAATTATAGCTTTTTAAAGCAGGATGGTGCACACGATAGGTACAGACAGTAAGCTTTGATTAGAAAGAAGAGTGTTAACTTTTGAGTTAAGCCTGGAAAATGAGAAATATTTTCAGAAATCAAGAAAAACATACCTTTCAGTTGAAGTATTAGGACATAGAAAGATAATACAATGAAACACTCTAACAACCTCCAGAATTAGGGAACAAGTGGGTTTAATTCATGATGCCTAAATATAATATACAGAAAAAAATAATGAGGTCATAGCAGCAAATGAGAAATGAGTTGTGAAGAGGCCGGTGTGCCATGATGAAAATGATGTATGGAATAAGCCTGATTTGATAAATTATTAATATTAAATTTACTTTAACACAATTAGATAAATGCTGTTTTCTGAATTCCTTATTCCACAGGAGTCAAATGAGGAGAGCAACACAATCCTGATACAGAAGCCCTAATCTCCATTAGAATCAGGCAAGGACCACTGGTACCCTGATACTCACATTCTAACTCTTATGACATCTGGAGTGGTCACAAGCCTGCTAAGCCACTGTGTTAAAAGCATACTTATTTATTTAACTTAAATTAAAATAAAAACGATAGCACTATATCTGTTTTACTTTTTGCTGGCGCCATATTTGAAGAAATCACTGCTGTATTCAGCAGAAATAGTAAAGTGGAATAGAAGATAGGACAGATTTTTGAAAGTGGAAGCATTGTTAAGCTCTCGAAATCACTAGACCTCATTTGTAGGTGTGTGTGGGATGTGAGACCAAATTGAGAGAATTACATGAGGGTGATTAGCTGAAATAGAGTCAGCCCGCCGTATCCATGCATCAGGATCCTCAGATCCACTGGACCACAGGTTAAAATATTCAGGAAAAGAATTACATCTTCACTTTCTTCTCATTATTCCCTAAACAAATAATATAACAACTTTTTACATGGCATTTGCATTAGATATTACATATAATCTAAAGAAGATTTAAAGTATATGAGAGTACATGCATGGTTCATGCACAAATACTATGTCAATGCATTAAAAAACTTGAGCATTCCTGGATTTTATATCTTCTTTGCATTCTAGAAACAATCCTCTATGAATGTTGAGGGAAGACCACATATATTTTCAACCAAAATTTATATAAACAAGAATTCAATCTGAAATAATTCTTATGTTTATACATTTTGTATCTGTTAAAGAAATTAAAAACATTTGTTTTTAAAAGTATTTTATGTATGTGTTAACTTATACTCAGGAACATAGTAGTTTAAATTTCGCTTTTGTTTAGAATAATGCGTTGGATCTTATTGGATAAGTGATATGTCTTCCTCCACTTGAACAACAAGAGAAGTTTTGTTAATTAACAATGAATACAGAAACATTGATTTTAAAGTCTTAAGACAACAATTAACATTTGCTTGTAACACAAGCCATTAATTTACTCCTCTCAGGTACTTGATTCATTTGAAATAAAGCAAATGTTACAATTTTTTCATGCCACAGATTTACTGTAATATCTTCACTCACAGTGTCTTCTCAGTCGAGCTGTTACTTCAAGGTCACAAAATTAATATCTTATCCTAAGGTTTAAGCTAATTATCTTCCAGAGATCAACAACATCATCATTATTATTCAGAAATATTTTAAGGTTAATATGGAGTAAGAAATGTATTTCAATACAAAATTGTGCATAAGCGAATTATATTATTTTTATAGAAATGCATCATTTACCAAATTTCATGGATTAAAGACATTTGATATATTTTTTCTTTCTTGTATCTCTTCCAGAAGTGAAAATCTCCTATATGGGAAAAGAATAAAAGAAAGAATATTTGGAAATGTCTCTATAGAGTCACAAAAGGTGCATTTGCAATAAATATTATTATAGATCATTCATCTATATGAAGCAACAAAAATGTTTTGTACCAATGATACATCTTTTATTTTATTATATGTCCAGAACCTCCTTGTATAACTAGTATTCTAAATGTGAAGGTTGGATAAAAATGAACCATATTTTGGGAAATGCCCTTGATACAACTTTATTCTGTAACTCAATTACAAAAACCAGGTAAAAGTAAAAATGTAAGATTTCTCTTTTGATATTTCATAAGAGTTGAAGTCAATTTAATCTAATCTTCTAGAGTGCTCTATTCGTTCAGAATATTTTCTTCATCTTATTTGAAAATTTTTCAGTCACTTCCTGTTGGAGACCATTATGAAGCAGCTCTGAGTAGGATTTAAATTAACTGATTGGCTTTCTATGTTTATCTGTGAATCTGTCCTAGGCCTAAGCCCCTTGACTGGTGACGGAAGCTGATTCCGAGTAAGTGAACCTCTATGAATCTCTGGTCCTGGCTGAGGCCTATAGCGGCCTGTGATGCCAGAGATACCTCAAAGGGCAGGATAAGGCCACATCTGAGGACACCTGGCTCAAACACCAATTAAACAGACAGAAACTGCAGCTGTAGGTATCTCACTCCTGCTGTCTCATTCCTACCTAAATGTTGTCATGGTGATAAGACAGTTCTCCTAAATTGGCGTAATTTACTACTTGGAGAAGTCCTTGAAGTGACTCCCAAGGTCCTGTTCATTTCCTGCCATTCCTCATTTTCCCCACTCTTTGTTTTAGACCTAATAAAAAGGGGCTGTCCAGAGAAGCCTTTGGCTTAGCACTCAGAGTCTCGAATTCAGCTAAAGGGATTTGACTCCCCTGGAGCCCTAATATCATACCCCTTGTCTCGTTTATTTAAGCCTTTGCTATACACTCATTTGGGAGATTGGGGATCTTGGTCAGGACCTGATAATTTCCCACTTCTCACAAAATATATCTGAACTTTCTTAGTCCAGTTTTTATTTTGCCAGTACAAAAACTACTTTCTTTTTTTTAATTTCCAATGCTAACACCTTTGAAGAATACCAAATTAGGCTTATTTTTCTGAAAATAATTTTTATTATCTGATATCTGAGCTTTTGTTTGAGTCATTTCTTCTAAAGGAAACAAAATTCTTTCCTTTTTCTCTTCCACTTTCTTTCCTTCCTTGACCTGACTTGGAATGCTACCATGGATCTTGAAGAATGTGGTGATATTTAGAATTTTGGGAAGTACATCACTTAGAGAAATTCTAACTTACTGAGTTCTTGTATTACTGGCTGGCAATGAACTTGCATTTTCTAACTTGCTAGCAATATAGTACATTCCAGGTTTTCTCATTTTTTAAAAGGATGATTTCCACCTGAAAGAAGGGCTCAATGGAAATAAAATTGGATGGAAAAAGATTTCTTTATTCTATGTACAATTTGTCAGCATCACATCATCATTTCTAATATCTTCCTGGATTGTTTAGATGGTGAAATCTGTCAAAATATTTGCTGAAACATTCCAGTTTTGTTTTGGGAAACACAACACTGTAATTCTTGCAAGTTACTTACAGTTCTTATTCAGAACTGGAGACAGTCCTTGATTAATATTTCCACTTAGCATCATTAGTTCTGTACTTATCAACAGCATTTCTGTCAAGAATATCATCTAATTCCATTCCTGTTTAACTCAGCACATTGAGCTTCAAAAATAGCTTTTGTGATTTTTGTTGTTGTTGCTTTCATTTTGCTTTAGTTATTACTGTATTTTAGGATTGCTTGTTTCTTGATGTTTCTGTTTTTTTATTTTTTCTCTTTAAAATCTTTTTTTTAAAAATCACACACACACACACAAAAGAGTACTGCATCTGATGAACAGTGAATATGAAGCCAGATGCCTGGAGGCCCTTAAATAAGCATAGTGTTGGAACCTAGAAGTGTTTTATTGGGTGCATATTTAGTACATGCTATGCTGATATTCATTGAATACTGGAAGCAAGAAATTCTTCCTGTTTCTAATTAATGCTTATAAAACACTGATTCATCAAAAAATGAGAGAATAAAAGATGAAAATGTAAATTATGACAAGTAATACCATCATACACCAAAATTTATCTATTGGATTATAATTTTTCTTTAATTTTTAACAGTTACAATAATTTATAAGTACAACTGGTATCTTGTATATTTTAAGTACCACATTTATGTCAATGGTAATGATTTGTAATATGTAGATTTACAAAAAGAAGTCAAGTCAGAGAACTCTTTCCTCAATGGCTAGTTTAGAACTTGACTTAGCAACAGTAAATTATTTTTGAAAATTTTCTTGACCTTATGAATCTTCTATCAACCATCTGTTGTGTAGAATAATTAGTCATGTATTTAGGAGTATAAAGTCAAAATTAATTTATAAATGATGTGCAAAGTTAACAAGCTTTATAATAAAACAAAATTTTATGTAGGCACATAAACGTTCTATTTATGCAGCACATTTGCAAGTGTAATTTCTCAGGGTCAAAGAATGTTTTACAAACCACTAACACTGTATTTCAATATGCAAACGATCATATACACTTTAACAACATGTACTCTGATGGGATTACTATTTAACAACATCATAAAAATAATGCAAGCAGCTTTAACTTCCATTTTCAATTTTGCTTGAAATTCCTTATGTGTCAGTACCTACATCCATACTATCACACATTTGTTTCCACAAAGCCTAACACACTGATATAATTTGATGATAAAACATCAGTTTTACCAGCATGTTGTCTTTGCTTTTCTCTTATTAATTGTAATAGCATCTATTTTAGCACATATGTATTATACAGACAAACTGATTTAGTTATGACATTGTCACAGATGTGCCTGTAATATACTTGACCATGTCCTCCTCTCATTGCCCTCTTCTCCACCTGATATGGCTTGTTATGGTTTTTATCTAGATGTCTTCAAGGAGCCTCATACTCTCCTACGCAATAGTCTCCTATTGGAAGACTATTAGATTATAGAGCTTCCTTTTAGGAGGTGCAATTTGGGCTGAAGAGGTGTCACCGAATGTGTGAGTTTATCTCCCTTCGCAGCTGCTTCTGGCAGCTTCTCCATCATCCCTCTGATGTGCAGTTCTCCCTTGGAGCCAGCCTACTGATATGGGAGCCAAAATAAACCATTTCTCTTTAATTTGAGGAAGTCAGGTGTTTTGTCCCAGAAAGGAAAAAAGTAAAACAAGGGTTTATAGGAGGAAAACTACACAGAAAGTATTTCCTTACTCGGGTCTATCATGATCACAACATCCATCTCTGATATATAGGCGGATTGGTTAGGAAGTGAAATATGTCTTAAAAAATGTATTGAAGCATTTGATTTTTGCTGACTCTCTGAATCCCTTCCACTTCTCTATTAGTCTCCTTTCTACTTGCATGATTTTTTCTCTATATTTTCAGCATACAAGAGAGGAGATAAGATATTTGTTTTTTTCTGAGTCATAGGCTGAAAACACAGGGGTTTCAAATTTACACAAACTTCATACTTCGTAGTGTACTCACTAGAGATTTGGGCTATTAACATTTTTCTTATTTATATATTAACGTGTAAATTTCATCTGACAGTAAGAGGTTGTGCAATAATCAAAGACACGTCAAGCAGTTATAAAGATCACCTATCTGTCTCAATGAAATCTTCATTTTTAATTTGTGATAATTTTTATTGACTTGTAACTTTGTATTACCATGGAATATGTAATTATTTAGATGTTTTCATAGTATTACTATTACTGAGGGAGACAAATCTGAGGAAACAGTACTCAAAATCATCTAGTATACAGTTTATGTGAGAATACTACAAATTACACATGAGTTTTATCTGAGCCATTTATTTTTATTTGACCATTCAAGGTTTGGAAAATGTCACTGACCACTTTGGTAGTATTTAAAGTGCTGGCAAACCCAGCTTTTCAAATAACTAGGAAAATTTGAGAAAATTTGGAAAACGCTGGCATATAGATCTTGATTCAGAATGACTCACTTAGAACTTTTTGAAGTATGAGAGTAGCAGTGTACACTTAAAATGACACATTAAAAATATTACCTGATTAAAAATTTTAAGACAGTAGTCCTTAAACTTTCAGTACAATCACATAGGGAGATCTTTAAGAACTGCTGATTTCTCAGTCACCTCTTTTGCGCTCCAATTTATTAGTGTAAAGTGCAACATATTGCTGTTTGCTAAAATTCCACTGGTAATTCTAATGGGAGCAAAACTATAAGTCACAGTTATTAGGATATACATTTTCCATATCAATATACCTTGCTGAAGTAAACCTTGGGTGTTAAAATGTGAAGTTCTAAAAAGTAGCAATTTATAAAACTCTAAAAAACAGATATAGAAAATCTTCAGAACAAAATATTCTAGCTTTACTAAACTCAAATAATGTTCTAGATATGTTTCATAGCAGGCTGTTCTTTCAGAAGTTTTTTTTTCCATATATGTAAAAGGGATTGCTTTTATAAAATTTCCTTTTTAGCACATTTGTGATATAAATTATGTAGAGACATTGAACTGTCAATGGTAAAAACAGACATATTGCCTAATTTTTATTGCCAGTCATCTGGATTATTATTTTCACTTGCCTGACTTGAAATTTTAAGGATACTTTCAGATTTGTTAATGCCAGCGGATGTTTCTTTTCAAAAAATATTTTGGCTTATTTTTTAACCCTGCAAAACTCCAAAGCTTTTCAGTAATGGGAAAAAAATTCAAAGTTATTTTCAGTGTTTCTCCTTTGTTGATTTCAACATGTAGATAGCCAAAGCCTTGTTGTATTATTTTGGAATTTTTTTCAAGAATTTTTGTACTTTCAGAAGTTTTTTGGGTTTTTGTTGTTGTTGTTTATTTTTTAAAATTCATTTAAATTTGTATTGGATGAACTAAAGAGTAGAATGATCTTGACATTAAAACTGACACTCCAATGATTAAACAAGTTTGATGAAATTGATAAAGTTGTTTATATGAGCAAAATTGGACTTCTGTACCAGTTGTCAGTGAGCACATCTGAGAATATAGAGAAATCAAATGCAGGGATGTCATCAGCATCATGTTAAAACTCTGAAAGGCCTAAGTCTTTAATACCACTCATATGTTTGAAATAACACATCTCTTCTTCTTGGTAATGTTTTACATTATTCTATGTCTTAGGATACCTTCATGGCTCATTTTAAGCATAACCTATAGACTATAATGAGTTACAACATCATGGGATAATGATAACTTCAATAAGATCCCAAGTATCTTCTCACTGACCACTTCTTGTTACTCAAACAATCATGGGTTGATGTTAGAACCGAAGAATAGGTCAGCTATAGCTGATGGTTTTTAAGTATAAGTGTCTTTGACAGAGGTCTTGAGAAATAGAATCTATAGAAATAAAAAGAAAAACTGACATTTGAGAAAAAAAGTTTGTCACTTCTATTGAAATCTGAAGCAAAACTTACATATTGATGCTGCATAAGGGTAAATGAATGAGTGAATTCATCTGTAAGAAAATGTGTTTGGAATATGAGTGGGTCATTACCTTGGGGATTTGTGGAGATCAGCTGTGAAGGAAATTATACCACATGACTAATAATACCTTTTACATTTTACACCAGGAGGTAAGTAGTCTCCCTTTCTCATAACTTTTGAGCTGTTGGAAATGTTCTCTCGTCCTATTAGTTCTCACTTCTCAATCTAACTATAGCTGAGAAATATATACAGCAAGACACTGATATTGTACTTCCATGAATTCTAGATTTTTCTAAGTTTAAAAAGTTATTTGTAGCTAATTTTCATGCCTATCAAGTGTTTTGCTGTATGAAATGCAGTTGTGTATTACAGAGAATGTCCTGCTCTGATACATAATGGTAGAGCTTTCAGCCTTACAATGTTATGAAAGTAATATTCATTCCATAGAAACCATAATTTAAATTATTTTTGGTCAGGCTAGTAATTTGTAGCAAGATACTGTCTCATATTCCTGAAAGTTGTAAGAATTCAGAGCTCCCAGGTAGGAGTTACTAATTGAAAGAATATATTTTTAAATTATTCTCTCCGTCTCTTGTTTCTGTCTTTCTCCCTCCTTCCCTCAGTCCTTCCCTCCCTCCATTTTTCCCTCTCTGATTCATTGATTTCATTTGAAAGAATGCTTCAAGGCACATCCATAGAAATGGAACAATTACAATACATTATGCATATCCTCATGCATACTATATGTTATGGTTTGCATCTAATACCCGCCCCACTGCCAAAGCCTCATGCTGTCGTTAATGAGCCTTTTCAGAGGCTGAATCTAGACTGTGTAATGCTGGGAATAAGAATGTGATGCTGGAATTGAATCACAGTGCAATGCTAGGATTGAGGGTGCCATTCTCTGGGTATGTAGGTAGCCTGGATCAAATTTAAGGGACATAAAGAGAATTAATATTGTCCCTTGCTGTTCTGTTTCACTGCTGTGCTGCTTTCCTGTCTTCTGACCCCCATGATCTGTTTGCCTTTGCAATGTTCCCCTGCCGTGCCAACCTGCCTTGGAGCTAACCACTTATCAATTGAACCTTCTGCAAACTGTGAAATAAAATAATTTTTCCTTTAACTTTGAATGTTGGATTATTTTGTCTCCATGATGAGAAAATAAATAAGACACCATGTATACTAGATATTTTAAATTGGTTTTTAAAGTGGCTATACAAATTGGAACTTTAATTAGTAGTACATAAGAAATTACATTGTTTCATGATTTACAACATTTTATTGCCAGAATTGTAATGTTTGCTATTATGAGATTGTTGTTTTAGTTTTCCATTTCTGTGATTACTAAAGAAATTAACCTTTTTAAAATTTGTGCATCACAAGTTAAGTTATCTTTTATATCTCTTTTTCTATTGTCCCCAAAAGGCTTGAGTTTTCCAATGTTATTGCCATATATATTGTCTGAAACAAAGAAAATATGGCATATATACCAACTGGAGTACTAGTCTGGGGTAAAGAAGGATAAACTTGAGTCATTTGTAGAAAAACAGATGCACCTTGAGATCATATCATTTAGTGAACTAAATCAAACACATAAGCTTCAATGTCACATGGTTTCTCTCAAAAAGAAAATTTTATGGGTTTTGTATAAATTAATTCTACTCATCTTTTGAACTATAGTTTCCTGACTTCTTTAATAATAAAGAATAATTGTCACTTATGTATATTACTATATTGCATTTGAAACTGTAACAGGAACAATTCAAAAATAAAATGTGTTAAATAATGAAAAGGTATGCATTACTAACAGATACACACTGATAAGTCTCAAAAATAATATGTGAGGAAAATACAAAACAAATGCATACCATATGTGTTGCCCTTATATATTCATATAATTCCATTTGCATGAAATTCTAGAACAGGTAACACTAATCTATAGTGCTACAAATAAACAGTATCTTTTCAGAAGTTAGATAAAGTAAATGGCAGACATGGAGATTTAGAAAATAATTTAGATTGATTAAAATATAGTTGTGATTACATACATACATATATGCATATGTTTCACAAATATTAACCTGAAGTAGTAGATACATTTTTTAATAGAACCAAATTTTTTGAACAGAAAATAGCATCCCTTTCTTATTTTTTTACTTTTGTTTAGAATGAGAATGTGATTAATGCAAGTCTAGTAGGTGTGTGGACCGTGTGGACAGCATCTATTTCCCAAGGGACACAGTGACATAAATTGCCCACATCAATCCAGCAAAACTTCAACTCTGAAATTTACGAGACAAAAATGAACTCCTGTTTTATAAGCCATTACTTTTTAGTATATACTCCCATAGTTGAACCTAATTGTAAATAATATATATCACTTTCAGATAGTATGAATACCTTATTTTAAAAAATTAAACCTGTCTCTACCTTACTAGCTGCAACACTAGAATCTAAAAGAATGAAGAAAATAGTACAATACAAGCAGACTATAACAAAAATAGTACTAAGTAAGGTTGAGCAAAGATATTCTTATACATAAAAGTTATTCACAGTAATCTGTATGAGGAAATTTTTATGTTTAATAAAAAACTTTTCAAAATAGGGAAATATTATCATAAAATGATGGGCAATGAATATAATAATGTTAAATTAATATAAGTTGATATATATTAATGATAATACAACTGAAGACTGAAAAAAGGGGTTAAAGAAAAATTATACACACACTGGTAAGGTAAGAAACAATAACTTAAAAATTGAAGATTTTTTATAGTTATATTTCATTAAGAGATTAAAACTTATATAAAAGGCTTTTATCTTAATAGTGAAAAATGCAATGTTGATGAACAAAATGTATTCCAGAGTAACATTTTTAAATTTAATATAACAGGACAGAAACATAAGCCTAATATCTCTAAAAGATTGAATGGTAACAATAGATAAGTTGAGGAACTTCGAAAACTTTTAAATTAGTATGGATTTCAGTAGTGTAAAATAATCTTGCCCAGTTGAATAAACTAAGGGTAATGTAGAAAATTAGAAATATATATTAAAAACATTAAATAAGATGCATGATTATGATGAGTATGAGTGAGCTCATTTCCCAAGTAGCAATAGCAATAATTTATTTTTTTAATTTTTTTTATTTTAAAGAGATTAAGACAAAAGAGGACATAACAAAGCATATCAGATCAGAACAATGCAAGTAACACAGCATTTTATCATAAGACAACCCATAATTAACAGTAACCACCATAATGTCTCTTTCTTTGAAATAGTTGAGCATAGGTTCATATACGATAGTATCAAGCATAACAAAACAGTATAAAACCATTCAAGAGAATGAAAGCATTACAGGGCTTTCAGAACCAAAAAGCGGAGAATGAACAATGGCTACTATATTATCTCATTTTCCATAGAAAATTTGTTATTATTATCACACATAATGATGTCCAATAAGATATAACAGGATGGAACCAAAGGTAACAGAAAAACAAAAGCATAGTAGGACTTCAGAGTAAGATGATACTAAATCAGCTCTGACTATTCTAATGTATTCTTTTCTTTAAAATAGCTGTTTATACTATCAAAGATAATATAATCAAACAAACTAGGATAAAATATTCCAACTAATGAATGCAGACATTAGAAAGCTTCAGAGCAATTTAATGGTAAATCATGATGATCATAAACTCTTATGTACTCTTACCACTTCTTACACAAGGGAGACTATTCGTTATTTACACATGTGAGTTTGATTTATTTTGCTAATGAGTACGATCTCAAGTTGTGTCCATTGTTTTTTGTGTGTTTGTGTTTTTGAGAAAAGGTCTTGCTATGCAGTTCAGGCTGGCCTTTAGCTCACTTTGTAGCCCAGGCTGGTCTTGAACTTGCAACGATCCTCCTGCCTCAGCCTCCCAAATGCTGAAATTAGAGCCATGAGCCACCATGCCCGGCCAGTGTAAATTTATTTATAAATATCTCAATGTGAACATTCTTTACAGCTGAGTAGTACTCCATTATATAAAAATACCACAGCTTTTTTATCTGTTCCTCAGTTGATGGACACTTAGGTTGTTTCCAAGATCTGGCTATTACAAATTGTGCTGCTATAAACATGGGTGCACATACATCACTGTAGTATGAAGTTTTCAGTTTTTCTGGGAAAATGCCTAGAAGTAGAATACCTAGAATAAATGAGACTTCCGATCCCAGCTTTCTGAGAAATCTCCAGAATGACCTCCACAATGGCTGCACCACTCTACACTCCCACCAACAGTGCAGGTGAGTTCCTTTTTCCCTACAGCCTCGCCAGCATTTCTTGGTAGTTTTCTTGATCCTGGCCATTCTTTCAGGAGTGAGATGGAATCTCAGTGTGGTTTTAATTACATTTCTCTAATGAGTAATGATGATGAACATTTTTTCACGTATTTATTTGCTACTTGTATTTCTTAATCTGAGAACTGTGTATTCATCTCAGATGCCCATTTTTCAATTGGATCTTTGAATATCGAGGATCTGATTTTTTAATTATATGTTTTAGACAGAAGTCCTTTGTCTGAGGGACAGTTCACTAAGATATTTTCCAAGTTTGTGGGTTTTCTTTTCACTGTGCTGGAGATTTCTTTTGGCATGCAGAAACATTTTAATAAGGCATAATCCCAGCTATTGATTCTGGCAAGTATTTCCTATGCGGTTTGATTCCTGTTCATGAACTCTTTACCTACACCTATGTCTTCAAGATTTTTACCTAATTTTTCTTCCAACAGATTTAGTGTTTCTGTTTTGATATTCAGATCTTTGATCCATTTAGACTTTATTTTAGTATATGGTGATAGGCATGGGTATAGTTTTAGTTTTCAGCATGTGGAGAGCTAGTTTTTCCATCACCATTTATTAAAGAGACTGTCATTCTTCCAGTGAACACTTTTGCCCCTTTATCAAAGATAAAGTAGTTGAGTGTGCTTGTAGTTGTGGCTGTATCTTCTAATCTATTCCATTGATCTTTGGCTCTGTTTTTATTCCAGTACCATATTGATTTTATTACATTTGCTTTGTAATATAATTTCAAGTCAGGGATTGTGATGTCTCCTGCCTTCCCTTTTTATATTCTATGTCTCTTCTGGTTCCAGATGAATTTTAGAAGTGATCTCTCTAGATTTATGATATATGGTAGTGGTATTTTCACTGGAATTGCATTGAATCTGTATAACAGTTTTGGGAGAATGGCCATTTTCACAATATTTATTCTTCCTATCCATGAGCACGGGATGTCTTTCCATTTTCTGAGATCATCTTGAATTTCTTTTTTCAGTGTATTATAATTTTCCCTGTATAGGTCTTTCACTTCTTTCATGAGAATAATTCATAAATATTTCATTTTTTTGGTTGCTAGTGTGAAGGGTGTGGCTTCTTTTATTTCTCTCTCTGTGATTTAGTTGTTAGTGTATAGAAATGCTACTGGTTTTTGAGTATTGATTTGTATTCATCTACATTGTTGAATTTATCTAGGAATCTTTCAATGGAGGCTTGAAGCCCTTCTATGAAAAGTATCATGTCATCTGCAAATAATGATAATTTAACTTCTTCTTTTCCTATCTTTACTCCTTTTATTTCTCTTTCTTGTCTTATTGCTCTGGCTAGCATTTCCAGTACTATGTTAAACAGAAGCAGTGATAAGGGACATCCTTGTCTTGTGCCTGATTTTAAGGTAAAGGCCTTCAGCTTTTGACCATTTAATAAGATGCTGGCTGTAGATTTGTCACAGATGGCCTTTATCATATTGAGATAAAGACCATCTATTCCAATTTTTCTCTAAGATTCTTATCATGAATCATTGTTGGACCTTATCAAAGCTTTTTCTGCATCTTTAGAAATGATCATGTGATTCTTATTTTTGGCTTTATTAATAAGATGTATTACATTTATTGACTTACTTATATTGAGCCATCCCTGCATGCCTGGGAAATGGGATGAATCCCATTTGGTCATGGTGTATAATCTTCTTGATGATTTGCTGCATCCTGTTTGCCAATATTTTATTCAGGATTTTTGCATCTGTGTTCATTAGGGAGACTCACCTGTAGTTCTCTTTTTTAGTTGGGTCTTTGTCACGTTTTGGTACTAGAACAATATTTTCTTTCAGGAACGAATTAGGACGAATTGCTTCCCTTTCAATTTTATTGAAGATTTTGAGGAGTGTCAGCATTCAGCCTTCTTTTTATTTCTTGTAGAACTCCACAGTGAAACTCTCTGGGCCAGGGCTCTTCTTTGTAGGTAAGAATTTAATTACATTTTTAATTCCATTAATAGAAATTGGGTTACTCAGCAGTTTTACATCTTCTTGACCCAGCTATGGTACTTCATATGTTTCTAGGAATCTGTCCATTTCTTCTGTGTTATAGAACCTATGAGAGTAGAGGTTTTCAAAATAGGTGTTAATGATTTGTATTTCCACAGAGTCTGTAGTGATTTCATCTTTTTTATTCCTTATTGCATGAATTTGAGTTGTTTCTTTCCTCTTTTTAAGAAGGTTGGCTAGGGTCTTATCAATTTTATTTATTCTTTCAAAGAACCAACTATTTGATTCATTGATTTTTTTTTGGATTGTTGTCTACTCTCTATTGCATTGATTTCTGCTCTGATTTATAATTTCCTCCCTTCTTTTGGCTTTGGGTTTGACTTGCTCTTCTTTTTCTAGAAGTCTGAGGTGTAGCAACAGGTTGTGTATTTGTATTCGTTCTGTTTTCCTGATGTGAGAAATCAGTGCAATAATTTTTCCTCTGAGGACTCCATTCATTGCATCCCACAGATTCCTGTAAGTTATATTTGTATTTTCTTTTGCTTGTAGATCTTGTAGAATTTACTCTGTAACCCACTGACTGCAGAAGGGTGTATCATTCAATACCCATGTGTTTGTGGTGTTTTTGCAGTTTCTTTTATCATTAATTTCTAGTTTCACGGCACTATGATCTGATAACCTGCAAGGGATAATTTAAATTCTTTTTCAGTGATTTAAATATGTTCTATTAGCTAGTATATGGTCTCTTTTAGAGAATGCCCCATGTGCTGCTGAGAAGAATGTATATTCTGATGTTTTTAGATGGAACACCCTGTATATGTTTACCAAGTCCATTTGTTCACACATATGATTCAGTTCTGTTATTTCTTTGCTGATTTTCTGTTTGGTTGATCTGTCCCTTGGTGTCAATGGTGTGTTAAGGCCTCCTTTATAATTGCGTTATTGCTTATTTGATTTTTCATTTATGTTATTACATGCTTTGTATAACTGGTTGCTCTGGAATTTGGTACATATATATTTAAGATTTTTGTCTCTTCCTCTTTAAGTATTCCCTTACCTAGTAGGTAGTGACCTTCTTTGTATCTTAGGATCATTCTTGACTTGAAGTTAACACTGTCTGCAAACAGAATAGCTATCCTCACTTTTTTTTTTGTTTCCATGTTTTTATTGTTTTTCCATATTTTGACTTTCAGTATGTGAGTTTCTTTTTTGTTTAGATGGTTTTCTTGTAGACAGCACATGGTTGGATGTTGTTTCTTGATCCATTCTACCAGTCTGTTTCTTTTAGTTGGTGAATTCCGACCATGTAATTAATATTATAGCTGTTATAGACTGGTTAATTGTTGCAATGTTATCTTTCTGCTGGTGCATCTTTCCATTCTGTTTAATTGTCTGCCTTGCTTAGTAGCTTTTCCTATGTGTTTCTAAACTGTCTTTCAGTATTCTTTGCAGGGTTGGCTTGATGATCATGAAGTTCTTCAACTTTTCTTTGTCATGGAAGTATCTTATTTCTCCATCCATTTTGAATGGCAGTTTTTCAGGGTACATCCATCTAGGTTAGAAGTCATTTTTCTTTAGAATCTGAAATATCTCCCTCCATGCCCTTCTTGATTTGATGGTTTGTTGAGAATTCTTCTGTGATTCTGATAGGCCTTCCTTTATAGGTGATTTGTCTTTCTTTCTGACATCTTCTAGTTGTCTATTCTTATGTTGATTTCTGGGATGATAATTATTATATGTCTTGGAGTAGTTTTATTTTGGTTATGGCTATTTGGAGTTCTATATGCTTCACTATTCCTAATGTTAGTTTCCGTTCTCATGTTTGAGAAATTTTCAGTTATGACTTCTGTGAATAGCCTTTTGATATCATTTGTTTTGTTCCCTTCTTTTTCATTTATTCCTGTTAATCTTATGCTATTTTTCTTTGCATCATCTTGCAGCTGTTGAATTGTGATTTCCGGACACTTTAGTTTTTTTTTTTTAAAGATCTTTCCTTTCCTGTTCACCTGCTGAAACCTTGTCTTCCAGTCTGAAATTTTATCTTCACATTCTTTGAGTCAGTTTTGACAACTTTCTATGCAATTTTTGATTTCCTGTATATCTCTTTGAATCTGCTTCATGTATTCTGTTTATTTCTTAAGTTGTTCATCCAGGGATTCTATCTTTTTGTTTTGTTCCTCTAATTTTTTAACTGTGTCTTCTTTAGATATGTTCAGCATCTCTTTCATTTCTGTTGTCATTTCTTCTTTTACCTGGGAGATTATTTCTAGTTTGAATTTCTTTAAAGCTTCCTGGAGTTGCTTCTTTATTTCAGTTGCTATTATTACAGGTATTTCAGGTTGTGGCATATACTTTCTTCTATGTACATGGTTCCTAGGCTTTCTTGGGATGGGCTGGAGTTTTGAGATTGCATTTTGGTTTTAATTTTGTCATTTTCCTATATTTCTGTGTTTCAAGTGTTTTTCTATAGCTTCCCCTGGATGTGTTGGAAATTGTCTCCTATGCCCTTGGCCCCATGGACTGAATGGAGGTTGCTGAGCCTGGTTCAGTCAGGCCCTCAGGCCCTCCTGTGTAACCTTCGGTGTTCCAGGTAGCTGGGAAGGCACCTACCCACTGTGGATGATGGACTAAAGCTCTCCCCAGGCAAAGACCAATGCCCTGAGATTCACTTCATCTGCTCTCAACTCCCGTAACTGAAGAAGGTCACTTGGGTAATCTACTCAGGCTGCAAAACTTCCCAAGGCGAGTCTAGTGTGGCTGGTCTCTGGACAGGTCTCTGAGCTCTGGAAGCAATGATCTTTACACAATGTCCCAGGCTCGGGATAGCACTGGGACTCACCCCAGCCACCAGCTGAGTTTCCAGGTTCCTGGTTCCAGAGAAGGTCACTGGACATGTCCTGGCCAGGCCTGAAATATGCCAGGCGAGTGCAGCCTAGTGTGTCTGGGCTCTGCACAGGCCCTTGAGCTCTGGGAGCAATGATCTTAACATAGTCTCCCAGGCTCTGGATGGGAAGCACACTCACCCAGCCACCAGCTGAGCTTCCCAGTTTCAGGCTCCCGAGAAGGTTGCCGGGTGTGTCCTGGGAAGGCCTCAGCAAAAGCAATAATTTAAACAATTTGTTTTTGATCAACATATAATATACACACACCTATAGTAAAATCTAACATTTAATAAAAACTTAGGCATAAAAACATTTTCAGACCGTACATGGTGCTGACCATAGTTAAGAGAAATGCAACCAAATGTAAAATATGGTATGAATTATGACTACATAAAATGAGCTGTAGCACATACTGTACTACTCTAGTTTCACAGCCACCTCCTGTTTCTCTGGTGCTAAGCTTGTGTTGAAAGAATCTGCTCAAACTGCATGTGACTGTAATTATCTCCATGTGAGCAGCTTGTCTCTCAAGTAAGTTGCAGATTTAGCAAAAAAGTGATTGTAGGTTCTCATGTATTTTTCATAACATAGATAACATACAACATATATGTCAACCTGTTTATGTAAAGAAATATTCCAGTGAAAGAAGGCTATTAATAATTAAATTCTTGGGAAATCAAAAATTACACAGATTTACTATTGCAAAGTGTTCAACACCCAAAATCTCTGCTATGTCAGTTTTACTTTAATTTAGTCTTAGGTTGTAAGAGAAAAGTGGCCGAGTTCTGATCTTTAGTTATGAGGCATGCAGCTCTAGAAAGAGATTTCACTAATGATATGTTGATTAAGCCACTCTATTAATCTCTCAATTAAGCACTATAAGTGAAATCAGCTTCACTTCTTATTTTGAAATTTAAAATACCTCAGTACCTTGAAGTTTTATGTTTTCCTTTTGTTGCTCTTCATATTAATAGCATTTTTGTGCAATATAATGTATCTCTACTGTGTCTTGCCTTTAGATTGTGACCTCTTGAAAGAGTATTATAGAGTACAATAGGTCAATAAATGTTCTATTGTACAGACATTCTATTCTTTTTATTATATTCTCTTTGTGTGATTGCTTTTATTATATTTCCATCAGTCATGAGATCTAATAGAAACTTTGTTAAAAAATGTTTGACCTTAGAGAATACAATTCAATTTTATATGTGCACATCATTTCAACTGTAAAAATACTTTTCAGAAACAAAACTAGGAAATGAGACATCAGATTGTGAAGAAAAATGACACTCATGTGTTGTAGTTTTTAGCTACTTTTTCATAGGCTACTCTTCTGTTTTTAATCAATATATATTGTCTTTTATTTACATAATATTCTGGTGAAATAGCTGCTTCTTTTTCCAGTTCACTAAGTATTTGTAGATGCATATAAAAGATATTAATATGAAAAGATTACTAATTATATAAACAGAGTAATAGGGAAACAATTACATAAAGATTTATGAATCATAATGGCAAACCGTCCTTGAAGCTTAACATCCTTAGATATGGCTTTATTGCAGCACAGATAATACAAAACATGTTTTTATTGATGACATTGGTACTCAAAAATGTGCAAAGTGCTCTGCAATGTAGATAGAATGCAATATACTTTTAAAATATTTCTAGCAAAATAGGAAAAGAAAGAAAGTTAATTTATTATCACATTCATTTAGAATGCTTTGTTTGAGTTAGAATTCTGACTCAAGCCATCCTTAAACTTGCCTGTAGGACCAGCAGAGAGAATGCAGTTGCAAATGAATGTGGCAAATATATACTCAGGCAAACAGATATAGCCCATCTTTCACAATAATTTAGTGCTTTAGATTTAATTTAATAATTTCCAAGTTGTCATTTCCTTATGAAATCATAGTCTCAAGCATATTCTTCACATATCAGGAAGGACGAGGTGGGCTGATATCTGAAAGCTTGAAAAACCAAAAAAAAAAAAAAACCTTTTAATGGAAATCCTGTTTCAAATATATTTTGACTGTGTTTACTGATACCTTGGTAAAGCATGGTGAGTTTTTTCCTGTTCTCTAACACATCATTTTAGTGAATATTTTTGCAAAACTAAAATTGTTTTTACCCACTGAACTTGGAAATAAATGTGACAAAGTTGCAGCTCAGGCAACAAATTTATAAATACTGTGTAGAGTCTGAGGATTCTTTTAATTGACATGAGAATTGCCTAAACTGATAGACATCATTGAAATTGGTCTCTTTAGATTGACAATTATCAAAATGCGTTAAAGAAATTTTCCTTTTAACACATATTTATCCCTTTCTTTTCTACTCTTTGCCTCTTGGAATGTTGCAAAATCCAAACTAGTGCTCAGAAAATTATGTTGATAGATTAATTTGATTACATAATAATTTCCTGATGTGATGATGTGATGCTTACTCTAGTGATTATTATGTAAACACTATATTTGAGATCATTCAATGGAGAATTAATTAGATTTTTTTCCTTTACACTGCCCAAATTCAAATAAAATATTAGCTTTCTGCTTTCAACTTGTAAGACAGTGGTTTTTTTTTTTTTCCTATGCAATCATCACAGATGGGTAAAATAGAGAAAAAGTCTTTCTAAATATTCAATGCAGGCTTCTACATCAGAAGTCCCAGGATTTAGGAACAGATAATTTCTGCAAAAATTTGTAAAATGGTTCGGATACACAGGCAGGATGGCGAAATGACTGACAGAGCACATAGAGTGTTCATCATTTGAGCTGAAACAAATTTGCAAAATGAAAGCTGAAAGTGTAATTTGGTCCATTCATTGTTTTTCCAGCTTATCCTGGATTTTTTTTTTTTTTTTATCAAAGATGACTGAGTTATCCTACTGACAAGTGGAGTAAGTTTAGTCGCCCAGAAAGATAGGGATTTTGAAACCTTTCAGTGGGTTTTTTTCATATATATGTCTAGCACTAAGCATGTAGTTTTAAACACCAATCATCATTAACTAAACTACTAAAGAATGTAATAATTTTAAATAAAATATATTAAAATATTCTTAGCAAAAGTTATCCAGATTTTCAGTCTTCAGATGCTCTATTTATATTATGCTGGTAGTATAATAACACTAAAACAATAATCAAAAAGCGGTTTGGGTTTAATAAAATTTTAGTAACACATTTCTAGTGTTTTACATAAAGTTAATCTTTGTTTTTAATAAAATTCTAAATGTTCACAGTATTGTTGATTTTTTATTGACAGTGCACTTTTTCAGTATAAATGAGGACTTACATATTAATTTTTATGCACTTACAATAGTGCATCTTAACAACATGTGATTAGTGAGGATAACATAGAGATGACGCAGGAAAGAATCTTTTCAACTTTTTTTTTTCTTTTTTTGGTACCAGGCATTGAACTCGCGAGCTCGCGCTTGCCAGGCAGGTGTTTATGCCTCTGAGCTAAATCCCCAGCCCTGTTCAACCTTTTTAAAGGATTGCAATTTGACAACTAACATTAATATTTTAGTATGTTGACATAACATACTAGATGATATCTGAAATAGAAGATTAAAAATTTTGTTCTGATTTCTAAAATAATACCATAAATATTCTGCAAGAATATAATGCATGTATCTTTCTATTGTCTGTTGGTGATTTTTTTCAGTAAAACATCAGGCTAAATATACATGCTGTTAAGAATATTGTGGTTGCTTTTCACAGTTTCAATATTAGGGATATGCTGATTACATTCATTAGATTTTTCCCATGCCAGAGCTCCAAAAATATTTTCTTTTGCTATGAAAAATGCTCATTATTTCTACATTTTGGTTAAACTTTGCTATGGACAGCTATTGTTTGGTGTTCATTTAATAAAAATAGAAGATACGTACACACTTAAAACTGTTAAGAAAATATCAATGTAATTTTACTGTTTATAGCATAGGTGCTACTGGCAAGTTAATATGAGAACATTTACAACTGTTTGTAATAATAACTAAGCCTGTATGCACATAGATTGTTGAAATTCTGACAACGATTAATGATTGATGCCAAAACTGAAATTTAAGTAGGCAATTTAAGGTTTAAGGCTGCCAACTATGGACTGAAACCTTACAAACTCTGAGATGAAATAGACCTTACTTCCTCTAACTTGCGGGTGTCGAATATTTTGTTCCAGCAACTAGGAAGGTAAGTAAGGCAAATAGATTGTGCATTTTAAATAGACAAGGAAAATGCAATGGATTTTGTCGCAACTACATGGAAAAGAAATATAGTTTTAATTGATTTAAAACTTGCCCACATTTGGAAGGTACCTGACATCACTGAACTTGGGTAATCACACAATAATTGTCCATTCTTAATATCTTGTTGCTATCAACATTTTGTTATCAGGAAAGTACCTACCCTCTACTTTGCATAGGTAACTAGCACAGTAATTAGGCCAATAATCAATATAATATTCAATTTAATTATCTCAGATTTGCCAATAAGAAATTGAAAATTTTAATAATTTCCCCATAGTAACATTACAAATAGTGGAGAACATAGGTGGCAATCTATCTGTGATTCTAAAAATCATAGTGTAAAATATGAAAATTAAACACTTTAAAAGAAAATAAATACAATTATAAATTTTACTCCTGGCATGATGCTTTTAATGATCCATGAAACTATGCAATGCTATGAACTACGCAGTTCTATGAATTGCTTTCTGTAGATTCCTAAATTAGATGATCAGTTGGACTTGTATTTTAAAGTCATATTATTTTACCAGGTTTCTTTCCACTCCTGGATTGGGAAATGCTGTATACTTTAGGTTTACTTCAAAAAAGATTAATGTAATCTAAACTCCCACTTGACAAGTAATGAAATTATACATTAATAGAATACCTTTTTTATCTAATAATAAAATGAATATATGTAATTAAGTTCTGGGCAGTAATATTCTGGGAAGTAATTTTCAAAATCTGCTGAAAAAATTATTCACAATAAATTTCTTTTATATAAGAATTGTTAAAAGACTGCAGAAAGATAGGATGAATTTATGTGTATATCCACAATTAAATATATAAAATAAAATCAGGTCACAATAAAATTAATATTTGTCCCTTGCCGTTTTCATGAAAAATTTAAAACAATATAGTTTATACAAAACTGAATATTGAAAACACTAGGAAATACTAAAAATAAAAGGTATATTTTAGCTAATAATTATTAATAATAAAATATCAGCAATTCATGAGATATAAACATGTTAAGAGCAGAAACTGAGTATAGGGGTACATAGAAAATCTGTAATATTCACATAATTTTCTTGTAAGTCTGAAGTTACAAAATAAAATAATTTATAATAGCACTACTTATTAGTTATTGTAATCTTCATTTAAAATAAAATATATGATGTCCAATGCATTGGAGCATTTTTTTCCTAAAATAGAACTGACTTACTCTGTAATGTACTTACCATTATACTATTCCATAGTATAGATATCATAATGCATATGTTATATCCTGTCTTCTTGATCTAAATCTAAGTTTCTGCACTTATTTTGTATGTGACATTGGAAATTTTTCATTTTCATCTACCATTTTCAGCATATAGCTAATAGATATAACAATACTACCATAAGGTTATTGAAGGCATCAAACATAAAATTAGTAGAATATACTTAGCAAATAGTAAATTTTATGGAATTATGTTCATAATTTTTCCCTTTTCAATTAAGAAAATGTATGTGTCATTTTTTCCTAGCATTGTTACTCAATTGCATAAAGGAGTTTTAAATAGTTTATGTGTTATCTTTCTTAGATCTTGGACACTAAGAGATAAGTGAAAATTACTATATAGTATTTTTAACAAATAATTCATAGATGAATCAATAGTGCTCCCAATCTAGAAGACTTGTATCTAGTATAACACACATACAGATTTCTCAAACACTCAAGATTTTTCTGCACAAAATTAGAATTATGTCTTGTCAAATTCCCACAGTAAATGATTCATTTAACCTCAGAATATGAACGGTGTTTTGTTCTGTATATTTATTCAACAATAGGAATATTATTGAAAATCAATTGTGCAGCAGTGAGTAAAAACTATCCATATTTGACCAAGTCAAAGAAGGGAAGCGCTGAGACAGTTACCCAGATAGAATGAATAGTCCAAATGTTCTAGACTTCAGTTTTAGCATTAGTACTTTATGTCTTATATCTAAATTTGACTCGTGTCTCACTTGGTCTAGGTATTTCCCAGTGTGTACCTGCTACTTTGTCATCCTGAGGTAAATACCACCCTTGATCTTAAAATATGTTCCAGTTCAAATAATTAATATACGTAACCAGTTACCACAATCTGGCAATACAAAACCAACTTAGAAATTGACAATTTCTTCAATATTTATATTTAATAGAATTCCTACTGCTTTGTGTATATAAAACTCTAAAGTAGCACAATGCTAATGTCCGCGACATTTACATATGTTCTTGCCATAGGCAGTTATATGCTATGCATATTTTAAAAATTAAAACTAAGAAAAAGAAAGTGAACATATTTACAATATTAAATTTATCAAATATATTGTGTATTAGTTACTTTTCTCTAGTTGTTGAGACAAAATACCTGACACCCAAAATTAGGGAAGGGGAGGCTTATTTCCTACAGTTTGCAGGTTTCAGTCCATATTCAGTTGGCTCCAAGCAACAAGGTGGCATGCCGGGGCGGCACATGAAAGGCTGTGCCTGCAGCAAAGCGAGAACTTGGCAAGAGAGAAAGACATGCCTTCTTCCCACTAGTACATTTTATGCTGACTCTACCCTTGGGCAAGTGCAGCACTCACATCTCAATCCCAGAACCAGACAACAAACCAATCACAAATGCTAGATTCAGCTCTGACCATGATTCCATAAGGCTTGGGGTGAGGGCAACACAAACCATAATAATACATCCTTATACCTAAACGTTACTGTATTTTTTTTTCATATAAAACAAATACCAAGATGAGAGTCGAGTAAGATTCTCCAGTGACTGTCTCCCACCAAAATATCAGTTTAAACAGTTATGGACCAAGGTATATCCATAAGAGCTAAGGAAGCAAGAGATCATAGAGTCAGTTTTTAGTATAATAAAACCAATAATGAATAAAGCAGGAAGAAAGGGGATGCCAGTACAACCTTCCCCCAACTCCAAGCAGTCTGGAGAGAGATGCTTTCCACCTAAGGAAGGGAGAAGGATTTAATTACTTGTCTTCATCTTGACATCTGTCCTATCAGCTTGCACCTCTGTCAGCATTAGAGTGGCTCTGATGCTCTCAGCTCTTAAGACTGACTGCACAAATGCCTGAAAGTGTGAGACTCAGTTGTGACCCAGTTTAGCAGTAGCCTTGGCATTGAAAACCCCATCTCTAGCCCCATTACCCCAATCTTGGACAGCACAACTACTGCCATGGGAATGTCTGCAGGTGAACTCTCTACATCAGCCTTAAAACAAGCACCTAATTGTTCCTAGGTAGAACAGACCTATGTTTATTATGTATGTTTTCTAGCCTGGGTACAGGTCCCAGTGCAGTTCAGAGCCTATACAGGCGCTTGTTGTTATGCGACAGAGACAAGACTAAGCTCAGAATCAGCCTTTGTGGCCAACAGGTTGCCTTTGTCAGCATGATTCCAAACTCAGGCAGTATAGCATGAGGCACGATTCGATTTGTTGAAGACAAGATAGGATTTTACCTTGTACTTCATTGCCAGAACAGTGAGAACTAACATTGTGTTGACCCTAATATCATGCATTCCCAGGCCACTATCTGTAGACAAATCATTTGAAACAGACCTCGGACTATACATAGGCATGTAGTCTCAGTCTATTGGATTTTTTTCAAGCCAGTATCATATGTGACTGATTGAAACAACCTTGGTTCACAAGTCAATCTGAGAAGTAAGCAGCAAATAATATTGCAGGCCATGATGTTATTCTAGTGCTATTCTGGTTTGAGCAGGTTCAGAGCAGGGCAGGATCCCACAGATCTAATTAAAAGCCTTTAACTATTTGTAAGGCATCTGGGCCTATGTCGACCTGGGGAGAGGTTTGATCACATGGATTATACTTTAGAGTATTTCTATAGTTATCGCTGTAACAGAAATAATACTTGGGGAAAACATGGACTTAGATCATCCTCTATTGCTGAAACACAGTTATAAAGTTAGTATGACAAAATTGGACTTAGAACATTATACACTTATAAAATAACAGAAGTGACTACAGTCCTAGAGCAAATAGACAGATTGCTTGGAACATATGGGAAAACAGTCAAAAAGAATATAGGATCATGAACACTATAATAAAAACCTTATATCATTCGATACCGAGACATCATAGCACATCAAGCATTAACAGCACTCAGCAAAGCACAACCTCATTTAATAACAAAAATAAGACACCAAAAACTAATCACATTGTAACCAGTATATGTAAAAAAAGTTTTGGATGGAGAATTTTAAGAAAACTTACAAAGTTTTAAGAAAACACAAAGAAAAGTCATTACTCTAATAAGCAAAGTGAGGCCAATTTTTTTTAAAAAGAATACAGATTCTAGTGATCAAATACCTGTAAGTGCTTGAAACATGATAGAACAAAGATGAGAAAAATATATTAAACAGAAGAAACAACTATTGAGCATAGACAGACTGCTTGCAAGTATAAATTTGAAGAAAGAAAATGATTGAGGAAAATATTAAAAAGCCTGATAGAATATTTGGACAGTCCTAAAGGAGCAAATATTTGGGATGTTGTGGCTGAAAATTGACTTGCGAATGCCAAAGGGATGGAATGTTAATACCAAGCAATCATAACAGAAAACTTACAAATTCTATACAGTGTAAGGATTCAAAATATTTAGGTATGGGAAAGGCCAAAGTCATTAGTTACATTTAATCAAGTTTATTATAATGAAGTTATCAAAGATAAAAGAAAAATAGAAAATTTTCAAAATAACTAAAAAAAAAAAAAAAAAAAAAGAAACAAATACATAAAGGTATCTAAATCTGCCTAACACAGGAGCTGGTAACGTGAGATTTCCACAGCACTAAAGAAAACAAAAGCAATAATGCTGTATTCAACAAACTACCATTTTAAAATGGAGAGATAAAGATATACTCAGTCCAAAAGAAAAAGCTGAGAGAATATACTTCAACCAGACATTTTTTCCCAAAAAATGCTAAAGTCACTTCAATTTAAAAAGAGATAGTCACAAGTAAGAAGAAAGCACCAGAAGACATGAAACTCAACAGGGAAACATCAACTGTGCAAATTCAGAATGCTTTACCATTGTAAATATGATGTGAAAATCATTCATATCTGTAGTTAGAATAAAAACCATAAAGTTTAAAAATGATTTTATTAATATGTCAAGAAGCAGGCAAAATATGAAGATGTAAAATATTATGTCAAAAATTAAAATGTATGCAGGAAAATGGTCAATGTACAGCAAGCACTTCATTGTTTTTCTAAAAAAAATCATCTTTATGATAAGGTTAAGTGCCATCAATTTAATATATTTTAATGAAAATAGGTTTTTGTATATGTTTTAGTCAGGGTTTTCAAGGGAATAGAGTTAATACAGGACACATAATTTACAGGATTATTTTACAATATTCACTCAAAAAGTTAAATACCAAAGAGTTCAGGAAATCTGTCAATGAACTAGAGACATAAAAAATACAGCTGAGAGCTTGGGTCCCACAGCAATGTCTTGCACAAGTTCAGCTGAAGACTTAGAGCCCATGGCAATGTCTTCCATAAGTACAGCTGGAGGCCTAGAGCCCACAACAATGCAAGTCTGTATCAAGGATTTGCACTGGGAAGGCTCAAAGTTCAGTAGTGGAAGCTAAAATTCTGTACCAACAGGACGAAGGGTCTGTGTCAGTGGACAGCAGGTTTTGCACAAAAGCCAGAAGGTCAAACTCAAGGTAAGGACTAGAGCTCCCCCAAAGAGAACTACAGCCATCCTCAGCAACAGCAAGGACCCAACCTCCTCCAGTGATAACAGCTGAATTTGTACCAGTAAAACCTGTGTAACAAGCTTCTCTTAGAATCCAGAGCATATCATCTTCCCTCTCAGTTCGGCTTTCATGCTGTTGGCAATGATCTTCAGGTGGGTCTTCCACACCCAGAATCACACTGATTCAATTCAGCTGGGTTACAAATTTATCATTAGTTACTGTATCCTTTATGTTAGCTTCAAAAGAAATCTAATTAGAAGCCAAACCAAAATAATAAGCAAAGAAGCAAAACACACTCACAGAATAATTCAGTTAATCACAAAAGAACACTGTAAAAGTGAATAAAAATAAAAGAATATATAATAAAACTTCTTTAAAAAAACAAGTTGTAAAATGGTTGTAGTAAGATCTTAACTATAAAGTGTAAATGGATTAAATTCTATGATTACAGGTAGTTTTAAAACAGTAGTTTTAAAAACTACACTCAATTATATGTTGCCTATATGAAACTTACTTCAGCTCCTAGCATATACTGAAAATAAAAAGAAGAAACAATACATTCTACACAAATGGAAACAGAGTAGTCACACTTGCATCAAACAAACAGATAACTGTAAAAACAGGCAATGAAAGTCTATACAATGCTTATAGGGTCAGTTGAACGGAGCAAATATAAAATTAAATATAGGTGCACCCAATATCCAGGTACACAAATATGTAAAGCAAATATTAGTAAACCTACATAAAAAGGCACAAGAGTAAAATTAAACTATAGAATAAATGATTCTAAAAGATGTTTTTATAGTACAGTCCACTCAAGAGCTACAGAAGAGCCATTTTTTACATAACACACAAAACATTCTCCAAGGCAGATAATACTACAAAACAAATCAACAAATTTAAAAACATTGAAATCATATTGATCATATTTTCTGACTTTAATATAGTAAAACTGAAAATATATAATAAGAAAAATATTAGAAACTACTAAAAATTAAGCAATTGACTCTTAAATAATCAAAGAATAGAGGCATAGTTCAAGAAAGAAATTTACAAATGTCTTGAAACAACTTAAAATGGAAAAATAATGTACACAAACTTATATCACAAAAACAGTACTAAGAGAGAATTTCAGAGCCATCTTTCCAAGTTAAAAATGGGGATGTTCTCTAATACATAAGATCACTTAATTTAAAGAAATAGAAAACCAAGAATAAATCAAACTCAAAATGAGAAGGAAAGAAATAATAAAGATCATAGGAATAATAAATGAATAAAGACAATAAATAGAAAATAACAATAAAATAAGAGCTGGTTTCTTGAAATGATAATAAACAAACTTGATAAACCTTTAGCTAGTCTAAGAAAGAAACAAAAGACTCAAATAAAATTATATATGCAAAGGAAGAGATTACAGCTGATAAAACAGAAATACATCTCTGGATGTTTTAAGGGGTGGCCATAAGCCAAAAAACTTGACAAACTAAAGAAATGGATAAATTTTAAGAACCATACATCTTACTAAGATTAAATTATAAAAGAGAAAACTAGAACAGATCAAGTAACAAGATTAAATCAATAATAGTCTCACATTCAACAAGAGCCCTGGACCAGAAAAATTTACTGATAATTTCTCTCAAATGTTTACAGAACTAATACCAATTATTCTTAAAGTATCTTTAAAGAATTAAAGAGGAGAAAATTGATGCAAACACACTCCATGAGACCACCATTACCTTTATATCAGAAAAAGATCCAACAAAAAAGAAAAAACTATAAAACAGTATTTTAAAATATAGATCCAGCTGCCCATTAGAAAGAATATTTACCACGATCAAGTGGATTTACTCCAGAGATTCAATCGTGGTGCAACAAATGCTACTCAATAAATTTCACACAGCACTTCAACATAATGGAAGGGGAAAAAAGATGTTTGATGAAATTAAACATTCACTCATAATCAAAGCAACCAAATAATTAGAAATGGAAGGGTGCTTTTATTTTTATTTCTTTTCTCTTGCTTCCTTGCTTTGGCTAGGACTTTCAGCAACACATAAAAGTAGCATTCTTGTCTTTCTTCAGATCTTAGAAAGAGAAATTTTAGCTTTTCTCATTAATATAAAGTTAACTGTTGCCTTATTTTATACTGCTAGGAATACATGGGGGTGATATGGCAGTCTTTTTATAAATGATGCTAGGAAAATTGGATATCCATATTCAGAAGAATAAAACTACAACTTTGTCTTTTATGTGTTTGAAATATTCAAAATGGATTATGGATTAAAAACTTATATGCAAGGGCTGAGTATTTAGCACAAGTGGCACAAGCACCTGCCTGGCAAGTGTGAGGTCATTAGTTGGGTCCCTAGCACCAAAAAGCAAAACAAACAAACAAAAAAACTTATATGCAAAATTTGAAAATATCAAACCACTAAAAGAAAACATGTGAGAAAGTTTTCACAAATATATTTGTATAGAAGACAAATATAAGAGGCAAGAGCCAAATTAGATGAGCAAAATCTTATGAAAGTAAAAAGATTTTGCACAAAAAAGATACAATCAGTAAGGAACTGAACATACAATTCACAAAACTAGAAAAATATTCACAAACTATACATCAAATAAGGGACTAATATTCAGAGTATATAAAGAAATACATAAAGATATCCAAAAATTCAATAGCCAAAAGAAAGATAGATGATAAGACTTCATAGATATTTCTCAAAAGAAGACACATCAATGGTTAAGAGTAATTTTTGAAAATGTTCAATGTCACTATGCATCAATGAAATAGAAATCAAAACTATAATAAGGTATCAACTCACTCCAATGTGAATGGTTATTTTTAAAAACTAGAGCTAATTAGTTAAGAATGTGGGGAAAAGAAAACAATTGCATAATTTTGTTAGGAATGTAAATTAGTATAGTCAGTCATTAACCAAAACAGTATGAGCTCCTCAAAATATTAAAAATAGAACTGCCATATTGCCAGCATTCTACTCCAGGGTACATAATGAAAGGAAAGCACATGAGCGCACTGCAAAAGCATTTGCACTGCCATGTGCTTTGCAGCGCTCTTCACAATAGCCAAGAATGCAAATAAAATGACAACTATGTAAAGAAAATGTAGCTATGCACAGTGCACCACTGTGCAGACAAAGGAAATAATGAAATCCTGTCTTTTGCAGTAACACAGATGAAACTGGAGATTGTTACACTCAGTGAATAAAACAGGTACAGGAAAAAAATACCTCTCATTCGTATTTGTAATTTAAAATTGATATTAAGAATAGAATATTTGGGCTGGGGATTTAGCCCAGTGGCATAAGCACCTGCCTGGCAAGCATGAGGTTGTGAGTTCGATCCCTAGTACAGCAAAAAAAAAAAAAAAAAAAAAAATAGAATATTGATTATGAGAAACAGGAGGGAAGACTATATGCCAATGAATCTTAATTGTGTACTGGACTGGATTAAAAGACTCTTGGTGAAGTCACTGGATCATGAGGATGCTACACTCATCAGATTACCATGATTGGAGCAGAATGTACTCTTCAATGGTTTGGCTCAGGGGGAGGAGGTAGATCACTGGACGCCTTCCATTGGAGGGCATGTCTCTCCTGGGGCTCCTCCCATGCTCTCTGCTACCTGACCACCTGAAGTAAGTGGTGTGGCTCCACCAATCTCTTCTGCTATGGAGTCAACTTTGGAGTCAATCATCTATGGACTGAAACCTCTAAAATTGTGATCTAAAAATAAACATCTCCTATTTAAATTGTATTGACTCTCTTTTAAATTGTAGTACTTTGTCCCAGGAATGGAAAACTGTTCAGTACACTATGGCAGAAGGAAGAATAGAGAAATGTTGATCAATGCATACTAAATTGCACCCAAAAGAAACTAAGTTTGACCCCCTGTTTTGTAATAGACTGACTACAGATAGCAGTATTTTAAAAAGTTAGAAATAATTCAGACACATGAGTTTTAATATCACATGGTTTCTCATATAAATAAAAAGCAAAATAAAAGATAGAAAATAGAAAGTAGGGAGATCTTTTTTTTCAAATTGGAAGGGGAACAAGAGAGGGAGGGTAGAAGGGAAGGTAGGTAAAAGGATTTTTAAAAAAGAGATAATAGAAAAATGAAAAAAGAGCTTTTTAAATGGGAAGAGGGGCCAGGAAAAAATGGAAGTGGAAATGGACAAAAAACACAGTGTATATATATAAATCCACCTCGACAAAAGTAATCATGATATATTGCAAACATGTACTAAAAATGCATAATTAATAAAAAATGAATGAGCCTAGAACAAAAGATTTGAATATTTTTATCATAATGAAGTAATGAAAATTTGAAAATATATATTCTTAACCTGATTATAAATACTATATGTTATGCATACATTTTAATAATATGTAAGAAATTGATAATAATTTTACTATGGATATGTGTTATGTTTTAAAATGTAATAAATACAAAATTAACTAATGTCATTAAATTTTGGTGTTAGAAAAAATTACTCATTTAAAAGGAAAAAAAAAACTTAATTCTTAATGATTTTACATTTAAAAATTACAAGAAATAAAGAATTTATATATGTGATGTCTTGTTTGTTTTAATGTTTGACATTCAAGAAAGTTTTAAAAAAATTTTTATTATCTTCAATGTAGTGAAATACAACAGAACAAAGTCAACTGAAACAATGCAGTGAAACTGGTACAAAATATCACAGCAGATTACTGGGCTAACAATATTAGGTACCACAGTATGTCTCATTACCTTCACAAGAGTTGTTCTTTCAATCAGGTTTAGCAAAATCAAATGAAATACAGAACATTATAGAACTTATCAAAACAGAATATTGAATAGATCAATACAACTAATCAGAACAAATCAAAACAGCGATAGCAATATTTGCCTTCAAAGAGATGATAGAAGGAAATTCCCCATATTTGCTATATGGCCTATGGTCAACCTCCCAAGAGATGCTCAGACCTCTGGCTCCCATTGGCTGGGGAGGGAGATGTTTGATTCTCAGCCTGCACACTGGTAGGCTCACGGCAGCTTACCAGGGAGGTGAGCGGGTTGCTTGATTTCTCAGCACCCTAAGTTCCAACATGGTGTGGATCTCTTGGGAGACACTGGCCGGTTGTCTCTCTCGGGTAGCCACCACTTGCTTGAGCCACAGCTGCTTTCTAGGGAAGCCAGTGCATTGCTTTGTTTTCCAGTGCCCTAAATTCCAACATGGAACAGATCTTGGGAAATTCTGGCTCAAGAAACTCTATTTTAAAGCACTAAACTGGATAAAAAGTGTATGAAAGGGTCTTCTTAACATGACAGTTAAACATGATTTCCTTTGTTCTCTCAGTTTTATTTAAAACCCACTCAAACAAATGAATCACAGATATTTCAATGACAAGTACTTAGAGATGTATATGCAGGGTAGAAACAAATATTCAAAAATAGCGTCAGACAGTGAACTTCAAGTAGTAGTGATAATAGTTGCATTTGATATGGAAATTGATAAGCCAGATGTAAGGTTTGTTATTCATCATTCAATGAATAAATGCACAGAAAATTGTTACCAAGAGAGTTGCCATGAGAGCTGAGATGACATGAAAGTGGACTGTATTTTGTATTATGACTTTGGAGATATGCTCAAAATAAGCTCAGTGGTAGTCATGTAAAAAGTGGGAGAACAGAACTTTTATGAGATGGTGTCATACTTTCAAAATATAAGCAAATATTGCTGTGTATTGATAGCTCAACATTTTGATGAACTGTGGAACTCAGAAGCATGTAACAAAATGTATAACAGCTACTGTAAAGGTATTTCATGTGGAGAAGGAGGAGGACAAAAGGAGAAGGAGAAGGAAAAGGAGGAGGAGGAGAAAGAGAAGAAGGAGAAGCAGGAGGAGGAGGAGGAAGAGGAGGAGAAGGAGGAAGAGGAGAAGGAAAAGAAGAAGAAAAAGAAGAAGAAGAAGAAGAAGAAGAAGAAGAAGAAGAAGAAGAAGAAGAAGAAGAAGAAGAAGAAGAAGAAGAAGAAGAAGAAGAAGAAGAGATCTACTCAAGATCCTGAAGCAGGCAGAGGAACTGAATGAAAATCACTACACTGAAACTAATTTTTAAGGAAAAGGTCCAGTGAAAAGAGAGTGCTTGGTCTTGTTGATCCCACATTTCCTCATGGAGACCTCAAGAAAATAAGTGTGAACTTTCCTCTACAATTAGTATCTTAAGGCTAAAGTTTCATAATTTATGTTACCATTTCATATTTGAAAGTTGAACCCAAATCAAATCTTCTGAAAAAAGAAGCTTATGTTATTACTGTGCAAGTGAAGAGACCCACACAGCACTGTTTCAAGGATGAATCATCTGAAATTTGTCACTCAGAATAAATTGATAAAATGGAGGGATAAAATAATTCAGATAGCTTCCAGAAGTGTGCAAACATGTTTCAACAATCTGGTTCTGAGTACCCAGGGACCAAGAAAGAAAAATCGATGATGCCTGACATGACTGTTATTACAATTTCCTCCAAAGAAAAAAATGAAATAACTTGAATAGGAGACAAAAAAGTAAATTTAAAAATGTAATTAAAGTTTTAAGATTAGTAATATTAATTTGCATATTACTGAAATTGTACAACTGACAGTGTAGGAGGGTGAAAGTTCAAAATATATCACTTCTTGGCTGAAGACAAGCTGTAAAGATGTCACATACAGATGAAAAAAGTCCTTCACGTATTTTTAGGGTAACGTCTAGCAAACATGAAATTTCTACATAAAACTGTCAAGTGATCTGTGGCACTATTGTATTGCTACAGATTTCAGGAAATGTCCCAATAAATGAAGCTAAAACACATGCACAAATATTAAAACCAGTTTTAAGTGTCTGACAGCAAGAGAGGACAAGCATTTTCAAAGAGAATTTAAAATATGCTGAAAGGGAGGATCAAAAGTTTGTATTAAACAGTATAATTTGTTTGCTCCAAATGAGAAAATATTGTCCATCTCTGTTTGCTGTCTCTTTTTCATGAAATTCTAAAACTGTTAATAGCTGAGATACTTCAGGGAGAAGTTAGAGCAGGGTTAGAAGTTTTCACTCTAAGTTAAATACTCCTGGATTTGTATCCTAATTGTACCTTATATTGTTTGTTTTTGATTATTTATTCTTATATTTCAAAGTTAGTACTTACATAATTGTTGAATTTAAGCACAATCCCTAGTACACAGTAAGAGAAAAAGTGTTTATTACTCAATTTAAAGACATACAAATTAGGCTCCATAAACTTTAATAATTTCACAGCTAACAAAACAAAATGTTCTGTTGATTACAACTACCCTTTAACTTCTTTGTCATTTTTTATGTTTGTGCTTCAGATGGGAGAAATTAAACTGTGAGTTTGTTCTATTTTACTCTTGACAAGTTGACTTTATGAATTTTAGTTTTTAAACTTAAATATTTTGAATTTAAATTATATTAACTCATAACTTCACAACTAATGAGAAACCACACAGTATTACCATAGAGAGATACATGACCAATTGGTAGTGGTTTTACTGTTATTAATATTTTCTATCTTTCTTCTTCTTCTCTCATAAAATCTGAAGAAGCGAAACCAGAAAGACGAGGTAGTTTCATACTTTATCAAGAGCATAATAAAATGGTTAACTGGTTGCATTTAATCATAGATATAAGCTTTTTCAAATATTTTCACATTAATGTTGCTCTTTCAAAATTCTCCCTTATGTCAGCAAGTTTTCCTCATTGTTATGGTTTGTATTCAAGAAATATCAGTTTAAATTACTGGCAGTGTAACCTGGAACCTGCATAACCATCCTGATTGCAATGATATTGGTAATCTAACTACAGATACTGAAATTGGCTTTACTGATGAGTTCCCATTATCAGCATTTAACTGCCACTATACTCATCTTTACTCACTACTGAACTGAAAGTTGGAATGGTGCTCTGAATATTACTCCATGATGGTTATTTCCCTCTCCAAGAAGTAATATAGAGTGAATAATTTTCCAGTAATAAATGGAAAAAATTAAAACTGTGTTATAATCATAAAATTTGTTTTTAGAAATATTATTGATTTACTGCAATAAAATTCAGTAATACTGTACAGTTATATATACTTTTAAATATGAAAAATAATTTTTAGTTGGAAATAATTTTTAGTTTACAAAGGTATAAACTGTATAAAAGTCTTTTTTTTGAAACCATTGTAAGGAACAAGATCTCAGGATAGTTTATTTACCTCTGTATTAGTATGTGAAGGTATACTACTGACTTTACAAAATATAAAGTAAAGGGCTTTTGATGATCACTACAAAAAAAGGCACTTTTGCAAAGGCCTTATGTAAATTACTATGTACTATGTACAAAAGTCGTACTGATTTGTTCCAGAAATGATAGTATATTTGGGCTCCTGTTTGATTGGTGAATCACTATGCTGTTTCAGAATGTAGAGACCATATCAGTTGGTCTCTACAGTTCAGAACTAGAGACCATAAATACTTGAAATATCTGAGTATTTTCTTTTCCTCAGTTTATAATCACTGTACTAAATGATAGCAGGTACTGTTAGAGAAGTCATATGTTAGAGTATATAATGACAGCAACAATATAGTGTCTTTCTTCAAAGGAAATCACTGTCCCTGCAGTAAATAGTCACTAGATCTAAAAGTATATACGGTTTGGATTCTCAATCGTAGTGACTCAAGTCAGGTCGTAGGCTACCTGATACACAGTTTTGGCTTTTAGACTAAGAAAACATCCCGGCCCTTGTCTGTAGCATTTTCTGAGGAGTTTTTATGTTTGTGTGTCTATGTGTGTTGTAAATTTTCTATCATTCCTGACTTCACAATATCAATGTTTTGACACTAAAAATTAATTTCATTCAGATGCATGGTAGCTTCCTATCCTACACTTTTACCTGGTATTTCTTCTATATCTCTGATACAAATAACCTTAAGAGCTTTTCCAATTTTGATTGAAATCTTGAGGAATAAAGAAGAAAACACTGAAGAAACAATACATCATTCAATACAACCTTAACAGGGAATTAAAAATGAACAGATTCTAGTAAATCTGATTATATATTTGCAAAATTAAAATTTTGTTACAATAAATTTTAAAATCATTTACATATGGGCATTAATATCATTTTATATATTTATGCACTCAAATAATATTTAGCCAAATTGATTTTGTTAAGGTCACCTACCCTGAAATAACAAGTAGATGAATGCTGTGAGTAATTTGCTAAATAAATGTGAATTATTTATACAACATTTCTTCAAATTAAAGTCAGGTCTCATTTATCTAATGGAAGCTTCAAAATCACAATATTTGTCATTATTTGGGTTTTGAGTACCATACATGATTTTCTTATTGTTCTAAAAATTTGGAACAAATAAATGTTAGATACAGTACAAAACTACTGTATATTAGAATATTGTCTGCCTGTCAGTATCTACCTTTAAAATATTTCATTGTTTTTGTCTTTTTGAGACAGAGTCTCACTATGCAGTTCAGGATGTACTTGAGCTTACTTTGTAGCCCAGGCTAGTCTCAAACTTCCAATGACCCTCCTGCCTCAGCTTTCTAAGTACTGAAATTACAGGCAGGTGCCACCACATCTGGCTCAACCTTTAAAATAATGCTCATTATTTAAGACATTAGTCAGAATTTACCTTTGTGAATCTAAATGATAATGCATGTAAAACATCGTTTGCAGTTAAATTGGCTATAAATTTCTTTCTAAATGAACTTATTTTCTTTACCATTAAATCTATTAAATTAAACAAATAGTAATTTTCTCTTGGGATCTTGACATGAAACATCTATCATAACTCCCTAAACTATCTTAGTCACTTCTCTCCTCACTGAATTACAATACTCAACACCCACAATTTAAAAAAGCAAAGTTTATTTTGGCTTATAGTTTCAGAGGTTTTAGTCCATGGTCTGCAGATTCCAATCAGATGGTGCAAGGACTTGGGCAGAAGATAACTAATCATCCAAAGGAAGCCAGGAAATAGAGAATTAATGAATCATGCAGAGAGAGAGACAGACATACAGACAGACAGACAGACAGACAGAAAAAGACAGAGTGTGAGATAAATCCAGGTCATCCTTCAGTGACCACCCTCTTCTGATTAGGCCCAAACTTTGAGCAGCATGTTGAGCACTGAATTTAGGGTTCCTACATAATCCATTCACTTTGCAAAAACCCCACTTTCAAACATATGAGCTTTCTGGGGGACAGTCTAGATTCAAGCCATTATATCCCAATCCTACTCTCCAAAATACTCATGTTCATCTCAGTATGGAAAAAGCATTTAGCTCATCTTTAAGAGTCACCAGAATCTTAGCAGTGTCAGCACTGTTGAAAAGTCCAAGGCCAAAGCATCCTCTGAGACTCAAGCAAACTCTTAGCTATGAGTCTCTGTAATAGTCATAAGGAATGTTAAACACTTCCAATACATATTGCCACAAGTTAATAATTTCTACTTCAAAGAGAGAAATGGAAAGGAGGATTGTATACAAACAAGACCAAATCCAGCAAAGAAAAAACAAAACCTTATAGTTCCATGTCCAGAACTTGTAGGAAGTTGTGGCAAGAAGTAAACTCCACACAGTTTGGGTGGTTGTGCCCCTATGGCATTTTTTATTGAGATGCATGTTTTGTTGATGGCTATCAAAGTCCCTCACTTGGAATGGCTCCACTCACTGCTTGTGATTCTCCTTTTATGTTCCTCCATTACCAAATATCTGAGATTTCCAGTGTACTTTTGGCTTCATTCTTAATATTTCATTCACTGACCTCTCAGGGGTATGTTGTCTCCCTCCTCCGACCTCCTAAAATATAGTTTGAAGCTTTATAATCCCCATAAGTCTTCCATTCTATGTTCCTGTAAAGCCAGAACTATGTGATGATCTTAAGTCTGCTGCCCTTTCAAGCAGTAATTGTGTTCCTTTATATCGTGGCTACAAAAGTCTGAGTTCCGAGGTGGTTGTGCATTAGGAATTGAATCCTGGGGACTTAATTCCCTAGAAGACACTTCTTGATAACGGGCCTTAGGAGCTGCAATGCTTTATGTCAGTGGCCTCTAAGTCTCATGAAATCATGGATTTGACTGAATCTAGTGTTTGTGATTGGTTCATTATCTAGTGCTCAGATTGGTGGTATGAGAGCTACACCTGCCTAGGAGTGGAGCCAGCATACAGTGTAACAGCAGGAAGAAGACTTGTCTCTCTTTTGCTGATTTGTGCTTGCTGTTTACTGCTGCCCACCATGCTACCTTGCCACTTGGAGCCAAAGGAGTATGGACTTAAACCTCCAAAATTGTAAGAAATAAAGCTTCCCTTCCTTAATTTTGGGAGTCAGATATTTTGTCTCAACAATCAGAGAAAAGTAACCAAGACAGAATTTGGTACCAGAAGAGTGGGGTCATTGCTGTGACTGTACCTGACCATGTGTATCAAAAGCCTTTGGGAATGGTTTGCGGGAAGAATTTGGAAAGCTTCAGAGATGTCACCTGAATGTATACAGCTGGAATGCCTTAGGCTTTTCTGCATGGGATATTCTGGTCAAAGTTTAGGAGACCAGAAGACTAATATAAATCCTGCTGGTAAATCCCAGTGCTGGAAATTTCTGCTGGGAAGAAGTACTACAATGATTTTTGGAGTCCATATGATGTATGTTATGGCTTGGCAGAAAATTTATCTGCATTTTGCTCATGTCCAGAGACTTTGCCGGAGAATAAGATTAAGGACAGTGGACTAATTAATCTGGCAGAAGAAATTTTAAGGCAATCAAATGTTGAAGCTGTGTAATAGCTATTGTTGGGGGCTTTTAGCCAGATTTATGCTGTAAATCAAGAGCAAAGAGCTCAGCAGGATGATTTAAAACATTGTGAGTTTGACCATGAAGGAAATTCCAGTAAAATTATGAATTCTAAAGATAGAGCTGAGATTTTGATTGCTAAGAAGGAACAGAAAAATTTAAAAGATGGCCTGTGGGCATCCTGGGAAGCAGCAGGTCCTCATGCTTTGCAGTCCCAAAACTGCAAAAGTGAAAGATTTTACTCGGAGGAGAAAGCGTCAGAGCACCATGTCCCAGAATGGCAGCTGAGGCCCAAAGAGTTTCCAGAATGGCAGCCATGTAGAAAATCTGTTTCTCAGTGTCAGGTTCAGAGTGCCCAGTGATCCAGTCCCTTGACCTCTACAGCCAAGGAACGCCTGGCTACTGCTTCAGCTCACAGAAAACCTCAGCGTCATCACATGGTACTAGTTTTAGGTACATACTGAATGCAAGGGTTCTGAGATTAAAAAGGCCTCCCCCCAATGTCAGAAGGCATGGAAGGCCAGGCATTGTGCCCCTGAGAGGGTGGCATGTGAGGGCAAAAGTGCAGCGGAGACCCCAGAAGTTTGGAAAAATCCAAGAATGTGGATTGTCTAAGAAATTTACAATGAAGGATCAAATTCAGCCCAAGAGAGAAGCCATGAGATTGGTAACTACCAAAAGTGCCTTAAGGGTGGGCCACACAAGCCCTTTGGATCTTACAATTTGCCACAGATTGCTTCAGACGCTAGAAAAGCAACTATAGGACTTAGCATTTGCCCTGCTGAATTTCACACCTCCTTTTTTACTGATTTTTTTAATAACTTTTGGAATGAAAATGTTTATCTTCTGCTATTGCATATTAGAAGTGGTTAACTTTGTTTTCATTTGTACAAGGATATGTGGCTAAGATTTGCTTTACATCTCAGAGACTTGAGACTTAAACTTTTCAGCAATGCTAAAACTGTTAGGACGTTGGCAACTCTTGCAGATGGACTAAGTGCCTTTTGCAAAAAGGATTGTGCAAAGATTGTGCAAAGATAAAGTCTTTTGGGGTTTAAGGACAAATGTTATGTTTCTGATGTAATATGATGTTGATAGGCTTAATGCTGGTTCTTAACGATTGTTAAACTGTGCTATAATGTTCAAGTTGTAGAGTGCTAAGCCTAAGCATGCCTTTGTATATGGACGCTGGTTTAAAGAAATGTGTCTGGTTGCCAAGCTGACAAGGGGTGAATTGCTATGATGGATACATTGTGTCAACTTGAGAAACTTATAAGTTTAACTCAGAGACTAAGCGGGATCCAGAATTCTTGCTTTGTAAACATTGGTATCCTGTGCAGAGGAATGCAAGAAGATTTTGTGAGTGCTACACCACCCTGGGTGTGGGAGTGGTCTGTGTACAATATAAGGGAGAACAAGAGGCTTGTTTCCTCCCTTTATGCTTTTGCTCTGGCTGCTGCCTTGAAGTGTTGCCCCAGTGCCATGCTACCCTGCCTTGCAGCCAGCTGATTATGGACTGAAACTTCCCAAAACTTTAAGCTAAATTTTTTCTTCCTTCATTTGGGGCACTGGCTGTTTTGGCCCAGCAACAAGAGAAAAGTAACCAAGACAGGTGCTCTCTTCTCAAACAAAAGTTTTATAGCTTTGCATCCTTGAACTTATGAAGTATATTCCCTGATGATACCTGAGATACCCTCAGGTCATTCTTCCTATTGTCCTGAAGCCAAGTACTTGGCTTCTTAATACTAATCTTGTCAACAACTGTGCCTCCCTTTGCCCCTACTTTGCAAGTACTTCCTTTCTGATGAAAATCCGAAAATCTTAAATCATTGAGGTCTACTCTTTGCTCTTGAATCTTATGGTAGATCTAGCTAAAGATACCCATTAGTACCTGTTCTACAGCCTGAATGGTGAGCTGTCTGAACTTTTCTATGCCAGGTTAACTAATTCACTGTTCTTAACCTCAGTCTCATATGAAGGCTCAGGACATGGACAAAATGTGCAAAATTATATGCCAGAGCATAATACACATATCTTTGAGTTCAATTGGCCAACAGAGTCCTTGTTCACAAATGATGTCTCCTGAGCCTGGTTTTGCTGTTTGCACTCCTATTAGTATTTTTTTCTTCTTAGCTCTGACCAAATTTTTTCAGTAATTTCAGTTTACAGTATTTTAGGCTACTTAGCCACCACCTGCAAAATTTTCCAAACCACTCCCACAAGTGACTACCAAAGACTACCAAAGTCTTTTAAACCACATGGACCAGTGTAGTCACAGCAAAGACTTCATTCTTGGTACCAAAATCTGTCCTGGTAACTGTCCTTGTTGCTAAGACACAATAGGTGACACCCACAGTTTAAAAGAGGGAGATGTTTATTGTGTGTCACAGTATCTGAAGTTGCAGTCCACACTATGTGAGCAGTACACAAGGCAGAAATAGAATGAAGAAAGAGCCTGTAGCAGACAGCTGTTCATTCTATGAGTGCTAGGAAGCAAAGTGAGGAAGGAGACCATAGGGATGGAGATATACCCTTCCAAGTCATGCCACTAGGGATCCACCTCTTCTGATTGCACAGAAAATCTTAGTAGCCCACTCAGCTCTGGATTCAGGATACTCACCTAAAATAATCACTTTCCAAAAACACCATTTCTGAACACATGAACCATTTGAGAGACATCATAGATACAAATCATAGCCATATAACTACACACCTTCTTCTTCTTTAATTTTGTGCCAAAGTATCCTTGCATTTGACTATTGCATATTTTATCTTTTCTAAAATGAAGTAAATCTTTGTTTTGCTTCTTAGCTAAACCATTTCAGTGCATTATCACTGCAAGGAGACAGCTTGTCAATATGAACACTCCAATTAAGTTGTCCAATGACTTGAATAATATGACAAGAATTCAGGAGTAAACAGAATTAGCATATTAGCAACTTGTTTAGAAAGGGTCAGTTTGGCAGTGAACTCTGACACATATTTTCAGCATCATGCAATTCAACTTACACTAATTCATAAGTATAGAATTCTTCTTACTATGTTCACATTTTATAGCTATCATTAATCCTTCAAATTCATACCAGGTTACTATCTTAGTGCTCTTAATTCATAACGAAGATACAAATCTTCAGTGTTGGGCAGTAGGTCACTGTTTTTCCTTTAGAATTACAAATTTCAGGTGCCTGATACCATTTGTCTTTCAAATTGAGTTACTGTTGTGATTTTTCATTAAAATTTCTGTCTATAATCTGATCCATGCAATCCTCTTCCAGAAGTGGTCTTTACCAAATAAGCTTATCCTTTTTTACTGCACTACATGTGTTACATATATTTCATGTTACACGGTCCTTGAATTAACCAACCACTTCTTTGAAAAAAGAAAAGCTAACTTAGACAAATAAAATGGTATCCAAGAAGTTGTTGACAGGGTGTTTCCATGAACCTTCCAAAGTAAGGCCAATAAAAGCCAACCAAAATGTAGCAAGAAAAGCTGAATGGGAAAGAAATTGGATCGCATCAGAGAAAAAATAAAGAAGACATAACAGATCTAATATATAGTAAACAAACATTCCTAACATATCCTGTTCTATAACGAGGGTTCCTTATCCTGAGTGAAAGGATCAGGTGTCAAACTGAGGGGGAGTACTGAAAGCTCCAATTTGTAGACAAGTACACAGGGAACCTTGGCACTGCTCAAGCATGCTAGGTGTCATGGGTCTGCATTTCCCTAAAATTCTTGGTAAGAACAAGAACATTTTAAAGAAATACTCCTCAAAATAAAACACACAGTTATTTGATCATCAGCCATGAGGGTAAAGAAGAGTAAGATTTCTAGTGATAGAAGATGTTGTTTATTGTGTCAATTTATAAAGTTTAAAAGTTTAATTAAATGAGTTATCAGGGGGCCATGATCCTTTGTGTAAACTTCTAAGACTGTGCAAGAGAAGGCACCAAGATAGTGTAAGTGCTACATCCACCTAAGGGCACTTAGCCCACATACCTATAAGGGAGGATAAGAGACTTGTTCTCTTCCTTTTTTGTCTTGTTGCTTTTGCTGTCTTCTGCCTCCCTGAAGTATTGCCCTTGTTCCAAGCCACCCTGGCTTAGAGCCAGCTCTACAAATGGATTGAAACCTCTACAAATGGTGAGCTAAGTAAACCTTTCCTTCCTTCAGTATTTTCTGTTATAAACTATACATAAAATAACCCCTCATAAGTCTTCTCGGATGCAAGAAAAGATCAAAAGTAACTCTAAGAGCAGAACAGGATGTCTTCCTAATATAAACTTGCTTGTTTGCAGGGTAACTTTGCTTGTTTGCAGGATGGGCCTTCCCCTACAGGATGTTTGCCTAATCTAAACTTGCTTGTTAGCCCATCCCTTACCTGAACCTTGCTCTTCCCAAAAAATGTAATCCCTGTTCCTGTTGTGGGACAGGAACCCACCCCTTCCTTGCATTGTGAGACAAGCAGTTGTTTGTGGTTTTACAAGATAAAAACCCTGCCCTTTAGCTGTTAGGTGCGCTGTCTTCCATATTGGCTATCAGAGGCTGTGTCGCCAGGCCTGGCATAAAATAAAGCCTTTGCTCCAAATTTCTTAATTTCTTGCTTCCTTGGATTTTATTCCGGGGTCTGAGCTATCACTTTTGGGGGCTCGTCCGGTATGGAAGCAATATCCCTGACTCAATTCTGAACACTTAAAAGTAAGTACTCTGGAGGGTTTGTTTGGACCATGGTCAGTTTGTACTTTGGGAGAGGACACCATCAATTTGGGGAGTGAAGACCTCCCGAGGACAGAGTCAATTGGTTTTTTGGGATGAATATCATCCGTTTGTGACTCTACCCCGGGTGGGGAACCACTCCATTGGTTAATTTGTTAATTCCTCCAGATCCCAAAATTTGACCAGTTTTTGAGCAAAGGCCATTTTTGCTGCAACTTGTCTTGTCTTGTATGTCTGTCTGTGTGTCCATTTGGTCTAACTGTTCTCCTTTTGGTTACCCAAATCTAACAGAACATTCTCTCCTAGGAACCCCTACTATGAGTCCAAAACAGACAAAGGGATTTAGACCATTATTTTTGTCTCATTATTATTCTGTCCATTCCTCCTAATCTTATCTCTCTTAGATTCTCCCACAGGAGAGAATTGACATCTCTCCCGGCCATGGGGCAAACTGAATCTAAATCCAGCATGCCCCTTAGCCTTGTGCTTTATCACTTAAAGAATTTGAGAGGTGGACTGAGGGTTATGGGGAGCCTGTTTTCAAGGAAGACTAATGATTTTTGCTTCTTCAGGAGTGGCCAATAGGGACAAATGGTGTCTGGCCCCTGACTGAATCCTTTGACATAGGCACTGCCCAGGATGTCTGTCAGCATGTATTTGAGCCCCCTTCTCACCCAGACCAAATTGTTTACATTCAGATGTGGGTAGATCTCATCTATGATTCTCCACTGTGGATTCATTGTTCCCCATGGGCAGAGGTGATAGCAACATTAAAAACAAAACCAAAATCATCTGCGCCCGATTCCCAACCCTCTGTGCCAGTTTTACCATCAGTGGAGGACCCCCTGGAAGACATCCTTCTCCCTCCCCCATATTCCCCTCTTAGAGACCCTTTACCCAACACCTCCCCCTGCCCTCACAGTCCCTGTGGCCAAATTCACCTGACTCCACCACCACGTCAGTGTCAGCACTCTGCCCCCTTCAGGAGGTTCCCGATCCCTGGGAACCAGGGGACTTGATTTTTGTCTAACATCTACTTTTCAGCCAGTTCTGATTTCCATCCACCGGTTATTTCAATGCTGTCCACTGCGAGGACAAACACCCTGCTGTGGAGCCTGGACACCAATCCTTATCAAGAGGCATCACCATGAATCTCTTGAGCTGCAATAGACTATCAAAGTAGCCAAAAAGCCTGCCTGGATTCATCATTCGCACTGCAAGCAGGGCCCGGCTTCCAAAGGCGATCAGCCTTCAGATAAGTGGACTGTCGTTCCCTCCAAGGACTCTTTAAAGTTTAAGATTGCCAAATGTAACTGATAATCTTGTGTTCTCCCTTGTAGAGACCCTGAGAAAGCCTCTGTCTGACTTAAAAAAAATTGTTACTTATATGATAAAACAGAGTAAAATTTAAATGTCGGTTTTCTTTCTCTTTATGGTGAACAGCTTTAATAATGACAGCTGCAAGATCTTTGTTAATCTTCCTATTGAGCCTTATATTGTAAACAAGTTGATACACTATGTCAAAGATCTTAAAAGCGTATGATTTTAAAGACGCACACAAGGTTATAAATAGATACCTATGAGTCAATGATTTGACTCACTAAAATCAGTGGGGAATGTTATAACATATATAAAAAAAAAACCCTCATAAGTCTCCTCGGATGCAAGAAAAGATCAAAATAACTCTAAGAGCAGAACAGGATGTCTTCCTAATCTAAACTTGCTTGTTAGCCCAACTCTTACCTGAACCTTGCTCTTCCCAAGAAATGTAATCCCTGTTCCTGTTCTGTAGTGCGCCACAAACCCACCCTGCTCCTTGCATTGAGAGAACAGCAGCTGTTTGTGGTTTTACAAGTAAAAACCCTGCCCTTTAGCTGTTAGGTGCACAGTCTTCCATATTGGCTACTGGAGACTGCATTGCCAGGCCTGGCCTAAAATAAAGCCTTTGCTCCAAATTTCTAAATTTCTTGCTTCCTTGGATTTTATTCCGAGGTCCAACCTATCACATTTTCCTTCAGCATTTTGTTCCAGCAATGAAAGAAAAGTAACTAAAACAATAGGAAAAATGTCTGAGACTGGCTTATACTGCAGGTCACAGGTCCCTTTCCCAGATACCAACCATGGGAAACCAGTGACTCTTCTGAGCTTTCACAACCACCCAAAGGTTTGGACGGACTGCTTTGTTCACCTGATCTGAGGGTGAACAAGAATGTATGAGAAGGGGACACAGAGTTAGTTTATCAAAGGGGCATCCAGGGGGCTCCTGCCTCTAGGAGATTCATCTGCCTCATGTTATTAATACATGCTTATGTAAACAAGTTAAACTCAGCTATTTTGACATTCTCTTTTGTGCTCACTGTGGAGGCCAGTTAAGTCTTAATCTTCCTCTGGTATCCTGTATCTCCACTTTTCTTTTCTTAAAATGACAATATTTGAATATCAACTACTACCTTTATCTCTAGGGGAAGAAGGCAGGTGCAGCCATTCTACCCTTTGTCTTTGGATTTGACCTTTAACCACTAGGCCTTCATTCACAGCTGCAATGGCCTTTTGCAAAGAGCACAGTCTAACTGCATCTACCAACCCAGCTGTTCCTTCTCCACAAAGGTGTCCCTGTTGGACTGGAGGGGTTAATGGAGTATTTTCATAGATGAAATCACCAAGAAAAAGTACACAGAATAGTAATCACCAACAATACTAAACAAAAGACTTGATTGTTCAGTCCTTATATGTATTGTTATCATGTTTTTATATTCTTGTATACTGACTTAATCTGTAGCTCAAGAGTAGTTAGCCATACTTAAGCCATGGTTACATACGTGTACCCCATTGTGCACCTCCACTAGACAATGGGGTTGTGTCCTCACATATCCTCAGATGCTCCAATATGCTCAGCTATCCATAGTGTTTCCCCATATCCCACCTCCTAAAAGGTCAGGGGAATGTTGCTTCCCATTGTTGTCCCTGGGCCCCTATGAAATGAGTTCCCTGAGATGCTATCCCTAGCAGCATTCCATATACATCATTCAATTTTTCTGGTCAGGTGATATTCCTAATAGCATCCCATACACAGTGGTTAATTTTCTGGTCAGTTGATATTTCTAGCAGTCAACCATTGTAATATCTTGTCAAGGAATCTTTTAGGTCATTCCCTGGAGAGGGGAGGGGCTCATGTCCTGAAACATGATAAGCTACATGGTCAGTTGTCTGGTCATGGTTCCATAAGTCTCACCATAAATCAGTACCTCATGAGGGTTGATGTCCTATCTGTCAATGTTGGTTGGTTGAAATCAACATTCAGAGTATCAACCCCCTGAATACAGTCCAACTCTCTCTGTAAACAAATAGAGGCCCTACATCATGCATTACAAGCAGCCACACTGTCTTCAACTCTGCCCATTGACTCAACCTGTCTGTTCCAATTTCAAACTAGAGAATTTGTATATTGGACTGGACAGTAACTGCTATTCATTGTGGGATTGTGCTGCAGCTGGACTCATTAGTATACCAGGCATAAGCCAGAGGTCCTGCTTTCTTTTCTGCATAAGGGCGAGGTGTCACAACCTTTAATCTATCATCTTGTATGGTTTCCTATGCCATAGACATTACTGGTCCCAATACCGTTGTCAGTTTATGGAACACCCATGTATGGATCTTACTCTTGGCTGGGTTTCTAGTGCACCTCCAGTATCTGCTTTGCCATGATACTTTCCCAGACATGTAAAGCAGTATATACCTCTGCTAACTGTTTTTCAATCAAACAACAGCAGCTTTTGGCTTATCTTCATATCTGTAAACAAAACCAATAAAGTGCTTCTGCTTCCACTGTTTTTGTCAAAGGCCTCAGCCCAAACCCAACATCATCTGCACTGTTAGGGTAAATGGAAGGGTAGGATCAATAACTTGGTGGATTTGTACCTGTGTGACTGCCTCTTCGAGTTCCAAAAAAGCAACTTCCACTGTGTTTGTCTAGTCCACATTGCACCTTTCTGGGTCAGTATCAAGGTGCTGTAGAACATCCACTATAACTCCAATAGGCCCCTGTATGACTGTAATTGGTGTACTGTGTGGGTCTGGGGTGTGCCTGGATTTTATCTATAATGGCATCTGGGAATTTCTTATGTCTTACCTGACAAAATAGCACTGAAAGAATTTGAGAAAAAGCCAGTCCTCTGGATGTTGTCCTTGTTGATGGCCTATCCCTAATTCAGCAAAGCTTAATTTAGATAGTGCATGGCAGCTTCCAGAACTGTAAGACAATAAAAAGTTAACAAAACATCATCAATACAAGGCAACCGTGACACAGTGGTTTGGTCCAGGTGGCCAAGTCCTAGACTGTCAGATTGTGACACAAAGTCAGGCTATGCAAATAGCCTTGGAGCAATACCTGGATGGTGAAGGCAAATTGGTCCTGACTGCCAGAATCAGGGTGAGATTATCCACTAAATCTGCAAAATCAATCATTTGCCCTGTCCCAACTGACTTCCATATGGGACATACCAGGGAGTTGAGCACACAGATCATCTTACTTTAATCTACTTAACCATTGAATCTGTTGATGTGTATATACTCCATTTTTACTTAATGTATTAATATGTTGCAGTGTGTCATTGTATATTCTTTTATTTTTTTCCCTCTGAATTAGATTTTCTGCTTTCTCCTGTGTTATTTGGGTATTTTTTAGTATCCTGTTTGAAATGATCCATAAAGATTTTGTGTTTTTTTGTATAATATTTAGTGGTTGTTCTAGATAACAAAGATGTACGAATCTTATAGTCCACCCTTGAACTGGTTAATTCACCAGTTGAAGTAAAATGTAGAAACCTTAAATAGCTTTGAGTCCCGTACTCTCTCATATTCATAATTGTTTTAATTATTTCCTCTGTATTTAGAACCACATCAGACACTGTTATTTTTACTTCAGTCCTCAAATATAATTTAGAAAATTCATGATATGAAATAAAACTCAATTTTATGTGCCATATTATGTTTTCATTATTTTTTCTTCTCTCATGATGGTCCAAGTTTTGTTCATTTAACATTTCTATTCTGTTTACAGAATGTTCTTTAGCTAGTTTTTTGGGTTGGTATGCTAATGAAGTTTCTAGTTATTCTTCATCTACAAATATTTTGATTTTCTTTTATATTATGACATTTTTCTCCTTTAATAAAGAATTCTGTATTGAAAATACTTTTCTTGCAATAGTATCACTTGTGGCAGCGGGTGTACAAGTCCAATTTCCAGTGCTATTTCTGTTGATAGTGTAGAAGTATGAACTCCTTAGTAATGCTGCCAGCGTGGCTCTTCCATGGACCTTCAGAGACTGGGAGAGGTATTATGACTTGTTGCTATTTTCCATGCTGCCTCCATTGGTGACACTAGGAAAGGAATGGACAGTTTCGTTTCAGTGGTAAAGGTCCCAACTGTTAGACGTTATTTGGCAACATCCCAACAGGTATAAACAGAAGAGAAATTCATTAATTATTGCCAGTTAGGTGAAACTTTGAATTTCCCATGTGGTCCTCACTGAAAAGATGAAAAAGGCAGGCTCATAATTTCCCTACAAAGTTGATAGTCCAGGTTTCCTATTTTACTTTCTCTAACACTATTTCAATGAAAAAGCAAACAAAACAAAACAAACAAAACGCTGCCTCATTATAGCTTGGCTGAGTCCACATTAGTTCATTGTTGGCTGGAATGGATGGTATATGGGATGTAACCTTTTCTGTGGTATTTGATTGTAGTAGAGGAGTTATTGTTTAAGACTTTTCTTTCTTACCTGGCTATATTTTCTTTGTCCTTTAGGGTGAAAAAAATAAAGAAAAAAAAAAAAAACAAATTTTTGTCTAGGTTTCATTTTCTGTGCTTGTTTTTAGATCACATTTTTGTTCCCTTCCAAGTCTCGGGTATATGGACAAAAATAAAATTCAGAGGATTTACTTGTTATTTATTGGGTTTAAACTCATCAGAGTGTGTGCCTTATTTCCTTCATTGTTTAGTTTACTTGTATTTCCATCATGTGCAGTGCCCAGAATCTTTATTATATTTTGCAAGAGAAAAAGCATGTTGATTCCATCTTCTCAGAGCAGAATTTTTAAAGTTGTATTACAATTAGAATACCAAAAATATGCAATACTAATTTGTAAATTTCTGAACTTTTTTTCTAATTATTTCATCAAAGAGACAATGGTATTTACATCAATATTTAAATTCCAAATAATAAATTTGATTGATATATATTAATTGTATTCATTATTCATAATAGTTCATTTTTTCTTAGTTCTTAATTTTTATATCTTGCATTTATTAAACTATTACATTTGTTCTGCAGAATTTTTAGTTGGTCTGTAGTGTCATTTAACATGTTCCTTTGTCCTCCATATTACTTATAAATTGGCATGTGGATCTAGAGGTGTCTGTAAGACTAGATCATTCTGAAAGCCCTGGGGGATATTCTATTTCCTTACTTCTCTTGCTTCTGGATAGGCAGAACCACTTTGTAAAAATGGCCATTGTGCCACAAATATATAGATTTGACACAAGTCCAAGAAAAATAACAATATTTTTCACAGTACTAGGAAAATATCCTAAAATTTATGATACCAGAAGAGACTCGGGATAGCTAAAAAAAAATCGTAAAGAAAAGAGTGAGGAATTACATTCATAGATTTAAAGTTATTCTGTAAAACTACTGTAATAAATATGGTATGATACTGGCATAAAATACACATGTCAAACAAGGGACTGGAACAGAGGGTACAGAAACAAGCCTATGCACTTTCACCATTCTGAGTTTTGACAGAGTCCAAAAACATACATTTGGAGAAATAATGCTGGGAAAATTGTCTATGTACATAAAAAATAAATTAGACTCATACCTATCATCCTGTACTAAGTCAAATCAAAAAGAATCAAAGATCTAGATGTAAAAACAAAAACAATGAATATATGAAAGACAAAATAGGTGAAACTTTGGAACTCAGAGTCATAGCCAAGGACTTTGTGAACAGAACCCACTTGCACAAGAAATAATACCAAGAATAAACAAATTAAATTATATCCAATTAAAAAGCTTTTTTACACCAAAGGAAACAACCAAGCAAATGAAGATACAACCCAAAGAAGGAAAATGTTTTTGCTAGTTATACTTTGAAGAAAGAAAGAATATTTAGAAATTTAGAATATATAAATAATTCAAAAGAGTTAGATCTTCAAAAACAAGAGTCAATAAAAAATGGGAAGGTAAAGTGAATAGACAATTCTCAGAACAAAAAAAAAAAAAAAAAAAGATGAAGGGCCACGGATATACCTCAGTGGCACAAGTGCCTGCCCAGCAAGCATAAGGTCCTGAGTCAATTCCTGATATGAAAAAAAAAAAAATAGCAATTACAAAAACTACAGATGACCAAGTGGTGCATGAAAAAAATGTTTAGTGCCTTTGGCTGTTAGAGAAATGCAAATCAAATCAATGCTGAGATTTCAGCTTCCTCCAGTAAGGATGGCTGCTTTCAAGAGCTCCATAAACAACAAAAGCCAATGAAGTTGTGAGAAAAAAGAGAATGCTTAGCATTGTTGGGGGGACTATAATCTTATAAAATCATGGTGGAAATATTCTCAAAAAAAGTCAAAACTCAAAATTAAATTTGACAGTTATATCTCTTCTAGTTATATTTCTGATAGTACTAAGGTTATCATGCTGTAGTTGTGCTTGCGTATTTGTGTTTGTAGAAGCACAATTCACAATAGCTGAAGTATGGAAATGGTCTGCATGTCCATCATGAATGGACAGAGAAAATTAGGTATATTTACACAATGCAGCACCACTCAGACATAAAGAAGGACAAGTTGGAGTCATTTTTAGAAAAACAAATGAATCTTGAGTCCACAGTAAGTGAAATAAATGACACATAAGATTGAATATCATGTAATTTTCCCTACATGATGAAATATAAATAATTTAAAAAGCAAAATAAAGAACACATGATATGAAACAGGAGGCAGACTTTTTTGGAGGTGGGCAGGGATGAAAGAAGGGGGAGAGGGAAGGGCAGGGCATCAGAGAAAATAAAAATGATCAAATCAAGATTATATATAGGGACTTAACTCAGTGGCATAAGCGCCTTCTTTGCAAGTGTGCAGTGGTGAGTTCAATCCCTGGTACCGATAAAAATGAAAACAAACAAACAAACAAACAATATATATATATATATATATATATATATATATATATATACCTTCCTCTAAATGAATGCAATTATTATATAACAGACTCATTAAAAACTAATATAAAGAGGAAGCACATAAAAAGTTTAAGATATATATCTTTTAAAAAGCTATAAATAATATTTCAGACAAAAATAACAAAAATTCATCTGATTATTGAGGTGAATATAAGAGTGGCCACAAAGTCTACATTATGGAAAAGCCTCACATTTTAAATAAATATCTAAAACACAAACAGAAATCTACATACAAACCTCGAAGGCTATGCTTTCACTGCTATGAAGACTGAGAAAATTAACCAAAGTCCCTGACTCAAATTCATTTGCTTCTATCCAATTTTTCTCCTTTCAAAGATTTAGAAATCAAGGAATACTAAATTGCATAGGAATTAATATTAATTGTCAACTAACAAGAGTAAATTAGATTCATTGAAGTGCCCAAAGAGAGGCTCTACATAAGCAAACTAAATGAATGCCTGGAACAGTACTTTTGCTATATCATCCAGAATTTTAAAAAATATATGTAAAACAAAATAAAACTACATGATGATGTATTGTCAACAGGCACAAGACCTTTACTTGAATATAAAAAATATCAAATATCCAATCACTGAAATACATTAAAAAAGATCTAAGAGGTAGTCATTTCATAAGGTTGATTATAGGAATTAAAGTATTTGGATTTAAAAGAAAATATGCTTCAAATGCTGCTCACAAGGATAAGGGCATTGCAGTCTGCAGTCCAGTTAGGAGGGTGAAGTGAAAGGTCACTGCTGTGTCCCAAGTGAGCATAACATTGACCTTGACCAGAGTCACAGCAGCATGAAAGAAGCACAGAAAGATGTGTTGACATATTAGGAAAAAAAATGGTAATACTGTTTTAGCTGTCTATTAAATAATAAGTTGAGATGTACATGTTCATTTATTTGTATTTTAAATTTTCTGTGGTATTGCCTCGCATTTTAACTAATTATATAGCTGATTGCTACACACCTGTATTAGTCAGTGCTTACTAGAGACAGATGTCGATGAATGTTCCTATCAGGAAAACCAGCCACAACAAAGCCTCTGAGTAAAGAGTAGCATGCAGTCTTCCCCTCCCATTCACTTTTATGACTTGGCAACAACTTAAGGTGGGTCTTCCACATCTCCATCCTTGCTGACTCAGTTCAGCTGGGTATTTCTACTCCAGATAATCGTTAGTTAATCCACCACAACACATTAAGAGAGAAAGGAAGTAATAATTATTTAATAATCCAGTCATGGTTTAACAAAATAACTATAAATATGTATATTAGTTTTACCCCACAACATAAAAATAAACAACATGGAGATTTACATTTACATTTTCATTTTTCATTATAACTGAATAGCACTTTATTTTGTATATGCACAATTCAGTCTTCATTCACCCATCTTTTAATAGGTACCCAACCTGATTACATAACTTTATTTTTGTAAAAAGTGTTGCATTGTAAATGCACATGCAAGTACTATGTTTTTTGTTCTTGGTACTAGCAGTTCTAATTTATATTCTCACTGGTAGTATATGAGTTTTTCTCTAAATCATCACCAGCACTTGCTATTATGTTTTACATCATAGTAATTCCATGCTATCTTACTAACTAGATGTGTTTTGATTTACATATTCCTGATGGGTAGGGATACTGAACATTTGTAACATATTTGTTGACTGTAGTTTTCTTTTGATAAACATTTTTAGATCATTTGCCTAATTTAAATTCTATTACCTATTTTTTGTTATTTTGAATTCCTCCTATATTTGGATATTATTCTCTGTCAGAGGAAATATTGGACATTATTTTTCCCCATTACACAAATTGTCATTTAACTCTATTGTTTTAATTACTGTGCAGAAGCTTTTCAGTTTGATGTAAAATATAGTCTTTACTGCTCAGACTTTTATTAGCATTCTGGTCTTCTGAGCTCCTGCCAAAATCACCCATCAATCTCTACTTACAGCTTTCAGAGGTTTCTTTAGCCTATGTCCCCCAGTACTTCCAAACTTCTTGTACAAGCAAGTTTCAAAGGTTTTGAACTGTATGTTCTTGTATAATCGTAGCAATATCTCTGACTCTGGCACTAATTTTGTGTATTAGTTAGCTTTCATCACTGGGACAAAAATCTGTCAGCACAACCTAATAAAGATTTATTTTGGCTCATAGTTTTAAAGGCTAGTACCAAGACAGGAATATCATAGAAGAGGGGCAAGTTGGAAAAAAATCTGCTTAACCTGCAGCATTTTGGAATGACAGAGCAGGTGAGGAGCCCTTGGAGGAAGGGTCCAGGGTCTAGATAAAATATCCAAGGTGATAAATTATGTCTTGTGCACTTATATGAAGAAGTGTCTTCACTAGTCTAGATGTCATGCAAGTCAATGAAGCTGACAACTAAGACAAACCATCACAGGGAGCATTCTCAGGTAAGAAAGTCACAGGCTCAGTTATTATTTAGTGCAACAGTTGCTCAAGAAAAACAAACAAAATAGAACAAACAAATAAACATACAAAAACACTGAACCCCTTTATTTTCAAATGTTTACAAATGGTTGATTTAAAATATTTCGTTCTAATTTTTTAATGGTAAATTATTATCTAGGTTTGGGATCACTTCTGAATTTAGTCATTATCAGAAGATGTTTACCTACTCTTAAGTAGAAATAATTTATTTAATTAAACTGCCAAATATTCACTAACACGTTGCTAGAGAAGACATCTCGTCTGGTAAATTCTAATCTAATACCAAATGAATTACTCATGTTTAAATTCTCACTTAATGAAAGCTTTATATAGTAATGATATCAATATGCTGGATTTCTGAAACTATTCCTATATAATCAAACTTTCTCCCTGATGTGATTTTCAAAGGTAGAAAACAAAGTGATATGATTCTAAAAAAGAAGTTTATTTTTCCAAGACTTATCTCATAGTTTGCGGGATAAAATATGTGTCTCTTTTTCATGATTTCATAATAATCTCGAAGACATTGATTTCATGAGTACTAGAAATTCATTTTGCAATAGGGAAGGGAGATTAGGGAAAAAAACTGAAAATGATTCACAATGATTAACATTTGTTTTATCAGTGTGATTTTAACTAAACTTAATTTGCTCTATCCCCGGTTGCTGTTGGAAGTATCTTTTTATCTTAAGAAATAAAAAATTGAGTAGCAATAAAAAGTCACAATTTTTAAAATATTGATTTTTTCCTACTTTGTGAAGTTAATTAGAACTTTAGAATTTATCACACCAATAATTTATATGCTATGATACAGTTGCTCTATCGAGACATGCAATGAAATCAGTTAATTCCTTTTCTCATATTTCTTTGTTAGTTTAAACTTTAATAAGGATGAAAAAAGTGAGAAAGGAGGAGAGATAAAGACAAAACTTTGTATCTGTGATAAGCATATCATTTCAAATTATTTTCACTGTACTCTCCCATTGCTTATTTACACCTAATAAACAGTTAAAGCTTCTGTGGAATAAATGAATAGTATTTGAATTTCATTTTCCAGGTTCACATCCACATTGATATTAACTTTAGGTGAAAACAAAAACTCTTTAGACTCGGTAGAATAGAGTTGGGGGCCATTGTTTAGTGTAGAGACTGGAGGAGCAAGACCAACACTGTAATCACTGCTAACATGTAGAGAATACTTAATTATTAACTTTGTAGAAATAATCAGACTTCTACTCACTTCAGCAAAACACTCCTGAACATGAAGCAATGAACTGGCTAAAAATTTATTCTAATATGGATGACTTTCAGAATTTTTTTGTTTTGTATAAATAAATCACAGACAGATTTTGATAACGTAGTATAGATTAGATGTTATACAAAGAGGGTTAGTGCTGAAGTTGTTTGTGTCTCTATTAGTGATGTCTAAAGCAATCTATAATGGAGAAGACTTTAAAACAACATCAAAAGTATCATTAATATGTCAGTATATTTGAGAATTGAATAGTAAATTTTATAGAAAAAATCTAGATGGTTGTCTGTATATTAAATGATATTTTAACTTTAATTCATAATTTTTGTGTTCTATAAGTTAATATAATCTAGTAGGATAGTATATAAAGAGTATGATGAAGGAAAATATTTAAGTATAAGAATAGATATCTGTCATTGTCAGCATAATCCCTATTTGACACAATGATTGTACAAATTTATGGGAGACAGAGTTATGTTTCACATATATACACCGTGTAATTATCAAGATAGGGTAATTAACAAATCTGTCTCCTCAAACAGTTACTGCTTATTTGAAATAAAACATTCAAACTCTCTATTTGAGGTGTAAAATTAATTGCAACTGCATTATTATAGAGTAGGACACCAAGATTTATTAATTCTGTTTGTTACTTAATACCCAAGACCTACATCTTCCCTTTCATCTCCCTGCATCTAAGCCTTGAGTCACTAATCAAGGAGATCAACAATTTAGATACACATATTTATGAGATTATACAATAATTTGTCTCTGATTTATTTAATTTAACATAACATAGTCTAAGTCCATTCATTGTATGGTGTATAGCAGAATATCATTCTTTTTATGCCTAAATTCTATTTGTTCAGCTATTTCATGGTCATTAATGTTACTATATTGAACAGTTTGCAATGCATTTGTGCACATATGCATTGCATATGTTATATGATAATGTTTTAAATCAGAAAAAAATAGACTTCTTCTAATTTCCCATTCATATTATTGAGTTGGAGCACTACTACTGATGTTACCCAACATGCATTTTTTTTGAATGAAAAATAATCTAAGTGTGAGAGTAGACATCAACAAACATTTGTTTCTGAAATGTTTAAATCAGTTGCCATGCTGGACATTTCAACAGATCAGATATTAGAAATATGAGAAATTTATCACAGCATCATTGAATCATATTGGATAGTGGATGAAGCTATAAATTCTATGTTATTTCTAGCTGTGATAAATATACTAGGATTCCACCAGCACTTTGTTTACCAAGGCTGTAGACACAGCCTCAAATTATTTGTAAAGTATTTGGCCATAGTTTCTTAAGTCAGAAATTAATAAACATTATAAACTAAATGTATTAGATATGAAATCTTTATAATAAAATAGAATATTTGGGAGGCTCAGAAATATAGCATTTCTAAATTGTGTTATAGAGAATCAGTTGTTAATTTTCACATTTTTCTCCTTTTTAGTAGTTTTCTACAAATGCTATACAAAACTTGTTTGTATGACACTTGAATGAAACAAAACTAACATTTAAGAAAATGTTTCCTGTGTTGAATGGAAGATATGATATGACCTGATCCATACAACATACAAATCCAATTCCTAAAGAAATTTACCATGAAATAAATATGCAAGAATGTAATATGGGCCAGAGAGAGTAGAGCATATCTGTAATCCCAACTCTAGGGAAACTAAGGCAGGGAGACCACTGAGAGTTTCCTGCCAGCCTGGGCTACAATGTGAGTTGAAAGCCCCCCCAGAATTGCATAGCAAAATGCTGTCTCAGAGAAGCAAATATTAGAAAATATATGAGAAAAAGATCTGAAAAGAAGCCAAATGACATAGCAATTTACAAACTAACTTTGAGACTTTAAATATAAAAATTTTAATGAGTATTGCAAAGCCAAACTATACTTTCTATACAACGTGTCCCCAAAATTAATAATGTAGGATGTAACACTTTGGAGCATATAGAATGGCGTTATGATTTGCATTTGGATGCCCCCCCCGCAAGCCTCATGCAAACATGAGTCCAGCATTCCTGATTGGTTTGTTGTCTGGGTCTGGGATTGGTGGTGTGTGTGCTGCACCTGCCAGGGTGGAGCCCACATACAGTGTAAGGACAGGAAAAAGGCATGTTTCTCTCCTTTGATCTGTTCATGCTTGCTGCTTGTGGTACCCTATCGACGGCTGCCATCAGACATGCCATCCTACCTTTGAGACAGCTGAGTGTGGACAGAAAACCTCCAAGAACCATAAAAAAATAAACCTTCCCGTGCTTCACTTTGGGAATCAATATTTTGTCTCAACAATGAAAAAAAAGTAACAAGACAAATGGAGATCTAAGATAAAAATACAAAATATTCTCTTTTTTATTTCTATAGCATCAATTGTGATATTTTCTCTTTAACTTATGGTTTCATTAATTTAAATATTTTCTTTTTTAAGGCTAAGTATTTATTAATTTTATTTTTCAAAACATTCTTAATTATCTTAATGTTTTTCTATCTTTTTATTCTCCACTTCATCCAATTTCTGCTATAGTTCTTATTTTACTTCTTCTGCTAACCTTGTGCTTAATTTGTTTATTTTTATTTTTTTAAATAAAGCTTGACTGTTTATTTGAGGTCATTCTTTTTAATGTAGATATTTTTACTATAAATGTCTTCTTTAGAGTTATTTTTGTAGCATCCCCTAAGTATTGATATGTTGTTTTCATATTTCTTGACTCAAGATAGTTTCTACTTTCCTTTCTGAATTCTTTACTTCTATGAATATTGGAGACTGTTATTTAATTTCTATCTATATTTGAATTTTCCAGTATCGTGTTATTAGTTTCTAATTAAAATCCATTGTTGTCAGAAAAGATACTTGTAATGATTTCAATTTGCGATCTTCTTAAGACTCGTTTAGTGACCAAGGATCTGATCTCCGTACCTTTAAGATGAATGCATATTCCATTACTTTTAGATGGAAAGTTGTCTATACAGTATGTCTCTTAGACCCATATTGTCTTTACTATTCAAATCAAATGTTTTCTCATTAATTTTCTATCCAGATAATCTATTCATTATTGAAAATACCTATTACATTTATTTTTGCTGCATTTTTAAGCAATGAGATTCAACTATGCACTTTTGAGTATAAATCCAGAATTGGAGTAACACGATCTTTAAGATTTATGTGCAGTCTCATATATTTTGCATCTCTCTTCACAATAGGAAAGACCTCGAAGCAATTTAGGTAGAAGTATGCATAAAGAAATTCTATAGGTAGATAGATAGATGATAGATAAATTGTGTAATATATATATATATATATATATATATATATATATATAGTGAAATAACATCAGGCCTAAAACTCTTGGCCTTTGTGGCAGCATACATTATACCACGTTAACTAGAAAGACATTATACTAAATGAAATTAGGCAGACATAAAAGTCAAATACTACATGGTCAAAGACTACCTGACCCAACTTATATGACAAATATAAAACAATCCACCTCATAGGACCAGAGGATAGAATAGTGGTTTTCAAGCACTAGGAGGAGGAAGAATTGGAGGAAATATTGGTCAAAGAGTATAAAATTTTAGTTACACAAAATTAATGAGTCCAAAAGATCCATTGTATCATGTTGGCTGTAATTAAAAATACAATATCTTATGCTTAAAAATTTAAATAAATAAAAATTCGCTAAAAGAGTACAAATTTTGTTATGTGAATCTACTGACCATACAAAAGAGTAGAATCATATAGGATTGGGAGAATTTTTATAGATGATTGGTATGTTTATGACAGAAATTGCTGTCATGGTTTTATGATTGCATACATTTCTCAAAGAATATGTTGAATAACTTACACATAAAAAGCTGTTGTATTTCCACCATACTTTAAAGACTTTTAAGAACAGAGCGACTTCAAGAGCAGCAGTACTCAAATTTTGGATCTGAAAATTCTTCACAGTGTACAAAATAAAAACACTCTAATCCATAGAAAGCATTGCGCATAACAATAAAGTACTGAAAACGTTCCCATTGCACTAAACAAATTACAGGAGTGACTATTGCCAGTAATTCTATTTAAGTTTATAAGTTGCTGTTGAACATTGTAAGTCAAGACAAATAAACCCTATTTGTATTAGAAAATAAATACCAGCAGCAGATATAGTGTAGATAATGAAGAACAAATAAGTTATTAGAATTAATAATTTAGTTCTTTAGGAAAAGGCTTACTACAAAACAAATATAATAAGTATCTTTCTCTTTGGAGGCAATATCTGTATGTTTCTACCTTACCTAGTGTAGTTTGCTTCCTTTTTTTTTCCGAATTAGTTTAGTCTCTACAACTATGATTCAAGATTGCATAAGAAACCAAAATGAGAAAACAGATTACCTCTAGCTGTTCACCTTGAGCAGCATCTCCACAAGCAACTGTATTTTTCCTCCCATGACCTATGTTTCTGTATCAGCTGCTGAATGATTTTATGTGCCATCGACTCAAATCCTAATAGGCCCTTTATTCCATATAGTTAAGCTTCTGTGTAGTATATCTATTCCTGGATTCTGATAATATCATCTCTTCACTTTTTGTTTGTTTGTTTGTTTTATAAAGCAGTAGTTCTAGTAATGCTATCAAATTCTCCCAATTGTTTCTGAGTTGCCTCATAATTCTTTGTTTGACCTTTCTGTTCTTCCTTGGATAATCAATTTCTTTTAAGTTATTTCAATTTTGAATACAGTAGTCATTTCCATTTCTGACTTTATTCTGTGTGATATTGTTCTTCTCTCTAAGACCGTCAATGTAAAATTAAGAGATTGTTCTATTATTAGGTTTTAGCTATTTTGATTATAACTTTACTGATGAAAATTGAGTATTGGTATGTGACTTTAGGAAATGATAAGCTATTAATTCTTTGGATGAGTTTCTCACTGTGAGAAAAATTACTTGGCAATATAGTCGCAATACTAATTATACAATGTTAGTGAAAGAAACAGTCTATTTTTGAATTTACAGAAAAGCCAGTGGAGTTTTAATTTATAAATTAAACCACTGTTAGAATGAAATGCATATAGGATCATACATTCTTCTATTCATTTTTTGCAAACTTTTTCTATAAATGGTTACATGGTAAATATTTTAGGAACTGTTTTGACTGCTCACAGTCTGGGTTATGTACTCTTGTTTTCTTTCTTTACTTTTATTTCTTTCTTCCCTTTTTTTGTTATTTTGGAAATTTCCAAACTATTTTGATTATGGCACATCTGAGAATATTTGGTTCAGAATTATATTTAATACTCTAAACATGCATATGTGACAATCAAAATTGAAGCTGAACATATGGGCTCACAAATCATTTGTTGAATTCATAACATTCTTTTGAATGAATGAAACCGTTGTGAACGGGTATGTTAGGTGAATTCTGATGCAACTTGAACTTGTAGGAACTTAGATTTCTTTTCTCCAGAGTAAGTAGTGAGTAAACTTTTCTTTCTAGTCAGATAGATTGTGTCCTGTCACAGTTTTTTGTTTCTTTTTTTTTTCATTACTGGAGATTGAACTCAGGGTACATAGCCATCATTTTTCACCTCTTATTTTGAGATAGAGTCTCACTAAGTTGTCTAGGGTAGTTCTGCATTGTAATCATCCTGACTCAGCCCCTTCAATAGCCAGAATCGTGGGTATGCCCAGTCTTACTAGGCTAACTGCTCCTTTCTTAAAGTCCTATTAATGATGATTTCATTTGATCCAATTGCTTCACAAGATATATCTTGTTCTTCCCCTAAGCCACACTCTCTTCATTGTTCTGAAGCCCATAAGTAGTTATGTATCAATATATGCTAGGAGAAGAGTCATAAGAGTTTAAAATATACAGTTTACAAATTAAAACAATGTATAGCTTGCTAATATATACCAGTTGGAATCTAAGAATTGTACATGATAGGTATCTAAAAATATTTCACCAGAAGCAGCAACTAAATTCATGGCTATAGATAGTTTTAATCAAAACTTTTGATTTAGTATGTTCATATTAACAGTTGGAAGTGACTAACTGGTTAATAGTTTGGTTAACTGATCTTATTTTTAGCAGTATCCATTAATCAGTAAAACTTAAATTATACAATATTGTTTAAGTTTAGGGGAAAAATGAGGATTTAGGGATATAATGATGGTGGACTGAATTTACTCTGTGATGAAATTCTGGAATTAAAGTCAGGTGACAGTGAATACCCTCAAAATGGAAGGCAAAGATCAGTATTGCATTGGGAATTTTAGAATGGAAACTGAAGAAGTTTGACATAAAAGACTATTCAGAATAGTTTTTCTTTAAGTAAGCCAGGAAATTAGTCAGTTTACTAAAATGTTATAGTATTTATGAAACCCAAATCCCTCATCTGGCTCCTACCACTGGCTCCTCTCTCTGTATCAGTGTTCTCAAAGAAGGAGTCTTTAAAGAAATGTTGTGCAGTAAGCCCAGAGTCCTGTGGTAGAATAATGATTCTGCAAAGATATCCTTGTCCTAAGCCACAAACCTGTAGCTGTGTAATTTCACAGCAAAGTGAAATTAAATTGCAGATATAATTAAAATTAATAACTCGCTGAACTAAAAAAAAATGAGCTGAACTTAAAATGGAAAATGCTTCTTCATTTATGTTCATTCATTTATTCTGTTCATCTATTTATGTTCATGATGAAACCTGAAAGATACAAGACTCTTTAAAGTGGAACAGGAAGAAAGAATGGAGTCCCGTAGTGAGAGTTAAAGGGAGATGTGACTGGAGGAAGCAATCATAGACACACAAGGTCGCTGGCTTAAAATGGCAGAACAGAGCAGCAGTCTAAAAAGGAGGGGATTCTTTAGAACTAGAAATGAAAGACAAAAGGAAAGCAAGTTTGATGCAGCCTCATAAGGACTGCATCAAATTTCTAACCTAGGGAAACATAAAATACTAAACAAGTTGTTGTTTTAATCCCATAAATTCTTGAGGATTTATTGCATTAAAATGTAAAAAACAAAACCCAAATATATATACCCAGGATTTTTCCAAAATATATCCAAGGTAACTATCTTGTGAAATAATAATCAAACTTTCAATATACTAGTTCTGAATTATTGCTAATTTGAGAGAACAAAAAGTGATTCCATCTATTTTACCATCTATGGAAGTTAAATTAGCAATAAAATGGAACTTGAGCCTGTTCTGTCTTACAGTGGGCCCAGCTCATCAATGGACATATTTTGCCATGTTCTCACATGTTAATTCCTATACTAGTAGTTGAAACAGCTAGACCCAGTAAATGAGAAAAAAATACACAAAATGGTTTTCTGACTTGCAGAATTGGGGATAATATGGTGGAAAGACCAAATAAAAATCCCTAAACTTATTACTCTCTAACAAATTATTAAGCCAAATGCAGTGCCATATCTCTCTGAGTGAATTAGTGGGACACCGTTAACCACCAATGACTTGAAAGAAGCAGAGGTGTTGATTCATAGCCCACCTTTGCTTACATTCAGTGCTTGGTCAATGCAAAAGCTGACTGAATCTACACGGGATATTGAAAATATATTCAAAGAGTGATGCCAATTGTAGTTTTACTCCAGGATTGGGGGTGGTTGGGTGTATCTACCAGAGCAAATCAGCATAGTCAGTTACAAGTGGTATGTAGCTATTGATCTAGCAAATAAATATTGCTCCTTTGGTAACACATATTTAATTTGACTTTTACCTGGTAGCAACATCAATATATTTGATTGTATTATCTCTAAGCTAAAATAGATACCATTGGAATGTCTATTATTTCATATTCCCAATTATATAGTGGTGGTCTATTGATAATGTATTTGTAATTATGAATAGGGAACACCAGATATCTAACAGGTTTTACTTCAAAGGATAAAAGACAAATTTGAAAAAGTAAGCCTCTCGTATATCTGTAAAATTTTTAGAGACTAAATGGTCTGTAATAGTCACTCTAAAGGAAAATCAAGTGTCTGTCATATCTGCCTTTAATTGGTATCAATAGCAGAATCAATGCAAATCTCAAAGATCCTGAAGAAAATCTATTTCTCCTTGGAAAAGTAATTCTTTGTTACTAAACCGGTAGAGTGAAAACATAATCAAAACAAAGAAGTATCTGCATAAATGTATCTTCTTGTTAGAAGGTAAGGGTTGATATCCCAACAAGGCTGTGAGAATCAGTGAATGCAGAATTCACTTATTAAATAGAAGTGACATATATAATTATTTTATTAGGTCAAAAGATGTATGCGTGTTGTCTGAGCAAGTAGTCATATTCTTATGATGTCTATCATGTAGTGTTGCTGACCTTCCTTCAACCACAATGACGGCTTCCTGTGGAGTCTTTATGACTAGATGACAGAAGGAGAATAAAGATTCATTTTACATATGAATTGGACCATAATTTGATTCAGCTGGATTACAAAGCTCCTCAAAGGTAACTCTAAAAATTACTAGGGAAAGGCAATTCCAGCAAGCAAAATTAAATCAGAAAACGCATGTCATTGTGCATTCTTAACAGAAAAAGAACATAATTTTGAGTTTTATAATAATTAATGGGCAGTGTCACTGGATTGTTAGATTGATATGATACGTGCAAAGAGCAAAAAAGGAAGAATGGTGTGGTTTGGTTGTATGGAGAAAGTATGCATTTAGAATTCTCAGTTTATGTATAAAATTTGAAAATACTGTTGGGGTCCGTTAAGGCATGTAAAATATTTGAGAAATATGACTTGTCTTGTGTATATCAGTCATTTTATTTGTCTTCAACAACTGATACTTTTTCAATAGGTCCTTGTATAAATCAGTCATATTTGGAATAGAGGTGATAAAAATTTGAAAATGTGAATGCCTTCTTATAAAGGCTATCTCAAATTGTTAGATAAAGGAGAGTTAGTATGAAATGCAAAGGGTTCAATCACTGGAGGAACAGGTAAACCACCTAGAGGCATGTTGATTCCATGCTAATTTCAACCATAGAGAAGTCAGTGTCTTATCTTTATCAGCAGTCACAGTTAAATTGCATATGCGTTTGTCGTCCTCACTGACTTGAATGGAATAAATTCATTATCTTATAGACTAATGGAAAATTGTTTTCCTAATCATTATAACCAAGCATCATTGAATTGATCAAATAGCTCCTTATTTTATAGCAACAGAAATCCAGCAATAAAAATAACTGGAGAAAGTAATGTCATATGGAGATTTTAAAAAACTTGAGAAAACGATGATGCTGAGTCTTCTATTTTAGGGGAGAAGGAACACATTCATTTACATAATTGCTTTTCTTTAAAGTTGGAAACATGACCTTGTTGTCTTTGCAGTGGTGGCTCAGTTCATGAACTTGATACTTTCCACAATCAACTTGATGTATTCCTTAGTCACAAACTGAGTTGGATGAGAAGCAAATCAAACTCAATGATATGACCTTATGGAGAAATTTGATTCTGTTCTCATCAAGTTTGGTTTGTGACCAAAACCTTGGAGAGAACTGAATGCATGAATAAAGGTACCGCTGTAAGTGTTCATAGAAGTACAAGAATACATATTGAGAAAAAAAAATGAAAAACACAAAATATTACTAAAATTTAATCAGAAAAACACCACTTTAATAGAACATTGAAAATTATTTAATAGATACTTTGCATATGAGTAAATAAAATTGAAAAAGTTTATGTCTACTCCTTGATTTGGCCATGTGATTTACTTTGGCAGATTAGAGTCCTTGCGTATTTTTCTTGCCTATTATATTTTGCCACTAATGTGAGACAGAGTGATCCAAGGAGGTTAACAAACACAGAAAATGGTTCGTTTCTCTTATCCAACAACAAATTTGTACAAGAAAACAGTTTCTTACCCTTTGTTGTGTGATACAAAACCACCTACTTGACACTAGTATAAAGCATCTAAACCTGAATGAATAATGTATTCATAAAATAAATGTTTATTGTCATATCCCGCTGTTTTATTTCTTAAGCAAAAGTAATTAACTGATATTAATGAATTATTTCTATTGACTTTTTAGTCAACAGGAAATATGGCAGAAGTTATAGAACTAGAGTTACAATGATACACAAAAGAGTAGAAATCAAATTAAAATGAAAAAAGACTCAATACACTATAGTCATGTGCCATTTAACTATAAGGATATATTATGAGCACCAGGTACTCAGGCAGTTTGATCATTGTTTGAACATGGCAGTGCACTTAAACAAATTTTTGATGCCGTAGCCTTGTACACACCTAGCCAACATGGTGTAGCCTGCTTTCAGGCTGCAAACTTTGCATAAGGTTATTGTGCTGAATGTTATAGGCAATGCAACACAGTAATAACTACTGTGCACTTACACAGATCTAAATGTTAAAAGTACAGTTAGAATATGGTGTAAAATATTTTTTAAAATACATCCGTTTAGGGCAGTCAGCATAAGTAAGAGTTGCTCTGGGTGAGTCAGGGCTTGATGCATGTGAGGATCAATGATATTACTATAGATGTCTACAGACTCTATAAATGCTATGTACCTAGTCTACACTAAATTTATAAGAAGGTACTTTCTTTTCTGCAAGAATAAATTAGATTTAGATTATTATAACTTTTTATTTCCTTTTCTTTTGGACTGCTTATAAAACACTTAGCTTAAACACATAAACATAATGTACTACTATATAAAAATATTTTTTTTATATTTTTATTATATAAACTTTAAACTTTTTTGTCAAAAACCCAGACACACATGTTAGCCTGACCACTGATTCTGACCACCGATAACACAATCTTTCACCTCTGAAAGACCCCCTGAAAGATTTCCAGGGACAATATAATGAATGGAATGATTTTCCTACTATGTTTCCTATGATGATAAAGCCTTATTTTGGAATCCCCCTGAAAAGACACACACAAAAATGCAACAGAGGTACAACAGATACCGTGAAATGGGAAGAAATTGTTTAAAAAGAAAAAGGAACCGGAAATAAAAAGAAACTAGGATGGGAGAATGAGAAAAGGAAAGAAGGAAAAAAGAAGGAACATGCAAGGAACAGGAGAGTTTGCGCTAATATTGATTGAAAATTTTTATGCCCATATCTTGTACTCTGAGTAACTACTTTGAAAATGACTGTATGTAATACATTAATTATTGTTGTTCTCCTATTATTTGTTGTGAATATTTATTTTTCTATCAATAAATTTAAAAGAGATATAAAGCATTGTCCAATTCAGAGACTCCCAGTGCAGCTGCTTGAAATACTGTAGCACAATAGCACAGTTTGAATACTGACAAGGAAACAGTCAAGGTACACAATGACTATCGCAATGACACCATATACCAACGTTTTTTAGCAATATAGCCACGTATCTTTTATACCCACTATGTCAATCCTTATCAATCCACTGTTCTCCACTTCTATAATTTTGTCACATCAAGATGATAGCCAGCATACAACAACTTAGGATTGGCTGTTATCACTCAGAATAATTACCTAGAGATTTCTCCAAATGGTTTCATGTATTAATAACAGGTTCTTTTTTATTAGTAAGTAGCACACTATGAAATGGGTATTACTGTTCATCTATCCTTTGAAGCACATCTGGATGATTTCAAGTTGAGTCTATTTCAAGTAAATTCACCGTGAACACGATTGCACAGATTTTTGTGTGCATATGTCTTCATTTACCTAGGGTATAGTGTAAAGTGATAGGCTATATGCTAGCTGCATGTTCAACTTCTTGAGAATTCACAAACTAGTGCAACTTTCATTCTGTCCAGTAATGTATGAGTGATCCAATTTCTCTGAATATTTGCCAGGTTTCAGTGTTGCCATTATCTTTTTATTTTTAACTTCTGATAGTGTGACAGCATCTAATTGGTTTTCAATTCTCATTTTCCTAATAGCTAATAAGGTTGGACATCTGTTTGTATGTTCATTTGACACAGGACAGTCATCCCTGTATCCACTGATTTTGTATCCATGGATTCAAGCAACACAAACTGTCAGTATTAAAAAGAAATCTATATGCCCTAAAAATGTAACAGCTAAAAGAAGCATTTCCATAAGTGACTGGGATTTGGGGAGAGTGCTAAGAACTAGAAATAGACATGGCTGCATTCTGAAGAATTTATGATAGTTGAGCATGAAACAATAGCTGCTTTATAGACCTGGTGACAAATGAGGTCCTCTCTGCCTCTGTCGGTTCTGAAGGGTCTGTGGTTTTTAAAGCAAATACAAAGAATGCAACTTGGACCAGAACATCATTCTACTCACTACAAGCATCATTGGGAATGACAGCAAAAAGATTTCAAAATTGATTTAGAAGCAGCAATCTCCAATCACTGGGATCCAAAAAGAACAAGGCAGATGTCTCAGATAACTACCTTTTAGGAGGAGGAATTCTTAGCAAACTCCAGAAAATAACTAGAGAATAAAGTAAAAGCCTTATATTACTGGAGAGTATAATGATGTAGAAATATATGTGAGAATATGTTCTTTAGTTATTTTTTTTATTTAAGAGGAAAAAGAGAAAAACACAAAACAAAACAAAGCAGTGTAAGGTTACACATAATACAGAACTACAAAAAAAAACATAACAGTAAGAAATCACCTGTTAATAGATTACATATTATCATCTTGGAAACAGTTGCTCAAATCACAGTATCAAAGAATACAAAGTAGACATTCAAACAGAGAGACTGCAAACAGCTGTGTTCAATGATCCAAAAACATTAATATAGTCAGCTATTTAACACCCCTAAACACACTTGCTGTTATATCCGTTAGAGCTCTTTTTTTTCCCTTCCTCTCTTTTTTACAACAAAATTTATACATTTTGGATTTTATTACTCCTTAGTTCTTATTACTTTTTTTGGGGGGGAGAGAATAAAGTCAAATATGGCAAAACAAAGCTGTCAGTCAAAACCAAGGATAGACATAGCACATAATGTAGAACAGAGTACAAGGTATTCAACGTTGTCTCTTGTTTCCTTAAAAAGATTTGTCTATCTCATTAGATATTATAAAGTTGGACAAAACAGTAGAGATCAAGACCAATAAAACTTAGGCATTGTAAACATTACAGGACTTCCAAAGGAGACAATAGACAAACCAGAATGGGCATCTTTGTGAATCTTATTGCCTTCAAAGTAGTTGCCTATACCCTCAGACTTGATACTATCGCACAGAATGGAACAGAGTCTAATCAGTCAAAACAAGATCGTGGGAGTATTACAGGACTTCAAAACAAGTTAATAGGAAATCGAAAAGAGTTACTATTATATATCCTAATTTTTAAAATTTTTCCCTTAATTAAAATAAACATAAGAAATAACTAAATAATTTTTTTAAAGAATAGTAGTTACCATAGTGTCTGTCTTTTTCCTTGAAATATTTGGATAAAACTTCATATACTATAGCTTCAAATATTTCCATATCAAGAAGCCCAGAATAAAGCCTTTCTAATTAATAAGTGAAAATTTTATAAGGCTTCAAGGCCACATAATGGGGAATCATGATTGCCACATATTTTTTATATATTTGAATCATTACTTACATTAGGGAAACTATTCGGTATTCATACATGCGAGATTGATTTATTTCACTTATGAGTATGGTCTCAAGCTGCGCCCATTTATTGATAAATATTTCAATGTGATCCTTCTTTATAGCTGAATAATACTCCATTGTATAGAAATACCACAACTTTTTTATCCATTCCTCAGTTGATGGACACTTGGGTTGTTTCCAAGATCTGGCGATTACAAATTGTGCTGCTATAAACATAGGTGCACATAAATCACTGTGGTATGATGCTTTCAGTTCTTCTGGGAATATGCCTAGAAGTGGAATAGCTGGAATAAATGGGATTTCCAATCCCAACTTTTTGAGAAATCTCCAGACAGACCTCCACAAAGGCTGTACCAGTCTACACTCCCACCAACAGTGCAGGAGAGTTCCTTTTTCCCCACAGCCTCTCCAGCATTTGTTGTTGTTGGTTTTCTTGATCCTGGCCATTCTTTCAGGAGTGAGATGGTATCTCAGTGTGGTTTTAATTTGCATTTCTCTAATGACCAATGATGATGAACATTTTTTCATGTATTTATTTGCCATTTGCATTTCTTCATCTGAGAATTGCGTATTCATCTCAGATGCCCATTTTTGGATTGGATCTTTGAATTTGGGGGCTCTGAGTTTTTTTTAATTCTTTATATGTTTTAGACAAGAGTCCCTTGTCTGAGAGAGAGTTCACTAAAATCTTTTCTCAGTTTGTGGGTTTTCTTTTCACTATGCTGGAGATTTCTTTTGACGTGCAGAAACTTTTTAATAAGAAGTGGTCCCAATTATTGACTCTGGGAAGTATTTCCTGTGCGGTTTGAGTCCTGTTCATGAATTCTCTACCTACTCCTATGTCTCCAAGGTTTCTACCCAATTTGTCTTCCAATAGATTTAGTGTTTCTGTTTTAATATTCAGATCTTTGACCCATTTAGATTTTAATTTAGTACATGGTGATAGACATGGGTCTAGCTTTAGTTTTCGGCAAATGGAGAGCCAGTTTTTCCAGCACCATTTATTAAAGAGACTGTCCTTCTTCCAGTGAACCTGCTTGGCTCCTTTATCAAAGATAAGGTGGTTGAATGTGTTTGTAGTTGTGGTTGTATCTTCTAATCTATTCCATTGATCTTCGCCTCTGTTTTGATTCCAATACCATGTTGATTTTACTACTGTTGCTTTGTAGTATAATTTCAAGTCAGGGATTGTGATGCCTCCTGCTTTGCCTTTGCTGCTTAGAATTGCCTTTGCGATTCTAGGTCTCTTCTGGTTCCAGATGAAATTTAGGAGTGATTTCTCTAGATCTATAAGGTATGTTGATGGTATTTCTATTGGGATTGCATTGAATCTGTATAAGAGTTTTGGGAGAATGGCCATCTTCACAATGTTTGTTCTTCCTATCCATGAGCAAGGGATGTCTTTCCATTTTCTGAGATCATCTTCAATTTCCTTTTTCAGTGTATTATAGTTTTCACTGTATAAGTCTTTCACTTCTTTCGTAAGAGTAATTCCTAAATATTTCATTTTTTGGCTTGCTAATGTGAATAGTCCAGTTTCTCTTATTTCCCTCTCTGTGATTTTGTTGTTTGAGTATAGGAATGCTATTGATTTCTGAGTATTGATTTTGTATCCAGCCACATTACTGAATTTATTTATTGTATCTAAGAGTCTTTCAATGGAGCTTAGGGGGTCTTCTATGTAGAGTATCATGTCATCTGCAAACAATGACAACTTAACTTCTTCTTTTCCTATCTTTACCCCTTTTATTTCTCTTTCTTGCCTAATTGCTCTGGCTAGTACTTCCAGTACTATATTAAATAGGAGTGGTGATAAAGGACATCCTTGTCTTGTGCCTGATTTAAAAGTAAAGGCTTTCAATTTTTGGCCATTTAGTATGATGCTGGCTGTTGGTTTGTCATAAATGGCCTTTATTATATTGAGGTAAAGACCATCTATTCCAATTTTCTGTAGAGTTTTTATCATGAATAAATGTTGGATCTTATCGAAGGCTTTTTCTGCATCTATAGAAATGATCATGTGATTCTTATTTTTGGCTTTATTGATATGGTGGATTACATTTATTGATTTGCGTATGTTGAACCATCCTTGCATTCCTGGGATGAATCCCACTTGGTCATGGTGTATAATCTTCTTGATGATTTGCTGGATCTTATTTGCCAATATTTTATTGAGGATTTTTGCATCTGTGTTCATTAGGGAATTCGGTCTATAGTTCTCTTTTTTAGTTGGGTCTTTCTCAGGTTTTGGTACTAGAGTAATATTTGCTTCCAGGAATGACTTAGGAAGGATTGCTTCCCTTTCAATTTCATTGAATAGTTTGAGGAGTGTCGGCATTAGGTCTTCTTTGTATTTCTTGTAGAATTCTGCAGTGAATCCATCTGGGCCTGGGCTCTTCTTGGTGGGTAAGGACTTAATTACATTTTCAATTTCAGTAACAGAGATTGGGTTATTCAACAGTTTTACATCCTCTTGATCTAGCTTTGGTACTTCATATGCTTCTAAGAATCTGTCTATTTCTTCTGTGTTATCAAACTTTTGAGAGTAGAGGTTTTCAAAATAGGTGTTGATGATCTTCTGTATTTCTATTGGGTCTGTAGTGATTTCTTCTTTTCATTTCTTATTGCATGAATTTGAGCTTTTTCTTCCCTTTCTTTAATAAGGTTGGCTAGGGGCTTATCGATTTTATTTATTCTTTCAAAGAACCAACTCTTTGATTTGTTGATTCTTTGGATTGTTTTCTTAGTCTCTATTGCATTGATTTCTGCTCTGATTTTTATAATTTCCTCTCTTTTGGCTTTGGGCTTGACTTGCTCTTCTTTTTCTAGCTGTTTGGGGTGTAGCATCAAGTTATTTATTTGTATTCGTTCTGTTTTCCTGATGTGGGAACTCAGTGCAATAAACTTTCCTCTCAGGACGGCTTTCATTGCATCCCACAGATTCCGGTAAGTTGTATCTGTATTTTCATTTTCTTTTAGGTATTGTTTGATTTCTTCTTTAATTTCTTCTGTGACCCACTGATTACTCAAGAGTGTGTTATTCAGTTTCCATGTGTTTGTGGGATTTTTGATGTATCTTTTATCATTAATTTCTAATTTCAGAGCGCTATGATCCGATAACATGCAAGGGATGATTTCAGCTCTTTTGCACTTGTTTAAATATGTTCTGTGAGCTAATATATGGTCTATTTTAGAAAATGATCCATGTACTGCTGAGAAGAATGTGTATTCTGATGTTGTTTAGTGGAACATTCTGTATATGTCTATCAAACCCATTTGTTCACAGGTGTGATTCAGTTCTGTTATTTCTTTGCTCATTTTCTGTCTGGTTGATCTGTCCCTTGGTGTCAGTGGCGTATTAAGGTCTCCTGTTACAATTGTGTTACTGATAATTTGAGTTTTCATTTCTGTTAATAATTGTTTTATATAACTGGGTGCTCTGGAGTTTGGTGCGTATATATTTAAGATAGTTATCTCTTCCTCTTGGAGTTTTCCCCTTATGAGTATGTAGTGACCTTCTTTGTCCTTTATGGTCATTGTTGGTTTAAAGTTCACGTTGTCTGCAAACAGAATGGCTACTCCTGCCTTTTTTTGGATTCCTGCTGCATGAAGAATTGTTTTCCATCCTTTGACTTTCAGTCTGTGAGTATCCTTCTGGGTGAGATGGGTTTCCTGTAAACAGCATATGGTTGGATTTTGTTTCTTGATCCATTCTGCTAGTCTGTTTCTTTTGATTGGTGCATTGAGACCATTTACATTAATGGTTATTACTGTTAAATGCTGGTTAATTGTAGGAATGTTATCTGTCTGCTGTTACATCTTTATCTTTCTGTTCTGTTTAATTATCTGCTTTGCTTCGTGGTTTTTTCCTTTATGTATCTAAACTGTCTTTCAATATTTTTTGCAGGGTCGGTTTGGTGTTCATGAAGTTCTTCAGCTGTTCTTTGTCATGGAAGTATCGTATTGCACCATCTATTTTGAATGATAGTTTTGCAGGATATATCAGTCTTGGTTGGAAATCATTTTGCTTTAGGATCTGGAATACTTCACTCCATGTTCTTCTTGACTTTATCGTTTGTGCTGAGAAGTCTGCTGTGATTCTGATAGGTTTTCCTTTATAAGTGATTTGTCTTTTCTCTCTGACAGCTTTTAATAATCTATTCTTGTGTTGGATTTCTGGGATGGTGACTATTATATGTCTGGGTGTAGTTTTATTTTGGTTATGACTGTTTGGAGTTCTATATGCTTCACTGATCCTGATGTCAGTTTCTGATCTCATGCTTGGGAAATTTTCAGCTATTACTTCTCTAAATATCCTCTTGACATCCTTTATGTTGTCTCCCTCTCTTTCATTAATCCCTATCATTCTTATGTTATTCTTCTTTGCATCGTCTTGCAGTTGTTGAATTGTTGTTTCCTGATTCCTTGTTATTTTCAAGAGATCTTTCCTTTCCTGTTCACTAGCTGCAATCATGTCTTCAAGGTCTGAAATTCTATCTTCACTTTCATTAAGGCGGTTTTTACAACTTTCAGTGGAGTTTTTTATTTCCTGTATATCTCTGTGCATCTGCATTATGTATTCTGTTTGTTTCTTATATTGCTCGTCTAGGGATTCTATCTTTTTGTTTAGTTTCTCCAATTTTTTATCTGTGTTTTCTTTAGATATATTTAGAATCTCTTTCATTTCTTTTATCATTTCTTCTTTTATCTGGGAGATTATTTTGAGTTTGAATTTCTTTTTTTTTTTTTTTTTTTTTTTTTGTCTTTTTCGTTTTTATCGGTACCAGGGATCGAACTCACGACTGCCTGCTTGCAAGGCAGGCCCTTATGCCGCTGAGCTAAATCCCCAGCCCCTGAGTTTGAATTTCTTTAAAGCTTCCTGGAGTTGCTTGTCAACTTCAGTAGCTATTATGTCCGATATATGAGGTGGATGGGATATATTTTCTTCTATATACATTGCTCCTAGGGTTTCCTGAGATGGGCTGGAGGTTTGGGGTTGTAATTTGGTCTTTCGTTTTGTCATTTTCTATATTTCTGTGTTTCGAGTGTTATTTGAAAGCTTCCTCCGGATCTGTTGAAAATCCCCTTCTATGTTTGGAGCTACTGAGACTCTGGCACCGCGCTACCCCAAGGCATTGGGCCTACAGAACCAGTGGCCCTCCTCTGCCTGCTCAGAACTCCGCAGTTCCAGACAAGCTGGGCCTCAGGGACACTGTGCGCCCACCTGCCCCTTGGAAGATCCACAGCTCTTCAATCGCAGCCGGGTTAGGGTGCTCACCACAGGCCGCAGTGCGTCAGGAGCCTGTGATCCCTCCCTGCTTGCAGAGATATCCACAGTCCTCCAGACAAAGGAAGGGACTTCTGCAGGCACTCCAGTTCCGCCCAGCTCCTCCTCTGCATGCAGATGGCTAGGCGTGGCTGGGCTCGGGGGATAGTGTAGGCCCACCCATCCGTCAGGATCTCAGCAGACTTCCAAGTGTAGCCAGGAGGGATGGGGAGGCGGCTGTAGTGGCCTCTAACCCACTGCTCCACTTCACTGCACCCAGAAGCCTGGGGGGTCCGGAACAGTCTGAGATTTGGGCAGACTGTGCTGGGCACTCACCACAGGCTGAGATGCCTCAGGAACCTGCGATCCCTCCCTGCTTGCAGAAATATTCAGTCCTTCAGACAAAGGAAGGGGCTTCTGCAGGCACTCCGGATCCGCCCAGCTCCTCCTCTAGTTATTTTACAAGTAATGCGAAAGAAATGAATATTATATAGGTAATGTTTTTACTTTCTTTTTATTCAAATCACTCTTTCATTTCATGGGAAAAGGTGCAAAATAATATTGTATTTCCTGAATTTAAAGAGAAATATCTTTCCAAGATAAGGACATGTAAACGCTCATAGATTTTTGCAATTATGATAGATCTGTAATACAAAGATTTAGTTTCATGTTCAGTACCCAAATACAATTTAATTTTTTACTGGTGCATATTCTATTTTCTCATGAAAAGAAAATTTTAATTGCCAAAAAGTGAGATAAATTTCTCTAGGAAAAAAATCAAATCACTCTTTGAGGAAATGTAGTTATTGTGTGTTCAAATGCAATTTGATATACTCTTTTTGTCTCAACTTACATTTATTGTAATTTTTTGTACTGCAGGATGATTTTTAAATATCTTATAAATCAAAGCACATGGTAATAAATTTTTAAAACCCAACTTAACAATTTAAATAGTTGTGTATTTTATACATTTCTTTCTTGAAACTCTTCACACAAGTGTAATGTGTTACAAAGCAACATCAAATAGACCATACTTTAATGGATGAGCTTGGATAATATAAGTTACATGAGCTGGAAAATCTAATCTGTGTGCCTTGTCATAAACACAAAGGGGCTGCATGTTTGGAAATGGACAAACTATATGAAAACTAAGGAAAGTAATCATCAAATATGAAACAAAATAATGATAAAATGACAATTTGAGCAAAAATAGAGACCTCAGCTTCCCACACTAGTAAGAGTCATAAAGACTTAAGAAAACACAAAGAAAAAAGTTTTCTCTTAATATATATAATTGAAACTAGCAATTATTTCTTACTTTGTGCAAAGACTTTTAGGCTTGCTTAAATTATAAATGTAAGTAAAGTGTAATAAGAAATACAGGAGAAGAAAAACATTTTGCAGTCTGAGGTAGAATATGTTAATAACCAAGAGTCTCCCTTATTCATAGGAAATAGATTATAATATCCATTGTGGATGTTCAAAACTATGGATAATAACCTGTATGTACTATAATTTTCCTATGCATATACACCTACAAGAGTTCAATTTATAAATTATACACCATAAGGCATTAACAATAGTAATTAATGTTGTAGTCAGGGGTTGTACACAGAGAACAATTCAGATCACGACATGGAGTTTATAATATTTTTATAATGGTCACCAGAAATTAACACAGGAGAATGCAGGAAATCTATCCGCAATACCAACGACATAGATTATTTAGTCAAGAGTCTAAACCCCATGGCAATGTCCCACATGAGTCCAGATAAAAACCCAGAGCTCAGGACAACACCTCCATGAGTCCAACTGGAAGTCCAGAGCCCACAAGAAGGACTCACACCAGTCTCTTTTACGGATCCGTGCCGGGAAGACCCAAGGATCAGTGGTGGAAGCCAGAAAGTCTATGCCAGCAGGATGAAGGAGCTGTGTTAGTGGGATGAGGGTTCTACACTGGAGCTGAGAAGTCACACTCACAACAAAGAGCGGGGCTGTCCTGAAAGGCACCACAGCTGTCCTTAGCGACACGGAGGCCCTGACTCCTCCGACGACAATGGGGTACGTGCCAGGAAGCAGTGTGACGAGTTCATCCTGGAGACCAGGCAGCACATGTCTTCCCCTCCAGAGCCAGGAAGCAATGATCGATGTGAAGACCAAAGCTTCTCCAGAGAACCAACAGCTCAGACAGCAACTCATAGGAGAACCCACAATGTCTCCTTAATGCCTCAATCCCTCTCAAAACCTCTCTTCTCCACCTATTTATCCTGGCAACCCTCCTCAGGTGGAGCATCTTCTCTCAATGCATGCTGATGTAATCCAGCTGGCATTAAGTTGACCACCAGTTTTCAAACCATAACAATTAACAATAGAACAATTACAACAACAGTGTAATAAAAGTTATGGAAATGTGGCTTCTCCGTTGAATTAATGTACTTTAATCATTCCACAAAATGAAGAAGGTATGACCTGTCTTTGCCATATCTGAATTGCCACATCACTATTTTTCACTCTGGAGCATTATTAAATAAATTCAGGATTATTTAAACACAAGCATTTTGATATTGTGTCAGTGAATTTGATAATGGATGGCTTCTAAGTGACTAATAGCCAGGTAGGGCATACCTTTTGTTGCACAAAGAAATAATTAGTGTTTAGGACAAGATGATGTAGGATAGTCAAAAAATTTATTATGCTATTCAGTCTGACATGTAATTTAAAATTCATGCTTTTTATTTGTGGAAATTTCTATTTAATATTTTTGGACTGTGGTTAAATAGAGTAATTAAAAGCAGGGAGTGTGAAACCATGGTTAAGGGACAACTACTATATTAAATCAAAGTTATCAGCAAAATCCATGAACAAGAAATAAGAAAATGCTTTTAAATTTTCTTAAATTATGTACTGTTTGGATGGAAATACTGCATACTCTTAGAATTATTTATAATTTCAAATTAGTATAAAATTTTTTTACAAAATAAATAAAACAATGGGAATTTTAAAATGCTTTTGCAAATTTCATTTCCAAGAATCCTCGCTTATCATTTATGACTTTTATATTCTAATTCTATTCTTTCTCATTTAGAATCACAAAGTGACTCTAACAGTGTGATGAATCGGTAGTGAATATAAATCTATGTATTATACATTCATTGAAAAACTACTTTAAGACAATACATAATTATCAAGAAAATCATATCCAAAATCATCATGAAATACATACATATGTATTTATGTGTATATGATATATGTAAAACTAAATGCTAAGCAAGAGATAGTGATATGAATATGAATAACATACTAAGGAATATTAAGAGTATTTTCAGGTTGAAATATAATAAAGACTGAGGATACTGTGATATTTTACTATCACTTTGAAGGATGCATACAGACATTTGGGGAGAGTTGAAAAGATATTTCTGGAAAATTTCTCAGAAAAAACAAATATTAATCGCATAATGTGTGCAATTACATGGAAACAGTCACTGGATTTTATAATCTGAAAAATGACGTGAATTTTTTTGTAAAATAAGATTTAATTCAAATAATAATGGTAAAAATGCTAAGCTTTTACTTGACTTTATTTTTTGGTAGATTGAGTTTGTAATATTTATATTTTCCTTGGTTTTGTTACAGGAAAGTAATTTGAATGGGTTTCACTTTAAAAGAGATCTAATCTGAAAGAAAGTTGTAATATATGTGATAGTTTTGAGAAAATAAAATGTAGAGTCTAGTCAGATATTTGTTAGCAGAATCAGGTAGGTGATTTATAAATCCTGCTCCTAACATCCTGGCTGTGGCTGAGCAGGAGTTGGAAGGACAGTTCTGGGCAGGAGACTAGTGGGACATTCAGGGCCATGGGAGCAAAGGCCACCAATGGCTGAGATGGCAAAGGAGGAACAGAGCAGTTTGAAACCCCCTCTTACCTGCTGCTTGTTTAGAGCCCAGTTTCAGGAGACCTTGTCAGAGAGCTTGCTTCCCAAAATTTCACTACTATGTGAATACTAAAATGATCTCTTAAACCTCTGGGTTTTGTAAAGGAACTGTTGGTATTTTATCAGCATTTATCAGTACAACTACTGAATGTCAGCGCTGAAAGGAACTTTGTAAGTTATGTGAGTTTCTCATTTTTAGATAAAAACACTGGGAGAAAATAAGTCAATCACTCAAGGTCATAGAACTAATTTTGTGACCTGATGTGAAAATCTACATCTCTGCCTTGTCAGTCAAATGCTTTTCCTAATCTATACTTGTTTTACTTATAACAAGACTCATTTCTTAATCTGTGTCTAGATTTTTCAACTGATCTGTGAAGAGGGAAACAGAAGCAATGATTGGAAGTGTGATGCAGTGGAGATGCTTATAAATACAGTATTCCTCAAGCAGCATAATACAGTTGTTAATTTTAGCTGATTAGCTGATTAGTTTCTATTCATTTGATGGAAACACACATTAATAAGGCATTTCTACTTGTAAGCACTTTTTAGAAAAAAGTATTATGGGGGAAAATTCATCAAATGTATAGGGCAGCTGTACCTTAAAAACCCTAGAAATGTCTTCTAGTAGCATTCTTTAACCAACCAAGGAAAGTATAGCCTCAATATCAATTCTATAGTAGTTGGTAACACTCAACTTGTGTCTCTGCAAAAACTTCATAGACTCAAAAGCAGCCTATATGTCTGTCAAGAGATGACTGGATAAAGAAAATGTAGTGTTACACATGATAGAGTACTACTGTGTCATTAAGAAAGATAAACTTGAATTGTTTGTAGGACAATGGAGGCACCTAGACACTATAATGTTAAGTGAAATAAATCAGACACACAAGCTTAAGTATCATATGGTTTTTTGTTATATAAGAGTCCTAAAGTATAAATAAAGAGCAAAATAATAGATATAGGAATAGTGAAATAAATCTTTCTCGAATGGAAATAGGATTAAGGCAAGGAAAGAGAGGAAGAATGGGGAGAGAAATTGGTGATATAAATAAATTAGAATGTGTCATACACATGCACCAATTCCACACAAGAATGTAAACAATATGAACTGCAAACATATACTGATAAAAATGAAAAAAAAAAAAACCCACAGTCTCACAACTCTACTCACATGATGTAGACAATGTAGCACATAAATTCAAATTAAAGCCAATAAAGATAATTTACCTAAATCAACAAATAATCGTAAGATATAACAAACAGTGATCTGTGCCAGAATAATTTTTACTGACTCTAATTCAAATTAAACACAGTGTAGTATGTGGGTAGCAACCCTTCTACTTTGAACACTGAGACAGGCTGCCAGAGGACCACATGTAACAGAGTTAATTGAAGGGGAGAGATGATTTAGTCATTTGTGTCTAGAAACTTTCTGTACTTTACAGAGAGCAAAACTACTACATCACTCCATGGCTGAGTCAGTAAGCTCTGTGGTCAGCAGTGTCTACAGAGGCTCCTTCACTCACAATATACAAAGGTGAAGTAGGAAGATGACTATGTGCATAAATTCAAAACTAGCTCTCGGTAGCCAGTCAGTACACCTTCAGATTCCATATTTAACCTATCTTCTGCAAAAATACAAAAGAGCCATGAGAAACAGAAGGGTTTAGAGTTTGACTGCTGTGAGTTGAAATGTTGGGGTTTTGCTGTTACTAAGTATAATTTCTCTCGGTGATTCAGATATTTATACAAAGCTTAACTTCCACCTTTAATAAAAAAGACAAGTAGTCATCTTATACATTTTATTTGAAAAAAATTGTATATAAAATATCTAACAAAAATCCTAATACACAATGTACAAACACTTAGGAAATGTAGTAAATGCATTTATTATCACATTGAAGACTTTTCATGGACCCTAGGCACTCAAACATTATTCAGCATTCCTTTCATAAAGCCTTTATATAATCAATTGGAATGAATTGTAAATTCAGGATTAAAGTTAAAATACTATCTTTTTATTTCCTTCTCTGGTAGGTAAACATTGCTGAATTACTAGAATTAGATCTGAATTTACAGACATCCCAATTTGTTTTTTTTTTTTAATATGAAAGAGGATGAGTGATTTCAGATACTAAGAAAGTAAACTAATGGAACTGTGACACTAAATTATTCAGTGATTCACTTAATCTACTTTTAAAAAAGAGATTTGAAATTAAATCATTAATAGGCCACAGTTTTTGTCTTTGGAAAAATCATAGCCCACCTGGAGAGCAAACAAATTGACTGAAAAAATATATACCTGTGTTTGTGCGTTTGTGTATGTGTGACAGAGAGAGAGAGAGAGAGAGAGAGAGAGAGAGAGAGAGAGAGAGAGAGAGAGAGAAAGAGAAAAGAAAAAGAAAACCCCAAGCAAAATAAAATAAACTTCTGAAAAGCATGCAATTTAAAATGTCTTGATAGTCTCATGCGATTATTTAGCTTTTGTATTGTTACAAGAAGAAACCATATCTGTTTTATTTTTTATTATAAAAATATCTGCCCTTTTCATGTCGAACTTCTTTTTCTCTTCTTATTTTGATCTGAGCAAGTTCAACTGATATATACAGGCTATTCATATACATTTCTGCTCTGCACCTTGGGGCATTTGCACCTCTGATATTTTTGGAAATTTAATTGTTTTTATCACCACAGAAGAGGAGAATGATATTAATTCACTTTAGCTCTGGGTTAGCCTGTGGCTGTGAAGCTCTCTACTGGGATATCAATGCATAACTACTTCCAGCAATTATTTAGTAAAGCAAAACTTTTTCATTGAAATCTATTGTTGTCTCAGTTTAAAAAAATACCAGAGGCCAATTCTTACATACCTACCTCAAAACATAATTGCTTCAGTTTACATATTGACTAAAATATAATTGTCTGAAATACATATTTTCCCAGAATATCTCTGTGAAATCTAAAGCAAGAATGTATTCCTAATGTCAAAACAGTGTCCCAAAAGTTCTTATATATAAACATTACTGTTTTAGGAACTCACATATGTGCTAAAATTTGTAGTATCAGTAATAAAGTTTTCTGGTTAGCTGTACAATCATTCAACTTTTGCTATGTATTTTATGCAAACATGTTGAAAGAAACAAATATGCTTCAAAGAAAGTAGTGTGCCACTTAACAAGTTTTTGGTAGAAAGAAATAACAATGAAAGAGGGGAATGAGGTAGAAAAGAACCCATATTCAAATATACAAACAGGCTCCAGGGTTCAGATGTGGGACTATTTGAACATGGTAACAGGGGAAAGTTTATAAGAGTTCATTAAAAATATAGTTTTCATCTAAGACGTTTTCTCCTTCCCTTCATCATCAGACCCACAAGAGTTAGGAACAATAATTGTTTCCATTTTATGCATCAAGCAGCTAAAGACTGAAGATGGTTAATTTGCTTGAGGGCATATAGCTGGTCAATAGCAAGGACAGGCTTGATTCAGGTGTTCCATGCTCAAACATTCACCGTAAGGCTTATGAAATTCAGTAACATCCAAATATTGAAGAAAGTGAAGATTCAAATTATTCATTTAAAGTCAAATGCTTAACAGGTTTCTCATTAAGACAAATTGAGACAAAAAATTAAGTAATTTTAAAACTATACCATAGGCATTAACATATATCCAGTTAGTTTACAAACACTTGGTACCACAAGTGAGTCATGATTTAGCAAATTGAACTATACTTGGAAGTCACATGTTTAGCACTAAAAATAAGTCCCATTATAAAGTGACCTTTGGGACTCGAGGCAGATAGAACAGAACGGAAGTGATTTTTCAGTAAAATGATATTTTTTAAATACCTGCATGGAAGGCTAATTATATGAACCTTGCAAGGCTGCAACTCCTGCTCAGTGTAATTCAGCTGGCTGGTCTCTGGACTATTCCTTAATAGATGTGGATTTTATTATTCTTAAGCTTCTGTCTTATTGTTGATCAATTCATTTCCAAGACATGACAGTCTTAATAATAAAATGATACTCTAGTAACCCAATAAACTTTCTGACTTTACTGCAAAATAAAAATGCCATGGTAAATTTAGATTACAGGATTCCAAGATTCATCAAAACATGTTAGAATGAAATTCTGCTCACTAAAAGACATTTTTATGTAAGAAATATAAATTAGCTTGAGGTATATGTTTTATAAATTAATAACTCTTGTATCACAGTCTGCTTGATCAAGTATGATAAAAATACTCATTATAATCCCTATTAGACAGGAATACAAATAACTTTTTAAAAATAGTATAGTAACACCTACATGATGCTAACAATTTTTAGAAACAAAATTGCTCGTAAAAGTCTGAACTACAAACAGTTCCTTGATCAGAAAAATACTTTAACTTTAATGAAAAGTGATTATATTACTGGGGAAAAAAGTGAGAAAGGACCATATAAAATGGCAAAACAAATATATAAAATGAAAAGTAAATGCCTACCTCTCTATCCCTTGCAAAACATTTTGTAGGTCTTTTTGTATGTTCATATGTTCTATATGTTTTTAGGTTACCTAAGCCATTTGTAGAGAATAATTTGCTGAGAGCCTGTCCACACATTCCCTGTCTTGATGTAAAGTATGACGTTTGAAGTGTAGAAGTTTGCTGGTAAACATTTCTTAATCAAAGTAATGGTATGTTTTCTCTCAAACACAGGACTTTGGTTTTATTCAGGAGCAAAAATATGTAAATTTTGTCCCAACAGATAGTTACATCATAGGATCATAAAATTTTAGAACTGAAAAGAAGTTTATGAGTTTCTTTCTTGGTGTTTAAGATAATTTTAGGTTTTAAGAGGAAAGTCTACACGGAAAGAATCTAACTGTAGTTCTCAAATTGTCATGCTTTCTTTTCAGTTATATGGATTTTTCCCAAACTTTAAAATTCTAAGTTTCCTTCTTTATATTGGGGTAACACAATTTGGCCTGCTTACTTGCTGCCTTTCAGACTAGCCTGTATCCACTTCTTGTAGAATAATTGTTTATTTTAAAAAGACTCTCTCTGTTCCTCCATTTTGTGCTAGCAATCTAAATTTAGTGCCTTCATTTGTAGGAAAATTATAGATCCTTAGTAAGAGAATGTTGGGGACCAGGTTATTTGATAAATTATGGGGTGGAGGTGACTACATTACTTAAACTCTATAGGAGATCGCAGTGATCTTGTTTCAGGAACAGGGAGATACAGGCAAGGCTGCACGCCTCCTGGCTATGGCTAGAATATTAATAATCTAGCACTCCTGAGGCAAACAGTGGCTGCTGAGGACCTTTGTCAAAATACAAGCACTGGGTTTAGAGAAAATCTGTTTCCTCATTAACTTAATCCTTCTCTACCCACTTCCATGGTTGCTACCTCTCTCCCTGAGCTTCTTCCTGGCCAATAAAAGCCAATCGACTGCAGAGGTAGCCTAGCCAGTCCACCTTATACCCTGAAATTTGACTGACTGTCTTTATTCCCGGTCTTTACCCCTACAGGTATCTGAAGGTCTGATCAGCCATGAGTGAGAGAAATTTACAGATTTCAGTCAAAAAAAGGTAGCAACTAATTTTCCAAAGCTGTGAAATTGAAGACATTGGACAACAAGAAGATAAAGAAATACTGTTTCCTTTTAATAAATTGATTATAATTAAAGAAATATTCAATTATGGCACTGAAAGACCTACAACAATTATATCAACCTTTCCTGTCTGCTACTATACCAGTAGTTTCATTTTTAAAGAATTGTTTGTTTGTTTTGTCTTTTTGAGACAAGGCCTCACTGTGCAGTTCAAGCTGCCCTTAAGTTCACTTGGTAGCCCAGGTTGGTCTTGAACTCACAGTGATCCTCCTGCCTCAGCCTCCCAAGTGCTGGAATTACAGGCATTCACCACAAATAGCTTTGTCTGCAGAATTTTATACTTTTACAGTTCAGACACACTTGAGACAGATCCTATTTGCAAATACATTGTCATTTAATTCTGAACTTGTACAAGATTATTAAATATCAATGGACACCAAGCCTGACACTTGGTGTTAAATATAAAACCCCTATTTAGGGGGTAAGGAATAGGAAATCATTAGAGGAAATGAAAGCATAAGAGAAATAAAATATATTTAAAACAACTAAACTTAACTGTTTCTCTTCGTGTCTCACAACTCTTTTGTAAAAATTTATGGAACTTCTTTGTATTGCTGTAATAGTGTGTTTGCCATTCCCCATTAGCCCTCCTCTGAGAGGGAGGGAACTATTTATTTATTTAATTATTATTTTTTTTTTTTTTGGATACCAGGGATCGCTGTGGGTATTATTTAAATATTTTTTTCTTCTGCTTCGATCTATTGCTTTGTGTGAACAAATAATTATTTCATGTTTGTTTATTGGTTTTACTTTGAGCCTTTACTTTGAGCATTTGTTAAGTAGCCTCTTTGGTCATATTTAGAAATTTTTTAAAAAGCAAGCAATAGTCCGTACATGTGTGCTAATTAATTGGAGAGTTACTAATATTTGAAAGCAACCTAGTTATAATGTGTAGCATCATCCATTTTGATAGTTTTTGATGTTCAGGTGTAATTTCTTTAAAGGCAATTAAATCTGGAAATTTTTGTGCTACAATTTTGACCCATGAAGCTCCATACTTCATGAGCAACCTCTTTCAAACCACTAATTTCTGGTTTTATTTAATATGTCCAAATCAGATTTAACAGAACTCAGACCCATTCCAGCACATCAGGCACAAAAAAAGGACACTTTGATCTTTTCGGCACTTTTAAGAAACATCTGCATCTTTGTAAAGACCTAGCAGTATGAGCCAAAAATGTAAGAATGGACATGGCCACGTGCAAGATGATAGAATGAATTGTTTAGGGAAACCATTCTCCTGTTAAAATCCAGAGACCAGAAAGCAGGATGGCAGCACTTGAAGTTTATACACACAGAAAATATCTTTGAGTTGGAATTCAGAGATGACTCGTTTCTGCATCCAATTAAGTAGGACAGACAGAAAGGTAAATTAATTTAAGGTTATTCCAATATTCACTTCACAAATAAAAGAAGTTAGACTCCAAAAATTTCATATTTGTATTTTCCCTTTTCTATTTTTAATCTAAAGCTTAGATCTTTCTTTGCCTAAAACCTTCTGTGATGTTTTAATCAGTCTGATAAAAAGAATATCCTGTGCAAATATGCAACATATATCTTTACGCGTGTAAAGAAAATGACCAAATATTGTATTTTACCCACATACAAGACTTCAAGCTCACCAAATGCCTAGTAATCCTCTGCACCTTTCTCAACTTCTGCTGCTTAGCTGAACTGAGTTGAACTTTTTTGTTGTTCTAAATGAGTTCTGAAGTGTGCCAAGTAAAATAATATTCAAACACTTTTCCTTTTGAGCAGGGTTGCGAAGGACATGATGACAACTCTGAGACTAGGTCCAATATACTAGATGGGAGGCAGGCGGTAAGGACCAGGTTGATTACTTGGGAAGGACTGATCCTCACCTTCCATCTGTTCTGCTGCTTGGAGGTTTATTTTCCCCAGCAGGTGGAAACGGACCACTGAATGAAAGAAAAAGCAAAGTGGCAGATAACAGACAACACAAGTTTTCAATCTTAGCCTTCGCCAGGTTTCTAGCACATGTTGTAGATTGAGTGTTCTGTGAAGCCCAAAAAGCATGAACTGAACAGAAGGTTGAGCCAAAACTCCCAATGGCTTATTGAAAACATTTTCAGACTTTGGAAATATTTCAGAATAGGAATTCCTATCATTTCTGGAAAATCCAGGCGAACCAATATGTTATGAGAATCCAGTGTTTTTCCTTGCCTCTTCTTGCTGGAAAGACAAAATTGCCAGTTTAGCCACCCCATGTTTAATAATAAATCACTTCTAGAATTTAAGCAACATGAGGAGAAAGGCCTTATTGAATATCCCATAGTATGTTAAATACTCTACTACGCATACATATTTATATACTTAGTGTAACATGGACCAACAAGCAAAATATCTAGATTCTGACTTACATTCTGTTCCTGATTACATTCCGAAAAAGTATATAACTTAGATTTTTTCACTTGAGTCTTTTCCTCCTCATTTGTTTACAATGCAGGGAAGATTACAAAATGATTTCTGAGGCTTTTCCAAATTTTAAATTTTGTCACTCCACTTTATTTTTATCCAATTTACTAAAGAATATTTCATTCAGTGATCCGCTTCCACATGCTGGGGAAAATAAACCTCCAAGCAGCAGAACAGATGGAAGGTGAAGATCAGTCCTTCCCAAGCTATATATATTTAAATGTACAATTAAATAAATGTCAATATATGCGCACACCAATGAAACCTTCAACACAATTAAAAAACAGAACATTTATTCATCCCTCAAAGACCCCAATGTCATTTTCTGATCACTTCTTTCTTCCAATATAGACAACTCTGATTTGTCCTGTCCTCATAAACAAATTTATATATACATATGATTTTTTGTCTGCCCTTATTCACATAGAATATTTGACTTATTAGATGTGTCCATGTGATTGCACAGACTAGCAGTTTCTTTCACCTTAGTGATAATGATTAATTTTTAACCCATAATGACCACTAGTGTTATTTCCAGTTTGGATCTGTTTTGAATAAATATGTTATGTACATGCTTGCACAAATCTTTTTTGCAGATATATATTTTCATGTCTCTTGATTGAATACTTAAGAGTGTAGTTCAGAGTATATTTGTATATATTTTAATTATCTTCCAAGGTGACTACCTGCTGTAGTCAGGGATTATAAGGAGAACAATTACCTACAGGATATAGAATTTATAATATTATTTTATGTTAGTCATCTAAAGTTAAATATAAGAAAGTGTAAGAAATCTGTCCACAACATTTAAGTCCTAGAAAATACAGCTAAGGGCCTGAATCCCATAACAATGTCCTTCATGAGTCCTGATGAAGACCTCAAGCCAATGACCATGCCTTCCATGAGTCCAACTGGAGGACTAGAGCCCACAATAACTCAGGAAAGTCTGTTTTACAGGTATGCACTGGGAAGGCCCAAAGGTCAGTGGTAGAAGCTAGAAAGTCTCTGGTAACAGTATGAGGGATCTGTGCCAGCAGGGTGAAGCTGAGAAGTGATGCTCAAAATAAGGACCAGGGCTCCCCAAAAAGTATGACAGCCATCCTCAGCAACAATGAGATCTCAAGCTTCTCCGATGATGAAAACAGTAAAGTACATATCAGGAAGCCAGCACGACAAACTTCTCCAGGAGATTAAACAGCACACATCTCCAGAGCCAGGAAGTGATGCTCAAAGTAAGGACCAAAGTGAATTGCAACAATTCTCAACAACAAGGTCCTGAGCTCTTCCAGTGAAAATGGCAGAATTCGTATCAGGGAAGCCAGCATGAAAAGCTTCTCCAGGAGAACCAATGGCTCCAAACAACATTTAGGAGAACCTACAACAACTTGGTCTTTCTCTCCACATTTCCTTTTATGCTAGAAACTCTCCTAAGGTGGGCCATCTACACTCAGCACTACGCTGATTTAATTCTGCTGGTGTTCAATTGACTGCTTTTTAATCCATAGCACTACCTAATTTTACAGTTTTATCTTTGATGTGCGAGAATTCTTCCTCAATTTCACCAATAGTTGTTATCATTAATCTTTTAAATTTCCTCTATTCTAATGTGTATGGCTTTGTTTCATTTCTATCTGCATTTTCCTGATGGTTCTTGAATATCTTAGGTACTCTTAGCTATTCTTTACCTTTTTTGAGAAGGGTCAGTGAAAATTGTTCCATTGCTTCTATAATGTTATATTATTATACATTACTTATATATTATTCTGAAACAAGTTCTTTGGCTAATATATATATTGCAAATATCTATTGCAGTTTTTAACATGTTTTATCTTAAGCTTAAAGACAAGAATTTAATAACGTCAAATTTAATACAGACTTTGTGTAATATATACTTTTTCATCTAGTTTAAGAAATCTTTGCTTACTGTAGTAAAATCAACATGGTACTGGAATAAAAACAGAGCAAAGATCAATAGAAAAGAAGATACAACCACAACTACAAACACACTCAACCACCTTACCTTTGATAAAGGGGCCAAACAGGTTCACTGAAAGACCAACAATCTCTTTAATAAATGGTGTTGGAGAAACTGGCTCTCCATATGCCGAATACTAAAGCTAGACCCATACCCATCACCATGTACTAAGTTAAAATCTAAATGGATCAAAGATCTGAATATTAAAACAGAAACACTAAATCTATTGGAAGACAAATAGAGTAAAAAGCTTGAAGACATAGGTGTAGGTAGAGAATTCATGAACAGGACTCAAAGCTCATGGGAAATACTTCCCAGAATCAATAAATGGGATCACCTTTTATTAAAAAAGTTTCTGCATGTCAAAAGAAATCTCCAGCATAGTGAAAAGAAAACTCACAAACTGGGAAAAAATCATAGTGAACTCACCCTCAGACAAAGGACTTCTGTCTAAAACATATAAGGAATTAAAAAAAATCAGACCCCAAAATTTAAGAATCCAATCCAAAAATGGGCATCTGAGATGAATATGCACTTCTCAGATGAAGAAATACAAATGGTAAATAAATACATGAAAAAATGTTCATCATCATTGGTCATTAGAGAAATGCAAATTAAAATCACACTGAGATTCCATCTCACTCCTGAAAGAATGGCCAGGATCAAGAAAACCACCAACAACAAATGCTGGAGAGGCTGTGGGGAAAAAGGACCTCTCCTGCACTGTTGGTGGGAGTGTAGACTGGTGCAGCCATTGTGGAGGTCAGTCTGGAGACTTTCAAAAAGCTGGGATTGGAAGTCCCATTTGTTCTAGCTATTCCACCACTAGGAATATTCCCAGAAGAACAGAAAGCATCATACCACAGTGATACATGTGCACCCATGTTTTTAGCAGCACAGTTTGTAATAGCCAGATCTGGAAACAACCTAAGTGTCCATCAACTGAAGAATGGATTTAAAAATTGTAGTATTTTTATACAATGGAGTACTACTCAGCTATATAGAAGGATCACATTGAGATAATTATAAATAAATGGGCGCAGCTTGAGACCATACTCATAAGTGAAATAAATCAAACTCACATGTGTGAATACTGAATAGTTTCCCTAGTGTAAGAAATGATACAAATACATAAAAGTATCTGATGATAATGATTCCTCACTATATGGCTTTGAACATTTATAAAGTTTTCACTCATTAATTGGAACGTTTTTTTTCTGGGCTGTTTGATGTTTTTGTCTGTGATGATATGAACAGCTATTTTGAAGAAAATAAGACATCATAATAGCTAGTCCTGAATTAATATCATCTTGTTTTGAAGTCCCATCAAACTGTTGTTCTTCTGTCTCCATTGCTTTTATCATGTTGTATCTTATTGGATCTTATTACATGTAATGGTATAAACAAAAATTTTTATAGGCAAAGAGATAATATAGAAACCATTGTTCATTTTCTGTTAGCTGGTTCTAAATATCCTGTAATACTTTCATCCTCTTGAATGGTTTCACATTGTCCTCATATGTTTGATGCTATAGTATATGAAGTTATACTCAAATATTTCAAGGAAAGAGGCACTATGGAAACTACTATTATGTTGTGTTATCTTGTGGTGAAACACTGTGTTGCTTAAATTGTTCTGTTCTGACCTGTATTGTTATGTTGTTATATCCTCTTTTATCTCTATCTTCTCCGTTTTTAAAAAAAAAAAAAATTATTTTTTTAATTAAGGGAAAAAGTTTTTAAAAATTAGCAGGATATATTATAGTAACATTTTGATTTCTTATTAACTCAATTTGAAGCCCTGCATTGCTCTCACAATCTTGTTTTGACTGATTTTACTCTATTCTGTTCTGTTTGATAGTGTCAAGTTTGAGGGTATAGGCAACTCCTCTGAAGGCAATAAGATTCACTATGATGCCCATTCTGGTTTGACTATTATCTTCTTTTGAAGTTCAGTAATGTCTCCAATGTTTAGGTTTTATTGGTTTTGTTCTGTACTGTTTTGTTCAATTTTATTATACCTGATGACAGGATAAGCAAGAGACATTATGGTATCCATTGTTGATTACCTTGTATTCTGTTTATACATCATGTACTGTGTCCATCCTTTGTTTTGACTGACTGCTTTGTTTTGTCACATTTGGTTTTATTCTCTTCCAAAAAATAGTAATAAGAAATGTGGGAGTAATAAAATTCAAAATGTGTAAATGTTATTGTAAAAAAGAGAGGAAAAGAAAGTGCTCTAATGGACACAATTGCAAGTGTGTTTAGGTGTGTAAGATAGATGATCATATTACTAAGATTTTGTTGGGTCTTTGAACACAACTGTTTGCAGTCTCACTGTTTGAATGCCCACTTTGTATGCTTAATTTTGTAACTTGAGCAAGTATTACTAAGATGACAATATGTAATCTATTAACTAGTGATTTCTTACTGTTTATTTTTGAAATTCTGTATTATTTGTACTCTTTTACTGTTTTGTTTTGTTTTCCTTTAAATAAAATTTAAAAAAAGAAATCTTTGCTTACCCCTAATTTGCAAATATTCTATCACTTGTTTTTTTTACTTAAATGTATTTTATTACTTAACATTTATTTTGAGATAACTTTAGACATGCAGGAAAGTTGCCAAAATAACAAAATTTTCTAAAGATTCTTCACAAACTTACCTAAATTTCACCATCTTTGTAATTGTATTACAGTTATTAAAAGTACGACAGTAACACTGGTTAAGATGCTATTAAATAAACTAGAGTCTATTTAGATTTTAACAGCTCTTACATTCATGATACTTCTTGGTCCAAAAACTCAGTGTCGCACTCCTTTGCCACATATCCTTTGTGGAAATACATAGAGATCACATCAATTCAATTAATCAAAGAACGTAAAACTTGCTTAAGAAAATGAGTTTACCTCCGTGATAGGCATGGCAGAGAATTAAAGACAGGCAGGAGAGTGAGGAAGTTTTAATGATGTGATCTGGTTGGAAGCTATTGGTATTAGAAAGCTCTGGGTGGATATATTAGAAATGGAGCATCCTATGTGATTAGTTAGTACATGGTTTTTCTTTTCCAAGTGGAGCTGTACTCTAGATGAGGGATAAGTTGGAGAAGTTGACAGTTGTTAATAAAATCCTGTTTTGGGGGATCAGTTGTTCGAGGGGTTATTGTTCAGCTTTGTAGACTGATGCCTGTCAATAGTAGGTTGATTATCTGGACTGGTTATCGCAGTTAGTGGGCTGATTTCCTGGAATAATGACTGGAGAAGGTTGATCAAAATCCTATTTGTAAACATGGTATGACAATGATCTGAACCTTTTCTTCTTTGTTTCCTTCAATAAAGACAGCATAATAGCCCTCTTTATACTTTGTAATCTTGATAATTTTGAAGACAGTTTAATAATTCTATAGAATGTACCAACCTAATGTTATGTCATGATTAAATTTAAGTTACTACATACATTACTAGAATAGCATAAATAATAATCCCTGCTCAGTGTAATATATCAAATAATGATGATACTGATTTGTTTCACTGCTTGTGATAATGACTATGACCATTTGGTTAAAGTGGTACTTGGAGTTTTCAAAGAAAAGCTGCTATTTTTCTTTACATAATGGCGATCTTGGGAAATTCTTTGAGATCATGCTAATGTACAATTTTATCCCAAACTTTTACTCTCTAACTTTAGTATTTATCAGTGGCTTTATTTTGAAAAACAAAACAAAACAAAACCTTATTTTCTAATACAAATTTTCTACTTCCTTCATATTTTTGTTAATTACAATTGTTAAAGAATTTTTCTCCCCATATAGTAAATCATATTTGTTTAAATTTATGAATCATTCTATTCTATCAATTATATAATAATATATCGTTACCGCTATAGTTTCCTGATTGTTATGGACTTGGATATTGGAAACTCTTCAAGAGTATTTCCTAGGACTTTTTAAAATATTCCTGTTATTTTTTTAGCACTCATTAGTTTCTGTTGCCAAATCCTTCTGTTTTACCCATGGAATCAATCCTTTTATTCTTTTATTGAAAAACAATATTTAGTACCTTAATGAGTGCTAAACATGTCACTTACAGTCCTGTAAGTATATATGTGTAATTATACTTTTAATCTCTATTAGTTCATCAGAAAACAGTTTGTGCTTTCATTGATCATTTTTTCATGTCTATATATTGTGATGTGAGCAAATGCTTTGAAGATAACAATAAAAAATATGCTAACTACAGTTAACCTGTTATTCCTCTGTGAAATTCTTTATTATGTTTTTATTTTTCATTTTAAAATAAAAATACGTGCAATACCACATAAACTTACATTGTATTGAATGTAGCTGTCTATGTCCATACTGAGAATTCTGATTCTAGTGTAAAACTCTGGTGGCCATTTGAGCGGTCCCTTTTCCTTATTTGTAACTTCTCTGAGAGTAGTGCATCTGATTTCCACTACATATATTTATTTATTTGTTGTATACACATGTTACGTATGATTTACTCTATATGCTTATGTGAAACAAATTTACAGCTTTGATTACATTATTTGCATACATATATTTTCTTTAATCATAAAACATAGAATCCAAATTCTGGTTTCAAAGTTTTGACTCTGGTTGATTTTCCTGGCCCGTTCCTGTCACTATGACTGTGCTCTTCTTTTGTGATATCATTATACTCATTTGCTAGTGTTTGTATTTGATGTTGAGACTTCTCCACATCTTGACTTTTAATTTTAATATTAATATTTGAAATTTATATACAGCAAATTCAATGTGTAGAATATATCTTATACACTTTTAAAGGCAGATGGTTTTGTTTCACCTCACCACAGTGATGATTACAAACTGATCACTTACTGAAACAGAAAAAGAAAATCTCTTACCCTTTTGATTATTGTTTTCTTGCTTCTTTAGTAATCTATTTGTTACTTTGGATAATTAAAAACAGATATTATACTTAGTAATTATATACAGTATATTGTTTTTCCTATTTTTATCTTCTTTTTGAATTTTTGCATTCTATTCTTGATATTTTGTACTGTAACACCGAATTTGATGACTTATTAAGAGTCTCTTTTTCTTTGGTTTTTCCCTTTCTTGGGTCAAAGCACTTTTTGCTTTGTTTTTATTCTCTATTTTCACCAAACTTCTTAAAGTTGTATTCAACTATTGTTACTGATATATTTATTTCTGTAACTAAGTTAGTTAAACCAAAGCTTTTTTCACTGTCAGTAGCTCATACCTCAGATATTATTTAAGTCTTTTTTTCTTAACTTACTCTGATTTTTTTCCGTGTATTTTTGGTTCTGTGGTCTGTCAGAGATGCAGGATGAGTCAACACAAAATTTACAGCTCCCCTCCTCTAAGTTTCTCCTTTTTAGAATTTCTTTCTCACTTTACAGAGTCTGTAGGAGTCCCAGGTTCTGTCTTGAGGTTCACTAGAACAGGATAGTCATGTCTATCAGAATTGTAGCTGACTTTCATAACGTTGTATGTATGATTCAACTATCCCATGCTATAAAAATGGGCTGTGTAACATAAGACAGTCTGTTCCTCCAAATTCCAAGTCTCTTCCAAAATATGTCTCTTTTTATCCACTGTAGTACACAGAGAAAACAAAATCAAAAATTTGTAGAGATTTTTCTCCAAATTTTGTGAAGTGGTTAAAAAATTTGTAAAATGTTCAATCCATTATTTGCTGCCATACTATAAGCAAAATTTCATCAACTTCTTTAAATTCATATTCCAATAACTTTATATATATTTGAGTAGCTAAACATTTGTACATTGCACAAAACAAAACAAAGCAGTGTAAGGGTATAAGTAATACAGAACTACAAAAAAAAAAAAACAGTAAGAAATCACCAGTTAATAGATTACACATTATCCTCTTAGAGACAGTTGCTCAAGTCACAGTATCATTTAAGAAAACTGTAAACCCAGTGATTAGTAAGATAGTTTAGGATCACCCGTAAAGTATAACATGTTTGTGTTTAATACAGAGAATTGTCAGGTTTCAGAGAAAAATTAAAATTAATGAAACTAAGAATAAGGAAATCCAAACACATTTTATATCTTAGAATTTGCTAAATTAGTTGAATTTCAAATATTCTATAACTTGTGAGTGACTGATTAACCATTTACCCATATACCCCAAGTGTCATTAGGGCAGTGGGTTTGTTTGTGCACTATCCTGAACATTGCTCTTGTGATGTCATTTTTAAAGAGTTAATTCTTGATGAGTTGAATAAATTTGATGAAATTGTCATTTTCACATTTCCCAATATCTTACATAAATTAATGAAAAATATGCAATTTTTGGTTATCTTGTATTTAAGTAATTAGACTGGTAAGTGGTTAAGAATGTCATTCAGTTTCTACAAACAAGTAAAATATGCATAAATGAGTAAAATATTAAGGCAGATGTCAGATCTGGAAAAAAGTCTCTAGTAATATTAGGTATATTACTGTATTTCCATCAATTTAGAAGCAATTAAATAGAGACTAGACTTAGAGAAGCTATGGAAATATGTAAGCATCTAATAAATAATTGAAGTAGATGACTGCAAGTGATCAAAATGAGAGTGACCATGATTTGACATTTAAATTATCATCAAGTTATATCTAAAAGTTCCTTGTTGCATCCTGACTGTCGTTGTCTTCTGATATTTGGTTCTCATAACAGTTTTATGCTGGCTTGGAAGCATGTTATGGTTCTTATAAATCATTCCTCTATTTGATTTGCTTTATTCTGCTGTTTTCAGCAACTGCACTTATATCTGCTGTATTTCACATACATATCTGGATCCACGTTTTAGAGATCTGCTGCTATCTCAGCATACATTTACTAATGTACACTTGAGCATACACAACCATACACACATTTGAATGATACCACCTCGTTATAAGCACCAATTTTGAACATCTGTGGGGCCAATTTGGATGATAGTCATTCTATCAAAGGGGGTAGATGATTTTGCTCTTCTATCCTAATGACATAACACAGCATGTTGAATAAGTAGGTTGTACTAGCTAATGTAATTTCCCACTTATTTATGCACAGTTGTCATTATTACTATGCACCTATATACTTGATACCTTTTTGCTTTATGCATACAGCATGATTTTATTAAATCAAATGCTCTAAGATATTGAGTATGCCTACATTTTCCAAATAAAATACAATTCTAAGTCATCAAATTTGTTTTTATTTTAAAGAAGGAAATTCTGACATTCAGAGCAGAAAAGTAATTTTTCCTAATGGCTCACGGTATGTCAGTGATAAAGCTGGCAATAAAACTCTAGTTCTCTAAATTTCCAATTCAATGTGCAGTTGAAATTGCATTCTTCACTCAGTGAAAGCTAAATGAGAAAATGAAAGTCACACACTGATTTCACAGAGTACGCTGAACTGGACTAATGTCACCCATTTTTTTCCTAAACCAAGGATACTTCAAGTACTATTTAGCAAATGACCTATGAAGGTTATTTTATGAAACAGTGCAATGTTTGAAAGACATTCATACTGTCATGCATACTGTGAAATATATTTTGCAAGTTTCCCTTCCCTTGATCATCAAATGAACACACTACTTCCTTAGCTCCTAAAAAGGTTATGAATTTTCTTATTGACACTGATAGTGACAGAGACAAATACTGTATTATGTAGTGATATAATTTTAAATCATTGCCTGCCATTGTCCAGGAAGCAACCAAAGTAAAAAAACAAAATGTAATTATTGTCATTACCTTCTATATGATCAGAATACTCTTATTTAAGGCACAATGGGTACTTACAGTTTGTAGTCTATATTCTAAACAGATATCTTACTTTTCAGTTTGTTTTTTGTTTTTTGTTTTTGTACCTGCAAGGATCTTGCACTTACCAGGCAGGCACTATGTCACTGAGCTATATATCTTGCCTTTTACTTTATATCACAATGAAAATAGATAATTTTATTATTTAGGATACTATTAACCACTTTAAAAGAATTTATCCAAATGGCTTTTTATGTTTACTGTATTTTAATAGATAATATTTATATAGAAAAATAAGTCATCCTATAAAATTTATATTAGATTATTGAATGAAATACCTTACTTTGTTACTTTTCTTGGCTAAAACTTTATAGAGATGGTTCCTATGTTCAAAGACTGTCATAGGAATAAATAAGAATAACAAGAGCACTTGCCTAGGGAATATGAGACCCTTGATCTTCCCACATTATGGTAAATAAGTAAATGAAAAAAGTCATTAAACAGACATTCATTCACAGGAGTCATAAAACTTTTTAAAAAAAGAATAAATACATCAAGTAAAACTCAGATATTATATTCTGTGAATGATCACAGAGAACATTAAAAATGTATGTATAACTTCATGTAAGAAAGCAAAAAGGGCCAGGCATGGTGGTACACACCTATAATCACAGTACTTGGGAGACTGAAATGGAGAATCCTTGCAAATTTGAGGCCAGCCTGGGCTATAAAGTGAGCTCAAAGCCAACTTAAACAGTTCAAAAAAATAAGGAAGCATGTATATTTATGCATAAAGGCTGTAATATATCATACTAGTTGTACACATTGGTTATCAGTTGTGAATGGTTATAGCAGTGAACTGAAGAACTTTTAAAAAATCATCTATTGCCAGATGCCTACCTTTCATAGTATGATTCAATATGTGAGTCTAAAGAAGAAACTCTCATTGATAAAACTTAAAACATAATCAATGAAACAAAATAAAACTATTTCAAAGATTTCAGTGGACATCTGATTGAGAACAAATACACAGAACAACATGATTAAATTTCAGTTCCAAATTATGAATATTTTATATTAGTTTCTATTTATAGAACAATATTTGTTAATGATATCTATTTAGCTCAAAATGAATAGCCAAACAGAAGAATCAGTAGAAAAATATCAAAACTTACATATCTTATTTGGAAAGCCACACAATAAACAATAAACAGTGAGATTACAAATATATTGGTAATATTTCATTTTATTTGTTTGTTTATTGTGATCCTAGGACTTTCATACTGAGCTTCATCCTCTATCTCCACCTCCTAGTTAGAGATAGGGCATTACTAAGTGGTAAATATTGCCCAGGCTGGCTTTTACCTTGATGTCTTATTGTCTCAGCTTCCTAGGCTGCTGGTATTATAGGCACCACTGTCTGACTTCATTCATTTTGTAATCTAAAGATTTTAACATTATGTTTGAAACATGCCATAAGCATTATATAAGTGGTGAGTCAATGAAGTATAGGAGAATGCCTTTGGTTGATAACAAAAGTGCCTCACAAATTTGGATAGGTAAGATTATAATTGCTATTCTGTACATAACAAACATGGAAAACTTTTCAGTAAAGAGCAACAAAAAGAAACACACTGAGAGGTACACTAACTTCTTTTGCCCTACCTAATACTGACCACAAAGCTGTTACATCAAGGATCAAATATGGACTCTACTAATGCAAATGTAAATATATATTTGTATCTTAATATTTGAAACTTCAGATATAAAATGTGATGTACCTATTTACCACTGCTTTCTCTTCATTTACCTATTTTCTTAAAGAGAGATAGAGAGACAGAGAGAGAGAGACAGACAGACAGACAGACAGAGGGAGAAGGAGAGGGGAGAGAGAGAGAGAGAGAGAGAGAGAGAGAGAGAGAGAGCGAGCGAGAGAGAGAAAGACAGAGAAAGAAAGTCAGAGAGACAGAGATCAATGATTTAAAATCATCAGACTTGTTCCCTGAGCCATGATTTGCAATTTCTCACAGTTCCTTTGGTTTATGGTAGTGGTCCATGATCAACCAAGCAATGGGAGAATCATAGGCATGAAGGGAAAAGGAGACCACAGTACTACTGAGGGAATAATCACCTCTGGCTGCCCTGCACAAAGCCATAATTCTGAAGGTAAAACCCACATATATAATAATATGCTGTATTAGCTGATAGAGTGCTGAGTACAAGATATGAGGGGCCAGATCACTTATTAATTACAGGCTTCCAGGCTTCCAAGAGGCAAAATATTCTGAAATTATAGGCCCACCAAAGTATTCCTCACCACATAATTTTTTCTCTTGTGGTGATTAGACTTAGATAAGACAATCAAGAGAGACCACTAAAGAGGTTATCAAAGCCTTGAGTGTGAGAAGTAAGAACCAGGGTTAACATATAAACAGAAGTTAAGGATTACTTCCATCTTTTGCATTGATTAAACAGTCTTTGTTGACTGATAGTAAAATCATTTAAGCGTAGAGAAACATTTCTAAGGAGTAATAGGTGAGTTCAGTGTACAAAAAGGTGATATGATTTACACTTACAGACATCTGGTTGCAATAAATTTCTTAAATAAAATACATTCTTAAAGTAAATCAATGAAGAAGAGTTTCAGGTTATTAGTTTCCCTAGATATTTCGATGGCACACACTCATTTCACATCAATATAAAAGATGGTGACAGCATCTTTTAACTTTCAGAGTTATGAAAGTTATCAAATATGGAATAAATTCATCCTCGTGGCAACATTGGTGATGCAATTTATTTTTTTCATTATCAATGCACAATTTAATGATTTATTTCCAGGATATAAAATAAAAATGTCAAATAACACGATTGTCAATAAAGCAGACATTTATAACTGGATAAAAGATAATATATGATTTAAACAATCATTTAAAAATTTATGGTTGTATATAGTAGAAATTAGTTCTAAGTTATTGAAAAATACAGTAAATTTTATTTTACATAATCCTTAAGTATTTTCTCTGCCAAATAAAAATCATTATATGTAAATCTTAGTAATTTACAATGAACTTCTAATATGTTCTAAATGTAATTACATTTTCTTGAGTTTTTCAAATGAGTTTTTCAAATTATTTTATATTCTTTAAGCAGAAAAACCTAAATAACATATTGTGCAGTTTCATTCATTTGATTTTTTCTCTTTTGGGCTATATAAGTTCATAAGTTTTTTTTTTTTAATTTATGTGTTTGAATTCTCAAAATTGTATATACTTACAGTGCAAAATATGATGGTGTTCACTGGTTTGGTACAACTCAGATGTTTTGATGCTATTTTGTTTCCGTTAATAGTGTAAATAGAATCTCTGATTTCAGGTTTTGAAAATTAAGTACCTTGTTCATTTTCTCTTGACACTTCACAAAAATCAAGAATCACCATTCCATCCTCTACTATATACCACAAAATTCCCAAATTTGTTGATTGAGCTTCAATTTCAACCATAGGAAGATCATTGGACTAGTTCATTGGTTTATGTCTATGGCCCCCAGGCCTCATGAGTTTGTATTGTTTGTGATGGTTCATTGTATAGTGCTTGGATTGATGGTGTCAGTGCTCCACCCACATAAGGGTGGAGCCAGGATGTGATGTAATGGCAGGAAGAAGGTGTGTCTTGCTCTTTGCTGGTTCCTGCTTGCTGTTTGCAGCTGCCATGAACTGTGGCCCAGCCATGCCTGCCTGCCTTGGAGCCAACTGAGTGTGGACTGAAACCTCCAAAAATGTAAGAAATAAACCTTTCCTTTCCCAACTTGGGCTTCAGGTATTTTGTTTCAGCAACGAGCATAAAGTAACTAAGACAGAATTTGGTACTGAGGAGTGGGGTCTTTTGCTGTGACTATACCTGGCCTTTTTTTTCAAGAGGCTTTGGAAATGGCTTGTGGGCGGAGTTTGGTAAGGTTTGGACATGTCCCCTGGATGCATAGAGCTGGAGCAGCTTAGGCTGTTCTGTAGAGGAGATTCTGGTCAGAGCTCAGGAGACCAGAAGGGTGATAGAAAGCCTCTTGGTAAAGACCAGGCTTGGGAGGTTTCTGCTCAGAAGAAGGACTGCATTAGTTGTTGGACTCCACATGATGTGTGTTATGGCTTGGCAGAAAGTTTGTCTGCATTTTGCTCCTGCCCAGAGACTCTGCCTGAGACTGAGACAAAGCACAATGGACTGATTAATCTTGAAAAGGAAATTAAAAAGCAATCAAACATTGAGGCTGTGGTATGGCTATTGTTGGGCGCTTTCAGCCAGCTTTATGTTTCAAATCAGGAGCAAAGAGCCCAGCAGGATAATGTACAATGCTGTGAGTTTTGCCTGAAGGAAAATTCCAGGAAGGATGTGGATTGTAAAGACAGAGTTGAGATTTTTGATTCCTGAGGAGAAACAGAGAGATAAGAAAGATGGCCCCAGGGCATCCCAGGAAGCAGGTCCCCACCCTGTGCAGACTCACAGCAAAGGAGAAAAAATTTGCTCAGAGGGAAAAGCTGCAGAGCGCCATGTTCCAGAATGGTGACAGCAACCACATGAGGTTCCAGAATGGTGGCAACATAGAGAAGCTTTTTCTCACAATCAGGTAAACAGAGCCCTGCAATCCAGGCAACTGACCCCTACAGCCAAGAGAGAGAAAATCCTGGCTCCTGCTTCAGCTAGCAGCAAATCTTGGCAGAAGCCACAAGTTGCTGATTTTAGGTGCGAGGAAAATACACGAATTCTGAGGGTAAGATGGCTTCCACCTCGATTGCAAAGGGCCTGGGAGGCCAAGCAGTGTGCCCCTGAGAGGGCAATTTGTGATGATGTAAATGTGAAGCCAAAGGTGTAGTGGAGACCCCAGAAGATTGGAAAAGCCAGGAACATGGATGATCCAAAGAAAGCTCCAAAAAGAGAGCAAAGAGGATTTAAGAGAAAAGCTGAGGACCTGAAATCCCTGGAAGTGCTGTGGGAGTGGAATCACCCAAGCCTTTTGAAGCTTGCAACCAGATTGTTTCAGATGCTGAGCATGGAAGTCTAGAACATAATGTTTGTCCTGCTGGATGTTGGACTTGGTTTGTTTCCAATACTTTATATTACCCTGTTTGTAACTTTTGAAATGGTAATGTTTATCTTGTGCCTTTGCATTTCAGAAATGTTTAACCTTTTTCATTTGTACAGGGGGTTACAGTTAACAGTTTGCCATAGATCTTGGAGGAGACTTGGGACTTGGACTATTCAGCAATGACCAAACTGTTAGGACTTTGGCAACTCTTGGAGGTGGACTAAATGTCTTTTGTATGAAGGAATGTACATGAGTCCTGGGGGCCAGGGGTGGAATGTCATGGTTTATGTCTGTGGCCCCCAGGCCTCATGAGTTTGCATTGTTTGTGATGGTTCATTGTATAGTGCTTGGATTCACAGTGTTAGTGCTCCACTCACATAGGGGTGGAGCCAGGATGTTATGTAATGGCAGGAAGAAGGTATGTCTTGCTCTTTGCTGGTTCCTGTTTGCTGTTTGTAGCCACCGTCAACTGTGGCCCAGCCATGCCTGCCTGCCTTGGAGCCAACTGAGTGTGGACTGAAACCGCCAAAAACTGTAAGAAATAAACCTTTCTTTTCCCAACTTGGGCTTCAGGTATTTTGTTTCATCAATGAGTAAAAAGTAACTAAGACAACCAGTATATCTGGACTTGATGATCAGGCTTTGTTTTTCTGTTTTGAAAGCCTCTAATGTGCTCTTTTTAAACTGTTCAATTTAGTTATCTTTCTGTACCTTACTGAAGATTAGTGCTTCCAGTTGTGTTTATTTTTAATCAGATTTTATTAGTACATTTTAGATATACACAGTGATCACATTCATCATAAAGCATCTGTGCCTGAACATCAAATAACTTGATTTTTTCTCATTTTTCTACCCTTCCTTCAACTTTTCCTCTTCTCCCCATTTACAGAAGTTTTTTTTTCCATTTTTTCCTACTTTTTAAATTTTTTCTTTGTTTCCTTTTCCTCTCTCAACTGTACTTCTGAAGCAGCAACCAACTGATCTTGTTCTGTTCTTTACTTCTGAAGGTCACTATATTTCCCTATCAGCAGAGTTGTCAGTATTTCCATTTTGCTTTGTTGCTTAAACAAAAATCCCTGTCTTCCGCATATTTTTCATCTCTGTTTCGTAGATTTTCAGTTTCTTTTACCTGAGTGACAAGCATCTGTTTTTCTTCTAATAATTTCATTCTATCAACTTTATATTTTTACCACATTCCTACAACTTATCCTGAAGTTTATTGAGCTATTTTGAGATATGTGTCTGTCATCCTCAAAATTTTTTACTTTGAATTTGATTCCCAGATCTTTGCCTTTTTCCTTCCATTTTTCCAATTCTATGGCTAAACATCCTGCTTCCTCTAATTTAGCCTCAAGCACCTGATCTTGTTCTAGTTTAGTTTGTTCTTGTTCCTTGAGTATCATTTGCATGTCTTTAATCATTTTCTCTTTAATTTTTAGATCTTTGCAGACTCTCTCACATTGCTGTATAGCTCTGAGCTTTCTGATTATTAACTAATTATTCAAGCAAAAGCATACAAGATGATTGAAACAATGAGCTTTTATTCATATTTAGAAGTAAGTAAGGAAAATATATTTCAACCCAAAAGCATGAAACAAATTATACACAATAAAATTCCATCTCCTATTATTCTATTTGGACAGGCACTTTTAGTGGACCAGAAAGTAAAGAAAAGTGATCACTGAAGTCTTAAACAATGACTTTCAACACAAATAGCAAAATAAATCAACTTTGTAGAATGCTTGATATAAACTTTATATTCATAATTATTGTGACTTGCATCTTGACTTTTCAAAGATAACTGTATATATTATATCCTCTGTATATAGATTGCTGTTTTATACATATAATTTGATTCAAAAAATAAATCAACAATATAAAACAAAAAAGTGATTGTTTTATAAATGTGTGTATTATGGAATGGTTAAATTTTATATATATCTATATAGATAGATAGATAGATAGATAGATAGATAGATAGATATAGATATAGATATAGATATAGATATAGATATAGATATAGATATATAGGTATATATATCCTTATATTTTTGTTTTGTAGTGAGAACTTCTGAGATCTATGCTCAGAGCAATTTTCAAGTACCTGACACATGATCATCAACTATAGTCACAATGTAGCCCAACAGATTTTTCTAATTTATTTCACTTTTCTAACTGAAATTCTTTAATGTATTATCCATGGTAAGAATTATTGAAACACTATTTCTGTTATTTCCTACTGGTTCATCAAAAATTTTAACCGTAGTTTAGATGTTCATCATAGAATATAAGCCTCTGTTATAAACTCACAGCAATGATGAAGCAATGACAGAAAATTAGGGCAAAGAGACTGAAAACTCATGATAGTCTCTAACGCAATAATCACACCTTCAGTGTCAAACACCAAACAGAATTTTTAGCTGGTTGATATTCCCTGTAATGATCACAGAAGGACACAAATGTATCAGTTTCCTGCTCAATGCATCTTCTTTGATCCCAGTGAATAGGAATATTCTGAATCCCAGTGAATAGGAATATTTTTTTGAACTAGTATTTCATCATTTCCTTTAAGTTTTTTTGAATCTTTGACTTATCACCAGCTCAAAAATTTAATCATTTATAGTAGTAATAATGTTCATAGAAGTAAAAACCTAGATTCTGAAAGCAAATTGACTGACTCAAAATATAATTCTGTTCCTTAGGTAAGTTGTTTGGTTTGGGGGGACATTATTAACTTTAAAATGTGGATAAGAATATTACCCATTTCACAGAGCTTTTTTTCTAGTGAAATAAGTTATTACCAGTTTCAACCCTTGCTGACATAGTGGATGATGTAGGTGTGTTTGTTACTATTATTATTATTATTTTACTCCTTAATTAACTTACATAAAGAAAGGAAAGCTGGGAAAGAGAAGTAAGTGGAATTTGTAAATCACAACCTATCTATTCTGTAAACACCTTCTCAACAAAAATACAATATAAATGTTGTAGTATAAGATAATATTACATTCAAAGTAGTGTTGACATTTTGTTTTATCATTTTAAATAATAATTCAGCTTACTTTAGCAAAAAGGAAATACATTTTCAAGATTCAATAAAATACTTTTTCTTTCCTTCTAGAAAAAAGTATTAGGCAATTATCTTTAAGAAGCATATCTAAAAGAACTGAAAAAGTGGTCCGTTGTCATTGTTACTGCTGCTAATGATATGAAGTCCAGTTTTAGTGGCTCACAAATAGGTGATAAAATGAGGCTGTGTGAATAAATCAAAGAAGAGGATTTTGCAATGCCTAGGAAAATTGGTAGGGCCTGAGGCTTTAGAGGCTTGAGTAGAAAAGGAAATAGCAGGATGAAAATAAGGAGTGTGGCTAACCTAACAGAATAGTCCTATGATGCTTTCCAGAAAGAAATGTGAACAAAAAAGAGAAGAAACACCATAAGGAAATTATTTCAACATCTCAGAGACACAATGAGAAAGTCTACGTCATGACTAACAAATCTGTACATAAATTCTGGATTTTTTGTGGTTGCCTCCAAGCATTAGTGTACAAAGCATGCATTTCTTTCTTTTTCTGTCAAATTAACCTGACTATCCTTGGAAGGAGAGTTCTCATAACAGCCTAGTATAGTAGCTATAGTATTTGAGAGGGTTTGAATAAGCGTACTCCAGTCGATTCAATTTACTAGATGTCCTTGGATTCTAACAGAAAGCTGAAGCATAATTGAATTCAGTTCCCAGGCAAATAAAAAGCAGCATTTTTTATTATACTCAATGACTTTGTGACATGAGATTTCTGACATAATTTTAGTCATCATAAAAGAAGATCCAAGGGCCATCATGTAGAGCTGAAAGGGACCACTAGTGCCATGCAAGGCAAAGAAAAAATTTACAGACCTTCTGGTTTTCATTTGCAGTGACAAGTTATATGCTTCATTTCCCTGAACTGTGGAGTTCTAGAAGTCAATAAAATATTTGTGGTTGTTCATTATACTGGTTCATGTTGACTTTTGCAATGAAAATATTCCTAACCAAAGCACATAGAACTTGATATCCATATACTGTGCTTATATCACTTGACCATCAAGTCTTCAGAAGTGCTTGCTGAGAACCACATGCCCTGCTAAAGTATGAAATATGCCACAAATTTCCATTCTAGCTTCTCTAACAACATTGGAAGAATGTCACTGAAGCCGAAGTTTGATTAGAGTAAGCTGAAGTAATGAATAACAGGATAGGAGAATTACAAAACACAGCTGAGAAAAGCTACCCTAATAAAACAAGCACATAGTAAATAGCTCTATATACTCATTCAAAGATAGTAACAAATAGTTCATGTGTTATTGTGCTAAAATAAAGACACAGAGGCAGCCTGTGTTGCAATACTCAAGGACAGATCTTAGACATGATCACATCATCTCTTCATCCTGATTTGTCGCAACAGGAAATTTTCCTTGTTTCTCAGAATGACAGAAAAAACTGAGGTCAGTAGCAACATTGCCATCTGCTTGAAGTCTACAAGTTCACAAAATACTTCCCGTAAAGAACTCATTCTTCTATGTTAAGAAATAAATTTGAAATTCATTATTTAATGTTAAAGATCTTTAAAATTGTGATGCTAAAATATGTCCAATATATGTCATAATTTCTTACAATAACTAATGAAATAAACCTCAATATGGTCAATGCAGTTTCCTTTCAATGATTTGGTATATTGACAACCATATGTTGAACCATCTCATGATTTCTACTGTGGCTTATAAAACCACAGTAGAAAACACATGTTGACTCTTCTGAAAGGTTTTAGAAGACTCTAAATATGATATAGATAACTGTAGAAAAGCAAACCAAACAAAATTTTAAAAAGATAAAACAAGCTTTATTGTCTGAGAGGATTCCCACTGCTATCTCTAGTAAGATCTTGTCCAAAAACAAAATGTATTAAATTGATTAAATTTAGCAATGAAGATTTATTAATTTATTAAATTTATTTATTTATATTCTGTAATAAATGTATTTATTTATAAATTTATTTACTTATAAATTTATTACAAACTACTGTGATAGAGAAAAATTAAAGTAAAATCTGCCAAAATAAATGATAGCTTGGATTTTTTTGATTTTCAGGTGAAGTCTTAGAAAAGTAATGGAAGGCATTAAAAACTTCATTGATCAGTTAGTAGTTTTCTTCCTTTTGTTTTCTTTTTGTTTTAATTAGGTTCCTGCTCCCATAGAAGCAGAGTTAAATATGCAATCTTTCTTAACAATTACATACAACAGTATTACTGCAGAACTGTCAAAAAAGTAATCTCGGTTAGAAAACTGTCAATAGTATAGTAGAAGAGTTACATTAGAAAAAAGGGACAGAGAAAAATATGTGTAGGTAAATATTTTTAAAAGCAAATCACCAAAAACAAACAAACAAAGGTATGAGGCCATAGTCACGGAAAAATAACAAAAGCCCTCTAAAATTTAGTCGAACTGAGGGGTTCCAAGCAAACCAAGATGAGTAAGTTGCCTACTTTATGTTGCCTATAACTGCACTACAAAATATGATGGGCTAAAATTTGGTTTATTCACATTTAGTAAAATCTCACATAAATCCATCACTTCATTAGTCTTTTCAGGTCTATCAAATTTGAAAATATATGTATTTCATAATTCAAGAATCATTTTTGTTTCTTGGAGGCAGTATTATAAAAGCACATATGTATGGACAGTTTTCGAACTGTGCTAGCATAAAAATCTATTATTTAGAGAAAAGCTTTAAATATTACAGAAAGAATTGTTCAAAAAATAAACTTCTGCTCTATGCTGCCTCTGCTGGGCAATGATAATTTTTCATCCTATAGAAGACTTTAATGTATAGTTATACATTTTATTTTCTCTTCACAAACCTTATTTTAGACACTGAGTAAAGTCAGAAATTTGAATTTTGCTTCTTTGGAAACCTTGAATTACAAGAGTATGGTTATATAATCAACTTTAATCATTTAAATTCTTTTGAAAAGTACATAGTCATTTAAATGTGACTTCAAATGGAGTCCTATTGAAAGTTCTTCTACTGTGATAAAATGCGTATCATAAATTCAGTTAAACTGAATCATTACATAATCAATAATTTACTATATTGTTTATTCCCTATATCTTTGGTCATAAGAAGGCCCTGGAGTAACAGAGTTAAGGATTTTAGACTCTAGAAACTCACGGAGAAAACCCATTACAAGGGACAAATACAAACAAACAATACCTTTCCAATGTCTGTGGCCAGCTCATTGTTTTCTTGGGCTAACTTAATGAATATGAAAAAGAGCATTGTTTTTTTGTATGTGTGTGTGTGTGTGTGTGTGTGTGAAAAACCAAATAATAAATTGTTGAAGTCGCAAGGTCAACTTTCAATATTTATCATATCAGAAGGCCATAATATCAGCAGTGGCTTAAGACTACATTAACTATTTTCAGAGGGTAAAAGAATGATTTGGAAATCCCAGAAAGAGTTTTTTCCCAATAATTATAAGAATCTCATTTCTACATACATTTTTTCTAGTGTGTGTGTTTATATGTCCATGTGTGTGTGACAGCTTTAAGAAACTATCCAGGAGAGCTCAGCAGGGCTATGGCCTGCCTACACCAACTTTCTGGAAGCCATGCTCCGCCACCTCCAGGGATTTGGGTCTGCCTGCCTGCTCCCTCAACTCTGGAGACTGGGTGGCCTGGGGTGAGTCAACCCTCACCATGCCAAGTCTCTGGAGGGAGTAAAGATCATTACTCACACTGGCCAGGGAAATTTGCGGCTTCCTGCCATACTGGACCTGCTCAGCAAGGCTTGAGCCTGCCTGCCCCACACCTAGTGACCCTCTCTCAATCCAGGGAACAGGGCAGTCAGAGTTTCAGAAGCTGAGAACATAGAAGAGGATTTGCACTAGGCCAAGAATAAGCCTTGGGATGACACTTGAAACACAGAAATACAGAAAAATGACAAAATGAAAGACCAAAATACAATCTCAAGCCTCCAGCCCCTCCCAAGAAACATTAGGAGCTATGTACATAGAAGAAAACATATACCATACACCTGAAAGACCTGAAATAAAAGCCACTGAAATAAAGAACCACCTCCAGGAAGCTTTAAAGGAATTCAAACTAGAAATAATCTCCCAGGTAAAAGAAGAAATGACAACAGAAATGAAAGAGATGCTGAACATATCTAAAGAAGACACAGTTAAAAAATTGGAGAACTAAACAAAAAGATAGAATCCCTGGACGAACAGTATAAGAAACAAACAGAATACACGCAGCAGATGCAATGAGAAATGCAGAAAATGAAAAATTTCATTGAAAGTTGTTAAAACCACCTCAATGAAAGTGAACATAAAATTTCAGACCTCGAATACAAGATTGCAGCTAGTGAACAGGAAAGGAAAAATCTTTTAAAAATAACAAGGAATCAGGGAATAACAATTCAACAGCTACAAGATAATGCAAAGAAAAACAACATAAGATTGATAGGGATATTGGAAAAGAAGAACACAACATAAAGGGTGTCATGAGGATATTTAGAGAAGTAATAGCTGAAAATTTCCCAAACATGAGAATGAAAGCTGACTTCAGGATCAGTAAAGCATATAGAACACCAAGTAACCATAACCAAAATAAAACTACAGCCAGACATATAATAATCACCATCCCAGAAATCCAACATAATAGAATATTAAAAGCTATCAGAGAGAAAAGACAGATCACCTATAAAGGAAAACCTAGCAGAATCACAGCAGACTTCTCAGCACAAACAATAGTCAAGAAGAGCATGGAGTGAAGTATTTCGGAGCTTAAAGAAAAATGATTTCCAACCTAGACTGGTGTACCCTGAAAAACTGTCCTTCAAACTTGATGGAGAAATAGAATACTTCCATGACAAACAACACCTGAAGAGCTTCATGATCATCAAGCCAACCCTGCAAAGAATACTGAAAGATGTTTTAGATACACTTAGGAATAAACCACTAACTAAAGCAGACAATTAAACAGAATGGAAAGATAAAGATGCAACATCACAAAGATAACATATCAACAAAAAACCAATATGTAACAGTTATAACCATTAATGTAAATGCTCTCAATGCACCAATTAAAAGAACAGACTGGCAGAATGGGTCAAGAACAACATCCAACCATATGATTTCTACAAGAAACCCATCTAACCCAACAGGATACTCACAGACTGAAAGTCAAAGGATGGAAAACAATATTTCATGCAACAGGAACACACAAAAAAAGCAGGGGTAGCTATTCATATGCAGACAATGTGAATTTCAAACAAAGAATGCTCAGGAGAGATTAAAGAAGATCATTACATACTTCTTAGGGCAAAACTTCAAGAGGAAGAGATAACAATTTTAAATATACATGCACCAAATTCCAGAGCACCCAGTTATATAAAACAAGTATTAATAGAAATGAAAAACCAAATTAGCAATAACACAATCATAACAGGAGTACTTTACACACCATTGACACCAAGGGACAGATCAACCAGACAGAAAATCAGCAAAGATAACAGAACTGAATCACACCTTGAACAAATGGACTTGATAGACATATACAGAGTGTTATATCCAACAACATCATAATACACATTCTTCTCAGCAGTACATGGGACATTCTCTAAGACCATACTAGACAACAGAACATATTTAAATAAACACAAAAGAGTTGAAATTATCTGATGCAGGTCATTGGACCACAGCGCTATGAAACTAGAAATTCAATATAAAAGATACTGCAAATTTTCCACAAACACATGGGAACTGAGTAACACAATCTTAAGTAATCAGTGGTTCACAGGTGAAAATAAGAAGAAATTAAACAATAACTACAAGCAAACGAAAATACTAATACAACTTAACAGAATCTATGGGCTGCAATAAAAGCTGTCCTCAGAGGAAAATTTATTGCACTGAGTTTCCACATCAGGAAAACAGAATAAATACAAATAAAAACCCTGATGCTACACCTCAAACATGTACAAAAAGAACAGCAAGTCAAGCCCAAAAAATAAAAGAAGAGAGGAAATTATAAAAATTGGAGCAGAAATTAAGGCAATAGAGACTAAGAAAACAATCCAAAGAATTAATGAATCAAAGAGTTGGCTCTTAGAATAAGTAAAATTTACAAGCCCCTGGCCAACCTTATTAAAAAGGGGAAGAAAAAGCTCAAATTCATGCAATAAGGAATCAAAAAGGTGAAATCACTACAGATTGTAGAAATACAGAAGATCATCAACACCTATTTTGAAAACCGCTGCTCTCATAGGTTTGATAATACAGAAGAGACTTGACACATTTATAGAAACATATGAAGTGCCAAAGTTAGGTCAAGAAGATGTAAAACTGCTGAATAACCCAATTTCTATTAATGAAATTGAAAACGTAATTAAGTCCTTTCCTACAAAGAAGAGCCCAGGCCCAGATGGATTCACTGTGCAATTCTACAACAAATACAAAGAAGTCTTAATGCCGACACTCCTCAAAATCTTCAATGAAATTGAAAGGGAAGTAATCCTTCCTGTCATTCCTGGAAGCAAACATTACTCTAGTACCAAAATCCAACTAAAAAAGAGAAATACAGGCCAACCTCCATAATGAACACAGATTCAAAAATGCTCAATAAAATATTGGCAAACAGGATGCAGCAAATCATCAAGAAGATTATACACCATGACCAAGTGGGATTCATCTCAGGCATGCAATGTTGGTTCACCATACGTAAATCAGTAAATATAATCCACCATATCAATAAAGCCAAAAGTAAGAATCATATGATCATTTCTATAGATGCAGAAAAAAACTTTTGATAAGGTTCAACATTTGTTCATGATAAGAGCCTTACAGGAAATTGGAAGAGATGGTCTTTATCTCAATATGATAAAGGCCATCTATGACAAATAATCAGCCAGTATCATACTAAATTGCAAAAACTGAAGGCTTTTACCTTAAAATCAGACACAAGACAAGGATGTCCCTTATCACCACCCCTCTTTAATATACTACTAGAAATGCTAGCCAGAGCAATTAGACAAGAAAGAGAAATAAAAGGGTTAAAGATAGGAAAAAAGAATTTAAATTAGCATTGTTTGCGGATGACATGATACTCTACATAGAAGACCCCAAAACTCCATTGAAATACTCCTAGATATAATAAATAAATTCAGCAATGTACCTGGATAAAAAATCAATACTCAAAAATTAAAAGCATTCCTATACATTAATAACAAAATAATATAGAAATAAGAGAAGGTACATTCTGCACATTAGCATCCAAAAAATGAAATATTTAAGAATTATTCTCATTAAAGGAGTGAAAGACCTATATAAGAAAAAAATTTAATACACTGAAAAAAGAAATTGAAGAGGATCTCTGAAAATGGAAAGACATTCCTTGCTCATGGATAAAAAGAATAGATATTGTGAAAATGGTCATTCTCCCAAAACTGTTATACAGATTCAATGCAATCCCAATGAATATACCATCAACATACCTCCTAGATCTAGAGAAATCACTCCTAAAATTCATCTAGAGTTAGAAGAGGCCTAAAATAGCAAAGACAATTCTAATCTGTAAAGGCCAGGCAGGAAGCATCACAATTACTGAGTTATACTACAAAGCAACTGTAATAAAATCAATATGTGGTACTGGAATAAAAACAGAGCTGAAGATCAAAGGAATAGATTAGTAGATACAACCATAACTACCAACACATTCAACCACCTTATCTTTGAAAAACAGGCTAGAAAGTTCACTGGAAGAATGACAGGCTCTTTAATAAATGATAGTAGAAAAAATGACTCCCATATGCTGAAAACTCAGACTAGACCCATGCCTATCACTATGTACTAAATTAAAATCTAAATGCATCAAAGATATGAATATTAAAACAGAAACACTAAATCTATTGGAAGATAAGTTGCATAAAAACCTTGAAGACATATGGGTAGGTAGAGAATTCGTGAACAGGAATCAAACTGCACGGAAAATGCTTCCCAGAATCAACAACTGGGATCATGTCTTATTAAAAAGTTTCTGCATATCAAAAGAAATCTGCAGCATAGTGAAAAGAAACTACACAATCTGGGAAAAAAAATCTTAGTGAACTATCCCTCTGACAAAGGACTTCTGTCTAAAACATATACAGAATTGGAAAAATCAGACCCCCAAAATCAAGGATCCAGTCCAAAAATGGGCATCTGAGATGAACACACAGTTCTCAGATGAAGAAATACAAATGGGAAATAAATACATGTAAAAATGTTCTTCACCATTACTCATTAGAGAAATGCAAATTACAACCACACTGAAATTCCATCTCAATCCAGAAAAATGGCCAGGGTCAAGAAAACTAACAACAACAAATGCTTGAGAGGTTGTGGGGAAAAAGTAACTTTCCTACACTGTTGGTGGGAGTGTAGACTTGTGCAACCATTATGGAGGTCAGTCTGGAGACTTCTCAAAAAGCTGGGATTGGAAGTCCCATTTGACCCAGCTATTCCACTTCTAGGCATATTCCCAGAACTGAAAACATCATACCACAGTGATATATGTGCACCTACATTTATAGCAGCATAATTTGTAATAGCCAATTCTTGGAAACAACCTAAATGTCCATCAACTGAGGAATGGATAAAAAAGTTGTGGTTTTTTATACAATGGAGTACTACTCAGCTATAAATAATGATCACATTGAGATATTTATAAATAAATAGATGCATCTTAAGATCATACATATAAGTGAAATACATCAAACTGTATATAATAAATCACATGTATAAATACCAAATAGTTTACCTAGTGTAAGAAATGGTAAGAATACATAAAAGTGTGTGGTAATCATGGTTCCCCATTATTTTGCTTTGAAGCCTTATAATGCTTTCAATCATTAAATGGAATGATTTAATTATTTGTTGTTTGCTTTTACTGTCTGTGATGATATGAACAGCTATTTTGAAGAAAGCAAGACATTATTATAGTTAGTGCTGATTTAATACTATCTTGTTTTGAAGTCCTACCAAGCTTTTGTTCTTCTATCTCCATTGGTTTTATCATGTTCTATCTTACTGGATTTTCCTATAGGTAATAGTATAAAGAAATTTTTTAATAGACAAGGAGATAATACAGAAACCATTGTTCATTTTCTGTTAGTTGGCTCTGAATACCCTGTAATACTTTCATTCTCTTAAATGGTTTTACATTGTTGTTTTATGTTGATACTATAGTATATCAAGGTATACTCCAATATTTCAAAGAAAGAGACACTATGGTAGCTACTGTTATGCCAGATTGTCTTGTGGTAAAACACTATGTTACTTAGATTGTTCTGTTCTGACCTGTGTTGTTATGTCCTCTTTTATCTCAATCTTTTTTATATAAAAAAGAAACTATCCAGGATATCGCTGCAGTTGGAGGGGACAATGCCAATGGCCATCTGCAGCACCATCAGAACATCCTCCTTCTCTTACCACAGTGAAGAAAAACAAAGATTCCACAGAGAGAAGTGGAAGGGCTTTAGTGCCCCTAAGAGATTGGTCAAGGTGATTCAAATAGCAGCTGAAAACATCCACTGAATCCACAAAGCTTGAATTGTAGGTCTAAACTCTTGTTCCAAAAGGCTCTTTCCATAAGTGCTTGATTCTGTCCATTCCTCAAATCCTATGCAAAGTCCCCTTACACTTTAATAGCTCTGTTCCAAGTGTGGACCCAAGAAGATGAAGACCTTGTACCATGAGATAAGTCAGCTTACTGCTTTTGGATCAAGAATGTCAGGTCAGTTTCCTACAAGGATGGTGGATTTGTAAGCAGCAGCATACAGTGGCTCCCTGAGAGAGACAACTCAGGTGCCAGAATAAAGCATGCTGCAGAGTTCTAGAAAGGAGGAGATGGATCCTCTCAACCCAGGAAGAAACTAAAGTGAAAAGAGCTGGTCAAACATGCAGTCCCAGGGCCATCACTGGAGCAGCTAAGATTATCACCCATGGTACTCTAGCTGGAGCAGCAAAAAACTCACACTACCATGACTTCCTGGAGTTACCTGAACTCGTGCCCCTACAACCCGCTGGATCTGTGGTCATGCTGAAGTTGGAGGTCAGCCAGCCCAACAGAGAACAGAGCCAGTGTGGAGACTTGCATTAACCTGCAGTGAGTGCAGGGAATAAAACCCTGTTATGGGAAAGGGGCAACCAACTAGATGACATGTTGGAATTTGGCAGGACAGGCAGGGACATGGGAATGGCAGTGACTTCAGTCTGTTTCCCCCTTCCCCGAGCAGATTGCTGGGATCTGCTTGGCCTGGGTCACTCTCCTAGACAGAACCCAATCAGTTGTTCCAAACAAATTCCTACACAAAGCACACACTAACATGGTGAAGGCCTCTGCAGTTTGACTGGCCTGGAGAGGAGGAGACAGAATATCCCACTCCTGCTTGCACATCACTTATCAACATCGAACTGGAGAATGCAGAAATCCCTGGCCAGTGCACTTCAGAAGAACCATAATCAACAAGGAAAGGGGCTGGGACATCCACTATACACCTATATGGAAGAAACCAAAAACATAACAAGAGAAAGAAATAAGAAAAAGCCCTCAGTCCCCAATCCTGAGTATATTGATGCAGGAGAGGTAAATACAAAAGAGACTGAGGGCAGCAAACATCCGATATCAGACATGGCATCAGTGGACATAAAGAGATATCTTTGGGACCTCATAGATAAGCTCAAAAGTGAAATATTTAATCAAGTAAAGCAAGATATAAGATTAGATTAATAAAAGAAATTTTAAGCACCTCTCAAGAAGACACAGATGGAAAAATGGAGGAACACAAAAATGGAGAGAAACGTTTGATGAAGAATATAAAGAAAACCTAGAATACATGAAGCAGATTCAATGAGCTTACCAGGAAATTAAAAACTCCATTGAAATCTGGCAAAACTGCTTGAAAGAAACTAAGAATAGGCTATCAAAACTTGAAGACAGATTTTCAATGTATGATCATGAAAGGAAAGATCTCTTAAAAATAACAAGGAAGCAGTAAAAATACAAGGCTAGAAGATGACAAGAGAATCTATAACTTAAGAATAAAAAATGTGATTGAAGAAGCAGGGGTAAAAACAAAGGAAATACAGAGACTATTCACAGAAATAATTAAGGAAGACTTCCCAAGCATAGGAAATGGAAATGATATTAAGATATAGGATGCAGACAGAACTCCAGCCACCTACAACCAGAACAGAGCTATACCCAGACATTTAAATCAAGATCCCAGAAATTCAATATAAGAACAGTGTACTATAGGCTGTCAGAGAAAAGAAACAGATTACCTATGAAGAAAACCCATCAAAAATCACTACATACTTCTTGACACAGACCATTAAATCAAGAAGAGCTTGGAGCAAAGTATTCCTAGTCCTGAAATAAACTAACCTCCAGCCCAAATTGATGTACCCTGAAAAACTATCTCTACAAATTAATGGAGAAACAAGATGCTTCCATGACAAAGAGGAACTGAGGGAATTCTCAACCACCAATCCAACCCTACAGGGAATACTGAAGGACAGCCCAGAGACAGAGAGAGAAAAAAATATCAGGATATCAGGAACAGTGGCAGAGAGGCCTCAATGAATGCAGCATACAGTGGAATGAAGGAGAAAAGTAGACCAACCAATGGCAGAAAAATAGCATAGCAAAAATGAGACAGAGAAGGTTGGCTATCACCTCTAACATAGATGACCTTGATACATTAAAAAAAGAAAAAAAAAAAGAAACACTGGCAGACTAGATCAGGAAATAGGATCCACTGAGATGCTCAGTATTGGAAATATAATTAATCTGGAAAAGGTTTTATGGACTGAAAATCAAATATGAGAAAAACAATGCTCTATATGACAGGGAAACAGAGAGAAATAGGGACAACTTGACCAACACCTGCAAATAAGTTGGACAGACAGGATACTTATGTGTAGTAGAGAACTATTTAGCTATAACAAAGGAAAACTTTGAGGATTTTGTAGGTAAAATAATACAACTTGTGGTCAAGTCCAGGAATGAAAAGGATTGGAACCACTTAGGTAATTAGTAGGTTGCCCCTCCAGTACAAAAACTGAGGGCGTTGTGGGACCCAAAATGCACAGTACACCCTGTGGGAGGAAAAGGGAAGGAATTGTTAAAAAAAGGAGGCAGAGGATATTGTTAATAGTGTATCAGGACTTAGAACCCACATTACGCACTCTGCTATGTTTAGATGGATTACATTCTGTTCCAGTTTGTCTGCCTTTACTAGATTTGAGGACACAGACAGCTATCCCCAAAATAGCTGGATATAGTATGGTAATCATCCTTAATTTCCTATTAACTTAATCTGAAACCCTGTATAACTTACACTGTTTTATTATGACTGATCTTAGTTGAATCTGGTTTGTTAGATTACTGTTTTGTATTGAAAGTTTTTATTCAAATCTGTTATGATTGATAATATCAAGTCTGAGAGTATAGACAACTACTCTGAAGATGACAAGATTCACTAGGATACCCACTCTGGTTTGATAATTACCTGCTTTAAAAGTTTTACACTGTCTACAATGTTTCATTTTGGCTAATTTTGTTATGTACTGCTATATTCAGTTATACTATTCCTGATGATATAGACAATTTTATTAAAGATAACAAAAGACAACACATTAATCGTTGTAGATCACCTTGTACTGTGGTTTTATATGACTTTTTCATTTCATGTTTTTATAAGAATTTGTTTTGTTTTCCCCTCTAATACAGAAAGGATAGAAATACATGTAGAGACTCATACATGTATAGAACCTTTAAACAGTCTATGAGAACTGATCATATAATGCATGATGACATGAACAATTACTTTAAAGAAAAAGAGACACTAGCGTAACCAGTGCTGATTCCATAGCATCATGATGTAAAATCCAGCAGTACTGCTATTCTTTGTTCAGAGTGATTTTAGCCCATTTTGTTTTGTTTAATTTCAATGTACATGAAGGTATGGACAGCTATTTTGAAGACAATGAGAGACAATATGACAGCCATTGTTGACTTCCCTATTGTCTGATCTTGAAGACCTAAAATGCCTTCCTCATCTTATTCAGATCAGTACGATACTATGTTGTTTCATACTATTCTCTGTATGTGAAGGTATCGACAATATTTTTGAAGAAATCAAGAGACAATATGATAGATAGTGAAGATCTTTGTCTTGCTTTGAAATTTATCTCTTTTACATTGCTTTCTTATGTTCTGTTTTGTTATGTTTAATTTTACCCTCTTTAAAATAAAAAAGGAACTATCCATAAGAAAGAAAATTAGAAAAAGAAGTCATAGCTGAGATGATACTGAATACTGAGAGGAAAAATTGTGATATAACAGTTTATATAAACAGAGGTGCATAAGGTATTTTCTTGTATATTATCATATCTAAATACAATAGTCTACTTTAACCAGTACAATTTTAAGAAAGGAAATATATTGAAAATCAATTAAGAAAATTTATTTTACAAATTATGCATATGGGTGGGGTGATAGTTCATTTGAGATGTGATTACTTGTTATATGTGAAGCAGTGAGTTTGGTCCCTGGAATCAAGAAGAAATAATTCCTTCATCCTCATTCAAAAAATTTACTGACCTTGTTTTACATATCTAGGCACTGAGACAAGCGTTACATGGATAGAAACTCCTTCATATGAATTAATACTTAGCAAATAGACTTATACTTGTTTAATTACTCTAACACAATAGTAACCAGGGTAAACTCTATTAGGAGTTTCTTATCAGAATAGCCACTGTCCATGGTATCTTTCACAACTAAACTTGAAAAGGCTCCGCTATGTATAATACGTGGTTTCCAAGATCATCAAGGGAGAGTGTTGCCATTCTAACTGACTATAGCAGAAATTAAGGGAGAATCACAAAATTTAATGGACTAGTTTTTGAGATGGCCAGAGTATCTTCTTTCCACATTATGTTAGATAGAACTGGAACTGGTCACAGAAACAGAACCAAGTATAAGAAGGTATGGGAAAGTTTGGTTTGTTTTGCTCATGAAAAATACAATAATATGAAAGAACAAATATTGTGTCTATAGCTACTTCTTCCATAATTTTTATTTCACGACAAAATATTATTCTGCATCTCATCCCCAAGGAGGCCACTCAGAATCTGACTCACCACTGCATTGCTCACAAAACAAGTCCAGTATAGCAGTTTGCCCTTCTTTGTACATGAAGGTAATGACCTATGTCTTAAAAATCCAATCATTTTTAATCTTACAATTCCACATTCCCATATTACTAAGGAAGCAAGGACATCAGTAAAACAACCACTTGAAATGGTAAGAAATATAAGATACATAAAATTATACATTTTTAGCAATTATGCTGGTTAAAGTAAAGTGTCAATTTGACTGGGGTTAGGCTCTTATCAGAGAACTGATGTTGCATGCTTCTAGGTGTATCTGAATGAATCATGAAGGCATGAACTCTTGGTCTATATCTACTCCCTTGGAAGTTCCACTTTGAGGCTGTCTCTTTGCTCTGCTTCCTGGCCACCATAAAATATTTTTGTTCTGCCATTCCCTTGTATCATGATGTTTATTTCTTGAAGCCAGTTAATAACATACTGAATTCCTGGGAGAAATAAGCCAAGTAAAACATTCTCTTTTTAAACTGTGGGTATTAGTTATTATGCCCAGTAATAGGAAAGCTAATAAAAATTGGAAACATGAGCAGAGATGCAGCTATTACTATTAACTGTGTAGTTTATAGAATTTTGGATATGGTGTAGAGAACTCTATCCTGTCCTTTTAGCAGTCCATGAAGGTTTACAATTGTAATACCAAGGAGAAGTTATTGGAATACTAGTGAGTTACTTCCAATCTACCACTTCCAGGGCAACCTAGGTGAGAAGAAACACACTGAGGCATATGTACAGTTATGGGGATCCATAGAATCCAAGACCTCCATGACTATCATGAGCTGGTCTAGGTGGGAGGTCTGAGATCACCTCTGTGATATGCAGAGGGCAAGAAATGCAGAGAGGAAGTAATCTGCAGAACACAGCTGAAGTAGTATCTAATAAGGTGGGGTCAGTGCTTCAGCTCTGATGTATAGTCCTTTTTTCCCTGGGAAGTCATAGCCTCATTCTGAAGGCTCAGATCCAGCTGACATCATGTAGTGTGGCTCTCCATTCCACCAGACTCAACCACATATTTGGGGAGTCACTGGATGGAGTAACAGTGACCTGTCACTTGGCCCTTGAGATTATACATCAGCTCCTCAGTTAACCCAATTTACATTGCTTAAAGTCAATTGAAGGGACAAGGTAATAACTCTGTACATATCATTACAGCTTTGTACATATCATTACATGGATATAAGATACAGGACCAAGTTATCCAAAATGGAGATAGTTGCTTCTCTTTTCAAAGAGAGTCAAGAAGAGTTGTCTGGTTTCCAGACACTTTGGAATTGTTTGTAGATACTTGCTGCAAAAATCTAAACTATAGTAAGTAGAGCTTGTTAGAGAATTCTAATCAAAGCACAGAAAACTAGAAGGCTAATAGTAATGCAAACAATAAAAGTCAAGCTCATAGGATTTTGGTTGGGAGCAAGAGTTCCATTAGAAATTGAAAGAAAGGCCAGGTAATTACACTAAGGCCAAAAAAAATCTACATTTTCCCAGGTCCTGAGACTTTGCAGAAGATCAAGATTAAGGGCAGCAGACTAATTGATATGATGGAGGAAATTCAAAGGCAGTCCAACATTTGTTTTGTGTCATGAACATTTATAAGGCTGTTTTTAGGTAGACTCATAGTAAGAACTTGGAACAAAAAGCAAAGCAGAAAAAATTCAAAAACCTACATATTGGTCCAGAAGAAACTATGTGTAGTGTTGAGGCCAAAGAAATACGATTGCTGAAGAGATCAGTACCATTAAAACAAAACTACACACTTTATGCAGAGATAAGAAGAAAAATACCTTGGGACATTTCTGGATCCATCAAGACCATACCCATCAAAGACTCAAAAATGGGAAAAGATAAATCTTTCCCTGAGAAGAGTGCTTTGGGAAATCCCTGCTATAGAAGAGCTACCTAGGAGATGGAGTTTCCAGGAATCATTTCACTGTGCTCAGCTACGCAAATATTCAGAGAATACTGTAGTTATTGTCCAAGTAAGCCTGTTTACTGTCCTTTCTGATGATACTTTAGCATTATCCACATGATGCTGGTTTTACTGCCATGCGGAAAGTAAAAGTTGCAATGTCTGTGAGGCTTCTGCCTACATTTCAAATGAAGGCTGAGAATACCAAGCAAGGAGCTTTGACAGGGCAGTACATGAAGGTATGGAAATGAGGTCAATGGGCAATAGAGAATCAAGAAATCAAATATGTCAAGAATGAAGAACATAAAATTTGCAGGCTGTGAGCAGAGCCATCCCAACCAGGAGGCCATTTGGACTATAACCAGCAAGGGTATAGTGTTTAGCCTTCTTCACAAGCACTCTAGAGCCCACATCTAACCACAGTGTGCCCTGAAGGCTAGACATGGAGCTATAGGACATGTTTTCTCCACTGGGTTTTAGACTTGCTTCCCTTCTATTCTTTTTAATACACCTGCTCTTCCTTTTTGTAATGGGAATTTTTATACTTTGCCATTGTACCTTGTGATTATGTAGCTTGATTTGACTTTTATTGAGCATCAGTGCTGGGTTTACCTTCAGTCTCAGGAGTGACTTTTACTTGGACTTTTTGAAATTCTGGAACTTTTAAGACTTTGGTGAAAGGTTTACTGCATTCCCAGTTGCACAGAGGACAACAGTAATGTTAAGAAAAATTATTAATTTGTTGTTACCTTTATTTAGAGATTAAGCATAGTTTAAGAAGATGTGCTAACAAAGGTTTAGATATGGACGCTAAGGTGGAGGGAGTGTTAATTTAATTTAAGGATACATCACAGAGATGTCTATACCTGGCGCCTTGCCTTTTACTCTATGGCACTGTTCGCCTGACCTTCTCCCCAGATACTATGAATTCCTTTAAGCCACCACAACTTTCTGTTTTGAAATTTCTGCATTGGCGCACATCGTGGACTGAATCCTCTAAAACTATGATCCTCGTTCAAACTCTTCTCCTTTAAGTTGTGAGTGGCAGATCTATCCGTCCAGTGACCAGAAATCTAACAAAGATAGCAATGACGGAATTTTTAATTTTATTTTTTGTAAGTCATTACTCTGGCATGAGGGGAAGTACCTTCATTTATCTAGAGCCTATTGTTTGCAAGAAACTATTTTTTAATCTGTTGTCCATCAAAGTCCCATCTAAAGAAGAATATTGAAAATATGTCCCCTTGAAAAATACATATTTTTCTTCTCCTGTTTGTTACACATAAAACTTAGTATCTAAGGAATTTTAACAAACCTGGATAGTTAAATACTTGTTTGATCATATTCACGTTTGTTTGGTCATACAATTTTTAACTAGAGTCCTCCGTCCATACTGGTATCTTCAGTCAGTACCAAGTGCCATTAAATGCAAAGTAATTTTTCTCCTAGGTATTTATCAAATCTGATTTATTTCCCTAGTTCCAAATTCTTATATCTCTCCACAGCAGCTATGGTGATACTAAGTAAAGAACGTTCTTGGATAGACGATAATAATTTTTAATTTAAACCTTTCAAAGTAGAGTATTTGTCATGAAAAATCATGTGAACAGGATAAGGATCAAAAATGGAGGAAGGGAGAGGAACATGAAGGGAAGAGGATGGGAAAACAATTAATTATGTGTGTACACCGACTCCCCCAAATTAATATAATCATTATGTACTGCAAATATATGTTAATAAAATTAAAATTAAAAATAGATTCCACTATGCATATTGACTTCACAATATTAATATTATGTCTATTTGTGTAAATGTAGGGGAACAGAATATTTCACTAACTTTCATCCACAGGTATTATACAACCTGTTTTGATGGAGTGTCTGACATATTCCCTTATGTTTTTAATGGCAACTAAGGATTACTCCAATTCTAGCCATTAAAAACTGAACTACAGAGTTTACTGAAGAGCATATTGGGAAATTTTAACAGCCAAATCTTGAACTATGCATATTTATATTTCACATACTTGGTGCAAATAACATGGAAAATGCACTTATCTTCCCTTTAAAAATACTATGGCTTGGAAAGGAGGATAGCTTTTTTGTTGCAAGATAATTATTGAAATCTGTTATAAATTAACACAATAAATGAGACGTAGAAGCCATCTGGAGGGGTGAGTTTTCATTAAAAGGGAAATTCCTGAGAACAGAAAATGGAAGAAAAGCCTCAAAGTATTACTTATAATACTTTTCATTTTAAAAAGAATTTATGAAACATTTTAAGGATTGTGTCAAATTTTAGAACTCACATATCTACTTACTGCTTGAAGAACAGTGATATAAATGCAAAAATAAAAGTGAAAGACTATCATAGTCATTTTGGGAAGACCAAAAGAGATGCACAAAAAGAAGCCGTAATGGACCCTGTCCTATCTGTCTCACTAAGCTATTCACTAGCCCCAGTATGGATCAAACAAGTACATACTGTATCAGGTGGAAGAAAAAGGTATTTGAAAATTCAGTAGCCTTATTCTTACTTAAATAGAAAACTTGGAAGCAAAGATCACATTTGGGCAAAGAAAACAATTATATGATTTTTCTGCTTCTAACACATATCAACATATATCTTTATTTTAATTAATATTTATTTCTTAATTTTAAAGACATAGGATACTTGTATTTTTACTAATTAGAGTTTCCCTATAAAAAGATGAGACATCCCACGTGTGGTCTGGAGCAGGGAATACTTTCATATTTCTTTATGGTTGGAGCTTTCACGTAAAAAAAAAAAAAAAAAAAAAAAAAAAAAAAAAACTAGAACTTGAATTGGAAGGAAAATTTAGAAGTTAAAAGATGATTGAATATACAGTGAAGATAAGGAAAGATATTTAAGTATTTTATACCCAGGTGTTTGTTTGTTTAGTTTTCAAAGTATGTATTGCAGAGTCATGCTTTCATTTTTTAAGTACTCTATTTAAAATCTTAGGTAGCAAAGATTTTTCTCTCCGGCTGAGGAAGTCAGGGCATTGCATAGCGTACGTCAAACCTCATATGCGTTGTTTTGGGCTTCCTTTCCTAAAGTTAAAAAAAAAAAAAGTCCTTCATCCATGCATATCCTATTCACTCTCATTTCATCACTGTACCTCAAGAGCAAAAATAGCCATTACTGTACATGATAATGATACATGAACTAGATAATATAAGTAAACATAGATATTAAGAGCACTTGATTTTCACTAGAGACAAACTTTTCTGACAAGATGTATCACAAATGGGTGGAAATTTGAAAAAGGAATAAAAATACAAGAGTGAAAAATACTTGTAAGAAATGCACTATACAAATGAAGCTCAAAATATACAAAAAGGTATAGAAAACAAGAAAGAAAATACATAGATCTTCATAGATACTCCTCAAAGAGGCAGATGAACATAATGAGTAAAGAGTGAAACAAACCAAAAGAAAGCAGTCTACTTAAAGTAGTGAATCACATTATTTTACTGTCCATGGTAATAAATCTAATATAATGAAATTACACTGATATGGTAGTGTGGCAGCTAAACACTCTTAGAAGATGTTTAAGATTGACTAAAATTGTAAAATTTCTGTGTTGATTTGTGCCAATATACATTATTTTGAATTAGTAAATAAGAGTATCTTACAGATCAGGAGAACATTAGCTGCTGGTCTGTCACATTATTAGAATTTTGTTTCGCACTTCATTCAGATTGAAACTGTGCCCATTTGAACAACAAAATTGTGATACAAATCCATTGGTATCTATGATAAAAATGAGAAACACAAAACAACAGTTGTTTATTTGAACCTAAATTTGCAATTGGAACCCAATATTTGTCATGGGATCTGGACTCTCAGCTGAAATACAGTTGACACATTTTAGTCCCAGCACTGATGCTCACAAACTAAGAGCCAGAAAGAAAGCTGTGGGATCGTCGCCATCTATGACTCCCTCATTGTACGTATGGCATCCAATTCACGAGGGCTTCAAAGCTGTGTTGTCATCGCCATTCTGATTATATAATGTATACTTGGTTTTAGAATTCTAATGTTGAGAGAGAGAGAGAGAGAGGGAGAGAGAGAGAGAGAAAGAGAGAGAGAGAGAGAGAGAGAGAGAGAGAGAGAGAATATGAATGAAAGAGAACGCAGAGGGTAACAGTAGTCAGAACAGTATTTTTAAAAAGTAAGCAATGGAACTCGTCTGAGAACTGAGACCTAGAATACAGAAGACTGGCCAGAGGATGTTATATGCATAAAGCAGTATGATAGTATTATTAGAAGGGGATGGATATATACAAGAAAGCAAAATTCAAACACTTCATTAATAGATTGTGTCAATTGATGGAGAAAATGACATATAGTATAAGTATGCTAAAATTCAAATCCATTGTTTTATTTATAATGTTACTTGAATGTTATTTTATGCAATTGAAGATGTTGCCTTAGGGTTAATACTTTTGCTACAAAGAAAAGTGCTAGGACAAGTAAGTGAATGTTAGTAATAGAAGAGAGGTGTGTGCAATAATAATAATAATAATATAAAAAAACATTTCAACTTGAAAATAATTCCCTTAAAAAACAGTGCTGAGTCCTTGAAAAAGTTGCCAACGGCAAGTCAGCTGACTAGCAGATGGATTTCTGTAAGATAACCTCTACACATATAATCCATTGTTTATTAAATAATGAAAGCCTATGAAGAAAAAGCTTCAAGAATACAGATATGTCCAAATATTATAAAAACTATCTTGTAAAATTTGCAAAAGATACTGTTAAAATAGAATCTGGAAATTATGCCTCTGGGAAGATTTTCAGGAATGCAAGAATCAGTGGATACTGAATGAATTTTGCAAGAAAGTCATTAGAGCTTTAAAAATAAAATTATTTGAAAAAAAGTAAAATTCCAATTTTGGTACTTAAAACCTAACTGCATATTTACAGGTTAAAATTCCCAAATTGACAATATGTCCAAATCTTTCATTTTTTAGTATATCTCCAGTAATTTCACAAATTCATACATGGGATAAATTATAAATATGTCTATACACAGGTTTATATTCCCATTTGGAAAACAGTAGGATTCCTGCAGACACAGAGAGCTTTACAAATTTAAACTTCAGAATCATTTCAGCAATTAAATATAACTTAAGGTAGTAAAATTTTCTCATCCTGTGCAGATAAAAGCCACATTTATTACATAGCCCATTTTTCATGGCAAAATATTGTTTTATTTTCTTGTTTCATATATATTTTTTTCATAACAGATTTCTACTGGGACATGTTGAAATATCTCTCCTGTTCCTATGTTAAAAGTTCAGTGAGTTTCATTCATTTAGTTACTACCTAATAGCCTCCTAATAAGAATCATTATATAAGGAATTAAGAAGTTGAAAAATAAGAGTAAGTTACCTCTACAGTAACTGATTAAACGCTGAGAAAGGATATTAAATGTTATGATAAATGACGTACATGTGTTATGTTTATACATGTCAGTGTCAATTGGTCTTGGATGCCAACAGCTGGGATAGACAACCGTTAATGGAAAAACTTACAGTTTTAGCTCTGAGACTTGAAGAATTATCCAGAATTAGAACAATTATTCCAGATAAGAAATAGAAACAATAGGAAAGTCAAGAGTTAGGTAAAAAGAAGACCTGAGAAAAAGAAATAGAATTGTCTTGAAACACAGAGCAGATAAAACAAAATTTATATGGGGTTAAAAAAAATCAAGGTTTACATAGTTGAACACATATCAGAGTTTTTGAGGCATATCAAGAAATTCAATCTTCACTCAAAAAGAAAGATGCATTGAAGATTTTTGTTTCTCTAATGGAAGAACAAAATTTGCTCCTCAGAAAAATCATTCTTGTTATACTGTGAAAAGATTTAAGGGAGTAAAACTGAATCCATGGGATTTATTTAGAAAACTAAAGCAGTCCCTAATGTAGGTTATGGTGGTCTTCATGAGTTTGATGTGCCTGGGCATGAAGATAATTACAAAGATTCATAACATGCATTTAAAGCTTTGTTACTTGTTGGGTCTGAGTACTGAGTAAGAAAATAAAAATGGCCACCAAGCTAATATATTACACACTGACTAGGTGATAGTTGCCATGAAATAGGAAATACTAAACAAATGTAAAGAAAGTAATGCTTAATTTTGAGCATTTTCATCTTGAGACACCTGAAAAATATGAAGCTGGGATATCAAAAAATAAATGAGATATGTAGGTCTAAGAACCAAGGAAAATTTGGGTGATTACTAGCAACTGGCTGGTGTTGAAGCTTAGGAAAATAATGGGTCACTGGAACCACACAAGACTTGTGAAAAATCTCTGCTAAAACCCTTTAGGAAATGTGCCTGCTCAAGAATTATAAACATGGGCAGGGGATATGTCGCAGCCTGGCAAGCACAAGGTCTTGAGTTTAAGAATTATCAATAAAGGATTTCTAGAGAACGTGAGGACAGCATGTTTCAGAAAAAAGCCATGATCCACAATTTAGACGATACACTTACAGGCCATATGCTTGTTTGTTATGGTTAATCTTTCAAAATATCACAGACAATGTGGATTAAACAAAAGAATTTGTTTTCTCACAGTTTGGAAACTGAAAATCCAATGTCAAATTCCAGCATATTTGATTTCTGCAGCTCTCTCTCTCCTTGACTTGCAAAGGACCAGCTTCTGGCCTTATTCTCACACGGATTCCCTCAGCTCGTGTACATGATGGCATCTCTTCTCCTTGTAAGAACACCAGTCATAGGGAATTACAAGCCCAGCTTTTTAACCTTTTTGAACCTTAAGTAAGTCTTTGAAGACTCTGTCAGCAAATACTGTCACGTTTGGAGTTAGTTGTGGAAGTATACCAAAGCTTGGAAAACACAGTTCAGCCAATAAAATGTCTCTAGTGACGTTTGCAGGGAAATATTGATATTGGATCATCTCTGACTTCCTTTCTCATTTAGTGCAGTATTCCTATCAGTAAGACATGCTATTTCTCTGTCTATTTTAATTCTAAAATGTTTTACTATCTACTAGAAAACTATCGACTCTGTGTATACTATGTTCTTATTTATGGAATCTATGTTCAACCATTCCAGTGCAGCTAAAAATTTCAATTAGTTATGAAAGGCACTTACTAATCATCTTCGCTGTCATGTACCCTCTTTTAAATTTAAATGGGTATGAACTAGTGGTCTTTTCAGAAAAATAAAGCCAAAGAGCTTAAGAGAAGAAAAGTCCAGTACTAAAATTGAATCAGTGGGAGAGAAAGGGGGCATGTATCCATATCATCTCTGTTTTTATCCATTCTTCCCTCATTTATGTCTGAATCTCCTTATTTTGAAGCAAAACAATGCTGAAGATTGTATGTGGAGAAATGGTAGACTGAATTATAAAGAAATAATGGCAGGAAGAGGAATGGTGCTACCCATGAGATGCTAGATTTTGTAACTATAAAACATTAACAATTGACAAATTGATGTCACATACGTTATCTGAAGGCCCTGAGAAAAATTAAATTGAGTAACATATTTTTACCTCCCCAGAGAAACTTGCATTATTTGTGATTAGCTCTCTCATTCACATACTTACATATCTTTTGCTTTTTGTTTTTATATATTGACAAAGAGTACATTATTAGCAGTGCACAAAATGATATGCCATTTAATGCAATTTGGAATAACAAAATCGAGTCAATCAAACCATTCACCACTTCAAGGAATTTCTGTGCTCTGTAATGAGAAAATTTGAGATCCATACTCTGAGTGACAATGAAAAATATAATAATAAATTGTTAGCTATTACATGAAGCATCAGATATAGTGGCTATATGAACCACAACATGCAACAGACATTTTTAATGAATCAAATGTACAAGTATTACTGTTATCTACCTAAGATTTTTTTAACCTTTGCAATTATCTCCCTAGTCACATTCCGTTATACTTGGATAACCACAATTCTACTCTCTGACTCTGTAAGTTCAATTGTTTTCTATTTCCCTTTTAAGAGAGAACAAATAATAATATTTCTCTTTCAGTCATTGTGATGATTCTTTTAATAGTTGTATCATATACATCTATTCATAAATGTTAAATCATCCTTGTATCTCAGGAATAAGTCTCACTTGATCATGGTAAATTATCCATCTAATATTTTCTTAGATTCAATTTGTTACTATTTTGTTAAGAAGGTTTGCATATATGCTCATCAGTGGCTTAGTTTTCTTGTAATATCCTACTTTAATTTTGATATCTGGCAAATATGATTGTATGAAATAAATTTAAAACTATTTCTCACCTATGATTTTTCCTAAAAATCACAGAGAATCCACATTAATTCTTCTTTAAACATTTGATGGAATTCAGTGAGAATTTGTCAAATCCTGGACTTTCATTTGATGGAAAACTCTATTACTTACCAGTCTTCTCCTTAATTATTGATCTGTTTAGATATTTTCTTTGTTTATAATTCTGCCTAAATAGATTGTTTGTGTCTAGAAACATTTATTTCTTCTAGGTTGACCATTTTTGGTATATCATCGTGTGAAATCATAACCTATGTTTATTTTGCTAGTGTCAGGTGTAATGTCTCCATTTGTATTTCATTTTTGTCTATTATTCCTTTTGAATAATAAATTTGATCAGAAATAGAACACAAAAAAGCTAAATTTATTGATGGAAGAGGTTAAATGAAGATTTCTAATATGGACCAGGACAAAGGTCAGCTACAGAAAGGATGCGAAAGCAGTGTGTCAAATAATAGTAGAAAGCCACAGGCAAAGCAGCAAAGGAAGTGACTGCATGTGTTGCAGTGTTCAAACCATCATTTTCTTATTAAGAAACATGCTCTTATCCAGCCACAAGAAAAACGCCTTCCTTCTTTGCCTGCTGGAATGTGGGATAAACATTTTATTGGTCTCTGCTCCTGAAATCTGTGGTATGAAACTTGGAGAGCAATAAGGTAATTAGATTTAGCTGGTACAAAATAGCACTTCATGAACTTATTTCAGTTGTCAAGCAAGAAGATTGGCCTAGGATCTAAAAACCTGTAATTTATGGAAATATGTTAATTGGCATCTATAAAAATGTTAAATTTATCTTCAATATTTAGGGAAATTTATGACCTCTATGAAAGCAAGATTTATTTATTAAATTTATTATTTTAATGATGGTATCTGATTTGAAGATATATTTTACATATTTCCATAAACATGGTATATTTTTTTGGTAATTGTCCCTCACACGCCACTTCAATCCATGCATGAGATTTTTGAGCCACTGAGCAAAATTCTCAGTGGAGGAATTGGAGAAAATTGAAAAATTACTAATTCAAATGTGGAATGATTCCTGCACACTTCCCTATTTCCTGGAAATGCATTCCTGGATATATTGGGTAAACCTTTTCCGATTTACCTGTCAGTTAATTAAAGCAGGATTTTTTTTTTCAGAATTGTAAATTGAGACTCACTGTGTCTAACGAAAACTTCACTTTATCTATGGATCATTAATAGTATTCAGGACAGATATTTTTCTAATATGTCATCTTTCATACTTTTGACCTAACCTGGTACGTGCCTCTGAGGTGTGTTCTGAGGAAAGGCACTGAAAACCATGAAATGCCCGTAGCAAGGAGTCCAGGATTCACTTAAATCAGCTACCAAAATATTGAATTTTTCTCCCAGTACAGATACTCCAGTGCTTTTAGGTCTTCCATGTGGCCCAGCTTCATTTTGAAGTATTCCATAAAAAGTATTCAAGAATAAAAAGTATTGTTAACAAATTGTACAACCAAAAGAAGTTGGAGCTCTGATGTAAAATACTCTGTCAACCAAACTTGGGAAAAGTGAGAGGCAGTCCATACACATCTTGGAGAAGTTGGCTAAGGTCACAATCTTCTGAAATGCTATAGATTCTACCTATTGTATGACAACTTAATGGCAATAAGCAATTTATTATTTTCTTGTACAAGTTTCAGTTCACAGAATTTACTTATGGGGGCATATCTGAATTATGACCATAACATTTTGCATGCTTGGTTTTGGTATACTTGTTCTCTTCTTCTCTCGGTAACAGCTAAGGACATTTAGTCTCAAGCCTGGCTGACTGGTAGGGTTATTTGGGAGCCTGTGGAAATTCTAATAGCTGAGATTCACACTCAGAAATTATTATGATATGACCAACTTATGTGGATGAGCGAGTGAGTACTGAATAAAAATTTATAAAGGAATACCTATTCCCACCTTAGTTCAATTCCACAAACCTTCACCCAAGTCTTAAGAAGTGCCATTCTATATTGTGAAATAGGACACAGATTGAATGAGAGGAGTCCAGAGTCAACAGCCTACATGATGGGAAGGTCGGGGGATACAGGAGCTCCACAAGCATTTTTAATGTCCTTCCCATTAAGAGCCGCTTGACACTGTGCAAAGGCCGATCTCTTTGTTCCCCCAAACCTCCTACTTCTTATATTTTGACCTTAGTCTTACAGATGTCTGAGACTGAATTTATGCTCACCTGCCTACTTACTGGGTTGTATAGCCATTATTATTTTCTAAGGCTCAAATTATTTCTTTATTTGAAGTATGGAAAACAATGGAAGCTATCGCACGAAAGACCAGGAAGATTAAATGGGATTCTGAAAATTAAAATAGTTAACTAAAGGCTGGTATCGTCGGGTAAGACCTGAATCTAGAAGCTGTGAGCCTTGTTACTACCGCTGCTGTTAAATTTTTCCAAATATTAACCATGATTCAGACGTTTTCAAAAGAGAAATAGACATGTTTCGTTGTTGCTTTTGCACTCCTCCTCAGAGGAGTGCTAGGACTAGGACTTCCCTAGCCTCCAAAGCGGGCTCACTTCTTACCAATATTTTTGACTAAAGGATCCTTTCTATAAGCATTTTGAATTGTACGCTAATTTTCAAATGTAAGCTAGGTTAAAAAGCAGCAATAACTTTTCACTTACTACTATGTATTTTTAGTCTATTTCTCCATATTAGACTAAAATCTTAAACTCAGGGTACAAATCTAATTCTCAATATTTATGTAATATCAAGAGCAATTCCTTGTATAGGCTAAGGACTTGAGACAAATGACTATATAAATTATGTATTTTGAAGTCCATGAAGATCACATCTTGTTTTTCTGATTTTTAGTATCACTAACAACCCAGAACAAAAGTTTTGAAAATTCTTATCACACAGTTTTGTGATATTCTTTGTTTCTTGCAAACTGAAATTTTGGTGATGGCATGATCTGAATACTCCTTTTTGTTGGGAGTTCTGATAAAGTAGATTCTGATAAAGCCTCCAATAAAGTAGATTCTCAATAAATACCTAGAGAAAGACAGTGTGAATTTATAACTAAATGTTTTGAAGACAAGTTTTTCTATTTTAGTCAAAGTTTTCCTGAGTTTTACAAACACATGAATAATTTTCCACTCTCCTGTCAATTCAATCGTCCATCTCACAAGTCAGTTATCTGTGCATCATGATGTAATGTCAGAAAGAGAGAGAAAAAGATAGCGAGAGAGAGAGAGAGAGAGAGAGAGAGAGAGAGAGAGAGAGAGAGAGAGAGAAGACAAAAACAGAGAGACAACACCAATGGAGAGACAGAGATACAGAGAGAGACAGAGAGAAAGTGAGTGTGCACATACACTTACTCTCCTTCATTGCTATAATTTCCTTGAGGGAGAGAGCCAAAGTTTCCCCTCTTAATGTTTCTCATGCTCCTTAGCAAAAGTCTGGACAGGCGCTGAATAATGATTTAAAAATGTTTGTTGATTACTTTATTACAAAGCAGAAAATTGAAACATATTGTTGATATTGTTTTTTACTTCAGTTTTGTCCTATGGGAAACCTAAGAAATCACAATTCATAAGGAAATTTTAAGACTCTGATTTATGTGGGACAGTGTCAGTTATGAAGGCTGCATGGTGGAAAGTGAATGCACAGCCTAACTCTACGCTGTGTCTCAGAGAACTCAGCAAGAGAGTAAACAAGGTCTTAATGCATTCTGCAGATGATACTAAAAAGGGGAAATGTTGGAAAAATAAAATGGGCCCTAGCAAGGAAAATAAAATAAGTTTCAATTTGGAAAAAATAACTAACACATCTACAGGAAAAATAATTCAAAATACAGATGTAGCAGCAGAAGGAACAGCCTTGGATAGAAGCACAGGAAGCAGGCTCGGGGCTGGGTGATAGAGGCACTCATTCTCGTGTCCTTCCCATCACTGAAAAGGCATCATTTTTTCCGTGATTCTCACAGTATTTGAAAGTGAAACGTTTACATTTTAAAGTATAGGGATCAAAGGTCCATTTTGCTTGTAATCTAAAGTTATAAATAAAAATGTACAAGAAGAAAGGGGTTCAGGGGTTGGGGATTTAGCTCAGCGGCATAAGCACCTGCCTGGCAAGCATGAGGTCGTGAGTTCAATCCCCAGTACCACCAAAGAAAGGGGTCAACAGACGATGGAGTGGAGATGGAGGAAAAAGAAAGTAATGCTATGTATATGCACCAACTTCCCATAAGGAGTGTAAATGTTATGTACTACATGCTTGTACTAAGAAAAAGATCTGTAAAAAAGTGTAAATAATAATAATGACAAAGGAAAATGGTAGGTATTTATTTATAATTAAAGTGTCTCCAAGATGAACAAAAACATGTGGGATAGACAGAAGTCGTGGCAAAAAAAAACACTTTGTAAGATACAAGAGACATATTAGCCTCCTCACAATCAGCTCTGCTTATTTTATAGCCACATCACAATTTTACCTTAGAAATAGAGCAATCTAAGATGTTCTTCAGTGATTGCTAATAGGTAACTAGCTTGATGATATCTCCCTTATTGGACCATCATGGCACTCTGCTCCCAAATGTCAACTAGTCATGGAACTTCCATTTCCACCAAGACAGTGTCAGGACATCCGCTCTTCACTCCAAAGTATATTAGTCTCAGTAGAATTAAAAATACTCCTCAATATAAAGTAATTTTAAACTAATATTATAGCTTTCCAAAGTTGGTCTGTTTGAACTACATCATTTTTCATTATTTCAACTCATCTTTACCATATTTCCCATCGATATCAAGAATTAAAAGGAAGAAAACCTCGCCCTTCTAAGTGGATTTAGAGTCTCATGCAAGTTCAGATTAGCATGAAAACCAGACAAAAAGGAAAAACAGGCGAAATATATTATGATTTTCATCATTAAACAGTTGTCCAATTCTCATCTGCTCCACCCTTGTTTCTTTTAGGCCAAGAATATGAAATTGTAATGTTTTTCAAGGTTTCTTAGAAATATTCATTTGCCCTCATTTCTTTCATAAGCAAGACCCCTGCTATTTTCCAGGAGTGAATACATTTCATGTGAGGTGATAACAATGTGCATTTTTATTATTTTTAACTAATACTCAGATTGTACTGTATTTTCCAATTGAAGGGCTACTTCAGACTTCCACTTAAATACAAGAGACCAGACTTGAACTATTATCTGAATTAATGAAAAATGAACAGAATTGTGTAAAAGGATTTCTGTGATACTACATATCTGGCAATGAAGAATTCTAATATCTGAGATTAAAAACAAGTAAGACAAACATTTTGAGATAACAAGCCAACTAGATTTCACAGGAACTACTTCCAGAGAGGGGAGAGAATAAGACAAAGAACTTTGGAGTCTGGGAAACAGTCCACGTGGAGGATTCCATGAGCACTAATGAGGAAATCTGTGTAATAAAACTATCCAAGCTAGGGAAAACTACCTCAAAAGATAAAATCAACATAGATCAACACTCACACTAGAATACAAAAGGTACTTATGTGTTCCCACTGGCTGGACTAGAAAACCTCGATTTTCATGGATCATTGTGTAGAGTATACATAACATTCTTTCCCCAAAAGTGGGGAATAATTAGACATCAGCTGGTAGTTTCTCTGGATCTGCCTAGCAAATTACAGGGAAAAAAAAACGTTAAACCATTTACATGTTACTCAATTGCCTTTTATAACAAAACTCAAAAATTTGTAAAAGAACAGATGCACTGTAGCTTTAGCAATAAGGCTCAAAAATAGATGAAACAGAATAGAGTTAAAAATTAAGTTCCTATTGTTATGGAAAAATTTTTGGCAAAGTTACAAAAATACCATTTAACAAAGTTTAGGATTATCAACAAATAATATTATAATTTAGATACTTGCAGTCAAAATAAGTTTTAATTTTAATAAATTAATAATGAATTGACCACAGCAATAAAAATAAATTCCAAACACTAAAGAATAGCTCAGAGATACCTTTATAGTCCTTCACTTAGGCTCAGATGTCTTATTTATGATATTAAAATCATGATCCATAATACAAGAAATTTACAGATCAAATTCTAGAAAAATTTAACATTTTTCTTCAAAGGTCTTGTTGAGAAATTGATAATTGAATCCATCATATATTATTTTTAAAGTATTTATAGTGAATAAATTCTGATCCTCATCCTCCTGACATAGTAATTTGTCAGTTTTAACTGACAAAGTACGTAAAAAATATATATGTGTATATATATATATATATATATATATATATATATATATAATCTCAATAATATGTATCAACAATCAAAAGAGGATAAGTAAAAATGATCACTTTTAAGTAATAAAAATATTAATTTAATTGTATGCGAGAAGAGAAATAAGATTATCTTATGAATTAAGTGAGACATTATCTAGCATAGAATCTGAGTAGGGTTTGCATGTATTACTGTTGCTAATGTTAGTATCTAACTATTGTGCATGTACTGTGTACACACAACCTTATTATTGATAATAAGGATTATTGACATTATTGATAATGTCAGCATCATTATGGTTCACAAAGATGCAGAGAACTTCTAAAGGGGAACCTAGACATAAAGCTTGGTTTTTCTTTCATCCCTGATGCTACAAATACTGGAAGCTGGTAAATGCTGGACATGAGTGAAGTGTGAAAATGGTCCAAGTCTTTAGGAATGGACACGTGTCTTTGTAGAATTGATCCCTCTGAGCGCCATGGACTATATGAATTTAGTCATTAGACAAATCTTGCTCTTTTTCCATTCCAGAAATCTAAAGGATTAGAACATGAAATTAAGTGCCATTGGTCTCAGAAAATAAAAATAATTTATATGCTTGTTCTCTCACCTGATTATTTTTCTCTAGGTAAAGAAAGAAGGCTAACAAAAAAATTATTTTTTACAACTGCCACAACTCTTGCTGTTAAAGGTTATAGGATGAGTACGTGCTATGGATCAGTTACATATGCTTCTAAGTACCTAGTTTTTCTTATTTCATTCATTCTTACCAAAAAAACCCCCATAAAATTATTAAAATATTTGTTATTTATAGAAGAGAAAACTGAAGTTGAGAAAAATTAAGTAATTTTTTCCAGACATAGACAACTAGAAAATGCAATGGGTAAGCTTTGAACTTACTTGTCAGTGCTAATGTTTATAAAATCTTTTTATATTGCATTCAAACTTAAGTTTTTCAGCTGAGGTTGTTTATGTATTTCATTCTGAATCGAGGCAGTAGTATAAAAACTGATCATTTATTTACACTACAGAGTACATCCATTTTCTCTTTTCTTCTTCAGAAAAGTAAAGGTGCCAATGACTTACATTATGTGGAAATTTGTAGTTAAAAGGAAAATGCCTGCATAGTTAGACTTGAGTGTTGACTTTGGCATTGTTTATATAATATAAATAAATTGTTAAACTCCATTTTCTCAACTGTTCTGTTCATATTAGTGTTTTACTATAAGAGAGAAAAAATTCAGGTCTGTAAATTACATTAATATTCTATATGTCACAAATGAGATTGATTCCTTATCTTCATGTTTATGTTTTGATAGCTCATATTAATTAGTAAGGACTTTCATGTACCATAAAAATTTAAAAATAATTATCCTTTGAATTGTTTTTAAAAACTAAGGATAATTATCAGTTTTCAGTGTTAAAATAGTTATCCAACAGAGACTCCCATTTTTTCATAAGCGTCATAGAAAAGTATGTAAAAAGCTTTTAAAAATTTAATGTATAAGAAAATAAGTTCAGGACCAGGGAGGTAGCTCAGCAGTGCAGCACCTGACTGGCAAGCACGAGGCCCTAAGTTCAATCCCCAGTACCAAAAAATAAAATAAAATAAAAAATTTTCCTTAAAAAAAGAAGTTCAGTTTTCTCATGGAAAACTGGAAATGGAAACACCAACCTGTTTCTTTTTAGCCTCTGCAGGAGTTGGAATTTCCACAGCCTCAAATTCAATGAATATAAAGAAACATTTCTTACCACGAATAGTAGATATGTAATATGCATATATTTTAACTTTCTAGAGTATAGAGAATCTGTTCAGGTTATGGGATATTTGGGGACATTTTGAGACAACATCTCATTTCATCACCCAGGCTAGCTTTGCTACAGGCACCAATCGGGACTGAGCTACTTTTGCCTCAAACTTCTAAGAGCTAGAATGACAGACATGCAACACCATACCCATCCAGGTTGTGCAATCTGAATCAGAATTACACATGCTACGAATTAAGAAGATACAGTATTCAAAGTGAAGCCCAAGAATAGATTGCAAGGGCCTTTATTGTTAGTCTCAGTATTTGTATTTTGCAGTGTGACACTGAGAAAACATTAAATGACTTAAAATTTTACATGTTAAAGTTCTTGAGTTAGATATACTAGAAATAAATCAGAAGAGGTTAAATAAAAAAGAAATAAAAGGTGAGAAAAAATCAAATGGCTCCTCTTAACTTGGGTACTAAAATGTTGGTGAAAGCCAGAATGAGGAAGACTAATATGGAGCTCCCCACATCTTTCCATCTATCATTATTTTGCTTTTCACTTATATCTTGCTTTCTCTATATAAGGGGAACCATGCAATATTTAAGCTTATATGTCTGATTTATTTCACTTAATAGTATGGTCTCAAGATGCAACCATATAACTAGTGTTATAAGTTTATCATTCTTTATGGCACAGTAACTCTCCATTAATTATAAGTAACACATTTTCTTTATCCAGTCATCTGTTTTGGGGCATGTAGACAGTTTCCAAGCTTTAACTATCATAAATAATGCTATTGAAAAATAGATATGTGTGTATCACATAAAAGATGATGATTTTAAGGCTTTTGGAAAAAAAAATCCTAGAGGGATAATACCGTGGTCAAATAAAATGTCTATTTTTAGCTTTTGAAGAACTTCCACACTGATTCCTGTAGTTATTTTACATCCCAACAAACAAGAGAAAAACATATGGCGGGGGAAAGAAGGAAAGGAAGGGACATGGCCTGGGAAAAAAGAGGGAAAAATAGAAATAAAGCTTTTCCAAACTGTAAGAGACAAAGGGTTGTCAGGAACAGGGAGGGATTGGAGGGGTAGGAAATAATTTTTTTTCATTAAGATGTGCTGTGTACCAAGTCCCCAAGACACATGTAATTATATTATATGACAAACATATACTAATGAAAATAAATGAATAACATTGAAACGCATAAAAGAAATAAAGACTACTGAAAATGTAGTCAACTGTCAATTATATGGACTGAATCCATAGGGAAAAAAAAAACTTTGAATTTGGTAGCCTAAAAGAATAAGTATATCAAACATAAATGTATAATTGTTATAGTAATAATATTTGTGCAAACAATTTTAAGCATAGAGAGGTGAGGTGACTAGAAGGTAACAAGAAGACATAGTCAAGGAGAAATTAAAAAGCCCTGAAGAAAAAATAGAGCAAAGTTAAACTGGGAATTATTAACAAACAGAATTATGTATCCAAATAGACATATATGCATAAAAAATTGCAAAGCTTAACGGACTTGAACGGAACATACAATTTATAATTTCTATAGAAGGGGGATAGGACATAACAAGAATAAGCATATGATACAGAGAGAAAGATACGTACATAAACACACACGAAAACACATACATTTTAAAACTGAGGGAGATACACCATCAAAATGTAAATGGAGAGAATGTCAGAATTTTATTAGCCATCTTCACAAAACCAGGAAACAGAACTTCAGAACTATGAACTAAAGAGACAGTGATTTTTGACAATGCACCTAGGAAGGTTCTAAATTATTGAAAAAACAATGGTGAATAAACAGAGAGGTTAATAATGTTTATTGAAAGCCTATTAATTATGATCTCTGTGCTGAACCTTCTACTATCAAACAAGGTAACTAAGAACATTTTTTCCAATAATTGCATCCTATAAGACACTCAGTGGAGATATAAATGAGGGAATTGGCTCAAGTTAAAAGTAGCATTTTCATTATTGTTGAAAACTTTCCAAAAGATAATTACTGCAATCAATATATATATATATATATATATATATATATATATATATATTTCTTCTAAGTTGTTAGCTGTATTAAAAACAGAGAATTTAACAGCAGGCTAATTAAACTTTGCTGGTAGAATTCTGAGGCAGACTGATACTTCGGTAATGTGCTGGCTTGGAAGCTACATCACAGTCAAGCTCCACCACTTACTGCTTTGACTAGCATGAACAACTCCCTGAGTTTATAATAAAAATAGTGAATTACGGTGGAAAGTAGTTATAATAGCTACATTTATGGTCATGACAAGAAGTTTATAAAAGAAATAAATCTTTTCTTAAAGCTTAAAAATAATGGATGAAACACAATGATGGTGATAAACACTAGGACAGCTAATCCAAACTTCAAACACAAGCTTCATTAAAGTGCTTCTAACAAGATTTTGAATAAAAAGACAGAGAAAACCTGATAAAACCTGATGACATTAAATAAAAACACTGGAAACTATGTCAACAAAACTCAAGACTTTCAAGAGGCATTATAGTATTCATTCTAGATTAGGACATTAAAAATTAACTGAAATAACCTAAAATAATCAAGACAAAGCTGATACGTACAAAATCAAAAAAAAAAAAAGTTTTTTTTTTTTTTTTTTTAGGACTCGGCACGGAAGACATTAAGCTAACAATGATAGACACAAGAGGTTAATGAAGTCTGGTTGCCAGGAACAGTAACTATCATTAACCTCTTACTTCATAACTGTGTGCTGTATAAATAGAAGAAATTTTATATTCATAGAATTCCACAGGAGACTACAAAATTGGACAAATTAATGTCTCACCTCAAAAAGAAAAGATTCAAACTGGCAACTGCAAAGCTAACGATGAGAGATACACTCTTAAGTTTGATCTCTGCTTTGTGTACTCTGGCCTCATGAACTTTTCAGTAGCATCTCTTGAGTATAATAAAGGATCTGATTTAGAGTTCACACGTTCTCCTCCCTGCTAGACACACTTTCAATTGCCCCTGGGAGGATATTATATGACAACAAGTGTTCACTGCTGCACTATAAAAGGGCAAAAAGTAGAAGAAAAGAGGAAGAAGCAAACTAAAAAAAGTACTTTGTGTTTGAAGTTAAGGTTTAGGAGCTCAGTGTCTATTTTTTTTTATTTCAAATACATGTTTGATGGTTTTGTTTAGAAGTATGGTTAAAATGATTTAATGGATTAATTGCATGATACTTTAATAATCTGCTCCAAAATTGGCGTAGACACATCAGAAATAACTGGAAGGGAGGCATGAGGAAGAATGCCTCTATTAAATATTGATACAAAATTCTAAAAAGGTTAAGATATTACTGCATATCTCCAAAATAGACATCTATTTCCATATATATATATATATATATATATATATATATAGATAGATAGATATAGATATCTAGATCTAAATATCTACATGGATAGATAGATAGATAGATAGATAGATAGATAGATAGATAGATTTCTATATTACACCCACATTTTTTGCAGGCCAGAATTTTAATTTCAAAGTATTGATAGAGTTGGTTCCTTCTGAAAAAAAAGTCCAAGTCTATTTTGGCATTACATAGCTCTCCTTCAACACCTCCATATCATCTTTTCCCTCTACAGTGTACATCTCTGCACTTAAATGTCCTATTCTTACAATGACTCCAGTTACAGGAAGTTATATGGAATTCACGCTCACTGTATTGTATTTGGACCTCACCTTAACTAATCATAACTAAAGCAATTTTATTTGGCCAGAGAACTATATCGCAAGGCACTGAGGTTTAGAACACTAATCTGAAATGGAGTAAGAGTGGAAACTAATTTAATCTACCAAGAAGTTACATTTTTGATTAGTGGCAGTTTTATAACAGGTCTTGTCACTCAACTATTCTCAGACTGACAACAATCATCTTGCATTTGAGTGTTTTGTATTTATAGTGTTTATGAATTGTACATTGATAAATATAAATTATAAATCTTAGTTTTGTGTCTATGTGAAATCATAAATTCCATGGAAATAATTTTGATGTTAATGACATGAAAGAGAAGCAAAAGAACCATCAAAGACATTCTTAAAAACTGATAGAATGATATGTGTTAGCATAAATTTTCATTTAATGACTCCAAAAGGGATATTAACATTTACTTTAACACTGAGGAAATCTGTATGTAACTCATGATGTATGCAGGTGGATTTGGCTCAAATACAACATAGATGTTATCATCACTTTTCAGTGACCCATATGGCACTGAGCTCGTCATCAAACCCAGGAAATATTTTAATTACTTTACATGAATTTCATCACTCAATATGACAATTTTGTCAGTGATGTAACACTTTCTCCAACTTAAGGAAAGAGATTTTAGGCAATTAAATTAACTAACTCAGCAAGGGACTTACAGCTCTTTTAGCGGCCAATAAATCTCAATACATGCTTTCAATGTTAGAAATTACAATATTTTTAAAAAACTAGTACAGTTTCCTATTTTTGTCTACAAACTTTATCTAATTTCCTCTAAAATTTTATTCTAGCTATTTCTTGATTGAGAAATCATGTAATGTTAATTTTCAGATTACCATATTACATTAATAAATTTTTCAAACATAACAAACAACCAAAACCTTATACAAATTAATTCACCCAAAAGTTGCAAATCAGACACATTTTTGTCTCGTGCAAATTAAAAACAATCCAAATCTACATCACTAATCTGGACGATAAATCAGATTATGTAACTTGTGATTTCAAAAGAGGATAAGATACTGGAGAGATAAAATTTTCAACAAAGAATAGCTGGCAGCTATGTAGATTACTAGTGTTTATCCATATCCAATTGTCCCCTGTCAGTTTCCACTTTCATACCTTTGTGTATTAGGTAGGGGTTTGTGACTAGGAAAAAAATACACTTGCATATGTGAAGCTGCTAAGTACCTGTTAAGGATTTTATATTTCTTTCCCTACTCCCCAGCTTCATGTAAATGGATGCCACTGAATCTAGTGTTTGTGATTGGTTTGTTATCTAGCATTAGGACTGGTGATGTGAGTGTTCCACCCACCAAAGGGTAGAGCCAAAATAGGATGTAATGGTGGGAAGAAGATGTGTGTCTCTCTCTCTCTGGTTCAGACCTTGCTGTTTGCAGCCGGCCATGAATGCAGCCTGCTATGCCACCCAGCCTTGCAGCCAGCTGAGTAAGGACTGAAACCTCCAAACTTTAAGAAATTTCCTTCCCTAACTTTGGACATCAGGTATTTTGTCTCAACAACTAGTAAAAAGTAAGTAAGACAGATTTTGGTACCAGAGGAGTAGGACTGTTGCTGTGACTATACCTGACCATGTGGTTCAATAGGCTTTGTAAATGGCTGTGGGTGGAGTTTGGAAAGGTAAAGAGATTCACCTGAATGCGTAGTATTGAAATAGCTTAGGCTGTTTTGTAGAAGAGATTCTGGTCAGAGCTCAGGAGACCAGAAGGCAGATAAAAAGCTGCTGGTAAAACCAGGCTTGGGAGGTTTCGGCTAGCAAGGATCACATTGGTTGTTGGCAGAAAGTTTGTCTGCATTTTGCTCATGTCCTAAGACTTTGCCTGAGACTAAGATTAAGGACTATGGACTGATTAACCTGGCAAAAGAAATTTCAAGGCAAATATTGGATCAGTGGCATGGCATGGCATGGCATGGCATGGCATGGCATGGCATGGAGGTGATAAGCCAGACTTATGTTGTAAATAAAGAAGAAAGAGCCCCTAGAATAATTTAAAAGGCTGTGAGTTTGGCCAGAAGTAAAACTATAGTAAAGCTGTGGACTGTAACAATAGAGCTGAAACCTCAATTGCTGAGAAGGAACAGAGAAATTAAAAAAAAAAAAAAAATTGCCTGGGGCCTTCCCAGAAAGCAGCTGATCCTCACCTTTTGCAGCCTCAAATTGCCAAAAGTGAAAGACTTTGCTCAGAGGAGAGAGCCACAAAGTACTACATTCCAGAGTGTTGACAGAAGCCACAACAGACTCCATAATGGTAGTGGCATGGAGAAGAATTTCCTTACAATCAGGTTCAGAGAGCTCAGTGATCCAGGCACTCAACCCCTACAGCCAAGAGAGAGAAAAACCTGGTACCTGATCCAGCTGGCAGCAACCTCAGCATCATCCACGTGGTGCTGGTTTTAAGTGCAAGGAAAATGCACAACTTCTGAGGGTAAGGCAGCTCCCCTGCCCCTGAGTGTAAAAGGCCTGCGAGGCCAAGCAGTGTGTCCTTGAGAAGGCAATATGTAAACATGAAAGCTAAAGGTGGGGACTGCAGAAGTTTGAAAAACCCAGGGACATGGATCACCCATGGAAAGCTGTAAGAACTGAGCAGAATGGGTCTAAGAAGCTATGGGAGTTAAAATCCCTAAAAGTACTGTGGAATCACATGAGCCTTTTGGAGCTGGCAACCATATTGCTTCAGATGTCAAACATGGAACTCCAGGACATAATGTTTGCCCTGCTGGATTTTGGACTTGCTTTGTTTCCAATTCTTTGTATTCCCCTGTTTTTAACTTTTGGAATGGTAATGTTTATCTTGTGTCTTTGCTTTTGGAAATGTTTAACTTTGTTTCATTTGTACAGGGGGTCACAGATAAGTGTTTGCCATAGATCTCTGAGGAGATTTGGGACTTGGACTTTTCAGCACTGTTAGGACTTTGGCAACTCTTGGAGATGGACTAAATGTGTTTTGTATAAAGATACACATGAGTCTTTCGGGCCAGGAATAGAATGTTATAGATTATATATTCCTTTGCCCCCCCCCCCGGCTTCATGTAATATGGATGTGGCTGAAGAATCTAGTATTTGCGATTGGTTTGGTGTCTAGTATTGGAATTGGTGATATGAGTGTTCCACCCATCTAGGGTTAGAGCCAGCCTAGGATGTAATGTTGGGAAGAAGGTTCCTCTCTCTGTCTCTCTCTGTTCTCTCTATCTCTATCTCTCTCTCTCTCTGTCTCTCTGTCTGTCTTTTGCTGGTTCACATGTTGCTATTTGCAGCCAGCCATGAACTGAATCCTACCATGCCACCCTGCCTTGCAGCCAACTGAGTATGGACTGAAACCCTGAAACCTCCAATCTGTAAAAAAAAAAAAAAAAAAAAAAAAAATAGCCTTTCCTTCCCTAACTTTGGGCATCAGGTATTTTGTCTCAATAATGAGTCAAAAGTAACTAAGAGAGAATTTAAGATATATTTGTCAGGACATAGCTTAATACATGCTTCCTAATACCAAAACACTGCATTTCAAATTTTAGCTCTCTATACATTTTGAGCTTCTTTAAGATTCCTCAGAGAAATTAAACAACTCATTCTGGCAGTCACAGAAACACAAAGTACAGGAGACTTCTTAGAGAAATCACATTGGAAAGAGACAAAAGAAAGATCTCCAGGCATAGCATAAAATCCATTCTACAGCATCATTCTAAATGTATGGAACAGATGGAGAAACAAGTTGCCATTAAAAAGTTGCCTGCTTTGACATTCCTACGACCAAAAAAAAAAAAAAAATGTTTCCAAAATGGTATAAATTCACAAATCTTAGAAATCTGGTGGACTAATTCACTTCTTCACCCTCATCAAATTGGGTGAAATAGTGCATGGTTCACTAGTAGAAAGCTAATGTAGAAAACAGGGACTATTCTGGTGCTTTGTGTAAATTAGACATTTTATTTTAATATTAAAGTGTCACATAAAACTACCAAAAATTCTTTTGAATTTATGACAGTATTGATCAATTCAATTCCTCAAATATTTTTGCCTCAGTTATGTAACTTCTTATAAAAATTATAAAATTTCACACAATATCTCTGGGAACAATGTACTTGTTACAACCTGGATATTTTGCCAAAATACTTGAAATGAGCTGTCCCGTAACACTGTACGATCTGCAGTCTGACTATCTTATACTCCCAGACTTTCGGTTTAATAGAAAAGTGAGTATAAAATCAGATTAAGTCTGCTTTATGCTTTATTTTGGCTCAAAGTTGCCTCATATGATAATCTAGTTGTCATAGGACTTGACATACAAAACGTACAGAATTCTCTAGTTAGTTATAAAGGATATACCTGAACAGACTTAAATTAAAATACAGTTCACTTCTTCACCCTCAGTAACCTGTAAGCCTTAATTACACCTAGTACATGAATAATACGTTAGTATAGAGCTTGAGCTCCTCTCCTTGATTACTCTCCCTGTTCAGATCTCTGTCCTATAATCTCTCATTTTATATCCTGGGATCAATTGTTATAATTGCCTAATGTTTTCACTCTTTTGTATATTCAGGTAAATAATACAAAACAATTTAAAAATGTGAGAAATATCTTTCCATGAAATTATGACTTCTGAAAAAAAGGGATATTGTATTTGCATTATTTTCATTGAAAAATCGTTATTATAACCACACATGAAGATATGTTTTTGATTATAATGTTGTGGTTACTCAAAAATAAGTACATTGTAACTTGTATTCCACAGGAGACAGCACTAAAAAAATAGCCTTTATAAATCTTACAGACCATTACTTTAAACTTCCAGAAACCCTGAAGATCAAATACAAACAAACTAACAAACAACAATAACAAAAACCCTCTTAAAACAGTTAGTATTATGCTTCCAACAGATGCAATATTTACTATAGGTTGTAACAGTGTTGTAGAATTCATCCACAATAAGAGCTTTAGACCTAAAATGATACTCTTATTTGCACCTTAAAAGGAGTATTTAATATAAAAATCAATGTGCCTTTGCATAGTTTATTTCAGATAATTACGGAATGATGTTTATAATCCCCACAGAATAAACTATTTCATTTGGGAGAAGGGCTTACTGAAAAAATAGATTAGTTGTGGAAATTCACAAAAAAAAAATCAAATGCAACGTATCTTTCCATGAAATTTATTTTGCTCAGGCCAAGAGACTTAAAATGTAAAAAAAAAAGCCAGGAAATCAAATTTGTACTTTCCCAATAATCTTTTTATTGGAGAATATTCTTTCAGTCTCCAGGAAAATGTGTATACCTATGCATCTGATTCTTCCATTTTAAAATAACTTCATGACCATGAATGTATCTTCCATGAACTCAGTTCTGCATCTGTATAAAACCTCAATTCTAGCCCAGGAAAAAAAATACAGAATACAGCATTTCCTATTTGTTATCTTATCCATTATGGCCCCCAAAGTGGTTTTGTTTCACGCTAGTTAAACACAATAGTAGTCTTTTGCTGAAAGCATAAATACTAAGAGACTTAATGGATTTCTATTTCTATCAGCTTTCCATACTTATTTTTAAGAATCCACGTACTCTAAGTAGCAGCTGATTTTCCCAGAAGTCTGTGATGGAATAATATATTGCCAAGAGTGAGTATAAAGCCAGTACATTTGCTTCCCTGTCCTAGTGAAGGCCACACATGCTGCAGAGGTCTTCTCTCTGGACTTCCTATTTCTATCATTAGTAGTCAAGGCTAGAGCCACCCGCAATGGGGCGAATTAAATCAAACTCCTCATCACCATCACCACAAGTTACACAGGGATTGCACCTGCTTCATTCTTCTTTCTTTAAGCCCTAACACCACACAGATTACAGCCTCCCAGCACTGGCACTAACCTCTTCACATTTTCTTTTTCTTCAAACTTGTAACAAGTTTTTGAGATATATTACTTCAACAAGAAGCACATCTCCAGGAAAATTTTTATTGCTTCAGTATTCTCCCTCTCTCATAAATCCCTTCTACTGACCTTGCTGATATACAGTCCAGCACTTGGGGAGGCTCTTTTATCCTCCAATTCTTTCCAGAATATTCTCTTCACATTCTGCTTCCCCCAGACTTAGCTTTTTCTGAAGTTGCTAATTCTACCACTCTCAGAAGTTGTGTCTACTTTTCTTACCATAGTAATGGTGTCACTGGAACGGGATGTAAAACAGGCAATAGCACCTCATTGTTTCTAGATCATTCTCTCTTTTTTCCCTTCTATTAATCACTAGCCTTTTATTAATCGCATGTCATCATTATATGTTAGCAAAGTTAATTACATAAATTTATTCTTATCTCAATACAACAGAAAAAAGGTACAAAATCTTTCAAAAATATATTGCAAGTAATAAAAAGAAAACAACTTATCTGATAAATGATTGCCATGTAAAAACATATTAAAATAATTCCTTCATGTAAAAATAAATTAATGATAACTCCTATCACAATGAGTATTCAACATTATAAGAGTTTTAGTGATTGTGATATCTCAAAATTAATAAATAAAAGAACAGTTGAGAAAAAAGAAGCTAAATTGTTATTATTTGAAACTATGATATCAACATGCAAACAGTCTGAAAAGCCTTAAAAAGCTGTTGTAAAAATGAATATATAGTGAGCAAGGTGTCTGGGTACATAATAAACATATACAAATCTTCCTCTAGCAATAAATAATAATAAACAAGAGGACTCATTTCTAAAGATAATTGGAAAACTTTCTCTAAATATATATAAACAAGAATTTAATGCCTAGTTATGCCACTTTTATTTAATATCATATTGGATATCTTTGCTGAAATATTAGGCAAGCAAAGAACTGAAATCACAAAAATTAAAAAGAAAATTGCATTTGCTTTCATAAAACATGGTCTTATCTATAGGAAATCCTAATGACATCCACCAAAACATCGACAAAACTGATAAATTAATTCACTAACGTCCATGATGGATTATTAACATTAAAAATTAGTAAATTTCTGAACGATCTGAAAAAGAAACCTAAAATTTTCAGTTATGGTAACTATAAAAAGTAAAATACTGAGGAATAAATTTAACAAAAGAGATGAAAGACCTGCACTCGGGAAACTGAAAAGCATTGACAAAAGAAATAATTGAGGAAAAAACATGGAAGAAATAGCCCATGTTCATAAATTAGATTAATATTGTCAAAATGTTTCTAGTACTCCAAATGACTACCAGATTCTATGCATTTTTATATCATATCCAATGAAATTTTTGAAAATTAAAAGTCTGCAAAGTACTCTGAATATTTAAACCAACTTTGACCAAAAATAAAAAATAAAACAAATGTGTCACAGTATCTGATTTCAAAATAAACCACAAGAACATAGTAATCAAAACAACATGCTACTAACATAAAAATAGACACATGAACCAATGGAACAGAATAGAAAGACTAGAAATAAATCACATATTACTAGTCAATTATATTTTTTACAAGTATGCAAAGTACATAAAATACAGTTTCTTCAATAAACTCTACTGGGAAAACTGGACATTCTCATGAACAAGAATGAAATTAGACCTTATTGCATACTGTATACTGTACATGAATCAAAATTAATTAACAAATTAAATATGGCAACTGAAAATATAAATTACTGGAAGAAAATACAGTGAGAAATCTCTGTGAATTTGTCTGAACGATGGTATTTTTGAGTTTGACACCAAAATATACTCAGTGAAAGTAAAAGCAGACAAAAAGGATTATATCAAATTAACATTAACAAATGAATAAAGAAAATACGGTAGGTATAGTTCGACTTCAAACAGGATGTAATCGTGTCACTTGCAATAACGTGAGTAAAACCAAAGAATTTTAATCTAACTGAAATAGGTCAAACACACACACACACACACACACACACACACACACACACACACAGATTTATATTTTATATAAAGAAAAACTTTATCTGGTCCTTAGTTTTGCAGGTTCCACTCCATGATCACTTGGCTCTGTTGTTTTGGTCCTCATGACACAGATGATCATGAAGAAAGTTTGAGCAAAGCAGCTCATCTGGTGCCCAGAGGAAGGCCAGCAGTGCCATGATCTCACTCTGCTCTTCAAGGGCAGAATGCCAGCTATCCAGAGACTTTCCAGAGTCTGACCCTCATGGTGCCAGAATCTCTTGACAGTGCTGCTCTAGGGACTCAGGCTTTGACACATGGAGCATCCAAGACTTGAACTGCCAAATAGGTGGCATAGCCAGATGGCTACAAAGACGCTCAAAATGAGCTGCCTTCCAGGGGTTTGCTATCTGCTTGGATTGCGAAACAGGGACATCTGTAGCAGGCCATTGCTGGGCAGGACCGCCAGGGATATGTGCTGCAAGAGAAGGGTGATGAGTCGGGATGATACCCTGGGCGGTGAGCAGAATAAGCTTCACAGAAAAGCCCTCAGGAATGCTGTGCCTACAGGCGAACACATGTGAACTTCAGCAATCACTGTAATTCTAGCGTTCAGGTTTAAATTTTAAAACAAAGTGTACTGTATCAGCTAACAATCCAGTGTTTGTAATATAGAGATGTGATAGAATGCTATTGCAAAAATAGAGTTTTTAATGCTGGATGTTGTCTTTGAGACTGTATTCTTTAAGTGAAAAAAATCAGACACACATGTAAATACCACATTGTCTGTCTGGTGTGAGAAACCAAAAGTGTAAATAAGGATCAAAATGTATAACACGTATTGTGAAATAAGAAGAGAATGTTCAAATGGGAAGATGAACACAGAGGGGGCAGAGGGAAAGGAAGAAAGGGAAATTTTTTTTAAATGAGAAAAGAAACAAATGGAGACAAAGTTTGTAAATAAGCAGGAGAAGAGAGCTTGAAAAGAGGGTAGAGAAATGAGGAAAAAATTTTTATATCATTTTTTAAAAAGATTTAGATTTTATGAGCTCATTTATGAGAAATCTAAAAACAGTGAATTCCAGAAGCAGATATCAAAATGGTGGTTGCTAGAAGATGTGTAAAAATGTTGATTAAAAGATAAAAAGATCCTGATGGACAAAAACATGAACAAAATTTATAAATCTACTAACAACAGTTGACTACCAGCAAAATATGAAAACTACAAATATCTAAAATATGTAATAAAGAAATAAGGGAACTGTTACAAGAAAACAAAGATTAAATAAACTTTTATTATAACTGTCTTTATGTGTTTCAGGTGATTTTGGGTCTATTAATCTGGTTGTTAATATGTATGAATATAGTTAACATTATAACGTTAGGAGATAAATAAATAAATAAATAAATCTGATACTGGTTAAAAGGGAGGAGGATAAAGGAGAAAAAGAATTAAGATGTGTTATGAATGATTACCAATTCCCCACAATAAATGTAATCATTTTGTTACACGTAGTAAGAAAAAGTTTTTTAAACATTTATTTTCCCTTATGAAGAGATAAAATATGGGAAAAGAATATAAATGATCAAAATATGTGAAAATATTTTGTGCTGCACTGACATCTACTATTGGTTGATTACCAATTTAAGTGATATTTTTTGAAATATGGAAGAGAGGCTGAAGGAAGAGTAGGGGAGTAGGAAAAAATAAACTAGTAAAGCTGCCAAAATAAATAATTTAAAAATACCGTTATGAAGTACCTCTTGCCGAGTAGATTTTGCAGTTTTTAAAAACCATTATATTGTGTGGAAACCCTGGTCATAAATATGAACCATTACTTGGAAAACAACGTGACAATGTTCGTGACAATAGGTGACAACAACTGAAAATACAATCTCAAACTGCCCAGAAATCCAGCATGGTCTGAGTCATTATTTATACTGTAAAGAGGGGAGAAAGTATGCAAACGGGCCCAAAGTGCAGGGTCTCAGTGTTATAGTGAAAACATTGAAAGCTAAACCTTCCCGAGCTATCTGTGTGGTGGTCAACAGGGAAGAACACCAAGGCCAGACACCTGCTGGGCTGGCCTTGGTCTAGTCCCAACAACTTGTTTACATGGCTGGCCTCTGGGACTCTGTTCTCAGGGCTGGACTTGCTCATCCCCAACCGTCCAGCTCAGCGGCAGCTCAGTCACTCCCCACAGTTCTAATGAGGAAAATACTAGAAGCACTGTAATTATCTATCATTGGAAAATAGCAAATAGTAAGTCACGCTTATCTGCTAAAATAAGGAAACTCACAGAATAAGACCCTCATGTATATAATGAATGATTGAGAATGATTGTAAATGTAAATGCAATAGAAGGCTATCTTGAGATAGATCCCAAATGTGAACATGGATGCTTCAATAGAAGAGAAGGAGAATGGAATCTTAGAACATTAGTTACATTTAAATGAATTCAGAGTTTTACATTTTAGATAATTTATGCATTAATTTTGTGATTATTTGTATACATGTATTATATATTATTTAATAAAATAATTAATTTTATAAATAAAATCTAATGAACATAATCTTGTTCTAAATGCATAGCAATTTCTCTTTGCTATAAACATAGTAAAGTGAGTTAAAATGTAAAGAGCAAATATCTAAGGGCTGGTATGAATGCTTCAAGTCATCAAACAAAAACAGCTAAAGTACAGAAAGCTCAGTAAGGATTTGTTAAGATGTCTATTGTATTCACTATACTGGGAAGCTTTGTAGTCAGTGAGAGCAAGAGGATATGACACTGACTACTCACCAACAGCTGGACAAACATTGAAGGCTGCCTAGAACTGGAATAGCCTCATTTTCATTGTAGGATGGGAATCCCATATGAGTTCTACAAAGTCTAGTGTGTAGGCTTAGTGAACGGCACAAAGAAAAATATTAAAATTCAAAATTCCTCCACTTAAATGAAGCTAGCATTCAAAACTATGAAACAATTGAAGACTTCAAGTATAAAAACTTAATAGAAAAATCACTAAGATAATTATATTTAGTATATTCAAAGAGATGGAAATTTTAAGTTATTTCTGAAAATTAAATAAGAATCTGGGGGCCAAGGGTTTAGCTCAAAGTCATAAGCGCCTGCCTGACAAGTACAAGACTGGGAGTTTGATCCCCAGTACAAAAGAAAAAAAAGAAAAAAGAATCTATGAAATTAGAAAGACAAAAATGTGACAAGAGATGGTGAAAATATTTATTAAACTTTGCTTTAAAAAATAACATTCAACTGAAAAAACATTTATAGTCTGAGTGAAATAGATTTAATAGAATGAAATTTTCCCAGAATGTAGCAAAAGGAATAAATATATTTTAAAATATTTTAATACTAAATTGAAGAGTTCCAAAAAATGAAGTAATATTAATAAAGCCTTAGCTTAAAATTTTCCAGAATTAAAAATACTCTGAATCAAGAGATTAAATGAGTACTGCATTAAGTAGGTTCATTTAAAATTAACCCATTCTTACATTATATCCATTGTAATTTATCTTTTCATTTTTGATGTCTGCAGTAGATCAAGAATAAAACCAAAGTCAAAAACAACAAGTGAGCAAAGACAAGCAGCTTGGCCACAGGCATGCAATGAATGTCAGAAACAATGGAGAAGTGTCTTCTAACTCCCTATTTAAAGATAAGTCCAAACCATTTTTGAACATACATAAATTTGAGTTATTTCATACCAAGAAATTATCTTCCTTATAAAATACTTAAGGTAGATGGATGGTAAATCTATACACAGAATTTAACAGAATTATCATTCATATGTTTATTATTCATATGTTATAAAATTAATGCTTTGTCAGTTCAGAATATTGAAACTCTTTATGAGGCCCTGGTTGGAACAGGACCAAGCCACTATCATGGACCTTAATATCCATAAAGACAGACATTCTATTAATCACCAGGAGCAGTGTCCTATGTTTAATATACACTCAACATTTTTTTAATTGTCAAGTTTTGGCCTTAGTAAAATTAATAGTAGCAATCCAACAGATATGAATTCTATGAGAATGCTCTGCATTTGATGGGAAATGTAATAATTTCAGTATGGTTTTGTAATCTGCACCACAGGCCATAGTCAAACTTTCAGTCTACTTTGGCCCTCCTCATTTATCTATTCCTACTATTTGAAAAGCATTCCTCCTTAAGCTAAATTCATTCTAAGTCATACCTAATAACATAAATATAGTGAAGGGTGAAAAAATAGCGGGCACATGATAATGAGAAAACATGGCTTTTAAAGATATATGTCATGTAATGTAATATCACAATACCATAGTCATGTCTACCTCTTCAAATATTTACAAATCCTTCATAATGAAATTATGTCCCTTTTCAAGATTTTTGAAATGTAAAGTGTATTATCTGTAGCTACTTTATTGTACAGTAGCACACCACACTTCTTGCTGTTAATTATAATTTTGTACCGATTAATCAGCCTCCCCCATCTTCCAGTCCCAACAGTCATAACATTTAACTCTCAATTTCTATGAGATCCACATTTTTGGACTTCATATATGATTGACATCTTGCAGAAATTTTCCTCCCATGCCTTTATTATTTCAATTAATATGAAGATACCCAATTTATCCATGTTGTTGCAAATAATAAGATTTGATTCTGTTTTGCCTCTGAATGTATTCCATTACATGTACGTAGCAAATTTTATTTATCCACTAATCAATGATTGGACTCATACATCGTATTCCTTGGCTACATTCACTAGTGTGGCAGATGTCTCTGCAACATATAAATTTCATTTCTTTTCAGTATGCACCTGGAGATAACATTGTTGGATTGTATGGAAGATCCATTTTTTATTTATAAAATTGCATCATTTTTAATAATGACTATATTTACAGTCCTATTTTATACTGTGCATTGATTCCATTTCCTTCAAATTCTCATCTCTTTAAACATAGTTTTCTTAATAAGTGTCACTCATATTGAGTTGAAGTGATATCTCATTGCAGTTTTGATATAAATTCTGTGATTAGATATGTCTGACCTTCTTATTCATATGCTTTTTTAAAAGCAAAATCAGATATGGATATAACAAAAACTATAGGTCAGTGACACTAACGAAGAGCAATGCAAAAATTCTTAATAAAATACAAGCAAACTGAGTTCAGTTGCACAATAAAAACATAATTTTCCATGGTCAAGTAACATTCATCCCAAGTATACAATTGTGATTGAATATAAGCAAGTTAACAAACGTGGTGTATCATATCAGTAGAAAGACAGACAAAAACAACACGATCATCTCAATCGATGGTGAAAAGATTTGATATACATTTCTGATAAAAATGCTGAATAATTTAGGAGTAAAAGAGTTGAAAGTTTTCTCTGTAATGGTTAGAAGACAAGGACCCATAGATTGTCCTCTTTCACCATTGTTATTTAAGATAGTACTTAAAATCTAACAATAACACTCAGGAAAGAAAACAAAATAATATGCAACTAAATTGGAAGAGAAGTCAAGTTGCACTAAAAAGATTTCTTTGAGTATGTTGTGTAGCAGAAAATAAGTTTCAGGTTTAGTTAATGAGATTCAGTAAAGCAAACTGGAGAAGGGGAATGGCAGAATGATTTTTTTTTCTAAGAAATATTGACTCAGTATTCAAATTAAAGGAGAAAGCTGTACTTGACAGAAGGCTAGAGTATGCTTATAATAATTACTTGCCCATCACTAGGACAGCATGTCTGATGTCCACATCTTAAAGAACAAGAGATTTATTTGGCTCAGAGTTTCTGGTAAATTCATTGCAAAGTCATCTGGTTCCACGGAAGCTCATAGAGAACAGCTGCTCATTCTATGGCATTCAGGAAGCAGAGCTAAAAAGAGATGAGCTGGAAACAAGACTGTACCCCTTCCAAGTCTTACACCCAGGAACCAGCCCTTTCTGACCGGCACCCACATCCTGGCAACACGTTTAGCTACTAAACTCATCAATAGATGTATTCACTGAAAAGAAGTATAGCATACAACGATTCAGTCAGGTTCACACACATAAGACTTTTGGGGGGACATTTTTAAAATCTAAATAGTAACAAAGTTAAAGAGAAGAAAACAATTCGAAATGTTATGTAAAGAAATTCATATAGATGCAGTTAAGGTAGATTCCAAATCTTAAATTATAGGTCAGTAAACGGTGAATGAAGAGTGCTAGAAATATTAACAAAAAAAATTTTTTGTTAAAATGTTAAATAGTCCACAAATGATTTCAGTTTTTTTCATTCTATAATAAAATAAATAAGGAAATAGGAGAAGCTCACTACTTGTATGTTTTCTCTTGTATCATGGAGAAAACTTCTTTTCAAAATGCTTCTCAATTTAATTCTTATATATTTAATTACCCAATGTCAGGTGAAATAACCACACAAACCTATGGGAATAGGAGAAAATTCACCAAAAATATTCCCTTGGCACAGTGAAGCTGATTCCCGGAGAAAATTAGTTTTTTTTGTTTGTTTGTTTTGTTTTGTTTTGTTTTGTTTTGTTTTGTTTTTTAATCAAGAAGGAAAGAGTATTTAGGTAGGTAACTAATCCATGGCATTATGGATAATTCTGGAGTATATTGTTCATGTAGGGAAATTTTATGACAAAACTGAAGAAAATTTGATCTACAAGATAAAGAACATCAACTGTCAGTACAAGGGGTTGATTTTTCATTTTTTTGCCAATAGGAAAACATTTTAATTTTAAAGCCTTCTTGTTTGTTGTTGTGTTTGTAGCTGAATTTTCTTTTGGTTTGGTTTCATTCCACTAGGAAAACAACACTAGTTGTTTAACTAGAGATAGTTAAACTGGATCAAAAATAGTAGTTTTAAAACAGACTTACAAATTTTCTTAATTACAGGGAATGAATGCATATTTAGAATATAACCACTGAAAAACAGAGTGGAAAACTGAATCAAATGGCACTGAGAAGAGACCTTCCAAGTAAACAACCTGGAAATTTGTTGAATAATAGAATACATATGAGAATTCAAAACTGACTGTAAATTTTCATTCTTGAGCTCTCAGAAGTAGTATTTCAATGAATACAGTAGGAGGTTGATGATGTGATTCCAAGAATCTGATGAGAACAATTTTTAGGAGGCTGACACAGGCAAAAATTAATTTTTGCCCAAATATTTAACCAAAATTTGAACTATGTATTATATAAAGCAATGTGACACTAGGTAACTAAATTATTCATTCAGATCAGTTAATCAATATTATAAGACACTCTGAATCTAACATTATGTTTATATATTGAGTAATTAAAATATATTAAAACAAGAGTTAAAGAATAGTATACAAAAAGATTTTGTTTGATAACCGACACTCTGAACTTGATATATTATTAATTGTGAGTTGCATGTAAAGAAAATAGAAATATAATGGAATGTTTTAAGCAGCTATTCTCTGGTAATGAGTTTGAAAGTTATGCTTAGTATTGCCTTTATGTTTTTTGAAACATGCGCTGAGAAAAAACCACTTCTTTTAAGTGTACCTTACATCTTTTAGTGTATTAAATATTCCACACATGAAATTGAATTTAATTAATACAAAATCAGTTTTTATAAATTGAAAAACAATTATGTTTTTAAAAGAAAGTGTTTTATAGTTGTATATGTAAAAATAGTATATCAGTGACTGACAACAATTAGAATCACTCCTTCAGAACATAAATTTATGCTTGTGCCAAAAAAATCCCCAATTATTTATGGACTTAAACATTTGCTTCATGTTTTGAACAGACCATGACATATAAACTTATTGCTTAGGTTTCTAGATAAAACATTTAAATTTTTCACTACCCTCCTTGTCATATCAAAGCTAATGCTAAAACCAATATAAATTAGATTGAAGAATCAGGCAAAAATAATAAGGATAACTAGAAGATTATTAGTAGCAAGATGGAGATCACTCTGAAACATATTAAGTTTAATGGGCTCCCTTTACAATTGGTTCTATTTTATACATGAATTAACTTCAAATTAATTATATTCAGTATTTCTAAGACCACAGAAGTAGATATCAAGATAATTGCACAACTTATTTCATTTCTAAGACTTCTGTCATTGTGTCTGTATATAGTACATATATATTTCCTTTTATAACTCATTTCCTTATATTATTACATTAAATGCTTAAATATAAGGTCACAGAAAACAAGTGTTCTTTTACTAAGGTCAGTTGAGTAAAGCTGTCACTATGGAAGAAACTGACAACTGCATAAACCCACAGAAGGCACAGCAGTATTGGAGTTTAAGCTTTGGCGCCTGGCCAAGCAGATGTCCAAACGACTAACAGCAACATTCTCATACTTTGAGTTACTAGGATGATGATATATGTTTTCTATATTTTGTTCAATAAGTTTTATTCTGATACAACTAAAGCATAAAGCTCTTATTACAACCCAAATGTTTATATCTTTTACATACATTCCTATTATTACAATTAGTCCTCCTGATAATGTTAAGACTATCAATAGACTTTTGTTTATACTTTGTCAATAATATGAAAGTACTTAGTCTTTATTATACATGCATATTTGACTTTTATTTTTTGTTATTCTCTATTAATCATTTTTATTATGAAAAACTAATACATCCCCAGCTCAAGGACAGATTTCAACATTTGTGAAATTTAACTGAACAACATCTATGACTGAATAACGCATTAGAAACAATGTACTTCTGATGCAACTCAACATCATTTATTTTTAAATTGCACATGCATGGTTTGACCATCAGTTGAATTTTATATCTAAAAATAAGTGTACCAATTATATTGTACTTAATATATGATCAATAATGAATCAGTCTTTTATCTTTCTAAATAAAAGTTCTGAAATTTCCCAAAGATTTCTTCTCTTTTTTCCCAACTCTGTCGTTCTTAGTGACAAGGGAATCATACTGCAGGTTCTTTCATCATACTGATAATGATTGTGTATGATGGATTTTAAAGGACAACAGAAAGAAAGGAATGTGTTCACAGTGTCAATTCCCCACCCCTTGTCTTACTAATACCTACTGCATCTCCACAATAGGCAAATATACAGCTCATGTTTATCTCTAATAAAGTCCCTATCGTGCAGAAAAGAACATGCGTATCACGTTCTAGAACACTGATGTTAATCTTTGAAATTGAAATGTCACAATAAGTAAAAAATTTCTACATTTTATTTACATATTGACAAAAATGATCTGTTAGGATTTGATTTTGAACATAGGTAGATTATAGCATGAGCACAAAAGTATACCATTTGCTCTGTATGTGGCTTACATTTAGTATGTCCGTTAAACATCTTTGATTATTGATTTAATATAGCTCCATTAAAAATGTGAGAGCAATTGTGTGTCATGATTCTAACTTACACTGTTCATCAGAGCAATTTCTCCACCAGTTAGAATTTGATATTCCTTTTTTGAGGACCTGACCAGTGGATTAGAGCTAGGCTGAACATATGCAGTTAGTGAAAGCAGCTCAGGATGCAGGCAACTACTCTGACAGTGGTAACAGGGAAAGAACAAGCTGAGGTAATTTGTTCATGGGCTATGCAGATGGTCTACCACTAAGCTATCTCACCAGTTCAGCAGTGCTGATTCATAACCTCCTGCTACTAGAACGTCGGAGTTCTGTAAATCCAAATTTGAGATTCTGACGTCTCATTGAAAAGTGAGAAAGTTGGGAAATTAAAAAGAACAACGTTTAGAAAACACATTGCTATAGATTAAAAACTGGTGGGCAACAACGCCAGCTGAATTAAATCAGCATGGTGCTGAGTGTAGATGGTCCGCCTGAGGAAAGTTGCCAGCATAAATACAGACTTGGAGAAGATGAGTGAAGTGTTGTGGGTTTCTCTAAGTGTTGCTGTTTTGAGCCTTTGATTCTCTTGGAGGAGCTCATCATGATTAGCTTCTGCAGTGTGACTCCAACCATTGTCGTCAGAAGAGCTCCAGACCTTGTTGGTGAAAATGTGGTTCACTTTGGGAGTGCTCTAGGCCTTACATTGAGCATCACTTCCTGGCTCCAGAGGGGAAGATGTGTGCTCTTTAATCTCCAGGAGAAGTTGTCACTCTGGCTTCCTGATAGGTACTCAACTGTTATCATCGGAGAAGCTGTAGAAGGACGGCCCTGATTCTCATCTTGAGCACGCCTTCTCGGCTCCAGTGTAGAGCCCTCAACCTACCCGCACAGCTCCTTCACCCTGCTGGCATAGATTTCCTGGCTTCCACTGCTGACCTCTGGGCCTTCCCAGCGTGGATCTGTAAAACAGACTGGTGTGAATCCTTCTAGTGGGATCTAGACCTCCAGTTGGACTTATGAGAGGCATTGTCATGGGCTCTAGGTTTTCAGCAGGACTCATGCAGGACATTGCTGTGGGATCCAGGCACTGGGCTGAAAATTCTGTTTTTAGTGTTGTGGATAGATTTCCTGCACTTTCTTATATTTAACTCCAGGTGACCATCATAAAGTATTGTTATAAATTCTGTGTCCTGATTCTAATTGTTCTCCTCACTATCACTGACTACGACACACAGTAACTAGTATTTGTTCTTGGCAATAGAGAGTCTTACACATTTTTTTTTCTAACAGAGGTGAATCATTTAACTATCACGATATACTTTCTCTAGTTTTCAGTGTTAACTGTACCAAACAAAGAAATATTATAAAACAATAAATACTCTGTATTTAAAATAAAAAGCAGAGCTAGTATACTGTTTAGGAAATGTGCCTTTGAATTTTATCGATATTAGTCTGTGTAAATAAGAAAATGAAAGCAGACTACTTCAGGAAAAAATTTTTTTTATTGCAACATAGTTATCTCTGCAGAAGAATACAAGTAGGGAAGTGTCTATTATAATGCTGTTTTTACATGCTCTAAAATTTTTCTCTGCAGGGTCATTTTTCCTCATATACTATGCAAAGGTTCTATTGCTTCAGAAGGGGTAAGTAAAACCAAAAGAAATAATTTTAATAACGAGAGCTCCCACTTTTTAAACATTGCCCTAAATTGTTCACATCACAAAATTTTCCTTAAGTATCCATTTTATCAATTTCCAGTTCAATCCACTAATAAGATACTCTGTTTTTACTAATTAATAATTACGGTTATGTTTTCCTTATAATGGTAATTTCAAACTTGGAATATGTTTTCCTGTGATTGATTCTATTTTTCAAACTATATCAAAAATAAATGTCATAATATACTAAGACACAAATACCAGGGAAAGTGACATTAACTGTATTATTATCTGTTATGCTGATTAAACATATAAAATAAAAATGTAAGTGTCCTTCTCCATGTTATGTGTGTGTTTGTGGGGAATGTCAATAAACATAATTTTTCCTCAAAAATATTCAATAAATTGTTAGTGTTATACCAGGTCAGTAGTTAAGATCTAGCCGAAAACAGCAGAAAGGGAAATACTAGTAATTGTAGGCATAAAAACCCTGATGTATAGCATTGCCTGATCTCTGCATTGTAATTATTCCGACTCTGGCAAATTTTAAGCTACAAATATAAGGCCAAAATGAGGTTGAGAAGAAACAGTATCATCATTATACACTATTTATAAGATAGAGATAAAATACACATCCAATCTCCAAAATTCATACACAGCACTAAAGTAGGAACCGATACATTTTTCTTATCTATTACATTTATTTTAGCATAATTTAACTGCAAGATTACATGGTATATTATATAATAATGACTATAACTCACAGCCAGCATGACTTTTAATATTTGATTTTTGCAGGCCAGTAAGAGTTTAAATAGCATCATGGTGGGAAAAAATATATGTTCATCTACTCTACTCTGTAAATATTAGAAGAAAGATATTAAAATGATTCAAAGATGAAAAGGAATACAGACCATACTGAAAAATCTGACTGCCATCAATGAACTAGGGACTTTAGAAAATTAGAAAGTAAAAAAATCATGGAGTTTTATTGGAAATATAACATCTTAATAAAATATTAGACAGAATGTGCATGGAATAAAGAATCAACACAAATAAATCAATATGTCCATGATACTCACAGGAAACAAAGATGCCTTAGTTATGTTCTCATTGCTGAAACAAAATACCCAACACCCAAAGTTAATAGGGGAAAGGTTTATTTAGCTCACAATTTGTAGAGGTTTCAGTTCATAAATAACTGACTCCAAAGGAGAATGGCACATGGAAGGGTGGCAAGTTCACGGTGGTACAAGATAACAAAAGCAACAAGGGAGAGCAAGGGATAAGCCTCTTCCTGTCCCTTATACTGTCTGTAGGCTGTCACTCACACCCTGTATCCTAGCATTGGACCGTGAATCAATCACAAATTCTAGATTCAGCCACTTCAGGAAGGCCTACTCTTGCATGGCTGCATGAGGCCTTGAGGGGATATCAAAACAAAACAAAAGAGTACACAAATATTTCAGGCCCATAATAGAGGCTTCCCACCTCAGCCTCATCCAAATGAGAGGCATTATTCCTGTGCAGTGAGTATTTGGTGACAATAAGCAGCTTCTTAAGATGTAAAACCTTTATCTTCAAGAAGTATTTAACCTTTAAGTGTACGTGTTTATATCTTTTGAAATGTTAAAAAATCAGGAGCATTTATAGTCAGATTTTAATGTTCTTTTCCAAAAAGAAAAGCTAACCGATTATTAGAAACCAAATATAAATTAAAATTTGGAATAATATGAACATTAAAATATAAAATGATTCTAGATAATAAGCAGATAGTAAAAATGCATAGCCAAATAATATTCCCATACCTAATTTTAGAATGTTCCCATTAACAAACAATTCTTTCTGTTTTCCATTTCCTTTTTCACCCCATCTGTCACACACATGAATGCACTCACACATTTAACATGCTTCATGTTCAACTAGGGAGAAGTGACTGAGAAAAGTTTGGTTTATTTTTTATGATTTTTATTTGCATGAAATGTTCAGGACAGACAGATCCATAGAAATATATATTAGACTCCTTAAAGCAGTATAAAGTATTTCAGCACCCTTAAAAGCAGTCTAATAGTTACTTAAATGATGAAACACAGAATTACCACATGATCTAACAATTCTACTTCAAGTTGGATTTGGTACACACCCAACATAAGTTACAATAAATGCCTCTGCACACAAAAACTTGAACACTGATAGTAGTATAAGACATAATAGCCAAAAAAGTGTAAATAAATCAAATTCCTATCAAAAGATGAATCAAAATACAAAATGTGATATATTTATTCATTAGAATATTATTCAGCAATTGAAAGGAATGAAAGACTAATACATACCATAGTAAAGTCCACGGATGAACTTTACAAATATTTTGATCTATGAAGTATGCTAGACACAAAATACCACACATATCATGTGATTTTCATTTGCATGAAATGTTCAGGACACAGACAGATCCATAGAAATAAATATTAGACTGGTGCCTATCAGGATCTGAGAAATGCAAATCTGAATTATTGAAGAGACTAATAATTTTTGTACTCTTTTCCTTTTTTGGAAAACAAAGGTGATTTGGAATTTGACAATAACTGATAACTCTGCAACTTTTTGAATAAACTAAGCATCACTGAATTCTGTACCTTAAAAGTGGGAGTTTTATCCTACCTGAGTGATAGCTAAGTAAACAAAATGCATTATTATTAATACATACAATTTTAAAAGAATACTAAGTGTCGTGTGCTCTGACATTGTTATATTTTAAATAGCTTTAACATGCAAGACTTCATCATTGGATGGAGTGGAATTTGTTTCACCTGAAATGTCCAGAAACGTCTCTTTTACTTCTCTTCAGAGTCTTTAGAGGTTCTCAAGGACATTCGGGGTAAGAGAACAAATTTCTTCTCTTGGCATAGGTTGAAACCTTTGTTCTATTTTTCTCGTTGCAGAATCACTATTGTATTTACCTAAAAATTTTAGAATAAAGGATCAAAAGTAAAAGGCAGGAAAGTTCATATCATTCAAAAAAATCTTTAGATTCAGAGCAATCCCCATTATGATCCAAATTATATTTTTTCAAAGATATGGAAAGAAAATTCCTAAAATTAATATAGAACCATTAATGATATCAAATTGCCAAAGAAATCTTGAGCAAAAATAACAAAGCTGGAACACATTATCAGTCTTCAAAATATATTGCAAAGCTCTAGTAACTAAAACAATAGGATTTTAGTATTTTAAAAATGTATAGAACAATGTAACAGAAGGGAAATCACAGAAATAAATCTACATATTTAGACCAATTTGTTTTCTGCAAAGCTACCAAAATACATAGTGGAGAAAGGGTAACTTCTTCAAGAAAAACTCATAAGGAGATTAAATATTCACATGTAGGGTAGAGAAACTGAGCTTTTATTTTACACTATATTCAAAAACTAAAAATTAATTGAGGAATAATACATAAAAATTAAATCTAAAAATGGTAGAAGAAAACATAGAAGGAGATCCCATGATATGGGTCAAAGCAATGATAACAAATATTTTCTAGATTCTGGAGAGATGCACAGTTGGTCAGAATATAATTTAGAGAAGTTGTTAAGGAATATTGCAACACATCAAAAATATGTGAAAAACAGAACTGTCAAATGATTCAATCACTGAATAATATTCTAATGTATGAATAATAGTCCCTCTACTAGAAATATAAAATGAGAGAAATTAAACTAGAATGTGGCAGAGGTAGTTGTACTTCCATGTTCATTTTACATTGACTCTCAATAGGTCAGATCAGGAATCAACCTAAGTGTCCACTGACAGAAGAATGGATAAAGAAAATCACACATGCACACACACACACACACACACACACACACACACACACACATGCACACACATCACTGTAATACTATCTAGAATTTTAAAAACAAGAAATTTTGCTACTTGCAACAATAAGAATAAACCTGGAGAGCATTTTACTAAAAGAAATAAGTCAGTCATAGAAGATTAAACCACTGTGTGATCCCACATGTGGATCCACAAATGGAATCGAATGGTGATAAGCAGAGATGGGGAAGTAGAAAGCTAGCAGTGTTGGTAAGGCTGGAGGCAGAACTGTGTCTGCTAAGGGACATACATTCGGGAGAAATAAATTCAACTATTTGATTGTACACCCTGATGACTACAATTTATAACAATGTAATGGCTCCTTGAAAGTCACTAACAGATTGCATTTTTAATGTTCTCATGAGAAAAAGAAAGCCCTATATCATCTACATGTTAACTATCCCAATTTCAGCCATACAGCAGTTAAAACAGGGCTTATGCACCAATTGTACACAAATGAAAAAAATTGCAAAATCAATGATTTTCATAAGCATGAAGTAGAAAGCAGGAACTTTCATGCTGAAAAGAGTATGTTATCTCTCCTGAAAGAAGACATTTTGGCCAGTATTTTTAATTTCATTGGGAGTGTGCTTCCACATATGCATCTAATTTCATTTATTATTTTGCAAGCTATTTTTTTCTATTTTTAGACAAAAATAAAAGGAGTGTCCACACACCATCCTGAGACCTGAGAGTTTAAGATCATCGCTCCCACTGGCCAAGGAACTACCCAGCTTCCTGCCACACTCAACCAGCTCTGCAGGTTTCAGGCCTAATCTGCATGAGTCACACAGTGAACTTCTCTCAGTCCAGGGAACTGGGTGGCTGGAATCACAGGAGCAAAGGGCGTAGAATATGATTTCCAACAGACCCTGGGGAAGCCATGGAACAACACTTGAAATGGAAATATAGGAAAAGGACAAAATGAAAAACCAAAATGCAATCTCAAACTTCCAGCCCATCCCAAGAGAGCTTAGGAGCTATATACATAGAAAAAATATATGTTATACACCTGAAATAATTGAAATAATAGCAACTGAAGTAAAGAAGCAACTCTAGGAAGCCTAAAGGAATTTAAACTACAAATAATCTCCCAGGTAAAAGAAGAAATGAAAGAGATGCTGAAAACATCTAAAGAAGACACAATTTAAAAATTAGAGGAACAAAACAAAAAGAGAATCCCTGAATGAACAATATAAGAAAAAAAAAACAGAATACATGAAGCAGATTCAAAGAGATATGCAGGAAATCAATAAAAAATTCCATTGAAAGTTGTTAAAACTGCCTCAACAAAATTGAAGACAGAATTCCAGACCTTGAAGACAAGATTGCAGCTACTGAATAAGAAAGGAAACATCCTTAAAAATAACAAGGTATCAAGAAATAACAATTCAACAGTTGCAAGATTATGCAAAGAAAAACAACATAAGATTGACAGGGATAAATGAAAAAGAAGGGGACAACATAAAGGATGTCAAGAGGATATATCAGAGAAGTAATAGCTGAAAACTTCCCAAACATGAGAATTGAAACTGACATCAGGATCAGTGAAGTATATAGAATTCCAAATAGCCATAACTAAAACAAAACTACACCCAGCCATGTAATAATCATCATCCCAGGAATCCAATGTACGAATAGAATATTAAAAGCTGTTAGAGAGAAAAGACAGATCACCTATAAAGGAAAACCTAGCAGAATCACAGCAGACTTCTCAGCACAAACAATAAGTCAAGAGGAGCATGGAGTGAAGTATTTCAGATTCTAAAGAAAAATTATTTCCAACCTAGACTGGTGAACCCTGAAAAACTGTCCTTCAAACTTGATGGAGAAATAAGATACTTCCATGACAAAGAACACCTGAAGAACTTCATAATCAAAAAGCCAACCCTGCAAAGAATACTGAAAGACATTTTAGATACATTTAGGAATAAACCACTAACTAAAGCAGACAGTTAAACAGAACAAAAAGATAAATATGCAACAGCAGAAAGATAACATGTCAACAATAAACCAATATCTAACAGTTATAACCATTAATTTAAATGGTCTAGATTTAACAATTAAAAGAAACAGATTGGCAGAATGGATCAAGAAAGAACATCCAACTATATGCTGTCTACAAGAACCAATCTAACCCAAAAGGATACTCACAGACTGAAAATCAAAGGATGGAAAGCAATACTTCATGCAACCCCCAAAAAACTGGGGGTAGCTATTCTGTTTGCAAACAATGTGAATATCAAACAAAGAATGATCAAAAGAGATAAAGAAGGTCATTACATACAAGTTAGGGGAAAACATCCAGAGGAAGAGATAACAATATTAAATATATATGCATCAAATTCCAGAGCATCCAGTTATACAGAGGAAGTGTTAATAGAAATGAAAAATCAAATTAGCAATAACACGATTATAACAGGAGACCTTAAAACCATTGACACCAAGGGACAGATCAACCAGACAGAAAATATTTGTTTCCAGGAATGACTTAGGAAGGATTGCTTCCCTTTTGATTTCATTGAAGAGTTTGAGGAATGTCAGCATTAAGTCTTGAGCAATAAGTGGGCTATGGGGATATTAAAGAAGAAATTTAACAATACCTATAAGTAAATGAAAATAATTGTTACTGGGATCTGTGGGATGCAATGAAAGTGGTCTTCAGAGGAAAATTTATTACACTGAGTTCCCACGTCAGGGAAACTGAACGAATACAAATAAATAACCTGATGCTACACCTCAAACATCTAGAAAAAGAAAAGCAAGTCAAGCCCAAAACCAAAAGAAGGGAGGAAATTATAAAAATCAGAGCATAAATTAATGCAATAGAGACTAAGAAAACAATCCAATGAATCAAAGAATTGGGTCTTCGAAAGAATAAATACAATTGATAAGCCCCTAGCCAATTTTATTTTTTAAAAAGGAAGAAAAAGCTCAAATTCATGCAATAAGGAATATAAAAAGTGCAAAACAGTAAGATTCTGTAGAAAAACAGAAGATAATTAACACCTATTTTGAAAACCTCTACTCTCATAAGTTTGATAACACAGAAGAAATGGACTTATTCCTAGAAACATATGAAACATATGAAGTACCAAATCTAGGTCAAGAAGATGTAAAACTGCTGAACATTTCTATTAAGGAAATTGAAAATGTAATTAGGTCCTTACCTACAAAGAGCCCAGGGCCAGACAGATTCACTGTGGAATTTAACAAGAAATACAAGGAAGACTTAATGCTGACACTCTTCAAACTCTTCAATGAAATAAAAAAGGAAGCAATCCTTCCTAAGTCAAGCCTGGAAGCAAATATTACTCTAGTACCAAAACCTGACAAAGACCCAACTAAAAAACAAAACTATAGACCAATCTCCCTAATGAACACAGATGCAAAAATCCTCAATAAAATATTGGCAAACAGGATGCAGCAAATCATTAAGAAGATTATATACCATGACCAAGTAGAATTCATCCCAACCATGCAGGGATGACTCAACATACGTAAATCAATAAAGGTAATTCACCATATCAATAAAGCGAAAAGTAAGACACAAGGGTAGGTAGAGAATTCATAAACAGGAATCAAACCGCATGGGAAATACTTCTCAGAATCAATAACTGGGGTCACGTTTTATTAAAAATTTTCTGTGTGTCGAAAGAAATCTCCAGCATAGTGAAAAGAAAACACACAAACTGGGAAAAAATCTTAGTGAACTGTCCCTCACACAAAAGACTTCTATCTAAAACATGTAAATAGAGGCTATATTTATTACTTAACAAAATATAAATTTATTCTCCTTTATTTTTGACCTTATACTAAAGAACATGGTTTTAAGAAGTAAAACTGCCAAGCGTCCTTCAAAATATAGGAGGTTTTGTTCTGTAGGAAGATTCTTAAAATTCCTTAGAATAATTTATCCAGTAAAGGCAGTATGTGTAAATAGCAAAGATATTTCTAAAGTTTTGTATATAATGACTCAGAAATTTAGATATCTTCTAGACATTATTCATTAATACACCATTGTCGTGATACCCTGAGAAAACCATAATTCCTTGAAGGAAACACTAGTTAGGAATGTAACATTTTGCTTAGCATTACAACCCAATAACACGAAATAAAAATATACGTATATATGTGATTAAAACTGAAACATTTAAAAATGTACATTTTAGAAGACCCAAGTGAAACTCAGTTTTCTAGATGCATTTAATATTAGAATTTAAAACATCTGGGAACGTCCAAAATTGTAAAACATACCCTTTCATGCTCACTGTTTCAATAGCTGCAATTTCATTGGAAGACTCACATCCAGAGAGAGTCTCTTACCAGTCAAGACCTGACATTGTATAATCTCCTTGTCTATAAAAGTTTTTGTTTATACTATCACATATAATAAAATCCAATAACCATTGTTGATCGCCTTGTATTATGTTTTTACATTATCTATTATGTCCACACTTTTGATTTGACTGACTCTGTTCTGTTATGTAACATTTGGTTTTACTCTCTTCCAAGGACAGTAATAAGAACTGCGGTAGTAATGGAACCCAAAATGTGCAATAGTCATTGTACAAAAGAGAGGAAAAGAAAGTGCTCTAAACGGTATAACTGCATGTATATGTAAGTGTATAAGATAAACAATGATATTACTGAGTTTTGTTGAATCATTGAACAGAACTGTTTGTAGTCTCACTGTTTGAATGTCCACTTTATATGCTTTAATTTGTAACTTGAACAAATATGTCTAAGATGACAATATGTAATCCATTAACTAGTGATTTCCTACTGTTTATTCTTTTCTGAAATTCTGTATAACTTGTACCCTTTTTCTGCTTTTTTTTTCTTTTTCTCCTTAAATAAAATTAAAAAAAAAAAAAAAAAAAAAAAAAAAAAAGACCTGAGGTTGTGCCAGACAGCCTTCAGCTCTTGGCTGAACCAGTGTCTTCAATATGGCTTTCCTGCAAAATTCATTTAAAGAGAAATACTAAAAGTTGTTCACCAAGATAAAAGTGCTACTCTTCACCAGAAATTTTTAGTATTCTTTTGCAGCTTAATTAATTTGGAGATGGATGATCTGCCTAGATTAATGTTGTGATCATTTGCTTTTTCTCATGCTATAATGTTTCTTCTGTTAGTCATTTTCTTTAAAAGAAATCATTTAAAAATAACCACATGACAAAAAATTATTCTTTTTAGATAACTTTGTCGAATGTGGAATAAAGAATTGAAGATATGAAGGCTGTGTAATTTTCTTTTAATCTAAAACAATTACTCAGTTTATTATTATAGAAAATATCATTAAAAATGATACCAACTATTTTTCTGTTAAAATAAATAGATATGTGAAATGTTTTGAACTGTATCTGCTTATATATTTCCATGTTGTAACATATACTTAATATATGCAGTGTATTTTTATAAATCATCCTATGCTTTCTGTCTTTCATGTATTTTGACTTCATTTAATTTCTATTATACCAAAAGGTGACAAAACACTATGATACTCAGCATTTTATTTTTAAAATGTTTTTGCTTTGAAATAATCCACAATAATTGAATATTATATAAAATATGATCATTTTACCTTTTGAAAAATTTTGCAAAATTCCATTTCAAAGCTATAATACACACAACCATTACTTTGGATTTAATAGTTTCATCACTATTTGGCTAGCGATGTGTTATATGTATATTTTTTAAAAATTCAACATTTGAAAATCTCTCATTTCATATTTAACAGGCATTTTCTAAGCACTGTTTTGAACATTGATCTAAGTATAGAGCAGCCAACTACAGAGAGATAAAAGCAATTGCTTCTATGTAGTATATATTCTTGACTCAAAGTGTGTGCTTCAGGCAGAGTCCTCCACGGCAACAAAACTGATGTATACAGAGATACAATAAAAGTAGGATCATTAAATGAGTTGGCTCACTTAAATATGCAAGCAGAGAAGCCTCTCAGCAGACCACCAAAAAAAAGTTGGAAAACCAAGAAAGCTAGAAGCACGGTTCCCATCAGATTCAAAAGCCTGAGAACCAAGGAAACCTGTGGTGTAACTCTCACTCTGAGACCAAAGACTCAAGACCACAGGAGATGCAATGCAAGGAAAGCATAGAAAAAGAGGAGCTCTGATATTTAAAGGCAGAAAAAGAAGAAGGTCTTAACTACTAACTCTGATTTCTACACCAACGCATATTTTGGTTCTAATTTGTCTTTACGAAAATGCAAATTTGTTTGAGTAGGATCTGTTCCAACTTCTTAATTTACATTAAATCACTTATTCTTCATAGAATGTTGTAAGGTTTTATAGGTATATATACATAGATGCATATACACATATATATGCCCATTTTTTCAAGAGAAATGAAAGAAAACATAGTTTAAATTAACTTTCCCAAAATTACACAAGTAAAAAGTGGTAGAGCCAATCCTAACATCAGGATATGGGGGTGGAAAGGATTTAGCACCTGAAGATTATATTCTGTATGTTTTCCAAGACTATCAGTGGCGACAGATACTTCTCAATGCATATTTTTGTCAATTATTTTCTATATGCTCTCATATTTACTTATCAGAATGTTGCTATTGTTCTTATAAATCACTAATAACAGTATACTATTGTAAAGGAAGCAATGAACTGTACTAGCTTTAAAATCAGACAGATGTAGGTTTGAGTTCAGACAATGCACCTGTAACTCTCCTGCCCTGGATAAAATATTCCAGTGTCTCGAACACTCTCCATCCACATCTGCAAGTATAATCCAGATCCACTTGAAGACTACTGTGACGATCAAGTGAGATGACAAATGCATGTTTTTAAGCCCGCCCAGTGGTGTGCATTCAAAGCTTAGCATTGCCAGAGCGAGCCCTCACGTGGACGGCTACTGCCTGACCTTGCCTTGCCTTCTGACTGCAGTTCGAGTGTAACAAGAAAGTCATGAATTCACAGCTCCCATTGTATGTGTCTTGTGGTGTACCGGTAGGTCATCTTTTATGAAGGAGCTCTGTTCATATGTACGTGAGTTTATAGCACAGCGCCATCCTCCTGTTTCACTGGATCCAAAAGACACTGGCTAGATTGATACGACTCATAATGTACCTGTAAACTATTAATATTGGGCATCTACAAGGAATTATACCAAGTGATTTTTATGGCACCTAGAATTTAGGAATTTGATGAAAAGACAAACCTGTGCTCACAATCCCCTGGCCATTCTGTGATACCTCTGTTATTTCAGAAGCTATTTAAAATTACTGTTAAAGACTAAGTCTTGGAGTTTCTTCAGGCAGAAATGCTAAATTCTTTTCTCTAGAGTCCTTGTTTATGTGCGCATTTCCTCTTCCAGGGAGTAACCTGGGTAAGGTTTTAGCATTCTTTCTGCATGTGTAAATGGCATATCCACATTCGTTAAGAGACATGAATGGATTTAAATTTCTCTTCTCATTCCTTCTTTTCCTTCTCCCTTTATCCACAAAAAATGTATCATTAAAATAAGTGGTTGAGTAATTTAGGATGTTATTGTTCAAAGAACACAGCACATCAGGAAGACAAGAATCATAAATTAGAAGTTTCTATTGTGCATCATGACAAGTGGGACAATAACAATTCACGATATAATTGAAAACTACTGAGTACATTTTTAGTATTCTCACCACAAAGAAATAGGGGGTTGTAATGTTTATGGTAATGCGTGACTCAGCCATTCTACAACATATGTGTGCATCAAAAATCACCAGTATGCCATAAATACATAAAAATTTTGTTAACTGAAAATTCATTACAAAATTTTAAAGCTAAAAAGATTTAATCTAAAATTTAAATTTAAAACTAAACATTATGTTTTAAGTTTTTTAAACAATAGTTACTTGTTCAGCTTTGTAGTACATAAAAATTACAATCACTGTAGATAATTGATACATGTGCATAACACAATTCAATATTTATTTTTCCCTTTCCTCTACCACCGTTTATTTTGAAAGCATTAGATTCATTTCTCTTAGAAGTCATTATAAAGTTAGTTATCATCTATACAGACTAACATTTTTAAAAATGAGTTCCAGGGCATGTCAAATTCACTGTCAATTCATAAAGAATTGTAGTCCTACTAATGTCAGCAGAGTTGGAAAAGGAGCTTGTGAAGGAGGTTAATTTTTTCTCTTCGTCTTTTGATGAGCCTGATTTTAACCTGTCTTAACTACTTTTCTCTTGTTGTGGGACAAAATACCTGACATCGAAAATTAAGGAAGGAAAGGTTTATGTAACTCACATTTGTGTAAGTTTGGATCCATAATCGGCTGACCACAAAGCAGGATGGCGTGACACAGGGGCAACACTTCAAGACTGCAGAAGGCAGCAAAAGGAACAAGAGCGAAAAGGGGACAGAAGGCCTCTTTTCCTCCCTTAAACAGGCTACTTGCCTGCTAGGGCAGGTGTAGCATTCATATCATCCCCCTTCCCTCCTCTCGCACAGGATGAAAGATGCTGCCCTGCTGTGTTGCCTTATTAAACTTCTATATTTCTCAAGTTGACACAATGTATCAAGCATTATATACCCTGGGTTTGGTCTTCTTTGGGAGACAATGTGGCAGATTCTAATCCAGAAGGTGTATGGCCAATCCACTCTCCTTAATATCTATAGAACAAATATCAACATGGGATGAAGTGAAGAGGGTTTGTACTACTAATCTGCATAATCATTTATGCAATGACATTTATTTGGGTGACATTTATTTGGATGAGAAGTGAGACACAGTGTAAAGGTGTAGAGAGATTATATACTAGCACAACACCAACCTCTGTGGTTCTCCTCGTTTTGTAATAGGCTTTCATCTCTTCAAACTACAAAGTTAGCAACATGAATAAAACAAGGCCAACATTTTACATGCACGTAATGCACTTTATACAGCAATAATGTTTAACAAAGAGACCATAACAATGCTACATAAAATTTTAGTTTTCATGATAATTTATTTTGTAAGTACTAGGAGTCACATAAAATTATTTGGCATCATTATTTCTGTAGTATCATGAGAAAACTGGGTCACATGGAAAAGAAAGATCATTGTCATAAGCCCAAGAATAGTGACAAGTGTTAGCCCAACAAGTCTTTATCTTTTCCATCTGCTGATTCTGTCAGATCGTCTTTCCTTTTCTTCTCTGCCTCTCTCAAATAAAAGCTGAGAAAATGCTTTTCACAGCTTTGTGCACATGTGTTCAGCTCAACAGGACTTCCAAAATTCTTTTCTAAAGTGGGCATGAGACATAAAAATTATAAATGAACAGACATCATTTCAAACACATGGGCATTTTAAGAATAATATCACACAAATGAGAAGACCCAGGGAGTTTCAAATAGGCAAAACAAATAATGAAACTTGAAGGTTTGTATATATTTGGTATCTTCCTTTGTCTGTGACATGCAAAAAACCATGTACCTATTTTTACGATATTGTCTTCATTGTCTAGCAGTATAGATGAACTTTGTGGAGAGGGCAAGAATGAGAAAAATAAGGGCTCAGGGATAAAAGGAAAATAGATTAATTTCATTCACATGGCCAGTACTCCATGATCTAATGACTTCATACAGGTAGGAACTCTTTATGTCTGCAACTTAGCAATTAAGTTGCAACATGAGTTTGAAACTATAGTAGAGATCAGGTGCCCCAAAAAAATATGTCAGTGTCTTTTCACCTACAAAAGATACAGCTGAAGAGTCCTAAGAGCACCTGACAAAAATGCAGTTCCCTGTACTGAAGATACATTTGGGCTAAAAAGGGAAGAAGATTACTGTCATTGGCCTAACAGCAGTTCAATTTTATTTCAGACTTATTTTCCTCTGAACTTTGTATTTGAGGCAGAATTCAATATAGGACTTTACAAAATAGTTACCAAGAATGGAAAAGAGAACAGAAGAAAAGGTGAAGTGGTCCCAAAGAGTGTGGGGACCAAAGAGAACAACAAACTAGACAAAACACCTTTTTCTAGGTAATGTTAGAGCATTGTTTGCTCTAGTTAACTAGAGCAGAAGTTTTCTAAAATTGAGACCTCTCGGAGAATATTTTTAAAATTGCATTTTTAAAACAAGCAACTAGAGAGTTTCTCAATGTTTGTGAACAACCATTTTTATTTTATCCCTCAGGTCTGAGTCCTTCATGAAAGTCTGAAATGGTCAATTTGAGTAATATCTTCCACTACTCTGTCATTTCTAGAGGATGTAGTTCATCTACTGTTTCTTGAGCACAAAGCTCAATTCTTTTGGCAGAACTCTCTACAGGAAACCACCCAAGAGGAGGCCGCTCTCTTCTTCTAGAAGTCACCAGAACTTGATTCTGTGCTCTACTTTCCGAGATTCTGCAGTGTGGGAATGTGAAAGACAGTGGCTCAGGGAAGGAGAGCATCATAAGGTAAATGCATCCATTTTTGTGAGACAGAAAAGTCCACATCTGTTCAAAAGGAAATTCAAAATATGAAAACGCAGAATTTATCTACATCGGCCCTGTACATGTGCATGTGCCTGCCACATGGCAACTTCAGATTAAAGGCGGGATATTTGTTCCCAGTAGTTTGAAATCTTTGCCTCTGAAATGTACATTTGAACTTCAAGGAAAAGTTTAGTTTCACACATAATTAAGACAATGCAGAAAATTTGAATTTTCTTCTCAAATCAATATCCTCTTCCGCTATCACCTAAGTTTAGAAACTAAAATATTTATTCTAAAACATATTTGACTTAACTATATTTTACTTTATATAATAATGTAACAATGTATTTAATAAGAGTTTTGACAAGTTGATATGTCACATCTAACCTTCATACTAGAACAGGTCTTTTTGAAGTTAAAAGAAAAGTCATTTCCAGAAAGGATAAGTAACTAAAGATTTTTTGCTGCTGTTTGTTGTTTGGTGGCCTTTGCGCTGAGCCTTTGCACTGAACTGTATACAGAGCTTCTTTTTAATTTATTTTTATTTATATTTTTTGAGTCTGGGTTTTGTTCATTCTCTTATGTTGTCAAGGTTTGCTCCACCTTGCAGTTTCCCTGATTCAGTCTCCCAGAGTTCTGGCATTCCATATGTGTATCAACATGCTCAACCGAGAGATATACATTTTTAAGTTGTCAAAAGTAGAGGTTGAAAGATGAAGTTGAAAACTACCCTGGAAAAATTATATATGATAAACAAAGTTAACCAAAATAAAATATGAAGAATTTTTAAAATAAATATGTTAGACAATGACTGTGATTTTACCTAGTAATTAATGACACAAAATTCAACCAATATCAAATATGGCAATTCTTCATGGAAATAAAATACTCTTTTCATCTATTAAGATATTAAATATTCAAATATAAAACATTTAATGCTTAGCACTTCTAAAGAGATAGAGAAATTCACACATAAATGTACACATCCACTTAGGATTACTATAGTGGTTTCTTGAAAAACCAGTGAAAAGCTAGTAAATTTATTAGTAGTGTTTACCTTTAAGCTGTGAAGCAAGCAGAAATATTTAATCAAAGCAGACTCATAATATGGAACATGCTCCTTTTCTGATTGTTTTATGTTTTGTTCTATGTTAATAAGACAAGTACTCAAGAAAATAAAATCTGACACATAAAAATCATGCCAAAAAATGCCTTACATTTTAATACCATAGTCAAGGTTTAGTAACAAATGTCAGTCATTGGCAACTATAACTGAGAGAAACCCCTGCAACAAGAGTAGGAAAAGCTGCCAAACCTAAAGGAGATTGCAGGCAGTAGCCAGAGATAGAATTCCACCTTGTTCCATAATTATTTGGGAGTGGGGTGAGATAACATCCAGATAAAGAGCACAAGGTAAAAAATCCAGACACCAATCATATTTACACGTTAGTCAAGATTACTGTTCATGAATCTCTGCATAGATCTTGGCTGAGATTTGACCCAGAGCCTCAAATCAAGAGGGGCAGTGGAGTTATATCAGGTTGAATAAAAAGCAGGAACATTTTTTTCAGATGAAAATTACAAGGGAAGACTGGAAGGATCCCACTTCAACATTTTGGGCAACAAAAGTAGTGAAGTACAGCCAATCCACATTGGTGCTGTCCAGAGTTATTTGATCACATGGATCACTGGGACAAGGAGATCTGATGAATAAATTCAAGGTATAAATTGTAACACTGGGCCACTACATAGCAAGTCTAGCGGGGGTCATTTGTTTTTCTCTCTTGTTGCCATTAGATAGTAAGACAAGTGATCGAGTGATCACGAATTGAGTGTTCAGGTGGACAACTTCATGGATAAATCCAACAGGGACCAGAGAAGGAAACAGAGGCTGAGGAGACATAACTGGCCATGTTATGTTTTATTTATGAAAGGAATTCATGCATACCACCTCAGAAAAAAACAAAAGTTTTTTGTCTTCCTTTTCTGTCATTTCAATTTTGATTGTTTTGATCATTTTGGTTTTAATTTTGTTATAGAAAATGTACCAGTCCATACTGATCATATTCATCGCAGGGAGTTTGTACCTGTCCATGATATACTTGATTCATTTTTTCCCTACAATGTACTAATGAATTTAACTAAAGATAAAATTATGTATGTAATTCCATGTAGTTAAATTTTGTCTTGATTTGTTGATTTGTAAACCCTAAACCACCAAGACATTTTTGGCTTTGAGAAAATTATAACTTTGACATGATATTCCTAACCACATTCCTGCACATGCTACTTTTTTCATTCTTTTACTAGTTCTTTCATAGATCTATGTATAATCTTATATCTTTTTATTAATGTTGAAACTATATAGTGACTCTCCATATAGACTCTTAGTAACTATTAAAACAAACCCACAATCAAAAAGCTTGTAAGAAAATGCTCTCTCATTCACATCAAAATTTCTTAAGTATTTCTTTCATTTCAAACTCCAAATTGATGGCACAATTGATATCTCATTGGCAGGATAGAGGAAAAAGTGTACTGGCAGATCTCATGTCATAAATTAAATATCATTGGCCCAGAAGTAACTCTCATCATCTTTGTTTTAAATTCACAGGCCAAAATTGTTGAAAGTTTGAATTCAGCTTCTACATATCCTAGTTATATTTTGTAAACATACATACTTACATTCATTCAGGATTGTCACCTGATTTTTATAAAAACAAAAACAAAAAAGAGATCAAATTGTACACATTTCAGGGACTATATTTTTAAGCTACATAACTCTGCAGGTATTAAATTCATTTTTAAAGGCAATATTCTGTATCTCTTTAGGCCAAAATAATACTAGGACTAAGTATTTATGTAAATTTGAAATTTAAGAAATTTAAATTAAATTAAATATTAAATTTAGTTACCTGTTCACACTAGATACACTGGCATTGTTCATTAGACAAATATGTCTAGTAGCTGAGATGTTGGACATATAGCTTTGAGCATTTACATCATGCTGGAGATTCAGAAAGTTCTGTTGAGCAGTATTAATTTATCACATGAATATACTGTAATGCATTCAAGTTTCCATACCTTTTAAGAGACTATGTATAGTTCTATGCCATTAGGTACAATGTGGGAAATATATCATTGATTATAATATCATATACTATATATAATTTGGCTTGAATTGGATAAAATTCCAAAAAGTAACTATTATTGTTTTTTATTTTCCTACGTATTTTACTTAATAAGGCTGCTTATTTTGTATATTTATTCCTCTAAAATTTTAATTTTCTCACTAGATCATATTAATAAGAAGTATATTATAGTTATTTTAAATTATTAGTCCAATTATTATAAAACTTCTATCATCTATGAATATACTTGTTTCACATGGTGTGTTTCTGGGTTTCATTTTGCAAACCCACAGTTATGTCAGGTAAAATAAAAAGTGAGGTTGATGTATCCTAAGTGTAAAGTGTCCTTTTTTTTTTTTTTCTGTTGAAGAATCAGCTTGTGCTGATTATTTTTTAGAGCTCTTGCAACAGTGGATAAAGTTCTCCACGATTTGCATTTTTGTCTTCTTGGTGTCTTTGTTTTCCCTAGAGACAGCTTCTTTAATAGGGTCTGAGGATTGCAGTTTTATTGAACTGTAAACTCCTATTATTTTGTGGGAGGATCCATTGATACAAAAGGAAGACACAGATTGGGGGTGCAGTCTATAACCCTAATGATAGGTCTCAGCTATGTTACCCTGTGTCCCTGAATTGGATCTTTACACTTTGTACTTTACCTGACCTGAGGTGAGACTGAGAGGCTAGAAGGGACAAGTTCCTTTGCTTATGTTGAAGGTTATAAGAGGTTTGTGTTGGGTATTTTCCTTGCTCCCAATTAGACTGATAAATTAATTTTAAATTATGTAAAAAATTGTTTTGTTTTTAGCCAGGGTTATATGAGGGAGAGTAGAATGCTGTGGTTATATTTCAAATCCTTTTCTTCTATTTCACGTAAGATTTAAATTTTGAGAGTAAAATTTACCAAAGGATGTGTTCTTGTTTTGTTTTGTTTCCTACTCCCAAATTATTCCTTTCTCACTCTCCAGCAATTAGTCAATTGACTGTTTAATTGTCCCTGCCAGCTAATGGCTCTGGCAAAGACTTCTGGTCCCAGTAACTTGAAATTCTTTGTTTTCACCTTTCTTGCTAGTGTTAAGATTGGCAATTTGTTATGATGGATTTGTTTGATGGATGCAAGAGGAGCTACTGATTTTGATATTTTAAAAAATTTTTGTCATGAGCAGGAGTGATAACTTCCAAGCTCTACACATTACACCAGAAGTTTGTTCTAGCTCTTATTTGTTTTAACATAACAGAATTATAAAACCCTTATCAATATTTATTTTTCCACAAACACTGATGGTCTTTTTTGTGACAAGACAGGTTGTAGTAATATAAACCAGGGTTCTCTTTCCAGTAACTTAGAGCTCAGTGGTCAACCATGTGCAATTCTGCCAAGAAGGCAAGTGACATAAGGACAAGTAAACATTCCACTTCTTTTATCTAGGTAAAGTACATGCAGTCAAGAGCTCATGGAACCACTCAAATTGCAGAGGCTCAAAATTAATGAAAAGAAAAAAGTAAGTGTAGATTAGTGAGAAGTTAATTGATAGCAAGATTTTTTTATGGTCTTCAAGGCTAAGTCAGGTTATTTTCAAAGCTGATAATAATAAAATGAATTATAATGATTATATGGACAAGTAGGAAAAGTTAGAAACACCAAGACTTTCTATGTAGAAGAAAGAGATTCAAAACAGAAGCTATCAAAGTTGGTTTTTACTGGACAAAAACAGATCAGCATAGATACAGTTTTGTAATTTGGGTTCAGAACTCCATGATGTTTACTTTTTCCAACAAGTATTATCTAATTTCCTTGTATACCAACTGAGTTCCTAGTAAAAAGAAAAAAAAATCTATTCAAAAAGAAAGTGTTATGCCAAAAATGAGTGAGATGAGGACAGGGTCAGAAGATCAAAACTTCATATTTAAAGTATAAAACATTATAAATAATTATCGTTAGTTATGATAAGTGATAAAAAAGTAAACTAGAAACTGCAGCAAAACATAACAGTGCTGTTATGTAGCACTGAGTTTCCCTTGGGTTGCTTTCCATCAGTTTGTAAAGTGATCAGTGTACCTGGTTTTGGTGGGGTTTTTGTTTGTTTTCTGTTTTTTTTTTTTTTCAAGGAAGAAGCAATCACAATTTTTTCAGAAGGTTTTGCAAACTACTTGTGCAACAGAGAAAATGTATACTTCAAAGAACAAAAAATGTTTTTATTGTGAATAAAAGGAGTCACTGATAGTCCAATTTCAGTTGAGAGGAAACGAAATAGAAGTAGACAGAAGAAAGATGAATGGAAGGTTCAAAGTAGTGAAGCTTATTATTTGATTGTAATTGAGCCCATAACTACACTGGATGTAGAAGGAGCTCTGAGTTATATATCAAAGCCAGGCTCAAAGATAGAGCTACATAAATGATGACAAAATAAAGAAGGAAGGCAGAAAAGAAAGTTGGTAGAGAAAAAGATATGAAAGAATATAGGAAATGAAACAATCTTGTGAATAGTGTTGTTGTTTGGGAGATTGTTAACATTTAAAATACTAACAGGAGCAGAACTCAGAAATTTCAAAAATAAAGAGAATAACACAAGAAAGTATATGGGATTTACTAACAGTATGATAAACAACGCTACCGTCTCACTTGCTAGCTCACAAGCAACTGGAATCTTTCAGGAGGGAGGATGGAAACTTGAAGTAAACTCCAGAAAAACAAAAGAAGAGGAAACAAAGCAAACATGTTAAACATAATCCCTCATCTGTTTTAAACAATATTGATTTTTCTATTTATTATTTTGTCCTTTTATTAACCTTGAGAATAAACACATTTATTTCATCATCTTACCATTTTATGTGAAATGAAATAAATGAATACTGAATTTTTCTAAAATATTATAAAACTATTTCTAAAAGACTTAGTCTAGATGACCCAAATACATCTTGCTACCTAATGACCTGTAATCAGGCAATTCAGTCATGAGAATCCTGGAAAACATGAGGCATGACTCTTCTCTGGCCTAATGTTATCAACTCAAGTGTGCGCCTAATGCCATTGTGTCTCTCATCATCTTTTAAGATATAAAGAGCAAGGTAACAGGAGCCACCTACTTTTTCTAAAAACCTTTAATCAAGTGATATTAAACTTGATTTTAAACTATTTTTTACTGTAATCCAGAATCTGTGCTTTGGAAAGCCAGTAATTCAATGATTCTACCCCTTAGCTTCAATTTGGAAACATACTGTTAGAGGAAAGGATGAAAAGTGGCCGTATGTCACTTGACCCGAATTATCTAATCAAAGATGAGTGAGGCATAGGTGTCAATAAAGAAAATAACATCTTGGCTGTGATAACTAAAATAGTATAAGTGGATAAAAGAAACTGAAATTCAAGTCAGTAGATTTAAGGTCAATATGATTCTGTCGTTAATGATGTTATTTTAAAGTCATTGAACTTTTTTAAGCTCCCCTTCATCGCCATTTATATAATAGATTAGATCATTATAAGTTCATTATCAATGATTTCATTTCTTTTTAAAAGTTATACAGATTTACAGCATCATTTAAGTTCATTATCAATGATTTTATTTCTTTTTAAAACTTATACAGATTTACAGCATTAGGGCTACATATTTGAAGACACACAGTTCCCTCCTTCAATTTTTTTCATGTTTTGCTTGTCACAGAGCATCTCAGATGTCTGAAATTCTGACCTAAAGCACTATGCTTGATCAAATTTAGGATAAGTTCAACAAGACTCACCTCAACTAGATTGATTATTTTTTTTAACTAAAATGAAAAGGTTAGATTTTAAAAATTGGTCAATGTTTAAAAACTGATCTTGGTAGAACTATTGATGGCAGAGCAGTAAAAAGCAGAGAAAGAGCCTCTATAAGAGTTACCATAAATATAAATATAAATAAAAAAATATAAATATAAATATAGGAAAAAAATATTAAAATTTGAGGAAGACAAGCAGGAAGGAGGTGGGTCTCCTGAACCCAGCAATGGTCTGAAGCATGAATTGCAGCTCACAGAGAGACTGAAGAGAAAAACTTCAGTGAAAAGGGAGATACCTGTCAGTGCTTTATCCCTGAGATAGGACACACTGCGTCAGAGGAGCAGTTCAAACCTGCAGACCTGTGGTGATGACTGGAGACACTGGAGGCCTCCACAGAGAAACACAGCAGTGGAGAAGAACAGCAGACATGAAGGACTTCACCAGCTGGTGGGAGTGCTGAAGGCTCAGTTCTCCCATTGTAGAGAGCATTGGCTGGGAGCCATCTGCAACAGGGGGCCTTCAAGCTCAGAACTCAGAGCAGCCGCCAGCTCCACCTAGCAGCTCCCAGCTGGGTTCAGGCTCACAGAAAGTGTGTGGATGTAACAAGCCAAATGAATCTGATGTTGCCTAGAAAGTGCAGACTTACTGAGATTATCCACTACCCAGCTAAAAAGCTACTGCTGGACTGCTGGCATAGATGGGCATGGATTGGGATTCTGCCTCCACTCAGTGTCCACCAGTGACAACAGAGATGAGCCTATAAATACACATTTTCTTTTATTTTTTCTCTTCTTTTTTTTTCTTTTCTTTTTATATTCCTTTTCTTTCTTGATTTTTGTTGTGCTTGTGGTTGCGTTGTGGTTTCTGTTTTTATTTTTGTTTTTGACTCCTTCATTTTTTGATCTTGTGAATATGGTTCTAGCCTCTTTGTGGTTGTGTTTTGGTTCTGTTCTTTTTATCACTTCCCTCTGTCTTTTCCCCTATCTTCCGCACCAGTTTCCTAAAGTTAGAGTGATCCTCTTTGTCCTCAAGCTTTACTTCTAATCTCTTCCTTTTCTTCAACTTCTCTATTTTCTCCCTAACTGCTTTTAAATTTTAATCCCCAAGAGCAAAATGATGTATTAAAGATTTGTACACTGTATATAATTTTACAGTTTGTTTTAGATTTTGTTATATAGCTACAAATCTAGTTCATGTAATTTAAAGTAGAAAATCAATAGTTATCTCAGTTTGCCATTTCCTAAGTTGTGTAGTGATAAATGTTCCAAATAGCTGTTTTTTCTTGGTATTCAAAGACTGAGTTTGACTATAGCAATTAATGTGTCATGGTGCCAAAGAACCAGAGACCGAGCCAAATAGGTTGCAACTTCTCATCCCCAACAAATTGGAAAGGTAGAAAGATACCTAAGAATAGTTGTAATGTCTTAAGGGTTGTAAATACCAGTAATAAAGCAACCCACCATAGGCATTTTAAAGCATCACTCTATGAACTAGATAAAGAAAAGAAATTGTGATAACACTTAAATGAGATGTAACCCCAGGCATCCAGTTCACCAAAGGCCAACCCAGAGGACAATGAGATAAGACAATCAAAAAGCCATCCACCTGGCCTTTCTACAGTGGTGACAACAAAGTAATTGAATGAGGCTCTAGAGAAAGTCAAATCAGAAATAATTTCTCAAATAATTGCAGAGATTTTGTTCACAATGAAAACCAGAATTAGTGACTCTAGAGCAGATACAGACAAAATAATAGAGAAATATAAAGAGGCAAATATAGAAGAATATAAAAAATAATACTCAGCATAGGAAAGAAAGAAATTCCATAAGGTTCTGACAGATATCCGGGAGAATAAAAATTCCACTGAAATTATTTGCATCAGATTAAACCAGTATGTGGACAGGAATTTAGATACAGAAAACAGGCTTTCCATTAGCTATCATGAAAATAAAGATTTCTTTAAAATAGCAAGAGACATGAAAAATCAATCCAACACCTGCTAAATGAGGCATAGAAGAATAACTTAAATTGATTGGAGTCAATATAAAAGCAGGAGATAGAACAAATGATATAAAAATGTTCACAGATGTCACGGCAGAAAACTCCCTGATAGAAAAAAAGAATTTGATGCATGGATAAGTGAGGCATATAGAACTCCATAACCATGATCAAAAAATATCTATAGCTAGGTACATCATAGTCAAGATTCTAGAAGTTCAACCCAACAATAGAATCTCAAAAACTGTAATGAAAAACAAGTCACTTATAAAGGAAAATACAACAGAATCAGCACGAACTCTCAAGTCAAGGAGATCTTAGAATGAAGTATTTCAAGTTCAAAAGGAAAACAACCTTCAACCCAGATTTATGTACCCGAAGAAAACTATCTTTCAAAACTCATGGAGAAATAATATATATCCATGACAAAGAACGTCTGAGGAAATTTATGACCACCAAACCTGCATTCCAAAATATTTTAAAGAACATTATAAAAAGAGATAACAAGGACTACAACTCCATGAACCCCAACATAAGCAATCCAACAGGAAAGGCAAACAAGTAAACAGAAGGAGGGGAAAAATTGGGAGTGTCAACAACAGGAAAATAACATGACAAGGATAAGCCTATACATAACAATTATAATATTATAGTCTCCACTGACTATATCAGTGGACACAAACTGCCAGAATGGGTCAAGAAGTGAGATTCAACAATATACTGCATACCAGTAACATTAAATTAAAAAAGAAATTCATAGACCAAAACACAGATGATGGAAAACAATACTGCATGCAACAGGAACCCAGAAAAAAGTAGGGGTAGCTATCGTATTCACACAAAAACGTGAATTTCAAGCCAAGATTGATTAAGAGAGATAAAAAAGTTCACTATACACTCATAAAGAGAATAATCCAAGAGGAAGAGACAAGATTCCGAAATATATATGCAACAAATGGCTGTGTACCCAACCATATAAAACATACTAATGGGCCAGAAAAATCAAACAAACACTAATACAATGGCATTAGAGGATCTCAGTGCCTCATGACCACAAATAGATAGATCAACTGGACAAAAAATCAACAATGAAATAGTAGAACTGAACCAAATTTTTGACAAATGGACTTAACAGATATCTGTAGAATGTTCTACTCCCACAACATCAGAATGTACATTCTTTTCAGCTGCTCATGGGACATTCTCCAAATCAGACTGCATACCAACTCATAGAAAATGCTTATGCAAACATAAAGGAATTGAATTTATCCTATGCATATTATCAGACCATAGTGCAATGAAACTGAAAAGCAATGGCAAAAGAAACCACAAGAATTTCATAAACACATAGAAATTAAATAGCACCTTTCCAAACAACCAATGAATCACAGTGAAATTAAAGAAGAAATTAGACAGTTTTTACTGCTGAATAATAATGATAATACAACATCCCAGAACTTTGGGACACAATGAAAGCAGTCATAAGAGGGAAACTGATAGCAAAATACTCATATCAGGTAAACAGAATGAGCAGAAACAAACAACTTAATGGTGAACCTCAAACTTCTGGAAAAAGAATAACAGGCTAAGCCAAAATCTTTTACAAGGGAGGAAATTATAAAGATCAAAGCAGAAATTAATGCATAATATTGAATAGACCCTAAAAACCATACAAAAAAATTAATGAATAAAAGAATCGGTTCTTTGAAAAATTAAACAATCAATAAACCTTTAGCCAAACTTATGGAAAAAAAGGAAATACCTAAATCCATGCAAGTAGGAATGAGAAGGGTGAAAGCACAGTGGACTTACAGACATCCAGAAGGTCATCTATAACTACTTTGAAAATTGTTTTAATAAGACAAAAAATGCAGAAGAAATGGACTGATTTCTGGGTATATATAATTACCAAAACTGAATCAATAAGATATAAAAATCCTAAATAAATCAATATAATTTTTTTAATCGGTACCAGGGATTGACTTTATGGCCACACACTTGCAAGGCAGGCGTTTATGCCGCTGAGCTAAGTCCCCAGCCCAATAAATCAATGCCAATCAATGGAATTGAAGATGTCATTAAAAATCTACCAACAAAGAAATATCTGGACCCTGATATATTCGCTGCTGAATTCTACAAGAAATTTAGAGAAGATCTAGCAGCAATTTCAATGAAATTGAAAGAGAATTAGTACTCCCAAATTCATCCCTGGAAGCAAGCATTGCCCTGATACAAAATCATAGAAGGCTCCAACTAAGAAAAATACTGCAGGCCAATCTCCATAGTGAACACAAACGCAAAAATCTGCAACAAGATGCTGGCAAACAGAATTCAGCAAATCATCAATGAAATAAGACACCATGATGAAATGGGATTCATCTCAATAGATACAGAAAAGGCTTTTGAAAATGTCTAGCACTCATTCATGATTGAAACACTACAGAAAATTGAAATGATCTTTATCTCAGATGATCTTTATCTCAATCAGATGATCTTTATCTCAACCTGAAAAAAAGTCATTTAACAAACCAACAACCAATATCATACTGAATGGACAGAAACTGAGAGCTTTCTCTTTAAAATCAAGGGGGAAAGGAATGGCTATCATCTCCACTCTTATTCAACATATGCCTGGAAACTTTAGCCAGAGCAATTAGACAGGAGAAAGAAATAAAAGGAATAATGATAGGAAAGGAAGAAATTAAACTGTCATCATTTGCAGATGACATGATACTCTACATAGTAGACCTCAAAAACTAGACTAAAAAACTGCTAGCTTTAAAAACCAAATTCAGAAGCATAGCTAGATACAAAGTTAATACTAAAAAACCAGCACACAAACATCAATCTCAATGAGAGAAATTAGGGAAACTATACCCTTCACAATAGCATCCAAAAATGAAATACCTAGGAATTGATCTGACGAAGGATGTAAAGGATCTCTAAACCACAACACTCTGTAAAAGAAGTTTGAAGAGGCTATCCTTTGGAAAGATATCTCATACTCTTCCTTAGGAAGAACAAATATTTTGAAAATAGCCATACTTCCAAAACTTTTATCCATTTTAAGGCAATTCCAATCAAAATTCCAAAAGTATGTCTCACTGAATTAGAGAAAACAATCCTAAAACTCATTTGAAACCAGAAGAGATCTATAATAGCAAAGGCAAGTCCAACCCTTTTCCACGTGTACCTTGATCTGTCTCATATGTACAGCCACACTTGTTTCCATTTTGAAATACTTTAGCTCTTTGTTTTATTCCTCAAGAACATGAATATCATATATGAACCTCTATTCCCAAGGATTCTGAGTACATGCAAAGGAAATATCAACCATTGCTTAAAAGACATGCTCTGAACTCTAAATGGACAAATACAGATCACACATTTTTGCTTATTGGATGTGTCCTCTAGGGCTTGTTTTCTTCATTTGTAAAACATGTATAAAAGTAGTCATCTCAAAATTTGGCAAAAATAATACCTGGCATATAATATGCATTCAATACATATTGCCTATCATAAATTTGTAGTCGTGTAGCAAGGACACTAAACAAGATAATGCAGTTAATAATTTATCTTTGTTTTCTGATATTTTCCAATTACCTTCCTCTTTGTATCCTACGGTAAGTGCCCTCAGGAAATAGCCTTATACAAAGGACTTGTAGAGTTCTATATTACTATGTACTTGATAATTTGTATCTCAATGTAAAGATTTATTCTTCAAATATCCATTTCATATTTACCTCATGACTCAACTTTCCCTTCATTCTTTACTTGTTTACCCAGAAGAGGTGCGTGCTTTTTCAAACATGAGAACTTGATGTCCCTCATCAGATATACAGTGCCTAATAAATTATTTACATTGGAAATAATATATTGTACACTTTGCATTCAGAAAGGCAGCATTTTATCTCAAGATCTTTTTATCACTAAGGCATTTTCCTTGTTATATCAATACATTTCCTTTAGTGTCTTAATATACCACTTGCAAAATGTTTGGAAATAAAATTTTGCAAAGAACCTTGATAATTTTTCCTCAAAGTTCAACTAAAATATATACTTGTTCCTGTTTTCTATGTATTCACAAACTCAATTAACATCAAATGTGTTCATCATAGAAAATATATCCATATAGTTAAGATAAAAATCAATAAATCATAGAAATACTTATGCTCAAGTCTTAGCAGGCAGATTTGAGAGATTCCTGTTTAACCATATAAAATGAAATTTTCAGACATAGAAATATATTGTTGTATTTTACTGAATAAATAAAAGTACAGGGAAACTGCAACTCAAAGAAATAATAATAATGATACATAGGTATATAAATCAAATATTTGTAGGAAAATTCAAGTTGTTGATACTCAAGAAACTTTGAATTGTCTGATGTTTATTCTTAATGTTTTTTTTTTTAACATTTCGGACAGGATCGTGTCAATTTCTACAGTGTCACTAGGCATAGTCCTTGAGAACCTGGCTAGTTTCAATTGTGAACACTCTAGGGAAGGGGTATTATTTTAGATATGTAAATAATGTGAACGTTCAGTTTTAAGTCAAATACAAATCTTTGATTATCTGAACTATTTTGTCTTTGGCAAGACGTGTCCTCTTCTTTTTAAAAGGGGGAATCATTGAAACGTATCTGACTGAGAAAGTAGCTACTTCAAAAAGGTCATAAAAGTAGTATTTGATGACACAAATGTAAATGAATTAAAAGCATATGGGTTCATATTCCTTTAAACTACACAAAATTATATGAAATATGTATTGAGGTTTTCTTATTTTGGCATGGTATAAAATCAATTTAAGATGACTGGAGCATTAAAAATGTGGCCAGGCTCGGGGGTTTCTTGGTGATAGGTTTCAAGAATGTTACTTTATTTCAAGGCAGAAATTTTGTGGTCAAGCATCATTCAGACTTTTGTTTTACAGGGTATTCAATTGTGAGAAGCCTCCTGGAGAACAAAATTTGTGAAAAGGCCCAGACTAAAAGAATACCTGTTATAGCTGAGACAGATTTTATAATAAGCTATGTCATAATATTCCTTGTCAAATCTGTATAGTTCCCTCCTTTAGGATCATTAAGTTCATAAAATCATTTTTATAGTTCATAGATCATCAAGAGTGTTTTACAACTTTTCTTCAGAATTTTTTTTTGTTTCTACCAAACACTGATGTTATTTCTGTGCAATTCCGTTTATGTTGATGAAATAATCCTTAGTGTCACTCAGTGCTGCATTTTTGCATATAAGTTTCTGTTCCATCTAGCTAAAAACTCTAGGTTGTGGAACATTTTGGTCAAAGGATACAGCTTTATACAAAATGACTAATTCCAAAATCAGTGCTAAGGATTAGATGGGTCTCCCAAAGTCCTATGTGATAAAAGCTTGGTCTCACTTATGCTGCTGTTGATAGGCGGTAGAAACCTTAAGAGCTAGGGCACTAATACGAACTCTTTTGATCTTTAAGAGTACGGCCTTGAGGGGATCTCAGCCCTTTTTTCTTTCCCTCTTTCATTCCTGAGCCATAAATTAGGTAGCCCTACAATCCATTCCCTGTTGTGATGTTCTGCTTTGCCACAGAGCCAACTGATCATGGACAAAGCCCTTCAAATTCAGGAGCCAAAGTAAATTGTGCTTCTTCATCAGTCAGTCATCTCAAGTGTTTGTTAGAATAATAAAAATGGCTAATACAATGAACATTTTATCTATATGCACACACACAATCCCCTATACTCACACACTTCAGATAGAGATTTAGATTCTGTAGTGAGGATTTGCCAAGGTGTACCTGGTTTGTTCACAGTGTGCCGCACATATTAATCTAAGTCTTGTATCTTTAATACTGTCTGGTTCTCCATCACCTCTTACCCATGTGCTGCTTCCTTATCTGATTTCTTCTGTTTCTTAGATATATTTCTAACCCTACCACTTTAAATTTAATACTTCTCATGTTTCCAGAATTATCACATAAAATGGTACATTGTTGTAGGACGTGATGATGCCTGGTATTTGCTTTGTATCTTTCTCAGAACATAGTAAGCAGGGATATGTGATATATTTTCTATAATTAGAATATGCTTTAAATATAGTGAGGATTACCTGTATCCTTTTTGATTTTCACTATTTTTGCCCCCTTTTCTACAGGTGGATGAAACTTTTTATAGAACTATAGAATTTTTGATATAATAAAAATACTGAAGTCTGACAATATATGTCACTTTCTGCATGGACTCTAAACTGATAAAGAAAAATCTTGCAATACTATATGGATGTTCTCTGCGAAAGATAGACAAAACTGCCTAAAGATTTTGTAAGTAAGCTGTGGCTGATGTTCTCTCTGTCCTTCTCTTATCTTTTCTCCTTTTCATTATTTAATATTGTCATGTAAATATTATCTCTCCATCAATATGCATTTTCTGAGATGGAATACTGAAGAAGAATTAAATCAATTGCTTCTTTTTCATTGCTATTTTTGGCTGTTTTTTGTTTTGTTTTGTTTTTAGTCCTTTTGAAATAAAGGTCTGGCTGTGCACTTCAGGTTGGCTTTGAACTCACTTTGTACCCCAAATTAGCCTTGAACTCACAGTAATGCTCTGCCTCAGCCTCCTAAGTGCTGAAATTACAGGCATGCACCACCATACCTGATAGTTACTTCTTAATTTAAAAACTTTCTCTGGTTATATTATGCACTTTTTAGATGGTAATTGGAGAATTTAACACAATGTCCTTTATTGCTTCATTTTTATATCTAGTCAGCTTGCTTAATTATTTCTATTTTCTATGCTTCTACATTTCTTTCACATCTTTTCTTCTACTTGGGTTGTGTTATATGCATGTTTGTCTTCTCTAGAGTTCTAGATGATATGTGTGTTTTATTTCTAATTCTACCACTTTAAATTTAAATCTTAAAGAGTATTTCCAGCATTATCACAGGCATGAAGTGATATCTTTTGTGCTTTCAACTAAAAAATAAAAGCTCATTCCATGTTTGCTCTGAACAAATTTTCACAATCATGTATTCATCCACATCTTGGTTTTCCTTAGTAAATGGTTCACTTCTATATTATCAAATTATTGGCTTTACATGATAAAGTTTTGTCATTTTTCATTTGTGTGAGTATATATATATATATATATATATATATATATATATATATGCATGTATGTTTGTAAGTCACTGATGTGAGATTATATATATATATATATATATATATATATATATATATAATCTTTATTTTCCTATCAGTTTAGCTTCTCAATCCCTTTGAAATAGAACAAACATTTTAGAAAGAAATAACCAAACTGAACCTAACAGACTTCTTCATGAAGATTTAGAAGTAAAGTTTATATTTGGGAGAACTCGAGGTTTTTTTTTTTTAATATTTTTCTAAGATTGTGAATAATGTGAATTTGCTGTCAGATATTTAACTTTGTATTTGACATTAACATGATAATAAAGACATTTTCAGTAATTTGTCCAGAGATAGAATTTCCATAAAATAATATGAACTGATCTTAAGGAGATGAGTTTTGACTACAGTGGAAATACCATCACCATCAGAAGTGGACATACCACGGATTTTCAGTGAGTCCCATCCTCTCTGGCACTGTTCTACACACCAATCGAGCAGCCAGTCACTTTGCCTGTTCAGGAAAAACAGTGTGTTTCGTGCCTGACTTATTTTACTTAACATACTTTGAAACTGCTTCTTCTATGTGTCAAATATTTTGCCGAGTAGTGTTCCACTGTGTGGATGAACCAGGTATCTACACTTTTTACAATTCACCTGAGGATGAGCACTCAGGTTCTTTCAGTTTGGAGTGAAAATAATCAAAACTGCTAAATATTCACATACAGGGCTTTGAGTTATACACATTCCAATCTTGCAGTAAATACCTAAGCATAAAATTAGGGCAAATTATTGTTTAGCTTTGTAAAAGACAGGCTAAATATGGCATCACTTTATATTGCTGTCAGCAACTCATAAGAGGTGTAGCAGTTAAAGTCAGACTAAATATTTCTATCTCATCAAACATTTCTCATTTTTTCATCTGGAAAATATTCAAAAGCCTTTCTCTAGCTTCTGAAGCTTACAGTACATTAGCATCATCATTGCAGCAGTTCTCAGAACTGTTCCCTCCTAACATTCTCTTGGTACTCACTGATCAAATTTCCCCCAGACTTGTCTGCCTCTTCTCTCCTCAGCATCTGATAATCACCCTTCTGCTCTCAAGTTCTAGGAAATCAACCTTGTTAAACTCCTTACTTTTTATTAAAACACACACACACACACACACACACACACACACACACACACACACACACACATCACTAAAAGTTGGGGGAAACTTTGGTCCGTTTCTGCATTCTAAGAAGAAGTAGTTCTTGGTCTTTGGTAGTTAAAGCCTACACAGTGATGATGGAGCATTTGAAATAAAATAAAACATATTTGTGTACAAATTTAATTACAGTGAGAAAAATATCATTAGCAGTTATAGTTATTCTAATATGGCAACACTGCACATATCAAACTGCCTTTTTCAATTAACACAAATATCCAATATGCTTTTTGCCTGTAATGTGTAGTTATATCTTCTATATACTCCTCTTAATAAAGTATCAGCTGTGTAATACTTTTCTGACATAGAAGAAAGAACATTAATTCAATCTCCAGCTTTGAATCTGAAAGAAAAACCTTCCCTGGGGGAGATGATCCTGAGATCAGCCTTCTTCCCAGAATTCCTGGTGGTTTGGTGTGTCAGTGCCCACCAATAAATACTTTTGCTTTGTACTTTTTCTGTCTACTTTTGCTGTTTACTTTTTCACAAAATTATGCAAGTTATATCCAGAAGCAGAGCCTCCCTTCCCCTTGTTCTTTTCTTTATTCATTCAAATGGTGGTACAGATTTGTAAATCTTTGAAAAGAAACACGTTTGGGTTTTGTTGATCAACCCTGTGTTTTGTTTCCTGGTACAGTATTTTCAATTTTATTTTTGTTGTTACTTGTGATATACTTTTCATTTTTTGCATTCCTGGTTGATAATTATTTTGTTGTTGCTAATTTTGATTTTTAAGTGATAAAAATATGTTGAATTTTTATAACAGACATTTATTTAAAATAAACATTTCAAACTACTTTGCACAATTTATTACACATATCTATTCACTATTTTTTCTTTCCTGAGAGACATGATTTTAAAGCATTTTCCAAGGGGTCTTGTTTTGTTAAATGCCTGAGCCCTTATCTGAGCCCAGAAAATCATCATCATACATTGGTAGTTAGGGGTGCTAGCTCTCTCTTTCACTGGTGAGGTTTCATTGTGAATTCAGTTCTCACGTCTTTGTGAATCACCTGCTCTTACTCTCCAGAAGATTTTAGCCTTCTCTGTCTTCATTGTTCTTAAACTTCTCTGTAAAATATCTAAACTGTGTATATTGTCTGTTACCTAACTTTAATGTTGTGGTAGGTGATTTGTAAAAATAACCAAATAATTTCTCCTTCCCTGATTATCTGCCACTTTCCAGTGTAACTTTAATGTTTCAGCTTTTGGAAAGTAGCTTTTATTGCTCCAGTCTTTAAATCTAGGTATGCCTAATGCAACGTGTTTGTCAATAGATTGCTAGCAAAGGGAATGGTGCTGAGAATTGAGCAACACTTGCACACTGGGTTTTGTTCCCTCAAACAACTCTTGGAACTCTAAGACTTGTGAAGATGGGAGGCTGACGTGGTCAACTGGAAAGATCACATACAACCAGCTGAGGAATCTTATTCACAACTGATAAAGCGAATGCCAGCCAACCTAGACTAATCAGTCTCCACCATTCAGACAGCTAACCACAAACCAAGTCTACAGTCAAATTGCTAGATTGCAGTTTTTGAGCTTCAGTGGTACCTCGGTTCATCAAATTGGTTCTTCCCTTAATTCTGGTGGCAAACTGAGAAGAAAGATAACTGAACTAAATTCAGTGAGTGAGTTCAATGTTTACCTTTTTAGGAAATTTGATATGGCACTCATCCAGTCCAGAACTGAGGAGAGAACTGAGTTTTTGGGCCAAGATGCCATACGGAAGGATTTATACTTTTTAAACCAATGCATTTACAGGTAGTTAATTTTATGAAAAAGACTGACAAATTCATCTTTCTTACAGACCTTTAAATCTCAACTTTTGAGTAATTTTTAATTCTTAGGTTACATTATTTTTTAATTATTTCCTCACATAATTTTGTCTTCATTTGAAGCTGATTATACATGGATTTTGAAAGCATTACTCTTTTTCAGCCTGCTTAACCTTTCTTTATATTTTTTTCACTTTATTCTTTTCTAAATTCTTTTGCTCTTTTTTCTTTCCTTCCTTCCTTCCTTCCTTCCTTCCTTCCTTCCTTCCTTCCTTCCTTCTTTCTTTTTCTTCCTTTCTGTCTTTCTGCTCTCCTTTGCTTCCTTTATAATATTTCAGCTAGAATTGTGCTTTAATTTAGTCTGCAGTTTACCAATCTTCTTATCTCATTGATTGTGTTGCCAGTCATTTTATGTTTTTTATGTCCTAAATTTCTGCTTTTTTAAAATAATTGTATTTCATTATATTTTACATCTTATGTATTTTCTAAAGTATTTATTTGGACACTGGTCATTTTATTTGTCTTATGAGTTTGTCCTTTCCACTGTATCTATTCCTGAAATGTATTAAATTTTCTTATAATCTTGTTTTAACCAGAAGTGTCAGCTCAATGCATAGATTCATCTGATCACAAAGAAACTTACAAAAGTGCTTATTTGAAAGAAAGAGACTAAAGTTAAAACAAGATAAACGTCGAGTACAGAAATGGCTTCCCTGGCACAGAGTTCATCACACTGTCTGCACATGACTTTTGGGGACACACTCAAGAAAGACTATGGAGTGACTGCTACACTCCGATCACATGGTCAGAGCAAACCTCACAGTAAGAATGAGAGTGCACCACTGAGGAGATTAGAGATGTCTATATCAAGTATTAGACATTGGATTTAAACTTGGGAGGCAAACCTCAAATGGGGATCAGAAAAAATATTCTTAAAATGAGCATAGGTTTAGTAAGAATATGACAGAAGCCTTTGCAATAATTGGAATAGAGATATCTTTATTGTCTGATGACGGGCTTTGGGCTATTGTTTTCTAAACTGTCTTCGAAATATAACACACAAACACAAAACAAGACCATCAAAATATGGCTCTGCCTAACCAGGGAAAGCAATCCTATAATCCAGCTGCAATTTAGAGACCAAAAGCTTGTTTCAGAAACAGAAAAATCACCAAATCCATGTGGTTGACATCAAAGAGATACATGTTTATTTCCCTGAAAAGTATAAGAGTGATGTGAGCCTATCACTTTCCCAGGAAATGGGACTTCAGCGAAAGATTGCTTGAGAGTTAAACGAACTCACAAAGAAACAGACAAAAGAAAAACAAAGGGACGGAGAAAAGAAAAAGGAAAATACTTGATAATTTTATTAGAGAATCTTGATGATTGTATAATTCATATCTATAAGTTTTATTGGTTGGTTTTGCTTGTTTGGTTTTGGATCAAATGAATTTAATATGCAGGAAAAAGAATAAAATAATCAAAGGTGGTACAAACACTGATGAAGCACATTTACAAGAAGATCACTTCTTACTGTATATTCCCTGGGATGTTGCACAACAATATAATTATACTTTACACTAATAAGCACTTAACAGGGTTAAAATGTTAAATTTTGCATTAGTTGTATTTTGTGACAATTTTTAATAAATTTCTAATAAGAGAGAGAAAAGAGAATGTTGACATTGGCCCACTAAAGGGAAACTTCAGAAGACATTTTTCTTGTTTTTGGGTCACTAGTGCTTTTTAAATTTCCTCTTTTGTTTGGAGAATTTCCCACCCTCTGAGTATAAGCCAGGACTCATTTCCCTTTCTGCTGCCGTCAGAATACAAGCATATTCCTGGGTTTTTAACACTTAGAACGACGCTGGCAAACCTCTCATTCCTATTCCGTAAGAAGCAGCAGGTGTCTGGGGATTCATCCCACTAACGGTGAGAGTGCTTATTGGCGCTCAGAAACTCAGGGGTATGATTTGCACAATCTGTATCTGGTGGTGGCCATAGAATCTCTAAAGGAGTAACTCTGTGGTAGATTTGAATGTTGTTTCCATCTGTCCTGAACCTCTGTCTTTCCAAAATATTCTGTCAGCTACCGAGGAATTTCAAATCATTTCTCTGGGTGAACCAGTTCTATGCCTTTACTGTCTGTTCCCCAAAATACAAGCTGAGGCAGAATTTACTATTCTACTGGTTTGTTACTTATGCCCATATGATTTAGTATGATTCTAACATTTAAAGTAATAAAAACAAGAGACCTCTCCCCCAAAAGAAAAACAGAGAATATAACGATTTGAAAAATAATGTTTCTTTTTTCATAAAGGAAAAATGGAAAAATCCTTCTTACATAGTAATAAAGTATTTGGAGAACTGTGACACTGATATCTTATAATTTGAACAGTGTTAATAAATCTGGAGCCTTAAAATTGTTTGAATAATTTGAATGCATTTCTTGCAACTGTATTTCTGAATCTGAATAATAAAAGATATATTTGTTCCAATCTGGCCTTCTTCAAAGCAAAATTGGAAAAAGATATAACCATGCTGAGATGTACTTTCTGAATAAACTTTTCAACAAACTACTATTACACTTGAATTATTGTCCATGTCCTGTGTGATCTGATTCTTTGTAATATTTGTCACTCTGAAATTCTATTAACATATATCCTTTACTTTTATTGTTGGTTTATTTTGGAATATGTAATCAAATTTTCATGATAATTGCTTCATCCTCAGAGGTCAAACTGTCTAACAGTTTATCACCAAATGTATTTAGTTAACATTAAATTTCACCAAACAAATAAATTAAGCATATCAGACTTTAGAGTCTGTTTTGCTACATGGATCTGAATTTTTTGAGTTTTCACATTTCAACTCAGCATTAACTACACATTGATATTTAGAATTAATTTTTAATATCTATAATATTCTATGACATATTATTTTATTCCTTTATATCCAAAAATACAACTATAGGGTTAAAAATCATGCCTAATATCACAGTTAAAAATTCATGGAGGATTTAACAGTCTGACGGCAAAGATTATTTCCAATATATTATGTTGAATGTAATATGTGATAAGTAATCCAAGAAGAGCAACTGTGTTATATCTCAATCTTCCTCACATTTAAAAATTATTCAATTTCCCAAAATGTTTAGTACAATATCAATTAAAATAGTAACCAAATTTGTAATTTGTAATGCTTTTTACCACATATAGTTAAGAATTCCTGATTCTTTTGTTTCCTTTGAACCACAAATATTTATTCTCTTACTACATCAATTGCATTTAAGGAAAAAAAATCAGTTCTGGAAATATTAAAGAAGAACATTCTTCCATTTGTTAGCATAGATGGATTTAGATTTCTCATAAACTCTCCAAATTATTTTTTAATGATGAAATAGTATTGCAATTTCAATAAAACTGTAATTGTCATTGTTATAAAAATTTTAATACTTTCCCAATGCACAGCTAAATAGATTTTTCCTCAAATATGTTCCAAATATCCCCCGCTGTGTTCCTCAGAGTCAGCTGAGACTGTGACTAGATGGATGGTCACATCAAAGTGGTGTCCCTCCACCAGTGGCCCCTAACAGAGAGACTCGGGAATGAGCTTATCCAAGAGAATAGTTTGTCTTGCTTTTTTCTTTATTTTCTTAACCAATAGAGTGTTTGTCCACTTGATGATTTGGCAAAGTTCATTACCACAGATTTATTAAACTAATAGTTCCAGTGTCAGCCCTAGAAAAAAAGCAGTTATATTTGAACTTTTGAAGTTTGCTCAACAGTCTTAAATATTCTTTACCATCAACTATAAAATTTCCTTGTTTCTAAGTTTTTTTCTCCTCTAATTCATAATAAGGCTAAGATATAGGAAAATGTGTATCTTTTTTTTTTTATTTCTTTATTTTGAGACAGGCTCTTACTCTGCAGTTCAGGTTGGCCTTGAACTGGTTTGTGTATCCCAGGCTGGCCTCAAACCCTTAACAATCCTTTTGCCTCAGTCTCCCACGTACTGGGCTTACAAGTTTGCACCATCATACGTGGCTTCAAAATGTGTATCAAAGTAAACTTTTTTAGTTTATTAGTTTTGATCGAAAGCAAAATATTATTTGAGATCAAGTATTTTTCTCGTTTCTCTGAAAACTTCTCTATGCTCTTGCACTTACTTTTTTTTTTTCTTGTTAAAACTAAATTACCTTATTATGAATATTCGGGCAATGAGAATCAAAAGACTTTTTTGTGTTACCTGCTAAAATCCGACATATTTTTTTTTTCTCCTCAGAAGCCCATTTAGAATTTTTACTTTCAAAATAACAGGTTTGAGATTAGGCAAGTGTTTTCATCCTACCTTATTATTTTTCCCATCCAACTCCTCAAAATTATGGGGGGTCTATGCATAAGAAAATAATACCACACTTAAAATTGTGGAGGATAAAGAAAATTGCTACTCAAGATTTAATCCATTTGTCAACCACAGGTTAATATTTGAAGCAGCTACAGATCAACCTAATTTGATTCTTACATTCATAAGAATATTTTGCAAAACATTTGAAATCTTTTAAGTTCCTTCATAAAATACTTACTAGCAGTTGCTAAACAGACAACATTATCTTTCACCTACAAACTTTTTAGTTTGTGGTCCTTTTGACCTGGAATATTCTTATTAACTTAGTTGATTCTCATTGGACCTTGAACTCTTGCTTAGGTAATCCTTTTGTAGAAAAAAATCCTTTGCCTACTGTTCACAGTCCCACCTAGATGCCTCTTTGTTGCTACGAAATGGTTCCCATATTAATATTTAATATCATGTTTTAACTGTTATTTCATCTATCTCCTAATAAAGCATGAGAACCTTGAGGATATGTGGTTTCCTGGGCCATCTGTCAGACTTGTAGCAACTAATGCGCCATGGAGTTTAACCTTTCCTATATTTTCAACCATGTGGATTTTAGCAAACTTAGTACACAACTTTTTCAAGCACCAGTTTGTGAAGACTGTGGCTGATCAAAGAAGCTGCTGCAGAGATGGTACCATCAGAGTAGGTGGAATCACAGTCTAACTTTCCCGCAATTTAGAAACAAGGGACTTCTTTCCTTTCGGAGCATAGGAATTCTAAAGTCTGTGATTTGGATAAAGTTAGCAAGGATGACAGAAAACAAAAGAAGTCCAAGACCAAGATCTGGTCTCTTATGTTAAAAGTTGGAGATAGAAGTATGCACAAAGAGAAAATGCGTTCCAAAAGTATGGATGCTTAGTAATACAAAGATCTATTTTCTTTTCGTCATATCCATGCTTATCAATAGTGAAACAGTATTTCTTGAAAAACGAATGTTGTTAGAAATTAAAGTGAAAATGGTGCAAATGATACATATATATGTGATCTATGAGTACAAATGATAAATAGATGATTATTGAATTTAAAGTTTAATCTTCTGTAAGAGTCTTTAAATAGTTCCAGAACCTGAAGTAGTTTTCTGAGGTTTATGGAGTTCAGATTTTACAATTCTCATCTGCACAGTTTGCAGACTCAGTTCTTCTCCAGAATAGTTTCTTAGGATCAATTTGGAAATAATCCCGATATTCCTGGAATAAATCCAGCTCCAGATACGAAGATCTTGCTTTCTGTTATCTGGAAGGAATCACTTGGCTTCTACTATATAAAGAAGACTAATCTCTGATGTGTGTCCTTTTGTAACATTAAATTTCTAATTTATTATTCATCAGACTTGCTCTTCCTCATCAGCTGGTATCAGGATCTAGCTCTAAATTGCTTTGTTCTCCAAATGAAATAAGTAATCAGACAATACTGTTTCACCTAAACAAATGGACCGTTTTCTTTAATTATTTCTCTCTTTATAGAGAAAATAATATTTGCTTTTTTGTAATTTTCTTGAAATCATGCGGCTGAATTATAAATGTTTAAAGTCACAAAGGTCAGACTTTTCAGGATATAAACAAGGGAAATGTTTGAATTGTTAGTTAATTTATAATAGTATTGGTAAAAATTTGCTGCAACCGCAGTATTTTCCTTTCAACAAACCTGTTTTATAAGCAACAGTTGAAAAATTTATCAAATATTATTCACAATAAAAAGTGTAACAAATATATTTATCTTGAAAGTGTACAGTATTAAAATTATTTGTTACTGTTTGATTCAGTGAAATGTCCCTGCAGTCATTAAAGTTTTTGAATAACAAATACTTTTATCTAATTCAGAGTCAAACAGCATGCACAGGTTGCTTTTATCTGAAGATCCTGTGCTTGCTTAATTATATTTTGGATTGTGTATTCAGGAACTTAAACTATTAACTGCTAAAAATTCATTTTCTACTTAATTTGATGCTTATAAATTACCAAAAAAAACCCTTATGTGTTTTTAGATCCTATCAAATATGATATATTCAGATTTAAAGTGACATACCACCATGTATGTACTCGTAGTGTAAAGCACAAAAAATATTTTAATTACATAAAATAAAATGTTTTATTACAGTTGACAAAAGGGAATTTTTCTATTGGCTTTTACATAAAAGGTTGTGTGACCCACATACTGAACTGATGATTGACAACTGTGACATTCTTCCCTTCAAATTTTTCAAATCATGGAATTTCTATAACAAAAAAGCAAAAGGGGGAAATGTAGATAGATATAGACTGTGCGATACTAGCAAGTCTGAGGGTATAGGCAACTAATTTGAAGGCAATAAGAGTCACAAAGATGCCCATTCTGGTTTGACTATTGTCTCCTTTGGAAGTCCTGTAATGTTCACAATGCCTAAGTTTTATTGGTCTTGTTCTCTACTGTTTTGTCCAACTTTATAATATCTAATGAGATAGACAATTCCTTTTAAGGAAACAAGAGACAACGTTGATAACCATTGTTAATAACCTTGTACTCTGTTCTACATCATGTGCTATGTCTATCCTTGGTTTTGACTTACAGCTTTGTTTTGCCATATTTGACTTTATTCTCTCCCCACCCCAAAAAAGTAATAAGAACTAAGGAGTAATAAAATCCAAAATGTGTAAATTTTGTTGTAAAAAAGAGAGGGAGGAAAAAAAAAAGAGCTCTAACGGATATAACAGCAAGTGTGTTTAGGGGTGTTAAATAGCTGACTATATTAATGTTTTTGGATCATTGAACACAGCTGTTTGCAGTCTCTCTGTTTGAATGTCTATTTTGTATTCTTTGATACTGTGATTTGAGCAACTATTTCCAAGATGATAATATGTAATCTATTAACAGGTGATTTCTTACTGTTATGTTTTTTCTTTTGTAGTTCTGTATTATGTGTAAACTTACACTGCTTTGTTTTGTTTTGTGTTTTTCTCTTTTTCCTCTTAAATAAAAAAAAATGTCAACCATATTAACTTTATCTATCTCTAAAAGTTATCAAGGGTTTAAGGGGCCATCAATGACTCTCAACTTTTATGACTGTCTGTTATCACCGAACTGGGTCTTAGAAACTCTTTTCTTTTTCTTTTAACTTGGCGAGTTTATTTTTGAAGGAATAAACAGCGGTGAAATATTTCAAAATAAGATTGTAGGAGATTACCGATAATTAGCACATGGTGTATTATTTTCAAAGTAGTTGCTCCTATTACAAGCTATAGACATGAAAACTGGTCAATTTTCTTTTCAATGAGGTAATATCAATTAGTAGGATAAATATCTTAACTGTTTTGATATTTTTCCTTTTCCTTTCTTCTTGTCTCTTTTCCTTCACTTCATCTTGTTTTTCTTTACTTCTTAAGCTTTCTTCCACTTTAAAATATCCATTTTATCCATTGTATATTTTAGATCCTAAAATATTCAGCCTCTTACATATGCAAACAATATGATGTTTACACACATGAGTGTAATTTATTTCATTTATGAGTACGTTCTCAACTTGCATCCATTTCACTATAAATGTCTCAAATCCATCCTTCTTTATAGCTGACTGGTACTCTACCATATAAAAAAACACATTATTTTTATCCATTCCTTGGTTGATGGACATTTAGGTTTTCTCCAATATTTAGCTATTACAAGTTATGCTGCTATAACATAGGTGCACATATATCTCTGTGGTAGGATGTTTTTAATTCTTCTGGGAAAATACCCAAAAAGGGAATAGCTGGGTTGAATGAGACCTCTAATCCTAATCCTAGTTTTGTTTTTTTGTTTGTTTGTTTGTTTTTAGGAATCTCCACACTCATTTCATAAATATAACTCTCTCATTAAAATCAACTATAGCAAGCAAAGACTTTGGGGGGGGATGTCTTAAAGTAAAGGAGAGTTAAGAACTCTCAGCAGAAACAGCTTCAAGCAAAGAAGAGTGTGGAAGGCACAGAGGCTGGGGCTGGCTGGTGTGGAATACTCCTCAGGGAACGCAGGGTGGGTGATGTGACAAGAGAGGAACCAACAACAAGTAGAGTAGATCACAGAGACAGACCTGAGCTGAGCTCTGTGGCTCTTGAAAAAGTCTTAGCATCCTTTGAATGAGTTGGGAAGCCATTGTAGCAACATTTGTGATTTAACCCATATTTTAAACTTGATAGAACCATTTATGCTGAAGAATAGAGAAAACACTAAAGAAAAACAAGTACAGGACTTGGGAGACTACTACAGTGATCTGGGGAGGAACAGTGGTGGTAGCAGCACAGGTGTAAAGTGATTATTTTTAAATATATTTTCAATAGGTTTAACAGCACTTGCTGAAGGATTGGATATAAGGATGCAAAGAAAACTAGGAAGAGTTATTCTGATATTTTGGTTTTTGAGCAGTGGAAAGACAGGTTTAACTGAGGTTAGGAAGGTTCTGAGGGGTGGTAGAGTGGGATAAGTTTAATGGTCTAAACTTTGTCCTGTTTCAATTTGAGATTTCTATTAAATATGCAAGCACTGCTTTTCCTGGTATTCACTGGGGTTGGGTTCAAAGACAATTCTAGATTGCAAAATCACTAGATGCTCAATTACCTTACAAAGAAGTCATACAGTATTTGAATAAAACTTTTGTACACCTCCCGGTATACTTTAAATTATTTCTATATTATTTATAATACTTAATACAATGCAAATGCAATTAAGTTGTTGTTATACTATATTGTTTATGGAAAATGATGAGGAAAACAGTGTGCACAAATAAAATTTTTTTTCAAAACATTTTGTCCTGTAGTTACTTGTTTGAACCTATAGTTTTGAAGGCCAATTGTACAAAATTTGTAGACGTGCATGTAAAGTTTGTCATGAAAGTTTTGGTAATACATGTAGTATGCTATGAAAGGGAAGATGACTTCTGAAGAGCTTCAATGTGAAGATATCACGCTTTTAATGTTGCAGCAAAAGAAACTAAAACAAGTGATGAATAGGAGCGGTAGGAACCCAGAAGACCACAGTATGTGTCATTACCACTGCTACCTGCATCAATATTATAAGTAACAACCTTAATCAAAAGGTACTACATGACAGTAATTATAAGGTTGCTATTCATGAATTGTCCCAAATACCTACCTTATGATGGAGATAGTATTATAAGCTACAGAGCACCTAAATAGTTTCCCTTGGTCAAAACAGATAAAAAATAGAAAAGTCAAAATTTGAACATGAGTCCTGTGATTCCAGATTGCAACTTCTTCTTCCCTGCTAATAAAAGTCAATCAAAGCTTTGGGAATGATATAAAGACAAGTAAGTTATAACAGAACCACACCCATCAAGTATTTTATCACAAACATTGCATATTCAAACCAGAATCAATTGCTGAAATATTTTACAAGAGATAATTAGTTATCTGTGCTTTTTTTCTGGAAACACTCCTTGTGTACATACAAAACCACAGACTTTCTTTCTGAATTTGTATAAAAGGAATTTATACTGGAAGATTGATTCTAAAAACTCTTACTAACATTTTTATTTACTCCAAAAAGTTTATGCATTTTAATCACAAAAAATTCATGCTTCGGTTAAAATGTTTTGTTAAACCTTGTAATGAAAGGCTTTATATAATATATATGTAGGTATATATATATTTCCAAATACAAACTGATAGATAATTTTCAAACTAATGTAAAAATATACAGTATTGTCTTCGTGAAACATTATTATGGTTTGTAATTTTTCTGAATACAGTTCTAAGGAAAACATCATTGAGGGTTTATTTAGCTTTCTAGTCTTCTAGATGCTTAAAATGTTTTAACTTGATCGTGATAATACCAATGTCATCACCATTTTGCTGTCCTTCAAACTTCTATATTAGTATAAGTAAATTGCATTGTGGATGAAAAAACAATGAAATATTTTCCCACTTTGAATAATATTTAATGAGACTGCACTTTGCATATGATTATGTTTGTAAAAGCTAAATACAATTTAAGGGATGAAAACTGCATGTAAATCACTGTCCTACAATTATTCATTTCATTATTATAAAGCCACATGTTTAAATGGAGTTTATTAAAAACAGATCTTTGCTTACCATGAATAATTTAACCCAGAAATAAAATTGGTGAGGCAAACTTCCCAGTTGTTGTAATTGTTTGGGGGTCTCAAAGGATTTATTCAGTAGCTGCAATTCAGACATTTCTCATTAGCTTCATACTGTTAAAAGATGCGTTCAATTTTTTCAAAACTAATAATCATTTAAAAAAGAATTAAAAGAATTCATACAGTAAGCAATCTGGTCTTCTAAATAACTAAGATGTATAATAATCCCAGGTCTACTGGGTTATCTGGAGGCTTTTTTCTTCTAGATTTCAGTCATCCTTTCTGGGATTTAAGCTAGGTAGGATTTTATTCCAACACAACCTCTCTTTCCTTCACAAATGTAATTTTTCTGAAATTCATTTCATTTGTTTGACAATGAATAATTCTAGTTTAAGATTCTCTACTTACATCAGGTATAGCATAGTTCACCATTTTAAAAAGTCACTCATGTGCTCAGTGGAAAATTCCTAGAACCTCCACAGAGAACCACAGCTTAAGGAGCTTGGAGGTGAGGAAACCGCAGGTTGGTAGCCCAACTAGAAACCTCCCAAAATAATCTGTTGCAATCAACATGAAAATGACTGACAGCACATTGGCATGCAGATGACAAGCAATGATTAGAATTCAAGGACACACATAGAGTGGCCTGTATGGAAGAGATAGAAAGAATGCAAGGAAACGTAAAACAAACCTGTGGCATGCAGGGTTATTAAAAATACACAACTTATAAGATAACAATATGTAATATGTAACTAGTGTTAATTTCCCACTATTTTTTTGAAATCCTGTATCATTTCTATCTTTTGTTGGATTGTTTTTAGAATTAAAAAATGTACATTATTCAAGCAACTCAGTATTACATATCCTAGTAGAGTAAAAATGGAACTAAGACTAAGATAATTCTCAAGAATATCAGAAAATCACCTCTCAGCTTCATCTTTCCTCCGTTGCCTTTATCAAAATTAGTATTAGCCAGTAAAATAAAAATATTTTCCTCCCTTATTTCCATATAAAAGAAATACATAAAAACTAAATATCAGAAACATGTAACGGAAGGGTCACGAAAAAGATCAGTACTCCCTAAAATGTTTAATAAAGGCTTAGGGTAAATTACCAAAGATAGCCAACACTCAAAAAGTACAATGCTAGTGAATGGAATATTTACTGCATTAAACTAAATTTTTTTCAGTTAAAGAGAAACAGAAAGACAAGCAACTCACTAGGAGTAAATTTTTGCAAATACATTGATAGAAGATTAAAATATGGAATGTACAAATAATTCTTAAGACTCAAAATTAGGAAACAAAACAGCCTATTAAATGGGTGAAAAATAAATAGGCAACTTACCAATAAGATGCACAAATAGTAAACAAGTATATTAAAAAGGACTTTATCACTGTTGAATTACAAGTAAAATGGTAAGGAGATAGCACCACATGCCAAGTAAAATGTCTAAAATTCAAACTACTGAGAGCTCAAGATGCTGGTGAAAATACAGAGTAAAAAGAACTTTCTTCTTGTGTGGAAAAAAATAGAATAGCTACTTTGGAACATATCTTAACACTTCAATAATATTTTACAAAACTAAACACGAGGATATTACTCACTCATTATACTCCTTAACTTGTATCCAGATAAAGTGGAAACTTAATTCTACTCAAAAATCTATACAAGAATATTTATAGCAGCTTTATTCATAATTGTCAAAATTTAAAAGCAGACAAAATGACCTTCCATAGTTGAATAGACAAAATGTGATAAATGCATATGATGGAATGTCCTTCAGTGATAGAAATGAATATGCTATTGAGCCACAAAACAAACCTACAGCTATCTTACATGTAGATCATCAAGTGAAGGAAGCTAATCTGATCAGGTATGAAATCTAGAAAAAAGGATGTCTGTGGAGACAGTTAAAAATAAGTGGTGATGAAGGGGTTGTGAATTGCTTTTTAGGGGATGCAAACTATTGTATATAATACTGTAACAGTGTTTTTAGGGAATGAAAATTATTCTGTATGATACCATAATGGTGATTTTAGGGGATGTAAATTATTCCGTATGATACTGTAATGGTGATTTTAGGGAAAGTAAATTATTCTGTTAAATAGTATGGTATTTAAGTGTCATAATACCATTATTTATGGTATTTAAGTGTCATAATAATGTGACAGATCTCAAAATAATATAATACAAACAAAAGACCAGTAAATGCATGCAATTTAAGTAACAATAATGCATTAATATTGCTCACCAGTTGTCATGAGTGTATCTTGCCACTGAAAGATGTAAATAATAGAGGAAAGAACCCTTTGAAATAAGAATAAGAGGCTAAATGGAAACTATACCTTCTGCTCAATTTTTCCATCAATTTGAAACTGCTCAAAATATCTTTAAAAAATGAAAAAAAATGATTCCACTTTGTTAGAGTTCATGAAGACAAATAATCTCAGCCTAATGTCAGTGGTGTTTCTGATTATTCCGTTCCGAATGTGCTTCGGTTATTTGTGTCGTTAAGAAATAGACTAAAATAAATAATTAAATAAACAGAAATAAATAATGAATTTAATAGGACATTGTGAAGATTCAAAAATGAAAAACATTTGAGAATGTTGCTCTTATTTTTTGCATGCCTCTGATCATACATTAAATAAATTGTTCAAATAAAAACCACAAAACTTATTAACATAAATGAATGATTCTTTTTAAGATATGGCAGCAAAAAAGCTATCTTGCTTTAAAACCACTTCAGCTGGTTATGATTTACAACATAAGCTCATAAAAATGAACTGACTTCTGAAGTTTGAATACAGATTTTCTAAAATCCTGAAAACCTATATTCCAGCGTAATATTTATTGTGTCACAACTTCACCATCAAGTTTATGGTAACTATAACTCTAATCATGAAAACATTTCATCTACATTTCTAAAAGTGATTTTTCACTAATTAATGACAAAAGCAAAATCTTAAATATATTTCACCATTATTTGAATCCAGTGAATTGAGTCAACTTAATGCAACTTTAATAATATCCTTATTGTTTAACAAAAGTGGAAAGGGTTGTTTAAAAAGTAATAATGAGAATTAAAAACTATAATTCAAAAGACAAAATTCCATGTCCCCTTTTTTAGCCAATTAGAACATAGAAAAATTACCTAACACAATTTGCTTATAGGTTGAACTTACCTGTTCAAACATTTGCAGTTTTCTCTATCACTCTTCAGCCTTCTGCCTAAGATCAAGAATATAATTTTACCCTGGCTGATCTCACTTCAATAGTTGATGTCCAAGTAAAACCCCAATTGCACTTTGAAGGACTATTTCCTCCATAAGAAGAGAAATAAAAGAAATTCTTTAACACTTTCTGATAAACCTGTTTAATCTCAACATTTAGGCCAATAATTTATCTCAGAATTCAAATGACTTTAAAGCTCAGACAACAGAATTTTGTTTGAAAGAAGTTTGTACTTCAACTGATTTTTCAATACATATCTCTGTACAATTAAAGTGAGAGATGATAATTTGCACTCAAAACCCAACCATGCTCCTTGATTACTTAGAATTCTAAAAAATTATTACAATTATTAGTACCTTGGTTTTAAATTTTGCTTTCAGATCATAAGTATAAATACTATGATTAGTGTTCTTCCTTTCAGTGTCTTTAGTGGTTGAAAACTTTATTCTGGCTAGATGAAGTTACAGAAAAGCCACTACAATGTAGGCATATTAGTAATATATGTCTTATATATGCAATGTAGCTGACTAAATTTCAGGTACAATTTGTACCTCTGTGGAATTTATTACAGTCTAGCAGTGTGGAACCTACAGCTACGAAGGAGGCACAATGGCTAGTGGGCCTGTTTTGATTTTGTAGGCAACATACTGTAGTTCTCATTTGGCATTGTTGTATCAACACACTTAGACAAAATAAAACTGCCAGCTTGGAGTAGGGTCCAAAATAAGAAAAGGCTTTGCTGTGCAAGCAGCTCTGGTATTTGGACTGTGTGATCTAGTAGGACCAACAGTGCTGTTGATAGGGATGACAGTGCCAGGTAAGAATGTTGTTTTAAGCTTTTGGCAGCTTCCATAGGTCAACAATAGTTAAGTTAGGCCTTTAGCATAGAAACCCACTAAATGAAGTAGGTGTTATTTGGCCCATCAAGCTGTTAAATTGGACATACATAATAACACTGTCAAATGGTAGTGGTTATACGCATAATCTGACCTGAACAGAACACAAATTATATGAAAATACGGCCTATTACTGCTTGTATCTAAATGTCCCCCCAAAACTTCATGTGGTCATGGGTAGGGCTTTTTGGAGGTGCCTGGATCTAGGTTATGTGATGTTGCAATTAAGGGTACTCCAAGCTTGGTGTAAGTGCTACCTGCCCTACAGGCAGATTGCCTGGGTGGAATCTACTGGCTAGAAAGAGGGCTGGTGGCATCAACTGTTACTTGCTGTTTGCTGGTTTCTCCTGTGTCTCCTCTGTGATGTTGCCCCTCTGTGATGTCTCTCTGCCATGTTACCCTGCCTTGGAGACAGCTGACTATGGAATGAAACCTTTACAAACTCAGAGCTACAATAAACTTTACCTCCTTTAACTTGAGTGTGTATTTTGTCTGAGCAATGAGAAAAGTAACTAAGACATGGTCCATCCCCTTCCTGTTACCCTGCCTTCTCCCCCAGTATGCATCTATGGCCTTGTGGGAGTCCTCTAATATCAGCTGACAGAGAAATAGATGACTTATGTCTGATTTATAGACAATTCTACGTATGTGAAATCTAGGAAAACCTCAATAGGTTCTTCCTGAAGCTATCGCATGTCACTAAAGATCATTGATGAAGTTAAATATTCTTGGTAGATTTAACTTTTGTAAGTACACTTGATTGTGCACTTGGTGTGAAAGAAACTCGATTGATGTTGTTTTCCATTTTTTCCTGATTCTGGGTCTTGCTATCTATTCAGGCTGGCCTTGAACTTCCTATGTAGCCCAGGCTGGCTTCAGATTTGTGATCATCCTGCTTCGGTCTGCAGAGTGCTAAGATTGCAGGTGAACCCACTATGCTCAGCCTGAAACATGATCATAAAACTGATAACAAAGAAATCTGGTAATGAGGTTCATGAATAGATCTCGCCACATAAATAAAAACCGTGGAGTTATTCATGTTACATAAAAAGCTTACCAAAAGGTGTCTGCAAAAGAGAAACTACCTAACAGAAAAAAACTTTAAATAAATAAGATACCTTTTCTGTGGATAGCAGTAGGTCTCTTTCCCCAGTAACCCTTCTCAATACCTAGTTGGTTCATGGAGAAATTACTCAAATATGTAAAAGCAGGTTAATATCATTGGACAGTCACTATTATGGGAGGAGCTAAATTTTGTGTTTATTGCAACATGTATTTGTCCTGGATTTGTATTTGTTTACCCTACATGTAAGGTTTTTGTCAAAATTTCCATCTTGGACTTGTAAGAATGACTTATCCATGTATTTCACACAATATTGCTTATTATCAACTAACTCACTTCATGACCAAAGAAGTGTGACAAGTTTGACAAGGGATTGTGTTTTCTGATCTTTATTATTTTCTTCTATTCATTTTAGGTTACATTCTGTCTTTTATTTTTAATAAAAAAATAAAAACCTTATATTAATCATAAAAGAGCAAAGAAATGTGACAAGGCACTCACATTCATGGAAGTCACTATTCTTGTTATGTTACGTCATCACAAGTCAGGTGACTGAATAGAACAAAGATGGAACAATGTTTAGAAAATTAAATTTCAGTGCCAGCTAGGTGGAAAAAGCTTGCCGGACTGGTCTCTCTATTGAGCTATCTATGAGACCATATACTATATATCGCACACACTATATGGCACAATTCCTCCATAAGCCATGATTCACAGGTCCAGAAATCAGAGTAAAAATGGAAGTAGCACCATGCACAATTCCCTCTTGTAACCCATACATGATTTTCACTTCCTGTTTCCCAACCTGATGCTCTTCTGCTCTGAAGTTCTTAATTCCAGAGGAAAGAATGCTTCCTAGAGTAGTCATTTGAAATATTTGGTTTATGGTAGAAAGAAATCATGTCATCAAAATATGTAAGAAATGAGTAACTGAACTATGGTCTGAAATGTGAATTCGAATTTAGGAGATGCCTCGGAAAAAGCCAGGAGCAAAATCTGAAAAATAACTTGGGGTCTTTATACTAGAAGTTAGAAAACTAATAAATGGTAATTAGAAGAGGGTACATGCGGCAGTGAAATTTCTCAAAGACAGACATTGGGCAAAAATGCCAGCATCTTATCCAATCATAACGCTATCTTCTCACTTGCAACTCTAGACTTAGAGGTTGAACTCAGGAAATCAGTTCAGCAATCTTTCCAAGCATCTCTGAACTCGAAAAGGATCATAAGAGGTAATTGACACATTGAGAACCTAGTTTTTATAAACTCCATTCATGTTCTGACCTCATGACCACAGTTACAAGGCTCCATACTTAAAAAACAAAAGTGAATGCAAAGTAAAAAAATAAGCAGGAAAAAAAAGAGAAAGAAACAAATAAATAATAGCTTTGAGGTTATTTTTTTTTATTTATCAAGACTAAGAATTCTTGATGTTTTATGTTGTAATGAGCAAAGATTTACAAGCATAGTACATTCTTGCCAGGATTAAATCAACTATAAATCAGTAATAAAATCAGAATTTAATTTTAAGTTATACAGAACATATTCTTTTGGCAGAATGTGCTTATTAAATTTGTACAATATTTAATTAATGGGCAACAGGCCATCATTTCCATTAAAAAATTCTCAGTGGTATAACACTATGACCAATGTGTGAATAATTAGAATATAAAGAACAAAGAAATAAGAAATGGAGAATATGTCACCCATCCTTTGATAAATAATATAATTTATTTTTAATATCCAATTTGAAAAGTATAGGTGATCATTTTAAGTGCCTTTAGGTATTGATAGTTGCATTGATTTTACATTTCTAAAACAAATCCCAAATTTTATTTAATTCAGCCTCATTTTATCATTATAATATGTAATATTATCTATCCAAATACAATAGATAATACTATCAGTGTAAATAAACTCTTCTGCATTTATATAGCAAGCCTTCTTGTTCACTCAATATATTATTTTAAAATATATATGCATACATATTTCATTTGATTTTTAGTTCTTGTCTTTTTAACTACATTTTCAATTTTTTGAGATAATTTTGTATATACAGAAAGCTGCAAAATTGTAAAGTTCATATGCTCATTTTTATCCACATCTCTATAATATTAGGAAATTGAGTTCATAGTTACATATCAACATAATTGTCAAAATAAATTATCAAAGATGATAAAATGTTGAAACCTAAAAAGCAGACCTTACTTAATTTTCATCGTATTTTTATCTAAAGTTCATTTTTTGTTCTCTTCTGTCATCCAGGATCACACACTGCATTTAGTCACCATCTGTAACTACAAAATGATGATTTATGGCTGCATCATTCAAAGGAGAACAACACTGTGTCCACACCTACCAGAAATGACAGAGGAACAAGATAAAAGACACCAATGCTGTTTAACTCCTTTTTTTATAAAAGCCTTAAACCCTCACCAAGGAGAGGCCTCATTGCTATGGTTAATGCTCTCACACTAGCTTTAAAATTTTAACGCCTGAATTTCATATGGTACCCATTCAAACCACGGAAATTTGCCAGTTAAGCATTAGCAACATTATGTTAATCATGCATGCCATGTTAGATAGAATACAGACAAACATAGCATGTAGGAAATAAAGAAAAAATGTATCGCAGTTAATTTTGAAAAACTATGAAACAACAGATACATGAATAGGAATATTATTAAAGGATAAGTTGAGTAGAAATTAATAAAATTTCCATTTCACACCAAATTCCAGAATTAGCATTATTAATAAAGAAAGGTCTTAGTTCATCAAGATTGATTGTAGATGCTTTAAAATGTCTTGAAGTTTTTTTTAAAATTACCATAATATCTTTATTAGAAAATTCACCATAAATCACATTATACTTTGTAAAATCTTCTAAAGTTTCTTTTTCTGCAAAAATCAGTCCAAAAGGCTGAATGATAGCGAACACTGACATTATTTGATAACCCGTATATAAGGTTTTGCTGAAAATAATAGCAACATTAAATTTGTCTCCCGTGTTTCTTCTGACATTTTAGGAACATCTTTTGTAATTTCTCTTGCAATGCATCAAAATTTGTGTCTTCTTCTACATAAACACCCATTTCTTTACATTTTAATTTCATGTCACTAATGTACCTCATAATTTTCACGCATGATCAATCATCAAAGGAAAGATTTAAAATTTCTCTTTTATTATTCAAGGCTAACTCTTTCCTCACATAGCATGTCAGAGTTGACATAATGAAAGGTCAGTTTCTTTGTCTTTACAACCAATACGCTGCAGCTTTAAGATACTTAAATATGAAGCTATAGACCACCACAGGATTGGATATACTTCTGGCATTGGAGGGAATTTAAACATTAGAAGCATTAGAAACTTACTCTAGAAATTATTGCAAGTAATGAGACTTCTGTGTAACTTTATTTTCAAAATACAATGCTATAAAAATATTTTTATAAATAAAAGAAATCTTCTCTTTTAACACATAATAGGAGAGAAAAAGCACAATTTGTTTGCTTCAATTTTCTGAAAATTTAATTAAATGATGTTATGGTCTGGATTTGACTAGAGACCACAGTGTGCTAATTCCTAGAGCGTAGACAAAAGGAGAAAGGAATATTTTAATCATTGCTATTGTTTGGAATATTTACTTTTTTTAGAATGTATAGTTAGTATTATTTCAAAATTATCTGCAGATCATGAAATATACCATACTGCTCCTAAAAATCAGTACTTTTCATGGCCATTTGGATATAAATAGAATAAGGAGACGATACAAAGTTACTTTTATAAAATTCTTACTGCATACAGCATAGTTGTCCCCACCCATTCTGTCTCTTGGATGGCTGGTAATTTGGTTTATCTTCATTATCAGAGTATAGTAAAACTACAACAACAACAAAAAAGAAATAAAACATTTACAGCACTTTGTAAAGATCAACAATATCATAGCTTAAAATATAATGTGTTGTCTTTCTCTTTTCTTTTTCTCCTCTTCTTTCCTTCCTTCCCTTTTTCATTTCTTTGTTTCTTTCTTTCTCTTCTTAGTCAACATTGTCTCTATCTAATTTAAAGAAAAGCCGACTTCTATGTTAGAGTTCAATAAACTCAAAATTGGGCTCCTGTGTCACCTCAGAATAACCCATTATTTCTATACAGAAGGAAAGAAGTAGAATATTCAATAGCTATGAATATCCTGTTTTTAGTTAACAGCATTTATTTATAATTTCTTCATTACAGACTTCAGTAAGTGCTTGATCTCTTAATTTTCTACCTATTATTTGCTAGCAGTGACATGATTACAAAATGTCTACTTGTGTCCATAATAAAAAAAATTGCTTAGCATTTATATAATAGCCACAATTTAATATCAATGAATTGAGGAAATTGAATGATTTTTGGTTATTTTCACTCTAGGAGTCTATGATGTTTCCATTTAATATCAAAAGCTGATATTCTAACATAAAAAACAATTACTAAAAAATTTAAAAGCAGAAAAATGTAACAAAATCTAAAAGTCAGGATAAATCTAGGAAACTAACCTAAAACAAAGTCTAAAAATTAAAATTGATAATGTATATCCATGTAAAGCAAATATTTATTTTGCATAATTGCATCCTAACAACAAAAGAAGATATTTAGGTTAACAGAACAGAGAGTCCCCTTTGTCTGGAGTCCTGTTAACAGAAGATATTTCCTAGTAGTCTGCTGTTTAAAAAAAATTTTTTTTTATTCTGATTCAGGGCATTAGACTTTAATAGATTGCAGCATTGTCTGAATATGTTCAAAATAATACTTGAGAGAAAGCTTCCTACATGAAACTCAGTTTTTTTTTATGGTAGCAAAAAAGAGCTAATTAAATTACTAGGTACTTCATGGGAAAAGAAAATGATCATTGACTATTCACAGTATGGAGGAACACATGAATAGAACCACTGTTCTTCAAATTACTTATATATTAAGCAAAACCAGAGTCAACTTTTTAGAAACCTCAAAAATACCTCAGAATTTTCCATGCGTCTGTTGCAAATTTAAAATACATGAATTGAGTCCATCTATAACATATTTAACTCTAAGAGTTTAGACTTTTTTTGAAAATATAACCAAATTTAAGAATTTAACATTATGAATCCCTGAACTTTTTATATCACCTGAGGATTACCTGGAAAAGGAAATAAACTTTGATTTGCAATGTAAATCTGCCCACCTCCTGCTTCTGAAAATGAAAAGCTGGCTAGCAGAAACTATTTGCGTAGGCATTGTCTCTGGCCACTCTTGGGCTCTCATGGTAGTGTTTAGCAACTGTACATTTTATAACCTCCAAGTCTAAAATATTTACTACCTGGTCCTCTACAGAAAAAGTTTGCTGACCATAGTCTAAACTAACAAGTACAGTTCAAGAAAAGAATACATGGTAAGTGAAAGAAAAAATCAAAGTGAAATATATCACTCTACGGTTTATAATTTTTTAATTTTATTTTGAAGGTAGTAAAAATACAAGACAGAACAAAGTCAACTGAAACAATACAGTGAAATTGGTACAGAACTTCACAGCAGGATATTGGGATAGTAATAATAGGTACATGGTATATCTTGTTATCTTCACAATTAGTTGTCCAGTCAATTAGGTACAAAGAAATCAAACCAAAACCAGAACATTATAAAACCAGTTGAATAGAGCAAAACAAACTTAACAAAGCAAAAAAGTGGAAACAACCTTTGCCTTCAAACAGAAGATAGAAATCCCCATATTTGCAATATTGCATATGGTCGTCCTCCCAAGAGATGCTGAGATATCTATCCCTCCTTGCTATGGGGAGGAAGGGTTTGATTCTCAGCCTGTGCACCAGTAGGTCACAGGAGCCACTGTTCTCCTCCTGGCCTGCGCTAGGGGCACTTACCAAGAGGGCGGGCGAATAAGCTGCCTAAGTTCCACCATGGCCAGATCTCAGGAGCTCTGGTTCTCGTCCTGGTCCATGCCAGAGTGCTTACATAATATTTACAGTTTTAAGCTATAAATATCAGACATTCCTGAAATTTATATTAACTATCAAACTTATATCTAAATCCTAGTAGTGAAAAGCATCTGAACTCTTCATCCAGATACACATTTGGTTTCCTTTTCATATCTTAGATTCCATCTACTGTCCACTTTTCCAATAATCAGCTTAATCAAAAACAAATCAGTGTTTCACCCTCAACTCTCCATTCTAAATTTTATGTTCTGTAAAATTAGTTATGACAGAATTTCAAGGTTTTCCAATCCTTATATCATTTGAAATTTCCTAAATCTGAAATTCCCTATCTGGGTGAATCATAATAAAAATATGCTTTGAATAATTTGTTTGCTGCAATACAGCAATGTGGTAGCTAGAGTCTAAATTGATCCAATGAGTTGAGAAAATGCAACCCAAGTCTGAAAGTACCCAAAGGGATAGATAGATTAGCTGCCGCTATCTTCAAAACAATTGAAAGGCGTAATTTTGGTTTTTTAAGGTAAATAAATATAACTAATAAGTGAAATCTATTGCACAAGGTTTTACTTAATATTTACAAGCACCCAAATGGGATACTAAGAGGGGGTAATCTTGTGAATGATGGTGGACATTGAGAAACCTTACTCATATGAGAATTTTTATCATGCAGATTTTTTCTGGATCCCACCAAGAAGGCATTTCCCCATGGTCAAGATTTCAAATGATCTTTGTTCCTGTCAATGTGTGGGACTGGATTTGGCAGAGGAATTAAAGTGACTGGGTGAAGAGGCAGGATTGTTTGGCTCATTTTAGAGTCTGTGATTGTGAAATGATAACAAATAACTGGAAAGCAGAGATCGACAAAAGTAATGCCAAACCAATCAGCTCCTTGGTCAGTCCAATAAATTTATTGAGTCTAATAAATCAAACACAATATCAAATAGATAACATGGGAGAATATGACCTACTTTATTGGGACGTGGATAGATGCCGTATTACCTCTTATCTGGCACTGGAATACAATCCTGGCTAAAATTATCTACTGAAATTACAATAGAAATGGAAATAGGTAGCGTAAGTCCCATTTCCTCAAGAAGCTATAGTATTTATTTCCCTGCATTCATCAAGTTCCTGCAGTTTGTAACAGTGGATAAAAATATGTTGAGTTTCAACTAAGTGCTCACATGTTTTAACTCTAGTTTTGACTAGACTTTTGACTCTGCCTCATTTTTTTTCTTCTTTCTAATATTTAGTTTTAGAAGAACTTTTTGATAGAACACCCAGGAAGCTTGGCAGACCCAGTGATTGTGATATATGTTTACATTGTAAATTTTCACGGAAATTTTAATTTTACTACTGTTTTATCACTTTAATGTCTTATGAAGTTGACTGACATATAGCAATGTTGTTGCCATAATATAAGTGGTATTATTCATTATGAATTTTTAGTGTTATTACAGAAGAGAAAACATTTGTAATTCCCCAACTACATACTGAACATAATCACGTTTAACATATGTAATTTAATATTCCAGATATGCATATCTTTTCATGTCACTTTTAACCTATAATTTACATTGTAAGATTTTCAGTAATATCTTTAAATGCCAGTTTGTATTTTATATGATGATTTAATAAGCATATAGCAATCTGTGATATTAAATCCCTTGTCACTTCTTTATACTTTTAATTTTGCTGTATAAACAATGTTATGCAGAATACCAATCCTTATTGCTTTATGGTAAATATCTATAGATATGGTTGTTATATGAATTCATTATTGAGATTCTTATTAATCTTCTGGATTATATTATCAGATCATCTTTTGGTAAGGTCGTACCAGTGTTCATTGCTAGCACTGTACCTGATGAAATGGACATGGAAGATGAGTGGAACTTTACAGATGGAGACAGCCCATTATTATACCCACCTTGCATTGAAGAAACACACATAAATCAGCAACTCTCTTTTGACTTCATATGGTAAGATCTACTTTCACCCAGAGAAATATGAATGTAATAAAAGTATCAGGGACCCTTCCACTGCGCCAGTTATCAGGGACCCCTACAAAAAGTCCCCAGTCTGTGACCTAGAGTTACAGCACACTGTAAGAAAGAAAAACGGCAACTGATAAAAATTGCCAGGGAATAGGGCTCTGGGACAACCTTTGTTCTCTAGGAATAAAGACCAAGAATCACCAGCTAGCCACCACTTTATCAGCCTGTTCAGGAGGAACATCATAGAAGTAGTAGCTGAATGGGAAGCATTCATATCATAAGGGAAACAAGTTAAGGTCCATGTCCACATTTGGGTATTAGTTTGCACTGTTTTGTCTTCAACAGAAATCCTGCTCTGTGAGCTTCGCAGCTTCATTGACTGACATGAAGCAGGATTTCTGTATCCCAAAACGATCCCACAAAGTAGAGCAAGGATTGCCTTTGGCAGTTTCTATGTCAGTTTATAATTTGTGGTCACCAACATGCAAGGATAGTCAAAAAGAGCTAAAGTGCTGTTTGACACGGAGAAGTGCAGGAAGGGTAGGGTGAAGGAGAAGCAGTCATCACTCCGTCTTTTAACCTGTTTTGACCTGCCCTTCAATATCATTTCCTTACATTTAAACATAAAAATTACTAGCCCAATAATGTCTTGTTATATCCAATATATGAATAGTTTTTTCCTAGAAATGTGTAAGGAATCACTTTTGTTTTACAATTGTTGTTCACATTTTAACATTGCCTATTCTAAGCCAAACACATTTGTGACAAAAAAAAGTGACAAACTTTGCTCCCCTTGTCTTTCCTCCTCTCCTCTCTCCTCTGCTGCCTTCAGCTCTCCTCCCTGCTCCTCCCCTCTCTCTTCCTTCTCCTTCTCTCCTTTCAGAGACAGAGTCTCACTAAATTGACCACGTTGGATTCAAACCTGTGATTGTCCTTCCTCTGCCTCCAGGGTACTGGATTGCAGGCTTATGCCATAACACAGGCCAAATGTAAACTTATAAGGACATAAAACCAAAATTCCTTGTACATTTAAAATACACACAAAAAAATTAAATTTCTTAAAAATTTTTCTGCTTGACAAAATCCTAATTAAAAACAATTTTAGACCTAAAATACTAATTCAAAATTTTGCTAATTGAATGACTGAAAGTACATCTTTTTTCTAAGAGTTTACAGTTAACAAAGCTCAGTATCTTCATAAAGTGAAGATATATTGCTGATCATGATTACCAGATGAACCAAACAATTCACCATAATGACCTTTCAAAAAGAGTTGGTTTTGATCACATTTGTTCACTCAATTTTTGTTATACTAGCAAATTTTAAATGCATTCTTTTACCAACAAATCTTAACAGTGGTGTCAGTGATCACAGTTGTTGAGAAAAATACTTTCAACTGATGATCATTAAAAGTTAAGGAAAGAGAAAGCAAGTAATTCTGCTTAATACACAATAAAAATAAGGCTCTGAAAATTAAATGACTTGGTTAAGATTCTACTTTAAGAAAATAGGAAACATACAGAGAAAACCCAAAATATAGACTCCAAATGAAGTATTCAAGGTTAGTCTTTGTATACTGACACAATCCCTTATTTTTCATGCTATCACTAGCTGAATTTAAAATATGTGAAGGGTGTGAGATGCTGCACCTAGGCTTCACAGGAAAATCTGTGAAGTTTAACAGAAGCATCTTATCATCAAATCAATACATATAAAACTTTCTTAAAATTGGTAACTTTTCAATAAATTATTTAGTCTGTGAATGGCAATTGTGTCCTAACCTGTAGGGCTTATTAACATTTAACTAGTGATTCTTGTTCTTATTAAAGCTAAGCACTGCTGCCTGAGAATTCATCAGCCTAAGGCATAGATCCTTTCTAAATTAATCCACAACACTTGTGTCCAGTGTGTGCACTCCTTAAAAGTGGCTTCATCTATGTTTTACTCTTCAATTTATGCTATATGTATTTCCTATCATGGATACTATTCACCTTGTAGGTTAGCGTATTTTCCTAGTATTAATGTCTTAGTGGAAAATAGTTATGTCTCATTATTAAAGAATTGCAAGACTCCATTTAACACTGTGAATCCCTACATGGATTACTGAAGTGAGACAGTTAGTCAGTGTTAGCTCTATCACAAGAAAAAAATTATCCATTTATCTATTAAAATTTTATATTATCTATAAGCCCAAACCTCTGATGAATCGCAATCAAAATTCTGGAAATGATTACTAAAGAAATAAGAAATAATTTACTTAGAGTTTATCCTAGATATATAAAAGTAACAATTCTAGTGAATCAGGAAAATTTAATGCATAGTATACCTGATCCTTCTGTAAGGAAACTGATCTAGGCTCTTATGATATAAGAACAATGGAAAATACAAAATATGCAATTTTAGTAGAATACCATAAAAGATGCTGATCAATCAGTCTACACAAATCTTTAAAAAGTTGTCATTGCAAAAAAAAAGCGATTCCTTATTCATGAAATGTATATTCCAATATCACCAGTGGACATGTAAAATAAGGATAATACTACACTCTATATATTGTTTTTCCCTATATGAGCATGTCTATAATAACTTTTATTTTAATTGATTAATAAGGTATTGTAAATGATTAACAACATTAACTTGTCATAAATGTCAGTATACACTTTTATTCTTTCCGTAAATCTAAAACTTTCAGTATTTTACTTAAAGAATTTATGGATTCTCCTTGGAATACAATATATCTGATTATCAAGAGGGTTATTAAGCAACTAATATGAGGATAGTATTACAGTATGGATATGCTACACAATACAATGGAACGTACTGGACAGGACTAAGATGTTATACAGGATAGTGCACAACTTCAAATGTATGACTTGTTATTTCTAGATTTTTCAATTCATTATTTTCTCATAATGGTTAACTGTAGGTAACTGAAATTAAAGAAAGCAAAACTGTGAATAAAGGAGGGCAGTGATCTGAAATATACTATTATATTGATAAGGTGACAGTATCTACAAGAAAGAATGTGATAGCTAAATTCTACTCAGAACACTCACAGAGGATTGAAGTTAGTGCTTGTACTGTTGCTGAGTAATTACCAAAGTCAGTGGAGTTACTGGGGCAGTTATTTAAATATAGGCTAAAGAACAGTTTAATAATGTAAGAAAAGAAGTTTCTTTGATTAGCCCTTTTCCATGGGGTTAAATTTTTTATATTAATCACTAATTCAATTGTTTTATCTGATGATTCATAAGGAATTTTAGCTACAAGAAGTGATAGAAAACAGTTATGAAACAGCTCTGAAGTTCTGCACACATGGATTCGAACAATGACTTCTTCACCTGCTGAGCTTGCTTAGGGTACTTCATCTCCTTCAACCTCAATTTTATAATTTTTTGAGACAGGAATAAATTACAATACTTATTTTATACAGCTCTTGCAAAACATAAAATTATGACATGTATACAGTACTTAGCAGAGGGTTGGGATATGTGGGCAATATTCAATAAATGTTAGTCATTATCATAGCAATAAAAAATAAAATTCTCCTAAAAGATACCTTGAAAGATGACAACATAAGTAATTAACATCACATCAGACAAATACTCTAATCCTACTGTAATCAGATATACATAATGGCATTGGTGTTAGAAAATTAATATTAGGCCAAACAAAGGTAATATTTAAGAAATATATGATGCGATCAGTGCAGCAGGACCTGAGCTACCCTGCAACCGCCTCCCCACTCCCGGTCTTGTTTGGTGGACTCTGGAATTCTAAGCAAAAAGCTGGCACCATGGTTCTAGAGGCTGGGCTTGAGCCAGCATGGCCCACCCCCAGTGACCCTCTCTCAATCCAGGAAACTGGGTGGGCAGACTCACAAGAGCTGAGGGCATAGAAGAGGATTTCCAACAGACCCTGGGGAAGCTTTGGAATAACACTTGAAACACAGAAATATAAGAAATGAGAAAAACAAAAGACCAACTTACAATCTCAAAACTCCAGCCCATCCAAAGAAAGCTTAGGAGCGATATTCATAAAAGAAAATATATGCCATACACGTGAAATATCAGACATAATAGCAACTAAAGTAAAGAAGCAACCCCAGAAAGCTTTAAAGAAATTCAAACTAGAAATAATCTCTGAGGCAAAAGAAGAAATGATAAAAGAAATGAAGGCGATGTGGACTATAACTAAGCAGACACAGTTAAAAAATTGGAGGGACTAAACAAATAGATAGAATCCCCAGATGAGACATATAAGAAACAAACAGAATACATAAAGGAGATGCAAAGAGATATACAGGAAATCAAAAATTCCATTGAAAGCTGTAAAAACCACCTCAATGAAAGTAAAGATAGAATTCCGGACCTAGAAGACAAGATTGCAACTAGTGAACAAGGAAGAAAATATATTTTAAAAATAACAAGAAATCAGGAAATAACAATTTAACAACTGCAAGATGATGCAAAGAAAAACAACATAAGATTGATAGGGATAAATGAAAAAGAAGGGGACAAGATAAAGGATGTCAAGAGGATACATAGAGAAGTAATAGCTGAAAATTTCTCAAACTTGAGATTGAAAACCGACATCAGGGTCAGTGAAGCATATAGAACTCCAAACAGTCATAACAAAAGTAAAACTGCACCCAGACATATAATAATCACCATCCCAGAAATCCAACATAAGAATAGAATATTAAAAGCTGCCAGAGAGAAAAGAGAGATCACTTATAAAGGAAAACCTATCAGACTCACAGCAGACTTCTCAACATAAAGAATGAAGTCAAGAAAAGCATGGGGTGAAGTATTCCAGATCTTACAGGAAAATTATTTCCAACCTAGACTGATGTACCCTGAAAAACTGTCCTTCAAAATGGATGGAGAAATAAGATACTTCCATGACAAAGAACAGCTTAAGAACTTCATGATCACCAAGCCAACCCTGCAAAGATTATTGAAAGACAGTTTAGATACACTTAGGAAAAAACCACTAAGCAAAGCAGACAATTAAACAGAACAGAAAGATAAAGATGTAACAGCAGAAAGATAACATGTCAACAATAAACCAACATATAACAGTGATGCCCATTAATGTAAATGATCTAAATTCACCAGTTAAAAGAAACAGATTGGCAGAATGGATCAAGAGAAAAAATCCAACCATATGCTATCTACAAGAAAATCATCTAACCCAAAAGAATACTTACAGACTGACAGTCAAAGGATAGAACACAATACTTCATATGACTCCCAAAAAAAGCGGGAGTAGCCATTCTGTTTGCTGACAATGGGAACTTCAAACCAATAATGATCAGAAGTGATAAAGAAGGTCACTACATACTGGTTAGGGGAAAACTTCAAGAGGAAGAGACAACTATCTTAAATACATATGCACCAAATTCCAGAGCACCCAGTTTTATAAAAGAAGTATTAATGGAAATGAAAAACCAAATTATCAGTAACACAATTATAATAGGAGACCTTAACACACCATTGACAGCAAGGGACAGATCACCCAGACAGAAAATCGGCAAAGAAATAACAGAACTGAATCACACCTGTGAGAAAAATGGACTTGATAGACATATACAGAGTGTTCCATCCAACAACATCAGAATACACAATACACATTCTTCTCAGCAGAAAATGGGACATTCTCTAAAATAGACCATATATCAACCTGCAGAACATATTTAAATAAATGCAAAAGAGTTTATATTATCCCTTGCATGTTATCAGATCATAGTACTATGAAATTAGTACTATGATATTAGTACTATGATAAAAGATACTGCAAAAATCCCACAAACACAAAGAAATTAAGTAACACACTTTGAGTAATCAGTGGGTCACAGGGTAATTTAAAGAAGAATTAAACAATACTTATATGTAAATGAAAATACAAATACAGCTTACCAGAATTTGTGGGATGCAATGAAAGCCTTTCTCAGAGGAAAATGTATTGCACTGAGTTCCCACATAGGAAGACAGAATGAATACAAATAACCTGATGTTACACCTAAAACATCTAGAAAAAGAAGAGCAAGTCAAGCCCAAAGCCAAAAGAAGAGAGAAAATTATGAATATCAGAGCAGAAATCAATGCAATAGAGACTAAGAAATCAATCCAAAGAAAATGAATCACAGGGTTGGTTCTTTGAAAGCACAAATAAAATTGATAAGCCCCTAGCCAACCTTATTAAAAAATGGAAGAAAAAGCTCAAATTCATGCAATAAGAAATGAAAAAAGTGAAATAACTACAGACTCTACAGAAACACAGAGCATCATCAACACCTACTTCAAAAACCTCAACTCTCAAAGTTTGATGACACAGAAGAAGTAGATTCCTAGAAACATATGAAGTACCAAAGGTAGCTCAAGAAGATGTAAAACTGCTGAAAAACCCAACTTCTATTAATGAAATTGAAAATGTAATTAAGTCCTTACCTACAAAGAAGCGCCCACACCCAGACGGATTCACTGCAGAATCATACAAGAAATACAAAGAAGACTTAAAGCCGACACTCCTCAAACTCTTCAATGAAATTGAAAGGGAAGCAATCCTTCCTAAGTCATTCCTGGAAGCAAATATTACTCTAGTATCAAAACGTGAGAAAGTCCTAAATAAAAAAAGAGAACTATAGACCAATCTCCCTAATTAACACAGATGGAAAAATCCTCAATAAAATATTGGCAAATAGGATGCAGCAAATCATCAAGAAGATTATACACCATGACCAACAGGGATTCATCCCAGGCATGCAGGGATGTTTCAGCATATGTAAATTAATAAATATAATGTACCATATTAATAAATAAAAATGTAAGGATCCATGATCATTTCTATAGATGCAGAAAAAGCTTTTGATAAGCATTCATTTATGTTAAGAAATTTCTGGAAATTAAAAAATTTCCAGAAAATTGGAATAGATGGTCTTTACCTCAATATAATAGAGGCCATCTATGAAAAACCAACAGCCAGTATCATACTAAATGGCCAAAAACTGAAGGCCTTTACTATAAAATCAGGCACAAGACAAAAATATCCCTTATCACCGCTCCTATTTAATATAGTATTGGAAATATTAGTCAGAGCAATTAGACAAGAGAGAGAAATAAAAGGGATAAAGATAGGGTAAGAAGAAGTTAAATTATCATTGTTTGCAGATGACATGTTATTCTACATACAAGACGCCCTAAACTCCATTGAAAGACTGTTTGATATAATAAATAAATTCAGTAATGTAGCTGGATACAAATCAATACTCAAAAATCAATAGCATTCCTATAAACTAACAACAAAATCATTGACAGAGAAATAAGAGAAGCCACATCCTTCACACTAGCAACCAAAAATGAAATATTTAGGAATTACTCTCATGAAAGAAGTGAAAGAACTCTATAGGGAAAATTATAATACCCTGAAAAAAGAAATTGAAGAGGATCTCAGAAGGTGGAAAGACATCCCTTGCTCATGGACACGAAGAATAAATATTGTGAAAATAGCCCCAAAACTGTTATACAGATCCAATGCAATCCCAATAAAAATACCATCAACATACCTCATAGATCTCGAGAAATCATTCTAACATTCATCTGGACCATGAAGAGACCTAGAATAGCGAAGACATTTCTAAGCAGCAGAGGCAAGGCAGGAGGCATCACAATCCCTGATTTGAAGTTATACTACAAAGCAACCGTAGTGAAATCAACATGATACTGGAATCAAAACAGAGCCAAAGATCGATGGAATAGATTAGAAGATACAACGACAACTACAAATACAGTCAACCACCTTCTTTGATAAAGGGGCCAAACAGGTTCACTGGAAGAATGACAGTCTCTTTAGTAAATGGTGTTTGAAAAACAGTCTCCCATATGACAAAAACTAGAACTTGACCTATGCTTATCACCATGTACTAAATTAAAATCTAAATGGATCAAAGATCTGAATATTAAAGCAGAAATACTAAATCTATTGGAAGACAAATTGGGTAAAAACCTTGAAGACATAGGGGTAGGTAGAGAATTCATGAACAGGAATCAAACTGCATGAGAAATACTTCCTAGAATTAGTAACTGGGATCACCCCTAATCAAACAGTTTCTGTGTGTCAAAAGAAATCTCCAGCATAGTGAAAAGAAAACCCACAAACTGGGAAAAAATCTTAGTGAACTATCCCACTGACAAAAGACTTCAGTCTACAGCATATAAAGAATTAAAAAATCAGACCCCCAAAATTCAAAGATCCATTCCTAAAATGAGGATCTGAGATGAATACACATTTCTCAGATGAAGAAATATAAATGGCAAATCAATACCTGAAAAAATGGTCATCATCATTAATCATTAAAGAAATACAAATTAAAACCACACTGAGATTTCATGTCACTCCTGAAAGAATGGCCAGAATGAAGAAAACCACCAACAACAAATGTTGAAGAGGCTGTAGGGAAAAGGAACTCTCTTGCACTGTTGGAGGGAGTGATGTCTGGTACAACCATTGTGGAGGTCAGTCTGGAGATTTCTCAAAAATCTGGGATTGGAAGTCCCATTGTTTCCAGCCATACCACTTCTAGGAATATTCCCAGAAGAACTGAAAGCATCATATCACAGTTATGTATGTGCACCCATGTTTATAGCAGCACAATTTGTTTTAGCCAGATCTTGGAAACAACCTAAGTGTCCATCAACTGAGGAATGGATAGCAAAGTTGTGGTATTTTTATACATGGAGTACTACAGAGCTTTAAAGAATGATAACATTGAGATATTTATAAATAAATGGGCGCAGCTTGTGACCATACTCATAAGTGAAATGAATCAAACTCACATGTATGAATACCAAATAGTTTCCCTAGTGTAAGAAATGAATCAAATACATAAAAGTATGTGGTAACCATTATTCCTCATTATATGGCTTTGAAGCCTTATAAAGTTTTCACTTATTAATTGGAATGGTTTTATTCTGGGCTGTTTGATAGTATTGTCTGTGGTGATATGAAGAGCTATTTTGAAGAAAACAAGACATCATAATAGCCTTTGCTAATTTAATATCCTTTTGTTTTGAAGTTCCATCAAACTGTTGTTCTTCTGTCTCCATTGGTTTTATCATGTGTGTCTTATTGGATTTTATCATATGTGATAGTATAAACAAATTTTTTATAGGCACAGAGATAATATGGAAATCATTGTTCATTTTCTGTTAGCTGGTTCTAAATATCCTGTAATACTTTCACCCTCTTGAATGGTTTCACACTGTCTTGATATTTTTGATGCTGTAGTATACGAAGTTACAGTGAAATATTTCAACGAAAGAGACACTATGGTAACTACTATTAAGTCGGGTTATATTGTGGTGAAACACTATGTTGATGAAATTGTTCTGTTCTGACCTGTATTATTATGTTGTTATGTCCTCTTTTTTCTCAATCTCCCCCATTTTTTAAAATTTATTTATTTTATTATTTTTTAATTAAGGGAAAAAGTTTTTTTAAAAATTAGCAGGATATATTATAGTAACTTTTTTGATTTCCTGTTAACTCAATTTGAAGCCCTGTATTATTCTCACCACCTTGTTTTGACTGATTTTACTCTGTTCTATTCTGTTTGATATTATCAATTTTTGGGGGTATAGGCAGCTACTTTGAAGGCAATAAGATTCACTATGATGCCTATTCTGGTTTGAAAATCATCTTCTTTTGAAGTCCTGTAATGTCTCCATGTTTCGGTTTTATTGGTTTTGTTCTGCACTGTTTTGTTCAATTTTATTATACCTGATGATATAGGCAATTTATTTTAAGGTAGCAAGAGGCATTATGGTAACCATTGTTGATTACCTTGTATTCTGTTTTTACATCATGTGCAATGTCCATCCTTTGTTTTGACTGAGTGTGTCATTTTGTCACATTTGGTTTTATTCTCTTGCAAAAAATATAATAAGAACTGTGGAAGTAATAAAACCCAAAATGTGTAAATGTTATTGTAAAAAAGAGAGGAAAAGAAAGTGCTCTAAAGGACACAACTGAAAATGTGTTTAGGTGTGTAAGATAGATGACCATATTACTAAGTTTTTGTTGGATCATTGAACACAACTGTTTGCAGTCTCACTGTTTGAATGTCCACTCTGTATGCTTTAATTTTGTAACTTGAACAATTATTTCTATGACGAGAATATGTAATCTATTAACTAGTCATTTCTTACTGTTTGTTTTTTTTGAAATTCTGTATTACTTGTAACTTTTTCTGTTTTGTTTCTTTTCCTTTAAATAAAATTTTAAAAAGTTATATCTTATAAAACCATATAATGAAACATACTGAATATGAACTTTTCATAAATATTTTAATAAGCTAGAAAAAAATTCTGAAGTTAGGTCAAAATCTCAAAAGACATAAATGACCCTTAGTTTTCAGGAAGAAAAAAGCAGAGAAGCAATGATACCTTAAATTTTAAACTATTATCAGTTTTTTAAAATATCTGAATGTTTTATTGGAAAATAAAAAGAAATATAGTATTTGAATATATATGAATGTAGTTCTATTAGTTACCAAAATTGAGAAAATTTTAATTGCCATAACTCAAAGTACACTAGATAAAATCTCATAAAAATCATGTCATTCCCTTGTAGAATAAGAAAAATATGTTGAAGTATGAAAATTCTGTAACTCAGAATTTGGAGAATTTAACAATTGTCATACAAGTTAATCTTGTGTTACTTCTTATGTCAATGTATAATTCTAAGTCTTAGAAGCGAATAATTCTGTTTAGTGTTATGTTCATAATTTGAATAATAAAACTATTTTGCAGGACTGTTTGGCATTCACCGATTATCGTAATGCCTGCCAAACTTGCGTCTGTATTAAATCTATGTGCTATATCTAGTTTTGATGGAAACTTAGTCTTGGTTGCTATAACAAAGTACAGTACTATGGATGACTGGTGAAGAACAGAAACGTATTTCACATAGATGTTCAAGATCAGGAAGCCAACATATTTGGGTTCTGGTAAGGACCCTCTGCAGACAACCAACTTTTCACATATCCCTCACAAGATAGAAAAGAGAGATTTCTCTCTTCCTCTTATTGGGAGTCTCTCCAAAGGGAGACTCCACCATTATTACCTCATTTTCTCCAAGAGGCTCCAATTTTGAGCACCATCTCACTAGGGATTAAAGTTTCAACATACCACTTTGTAGGGATGAGGGATAGGGGCACACATGTGAAAGCCATACAGTTAGTTAAAATTGCTTAATGAGGAATAATTTTAAATTTCAATAAATAGTACAGGAAATGCCAAAGATACTATTTAATAAAGATCTTATAAAGCCATATAACAGAATAAACACTGAATTCATAGTCTTTTTAAATTTAAAATTACATCTAAGGTCTAGAAATCTGAATTATTCTATTTGCAGCTTATTTTTATCTTAACAGAGATAACCATTGTTTTATAGGTTTGTTATGAAGACTAAATGAAATGAAATTGAAGCTAGTTGAAAATGAATACCATATGAATGATTAATAATTTGGGTCATATATTCTGTTTGTGATTCAAAAGTATTTCCTTTTTTTCTAAAAACATATGAAGACAAGATGATTCATCTTAACGGAGAAATAAAAATAAGCAGCCTGTCTAAGATTTTTCCACAGCAACATACAATGAAAAAAGACATTGTAGATATGGTTAAATTCCAAATGAAAGAAATTGTGACTCAAGATATAACTAGTCACCATGGCGATTTGTCATAAAAGCTGTCTATACTCTCAAAAGCTAAGTAACCTGAAGAATCTGTTAGTTAAGAAAATGTCTTTTCTAAAAGTTGCATTAAAAATAATTTAAGTGCCAAAATAAATAAATCAAAGAGAAAAGTCAGATACAATAATGGAATAAATTTTTGAACAATTTAAATACCCAAGCAATCAATTATGGAGATTACAACTACAAAACAAATGAAAATGTTAAATATTTTCACAATGTAAACTGTCACTATGATTAAAACATCAAGCATGGAGGACATGAATATGTTTTAATCATTTCATGTTTTATATAATGAATTAATCTGTTGGATTAAAAGCTTAAATATGGTGTTTAAATCAGAACAATTTAAATTTAATATTTTTCACTGATTTCTTCTCTCACTAATACTTCTACGAAACACTAATTTTAGTGAGGAAACATAACAGATTCAATGTTGTCTTAACATTTATTTACACTGAATATTTTTTGGAAAAAAATTTAAAATATTTTATATAAAAATATCAAGATATCTAAATGTTAAAACAGAAACACTTAGCACTTCTTGTGTTGGAAAGTAAAACGGTAGAACTCTATTTACTTATTTATTTATTTATTGGTACTAGGAATTAAACTCAGGACCTCGCGCTTGTCAGCCAGGCACTGCACTGCCAGACAAGGACTTTATGAACACAATCCCCATACCATAAGTAATAATAATAATCAACAAATGGGTTCTTACCAAATGAAAAAATCTTCACTACAAAGAAAACAACCAACGGGGTGAAGAGAGAATCTACAGAATGGAAAAACAAAACAACAACAACAACAAATAGAAAGGAAAAGAAAAAATCTTGCCAACTATTTCACAGAAGACTAACATCTAGAATACATAAAGAACTTAAAAAATTAGACACCCTAAAATAAAGACCCAAACAAAACATAAGAAGTAAAATGAGCAGACACTTCTTAAAAGAAGAGATACAAGGAGTTAATAAATACTAAAGAAAATACTTATCACTGGCTATGAGAGAAATTAAAACTAAAGACATATTGAAATATCACCTTACCCGAGAAGGAATGACCATTATAAAAAATCCAATAATAACAATGCTAGTGAGAATGAGAGGAAAAAGGAGCACTACTACATTGCTGGTGGGAATATAAAGTAGTACAACCAATATGGGTATCAGTGTGGAGATTCCTTAAAAAAACTAAAACTAGAAACTGCATTATACTAGTATCCCCTCCTAAGTGTCATCCAACAAATGTTAGAATCATCATGTTACAGATTACATGCATTACCATGTTTAGAAGAGAAATTTATAATAGCTAGATCTTGGAAAGATTGTATATGTCTCTCAACAGATGAAAGAGCAAAGAAACTGTGATATTTACACATGATAGAGGTTTACACTGCCATGAAGAAAGATAAATGTAAGACATTTGTAGGTAGATAGATGCAGTTCAAGAAAATAATGTTAAGTAAAATAAGTCAGATACTCAAGCTCAAATATTGCATATTTATAATATGAGATATATATATATGTGTGTGTGTGTGTGTGTGTGTGTGTGTGTGTGTATTTTATTATTTTAAAACTATTTCAATACATGCGTTAACTGGTTTCATTTGTACTAATACTTAATCATAGTTTGTTGAAAAGAAATTTGTGTTATCTTTTTTTTTTTTGTAAAACTCTTTTTGGTTTATATCCCTGAGTAACCACTGTCAAGATAATGATACAAAATGCAATTATTATTATTCTCATTATTTGGTTATTATTTTTTATTTTAAAGAGATTAAGACAGAACAGTCCATAACAGATCAGATGAGAACAGAACTATGTAAGCAACACAGTATTTCACCAGAAGGCAACCCACAATTAACAATAACTACCATGATGTCTCTTTCTTTGAAATAGTTGAGTATAACTTCATATACAATAGTATCAAACATAACAAAATAGTATAAAAATTCAAGAGAATGAGAGTATTACAGGGCTTTCAGAAGCAAATAACAGAAAACAAACAATGGCTACTATATTATCTCATTTTCCATAGGAAAATTTATACTATATATGTAATACAATACAATAAGGTACAACATAATAGAACCAATGGAAACAGAAGAGCAAGAGTATGTTACTACTTCAGAGTAAGATTATATTATATCACTAATGGCTATTATAATGATTTATTTCCCTCAGATTAGCTGTTTATACCATCACAGATAATAAAATTTTAAAAAATGGGACAAACACATTACAACACTGATCATTATAAGGCTTCAAAACAATGTAATGGGGAATCATGATTACCCTAAACTCTAATATACTCTTATTACTTCTTACACTAGGGATACTATACAGTATTTATACATGTGAGTTTGATTTATTTCACTTATGATTATTGTCTCAAGTTTCACCCATTTATTAATAAATATCTCAATGTGGTCATTCTTTATAGCTGAGTAGTACTCCATTATATAAAAATACAACTTCTTTATCCATTCCTCAATTGATGGACACTTAGGTTGTTTCCAAGATCTGGCTGTTACAAATTCTGAGCTATAAACATGGTGCACATATATAACTGTGATATTATGTTTTCAGTTCTTCTGGGAATATGGTCAGAAGTGAAATAGCTGGGTTGAATGGGACCTCCAATCCCAGATTTTTGAGGAATCTCGACTGACCTCCATAGTGGTTTGCATCTGATTACACTCCCAGATTTCCTTTTCCCCCCATCCTTTCCAGCAGTTTTTGTTGGTAGTATTCTTGATCCTGGCCATTCTTTCTAGAGTGACATGGAATCTAAGTGTTGTTTTAAATGCATTTCTCTAATGATTAATGATGATGAACATTTTTTCATGTATTTATTTGCCATTTGTATTTCTTCATCTGAGAATTTTGTATTCATCTCAGATGCCCATTTTTGGATTGCATCTTTGAATTTTGGGGTCTGTATTTTTTTTTAATTCTTTGTTTTAGACAGAAGTCCTTTGTTTGAAGGACAGTTCACTAAGATCTTTTACCAGTTTGTGGGTTTTCTTTTCACTGTGCTGGAGATTTCTTTTCACATGCAGAAGCTTTTTAATAAGATGTGATCCCATTTATTGATTCTGGGAAGTAGTTCCTGTGCAGTTTGATTGCTATTCAACAATTCTCTACCTACCACTATGTCTTCAAGAGGTTTACCTACTTTGTGTTCCAACAGATTTAGTGTTTTTGTTTTAAAAATCAGATCTTCAGTCTATTTAGATTTTATTTTAGTATATAGTGATAGGCATGGGTCTAGTTTTAATTTGTGGAATATGGAGAGCCAGATTTTCCAGCATCATTTATTAAAGAGACTGTCTTTCCAGTGAACACGTTTGGCCGCATTTTCAAAGATAAAGTGGTTGAGTGTGTTGGTAGTTGTAGTTGTATCTTCTGGTCTATTCCATTAATTTTCAGATCTGTTTTTATTCCAGTACCATGTTGATTTTATTACAGTAGCTTCGTAGTATAATTTCAAGTCAGGATTGTGATGCCTCCTGCCTTGCCTTTGCTGCTTAGAATTGCCTTTGCTATTCTAGGTCTCTGCTGGTTCCAGATGAATTATAGGAGTGATTTCTCTAGGTCTATGAGAAACATTGATGGTGTTTTCATTGGGATTGCATTGCAAAATTGCTCTACAGAGAAGGGCTGTTTTCACAATATTTATTCTCCCTATCCATGAACAGGGGTTGTCTTTCCATTTTCTGAGGTTTTCTTTTTTTTTTTTTTTTTCCTTTTTGAAAAATTTATTTAAAGAGAAAAAAAAAAAAAAACCAAAACAGTAAAAGCGTAAAAGTAATACAGAATTTCAAAAAAATAAACAGTAAGAGATCACTAGTTAATAGATTATATATTGTCTTCTTAGAAATAGTTGTTCAAGTTACAAAATTGAAGCATATGAGGTGGACATTACAACAGCGAGACTGCAAACAATTGTGTTCAACGATCTAACAAAAACTTAGTAACATGATCATTTATCCTACACACCTAACACACATGCAGTTGTATCCTTTCGAGCAATTTCTTTTCCTCTCTTTTTTTTTACAGTAACAATTACACATTTTGGGTTTTATTACTCCCACAGTTCTTATCACTCTTTTTGGAAGAGAATAAAACCAAATATGACAAAACAAAGCAGAGTCAGTAAAAACAAAGGATGAACATAGTACATGATGTGAAAACAGAATACAAGGTGATGAACAATGATTACCATAATGCCTCTTGCTACCTTAAAAAGAATTGCCTGGCTCATCTGGTATAATAAAATTGAACAAAACAGTACAGAACAAAACCAATAAAACCAAACATTGGATACATTGCAGGCCTTCAAAAGAAGATAATAGTCAAACCGGAATGGGCATCATACTGAATCTTATTGCCTTCAAAGTTGTTGCCTATATCTTCAAAATTGACACTATCAAACAAAATAGAATAGAGTAAAATCAGTCAAAACAAGATGGTGAGAGCAATACAGGGCTTCAAAGCCCTGTGATGTGAAATCAAAATAGTGAATATGAAATCAAAATAGTTACTATGATATATCCTGCTAATTTTTAAATTTATTTTTTCACTTAATTAAAAAATAATGAAATAAATTAATAAATTGCTTGAAAAAAGGAGACATTGATATAACAGAGGACATAACAACACTGGTCAGGAGAAAACAATTTAAGCAACATAGTGTCTCACCACAAGATAACCCGACTTAATAGTTGTTACCATAGAGTCTTGCCTTGAAATACTTGAGTATAACTTCATATACTATAGCATCAAACATATCAAGACAGCATGTAACCATTCAAGAGGATGAAAGTATTGCACAGTATTTAGAAGCAGCTAACAGAAAATGAACAATGATTTCCATATTATCTCTTTGCCTATAAAAAATTTTGTTTATGCTATCACATATAATAAAATCCAATAAGAAACAACATGATAAAAGCAGTGGAGACAGAAGATCAACAGTTTGATGGAACTTGAAAACAAGATGATATTAAATCAGCACAAGCTATTATGATGTCTTGTTTTCTACAAAATAGCTGTTCACATCATCACAGGCAATAATATCAAACAGCCCAGAATAAAACCATTGCAATCAATGAGTGAAAACATTAAAAGGCTTCAAAGCTATATAATGGGGAATCATGATTACCACATACTTTTATGTATTCATATCATTTCTTACACTAGGGAAACTATTCGGTATTCATAGTTTGATTTATTTCACTTATGAGTATGTTCTCAAGCTGGGACCATGTATCTATAAATATCTCAATGTGATCCTTCTTTATAGCTGAGTAGTACTCCGTTGTATAAAAATTCCACAACTTTGTTATCCATTCCTCAGTGGATGGACACTTGGGTTGTTTCCAAGATCTGGCTATAACAAATTGTGCTGCTATAAACTTGGGTGCACATATATCACTGTGGTATGATGTTTTAGTTCTTCTGGGACTATGCCTAGAAGTGGAATAGCTGAAAAAAAGGGGACTTCGAATCCCAGCTTTTTGAGAAATCTCCGGACTGATCTCCACAATGGTTGCACTTGCCTACACTCCCACCAACAGTGTAAGAAAGTTTCTTTTTTCCCCACAGCCTCTTCAGAATTTGTTGTGATGGTTTTCTTGATCCTGGTGATTCTTTCAGGAGTGAGATGAAATCTCAGTGTGGTTTTCATTTGCATTTCTCTAATGCCTAATGATGATGAATATTTTTCCTGTATTTATTTGCCATTAGTATTTCTTCATCTGAAAATTGTATATTCATCTTAGATGTCCATTTTTGGATTGGATCTTTGAATTTGGGGGTCTGATTTTTAGTTAATTCTTTATATGTTTTAGACAGAAGTCCTTTGACTGAGGGACAGTTCACTAAGAATTTTCCCAGTTTGTATGTTTTCTTTTCACTATGCTGGAGATTTCTTTTGACATCCAAAAACTTTTTAAAAAGAGGTGATCCCAAATATTGATTCTGGAATATATTACCCATGCAGTTTAATTCCTGTAAAGGAATTCTCTACCTACTCCTGTATCTTCAAGGTTTTTACCCAATTTGTCTTCCAATCGATTTAGTGTTTCTGTTTTAATATGCAGACCTTCGATCAATTTAGATTTTATTTTAATACTTGATGATAGGCATGGGTCGAGTTTTAGTTTTCACCATAAGGAAAGCCAGTTTGTCCAACACCATTTATTAAAGAGACTATCGGTCTTCCAGTGAACCTGTTTGGCCTCTTTATCAAAGACAAGGTTGTTGAGTATGTTTGTAGTTGTGGTTGTATCTTCCAATCTATTCCATTGATCTTCAGCTCTGTTTTTATTCCATAGAAAATCAGTACCATGCTGATTTTCTACAGTTGCTTTGTAGTATGACTTTATGTCAAAGAGTGTGATGCTTCCTGTGCTATTCTAGGTCTCTTCAAGCTCCAGATGAATGTTAGGCGTGATTTCTTGAGATCTATGAGGTATGTTGATGGTATTTTTATTGGGATTGCATTGAATCTATATAAGAGCTTTGGAAGAATTGCCATTTTCACAATATTTATTCTTCCTATCCCTGAGCAAGGGATGAATTTCCATTTTCTGAGATGGTTTTCAATTACTTTTTTCAGTGTATTATAATTTTTTCCTGTATAGGTCTTTCACTTCTTTCATGAGTTTAATTCCTAAATATTTCTTTTTTTTTTTTTTTTTTGGTTGCTAGTGTGAAGGGTGTGGCTTCTCTCATTTCTCTGTCAATGATTTTGTTGACAGAATATAGGAATGCTATTGATTTTTAGTATTGATTTTGTATCCAGGTACATTACTGAATTTATTTATTATTTCTAGGAATCTTTCAATGGAGTATTAGTGATCTTCTATGTAGAGAATCATCCCATCTGCAAATAACAATAATTTAACTTCATTGTTTCCTATATTTACCCCTTTTATTTTAATCTTTTGTCTAATTGCTCTCGTGAGTATTTCCAATATTATATTAAATAGAAGGGGTGATAAGGGACATCTTCGTCTTGTGCCTGATTTTAAAGTAAAGGCCTTCCATTTTTGGCCATTTATTGTTTTTTCCTACATGCATCTAATCTGTCTTTCAGTATTCTTTGCAGATTTGCCTTGATTTTTTTATTTAAAAGGAAATTTTATTTAAAAGGAAAAAGAGAAAAACACAAAACAAAACAAAGCAGTGTAAGGGTACACATAATACAGAACTACAAAAAAAAAAAAAAAAGACAGTAAGAAATCACCAGTAATAGATTACATATTATCATCTTAGAAATAGTTGCTCAAATCACAGTATCAAAGAATACAAAGTGGACATTCAAACAGTGAGACTGCAAACAGTTGTGTTTAATGATCCAACCAAAAACATTAATATGGTCAGCTATTTAACACCCCTAAACACACTTGCTGTTGTATCCTTTAGAGCTCTTTTTTTTCCCTCTCTTTTTTACAACAAAATTTACACATTTTGGGTTTTATTACTCCTTAGTTCTTATTACTTTTTTGGGGTTTGAGAATAAAGTCAAATATGGCAAAACAAAGCTGTCAGTCAAACCCAAGGATAGACATAGCACATGATGTAAAACAGAGTGGTTATCAACAATGGTTATCAACGATGTCTCTTGTTTCCTTAAAAAGAATTGTCTATCTCATTAGATATTATAAAGTTGAACAAAACAGTAGAGAACAAGACCAATAAAACTTAGGCATTGTAAACATTACAGGACTTCCAAAGGAGACAATAGTCAAACCAGCATGGGCATCTTGGTGAATCTTATTGCCTTATTGCCAAAGTAATTGCCTATACCTTCAAACTTGATACTATCATACAGAATGGAACAGAGTCTAATCAGTCAAAACAAGATCGTGGGAGTATTACAGGACTTCAAAACAAGTTAATAGGAAATCAAAAAAAAAAGTTACTATTATACCTCCTGCTAATTTTTTTTTAATTTTTCCCCTTAATTAAAACAAACATAAGAAATAAGTAAATAATTTTTTTAAAGAATAAGGGAGAGATTGAGATAAAACAGGACATAACAATATAACAATACAGGTCAAAGCATGACTGTTTCAGCAACCTAGTGCTTCACCACCAAATAACCCGACTTAATAGTAGTTACCATAGTGTCTGTCTTTTTCCTTGAAATATTTGAATAAAACTCAATATACTCTAGCTTCAAATATTTCCGTATCAAGAAGCCCAGAATAAAGCCTTTCCAATTAATAAGTGAAAACTTTATAAGGCTTCAAGGCCACATAATGGGGAATCATGATTACCACATATTTTTATATATTTGAATCATTACTTACATTAGGGAAACTATTCAGTATTCACACATGTGAGATTGATTTATTTCACTTATGAGTATGGTCTCAAGCTGCGCCCATTTATTGATAAATATCTCAATGTGATCCTTCTTTATAGCTGAATAATACTCCATTGTATAGAAATACCACAACTTTTTTATCCGTTCCTCAGTTGATGGACACTTGGGTTGCTTCCAAGATCTGGTGATTACAAATTGTGCTGCTATAAACATAGGTGCACATATACCACTGTGGTATGATGCATTCAGTTTTTCTGGGAATATGCCTAGAAGTGGAATAGCTGGAATAAATGGGATTTCCAATCCCAACTTTTTGAGAAATCTCCAGACAGACCTCCACAAAGGCTGTACCAGTCTACACTCCCACCAGCAGTGCAGGAGAGTTCCTTTTTCCCCACAGCCTCTCCAGCATTTGTTGTTGTTGGTTTTCTTGATCCTGGCCATTCTTTCAGGAGTGAGATGGTATCTCAGTGTGGTTTTAATTTGCATTTCTCTAATGACCAATGATGATGAACATTTTTTCATGTATTTATTTGCCATTTGCATTTCTGCATCTGAGAAGTGCATATTCATCTCAGATGCCCATTTTTGGATTGGACCTTTGAATTTTGGGGATCTGAGTTTTTTTAATTCTTTATATGTTTTAGATGAGTCCCTTGTCTGAGATAGACTTCACTAAAATCTTTTCCCAGTTTGTGGGTTTTCTTTTCACTTTGCTGGAGATTTCTTTTGACATGCAGAAACGTTTTAATAAGAAGTGGTCCCAGGTATTGATTCTGGGAAGTATTTCCTGTGAAGTTTGAATCCTGTTCATGAATTCTCTACCTACTCCTATGTCTTCAAGGTTTCTACCCAATTTGTTTTCCAATAGATTTAGTGTTTCTGTTTTAATATTCAGATCTTTGACCCATTTAGGGTCAGATTTGCCTAGACGATCATGATGTTCTTCAGCTGTTCTTTGTCATGGAAGTATCTTATGTCTCAATCCATTTTGAAGGACAGTTTTTTAGGTACATCAGTCTAGGTTGGAAATCATTTTCCTTTAGGAAATACTTCACTCCATGCTCTTTTTGACTTCATTGTTTGTGTTGAGAAGTCTGCTGTCTTTAAAGGAAAGTCTGATAGGCTTTCCTTTATAGGTGATCTGTCTCTTCTTTCTGACAGCTTTTAATATTCTATTTAATGTTGGATTTCTGGGATGGTGATTATTATATGCCTCGGTGTAGTTTTGTTTTGGTTATGGTTATTTGAAGTTCTATATGCTTCACTAATCCTGATGTCATATTCGGGAAAATTTCAGCTATTAATTCCATAAATAGTCTCTTGATATCATTTGTGTTGTCCCCTTCTTTTTCATTTATCTCTATCAATATTATGTTGTTTTTCTTTGAGTCATCTTGCAGCTGTTGAATTTTCATTTCTTAATTCCTTGTTACTTTTAAGAGATCTTTCCTTTCCTGTTCACTAGCTGCAATCTTGTCTTTGAGATCTGAAATTCTATCTTCACTTTCGTTGATACAATTTTGACAACTTTCAATGGAATATTTGATTTCCTGTGTATCTCTGTGAATCTGCTTTATGTATTCTGTTTGTTTCTTATATTGTTCATCCAGAGACTCTTTTTGTTTTGTTCCTCTGATTTTTTAACTGTGTTTTCTTTAGATGTGTTCAGCATCTCTGTCATTACTTTTATCATTTCTTCCTTTACCTGGATGATTACTTCTAATTTGAATTCCTTTAAAGTTTCCTAGAGTTGCTTCTTTATTTCAATTACTATTACTTCAGTTATTTCAGGTATATGGCATGTATTTTCTTCTATGTATATGGTTTCTAGGCTTTCTAGGGATGGGCTGGATGTTTGAGATTGCATTTTGGTCTTTTGTTTTGTCATTTCCTACATTTCTGTGTTTCAAGTGTTGCTCCACTGCTTCCCCTGGGTGTGTTAGAAATTGTATCCTGTGTCCTGTGATCCTAGGACTCCTCTGGTAGTGTTGTTCCCTCTTTGGACAGCGACACCCTCAGATTAAAAGAAGGTTTCCAGGTGCATCTCAGGTAGGCCTAAAGGTTCCTCAAGCTGCACAGTTCCCCCCTCTGGCAGCAAAGCTCCCCAGACCGAAAGAAGGCCACCAGTCATGGTCCAGGCATGCTCGAATCCTGCTAAGCCCAATGTAGTGTGGCTGCAAGCCACGTGGGCCCCCAACCACCTAGAGAAAGGGTCTCAAACTCTCTGGGCATTGGATGGTTGTGCAGCCATCCACCTCCTTGGGTGGCAAACTTCCCAGGCTGAAAGAAGATTACCCCTATGGCCTAGGTAGGCCTCAAACCTCTTCCACAGGGCTGCTCCCTCCTCAAGGCAGCGGCAGTAGTTTTGCTGCTCTCGGGGCTGAGAGAAGGTTGGTGGTAAGGCCCAAACAGGCCCCTGTGGCTCAGCTCAGCTCTCTCCTCGAGGCAGAGCAGCTGCAGCATGCTCTCCAGGCCGAGAGAAGGTCGCCAGCAAGGCCTGAGCAGGTTCCCGTGGCTTGGCTAAGCTCCCTCCTCCCATTATTTGGTTATAAATATTGCTTTGTTTTTTCATAAAATAAAATGAAAATGCAAAAAATGAAAACATTAAAATGAAATTGGGCTTCATAGGTAGATAGATAGATAGATAGATAGATAGATAGATAGATAATTACCAGTCTCTCTTATAGAAGCTAATGTCTTGTTTCTTGCTCTATGTGAGGTATTAGTGTGTATGTAATACAGTTGTGGTCCAAAAGCTTTAAAGAGAAATCTGCCAAAGCTGAGATTTTCCCAGGAAAATAAAAATTTGTGCTCTTGGGAAGATAAAGACATCTTGGTCTTACACTTCTGTTTTCTTCAAACCTTGAATCTAGATACATGAATCTGAATAACTATTTTCCCACCATAAGGTCAAAGAGGTGAGACTAGTAATATAACACTAAAAATGCAGCCAAAAATGGTCTTTTATTTCTCCACTGAGTATCTATACTATCATTCACTTTTAGTTTTTACTTACCTAAATGATTTTTTATTTAACTTTCATTAAATTACCCCCAAAATTTTCTAATTAATACTGTATCCAATGATGCAAATCATGTAGATTTTTGTAATGTCTGTAATACACAGAGATACGTAGCATGAAGTGCAGTTAACATTTTTATTAAGCTAATGAAATTCTGATAGTTTCAGTTTCTAATTGGATGAATTGCTTGTATTTTTTATAATCAGAAGATATCAAAATTTTAAAAAGTTACTTTTCTGAAGTTTTGAGATTTGACAAACCTAACCCAAAACAGGAATATTATTTTTGAATACTTTATGGAAAATAATTTATGAGACAATTTTAATGAAGTTACGTCATTATGAAGATAACTCCAAGATAGGTTCAGGCTGAAAAAGAGTTACTCATTCTAAATCCAATTTAGAAGACAAAAAACAGTGTGATGAATTATTAAATATCCATTATCTCAGGTCAATATAAATGCAATATTTCTTCTGAAGTCAGTAAGGTTATCTCTCCACCTACACCTAAATGACAAGGCATTCTAGTAAATGGCATAATATGTAACACTCTAAGGCTTTTAGTATTATATAGCTCAATCAACTTCACATTCTTAAATATTTAATGTTTAATGCTAATCATTTAATCTTTGATTGCATAGTGATTTTTGCTTATCATTATTCATACAATTCTCCTCCAGTTAGAGATTGCTTAGTTTCATTATTTGTGAAGCATACTAGTGAAAAATAACTTAGAAAGAAAAATTTGAGTTGGGAATTTAGCTCAGTGGCTTAAACACCAGCATGGCAAGTGTGAAGTTGAGAGTTTGATCCCTGTTATCACCAAAAAGAAAAGAAAAGAAAAGAAAAATATTTGAAAACACATTTTCCTTGACTTAGGTGCAATAATTTGCATTTTCTATGTATCAGTTAACACCTCTGTAAATTAGACAAAATTAGACCAATAGTAATATCTACTCTCTTTCAAGGATCACATACAGTAGAGGAGATTGCTTTTATAGTGCTATTCCTCAAGAGGTTAAAATCCCACATTAAAACACATGAAAACTAAACTACTGTAAATTTGTGGATCTCATTCTTGTCCTCTTACTCGCTTGCTCTAGATCTGTCTACCAAAATGCTGCCACATGAAATTTTTTGTCAATTTTTTCCATTTCTCTTCTCCTGTCTCAGAGCACTTACATAGAATTTTTTCAAGAATCAGATAAGTAAGAGATATAATGCTTACCAATGAGATTTTAGCACACATCTGATAGGTTGCACACTGCTAAATATGGTTAGGCAATCATATTACAGAAAATAGGATATGAAAACTATGTATTATTGTTAACGCATTACATGAATTTTTAATCTTTCCATGTCTTAAGTCTGGAGAGGAAAGAAAGTATAAGAACTTGAAAAAATAAGAGTAATTTTTGAAGCAGAACAATTACTCAATGCACATTAACAGAAGAAAGCTTGAATCATTCCCTACCCCACCAAGGGGTATGGTCCAGGAAGAGTAGAGTGATCATTTTAGTTTTTCTCTTTGTGCCTGTTTATGGTAAAGTAATGGAAGGAGTTAACTTTTTAAAAAAAAAAATAAGCAATTAGAAGGCTGAAATCTTGTGTATTTATTTTCTGATACATGTCTTTGTGTGTGTGTTTGTGTATGTATGTCTTGTGTACTTAGTAGCTAGATTATTTGTGATAGTTCTATGAATAAAATAAAATTATTTTAGATCAGATGTCTGATTATACAATGTCTTTGGTTGAACAGTAGAGCAAAGCACAGAAGAAATCTATTATACCCTAATTCTAAAGTTACGGAATTACTTTACATTTCCACTCTTTTTTTTTTTTTTGGTCTTTTTTGTTTTTATTGGTACCAGGGATCGAACTCACGACTGCCTGCTTGCAAGGAAGGTGCTTACGCTGCTGAGCTAAATCCCCAGCCCCTAAATTTCCACTCTTAATTATTGCTGATTAAACTTTTTATTAAGTGTTCAAACTGGTATTTGCAAAGTCTCCTCGGATAATTACATCACTTTAGATACCTTACTAGCAAAAAAGGTAAATCTTTCTCTCTTAGAAGATAGTATCTGTGTTGAAGAAAGAGGGACACTGAAGGAGAATGAAGAGACAATATCTCATCACACTCCCTCTCACCCTGTGTTCTTATACATGCATGCGCTCCACCCTTCCACTGTAGCATTTGCCAGATATCATTGGGATTTTTGTTTTTGTTTTGTTTTATTTGTTTTTTGATTCAGGTTCTTACTAGGCATTCTGGCTGGCATTGAACTCACAATGCAACTCAGGCTGTCTTCAAACTCACGTTCATATTCCTGTCTCAGCCTCCCAAGTGCTGGGATTACAGGCATGTACTGCCGTGTCCAGCAAGATCATATTTAATATGTGTTGACAAATGAGCTAGTAAATGAAAATAATTAAATCTTTTAAGGTCAATTATCTCCAAAACAAAGGGAAGAAAGATGCAAAGATGCGATAGATTGAATGCTCAGAGATTAAAACTCAAAATACTCTTGAGGCCTAGGACTTCATCTGGAAAGTGTCTTGGGAGCTATCCAAGGTGCTAACCAGCCCTAGTTTACCTGATCTGATCATTTTGTTGTAAGGAAACGGGATTAAGATGATACATAAAAGGGAGAAAAGTTATTTGTATTCTAAATTCGAATCATACATTTTATATTATAAATTATGCCTATTATAAAAGTTATTTATCTAAGTTTCAATTTCTTAATTCAGAAGTAAACATAATATACTGCTTATCTCCTAAGATCATAAGACATCGAGAATAAAATTAATCAATCCATATAAAGTGTTTACCAAAAAACCTGGCAGGGAACATATTTTTACGAATGTCTATTCATTGTTATTCATGTATTCAGAATATAAAACCACCATCAGCATATCCATTCCTAGAACAACTGCATGTAATATTCTCTCAAGGCAGCCTCAGATTTAAATGAAGATTTCCCATACTAGAATTTTACTTGGAGTAAGAACAGAAATCATGCTGCTTGTTTGCATTATTACATAGTGATTTCTTCAGTCATTTATCTTAACTTTCTTAATATTAAAAGAAAAATATTGGAATAATAATGCAGCAAAGAGAGTAAACTGTACCACAAAGGTCATTAGAAAGAGACAACAGTATACATACTGCTAGCTTAGGAAAAAATGTAGAAAATACCACCAACAAAATCATTTATATTTGCATATCTAAGTATAAATAATTTTAAGTGCCTAGAACATTCATCACAATAAAGTGTTTTATGATTGAGGCTAATTATCTGGCTGTGTGACCCTTCAAGTTCATCACATTTGCAGGTACTACCGCTGGACCACATATGCAGCACTGCATAAAACCAAGTCCCTTACACCCTGTTGATGTTCATAGTCTCCAGACTGTCCTACTATAAACCTATGTGGAGTTAATAATCCAAATTTGTCACTGAATCCTCTAGTACTATGATCACAATAATCATTTTTCAATAGATGATGCAACTTTGCATTCTTCACCTGACACTCCCATGGTTCCTCAGCTTTGAAATCGATTTGCCTTTATGTCTACCTTTTTTTAGCATTTCCCCACTATTTTCTTAAGAACCAATATAGATAAACATGTTGTTTTCTTCCTTAGGAAACACTACAGCTTTGTAGCCTCAGATGAAACTTTACTATCTGAGTCCCATTCCACATGAAATCAGGGAAACTTTGGGGGAAAATGTGGCTGAAAGAAGAACTAGGGAAAAGAAAAACCAAAACACAGGGCATAGACATGTTGATTTATAAACATTTCAACTCCACAAGATTGCAACGCAACAGAGAAAGTTTGATAAGAGTGGAATTCTTAAAATTTATTTTTAACTATTCCCTAAAAGTAATCTGAATTTCTATGCAATTACATCAATATCACTTTATTTAAAATACCACATTTTAAGAAAAACAATTTATGATAGAAATTAAGTGGATTTACTTACAATAACAATTTTTATTCTATAAAACAAGATGCCAAATAAAATCATTAAAAGACAACTTCTATAAAAGTAAATATTTAAAATACAATAATGCTATACAATTATAGTAATTGACAAGATGGTCTAATGGGTTTATCTGCTTATAGTTGTTATGATTGTATGGTGTTACATATGCTGCATACATATTTTACTTTTCTTTAACTTGTCATATTGTTCTTCATGCTTACGAGCTCAAAGAGAAAATAGCTCACGTGTACTAACCAGATATGAATGTTACAATAACAAATGTACATACAGTCTCAAATGAGGTTGATTAATTCTGATGATTTGTAGATTGCATACATTGTACTTAGTTATCATACTTAGTGTACATACTTACTTATAGATTTAGAACCAAGGGACTAAAAACCCTCCCTCTGTAAGATTTAATTGCATATCTTGTTGATTCACATTTTAATGGCATGGAAAAAGAAGGGTAAGTTTTTTTTTTTTTATTGGACTAGTTATAGGGGTCAGTGGAACGGAAATGTGGATGCTATAAATTGTTAAGAAAGATGTTAAAAAATAATTTAAGATATTTAAATTCAGTTTAAGACTTGATCATACTACAAAGACTAGTTAGTTATCATAGATCACATTCATGTTATATGAATTGCCTCTGCATTTTCATGTCTATTTCAAAGAAAACAAACATGAGAATAAATGTGCCGTTTCAGAGATATCTTTAGAATTCTGTCCTCCTCACTGACCTTAAGGTGATTTTAGCAATTATAACTGCTTGACTTCCCACATAAAATCAGATACTTCACTATTTTTAGAAATGAAGGTAGAGTTCATTTTTCCAGACTATTAAGAACTTGAATACTGTATAAATTGTATGAGATAAAATATCATAAAAATACATTCTATCAAACAAAACCTAAACTGCTAACCTAGTGCTACACAATGATAATAATTGATTCAGCTCAACTTCTTTTGTTTTGAGAAATTAGTGCTTGTGGATAGTTTATTATTTAAAGCTTAATGTTTAAACATTTAACTTAATTGAGTAACTCTTGCTCTGATATCGTAGTGTCTTAACAATTTGACTTCAATAAAGGAATAGAATAACATTAAGAGCTGATACTATAAATATCTTAGTTTGTGCTGTATCATAAATTTCTGAAAGTTCATCAGTGAACAACCAAAGAAGCATGACCTTTTCTGACCCACCTTCAAAAGTTATGCAACTCCCTTTAGACTAAATTCAACTGATTGTAAATGTGTCACTAAGGCTAACCCAGAATTCTATATTTTTCTCTGTAGCACATAAGTACATGTTATGACTTTTTTTATTAATCTGCCTGTCTGCACTAAAATATATATTTAATGAAGGCAGGAATGTTTTCAAGTTAAAAATGAAAAAAAAATTCATATTTTGTTAGACATAAAAGTGATATTATAAAACAGAATTGTCAAAATTTAATGCTGATATTCAATCATTTAATTAATAAAAATATTTCATCAAAATATCTAAGATATTTTATACAGAAGAAAGTGTGTTGGTAAGATTTGAGTGCCTGGAAAAATCTGGGAAACTCTGGGAAAATCACTCTAACTCTGGGAAATGTAACTCTGGGAAAGTCACTCTAAACTTTACCATATGAAAAATTCCTAGAAACATTAACAGTAAAATAATTTTATCTTGTTCAGCATTCTTTACCCAATTTATGAGGAAACACCTGTGTATGTAACAGAGTTGCAACTTCACTCTCACAAAGCTAATTTTCCATAGAATCCACTTTAGTTCAATTCACTCGTCCAAACTTAATTTATTGTTATTTAGATGCTGAAAGTATCACTCGCTAAGAGTATTACAACATGGTGAAATGAAGTCAAGGGTTTCAACTTACTGAAGAGGACAGGAAGATTACTGGAAAGCTAAAAACGTAAGTTGTGGTCTCCTTTCTTCTATTAAATACTTTTCTACAAAATCATAACTTCCTAGCTTGTACTATCCTGGACAGATGATTATTCTCTTATTTGAAAACCCCCCAGAGGTACCGTTTATAATTTACCTCAGTAGTCTGCCTCATTATTTACCAAGTCAAACTCAGATTGCAATAGGATGAAATTCCATTCTCCAGGGAAAGCATTTTGTTTGTCTTGTTTAAAATGTTCCATTAAAAATAATAATTTATGATAAATTTGCAAATATGATTTGCACTTGTGCGTTGGCCAATAGGGTGGTGGAGCTTGGAGCAGAGTCTTCCTCATCACTCAGTCTTTGGCTGCAGACCCGTTTAATGGTACTCTAAGTCCTCTCACTCATAAGTCCCACCCAGTGAGGCTGCCAAGTGTTTGTCATAGTCATGCACATCAGCCAGTCACAGGAATGGAATGTGAAATGGTCCAGAATGCAGCATACCCTAAGGCAAAGGATAGATCTGCTCCAAAATGCAGAATATTCAAAAGGTAATCTCCATATACTCTACTGAAATTACATGTATATCATCAAATTATTAAATTATCAAATTAAATCTTTATTTCCTCAAAGATTTTAATAATTGCACTTACACAAAGACAAAACTGCATTTATAAAAATACTTTCTTTAGGTAAATATTCACCCATCTGTTCCATTATGAAGTTTAATAAGCAGCACATTTGGAAGCTGGAGATAAAACGTTATACAAGAAATCTTTGGGGATTTGTAATTCCCCAAGATCCGGTTAAGATTCAACATCTGCTTCATCAATTTCTGTGTAACCTTTAGTAGGTTTCATTTCATAACAGAGGTAGGGTTCTCATATCTAAAAAAAGTAGGACTAATGTCACTATATTTTTATGAAAACTGAGTAAGAATATTTATTTGAAAGTCAATATCACAGTTTCAAGAACAGTAGGTTTTCAATATTCTTTCCTGTTCTCATATTAAATTAGAATTATATTTTAAGTCCATTAGGAATATAATCATAAAAGAAAGTTTAACTTATTTTAGTTAACATCTCCAGTTCTACCCAGATGGTTGCAAATAAGTTTACTGTATGGCTGAAGAGTGCATATGACGTTGGTTTTTGTTATCCATTCAACAGTGAACAGACACCTAAATTGCCAGTTCTCAGACACAAGCATGGCTAACACTTCAGAAGTCTTTTGACATCTTGATCTAATATATTATAGATATGTATCCAGTGATGGTGTTGCTGGGTCATGTGAGAGCTCCAAATAAGCCACACTACAAAGACAAATATCACAGGAACTCAGTCACAGTTTAATCTAAAAATGTTGATCTTAGAGGGCTTGAGAGTGAAATGGTGCTCAGATGAAGATAAAGTGCCATACGGATAAATTTGATGAACTAGTTGGATAAGCACAAGGTCTGGTGTGCTATCACAGAACAGAGTGACAGCAGATAACAATAATGTACTGTACATTTTAAAAACTGAACGAAAAGAAAGTTTTCACCATATGGAAATGATAAATATTAAGGAGATCAACTTGGTTTAAACATTATATATGATTAAATCAAAACATGAATTAGAATATTATATATACTATATGGTATCCTAATATATACAAATTTTGTTTTTATGTTATTAGTTAAAACTGAACAAATAAAAAATTAACATCAGTATTTTAGAAAGTAAAAGGATGTTTCAATGTGAGTTAAAATCACTTATATACTCATTTTCAAATGTCAAATATTAGTCAACTTTTAAAATGGGAGCAATTTTACATTGTCCATGTTAATATTTCTCTTCTGTAATTTCTGAATAAAAGGCTGAGACAAATAAACTGATACATGAATTTTAAAAATTCCAAAAATATGGTTGTATACTTTATCTGTCGGGTAAAATCTTAGTATAGTAGTTATTCTTCAAGACTAATATTTAGGAAGTTTGTATGCAAAACAGAAGGAAGTATACCATTAAAACTCTATGTAGGGCCACCCTACGGATAGAATCAGCCAGCAAATTAAATACCAAAACACGATATATATAATTCATTTTATACAAAGTTCAAAGTCACAAACAACTTAACTATTATTAACAGAATGATTATTCTTTTGAAGTTTGTAACTAAGAGGGCTGTTGAGGTTGCTCATAACATTTATTTCTTTAGTCATATCCAGTTTTTGAACATTCCTAGAGCTGTACATTTTCATCAAACTATTTTATACTTTAATACATTATTCTAAAAACTTTACAAAACTAAAAGTTATACAATTAAAACAGATTAAAATGTTAATTCTAATGTTAATTCTAATGGAATCCAAACACATATGAATCTACTTAATGTTAATTAGATATTAAATATTAAAATAAAGTTTTTAAATAAAAATAAAGTTTGAAGTTAAATTTTTAAAACTCCATGTGATAGACACTTCATGTACTTCATGTACTTCAGATCATACCTAAACAACTCTAAAGGAAAATATTAATTCAATGAACTAATAACATTAATGAAAAAGAAAACTGTGAAAACAATTAGACAACTAGCTTAAAGTATTCATCTTAGCGAGTTCATGTGATTCCATTTATACATATTCATCACTTAGCAACTGAGAAGTTCAACACAGTTGAAGACTTCTGTATCACCTAACTAAGGAGCCTCTTATAAGAAATAATCTCCCAAATAAAGTATAAGATCTGGTGTGGGCTAAATTTCTAATACTTGGATCAGTAAAGTTCAACATTCATTTATATTTCCCGCCATCTCTCCAAATTCACTAATCTTTGGTCTTACGCTACTTCGCAACTTGTGCTACAGTATACCTCTGCTATTAGCACTTTAAATGTCAGCCAATTTTGCAGGATCCTCAAAACCTACCTAGTTCTAGCAAGTTTGCTGTCTTTTAGAAGACACTTCAAGTTTCACTCATTTTGGTTAGGGACTGATAATTTATTTAATTTTTTGATTTCTACTTGGATCCAAGAACATACCACCAGCCTAAGTAGAGGGTCTATATTACATTTGCTGCTAAATATCCATCACTCAGTGGAAGCCTTTTAGTTATGGAAAGCATTATGATCAGCCTGAAGTTGCACTGTACTCAGAAGTACTATATTTTTGTTTCTTGAGGGTCAGTCCTAAGTCAGGCCATTTATTCGTAATGGCTTACTTATTTGCCCCTGGGAGGACACCATTGTGTTCCATGAGGTTGTAGACAAAACCCAAGCAAAATATTATATGTAGATAAAGCTCAAAATACATATCTTTTTAGCTACAATCAAATGAAAATGTACCAGTTTAAATTATTCACTTAGTAAACCAAAGGCATGGAAATCTCTCTAAGTGAAAAAATATTTAGACCTTGCAAAATATGGAAAATTCAGACAATTGCAGTCCAAATTTTAACTCATTTTCTATAAACAGCTATTATATAAATGTTAGAAAGTTAAATTTTAAGTTTATTTGTGTCACCAACTATAGAATCACATTTTTTTTCCTTTGATATCCTGAAATGAACTCACAACCTCATGCTTGCCAGGCAGGCACTTCTGCACTGAGCTATATCACAAGCCCTAGAATCACTTTTGTATCAACAGTCAACCCTATCTGCAAATTATGCTCATGTAGTGAAAAGAAACCTACTTTGACATCTCACACTGACAGTTTACTTTCTGAGCATATTCAGGTCAAGTAAAATTATTCATTTTAACAATTTAATCTGAAAGTAAATTAAGATAATTACATAACCCCAATCTAAAAAGGCTAAGTTTTAAGAACAAAAGTTCAAAATGCTCTGAGTCCTAGTTATATATCAAAAGAGGTACTTGGGATTATAATTAAATATCACCCTTATAAGAGGCCCCTAATAGATAAATAAAATACAAAATAAAGAATAGACAGTAGGAAATAGCAAGAGGGATATTTGGCATGTGGGAAGGGAACTTAAAGATGGATGAAGGGGAAAGGGGTGGACAAAATGATTAATAAAAAGTATTGTGTAGTACTGTGAAGTATGTGTAAATCACTAAGTCCCTATGAGGAATGTGATCATCATGTACTAGATACATGTATTTTAAAATATACATGTAACATATATAAATAGATATGTGTATACAAGAGTTTAAGAGGCGTAGGGAGGGGAAAATAGAAAAGGTAATTAAAATGAGGAGAACTAAAAATACGTACATGTACCATGTCTCCACGGGGAATGTAATTACAACTACAAACACATACTAATAAAAAATAAATTTTTAAAAGTGTTTTCAAATAATTCTATTACACTAATGCCAAACTTAAATAATTCAACTGTAATTGTTTTGTTTTGTTTTGTTTTGTTTTGTTTTTCTTTGGACTATTTTTCAGTTACTGCCTTGTTCAGATCTCTTTATAATGTAAGTCTATTGATTTCTTTTGGCATGGAATTTCCACTGCACAATGATCTACTTGTCTAACAACCCCAATTCAGGCAATGAGCAAATCTAATTATTGTGAAGTGATGTTATTGTCACAGGACACTGGTTAACAGAATTACTGATGTAGGCACATATACAGATATGTCACTTGGATACAGTTGAGAAAAATTCTAAATAATGTCAACATGAATATCTGACTAATGACCAAAAGAGCTCCAACCCTAGCTGCTTTGGGATTTAAGTGACCGCAGGATTAAGTAGGTGGCAGCATTATCAGAATGTAAGTACTCAGTATCTGAGCATAGATAATAGATTTGGCATAATGCAAAGTGTTGTCCAGGAAATCTGTAATGATAGGCTAACCTTGATAAGCTGAGATGCTTAAAGGCATGAAATTGGACAAGTAAATTCCCCATTGCAGTAAAAAGTTGTTCTCTGACAAGAATTTAGAAAAATCTACATGCCTTCATCAAATCTTCAAATATATGTTATTACTAAATTCAAACCTGATGCTCCTGGTACATTTTGTTTAACAAAAAGACTTGGAATATGAGGTGCAATAATATTTATCTCTATCTTTTTCAACACTCATTAAAACCGACACCAGCGACGCCAGAGCACAAATTTTCCAAATCTATTATTTGCATCAGTCATTTCATATACCACGAAGTACAACATGAATTGAAACCTTTTATACAGTAGTATCTACATTTAAAAATGTATCCAAATTCAAGAATCATTGCTTTGCTTATTCAACCCCAAAAGATAACAATTAGATTAAATTAATATAGATTTTATTCATATAATAGTGCTGTATAAATCTATGTTGCACTGATTGTATTCAAAATAATTATCTACTTGCTTAAAATATTACCTCTAATTTCCATTCCACTTACTCTGATTTATGCCTATTAGGAATACATTTTTCATATTTCCTAGGTTGTATTCTTATGAAAAATGAATGCAATAAAATGATCATGGTCTAGTTTTTGTTGGTAAGTTATATTTATACAGTCAGTTTATCTGGGTGTCACAAATTGACCATTATTTAACCCACCACAGCAGTAAATGAAGAGTATAGATGGCAGAAGCAGAAGTTGTGAGCAAGAAAGAAAGCCAGCCGTTGGTGTGGAGCAAGGAGGGAACGACGCAGTGGTGACAGGAACAGTAACGACGTGGAAGGAATTTGAGATACTTCCTGGAAAAAGATACAAAGCTTACAGATGGGGAGGATGGTAGAAATTTTTGAGTTTCTTACTTGAGCAATTGGCTAGATGGTTGGAGATTTATTGAAATGGGGAATCCTGGGAAAGGAGTGATTTGGTGGGTTCTCATTGAATTTCCTTTTGTTGAAATTTCCATGTTGGCCCATGGATCAAGGGAAAATAGAAATCAAGAAATCCATTTTTCTTATAAAGAGTAAAATAATGATAGTACTTAAATATCCAATATGAAATTGGATATATGATTATGGAATTCATGCAAATAGGTAGATAGATAGAGTGATAGGTAGGTAGGTAGGTAGGTAGATAGATAGATAGATAGATAGATAGATAGATAGATAGATATGGAGGTCATCAATGTGAATATGTCACTAAAAACTAAGGTTAACTGAGTACAAACACAAAGAGAACAGAGAGCAAAAGCTGCCAGCTGAAGTTTCAGGACCCAAAGAGACCAATAATCTGTGGTAAGAACAATGGGGAAGATCAAGAATAATATTATCAGAAGATATTTTTCAAAAAAACTATGACGTTATTAAAGACACAAAGTAAGTATGTGTCAAAATGTATTTAACAGATTAATTAAAGTTAGAGATCCCACAATAAACCTAAATGGGGATATAAAAGAACTACAAATTTATGTTGAGTAACTGAATGTTGAAATAAATTTGTAAGTGTACACAAAACTAGCTTTTGGGGGAAAAGGAAGATGTGAGAATTTTCTCCCTTAAAGGATCTATTTTCTAGTCCATAGACAAGAATCATTTCCTTTGTTTTCAATTATCTATCACTTCAAGTTATAAAACACTTCAAAGGCAAGGTTGAGACCCCCAAAGTTTCAGATACTCCCTAGCAGTCAACACTGCATTCAAAACATATCCGACGATCTTTTTAGTTTATTCTGAAGGTAAATTATTCTTACATGACATATCTTGGAAGCCATGAGATAAAAGTCTTTCAATACAGAATGGGTGGTCATCTTTGTTAAATGCTGCTAAAAAGTACAGAGAAGTGAAGACAAGTATGTTTTGTGTATGATAACATGGAAATCATTGATGCTCAATAATTAAAATCTGTAGAGGGAAATGAAGATGGAAAGCAGAAACCTGGAAAGTAATGAGAAGCAACTGGAAACTATTCAGGAGTTGGCTTATATTTTACTTGTTATTTATTTTATCCTATTAAGTAAAACATTCAACTGTAGTATAATATGAGAGCAGACTAGTAATAAAATGACTTTTTTGCTTTTTGTGATTATGCTGGAAGACCTCCGATTGTATTTGAGTCTATGAAAGTCGAGTAAAAATTCTAGGGAAGAGATCGATTCTGTAGAAGAAAACAGAATAAGCATAGAGTAAAAGTGTTGTGAAAGAAATATTATTAAGATCAAATCTATATGACAGGATATATACGACAGGAATAATGCAAGAATAAAAATGGAAAGTAAAACTTTTCATTGTCAGGTGAAAAAATCCCACCAATGGTATCTGAGTTCTGTGATTGCCTTCAATGTAATATCCAGTTAATTACCAACTTTCCTTTACTTCCGTTTTCCCATTATCTGGGAATCACACTGCCTTTTCTCCCCGCCTGAGACCTGAAACCATCTGCTGTTCCCTTTCTAGTTGTCACATCCATTCCCTCTAAGCTTGATCTAGATTCATCCTCCCACGGTCCACTAGAAGGACTCTTTAATCACTTTGCATTTCTGCCTCACATGGTATCCTCTTCGTTGCTTACCTCTTGAAGGATACACAGTTTTCAAATTACCCTGGCCCTCAGGTCCTCTTGGCTTCATTCTGGGAGCACTGGGCTCTGCTTCCTGCTCTTTGTAGATAACACATACCCTTCCTTCAGGATCACCACATATTCTGTCATGGGTCTTTTCACCAAAGGATTCTGATGACTGACAGAAAGATTATTAAAAGCTTTATAATCTAAGTTAAAAAAAGATTTAGAAACAGTACCATCACATTTCATAATGCAATAAAAACCTTATGTAGATTAATTTATATAGAAAAAGTAGTATGTGTCATTAAATCCTGTCAACTTGGTCTCACAGAACAGAAATATGTCTGTCTGATATAATCACATTACAGCGGGTATGTGAGGGAGAACCCATAATTTCCAGATGTTTTCAAACTTCAAAATAATGAGGAGCAATTTTTTCCTTCATTTTCTGAAGCAGTAGTCCCAATGATCTTCAGAAACAATCAGCATAAATGATGTATAAACATAACTATGTTATATTCATCTTGTCAAGTCATCACAAGTAGCCATTTTTGGATAAATTATCTTCTCTCCAACCACAAAAGAACACACTGTTTTACTTATGATTTCCATGGACACTGAAATATTCAGCTTTATGGGATCCTCAACAAAATCATAAACATCAATTTTTGAATACCGGAGTTCTATTTAATGTTTACATTAAATAATATAGAGTACCAGAGAGGGCCTATTTTGCATATTTCCAAACCTTCCCTTATGCAAGTTAGTATGATCTATACTGAAGCAAGCAGACAATTGGTTGACCTGCTTCAATGAAGTTCTTTTAAGAAAGGTTTTGTTGTATTTTATCTTCCAAGGGACTATTATTTAGCTTTTTCCATGGTAGTCATGTTAGTACAGTTCAAGACTAGCATTAAATTCATTACAAATTTGGTATTATATTCCCAGGACAGACTTCTATAAAAAGAACATTTCATTTAAATCTCCAATCATATAGAACTAGGCTGAAATCACAAAATCACCATGGCTCGGTGCCTTAATTATGAGTCCTCAGGTCACACTATATCTCTGACTTTCATGTTTTCTATATATAAAATAAAATTTTGAAAAACCATTCCCCTCTGGAGATGAGGGAACTGAATAATGCATTTCTTGTGAATAGCCCCAGTTACTGACATGTGCTAGATGGTCGATAAATATTGGTACCTTGATGCCAAGGGGACGCAGTGAAGCATACAGTACCTCAAAAACGGATCATTCAAAAGGATCCAAATCAGCCTCCTTTGTCTTCATGTACAATTAGCAACAAATCTGAAATACGAAAAGTCCGGTCAACCAGAATGTTCTCTTTCTAAATATTAGCATGGTTGGTTACATACAATAATAACGGCTCCTTGTTAAAGATTTCACCCTACCCCCAAACCCCAGTTAGCGCTCTGCAAATAGAAAGGATCTGGGGACCAGACGCAGAAGGGATTGATGATGATCTAGAGGGAAAGTTTAGGACAGAGAGCAGTGATGATGGGTCAGTAGCGCCATCTATGTGTAAGAAAGGTAACACGTTTCTTGGTGACATCTTTTTTCAATCAAGTGACTGGGTAGTGTTTAAGAAGGAAAAAAGCTAGTCTACTGGTAGCAGCAGGGACCGTGGTCTATTTCCTGCACTAAAATTTTCTAAGTTGGTTATTTAGACTACAGATATAAACAACTAGACTGGGCATATCTGGGAAGCTATTGGAAAGATTTATACCAGGAAAAAATATTTTATAAATAAGTAATAAAAATCTTTGGACATTTCATGTCATAAACTGATATTCAGATATGCAAGCATCATATAAAAGAATAGTAAATTCCTACATAAAGAGAAGTTTTTAAATATTTTATACTTGTATTAAATAGTTTTGATATTATTCATTCATATTTATGAATATAAGATACATATTTCACAAAGCAATATTTGCTCTTTTAAACACTTTTAGGTGTATGGCACGTTATTGTTTATTATAGATATAATAGAGCTCTAGAATTTAATCCTCTTGCTTAACTGAAATTTTATGCCAAAAGTTTAATAATTTCCCGTCTTCTAATCTCCATATGAAAAGCAGTCCACTTTTTGGTTCTATGAATTTGCTTATTTTTCCACCTTATATAAGCGGAATCATACAATATGTTTCTTCTCACTGCTGGCCTGCTCACTACATAATGTGTTTCAGGTTCATCCTATAGTTTACACATACATTGCAGAATTTACTTCTGTTTTAAGACTAAAATATATCAGTACATTAATTAACGTATGTGTGTCGGGGACATTCACTTCATCTGTTCATCTGCCCATTGCAGCTAACGTGCATAAGGCTGTAAGGAACCTGAGAGATCTTTTGGAGATTCTGATTTCATTTCTTTTGGATAAATACCCAGAAGTGGAATTTGTGTTTGACACCAAAGCTTTCTTTGTAAACTCTACACCACTATCCAAAGTGGCAATGCCATTTTTCATTTCCACTAACCATGGGCAAGGAATTCAATTTCTCCCATACCTGTTAACTGCCTTTCCTTTCCGCTTTCTTTCTTTTCTTTTTTAAATTCTTTTTTCTTTCTTTCTTCTTTTTTTCTTTCTTTCTTTCTCTTTCTTTCTTTCTTCCTATTTCCCTAATGATCAAGAATTTTGAATAATTTTAGTTATGCTTTTGACCACTTCTATCTTCTCTATGCTTATTGGAAGTATTATGTTTTGAACTTTACAATGAAAGTACAGAAGATTAATCATAATGCTTTCTGCCTTTAAAATAAACTAAATTAAATTGTGCTATTTCAATAAAAATATTTGACAAATACTAAAATGTCCCTTAAACATTGAATATAATTCAATAATATTAGCAAGTGATCTTACTAATACTTCTTTATATTTTGCATTATACCTGTCCTATTCATTTCTACAGAAGAAATTATTGGTTCTTCTGAAAAACAGTTTTGTAATTTGCACACTGTAACTAAACATAATATTTTCTAAAAGAAGTATTTTTCAGAAAACATAAAAATTCATTGACATTTTTTGAATCTGGTAAATCTCTGCACTTTTGAAACTGGTAAATCTGCACTTTTGAAGTGTTAAATTTTACTTCACAATAATAATTAAAACAAGTACAGAGAAAATAACAATTACAATTATTCACATTGAGTAAATTTATATTCTTATTTGGAAAAAAACAATAGCTACAGCTATTCACATTGGCTACATTTATAACCTTATTTTTTAAAAAATGGTATGTCAGATAGAAATCCTTATTCTATTAAACTTAAGACAAAAGTAATGTCTGAGAATCCCCCATTAGCCAATTGGAAAAGAAAAGAGAAAACAATATCATCCAATGTCCTGACTTCATATCCTTCTGCCATTATGCTAAGTGATGTGGTCACTTGACATTTCCCTTGGCTTTGTTGAAACTTGAAGCCCTGTCAGTATTATATCAGTAGATCTGTAACATACTAAATTTAAAGAGACTAAAGCTATGTTACTTGAAACTATTTTAGTTTATCAATGTTTAATTTGTTTTTGGAACAATGCATGTATTTTTGGCTAAATCTTCTAACTTACATGTGTATTAACTTTGCTTTGTTTCACTACTACATTTAAATATAAAAGGGAGCAGGTAAAAGAGACTAACGCTTATTGAACAACTGTTTTCCAAATACTTTACACAAACAATCTTACTTAGACTTCCCAGTGGTCATTCAAAAAGTGCTGCTATTTGTACTTATAGAAGAAGAAATGGAGGTTGGCAAGAATTAAATTATCAAAATCCAGTGAAGTTAGTAAGCAGCAGTCTGGATTCATATTGGGATTATCCCACTCAGACGCATATGTTTACCCAAGTAGCCTGCTCAGCATACATATAAAGAGAAGAGATGTTACTAAAATATCTGTGTTAATTTTTAAAAAGCTAAGTATAATCAAACATATTGCCTCTTAATAAAGTGTTCCAAGAAAAGGTAAAACTAGCCTACAGTGTTAGAAGTTAGGATTGTGGTTGTGCTTGGGGTGATGCAGACTGGAAAGATATGCAAGGTTCTGAGGTGCAGATAAGGTTCTATTTCTTAAGTTATGTGTTGATAAGTCATAAAAAACCATCTTGTAACAATTTGATGTTATACATTTTATGATTTCTGAGCTCTCTGTATGTTGTACTTTTGAAAAATGGTTTTCAGTTGGTAGAAGCATCTATTACACATCATTCAGGTTTCAATTAATTCCATCAAAATGAATCTCTGTAGCTTATAAAAAAATCCAATCATCTTGGATTTGAAAAGCTAGCCAAAACACTTTTCCAAATTGCCTTTCATTTAAGACATCTGTAATTCTATTTCTGATCTCATCAAATTCTCAGAGGTCAGAGACGAATACTTTAAAATAAAAATATGAACACTTTGTATATTTCCAGCCACATTACCGATGACTCAGATCAAGAATTGGCTTTGTTGAAGATGATGTGTTTTTATTGTTGCTGTTTCAGATTGCTTGGCTCAACCGTACCTTGAAAATACTAATACTGATTTGTATTTTAACACTGAATGTAGTTTTTTTAGAAGATTAAAGAAGGAAGAAGGAAGGGAGGAAAGAAGGAAAAAAAGAAAGTAGGAAAGAAAAAAGAAAAAGAAGGACAGAAAGAGGAAGAAAGAGAAAGAAAGAAAGAAAGAAAGAGAGAGAGAGAAAAACAAGAAAGAAAGAAAGAAAGAAAGAAAGAAAGAAAGAAAGAAAGAAAGAAAGAAAGAAAGAGAAAGAAAGAAAGAAAGAAGCATTTGGAGTAAGTGTATGTCAAGATGTATCCCAGGTCTTGACATGAATAGAAACTTTCACATAGAAGACAATTTATAACTTTAGGGTTAAAAACCATAAAAGGAAGGATGGAAAAATAAGGAAGGAAATAATGGAAGAATGAATTCTGGTTTAGAGATATATTTGAAAGTTTATTGTTCTATTATAATGTTTTTCTTTTGACCATATCTTACAATAATATTTACATGCTTTTAAAAATGACAAATATTTATATCCAGAAATATTAAAAGGTGTTTTACAAGTGTCAGCCTAAGTTATAATTTTAAAATGAAACCTAAGGTAAGCAACTTCATCAAATACCTTGGAAAATGTTTAGGTGGAATTTCCCTCAGGCCTTTACATCTGCTTTCTGAGCTGCAGGAAGGAGAGAGTGTAGAGGGGGGAAAATTGATGTTCGCTAACCTCCAGTTACGTTTTATCAGCGTTGACCCTGTGATATGAGGGCCGAGGGGGCTGTTAGCACCAGACACACCAGGGCAGTAGAGTACATTCTATTGACAATCAGCCAAACTCTCAGATTGTCTGATTTTAATAATATTTTGAAACCTTTCCTTCAGTCATCCATATCTAGGATGATAGCTTGAGAAGTGAGAAATTGGAATTTGGGTTTCTGATGATTCCCTAACAAATGGAAACTTCTTATCTCTATTATGAATTAGGTTTTAGCATAGAAAGCTTACATTTTACAGGATATCTCAAAATATTAGTCTATTATAAACAAAAACTCCACATATTGACCTAAGAGAATGCATTGATAATATTTCAAAATGTCTATTAATGCTTTAAAATATGGGAAATAAAATTACCAGTGTAAGAACCTCAGAATAAAAGCAGAAGTATAATTTCAGAGGTTATATTATTTGCTCATAATCAAGGTTTTCTTTATCAGACAGCAAAAATTAATATTAATGAGGCAAAAGATATAGAGAATTCAAAAAAGAAATTACAGGGAAATACAACGTGTACCTGAGATTTAGTGTAGATGACATTTACATAATATTGATTCACAAAGGCTAAAGATAACTGAACTTCTTTGTCAGTATTTTTTTTTACTTCATTGTTAAAGCTTTTATGATAAAAATGGACCTAATTTTCTGACTCCTCTTGGTAATTCTCCAAGTGTTCAATACCGACTGTAAAATGCTACTAACTTTCATCTGTACTTGAAATCTTTATTGGTAGCGTGCAGGCCAAAATTTTCATGTTGAAAAATGTAAAGCAAGCAAACTGTTCAAATTACCTTAACTTACATGTAAACCAACTAACATAACAGTACAAAATGCATTTGTAATGCTAATTATCATCATATTAGTACTTTTGTTCTCTTTTTTTGTTTTTATTTTTTGCTTTTCATCTTTGAGTACTCACCCATGAACAAGTTAAACCTTTAAGTGACAGCATCTTTACTGTTTTTCACTTTTGAAAATTTTATACATTAATAGAAGGATCAAGTTTATTTCATAAGAGATTATTTTCTCCCAGGCATTAAATTTTTATAGAAGTATGTTCACCATAGTAAAAAAAAAAAAATATTGGCATACAGGAAAAGAGATTGTAGCTCTTGTGATGCACAGCTTCCAATTTCTTAGGACTTTTTGGACTATTCTCTACTTTCCAATTTTCTGTCACTATCAGATTCTCGCTTTAATTTACTAAGATTTTTGCAGAACCTTCCTACATGCTCTTAAAGCCCTTGATATTTTTCCAAATTGAAGTTTCTTCAAGTCTGTTGAAATATTTTATGTCTGAACAAACTTCGATCATGCAAATTCCCTACTTAAAAATTATTAATGGTTTTATTGATTGTAAAAATAAGGATCAGCCCAAACCCTCAGGAAACACAATTTGCTGCCTCATCCTCATGTGACACACTGTATTGAAATATTTGTTGGCCAAATTGATATGGTCATCGTTTTCAATATGCCCTAAACATTTCCATTTTTTCTTATCCGTCAGAAATGCAATGTTTTGTATAGGAAAAATTTTTCAGTCTTTCAAACCCCATTTAAAATACCATCCCACTCTAATATTCTCAAACAGATGCCATTCATTCCATCTCCAAAAGTACATGTCACTTTGTTCCTCTTGATGTCATTTGCCATAGTCTGTCTGTGTTACTATTAAAAGAAAGTCAAACACCTTCAGTACCTTAGCTGTTCCTTGAGAAAGGATAATGCATATGATGGACAATTGCACCTGCAACTTCTAAGTAAAAACATTTCTTATTTGTTTGTTTGTTTATCCTAAGGGGTTTATCCTATTTGAGGATATAATATATATTTTTGTACTAAAACATTATAATGCTATATCATTGTATCTTCTTATACCCTTTATAAAATACCACTGCTTTTATCCTTTTAAAAAAGGATTTAAAGTACACTTTTATCCTTTCAATTGTACCGCCCAGTATTTTTTTTGGGGGGGGGTACAAGTTATACAGAATTTCAGAAAAAATAAACAATAGGAAATCTCTAGTCAATAGATTACATATTGTTATCTTAGAAATAGTTGTTCAAGTTACAAAATTAAAGCATATAAAGTGGACTTTCAAACAGTGAGACTGCAAACAGATCAGTATTAATTTAAATGCTTTCAAGCGAGTGCTGACCAAGGTGTTTTGTTTTATTTTGTTTTCTATCTATTATCACCTACTGAGATCCTTAAGAAACATGATACAAAAATTGTATACAAATCACTCTTCAGTTTATCTTAAAACTTCTCTTCTGTGTTGTGCTTACAAAAAGTATCTTAAATAAATTGTTACAAATAATTAAAGCCACGTTTTAAAATTACAGCTCAACCTAATTTGAAAAGTGGTACCAAATGTCAGCATACCATAGGGTAACGAGCCTAGGAAGTCTGTGGAAGAAAGACACTTTACAAAATGGCAATAAAAATTCTCAAGAGATGTTAGATTTTTGTACAATTAAATCAATAATTTCAGAAAGAATTTTGTTCCTCATCCCATAAACGCTGTGTATTGGAAGACATTTGCTCATTTTTAAAAAATGTTCTTTCATTTTCTCATAAAAGAGAAATTAGAGAGAATCTAGTCTTTAAATATTAATTGTTTTGTAAGTCGAGTATGGTGGTACATGCTTGTAACCCAGCACTCAGGAGGCTGAGGCAGGAAGATCACAGTGAGTTTGAGAACAGTCTGGGCTACAAAGTGAGCTCAAGATCAGCCTGAACTGCATAGTAAGACCCTGTCTCAAAAAGACAAAGAAAAAATTACTTGCTTTATTAAAAGTATTATCAAATCTTTAATTGGGTTAAACACTGGGCTTGTTTCCTTTATCTATGTAGCACATAAAAGTAGTCCCAGGAGTAATAATCCCAGGAGTAATATTCAAGTTGTCTTGGATATCCAAGTGAGCTTCAGGGAAGCTCAATTATTTCACATCTAAATAATAGTAACTATTCTTGTATTCAAATGTTGCATGTCAAAATGCTGATGATTTTCATTAACTTTTGTAGCTATGAATTTGTCAAAGTTTAATTTACCTTATTGCATATGGAAAAATCATGATACGATTTATTTATACTTTTACATTTGGTCCTTTTATTTAAACAACGTTCACAGAGTAGCAACAAGTCACTAAATCTTTCATAAAATACTACCTGGTATGCATATTAATACCTAGCACCCCGGATATTCATTTTGGTTTCATATATAATCATTCTTTGCATCTTTATCTTTCTATGAAGATTGAGAAATAAGGCCTTATATGAACCTCATGACAAGAAAAAAGTAAGCTAATGCTTATTAAAATAGCCGCTCTTTGCAAAAGGTAAATTCTGCTTCAGAATTGTGTGGGCAACAGCCACCAAAATGCCATTGATACCACAGTAAATTGTTTCAACCATCTTCCTGTTATTTAAAATGTGGAAAAATGCAATCTTCTGTAATGTATTCATTACTTTGAAAGTGCTTGACATACTGGTCATGCTGAAATGAGTATGCTTGTAGATTTGGGGTATAAAACACTTTGGCCTCATGAAAGTCTGAAGACAATTTATGTTATAATCCTCCTTTACTTATAATTGCTATCAAAATTTTCTATTGAAACTTTCACCCTAAAGAAACAGACTTAAAATGACCTCTCTCTCTCTCTCTCTCTCTCTCTCTCTCTCTCTCTCTCCCCTCTCTCTCCCTCTCTCCCTCTTTCTCTCTCTCTCTCTCTCTGTCTCTCTCTCTCTCTCTCTCTCTCTCTCTCTCTCTCTCTCTCTCTCCCTCTTTCTCTCTCTCTCTCTCTCTCTCTCTCTCTCTCTCTCTCTCTCTCTCTCGGGGGGGGGGTTTCTGGAGATTGAACTCACAACCTCGTGCTTACCAAGCAGGAGCTTACACTGCTGAGCTAAATCCCCAGTTCTTACCTATCTTTAAAAAAAAATAAATAAATGAATAAGACACTTCTTACCAAAACAGAAAAAAGAAAGGAAAAGTTTCCCCCATGTATTTACACTTCCATGTGTTTTTAACGCACTGGAATCAAACCAGAAAAACTGATGGCATGTGCCTAGCATCTCAGCTACTTGAGAGGCTGAAACAGGATAATTGCTTGAGATCTGAATTCAAAACCAGTATGGACAACATAATGAATCCCTATCTCAAAACAAAAGACAACACTGGAGCCAAAATTTTAAGACGTTCAATTATAAAAGCAATTATGGTGAATTGGGAATAATAGCACCCTATGCAGCCATATTTTTAGTACCTTTTGTCTTTTTTGGTTTGTTTTCTTTTGTCCTTCTATGATTAAATATTTTTTGTAGGCAGCAAAAATATCCCTGGGGTCTTAAAGTATATCCACAATGCTTCCTAACAGTACTAGATCCTAAATGCTAGTGTTAACTCTGAGTCAACAATCCATAAGAAAATTCCTATCAACAAACTAATGGCTAAGGCAATTAGCACTGAGAATAATATAAAAATCTAAATTTTATGTAATTCCTAAAAAAAGAACAAAAACATAAAAATAAATTATTGCCAAAGCACTGGCAAACAAGAAAGTGTTTTAAAAGGAGCCATCAAATGTTACTTTCAACATGAACCATAGAACTTGCTAAGAAAATTGCAACTTCCAAAACTTTTTAAAGAAAATTTCTCTACGTTTTTAAATTTACCATATGTATAGCTGCTTAGGTCTTAACAAAGAGATTGGCAAATGAAAATGTGTCTTAAAATGTCAGGTGGAAAAACATCTATCCATAAACTTAGTAAAATTAGTTATCAGTTCTTTCTAGCTGAAAAAAAAAATCATTGTAAGAAAATATTTAAAACACACTGTGAAGCCAAGGTTTTTATGCACCATTTTTATGAATCTATGTTTTCATGACATAATTAACAACTTAATTTGATGCTGCCTAAAGGGCTAAAAAATTGAACCTTGATAAAGGTATTTATTTATATAAAATAGAACTATTACCAGATTATCAACTCCCCAAAATACTTTCTTTTCACTATTGTGTTTATTTGCCACTTATGTTTTGTTTTGTTGTGACAGTCTGTTTTTAAGAAAACATTTGTAACTCTATCCTCCAGTTGTCCAAACCTACTCTTGTGGTGCCAAGACCAACTAAAATTCAGAGAAAAAAATAAGAGTTCCACGATCAGTCGTACTCTTTAACACAAACCACTTAAAGACTATGCAGCAACTTATCAGTTGATTGATGAATAACATACAATTTTTATAAGTGATAAAGTAGATGCATACTTTAAAATTGAATTTTAGTTATCAACTTTTGCTCCTGTTAAAACTTATTTCAAAGTCTTTTAAGTAATCCGTGCTCCTGAGGAGTCAATAAAATAAATTAACCTCTATGAGTCAGAGATGATTCTTTTTTTTTCACTGATACATTCAAAACCCTAAGTGCAGAATCCAAACCAAAGTAAATATTTTTAAAACATTTGTTAAATAGAAATGCAAACTGTGCCAAACTAATTGAATTACTGTTTTACAAAGCACAAACTTATTTGAAGAAATAAGAGCTTTGATTTAATGCTTTTAACAGTTCACCATTTTGTGATTTTAATAAATATAGAATCAGTATACTCATGTAGGGAAATTAATATTTTCAAATGTCTTATAAAATATACATTTTTCCTTTAAATAATTCCAGAATTCTGTAAAGTAGGAAATACATTATTATTTTTCAATAAATAAAACTCACTTACCAAAGGATAAAATGTCTTGCCCTAAATCACTCCATTTTTAGATAAAAATGTTGAGCTATGATAAAACACAATATTTCATCTTGTGATTTTTTTAACTGAATGGGAAACTCCCAGTCCCTTCTCAGTTGAAACGTGCGTATATTATAGATACTTGGACTATGAGGCTTCAGCCTAAAATCCTGCAGAGAAGATTGAGTTCAGAGTAGGAGCAATGACCTAATGATCAAACGTTTCAACTGTCTATCAGGTTATGGGGAAGGCAGACAGAACAACTGCTTCAAGAACGACTGGCCACTGGGATAAAAGTTGGATTCCGAATAGTAGAACTGAGGATAATGTCTTTCAGATGCTTCACTTCAGATAAGAAAACTAAAGTCCAATGAGGATAAGTTAATTTTCTGATGTGACATGCCCGGCAGACAGTGAAACTATTTAGAAATCCAAATTTCTATGACTCTTTCCTGTTCAAGTTTTACATAGAAAGAAACATGGAAAAGGAGTCATATATTTTTAATAATCTTCATTTTGGAAATAGATTCTTACAGCCTCAGAGTCCACTACAGTGACAAACAATGCCAGGTTTTACCAGACACTACACCTACATGAGGCACCGAACTACTGACGCCCCCTGTTCTTATTGCATAGTTGCAGTGTGGTAATTGGCACTTATCAGGCCTGTGTCATCTCTGTAGCTCTCATAGAGCCTCACGTGCCCCTGCCTTTACCACCCCAGCTTCACTGTTTTTCTTGCCTTCACAAGATTGCCTTTCACATGTGTGAGAAGCTCATTTCTGCTGTAGCAGCAGAATCCAAGCTCAGCGCAAGAATAGCAGACTATATTTCTGCTAGGGACCTGGAATGTGCCAAGTGGCTGACTTCACAGCCTGCCAGAAAAAGGAGATTGAAGCCACGTGTCAAATCGTCTCCAGGAGCAGCCCAAGAGCAAGCTTTGCTGCTTACAGGAAGATTGGCTTGGAAACACTCAATCTACAGTATCCTGGGCAAACAAAAGACAAGGCGATGGTAAAGGGTGAACAATCCACTAAGCTGTTTAAGAATAACCTACTTGGGCAAGCAGTTGTATAAAATGAGTAATCGGAATCCCTAGCAGACTTTACAGGGATGATATCACACTGACAACTCACTGAGATTAACAAAATAAACTCAAGTAATTCCATTTATGTCATTGCTTAAAGATTTTATTTTGTGAAGAAAACTGATTCAAATGAGACTCGGGTCATTATTCCCTTCCTGCTGATATCTTTGCTGTCACTTGTCATTTACTACAGGAAGACAGACCACCCACGAAATTCCCTCCTCCTGGCCCCACCCCAGAAAAACCCCAAGGAATAACTTCAGCATTGTCACTGAGAATTGGACTCAAACTGCTTCCCACAAAATAGATGCCTATTCCGGCTTGTAGAGTACTTTTTGGGTGGCGGTGAGGTTGTGGTTCCCCAAACCTCAAGAAAATTTCTATTTTGAGAATTGTTATAGTTTGGTTTAACAGAAATTTCATTTGATCTGGGACGAAATAACTTATGGGAAATCATGGCCTATGTCGATCATAGAAAATGGTCAAACTTTGCTGTGGGCACCTTGCATCTAGTTACACTGATTTTAATCTCAGGCTATCTCGTTTTTCAAAGTTCTTTTTAAAATGGTAAGAGTATAACCTACAAAGCAATTTTACAGAGCACATTCATCTCTAAGATTTTCTTCTATGTTTCTATTTTGTGAATATGTCATCAGTTATTATTTAAAGACCAATTTTATGTACAAAAGAATCTGTAAAATATCTTAGAAACACTTTTAAAATATATTCCTACAAGGTGGAGGTCATTTTTAGACAAAATTAAGTGACCTGAAATTTAGACAAGCTCTCTAAACGTAAATATATCAGGTGGGTAATTACTTTACAGAATTAAATGATTTCCTGGTAATATTTCATATTTTAAGAAAATATATAAATAGTTTTATAGAGTTTTTCCTACCACTAAAACTGAAATTTGAAAGATAAGCAATATTATTTTATAATTTTACATACTTATTTGTTTAATAGAATGTTTTTAAAATGTCAGTTGTAATAAGGAATATTTGTAGTAAACTAGAAAATAAAACCAGATGAAAACAATGAAGATCAAAATAATATGGCCTTAAAATAATCACAGTTAAGTTTTGTGTTTTATATTTTCCCAAGTTTTCCATGAGTATCTATCTATGCATTGTATTTTTAAGGAAATTATAAAATTTTGTGTGCCAAATAATTTGTAATAAGTAGTTAAATAATTCATTTTAAACAGTCATCATTCTGCAACACAATGTTAATATCTAAATAACATCTTCTTAAAGATATATAGCATGTTTAATGTAGTATGAAAGAACATTAGAATATTTCCAACATTTATCTCATCCTTAATAGTATTATGAACATCTTAATATAAATATTTTGCACATATTCTCATACATTCTTAGTTTACGAATCACTTCTTTAAATGAAATTGCTAGACTGATGAATATAAATATGACTACTTTGATCTGTCTCATCAACATGCTTAATTAATTTTATCAAATATGATTTTCTTTATTTTACTTCTGTATATTCATTTTATATATATATATATGATAGCATAATCATACAACTAATTTCAATTTTTTCCTTTAAAAGAATGTTTTGCACTAATATTATTTAGACAAGATATCACAACTATATGTTGTACTTTGAATAACTAAAGACAACAATACACAGAGTATCAACAGTTATAACTGTCCTAGTAACCTGTTTGTAACTTGGTTTCATTGTTTGTTTATCTTTTTCTTTAAAATGATGATAACAATACTCAATGTAAAAAATATGCTTTTTGGAAAGAAAAAACTATATATATATACTTTTTCCTAGCCTTCAGCTATACTAAACAATAGCATGTTTACTTTATTTTTGTGAAGGTTTGTTGATAAGAGAGAGGACTGGAGAAGAGATAGTTTTAAAGAATGTTATTATTTCCCTGAGTTGCCATGGTTGCTCTTCTAGTTACATACACCAACTAAATGAACCTTTCATTCAAGCTTCAGATGTGGGTTCTGATCAAATAATTTCTATTCTTCTCTTAATGATGGTAACAACATTTAATGAGCCCCGTGGAGTGTTTATAATTTGTTAAGTAAAAGTTCCTGGTGGTCAGAACTAAGATACTTCCTAGAGATGCCCTATTTTAAGCTCCTGTTTATTTCAGCTTATGTAATAAAATAACAGAAAATATTAGTAATTGGGTGATAGGCAAAGATGAATGTATCCTATCTTCAAGTGTTTGCTTTTAAGGGGTGATTGTTTTTTTAAATAGTATCAGTTAAATTTCAAGGCAAAATCTTAGAAGAGGGAATAGTCACTGAAGAAGTTCATTTCCAACTTGATGATCTGCTGACACTTCCATCTGTCCCTGATTCTTGACTTTCTACTTTCTTGATGGAATAGCCATTGTCTTGAGTCACAAGTAGTAAAACTTGTGACTCATCCTTAAGTTTTTAGTGTCTCAATTCTATATACAAGATATGTACCCATTTCTTCTGTTTCCCTTGCAACCACTTTAGGTCAGTTCATATCCTTCCAACTTCATAATGAGCTTTGAAACTCTAGGTTTTACAACATACTAAAAGAATTGGCAATGGTCCAGAGAAGAGCATACTTGACTTGTACATCTGGCCTTTCTCTGGTTCATCTTAATGTAATTGTACTAGGTGATGGAAAAATACAATAAAATTTGCATATCACATGATGAAAACATTTTGGTGAAGATATGTTTCAAATTTTCCATGGGAATATATATATATATATATATATATTATATATATATATATATAATATATATATTTATATATATATTATATATACTATATGTAACATTATTTATATATCAAAAACATTAGCATTGCTTATCTGGACTTCATTCTAAACTCAGCAGACTATTTTATCTGATAGACTTTGTTGTGACTCCTAGAAAGTTGGATAAATTGTGATAAGGATTTAATGTACCTCATATATTGCATCTAAGACATAGCCTAGTTTCATAATTCAGGGGGATTACTTTTCACAGAAGAATAGACTTTAGGGGTCAAGACCTTTTAGAACTTTCGACTTTATAAAAATTGATAAGCACTATAAATAAAGCTGTAGGACCTAGAAAGAGACTAGATCATTCAACTGGAACAACTGGAATGAGAAATAATAAAATTCTATTATTAAACCCAGTGTTCTTAATCCAAAAGAAAAACTTTTGGTAACTAAGACTAGTATTTCAAGGTAGGAAGCTCAATGAATTAATAGCATAAAAAACAATGTATAACTCAATATGATAAAACCATTAATGCCTACATCATATCAAATGGGGACAAACTGAAATCTTTCCCTCTAAAATCAGATACAAGAAAGGATGTCCACTGTCACCACGGTTGTTCAACATACTCCTCAAAAAGTTAACCAGAGTAATCAAGAAAGAGAGACAGAGAGATTAAAGGGATATGTAGAAGAAAAAATAAAGTCAAAATATCATTATTTGCAGATGACATGATCCTATACTTACAAGACCCAAGAAATTTCACCTAAAGATTGCTAGTTTTCTATTTTTGATATCCTTGCTAGTAACTAATGATTAAATTCAACAGTGTGTCAGGATACATAATAAACATGCAAAAATCAATAGTGTCCTTATGAGTCAATAATGAACTCACTGAGAATTAATTCAGGAAACAATGCCATCCACAACAGTGTCAAAATTTGCTAGGAATTAGCAAAGGAAGCGACAGACCTTTACAGTGAAAAGTACTTCACTCTGAAAAAAGAAAATTGAAAATGGAAAGATATCTCCTATTCCTGGATAGGCAGAAACAACATCATCAAAATGGCTATACTTCCAAAACTGATAATCAAATTTAACACAATCCCAGTCAAAATTCCAACAGTATTTCACACAGATCTAGTGACAAAATTCATAGGGATCCAGAAAAGACCCTAATAGAAAAAATAATCTTGGGTAAGAAAAGCAAAGCATTAATTTTTGACAAAAGAGCTAAAGCTCTACACTGAAGAAAAACAGCTTTTTTCAGAATTGGTGCTGGGGAAATTGAATATCCCCCTACTAAAGACTGAGTCTAATCTCAGTTTTCAATATCTCTCACCACTTACTAAGCTAAAATCAAAATGGAAGAAGATCTAAATGTTAAAAGTAGAAACACTTAGTCTTCTTGAAACATAAAATGGTAAAACTCTTGAAGACATAGATGCCTGTAAGCATTCTCTGGACAGAAAACCAGTAACACAATAAATACTACCAAGAATCAACAAATGAGATTACACTAAATTTAAAAGCTTCTGCACAGCAAAAGAAATAACCAACAGAGTGAAGAGAAAACGTACTGAATGAAAAAAAATTGTCAACTATTCTTCACAGCACTAATATCTAGAATATGTAAAGAACTTCAAATAATTATCCCCCTAAAATAATATAACCAATCAAAAAATGGACAATGAATAGATTTTACAGAAGGAGTACAATTGCTCAGTAAAAACATTAAAAATGTTTCAGCATTTCTCACGATTAGAGAAATACCAATTAAAACTTCACTGACATACCATAGTATCCCAGAAAGATTAGCTATCTGCAAAAAAGTCAAATAAGAACAGGCTAGCAAAGATCTGAAGAAAAGAAACTCTTCTAAATTATTAGTAAAATGTAAGCCAATACAATCACTCTGGAAATCAGTACAAAGATTTTTCAAAAACTAAAAGTAGAAATTCCACCTGACCCAAATTCCTCCTTCCGTCTTCCCAAAGAGTTATAGCATCATATTAAAGGATACATACATAGCTATGTTTTTAGTAGCACAATTTACAATAACTAGATTTTGGAAACAAGATATATGTCCATCAACAGATGAATAGATAAAGAAAATGTGATGTTTATAAAAAATGGTGTACTACTCTATCGTAGTGAAGGATAAACATAAAGTATTTGTAGGTAAATGGATGCAACCTGAAAATATAATGTTAAATAAAATAAATCAGACACAAGTGTACATATTGCATATTGTATTATAAATGCAAAACTCAAAATATAGATGATATATAGATACATAGATACATAAGTGCATGAATAGATACATAGGAGAGAGAAAGTGCGGAAAATAGAAGATAAATATGAAATAGGGAGAAGTTAAAAGCAATTCACTAAATTATCTATGCCATTATCTTAAGATTATTTCAAGATATATGCTAATTTGTTTTATTTATATTACTAGTTTGTTTTTGTTCACTGAAAAGAAACATTTGTCTTTTTATTTGTTTCTTCTTTGTAAGAAAGAAACATTTGTCAATACTTATACTCTAAAATAACATTTTGGCCCTTCTTTTAAGATATCAATACACAGGGGCTGGAGGTTTAGCTCAGCAGCATAAGCGCCTGCCTTGAAAGCAGGCAGTTGTGAGTTCGATCCCCGGTACCGATAAAAAAGAAAAAGACAAAAAAAAAAAAAAAAAAAAAAAAAAAAAAAGATATCAATACACAGCATATTAATTATTGTTATAATCTAATGACTGTTATGAAATTTTATTTTACTTTTTCTTAGAAGAAAGGAATTTTCATATTTTCTTTGTTAGCATCTGTTTGTAACACATCAACATAAAAATTTAAACCCTGAAAAACTTTAATGCGATATACATGTATAAACATATATTGATACATTGTTATGCATTTTATAAGACAGATATTTACACAAATGTACATAGGAAATAATAACTGCTTATTTCTGGATGATGAGTATATTTTTTACACATTTTCTAGTCTTTCCCCATAGCCCTTAAAGTATTACTCACCATCAATAAGGGATTTTATTCAAACACATACCATAATGTTTTAAAATATTAAATTTTCCAATGTCACACTCAACATATTTCCCAAAGTCTTTCTTTTCAAGCCACATACAAAAATACCCTTGAACTTGACTTTGCTATCCAAGACACTTTGAGTTCCAAGTCTTAGATAACCATCTCTGAATAAATTATACTTGGAAAAAATAAAAACACATTGGTTTATATAACTGAAAAGTCCAAGGATGATTTTGACTTCAGGAATAGTTATGTTGTCGAGTTGATTTTTTGTCATATCTTAGAGGGTGGATTTCATCAACCAAACCAATTATTTATTGGGAAATTTGGCATAGTACTATTCCATTCCAAAAGTCATATCTGAAACAATTCTTCAAACTTTGTGCTCAATTTATATGCCAGTTAGTCTATTTATCAATTGGCTCTATTTTAATAATCATTTGTAATTGAAATTTTGCAACATAGTTATGTATATTTCCTTAAATATTTTAAAACATATTTGCGAACAATTTATTTTATTTTCTTTTACAGTACACTCATAGAATGAATGATATCCTATGTATTTCAACAAATTTCATAAAGCTAGCTTATAACTATAATGAGCTGTGGGATTTCATACAAGTTCTATTACTATTTTTAAATGCTATGAAATTACAACTAAAAATTATGAGTACACATCAAATATTCAATTTGTCACTCAGTTATTTCTTTGGTACTCTAGTAGAATAAAATATTTCTTAAAATTTTTTAAAGTTTCTATTTCCAAAAGTGACACAAATTATAATTCATTGCAAAAATTGATAGTAGTATAGTTTTAACTTATTTCATTTCTCTGTAATTAATTATCAGAAGTAGAACTTTAATTCTCAGAGTTACATACATGCAATCCCTTGGAACCAATGATTACCTTGGCTACTAAGAAGAGTTTTCTTGAGGATCAGACACCCAGCCCTTGACACAAATCTGAAATTAAAGACTTCATGACTAGATACCATGACTCTAAAGGCGAAGCCAAATTTATTTTTAAATTAGTGTGTCATGTAGTTTGCTTATAGGTTCAAAGTACTCATTTTGGGGTTAAATCCTATCTATCATGTTCTGCCTTTCACCAACTCCCAGAAAATTAAAACTTTTCAGATAAATCTCACTGTCTAAAGTTATTAATGTATGAATATAGACAGTAGATACAGATATTAGATGTAAAATTATAAGTGTGTGTGTTTGTGTACTATATGTAATTATATATATATATATATATATATATATATATATATACAGAGTTTTTGTGAGTGTGTGTGTGTGTGTGTGTGTGTACACCCACACATGCAAAAATAAGAAAAAAAAAAACAACTTCTTAAAGACTGTGTTGGTCTTGCCTTCTTCAGTCATCCAAAGATGTTTCCAAGTCATCTAATGCTGAATACAGCACTGAGTGTGCACAAGTCCGGGGGAAGCACCATGACCATACACTTTAATGTTAATTAAAACTGAGACTGTGGGGGCTGGGGATTTAGCTCAGTGGCATAAGCGCCTGCCTTGCAAGCAGGCATTCATGAGTTCGATCCCCGGTACCGGTAAAAACGAAAAAGACAAAAAAAAAAAAAAAAAAAAAAAAAAAAAAAAAAAAACTGAGACTGTGAGCCTGAAAGAGACTGTCACAACACACCAAAAGTGTTACTTGGGTTCTCTGCATTCTTTTACTTTGACAGACTCTTGCAGGAGTTTAGTCTTCAGTCTCAATGGTTAGGAGTTTAGTTTTTAGGCTCATAGTCTTATAACTCTAAAGTTACTTTTAAAGTATCATTTCACTGAATTCCCTCACATCTCTAAATCCTCAGCTAGAGCTTCCAAAGACCCTTATCACAACCCAACAGGAAATACAAAGTCTGAGGGAGATCTGTCCTCACATTTAATGGGCTCTAAGACAGTCAAGGGTCTCTTGCCATGTCTTATCTGTTTTCTCCCTTCTTCCTCTCTTCTCTTTCCCCCCTTCCTTTCCACCCTCCCTCTACATCTCCTAACTTCATCCTCAGATGAAGTCTGAAGAGCAGGAGAAAGAAACTTCAAATTTACGAGGAGCAAGAGAGAGAAGTTCCAGAATCACGGTTAACTGCTCAGAGTAAGTTTCAGAGTTCGAATCTCACCCTTCCCACTAAACTACTCTAGGATTTAGAACAAGATGTTTAATTTTTCTGTGCCCTACTCATAAATAAGAATAACAGAGTTTTTTTAAGTGGAAAAAGCTTTTTTTTTTTGAAAATTAGTGAGGAATTCATAGTTTTTTTTAACATAATAACTGACAATATATATTCTCACAAATAAGGAATATGAAAGAGTTAAGAATATACTCCTGACCAAACTCTTGTTCACTCTTATTTTCCAGATCACCCTTTTCTGTGCCACTTTGTTTCTTCTCTGTTCCATAGAAATCCCCAATCTTCTTTGATTTCCTTCTTGTTGTCACTGTTTGCACCTGACAATAGTCTCCCTGAGATTCCGTGGGCAATTCCAAATTTGTCCAATTTTATGTTCAATGGTTATCAAAGCTATAATTTTTTAAGAAACAAAAATATCCTTTTCAGACTGTACCTTCAAAATTGTTTCCATGAGCAAAAATTAGATTGAGAACCAAAAAGAGAAGTAGAAAGTAATTTAAAAATATTTATTACAATTTCCTAATTTCATTTATATTTACAAGACTCTAAAAGGCTTGATTCTTTTGACTTACTCAACTATTGGGTAACTTTAAAGTGTTTCATACAAAACTACTGTTTTTTATAGTATGTTACACTGACTGTGTCTCTTCTGATAAACTATAATAGAGTTAATTGGAAGTCAAGTAAATGAATTATACATCTTTGTATTATCTCCAAGTACAGACAATATATAAAACCATAGCCTCTAACTACATCTGGCAACATAATGGAACAAAAATGCAGTTAATATGGTAGTGCAATTAAAAAATCATTTAGAAATAAGAGCACTGTCAATTTAATTAAATGACTATAAAAGAGATGTTACAACATTTTAAAATGATAGGAAAATCTGAGATCATGTATTGAAGTATTGTCATTTAGAAAACATAAACATACAAGTAAGCATCTATGAATCAAAATAAAAATTCCAGAGTAAGAAAAACATTTATTCACTATATGAAAGAATATCCTTACACAATTTTATAGATCATTCAGGGGAGCTCATTTTAAAGTCATCAATGGATACTGAAAGCATTCCCTCAAACAGTTTCTGCCCCAAGTTCTAATCCTACACCTTCCAGACTGAGCCCTAAACTGAAAATCATTCATGTTAGGTACAATTCATATTTGAAGTTTACCATTCATATTCTTATTGTCCAAAGAAACTAGATTAGCAAAACAAATACATTTTCATGGTATTTCATAGTTATTTTACAAATGTCATTTCATTTGACTTCGTTATAATCCTTTGAAGTACTCACTGCAGACATTACTGTTCCCATTTTGAGCCAAGAAATTTGAAAATCATAGAGAATGGCTTTTGTCTAATTTTATAGGAAGAGATAGGCAAGCTTAAAACCAAGAGCAAATGATAAAAATAAATTGGATATTACACGCCTCTTTGGAGAGCTTTCTAATAACAAAATAAATATTCTACCATGGATATACAAGTGGAATTCAGTGACGGAATCACAAGAAAAAGCTGTCAAGGAAAATATTATACTATATCTAATGGTAAAAATGATTTTCCTTACCTTTTAATGCCCTTTACGTTTTCTTGGTTCTCCTTAAAAATTAACCAGAGTATAATTAAAAATAACTAGCAGTTAATATATCAGATATCAAACACTGCATAGACTAATTAAAAATTGATATCCCAAAATGTGCTTTCTTAAATATCCATCTTTTTATTTAAGAAAAATAGTACCTGAATACAAATCTAGCTCTATAAATAACTCCATTAAGTTAAAAAGATATTTTACCCTAGTAATAGTGATCAGTCTACACATATAAAGCTGCAGTTGAATTGTAAGGAATTCCAGCATATAATTTGAGGGTATGGCTTGGCTCATATTGTTGGGTTGTGACCAGACCATAAGAACTGAGAAACACATTAATCAAAGTAGAAAAATATTCAATGACTCCTTTTACTATGTGCTGAATACACTGTGTACCTATCGTGACAGTGAGGTTGTGACGGAATGTTCAGTATCCTTGGTTTTGAACATAAATGTTGGTTTCCACTTTTTTGCCAGATTATATTTTCAGGCAATATGTGATACTTCCCCAAGGCAAGTAAATTGAGAACATAAAGAAATCTATGTAACTGTGATGATTAGCAATTCTAATTCCAACTCATTTTTGCAGAAAATAATTTTTATAGTTACAAAGTCATTTAGTAATTCGCTAAAGGTGGATGGGGCGTAACTACAGTAATCTCACTTACAGTATTTGCCTACTAAGGTTTTTCCTGTTATTCAAATATCAAACTCTGCCAGAGTCCGTGGGCTGATTTACTGCCTTGCTTTACAGTGAAGGAACTGGGGCCGCAGAATCAACACAGACTTCTTTATTTCATTAATCTATCTTGCCCCTTATTGCTGGGGGGACAGAGGTGCTGTGCTTTATTTTCATAACATTTTTATAACGTTACTATATAACCCAGTCAAGGGTCCTCCAGGCCTGTGGGAGGATGGCCAGGGAAACAGAAGATGTGGCTGAAGACGGATCTTCAGTGCCCTGAATGCACACTTGGCACATGTGACATGGCCCACTTGTCTTGGCAGAAGTGGTAACTGTGTGTTTATGTATTGGGGGCTTGGGCTTGAAACGCCACAACACTCTGTGCCCCTGTTCATAATTCTCCAACCTTCTTGTTCTCACTACTGCATTTTTGTTTTAAAGTTTAACACTGACACATGATGTCTGTCCCTGAATGTCTATAATTGTCTGTGGGAAAGGTGAAGTTGAGGATATTGGAAAGTACAGCAGGACTCAGAGAAGAAGAGTAATTTGGGGCTTCGTGGGAATAAAGAAATGAATGGGTCAACAGAGGCCTGTGGCCAGAGGAAGGATAGGGTGGAACTCTCTGAAAGAACCAAGGCACTGTGTGGGGATAAAGGAGGCCCAGTGTAAACTGCCTCTAAAATTGACAGATGTGGCCCATCATCTGCACTTTTCATCACAAGAAGCATACAGTATGCAGAAAGAAGTCATCCAGCTTCCACATATTTCAGTCAAAAAGCAACTACAAGGAGGCATGTTGTATTAGTCATAGAAAGAGACAGGCTGCCCTTGTCCCCAGCTGTTTCTTCACAAGTTTTGAAACCTTAGTGTTGCAGGCAATCAGTACTTTTTCGCTGGTACCTAGTTCTACTTATTTATAATTCACAAACAATATTTTTGGAAGTAACAAGTTCACACAGAAAGTTGACAAGGTTAGCTCCTCATGGTCAAGCCACAGCTTCCCCATCACTGGCTTTCTTATTCATCTCTGACTTACGCCTGCAGGGAAGCCCAGCTGCTGCAGAATCGCAGCAGGCTGAGAGCCACACCTGTGCATGTTCCTGCAGGCATCCAAAGCCAGGGCCTGTGGTCTGTGACCTCTACTCCCTAAGATTTTTATTTCTTCTTATCTTACACATTTTCAATTTCTGTAGTAAAATACAGGAGGTGTACTAAATGGGAAAAATAAAAATATAACAATAATAAAACTCTACATAATCTGACTAGATTCAATGTCGCTCTGTACCTTAAAAACCTTCCTTTGCTTGCCTGCCATGACAAATGCAGATGAACCATAAAAATACAGGTTAGGAGCGCCAACTTCCCTGCAAAATCCAAGTATAACATTCGATTTTCCCAAAACATAACTACTAGTAACCTGCAGGAGCCTTGCAGATCAACAATATTATTCATAGTTTGTTTTTTATGTCCTATGCATGTAGAAAAGTATGCAGGAAACATAGGAGATCATTTGTCTTCTGATCCACAACATACTAGAGAAAAACACTTCTCACATCTAATAATTAAGTAGTCTCACCATCAACACCAGGTGGACATAGACTTGTTACTGTAGCATAGTAGGTGCTGTAATAAATTTTATGCAGTGAAGATGTCAATACTGAGTCTCTACATTTATATTTCTCTCAACTGGAAATGGTACTTTATGAGATCCTCAGGAATTTGTGTGCATAAATTTTAATAAATTTTAACTTTTCATAATAAATAAGTGTACTTTAGGTTAGCAAATGATACAATACAATTACCTACATCAATTTATGACTCATCTAACTACAATGTTCTTAATTTTTTCAACACTTCCAAAAATATATAATATATGAACAAATATTTCTAGGTTTTGTCATTCATCTGTGAGGGTTTTTTTTACTGTGTCAAAAGAAGCTACCCATGGGGCCAAAGATTTAGTTTGCCAAGTACCTGTCTAGCAAATGAGAGTGATGAATTTGAACCCCACTTTTAAAAAAAAGACAACTCATATATGAGGGATAGCTTAGTTACTTTTCCCATTCCTGGGACAAAATATCCAACAGCCATAATTAAGAGGAAAGGTTGTTTAACACACAGTTTGTGGAAATTTCTGTTCTTCCTTGGCTGGCCCCAACCTGAGGCGGTGTGGCAGACAGGCATCAGAGGAGAAACTGCATGGCAGATAGAAGGTACCAAGGCAGTGAACAGCCAAGAAGCAACATGAGACAAGTAACCAGAGGCCCCTTTCTGTCCCTTACATCTTACCCCAGCTGCCCACCTTTAGGACTGAATGGGTCACCCTTTATCCTGCCCAGAACTATGGCAAACCTATCTGTAGCCTATTTTAGTAATCACATAGCCTGGATTCCAGCATCACACAGTCCAAATGGAGCCACCTCCAAAAGATCTCATCTATTATCACAGAGGCTTTGCAGGGACATTTAGACACAAGCCACGGCAAGAGGACACACACATTCCAAACCTGTGTTCTTCCAAGGTCAGCTGTATTTCACTTCCATCATTTTCTGTCCTCTACCAGAAACCTAGGCGAGAGTTAGTGAGGGACACATCTGTGACAGAAAACATTACTTTCAGATACCTTGATCTTGTGGTGCTAAAAACTGTATACTGTGAGATATAATTTTTCTCAGTTCTAAATCATTGTAAATTAACAACAATAAATATAAAAGTAGGATTTACAGCAAGTGAAATAAAGATCTCAGAAATACAGTTTTCAAAATCATATTTTAAAAGCATTCTGTGATCTCATTGAATTTAATCGTTGTATTACTTTACAATAATCACCTTGGAATTTCTCTGAAAAATTCCAAAGTACATTACCCTTGAGTAATTTGCAAATACATCAATCACTCATCAAATGTACTATATATAAAAGACAAGATTAAAAAGAGCAAAAATATACTGTGGAATAGAAGTATATTCTTACACAATTTCTTCAAAAGCATAATTCATACTCACATAATTCCAAAATGATAACTTTAATAAGAAAACTGTACAAATGATATTATATGAATGGAAAAGAAACCACAAAGCCAGTTATTAAATTTCATTTTCCAGTTTGTGAATTATTTGAAAATAAAATATATACATGCCATGTCAGACTACTGATAACTTTAAATAATGAATAAGTTTATGAACCTGAAAAACATTGCTATTTGCATCCATAGAATTAGAAAAGAAAAGCATATGCTTTCTAAGAAAAAGTAACTAAAGACATGCTTATGTTTTCTTCTTCTCAAACCTGTTTGAGTAGAGTGGAAAATCAAGTGACCAATAGTAATTGCCTAATGTAACAATCAAACCAAATAATTGTTTTAACTTCCTGTTACACATTCTTGATATTAGAGCTGAGCAAAAGCATGAGGCGTATGGAGAGTTCGGGCATGTCAGATACAGCAAGGCTGATGGCCCAACGGAGTACAGAAACTCATAGCAGCACACTCAGCAAATGGTGCAGACGCCCGCCAGACTGTTCCGCTCATTGCAGCACCAGGGCCAGGCCTTGCATCACGTGCTGATGCGCTTGTTTACAGTTCAAAGGAGATAAGGTTATCATACCGCTGGATCAAAGGATCACCCCCAACTCGCCCAAGGAATGAAACAGCAGATTTTTAAAATACTTTATTATCCCACTTCTAACATAGAAAAACAGAAAGCAAAGGTTAACAAAAAGATAAACAGAGATTGTCATCTGGAAAAAGTGTGAAATTAGTAGAAATAAACGTGTTCACTGGTCTCCAGTCCTGCTGAGGTGTATGAATGGAGAAAATGTTTCTGTGGCTGAGAGGAAGGGCACTGAAGCACTTTCTATTATCTTCTCTAAGACCAAAAGAGAAGAAAGCAAGACTTTTTTATTTTAAAATTATTTTCTGCACATTTCTTAACTACACAGAAACCTGCAACCATTTCTCTTAAAAAGTACACAGCAGTATTCCTGCATCACAGGCTAGAAAAGACTGGGCCGTCTAGTGCCCCACATTGAAATGATTTGCTCAGCTGAATGTTCAGTTGTATATTTCATATATTTACTTAAAAATCTTAACAGTATTTCCATGTTACAGAATCTGTTGTATATGATTTATAGCCTGGCATGTGTTATATCCCACTTTTGATGAAAGAAAATTTGTCAGCTGTTGCTAAAACATGTTATTTACCAGATTGCACTGCCTTTCATGTTTAGTGAAATACAAATACCTAAGACAGAAATCTGGAAGTTATCCTTTCCCTTGCCCGTCTTTCAGTATCTGTTTCTCATAGATGTGTTTTTCTTTTCTATCAGAATGATAGCACTGTCAGGATGCATCCGCGTTGCCCTTGGATCATGCCGTAACCCCAGATCAGCACCCGGCTTCCCATTTTACTCCATCCCTTTTAACATCTGCATTCTTGTCCAGTGCAATAACTATAGAACTAAAAGGTGATTTCCTTATTCATTAAAAACACACAGCATTTATGTCTAGCTCTGTGTGACTCAATTTTCAGTCTTGTCTCCCCACTCTATGTGCACTGCATCAATAACGTGTTACAGTCCAGGCCATACCCTAAACACGCCTTGCTCTCTCACACCTTGTTACTCTCTTTATATGGGATGCCCTTCTCTCCACTGCTAATTTTTACCATATGACTCTTGCTTATCCTTCAAAATTCCCTGACAAAGCTCTTGTCTATAAAACCTTTTACGTTCTGCTTTCTTTTGAATTCACGACCTCATCCTAAGTTCTCTCAAACTTCTCTATACTTTTAGTATTGGATTTAGAACATTGTCCACTGAAAGCTAGCTATGAACAGGATCTTATCTGCCTATAAATGGTCATAGCTCGCTAGATTTAGCATGAAGTATACAAACATAGATTTTTGCAAAATTGAACTGAGTAAACCGAATTAGAGGGGTTTTTGAGATTAATCTTAATGCCTAGTCAGAAAAAAAAATCAAAAAAGAAACAAAAACAATAAAGTGACTGACACTGCCAGAAACTGACATCTTTAAGAGATTTTGAAACACAATAATCTATTAATATAAACCATGTATAATACCCACTTAGCCAGTATGTCTCTACAATGCAATTATAGTAAATAAAAACCTTTTAATGTAAACATATCTTAATTTATTGTCTCCACTTGTGAAATTAGCATCATTCCTGGCAACATATGCATGTTAACAAAAAAGTACCTAAAAGCCCAAATTGTTTTCTTCAGCCTGTGATAGCATGGGATGGAAGAAGCCAAAGAAACCTCAAATGTAGCCTCCAGATTTAAAGCCTAGGTGCATTATTCCACAGGAAAGCAGTTGTTGAATCTCTTGCTTTAGATAATCCTTTTATCCAAGGTTTCCTGAAGTCCTTAAAACCATCAACTCATCCACTAAGCACTTGCTGACCATTTCTTTCAAAGCCTGCCAAAAGGAGTGTTTCCAGACTTGATAAATACAAGAGGGAGAAAAGGGGATTTATTTCTTTTTTCATTACTCGTTCCTCAGAGTGTTCAATGTCTTTTTCATACTTTGTCTTACATACTAGTTGAAGAAATTGAAAAGTTTTAAATCTTTACGCATTTTAGCTGTTTTGTTCTGTGCCAATATCTTCTGATTTCCTTCTGCAAATAATATTCAAATCCTCTAGGGTCCTACTTTTCCTTCTTCGTTTCATACTGCAAAATGCAAGAAACATGATCTCTACTGCATATTCTCAGTGGTGCTAAAACACTCTAGAAGATCTTCTGTGGTCTGAGAAAATCCAAAACGTTATTCAATATTCAGTATAATTTACATTGCATTGGAAACTGATTTAAATAGCATCTGTATCTATTAAATACTTATTAAATTCATTGATTTAATTCAATTGGCATTGATTACTCAATAAATTAATAATGTCTTCTAGAAAAACTACAGAAATACATATATACACACAAAAAATCATATATTCTAGGAAGACTCTTTTGAATTTGGCCAACAGTATAGATGACTGTTTTCAAAATTTTGCCCACCTTGATCCCTCTTTGGGTTTTGTTTCTTATGCAGAAAAATCTGTGTAAATAAAAAAAACTGAAAATGATATTAGCACTAACATTATTGTTATTACCTTTTTCATATATAAGACAGAAAAAATGTATTTATTGTCTCCCAGGTAACTTTGCATAATTAGAAAGATATGATCTGGGAATATCATTGTAATTTCTTACTAAAGAGTATTTTTGAGGTTGGAATAGTTGATAAATAGGTAACTGCTTCTCAACTGACGGAAGTTTGTCTACCTTAAAATGAAGTAGGTGCAAGTTCATTGTCTACTCTCTGTATATATTTGGTTCTAGAAAAATATTATGTCATCTGTAACAATAGTATGATAAAGTTCTAAATTATGATCGATAATCTATTTTTGGATTAGTGATCTATTTTTAGCCTTTAAATAAGTGAAGAAATTTATCAATGTCTGTGACAGAAACTGCAATGTACACCGAAAATGCCCAGCAATTATTTTCTCCACTTACCAGCTTCCCTGCAGGGAAACGTAGCTATCTGCCTTGTTTGGAGCAATAGAGTGGCAGTGACAATGAAACACACCACTTTAAGATTATACAGCAAAAAGCCTATTTGTGAGTGGTCTGCCTTCTTTTCTACCGTGGTCATGGAAAGGTTGTATTTAGATGAGGCATCTATGAGATGCTAGAACCTTAATATTGATCTGACTTCTATGTGGTACTCAGAGATGTATACTCCAGTCCCATGTAGTTTAGCAACGGATAATCTAGCTTTTACAAATCATATTAATTCAAAACTCTGAAAAACGTTTGCCTTCTGAGCAACTCCTGGAAATTTCAGTTGTGGTTTTATTGGTTTTAGTTTCACATTAAGATATTTTAATTTTTCTTTGTTTCAAAAACATTTTAAATCTCTCGTCTTTCATTATTAAGGATAGCTCAATGGCAAAAACCAAATCATCTTATACAAATGTACCTTGACTCTGCCAAGTCCTAATTAATATTCATTGAAACACATATTAAGCTGGAATTATCACAAGTTGAAACCATTTAATATGCTGAACCTACTGAACATCATTGCTTTATAGCACAGTACAAAGTAGAGTAGGTACTAAGAACTCCAGATCACAGCTTCTACCCAGAATTTGATGTAATTTTTACTGAAAGCATGCCATTTTGGACCATCGTAAAGTATATATATATATATATATATATATATATATATATGAACTCTCAATGAACTCTCATAAATTGATGACTGCAACTGGTGTGATACATAATTAAAAAATATGCTTAGTTGCCAGGTAATGACTACAATCTCAGTTTCTGCTTTTTTTTTTTTTCAGCATACAGGATCGTGAAGCAATTGTTGCCAACATTTTATTTTAAGTGAATACAGTAAAAACACTGTGACTATTAGTCCAGCAAAACTATTTTCTTCTCTTCATATATTAGGACTGAAAAATATTTGACTTTCCAGGTCCCACATTTCCCATTCATCCTGGAATTAAGTGTGGCCATATCATTGAGTTCCAACCACTGGTATGTGAATAAAAGCAATGAGTGCTATTTAAAGTCTGACTCATAAAATTCCCCAATAGGGTGCTCCATTTTCCCCTAGCTTGCTACTGAAGTCTAGAATGTAGAGAACTCCAAAAATAACCTTGGAAGCTGGATGTTAAAAGGGCAAAAATTGTATCAACCTTGGTACCCAGAAAACTATAGGAAGATATAATGACAATATTTTCACCCATCCAGTACTGCCAGCAGAACAAAATGTCATCTCTAATACATATACAAGTCTGCTTTCTAAAGAGTTTAACCTATGCTAGCTAATACAGAAGCTATTGTTTGCTAAATTAGAAATTATATTTCTTTACAAATAGATGTGTTGCTCAATGGATAACAATTATGACTTTTCAAGTTTATGCTCAAAAGCATAAGAAATATTCTAAATTACTTCTAGTTTTTTTTTCTTTGCAATGATTGTTCAGTAATGAATAAAATGAAAAACAGAAACATAAACATGTTCCAAAAATTGATCCTTATTCAGCATATTGTTATATTTATTAACTCCCTATTCTTGCTAGAGTTCTGTCATTTCTGTCAGTTCAAATATTTTTCTAAATTGTGGCATTTTGAGTATTATTATACAATTATTGTTATGGTATATCAATTAAATATTAAGCCATAAATCCTATCTGATGCATTAGAAATACAAAGATGAGAAAGACACAGAACTGTCCATCTAATGTGAACTATATATAAGTCTCTATACATAATTTTTCTTGGGAATGTAGGGGATTTTTGTCCAGCTAAATGCTACTGGTCAAAAGAATGTGGGGTAGTATTATATAAGAGCATGGACCTAGAAGTCAGAATGCAGTCAGTCCCATCCAGCCCATGACAGTACAAGGGCTATTTAACTTTTTCTATTCTGTTTCCTTAATTGTAAAATGTAGATAAAATCTTAGCCTCTTACATTATATGCAAAATAAAATCACAAATAAAAAATGTTTGGTATACAATTTGATGTGTAGAAAAGCATAAAACATAAACATAAGTTTTGTTCTCTTTTAAATTCTGTTTTCGATAGTAACAGTATGCAATAGCGTAAGAGTAATCTGTAAGAAATAGCACAACAAATGAAACTAAATAAAACAAAAGAATCAATAGCAAAACCCTACACTACATATATGTATATCTATGTATATGTACATATATGTGATTGTGCATATATATTTACACATATTAAGGAAAGACTTAATGTTTATTAGCATTATACTTAGTAACATTAAACAAAGGAATGGTCTATTAACAAAATTTGAGAAGCATTAGTTAATTCACATATCAGAAAAATGTCCCCCAATAGCCTATGAGTTGAATGCTGAGTCCCTAGCCCATGGCACTACTAAGAGTTGGTAGAATCTTTAGAAAATTGGGCTTACTGTTAGAAATTTAGATCAGTGGAGACGTACCCTGGGGATGGAATATTGGAACCCCAGCCTCTCCTCTTCCTCTTCTTTCATTGTTGGCCATCAGAAAGAGGGAACCTTCCTTCCTGACATGTTACCATCTTGATATGCTGCCACATGCCTAAAAACAATGGAACAACTATGGACTAAATTTGTCAAAACTCTGAGCCAAAATTTCTCTTAACTAGATTATCTTGGGTATGCACACTATTCAAAACAGACATTTCTTTTGGGAAGATACTTCCCAAACTGATTGTATCTTAAAAGATTCTTTCTGATATAAAATTTAGCTTAATGTGCCATGATTGTTCAGATTTGGCCTCCTAGTACATTTTTCCTATTTTCCCACTTTCTCTTCTGGTAGGAAAGCCTGGAATACATTACTGTTCAAGAGCCTTATGGTACTTTTTTGGTTATGTGTATAAAGTTTATCTTCTATATTTTTCAAATTTCTTGTACAAATTTGTAAGAAAAATATTTCATTAAATTCAACTATGGGTTGGGGTGTAGCTCAGTGGCACAGTGCCTGCCTGGCAAGCATGAGGTTATGACTTCAATTCCCAATGCAAATATATATATATATATATATATATATATATATATATATATATATATACATATATTCAGGCAAGCACAGATCTAGAGTAGGCATAATAAATAATGGTGACTTTTCTATTTTGTTTTCCCTTAATATGTGACATTAAATCACTCCAAGATGATTTAATGATGTTCAGAAGTCTACATGATAGGTTTTAGCTGGTTAAGGAGTCCAGAGTTCCTCTTAATTCCTTTATATTCCAACATAATTTATTATTCAATATGATGAAAAAAATATGAGTATATTCTACTGAGTGCTGTTGCAAACCTGTAATCACAATACTCTGGGAGTCTGAGGCAGAAAGATCACAAATTGGAATCTAGCCTAGGCAACTTAGTGGTTTAGCAAGACCATGTCTCAAAATGGAAAATAAAAATGAGCTAAGAATTTAAAACAGCCTAAAAGCTCTGGATTCAATGCCCAGTACTACCAAACAAACAAATTCTAATTTTTAAAAACTGGACTATATTCACATCCTTTAAACTTCATTTAAAATAGATTTAACATTTGTGTCATGGTTATAAGCATCAGTTATTACAGAAAAATATTTAAATATTTATGGGAGCTAATGAAAACGAAATATTTGCTTCTGACCTAATGATTCTAAATATTTTTTCTATATTTCTGCTGTTACTGTTTTTATCATTGTTATTAGCTTTGATAAAAATATTATTTCTAATTTTTTTCTTTGACTTGCATTATTTTTGGTAAATACATCTTGTATCTATTGTCTCTGTATTTAATTTGCCTGGCTGTGGTTACTCATGTCGCAGCTTCTATTATTATTTTTAATTATTTGTAGCCTTCGATCATTAAATAACCAGATCATTAAACTTGAGGCTAAGATTTACATAAATAAGATATGAATGTAACCTTAAAACAGTTCTCTGAGAAATTACTTGAATTTTGATGCAGAGAATTTGGACCACCTACCAAACTTAACTATTAAAGTTTTCTTTTTGGTGCTGTTATTCTTTAGATTCTCACTAGAAATACAGAAAATAATATGTATAAACTGGAATTCTGGATAGGAGGTAGTTTACTATCATATTAATGAACAGACACAGTAGAAGATAGAAGTAAGTAAAAACAATAATTAAAATGGGAGGTATAAGGTTATACTTTGTTACATAACTTTGTTACATAACTGTGTGCTATATTTGATATGTTTAGACTGAGCTCAAAGATTTTCTCAAAATATAAAATAGTATTATAATTTACAAATCATTTTTATTTACTGAATATGTATATGAAAATATCCCTTGAAATTTTGTTTATTCTAGTATTTTTTCAAAGAAAGGTTTCCCAGTGAACAAAAGCAATTTTATTTCCTACTGAGCATAAAATAATTTTAAACATGATTTTTTTCATTTTAAAGTAGGATATAAAAAACATACAATACAGCTATCTCATATGTCACAATATTAACATTGACTATAACTATTTTTTGAAATCTATAAACTCTATGAGTCAGTGGAATCAAGCTATTAAAAATTTAGAAACATGTTGTAAACTCATATTTTAATGTAGTATAATAAAAAGAATGATTTGAAGTCAAAATTTGAAGTGTACTTGACAACAAATTAATTGTATTATAGAATGAAATTTTATACAAGAACTTAGTTAGAATGTAAATTATGAGGATGCCTGGTATCTTATTTAGAATTGATATCCTTATTGTAATTTTGTTCACTTATTTTCAAATTCTTTTCTGTTTTCATTGGAAATAAAAGGTGATGCTCACATTAAACCATTAAATATGTATAAATTGCTGTTACAATAAAACTATATATGTACAAAAATTTTTTAAAAAGTAAATTGTGAAACTATTTCTTCATTTCATATTTAGGAGTTTTCACTACTGATTTAAAATTCTTATTATACTCTTTACTATATATTGCTACATTATATACTTTAACAATATATACAGGAAAACAACAATCAGAGATATAAATATGATGTGGATAACTAAAATAGCATATTGTCTTAAAAATAGTAGTTTTGCTTCTTATAAATTTATGGTATTGAATATAAAATTAACCATTAGACTCTAACTTGAGGTGAAATTTAATCTGTTTTCTCTCAATCTATCAAACTGTTTGAATCAGTTATTCAAATGTAACAAAACATATCACTCACCTGCACATACTCATGATGTTGCCATTTAATTTATAGACATTTTCAAATAAAAGTATAGTATAGCCTTGAAGTAATTTAGTGAGACATTGTCTCAAAATAAAAATATGAAAAGAGCTAGTATGTTGCTCAAGCTTTGTGATCAAACTCTTGTAACCATAAAAGATGGTAACATTAAATTAAAAGGTTATAAAACACATTTCCCAATATCCAATAGTGATTTTCCCACTTTACTCAATTATTTTTCAAATAATTATGTAGTTAGTTATGTGCCAGGCATCACACTAGTGTTTGCATTTGTCTACACAGTCTTTACACTCATGGGTCATCCTTTGCTTAAACTGACACTCGGCAAGTAGAAAGGTACAGTCCCGTTAGAACACAGGAGGTCTCATGGGAGAAATAGGTTAGGGTAGGCATCAAAAGGAGACAATACCTGAAGAAAATGAAGGCATTAGGGACAATTTGTTTGCTTTTGTGGCTTTCAAAGTTATTTAGAATAAATTAACCTTAGTTTTGTAGTCTGAAAATGAAAAATAATAAGTTATTGCCATAATTAAATTATGTCATGGTTATAAATCACAATATAACACCTACTATATAGTAAATAGCACACATTTTCATGAAGAGTATTCCTGAAACTCTGTTAGAACTTGTCATTGTTTCTTTAATGATCAATATCTTAGCCATAAATTGTCAGACAAACATTTAGATTTCACTAACATTGCAACAATTTGTTCTCAGTAATACAAAAAGTAGTATTTTTTGGTGGTAGTTCACTTGGGAAGTTGAAACAGATTGATTGCTCCAAGTTACAGGCCATGCTGGGTTACACAGTAAATCCATGGTTAGCTTGGATATAGGAAAACCCTATCTAAAGAAAAATACTAATTAAAATATTTAAACCATAATATTTTAATAACAGTAATTTATATTAGATTCCATTTCCAGTGTTGTAAATCAAAAGATAGTAAAAATTACCAGCTCACACGGTTCAAGTCAAATATTAATTAGTCTTTCTATGAAAACTAAGCTCTAACACTATTCGCATAAAATGTGGGGTGAGCACTACTTCATGTATTGACCCATGTCAGTTTTTCTTTTTATTTAATCCTCTCATAATAAGGTCAGGATGTCCTTTTACTAAATTTTCTCCAGATTTTAGAGGACAACTGTAGGAGTTGCTTTACTTTGCTGTATGACCAAATTGGCAAATTGATTGTGACAAGATAATGTTAAGAAATAGCCTGAATTTGATTTTAACAGTAAAGACACTTTCTTGAAAAGAAAATTAAAGACAACCCTAAATATAGAGAAATTGCCTTACAATTTCCCTATCATCAAATAAGGGAAATGTCTAACCCCCTCATTATTCTGACCTCAGCAAGTTTACTTATCTTTGTATCTCAAGGTATGAAAAAGGAGCTTCTACATAAAACTCTCCAAAATATGCATGAGAATAACAACGTAAGAGAGATGTATGGATGTAGTGATACATTCAGTCATGATACACCATCAATGGCACATTTTGCAAATATAAAATAGAAGGGTCTGTTAGCCACAAAACAAATCACTAGAGTGATTCATGTCAACTATGTACTTAATATAGTTAGATTTATTCATTAAATGAAAATATATTTAAAGGTTTCCTGTTTTTCTGTACAATGTTTCAATTCAAATGTAATTATCTGAGTAATGGTAATCATTTGAGAGAGAATATTGTGCTAAAAAAGATACCCCAGTTGCGATTTGCTCCCATTTGTCATTTCACATACATTATTTTTACATTTACCCAGTATACTTAAATTTTTATATCTACAATTCTTTGGAAAAACATGGTTTTATAATAATAAAAACTATGTTGAATTCTGCAGCAGATATATTAAATTTAGCTTTACAGTTGATTTTAAAAACATATAAGCGTATCAGCTTTTAATAAAGATAAGCCAATTTTAATGTTGTAGGTTGTGTCAAAATATTGCTCCAGAAGAAAGCCCGGTTTAGATTGGCAGCAGGCAAATCAGATGCATGCACTGACAATGACTGAATAAAATGTGTTGTGATGGTTAGTTACTTTGTGCACTAAAAAACAAAAAAAGATCAAAAACTATCTCTCAAATCCAATGGTAGAGGCTGGAAACATGCAGATTAGATCATAAATCTTCTGAGAAGTAGTGATGTAAGGAGCTATATGAGCATAATCAAGTCTCATTAGTTACAGTAACTGTGTTTTATAAATTTGTTGGCAGAATTGTTTTAGTAAATAGTAAATTATTGATCCTAAGTTAGGAAAAGGATTCTTATGATCTCATGGTCATAACATTTTCATCAATTAATTGTGTTTTGTGTATTTCCATTTGAAAACAATTTAATATGTATTACAGATTTAATAACATTCAGCTCATATCCAACAGCACTATAAACCATGTCTGATTCAAAATATCTAAAATAACAGTTCAAAGTATGAAGTATTTCCTTCACAAAACTTGTCACAGCTTTCTTACATTTAGAAGCATTAACAGCCCCTCAACACTGTACTTAAGGACAATTTTACGAGTAAAATCTCCCAACAATAAAATACTGAGTTGGAAAAATATGTTACTAAATAGTCCACAGAAAAGGCTTAAAACAACTGATACAAGAATACAGATTATCACCAGGTGGGGTGGAACATTGTCTGTAATCCCAGAAGTCTGTGGTTTGAGACAGGAAGACCATCACAAGTTTGAGACCAAATTGATTTACACAGTGACAAGACCAGCCTGAACTACATAGACAGAACCAGTTTCAAAACAAAAGATTTAAAAGAGAATACAGATTATCATCCTGTTTGACAGTTTCTGGGAACATATGTGTGAGGTAACTCAACTTTCAGTAGTTGGTACATATGTGAGAATGACAATCACTAAGAGTTTGGACATAACAAAGTTTAGCAACAGGCAAATTGGTCAATATGAAATATTCAAAGGTAAGATTCACTGCAACTGCGTGTCTAATTAAATGAAATTGGATATATGTATCATTTGTATATGTTTAGCATTATGTAGCAATTGCTGGTACTTTCATTTTAAGAAAACACACTAAGACTTTCTCTGCTTTAGAGCGCTAGAAAATGTTGTAGTCTGTTTTTTCTTCCAGGAAAGAAGTCCTCTAAACTTTTTGTTTTGCTGCCTCTGCCTCATCCTCTGTATTTTTACTAACACATATCATTTTAAAATGTTTTTGTCTGACTATATTTTCATTGCAACCAAGGATTTTTATGTAAAATAAACTTCATTGTAACAGCAGAAGTTGAGGTACGTGTAGGGTCCCTTTTTGGAGGAGCTGAGACATGCACAGAATTAAGTTAACTAATATTTAATATGTTTTAATATTCAATAAAAACCTATAGACAAAATTTTTGTATGTGCTAGAAAGCTTCCAAATCATTCTATCTCATGTGAATATGCATAAAATTGTAAACTGTTTGTTTAACTATGGATTTCTGAATACGGAATATTGGTTAACCAGAAAAATTGTTTGAATGTATCTTCAAATTTTCAAATTGGTAATACCAAAAAAGACTTTAAAAAGGATCACAAAGATAATGTAACTTAAAAGTTCCTATGTTATCATTAATTTCTAGTTTCATGGCACTATTATCTGATAACATGCAGGGGATAATTGCAACTCTTTTGCATTACTTTAAATATGTTCTGTGAGCTAGTATATGATCTATTTTAGAAAATATCCCATGTGCTGCTGAGAAGAATGTATATTCTGATTTTGGCTGGAACACTCTGTATATGCCAATCAAGTCCATTTGTTCACAGGTGTGATTCAATTCTGTTATTTCTTTGCTGATTTTCTGTCTTGTTGATCTGTCCCTTGGTGTCAATGGTGTGTTAAGTTCTCCTATAATAATTGTGTCATTGCTAATTTGATTTTTCATTTCTATTAATACTTGCTTTATATAACTGGATGCTCTGAAATATTATATATATATATATATATATATATATATATATATATATATATTAAAGATAGTTATCTCTTCCTCTTGAAGTTTCCCCCTAACCAGTATATAGATAGTGACCTTATTTATCTCTTAAGATCATGAGGCTTGAAGTTCACATTATCTGCAAACAGATGTGTTACCCCCGCTTTTTTTTTTTCTGGTTCCCATTGCATGGAGTGTTATTTTCCATCCTTTGACTTTCAGTCTGTGGGTTTCCTTTTGGGTTAGATGGGTTTCTTGCAGACAGCATATGGTTGGATGTTGTTTCGTGATCCATTCTGCCAGTCTGTTTCATTTAATTGATGAATTGAGACCATTTATATTAATGGTTATAACTATTATATTTCGGTTTTTGTTTACATGTTATCTTTCTGCTGTTGTATCTTTATGTTTCCATTCTGTTTGACTGTCTGCCTTGCTTAATGTTTTTTTTCCTACAAAAGAATTTGCCAAAACCCCACAAACACGTGGATATTGAATAATACATTACTGTGCAATCCGTGGGTCACAGGGGAAATTAAAGAAGAAATTAAACTATACCTGCAAGCAAATGAAAATACAATTAAAACTCACCGGAATCTGTGGGATGCAATGAAAGCAGTGCTCAGAGGAAAATTTATTGTACTGAGTTCCCACATCAGGAAAACAGAACAAATACAAATAAACAACGTGATGCTATACCTCAAACATCTAGGAAAAAAAAAAAGCAAGGCAAGTGAAAGCCAAAAGAAAGGAGGAAATTATAAAAATCAGAGTAGAAATTAATGCAATAGAGACTAAGTTCTAACTAAGAAAACAATCCAAAAATCAATGAATCAAAGAGTTGGTTCTTTGAAAAAATGAATAAAATTGATAAGCCCCTAGCCAACCTTATTTAAAAAGGGAAGAAAAAGCTCAAATCATGCAATAAGGAATGAAAAAAAGTGAAATCACTACAGACTCTGGAAATACAGAAGATCATCAACACCTATTTTGAAAACCTCTACTCTCATAGGTTCGATAACAGAGAAGAAAAGGACAGATTCCTAGAAACATATTAATTACCAAAGTTGGGGCAACAAGATGTAAATTTGCAGAATAACCCAATTTCTATTAATGAAATTGAAAATGTAGCTTAGTCCCTACCCACAAAGAAGAGCCCAGGCCCAGATGGATTCACTGCAGAATTCTACAAGCAATACAAAGAAGACCTAATGCCAACACTCCTCAAAATCTTCAATGAAATTGAAAGGGAAGCAATCCTTCCTAAGTCATTTCTGGAAGCAAATATTACTCTACCACCAAAATCTGAGAAACACCAAACTAAAAAAGAGAGCTACAGACCAGACTCCCTAATGAACATCCTCAGTAAAGTATTGGCAAACAGAATGCAGCAAATCATCAAGAAGATTATCCACCATGACCAAGTGGGATTCATACCAGGCATGCAGGGATGTTTCAACATACATAAGCCAATAAGTTTAATCCACCATATCAATAGAGCCAAAAGTAATAATCGCACAATCATTTCTATAGATGCAGAGAAAGCTTTTGATAAGTTCCAAAATTCATTCAGGATAAGAACCTTACAGAAAATTGGTATAGATGGTCTTTACCTCAATAAAATAAAGGCCATCTATATCAAACAAACAGCCAGCATCATATTAAATGGCCAAAAACTGAAGGCCATTACCTTAAAATCAGGCACAAGACAAGGATGTGCCTTATCACTGCTCCTATTTAACACAGTACTGGAAATACTAGCCAGAGCAAAAAGACAAGAGACAGAAATAAAAGGGTAAAGATAGGAAAATAGGAAGTTAAATTATCATTATTTGTGAATGACAAGATATTCTAGATAGAAGACCTCCAAAACCCCATAGAAAGCTCCTAGGTATAATAAATAAATTCAGCAACATAGCTGGATACAAAATCAATACTCAAAAATCTATAGCATTTCTATACACTAACAACAAAATCACTGAGAGAGAATTAAAAGAAGCCACACCCTTCACACTAGCATCCAAAAAAAATGAAATACTTAGGAATTAATCTCACAAAAGAAATAAAAGATTTGTTCAGTGAAAATTATAATACCCTGAAAAAAAAAAGAAATTGAAGAGTGTCTCAGAAAATGGAAAGACAACCCTTGTTCATGCATAGGAGATAAATATTGTGAAAATAGCCATTCTCCCAAAACTGTTATATATATTTAAGCAATCCCAATGAAAATACCATCAGCATACCTTCTAGATCTAGAGAAATTACTCCAAAAATTCATCTGGAAACAGAAGAGACCTAGAATATCAAAGGCAATTCTATGCAGCAAAGGCAAAGCAAGAGACATCACAGTCCCTGACTTGAAATTACACTACAAAGCTACTGTAATAAAATAACATGGTACTGGAATCAAAACAGAGCTGAAGATCAGTGGAATAGATTAGAAGGTACAACCACAACTACAAACGCACTCAACCACCTTATCTTTGATAATGGTGTCAAACATGTTCTCTGGAAGACTGAGTCTCTTTAATAAATGGTACTGGGTAAACTGGCTGTCCATATGTGAATAACTAACACTAGACCCATGCCTAGCACCATATTTTAAACTAAAATCTAAATGGATCAAAGATTTGAATATTAAAACAGAAACACTAAATCTGTTGAAAGAAAAATCAGGTAAAAATCTGGAAGACATAAGGATAGGTAGAGAATTCATGAAAAGGAATCAAACCACACAAGAAATACTTCCCAGAATCAATAGGTGGGATCAATATCTTATTAAAAAGTTTCTGCATGTCAAAAGAAATCTCCAGCTTAGTGAAAAAACCCACAAACTGGGAAAAAATCTTAGTGAACTGTGCCTCAGACAAAGGACTTTTGTCTAAAAACATATAAAGAATTAATTAATCAGACCCCCAAAATTCAAAGACCCAATTGAAAAATGGGCATCTGAGATGAATACACAGTTCTCAGATGAAGAAATACAAATGGCAATTATATACATGAAAAAATGTCATTGGTCATTAGAGATATGCAATTTAAAACAATACTGAGATTCCATCTCACTCCAGAAAGAGTGGCCAGATCAAGAAAACCAACAACAGCAAACACTGGAGAGGCTCTGGGGAAAAAGAACCCTCCTGCACTGTTGGTGGGAGTGTAAAATGGTGCAACCACTATGGAGATCAGTCTGGAGACTCCTCAAAAAGATGGGATTGGAGTCCCATTTGACCCAGCTATTCCAATTCTAGGCATATTCCCAGAAGAATTGAAAACATCATACCACAGAGATATATGTGCACCCATGTTTATAGTATCACAATTTGTAATAGCCAGATCTTGGAAACAACCTAAGTGTCCATCAACTGAGAAATGGACAAAAATGCTGTGGTATTTTTATACAATGGAGTAGTACTCAGCTATAAAGAATGATCACATGGATATATTTATATATAAATAGACAAAGATTGAGACCATACCCATAAATGAAATAAATAAAACTCACATGTATAAATACCATATAGTCTCCCTAGTGTAAGAAATGGTAAGAGTACATAAGAGTTTATGGTAATCATGATTCCCCATTACATTGCTTTGAAGTCTTATGATATTTGCATTCATTAGTTGGAATGGTTTTACCCTGATTTGTTTGATTTTATTATCTGTGATACTATGAACAGCTATTTTGAATAAGACAAGACATTAGAATAGCCAGTGCTGATTTAATATCATCTTTATGATTTAATATCATAGTAGGACTCTGAGGTCCTACTATGTTTTGTTTTTCTGTTTCTTTTGGTTCTATCATGTTGTATCTTATTATTATGCATGATAGTATAAACAAATTTATAACAAAATGAATAAACAAAATGAAGTAATACATAGGCATTGTTCATTCTCTGTTGTTTGGTTCTGAAAGCCCTGTAATGCTTTCATTCTCTTGAATGGTTTTATACTGCTTTAAATTTGATACTATCGTATATGAAGTTATGCTCAGCTATTTCAAAGGAAGAGACATCATGGTTGTTACTGTTAATTATAGGTTGTCTTGTGGTAAAATGATGTGTTGCTTGCATTTTCCTGATCTTATCTGCTTTGTTATGTCCTCTTTTGTCTTAAATTCTTTAAAATAAAAAAAGTTCCTATGTTAAATATATTTTGTTCATATTTTAAATTATACAGTAATTTACAATACCAAGAACAATACATCTGTGAATAAACTGATGAAGGATGTTTTAATGTAAACAGGAAATCATATTTGACATAGTTTAAAATTATTGTGAAAATTACATAAAAAGTATCCTTGAAAATTATTTTAACACATTCAAAATTATTCCTTGGAATAAATTTTAAAAATTGAAAAGAATAAAATTAAAATGAAAAATTTACTGGAGAAGTTTAGTGGAAAATTTGGGCAGAAAAAAATCTACAAACATCAAGAACAAAGAATGTCTCTAACGACATCATGGGAAGTATTGTTTCAGTAGTCAAAAAGTAAGAGACAAAAAGAGTATTTAAAAATATAATGTCTAAACTCTTAAAAAATCTTGAAGAAAAGTGTTTCTACATATCTAAGAATCTTAACTATTCATGGAAGATAAACTCAAAGTGGGCCACATTGAGTGCCTTGCAGGCAAACTGTTGAAAGCCCAAGCCAATGAAATAATTTAGAAAGGAATAAGAAAAGAGTTATTCATCAAACACAAGGGGTCCTCACTAAGAGTAACAGCTGATTTCATTAGAAAGCATTCAAACTATAAGGCAATGGGATTACATTCACATTTAGTATGTTAAAAATGACTTTGGAAAAAATTATCTATTTAGTAAAGCTACCCTTTTAAAATGAAAAATTAAGATAGTCTGGGGAAAACAAAAAGTGAAAGTTCATAACCAAAGTTATCTTCCTTACAAAGAATTCTGAAGAGATTCTTTCTGGCTGACATGAAAGAACACTAGACAATAATTCAAACTCACAGAAAAACATAGAACATGGGGAAAGGTAATTGTAAAGGTGAATATACAAAAGAGTATAAATGCATATTTTATTTTAGCATCTTTTGTGTCTTATTTCAAAGATAACTATATAAAGAAAGGTTTATGGGCACACACTATACAAAGATACAAATTGTGACAATAATATAATGGTGGGAGTGAGGACACTGCATATATAAGCAAAGATTTTGTGTACTATTAAATTTTTAATATATTAACCTAAATTAGATTGCTATAAACTATGGCATAAAATGTAATCTTTAAAGCAATCATCAAGCACATAAAAGAATACAGTCAGAAAAAAGACAAACTAATTAAAGATAATAGTCATCTAATAAAAAACAATATGATAGAAACTGAAGAACAAATATAGTGGTAACTTGGTTCATAAATTTAATTCTTTCCACCATTTTTGTCATATACTGAATTGGACAAGAACTGAATCAAATTCAATGGTCGAGTTCAGTGTTACTGAAAATGAAAGGGCCAAGGAATGCACAAACTGGGTTGTTAGATGTTTCATCCCCAGGGTGTTAAATGGCAGAGAAGGATGAGAGACAGCAGGGAGGAGGTGAATGTCCTAGAGTTAAAATCTCCACTGGCTAAGATGACAGGGAGAGTGAAGTTGACAGAATAGGAAGGGAGAGAAGAGGATGTTCTAATCAAAAGGAGAGGAACAGGTGCCAAGGCATGGCCTCGACCACTAAAGAGTGGTGAGAAAGACTTTACTCAGGAGAATACCCATGTTATTTGACAGAAACGTTTGCTTCTAATAAAATCAATCAGAAAGTAGAATCTGAGGTGGAGCGAAGAGGAGTGGGATTTAGGTAAACCTAGTAGGTTATGGAGATAGTCACACAAACATAGCCACACACATCCACACAAATGTACGTACTGTACCTTTTTATCATTATTCCTCTGAATAACATTGATAGAAATTGAATTCTCTAGGTAGTAACTATTGAGTAACACATTATATATAGTAGAAAAACCACTTTAAAGAAACACAAAAACATTGAAATAACATGGACTCATTTCACTAGCATAATGTTATAAGAAACAAAACTATTTAAATATATATATGTATGTATATATACATATATATATGCTCTACTTTGAAAGACAATGAAATGTTCTCAAGCATACTTATACTAAGACCATAGCTATTTTATTAAACAAAACAAAGATTTGACAAAAAGTACATATTCATATTCAAAGGTAATCATATAAAATGTAACTGAAAAAGGAAATTTGAACAGTAAAATTATCCGATACACTAAGTAATCATGCAGAGAAAACTACAGTTAAGCAGGCACAGGCTTTGGCTGAAGACATTAATAACTTGTGTGGCTTATATCTAGATGTCTGCTTAAAGCCTAATGCACGAGGAGGGGACACTGAGAAGTGACTGACCATGAGAGTGTGATACTCATCACTGGATTGGTCCCCTTATGATTTGTGGCTGGGTGTGGTGTTGCGAGATGAAGCCTGATGGAAGAGGTGAGTCAATGTAGCCATAGGTTGGAAGAGCCAATCTCCCTCCTTCCTCACTTAAACTCTGACTTTGATTGAAGGATCAATATTGTAGATTTAAAGTTGAATATAGATTTATGTTCATGGAGTTTTAGTTCTTCGACTTTCCCTTCTAACACTTAAATAATGAAGTAAGTTATTTATTGCCTGTTGTAAAACTGTCATTTAAACATTCTATAAGATAAATCAGTTGACACTTCAGATTGTCATCATCTGTTTCATGTGTCTTCATGGTTTTGTTCATAATCCTTAGTGTCCTGCAATTTGGAAATGATATCCACAGGACTGTGTTTTATTCCTCTCTGCTAGGGGTTCTCTAAAATAATTTGAGCTACTGTCTAATGCCTTTTATAATTGGACAAAAATTATATTATTATCTCTTCATATAACACCTTCCACTTGCCTTTCTGGGACTCCAAGATGATTGTTGTTTTTTTTTTTTTTTTTTTAATTTTAAAGGAAAAGGAGAAAAAACAAAACACAACAAAGCGGTGTAAGGGTACAAGTAATATAGAACTACAAAAAAAAAGTAAGCAATCACCAGTTAATAGATTACATATTATCATCTTAGAGATAGTTGCTCAAATCACAGTATCAAAGCATAAAAAGTGGACATTCAAACAGTGAGACTGCAAACAGTTGTGTTCAATGATCCAATGAAAAACATTAATACGGTCAGCTATTTAACACTCCTAAACACACTTGCTGTTGTATCCTTTAGAGCACTTTTTTTCCCCTCTCTTTTTTACAACAAAATTTACACATTTTGGGTTTTATTACTCCTTAGGTCTTATTATTTTTTTTTTGGGGGGGGGAGAGAATAAAGTCAAATATGGCAAAACAAAGCTGTCAGTCAAAACAAAGGATAGACATAGCACATGATATAAAACAGAGTACAAGGTTATCAACAATGGTTATCAACAATGTCTCTTGTTTCCTTAAAAAGAATTGTCTATCTCATTATATATTATAAAGTTGAACAAAACAGTACAGAACAAGACCAATAAAACTTAAGCATTGTAAACATTACAGGACTTCCAAAGGAGACAATAGTCAAACCAGAATGGGCATCTTAGTGAAACTTATTGCCTTCAAAGTAGTTGCCTATACCCTCAAACTTGATACTATCATACAGAATGGAACAGAGTCTAATCATTCAAAACAAGATAGTGGGAGTATTACAGGACTTCAAAACAAGTTAATAGGAAATAAAAAAAAAAGTTACTATTATATATCCTGCTAATTTTTAAAATTTTTCCCCTTAATTAAAAAAACATAAAAAATAACTAAATAATCTTTTTAATGAATAAGGCAGAGATTGAGATAAAACAGGACATAACAATATAACAATACAGGTCAAAGCATGACTGTTTCAGCAACCTAGTGCTTCACCACCAAATAACCTGACTTAATAGTAGTTACCATAGTGTCTGTCTTTTTCCTTGAAATATTTGAATAAAACTTCATATACTATAGCTTCAAATATTTCCATATCAAGAAGCCCAGAATAAAGCCTTTCCAATTAATAAGTGAAAAATTTATAAGGCTTCAAGGCAAGTTATTGGGGAATCATGATTACCACATATTTTTATATATTTGAATCATTACTTACATTAAGGAATCTATTCGGTTATTCACACATGCGAGATTGATTTATTTCACTTATGAGTATGGTCTCAGGCTGCGCCCATTTATTGATAAATATCTCAATGTGATCCTTCTTTATAGCTGAATAATATTCCATTGTATAGAAATACCACAACTTTTTTATCCATTCCTCAGTTGATGGACACTTGGGTTGTTTCCAAGATCTGGCTATTACAAATTTTGCTGCTATAAACATAGGTGCACATATATCACTGTGGTATGATGCTTTCAGTTCTTCTGGGAATATGCCTAGAAGTGGAATAGCTGGAATAAATGGGACTTCCAATCCCAGCTTTTTGAGAAATCTTCAGACAGACCTCCACAAAGGTTGCACCACTCTACACTCCCACCAACAGTGTAGGAGAGTTCCTTTTTCCCCACAGCCTCTCCAGCATTTGTTGTTGTTGGTTTTCTTGATCCTGGGCATTCTTTCAGGAGTGGGATGGTATCTCAGTGTGGTTTTAATTTGCATTTCTCTGATAACCAATGATGATGAACATGTTTTCATGTATTTATTTGCCATTTGTATTTCTTCATCTGAGAAGTGGGTATTCATCTCAGATGCCCATTTTTGGATTGGATCTTTGAATTTTGGGGGTCTGAGTTTTTTTAATTCTTTATATGTTTTAGACAAGAGTCCCTTGTCTGAGACAGAGTTCACTAAAATCTTTTCCCAGTTTGTGGGTTTTCTTTTCACTATGCTGGAGATTTCTTTTGACATGCAGAAACTTTTTAATAAGAAGTGGTCCCAGTTATTGATTCTGGGAAGTATTTCCTGTGCGATTTGAGTCCTGTTCATGAATTCTCTACCTACTCCTATGTCTCCAAGGTTTCTACCCAATTTGTCTTCCAATAGATTTAGTGTTTCTGTTTTAATTTTCAGATATTTGACCCATTTCGATTTTAATTTAGTACATGATGATAGACATGGGTCTAGCTTTAGTTTTCGGCAAATGGAGGGTCAGTTTTTCCAGGACCATCTATTAAACAGACTGTCGTTCTTCCAGGGAAACTGCTTGGCTCCTTTGTAAAAGATAAGGTGGTTGAGTGTGTTTGTAGTTGTGGTTGTATCTTCTAATCTATTGCATTGATCTTCGGCTCTGTTTTGATTCCAATACCATGTTGATTTTACTACTGTTGCTTTGTAGTATAACTTCAGGTAAGGGCTTGTGATGCCTCCTGCCTTGCCTTTGCTGTTTAGAATTGCCTTTGGTATTCCAGGTCTCTTCTGGTTCCAGATGAATTTTAGGAGGGATTTCTCTATATCTATAAAGTGTGCTGATGGTATTTTTGTTGGGATTGCATTGAATCTGTATAACAGTTTTGGGAGAATGGCCATTTTCACAATGTTTGTTCTTCCTATCCATGAGCAAGGGATGTCTTTCCATTTTCTGAGATCATCTTCAATTTCTTTTTTCAGTGTATTAAAATTTCCCTGTATAGGTCTTTCACTTCTTTCATAAGAGTAATTCCTAAATATTTCATTTTTTTTGCTTGCTAATGTGAAGAGTGTAGTTTCTCTTATTTCCCTCTCTGTGATTTTGTTGTTCGTGTATAAGAATGCAATTGATTTCTGAGTATTGATTTTGTATCCAGCCACATTACTGAATTTATTTATGGTATCTAAGAGTCTTTCAATAGAGTTTAGGGGGTCTTCTATGTAGAGTATCATGTCATCTGCAAACAATGATAATTTAACTTCTTCTTTTTCTATCTTTACCCCTTTTATTTCTCTATCTTGCCTAATTGCTATGGCTAGTACTTCCAGTACGATATTAAATAGGAGTGATGATAAAGGACATCCTTGCATTGTGCCTGATTTTAAAGTAAAGGCTTTCAATTTTTGGCCATTTAGTATGATGCTGGCTGTTGGTTTGTCATAAAGGCCTTTATTATATTGAGGTAAAGACCATCTATCCCAATTTTTGATAAAGTTCTTATCATGAATGAATGTTGGAGCTTATCGAAGGCTTTTTCTGCATCTATAGAAATGATCATGTGATTCTTACTTTTGGCTTTATTGATATGGTGGATTACATTTATTGATTTACGTATGTTGAACCATCCTTGCATTCCGGGGATGAATCCCACTTGATCATGGCATATAATCTTCTTGATGATTTGCTGCATCCTATTTGCCAATATCTTATGGAGGATTTTTGCATCTGTGTTCATTAGGGAGATCTGTCTATAGTTCTCTTTTTTAGTTGGGTCTTTCTCAGGTTTTGGTACTAGAGTAATATTTGCTTCCAGGAATGACTTAGGAAGGATTGCTTCACTTTCAATTTCATTGAATAGTTTGAGGAGCATTGGCATTAGGTCTTCTTAGTATTTCTTGTAGAATTCTGCAGTGAATCCATCTGGGCCTGGGCTCTTCTTTGTAGGTAAGGACTTAATTACATTTTCAATTTCATTAACAGAGATTGGGTTATTCCACAGTTTTACATCCTCTTGATCTAGCTTTGGTACTTCATATGTTTCTAAGAATCTGCCTATTTCTTCTGTGTTATCAAACTTTTGAGAGTAGAGGTTTTTTAAATAGGTGTTGATGATCTTCTGTATTTCTATTGGGTCTGTAGTGATTTCACCTTTTTCATTTCTTATTGCATAAATTTGAACTTTTTCTTCCCTTTTTAAAATAAGGTTGGATAGGGGCTTATTAATTTTAATTATTCTTTCAAAGAACCAACTCTTTGATTCGTTGATTCTTTGGATTGCTTTCTTAGTCTCTATTGCATTGATTTCTGCTCTGATTTTTATAATTTCTTCTCTTCTTTTGGCTTTGGACTTGACTTTCTCTTCTTTTTCTAGCTGTTTGAGGTATATCATCAAGTTATTTATTTGTATTTGTTCTGTTTTCCTGACGTGGGAACTCAGTGCAATAAAATTTCCTCTGAGGACAGCTTTCATTGCATCCCAAAAATTCCAGTAAGTTGTATCTGCATTTTCATTTTCTTTTAGGTATTGTTTAATTTCTTCTTTAATTTCTTGTGTGACCCACTGATTACTCAGATTTCTTCTTTAATTTCTTCTGTGACCCACTGATTACTCAAGAGTGTGTTATTCAGTTTCCACGTGTATGTGGGATTTTTGCAGTATCTTTTATCATTATTTTCCAATTTCAGAGCGTTATGATCCGATAACATGCAAGGGATGATTTCAACTCAGCTGCATGTGTTTAAATACGTTCTGTGAGGTAATATATGGTCTATTTTAGAGAATGATCCATGTACTGCTGAGAAGAATGTGTATTCTGATGTTGTTGGGTGGAACATTCTGTATATATCTATCAAATCCATTTGTTCGCAGGTGTGATTCAGTTCTGTTATTTCTTTGCTCATTTGCTGTCTGGTTGAGCTGTCCCTTGGTGTCAATGGCGTATTAAGATCTCCTGTTACAATTGTGTTACTGATAATATGAGTTTTCATTTCTGTTAATCGTTGTTTTATATAACTAGGTGCTCTGGAGTTTGGTGCATATATATTTAAGATAGTTATCTCTTCCTCTTGGAGTTTTCCCCTTACGAGTATGTAGTGACCTTCTTTGTCCTCTATGGTCATTGTTAATTTAAAGTTGACATTGTCTGATCCATTCTTGATTCAGTTCACGTTTCTTGATCCATTCTGCTAGTCTGTTTCTTTTGATTGGTGCATTGAGACCATTTACATTAATGGTTATTACTGTTAAATGCTGGTTTATTGTTGACATGTTATCTCTCTGCTGTTGCATCTTTATCTTTCTATTCTCTTTAATTATCTGCTTTGCTTAGTGGTTTTTTCCTTTGTGTATCTAAACTGTCTTTCTATATTTTTTGCAGGGTTGGCTTGTTGATCATGAAGTTCTTCAGCTGTTCTTTGTCATGGAAGTATCTTATTTCATCATCGAATTTGAATGATAGTTTTGCAGGGTACATCAGTCTAGTTTGGAAATCATTTTTCTTTAGGATCTGGAAAACTTCACTCCATGCTCTTGTTGACTTGATTTTTTGTGCTGAGAAGTCTGTGTGATTCTGGTAGATTTCCTTTATAAGTGATCTGTCTTTTTTTCTCTAACAGCTTTTAATAATCTATTCTTGTGTTGCATGTCTGGGATGGTGATTATTATAAGTCTGGGTGTTGTTTTATTTTGGTTACGACCATTTAGAGTTATATATGCTTCATTGAACCTGATGTTGGTTTCCTATCTCATGCTTGGGAAATTTTCAGCTATTACTTCTCTAAATATCCACTTGATGTCCTTTATATCATCCCCTTCTTTTTCATATATCCCTATCAATCTTATGGGTTTTTTTTTTTTTGCATCATCTTTCAGTTGTTGAATTGTTGTTTCCTTATTCCTTGTTATTTTTAAAAGATCTTTCCTTTCCTGTTCACTAGCTGCAATCCTGTCTTCAAGGTCTGAAATTCTATTCTCACTTTCATTGAAGCAGTTTTTACAGTTTTCAGTGCAATTTTTGATTTCCTGTATATCTCTGTGCATCTGCTTTATGTATTGTTTGTTTCTTATATTGTTCATCCAGGGATTCTATCTTTTTGTTTAGTTCCTCCAATTTTTTAACTGTGTTTTCTTTAGATATATTCAGAATCTCTTTCATTTCTTTTATCATTTCTTCTTTTACCTGGGAGATTATTTCTAGTTTGAATTCCTTTAAAGCTTCCCAGATTGCTTACTTCAGTTGCTATTATGTCCAATATTTGAGGTGTATGGCATATATTTTCTTCTATATACATTGCTCCTAGGGTTTCTTGAGATGGGCTGGAGTTTTGAGATTGTAATTTGGTCTTTTGTTTTGTCATTTTCCTATATTTCTGTGTTTCAAGTGTTATTCGAAAGCTTCCTCAGAGTCTGTTGGAAATCCACTTCTATGCCTGCAAGTCCTGGGACTCTGGCACCCAGTTCCCTCAGGCTGCCGGGCCTCTGGAAGCAGTGGCGCTCACTTGTTTGCTTAGAACTCCACAGTCCTCCAGACATACAAGGAGGCAGATACAGGTGCCCCTGACCCGCCTAGCTGTTCCACTGCACCCAGACGGTGCGAGCATCCCAAACAGGCTGAGCTGCAGGAGAAGTGGGCGCCTGCCTGCTTGCTTAGAACTGCACAGTTCTCCAAGCACAGCCGGAATGGGGGGCAGATCTAACTGCTGTTTCTCATTGCTCAATAGTAGCCGTTTTCAAGGCTACTCTATTGTTATCTTGATCCAACCTTTTCTATGGAAGAACTTGTGATCCTTGACCTCAAAATGGGGCTTTCTTAGTATTCCTGCCCTTCTCCTTCCACAAAAGTTAGATTTCATTTCATATATATGGTTGGTCTTTTGTGAAGCTATATTTTTTTTGCGGGAAATAATTCACCAACATATTTGTCCTTGATCAGTTTTTTTGGATCTACCTAGGAAATGTTCACCAAACAGTATTCCTCGAATATAAATTTATTTTGTACATAAACACTGTAAACATTTCTGAGACCAAGTAAAGCAATTTGCAATGCTTTGGGAATAAGTAATAAAAAGACCTCAGTTTAACATTTATTTTTCAAAATATTATTTTTTCTAATCTAAACAAACATTTTTCTAATAGATTTATGCATGCAAGAGAAAACAAATCAAACCATTTAGAAATCAATTGAGACATTTGACTATTTTAGATAATCTAGTAATCACTGACATTCCAAAACAATAGCAACTTAAAATACTTCCAACTTGTGATTTTTTTACTCTATGACACTAAAAAACTAGAGAATCAGAATTAAATTGTTAGACTTTCAAAAAGTCAATAAAAATTTAAAAGAAATAAGCATAGATAAACAATTATTAAGTGAAACTTAGGAAAAAAAGTGAAATTTATGTTTCAAATAAGCAATAAATAATGCTTAAGGATGTTTTAGAATGTCTTAAGATATTTACTTGCCAAAACTATAATTTATTATTTATTTTAAATTCACTTGAATATTGCATTTTATATTTTTACTTGACTGACAAATAAATTTTTTCTTATCCATTTATTTTTTAAATATTTCTTGTCATTCTGTTTGATTAAAAAGAAAATAGTTTTAGCTCATAAAAATTCTGGAAAAAAGATATTTCAAGTATTTTTGTGTGTTCATCTCAGCAACTTCGAAAAAGAGTATAGAGGATTTTCTATAATGTCTATAATGTTTTTCCTAATCTAAAATGTCTTACAAAAATTAACAGTGGATATTCACAGCCCTTTAAAAATCTAGCCTCATTCACTTACAGAAATTGTGAAAAGTTTACTATTTTCTCCATGACTATAAATAACAAATTCAAAGAAATTTGATAAATGAAACATCACTAATTTCACCATTATTTTCAATGTGATATTTATAATTGAAATCTTTCAAAATATTTTAATATATTACCAGTCTAATATGTCAAGAATTTAATGTTCTAGTAGAGTTACTGAAGTTCATAAGACAATTGAAAAGAGCTTAGTGGATTGTAGCTTGAAATTCGCCTTTTTGAATTTTTCCATATATTTAACTTTAAATCCTGAAATTAGACTGCATCACACTCTGAAATTTCTGAGGGTGGGGGAGAGAGAAGAGAGGCTTTCAGTCTCATCATTTGGTACCAAATGTACAACATGCCTCTACACTGAGAGGCTGAATTAATATTTCCTTGTTAATGAACTCAGTGGTTATTCATGCCAAAGAGTATATTTATTGAGTTTCATGATATGTTTCACTTTAGCTTTACTTTTTGTCTCTATTGCAAAGTTATTTCCTTTTTTCAAATTAGTTTGATTTACCATACAGTATATCTCAAGAGACATCATCATTTTATTTAAAATAAAGCACAAGTAATTTTATTTTAAAAAAGAAAATCTTACTGGAAAAATACTTCCTAACATATTTTATTTTGTGTTACAAAACATAGAATCTCATTAGTTCTTTGAAAAGCAAATAGAATTATTAAGTATAGATGAAAATTATCAAATATGATAGTTACATTAATGAGTCATACCTTAAGTAAATTCATGTAGCCATCAGTATTACTAAGATTACATATTCTAAGAAACGTCTATTAATATTTGATCTTACTAATCATTAGAATTTTGCCAATAGTATTCATCTGTTGCCAGTGCAGTACAGACAATAATTCATAAGGTTTTGTGTTAGATTAATGTCAGAGGAAAATATTCACCTCATAATAATGTAAGTTATATCTTAGAATTTCTTGACAACTCTGAGCATGAGTTCGTAATCACGTTGCATCTGATTAGCATATACTTTTTGTCTCCTGCATTGTTTCCTTCACTTACCTTTACCTGTGGCAAAGCCGAACACTGGAAACTGTTTTCATCCCAGTTCTGCCCTGTTTTACATACTATATCTTACTCTTAGTCTCCAATTTTTTGTTCTTTTATTTTTTCTAGTCCCTTTAATGTTTTTTCTCCTCCTTTTTACTTGCAATGACATTTTTATCTTTCTCTGTCTCATACTAACATCTTTGAAAAATGGCTTCAACTTTTCTGTCACCACTTTTATGACATCAGTTTTTACTTTTATCCATTTTTTAAACAGTTATTTATCTGGAAAATTGAAATTTCTATTATAAAATTGCAAGAGTGAGAATCTAAGATCTAGTACTCTTCACAGTTTTGATCAATAGCACTTATAAGCACTAGTTACATTTAATCTGATTCCACATTTTATATGGAAAAAAGATTCAGCAGAAATGAAAAGTATACAATATATAGGGGATTAAGGAAGTGGAACAGGACAGACATGTTTGCAGTCCTTTGCCCAGCTATAAATACTTGGCACATCCTTCAACTCTTTTGACACTTGGTTTCCTTGTCTCTAAACTATTATATACTCCATCAATTATGTTGAAGACTAAAAAGACTTAGATCCTAGAATGAATATTAGAGCTAGATTAGTTTTAAAGTAAAGATGGCACATTTAATTGGTATTTATTAATTTTTCCTTTATAATCTATTTACACTGAGACTATATCTTCCATAACTAAGGACTCTCAATAAGTAAAAGCAGACAAGAATAAAAATTTTGAGACTTCTTACATACCTATTTGCTAAGCCATGGTCTATACCTGAGACATAATTCTTATTCAGTGCATTTTCATTACATAGAGAGACAGATAAACTTATTGTATTGTATGAGAGAGAGAAAAAGCAGAAAGAGAAAGAGGGAGGAAGAGGAGAGAGACAAAGACAGAGATGAGGCTTATCTAAGTCCTCACAGGAATAAATTGATAAAAAGCATGTCCCAAGGGAACATAAAATGATACAAACATTATTCTGGGAACTACTGTGGAAATTTTCCCCAACACTGAGTCACTTACTCATAGATGCACCACAGCACTTCTACATATTTACCTAAAGTAATCAAAACTTAGGTTCACATGAAATATTGTACATAAATATTTATAGGAATTTTATTCCTAGTCATCCAGGCCTGAGGGAGCAAACCTTGAATGTTCCTCAAAAGGGGAATGAATAAATAAATTGCAACACATTAACATAATTCCATTTGCTGTGATTAAAATAAAGGGCTGAGTCAACTACTTGGATCACCAAGTATTGAATTTTCTTAAAAGTGCATTTACTGTATAATTCTATGTTTATAGCATTCTTCTAAATAAAAATCTGAAGTGATAAAGAATTGATAAGTAGCTGCCAGATTTAGGGATTGAAAAAGTTTTTAACTAAAAAGTAATAGTTCAAGAATATTTGGAGTAAAGAGTCCACTAACTGTCTGCAGCCTGTGTTTGATATTTGACACAATTTCTAAGTGTTAGAGTTTATAGAGCTTCACACTAAGCGTGGCCAGTTTATCATATGCTGATTTTTGTCTTATTATGAATAGCAGTTTTCTCCTCTGAAAATATACATACAAGTTTAAAGAATTTCCATATATTATTTTCTAACACTAGTTATTTTATTTTTTAGTTTAACAAATGAAAGAAAAAACAAAATAGAAAAGAAGGGTAGATATCAACAAATTGTTATCTTAGAAATAGTTGTTCAGGTTACAAAATCAAATCATGAAAAGTGGATAGACACTCAAGCATTGACAGTGCAAACCATTCTTCAATGATCCAACAAAAATTTAGAAATATGGTCATCTATCTTATATACTTATACGTACAGTTATATCCTTTAGAGCACTTTCTTTCCCTTTCATTTTTATAATATCAATTATACATTTTGGATTTTATTTTTTACACTAGAGAGACAATGTGATATTTACTAATATGATTCTTGGGTATTTCACTAATCAGGATAGTCTCAAGTTGCCTCCATTTACCTATAAGGGCCCCAACATCATCCTTTTTTATAGCTGAGTAATATTTTATTGTATAAAAGTACCACATCTTTTTTATCCACTCTGTGGTTCATGGGCATTTTGGTTGTTTCCAAGATTTAGCTAGTATAAATCGTGCTTCTATAAAGATAGGTGCACATATATCACTGTGATGTGTCCTTTTCAAATTTTCCTGGAAAATACCCAGGAGGGGAGTAACTGAATTGAATGGAACCTTCAATCCTAGTTTGCTAAGGAATCTCCATACTGATTTCCACAGTGGCGGCTCCAGTCTGCACTCCCACCAACAATGGAGAAGTGTTCCTTTTCCCTGCAGCCTAACACTACTTATTTTAATCACGAATTGTTTCACAAGACAGCAATTGGCTAGGGAATTTCCATGTTTCCAGAAATGGCAGGCCAAAACATTACCAGTAAATAAGCAATTGAAATTAACTCAATGGTTCCCATTCCTCTAAACTATACACAAACACGTCAGTCCATGCCTATCCATTATGGTTACGAAGAACTACATTATTTAACTTAAGTCTATTAAATAATTTCTCCACTACAATACACTTGCCAGGCATCATCTAGTGCGATATCTCAAATGAGAAAAGAAAGCTGATTCAGAAGCAGTTGGTAGTCTAAACACAGTCAACACTTACGTCCTTCTGCCTTCATACTCATGGTGATTAATGAAGCAGAGAACTAAAAATAACCACACAACAGATGGTAAGAAGTCTAGCAACAGCACCTGATCCCGCAATGCTTTTTGTCTCTGCTAACCTGAAAGCTAATACCATGTCAGGGAGACAGTGTGGGTAACATCCTTGATATTAAACAGTAACATAACAAACACAGACAAATTGTCCCTGGCTATTGCCTAAGATTTTAAATTGCAGGAGCCTAGAAGATTCAGCCAAGGATGCACAATTTTTCCAATGTGTGTGACAGGTTCTGACAGCTGCTCCAAGCACAGTGTACCCCATGTGACCAATGTGTAGCACCCCATCTTGGCACAACACCACGGTGTAAAATGTTACAACTTTGACATAACAGACAAAAAAACATGAAATTAAATGAGATGTATGAAAACATGCCTGTGGAAGCACGAGAAGCACTTTGGAAAAGAATTAGAACCTTTTTCCATGATCACAGGCCAAAAGAGTCTCACCATTAAACGTCAGTTCCATGGCATTCCCAGATCCAGTGTCAGCCTCATTCCCTACATTACCTAATTACTACCCTTCATTCTGGTACTTACTTGTTTTTAACTGGACAGAGCTATAGACACTATATTGCTAAAATTAGGATGGCTTTGGGGAGAGTTTAATGTTATTTTTAGATAAAACGATCTTGCTAATTTAACAAAGATTGAAATAGATGCAACTATTGCTTAAGTATTGATTACTGGTGATATAAATGTTAGGTTTTATGACAGTTATTGTTCATAGCTGTTCAGTTGTGCATGCAACCAGTTAGAATACGGGCTGAAATCTAGCCCAGCTTTATTTAAAGGGACGTCCCTTAAAATGAAGAGCCATCTCCAGCCAATTTCCCAATCTACTAGAGCTGCTTATTTGCAATTTGACTGCTCAGGAAGGGTATTTTCCCCTAGTTTACATAAAGCTACCAGTACCCAAAGACTTTAAATATGAAATCAATTGACATAAACAATAAACGCTAAGGAAACTAAAAATGGATGGTAGAGGTTTGGGTTTTGTTGTTGTTATTTTCTTAATAGCTCAGCTCATACCTTGAAAAAAAGCCATATTGCATTTGGAAACAAGATTGGAGTACCATGGAGATCAAAGTGAGCTGAGGCCACCTGTGTATTATTCACTTAAAATTGGGTGAAGTGCTGCAGTGGCCTGAGACATCAGAAAATATATCAGAATGCTTTTTTAAATTTTTTTTTAGATTTTATTTAAAGAAAGAAAGAAAAGAAAAATTTTAAAAAGAGGAAAAAAGAGAAAAAAGAATACACAGTTCAAAACAACATCACAGAATCACTAGTTGATATATTACCTATTGTCATCTTAACAATAGTTGTTAAAGAAACAAAATCAAAGCATAAAAAATGGCTAGGTACTCAAACACTGACAGTGCTATCTCTTCTGTTCAATGATCTAATATAAATTTAGTAATATAGTCATCTATCTTACACACTATACGTACCATTATATCCTTTATAGCACTTCTGTTTCACTTTTACAATATCTATTATATGTTTTGGAGCTGACTGCTCTGTATTATTTTTATACTAGAGAGACAATGTGATATTTACTAATGTGTCTAATTTATTTCACTAATCAGGATATTCTCAAGTTGCCTCCATTTACCTATAAAGGCTACAAGATCATCCTTTTTTAGAGCTGAATAGTATTCCATTGTATAAAAATATCACATTTTTTCATCTATTCTGTGGTTGATGGGCATTTTGGTTGTTTCCAAGATTTAGTATCACAAATTGTGCTGCTATGAACATGGGTCCATGTGTATCACTGTGACATGACCTTTTCAGGTTTTCTGGGAAAATACCCAGGAAGGGAATAACTGGATTGAATAGAACATCCAATCCTAGTTTGTTGAGGAATCTCCATGCTGATTTCCACAGCGGTTGCACCAGTCTGCACTCCCACCAACAGTGGAGTAGTGTTCCTTTTTCCCCCGCATCCTTGCCAATATTTGTTATGATTTGTTTTTTTATGGCAGCTATTCTTTCTGGAGTGTGATGAAATCTCAATGCTGTTTTAATTTGTATTTCTCAAAAGACCAGTGATGGTGAACATTTCTTCATATATTTATTTATTTGCTTGTACATCTTCATCTGAGAACTGTGTGTTCATCTCTAAAGTCCTTTTTGGAGGGAGTCTTTGAATTTGGGGAGCTTGATGTTTTTCAGTTCTTTATATGTTCTGGATATAAATCCCTTGTCTGAGGGGTTGTTGGCTAAAGTTCTTTCCCATTCTGTGGATTTTCATTTCACTTTATTGGTGATTTCTTTGGAAGTGCAAAAACTTTTTAGTAATATAAGATCCCAGTTGTTGATTTTTGAAGTATTTCCTATGCAGTTCACATTTTATTCATGAATTCTCTCCCTACCCCTATGTCTCCAAGATTTTTACCTAATTTGTCCTTCAGATTTAGTGTCCTTTAGATTTAGTGTTCCTGTTTTAATATTTATATCATTCATCCATTTTGACTTTAGTTTAGTGTTTGGTACTAGGCACGGGTCTATTTTTAGTCTTCCGCATGTGTAAAGTCGGTTTGCCAACACCATTTATTAAATAGGCTGTCCTTCCAGTGAACATGTTTAGCCCCTTTGTTAAATACAAAGTGGCTGAGTCTCACTGTAGTAATGTTTGCATCTTCTAATCTGTTCCATTGATACTCAGGTCTATTCCTTTGACAGTACCATGGAGACTTTATCACTGTGGCTTTGTAGTATAGTTTCAAGTCAGAAATTGAGATGTGTCTTGCCTTTCCTTCATTGTTTGGAATTGTCTTTGCTATTCTAGTTTTCTTCTGTTTCCAGATGAATTTTAGGAATATTTTGTCCAGATCTGTAATGTATGTTAATGGTATTTTGATGGGGATTGCATTGAATCTGTATACAGTTTGGAGAGTATGACCATTTTCACAACATTGCTTCTTCTTAGCCAAGGGCAAGGAATATCCTTCCATTTTCTAATATCCTCTTCAATATCCTTTTTAGAGTAGTATAATTCTCAGCATATAGTCTTTTACATTATTGATTAGGCTGATTCCTAGGTATTTCATTTTTTTAGATGCTATTGTGAAAGGTGACATTTCCATAATTTCTCTCTCATGGAGATTTTGCTTGTGTACCAGAATATTATTGATTTCTGAGTGTTGATGTTGCATCCAGCTATGCTGCTAAAATTGTTTATTATCTCTAGTAGTCTTTTAGTGGAATTTTTGTGGTCTTCTATGTGGAGTATCATGTCATCTGCAAATAATAATTTAACTTCTTCTTTTCCTATTTTTATTCCTTTCATTTCTCCCTCTTGTCTAATTGCTCTGGCTAATATTTCCAGAATTATATTGAATAAAAGTGGTGACAGTGGACATGATCATCTTTTTCCTGATTTTAGTGTGAAAGCTTTCAGTTTTTGTCCATTTAGTATACTGTTGGCTGTTGGTTTGTCATACATGGCCTTTATAAGATTGAGGTAGACACTATGTATTACATGTTTCTGAAGGGTTTTTATCATGAACAGGTGTGGGACTATATTGAAAGCTTTTTCTGCATCTATTGAGATGATCATGTGATTTTTATTTTTGGCTCTGTTGATGTGGCATTTTACTTTTATTGATTTGCATATGTTGAACCATCCCTGAATTCCTGGAATAAATCCACTTGGTCATGGTGTATAATCTTCTTGATGATTTGCTTCATTCTATTGCCAATATTTCATCAAGAATGTTTGCATCAATGTTCATTAATGAGATTGGTCTATAGTTCTCCTTTTTGGTGAGGTCTTTCTCTGGTTTTGGCAGAGTGATACTTGCCTCCAAGAATGAGTTAGGGGAGGACTGCTTCTCTTTCAATTTCATTGAAGAGTTTAAGGAGTATTGGTTCTAAATCATCTCTAAATTTCTTATAGAATCAGCCGTGAATCCATCAGGAACTGGGCTTTTCTTTGTTGGTAAGTTTTTAATCACATTTCGAATCATTAGAATCTGTAGTAATTTCTACATTAGAATCTGTAGTAATTTCTCTTTTCAGTCCTTACTGTTATGAATATGAATTTTTTCTTTGTTTTTCTTGATAAGGTTTGCTAGAGATTTTTCAATTTTGTTTATTCTCTCAAAAACCAGCTCTTTGATTCATTAATTCTTTGTATTTTTAGTCTCAATTGCATTAATTTCTGTTCTGATTTTATAATCTCTCTTCTATGAGCTTTAGGTTTGAGTTGTACATCTTTTTCAAGATGCTTGAGATGTAACATCAGGTTGTTTATTTGTGCTCATTTTACTTTATTGATGTGACAATTTATTGCTATATATTTCCCTGTTAGGACTGCTTTTGTTGTGGCCCATAGGTTTCTGTATGTTGTATCTGCATTTTCATTGAATTGTAAGTACTGCTGAATTTCTTCTTTAATTTCACCTGTAACCCATTGATTGCTCAGGAGACTGTTATTTAATTTCCATAAATGTAAGCATCTTTTGCAATTTCTTTTGCCATTAATTTCAAATTTCAGTGCACTATGGTCAAATAATGTGCATGGGATAATTTCAATGCTTTACATTTACTTAAGAATGTTCTATGGGCTAATATATGTTTTATTTTGGAGAATATCCCATGCACAGCTGAGAAGAATGTGCATTCCGATGTGGTTGGGTGGAACACTCATCAAACATCTACTAACTCTGTTTGCTCACAAGTTTGATTTAATTCTATTATTTCTTTGCTGACATTTTGTCTAGTTAATCTATCCATTTGTGACAATGGGGTTTTAAGGTCTCCTATTACAATTGTGTTTTTGCTTATTTGGTTTTTCAGGTCTATCAATATTTGTCTTATACAGTTGGGTACTCCTGTATTTGGTGCATATATGTTTATGATTGTTAGCTTGTCTTTTTAAATTATTCACCTGAGAAGTATGTGAGGGCCTTCTTTATCTCTTTTGATCATTTTTGGTTTGAAGTTCATATTATCAGCAAATAAAATAGTTACCCCTGCTTTTTCTTGGGTTCCTGTCACATGAAATATTGTTTTCCACCCTTTGACTTTTAGTGTAAGAGTTTCCTTTAGAGTCAGATGTGGTTTTTTGTATACAATATATTGTTGGATCCTGTTTCTTGATCCAATATATTAATCTATTTCTTTTACCAGATGAATTGGGGTCGTTTACATTGATGAATATACGTGATATGTACTGGCTCAATTTTGTCATGTTATTTTCCTATGTTGGTTTTCTGCTTTTCCCCCTTGTTTACTTGCTTACCTTGTCTGATGGTTTATTTCTGTTGTTGTTCTGGAAAATGTTGTATTCATTTTTATCTCTATCTAGTATGTCTTTCAGTACTCTTTCTAGGTTTTGGTTTGGTGGACATGAATTCTTTCAGTTGTTCTTTGTCATGGAAGTATCTTATTTCTCCATTAAATTTCAAAGAAAGTTTTACAGGATACATCAATCTGGATTGTAAGTTGTTTTTTTTTTTTTTTTTCTTTTTCAGGGCTTGAAATGCTACACTTCAAGTTTGTCTTAACTTGAGGATTTATGCTGAAAAGTCTGCCATGATTCTAATGGGCTTTCATTGATAAGTGAGTTGTGTCTTTAACAGAATTTATTATTGTGTTTATATGCTGCATGTCTAGGACCTTAATTATTTATTATATGTCTGGGTGTAGATTTATGTTGGTTGTGACTATTTGGCATTCTACATGCCTCACTTATATACATATCAGATTCTCTCCCCATGTTTGGGAAATTTTCTATTATTTCTGTGAATAGTTTACTGATGTCATTTGCATTTGCTCCTGCATCCTCATTGATTCCTGTTAGTCTTACATTGTTTCTCTTTGCTTCATCTTGAAGTTATTGGAATGTCATTTCATGCTGCCTTGTTATTTTTAAACATTCTACCTTTTCATGATCTCTAGCTGTGATCCTGTCTTCAAGGTCCAAAATTCTATTCTTAGTTTCATGTAAATATTTTCACCAGCTTTCAGTAGAATTTCTTATTTCTTGAATATGTTTTTGAATTTGTTGCATGCATTCTTTTCCATATTGTTCATTCAAGGTTGCAATCAGTTTCCCATGCTCCTACACTTTTTTATATACTGAGCAATTCCTTTACTAAAGTTGTCATTTCTGACTTTATGTGAGAGATTATTTCTAATCTGATTTCCTCGATAGTCTCATGGATTTGTTTCTTTATTTCACTTATTATCTTTTCAGACATTTCAGGTGTATGACTTTTAATGTGCTCTATTTCAATGTCTCCTGTACTTGTTCCTGATGGACTAGATGTTTGAGATTTCATTTTGCTTTTTTGTTTTGTCATTTTCACCTTTCAGGCTAATATTTGATTTTTCAATACCACTAGTTTCAACTGTCACTAGTTCATATCTTAGGGTCCTACTGTGTGGCTGATATTTGTCCAGTTGCTGGGTACCACAATGAAGAGGAGGGCCAGTCACTTGAATTTCTCCTGCAGGGCCTGTTGGGTGAGTCCTATATTCTTCCTAGGCTGACTAGCCTAGCAGTATTGAGATAACTCAAACCTTAGTTCTTACTGTTACTATGTCTTCAGGTTGTTCCAGGCTACCAGATCTACCAGGCTATAGTGTTTGCCTCAGCTGAGATGTTACTGTATCACTGGGTGTCTCATAAGCCCTTTTGATTTCCTCCAGGTTGGGAAGGCCTTATTAGCACTCTCCCAAACCGACCTGCTATTCTCTATATAAAACAAGGACTCACCCACACTCTTGACAGGTTCACTGAGGTCCTACAGTTACAGTGGACTTTGGTACTGCTTCCGTTTACCCACAGAAGTCCTCTATTTTAGAGGCCAACACCACATTATGCAAGCCTGCTGTGGTCCTCTGTTTGGATGAAGGGATATTGAGTTTCTCATCAGCCCAGCAAGGTGGACTGCAGTAAAATGTCCTGGGAGGAGGAGGAGTGACCAAAGATCCAAGCAACACTAGGTTTAAAATATTACTGGGGGAAGAGCAACCAAAGATCCACTACCTTCCAAGGTCTGGGTGGCAAGGGAGGCCAGGCAGCTAAGAAGCTCCACCCTGCAAGGTCGGGGGTAAAGGAGGCTGGGCAATTGAAGGTCTGCCACTCTTCTAATATGCATTAACTTTACTTTTTTATGTAAAGCTACATGATAAAATGAATTAAGTACTAAAATTTGCTTTTCAAAATAAAATTTGACTGACATTAGAACTGTGCTCAGTAACTAGGACTTTATAATATGCTCTTATCTGTGTGTTATCAGTATTGGAAACACTTTTACATTTTAAGAAAAACATCCCCAAAATAAAAAAAGAAAAACAATCCAAGACAAAAGATTTCAATTTTTTACTCAAACATACACCTCCACTCTGAATTTTGTTTCTGAGTAGTACAGGATTTATTTTATAAAATATAAAATTTGTCAAATGAAACAATGGGTTATTTGGTTGTTTTTTGAGAAAAATGTAATTCTACTTAATAGTCATATGTTCAAATTTTAGAATTAAGCTCAAGTAAGATTAACACGGGACAATTTCAGCTTATTTATTTTTATTGAAGCATTTTATATGGGCTAATTGCATATGGTCTATTTTGGAGAACATCCCATGTGCAGCTGAGAAGACTATGTACTCTGATATTGTAGGGTGGAACACTCCATAGACATCTATTAAGTCTATTTGTTCACAGGTTTAGTTCAGTTCTGATATTTATTGATTTTTTGCCTAGCAATCTATCCATGTGTGATAATGAGGTGTTAAAGTTCCCCATTGTTAATATGTTAGTATTTATTTGGTATTTCATGTCCATTAGTTCTTGTTTTATATAGTTAGATGCTCCTATATTTGCGATTAAAAACAAGGCAGGGGGCATCACAATTCCTGAATTTCAATGATATATATTTTCAAGTATATATCAGAACTGCTGTGATAAAAACAGCATGGTAGTGGCAAAAATAATAATTAAAAATTTAAAAAGACCTATAGATCAGTGAAACAGACTAAAATATGTAGAAACAACTCCAAACACCCTCAGCAACCTGACCTTTGACAAAGGGGCCAAACATATTCACTGGAAGGATAGCCTCTTTAATAAATCATACTGGAAAACTTGCTTTTCACATGCCAAAGACTAAAACTAGACCCATCCCTATCACCATGTACTAAACTAAAATCAATGGATCAAAGATCTAAAAATTAGAACATAAACACTAGATCTTCTGGAAGATAGATTATGTAGAACTCTGGAAGAATATAGATGTAGGAAAAGATTTATGAACAAAATCCCAATCATACAGGTAATATCACAAAGAATCAATAACTGGGATATCATCTTATTAAAAAGCTTTGCATACCAAATAAAATCTCCAACAGAATAAAAAGATAATCCACAGAATGGGAAAAAAATTATGCCAGCTATTCTTCAAACAAAGGACTAATATCTAGAACCTAAAAATATTTAAAAACTCAGACCTTCTAAATTCAAAGACCCAATCCAAAAGTGGGCAATAAATATATGAAAAAATGTTGAAAATCACTGTTCATTTGAGAAATGAAAATTAAAATAACACTGAGATTCCATCTCACTCCAGAAGGAATGACTACCATCAAGAAAATAACAACAAACTAATGCTGGTCGAGCTGTGGGGAGAAAGGAATACTCTTCTTCTGTAGGTAGGAGTGTAGGCTGGTACAATCACTGTGGAAATCAATGTGCATATTCCTCAAAAAATATGGATTAACAATCACATTTGTCCCAGATATTCAGGGTATCTTCCTAGAAGAGTTGAAAGCATCATGCCACATGATATATGTGCACCCATGTTTATAGAGGCACATGCTGTAATAGCTAAATTTTGGAGGCAACCCAAAATCCAACCAATGAGAGGACTAAAAAGATGTGATTTTTTTGTATATAGTGGAATATTAGTCATAAAGAAAGACAAAATTGACAAATGTGTAGCTCAATGGATGAATCTTGAGACCATAATCATAAATGAAATAAATTGGACACACATATAATTATCACAATATCTCTCTGGTGTGAGAAACTGAACATGTAATGGAAGAACATAAATTTACAATAAATATTATGAAATAGGAAGAAACTGTTTTTAAAAAGAGTAGGGGAAAAGGGGAGGGAAGGGAAAAAGGAGAAAAAATGAGAAAAGAAGGACAAAATGAAAACCAAACTTTGTGAGTGGGGCAGGGATGGGGTTTGAAAACAAAGAATAGAAATGGAGAAACAAAATTTTAAAAAGGAATCAAGAATAAATACTCTCACTATGTATATCTAAATTGTACAAAGAAATTTAAATACAATTTTTTAAAAAAGATTACCACAGGGTATTTAAAAAGATTTATAAAGATACTGAGTACCAATGTGAGTGATTTTTAATGTAAAGAAATCATTGAGAAAAAGAATGTGCTTTTTTTATTCATAAAGAAGGAGATAATTGGAAAACCATTTAAAGAATAATCTCACAACATTAGAATAGCATTTCCACTTTTTTTTTTTTTGGTACCCCATGCTTGCCCAGCAGGCACATGTGCTGCTGGGCTAAATCCCCAGCCCCAGTATTCTACATTTATACTTATTTTGATATTTGAAGTCGTGATTATTACAACCAATCTATAATGCTTCTTGTACTCACACATGTATAGAAATAATTTGGAATTTTTATCACCGTATGTCCCCTTTGCTTTATCTTTTAACCTATGCATAAAGTCCCAAAATACAACCAGATTGCAATGAATGTAAGAGAAGGGACCAGAAAGAAAAACATGACATAGATGAAGTCTCCTGGGGCATTGAAGTGCTTCCCTGTGGCCTGTTTAAAGTGATGCCTTCTCACCATATCTCCTACGGGTGTAAGTCCTACCCCTCAATCTCTAGCACGTTGTGAATTCTTTCAGTGAAGTCTTACCTAACTTCTCATTTTCCAGGTCCCCAGAGCACGCTATGTAACCAACTGATATAGCACTTACCACAATTCTTCATGAGAAAGGGATCATGCCCATCTTCAGTCTACCTTGAAAACTAGATAAAATGGAAAGAAACAGGGAGATAGAAAAGGAAAAAGAAAGAGAAGAAGAAAAAGTATATATGAACAGAGGAGTTCAAATCCAAAAGAGAGAAGACATAAAAATATAATAGTTCCATCAATACATTTAAAGAACTGCTGTGTAAGACGCCTCATTCTACATGACTTACAGAACAAATAAATGATTCAGGTAAGAAAAAGCAAGACAGTCAATTTTGGATTCACATTCTATGAAAGAAACTACAGTTGTAACAAAGCACTATGTTCTTAGTACCTGTGAATATCCATATGAAGTATGGAAAATCACTTTCAAGAGATGTTAGTGGGATTTACACAGTAAATAATAATTAGACCAGATCAAAGTTAAAACAGTCTCAAATATGAGCTCTTTTTCCCTAAATTCTAGCTCTTTTAGGCAATACATTGATTCTTTATTTTCTCTTTCATCTACCATTCAGCCCTGAACAGAGAGTAGTATTTTCAATAAATATTTATTTTATAAATTGGCATTAGTCTTATAAATGGATTAAAAACATTTTGTGAAATCTTTATGGTAGGATATTACATTACACAGATTGACATCTGAAAACAGTTTTAAAAGTACAAGGCAAGGAAACATACCACAAACAAATATTTTACCCCTACTGTACATGGGAGAAAAAGAAATTCAAAATATATGAATCATATTTCACAGAAAAATGTCTGTGACATGTAAACAAAAACTATGAGGGAACCACTTACAAATAATTTGTATAGTTTCTAAATATAGTGATTACACATTTATACCACGGTTTTAGTTTGTAACGTGGGTATATCTAGATTGTTTTGTGTTGATCAAATGTTGAATATCCTTTTTGCCAAAATTTGTAATCTGGCAAAACTTAAAGTGAATTTTTCCATTATTTATTAATCCCACATGAACTTCAAAGATTATTTATGAGAAAAATTTGATTAGTTTGAAAGAGTCCTAGTGATGAATTTGTTTACAAAAGCATATTAATGTCTAGAAAACATACTCAATTAAGCAAATGTTTTGGATGAAATTTCCATTACAAGGAAAGTTAATTCTGAATTTAGTCAAAGATGGAGGAGCATTCAAGCTTCTGGGATACGTTTCATTGGTAGATCAACTATTTGCCCAGTACCCACTCCAGGTCAGGGATTTATATGTTACCAAGGAAGCTCTGGCTGACTATTTCCTAACAGATTTATTTTGTGATTGGGAAAAGATTAACAAGGAACAGGACTGGGCTTGATGTAATTCCATGTGAACTAGACAGCCAACGTCCCACATGTGGAATTATTTAAAAAGTAAATAACCTTGACCTTAAGAAAAGAATCTGTCATTTGACTACTATAACTGGGCATAGCATTCTCAATGCTGTAGGACCAAATTTGGAGTCCTTCCCCTAAAAGTCTGTGACAAGAGTATACCATAAATACTGTAGCATTTTCCTGTAGACTTTAAACCCATCCTTTTTATGCTAACATGACTAGAATTCTTTACTCAAAATCATGAGTAAGTATTATAAAAATGCCAAGACATGAAGCCATAGATAACTGTTGATGCTCATAAACTTTAGAAAATAAAGAAGGCTTAATTTTAATTGTAGTATAGGAAAAAAAACTTGTACACAATATTATGGATAAATGCAAGTGAATATTTAGTAACTAAAAAAAAAAAAAAAACATATGTGTGTTAAACTGATGACCCAGCCTTCAGATAAGACATCTTTGAAATAAGAATTAAAAATTTGAAGGAAATTTAATGATTTTGATCCACAAAATATTTTACTACCTCCCTTCCCCAAAATTGTTTTTAAACATGCTAGTGGTGTTTTGTTTATGTGTGAAATCCACAAAGGTTGAGTGCTCAGACTTCATAACCTGTGCCAAGCTGCAGACACAGCGGGCACCAGGAATAGCTTTAAATAATCCAAGAAGAAAAGAGAAGCTCTACAAAGCAGTCAACATGTAATCTGCAGAATGCTTGGTAGACTGGGATGAATTGCAGGAGGATGAGAATTTTGAAAAACTGAAGATTGTTTTTAATTTTCTTAACTATTAATTTACATTCTCTCTTACTATTAATTTCCATTCTCTTTTTTATTCTTTTCTCTCATGTTTTGCTTTTTCTAATTTTGAATGCTAAGAGTTTTACTGGACACCTAATCTTTATAATATCAGGACTGGTTTAAACCAATGTCTGATAGGGACTACAGTATTGCACCCATTTCTGTACTCATCATTTATACTTATATAAGCTCACTTATTATGTGTCAAAATAAAACCTAGAAAAGTAAGTAAATACCTCCTCTACTTCCCAGTTCCATGTAATTTAATGCATATGTATCTTAAGAATTCATGTAAATACTCATTTACACATCAAAAATATCAATGGCAGGTCATTTTTCTATTGGCTTTATGTCTACTTCCATTTATTAAGGAGCTAGGTTGGTGTCAAGGAATGAGACTGATGAGGTAGTGTACAACTCATTGCCACTATCATGTTCCTTTGACTAAAACTTTTCATTTTAGGGATCTGAATACGTACGCATGTTAATAATAGCACAACTGATAGTACTCAAATCTTCGAATTGGCCATCCACAGATGAACGGATGAAGAATATGTGGTATTTAGCTACAATGGAGTATTATTCTGCTATAAAGAAAAATAAACTTGGGTTATTTGTAAGAAAATGTGTGTGCAACTTGAGACCATAATCTTAAATGAAATAAATTGGACACACAAGCCTAAATATCATATGATTTCCGAGAAACTCAAAATTAAAAGAGTAAAATAAATACTAGCTAGCACGATCTGTGGAGATAAATGTTTTCCACAGGAGAAGGTGATAAAGAGCTAGAAGGATGGGGGCTCAAAAAAGGAATGAAGACATGTTATATGTGTCAGCTCCACACTAGGATGAAAAAATATTTACTACAAATATGTGCTAATAAAATAACTAAAAATGTAAAAAATGTTGTCTGGGCCAAGATTTATATCACTTGACTTATTTCTCACAGTCTTCCCACTCCTGGGACGTGGTAGGCAACTTGCCTTCTGGCTTTGTTCTTTTTTTCCTCCCATCAGGCTTAGCGCTATCTTCTTTTCCTCTGAGTCCCCCCCTAAGCTGCCTAGCACTGTGGCTTGTAATGTAAACTTAGAGAGTGTTTTTCGAAATGTAAAATCCAATCTAATTAAAACGTAACCATAAATTACCATCAATTTGTAAAACAAGAAGAGGAAAACTCAAGATAATTGATCTTCACAATATCCATATCAAAAATGAAATGCTTTTAGTCAATTCCTTGTAATGCCACGAATGAAATCAGCCAAATAATTATTATTTTATTAAAGATTGAATGATATATTAGAACAAATTAGGAAGAGGGAGAAAACTTTATTGTTTTGTTTTAAAGAGAATAAAAGAAAACAGACTAAAACAGAACAGAGTAGAGCAGAGTCAAACAATGCAAATAACACAGGATTTCAGAAAAGACACAGGAAATCGGCAGTGACTGCCATAATGTCTCTTGTTTGAGAAAACTTTAAGCAATTCAATTAAAAATTTCCTTCAGAGGGCTGAAATTTAGCTCAGTGGCACAAGTGCATGCATAGCAAGCATGAGTTCATGAGTTTTATCCCTGATACCAAAGAAAAAAAGTTTCCCTCAGAAAATCTAAAAGAAAAAAAAATATTTTTATTTCAGTGATACTGTAGGTTGCTAAAAATGCCATTTCTATATCCCTATTCTAGGACAGTGGGTGTTTTTTTGTTTTTGTTTTTGTTTTTGTTTTTGTTTTGATCTCATGACTGTGCACTTGCAAAGCAGGCGCTTATGCTGCTGAGTTAAATCCCTAGCCCTCTCTATTCTACTGATCACATTCTCCATGATAATCTGAAAATGCTAGCTGATCAACTCACAGATTGATTTTCCAGGAGAAGAACCATCAGAAGATTTCACAGGGAAGCTCTGGTTAACAATTTTACTCCCTGATTTAAAAAAAAAAAATGCACAAGAGAGTATTTCTCTTGCCTAAGATGTCATTTCTTTCTGTCTTTCCATGGGCCCCTATCCTCGAACAATTGACAGTAATTTTGCAGTGAGGAATCAAGAAGACATACCAAGGACAAGAGACAGCATGCAGAACCTGGCAAGTGAGGATGGAAAGTGCCTGCATTTCAGCTATGGCTTGCTGAAGTTAGATAATCCAAAACCCCATGCTGAAGTGGCATTTATCCAAGTATTCATGTAAGGGTTCTGCTAAATACTCAATATGCATCATTTCAGCTTAAAACAACCATGTGAGAAGATACCCACAACTCATTTCAATGACTGACAAAACTTCAACTCTGTACATTATACCGTAATTCTTATTAACCAACTTAGTTTTTATCGATTCTCAATTTGAAAAGGAACACATTCACAGAACCTAGGTCGGTTTACTTTAAAGAGACAGCATAAGAAAGCAATATTGTGGAAAGTTCTTGGGGGATGCCTGACCAGCCACTGCTCATCACAAGAAAGAGTTTTCTGAATCTTCACACCATAATATTAGGAAAAAATATAGTTAACCAAGACTGAATCTTGCCTCTACTGTGGGACTATGCATTTGTAACTCTTAACAAGGACGGTTGGACAGAGGTCCAGTAAATATCTATTTTTGGATGAATCACAAGGCAGGCAACTCTTGATGTTAAATCAGGGTGCGCACACATGCAGACTAGGTCAGGTGAACAGTGGGGAGTCATGGGAGGCTCGTGTGGGATGCAATATATCAAGCCTTTGTTAAAGAAAAGAAAGAAAACAGAAGGAGAAAAAGGAAAGAAGGAAGAAAGAGAACTAACAGAAATCTGCTACAAGTTAATTGCAGCTACATCTGGTCAGGGTAGCATGTGGCTGGGTCCCTCCCATCCTGTGACTGAGTTTTAGGATTTTATATATCTCACAGTCAAGGGCATCTCTCATACTTCACTCTTGCATTGTTCCTCAGTGGGTATTCTGAGCTTGGATTTTGGTCTCCCCTGAAGGGAAGTGTAACCCTCCATCTGGACATATATGATGAAATTTGCTCCATATAAACATCAATATTGTTTAGTCATTGACCTGCTACTCAGGAGTACAGTATATTGATTTTATGGATCTGGATTCTGCCTTTAGGAGACAATATTCCTGTTCTTTTCTCCTGAGGTTACTCACTTCTTAGAGTTTCTTAGAGACTTATGTCTCAGTTCAAAACTTAGTATTCTTTTGTATCCCAGTTTAGGTGTTACTCAAATTTTAAATCACACTGTCACAGTGATTCTAAGTGCAGGGCTCCTGCACCAAACAAATAAGTACCACCTAGAAAGGTGTTAGGAAAGGAAGTTCTTAGGCCCTAAATGAATCATAAGTCTGGGAATGGGGCCTGGCAATTTTTATTTTTTAAAATCCTGGATTTGATTCTCAGAAGTAATCAAGTTTGAGAACCACCACCCAAATATTAATGATTACTTATGTGAAAAGAAACAAAGTTGTCATTATATTTGCAATTTACTGAATCACTCTAATGGATTAATAATATGCTAAATTCGAGCTGTGGGCAGGAAGGGACTGTGGCTGAGCCCTAGGCTCATGGATCCTGCACAGCCTCCTGGGCCGCCCAGAGCAGCGACTGGATTAGATATCCCGCTGCACTTGAAGAACTGTGGAGTTTCCAGCAAGGAGGCAGGCACACACTATCCCTGGAACCCAGCCTATTTGGGACTCCTGCACCTCACCATCGGTGTACAGAGGAAGGGCTAGGGTGGATCTGGGGCACCAGCATCTGCCTCGCCGTGTTGTCTGGAGGACTGTAGATATCTTAGCAAGCAGGGGAGCATCGCAGGTTCCAGAGGCCCCGCGGCCTGCGGTAAGTGCTCAGTGCACTCTGCCAAAAGCCCAGACTGTTCAGAACCCTCCAGGCTTCTGGATGCAGTGAAGTGGATAAGTGGGTTTGAGGTATCTACATCCGCTTTCCCATTCCGGCTGCGCTTGGAGAACTGAGGAGCTTCCAACAAACAGGTGGGTGCACAGCGTCCCTGAAGTCTAGCTTATCTGGAACTACAGAGTTCTAAACAGGGAGAAGAGGGCCATTGGTTCTACAGGCTGAGTGGCTTGGGGTAACTGGGTGCCAGAGTTTCAGGAGCTGCGAACATAGAAGGGGATTTCCAACAGACTCTGAGGAAGCTTTCAAATAACACTTGAAACAAAGAAATATAGGAAAATGACAAAATGAAAGACCAAATTACAACCTTAAACCTGCAGCCCATCTCAGTAAACCCTAGGAGCAATGTATTAGAAGAAAATATATGCCATTCAACTCAAATATCAGACATAATAGCTACTAAATTTAACAAGCAACTCCAGGAAGCTTTAAAGGAATTCAAACTCAAAATAATCTCCCAGGTAAAAGAAGAAATGATAAGAGAAATGAAAGAGATTCTGAATATATCTAAAGAAAACACAGTTAAAAAATTGGAGGAACTAAACAAAAAGATAGAATCCCTAGATGAGCAATACAAGAAACAAACAGAATACATAATGCAGATGCACAGAGAATTACAGGAAATAAAAAACACCACTGAAAGTTGTAAAAACCGCCTTAATGAAAGTGAAGATAGAATTTCAGACCTTGAAGACAGGATTGCAGCTAGCAAACAAGAAAGGAAAGATCTTTTAAAAATAACAAGGAATCAGGAAACAACAATTCAACAACTGTAAGACGATGCAAAGAAAAATAACATAAGGATGATAGGGATGGGGCTGGAGTTTTACCTCAGCGGCATAAGCACCTGCCTTGCAAGCAGGTGGTCGTGAGTTCGATCCCCGGTACCGATAAAAATGAAAAAGACAAAAAAAAAAAAAAAAAAGAATGATACGGATTAATGAAAAAGAAGGAGACAACATAAAGGATGTCAAGAGGATATTTAGAGAGGTAATAGCTGAAAATTTCTCAAGCATGAGATCAGAAACCAACATCAGGATCAGTGAAGCATATAGAACTCCAAATAGTCATAACCAAAATAAAACTACACCCAGACATATAATAATCACCATCCCAGAAATCCAACACAAGAATAGATTATTAAAAGCCATCAGAGAGAAAAGACAGATGACTTATAAAGGAAAACCTATCAGAATCACAGCAGACTTCTCAGCACAAACAATAAAGTCAAGAAGAACATGGAGTTAAGTATTCCAGATCCTAAAGCAAAATGATTTCCAACCTAGACTGATGTATCCTGCACAACTATCATTCAAAATTGATGGTGAAATACGATACTTCCATGATAAAGAACAGCTGAAGAACTTCATGAACACCAAGCAACCTTGCAAAAAATATTGAAAGACAGTTTAGATACACAAAGGAAAAAACCACTAAGCAAAGCAGATAATTAAACAGAACAGAAAGATAAAGATGCAACAGCAGAGAGACAACATGTCAACAATAAAAAAGCATTTAACAGTAATACACATTAATGTAAATGGTCTCAATGAACCAATCAAAAGAAACAGACTAGCAGAATGGATCAAAAAACAAAATCCAACCACATGCTGTTAATAGGAAACCCATCTAACCCAGAAGGATACTCACAGACTGAAAGTCAAAGGATGGAAAACAATACTTCATGTATCAGGAATCCCAAAAAAGGCAGGAGTAGCCATTCTGTTTGCAGACATTGTGAACTTTAAACCAACAATGACCATAAAGGACAAAGAAGGTCACTACATAACTCGTTAGGGGAAAACTCCAAGAGGAAGAGATAACTATCTTAAATATATATGCACCAAACTCCAGAGCATCCAGTTATATAAAACAACTATTAACAGAAATGAAAACTCAAATTATCAATAACACAATTGTAACAGGAGACCTTAACATGCCATTGACACCAAGGGACAGATCAACCAGACAGCAAATGAGCAAAGAAATAACAGAACTGAATCACACCTGCGAACAAATGAATTTGATAGAAATATACAGAATGTTCCACCCAACAACATCAGAATACACATTCTTCTCAGCAGTACATGGATCATTTTCTTAAATATACCATATATTAATTCACAGAACATATTTAAACAAATGCAAAAGAGTTGAAATAATCCCTTGCATGTTATCGGATCATAGCAATATGAAATTAGAAATTAATGATGAAAGATACTGCAAAAATCACACAAACACATGGAAACTGAATAACACAGTCTTGAGTAATCAGTGGGTCAGAAAAGAAATTAAAGAAGAAATAAAACAATACCTAAAAGAAAATGAAAATGCAGATACAATTTACCGGAATTTTTGGGATGCAATGAAAGCCATCCTCAGAGGAAAATTGCAATGTGTTCCCACATCAGGAAGACAGAACAAATACAAATAAATAACTTGATGCTATACCTCAGACAGCTACAAAAAGAAGAGCAAGTCAAGCCCAAAGCCAAAAGAAGAGAGGAAGTTATAAAAATCAGAGCAGAAATCAATGCAATAGAGACTAAGAAAACAATCCAAAGAATCAATGAATCAAAGAGTTGGTTCGTTGAAAGAATAAACAAAATCGATAAGCCCCTAGCCAACCTTATTTTTTAAAAAGGAAAGAAAAGCTCAAATTCATGCAATAAGAAATAAAAAAGGTGAAATCACTACAGACCCAATAGAAATAGAGAAGATCATCAACACCTCTTTTGAAAACCTCTACTCTCAAAGGTTTTATAACACAGAAGAAATAGACAGAATCTTAGAAACATATAAGGTACCAAAGCTAGATCAAGAGGATGTAAAACTGTTGAATAACACAATCTCTGTTAATAAAATTGAAAATGTAATTAAGTCCTTACCTACAAAGAAGAGCCCAGGCCCAGATGGATTCACTGCAGAATTCTACAAGAAATACAAAGAAGACCTAATGCCGACACTTCTCAAACTATTCAATGAAATTGAAAGGGAAGCAATCCTTCCTAAGTCATTCCTGGAAGCAAATATTACTCTAGTACCAAAACTTGAGAAAGACCCAACTAAAAAAGAGAACTATAAACTGATCTCCCTAATGAACACAGATGCAAAAATCCTCCATAAGATATTGGCAAATAGGATGCAGCAAATCATCAAGAAGATTATACACCATGACCAAGTGGGATTCATCCCAGGAATGCAAGGATGGTTCAACATACACAAATCAATAAATGTAATCCACCATATCAATAAAGCCAAAGTAAGTATCACATGATCATTTCTATAGATGCAGAAAAAGCCTTTGATAAGCTCCAACATTCATTCATGATAAGAACTTTATAGAAAATTGGAATAGATGGTCTTTACCTCAATATAATAAAGGCCATTTATGACAAACCAACAGCCAGCATCATACTAAATGGCCAAAAATTGTAAGCCTTTACTTTAAAATCAAGCACAAGACAAGGATGTCCTTTATCACCACTCCTATTTAATATAGAACTGGAAGTACTAGCCATAGCAGTTAGGCAAGAGAGAGAAATGAAAGGTGTAAAGATAGGAAAAGAAGAAGTAAAATTATCATTGTTTGCAGATGACATGATACCCTACATAGAAGACTCCCTAAACTCCATAGAAAGGCTCTTAGATATCATAAATAAATTCAGTAATGTAGCTGGATACAAAATCAATACTCAAAAATCAATAGCATTCCTTTACACTAACAACAAAATCACAGAGAGGGAAATAAGAGAAACCACACACTTCAAATTAGCAAGCAAAAAAAATGAAATATTTAGGAATTACACCTTTGAAAGAAGTGAAAGACCTATACAGGGAAAATTATAATACACTGAAAAAAGAAATTGAAGATGACCTCAGAAAATGGGAAAACATCACTTGCTCATGGATAGGAAGAACAAACATTGTGAAAATGACCATTCTCCCAAAACTGTTATACAGATTCAATGCAACCCCAATAAAAATACCATCAACATACCTCATAAATCTAGAGAAATCACTCCTAAAATTCACCAGAACCAGAAGAGACCTAGAATAGCAAAGGTAATTCTAAGCAGCAAAGCCAAGGCAGGAGGCATCACAATCCCTGACTTGAAGTTATACTACAAAGCAACAGTAGTAAAATCAACATGGTATTGGAATCAAAACAGAGCCAAAGATCAATGGAATAGATTAGAAGATACAACCACAATTACAAACACACTCAACCACCTTTTCTTTGATAAAGGAGCCAAGCAGGTTCACTGGAAGAATGACAGTCTCTTTAATAAATGGTGCTGGAAAAACTGGCTGTCCATTTGCCGAAAACTAAAGCTAGACCCATGTCTATCACCATGTACTAAATTAAAATCTAAATGGGTCAAAGATCTGAATATTAAAACAGAAACACTAAATCTATTGGAAGACAAATTGGGTAGAATCCTTGAAGACATAGAAGTAGGTAGAGAATTCATGAATAGGACTCAAACCACCCAGGAAATACTTCCCAGAATCAATAACTGGGACCACTTCTTATTAAAAAGTTTCTGCATGTCAAAAGAAATCTCCAGCAGAGTCAAAACAAAACCCACAAACTGGGAAAAGATTTTAGTAAACTCTCTCTCAGACAAGGGACTCTTGTCTAAAACATATAAAGAATTAAAAAAAAAAAAACTCAGACCCCCAAAATTCAAAGATCCAATCCAAAAATGGGCATCTGAGTTGAATATGCAATTCTCAGATGAAGAAATACAAATGGCAAATAAATACATGAAAAAATGTTCATCATCATTGGTCATTAGAGAAATGCAAATTAAAACCACACTAGATACCATCCAACACCTGAAAGAATGCCCAGGATCGAGAAAACCAACAACAACAAATGCTGGAGAGGCTGTGGGGAAAAAGGAACTCTCCTACACTGTTGGTGGGAGTGTAGACTGGTACAACCTTTTTGGAGGTCAGTCTGGAGATTTCTCAAAAAGCTGGGATTGGAAGTCCCATTTATTCCAGCTATTCCACTTCTAGCCATATTCCCAGAAGAACTGAAAGCATCATACCACAATGATATATGTGCACCTATGTTTATAGCAGCAAAATTTGTAATCGCCAGATCTTGGAAACAACCCAAGTGTCCATCAACTGAGGAATGGATAAAAAAGTTGTGGTATTTCTATACAATGGAGTATTATTCAGCTATAAAGAAGGATCACATTGAGATATTTATCAATAAATGGGCGCAGCCTGAGACCATACTCGTAAGTGAAATAAATCAATCTCGCATGTGTGAATACCGAATAGTTTCCTTAATGTAAGTAATGATTCAAATATATAAAAATATGTGGTAATCATGATTCCCCAATAACTTGCCTTGAAGCCTTATAAAGTTTTCACTTATTAATTGTAAAGGCTTTATTCTGGGCTTCTTGATATGGAAATATTTGAAGCTATAATATATGAAGTTATATTCAAATATTTCAAGGAAAAAGATAGACACTATGGTAACTACTATTAAGTTGGGTTATTTGGTGGTGAAGCACTAGGTTGCTGAAACAGTCATGCTTTGACCTGTATTGTTATATTGTTATGTCCTCTTTTATCCCAATCTCTCCCTTATTCACTAAAAAAAATTATTTAGTTATTTTTATGTTTTTTTTTTAATTAAGGGGAAACATTTTAAAAATTAGCAGGATATATTATAGTAACTTTTTTTGATTTCCTATTAACTTGTTTTGAAGTCCCGTAATACTCCCAGTATCTTGTTTTGACTGATTACTCTGTTCCATTCTGTATGATAGTATCAAGTTTGGGGGTATAGGCAACTACTTTGAAGGCAATAAGATTCACTAAGATGCCCATTCTGGTTTGACTATTGTCTCCTTTGGAAGTCCTGTAATGTTTACAATGTTTAAGTTTTATTGGTCTTGTTCTGTACTGTTTTGTTCAAGTTTATGATACCTAATGCGATAGACAATTCTTTTTAAGGAAACAAGAGACATTATGGTAACCTTTGTTGATATCCTTGTACTCTGTTCTTACATCATGTACGACGTCTATCCTTGGTTTTGACTGACAGCTTTGTTTTGCCATATTTGGCTTTATTCTGTTCCAAAAAAAAAAAGTAATAAGAACTAAGGAGTAATAAAACCCAAAATGTGTAAATTTTGTTGTAAAAAAGAGAAGGAAAAAAAAAGTGCTCTAAAGGATACAACTGCAAGTGTGTTTAGGGGTGTTAAATAGCTGACCATATTAATGTTTTTCATTGGATCATTGAACACAACTGTTTGCAGTCTCTCTGTTTGAATGTTCACTTTGTATGCTTTGACTCTGTGACTTGAGCAACTATCTCTAAGACGATGATGTGTAATCTATTAACTGGTGATTTCTTACTTTTTTTTTTTTGTAGTTCTGTATTACTTGTACCCTTACACCACTTTGTTTTGTTTTGTTTTTTTCTCTTTTTCCTTTTAAATAAAATTTAAAAATAAATAAAAATAAATAAATAAATAAAAATAATATGCTAAATTCAGTAAATCCCAGATATCCAAATAATTTTCCTTTCAGGAGAACGTTCACGAGTCTGATTCATTCCTAAATCTGACAAAGACAGTCTTATTCTTTGACACAAATATGTTAAGCACACACACATTAAAAAACAAAAAAAACAAAAACATGCATGCTGTAAACTACTTTTACTTTTGCAGTTACCTTAAAATGGTAGTACAGTAACATTTTCAGTATAGTGTTTTCACTTTCGGTCCCATGGTTATTACTCTGGGCATGCTAGTGTCTCCTCCACACCACTGCTGCTTTTCCTCCTCCTTCCTGCCATGCCGTGCTCTGATCAAGCACTGCACTCCTGTACACTGTCACACTGTGAGGGAAGCACACAGCAACACAGTTGGGACAATGTCTGGGACATGTGAACTACTTCTGGGATTTGTTTCCATCTATGACCATTAATACTGCAAGGTCCATTTATATCTCTCAAAGCTCACAACTTGAATGTTCATAAGCTTGTTATACTCTAAGAAAAATAGCTTTATTATATGTGTATTACAGCAAAGCCTGTAACCTGGCCTTACAGTATAGTATATGTGTTTTCCTTCTCCCTCTGGGTGACCTAATTGATATGTTAATCAATGCTCTTCTCTGTAAAGAATTACAAAACCTTACCTAATTGATATGTTAACCATTGTTGCCCTCTACAAATAGCAGATGGGGTGCTAAGATAAGCTAACAGGAGTTGTTAATTACTCCTAGGCTTCCCCATTCTCTGCTGAGGAAAACAGGATTTCTTCTTATCTAAACTTTCTTGTATGCAGGGAGACTTGCTTGTTAGCACAACCCTTACCTGACCTTGCTCTCCCCAAGGAATGTAATCTCGCCATATTTTCTGTTCTGTAATGCGCCACTCTGCCTTCCCCCTTTCCCTACCCCTACCTGGTGATAGTCTGTCATAAAATGTGCTAATTCAGCTGTTCTTAAGAAATGCTTAACTTCAAAGAAATTACAAAAATGTTGTGGCTTAACCCTAATGCACCAAAAGGATTAGGTTCCAAATCCTTGCAAAAACTTAAGTTTCAGCTTCTTGTAACTTTTGACCCCTTCCCACATGTCAGTGTTAACGAGCTGTCCCGAGATAATTAACCTTCCCAAATGTTATTGCAGGTGTGCTATTCCAAGATAATGCTTATCTGCAGGATGGGAGTAACATGAAAGGCACCAAAGGCTCCCAGTGTTGTCAGAACTAAGTGGACAGCTTTACAGTTTCCAGATTTGGGTCAACAGCTTAACAGCTCTGCGGGTTTCTTTTGCCCCCCCCCCCACATACACACACACCTTCTCCAGCTTTTAAAATCCCCTTCTCCAGTCTGGGGGGGGGGGCATGCAGTCTCCACATTGGCTCCCGGGGATTGCGTCGCCAAGGCCTGGCCTAAAATAAAGCCTTTGCCCCCCAAATTTTAATTTCTTGCTTGCTTGGGTTTTATTCCGGGATCCGAGCTATCATATTGCTGTTGTCTTAGTTTGAGCTGTTCTGAAAGTAAAGATTGAGATGAGAACTAAAATGGAAGTTGTCTTTCCTGGAAAGTAATACCAAGAATGTAGGCGTGAAGAGGTAGAAAGAATGAGATAAGAAAGTTGGAAAGAAATATGACATCAAATGTCACTGTCAGTAGCAGCAGTTCACCTTGCCCGGACCTCTCAAATAAGGGTAGAACCTGTCCTCCACCAGATATTTTCTTCAAAAGCTAGGAGAATGGAACACTTATACTCTGATTTCCACTTTTCTTTGTTCAGTTGTACACAGATTGCTAATGCCATTGCACTAAACCTGTGTGGAGCTAATGCCTGCAGATTCATAGGAAGCCTAAGGCACTGCAGTCCAGTGGAGCGATACACAGCAGGCATCCACCATTCACCATGCATCCACTGTCCACCGCAACCACAAATCAAGTTATGCTGAGTTGAAGCTGTGGAAGTCGGGGCACTGAATGCTTCCTTTGTAGCTCCTTCCATAAAATTACACCAAGACATTTTCAGTGTTGTGAAATAATATGGCTTAGTGCTAGACAAGTGGCTTGCTATCTGGTAGTAGATATGTTTGTGTTTTCACAGAATAATATCATTTTTCCTTTAGTCACATTTGAAGTGACTGGTGACAGAAGCACTTGGTGAACAACTACCATTTCCTGTATGAGCCATGATTTGTAATTCAGCACAGTTATCTGACACATGGTTTATCAAATTTGGCATCTACACAAACTTAGGAGTCAATGTTTAAGAATATGGTTTTGTAAAGGTGAATAATTTTTTAAAAAACTTGATTAAGCCTGCCAACTAAAAGGATTGTTTTCACTGCATCAAAAAATGGTCTATTTACAATGTGTCACAGGAATTTTTATATAGAAACAGAAAGAAGGCAAAAATATCTTTGAGTTAAATGATTCATTTCAATTTTCATTTAATTACGTTTCCTATTTATAAATACAGTTCATATTTCTTATTTTTATTCTTTTCTCAAAAAGAGATTTATGATGAAGTTTCCAAAATAGACTTTCTCTATAATAAAAGGATTATAATTTAGTGACACATTAATTATCCTCAGTGAGGTAATTAGTGACCTCAATTCTCCTGCCTGTTAGCCCCTAACAAAATCTGCATACAAGACATCAAAGCTTGCTAGAGGCCCTGCAGATGTCCTTTCAAGCCTCTTCCACAAAGATCAAACCCAAAATTTTCTTCAGTTCAAGGTTCACCAGTCAGAATCAATTACCATCCTAGCCTCCCTGCAGGCAGGTGCAACTATGTGACTAAAGTTAGCCAATTAAACATAAGTGGTACTATGGTCTGTGTCTAAATGTTCCCCCAGAGCCTCACATGGTCATGGCCGGGCGGCCTTTCAAAGGCAGCTGTGTCTAGTGTTTGTGACTGGTTCATTGTCTAGCGCTAGGATTGGTGATGTGGGTGCTGCTCCAGCCCCAGGGGCAGGTAGCCAAACATACAATGCAAGGGAGGAAAGGAAGCACAGATGCTTTTCCCTTTTTTGCCCTTTTGTCCTTTTGCTACTGTCACTAGGGGCCACCATGAAAGGTTGGCCCTTCGCCACACCCTCCTACCTTGGAGCCAGCTAAATATGGACTGAAACCTCCAAAACCTGTAGGCTAAATAGGTATTTCCTTCCTTAAATTTGGGTGCCAGATATTTTGTCCCAGCAAAGAGAGAAAAGTGACCAAGACAAGTGGAGACACCTGGTAGCGGCTCTGGGCAGTCATTCTTGAAAATTCAGCCTGTGCATGCCCATCCCTTACTCCTTTTTCCTTTCCTTCCTCCTGCTGATGGATGTAACTGTGATGACTTCACTATTTTATCCTTAAGATGATTTCTGGCAGAGGTCAGAAAACTACTGCCCATGGAACAAATTTGGCCAGCTATTTTTAATACAGCAGATAGGGAAAGAATATGTTTTACATTTTTTAGATGCTGGAAAAAACTCAGAAAATAATAGTTATGACACATGAAAATCATATGAAATTCAAATGTCAGTGTCCATAAAAATGTATTGGAACACAGCCACATTCATTCATTTACTTATTGTTTACGGCTGCTTTTGTGCTGCACTGGCAGAGCTGAGCATTGCAACACAGACCATATGGTCCAAAAACCCTAAAATATTTGTCATCTGGCTCTGAGCAGGAAAAAAAATGACTCCTAATCTTGAAAATAGAGGCCAAACTAGACAGAGTAATAAGATAGAAAACAGAAGGCTCCTAGGCCTTCTAGAGTTCATGAAGCAAGCTACCATAAGATCCTAAATCCAGTATCTTTTTATGTTCTTGTGAAAGGAAAATAAATTTGACTTTTTATTTCACTATTCCATAGTGTAATCAACACTCAATTTCTGATCTTTCTCTGTATCTTACCTGTTATGTGTCTTTAGAGTTCAACTCACAAAAGGAGATAAATATTTTCCCATTTCTTGCCCTTGGTCCAGTAGGCAATACATGACCAGAATATAATGATGTCTGAGCTTGTCTTCTTGAGATACTTACAAGGCCATGAGAACTTGACCAGATAACTCTTTTGATCCCTGGAGAATGAGAGATTAGATGCATACTTTGAAATTTGCAATAGAAGCAGAACTGTGCCAGGTGACACAGAGACTACCCATTATGACTCACATACATAACAATCTCTTGATTGCCACATACCATGGAATTTTAGGGTAGTTGGGTCTGCAGAAAAATTTAAATCTATATTTGTCTATGACAATTTTCCTATAGCAGAGAAAAAAAATTCCAAGCTTTCTGAAATAGTATGATATTACTCTGGAATCTAGCAGACGTAAGTGTTCTTGTTCATGGTTGGGAAAAAAAAGTACTCACTACCTGTGGCAATCACTGCAGTACTCCACTGCCTCACACCCCACACAAGTAACTGGCCTATTTATATCTAGCAAGAGTAGAAAGAATCTATGGATGACCAGCTCTGTGTAGACATCAGAGAGAGACTGAAGCTAATGGGATTGCAAGTTTGCAGATACTAGTCCCCTGAGAGTCCACATAGTTAATATGACTGTAATCTGAAGCAAAAGCATTATGAACATAGAAATGTAAGGCCATCAAAAAACCCAAAAGATAATATAGGTTACTGCAACAAAAAATAAATTCAGAGTTTCTTAAACACATTCATAGACATACACACCTAGACATACATATACTGACAAATTAAAAATCTACACCCTAGATTGCGCTGTGTGACACACAATTTCTGTGACTCACCAGTTTTCTATGTTTCTGAGACTCAAAAATTGAGAAATTAGACTTTCTGAGAATTACATGCAAAACAATTACCCAAGAACCTTTAATATAAATTCCAGGTTTTATCACATACTGCAAAATTTGAGACTCTCCTCACTGTAACAGAAAAAGTTCTACAATTCCCTTGATGTCTTCACTCCCTTTTACCCTTAGTTAACTCAACATACCTAGCCAAATGTCTGCTTTGTATTTCAAGCTACATTTTTTGTAGATCCTATATGCCTTGTGAACACAAAGGTACCCTGCTTGAAAATGTTAATCTCCAAAGCAGTATTAGTCACTAAGCTACCAACTCTATTTCCATGGTTTAAAAAAAAAAAATACCTCAGAGATTTGGAATGAAGATCTCCAAAATCTGGGATCAATCAAGAAATCACTCCCTAAAAATCTTGTTAGCTCCATTAAGTGTTTCCATCTTAAAAATGAGTTTTACTTTAGAACAATTCCAAATCCTCTGAATTAATTTTCCATTTTCCTTTGCACTGTTCCAGGACTTCTTTTCTTATATGGCTCCCTTTTTTCCAGCTCAAAGATGTTTAAAAATTGTAATGAATAAATTCAAGTTCTTAAATTAGTTCATAAGAATAGGATTATACAAATTTATTCTTGCCAATAAATTATCACTTTAAATTAAATCACCAAGCAACTAGAATTCATATTCTTATAAAAATCAGCAAAATACACCAGGGAGTGTCTAAACATTTCATAATTGTTTTGGAATGTGCCGTTGCCAGTCTCATAATCTATATAAATGTACAAACTTTTGCCAAGGAATACAACCTTGGTCAGCTGTCTCGAATCATATCAGAGCCCAAGCAAAGGCAAGTGATATTTATGGCACCTGGTTTGAAGCATATGTGGAACACTATTCTAAATCAGGGAATTTCTTGCAATGTTCTAGTGTCCTACAGTTGGGTTTTATGAACAAGGGCAAGTCAAATACTGAAAGATTTCGCAGCCTCTCACTCCCACCCAAACCAAGGCATTTTTAGTTTGAGCTCCATTACAATGAAAAGAAACTACGGATATGAGACTTAAACATTATGAAAACTAGCCCTGTAATAATGGTAGAATTTCCACTTATAGCTAACCTGAGCATCAGAGATCTTCATGATTAAACTATATAAAATATTGATTTCAAGAGAGTGATGATTCCAGTATTGCGAGGAAGTGGATCAAAAACCTCTACTGTGAAATGCTCAGGGCAGTTGCTCTGAGTGTTTATTAAGATTTCTACCTGCTGCATAGATTTGTGTCTCTGAGATGTTACAAAACTTGAAAAAATTATCTTAGCAATAAAGGATATGCAAAGTTTTATATAAATATATTGGAGAAAGAATATTCAATTGTATGTCCTTCATTTCTTCTGCTTCCTAGAAACTTGGAACCAAGCACATGCCTGTAAATAACTTTATGACTGAAGATCCTAGTTTCTTTTCTCTTTTATTTTAAAAGAAAAAAATAATAACAATGAGAAACAGTTTGAAAACAGGCTAATGAGAGGGTAACAATAATTAATACATTGTAAATTCTTATCTTCATAGCATATAGAAACAAGATAGTTAAGATAGTTATACAGCTAATTTCTTTTAGTTCAGTGAAAGGAAAGGTTTGTACTAATATTGTTTGGACAACATTTCATGCCTATATCTTATACTGAATAACTATATTGTTTCTATGTATTTTTTTTCTTTTTCCTTCCTTCCTTTACCTATCCAGATCATCATTTTGCTAACATTTTCATCAAGCTATTGTCTACCATTTTAGTCCTTTATCATATACTATATTGTTTAATATATAAATTTGATTATATGCAACAGAAACTTGAATACCTAGATAGAAATGAATTTTTTCTCTCATGCAAAAAGCTCTGTTTCACAAAAATCTTCAAGGACTTTCTCTTTTAAGTCTTCAATATGGTCCTCACTTGCACTGCTTGTGATAAAGTATCCACCATGTCCACATCACATGCAGCATGATACAAACTGGAATGGGAAAAAAATAACCTTTCTTCTTAGAATACTATCTGGAAATTTTGCCCATCAGATCCACACATGTAACGCTCATACCTGGTCACATACAGACCTTCTAACTATAGCTCAACTTGTGAGTTCTCTCAATAGAAAAACAAATCATAGGTTAAATACTGAAAGAAAGAAACTCATTCATTTTCTTAATATGATAGCCTAAATCATTGGTTCTTAAGCCTTAGCATGCACTAAATTTACTGGTACTGTACTTATTTCAAAAAAAAAAACTCCTATGCCACATTTTCTGAAACAGAATTTCAAAGAAAGATGTCCAGTTAATTTTCCATCTAATAATCATCATAGATGATGTTGATCATCAGATAAATTTTAAAATCCATAAATTACATTTGTTTTCAAAAAAAGTATGTAAGTTACAATTTGTGTATCAATATACCATTAAGTCATATTGAATGGAAGAGTATAAGTATTACCTCCAAGCCTTTGTTTAACAGATAACATATACTAATCACAGGGTCTCTTATCCTGTTACTCTGTCTTATTAGTGGATTCCTAACATTCCTACAAAATTAGTCTGTGCTATCATAGTCCCACTTGAGTTCACTTCTGTATCTCAAGCTCCACCATAGTTCCAATGTTATCTGTGATGGCACATACCACAGATCATAAGGAGACTATCACACTCACAAATGATAACATTGCAAGATGACAGTTGTTTATGTTGAAGGCATGTGAATTTTAATTCCAATAATGAATAAAGGAGGAACATATAAAACTATAAAAAATGCTTCAATATGTAAACTGATTAGAATAAAGGAAAACAATAAAGAAGCCTGCAATGTGTGGACCACAGAGTCAAAGAAGGCCAAAGGTGTGCAAAATCCTTTTGTTGTCCACAAGGCTATCTCAAAATCCTGATCAGGAAGGTATGGAGCTATACTTTATACCTCTCCTAATACTAATACTCTTTAATTTTCAGTTTTCAATGGGTCATAGACATCTATTCTGAAACCTCATGATTAGCTCTGCATGACAGTATTGTCCTGATCATCATCAAAATGGATTTTCCCTATCTGAGATCTTTACCCAGACTAAGGCAAAGAAAAATTTCTTACAGACAAAGCTCCTCATTTATTCACAAGTACTGGTTTCAGACAAGGAATCATCACGGCCAGAATAAATGGTGTGTTTCCTCTTTGCACCACAAGGGCCAGTTTCTGATTTGTACCAACGGGGTTGTATGTAATCACGTGACTGTTTAAAATTGTAACACACTCCAAAATATGTTTACAATCAGTCAAAAATTATTTCTTATTTCTACCTTTACAAGAAAAAAGGAGAAATCTAAACATTACAGAAATTTCTTTAACAGTATATATCTAGGCTCACATGTAATCCAGAGCAAATTATAGAGCTTTCTATCTTCAGATTAAAATTAATATTCACTCTCCAAATGCGCTTATCGGAACAATGACATATAAGGAGAAATGGCTGGCTAATCCTAAGTCAAAACTGCATCAACAAACATGTGGTGTACAGTGAAGGGATTTCTCGCTGTATGTCCTTCAGTATAAAAAGGACAATCAACCACAAAAATCCACTGATATACACACCTTACAACCAACAAGGCTAGAAATGGTAAAAATAATGGAGGTGATACCCAGTACACACACTCAAAATAAGCAGGCCTAGCCTGCCCAAGCTTGGTAGTAAAAAGTAACAAATGACATCGAATTTGCATCCTTTATGTGCTTTTTTGCAGCACTGGAGTTTCTTGGTAAATAAAGCAGAATCCCTCTCATTGGAAATTTGGCATCCAATGTTTTCATTATAGCTTAACTAGTTTATGAATATTTTAACCATAATATTTCGGCTAAAACAAAATGAGTTGCAAGTACTGCATAACAGAAATCAAAAATTGCTATTTTCTTTTTTTTTTTTTTACTTAAAGAGAAAAACAAAACAAAACAGTAAAAGGATACAACTAATACAGAATTTCAAGAGAAAAAATATACAGTAAGAAATCACTAGTTAATAGATTACATATTGTCATCTCAGAAACAGTTGTCCAGATTACAAAATTAAAGCATATAAAGTAGACATTAATATAGTGAGATTGCAGATAGTTCTGATCAATGATCTTACAAAAACTCAGTAATATGGTTTTCTATCCTACACACTTAAATATACATAAAAATTGCTGTTTTCTAAAGTAATAGAATTATTTACTGCAAAAATTCCAAATAACCAACATAACAACGAATGGGTTTAATTAAAAAGTTCATTAAGGGGATTTAGCTCAGTGGCATAAGCACCTACCTGGCAAGGGCAAGGTTGTGAGTTTGATGCCCAGTACCAAAAAAAAAAAAAAAAAAAAAAAAAAAATACATTCAAAAAAGTTCATTAAGTTGATGAATTCCAAAATATAAAGAAAAATTACATTGTAATACCATATTTTAGCAATTACTACTTGAAAAATAATTTTGAAAACATTTAAATTTAAAGAATATACAAAAATTACGTAAGACCTGGATAAAAGTAGGAATTTTAAAGAACCCATAAGATTCAAAATCGAAAGTTTTAGTGAGGGATTTAAAAAGTTTTGAGTGAGTATTGGTCAAAATTACGTTGTTTGGAACACTCAATGTTATAGAAATGTTGATTCTCAATACATTAATTATGTAAAATAATTCTAATGACAATCAAAATTAAAATTTGCAATATATCAAATTAATTCTAAGTTACTTAGAAACCTGAAGTGAAAATGATTGAGAGTACTCTTTAACGTTTTCATAGGTTAAAATATAATATAAATACAAAATATTAGAACATCAGAAATACACAATGAAATAAGAGAATACAAAAAATAGAATTCAGTATAAAATATTTATACTGAGAAATCAACAAGACTAGTAAATTGTGCTAGACTAACTGGTTAATAATTTAGGGGAAAATTCTACATTATTTGCTGAAACATTCTAAAAGATTAAAGTATTGTTTTAAAAATTAAAACCATATTTCAGAAAAAGAAGAAAATATAAACACATAATTTGTTAATGAGAAAGACTTTCAAAGTGAAATAAGAATAGAGATGATTTAGTTAATATTAATTTTATAGCATTTTTAGAATTTTATAAAAATGTTATATGTTTTAGAATTTTATAAAAATGTTATAAAATCATCAAATAAAAATTTCAAAGCCTTATGTTTTTAAAAAGCCAATAAAAATTCTAAGGATAACAATCTGAGGGCAAAAGACCCATAAATCATAGCACTGGGACCAGCAGAAATTGGGCTCTGTGCGGTCACAAGCTGATCCGTAGGTTCAGGGTTCTAGGATCACTGGCCAGCTAGCTGTGTGACTACATCCACACAGAGGAAAGAACAGTTAGAACTGCTGGTGTTTTTCTGTCATCTCTGAGATAAATCGTGTCACCAAATCCAAAATCGCAGCAACTGTTCTCCCCAGTCCTGTGTTACCAAAGGATGTGCTGCTCAAGCGACCCACTGAGCAACAACTGGGGAGTGAATAACCCATTCACTGAGTTTGGGGAGGAATGAGAGAGCATCACATATGTTGAAGATCAATCCAGAAGTGTATACCCCACCATTGTGGAGTAAGCTGTCACTGTTTTCTCTTGGCGATTGCATAATCTCTGTCTTCTCCCCTTACCTTGTCTAACTTAAGGGGTCTCAAAAATGGGGCACGCATGTCTTAGGGCTTATGAAATCAGTTTCCTACAACATTGGTGAACGTGTTAGATTTTTTATTTATGTTTATGCCTAAAACTGAATGAATATCAAATAAGAAAGGATTCACTGATTCATATAAAAGAACTCATTTTAAAAAGCTGCTGTGAGCATTAGTTAATGCAGAGCAGTGCCTAGATAAAGGCGAATTCTGAGTAAGAATGAGCTGTAACTATCACTGTGTAAGTCCGTGCTGGTCTGCTCCTTGTCAGTATGCCAGCCTCCACTTTCTATCAGTGATCGCCTCTGGGGCAGAGCACCCCAATATAAGTTCCAGTCATCTCAGCATTCCATCTTAGAAAGCAGTAATAGCCAGACTTCGATGATTGTTTTGATATGCCTGGTCATTGTAGGATAGTGATAAAAGATATCTACACAGAAAAAGTGAAGTAAATGGTAAATTTAGGATAGTATTAAAACATCAAGCCTAGAGCCCAGCATGACGATTCTCAGTTCTCTAATCTCAGCACTCTTTCTACTGAATCACCTACTAATAATTTTTACAATTAGTGTTAGCATATACAGAGCTGATTGATTGAAAGTTTAAAAAGAAAGAATCAAAAACCTTCAATTAAATTTGAATAACTAACTGCCTGATATCACACATAATAGAAAAACTTATCAGGTAAAATCACTACAAAATGTTACAATTGGAGGTTCAGATTTACTAGTACATAAATATTCTGAAAACTGAATAAAATTGTGAATATTGAAAAAACACCACACAACTATAAAAGCAATGACATTGAAACACTAAAGCAAACTGAACTTCAATTAGCATAGCATACAGTTGTATTATAAAGGATAAACTACAGGGTTGAGTTTTTGTTTTTTTAAAAGAATTACATTGCTCTCAGCATAAGCGTGCATAAATTCAGTGTAAAAGTAAAATTATATTACTATTTTAATTTTATGTTAGGCTTCAAAATATTTTATTATTAATAATAAAATAAAATTTTAAAGATTAAGAATTGAATCTTATTTTTCATTTTATTTCTTTGCGTAAGTTTTAATAAATAGAATGCATTATAGTACTAGCAATATAATTAATAAACAATTAATATGTGGTGGCTTCAGGAACTATCAAAATAGCTGGGGAAATGAGTATTGCTCTAGGCTCTGATTCTCACAGCTGCTAAAGCTATTATCTAATGTGGGGAAACCCTGGGCTAAAAGGAAAATGGAGGAGTTTGGAAAACAACTTGTTCATTACGGCCAGCAGGCTGTAGGACAGAGTCTGAGTTGAAATCACCAGCCCTGAGTTGACACACAGTTCAGTTTAAATACATTTTGCAAGCAGGAAGTACAAGGCTGATAGCAGGTAATTATATGATTGGTTACATGTATTAAGTCATATGTTGTCCAGCAGACTAGTTTCAAGCTGTTTTATTTATCAGGAATTGTTTACCACACGTAACACAGGTACAGCCTGAGAGGGAGGGAAGAAGGTTTGAGGGGAGCAAGCAGAGTTAAAATTGTGCTTGGCCAGGCCAGTCTTTTCCAGATACGCCATCCTTGAAGCAAGATGGAAAAGCTACATATACTTTTCTAGGTAGAAAAACACAGGTGTTACAGCTGGATGCAGGCAGGTTGACCTAGTGTGTTATCTGGGAAAAGCAGCTGGACACAGACAGTCCAGGCTGAATTTAGCAGTCTAACAGTGTGACAGTCAGCAGGAGCGTAGTCACAGGACCTTAACTGATTTTTAACTTCAGCTATAAAATATCTGTAAGTTTAGTATTTTATAACTTTGCCCTTACACTAACATATACTTGAATCACGCTCTATGCTTCTTTAAAAATCTGTTAATGCCTCTCCATGGTCTAATGAAAAAATGAAAATGTTTTCACAAAATATATGAGTGACCTGGTCAAACACTTGTAGTGTAATAAATATGGACCTTTTCCATCTCTTTTGAACATAATTAACTCCTTTACTTCCATAGCACTTGACCTGCAACACAAGCCTGTGTGTTCTCCTGTGAGCTATTAATTTCTGTGTAACACTGAATAGAACCCTGAGCCGAGTCAGAAAATGTTTGATTGAATCCAGCTTCTCAGCAGGATCCTTATTTGTCATTTTAGGTGAGTGTCAATTCCTCAATTTTAAAATTGAGACAATGGATGATTGAATATATAAATGTATGTGTATATGTCATTTGGTTCAATTGTCTCCTGTCTCAACAGCTGTCCCTCAATAAATACTGGTTCAATAATATGTTTGTAGTAAATTATTTACTCCAAAGAATAGATTTATATGTGGAATTTAACCAAGCATGAATTATATCAGAACTTACTCATGCAGATATCTTAGGAAATCAAGGATTCTAACTAATGAAATTCACCTATTAATAAAGGTACTCTGTGTTATTCAGGACAATGACTAATTTTCCAGCAATGTCAATGCATCCATCGCTGCATTTAATCTTTATTCAAAACACATGCTCAAATTCTGTTGTCACTTAATATCCACTTAATTTTTCCACTGTTTCTATTATTTTATGGATTAGAAGCTGTCTCTGTTTGGTTTTCAAAAGTATTCAACATTTACACAGATAAAGAACAATTTGGATATTAAACTGCCCCAGAAGTCTCTATCCAGAGTAAGATTCTTTTCCAAAGCTCTTCAGTGTGTGGTAAAAATCACTATGGGTAAAAGTTATACCCTTGCAAAGGAATTTAGTTATTCAAGCAACCTTGGTTCTGGGAATTGAGTCAGCTCTTCCATAATTCACAAGAAAGCCCACCTGTAGTCTGCTGTAATTTATGAAGCTTTAAGCTTGTAGGCAACCAAGAAAAGCAAGTAAGAGGAATAGGCTCCAAGACCAATGATTCTGGCCTTTTTCTGCACAGCATACTCCAAGCAAAAGTACTTTGTTACCACAAGACTTTCCCCAAATTCACATATATGTAAAAATAAGTAAGAATACCCAATGATTACATGTTATTTAAAAGACAAATAAAACTTCACAGCCTTCGATAGGCTCATACTGACAAATACAAGTAAAGTTCAAGATACATCAGGAGGGAGCAGGGATACAGCTCAGTGCTACAGTGCATGCTTATCCACAGCTTCCCTCCCCAGCATCACCAAAACAGTATTTCAGGAAGTAACTTACTTATCTATCAAATTAATATAGCATGATCTATATCCCATAGGCCTTTTTCTACTTGTATTTCATGGAACTGTTTTACATAAAGTTTCAGAAATTTGTGTGTGGGTGGCATCAACACAAACGTAGTAATATTTTTATTTTTAATCCCTATAGAATATTAAATGGTTTGGGTCACTTCACTTGAATCCCAGCCAGAAATGTGCTAAAATGCACTGGCTGAAACCTGCTACTAATGGAACAATCTTGAAATTCTTTCATATTCCTAAGAATTCTGTAATGGCCCAGAGAGCCCATTCCTGTACATTACTAGGCTGTTTCAGATCTGAAAATATTTCTATTCAGTCATCCATCAAGCAGAGCAAAGAGAAATCCTGAAGCTGATGAATTATGGAAATACAAAGATTTTCAGGAGAAGGAGAAGTTTACAATGAAGCTCTGATATCATTTGTAGACTCTCTTCACTATCTTTTCATTAGTTGAAAAGAAGTTTTCTTCCTCCATCTGCAAACCATTGTCTGACTGATCCTTCGGCTCATTCAAAGGAGCCTGTGATTACAATGGGTTGCCTTGCATATTATGAGCTTATCTTCTAATCGAAGAACCCTGAATTTAATCGAGTCTCTCAAGTGCCTATTGAAACACACTCTAGGGTATACAAATATGTCACATGATATTTAAGAATTAGGATGTCGACAAGTATCCAGGAATCCTTGAATCTAGCTTGAAGATAATCTATAATAACTTTACCTGTTATAAATAAAACTTTTTAAGGTCTGGGAGTTTAGCTCAGCAGCACAAGCACCTGCCTGACAAGCACGAATTCCTGAGTTTGATCCCTGTTACCAAAATAATAATAATGATGATGATGATGATAAAAATAATATGACTTTTTAAAAAATGCAATGCTGGGGAGGGAAAAAAATGGCGGCTTGCTAGGGGATCAGGCGGAGAGTCTCTCTGGAGAAATCATATTAGAAACTAGAATATGACAACATGGAGAGGGACAGACAAATGGATAACGATTCTTATTAACCAAGACAGTGCAGCAGGAGGATTTAAAGTCATGCTGAGACTGTGAAGGCTGATAAGGGGAGGCTGCAAATCCCTCGCCTTGAAATCAACAAACTGACCCATGGACCCAAAAGGAAAAGCTGTGTTGGCTTTTGGTGACTGCTGGAAACTGAGACCTGGGACCCTGAGAAGCAGCCAGGACTGCCCTGCTGCACCAGAGGAGATTGTGAAAGGCTCTGGAGCTCTGAAGCTGAACGCTGTGCAGTTTTCTGACTGTTCTGCGCTGTGCCGGGAGTGTGGGGATGGCGGGCAATGTGGTGTGCAGTGGACCCGGGAGGAGGACCTGCGCTGAACCCTGGTGAGTACTGGGGACTCCATGGCTGCTGGGGTTGGCAAGAGAACATCTTGGAACTGGGCAGTGCCTGCCATCATGGGGACATCAATAACACAGAGAGTCTGGCGGCAGACATCTTAGAGTTGGGCAGAACCTACAGCTCAGTGACATCACCGAGTCCCTCTGTAGGGAGGTCTGGTGGAAGACATCTTGAAATTGGGCAGAGCCTGACGCCGTGCTGGCTTCAGCGTCATACAGAGAACTGGTGGAAGACATCTTGGATTTGGGCAGACCTGCTGTTCTGGAGCTCCTGTCACAGAGAGGTCTGGAAGAGAACAGCTGGGATTTGGGCAGAACCCTGTGCCATAGTGACATTAGTCAGCTGCTTCTGGTACAGAGAGAACTGGCAGGAGCTACTGGGGCTAAACCAAGCCTCTGCTTAGGGCCCAATAAGCAGATACAAAATAGTCACAACTCAGTGACATCCAGAAAGTACAGCTTAATTTACGGATTGACTGGCACAGAGGCTGGAGGCTAGCCTGTACCGCCCCTGCATCCCAGCCTACCCCAGATAACAGCAAATTGGGGAGTACAGCAAAAACTCAAGTCAGCATGCTTCTGAAAGGCCCTAAGCAATTCAGAGAGGGCCAGAGACCCACAGGACACTCCAGTCTGAAAGAAACCAGAAACATGACAAGAGATAAAAATTTTAAAAACTCCAGCTGCCCAACATGAGAAAATAAGCCCAGGAGAAGTAAACACTGAAGAGAATAAGCACAGTAATCATCCATTACTCGACACAGCATCAGCCAAAATTAAAAAAATACTTCATGATGTCATAGATGAATTTAAAGCTGTACTCCTGATCCAAGTGAGGCAAGATATAAAGAGATTAATTAAAGAAATGACAAGCCCTGCCCAAGTGAACATAGATGGAAGAACTGAGGAAATCAGAAAAGAAAGAGAAACTTCTGAAGAAGAATTTAAACATAACTTAGAATACATGGAACAGATCCAAAGAGAATACCAGGAAACTAAAAACTCCATTGAACTCTGGCAAAATGCCTTGACAGAAACTAAAGACAGCCTTCTGAAACTTGAAGAGAAATTTATGGCATATGATCGTGAAAGAAAAAGCCTCTTAAAAATAACAAGGAACCAGAAAGAAACAATTCAAAAACTAGAAGATGACAAAAAGATACATAACTTAAGAATAAAGAATGTGAGTGAGGAAGCAGGAGCAACCAAAAATAAAATACAAAGAATATTCACAGATATATTAAAGCAAAATTTCCCATGTATAGCAAAAAGAAATGATATCCAGATAAAAGAGGCATACACAACACCAGCTACCTACAACCAAAACATATCTATTCCTAGACATATAATAATCAAGATTCCAGAAATCCACCAAAAGAACAGAATATTAAAAGCAGCCAGAGAAAAAATGCAGATTACCTACAATGGGAAAATTATCAAAATAACAGTATTATCAGACTTATCAACACAAACTCTTAACAGACTTATATAACAGACTTATCAACTTATTATATAAGTTATATATATATCATCTGTTATATAACTTATATAACAGACTTATCAACACAAACTCTTAAGTCAAGAAGGGAGTATGGAGAAATATTCCAAGTCCTGAAAGAAAATAATATGCAACCAAAGCTCATACACCTGTCAAAACTCTCTCTCAAAATTAATGGAGAAATAAGATGCTTCCAAGACAAGGAGTAACTGTGGGAGTTCGTGGCCACCAATCCAACCCTACAGAGAGTGCTGAAGGTCATTACATAGAAAGAGAGGAAGGGATACCAGGATTCCAGCAATAGTGGCAGAGAGGCCTCAATGAACAGGGCGGACAGTGGAATGAGGGAATAAGGTGGACAAATTATAGCAGAAAAGTGGAGTAGCAGACATGAGGCAGAGACAGTAAGCTATAGTCTTTAGTATAGACAGCTCTGAAACACTATAAAAAAGGCAGAGGTCATTGTTAATGGTGTATAAAGATTTAAAAGACACAGTAGTCTTATCGCCATATTTAGTTTGAATTTAATTTGTTCTGGTCTGTCCACTCATGTCAGATTTGAGAGCACAGACATCTTGACCCCAAAATAGCAGGTTATACTATGGTAACTATCCTTACTTTCCTATTAACTTAAACTGAAATCCTGTATTACTTACATTGTCTTACTATGACTGATCTTAATTTAATCTGAATATAAGACTATGGGTTGGCCTTGGCTGATTTTATTTGAATTTGGTATGCTTGTTAGTAACAACCCTAAAAGTAGAGGCAACTACTCTGAAGATGACAAGATGTAAAGGATATCCATACTGGTATTAACTAGTAACAGCTCTCAAATCCTACAATGCTGTCAAAGTTAAGTTTTTATAAAAATAGGTGATACTATGTTTAACTATAATAAGCCAGTGTTGTGGACAAATCTATTGAAAATAACAAGAGAAAACATAGTAACTATGGAAGATCATCTATATTGTGGTCTTATATGTCATATCCATTACATGTTTTTCTAGGAAATTGTTTTGCTGTCTTGCTACGACTTGGTTTTCCCTATAATACAGAGAGGATAGATATATATGTAGAAATTCACACATGGGGTTTTTTTTTTAAATTATTTATGGGAACAGATTATATAATGCAAGATGTAATGAACAGATACTCTGAGGAAGAGATGCTGAGAAACCCGAGGCTAATTTTGTAGCATTATGATATAAATTCTAGCAATACTATTGTTCGCTGATTAGAATGACATTGGACTGGTTTCTTGAGTTCAATTTCAGCATATGTAGAGATGGGGACAACTATCACAAAGAGAATGAGAGATGCGATGGTAGTTATTATTGTCTTCCCTAATTTGGAACTTGAGGACCTAAAAAGCCTTCATCATCCTGTGATGATTTGATTAGTTCTATAATATGCAATAAGTATATAAAGTGGGTGAAGATGGGACAACTATTTGTAAGAAACTAGAGACAGTAGATGGACAGTGAAGATCTCCAGTGGACTTGCTTTGAAATCTGTGTTTCTTTAAATTGTTTTTTTCAACTGTTTTGTTCTGTTTTGATATGTTTAATCTTACCCTCTTTGAGATGTAAAACAAATGTGTAGGACTGATAACCATATTACTGAGCTTTTGTTCGATCATAGAGCAGAATGGTTTGTAGTGTCACTTTTTGAATGTCATTCTAAATACTTTAATTCTATAACCTGAACAGCTATTTCTAAGATGACAATGTGTAACTTATCAACCAGCAATTTCTTACCATTTGTTTTTCTGTAATTTTGTATTATTTCTACCCTTTTTTTTTTATCTCCATGTATTTTTTTGTTGTTGTTTCCTTTTCTTTAAATTAAAAAAAAATGCAATGCTAATCTTGGGGAGAAAATACTTGAAGCAGTTTAAAATGCACTTATAATTTTCAATTTACTATTTTCAAATGAATTTAAGTCTGTTACTGTTGAGAATGAACTTTGATTAAACAAAGTTATGTTTATAGAAAAAAATATTTGAGAAATATACTAATTGCCTCATATTATCCATCAGCTACAAAACTATTTTTAATGAATAACTGATAACAATTTTTTCCTAGAAAGTATATGTATTTCAATGTTAAAATGACCATGTTATGAAATTTATTTTAAACCTTTTAAATTCACTTTCTGTAAGCTCAATTGTTGACCATTCAAGAAATCTATCAAAATATATTGGCATATGGGGAAGGGTGGCACTAAGATCATTAAATATGTTTAAATAATTTATGAAACTGAAAGGAGTGCTTTCTCAGATTTAACTTTTACTTTCAAAATATATTTTTTGAGAACTGTGGATTTGATTCAGTGGCTTCAGTGCCTTCTTGTTAGGCACAAGGTCATGAGTTCAATCCCTGGTACCAAAAAAAAAAATATATATATATATATATATATATATATATATATATATACATTTTTTCTTCCTTAAATTTTTCTCAGCTCTTGTCTCTCTTACAGACACTGAGGCAATTATATTGGACACATCTGGATAACCCAGAATCATCACCTCATTTCTAAATGCTTAATTCAGTCTAATTTAGTAAACCTTTTAGCTATGTAAAATAACTTGCTTACAGGATTTGGGGCTTAGGCTGTGAACACCTTTAGCATGTAGCAATTCTATCTATTGCAGGTGTATAGACATTCATCTTTCTAAAGATATCTAATAACCTCTATTATTGCACTCATCTTAAAAGGAAGACTTTTGAACTGGTGACCTTAAATAGGGAAGAGATTTTCTGTTTCTGGAATTTTCCTGATGTGTATGTATTATTCTAAAGTACTGTGTTTAAAATCTCACCAAAATAATTCATCATTTAGATGTTTTAGAAAGATTTATTTAAATTGTAAGAGAGATCCAGGAATTTAGCTCAACAGCGTAAATGCCTGCATGGCAAGGGCTTATGAGCTTATGATCTTCCATACCAAAAAAAAAAAAAAAAAAAAAGATAAACTATAAGAGAGCTTCAGTAGTAAAATATTATCCCTTAAAAATATGACTTTACACTTCTGGGAGAGCATGGTGGATAGATAGCAGCAGCTACGGAGGCTCACTGAGATACCCCACTTAAAATCCAGAAATGGTGCAGGGCGAGAAGTCCTAAGCAAGGGGAGATATATTCTGCTGACCCAGGAACAAACTAAACTAAGAGAAACCAACTGGAAATGAAATCCCGGTGATATGACAGAAACAGATAAGGTGTCAGCGCGGAAGCTGGAGACTGCACCACTTGAAGCCACAATTCGAATTTCCTGCAGCTGCTGCTGAGTCCCAATCGGCATGGCAAGGAGAGGGGCATGAAAGCTCTGAGAGAGGGAAGCAGTGAATGGAGTTGAGAGTGGCACTGGCCAGGAGCCCTGCATCAAACTGCAGAGCGTGAGTGGATCAGGGACCCTTCCATAGAGTAGGAGGCTTCAGCAAAGGACATGCTGGGACTGTGCAGACTAGCCAGAACAGGATGTTGCAGTGTCCTTAGTCGCATATTCCCCTGTCAAGCAGGATTGGTGGGGAGTGCCTGGCCTGGGTGTCACTGCTGACTTAAGACCCAGTAGGCTAGTCCAAACCAGGTCCCAGTGCCTGGAGTTGTACCCTAGCAATGAAGCATTCGGTAGGGTGACCTGGAGTGGCGGGCCAATCATAGGCTGCCCAGGTCTGTGTCTCCCTAGTGCACTGCAGTGGACAGGAACACCTAGCCAGTGCAATCCAAACAAACTGTAACCGACAAAGAAAGAAACTGGGCCTCCTATATACACTTGTATGGAAGGAACAAAAAATATGGGACGAGGGAGCAACACGAAAGGTTCCTCAGCCCCCAATCCTGAGAAACATGGAACATCAGACACAGCACCAATAGATATAAAGCAATATGTCCAGAGCCTCATAGACCAGTTTAAAAATGAAGTTATTAATGACCTAAAGCAAGATATAAGTAGAATAGTTAGAGAAATGCTAAGTACCACCCAAGAAAAAACAGATGGTGGAATGGAAGAACAGAAAAAAAGGGGAGAATTGTTTGATGGAGAAAATAGAGAAAACAGAATACGTGAAGCAGGTTCAAAGAGATTACCAGGAAACTAAAAACTCTATCAAAAGCTGGCATAACAGCTTGAAAGAAACTAAGGATGGATTATCTGAACTGGAGGGCAGATTTGTAATGTGGGAGCATGAAATGAAAAACTTCTTAAAAATAACAAGAAAACAAACAGCAATAATACAAAGGCTAGAAGATGATAAGAGGATCTATAACTTAAGAATTAAGAACATAAAAGAAGAAGTAGGGACACAAACAAATGGACTACAAAAGCTATTCACAGAAATAATCCAGGAGAATTTCCCTAATTTAGCAAAAGGTAAAGATACTCAGATGTATGAGGCATACAGGACCCCAGCCACCTACAACCCAAACAGATCTACACATAGGCATATAATAATCAAAATTCCAGAAATCCAATATAAGAACAGAATATTAAAAGCCATCAGAGACAAGAAACAGATCACTTACAAGGGAACACCCATCAGAATTACAGCAAACTTCTCAGCACAAACCATTAAATCACGAAATGTGTGGAGGAAAATAATTCAAACTTTAAAAGATAATAACCTCCAGCCAAGATTGATATATCCTGCATACCTGTCCCTGGAAATTGATGGAAAAATAAAGTGCTTCCAGGATAAAGAGGAACTAGGGGAATTTGCAACCACCAATTCAACTCTACAGAAAATACTGCAAGATATTCTAAAAAGGAAGATACCAAGATTCCAGAAATAGTGGCAGAGAGGCCACAAAGAATGGAGCAGAAAGAGAAATGAAGAAGACAAATTAACAACAAACAACAGAAAAAGAGCTCAACAGAAATGAGGCAGAGAAGATTGGATGGTAAGAACAGCTATTTTGGAGAAAACAAGACATCATAATAGCTAGTGCTGATTTAGTATCATCTTGTTTTAAAGTCCCATCAAGCTTTTATTCTTCTGCCTCCATCTGTCTTAAAAGGTTGTATCTTATTGGATTTTATTATATGTGATGATATAAGCAAAAACTTTTATAGACAAGGAGATTATATAGAAACCATTGTTCATTTTCTGTTAGTTGGCTCTAAATACCCTGTAATAATGTCAATCTCTTGAATGGTTTTACACTGTCTGGATATGTTTGGTGCTACAGTATACGAAGTTATACTCAAAGATTTCAAGGAAAGAGACACTATGGTAATTACTTTTATGCCCGGATATCTTGAGGTGAAATACTATTTTGCTTAAATGGTTATGTTTTGACCTGCACTATTTCATTGTTATGCCCTCTTTTATCTCAATATCCTTTTTTATTATTTACTTTTTTATTTTTATCTTTTTAATTAAGAGAAAAATAAATAAAAATAGCAGGATACATTATAGTAACCTACTTTGATTCCCTATTAACTTGATTTGAAACCCTGTATTGCCCTCAAAATCTTGTTTTGACTGATTTTCCCCTATTCTATTTAGCTTGATAGTACCAAGTTCGAAAGTATAGGCAACAACTGTGAAGACAATAAGATTCATTATGATGCCCATTCTGGTTGACTATTATTTTCTTTTAAAGTCCTGTAATGTCTCCAATGTTTTGGTTTTATTCTTTACTGTTTTGTTCAATATTATTATAACTGATGATATAGGCAATTCTTCTTAAGATAGCAAGAGGCAGTATGGTAACCATTGTTGATCACCTTGTATTTTGTTTTTACATTATCTATTATGTGCATCCTTTTGATTTGACTGAGTCTGTTCTGATATGTCGTATTTGGTTTTACTCTCTTCAAAAAAAGTAATAAGAACTGTGGGAGTAGTAAAACCCAAAATGTGTAATTGTAATTGTACAAAAGAAAAAAAAAGGGCTCTAAAGGTTATACCTGCATATTTCTTTAAGTGTATGAGGTAGATAACCATATTACTGAGCTTTGTTGGATCATTGAACAAAACTGTTTGCAGTCTCACTGTTTGAAAGTCCACTTTATATGCTTTAATTTTGTAACTTGAACAACTATTTCTAAGATGAGATTAAGTAATATATTAACTAGTGATTTCTTACTGTTTATTTTTTAAATTTTGTATTACGTGTACCCTTTTTCTGTTTTTTTTTTCCCTTTTTCTCCTTAAATAAAATTTTAAAGAAGAAAAAAAATATGATTTTAATACAAAGAAACTTTGGAAGTTATAGATTAATTTTTAATATTCTTAAAATTTTGAATTCTTGATAGACCCTGTTTCTATTCATTTCAAAATGGCTACTGTCTGTTTTAAGCATAAATACGCTCTTAGAAATTCTGTCCGCAAATTTAAAAAGTCACCATGAGTCTAGGATGTGCACTGTCACTAGATTCTTTATATTATTTCAAGAAAGCATATTGTTTCTTGGAAATGTGAAAACAGGAAAAGTACCAACAGAAAGGAGTTTATTGGGGTCTAACCGCACTGTCACCTTTGCTCTCAGGTACATGAGATGAATAGCTATAGTAGTGCAGGAGATTAGAGAAATGTAGTCTCATTCATGGTTGAGAGAATGAAAGTGCCACTAAAAACTACTCAACTGCATGAAGACAGATAAGATAGATGGAAGCTTTCAGGACCATGTGCAGGAGCTCTTTAATGCCCCAGAATTATAAAAGAGAAGGGTCAGAACCAATCCTAACCGGGCATAAGCAGTGCAAAGCAGCAATGCTGAAGAATACCAGAGTATGTAATACAAACTTGGTTTGCTGAATCCTAATGGAAAAAAAAAAACCAGAAGTCATGGAATTTACTTCCTTCCTGTAGTTTTCAAGGAGTTGCAACAACTGAGTCTCTTTGCACTATTTTGTTCCTGCATTATTAGATTGTGAATGTTGTGATGGAAACATGAGTTTAAAGCTTGCTCTATTTTTGGTTTTGATCATTAACATTCTACACAGCATGCCTGAGAAGCATAAAATGAGATGTTCAGATTCTAATTCTTAGGGACAAGTTAATGAGGAAACCTGAGAAGGCCAGTATCCTAGATACCAGATTTATGAATGAACAACAGCAAGTATCACTACAGAACTAATATCTCATTATAACTGTTTCTTATTTTCATTCTTAAATCTTATTCACATTTTCCCATCATAACAGGATAAAAGTTCATTCATGGATTATTTTCAAGTTTTTATTCATGATTTCAATTTCTATCCTAAATGAGACAACAAACAAATTGCATTTTCATTTCTTTAAAAAAATTCAAAGATTTTATAATATGTCATATATGTAAATCTAAGTGTTTAATTAAAAATACTTTCAAAGTACAATAGTGAGGACTCCATCTTCTAAAATATATATGAACTATTTCTTATTGGCACATTTGCTCTTAATTGCTACATTTTTCCCATGTCTCATTAGTTGAAGGGATTGTGCGCCAGAGAAAAAAAGTGGAAAATCATATTTTGAGTTTTATTGTGTTTCATTAATATATTTTTCTAAATATAACTTTTAGTGCTCAGAAAATAATCCTACAAGTAGGATTATTCTCAACTTACACAGAATAAAATGGAAGGATTAAGTAACTAGGTTGAGAGTTATAGACTGGAATTGTAAGCCCAACCTAATGAACAGTTTCCAAATTTATATGTACCGTGTTCCCTCTACAGCATCCTCATCTGCCTAGTCCTTTTCATATGGAAATAGGAACATTCCTACTGGAAATTTTAATGGTGCTCATTTACTTAAAATTAAAACCACACATGCACAAATCACTTGAGGTAGACTTCTGGAACATTCTTTTTCTATTAAATGTTTAGAATCTTTGTCATATTTAAAGTTTTTATTAATGAAATGAACAGGAAAGCAGAAGCAATTATTTTTATCCCCCTAGAACTTTCATTCATTAAATGAATTGTATCTGGCATAGGAATTATAATATATGAAAACATAAACATGAACTAAACTTTGGTGTTAAATGCTATAGGTTCAAAAGTTCAGTGAACTGATGTTTTCTCTAAAAGATGGAGATTTGAGAACAGAAACTACCAGATCCATCCAGAATAGACATGGTACCGAGGAACTCTCTCTTCCCTCTGCAGAGACTACTTAGACTGACTCCTCCTCTAGCTGTGGGAAACTCTCAACCAATTGGGAACTACACACACTATACAACTTCCCTCAAGACATGAGTAAGTACCCTTATAAGCTGACTCACAGCCTACCAAAAAATTGTTTCAATTAACACTTCATTGCTATTTCTACTATTTTGTTTCAATTATTAGGTTTCACTGGTCCCTTTCTTACTGGTTTCTTACAGCCTCTGAGACTACTTGTACTCAAAGCCTGCTGAGAGAGGCAGGCTGGGAAAACCACAGGCATTTCCCACAACCAGTACGCCCAAAGTACAACGAATTTTACAGCTGAGATCTGAGCTCTAGGGCCTAATGTGTCTGCTGGCAAACAATGTGCAGCATTCTACCCTTTCTCATCCCTTGCCTCCTGGCTCAGCCACACTGTAGAATTCCAAGTGTCTCATAATACTATTCAATTCTAAATCAATCTTCATAAATCTTTTTCATAACTTCATCTACTTTCATCAGCAATTTGTGATTGCCCCTTCAAAACCTTTTGACAAATTTCTCTCTCATAACTGTCCTCATAGAGCAATTTTCACTGACAGTGACACGAAGGCTATTGAACTTCTAACTATTAGTCCTTCCATTCAGTTCTTGTCTCATTATGGTTATAAATTCATCTTCCCAGCATGCATTCTCGGTGGGCAAGCAAAGGAAGCTAAGATTTCTAAGTGGTATTTACGAGTGTATGTGAAAATGGTATGTGTGCCATTTTTTGAACTGGGATTTCCATTAAAACTATGATCTGCTTTGCATGTGGGAAAAGCAATTGACAGTTCATCATGCTCATCAGTTTGTGAACAATAGAATTTGGAAGACTTCACCTTTCAAACATTGCTCAGTAATGATAGAGATTCTGGGTAGCTTTGATTGAAATCACTAGGTAAACTGAAATATTCTGAAATGTCAGATGGAAAAACCTGCCAAGGGATGTAATGAGGGGCAGATAAAGTAAGAAGAGGTTCCTCTACTACCTCTGCATTAGCCCAGCCCCAGAGTTGCATTCTTTTTAGCAGCAGTGCTAACCAGCTTTGTTACCTAGTTTAGTCAACTGAATGAAGCTAAATAGTCTAGTATTAACAGAGTTAATTTTGTGTTTTATAAATTATTTTTCCAATTCATCCTATCTTGTTACACCTGTTATTTTGGTTCATCAAAATTTTTGATACTTTGTATTTTGGTGAATAATAATAACAAATATTAATAGTAATATTTCCATGTAAGTGCTTTCTTATTTATTTTATTTTTACAACTATTCCATTAGAAAGTTAGTGGTCACCAATTTATAGATAAGAGCCAAAGATTATGGAAAGGTAAATGTCTAAACTAGAGGCTCTCAAGCTGCTAAGAATGAAACATTTAAATCCAAGGGTTTTTTTGTGTGTGTGTTGGTTTTGGGTTTTTTGTTTCTTTTGTTTTGGGGGTGTTTGTTTGTTCATTTGTTTTTTGTGATAAGGTCTCACTACGTGATTTAGACTTGCTTTTAATAAGTTTGTTTGTCTCTTAACTAACTTATTACGTAAATATTTTCAGTTTTCTCTGCTTGTATCATGTTGTACTGGTGCTTCTGAGTCAAGAAAGATGACCTAATCAGGGAGATTCTTTTTGACTATAGAGTCACTTTTAATCAAAGACTGTAAGTCTTTACTTAAAATATACCTATGATGAACAGTTCCTAAATATGGCAGTAAGATTTGTCATAAATAAATGTCCTCAACTGACAATGATTTTTAAAATTATTCTAAAATGTTTAAATGATCAACCTCTAAACTAAAAAATTACATTTTTCTAACACTTGTAATATCTACAGCAAGGTCCTCCATTTCTTTTTCAAATAACATTCCCAGGAGAATGTGCATAACAAAATTTTCTTGAAAAATTTAGGCTATAACATTCAAATTTGTTCACTGAGGTATCAGAAAAAAATTTCCACTAAAAATGATAAAAAATTTTCCACTAAAAATACTATTTAATTGTGACTTCTCATAAAAATGTGAAAAATAAAAACCAACATTCAAAATAGTTATCCTCCAGGAAACAAAACAGAGACTTAGGAAACTATAGTACTTTGATTCATATAATGGAGAAAACTTAATTGAACACATCTTATTAAGACACTCATGAAAATAGTACAAATTCTCATAACATACAGTCATAATAAGTGGGGTTGTCCAAGTTCCAAAGCAATTGAAAAGATTTCAGATGGTTTTATAAATTATTTATGGCAGATTTCTATCTGTTAGTCAAGTAAGCTAACATTTTTGTGCTCTTTGTACTGAGTGCATTCTGTCATCTTGCTGGTTCTGTTTCCTCAAATATTGTTACATACTCTGCAAATGAAAATAAACGAGTTCCATCAAAAGGCAAGCTACATTTAGTGGATTCCATCTTTCTTTTAATTTCCTTTGGTTACCACCATCTCTTCCCTTTCCTTCCCAAAGTCTACTGGCATCAGGAGTACAGTGACTTTTGCATGTTTCCAATCAGTTAATTATTAATATTATTTTTCCCATCAAATTTATCATTGGAGCCCCTTCCCCTCGTTAAAAACTTAAACCGGACGACAACTGACTAGAGGATATTCTTTGTATCACAGAAATCTAAAAGGACAACATATCACTTCCCCAAGTTAAGCTGTAACCATAAATCCTCCTGAAAGGGGCAGCACTAAGTCTGATCTTCACAAAGGTAGACATCCTGAGTACAGAAGGCATAGAAACAGGATCTTGGTTAGGAGAGTTTCCCAGACTGCTACTCCCCAAAGGCATTACTGGGTCATATTCATGTTGCAGACCAAGTAGCTTTTCTAAATTTTCTATTTCTCTCTGGAAAAGAAAGAATGTGTTGCACATACTGGGGTTGGAAGCCCAGCTTCATCTGTCACGTCAGGTGATTTAGATAGTCACTGAATCTCTCTTCCTCTCTCTGAAACATGCTTTTGCTTTCTTCTGCAGAATTATGATAAGACCACTTATGCTGAGGTGACAGGTAAGCAAGATTACTATGGAAAGCTCCTAGTACAGTGTCTTGCCCATAAAATGATTCTCAGAAAGTATCCAGTCTTAATATCGTAGCTTACCACAAAAAGTATTATGGCTACTTACTCATAAATGTTGGCATGTTTTCCTGTTTTCATGATACCTATCCAATAATTTCAGGATATTCATCTTAAATGATCCATTTAACTTTAGGAATGGATCGTAATACTTTTTCCCCACCGACCAAAATGATTTAAGCTAAGGTACAGAAGTGAAATGTGAAAACACAAAGATCTGGAACAGATGGCAATGCAGGATTGAGCCTAAGGAAATGATGTGATTAATAACACTGGCAATCAAAATGATTTAGGTAGTTGCTAAATCAATAAAGGAAGAGTGCACTACCTGAATAAATATCCAGTAACTGTAAGATACTCGTGTGTTTGCAGATCACATTAAGCAACCATGGGTTTCAAAATTGATTGAATAACTGGCTCCATGGCCTTAAAGCAGAATAATCACTCAAACTCTTTTGTTTTAGTGTGAAATCTTACTAGAGACTGTACTGAAAAATCCATGTTTAATTAAATTATAAGTCAAGATGCTACAAAAGACATCAGTACCCTTTTACATAAGAAAAAGCAAGAACATTTAATTTAATGCTAGCACATGTATATTAGCAATAGCAAAAGAAATATTTTTGTAATGAATTAGAAATATTATACCTCAGAACATAGATTTGGCAGTTTTCTGGCCAAAGAAAATAAGTAACTAAAACTTACATTTTTTTGGGTAAGTGATAGGAGGTGAGAAAAATGATCCCTCCCACATAATAACTTGACAAAAATCTTCCCAGTAACAGTAGATAATGATAAACCAGGACTTAGCAAATGTATTCAGGAATGTAAGAAGAGAATGAAAAAATAGAACTTAAATTCTCTCCACAAACCCACAAATAGAGATTTCAACAAATTTTCCAGATGTGCTGGATTGTACCAATGTTCACACAACCAAGTGCAGGTGATTCTTTGTCATAAATGTGATGAATACAACCACAGGTAGGTTCCAAAGTTAGAATTATATTTTAAGAAAGTAGCGGTGTGCCTCCTTGCCAGCAACCTTGTCTTTCAAAATTCAATCATAGATTAGGTGAACCAATCCAAGGGTCTTTGGGGGACACCCAATTTAAGGGAAGATCGTTACAACTGTAGTTGAAAAACGAGACATTTTTCATGGACTCCTATAACTTTTCTGTTTGTCTCCAAAGCAGACAATAAACTACTGCCAGAAACCCACACCAAGATATTGATGACAGAACCTGATTTAAGTTTCATTTACCTCATTGACCCACCCTTTGTAAACTCTCATCTTGGTAAATTTAGGTAAGTGGATATGATATCAAGAGTTAGCTTCAGGCAAATTAATAAAGCTCCTTAACTTTGCAAACACTCTCAACTCACTTTCCATAATCATCTCCTACTTCTATTTTCCATAATCCCCTGCAGAGCTTTAACAAGGCTTCTGATTCCATGTACACTGGAAAAATCTAACTCTCCTGAGTTTCATTCTGTAGGTAATGGAATACTTTGACTTTACTTGTTACTAAGCACCTGTTTTGTTCTGGTCCAGTTGAAAATACTAGGAATACAATACTGCCAATATATCAGATCTATTCTAAAGGACTGCAACACTCTAGTTAGGAGAAAAAGATAGTCATATTAAACAATTGTCAAATAGTAGTGTACAATACAGTGGTCATGGGACTCATGGTCCTTGTTCAAAAGGACTCAAAGAGGTAAGAAATCATCATGAAAGTACAAAATGGAATGGATTTTGGAAGGGGTAAGAACAGAAGTAAACTTTGAAGCATGAGAATAATGTGGTATCAGGAGAAATCCCTGTAGAAAGAAAACAATTAAATCATAATTAGATTAAAATAATAGATTCAGTACCATCCTGCTTTTACAAAATTGTGGATTTTTATTCAGGTTTCATTTCAACTTAGCTTATGAGGAAATACTTGCAGACACTAAATGGTGAGTACAAAATTCGGAGAATGAAATACGTTTGAAATTCTTAAAGCCATGCCCTGTGAATGCTCTTTCATACATAGACAAACAGTAAACAATTCTGAAACCAGCCTAACATAGTTACCTGGACCCTCCCAGAAGGTCCTGGGTCTCTAGGATCAGATGTATATGAAATACTATTTGCTCTTTGTTGCTTTAACAGAACAGAGTGCTTGCTCTCTTAAAACAAATCAGTATTCACATATACATATGATTTTCTTTTGGTAAGGTTCATGTCCTGAGTATTTAACGAGAATGTGAATAAACGTGCTTTCACAACACCCAAAATCAATGACTTGCTATGTAATACCACATTAATACAACACTAAAATAGTTCCATAGCAAAAAATTTAGTTCACACATTTTGGAGGAAAAAGGCAGAGAAAAGTTAAAATCAAGTTGCTTTTCTGAATTCAGAACAAACTCATAGATTGGTTTATTGTGAACACTGAATCTGATCAAACAGGTATGTGAGGTGAAAACCTCTCCATATGGAATTACTTCAAAGGATTAAATAACAACTTTATTTTGGGAATGCTGTAAAATTCAGATTTCTATCTAGCAAATTTGAGGAGAATTCTCAGTCTGCCTTTTCCCTAAGGTCCTGGAGGATGTCAGTGCAGTGGCAGAGCTGAGAGCACAAAGCATAGTTTTAAATCTTTCCGAGGCATATTCTCCTCAGCTGACCCCACACCCTTCCGTATCAAGTGAAATATGTGTGCGCATGTGTGTTTGCAACTGCATTACTTCAAAAAAATGCAACTGCTTTATGAATATTAACATTTTAAAATAATTCTTTTATACCATTTGTTCAGAATGTTCACTGGCTGCTTTAATTTTTTTTTAAATGCTTTTTCTTTTTGTTCATCCTTTCAAAGGGAAGAATGGAAATGACAAAGGGAGGGAAAGACAGACAGACAGACAGACAGACAGACAGACAGACAGAAACAGAGACAGAGAAAGACAGAGAGAGAACTGCAGGCTTGCTTGGACTGTTACAAGGAGCCCTAATCTGCTTTGATACTTAGCAATCCTGTGACTCTCCCTTCTCTTCCTCTCTACAACTGGAAAGCTATGGGAAATCCTGAGTTCCCTCTCCTCGCAAGCTGGCAAGAAGTCACAACCAGACAATTCTCAGTCCTCACAGAAACCCTCAACCACAGTAAAAAAGCCCAGGCTAGCCTCTGCTGCCTGCTCTCTAGAATCATTTTGGAACATGTGTGGGAACTTCCTTGCTTTTTCTGTTAAGCCTCATTATATGAACAATTAAGTTTTCTCACTTCTGGGTACTTGTGCTTTTCTAGGTACACAGGGATTTCTGAACAAAGTTTTGGATATAGGTTCACTTTATCTCCATTGTTCCAATATAATATATTAAACATGAATAGTGAAAGGAAGAAAATCTTTAATGAAATTTGAAATTGGGTTTTACACTGAGATAAATGCATTTCTAAAGATCAAAAGTAACAGGAAAATTTGTGAAATCCACCTGCCCATTGTCTCATTAATGTTCAAAGTAAATATTAAACTGTGCACAGCTGGAAACAGTCTTTACAGAGTTGAGTGTTTCATGACCTCTTTAAGTTGTCTCCTCAATGTAGATTTATAATAAGAGCTTAATTACTTCTAGGAAAATGGCAGAATGGTGAGCAGAAAGTCCATCTTTCCAAAGTGCAGAATCCTGAAGTTAGAAGCATCAACTTGAGAGAGAGAGAGAGAGAGAGAGAGAGAGAGAGAGAGAGAGAGAGAATGAATTAAATTCCCAAGAACCAGGAAAGATCTGACAGGAAAATTAAAACCTGGGGAAGCAGAATACAAGGCCATAAAGGGAAGAGACAGTCTGCACTTTCTCCCCAGCGGCCAGCTTGTGTCCTGCAGGAAAGGGAGATTCAGTCTGCAGAGACAAAGTGAAAGCTGTGAACTACAGAGGGTCTCATGGAGAATGCAGCAACAGAACAGACTAGTGATAGCTATGATCTACAGGGAGAGCATGGGACTCTGCCCCCATCTGAGTTGTTGGACAGCCAACAGCTGGTGAGTGTCTCCAGTCCAAGTGCCCACCATATCGCTGGAGAGTTCTTGGTTGGATGCCATTGTAGAGAAGGATTATTTGAACCCATGATCAGTTGTGGGACAGCTTCACATCAGGCTTCCAAGTGTTATGTTCCCACTGTGACTGTGTGAAAGACAGCTGAAAGAGACAGCCAAGGTTATGGAACAGGCTGGAAAGAACCCCACTGCCATGCTTAAGCTAAGGGACACAGCCCTGTCCCACAGCTAGAGGCCAGGCTTCACCAGCATTGCTCAGGATTTGAACAGTGGGGCACTGGTACCCTTGCTCTTTTTCTGTGGTCAGCTGATGCCTATGTGCAGCACCGACCTGAGGTCAGACAGCTTTATTTTTCTACCAGCATGAAAGAAGAGTTGACTCAGACACTGTTCCAATACCTTATAGATCCTAGAAGAAAGCCACACATTCAAATTCACAAAGAAACGTCTGGTATTTTTTTTTTTCTTCCATCTGTCCTTCCTTCCTTCCTTCCTTTTTTTTTTTTTTTTTTTTTTTTTTGCTTTCTTTCTTTAGTTCTTTCTTTAGTTTTTTCTTTCTTTCTATCTTTATTTCTTTCTGTCTTTATTTCTTCTACGTGAGTGTGCACATTGTTTGCTTGCTTTTTTTCTCCTTTCCTTTCTCTTATTTACCAATTTATTGGGATTTGGAGATTTTTCTCTTTATTTCTTATCTTTTCTTCCTACTTCTTTTTCCTTTCTTTATTTTACTGCTTCTCCTTTTTAATTTTTTCCCTTTAATTTTTTCTTTCTTATCTCCATTTCTTATTTTCTTTTTTGATTTTAAAACAGAAAAGCAATAAAATGATACAGAATTTCAAAACAAAATAAGAGAGTTACAATGGTTATATATTGCACATTGTTATTTTCAAAGTCATTGTTCAGATCACAAGATATAGTCATGAAAAAAAGATCAAACAACGAAAGTGTATTATCTCTTTCTTTTTTTAAAGAAAAAGGATAGCTTTTTCTGTTTGACATCAGTATTTAACCTTACTTTTACCTAGTCCTATAAACATTCTTTCACTACTGTTACTCAACAGTATCCTTTGTCCCCACCTCTCTCTATCCATTATAGTTTAAATTTTCAAAGTTTTCCTTTTGCATCCCTTCATTCTTGATCTCTTGCTGTTGAATTAATTTCTACCATTAGCAGAGATATAGCTGCTGCATTTAATACATATTGCTATATGTCAATACCTGGATTGTCTTAATGTTTATGCCATAATTATGAATTACTTCTCTAGGGTTAAGGGTGATGCATAATTGGTTCTTATGTCAATGTACAATTTGTCTTGGATTTTATTACTGTGGCTAATTTGTTTGTCATTACCAGAGTTGCATAATTCTTTATTTTGATTAATTTTTTAGTAATAGCTCTCAATGTGAATGGTCCCGATTCCTTAATAAAAAAACACAAAGCAGCAGAATGCATCAGAGGCAAACCCAACAATATATCATATAAGGAAGCAAGGAAATTTCACAGATCAAAGATCAAAGAATTGATAACAATATTCCATGCACTGGGAACCTGGAAAAAACAGGAATAGCTATCCTAGTTTCAGACAAAGTGCATTTTAAACCAAAACTGACAAGGGCATGGCATGCTGGTTAAGGGAACAAATCAACAGGAAGAGATTACAACTGTAAACATATGTGCATCCAATACTCGCAGTAAGTGCAAAGCAGGGGCATGACACACCTGGATTTGAGATTTTACTATAAGGGGATGGTGATAAAAACAGCATGGTTGTGGAAGGAAGGAAGGAAAGAAAGAGAGAAAGAAAAAGAAAAGAAAAGAAAGAAAAAGAAAGAAAGAAAGAAAGAAAGAAAGAAAGAAAGAAAGAAAGAAAGAAAGAAAGAAAGAAAGAAAGAAAGAAAGAAAGAAAGAAAGAAAGAAAGAAAGAAAGAAAGAGAAAGGAAAGAAAGAGAAAGAAAGAAAGGAAGAAAGAAAGAAGTGGAGGGCAGAGGAGGGGAAGGGAAGGAAAAAAAAGACTAGTGAATCAATGAAACAGAAAAGTGGATGCAGAAACAAGTCCAGGCACACACAGTTACCTTACCTTTGACAAAGATGTCATTTCACTGGAGTAAAAATAGCCTCTTTAACAAATAGTGCTGAGAAAACGGACTACTCACATGTTGATGATTGAACTTTGCCCTGTATTTCCCACGAAAATGAGATTAAAAATGGATCAAAGATCTAAATAGTTAAATAGAAACAATTTACTTAAACACAAAATAGGTAAAACTCTTGAAGACAAAGGCATAGGCAAAGATTTTTCTGTATGAAATCCTAGTTGCACAAGAAAGAATATCAAGAACCAACTAATGAAATCACATCAAATTAGAGCTCTTTTGTATAGCAAAGTAAACCACCAACAGAGGGAAGAGACAAACTACAGAATAGCAAAAACATACTTTTTCAGTTACACAGTGACAAAGAACTTGTATCTGGGGAAAAAACTTTTTAAAAGACACCCCCTAAATTTAAGAGTCTAATCAAAGAATAGGCAACTGAAATAGACATGTCTCAAATGGAAAAAAGTGGCTTATAAATATGTATTAAAAATGTTCAACATAACTGGTTAATTAAAACAATACTGAGTTTCCATCATCAAGAAATTGATTAATAGCAAATGCTAGACAGGCTTCAGGGGAAAAGGCACTCTTCTTCAGTGTTGGTGAGAACATAAACTTGTACAATCACTGTGCAAGTCAGTATAGATGCTACTTTAAAAATTAACAACAGAAATTCCGCTTCATTCAGTTATTCTCCTTCTAAGTATCTTCCTGAAACAGTTAAACACATCACATTACAGTGACACGTGCATATCCATGTTTATAGTTATATAAATAGTTATATAGTTATAGTTATACTTATAACTATAGTTATAGTTATAGTTATATAGCATATCCATGTTTAGTGAATTCCTAATCACTAAATCTTGAAGGCAGCCTATACATCCATCAGAAGATGAACTGATAAAGAAAATGTGGTTTTTGTCCACAAAAGAATATTACTCTGCCATACAGAAGTTTAAACTTGAGTCCTTTGTAGGAAAATGGGTGCATCCTAATACTATAATGTTAACTAAAGTAAATCAGACACATCAGAATAAATATCATATAGTTTCTCTTACATGGGAAACCAAAACTAGAAATAAAGTGTAAAGTAAGTAAAGGACAGATAATAGGAAAAAACAGATAAAGAAGTTACTGTAACTCAGCACTGAAATACCTCTGCCCAAGTATAAATTGCGGAGCATTATAGTGGTGATCTAACATGGCCAAAGGCAGAAACAGCAGCTTATTTTTCTGATGACTACTTCCTTCTTCTCCCCTCAGCCCTGATTACAGCTTCCTCTTCCTTTCTCCCATGCATGAAGAAAACTCCAGTCAGTCCCTAACACATCATTCACACTGCCCCCAAACTCTACCGCTGGCCAGAGTTTATACCTCAGCTTTTTGTGTCCCTGGGCCAGAGAAAACCAGTGAGCCGAACATTCCCAGTGAGCTGTGCACTCCTGCACACTTCCTCAATAAAGGCCTCTTTTTCTTTTTGCCCCTTTATTGTGCCAAGAAGACCTAACATCTAATCTAAAAAAAAACTTGATTTAATATGATTATGTTAGATGTTTTAAATGTCTTTTAGCCTGATAGTCTGGCTGTTAAACTGTGCTTATGACAAATAATTTGATTATATATATATATATATATATATATATATATATATATATATATTTAAGAATGACAAAGTTTATTCTACTAACATTACCAGTAATATAAATGGTTGCATGATTTAGGGTAAGAGTCAGCTACACTCCTGGAAGATCTATTGTAAGTATGAAGCCTAAACTACCCACAAATCCAGTTTCTTAAGAAGTCTTTGGTTCTTCAGTACAGACTCATAACGTTCATTCATTTCTCCCTCACACATACATGAACTCTAAGGAGTTCTCATCCTGCTGCTTATCCCCAAAGCCTGATATAGTGGTTAGCAAATAAGACATGGTAAATAAATATTTATTGAGTGAATCTGGTTTTTTCTTGATATCAGTCCTATACTCTCAATCTTTTCACATATATAGTGACAATCTATTGAATGAAGAGTAGTAAGAAACAAAAGAAAAAATAAAGGAAATAAGACAGAAAGACAACAGAAGGAAGGAAGAAAAACCAGATAATACTGCCTTTTATTAGACAAGTTTCCCCCTTCATGTTAGGCAAGGAGAAAGAAGGGAAGTCGTTGGTCTGAATGAGATGTTGAGCTTTGTTGGGACTAAGTTTTAATTATTATAAATCTCTACCTAAACTAATTCTTCTTAGTTCCTAAGACTGACTCTTCTGGAATTTTAATTAGTAATTTTGTAGTGATACTTCTGCTCAAACTTTCATGTTTGTTGCTTTGAAAAGTATTTTCAATCTAAATGTTATACAAAATAATGTCTAAAGCCTTTCATGAAACTATATTTAAAATAATTCAAAATTAAAATGATCAAAGATATAATCTGGTTTATACATTTAAGAAAAATACAATAGTAGGCTTATAAACAAACACAAAAAAGATCTACTTTATTTTTACCTAAAAGAATGCAAATTTATTATGACTTTTTCATTTTTTTGCAAAAAAAAAAGGTTAAATAAGGCCATTTCTAATATTACTGAAACTTAGGAAAAGAGTATCCTCATCTACTTTTCAGTTCAGAATAAGTATTTTGAACAAAAAATGTTGAATAATTGATTAAAACTTTTTAAATGCACATACATTTTAATCCCATAGCCACATTTCTAAGACTTCATTATGTTTACATATTGTCTACATTCACCAGTAATATAAATGGATGCATGATTTAGGGTAAGAGTCAGCTACACTCCTGGAAGATCTATCGTAAGTATGAAGCCTAAACTACCCACAAATGAATATTATACTATCCACAAATGAATATTATGTGTGTTCACTGTACAGTTTCTTGTAGTAGAAAAAAAATGAAACGATGTTTCTACCACTAAAGTGAAGATAAGGTATTTTGTGCATTGAAGTATATAATGCTGCACAGTCACTAAATAAAATGGACCTGAAATATATATGCTTGCGAATTGCTATGGTTTGTGTTTGGATGCCCCCGCCAAGCCTCATGCAATCATAGACATGGTTGAGTCTAGACTTTGTGATTGGTTTGTTGTCTAGCGCTGGGATTGGCAATGTGAGTGCTGCATCCACCCAAGGGCGGAGCCAACATACAGTGTAAGGGTGAGAAGGTGAGTCTTTCCTCTCTTTTGCTTAGTTTACTCTTGCTGTTGGCAGTGGCCATGAACAGTGGCCCTGCCACGCCACCCTGCCTTAGAGCCAGCTGAGTATGAACTTAAACCTCCAAAATTATAAGAAATAAACCTTCCCTTCCCTAATGTTGGGTATCAGGTATTTTTTTCTGAACAATGAGGAAAAAAAGTAGCCAAAACATGAATGGAGGAAAAGTGCCAAGATTTGTTTATACACAGAAAAGAAAACAGAAACATGGTACATTGCATTTCATAGTTATCCCTTTCTTAGTAAAGAAGTTATACAGTATAGACAAATGTAAATATATAGGAGAAACAGATCAGTTCATTGTTTGGGGTAAAGACAGCATGGATGATATAGGTTAATTTTGAATGTACATAAAGCTTTGAATCAAAAGAAAGCATTCCTTTCTCCATGTGCATGTGTGAACATAGAAGAAAGCCTATGATACAAATTAAGCCTGTGAATGACCTGCATCAGATCTAGAATAAATCTAAAATTACATTTTCTTATTTCACCTCCCTCCACTCTCAGATCTTCTAATTCACAATGCTCAGGGCTGGGGCTTCAAATATTAGCACTTTCAACAGACTTTCTATGTGCCATGGCTTTGCAGTACACCGAGTATATTTTAACTTTATGAGTATGTGGTAACATAGAACCTCTTGATCCGTCTGCCTTCTAGCTGCATCATCCATTCTTCAGGGGTCCTTATCCGCTGCCACCTATGCAGTATAAAAGGAAAGAAAGGTGTCCCTGCTCATTGTCAGGGTTTTTCATTTCCAACTTTTCAGAATTAATACCTGCCTTCCTCCTTCCTCAGTTCATTCTTTTTAAAACCAGCATAAAGCACTACTTTATCATGTTTAGTGGGCATGAAATGTTGGTAAAATCCATCTTAGTTTGTTTCAAATTATGGGCTGTAAAGTGGTAAGAAAAATTTCAACAGAGGATTAAAATAAGGAAAAAAGTAAAATAACATTTTAAATGTTTAGATACTCATTTAACATTTAAACATTTAGATACTCAGTGAGTCTTTGAAAAATTTCAGTCTAGAGTGATTCTTAAGCAAATACTGATTTCTGACTGTAAACAGCTTTCCAAATACTCTTTTCCGACTATACATGATCTGTATTATAAAGTCCATACCTTGTAGTGGTACTTATTCTGTTCCTCAGGCCAAAATCAATTGGTGAGATAAAGACTAATAAGCAGTCCCTTCCATTTAAAAATGATGTTAGGAGACTGGCATTATGGTTCATGACTATAATTCTGGCACTTGTGAGGCTGAGGCAGAAAGATTGACATGACTTTGAAGCCAGCATGAGATGATCCAAACTATATATTGAAAATTATCCTTCAAAAAAGAGAGGGGGCTGGGGATTTAGCTCAGCAGCATAAGCACTCACCAGGCAAATGCAAGGTCATGAGTTTGATCCCCAGTACTATATATATATATATATATATATATATATATATATATATTAGAACATTTTATGAAGAGAGCTTTGGCTCAGCATTATTTTGCTTTGATTTTTTTCATGTCCACTGCTTAAAACCACCATAGCAGTTCTAATAAAAAGTTCTGCTTTGAAGACCTACTCATTTTGACACAACTGAGTATTTTTACTACTAATAAATTTATATTGCTATGCCATTTTGCAACCATAAAAATAGAAGGTTCATTTAAACTAATGTAGATAGTCATTTTAAATATTTCCACTTAGACCAGCTGGTTTTACTTTGTGTAGGCTCTATGTGTATGCGTGTGTGTATGCGCAAGTATGCACACATTTACTCCTTCTCTTCCTGGATATTGAACCTAGAACTTTGCATGTACCATTGAGCTACAGCCCACATGTTTATCTTTGCATTCTGAGACAAAATCTCTCTACAAAGTGACACTCTCATATGTCAGCCTCTCAAATAGCTGGTATTAAAAGCATGTGCCACCATGCTTGGCAGAATGAACAGTTTAATTCTAACTTTTGGCATATTAAATACTACAATGTTATTTATTGCATTTTAAATGTTATTCCCTGAAAGAAATTAATTAAAATATTTTTCATCCGGCTCAAATACTTATTACTAAGTGTACCTCTCCTAACTATAAATGTTTACTGACCTTTTCAGTCAAATATTCTCAACAGCATAGAAAAGCAGTACTTTTCTGGAGCAAATGTCTTGTTTTCATCTTACAAACACTGAATCAATAATTCTTTTCCTTGATTACCTAAAACTCAAAGGTAAATCTGTGATCCACCTCTATTTCCATCATGTAAAGGAAGATTCAATTAGGCAAACTATAATCACTTCATCCTCTATTTGCTATTTTATTGTTCTACCTTTTGCTCAGTTTGTTCATTTAGTTGTAATATACATTTTGTCCAGCATAAATAATTGGTTGACCAAGTGGAATATAAATAAATAAGTTCTATTCCTGCATTGTAACAATTCCAGCTGAACTAAAGTTTTGCCTCATTGATGCTACTGGTTGGCAAAAATCATTCTTAGCAATAAAAATGTCCCTGAGTGATTCCCTAGCCATTCAAGGCTTCAGTGTCATTTCTCCAGTTATATAATACTATCATTTGTTCTCATTAATGTCCCATAGTATACAAAGAATATGGTGACCTTCCCAGAGGCTCATCAGGAATCTTTTTGCCTTTCACTGGCTGCTTGCTGAGTGTTCAATGTTATGAATACTTTGTTCTTCCATTCACATCATCAATGATATAGGGAATCACAAAACAAAAACACACAGAATCCTATGGCTCCTACGGGCAGCCTTTGCTGTTTTTCTACCTTTAGCCATTTAGTTCTTGCATTACCTCCTTCTCGGTACTATGTTTGTTTAAAGTGTTTGTACAGAAAAGGCCAACTCTCTGTCAATCCTATTTGTGTGGCTTTCTGTTGTTGATAAAGGAATATAATCTTAAAAGAAAGCTTTGAGTTTAGTATTAGCCATTTATGAGCATTTGAACCCGGATGCAAACCCAAAATATTGGAATGTATTTGAACAGAAAATGTCACCAGAACAAATCATTGTGTCCTTTTCATGGATTACCATCAAATGAGCAGATCCCTCAGCAATGTACAATTGTGTGGCTATGACTTTTATCCAGGCTGCTAAGGAACAATCATCTTTGCAGTGACGCAAAAGCCAAGCAGGAAGTGCCAGCTAAGTGTATTTATGTGACTCATATCCATTTGCTTTCCAGCTCATTTGCAGTTTGTTCATTAGCATCAGTGCTGGGGGCTAATGGATACTCTGTGGGAAGTAATTTTTCTTCGTAAACGTCCAGCAAAAAAAAAATAGAAATGAAAACCCAATGAGGATTTGGTTTCTGAGAGATCTTTCCAAAAATGACACAGGTGTTATTTTGGGAAGTCCGTTTACAAGGTTGAGAAGTGAATTTCATGTTCTTAGGACTGATCCCCTTCCAAAATGTCTTTCAGACACACACACACACACACACACACACACACACACACACACACACACGGGTGGTGGGGAGATAAGTAAAGATAAGGTTTGTTTGTATTTATCTCTGTGGTCTGTTTCTCTTAAAATTTTTATTAGAGAGGCTGTTTTAAATATCATGTACTCATTAGACACACAAGCTCTCCTGCAGCACTATACTGGGAAATGTTTAATGACTGTCTCTTGGGAAGAAGGAAAGGTCCTGGTTTTCACTGTTTGCTGATTTTCCATGGTGTAAACACACCATCCAAGGCCAATTTTTATTGGCAACACGTCACTAAATGCATGACTGAGGAAAACTGAGAATAATTAACTTTCTTGCAAGCTGATAAGAGCCACTTGTATCACACTTTTCTTCCTTTTAAAATAAATGGAGATTTACACTCATGCAGAATTAAAATAAGTGTTGATCTTTTGCATAAGGTCGTCCCAAAACTCAGAGGATCATTCTGTTTGGGTAATGGTCATTTACATATTTGTATTATACAATGATTTTCAAGTTCCTGCTCTTCTTTCACTCTTGACTCATTCATAAATCTTAGTTCTTTTTTTGCAATAGAAATAATGTTTGAAAATTTACAGAAGTGACAACTCTCTTCAAATGAAAATGGGGATGTTCTCAGATATTAAGCAGGTAAGTGTGTGTGTGTGTGTGTGTGTGTGTGTGTGTGTGTTTTAAATACTTAGAAATTAAAAAGCCACATAAGTTGTAGCAAAATATACAACCAAACTATGTTACATTGAAAGTCAAGAATGAACACAATTTTACAATAAAAGGTAACTAAAAATAAATATTGTGAAACTGTCTGACTCATTTTAGCTTTTTGCTGATCAAGAACTAACTCAGTGGTTATGAGTTTGAGTCTGAAAGCCCTGTAGCTTTATCTGAATGCTGGCTCTGCAGTTCGCAAACTGTAATCTCAAGGAAATTGCTCATCCTTTCCATGCAACAGTTTCCTCTATTGTTAGCAGGATAACTACCTCACTGAGTTCCAATAAGACTGAACTCTGCCAATATGTAAAACACCTCTGCAGGAATTTTATAAATAAAATATGTGTGTGCTTAAAAAAAGCATTTTCGAAATAAGCATAAGGGAGAATTTTTAGTCTAAAAAATAACTGAGTTAGAAAGTAAATTCAAACCTTTCAAAAAGCTGACTTATAGAAGAACATAATTTCTTGTTACAAATGACGTGAACACTCAGTGTGGCTCTGACTCTCCTGTTTATGAAAGTAAGTGCAGATATGCACATAGATACAAGCAAAGTTTGACCATCAAAGTGAAAGAAGCTAACATCTTTCTTTCTCATGAAGAGTTGAAAGGTACCCTTCTGATTATCAATCAAGACCTTCATGTTATCACAAAACAATCCCATTCCCAGGGTGTTTAATGACAACAATGGGTGTGGATAAATAGACAACTCTTCCAAGGAGTTCTCGAATGCTAATAGTCATATCTGAAATATCTTATAGGAGGCATGATTGACAGCTCACACCAAATATCAGTCACGCTAAAAATCAGAATGTGTTTAAATCAGGCATTACTTTCTACTCTATGTGCCCTCCCTGAGTGATGATAATGAATTGCTTTAGTGTCATTATTAAAGAGATGGTGATTTCCTCTATTACATTAGTCCTTTCTTATTTCGAAAGGGCCTCCTTTCCTCACGCTGAGCTCTCTACACAGCTCACCTCTACACAAGCTTCAGATTTTCCTCTCCTCAAATAGTACTGCACAGTTTCACATCAATCTTTTAAAAGAACTCTAGTACTACAATTATTAAGATTTTTGAATTTTAAACCAATACTAATGTCTCCACCAGAGTGTTCTTGCCAATAGCACATTTAGAACACTACAGAAATATATTTTCTTAATCATTCTAACAATGAGCAGTTTAAGAATTCTGTAGACTACTGTAAGGTATTTCAAAGAAAATGTTTTTAATTTCTCAACATTAGTAGTACCATACTACTTCAGTGATCACTTTTTATGGATCTGATCACAGTGTGAAAGCAGAAATTTATGAAACTGTGTTTCCTTATGAAAATTTAAATGGCATGTTCCTTTTTAAATGTGCCTTTCTTTTATAACTGCATGGACATAGATATGATGTTTATTTGTGGTAGAATCATAAAGCTAAATCACACACTAAGGATGGTGGGTAGAAATACAAAAAGAAACCCAGAAAAATAATCCCATAAAGAAACAAACATGCCAAGTCTGAATTATGCAGCTCTATACTTCTCCATAATCAAGCCATTGTAGTCAGGTTTGTATCGCATGCAGATAAGTAGGATAGTGTCTTCTATACTCTCATCTCACATAGAAGGAAACACCATCCCTTGAACATTAAGAAACAAATCCAGAGTCACAAACCTCCAGGATTTACACTCAGCTCTTTTTCTTTGGTACAGAACTCATGCTATTTCTACTCTTCCACACTACTTTCCTAAACAAACAAACGTTCCACATCACATCTGGGGAAAATCTCAGAGTGCATACAACCAAAATCCTCATTTTAATCAAGAGGAACCTGAGTCCCAGTACAATTAAGTGATCTGTCAGTCTCAAGTCTAAGCAAGAATGAAATAGAACAACCCAGAAATTATGGGATAAAGCAAATGGAAAGTTAACTGTAAGCCAAAATCAAATGCCTTTGATTCAGGAAAAAGAGTGAGGATGAGAATCTTTTTAAGAACACCAGAAAAAAGTTACAAGTTCACTGCAGCAGATTGTGCTGGCAATGGTAAGGTGTGGTGTTGCAAGAGGCAGATATTTTGGTATCACAGTATAAGATCTGAGGATTTCTAGGAAACAAAAAAGTCATTACTGAGGAACACAGCCTCTGAGTGACCAAGAGAAGCCTCTTGTCAGAAAGGTCCTGTGATAAATTTCATTTTTTTATTCATATACCAGGCAAGACTAATCTAAAAATAGCTTCTAAAATTCAAAGAAACAAAATCAGCAATTTATCCTCTGACTCTGTTCACAACTCAAAACCTCTTTATTGCTAATTTACAACCATATCATTACACAAATTCAATATTAAAAGAAGTTAAAAAGTGTAAACATAGCACACATACACAGGTACGTATATGCACAGCAAGGAACACTGAAAATTAATAAAACAAACGTCAGCAGTGGTTATTTATAGAAGTGAAGATCATGTCTGATTTATTGTTCTCATTGTTCTATATTTTGTAAATTTTGCGTAATATATACTAACTTTATAATAGATAATTCAAAACATCTAAAATTCTGTTTGACAATTGTATGATACTATACATGCAACAAAATGGACAAATGCAATTCAAGATTATTAAATATATTTCACATTAAATGTAAATTTAATTCTTGCAATGTAACAACAGATAAGATGTTCTGAAACACCATTCATCAGATTTTTTTATTTGTTAAGCACCAACTTTGTTGGTACAAGAAATGAAAATGTATAAGGTATAGTTAAATGTTTTATGTAAAAACAAAATTGTTAGTTTCTATTTTTCACTGTAACTAGTTAAATTACAATACATCACTCAAAAATTTAGTATATTACTTAGTTTTATTTAAAATAAAGGGTGATTTAACTCAGTGAAATTATTAAACATTTAAATTATTTATGGAACTTAATATTGCAAATATTTTTGCGATATTGAAAGAATGTCCTAAGAAGAAATTTATCACAAAATGTTGAAATAAATATTTCCAAATAAAAATTTTGGATGCTTGTTTTGAAAACTATTTATTAGTGATAAAATAGGCAAACATCAGTACAAATGTTAAAAGTTCATATTCAAATCATAGATAAACAGTTTAAGATACATTTTATTTTTAATAAAGTGGCATAACCTGAGTAAAAATGAGTAATTAAAATTTTTACAAATCTTTACATATTGATTTAAGATAAAGTATTCTATTATAAGCATTTGTCATTTTACAAAATGACATTTGTAAAATGACATTTTACAAAATTATGAGCTTGTCATTTTACAAGCTGTTCTCCTCCTTGAAGGACTCCTCAGCTGACTAACAAAATCCTAAGGAGGCTGATGTTCCCTCTCAATTTATAACCTAAAGAAGACAGATGCTCAAACTTAGGACTTAGATTCTGGTGTTAGTGAACTGCACCCTTGACCCACACTGATATTAAAGTGTTAGTGCTGGAATGAAAGTTCTGTGCCATGACTGTGATTTTCCCTAAGCAGCAGAATCTGGAAGTGGCCACAGTAAGCAGTCATTGACATGCAGTAACATTGACATGCAGGTGAGACTACTTCTATTAGCACATTATTAGTTGATTTTGTATCCATTTAGTTCCTGTCCATTTTCTAGTCTTCTTCTACATGGATGATATCAATTTTGTTAACTATTCAACTAATATGATTCTTCTTTTAAGAAAATGTTCACATTTTTAACTCTCTTGGTCAAAACTGGGCTCTTGATCATGAGATATATGAGGCCATATGATTAAAATTTTATTAGGGTATTCAAAATCATAGGGATGGGCAAGAGAAGCTGTAAAAGAAAAATATGTATGTTAGTTAGGGCAGCTAAAGCTGTGAACTAAGTTAAACATTTGTGATTTTGGTTGTCCAACAAGCAATACTAGTTATGATTTATATTTAGATGTCCGCCAAAAGCTTCATGTACTCTTGGGTGGGGTTCTTGGAGTTGATTGGACCATCGGGAGATCATACTCCTTAGTGGATTATTCCACTGATGACATTATAGCTAAATGTGATGTGGAGAGGTGACAGTTGGTCTGAGTAGGTGTTTGCATGGATGCCTAAATACATGTCACTCCCTCTTCTCTTGATCTGCTTTCTGTTGATCATGCCAGGAACTTTTACACCTCTGCCACACCACTCTCTTAGAACCTGCCAATAATAGGCTAAAGCCTCTACAAACTGTGAGCCAAAATAAACTTACCCTCCTTTGAGTTGTGGATGGCGGGTATTGTGTCTTAGCAACAAGTAAGTAATATGACTATAGTCTTTCTATATACTGTCAGTCTTAAAACAAATGGGAAATCAAGGCCTCCACTCAGAGTATGGATGACAAGTGCTTCTTTTAGATCTCTAAAAATCAATAAATACATATAATCAGTCAATAGGATGTTTTTACGTAAGGCTTAGAATGTGGAAGTTGAGACTGAAAGGGACAGAAAAATTCATACTCATTATAAGTGAAGGAGAGTAGAAATTAGATCCATAGGACAGTAGTGTCCTGAAGTGGCAGTCCAGAGTCCTGTTCTTGAGACAGTAGCAAGGGTGGTGTCCTGAGTGTTACCGGGGAAGGACCTTGAAGTCTACTAGCTTTTCTTGGTGATGCCTATTTTCTAAGCCTTGTTCCCAGCATTCTAATGTTTTCATGTTCTACCCACTTTACTTCAACCAAACTCCATTTCTACTTTACATAGACAGCCGTTTCTATTGCTTACATCCACACACTCCCATTGTTAAAAAAAAATAGCAAAACACTGAAAACTCCAACAGTTAGTAAAATATACGTGAATGTTGAATTTGCTAAGTATTAGAGACAACAATAAATGTTGTAGAGTTGTAATTTTACAATTTCACAGTCCAGAGTTCCAATTTCTGCTTTTACCCTTGTTATATATGTGAACTTACATGAGTTTCTAATTTTATAAAGACAAAGCAGTACCTCACACACATAATATTTACAACAATGATACTATCTACCATACTGCATAGATAGCCTGATATCCTGGACATAACAATTATTTTTTTTTTAATTTTCACTTCTAATTTTCACTTTTGTCAGATGCTTGTCATTTACTTTTTGTGAAATCACTTGCCCACTGATGGATTAGTATCCAGCCTACTCTTTAAACCCACGGTGTTTTTCCCTTTCACATCCTAGCTACTTCTTACCTATTCACTAGCTCTCAGCTGAATGTTCAGTTTCTAAAGTGACCCTGCCTGAATGTCCAAGATCAGGTCAAATCTATTTATGTATTCACTAGTACAAAATTCTTTTCTGTGCAGTATTTTTTTTTTTTTTACTTAACAGAAAACTAATACGTATCCACCACTGATCTGAAGGTGTACTGGTTAAAAAATTTAAGGTCATAGTTTCTACATTCCATACTTTCTAGCAAACAACGGACCATAGATAAGCACACATTTATTTCAGAAGTAAGTGACATTTTAATATAGGAAATGAGATTAAGTGATCAAACATTTAGTTTGAAAAAGTTGGCAAGTGATTTTTCTTTAAAACTAACATCTGAGCTAAAAAATTAATTTTAAAGGATAATCTACAGGAATAAAATTTCAGGAAAATTCTAGAGGAATAACATTTCAAGAAAAAAGACAAACATTACAGTGAGGCTGAGGATGGAATGTGCTTGGTAATTTCAAAGAAACTAAATATGGCTGGCAGGAAAAAAAAGTCAGAGATAAAGTCAGATAAAGAAACTGGAGAACACTACAGTCCAGAATATGGAGGCCACGCAAGTCTGACTTTAAATACCTCAGTGGCCACGTTTTCAAAAAGTAAAAAGAAAAAATTAAAATTAATACATTAAAATATATATTCTATTAAATCCAAGATAATATGTGGCAACTACTTGAGAATTTGCTATTTTTAAACTTTATATACATATAAATATAATGTTTAATTTAATTTATATATATTTTATGCAATATATAATATATAATATAATATATTATATATAATTATATATTATAATATATGATGTTATGTATGATATATGATATGATATAATATATATAATTTATATATAAATATAATATAATATAAATATAATACTGATATGATAAAATCATTGAAAATGTGTGTATTCCTGGGGTACCATATAGTGTTTTGATACATGGACACATTGCATAATGTTTAAATCAGATCAAACACACCTATCTCCTCAAATATTTATCATTTCTTTATGGTAAAAATTTTTAAATTTTTCCTTAAGGCCTTTTGAAAGGCTTATTTTATTAACTCCATACATAAGCGCCCTCTTGTACACAGCACACCACAACTTCTCGCTTTTTTTCTCAGCTATAACTTAGTGCACATTGGTCAACCTTTCCCCATTCCACCATCTCTCCCACATACTTCCCTGATTAAAAAATATATATTGCTGGCATATTTACATTTGATTGGGCTCTTTGTCATTAAATTTTGAAATCGACTACATAGATGTACATGCAACGTATCTCATCCAGTTACTTCAGTTATGCCAAATGTTAAAATACCCACACGTGGTCAGTAGCTACCATGTTGGACAGCCGGGTAGTGGATTCATTTGGCTCTTTATATTACTGTAAGGTTTGCAAATCACAAGGGAACCAAGAGAAGCGAGGGAAGGAAGAGGGAGAGGAAAGGTTGGGACAGTAAAAAAAAGTTAAAATGCATTATGTACACATTCCAAGTCTCCATGATGAATGTAATCATGTACTACAACATGTATATGAATTTTTTTAAAAAATTCATATAAAGTGAGAATATACTAGATGATTTTAAATGGAAGAAAAATAAAATAAAAACTACCTACTGTAATATTTGGGTTTTTTTCTCATATTTAAATATAAGAAAACTAGCAAATATCTTATTGTGCTGTGAACTTATTATTTTCCCCAAAATAAAATTAATTATACTGTATCACTTACTGTGAATATATAATAAAATATTCATAAAAACAACTAATTTCCAGCACTATCACCCCCACTGTACCCTGGTTCAACTCACCATAACTTCTAGCCTGGATCAGAGATGTACCTCCCTGCTCTCCTCCAACTGTTTTGCAGTCTACTTAGTAATGTTACAGCAATCAGAGTGATTTTACTGAAATCTAAACTAGATAATAAACTTACCGATGGCCCCATCTTCCTCTCTACATGTCTTCCTGAGACCCACCTCACCTGGCCTCCTGTTGCGTTTCTGACTTCATCTCAAGCTGGTTGCTGTCATATCTCACCTCCATATGTTTTCTGGTCTTTTTGAAGTCCTGCAAAAACATCAGGCATCTTCCTGTCTTAGAACATCGCCATTGCTCTCTTTTTCTCGTGCATACAAATATGACTCACACTCTCAGTGTGCGTATGTTGTTTGCTACGTTTTCAGTATAACTTTACTGACAACTCAATACATACTTGTTTTAAGAAAATTGTTTGATCAAATCTATCTTCTCCACTCTACTTTAAAGCTTCATGAGGACAGGATCATGTATTTTTTTGTTCATAAGAATTTTCAGCTGTACCTATGTTCAATAGTGCACAAATGTATTATACATATGTATCTTTCTTGATACATATTTCAATAAAGCTATATTAAATAATTAAATAATTTTCTTACAATGCATTATGCTAAGATGAATTTGTTCATGGTAACCATGCAGCAATGCGAAAGCAACAGTATCATAAATAGAACTTAAATAGACTTAAACATACAGCATCGCAAAGATGATGGTTATTTATGTGGGTTGTTCATTACTTTGTATAGAAAGGAAGAAAAAATAATCTAAGAAATAACTTGGATTTCTTTCATTTTTCCCCTTAATTATAGCAGCCTTATATTAAGCATATAAAGCAATCTCATATATTATCAGTCATTTACTTTAGATGAAAACAAAATTATATAAATCTTTTTAAAATATTGAACGCCTCAGGTAAGATATTCAAATAACTATCATTCATTTCTATCTAGTTAAGTGAGCATATTTCTAAGTGAGGATATCAGGATAGTTTTTCTACTTTCACCTCAAATCTTCTGCATCCTTCAAGTTTTAATTTATTAAAAAATACACTTAACATAATCTTGAAGATTCAAATTTGTATAGAATTCATGTTTTGTCACATACTGAATTTTTGGAGAACTGAAAACAATGAAAACTATATCAGTGTGCCCCACTTCTCTTCCAGTACCAACACCACGTTCTTGTTGGGTCATTTTTACTGAGTGTGGGGATGAATTTGTATTTTCCCAGCTCTCAGCACTTTGCTTTCAGGGAACAGTAAACATTAGGGAGGAAACTGGCTGCGATGAAGACTGTGTGACTAAACTAACCAGTCTGCACAGGAATTGAATACATGAATGTGAATTCATTCTCGTGGTGCTTTACTCAATTGTACTGAAAAACACAGTTAACTGCCTAAACCTCTTTCATAATCCCACAGTCTGACTAACAAGTCAGTCTATTCATTGTCTCTCTGCATCATTGGAACACTTTCCTTTTAGTGATGGACTTAATATTAAATTCCCTAAAAAAGCAATAAAAATTTATGTCATGGATTTTTTTCACTCAGCAGAGGAAAAACATGCAAATTCTTGCCTTTACAATTATAATGCTCTAAGAACTGAATGACCTGCTGTTTGATAAGTGTTTGATACATGGTGAACACTCGGTGCTTTTTAACGTTACATACATCTTTCGCTACTAGCTATATCAAGTGCAGACGAGGAAAAGACCAAGAACAGATGAAGAAAAACTAACAAGAGAGCTGCTGCAATAATCCTGATTTCAAGAGAAGAGGTACTCCAACAAAGAGGCTTCAGAAGCACGGAGAGGACAGAATTGAGAGGTGGCCAGCATGTGGCGGCAGTGAGCGCTGTACAGTAAAATGCAAAAGAAGGTGTACAGTGAAAGAAGACATTGAAGTGGCTTCAAAAGGACAACCATCTACAGAGTTCTAGAAGAGAGAGGATGGGTGATAAAACCAGTGGAGGACAGAGCAAGTACTGTTTTATTGTCAAAACCTAGTGTTCCCAGTCTCTTGGCATGAAATTCTTGAGAAGTGGATTTATTGTATATATGGCAATCTACAAGAACTTCTGCCCAACCTAAAAAATGAAATAGATGTTATCCTCTCCATATATTGGTACATGGAACTGAATATTTTTTTAATTTTCTTTTTTAAAAATCTTATTTCTAGAAGTAATGGTAATGACTGCACACCCAGTTTTTAATAACCACTTCCCAATTTTAGAACCTATTCAGGTTATTTCATGTGTCGAGTTATAATGGAGAATAATTGTGAAAAAAGAATGGGCTATTTTATATTACAGCTAAACAATGCCCTGTTTGTTTGATAATGGTTTTTTCTTTGCATCAATTATTTCAGCTATTGTGACTATTCTAGTAAACATATATACACAGCTGGACATAATTCTACAGTGCTTATTTCTCTGTTAGAACCTCTACTCAATCCAAAGACTTCCTACAAATACTTGACTGGAGAGTCTTCCATGTAATTGCAGTAGAATCTCTATTCCCCTGTGAAAGGACTTAGCTTGAGTTTAGAGAATGCTAACATTAATCTGGAAGCAGCAGGAAATGCTAACTAGAGAGATGAACTGCAAACACTGCCTGGTCGCCTTTTTCACACACCCACGATGTTAGTCATTCTATCTGCATTTGAATTAGATTGTACATAACAAAGAAAAGTTAGTAGTACCCAAGTCAGAGGGTATGGAGAAATAATACTGCTAGGTCATCTTTCCTCACCATTTCATCTCACAGCTTATTGAATAGCTCTCCAAGAGAGAAATTGAGGAAGAGAAAAATAACAATTACTTGAACAAAGTGGCATTTTTACTTGTTTTATTTTTATTTTGTTATTCCTGGAAGCCCCAAACAAGATTATTTTCTAGCCTAGCCAATTCAGTTAAAGTCTGTGTTCCCTTTCCCACCCACATCACCACCACAACCACCACCCTATGCACACACACACAGGCATAACACACTTCTTTTATTTAGAAATATTTTGGTGCAGTTTAGTATTTGGAAGGATTTTTTTTTTACCACATGGTATGCATTGTCAGCTCTACATCAGAGTTTTTCAAGACCAAAATCAATACTTGGACACTTTTGTTCTTGGTGAAAAACAGCAGATAAATTTTCAACATGGTCTGACTATTCTGCCAGATGTCTAAGGGGCTCCAAGTAGAGTCAAAAACTTACAGGACGAAGAGTTATGAGAGCCAGCTTAAATTCAGCTGCACTGCAAATACTTCCTAATCTAAAGTCTGTCACTTTAACAACCTGACCCTTAGATTATTGGCCTAAAATGAAAGACTAACACTAGAGGATGCGTAGCATGTCTGAGAGCAATTGAATTCATTGATTCAGCTGCCTACCCATTCTCTGAATGCCCTACATCTTTAATATTTTCTCAGCACAATTTTTCTCCTAAGAAACCACCTAGACCTCACTGACAAATGCATGCTTATATTCTTTCTACATTTCCTTAGCCTATGATGAGAACCGAATCCATACACTTATTTAGCCAAAAGTATGTCTGTAAAATGATATGAAAATGTATAGAATGAGGCTGTGTACATAATTCCTATCAAAATATCTGTTTATATAGCCAAAAATTGCCCTCAAACCCCAGCCAGTATACTTCACTATCTGTTGGTTGCCCAAGGTAACCTTCAGTTTATTTTGCTGTTATTTGTTTCTTAGAAACAGCTGGTCATTATGACACAAACTGTAAGATCTAATCAAAGACAGCCAAGTACTCTGTTTCTTGCTTGCAAAACTTATATAAGCATTAGGGTACTAGAAATCAATGCCTGACATTTTTTTGCTTGAGGTCAGTGCCCAATGACATTAAATAAATCTGCCTGCAAATCCTGAATGACATTTCAGTGTTTCTGTTTGCCTTTGCATCTGACTTAATAAAATCAATGAAATATCTGTAATATTTATTGAAAGGAAAACTGCAATAAATACTCATTCAGTCAAAAGTGTTAGACAAGCTGCTTAAAATGGGACACAAATTATCAATGTGTATTTCACAAGAGTTAATTATGCCTCTGCTAAAAACCAAATATTGATCATATACATTGAATATCTGTGTCAAAATACCACATTATACCTCAAAATTATGGACATTATACCTCAAAATTATGGACATTAATTTATGTCCATAAATTAATTAATTTATGGACATAAATTAATTTATGGACATTAATTTAATTATAAAATTTTATTGGAAAGATTTTGGTCCATCTAGTTACATAGCAGATAAACTAAATATGTCAATCTATTTTTATTTTCTACAGGACTTCTAAAAATATAAGTTGAAACTTGCCCCAAATTCACTATGGAACGATTCTTTACCAAAACTAATGGGATCAATATTTTTAAAAGATCCTGAATTATATACTGCCTAAGATAAATTATGGAACAAATCTATTGAAGAAATATCAAAATCTTTGCTAACATTCACTAATAAATTTGCATGTCATCTTTAAGTGATAAATTAAATGATGTGTGTTTCAGATGTTATTCAGAAAAAGATTGTGTTCAGCTAGGAAAAAATCATTAGTTTTAAAATGTTATTGGTCAGATTCTAAAAGGTTCTCAAAAGTTCTGCTATTGTGCTCCAATATAAATATGTTATATGTAATATTTGAAAGTAGGTTTTGATATTTATGGGCATTGATATTTGATGAACCAAAAAAGAAATGGAACAATTGATTTTTTAAAATGATATATATTTTCCTTCCATAAAATTTTTCTATCTTTCTAAAAAGTAAGTTTCTTAGCCAATTCTGGCATCTCTCAGAAAATTACAAGCCAGGATAAAGCAGGAGTCTGCTATAATACTTCATTCCTATGCATCACTTAAAAAGCATGCACACTTTCTGTGATTCAGCAGCGCTAGGCATACAAGAATGGACATTATGTTAGGACCCCAGAAATAATACTTCAGATCATCATTTAGGCTTTTTGAACATAGGAACTTTGAGCAAGAGGATGTCACGGTCAAGAATAATGTGTCCAATTTGTGAATAAGTAGAAAACATTAAAACCCACAATCAAAAAGAGAAAAAAGTATGTCAAACAACACATTCATTTTTAAAACTGTGACTTTTTTTTTAATACATTTTAGTTAGGAAGGATCTTAATGTCCTCTATGTAGATGAACTACTGATGTAACAATGAGAGTCTTCACTTTCTAAGATCCAAACTAAAGGTAAAAGCTCAGAGTAAAGAGATTTCCAGGGACATCTATGGCTAAAGCACATGACATTAACTCTACTCACCTATGTCTGGTAGAGTACAAATATGCCTACTAGGGAGCATTAGAGGAGACTGAACTTTCCATTAAACGAAACTACAGAAAAAAAAAGGGATTTAGGCACACATGTTTGGTTCAAGGATGATAAGCCAGAATGGAAGGGAAGAAGAAGTCCACAGGCATAGCATAATATTTGTCATTCATGTTATCCTTGCCTCAGAGCTTGCTGACCCATGACAAAATACCAGAACGTGAAGATAGCCACTAAAGCAAGAACAGTTGGGCTAAAATAAGAAATACAGAGGAACCATAGAATCAGGGCTTATCTCATTCCTACAGCAGGAAACACTGGTGGCTAAGGCTAAACCACACCTTTAGACACTAGCAATATGGGCTCAGACACTGTGAAGAATCATTGTTTCAGGGTGGCATCAACATCAAAGTGGCTGTAGGTGATATCATGAGACAGAAGATGCGCCACCTGGATTCAGGGTAAGAAAGAAAAATAGAACATAGGATGCCACTGGAGAGTTAAAAGCATAAACTTCCAGTTATATATGATGTCCATCTTTTTAAAATTCTGTATTTAGTATAAATATAAGAGGGTTTAGCACTGTCATATAATTTATGGAACAAAATCAGGGAAATACTGACTTCAAATAATCACGTTACATTTTTATCCCCATGTTGGTGCCCTCAAAGAATCAAGAATTGCATAAGAATGAGTTGCATAAGATTTGCTTGTATTGGGGTAGAGTGTTGGCTGGATGTGGTAATTTTATAAAAATTGGATTAAGGTAGGATCGTGGTAAGAGGTCATGAATTTGATAATCTGGTAAGGTTATTTCATTAATCACTACAAATATCCTAATTCTCAAATCAAATCACTTTGACTTATTCTGAGTTAAAGCTTGTTATTTCCAAACTTTACAGAGTATGCTAAAAAATTTCAAACAGCCACACTGGTCATCTGAGTATTTTGATAATAATAAATATGTTTAATAATGAAAGATCATATTTTTACAGTGTGCTAGTTTTCTGTTTTTGCAAAATTCTTACATTTCCTCATGTCATACTATAAGGAAAAGTTAAGCTGTTTGGCATATAAAAGAATGAATTTATTAAAGTGGGCAAAAAAAACAATTACTGAGTGAGGAGTTTAGAACTGACATTTCTGGATGGTAACTCAAGTAACTCATGAAGCATACCAACCCACTTCTGCGTCCTTTCTCTCAATTTTCTGGTCACTTCATCAAGAGCAAGTGTCCATAACTATTTCACCAAGATATCTAAAACACGAATGGGCTTCTTTAAGCTAACTTACCATAAGTGGCAGGCAGTTAAATCTTCCTAGAGGTTTAAATTCTTTTAGAGTAAAAGGAATTTTTTACTTCAAATTTTCAAACTTTGCTTTATTAGTATCTAAATAGAACTGAATGCAAACATAAGTTTATTTTTATTCTGATGATCTTCCAGAGTGCTCCTCTCCAAGCTCTAATGCTGTTCTTTCCATGAATTGCACAACTCACCCAGCCAGCCAGAGAATAGAAAAGGTATCTCATAGGGAGCTCCAGCAGCCTGTGATTTTATGTGTCCAACAAAAGGAATGAGCACATTCTCACAAAAACTAATTCACTTTGAGAAAGAAATAGACAGAAGGGGAAAAAGACTTTCCCAACAGTTAGAAAGTGTGTTTCTCCCTTGATAAATCAGACATTAAAGCTATTTCTGTAGCAGATCAGTCATGCAAACACACTTGCACACACACAAATATATCTACTGTATTTACTCATAAATATCTTATTACTCTGCATCAGAGAATGCACCAAATGGACTTGTTTTTGAAAATCAATTCACATAATTAGATCTAGAATAAACCTATCTAAAATAGACAAAAGTAATAAAGATGCCCACAATGTTACACCTAGTAAGTACAAAGAATTTATTATATTTCCTTGGTGTGTTTACAGATCCCCAACACAAAAGAAATTGTTGTTATTTATAATCTTTTTTTCGTTTTTATGTAAAAATGAAATACCTTACGATGGTTTCATTTTCTGTTATCCTTCAACAGAAAAATAAAATGGTTCTTATGAAAGTCATACTAGTTATCGTACATTTTATTCTTTTTTGTTTATTCACTTTCCTTCTGGCTATTTGCAGACAAGTTTTGGAAACAATGTCTTACACATTCAAGGAAATTTTGTATTGAACCCATACAAAGAATGCAAGAAATAACATTCTTAAATCTTCGAAATTAATGCTCTAAATCACATATGACTTTTGGCTATCTCCATGTTATATTCAATAAAGTTGTCTAAACCAAAATGCCCAGACTATTTAGACTACGTTCATTTGCAATATTTTAAGACATTTCTATCATATAATATACATTGCATGTGTATATACTTGCATATGAATATACATTTGTATGTATACCCCTATAATGTTTATAGGGTGGTGCATATACCATTTATAAATATATATGCACTATCTTTTTTATTTTCCTAATTAATTAGAAAGAACAATTTTAGGTTGAATGTAATAAAATTTCCATTACACAAAACATAGAAATTAATTCATAATATTTACCAAAAACAAAAGCTAAAAATATGTTTTTTAATTCATTCAAAATCCCTTTGTTGGGGGCTGGGGATTTAGCTCAGCGGCATAAGCGCCTGCCTTGCAAGCAGGCAGTCGTGAGTTCGATCCCTGGTACCGGTAAAAATGAAAAAGACAAAAAAAAAAAAATCCCTTTGTTTCATATAAGTTTCATGTAATTTTGATGGACTAGAATTTTCATCCTAGATTTTTATGTAGTAGCTTTTAAAATTTTCATGGAACTTATGATTGTGGAAATATTACATAATTGACATCATGTCAGCAATGAGGTTACAAATAACATATTACATTCCAACCAATAAATTGATTTTTTAATATATTAAATGTATAGTCAAGCTTTTGAAAAGACCTTCTGGAAAAGTCCGCAAAGAGAAACAGGAAATATTGTCCATCTCTTTTGCCCCCTCTGCTGTCAGCTCCATGGAATCAAATGGGTATTTTGATCTCTATTTTATCAGCCTCGGATATACTGAGGAATTTTAGTTTTCCTAGGCTTTCGGTATTTGGGTGTCAGGAGTATCTCATTAGCTTTTTGTGGGGAAGCGTACAGGCCTTGTTATGTAGCTCAGACCGTGCTTGAGCTTTGTAGCCTAGGCTGTTCTCAAACTCATAGCAATCCTCCTGCCTCAGCTACCCAAGTGCTAGTTTCATAGGCATGTGCCACCTCTCTTGGCCGAGCTTTATTATTATTGAGTAGTTAGGTCTTTGCTTGTCTGAATTATGAAGTATCAAATGGAAGTATAAGATGGAAAGAAGCACAATGAGTTCCTCATTCTCTCCTCTCTTCTTTCTCCAGGTAATCTTCTCATCTACAAAAATCCAGCCTCTCAGATTCCTACCATCTCTTCATTTTGCTTTGTAAATTATTTATATTCTGAATTGCTCATAGGTGGGAAAACATGTGATATTAACCTCGATGTCTGATTTATTTCAGTTAGAATTATTGTATCAAGATCCATACATTTCCCTAAAAACGACTCAAACTTAACCTTATTTATGATCAAATATTACTGTTTTGTATATAGATCACACTTTCTTTATGCATTCATCTATTAATGGCATATAGATTATTTCTATAAATTAATTATTTTGACTTGTGCTATGAACATGGTTATTCATGTATCACTGAAGATGCTCAGGAGATGTAGCTGGGTCCAAAGAAATTTCTATTTTTAGTTTTTTGAGGAATCTCCACACAAATTTCCTTAGTGATTGTTCTAATTCCCACCAACAATGCAGAAGAGATTTTTTTTCCCATACTTTGACTGCCTGTTAGTTTTTTGAGTCTTTAATGGTAGATACTTTTACTGAAGTGTAATGGAATCTCAATGTTTTCTTTAATTTCCATTTAATGGCCAGAGATGTTGAAAAAATTTATTTTCACATACTTGTTGTTCATTTGTGTTTTCATCTGTTGAGAAGTGTCTGTTCATTTTAATTGTTCATTTCTTAACTGGCTTTTTTGTTTTCTGGCAATCAAAATTTTTTGATGTTTTATAAAATTTTGATGTTACCTCAGGATTAGCAGTCAAAAATTTTTTTTTCCATTTTATAGGCTATCTCTTCACTCTGTTGGTTGCTTTCCTGGATTTTTAGATTTGTATAATCACATTTGTTTATCTTGCAGTTTCTTCTTGTGAAAATGAGTTTCTGTTAAGGAAATCCATGTCTATGTTTACATTTCAAGTGTTTATCTACTTTGTCTTCCATCTATTTAGTGTTTCTACTTTATATATAATTCTTTATTCCATTTTTATTGAATTTAGTACAGTGTGATAGATCCTGTGTAGTTTTGTTCCTTTGTAGGTGACCAGTTTTCCCTGCACTACTTGTAATAAAGCTGTCTTTTCTCCAGTGAGTGTTTAGCCCCTTTGTCAAAGATCAGTTGACTTAAAAATATATGGGATTTTTTGTGATATTTGTTTTCTATTCCATTAATCTACATGTCTGCATGTCTCTATTTGGCCCAGTATCATGCTGTGTTTATTGTTGTAGTGTTGTAGCATAACTTGAAATCCTGCCTCCTGCTTTGCTCTTTTTGCTCAGATGTGTTTTCACTATTTGGAGTTTCTTCTGGGTTCATATAAATTTAAGGATTAATTTTTCTAATTTTTTGAAAAGAAGCTATTAGCACTTTTATTGGAATTGGGTGTCATTTTTGGCAATATAGCTTCTTTGACAGTACTGAGTCTAACTATCCAAGAAGAAGAATATTTTTGAATTTTCCAATGTCTTTCTCAGTCTCTTTTTTCATAGTAGTATAGATTTCATTGTAAAGGTCTTTCATTCGTTGTTAATTCCTAGGTATTTAGTTTTTTTATCCTGCTGTGAATAAGATTGTTATCTGATTTCTTTCTGGGTGGATCTATTATTCATATTCAGTCATGTTTGTAATTTTTTGGATATTTATGCTGTATCCTGACACTTTGCTAAATTTGTTTATTAACTCTAATTATCTTCTGGTAAAATTTTTCGGTCTCTGCATAAAGTATTATGTCTTCTGAAAATACAGTTTGATTTCTTCCTTTCCAAATCATATCCCCTAAATTTCTGTATCTGTCTAGTTGCTTTGGTTAAAATTTCAAGTATTATATTCAACTGGATAGTTGGACACCTTCCCTTGTTACTGATTTTAGAAGAAATACTTTCAATTTTCTTTACTTAGTATGACGTTGGGAGTGACTTTGTCATAAATGACTTTTACCATTTTGAGATGAGGTCCTGCTATAACTACTTTTGCCAGAGTTAATCATGAATGAATGTTGGATTTTGTCAGTCTTTTCTACATCTACTACCCATACTTCCAGTTAAATTTTTTTTAACTGGGACTTCTACTTAATTCTTTTTCATAATTTCTAATTCTTTATTAAAGTGATCATTCACATCTTGCATTGTCTTCTTTAATTCAATCAACCATATTTCTTGTCACTAATAATATTTAGCATAATAATAAAATGTTCTGCCATTCTATCTCTTTTTTGATCTTTATCAGTCTGCTCTAAAATACACAATACATGGTAGTAATACCACCACACCACTTTTTTTAAGATTTATTGTAATGTAGCTTATTTTTCCATTCTTTTTCTTAATTATGTATTTTATTTGAAGCATCTCTTTTACAAATGGGATGTATTTAGGTCTTATTTTGATATACTGTCCAACTAGTCTTTCTCTGTCTTTTTCTTGTAATACTTGATCCATTTACATTTAATCTAATTAATACAATGTTTATTTCTATCACCTTTCTATACCTTTTTGTCTGAGGTTTTTTCTTGTTCATCCTTTCTTAACTTCTTTAGAAATAACTTACCATTATTATTTTACATTGTGCTCCATATTTTATATTAAATTTAGCGCTATGTCTTTGTATTATTCTTTAGATGCTTTTTCTAGTAGTTGCAATAGTGTTCTTACTGTATCTCTGCACATCTTGAGCTACTGTCATTTCATAAATACTGATCTTAAAACAAAATGATTCCATTTGCCTCACTCCATCGTCTGTGACATTATTACTATACATTTTTCTCTTATATGTTATAAACACTAGAATATAGTATTATTATTGGCTTAAAAAGCATTTTGTAATGAAATATTTGGTGGTATTTTTTGTCGCAGATATATTTCTCTCAATATCTTTTATCGTTCTTATAGATGTACTCCCACCTGGAGGTCATTTTTTTTTTTCAGTTCAAGGAAGTTTCTTCAAGGCATCACTTCTAATTTGACCTGTTAGTAACATATTATTTCAGCTTTTATGTATCTGAAAAGTCTTAAATCACCTTAATTTTGAAGGATATTTTAGATAATTGTACAATTCAAGGTTAATAGCGAGTATTTTGCTACTTTAAAAATAACATTCCATTGTTTTCAGACTTCTGTTGTGCACAGTTACAAATTGTCTTGTTCTTATCTTTATTAATGCCTTTTTTTCTGTGATTGCTTTTTCAATTTTCTCCTTATTTTCCTTTTGTAGTACTGTCACTGTCTCATTTGACTTTCTCATCACTGAGACAAAACCTTGACCCCCCAAGTTAAAGGAGCAAAGCTTTATGTAGTTCACAATTTGTAGAAGTCTCAGTTCACAAGATTGGGTGCCACGGCAGAGGAGCATCACAGAAGAGAAACAGTTCATGGCAGGCAGAAGACAACAAGCAACAACAGCAGTCTTCCCTCTGTCTCTTATATTCTATGCGGTAAGTAGCACCCTCACCCAGAGAGAGGCACTCTTAGGATTGGCCCTGAATCTTTCCCAGCTTTATCTCCTTAATCCCAGCACCACACACCCTAGTTCAACTACCTCCAAAAACCATCTGTGACTGTATGAGATTTGGGGGGAGCATCTAGATACAACCTGCAGCTATCACTATGATATGGCCTTGTAAGGAATAATTTTTTTGTATTCTTTCATGATTCCAAGACTTTTTAATCCACAATGTCTTTAAGGTATAATCACTTTTTTCAAATATTTCACATGCCACATTCTCTCATCCCCTCCTCACTACTCCTCTCTACTTAGAACTTCTCCAGTTTTAATCCTACGTGGCAGACCATCTGATCAGCCTACAAGCATGGTGCTCAACAATATAGCATGTTGTTCTTCTTTTATTTTAGGTTTTGTTGCTTTCTTGCTTGCTTTATTTATAAAGACTCTTTCTTTGAGTTCACTAGTTTTTTCTAATTCTCTAGTCTGCACTTAAGCTCATTGAATGTTCTTTGTCATTTCGAATACTATTTTTTCAGTTCAAAGTTTTCATTTAGTTGCTTCCTAATGTTTATTTTCTTTTTTAATTTAAAAAAGGAGATTAAGATAAAAGAGCACATAATAACATAGATCAAAACAGAAAAATTTAAGCAACATACTGTTTCACCACAAGATAAACCAACATATCAGTCGTTACCATAGTATCTCTTTCCTTGAAATATTTGAGTATAGCTTCATATAGTATAGCATCAAAAATAAAAAGAAAGTGTAAAACCATTAAAGAGAATGGAAGTATTACAGGGTATTTAGAACCAACTAACAGAAAATGAACAATGGTTTGTATATTATTTCCTTGTCTATAAAAAATTTTGTTTATATTATCACATATAATAAAATCCAATAAGAAACAACATGATAAAACCTATGGAGACAGAAGAACAAAAGCTTGATGGGACTTCAAAACAAGATGATATTAAATCAGCACTAGCTATTATAATGTTTTATTATCTTCAAAATAACTGTTCATACCATCACAGACAATAAAATCAAACAACCTAGAATAAAACCATTCCAATTAATAAATGAAAACATTATAAGGCTTCAAAACAATACAATGGGAAATCATGATTACCACATACTTTTATGTATTCTTACCATGAGTTTTATTAGGGAAACTATTTGGTATTTATACATGTAAGTTTATTTTTTTCACTTATGAGTATGGTCTCAAGCTGTGCCAATTTATTTATAAATATCTCAATGTGATTATTCTTTATAGCTGAGTAGTACTCCGTTGTATAAAAACACCACAAATTTTATTTCCATTTCTCAGTTGATGGACGCTTAGGTTGTTTCCAAGATCTGGCTATTACAAATTGTGCTGCTTATAAACATGGTTGCACATATATCACTGTGGTATGATGCTTTCAGGTCTTCTGGGAATTTGCCTAGAAGTGGAATAGCTGGATCAAATGGGACTTCCAATCCCAGCTTTTGAGAAATCTCCAGACTGACCTCCACAATGGTTACACCAGTTTACACTCTCATCAACAGTGCAGGAGAGTTCCTTTTTCCCTACAGCCTCTCCAGCATTTGTTGTTGGTAGTTTTCTTGATCCTGACCATTCATTCTGGAGTGAGATGGAATCACAGTGTAGTTTTAATTTGTATTTGTCTAATGAGTAATGATGATGAGAATTTTTTCATGTATTTATTTTCCATTTGAATTTCTTCAACAAGAACTGTGTATTCATCTCAGATGCCCATTTTTGGGTTGGATCTTTGAATTTTTGGGTCTGATTTTTTTAAATCATTATATGTTTTAGAAGTCTTTGTCTGAGGGAGAGTTCACTAAGATTTTTTTCACAGTTTATGGTTTTCTATTCATTATGCTGGAGATTTCTTTTGACCTGTAGAAACTTTTTAATAAGAGGTGATCCCAGTTATTAATTCTGGGAAGTATTTCCTGTGCAGTTTGATTCCTGTTCATGAATTCTCTACCTACCCCTATGTCTTCAAGGTTTTTACCCAATTCATCTTCCAATACACTTAGTTTTTCTGTTTTAATATTCAGATCTTTGATCCATTTAGATTTTAATTTAGGATATGGTGATAGACATGGGTCTAGTTTTAGTTTTTGGCATGTGGAGAGCCAGTTTATCCAACACCATTAATTGAAGAGACTGCCATTCTTCCAGTGAACATGTTTGGCCCCTTTATCAAAGATAAGGTGGTTGAGTGTGTTTGTAGTTGTGGTTGTATCTTCTAATCTATTCCATTGATCTTGGACTATGAATTGATTCCAGTACCTGCTAATTTTACAACAGTTGCTTTGTAGTATAACTTCAAGTCAGGGATTGTGAGGCCTCTTGCCTTGCCTTTGCTGTTTAAAACTGTCTTTGCTATTCTAGGTCTCTTCTCACTCCAGATGAGTTTTAGGAGTAATTTTTCCAGATCTATGAGGTATGTTGATGGTATTTTCATTGGGATTTCATTGAATCTGTAAAATAGTTTTGGGAGAATGGCCATTTTCACAATATTTTTTCTTCCTACCCATGAGCAAGGGATGTTTTTCCATTTTCTGAGATCCTCTTCAATTTTTTCAGGGTTTTATTATTTTCCCTGTATAGATCTTTCACTTCCTTCATGATAATAATTCCTAAATATTTCATTCATTTGGTTGCTACTGTGAAGGTTGGGGCTTCTCTTCTTTCTCTGTCAGTTATTTTGTTGTTGGTGTATAGAAATGCTATTAATTTTTGAGTATTGATTTTGTATCCAGCTACATTGCTAAATTTATTTATTATACCTAGGAGTCTTTTAATGCAGTTTTGGGAGTCTTCTATGTAGAGTATCATGTCATCCACAAATAATGATAATTTAACTTCCTCTTATCCTATTTTTACACCTTTTATTTCTCTCTCTTGTCTTATTGACTGGCTAGTATTTCCAGTACTATATTAAATAGGAGTGGTGATAAGGAACATCCTTGTCTTGTGCCCTTTTTTTTAAATTAAAGACCTTCAGTTTTTGGCCATTAAGTATGATACTGGTTGTTGGTTTGTCATAGATGGCCTTTATTATATTGAGGTAAAAACCATCTATTCCAATTTTCTGTAAGGTTCTTATCATGCATGAATGTTGGATCTTATCAATAGCTTTTTCTGCATCTATATTAAAGTTCATGTAATACTTTTGGTTTTATTGACATGGTTGATTACATTTATTGATTTACATAGTGGAACCATCCCTGCATGCCTGGGGTGAATCCCACATGGTCATGGTGTATAATATTCTTGATAATTGGCTGTATTCTGTTTGCCAGTATATTATTGAGTATTTTTGCATGTGTTTTTTAGGGTGATGGGCCTGTAGTTCTCTTTTTTAGTTGGGCCTTTCTCTGGTTTTAGTATTAGAGTAATATTTGCTTCCAGGAATGACTTAGGAAGGATTGTATCCCTTGCAATTTCATTGAAGACTTTGAGGAGTTTAGGCATTAAGTCTTTGTACTACTTGTAGAATTCTACAGTAAATCCTTCTGTGCCTTGGTTATTCTTGTTGGTAAGGAGTTAATTACATTTTTAACTCATTAATAAAAATTGGGTTATTCAGCAGTTTTACACCTTCTTGACCTAGCCTTTGTACTTCATATGTTTCTAGGAATCTGTCTATTTCTTCTGTGTTATCAAACCTATGAGAGTAGAGGTTTTCAATAGGTGTTGATGATCTCCTGTATTTCTATAGAGTCTGGAGTGATTTCACCTTTTTCATTCCTTATTGCATGAATTTGAGCTTTTTCTTCCCTTTTTTTTAATAAGGTTAGGAGCTTATAAATTTTCTTTATTCTTCCAAAGAACCAACTCTTTGATTCATTGATTCTTTGGATTGTTTTCTTAGTCTCCAGTAAATTAATTTCTGCTCTGATTTTTATAATTTCTTCCCTTCTTTTTGCTTTGTGCTTGACTTGCTCTTCTTTTTCTAGATATCTGAAGTGAAGCATCAGATTATTTATTTGTATTCATTCTGTTTTCCTGATATGGGAACTCAGTGCAATAAATTTTCCTCTGAGGACAGCTTTCATTGCATCCCACAGATTCCAGTAAGTCGTATTTGTATTTTCATTTGATTGTAGTTATTGTTAATTTCTTCTTTAATTTCCCCTGTGACCCACTGATTATTCAAGAGTGTGTTATTCAGTTTCCATGTGTTTGTGGGATTTTTGCAGTATCTTTTATTGTTAATTTCTAATTTCATGGCGCTATGAGCTATGATCTAATAACGTGCATGGGATAGTTTCAGCTTTTTGCATTTATTTAAATATGTTCTGTGGGCTAATATATAGTCTATTTTAGAGAATGTCCCACGTGCTGCTGAGAAGAATGTGTATTCTGATGTTGTTGGATGGAACACTCTGTATATGTCTATCAAGTCTATTTGTTCACATGTGTGATTCAGCGCTGTTATTTTTTTGCTGATTTTATGTCTGGTTGATCTTCCCTTGATGTCAATGGAGTGTTATGGTCTCCTGTTATAATTGTGTTACTGCTAATTTGGTTTTTCATTTCTTAATACTTGCTTTGTATAACTGTGTTCTCTGGAATTTGGTGCATGTATATTTAGGATTGTTATCTCTTTCTCTTGAAGGTTTCCCCTAACCAGTATGTAATGACCTTCTTTATCTCTTCTAATCATTATTGATTTGAAGTTCACATTGTCTGCAAACAGAATAGCTACCCCTGCTTTTTTGGTGTGGTTCCAGTTGCATGAAGTATTGTTTTTCATCCTTTGACTTTCAGTCTATGAGTCTCCTTTTGGGTTAGATAGTTTTCTTGTAGACAGTGTATGGTTGTTTGTTGTTTCTTGATCCATTCTGCCAGTCTGTGTCTTTTAACTGGTGCATTGAGGCCATTTACATTAATGGTTATAACTGTTATATGTTGGTTTATTGTTGACATGTTATCTTTCTGCCGTTGCATCTTTATCTTTCCATTCTGTTTAATTGTCTGCTTTGCTTAGTGGTTTTTTTTTCATAAGTGTATCTAAACTGTTTTTCAGTATTCTTTGCAGGGTTGGCTTGGTGATCATGAAGTTCTTCAGCTATTCTTTGTCATGGAAGTATCTTATTTCCCCATTGATTTTGAAGGACAGTTTTGCAGGATACATCGGTCTAGGTTGGAAATAATTGTCCTTTAGGATCTATAATACTTCACCCCATGCTCTTCTTGACTTTACTGTTTGTGCTGAGAAGTCTGCTCTAATTTTGATAGGTTTTCCTTTATAGGTGATCTGTCTTTTCTATCTGACAGCTTTTAATATTCTATTCTTATGTTGGATTTCTGGGATGGTGAATTATATGTCTGGGTATAGTTTTATTTTGATTATGACTGTTTGGAGTTCTATATGCTTCATTGGTCCTGATGTTCATTTGAATTCTCAATTTTGGGAAATTTTCAGCCATTACTTCTCTAAATATCCTCTTGACATCCTTTATGTTCTCCCCTTCTTTTTCATTTATCTCTATCAATCTTATGTTGTTTTTCTTTGCATCATCTTGAAGCTGTTGAATTGTTACTTCCTGATTCCTTGTTATTTTTAAAAGATCTTTCCTTTCCTGTTCGCTAGCTGCAATCCTGTCTTCAAAGTCTGAAATTCTATCTTCACATTCATTGAGGCAGTTTTTACAACTTTCAATGGAATTTTTGATATCCTGTATATCTCTTTGTATCTCCTTTATGTATTCTGTTTGTTTCTTATATCGTTCATCCAGGGATTCTACCTTGTTGTTTAGTTCCTCCAATTTTTTAACTGTGTCTTCTTTAGATATGTTCAGCATGTGTTTCGTTTCTTTTTTCATTTCTTCTTTACCTGGGAGATTTTCTCTAGTTTGAATTCCTTTAAAGCTTCTCGGAGTTGCTTCTTTATTCCAGTTGCTATTATGCCAGGTATTTCAGGTGTGTGGCATATATTTTCTTCGATGTACATAGCTCCTAAGTTTTCTTGGTATGGGCTGGAGGTTTGAGATTTTATTTTGGTCTTTCATTTTGTCATTTTCCTATATTTCTGTGTTTCAAATGTTATTCCAAGTCTTCCCCAGGGCCTGTTAGAAACCCTCTTCTATGCCCTCAGCTTCTGGTACTCTGGCTGCCCAGTTCCTTGGATTGAGAGAGGGTCTCTGGGGGTGGGGCAGGCAGGCCCAAGCACTACAGGGCAGGATGAGTGTTGCAGGAAGCTGTGAAGTTCCTTGGCTATTGGGAACAATGATCCCAAACTCCCAGGTTCTGGATGCTGCAGGGACATTCACCTCAGGCCACCCACTTTCCAGAATTTAGGGCTCATGCCAACCCAAATCCCCAGAGTCTGCCAAGCAGGGCAGATAGTGGGGAAATTGGTGCAGGCAGGCTCAACACCTGCTGAGCTAGTCCAGTGCAGCCTGAAGCCCCGAAGTTCCCTGGCCAGGCAGAGGAAGGATCTTAAATTCCTTGGGCTCAGGGGATGATGCAGGGTCACTCACCTCAGGCCACCCAGCCTCCAGAACTCTAACGTTTATTTTCTTTACTGTCGTCCTTCAGCTTTTTATCCCTTTGTCTATGTTTTGTTGTAAAGTTTTTAAATAGTAATAGTAGCTATCATAATGTCTTTTTTTTTTTTTACTAATGTGAACACTTTAATGCTTGGGTTGATATTTTTTCTTTTTCATTCCAAATTCCATTTTCTTATTACCTTTTATGGCTAACAAATCCAGGCATGCAGCTCTTTATTCAGCATAATTCCTATATCTATATATGTGTCATCTTTAAATTTCAGTCAATCATGACACCACATGCACAGACACCAACTGGATTCATAGTTCTTTGAATAACTTTTTAGCTTATTTATGTGGCTCCATGTCATGTCAAGATTAGTGATCTTTTGTAAGTGATGCATGCTAACTGGAAGCACAACCAACAAGAAATATAGAGGACATTTAGTCAGAGCTGTGATGATAAAAAAAAGATTCAGGCAAATATTGCAATATAGATAGAAGTACTCAATTTTTCTTTTAAATAAACTTTAAATAAAGTTGAAGAAAGAAAAATTTAGAGTACACATAAGGAATATCTACATATTATCAAAAGAGCTCACCTCTTCTACCTTTAAAATTATGCATAAAAATACTTTTCATCTTGAATTTTCAGGAATTTTCATCCTTTTGAAACAAGGATGGATGTAATATTCACTTAAGGTCTTTTTCTTTTTTTAATTTTATTTAAGGAGAAAAAGAAAAAAAGCAGAGGAAGGGTACAAGTTATACAGATTTATGGAAAAAATAAACAGTAGGAAAGCACTAGTTAATGGGATTACATATTGTCATCTTACAAATAATTGTTCAAGTTACAAAATTAAAGCTTATAAAGTGCACATTCCAACAGTGATACTGCAAACAGTTCTGTTCAATGATCCAACAAAACTCAGTGACATCATTATCTATCTTATACACTTAAATATACATGCAGTTATATCGTTTAGAGCACTTTCTTTTCCTCTCTTTTGTACAATGACAATTACACATTTTGGGTTTTGTTGCTCCCACAGTTCTTATTACTTTTTTGGAAGAGAGTAGAACCAAATATGACATAACAGAACAGAGTCAGTCAAATCAAAAGGATGGACATAATAGATAATGTAAAAGCATAATACAAGGTGATCAACAATGGTTACCATAATGCCTCTCGCTATCTCTAATAGAATTGCCTATATCATCAGTTATAATAAAATTGAACAAAACAGTAAAGAACAAAACTAACAAAACCAAAACATTGGAAACATTATAGGTCTTCAAAAGTAGATAATAGTCAACCAGAATGGGCATCATAATGAATCCCACTCTCTTCACAGCTGTTGCCTAAACTTTCAAACCTGGTACTATCAAGCAAAACAGAATAGAGGGACATCAGTGAAAACAAGATGGTGAGAGCAATACAGGGCTTTAAATCAAGATAATGGAAAATCAAAGTGAGTTACTATAATATATCCTGCTATTTTGTTATTTATTTTTCCCTTAATTAAAAGGATAAAAATAAAAAAGTAAATAATAAAGTGGAGATTGAGATAAAAGAGGGCATAACAGCAAAACAGCACAGATCAAAACATAACCATTTAAGCAAAATAGTGTTTCACCACAAGATAATCCTGAGATAAAAGTAGTTACCATATTGTCTCTTTCCTTGATATCTTTGAGTATAACTTTGTATACTGTAGCATCAAATATATTAAAACAATGTAAAACCATTTAAGAGAATGACAGTATTACAGGGTATTTAGAATCAACTAACAGAAAATGAACAATGGTTTCTGTATAATCTCCTTGTCTATAGAAGTTTTTGCTTATACTATCATACATAATAAAATCCAATAAGATACAACCTGTTTAGACCAATGGAGACAGAAGAACAAAAGCTTAATGAGACTTCAAAACAAGATGATACTAAATCAGTATTACCTATTAAGATGTCATTTGCTCCAAAATTGCTGTTCCTATCATCCAATCTTCTCTGCCTCATTTCTGTTGAGCTCTTTTTCTATCATTAGTTGTCAGTTTGTCTTCTTCATTTTGCTTTCTGCTCCATTCATTGTGGCCTCTCTGCCACTATTTCTGGATTCTTCGTATATTTCTTTTTTAGCATATCCTGCAGTATTCTCTGTAGAGTTGAATTGGTGGTTGCAAATTCCCCTAGTTCCTCTTTATCCTGGAAGCAACTTGTTTTTCCATCAATTTCCAGGGATAGTTGTGCAGGATATATCAATCTTGGCTGGAGATTATTATCTTTCAAAGCTTGAATTATTTACCCCCATGCTCTTCATGATTTGATGGTTTGTGCTGAGAAATCTGCTGTAATTCTGATAGGTGTTCCCTTGTAAGTGATCTGTTTCTTGTCTCTGATGACTTTTAATATTCTGTTCTTGTATTGGATTTCTGGAATTTTAATTATTATATGCCTGGGTGTTGCTCTGTTTGGGTTGTAGGTGGCTGGGGTCCTGTATGCCTCATACAACTGAGTATCTTTACTTTTGCTAAATTAGGAAAGTTCTCCTGAATTATTTCTGTGAGTAGATTTTGTAGTTCATTTGTTTGTGTCCCGACTTCTTCTTTTATGTTCTTAATTCTTAAGTTATGGACCCTCTTATCATCTTCTAGTTTTTGTATTATTGCTGTTTGTTTCTTTGTTATTTTTAAGAAGTTTTTCATTTCATTCTCCCATATTACAAATCTGCCCTCCAGTTCAGATAATCTGTCCTTAGTTTCTTTCAAGCTGTTATGCCAGCTTTCGATAGAGTTTTTAGTTTCCTGGTAATCTCTTTGAACCTGCTTCATGTATTCTATGCTTTCTCTATTTTCTCCATCAAACAATTCTCCCCTCTTTTTCTGTTCTTCCATTCTGCCATCTGCTTTTTCTTGGGTGGTGCTTAGCATTTCTCTAACTATTCTGCTTATGTCTAGCTTCTGGTCATTAATAACTTCATTCCTGAACTTGTCTATGAGGCTCTGGAGATAGTGCTTTATATCTATTGGTGCTGTGTCTGCTATTGCCTCTTTCTCAGGATTGGGGGCCAAGGGCCCTTTCTTGTTGCTGCGTCTTCCCATGTTCTTTGTTCCTTATATATGCAAGTGTATATAAGAGGCCCAGCTTCCTTCCCTGTCAGCCACAGTCTGATTGAATTGCACTGGCTAGATGTTCCCGCCCACTGCAGCACACCAGGAAGCTGCAGACCAGGCAGCCTATGTGGGGCCCTCCCCTCCAGGTCACCTTCAGGCGCTGGGATCTGGGTTGCCCTAGCCTACTGGGTCTCAGCTAGCAGCGTCACATAGGCTAGGCACTGCTCACCAATCCCGCTTGAGAGGGGGATACGTGGCTGAAGTCACTGCAGCGCCCTGTTCCCGCAAGTCTGCCTGGTCCCAGAATGTCCTCTGTTGGAGTCTCCTAGACTGTGGAAGAGTCCCAGTTTCTCTCACTCACTGCAGGTCAGTGCACAGCTCCCTGCCTGTCCTGCTTTCAACTTCATTCACCAATTCCCATTCTCAGAGCTTTCGTGCATCTCTCTCCCTGCCGAGACGATGTAGATGTAGCAGCGGCAGTGGGAAACCCAAATCGCGACTTCCAATGGCGCAGGCTCCAGCTTCCACACTGAGCCTTTTCTGTTCCTGCTATAGCACCAGGATTGCATTCCCAGTTGGTTTCTCTCAGCCCAGTTCATTCTTGGGTCAGCAGGGCATATCTCCACTTGCTTATGACTCCTTACTCCACACCATTCCTGAATTCTAAGCTGGGTCTTTCAGAGAGCCTCCGTAGCTGCTGCTATCTGTCCACCATGTTCTCCCGGAAGTCCCCAAGGTCTTTATCAATTCTGTGGTTCTTGAAATGATACATCTTCTCTTTCACCAAAAGCTCTGTTTAGTATTATGTGAATGAGAACAAAGACACATCAAGAGAAGTGCAAACGCAAAGTGAAGAGAATTAATAACTATATTTAAACACAAAGGAACTAAATAGGATAATAGTGGTGGTCATAATACACAACATGTATTGGACAGTTAGCTATCATTCTGTGTGTTTTACACACATTCTTTTACAAAAGAAGAAATGGAGGTTCAAAAAATTAAGCAATGCAACCAAAGTTGCATAGATAAGAAATGACTGAGCCAGATTTTGAACTGAAATCTGCCTGAAACCAAAGTACTTATCTTTACTACAGCCCTCCTAAAAGTTTAGTGAATCCTTATTGATTTGCTAAGCTTCAAAAAAGTTAAACTCAGTGCTATGGATTTAGAGGGCAATGTCAGACCTGATTATTTTAAACAAAAGCAATCTATCTTTTACTTATAATTAGTTTTATGTTTTGTGAAATTTACTCACATGATTAAGATATAGAAGTGTTTGTCTAAATGTTTTTATTTTTAAATTTTACTTTAATGAGAAAAAGTACAAAATTTCAAAACAATGTAATTGGAAGGTAAGAATGGATACTATATTGCATATTGTTATTTTTAAATCAGTTGCTCACAGTACAAGTTAAAGGCATTTAACTATTCAAATAGTATTAGCACAAACCTTTCTTTTCAGTGAAGTAAACAAAATTAGTAGTATAACTATCTTAACTATCTTTTTCCCTTCCATGTTTTCTCCTTTCCTCAACCCTCTTTATTTTATGTATTATTATTAATATTATTAATATTATTAAAATCTAAATAGTCTAAGGCAAACATTTTGATCTTAGGAAGAAAACATATTCCAAACATAATTTTAGATGGTTTATGAAATAGAAAGACCAGAAAAAATAGATTACAAAATTTAAATAATATTAGACACACCATAACCCTTATGAAGTGAATCATCATTGTTAGTAAGTCCAAAGGACAAATTTAGACTAATGGCTGGAAACTTGGATAAGAAAACTACTTTTTCTCTCCTTATCTTTTACCTGCATTCATGCATGCATAAAAATTAGTTTGCATTTTATCCCTCTTATAATTTTTCTCCTTTCTCTCCAATCTCCCTTCAAATATTCTTTCAACTGATATTTCTCTTCCTATTCTTCATTTCATCTTCATTATTCTTTATGTTGCTTTCGAATTGCTCAAGCCTTCTCCAAGTCATACAGTAATACTTAACACCATTCAGGTATACCTTGTGGGTGAAGGTAGTTACAAGATAAGGACAGCTCTTTTATTAGATCTGCCAATTTGTTACTATATAACAGTTCCATAAATACTTCTGAAAAAAAAAAAAACAGGTAATGGTACCATATTAACTATCAAAATCTCAAGTCTTAGCTAAGCCCATAGAACACAAAATTTCACTAAGATTAACCATATAGTGGCATTTAATGTTTTGCTGGACCCTCAGATCATCTTTCTCTTATTTCAAATGTCTCCAAGGTAAAACTGCTATTTCATTATCTAAATTAACTGCATCAAAGCTGACAGTATAGCTCAGTGGGAAAGTGTTTGCCAGGCATACACGAGGTCCCATGTTCAGCCTTCAGGATGGAAAAAAAATAACTTTTTCATAAAAGTGATGTCAAAAGTAACCATTATTTTAATGGTTCAGGAAAGTGAAGTCACTGAAATATTTGCATATGCAAGTAACCAAGTATCAGGGAAAAATAACTAAGAAACTAAAGTGGTCTTCAGAGAATCCATTTTCTAAGGAAATTAAAGTTACCTTTTAGAGGAATCCATTCAGCACCCATTTTCTATTATTTTAACCCCATTCAATAAATTTTAGAATATTATTTCAGGGCTCACATTTTTAAAATTTTATTTAAAGAAAAAAACAAAACAGTAAAAAGGTACAAGTAATACAAAATTTCAAAAAAATAAACAGAAATCACTAGTTAATAGATTATATATTGTCACCTTGGAAATAGTTGTTCAAGTTACAGGATTAAAGCATAGGAAGTGGACATTCGAACAGTGAGACTGCAAACAGCTGTGTTCAATGATCCAACAAAAACTTAGCAATATGGTCATCTATCTTACACACCTAAACACACAGTTGTTTCCTTTAGAGCACTTTCTTTTCCTCTGTTTTTTGCAGTAAAATTTACACATTTTGGGTTTTACTACTCCCATAGTTCTTATCACATTTTTTTTTGGAAGAGAATAAAACCAAAGATGACAAAACAAAGTAGTCGGTCAAAACAAAGGATCGACATGATGTAAAAACAGAATACAAGGTAATCAACAAGGGTTACAATAATGCCTCTTGCTACCTTAAAAAGAATTGCCTATATCATTAAGTATAATAAAATTAAACAAAACAGTACAGAACAAGACCAATAAAACCTAAACATTGGAGACATTACTGAAATTCAAAAGATAATAGTCAAAGCAGAATGGACGTCATAGTGAATCTTACAGCATTCAAACTAGCTGCCTGTACCCTCAAACTTGATACTGTCAAACTGAACAGAACAGAGTAAAATTATTCAAAACAAGACAGTGGGAGCAATACAGGGCTTCAAATCAAGTTAATAGGAAATCAAAAATGTTACTATAATATATCCAGCTATTTTTTTATTTTTCCCCTTAATTAAAAATAATAATAATAATTTTTTTAAAAGGGGGAGAGTGAGATAAAAGAGGACATAACAACATAATAATACAGGTCAAAGCAGAAAAATTTCAGCAACATAGTGTTTCAACACAAGATAACCCAACTTAATAGTAGTTACCATAGTGTCTCTTTCCTTGAAATATTTGAGTATAACTCTGTATACTATGGCATCAAACATATCAAGACAGTGTGAAACCATTCAAGAGGATGAAAGTATTACAGATTGTTTAGAACCAGCTAACAGAAAATGAACAATGGTTTCCATATTACCTCTTTACCCATAAAAATTTTTGTTTTTACTATCACATACAATAAAATCCAATACGATACAACATGATGAAACCAATGGAGGCAGAAGAACAACAGTTTGGTGGGACTTCAAAATTAGATGATATTAAATCAGCACTAACTATTATGATGTCCTATTTTCTTCAAAATAGCTGTTCATATCATCACAGACAATAATATCAAACAACCCAGAATAAAACCATTTCAATTAATGAGTGAAAACTTTATAAGGCTTCAAAGTCACATAATGGGGATTCATGATTACCACATAATTTTAAGTATTTGAATCAGTTCTTACAATAGGAAAACTATTCGGTATTCATACATGTGAGTTTGACTTATTTCACTTAAGAATATGGTCTCAAGCTGCGCACATTTATTTATAAATATTTCAATGTGATCCTTCTTTATAGCTGACTAGTACTCCATATGTATAAAAATACCACAACTTTTTTATCCATTCCTCAGTTGATGGACACTTCGGTTGTTTCCAAGATACGGCGATTACAAATTGTGCTGCTATAAACATGGGTGCGCATATATCACTGTGGTATGATGCTTTCAGTTGTTCTGGGAATATGCCTAGAAGTGGGATAGCTGGAACAAATGGGACTTCCAATCCCAGCTTTTTGAGAAATCTCCAGACTGACCTCTACAATGGTAGCACCAGTCTACACTGCCACCAACAGTGCAAGAGAGTTCCTTTTTCCCCACAGCCTCTCAGCATTTATTGTTGCTTTTCTTGATCCTGGCCATTCTTTCAGGAGTGAGATGGAATCTCAATGCAGTTTTAATCTGCATTTCTCTAATGACCAATGATGATGAACATTATTCATGCAGTTATTTGCCATTTGTATTTCTTCATCTGAGAAGTATGTATTCATCTCAGATGCCCACTTTTGGATTGGATCTTTGTATTTTGGGGGTCTGATTTTTTTTAATTCTTTATATGTTTTAGACAGAAGTCCTTTGTCTGAGGAACAGTTCACTAAGATTTTTTCCCACTTGTGGGTTTTCTTTTCACTATGCTGGAGATTTTTTTGACATGTGGAAACTTTTTAATAAGAGGTGTTCCCAGTTGTTGATTCTGAGAAGTATTTCCCATGCATTGTGATTCTTCTTCATGAATTCTCTACTTACCCCTATTTCTTCAAGGTTTTTGCCCAATTTGTTTTCCAATAGATTTAGTGTTTCTGTTTTAATATTCAGATCTTTGGTCCATTTAGATTTTTATTTAGCACATGGTGATATGCATGGGTCTAGTTTTAGTTTTTGGCATGTGGAGAGCCAGTTTTTCCAACACCATTTATTAAAGAAACTGTCGTTCTTCCAGTGAACCTGCTTGGCTCCTTTATCAAAGATAAGGTAGTTGAGTGTGTTTGTAGTTGTGGTTGTATCTTCTAATCTACTCCATTGATCTTCGGCTCTGTTTTGATTCCATTACCATGTTGATTTTCCTATGGTTGCTTTGTAGTATAACTTGAGGTCAGGGATTGTGATGCCTCCTGCCTTCCCTTTGTTGCTTAGAACTGTCTTTGCTATTCTAGGTCTCTTCTCGCACCACATGAATTTTAGGAGTGATTTCTTGTAATCTATGAGGTATGTTGATGGTATTTTTATTGGGAATGCAACCAATCTGTGTAAGAGTTTTGGGAGAATGGCCACTTTCACAATATTTATTCTTTCTATCCATGAGCAAGGGATGTCCTTCCATTTTCTGATATTATCTTCAATTTCTTTTTTCAGTGTATTATAATTTTCTCTGTATAGTTTTTTCACCTCTTTTGTGAGAGTAATTCCTAAATATTTCTTTCTTTCTTTTTTTTTTTTTTTTTTTTAGTGGCTAGTGTAAAGGGTGTGGCTACTCTTATTTCTCTCTCTGTGATTTTTTTGTTAGTGTATAGGAATGTATTGATTTTTGAGTATTGACTTTTGATCCAGCTACATTTGTTTATGATATCTAAGAGTCTTTCAATGGAATTTTGGGGTTCTTCTATGTGGAGTATCTTCTCATCTGCAAACAATGATAATTTAACTTCTTCTTTTGCTATCTTTATCCCTTTTGTTTCTCTCTCTTGTCTAATTGCTCTGGCTAGTATTTCCAGTACTATGTTAAATAGGAGTGGTGACAAAGGACATCCGTGTCTTGTGCCTGATTTTAAAGTAAAGGCCTTCTATTTTTGTCCATTTAATATGATACTGGCTGTTGGTTTGTCGTAGATGGCCATTATTATATTGAGGTAAAGATCATCTATTCCAATTTTCTGTAAAGTTCTTTATTTTTTTTAAATTTTAATAAAGAGAAAAAAGCAAAACAAAAAAGGGTACAAATAATACAGAATATTTAAAAAATACTAAAAAATTACTAGTTGATAAACTACATATTGTCATCTCAGAAATAGTTGTTCAAGTTACAAAGTTAAAGCATAAAAAGTGGACATTCAAACAGTGAGAGTGCAAACAGTTCTGTTCAATGATCCAACAAAAACTTAGTAATATGGTCATCTATGTTACACAGTTAAAGGTAAATGCAGTAATACCTTTAGAACACTTTCTTTTCCTCTATGTTTTTATTTTATTTAAAAAGAAAAAGAGAAAAAAACAAAACAAAACAAAGCGGTATAAGGTTACAAGTAATACAGAACTAAAAAAAAAAAAACAGTAAGAAATCACCAGTTGATAGATTACACATTATCATCTTAGAGATAGTTGCTCAAGTCACAGTATGAAAGCATACAAAGTGTACATTCAAACAGTGAGACTGCAAATAGTTGTGTTCAATGATCCAACCAAAAACATTAATATGGTCATCTATTTAACACCTCTAAACACACTTGCAGTTGTATCCTTTAGAGCACTTTTTTTCTTCTCTTTTTTACAACAAAATTTTCACATTTTGGGTTTTATTACTCCTTAGTTCTTATTACTTTTTTTTGGAAGAGAATAAAGTCAACTATGGCAAAACACTGCTGTCAGTCAAAACCAAGGATAGACATAGCACATGATGTAAAAACAGAGTACAAGGTTATCAGCAATGGTTACCATAATGCTTCTTGCTTCCTTAAAAAAGAATTGTCTATCTCATTAGGTATTATAAAGTTGAACAAAACTGTAGAGAACAAGACCAATAAAGCCTAAACCTTGTAAACATTACAGGATTTCCAAAGAAGATAATAGTCAAACCAGAATGGGCATCATAGTGAATCTTATTGCCTTCAAAGTAGTTGCCTATACCCTCAAACTTGATACTATCATACAGAACGGAACATAGTCTAATCAGTCAAAACAAGATAGTGGGAGTATTACAGGACTTCAAATCAAGTTAATAGGAAATCAAAAAAGTTGCTATAATATATCCTGCTAACTTTTTTATTTTTCCCTTTAATTAAAAAATCATAAAAAATAACTAATAAATTTTAATGAATAAGGGAGAGATTGAGATAAAAGAGGACAGAACAACATAATAATACAGGCCAAAGCATGACAGTTTCAGCAACCTAGTGCTTCACCACCAAATAACCCGACTTAATAGTAGTTACCATGTCTTTTTCCTTGAAATATTTGATGTAACTTCATATACTATAGCTTCAAACATATCAAGTCAGTGTAAAAACATTCAAGTGGATGAAAGCATTGTAGGGAGTTTACTACCAGCTAACAGAAAACGAACAATGGTTTCTATATTATCTCTTTGCCTATAGCAATTTTTGTTTATACTATGACATATAATAAAATCCAGAAAGGTACATCATGATAAAACCAATGGAGACAGAAGAGCCATAGTTTGGTGGGGCTTCAAAACAAGATGATAGTAAATCAGAACTAGCTATTATGATGACTTATTTTCTTCAAAATAGCTGTTCATTTCATCACAGGAAATAATATCAAACAGCCCAGAATAAAGCTATTCCAATTAATAAGTGAAAACTTTATAAGACTTCAAGGCCACATAATGGGGAATCATGATTATACCACCTACTTTTATATATTTGAATCATTACTTACATTAAGAAAACTATTCAGTATTCACACATGCGAGATTGATTTATTTAACTTATGAGTATGGTCTCAAGCTGCACCCATTTATTGATAAATATCTCAATGTGATCCTTCTTTATAGCTGAGTAAAGTTCTTACCATAAATGCATGTTGGGCCTTATCAAAAGCTTTTTCTGCATCTATAGAAATGATCATGTGATTCTTACTTTTGGCTTTATTGATATGATAATATTACGTTTATTGATTTATATATGCTGAACCATCCCTGCATGCCTGGGATGAATTCCACTTGGTCATTGTGTATAATCTTCTTTATGTTTTGCTGCATATTTGCCAATATTTTATTGATGATTTTTGCATCTGTCTTCATTAGGGAGATTGGTCTATAGTTCTCTTTTTAGTTGAGGCTTTCTCAGGTTTTGGTACTAGAGTAAAATATTTGCTTCCAGGAATGCCTTAGGAAGGATTGCTTCCCTTTCAATTTCACTGAAGAGTTTGAAGAGTGTCAGCATTAAATCTTCTTTGTATTTCTTGTAAAATTCCACAGTGAATCCATCTGGGCCTGGGCTCTTCTTTGTAGGTAACATTTTATACTATACACTTGCAATAAGAATAGATAGAAAAGTCAAGTGACAACTAATGGCCAAGTGAGTACAAAAATGAGAAAAACAGGCACAGAAATGACACAAGAAAACAAGCTTAGGAAGAGAAATCTTTGATTCGAGCAGCAATCTAAACTTTTCATTAAGCTGAACTTTACGTTCTTATTGTAGTTTTAGCACATTGCACTGCACTCATATTAGTAGAGGAATGATGGCATACAAGTATCTTAGGAGAGTGTTTAGAAAGAATAAATCTAGGGGACAAAAATATGCTTGAGAATCTCACAAGAAGGTAGAAAAATGAGACACTAGAGCACACAATGATGGTCCATGATCAGTAAGTTGGGGTTATGGTAGGCAACTGTCCACTTTGCTTTATGGCTAATACTTTTGGGTTTAGTATTCACAACACTTCTAACAGGCCTTGAAAGATTGTGTTTAAGGGTTGCCTGAGTTTCTCATGAGACCATGTCTCTGTACACATGTGCAATTGGATATCTGGAGAAAGCATATACATGAATTTTATGGATTAGAAGTTGCAGAACAGGGGCTGGGGATTTAGCTCGGCGGCATAAGCGCCTGCCTTGCAAGCAGGCAGTCGTGAGTTCGATCCCTGGTACCGATAAAAACGAAAAAGACAAAAAAAAAAAAGTTGCAGAACATTGGGATAATGGTTGCCTAAGGATGTTGGCTTTTATACATTGCTTAAATTTTCTATACAATTACAATTGTTCTTGGGTTTCCTTTACCATAAAAATATAGGTTTAAAAGTAACATACAAGGAACATCACTGGTTATTAGAAACATGCATATCAAAACCATAATGATATGCTACTTCATAACCTACAAAACCACATGATACACTACTTCACTCTCCAATATGATTATTATCACCTTATTTTTAAAATGAAACAGATCCGTGGAGTCATTGGACCTCTCCTACATCATTATTAAAAATGTGAAATGAAATGGTGCAGTCACCACGGAATTTGACCATTGCTCAAAAACTTAAAGGTAGAGTTCCATACGATTCAGGCTTTCTGCTTCTGGAGAACACAAAAGAACTGAAAACATACATTCACACAAAAACTTGCACCCAAATGTTCATAACAATAGTATTCATAATAGTAAATAATGGAGACTCATCTGAAGAAAGTGTGATACACACAATAAAGTGTTATTTTCATTACTTAAAAAGAAGTATGTATTAATACATGCCACAGCATAAATAGAACCAGAATATGTTTGCTATGCTAAAAAGTCCAAAAACAAAAGGCCACATATTATACATTTTTGCTTATCAGATATAGCTAAATTAAGGACACATAATGAGAAAAAATCTTGATTCTTTAGTTATAGGTACAAGCAAATTGAATATAGGGTTTGTTTTAGGAGTTTATAGAAATGTTCTAAAGTTAGTGTGTTGTTGAATAATATTGTGTATATACTAAAAATCATGATGTAAACATTTTGAAATGGTTTAATGATGAATTGTATTTTGTGTGAATTTTATTTTAGAAAGAAAGAAAAAACAGATACATGCACATGTAAATGTTTCCTGGTTATTATTTTCTAAGTCTGCTGGTAATCCCTTACAGATAATTAAATGCCTTCAAGATATGAGTAAATGTTCAGTTCAGCAGGATTTCTCCAGAATGCTTTATAGTGCTTCAGCTTCCAAATTAACACATTTTGCTTTATTCAACCTTATAAAATATTTAAAGGAACATAAAATTTTCATGATGAAAATTTTGCCTACATGATAATAACCTACAATGACTCTTATATTCCTTTTGGCAGTGTCTACATCTTTTCTTTAGCATACAGTTTTACGATACAGAGAATAAATGTACAAATCATGTCCTAACTCCATACAATCTAAGATATTAGATCAATATTGTCTTTTTATGAGATATATTTTAAAAGACAGCATTTGATTATTTTCTAAGAAGAATCCTCCAGGTCTTTTCTATCATGCACTTTGTACTATTTCTTTTGCTCTTAATTTTTTAAAAGGCTTATATTAGTTTTCTTAAATATTACTAAGAGAAATAATTAAATATTGAAATGCACAATCAGCATTGATGTAGCACATTGATAATATTTAACTATAACAATAAACAGAGTTAACTTTAAAAATAAGAGTAAACGTGAATTGTTGACTTTAAGAATTCATTTAAAAGTATAAAAATATTACTCTAGTCTATACCTTTGAAATTCACAAATGCATAGTCATTTTGTAAAATTAATAGAAATCCTATTCTTTAAATTTATTTGCACACCTGTAGCATTTCTTCAAACATAATCAAACTGAGTAAGAAATCAAGATACCTTGACTCTTGGAGCATGGGCTGCCAGTGTTATCTCCTGGTAAACAGGATTCCCGGGACTCCCCAGCTCCTAAGTACTAACTATCTTTAATCTGTCTCTTAGATTCAAATTTTCTTCCAAAATCAAACAGAAACAGAGTGTCAAGAGACTCCTCCAAGTGTGATGATCTTGCATCTGAGTGTGCAAAAGAGCCAAGGAGAAGCAGGGTGGAGAAGAAAGGGGAAAACAAAAGAACAGAAGAGACAGTCCCTGCCAGAGCTCAATGGGTTTAGGAGCTATTTTTTCTCAGGTTTGCTCCTTCAAATCCATTTAGTGTTTAAGATCCAATTCTTGGTTTGATCCATCCAGCATTCTTTCTTCTTCAGGCATCAGGGTACAGAACCTCACTCTATTCTGCTTTTAGGCAAACTGATCTCTTATGTCACATGGTTCTGCTGGCTGTGACTGTCAATCCTACTTGGTAACCTTCCTTACCCTGACAAATAAAAAAATGAGATGCACTCTGTCCCATACAATTTCATGATGATCACAGTTCTGAGAGCTAATGCCAGCTAATTAAATGTCCTTTGGACACAGTACACCTACAGAGGACACACATACATGCAGAACACAGCACACGGACATTGGGCTTCAGGTTCCTGGGCTTCAGGTTTTGCCTCTGGTGAAGTCTGGTTTTTCAAATCTTATTTTAATTCTGTAAACAACCCACCCAGTGTACAGCTTTCCTTTACTGGCTCAAACACAGGCAGTTTGCTTTGTTTACAGAAGAGAACACCTACTGAAGTGCTAAGGCTCAGATATAACCCATTTTGAGACAAATGTAACTTGTAGGAAAAGCCTTGGTTTTGGCAAACGAGATGACAGAAAGCATTTCCAATCTTGGTTGAACTCTCATTTTTTTATGTGACTCTGAGCAGAGAACTTCTCTGAGGCCTATATTTAACACCAGAAGAATAGTTTTTTTTCCAAACAAAAAAAATCTAAAGTTTTATTCATGAAAGAGGATTGAATGGAAGACTAGTCATATAGTATTTGGCATATATTTGTTTGACCAATAAAACTTGCAGAACACTTAGAGGAATAGTTTCAAAAGAGTTTCAGAGCATTTCAGGCTTGCAGCCCATTACAACTGAGAAATCTCAGTTACCAGCTGACTGAAAGTTGCTTCCAAAAAGAGTATTTGCCAATAGGACCAGATGCCATCTTAAAATGCATATCATGCTAATAGAAATTGGTGCTGAAAAGAAGCAGTTTCCTAGAACTTAAACTGGCCCTTCCAACAGCAGCCATTTCTGGAGAGATGTCAGTCTGTGGTGACCTTATATTCTGACATATTCAGCTTTTTCCACCTTAGTATGAAATTCTCTTCTGTAGGAGAAAAGACTATCTGATCTGGAATAAATTTCTAGGGGAGAATGAGCACAAGTTTCAGCCAGTTAGCTTCATGAGTTTTACTCCATGGAGATACACATGGAGGAAAACAGATGGATGTGTGAAAATGTCTCCAGGCAGTCTTCACAGTGGGGACTGTCGAACAAACATGCCACAGCAGTGCCAGCGGAAAACCAGATGTGGTAGAAGTTATCACTAAAGACCACAGAGACACAAAACAGGAGTTGTCACAAGATGCAGAAGGCTGGGACCAGATGGAGCCCTCTCTCTGGAAAAGAAGAAAACGACTGCTCAACCATTACACTGTATTTATACACTCACGAGGCTGATGTCAATTTCAATTCCTCTGCTTTACAACTTGGTATAGCTCACCTGAGCACCTCATGTTCTTGGAGCTGTAACAGCTTGTTTACTTGGTTCACCTCAGGTTTTCCACGTTCTCAGGGCTGGCTGTGCTTTAGTCCTGCACATGAGACTGACCTCAGGTTTCAGCTGCTCCCCATATCTCCTCCTTTTTTGTTTTGTATTTGCAAGTGACTAGTGATCAGTTGAAGTTGGAGGAGCTGTGTTTGAAGGACCCTGTAGAAGACCTTCACATTCTTGAACACTTTCCATTCTGAGTGAACTTACTTGTTTAGCCTAAAGATTTCCATTCCAAGGATTTTAAGTCCCTGCGTTCAGTAATTTAATTATGTACAGTCCATTAATCCATAATAGTAGTCAGTTTTGAGTGGAGCTGGAAATTGTCAGAAAGTGTTAGTAATTTGATAGTAATTTGATAGCTACCATATTATTATTTTGTTGTTTTATACCTCTTATAGTCAATATTTTTCTGTAGGATGCCCAAAACCAAATTAAGGTGATACTTGTATTAAGTACAGTCAATCTCTTGCTATCTTTCAAGGTCAGTTAAATCTCCTTAGGAATTACCTGTGAACCATGCACAGCACCTCTTAGTACTTATGTCAGTGTGAACTATCTGGATGGGTCACTGCCATTGCTTAACCAAGTTGCTCCCATGAAAGTTTGTGAGATTTTTATCTCCTGGTGACTCTGCTTAGGCACACTACACATTATTCATCACTTATCTTTGTGATTCCATAATCTCTTAGGTCAGAAGACTGAGGATTTGCTAAATAATAGGATCTCAAAGAAGAGGCTCTCTTATGTCCTGGGTCCTCACTGACCGTGGATGGCAGGGACCAAAACATTGATTGTTCTCCTACTCTGTCTATCTTTCTAATTTTTGATCTCTAAATCTCAGTTGTTGAACATCCAGAAGAGTATGTTGATGGCATTACATTGTAATTTTATCTGGAATTCAAGAACTTTAAGATACAAAGTAAAACTACTATTTCCACTTAATCTTGAATAGTCTAGTATTTGAATTCTTCTCGAATGTTAACAAAGTTGCATATTTTACACAAAAAAATAGGAATCAAACACCATGTGACAATCATGACAATCATGGCAATGTGACAATCATGATGGCATTTTGTAATATTCTTAAATTTCCATTTTGACATAGTATAACCTTTAATCAATCATGTCTATCTGAAACATAAGAAACTTTTACCTGGCTGCGCCTGGCCACAGGTCTGCAGAGGAGGAGCTGGGCAGATCTGGGGTGCCCTCACTGGCCTCTCTGCGTGTCTGGAGGACTCTGGATTTCTGCGCCCAGACTGCTGGAGTTCCCTCAGGCTTCCAGGTGCAGTGAAGGAGAGAGGTGGGTTTGAGGCTTCCACATCAGCCTCCCCATTCCCGGCTTCATTTGGAGACCTGCTGAGCTCCCGATAGGTGGGCTGGCCCACACTACCAGCCTAGCCCAGCCTGTTTAGCAGCCGCGCCTGGCCATAGGTCTGCAGAGGAGGAGCTGGGCAGATCTGGGGTGCCCTCACTGGCCTCTCTACGTGTCTGGAGGACTCTGGATTTCTGCGCCCAGACTGCTGGAGTTCCCTCAGGCTTCCAGGTGCAGTGAAGGAGAGAGGTGGGTTTGAGGCTTCCACATCAGCCTCCCCATTCCCGGCTTCATTTGGAGACCTGCTGAGCTTCCGATAGGTGGGCTGGCCCACACTACCAGCCTAGCCCAGCCTGTTTAGCAGCCGCGCCTGGCCATAGGTCTGCAGAGGAGGAGCTGGGCAGATCTGGGGTGCCCTCACTGGCCTCTCTGCGTGTCTGGAGGACTCTGGATTTCTGCGCCCAGACTGCTGGAGTTCCCTCAGGCTTCCAGGTGCAGTGAAGGAGAGAGGTGGGTTTGAGGCTTCCACATCAGCCTCCCCATTCCCGGCTTCATTTGGAGACCTGCTGAGCTCCCGATAGGTGGGCTGGCCCACACTACCAGCCTAGCCCAGCCTGTTTAGCTGCCGCGCCTGGCCACAGGTCTGCAGAGGAGGAGCTGGGCAGATCTGGGGTGCCCTCACTGGCCTCTCTGTGTGTCTGGAGGACTCTGGATTTCTGCGCCCAGACTGCTGGAATTCCCTCAGGCTTCCAGGTGCAGTGAAGGAGAGAGGTGGGTTTGAGGCTTCCACATCAGCCTCCCCATTCCCGGCTTCATTTGGAGACCTGCTGAGCTCCCGATAGGTGGGCTGGCCCACACTACCAGCCTAGCCCAGCCTGTTTAGCAGCCGCGCCTGGCCACAGGTCTGCAGAGGAGGAGCTGGGCAGATCTGGGGTGCCCTCACTGGCCTCTCTGCGTGTCTGGAGGACTCTGGATTTCTGCGCCCAGACTGCTGGAGTTCCCTCAGGCTTCCAGGTGCAGTGAAGGGGAGAGGTGGGTTTGAGCCTTCCACATCAGCCTCCCCATTCCCGGCTTCATTTGGAGACCTGCTGAGCTCCCGATAGGTGGGCTGGCCCACACTACCAGCCTAGCCCAGCCTGTTTAGCTGCCGTGCCTGGCCATAGGTCTGCAGAGGAGGAGCTGGGCAGATCTGGGGTGCCCTCACTGGCCTCTCTGTGTGTCTGGAGGACTCTGGATTTCTGCGCCCAGACTGCTGGAATTCCCTCAGGCTTCCAGGTGCAGTGAAGGAGAGAGGTGGGTTTGAGGCTTCCACATCAGCCTCCCCATTCCCGGCTTCATTTGGAGACCTGCTGAGCTCCCGATAGGTGGGCTGGCCCACACTACCAGCCTAGCCCAGCCTGTTAAGCTGCCGCGCCTGGCCATAGGTCTGCAGAGGAGGAGCTGGGCAGATCTGGGGTGCCCTCACTGGCCTCTCTGCGTGTCTGGAGGACTGTGGATATCTCTGCAACCAGGGAGGGTCCACAGGTTCCTGAAGCACTGCGGCCTGTGGTGAGTACCCTAACCCGGCTGCGATTGAAGAACTGTGGAGCTTCCAGGGGGCAGGTGGGCGCACAGTGTCCCTGAGGCCCAGCTTGTCTGGAACTGCGGAGTTCTGAGCAGGCAGAGGAGGGCCACTGGTTCTGTAGGCCTAATGGCTTGGAGTAGCGCGGCGCCAGAGTCCCAGTAGCTCCAAACATAGAAGGGGATTTTCAACAGATCCTGAGGAAGCTTTCAAATAACACTTGAAACACAGAAATATAGGAAAATGACAAAACGAAAGACCAAATTACAACCTCAAACCTCCAGCCCATTTCAAGAAACCCTAGGAGCGATGTATATAGAAGAAAATATATCCCATCCACCTCATATATCGGACACAATAGCCACTGAAATTGACAAGCAACTCCAGGAAGCTTTAAAGAAATTCAAACTCGAAATAATCTCCCAGATAAAAGAAGAAATGATAAAAGAAATGAAAGAGATTCTAAATATATCTAAAGAAAATACAGATAAAAAATTGGAGGAACTAAACAAAAAGATAGAATCCCTAGACGAGCAATATAAGAAACAAACAGAATACATAATGCAGATGCACAGAGATATACAGGAAATAAAAAACTCCACTGAAAGTTGTAAAAACCGCCTTAATGAAAGTGAAGATAGAATTACAGACCTTGAAGACAGGATTGCAGCTAGTGAACAGGAAAGGAAAGATCTTTCGAAAATAACAAGGAACCAGGAAACAACAATTCAACAACTGCAAGACGATGCAAAGAAGAATAACATAAGAATGATAGGGATTAATGAAAGAGAGGGAGACAACATGAAGGATGTCAGGAGGATATTTAGAGAAGTAATAGCTGAAAATTTCCCAAGCATGAGATCAGAAACTGACATCAGGATCAGTGAAGCATATAGAACTCCAAACAGTCATAACCAAAATAAAACTACACCCAGACATATAATAGTCACCATCCCAGAAATCCAACACAAGAATAGATTATTAAAAGCTGTCAGAGAGAAAAGACAAATCACTTATAAAGGAAAACCTATCAGAATCACAGCAGACTTCTCAGCACAAACGATAAAGTCAAGAAGAACATGGAGTGAAGTATTCCAGATCCTAAAGCAAAATGATTTCCAACCAAGACTGATATATCCTGCAAAACTATCATTCAAAATAGATGGTGCAATACGATACTTCCATGACAAAGAACAGCTGAAGAACTTCATGAACACCAAACAAACCCTGCAAAAAATATTGAAAGACAGGTTAGATACACAAAGGAAAAAACAACTAAGCAAAACAAATAATTAAACAGAACCAAAAGATAAAGATGCAACAGCAGAGAGATAACATTCCTACAATTAACCAGCATTTAACAGTAATAACCATTAATGTAAATGGTCTCAATGCACCAATCAAAAGAAACAGACTAGCAGAATGGATCAAGAAACAAAATCCAACCATATGCTGTTTACAGGAAACCCATCTAACCCAGAAAGATACTCACAGACTGAAAGTCAAAGGATGGAAAACAATTCTTCATGCAGCAGGAATCTAAAAAAAGGCAGGAGTAGCCATTCTGTTTGAAGACAACGTGAACTTTAAACCAACAATGACCATAAAGGACAAAGAAGGTCACTACATACTCGTAAGGGGAAAACTCCAAGAGGAAGAGATAACTATCTTAAATATATATGCACCAAACTCCAGAGCACCCAGTTATATAAAACAATTATTAACAGAAATGAAAACTCAAATTATCAGTAACACAATTGTAACAGGAGACCTTAATACACCACTGACACCAAGGGACAGATCAACCAGACAGAAAATGAGCAAAGAAATGACAGAACTGAATCACACCTGTGAACAAATGGGTTTGATAGACATATACAGAATGTTCCACCCAACAACATCAGAATACACATTCTTCTCAGCAGTACATGGATCATTTTCTAAAATAGACCATATATTAGCTCACAGAACATATTTAAGCAAATGCAAAAGAGTTGAAATCATCCCTTGCATATTATCGGATCATAGCGCTCTGAAATTAGAAATTAATGACAAAGGATACTGCAAAAATTCCGCAAACACATGGAAACTAAATAACACACTCTTGAGTAATCAGTGGGTCACAGAAGAAATTAAAGAAGAAATTAAACAATACCTAAAAGAAAATGAAAATACAGATACAACTTACCGGAATCTGTGGGATGCAATGAAAGCCGTTCTGAGAGGAAAATTTATTGCACTGAGTTCCCACATCAGGAAAACCGAACGAATACAAATAAATAACTTGATGCTACACCTCAAACAGCTAGAAAAAGAAGAGCAAGTCAAGCCCAAAGCCAAAAGAAGAGAGGAAATTATAAAAATCAGAGCAGAAATCAATGCAAGAGAGACTAAGAAAACAATCCAAAGAATCAACAAATCAAAGAGTTGGTTCTTTGAAAGAATAAATAAAATCGATAAGCCCCTAGCCAACCTTATTAAAAAAAGGAAAGAAAAAGCTCAAATTCATGCAATAAGAAATGAAAAAGGAGAAATCACTACAGACCCCATAGAAATACAGAGGATCATCAACACCTATTTCGAAAACCTCTACTCTCAAAAGTTTGATAACACAGAAGAAATAGACAGATTCTTAGAAGCATATGAAGTACCAAAGCTAGATCAAGAGGATATAAAACTGTTGAATAACCCAATCTCTGCTAATGAAATTGAGAATGTAATTGGGTCCTTGCCCACGAAGAAGAGCCCAGGCCCAGATGGATTCACTGCAGAATTCTACAAGAAATATAAAGAAGACCTAATGCCGACACTCCTCAAACTATTCAATGAAATTGAAAGGGAAGCAATCCTTCCTAAGTCATTCCTGGAAGCAAATATTACTCTAGTACCAAAACCTGAGAAAGACCCAACTATAAAAGAGAACTATAGACCGATCTCCCTAATGAACACAGATGCAAAAATCCTCAATAAAATATTGGCAAATAGGATCCAGCAAATCATCAAGAAGATTATACACCATGACCAGGTGGGATTCATCCCAGGAATGCAAGGATGGTTCAACATACGCAAATCAATAAATGTAATCCACCATATCAATAAAGCCAAAAATAAGAATCACATGATCATCTCTATAGATGCAGAAAAAGCCTTCGATAAGGTCCAACACTTATTCATGATAAGAACTTTACAGAAAATTGGAATAAATGGTCTTTACCTCAATATAATAAAGGCCATTTATGACAAACCAACAGCCAGCATCATACTAAATGGCCAAAAATTGAAAGCCTTTACTTTAAAATCGGGTACAAGACAAGGATGTCCTTTATCACCACTCCTATTTAATATAGTACTGGAAGTACTAGCCAGAGCAATTAGGCAAGAAAGAGAAATAAAAGGGGTAAAGATAGGAAAAGAAGAAGTTAAATTATCATTGTTTGCAGATGACATGATACTCTACATAGAAGACCCCCTAAACTCCATTGAAATACTCTTAGATACAATAAATAAATTCAGTAATGTGGCTGGATACAAAATCAATACTCAGAAATCAATAGCATTCCTCTACACGAACAACAAAATTACAGAGAGGGAAATAAGAGAAACTGGACTATTCACATTAGCAAGCAAAAAAATGAAATATTTAGGAATTACTCTTACGAAAGAAGTGAAAGACTTATACAGTGAAAATTATAATACACTGAAAAAGGAAATTGAAGATGATCTCAGAAAATGGAAAGACATCCCTTGCTCATGGATAGGAAGAACAAACATTGTGAAAATGGCCATTCTCCCAAAACTGTTATACAGATTCAATGCAATCCCAATAGAAATACCATCAACATACCTTATAGATCTAGAGAAATCACTCCTAAATTTCATCTGGAACCAGAAGAGACCTAGAATCGCAAAGGCAATTCTAAGCAGCAAAGACAAAGCAGGAGGCATCACAATCCCTGACTTGAAGTTATACTACAAAGCAACAGTAGTAAAATCAACATGGTATTGGAATCAAAACAGAGCTGAAGATCAGTGGAATAGGTTAGAAGATACAACCACAACTACGAACACACTCAACCACCTTATTTTTGATAAAGGAGCCAAGCAGGTTCACTGGAAGAACGACAGTCTCTTTAATAAATGGTGCTGGAAAAACTGGCTGTCCATTTGCCGAAAACTAAAGCTAGACCCATGTCTATCACCATGTACTAAATTAAAATCTAAATGGGTCAAAGATCTGAATATTAAAACAGAAACACTAAATCTATTGGAAGACAAAATAGGTAGAAACCTTGGAGACATAGGAGTAAGTAAAGAATTCATGAACAGGACTCAAACCGCACGGGAAATACTTCCCAGAATCAATAACTGGGACCACTTCTTATTAAAAAGTTTCTGCATGTCAAAAGAAATCTCCAGCATAGTGAAAAGAAAACCCACAAACTGGGAAAAGATTTTAGTGAACTCTCTCTCAGACAAGGGCCTCTTGTCTAAAACATACAAAGAATTAAAGAAACTCAGACCTCCGAAATTCAAAGATCCAATCCAAAAATGGGCATCTGAGATGAATATGCAATTCTCAGATGAAGAAATGCAAATGGTAAATAAATACATGAAAAAATGCTCATCATCATTGGTCATTAGAGAAATGCAAATTAAAACCACACTGAGATACCATCTCACTCCTGAAAGAATGTCCAGGATCAAGAAAACCGACAACAAATGCTGGAGAGGCTGTGGGGAAAAAGGAACTCTCCTGCACTGCTGGTGGGAGTGTAGACTGGTATAGCCTTTGTGGAGATCTGTCTGGAGATTTCTCAAAAAGTTGGGACTGGAAATCCCATTTATTCCAGCTATTCCACTTCTAGGCATATTCCCAGAAGAACTGAAAGCATCATACCACAGTGATATATGTGCACCTATGTTTATAGCAGCACAATTTGTAATCGCCAGATCTTGGAAACAACCCAAGTGCCCATCAACTGAGGAATGGATAAAAAAGTTGTGGTATTTCTATACAATGGAGTATTATTCAGCTATAAAGAAGGATCACATTGAGATATTTATCAATAAATGGGCACAGCTTGAGACCATACTCATAAGTGAAATAAATCACTCTCGCATGTGTGAATACCGAGTAGTTTCCCTAATGTAAGTAATGATTCAAATATATAAAAGTATGTGGTAATCATGATTCCCCATTAGGTGGCCTTGAAGCCTTATAAAGTTTTCACTCATTAATTAGAAAGGCTTTATTCTGGGCTTCTTGATATGAAAATATTTGAAGCTAGAGTATATGAAGTTTTACCCAAATATTTCAAGGAAAAAGACACTATGGTAACTACTATTAAGTCAGGTTATAAGGTGGTGAAGTACTAGGTTATTGAAACAGTCATGCTGTGACCTCTATTGTTATATTGTTATGTCCTGTTTTATCTCAATCTCCCCCTTATTGTTTCAAAAAAAAATTATTTAGTCATTTCTTATGTTTGTCTTAATTAAAGAAAAAATTCAAAAAAATTAGGATATATAAATAGTAACTCTTTTCGATTTCCTATTAACTTGTTTTGAAGTCCTGTAGTACTCCCACGATCTAGTTTTGACTGATTAGACTCTGTTCCATTCTATATGATAGTATCAAGTTTGAAGACATAGGCAACTACTTTGAAGACAATAAGATTCACTAAGATACCCATTCTGGTTTGACTATTGTCTTCTTTGGAAGTCCTGTAATGTTTACAATGCCTAAGTTTTATTGGTCTTGTTCTCTACTGTTTTGTCCAACTTTATAATATCTAATAAGATAGACAATTCTTTTTAAGGAAACAAGGGACAACGTTGATAACCATTGTTGATAAACTTGTACTCTGTTCTACACCATGTGCTATGTCTATCCTTGGTATTGACTGACAACTTTGTTTTGCCATATTTGACTGTATTCTCCCCCCCCCAAAGAAAGTAATAAGCACTAAGGAGTAATAAAATCCAAGATGTGTAAATTTTGTTGTAAAAAAGAGAGGGAAAAAAAAAGAAAAAGAGCTCTAACGGATATAACAGCAAGTGTGTTTGGGGGTGTTAAATAGCTGACTTTATCAATGTTTTTGGAACATTGAACACAGCTGTTTGCAGTCTCCCTGTTTGAATGTCCACCTTGTGTTCTTTGATACTGTGATTTGAGGAACTATTTTCAAGAAAATAGTGTGTAATCTACTAGCAGGTAATTTCTTACTGTTATGGTTTTTTGTTTTGTTTTGTAGTTCTGTATTGCGTGTACCCTTATGCCGCTTTGGTCTGTTTTGTGTTTTTCTCTTTTTCCTCTTAAATAAAAAAAAAAAAAAAAAAAAAAAAAAAGAAACTTTTACCTAACTTCTTGTCATTTAATGAAATGTACACCATGTAAGTTTTTGTTAAAAGCAGATATCTGAATCTGAAAGGAAAGTCTATCACTAGAAGCAATCTTCTTTCCACACTTTGGAAGACCCACACATCTGCAAGCATGAATGCATTCAATACACTACAAAAATCAATGACAATTATAGCCACATGAAAACCTTTGTAACAGAGCATCTTCAAATCAAAAACCTTACTGCCTAAAAAGCTTAATTCATTGATGAATGATCATTTTAAACATATTACAACAATATATTTTAATAACATTTATTGGAGTGTTTCCCATTCATTAATTAATAAGAACTTGATAATGTTTTCAGTCAGCTGTTTTCTTATTCATCAATTGGAGTCCTATTCAATTATTTCTCCCCACTGTAGGGACTTTTATTTAATTATCTTAACAACTTTTGATGACCTATAAGAAAACCAATTTTGAAATCATTTTGCCAGTTGTAAACCCCGATGGAATCATGCTTTTTAAAATAATAAACTAAATTAAATCACTAATAAATGGTTCAATATGCAAAAGAAAAGAAAAAAATTGATGACTTCAAACAAAAAACAGCAGACAACTTATTAGGCAAATGGACAAACAGATACACATCTTAACAGACTGTACAAATAGACAAATATCTGCACAAGCAGACTGACACACATCTTACAAAATCAGAGTGCACTCAAATTTATTTTCCCCAAATTTAACTATCATAGCTCTCTTACAATTTTTGAAGTTTTCAATTATAAACAGACTAGTCAGAATTATTTATAGTTTATTAGAGAATTTGAAAGGAACATAATCTTTTATTTATAATATATAATTTTTGCATTTTATTTAGTCTTTAAAATATTGGTAAATTTTTATGTCTCCTTCTTTCATGTAACTCAGTTATCTCCAAAAACTCTACCACCTACTCATTCTCATTTTTAGTTACCACCTCCTGGGCATTCTGAGTCGATTCCTTCCATTGGCTCCAGGTTGAGTCTAGCACCATCCTTGTCTATTGGTTGTAGAGCAGTCTCCAAGGCATCACTCTCATAGGACTGCCTATCAGCTTCTTGAAAGGTGAAATTGACTCCTCCTCCAGATCTAAGCCAATGATATAGCTGGAAAGCATGCTCTGGCATCCAGATAGGCCATTCATGTTCTCTGGAAAAACACAAGCATACCCTTGACCCCAAATTAGCACTGGCTGGGTCCCTTCCATTGTTCACTATGAAGATCTTTTCCAAGGACCCTTCCTGACTTTTTTCTATGACATGATTGAATTGTCTGTCTGCTGCTGATGTCCCATCTCTCACAGGATTTAAAAAGTTAATAGTATATACTGCCAAATTAAGTCTACTATGAGGTGTAAATTTTATAGGAAAGGATTCCCCTTTTTGTTTTTGCAATTGAATTTTGAGAATCCATTGAGCATATTTAATAATTTTTAGACCTTGAAGAGCATAAGGAATTCCTGTGGTAAAGGAAATAAGAAAAATTTTACAAAACCTTTGGAAGACAGCACTTGGATAGACAGGGCCATTGTCAGCCTTAAATGCTCATGAGCAACCATCGGCACTAAAGGCATCCAGACATGCTTAGCTGCTTTGCAGGCAGGAGCAAAAGTAAATCTGGAGAAAATGTCTACTTAAATGTAGACCCAATATCAAGAGGTGAACTCAAGAATGAGTGACATCAATTTGCCATTGATAACAGAGGTGTAACATTTGAGAATCAACCCCCACAGAGTGTAAGGGAAAATGAATTATGCATGGAGAATATTGTTTTAAAATTTGTTGAGTTTGTTCCTGGCTTAAATGGAACTGTTTGCATCAGACAAAAGCATTTTGATGGAAGGAGGCATGGGAAATAAACCTGTTGAATGACATTTGGGGGAGTAACATTTCATGGTAGAAAAAGACAGTGAAAGCAGCAAAAGCAGAGAGAGGAACCATAAGCACCCAAATAATTCTGACCAGTCTATTTATAAGCATAAGCATAAGCATGCTACAATGCAAACAGACTGCCCCCAAGAGTGGGCAGGATATGACCCCATCTCCATACCCTCCTCCTGCACAGAACAAGGATGTTTATAAATGAGACCCCTGGCCCCCTGCTAAGTCACTTAGGTAAACTTGTAAACTTCTCAAGTTGACACAACAAGCAACATCCCAGAGATGTAAGTGTATGTCCTATAAATTCTATTGCACCCAAGGTCAAAAAGGCTATAGGACCTCAGTAGCAGCAGCCTGTTTTAATTCTTCTAAAGTCTTAAAGGTTACAAGATTATGAAGATGCACAATTTGTTCTGGGTTTTTGGAACTTGAACTTCAGTAGCAGAATAACCCTTCATGGACTGCCCAACTCGTCTATCTTGTTTTAATGCCAGCTGCAAGGAAGAGAGAAAAAACAACTCTACTCCCCAAAAGGCAGAAGTTCCAACCTATGACACAAAACTTTCTCTGAACTAAAAAGCAGAAATTGCCACTGGTGGCTCAGTTAAGGTTATAGGAGTGGCTGTTACTTTGCCATACTTTTCCCACTGATGACAATTTTAAATAGTGTTTTGACCCAAATCTTTGTGATCATCCCAACAAACTTATGACTTTTAAAGCATACCCTAACACAACTCACAAATGTAAATACAGAAATCAAGAATATAACAAGCATTTCTAAATACATCTGTGGTTCTTCACAACTTATTTGTCCTATGTTTTACACCTGATATGGGATTAGTATTGATGATATTGATAGGCTTGCTATTGAGGATATTAATAAACTTTTGGGCTCAATATTGATGATATCTATGGGTTCAGCACTGAGAATATTGATATACCTCTGTCTTTTGTTTGCCCTCTAGAGGTATTTCGCACCTGCTAAATGATGAATTTCCTCGAGTCCCTCGAGGAAACATTCTGCCACAACCTACATGGCTCTCAAGCTTCCCAGGATGAGGACCATGAAGGGCAGCAAGAAGATGAAAAAATAAAGACAAGACACGGAAAGCTAGGATCGTGTGGAGTCTTCTCTGCAGGTGGGAAAAAAAGAAATACTCAACCATTGCACTGCATTCATTTATACATCCTGCAAGTTGATTTTTTTTCAATCCTTCTGCTTTTCACATTTGTATGACTCACCTGGGCACATCATGTTCTCCAAGCTTGTACGGCTCACCTGAGCACCTTGTGTTCTTGGAGCTGGAACAGCTTGTTTAGTTAGCCTGCCTCAGGCTCTCCATGTTCTCAGGCTGGCCTTGCTTTAGCCCCACACTTGCAGTTGACCTCCAGCGTCAACTGCTTCTCATAGTTCCTCATCTTGTTTCTGCACCTGTCTTTGGAGAAACTCTGTGGAACAGAAGGTATTTTGCAATAACAAACAGCCTGTATGCATTTTCCCAAGAGTGTAGTAAACCTCCTAAATCCAATGAACCTCAGTAGTGGCCCACAGGAACCGAGATAACTAAAACGCCATTTCAAAAATTAAGTGCTATGTAAATTATCCATTGAGACAATGAGAAGTATTTCATGAAATCATTTTTGGTAATAACTTATAAAACATTCTTCTCATTAAAATGTTCAATGCATTTTATCATCTTAAAATCTCTGGGCAGCCCTACATTAAAGTAGCCTGTTTACCTCCATGTAACTAGTGCTTCCAAAATTTATTTCGCTATTAATTATTTTTTTCATAAAATTAAAATCTTTCTATGTAGCATTCAAATATAGCTGCATAAATTAATTAAATTTACCTGAAGGTTTAATTTCTAAAAATGGTAGATGTGTATTTTTAAAAATTTATAAATGATATTGAGCTTTATTCATAAGAGCTTTTGTGAATTAATATGCAATGTGTCATCACTGGAAAAACAGAATTCTAATTTTTTCAGTCACTTACTGGTTATGAAATTGAGCAATGAATCTATCTTTAGAATTCAGAAAATTGCCATATAAAGTATTTGTAAGCCATTTAGCACTCTATCTAGCACACAGTAAGCACTCAATACCATAGCTACTATAAAAAAGTGACAAAGAAGTGGATCCATAAATATAGAAAAAGACTGATTTTCAACAACAACAGAATTTTCTTAAAATATTTCATTTTGCCAGTGTCCCAACAGATTACTGTTTAACAACCAATCAGTATTTTTATTATTGCATATTGGTTATACACACAAATGGGTTTAGCTTGGTAGATTTGTGCATGCAGATAGACATGCTTTAAATTATTTTTACATGATAATACTACCATTTTTGTATGGTAATTTACTTATGCTATACACCATGAAATATTTTTTTTTGGAAAGCGTATATATCTCTGAAAGATACCAAATATTCTCCTGAATTAGACTTCATATTCATTCCCTTTGTCTGGAATATTTTCTCCATGATTTACTGTAGTTTCTTTCCTGTCTTTCTTCAAAAGCCCTTTATGTGCAGCACCTTAACAGTGCTGTCTTCCATGATTACTTTATACAAAATAACAACAATCCTCACCCATCCACGAAAAGCAGTATTCTCTGGTGCTTTTCTCAAGAATCTTACATATTACATAACTTAACAGTCTTGGTATACTTATTTGCTTGTCTTTTCCCTGTTTCTTCTATAAAAATAAAATTTATTGAACTTTGTCTACTTTGTTCATCTTCATACCTTAATGATCTGCTTCTGACCCTTAGTATATATTCATAAATAATTAAATAGGCAGTTTGAAAATAAATCATGTCTACTTGTCTTTTCTCTTAAACTCCCAAGGACAAAAGTGAACAGGAGATGCCAATTTTAAAGTCACTGCCATTATTCTTATTCTACCTTTTATCTAAAAGAATTTAAAGTTTCAAGGTAAAAACCTTATTAACATAAATATTTATTCCTCATCAATCATAAAGTTATCTGTTTTACTTCTTTTCCACACCATACACAAACCTTATATCAATAATTAACCCAAAGGCAGTTCCTGGACTGTGTGTGCTAACCTTCACAAATTCTCACTAACTCCTAAAATTTTAAATAGAACACTGATATGGGACTTGGTCTCTCCATTTGGGCAATCTAAGCAAACTAGCGTCTGCAAACTGTCCAATGAACTTGCAATATTATAAATTTTCCTTATTTAACCTTCCTCTTGGCTCATGGCTTGTCTGATCTCTAATACTTCTAACCAGCCAGTCTCGCACTGCATCTTCCTTGGAATTTCCTTTTTTTAAAAAAATATTCTCACGTTAATCATTCACAAAATGCCAGTTTCCAGGTCCTCCACTTATCTCTCTTTAAAACTGCACTACTACATGGAAATAAACACAAGCAATCGATGGTTTCTTATGCATTTAATGGCAACTATTTTTGTGTTAGCCTTAGAACACATAGTTTTTAAAAAGTACAGTTTATCTTTATTCACCTTAGCATGAGACATTCTATTTAAAATTTCTACAGCATAAATTAGTGTTTGTCTTAGTTACTTTCTCTTGATGAGACAAGCTATGACACACAGAGTTAAAGGAGGAAAGTTTTGTTTCAGCGTACAGTTTGTAGAGATTTTGGTCCATAGTTGGCTGGCCCGAAGGCAAGGTGCTATGGCAGAGGGGATCACAGAGCTCAAACAGCTCATGGCATGACAGGCAGAAGGCAGCAGCAAGCAGCAGCTGCAAGGGAGCCTTCCTTTCCTTTTTGTCCCAAACAAGCTATGTCCACATCCAGGTTGGGGCTTCCGTCTTCAATAAAACCATTCGCCTACACCTAGAGCTATGCTAACTCTACTGAATTAGTGCCACACGTCCTTAGTCCCTGTGTCACATACCCTAGATCCAGCCAACTCTGGAAAGCATCATCTATGCTTGAGTTCATGTGGCTTTGGATAGACACCTAGATAAAAGACATAAGCATATTTTATCTAAATTCTCCATACTACATAAGTGTCTTTGCATAACAAAGAGATTATTCAAATTACTCTAGTCTTCCTTACACTTATACATCCATTCATCTTACAGTCTTAGTATTCCCTCTCTAATCCATACATCTGCATGCTCAATAGCATCAACAGTAGTTTCTATGAATAGAACATTTTCTGTTTCCAGATCAATCGAGTACATACTTTAATTTTTGTGGTCATTACGCCAGTGATATTTACAGAAATGTCAGTGATCCATGATGTTTTTTTTCTCTTAATTTTTTCTTAAGTATTTATCAAGTAAGAAATACAGGTCAGAAATAGCACTTGCTTGGCATGTGCAGTACTCTGGGTTTGTTCCCAGGTCTATAAAAATATTATGAAGCATTATGTACATATATATGTAAATATAGATAGATACAGATACATACGGCAAAGTAAAATGCTTTTAGCATACAAAAATTGGGATCTCTATCTACATAAATCTGCAAATAAGGAAGATGATTGTCATTGGTGAAATATTAGTATTCCCAACTTGTAAGTCAAAGAATAATGCAAGTTTCAATATATGCAGCTTTCATAATATTAAAATATATTAGAAGGGCTCCTAAGCCATGCCTGAAAGCTGTACTTTACATGAAATTTAGGAAATCCAAACACAATGACTGTAATTGTTATTAATCTTTAGTCATCTGACCAGGAGCCTATCCTGACCCTGAGTCACCAAGTAAAAAAAAAAAAAAAAAAAAAAAGGTAGACATTCATCTTTCCAGATTTGTTTAATTTTAAGGTAGCCATGAAACACGATTCTGGAAAAAAAAAAACTCACTAACAAAAACCTGAACGGCTTCGGAAAAATATTTTAGCCTTGAACATGGAATGATTCTTCTTCTCTCCCTTTCCTCTCATTGAGTTCCAGGTGCCATCACAGCGAGCCTCATGCCAGGAGCGAAAGCAGTTTTCTGTAAACATTTGTGAACCAAAGACCAGGACTGACACCCTCACTAAAGACTTAAACATGTCAGGATTCCCCCACCCTCTTACTGCCTATTCCTATGCATCCTAAATAGGTTTTAAAACACCTTAGGTTTTGTAACCTAAAGTTAAAAAAAAAAAAATCTTCCTGATTTATTTGAATCTCTTTTATGTATGGATCTCAAACAGAAACAACTATTCTACCAAAATAATGATAAACTCTACCTTCACATAGTGAATCAGGGTAAGCTGACAGCAGATAACATATATATAACCAAAAGGTGTTCACAGAGTTCCCAGGTCAAATAATTGACCACAAAAAGATTCATTCGTTAAAGTCCTCAGGATTTCTGCAACAATAAAGAAATGAAGCAATATGTTTATATAAATCAGTTGATAAAGACCATAACTGATCAGCTTCATTTTAAAAATTAGAAAAAGATCAAACACTGAAGAGGGACAATTACAAAATTTCCATAGAATCCCTAGGAAAAGATCAGTAGAGCCAGGGCAACATAAAGAAAATTAAAACCCCGAGTGACTAAAACAGTTTCACTCTTAGGACTTCTAGCTATGGGTCATCTTTATATATAAGATTATTTTTAGCTATATCATTTATATCATTCTATCAGATTTCTTTTATATCTCTACATGATTTATATCTTTAGTATCTCTCTCTATAGAAGAGTTATCTTTAGTATTGTTGGCCAATGAAGAAAATTTTTAAAAATTATGTTTGTGCTTTACATTAGCTTATAATAAAACTAATATTGTTTTAAGATTTAAGTATATTAAATAAATCTCCTAATTAATCCAAGTTTAAGAAAGGAGGCTGCTGTTTTACACTGGTATATAAAAAGATTTCTATGAAAATTTCTACCTAACAGAAATTGTTCCAAATTTTGCTGACTGTAGCAAGTAGCCTCCTTGTGTCCAGATTAAGTATTTATATAAAGTTATTTTTCTTTCTTGTAACTTCTCACAATATATTTCTCTAGGTCGAGGAACAGTAAAGTCTTATGACATTGTGAGAAACTGGATTGTCAGCTTCAGTGACAGTAAAGGTATATCATGGATTGGTAAAATGCACTTGTGTTAAAGATTGATGACCAGGTTCTATGTCTGGTCACTGACACCTTTTGCTTTGGTGCTATTCCCCTGTTCAGCTTTCCACCCTGCACAAACTAAGTGGCTTTGCCTCTTCGTGCCCTTCCACAATCATGTTTCTGCCTTGGAACCAGCTGACTATGGACTCAGTCCCCTGAACCTCGAGCCAAATAAATCATTTCTCCCTTTTAAACTGAAGTTGCCAGATATTTGGGCTCAGCAATTGGAAAGCTGACAACACAGATATTCAAATAGGTGCTTGAGGGCTGGGGATTTAGCTCAGCGGCATAAGCACCTGCCTTGCAAGTAGGCAGTCGTGAGTTTGATCCCCGGTACCATTAAAAAAAAAAAATAGGTCCTTGATGCAATGTCTCTTAAGTAAAATGTGAGCTAATAACTTCAGGGCAAAATCTATAGTTCCAGTCTTTTGCCACTAGATCCAGAAAATATAGACAAAACCCTTTCTGAAAGGACTCCCTATTAAAAAAGGGAAAATGCTAATATGTAATGACATAATCTTTAAAGTACCCAGATCTTCAGTATATTTAAGCCTTTATAGATTTTAAGATTTGTAAAATAAAACTAGTTAGCTGCTCCATGGTCCCAGCCTTCTATCTCAAATAGCCTTTTGCTGTCTTTCCTACTGCATCTCAGAGTTTGAACATTCACATGACAAATTCAGCATGTGGACTTAGGGAATACACAGTGCCCGATATAGGAGAAACTCATAAAAGGCTGGTTTCTTCTGTTTAAACAGATGTATCACTGTTGTTTTTTTAACAGTATGGAAACTACTCAAGAGCATTTTCTTGAGCATAAAGGACAATTGATAACACATTTCAGCCTGGTAAATAATGGAAGAGAAAAACTAAGACAAAAATGTTCCTCTTTCAGAGATCTCAAGAATATTTCCATGCAAATGTAAAAATATTACTTAAATTCTGGGCATTTTTCATAATGTTTCCATTAATATACACCCAAATTCAATTAGCATTTAGTTATCTGAAAATAATGCAAGGGTTTTGTTTTGCATCTTTTCTGTCCAACCTAATTTGAGTTATTCAACTCACATTTGCTATCACTTGGTAGGTTTTCTACTAAAAATTTATTTTTGCCATCTCTAGCCTGTCTTGGACTGCAATTACTATGTTAAAAAATGAACCATCAGTACCTTAATTAGAAAATCTTCTGAAATCTGAGTTACATATCTGTAAATTTGAAAGCATTACACTGAATAACAAACCACTGATCACGATTCTTGAGACCATCAATAATTAGTAGCTTGTATTTGAACCAACTGAGTGTCAGGAATTGTCCAAGCCATAAGATAGACCATAATTTATATAAGATTCTTCTTTCCGGATGTTTTGATACTACTTACATTTTATTTTCATGTTGATAACTGTTAGACATATATTATTTGTTTTCTTTTATACATGAAAAATTTTGTGACAAGCTACATGTCTCTGTACAAAAATAAAATAATAGCTTAGTGTTGCAAAGACACCAAAGGAAAGAACAAAGTCTAATATTATATGCTTCTAATATTTCCACATAAAATAATTTTCCTGAAATTACAATACAATTACAATATATTTCTGAGTGTTAATTTTTTATAGTGCTTTTCATACATTATCTTATTTGAACCTCACAACCATACTCGGATGTGTGTCCACAAATTGTTTTTATTTCCCCCCATGTGGGACAATAATATTTTAGTTCATCTAGCAAAATTAAGCATAATGTAATTTCTAAGAAAAAATACTAAATGAAATTATTGTGGCTTATCTGTGTTCACTTGGACTTGTAGTAGGTATCATACTCTTTACCATGCACACTGTAACCGAATTTTCACTCTTTATTTTTCTTTTAAAGTGTTGCTCCCATCTCTTAAAATCACTGAAGAATCTTTCAGTAGCCATTAGCATTTCTTTAACTCTCATTTGAGAAGTGAAGACCATAAACACCATGACATGCTAGAAATGGTAGCCAGCATAACAGCTACTAATTCTAAAATTATCCTTCAGAGCAGTCACCTTGAAAATCTTAAGCCCCATTACAAGAATACCTCCCTATTCAAAACGTGCTTAAAATGCTTTGGAAATTACTTTGAAAACCAGGTTACAAGCCACAAAAGAGTATCATTTTCTTTACTTAATAATTACACCTCATTTTTTAAAAGTAGTAACAGTTTAATCACTCACTTTCTTTACAAGATGAAACTCTGATTTCCTTGGACCATTTCCAGGTATAATATTTTTGTTCCAAGCATGATAAAAATTCACTGTTAAATAGAATTTTTAAAGTTTGCTGTAATCTTGAGGGACAATTCCACAAAAGAAATTCCAAGAATAGCTTATCCAAAGGCAGCATGCCTGAAATGAAATAGAAGGTCTGCCGAGGAGATGTTTTTGATGGGACTAATGTTCTCTTCATGTATAAGTTTTGAAGTTTTATTCCAAATTAAATTTAATTCAATAATAAGTCACATGTCATGTACTTTGTGAGTTTGTAAAACTACAGTGCCTAAGTAAGGATTTGACATGAATTTTATCTAAAACAGGGAAGCCAAATACATGATTGTCAAAATTAAGTCCTCTAGAGGCAGAGCTTTACTGAACCAGCAATGATTCAATTGCCAAATAACCTCTGCTTCTTACAACTTAACAAATTTCAATTTGATCTATCAATTTTCCCATTATGCCACTTTTAAAGAGATCATTTTAACCCAGTGGAGTTTTTCAGTAAATTGCTCACTCTAGAAACAGTAAAGATGTGTTATAACACCTCTTTTCTTCCACAGAAATACAGCTTTCTGACATTTTGATGAGTTAATGAAAGATCTCTCTTCCATCTGAAAAATATCTGTTGACATTCCTTTATCAACCAGGTAAGCTTCCAAGTGTTGCTTAATTTGACCTTCAAAGCACCTTTTAAGATTTCTCTTATGAGTGATGTCAACTGACATGTGAACGACTTGGTAAATTCCCACACCTTTTAAAAATAATTCCATCACATTGGTTAATCCTAGGGGTATCTCCAAAACTAAGTTCACTTGTAAAACTATTCGTAGAAAAGGTCTCTTATTTCTGACTCTCCTTCCTTTAACACCTTGGTTGTATTTTTCTTGGACCAAGAAATGCATGAAATCTCAAAATGTACACTGTTGATCCATTTTTCAACTGCTACAAGTACCTTGTTTTCCGCACTCCCATCCTTCTTACTAATAAATTTGATTAAAGTAAACTCCCCCTTTATGAAACCAGAAACCAAATTTTTCAGCTCCTATTCCCAAAACTTGCATTTGGCTTCAGTCTCCATTAACTGGCTTTTTAAAAGTCATCACCTTTATTTTTCCTAGTCTACATATATATTCTTTCAAAGCCTGTCAACATTCAGTGCTACGTTTAGTCTTGCTTGAAATTAATTTTCCACTTTTATTGTTCCAATTATTTGGCAGGTTTTATGGCTTTCTATTAATTCCCCAGAGCCCTTTGAACCTGTTATGTATTATATGTTTGTACTTGATGTGTTTCCTTAGCAACACATTATTGATTCCACTGTTTGTGTCATGGGATTCAGACAGCAAACACATCGAAGATGTGACTATGAAGATGAGTGTCACAGGTGTTGAAGTTTTGATGGCCTAAAACAATTTTTAAACTATGGTGGGAAGTAGAAGTTTTTTTAAAAACTTCAGCCTTATGTTAGTTTAACAAATGTGTTTCCTATATTTCTTGATTCAATGCTGCTTTCTTTATTCAAATAAGCCAGTAACACTCAGCTAATTGATGAAATCAGAGAAATATTGCAATAGGAAAATCTTTGTCAATTTCAGAAATATTATAGTATTTTATCAATTCTATTTTATGAACTAAAAAGTTTTCTAAACTAATAAAGTGATCACACTAAAATCTTATGATAATATTATTGGACTGTACACATATTATCAATTCATTCAACAAGTATGTGGAATTTTTAAAATTATAAAACATCATATTATTACAGACTTTGCCTGGTTTCCTTGCAGACATTCAGACCATACTAGCCTTTGTGGCATCTGTAGAAAGGGCGAATCCCTCTTCAAAATAAGTGAGATCATTTTTATTAATTCTCTCCAACTAAAGTAATTAATCAATGACTGGTATTCCCTTCCTTTCCAGCTTCCTTGTCAATTTGAGAGACGACCATCAGTTACAATGAAATACAAATAGAATTCAATTTTTAAAGATTACTTCAAGTCATGTGTTTTCAAAGAAGAAAATAAGCTATGGATTTATTGGATTTATCAAATGAATTAGTCTCTGACCAGGGTACCTGATGACAGTGATTGGGAACACAAGATGGTGCAAACTGTTCATCACCTGGCCAGGAGACGAAATAGATGAGAAAGATCCTGTGTCTCACACTCCACTTTGAGTTAAAGCCCCCAGAGTCTAAAGGATCTCCCACAAGACTCCACTTCCTGAGCGTTTGACCACCTCTCAATAGTGCCAACCTAAGGACTAAGCCTTAACACATGAATCTTTGGGGGGCACTGAAGACCCCAAATACAGCACTGATGAACAGATCTGAGTTTAACCTATCTATGTCCCTTCTCATGTGACCTTGGGAAATTGTATTATCTTTTATGTCCCAGTTTGTATGCAATATGGATTAATAGTCTGAGTGACAGAGTAGTTGGTTTGCAGTTGAGATTTTTATTGGCACATGTTTGCAATACATAATGTTTATATTTCTTGTGTGGAGTTTTTACATGTACATAATATGACTTAATTCCTTTTTTGATTGCTTTTCCCTCCTCTCCTTCACTTTTCCCTCCATCTCTTGATTCTCTTCTCATTTGAGAAAGATCTATCTCTTTACTTTTTATTATCTTTTATTTTGGTCTTTATTTATAATCTGGACTTGTCATACTAGAGAAACTATACTAATGTTTCTAATTTATTTTATTGTGGAAATCTGATAGCAGGCCAAGTGGAGAACCTTTTGCACTGAGGAATTAGAAGGCAACTGCTTTTACGCTAGCAGGCTGGTGGGCCCAAGCCCAAATCACCAGCTCTGTCTGAAAGTGAAATAGAAACTCATATACATTTGTAAGCAGGAAGTACAAAAGCTGATGGTATGTTATCCCATCATTAGTTACATAAGTAAACTCTTACGTTGTCAGGCAGGTTTCCTCTGGGTGGGGTCATCAGCAAGGTTGTTTATCTTAAGGAGAAGAAAATAAGGAGGGAGTTGGGACTGAGGAGGTGGCAAACTCAGCATGTCCTTGTCTATATTATATCGGATGGACAGTCCTTGAAAACATAATACATTTATAAGTCAGACAGTCCAGGCAGTCCAGATGGATGTGGCCAGAATGAGTCAGGTGAGACTATCTCTAAATTGTAGCTGACATGGTCAATCGAGAATAACTGAGTCTAATGGTCTAACTATGTGGTGGGCTGGGTGAGCATGTCTTGTCTTAACACAGCATCAGACTGTTGATTTTTAACTTTCCTGTCACAATTTCACTTAACTAAATGGTCTCATGCTACATCCATGTTCTCACATCTGACTCAGGTTAATCTGTGTTTTTTAATAAGTATTTTAACACATTCCCAATAGAATTTCTTTACAAACACAGAGTACATGCTAATACCTTAATTGTTATATAATATTTCCTGCTCATCCATGAGATTTACATTCATAAAAGAATCCAGTGGTAGGAGAATTACCATTAAAAAGCTTAAGAAATTCCAAAAAACAAATGTGTAGTTATATCGGTCTTTCCTATGTCAATTTTGAACCTGAATTATTAGTTGTAAAGTAGGATTTTCTTGTCTTCTAATAAATTGATAACATATAACTACATTATTATATTACAATACATAAATATAATACATAACCTACCCATTTAATGTTATATAAGAGCTATTTATTCCTGCTAATAGTCCTTGTTTGAAAAGATGCTTTTGTATTAATACAGCATCTCCTGGTTTATTTTGATTTGTATCTGTGTGACACACTAGTTCCCATTCTTTTGCTTTAACTCTTATGTGACTTTATATTTGAAGATTTGCTTATGTAAGCAGGGCATAAAAGAGGATTGATTTTTATTCAGTGTAATGATTTGCTCTTTGTATATCATATAATGCATACACATTTGTATATTAGCATATTAAATGCATTTTGTTCTACCATTTGTCTAATAGTTTCCAAACTTGTATCTGTTCTTCATACCTTGAAGACATTGACCATATACCACAAGCATACAACTAAAACATGGAGGAGAAGAAATAAATGATCTGCCTTATTGATAACACTTTTGAACTCACAAAGACATTCCAAGTAATGTTTTCTGGGAATTTTCAAACTAAAAATTGACACAATTTCTCTTCCACTTCCCTCACATTTCTTCACTAATCACTTTAGAAATATTTGTTTAATTAAATACTTATATAAGATAAAGGCTGGTTCTTTTTCTAAGTAGAGCTTGTTTTTAACTTCAAAAATCAAAGCATTGATTGTGAAAATGTCATTGAAAAAACATGTTTTTGCTTCTCATGGTATTGCTTTTGTGGAAAAATAAACATCCCTCCTCCCTAAAGATATTCAAGTCTTTATTTCCCAGAAACTGTGAATACATTAGGTTAAATGGCAAAGGCAAATGAGAATTGCAGATGGAATTAAAATTGCTATTATGTGAATTTTAGGTGGGGAAGAAATATTGCATTACCCAGTTATGTCCAATGTGGTCACAAAGATCCTTGTATATGGAGGAGGAAGACAGAAGAGAGAGACAGATGGAAACACATATGAAGCACTTGGTTCACTGGCGCTGCTTTGCAGGCAGCCTCTGGAGGCTGGAAAAGGCATTTATCAAAGAAATTTCTTCTTTATTCTTTTCTTTCTTTCTCTCTCTCTCTCTCTCTCTCTCTCTCTCTCTCTCTCTCTTGCTTTCTTTCTTTCTTCTTTGATTTTGTTCTGACTTAAAAAAATATGGATATGTACATGTATAGCTAAAATCATATAATTTAATAGTAAAAACTATTAAATTTCAAAAGTCCATGTAGTCTTATTTTAGAATATTTTTATTACTCCATAATGTGGAGAAATTGGACCTCTTTACATTGTTTTTGGCACTGGTAAGTGATGGAAGCACTTTAGAAAATGATTTTGGGAGTTCCCGAAAATAAACAGACATATAGTTAACATTACAACATATAATTAAACACATTCTATTCCCAAAAGAAATGAAAATCTGCAGAAAAGCTTAAAAATGATCACAGTATCATTATTCATAAAGCCAAAAAGTATAAACAACTGAAATTCCCATTAAATGATGAGTGACAAATGTGATGTATATATGTAATGGAATATTAATGGGTTATAAAAACAAATAAGTTACTGATATGTGTTACAACATATAAAATAATTACAAGAATTGTGCTAGGGGAAACTAGTATGATGAAAATATATGGTAAATATTAAAATTAAAAATAATTATTATGATAAAAGACACATTGTCATTAATCCTTCCCAAAGTACTTCCTCTTGCTTCAAACACATTTATCCCATTGTTCTTGCCACTTTCTGAAGCTGTGCTAGGAGCTCTTTCTTGTGTATTTATGTTTGATTTTAAAAATACAGGGAGTACAGCTGTTGAGTGCCATCCAATGAAAGACAGGCTCATAATATTATTGTAGTGTGTTCTCATCCACCTTAAGTATCAGATCTGGCACTGTGAAACTTCCAGCTCTTTTCCAAAGTCAAATTGACTGTAAAAGGTAAATATTTTGAATTGATTCAGAGCTTTGAGTCAGTCATGATAGCTCAACTAATCACATGGAAAAAGACTTCCAGAACTGCTTCTGAAAGTGGCCAGAACAATGGTTAATTGCATTCAAAGTAATATGAAAGTATTTCAAGAGGATTAAAGGCAATCTTTCTTTTACTTTAATATTTTTAATTTAAATATTCACTGTATTTTTATAACACTGGTATATTTTATGATACCATTGTATGATACATCCTGAATAACAGTCTATGATAGAAAATAAATGAGTAGTTACATGGGGCCGTGAATCAGGCTTTCAAGTCTTAGTTTTCCTGGGGTGGAGTAACAAATACTCTAAACTTGTTACAAGTGCACGATGATTCTTTTTTTTTTTTTTTTTTTTTTTGGCTGAGACAGAAAATCTCACCACGTTGCCCCAGCTGGCCTTGAATTCATGGAAATTCTCCTGCTTCAACTTCCTAAGTGCTGGATAGTGCATAGTTCTGTGAATATACAGCAAACTATTAAATTGCATACTTTCATTTGGCAAACTACATAAAATGAGTCTTAAGTTTTAAAAGCTACTTTCAAAAAACACACAGGGGAAAAGATAGACTTCTCTTTTCTGCAATAAATATAAACTCCTAGTGAGCCAGAACAAAAATTGTAACATTTAGATTCAACAACAGTATGGGTAAGAATTCCATCGTATAATCAGATGGCCAAAATAAAATATGACTTACATTGATGGTTGAAAGCAGACTGGATCAAGAAGTCTGCTTATTGTTGCTCAGTTTGGTTTAAAGTTAGAACAAATGTACTAAGGAATATTCATTCATATTTAACATTATAGAATTACTGGTCTATTTTATCTCTAAAAAGGCAGGTAGAAGCAGGTTGGTTTTTAATCTGCAAGGAAATATAATTATTTTGTTCACTTACACTCCATAAAAACAGTGATGTTTCCCATAGTTTATGTTCCTAAATTTGTACTTAATTTATCAATGATTTTTCCCACTATCCCTATCATGGAATATGGCTTTCTAACATCCTGAACCACCCTCTCTCTAATGTTTAAGAAACCAAAAATAAGTGAAGAATCTTTTATGTGTTTTGGTTGACCAAACTATAAAATGGAAGAAAATCTTTCTGAGAAATAATGTTTCAGTCTTCCATATAAATTCACAAAATTCACATCTATTTACATATTACCCAGAGATAATGTATAACATATACTTTCCATCCAAGGCCAGGTATTATTTAAAGCATACAAAGCCATATTTTTTTAAAGTTTCTATTCCTTCATTCAAAGCATTTGTTTTCCACCCAGAATTTAATTAGGATTTAAAATAACCTGATAGTCTATTTTTCTTACTGGTCTTCACAAAGAAGTGTGCTTCTCAGAATTTGTCCCCCAAAAAAATACATCCTAGACCTTAAGTCTGAGGCTGATATTGTAGTGAGTTTAAATCTTAGAGTGTGACTTTCTAATCCTCTTTTAACAAATTGTGCTCCCGTATTCTCTACTATTTCAATTCTGCTAGTAAGAGTCATAAAGGAACCTTAGAAGCAGGTAGGATAAACTTTTCACCAACAGGGATTTTTAGTTTTTTCAGTGTACATAAGCTATAAGAATGATTTTCTTAATTTTAACACATTTGATGAAGTTATGTCTTCAATAATTGCTTCTGTCCTCCTTATTCACAATTTTTAGCTTTTACAAAATCTTCAAAGGTTTTCTGGTAATGTACAGTGTGAAGTCTCCATGTGGTTTTGTGACTTCATTGGCCAGAAGTTACAACTTACAAAAAGTGGGTTTAGAGAAGGTGAATCACCTGTTGCAATGAACTCATAATTAAATAGAATTGTTGATATTTTCTTTTAAAAGCAACTGTTACTCTTTAGCAGTCTTAGGGTCTTCTACAGTCTCAGCATTGAGTCTTTTGCCATTTTCAAAGAAGCTATTCAGTGATATTTGTTGTTTTATTTATTTTGGTCAGGATTAGCTTATCACCTTACCAAAACTGAGACTAACAGAAGTGCACAGTGTAGGAAATAGGAATAGATCCAAGTGGTAAATAAAATAAAGTGGACGTCACCCATGAACTAAAATACATTTGCCACTATAAAGTTGTCTCCAGATGTAGTTTAATTGTCAATGGCCACTCACTGATAGAGTTTTAATGGGAGTCTGCAAGCAACTGATTTAGTATAGTTTCTTCCCAGTCAACCTCTCTGCTAATATTAATCTGTATTTGCAACTGAACCTTAGCAGTAGCATCACTACCTCAGCTCCACATCTGATTATCTGGCATTAAATTCTCAAGAGGAATGTGAAACCCACATCTCTTACATAGACAGTTCACAGTTGGGTGTTCATTCTTATGAGAATCTAATGCCCCCACTGACTTGATAGGAAGCAGAGCTCAGGAGTAATGAGATTAACAGCAATTAGCTTTAAATACAGATGAATCTTAATTTCCTCACCCACAGCTTACCTCCTTCCAGGGGTCCAAATAGTGTATCCTTTTTGTACACAGCTAAATAATGAGCAAATGATGAGATGAAAACATCAGTAATTTTAGATGTTTTTTTCTATCCACCATCAATTTCTTCCCATACTTGATATATTTTGAAAGTCTGATCAGCACACAGGCTACAGGAAACACAAGTTAGGATTAAAAGTGCAGAGAGTGAACAGATGAGAATGTAATGGAATTAACTAATCGAGAAGCACAGAGAGAAAGGAAAGGAATTTGTAGAGCTCTTATGAGTTAAGAGAAAAACTATAGCCTATCCCATGAATCAATGCCAATCACTGACCACAGAGGAAGAGAACAAGAAGCAAGCCCTCCCTGCAAATCAGTGCCTTGTGCCACCAGGGGGACAGCCAGACCTCAGTCTTTTCCATGAGTCAGCATCATTTGTGCACTATGGGGGAAGAGAATAAGAAATCACCAAGGAGCAAGCATTCCCTGTTAATCAGCACCATGCTTGGGTTGCCAAGGACAGCCAGATCTCAGCCCCTTGTGGCTCATGGACTGGGAAATAAGAAGGGCCAATATCACAACCACCACTCCCATAAGTGCCAGACTGATCTGGAGAAACACAGGTGGAGGTGATAGGCATTGGCCAAGGAACTTCTCAGCTTCCTGTCACATTCAACTGGCTCCTCAGGTCTTGGGCATGCCTGTGCCACCTGCAGTGACCCTATCTCAATCCTGGGAACTGGATGGCCTGAGGTGAATGTCTGTGCACCCTCCGAAGCCCCAGGAGTTTAAGATCATGGCTCCCAGTGGTCAAGGAACCTCCCAGCTTCCTGCCACACTCAACCAGTTCTGCAGGTTTCAGGCCTAGCCTGCCTGAGCCACACAGTTAACTTCCATCAATACAGGCAACTGGGTGGCTGGAATCCCAGGAGCTAAGGACATAGAAGATGATTGCCAACAGGCCCAGGGGAAGCCTTGTAAAAACACTTGAAACAGGGAAATATAGGAAAAGGACAAAATAAAAGACCAAAATACAATCTCAAACCTCCAGCCCATCCCAAGAAACCTTAGGAGCTATGTACATAGAAGAAAATATATGCCATACACATGGAATACCTGAAATAATAGCAACTGAAATAAAGAAGAAACTCTAGGAAGTTTTAAAGGAATTCAAACTAGAAATAATCTCCCAGGTAAAAGAAAAAAATGATAAAAGAAATGAAAAGAGAATTAAAAAAATAGAGGAACAAAACAAAAAGAGAATACCTGGATGAACAATATAAGAAACAAACAGAATAAATGAAGGAGATTCAAATAAATATACAGGAAATCAAAAATTCCGTTGAAATTTTTCAATGCCTCATTGAAACTGAAGATAGAATTTCAGACCTCAAAGACAATACTGCAGCTAGTGAACAGGAAAGGAAAGATCTTGTATAAATAACAAAGAATCAGGAAATAACAATTCAACAGCTACAAGATGATGCAAAGGAAAAACAACATGAGATTGATAGGCATAAATGAAAAAGAAGGGGATAACACAAATGATATCAAGAGACTACTGACAGGAATAATAGCTGAAAATTACTCAAAAATGAGAATGGCCACTGACACTGGGGTTAGTGAATGATGTAGAACCCCAAATAGCCATAACCAAAATAAAACTACACCCAGACATAAAATAATCATCATCCTAGAAATCCAACATAAGAATAGAATATTAAAACCTGTTAGAGAGAAAAGACAGATCACCTATAAAGGAAAAGCTATCAGAATCACAGCAGACTTCCCAACCCAAACAATGAAGTCAAGAAGACCAAGGAGTGAAGTATTTCAGATGCTAAAGAAAAATGATTTCCAACCTAGACTGATGTACTCTGCAAAACGGTCCTTCAAAATCAATGGAGAAATAGGATACTTCCATGACAAAGAACAGCTGAAGATCTTCATGATCACCAAGTCAACTCAGCAAAGCAAACTGAAACACGGTTTAGATACACTTAGGAAAAACACCACTACGCAAGGCAGACAATCAAACAGAATGGAAAGATAAAAGTGCAATAGCAGAAAGATAACATGTCAAAAATAAACCAATATATAACAGCTATAACCCATTAATATAAATGGTCTCAATTCATGAGTTAAATGAAACAGACTGGCAGAATGGATCAAGAAACAACATCAAACCATATTCTGCCTACAAGAAAACAATCTAGCCCAAAGGAAACTCACAGATTGAAAGTGAAAAGATGGAAAACAATACTTTGTACAACAGGAACACCCCCCCCCAAAAAAAAAGCAGGGGTAGCTATTCGGTTTGAAGGCAATGTGAACTTCAAACCAAGAATGATCCTAAGAGATAAAGAATGTGACTACATACTGGTTAGGGGAAAACTTGAAGAGTAAGTGATAACAATCTTAAATATATATGCATCAAATTCCAAAGCACCCAGTTATACCAAGCAAATATTAATAGAAATAAAAAATCAAATTAACAATAACACAATTATAACAGGAGAACTTAACGCACCATTGACATCAAGAACAGATCAACCAGAAGGAAAATCAGCAAAGAAATAACAGAACTGAATCACATCTGTGAATAAATGGACTTGAAAGACATATACAGTGTTCCACACAACAACATCAGAATATACATTCTTCTCAGCAGTACATTAAATATTCACTAAAATAGACCATATACTAACCCACAGAACTTATTTAAATAAATGCAAAAGAATTGAAATTATTCTATATATGTTATCAGATCATCGCTCCATCAAATTAGAAGTTATGCTAAAAGAAACTGCAAAAACCCCACAAACACATGGAAATTGAATAATACACTCTTGAGCAATCAGTGGGTCACAGGGGAAGTTAAAGAAGAAATTAAACAATACCTACAAGGAAATGAATATACAAATACAACTTACCGGAATCTCTGGGATGAAATGAAAGCCGTCCTCAGAGGATAACTTATTGCACTGAGTTCCCACATCAGGAAAACAGAACGAAATACAAATAACCTGATACTACAAGTCAAACAACTAGGAAAAGAAGATCAAGTCTAGCAAAAAGCCAAAAGGAGGGAGGGAAATTATAAAAATCAGAGCAGAAATTAATTCAATAGATACTAAGAAAACAATCCAAAGAATCAATGAATCGAAGAGTTAGTTCTTTGAAAGAATAAATAAAATTTTTAAGCCCCTAGCCAACCTTGTTTTAAAAAAGAAATAAAAAACTCAAATTCATGCAATAAGGAATGAAAAAGGTGAAATCACTACAGACTCTGTGGAAATAAAGAAGATCCTCAACACCTATTTCATAAACCTCTACTCTCATAGGTTCAATAACACAGAAGAAATAGACAGATTCCTAGAAATATATGAAGTACCAAAGATGGAGCAAGGAGATGTAAACTGCTGAGTAAACCAATTTCAATTAATGAAATTGAAAATGTAATTAAGTCCTTACCAGCAAAGAAGAGTTTAGGCCCAGAGGAATTCACTGCAGAGTTCTACAAGAAATACAAAGAAGACTTAATGCTGACACTCCTCAAATTCTTCAGTGAAATAGAAAGGAAGCAATTCTTCCTAAGTCATTCATGGGAGCAAATATTACTCTAGTACCAAAACTTGAGAAAGACTCAACTAAAAAAGAGAACTACAGGTCAGTCTCCCTAATGAACACAGATGCAAAAATCCTCAATAAAATATTGGCAAATAGGATGCAGCAAATCATCAAGATTATATACCACAACTAAGTGGGGTTCATCCCAGGCATGAAGGATGGTTCAACATAGATAAATAAATAAATGTAATCAACCATATAAATAAAGCCAAAACTAAGAATCACATGATCATTTCTATAGATGCAAAAAAAGCTTTTGATAAGGTCCAACATTCATTCACGACAAGAACCTTACATAAAATTGGAATAGATGGTCTTTACGTCAATATGATAAAGGCAATCTATAACAAACCAACAGCCAGTATCATATTAAATGGCCAAAAACTTAAAGGTCTTTACCTTAAAATCATGCACAAGACAAGGATGTCCCTTATTAATGTCCTATTCATATAGTACAGGAAATACTAGCCCAAGCAAATAGACAAGAAAGAAAATTAAAAGGGGTAAAGATAGGAAAATAGGAAGTTAAATTTTCATTATTTGCCAATGACATGATATTCCACTTAGAAGACACCCAAAACTCCACTGAAAGACTCCTAGATATAATAAATAAATTCACCAATGTAGCTGGATATAAAATCAATACTCAAAAATCAATAGCATTTGAATACACGAACAACAAAATCACTGGGTGAGAAATAAGAGAAGCCACATCCTTCACACTAGCATCCAAAAAAAATGAAATACTTAAGAATTAATCTCACGAAGAAGTAAAAGTTCTATAGAGGGAAAATTATAATGCCCTGAAAAAAAGAAACTGAAGAGGATCTCAGAAAATGGAAAGACATTCCTTGTTCATGGATAGGAAGAATAAATATTGTGAAAATGGCCATTCTCTCAAAACTGTTATACAGATTCAATGCAATCCCAATGAAAACACCATCAAAATACCTATATATCTAGATAAATCATTCCTAAAATTCATCTGGAACCGGAAGAGACCTAGAATAGCAAAGACAATTCTAAACAGTAAAGGCAAGGCAGGAGGCATCACAATTCCTGATTTGAAGTTATACTACAAATCTACTGTAATAAAACCAACATGGTACTGGAAAAAAAAAAACAAATCTAAAGATTAGTGGAATAGATGAGAAGATATAGCCACAACCTTCAACACACTCAACCACCTTATGTTTGATAAATGGGCAGAGCATGTTCACTGGAAGAATGACAGTCTCTTTAATAAATGGTGCTGGAAAAACTGGCTCTCCATATGCCGAAAACTAAAACTAGACCCATTCCTATCATCATGCACTGAACTAAAATCTAAATGGATCAAAGATCTGAATATTAAAACAGAAACACTAAATCTGTATGAAGACAAACTGGATAAAAATCTTGAGGACATAGGGCTAGGTAGATAATTTATGAACAGGAATCAAACCACATGGGAAATATGTCCCAGAATCAATAACTGAGATCTCATCTTATTAAAACATTTCTGCATGTCAAAACAAATCTCTAGCATAGTGAAAAGAAAGCCACAAACTGGGAAAAAATCTTAGTGAACTGTCCCTCAGACAAAGGACTTCTGTCTAAAACATATAAAGAATTTTAAAAAATCAGACCCCTGAATTTCAAAGATCCAATCCAAAAATGGGCATCTGAGATGAATACACACTTCTCAGATGAAGAAATACAAATGGCAAATACATACATGAAAAAAATGTTCATCATCATTATTCATTAGAGAAATGCAAATTAAAACAACACTGAGGTTCCATTTCACTCCTGAAAGAATGGCCAGGATCAAGAAAACTACCAACAACAAATACTGGAGAGGCTGTAGGGAAATAGGAAATCTCTTGAACTATTTGTGGGAGTGTAGGCTGGTGCAACCACTCTGGAGGTCTGTCTGGAGATTCCTCAAGAAACTGATTGGAAGTCCATTCGACCCAGCTGTTCCATTTTTAGGCATATTCCTAGAAGAACTGAAAACATCATACCACAGTGATATACATGCACCCATGTTTATAGCAGCACAATTTGTAATAGCCAGATCCTGGAAACAATCTAACTGTCCATCAACTGAGGAATGGATAAAAAATTTGTGGTATTTTTTACAATGGAGTACTACTCAGCTACAAAGAATGATCACATTGAGATTTTTATAAATAAGTGGACGCAACTTGAGACCATACTTATAAGACAAATAAATCAAACTCCACATGCATAAATACCATATAGTCTCCCTAGTGTAAGAAATGGTAAGAAGACATGAGTTTATGGTAATCATGATTCCCCATTATCTCGCTTTGAAGTCTTATAACGTTTGTATTCATTAGTTGGAGTGATTTTATCCTAATTTTTTATTTTATTATCTGTGATAATATGAATAGCTATTTCGAAGAAAACGAGACATTATAAAAGCCAATGCTGATTTAATATCATCTTAATCTGAAGACCTACCATGATTTTTTTATTCTATTTTCATTGGTTCTATCATATTGTATCTTATTGGATTTTATTATGTGTGATAGTATAAACAAATTTTCTATGGAAAATGAGATAATATAGTAGCCATTGTTCATTCTCTGTTATTTGGTTATGAATGCCCTGTAATACTTTCATTCTCTTGAATGGTTTAATACTATTCTGTTATGTTTAATACTGTTGTGTATGAAATTATGCTCAACTATTTCAAAGAAAGTGACATTATAGTAGTTACTGTTAATTACGGGTTGTCCTGTGGTGAAATATTGTGTTGCTTACATTGTTCTGTTCTGATCTGATTTGTTTGTTCTCTTTTGTCTTAATCTCTTTTAAAAATAAGACAGGCAAGGCAAAGGGATAATCAGAATGGTATGACACACAGTGACTTTTCAGATTAAATGATTGCTCAGTGCTTCGTCCAAAAGAAAAATAAACAGAAAGCCTACAAAAATTTTAATAGATATGTAAGAAAAATATTTTAGGACAAATGAGCACCTAAAATTGTAGCAAGAGAGACTCATGGACCTTCAACTAATTCCCACAGTTGAGCAACTTTACAGAACCAAAATGACTCAAATGAAAAAAAGATTGCATCCCCTTAGGAAGGACTTGGTGCACTTCCAAATGTTATCCTGCAATCCTTTCCCTTCTTCTCCAAAAGTCACTAAGGCCTTTTGCCAAGGTAACTGTACTTGTAGAGGTAAATTATTAGACATTTAGAAGACAATTGGATACTGGTTCTGAACTAAAACCAATTCCTGGAAATCTCACATGTCACTCTGGCCCTGCAGTAAGCATAGGGGCCTGTCTAGCTCAGGACAATGGAGATTTTGCCAATGTCCTGCTCACGTGGGTCTTGTGTGATTCCAAATTCGTTCTGTGGTTATTTCCTAGGGTTTAGAATGCATAATTGAGGTACATAGACAAAGGACTTGGCAGAATCTTTACAGTAGTTCCCTAATCCATAGTCTGACAGTTTTTTGAGTTGAAAAGGCTAAACTGAAACCATTAGAGTTGCCTCTCCCTGGGAAAATAGTAAATAAGACAGTATCACATCCCTGGGGGTATTCTTGAGATTATCACCATCAACAAGGACTTAAAAGATATATGAAGGTTATCTGCCACCACACACCCACTAAACTCTATTTGGCCTGTGCAGGAGAAAGATGAGCCTTGGAGAACGATTAGCCTCAGAGAATTATGCTGGATCACCATTAGATTAATTAAGTAGTGAGTACAAATTCAAGGGTGCTTTCCTTGTGTGAGGAAACTAACACGTCTCCTGGTACCTGGCACGCAGACTGATTTGAGAAATGTAGTGTTCTCCATGCCTACCTATAACTCCTACTGGAAAGGCAGCAATACACCTTTATTTTCCTACCTCAGGGATATATTAATGCCCCAGCCTTGCATCACAACCTATTCGCTGATATCTTGACCATTTTTCTCTTCCATAAACTATCACATTGACCATCACATGGACAAAATTATGTTGACTAGATCAAGTGAACAGGAGGCAGCTATCACCTGGGACTTTTTGGTAAAGCATTTGTGTGCCAAATGATAAGAAGTAAATCCAACTGACATTCACGCCACTCTAATCTATGAAATTTCTAGGAGTCTACTTATACAGGACATAGAAATATCTTTTAAGATGAAAGATATTTATTATGTGTGATGATATAAACAGCTACTTTGAAGAAAACATGACATTATGGCAGCCATTGCTGATTTAATTTGATCCTGCTTTGAAGGCCTACCATGCTTTTGTTCTTCTGATTCCTTTCTTTGTACCATGTTGTGTCTTATTGTATTTTAACATGTGATAAAATAAACAAATTTTTAGAAAAATGAGATATTATAGTAGCTATTGTTCATTATCAGTTATTTGGTTTTGAATGTCCTATAAAACTTTCATTCTCTTGAATGGTTTTATACTATTTTGTTATGTTTGATACTATTTTGTGTGAAGGTATGCTCCACTATTTCAAAGAAAAGATACAGTAGCTACTGTTGATATCTGCTTGTCTTCTTGTGAAGTGCTATGTTGCTTAAATTGTTTGGTTCTGATTTGTTTTTTCTGTTCTCTTTTGTTTTATTTTCTTTAAAATAAAAAGATGAAAGGTTTTTTTAAAGTACAGTTTCTAATGACACTTAGTTCAGATCATTTCCTTTATATCATTCTATCCATGCATTGCAGGATGAGACTGTACTGACGGTGTCGCTCCCGGCCGGCAGGAAGAACACGCAACAATATCTGGCGGTGGTCAGGCTTTTCTTTATTCTCTCCTTATACAGTCTGCCCCGAAGCCTCTACCGGTCCGCTCTCCGCGGCTCCTTCCGTGCTTCTTCTCTACAGTCTGTCCCGAAGCCTCTACCGGTCCGCTCTCCGCGGCTCCTTCCGTGCTTCTTCTCTACAGTCTGTCCCGAAGCCTCTACCGGTCCGCTCTCCGCGGCTCCTTCCGTGCTTCTTCTCTACAGTCTGTCCCGAAGCCTCTACCGGTCCGCTCTCCGCGGCTCCTTCCGTGCTTCTTCTCTACAGTCTGTCCCGAAGCCTCTACCGGTCCGCTCTCCGCGGCTCCTTCCGTGCTTCTTCTCTCGTGGCGGGAGAGGCACTCACTTTTATAGGGTTACAGTGGCCAATCAGTTCAAAGCGCGTGATGTGGGCTGATTGGCTAACATCAGTTGTTGCTAGGCAGACTATCTTACAGGGCGGGTTGTTTACCAAGCAGGAAGCAGGAGATAAGCGCCATCTTAGCACACTTGATGGGAGGGGTAATCTAGCTCAGGCTTTGCTCTTTCTTACAGGCCTCACGTCCGCCAAGTAAGGCGACCGGGCTCGGCCGCGGCTCCCAACACTGTACACTCTCTCAAAAATCTGTTCCCTGTGTATATTTCTTAAATCTTCAGGACTTCCTTCCCTGCTTCTCTTGCCATTTTCAACTGCCATTAATTCTACTACAAGCTATCTTCTACCATGTTCACCTGGGTAAGTATCTAATGATACCTTCTAGGTATCATGGATTAGTTCAGTTAGACAAGACTGCATTTTAACAGGCATCACCATGACCCATACATTGTAGTAATGTAATGTAGTAATGGTAAGAAAGACCTTAAAAATCACCAAAAACTAAATCTAAACCAATCTCCCATCCTCTACCATCCTGGTTCTACACCCAACCACATCTGCATGGATGTTATGTGTACTAGTCTCTCTCCACTCCGTGGTTTCAAACAAAGGATCCCAGGATCAATGCAGGTTTCCTAGGGATATTTTTGGAGCAAAAGAACTTTACTAGCAGCCTTAAATTTACATTCCCTGAAGATTATCATCTTTGTGACTCACACCTTAAACTTTACTAAAAAAGCAGACAGCAGTATCTTTAGTTTGGATATAAAAATTATATTTGTTATAAAATCAGCAAGTACACTATTATGTTAGATATATTAAAAATTTTGGGTGAAAGATCCTGGATAAACAATCCACCTTACATTTTTACTATATTCTAAAATTTCAACAAGCTTCTTGTTCATCAAATTTCTTTGAATTTGAAGACAATCCTGTGAGATAATTGAAGAATTAAAAATATTACACTTTTTTTCTTTTACCTATTAAAAGTATTAATTTAGATTATAATATCTGGGCTAAATTACTCTGAATTGAACTCCATCTCTACTGAAGTATTACTTAAAGGAAAACAAAATTTCCCAGCTTTGAACAACCCCTCAAACTCCTTCTCCCCCATGACTGTAATTCCTTGTTCTCTTACAACATAAAATTTGCACCTATGTGCATATAAACAAGATTTATGACACCCTGAGACCTATGAGGAATATTGACAAGGAAGATAACTAAGTTCCTAGAAAGACCATGAGCAAGGATCCTGCAGCATTCAATAATTTGCCTTCTACCAAGGTTAACTTACAAGACTATTGGCCCTTGTTCTCTTTCTGTAAACTTACATGCCCACCTACAAGTTCTAGGCCAAAGACCCACACCCATCTTGACCAAAACCGTGAAACTAGATCCTTTCCTTTGTTCTAACAACCAGCACATTGGACATGTCTATAAAAGCAGAGGTTAAAATAATAATAAAAATAATAGCTATCTCTTAGAGTTTCTTGACGTTAGAACAAATTATGCAATAATAGTGTTAAGAACAGTGCCTAACATCTGGAAAGAACTTAGTCAAAGGAAGTTTGTTTGTTTTTCTTTAAATTGTCACTACAACCACTATCAGCAGCAGTAGCAGCAGCAGCAGCAGCACCAGTACCAGTAGCATCATAATCTGTGATGATTTACTAAAATAAAATTGAAGTCACTAGATGCCCATGAAGATGTGGTCTTAAAGCTATTGTTCACTGATAAGTTTATCTCTCCATTATTGACAATTATTGTCCTCTACCTTTGCCACAGTTTCCCAGGAATGTTGAGTAGTTTCATGCACCTAAACAACTTTAATAAGTCATTAATGTCTTCATTAAGAAGAACAGAGTAATATTTGAAGTGTTTGCATAGAAGAATAGATAAGCATTGTTATGACTTATTTCTAGATGTTCTCTCAAAGCTTCAGGTATGCACATGCTGGGATTTTCAGGAATGACTGGCTCCAGGGTGTGTAAATGTATATTCAGGGTATGTGGTACTGGAGTAGTCCACTATCGGTTTACACGTTTCTAGGTGTGGAAAATGGGAAGGTCCACCTTGCATGTGGATGTTACCACCCACAGGGCTTGTGTCCTGGATGGATTGGACACAAGGAAAGGAACTGGAAAGGAAGTCTCGCTGCTGTTACTACCACTGATGCTTTGCTGCTTCCTACCTACCCTGCCACGGACTGTTCGTCCACTGTGATCACCCTCTGCAATGCCACCCTGCCTTGGAGACAGCCAACTATGAACTGGAAGTTCTTCACACTGTGAGCTAAATAACTTGCGTTGCTGTTGAATATTTTGTCCCAGCAATGAGAAAAGTAACCAGGACAAGTATACACAAAAATGTTCTCCCTATCAGGAATATAATAGTAAAATATTCAGGATTATGATTTAGTATTATACAATATCCAAAAGTTTTTAAATACTCTTATATTTGGTTTCCATTTTTAGTTATATTGTTCCTTATAGGTGCTCTTATAGATTTATACGATGTAATGAATAATATATTTGTGCTGAGGTTTGAAGTGGTTGAACCCAGAAAAATAAAAAATGGCTGAGTGTCTGCCTCCTGATGAGCAAATAAAGATTAATTACTCACAATGATTGTCATAATGATAATGAAACTGATAGGCACTGAATCCATTTAACAATGTTAGGATTCCAAAAATAAAGCTATCTCAACCAGTCGTTGCACTAGGGATGAAATATTTAAAAGAACAATTTTCTGACTTTTTGCTCTTTAATAGAATTCCAAAAAGATACAGGCACGAAAACGCACAGCTCCTGTGATGGTAAAGTTGAGTGTGCACCCTTGGTAATTTGACTTAGGAAATTGAGTGACGTGTATTACAAATGCCAATAATTTTCATCAAAGATAATTTTCTGTATTAATCCCTTTTCCATTCTTAATCGATTGCCTTTATATATTATTTAAGTAGTCAATGTAATACCAAGGCCAAATATATTTTATTAAGTGTAGTAATACTTTTTATACATTATCTCTTCATTTGAGATTGATGAATTCATATTCTGCAAGGTGAGGAGGGATGAAATTGCCCCTGGGCACCCATCTTTCTTGACTTCTTCATTTTCATTTGATAATGTAAATCTAAAGCCAGTACTCCCGTCTGCTAACACAAATGTCCCTGATGCCTGTTCTCCAAGTTCTTTTCAGGAAAGCAATTTTATATGAAAATCCCTCCAGACTGTCTGATGTCTTTTTTCCATTGTTAATCACTGTAAAAAAAAAAAGTATTACTAAGTATTGCTCCCTCTGATTCTTCATATTCTAGTGAACAACCAAATCTGTAGATTGTCTTGATCCCCTGAGTTATACATGTAAAGTTATTGCAATAGAAAAAAAACTGAATTCTTAATGAAACAATATATCTGTATGGATAATTAGCTCAGGAAAAGATTAGCAATACCATTAGGCATCAAAGAAATACGGATGAAAACCACAACAAGATAGCACTATATAGCTAATCTAAAATAGACTGATCAGGAGTCAGGCATGTTGGCTCACACCTGTAATCCTAGCACTCAGGAGGCTGAGGTAGAAGGATTGCTGTCAGTTTGAGCCCAGTCTGGGGTACATAAGGAGTTGAAAATTGGCCTGAACTACATAGTGAAAACCTGCCTCCAAAAAATAAAAATTAAAAAATCAGACTATACTAAATATCAGTACTACGATTTGCAGGCTCTCCTTCTAGGAAGGTAAAATTTTACAATAACTTTGCAAACAGTTTCATAGTTTCTTAAAAAGTTTAACATGCACTCATTCTATGATGTAGCCCTTCTCCTGTTAGATTCAACCAAGAAAAACAGGAAAATATATTCATACAAAGAATCATCACTTCAGTTATCATATCAATAAATAGAAATAATTCCTATATATAGCAACAGATAAAAGCATGAACTGTGGTGTAGCCATTGAGTATAAAACTCAATAAAAACAAGTGAATTATTTATTTATGGGACATCAGTAAATGTTAAAATAATTATGCTGAGTGAAGAAAACAAGATAGATGAGAGTATAAATAATTTAATATCTTTCATGAAAAATCTTAGAAAACACAAACTAATCTCCAGTCCCAGAAAGTAGATCTGTGGGGGCTGGGGATTTAGTGCCTGCCTTTCAAGCAGGCAGTCGTGAGTTCGATCCCTGGTACCGATAAAAAGGAAAAAGACCAAAAAAAAAAAAAAAGGAAAGAAAGAAAAGAAAAGAAAAGAAAGTAGATCTGTGGTGACCAGTGAATAAGGAAAAGGAAAAAGAAATGAAGGAGGAAGTTATTAGCAAAAGGCACAGAAAGTTCTTTGGCATAATAAACATGGTAATTATCCTAACAGCAGTGATGACCATATTTATTGCAAAGCATATAAAATTGTACACATTAAGTATATGCAGTATATTAGGTAACAAAGACCATAAATTTTTCTCAAAAATGTTCACAGCTAGTCATGCTGGGCTCAGGTCACAGCCTGTTGGTACCACCCATTTTAGATTTCTTGTGCTAGTAAATGTAAAATTATTAGTGGACATCTCAAAGCAATAAGAATTCTGGTGAAATATTAGTAAGGACCATATTAAAATATTTAGCAAGAGAGAATGTACTAAAATTTGATTCAGGTAGAAAGAAATAAATTTTAGAAAGAAAATAGAAAAAAACTGCCAAAATTTAGCTATGTAGCTATTAGACACTATTATATAAACTCACAAGAATCTTCTAAATCACTGTCTTCACAGTACAAACTTGTCTAGCTATAAGACTTCAACTACTGTGGTATGCATTAAAATAAATATAGATAATTTTGTAACTGGTTAATATATACAAGTCTTAGCTGCATTCTGAACTTAGACATTTCTAAAGACCTCAAGGAAATGATTAATTACAAAACATAGGAAAGAATACATCCTGAAGTGACATCCTGAGAAATTAAAAGAACCATAATGCTGAGAAATAAAAGACTGGATTTGCTTTTAAAAAATCGAAAAAGAAATACTTAATTTTAAAATATAGCTGTTATTTCTCTCAATTGTTATATTTTTAATGAAATAATTAGGATATTATCAAGCCAACTCCAAACACTGTAAATCTATTATGTAAGCATTTTTAGAAATTTATAGACAAATTTTTATAGATTTTGTGTAATGTTGGCTAGTAGTGATTTTGGACTGAAAATATTAATAGTTTTGAATAATTTCAATTAACTGACAGATATTAGCAACTGGCAGTTAATTTTCCTCATGTTATGCATTAAGGGAGTTTATAGAATAGTTTACAATCCTATCTATGAATTTGATCCAAGTATCAAGTAAATGTTCCCAAATTTTTTTATGTGTACATTTGTAGAAATATTATTGAAATAAAAACACATTTATTGAAATAATAGCAGTGTTTATAATCGTAATATTTTTAAATGAGCAAAATCAGATATATAAAAAACATGTTTCCATAATTTAGCTTAATTGGTACATGTATAAATCTTGAGAGAGCCTACAAGATGGCAAATAACAATTTTTACCAACTATTCTTCTGACAAAAGATTAATATCTAGAATATATGAAAAACTGAAAAATTAACTGCAATGATGACTAAACTTATTGCAAAGCATATAAAACCTCCCAAAATAAATGGAAAAATGAACTGAACAGACTTTTCTTTTAAAAATGCAAATAGACAGTAAGTACATGAAAAAATATTGAACATTTTTAACCATCAAGGAAATGCAAATTGAAGCTACACTGAAGTTATATCTCATCTCAGACAGAAGGTCTATCATCAGGTATACAAAAAAAAATATAAAAGCAAACAACAAATACTGGCTAAGATGGGGGGAGGAATTCTATTCACTACTGGTGGGAATTTAAATTACTAGAGTGATTATGGAAATCAGTAAAAGTTTCTTTGGTAAACAAAAAATAGGTTGACTGGTTGATCCCACTATAAGACTCCTTGATACAATTCCAAAGATGTTTTTCTCAGTCACTTCAGAGATTGTAGTTAAGAGAAACATGAGCTCCACCAATTCAAAATTAGACTCTTTCCTTGGCTTAGGTTTCCACGTCATGGGAAGTGGGTGAAGATGTCTGGGGTTGAGTTGGTGGTTGATCTTGGGTATGGCCACCCTTCTTTCACTGAATTAGGATTCAAGAGTTTTCCCTCCTATATCAAAGAGGAGATGGGCACTTCAATTCAGTCTGCCGGGTAAGCTCTTGACTCATAGCGTGGAAAAACAATTTTAGGGTATTTCAGTGTGAGGAAGGCATGGAAAGGTTAATTAAGCAGAGGTAAAAAGAGAAAAAAAAAAAGATGCCAGGTGGAGTAAACTACAAGTAACTGACACAGAATTTCAGACGTTCAAAAAGCACAAGGATTAGCAAAGGTGAGCAAGGATTCAGTTAGTCACTATCCCAGTTCTGGTTGCCGTAAATCCTGAAAGGTTCTCATACTTTAAGTGACAATTGAGTCTTATGAGATGACTGTCCTTGATAGAAGGCGACTTACTTCATTCCAGTCATGGAGTGACGGTACCTGCTTGGGAGGGTGATCAGTCATGGAGTGGTCTGTAAGTCTCATTATTCCTGGAATCCAAGGTAATTAGAGGTTTGTGGCTTTCTGGAGATCACTTCAGGCAGGACCAGAACTGGACCTCGTGAAAGCTGGCAATTTGAAAAGCCTTGACAGTTACTTTAGTTACTCTTAGGTCGATGTCCTCAATCTTAAAAAGAGATGAGATCAACTATGTAAGTTGATGAATGAATTTGGTAATAGAGACACTCTGTGTGATTAACATGTATACCTAAGTGCAGAACTGAGCAGGAATATGTCCCGAAGCTTTCAAATAGGGAAGACAAAAAAACGGACTTTCCTTGTGTCTTTTATAGTAGTTTTCATTTCTTCTGTCCTGTCACACTTGTACCAGTGCAAGACACTGTCCTGTCTGTTGTGTCCACTTGCACTGTAGCCTCTTTGTCCAGTCCGGATTCCTCTCTCAAATCTTCTCTTCAAAAAATGGAAAACTCTTCAGTGATCACTGGCTCCTGAGTGACTAGTGCTCTCTTTTAAAGTCAAATTTTTTGGAATCATGTTGATATTGGGCCTCACAAAGTAATCGGGCACAGTGTTCTTAGGCATTTTCCTGAGCTCCAAGGAAGCAGCAAGTAAAGATCTCCAAACCACCGTATTTTAGAACATCTTATTACCTGGTAAAAGTGGAGCAGGGATAGGGGTAAATCCTATTGTCCTCCTGAATTTCCTAGACTCCAGGAACTCCCAAATCTTGCTTTCACTGAAACTCCTCTTGCACACTTCCTCCACTAATGCAATATTAGGTTCTCAACTAATAAATCAGGCATGGCTTATAACAAAAGTTATGCCACTATAGGCATGGATCCAACAAATGACACTTGCAAACAAAAGGGACACAGTTTGGCTGATTATATCATACTCCAAATGCATTCAAAGCAAGTGGCTGATACATTTTGCCATCAGTCTCGAAAATTGCTACATAAAATAGCTAACTGCCTTTATAATTTTCTGAAAACAAAAACCTTCACTTCTCAGTATACTTTATCAAATGTAACCTTCCCAGATAAAATTTAAGCACCGTTTTTCTTTCTCTGGGTTCAGAGTTGTTGATACATGATAAATCATCAATAGATGAATAGCCTTCTCTTGAAGAAATTCTTTCCAAATAATTAATTGTGGTATTTCATTCATAACCTGAAAAAAAGGTGAAGTTTTGACAGTATCATCACCTATCTAACTATCTTAATTTGGGGTCATACTGGTTCTAAAATAGCTTGCTCCTCTGGTAAAATGTTTTTATTTCTCACGCATGTCCTCATTTTGGTTAGACCTAGTACCAGAATGAAATACTGAGCAATTCCAAGATATCCCAAGCATTTCCAAAAGAAGGGAAATGATCAAATGAGGTTTCTGCTATGTTCCTAAAAATATCAGTCCTTTGAGAAACACACATTTTCTTTCACTGCATTACAAGGCTATTTGGCCATGTTACATATCCAGAAATTATAGGCATCATAGAATTAAATGGATGCCAGATGAGGCACTTATGCCACTTTCCAATTCACAGTGGCCTTAGAACTACAATCTTTCATTATCTATTAAAGTATCCGGGGAATTTCCTGAGTCAATATTTTTATTTCCTGTTTCAACCTCCCAGTGATGAATGCTTTTCCCCCCATTTTCTGAACATCCGACTAAATTTAACAGGGAAGCTATGACAAGACATGCAGAAAGCTTCCCAGGCCACGTGAGCTGAAAAATCCAAAACATGCTTGAGTGCTCTGCAGGAAATCTTGAAGTTCAGAAGATCCTCATCATAGTCTATAACTTTACCATGCTATAATTAGATATGAAACAACTTCCAATCCCTTAAAAAATTTAAATCTAAAACATTTCAATTCTATATTATAAATATGTGTAAAATATTTCGTGCATTTGCTGTTGCTGAATTGTAAACATGTGTAATATCCACCAGTTTTTACTTTAGTTACTGAAAGCAGCATAATGCAACATTTGTCAGCTAAACATTAAATGAAATACTAAGCTGTTCACTCGTAATATTTAGTTTTGCACATGAAATCTTTAAAATATTTGCAATTTTTCTTAACATTTTATGACTTAAAATGCAATTATATTCAGTTTGGGATAGCAAGTCATCAGACATGTAATCTCCCAGTAAATAATTGTTCACCAATTCAACATTTTTATACAAAGTGAATGTGCTATTCTAACAAAGAAAAATATACTGATTTTCATAATCCCCTTTGCATTTTTAAATTTCATAAAATACATATATAAAATGTGTATGTATCTCTTTTTGTATAACCAGTTACACTAAACCTAAGACATTCCTACTCAGGACTGAAATTCAAAATTGAGTTTAACATAAGAGTAATTGGGCTTTTCTTGAAATGCTTCATAAAATGTGCATGATTAAAGTGAGTCTGATTTCTCAGCCAAAGTTGTCTAGCAGAGAAGGGGACAAGAAACAACTGGCGCCTGGGGAGATGGCGGACTGGGCGATGATGTGTGGTGAGGGCTCCTCCTGAAATAGATAAGGACAGAGGTAGCAAAGTGGGAAATAGAGTTTAACTTACCAGTTGCATAGATGATGATTTGAAGTCACTGTGACAGACAGACAGACCTCCAATTCATAAGGCATCTAAACAAAGCCAAGAATTTCTTATGCTCCTGCACTGTGATAGGTTTTCAACCATCTTAATTCACTAGACTAGATTCCCACCCACACTTATCATAATGGGAAAGTGAATTTTGTGTGTGCATTTTTACCTTTGTTAAACTATATTCATTTTGAAGAACAATTCTAAACACTCCCACCTGGGCTTTAAACTATTTTTGTATCTGAAGTTTCATAATTCTCAGTGAAAATCACCCATTCTCCTCATTAGGAAAAAACCTACCCACCAGTGTGAACATTCAGGTGAAACTGATCTTTTCAGCTTGATGGAATTCTGTGAACTAATTTTGTATCTGAAATTATTACTTTGACATAGAGAAGGTTGATAGAAGGCTGAGAAATTATCCAGATAATGCAACATTTTGAAGAATGTTAAGAGTTTATGTACAGTGCATTTACAAACATTCTGCGTAATAGAATGAATACAAACTCGTAAAAGGGAGTCTTTGCTACTGAGAAAGTCATTTTTAGCCTCACAATAAAAGTTTACAAAGTTATTAAGCATGAAAAGGTACCCAACATTGTTCTAAGTATTTGCTATGTACTGTCTCTTAATTCTGAAAATAGTCCTGTAATAGTTCCTACATTTTGGGCATTCTGTTCATCAGCCAGGTAATAGATGGCAGAGGCAGCATACATTCCCAATCAGTTTGCCTCTGTCATATTTGCTCTTGCCACAGCACAGTACAGTTTTTTATGTCATTTAGTTCATATCAAACTTCCATTTAGGTGTGATCAAAAGACCTGGGGGATATCAGTACCACTGCCAAGTGTCATCCAGTGGAAAGGCAGGAATCTCCCATACAAGATGCAAGGCATCAAAACTCAGAAACAGTGTGTGACAATTTATTATGTACAGTCAGTATTATTTTACAGTGTGACCTAAATCAAGGATCGCAAACAACACATTAACATGAAATATTGACAATTTCATTGGAGTTTCAAGATTATGCCACTTCAGGTTCAATTTTTTGAGAAATACCATGATGGGAGACAAAACTTAAGTCTGTGATTATGATTCTAAAACAAAGTCTCGTAGCTCTTAATGAAAAACATCTGGTTTTCCTCATAAGAAAAAGTTCATCTACCAAGATCCACTAAGGTGAAGTTGGTTGCTTTTACTTGGATGAAATTATGTGAGCTGATTTTGCATTTATAAGGACAACAATGCACTGAATATTCTATACCAGTTTATTACAGCATTTAAAAACTGATATGCATAGAAAACAGATTGGTTCCACCCTCTATCATGATAATACTTTGTGCACACATCACTGCTGATACAGCAATTTCTGTCAAAAAACATTGTGGTTTACCATCCACCACCTTATGCACCAATCTGTCACTGCATCAAAGTGAACATGAAAAGTAGACATTTTGAATCAATTCAAGACATTGAGGCAATCAAGATAGCACAAGTAAATAACTCATGAAAGATATCCACAGACTGCTTCAGAAACGCCAAGATGGAGAAGTATGTTCAAAGTGAGAAAATTTATTCTGAGGCAGGTTAATAGTAATGTGTATTTTACTGGAATGATTTTTTTAATTTAAATGTTCACTGTGTTTTTATAATACCCTCTATAGTAACTATTACATATATTTTTCAGATAGAGAAATTAATGCTCATTGGGATTAAATACCTTCCAAGTTTCCTCTAGTGAATATGTGAGAGACAAGAGTTAATTTTTTTATTTCAAAATCCATGCACATAACCACTTGTGAGATTATAAATCAAATATATAAATTTGTAAATTATGAAATCTTAAATACAGGACCACTATGTGAAATGTGAATGCTACCAAGACTATTAAATACAACCAAAGCAAAAGTGAGCAAGTTATCACAGTGGTCTGATCCACATCACCTTACTGATATGACTCAAGTCTATATACAATCAGTATTTCCATGGCACTGACCACAGGGCAGTGGTTCCAAGCCAAACACTTCATCTGGCCCAAAGCTACTCTGTCAACACTAGTAACTGACTTTATTTTAATAATCCTTATAAATCCTCATGGCAATTTTGCTGTCTCCAGGAGTGGCCACAAGACTAGCCAAAAGGAAATTCAACCCAGGGAGCCAATATTGGATTCAAAATGGGAACTGTCCACAAGCCTAAGTCAGGAATTGTGTGCCCACAGAGCTCTTTGATCCTGGGAAAGACAAACTGACTGGAACAAAGGAAGAGCAGCGTAACACAGATGAGAAGCTCTTTTTTGCTAAAGGTCTTTCTCTCTGGAAAAGTATCATTAACATTAGACGGGCTGTTCCTGCTGAGCCTCGATGAGTCGGGCCATTGCTCCTACACAAATGAGCAGAAGTTTGAATTCAAAAACAAAAGCACAGCAGCAGGCCATGGAGTGCACAGCTCTGGCCTGCTGGGAGCCCCAGCCAGTTCAGACACCATATGTGCCCTGCTTATCCATCTGGTTCTTTGGGTAAAACTAAATACAACAATGAAAATGAGTGGCAGGTTGGAGTTTTTTCCTCTTGCCTGACTTCATCTTACAGTTTCTTGGTAAGTCATTTTGATGACAAGTAGTTTGATACAAACAGTAAGAACCTAATCTATATAAAACTTTAAAATTTTCGTCTAGTTATCACACTAGGCATCTTACATGTACACACTTAGCAGTGTTACATCACAAAACAAAATCTGCAAATCAATGAATTCAAAGTATATTGAGCACATGAGAATCCAAACCAAATACAGCCAAATCATAACTCATATGACTGCCACAAAAGCTTCTACCTTATTATATTATTTCTTAAAATGAGAATTGGGCTCACTCATTTAAGCAAAATTCAAAAAATAAGTGAACTTTAGTGTGATAAGAAGATTCTCTGAAAAGCCATTATTCTACATTTTAATCGTGTGACATGTAATTTGTAGTTTGATTAACTGTAGGTGATTGCTAAAATTAATATATGTTTAGGGCTAATATTGTCATTAAACTGAATGTGTGTGTACATGTGCATGTGCGTGTGCGTGTGCATGTGCATGTGTGTGTGTGTGTGTGTGTGTGTGTGTGTGTTTAAACTTCATGTCAACAAAACAAACATTAACCTTGGTCTATATCTAGTTTTTCAATATCAGAGTTATTTCGGCTGGACAAGTTTTTAGTGAGGCACTATTCTATGCCTTGTAAGCGGCCAGCACACCTGTCCTCTACTTACTAAATGCCAGTTTATTTGTGAAAATCCATGATGTTTCCATATATTAGCAAATGACCCTGAGAGCTGAGTCAGAAACATCTTTGGTTGAGAGCCACTGGCATGTGTGAAACTAAGAATAAGTTTTAAACCCTGATCAACTCCTCATTTACACATGCTCATCTTGTACCTGGTAATACTCCCTATTAGTGGTATAAGATAATGACGAGGCTTATTTTTAAATTTTTAAAATAAATTTATTGGTACATTTTAGATACATATAAAATCATATTCATCATAGGAAATTTCTACTCATACATGGTATATTTTGGTTCTCCGTCTTTTTCCCAATACCCTCTCCTTTCTTCAACCCCTTTTCACCTCTGGGTTTACAAAGTTGTTTCCATTTGATCCCTTTTTTAACCTTTATTTTTATTTTCCTTCCTTCCTTTCCCCCGACCCACTCTAGTTCCTCTTTCCTTTTGAACAATTTCTTCCCATTTCACAATATCTATAGTACATTTTGGTGCTTATTTACTCTTTCAGTTTCTCATACTAGGCAGACAATGTGATGTTTACACATGTGACTAGATTTATTTCACTTAAGAGTATATTCTCAAGCTGAATATATTTAGCTAGAAATGTCTTAAGTTTATTCTTCATTTAAATCTAAGGTTGATACTTGGAATGTTGTAATAGTTTGGCATTGCTGAGTACCATGAAAATATGGGTCACACACAATGCAACCAAATATAAAGTTCTTAAAATCTTGATTTTATACTGCTTCTAAGCTTGCTAATAAAGCACATACTTCAGCCAGAATGAATATAGTATTTTTCAAGTCTAATGAAATACGCAAAATATAATGTGAAAAAAATTAGAGGGGTTTTTAAAATATAAGAAATGTCAATAAACTAGAATAAAAAGAACAGTCCCTGAAAACCTATATTTTTGTCTGGAATATTACATTGGACTTTATGAGAAATATATGAGAATGAGGCAGTCCAACTGCAGCCTTCACTTAAAAAGGCAACTCAATGATAAAGAACAAGAAAACCTAATTACTTCCAAAATGTGGTATTCGATAAATATTCCTACATAAGTGGTACCTCAGTTCATGAATATTTTTGTTGGAGAACAATTTGCTTTGTGAACAAAACATTTGGCAAAGTTTAGTTTTTGTTTGCAAAACTGTACACTGGATGACAAACACAACCTTGACCATCATTCCCAGACAAACACAAACATGGGCATCTTTTCCAAAACCATGGAACAAATTAAGTTGGTGAACCAAGGTACCACTCCAATGAGTAGAAATAATAAAGCAAAAGAAATGCATAGAAAACTATAGATAACAAATAAGCTCATGCATTGGAAACTTAATCTTTAATGCAACCATTGAGAAATGAAACCTTGAGGACTTTAAACAGGTAATTAGATCTTGGGGGTTCTGCTCTCATGGATGGATTAAGGCTACTGTCATGGGCATGGGTTCCTTATTTCCAGAATATGTGATTATAAAATGGCTGTCTTTCTCTCCTTTCCTCCCCTCCCCTCCCTCCACCTCGTTTCCTCTCCTCTCCTCTCCTGCCCTCTCCTCTCCTCTCTTCTACTCACCACTTTTCTCTTCCCTCCTCTCCCTCCCTTTGTCTCTGTCTCTGTCTAGATCTCTCTCACTCTCTCTCAGGCACACACACACACACACACACACACACACACACGCACGCACACACACACGCACGCACACACCCTCGTCTCTCACCCCTCCACCTTCTGCAGTGTAGTGATACAGAACAGACTTCACCAGATGTAGGCTTCTTAATCTTTCATGTACCAACCACCATAATCACAAAAAATAAATCTTTTTTCTTTGTAAACCGCCTAGACGCAGGTGTTCTGATGAAGCAAAACAAAATGTGCTAAGACAAAAAACTGGTACTGAGAAGTGGCGCTGTCGCTATAACAGATACCTGAAAATGTAAGAGCAATGCTGGAACTGCATATAGAAACTGGAAGAATTTGAAGGCACAAACTAGAAAAAAAAAAGTCAGCATTGCTATAAATGGAACACAGCAATTCTCATAAGCACTCAAAGAGTGAAAGAAATACAGGCAAGGTCTGAGAGCATGACTCTAAGATAAGAGGTTGTAGCGGTTTATGTCTGTGGCCTCCAGGCCTCATGAGTTTGCAATGGGCATTTGTTATTCATTCTTGTCTAGTGCTTGGATTGATGGTGTCAGTGCTCCACCCACAAGGGGGTGGAGCCAGGATGTGATGTAATGGCAGGAAGAAGGTGTGTCTTGCTCTTTGCTGGTTCCTGCTTGCTGTTTGCAACTGCCATGAGCTGCAACCCAGCCATGCCCGCCTGCCTTGGAGCCAACTGAGTATGGACTGAAACCTCCAAAAACTATAAGAAATAAACCTTTCCTTTCCCAACTTTGGGCTTCAGGTATTTTGTCTCAGTGACGAGTAAAAAGTAACTAAGAGAGAGGTTTAGAAAATACTCAAGTGGTCATGACAGGAATACTGGTAGAAACGTGAGCATAAAAAGTCCATCTGATGAGGTTTCAGGTGAAAATGAAGAACACAGGAGTAAAGGCCATTCTTACTACACGTTGCAAAGAATTTGGATAAATTTTGCCTGTAGCCTAGCACTCTGTAGAAGGTAGAACTCCAAAGTTATAGCATAAAGGAAACTTGGAAGGAGTATCTAAGCAGCAGTGTGCTCATGATGCCCACTTAGAGGAGAGAAAATATGTGTGAAGATGTAATTTGAAAAAGTAAACAGAATGATTGAAAAGATTTGAAAAATGCTCAGTCTGTCAGTCTAAAGAACAAAGATACATGATTAGGAGAGAGACTGTTAAGGACACAGCCAAGAGATCCTTGGCTACAGATTAGTGCATACAGAAGGAACATGTGTTCTATTTCCCAAAACAACACACGTTCCAAAGGCCTTTCCATCATTTTCCAGGTTGTCCCTTCCATTGCAGACAGTAACCTAAGAGTAAGTTCACCAAATACAACATCTCAATAAACTCAGCATTCACTAACTATAACCGACATCTTCGGATTCTGTTCCCTGAATTCTAGTCTAGCGCCCTTCAGCTTACCTGCTGTGGCTCAAGTGGGCCCAAGTGGAGTTTGACCTGCTGCTGTGTAAGGTATAAGCCATACACCTTAGCAGTCTCCATGTGGTCTAACTCTGCTAGTATACAGAATGCAAAAGTTATGGTGGCCTCATCTAGATTTCAAAGAACGTTGTGAACAAACAGAAACCTACAACAAAGACGTATCTATCACAAACAGCTCCTAATAAGTCAATTCCCAGCAGAGTGTGAGAGTGAGGCTATGATAGAGCTGGTCCCTGAGCGCATTGTCTCGTGGAGCCATGATAACCAAGCAGCATCCAGACTCCAAGACATCAGTGGACCACTGATATGCAGCTCCAGCCATAGCTGCTGCATAGGCTGAGCCCAGCAGAGCCGTAGAGCAGGGGCTGCCTGAGGACGTGGGGGCCCAGGTTTTGCCCTAGTATGGCCAGGACTTAGGACAATGGAGATTATGTTCCAGTTATGAAATTTAATACTTTCCCCACTGAGTATTAGTCTTACTTGGGAAAGGTACTCCTCTTTCCTTACCTATTTCTCTTAGGAATGAGAATGTTCAGCCTGACCCCTTCCCAGTATTGTATTTTATGCCTAGATAGATTGTTTTGGCTCATGGCTAGAGGGAGCATCCCTCAGTGTTACTCCTGTCTTGAGACTCACTTATATCTGATTTACAGAACACATAGATTTGGACTTTGAAATTGATGTTGGAATGAGTTAAGATCTTAGGGAAATTGGAATATAATGAATATGTTAGTATATGCAAAGGACATGGATTTGGGTAATCAGTATGGTTTGAATACGTTCTCCAATATTTATGTGTTGGTAATATAATGTTCAATGCAAGAGAGTTGAGTGGCGGTACCTTTAAGAGAGGTTTAGGTCAAAAGGCTTTGATTTTATGAACACATTAATGTAAGTATCATTGGAGTGGCTTTACTATCATAAGAGTAGATTGTTACAAAAAATATTTACTATTCTCTCTCTCTCTCTCTCTCTCTCTCTCTCTCTCTCTCTCTCTCTCTCCTCTCTCTCTCTCTCTATCAGTCTCTCTCTCTCTCCCCCCATAGGATGACACAGAAAGAACCTTACCTTCTGTGTCCTTACCAGATATAGACTTCTCAGCCTTCAACTTCTAAGCCTCCAAAACTGTAAAAAAAAAAAAAATAATAATAATTCTCAGGCCTGGGGACATCACTCAGAAACTCAGAGGGGCAGCATTTTCCTAGTATATGCACAATACCGTGTTTGACTGCAGAAAGAATGAATAAAGGAAGAAGGGAGAGAGGAAAATGGAGAGGGAAAAGTAAAGAAGCAAAGAGAAGAAGAAGATAGAGAAAGATAAAGGAAAGCGGAAAAAGAAGAAAGGAAAGAAAGAAAGAGAAAGAGAGAAAGAAAGAAAGAAAGAAAGAAAGAAAGAAAGAAAGAAAGAAAGAAAGAGAAAGAAAGAAAGAAAGAGCAACCTGTGTTACCTATATATTGCCATGTTCTGTGGTTTATATTTAAATGTCCCCCAAAGCCTCATGTGCATATAAGTGAGGCTTTTGATATCTGACTGTTCTGAATCACAGGGGTGTAATAGTCAGTGGATTAGTTCACAGGTTGAGTTTATAGGTAAATGTAATGTTGAGAAGTAAATCCTCTCTGGAGGACAGACATGGGTCAGGGGAGGACTAGTATGCAAGACTGCCTCCTTTCCTCCTCCTTGGATCTGTTTCCTGCATACACCATGAGCTCTTTCTCCCTTGCCACGCCCTTCCTTCTGCCATGGCCCTCGCCATACCACCTTGCCTTGGAGCCAACCGATTATGGACTGAAAATTCTCTAAATTATGAATCAAAATAAACCTCTCCTTCATCGCTGGGTATTTTATCCCAGCAATGAGAGAGTAAGTAGGACACAAGCCTGAGATTATGGTATATTATCATAGCACAAAATGAGCTGTGACACATTATAAAATAAGATAACTTAATTAGTCTACATTACGGAATTGTAGATTCTACACAAAGCAAGTAAGTACAAGGGTTGGGAGAAAGAGGCAGAATAAGTGAGAATTCAAAAACTGTTGAAAACAGATCGTAGAGTGCTTTACTCATATTTTTAAGACAGGCTTGTTCTGTAGTCAATGGAGAGCCATTGAAAAACATGATCCCAAGTGATACCAGAATTAAACAGTGAGAAGATGCAGGGGTTTTATTTGTTTTTTATATTGCAAGCATTGAATTCATCTGTCACCTATAGGAAGCTACCTATAGTTGGACCTTGCTTGGCTCATCAGAGAAACTGGCCTGATTCTAAGACCTAGCATCAGGCTATTTTTGGAAGTCATCTCCTTCTCAGTTTGTACTAACGTGACAATAACTGCCTGCCTTATTTTAAGGTATGGCCTGCCGTAATCTCAGTTGTAAAACTTGAGCCCTGGCTTGTGCTCTTTCTTTATGAACTTACTGCAATTTTACGTGAATAAGTACTAAGACTTGTCCCTACAACAGCTTTCATTCTACCACAAAATGTAGAAACCAAACCACTCTGCCTGGAATCTAGTAAGACAGACATAGCTTCGCCCTAGCTGCCTGCTGCATCTTCCTGCTTTGCTTTTCCTGCTTCCACGTGGCCATCCTACTTGAGCTTTCTGGCTCCCGTGTCACCCTCGTCTGGCTCCCTTTGATGTTTAATGGTTGATATGCAGTGACTGCCTGTTGTCTTATTCTGTAGACACTGACTTTCTAAATTTGCCTCCATGCCCTGAACCACCCAAAGGGCAGCTGTATCCAGGCTGACTTTCAAGTGCATCAGTTTTATGCACGTCTGGGAAATACGATGAAAGATGACCGGCAGGTGGAAAGTTGGGTGGGAGGGAAGACCTAGAAAAAGACTAAGCAGTACTAAACAGTTAAGAGTGGTACCAAGGATGTATTATTCCTTAAGAAACCTAGAAACATATATTTTAATGCAAAAGCAAATTTTCATATTATATTTTTATGAAAAAAATCATTTGAGTATGATGCATAAAATTCCCATTTAAATGTTCTAAACTTGCTGTTTTAACTTAGAGAAATATTTAGTAAACTTTTATCATCCTGCTTTATTTAAATCATTGCATTCTAGATTTTTCCAGATGTTACGTTGCCTTTAAATAATTGTAAATATGCCAGATCAAATTAGCCTTCGATTTTCAGAAGTGAAAAACCCCACTAAGTAAAGACAAATGAGTATGGCAAATGGATTAATAAAGGACTGTCTCAAGAGAAAATTGACTCCTAATGTCTAACAGCTCCTTTGGCAATCTGAGTATTTCCGGTTTAACCACAACTCATCACACTGGGATTGTTTCTTCACTCCCATATTTAATTAAAAACAAAAACAAACAGCACTATGGCCTTTCTTACAAGCAACTGGTTTAGTTCTATCACCACGATGTAGCAGAATTTTACCTCTGCCTCAGTGATAATTTCCTGGCATTACTCCGATAGTTCCCAATCTTACTTTTCAAAAAAAAAGTGTTTAAAAATTAATTTTAAGGAAAATTTTAAAACAGTGCCTGAAGCAATGCCTTATATACTTTTTAACCTTTACTTTCAAGGATAGTTTATATGCACTTGTAAAAAAGAATGATAAAAGAGCAGTTAAAAATGCCTTTCAGAATAAGACATTTGTCAGGATTTGCTACTGTGATGACCAACCGTTGAGTTTTAATTTAAGATTAAGTCCAAATCTATGGAGATTAGGTGTAACCATCAAAATCTCTGGAATCAAGCATTGGTACTTTGTCAAAGTCCTTTATGTCACTCCAATGTGCAAGCAATATTGAGAAACACAGCTTGAACCAAGTACAAGGAAAAAATATTTCATAACTTGAATTTCAAAAAAGCTAACCACCTCTGCTCTGTATTCCATTGGTTTAAAAATGATACCATTTGCTAGAAACTGTATGTTATGTCAAAAATGTAAAAAAAAATTAATGAGACAATTATCAACCCTCAAATACATAGCAATAAGTTAGATGGAAGAACAAATAGAATAATTTTTAATGGCAAGGATGTATCAATGAGATATATTAAAGAAGAGATGATGGAGTTCTACTAGATTCACACAAAGAAGCCTCAGAAAGCTAGAGAAACATGAACTGAACTTATAAGAAAAATAAGATTATGTTGAGTGAAAAAGGAGAGGAAACACATACTGGACAGAAAAGAAAGATGTGTCCAAAATGTATGAAAACAAGAAATAGCATACAGTGTTTATAATTTATGAAGAACTACGAGTTTAAGCAGACGATAAAGATGGACAGATCAGCAGCTGGGCTACAAAATCAGGTCAAGAAATTATGACATTTTCTTGTAGTAAAGGGATTCAAGGATAGAATTTTTTAACGTATAACATGGCTATATCTGCAGTTTATAACTCTTCTGTCTCCATAAGCATACATACATACACTTAGGTTCTCCCACCAGCATGCTGACGTGTGAAACCAGACTTCCTGCGTGCCGTGACATGATTCTTTGAAAAAACAAATATACGATATCTTGGAAGTGTAAATTTTAATCATAAATAAAACTAAGCCAAGAAAGCTTTCCTATAAATCTCCTTTCACAGTTTCTTTCTAGGGAAGCAAACAGAAAAATGTGTATTTGTTTACATTTTCAAATGCAAGCTTCTGATTTAGATCTAGCCAACATTTGAAATACAACTGGGCTGAAAGAGAGAGAAAGGTAAAGTGTAGTACACACAGATGTGATAAAATGTTTTTAAAAAGTTATATAGTTAGAAATATTGCAAGATTATACAAGTGATTCTTAACACAGTATTTTCTTAATAAAAGTTTCCTTTGAAAATAATACAAATGAGAATTATTTATTTACGGTAGATGTGGAAACATTGCATATAATATTTATTGATGTCTTAGTATGTAATCAGTACTAAGCTTATTGCCTTTACAATGTCAGGGCTATTTTTCAGGTCGGCTTTACAAATAAAGAAATCAAAAATAAGTACTTTTAAATAAAGATCATAAGCCATCAATGTTCTGACATTTTACCCAACTTGAAAGCTAACAGATTGCCTTGCTGTTTTTGCCAGTGATTACAGAAGGCACAAGACTCCTACATCAGGACCAAAGAACTTTGTTGCCGGTCACAGAAGCAGTAGTTTTTGTCTTTTTGCTGAACCCCGGTTCCCACAGAGCAACACAGAAATGATTGGATTGAACAATCAGTAGGTTACATCACAGAAATTTTATAATGAATGGAAATTTTTATAGTTTATGCTACAAGACTTTTTACTAATGGCTCCTATGCAAACTTTCCCTTTGATCAGGGAGACACTGACTCTAAATTGAAAGATTTATTACTATACAAACATAGCTGAAAAAAGTCTGAAAGCAATATGATTATTGCCACTGATTGAAAACTAACAAATTTAGGATAAATTGAGAGAATTGTTACCTAACAATTAACTGCCCAAGTTCACACACTTCGTAAATAATAGATCCTGAATTTGAACATAAATTCATCTCATTTGCATGACAGAACTATCGTAAAATATTGAGTCATATCATGTAGAATGGCAGGTGTGGTGGCACACTGCTCTAATCTTAGCCCTCTGCAAGGCTGAGGCACAAGAATCAAACTTTGAGCTCAGCCTGGGCAACTTAGCAATTCAGTGAGGCCTCATCTCAAAGCAATAAAAAAAATTCAAACAGAGGTGGGAATGTAGGTCAGGGCAAAGATACTGAGTTCAGTCCCAGTACTAAATGAAACAAACAATGGATGTTCCTTTGTTCAATTTAAAAATACAGGTTTTCCAATGTTCTTAACGGAGAAAAATGAAAAAAAAAAAAAAAAAACCTCCAAAGACCCTTAACTATCAAGGTTGGCTAAAAATGTCTCCTTTCTAAAGATAGAAAAATGAAAAACAGCCTCTGGCAAATCATATATCTCTTTATATAGTTAGGAATGTTTTAAAGACATTTTCAGTATTAAAGTGTCAGAAAATAATAATCTAGGATTTTTTTAATGTCTCCAGATATGGAGGTTTTAATTCTAGCCTAACTTAAATAGCAGAAAAATTTAAATGCTGTGTCAATAGTATACCTGAATTTTCTCACTATAGACTATTTTGAATCATTACACTCACCACTTCAGATACGAAAAGATGGAAAATTTGATCATAATGTATGTCCTCAAGTTTAAAGAATGAAAATTTCATACTCTGCTACTCAAAGAGAAGAAAGTCTATTACAGGTATAGCAAAAACCCATCTTCTCCAAGCAAGCTCATTTTGGCTACAGCAGGCTTTTGTGAAGTTGGTTGTGAATGTGAACACAGGGAGGGCCTCACCCTCTCCTGGCATCTCTGCCATGTCCTAAAACTGTTCGTCACTGTGGAAGAGACCGTGCTACTTCATTTGGAGTTAATGCCAATGAAAACACCTGTTCCACTACCCGTGTCTATGTGGCTAGAGCTCCAGGCCCTTCTGACAAATGAATTTTTCCTATTTAATACTCATGCCTAACTCTTTATTATTATTATTTTAATGTCCACTGATAAAGATAAACAGTGTTTACTGACCTTCTAAGACAGTAGTACTAACTTTAAAAAGGGAAATGGTTTCTTCTGATCTTAACATGTAAACATTCAGGATAAGTCTCAGCAGGAATGCTGGCTTTGAGAGCTTTAGATGAGGCTGCACCACAGCCAAAAGCTTATTTTTGCATGCTCCAAAGGCCAATTTCCTGTTTCATAGTCTGTACACAGCCACTCTCAAAAGAAACCTGCTGGAAATTTCTTTCTGTTTCTGAGAAACAAAGTGTTAAGAGTGACATGGGTCAGTGAAATTGGTTGGGTTTTTGTTGTTGATGTTTTAGTTTTTTCGTCTTTGCTTAGAGTAAGTCCAAGAAGAACAGAAGATTAAATCCTGCTTCCAAAATTTGAAATGTGTCCTGAATCTATGGCCTATGCAGCTGCTGGTATTTTTGGATTTCTTGATGATGAGTATAATAATGGCCAAAACCTTGCTTGGTTTCAAAGAAAAAAAAAAAAAAAAAAACAGAGAAAAATAAAAATGTACTTTTGTTGGTAACACATTGTGGGGTCAGGATGTTGTTCTAATGACTCACTTGAAGAAAAAAAGTGGTAGGAAAGCTAAATTTAATCCCATGACAAAGTGCTATGGTTTTTGTTTAACAGTAATTCTAGCCAACTTGCTAACCAAGATTCTTTTCATATATGCTAGGGCTGCGCAATTCTAAAATATCTCTAATTATAAAATCTAATACAATAACCTAAAAATTTTGCTTACGAATTGTTAAGCCCAAAATGAATGAATTTAGACAAATAATGTATGTAATACATACACTGGGTACATGAGTACTTGATTAATAGTAGCCCAGAATATTTGAATATTTTGGTGTTTTTCAGACAGGTTCATGGAGCTCACTGCTCCTGTAATCTCATTACTGTCATGCCTGGCCTGAGAGTGACCTGAAAGAGAACTTCGTGCTTTTGCACAATAGCCTGCTTACTACTCACAACAGGCTACCTCTGCAAACAAGAAGGACTGTAAAGAAATTTAGCACCTGTCATGGTTTATGTCTGTGTCCCCAGGCCTGATGAGTTTGCATTGTGCATTTGTGATTGGTTCATTGTCTAGTGCTTGGATTGATGGTGTCAGTGCTCCACCCACATAGGGGTGGAGCCAGGATGTGATGTGATGGCTGGAAGAAGGTGTGTCTTCCTTTTTGCTGGTTCCTGTTTGCTGTTTGCAGCCACCACGAACTGAGGCCCAGCCATGCCCGCCTGCCTTGGAGCCAACTGAGTGTGGACTGAAACCTCCAAAAACTGTAGGAAATAAACCTTTTCTTTCCCAACTTGGGCTTGAGGTATTTTGTCTCAGCAATGAGTAAAAAGTAACTAAGACAGCACCTGACCTGAAGTCTTCCTGGTGCCAGTGCTACGGATATACCTGTGCTGACTGCCTGTAGAGTTTTGACTTCAAACATTTCAATCAGACTCTGGAATTCCAATCCCAACCCAAGAGCCCTATTTATACTCAGATTCCCCTTCAGATATTCACTGATATCACTTTGATGTCAGCCTGGAGCTGAAATAGTACCTGATCTTCCCCACGTCTTGGTCTCTGGGTATTTCCTCACACCGTTGTTACCTATCAGTTATCATTTCTGTTTCTTGTCTCTACATTGGACAGTACACTGTCTTTCTCAATGAGAATACCCTCTGTCATTGCAATGGAAGTGAGAACTATTGGAGGGTATAACTGACCATCTCTGGGCCACACCCTCTTCCATCCATGTAATAGTCAAGTTTGGGAATTTGTTGTTCTTATTGTTGTTTTTAATCCTTTTACTACAGTCTTGGATCATTGTCTGATTTTTTGTGTCACTGTCTTCCATAGCCATAACTGAAGACATTAGGTAACCTTCCCAGGCACATTACCCTTCTCTGTGACCTTCATGTGAATAAATTTTTTTCCAACTTCAATTCTCACATATTCAGATTTGAAGTTCATACCAAGGCTAATTCTTCTGTAAAATAAGCATAAATCCTCTCATGTGCGATGTAATAATATCACTAAACTCCATTAGTAGTTTTATAATAGCATACTCTATCTGGTGTTCTAATTCTTTTGGGTCCATGTCTAGGTCACCTCTAACCTGCTAGCCCTTGAGCACTGCACCTCTTTTTAGCACAGGAGCCCATTCTCTTGGGACACATGTATTGCACCAAGCTGAATAATTCATACGCAGTAGATGAGCAAGTAATATATATTTTTAAATTTAATGAAGCTAATATTCTCTCATTTTTGTGTTATATCCTAGTTTTTCCTTTAGTTTAATTATACACAAATGTCCAATTTAATACAGAATACAAGATGGATATTTTTCCTTGGCTCCTTTTTGAACAAACTACTCCATTACAAATTGAATCTTAATAAAGATCTTTGCCCTTTCTCTTAACAACAACCACATTCCCTGTTTTAAAGCAATAATTTGAAGCCTAAATACTCTTGCCGTCAAGACAAAGAAGGGAAAGGGCAGAGCCAGTAAACTAATATCACAGAGCGCTACCCATTAAAATACAACTCACATCAGAATGAAAATGATTCTGAATGGCTGATTACTGCTACAAACGAAAATAACATACTCAGAAATGAAGTACCTGTACACAAGAGTGGCACTTTGCAAATGAAAAATTTAAAGAGATAAAATTACCCTGCATTCATTTTTCAACAAAATTCAGCAATTTTGAGGAACTAGGGATTTTTTCAGAAACTATCATTGCCCCACAGGCAAGTATATTTTCACTTTAGAAATCTCCAGGATTTGTGTTTAGCCACCTATTATGATGGTTGATTCTTTCATTTCAATTGCATGACACTGATCATTTGCTGGTCTTGTTATTTTAACAGAGATGTAACTGACCTGAAACCTTTGACTTGCTTTGCCTATTTAAAAAGGTCTAGGGGTTTTATACTTTGCTTCACAAACTGTGATCCTTCGTTCTCTGCCAGTACTGCACTTGAATTTTCTGACACTTAGCAATTTTCTAACCTTGTGGTTGAGGTCATCTTTGAAAGAACTACATTTATATTTTCCCCTTGTGATGCAAAATCAATACTTCGCTGGCTGACAAAAAAGTGAAACACTTTATTCATGTTAGATTGCTGAGTGAAAATACAAATGGGTGGGCAGCAAAGCTCACATGTTGTGAAAACATAGAGGCTAAAAATACACCACCGATTGCTGACTCTTGCTGGATATATTAAATTCATTCAGCTTCTATAACCTCATCTTTCTGGACTGCTTTTAAAAAGGAATTTCATAAATGAGTGCATCATTTCCAGAAGAAAACCTACAATATTCATATAACATTTCCCCATAAGAATTTCATCTAACTTTCCACATCCTGTCTGTAAACTCAAATCCGCTTACTCTCTCTCTCTTCCTCCTTTTCCTCTTTCTCTTCCTTCTTCTTTTACTTATTTATTTCGGTAGCCAATAATAAGTCAAATAACATAAATGTAGATAAAAGCAGATGCACAAGGGGTGTAATGGAAAGTCAATTAACTGATAACATGGCAGACAGAACTAAAAGCAAAATGAGGTCTCGGGAATTTAGCATTCTCCTGAAAAGTGCCCATAAGGCCAGCCGCTTAAATTTGATTTGCATATAGAAAAAAACAAGGCTTCAGTTGATACCGAAGAGCTTGAAGATTTAATCATTTGTTTTGGCCAAAAGATAGCAGCAGCTAACCCTTCCTTCTGCTCTCTGCCATAGGAATCACGGTCTTGACATGATTCATTCTAGGACAGTGATTCTCAAACATGAGCAAATCTCTAAAATTCCTAAAGGGCTGGGTTCCACACATAGATGGTGAATTCTGTAAGTTAGGGGTTTTGCTCAAGAATTCATATGTGTAATGTGTCTACAGCGAATGCTGAGCTGCTGGCCTGAGAACCACACTTGAGCATCACTGTTCTGAGGAGAAAGAGCTCAGGCAAACCTAAGGGAAAAATCTAGCAGCATCCAGGAAAGAGTTTTGAAAAAGGAGTTGAGACTAAGACCTTACGCTTATTGGGCTGTATCAACAGCCGATCTGTGAATGAAAATGCAGTTTTAAAAATCATCCATGTGGTCCGATTGAACCAAATCTTCTGAGGAGAATCACAGAATTAGGGCATAAATGCCAGAAAATTTTAAGAAATAAGAGAAATCACAAACAAAGCCCTTTATAGAATGGTAGCAACTAAAACCGATTACAAGGAAAAATTTCCCTATAAAATAGAATCTCCCAGCCTTCTCTTCCTTCTCTGTAAAGAAATGTGTAAGAAACTCCCTTATATAAGCTAGTAACACAGGTGTGAATCTCAGTATTCACCATCTGAAGAATGCAGAAAACACTTTCTTCAGATGGTCTGCGGCTCAACTTTATTGCCAAGTGCTATCCAGACTGAGACAACAAACCTCAGTTCTCTATGAAGAATCCTTCTTACCCCAAGGTTGTGACATCATTCAGGGATCTCAGGGCAGGTCCAGTTGTGGAGTTTAGTGATCTGTGGGCACCAAATAGTGATCACTGCTGAGGTTAGTCACAGTCTTGACTTCATCTACTGCTTCCTCATAATGTTATTGCCTTACGAATTTCTGATGCAGCAGCTCACGCTTCCCAAAATGAGTTCTTCGTGGTTTCTCGCTACATCGTTCTGGGACTGTGCACCCATCTCTCTGCCTCAAGCCGGGAGGGAATCTCTAGGTTGGAATTGGAGTTCTTGATCTCTCTAACTCCTAAACACATGCTTCTCTAAACCCAAGAACCCTTTACTTTCTTTGACTTCCTTTACAGTTTTCTAAATTTGTATGAGTTAGGCACGAATGCACCCACAGGGATAGTGTAAATAAAGAAGCAGGAGAGGTGTAATATAATAAACAGTGATGGAGTGTGCCTTGCACTAGAAGGGGCATGTGCATCAAAAAGCATCAAACTAACATTTAAAGAAAAAAAAAAAACTCAGAGGGCCAAACAACACATAATTTGGGACCAGTGGTACATCAGGGTTTTCATTTGGGAACATGTCTGGAGTTAATGGAAACAAAGATGTGGTGTCTATTTCTTCTTTCCTCTTGGCTATTCATGAGGATTTCAGAATAGTGCAAGCTCTAGATTCCTAAATAGAGGAATTTTCTTTGCCAGCCTTATTTAATGTTGTATTACTAGGAGTTAGAACAGGGCTAGATGCATTGTAGATGTACCCAGTATATAGCTGTTGAATGGCAGAATGAATAAATCAATACATAAAAGAAACAAGTACATCCTTATGTTAGAACATTATCCAGCTCAACTCTTGTTAATCGGTAAAAATCACAGTGATGACTAAATGATACATTGTACAAAAGAGCAAATGAAACAAGGATCAAGCATAGGCAGTCTCACTGGCAATAAATTTTAAGTTCCTGGTGAAACATTGAATGCATTGGTCTAAAGCTAAATTAGACAATTTTTATGTCTGAGTGTGGTCTATTTGGTGCCAAAGGAAATTAGAAACCTGAATAACAGTGCTATTAGAGATTTCAAAGAAAATTAAAAGAGATTTCAAAGAAAATTAAGAAATAATTTTAGTCTGAAGAATCCAAACTTAGACGCTTAATGCTTATCTGAACTAATGTCTATTCTGTTCACAGTCACTAAAAAGCTGTCTGACCTGACTTTCCCTTGAGAAAAATTATTGTTACAATGTTGCCACCTATTCACCTTTCCGCTTCCGCCAACCTCGGGAGTTCAAGGCTTTCTGCCCAAAGTTTCTTCTTTTATCTGAAGCTATTGTATGAGATCCTGAACCACTGGAGAGAAAGTTAATCACCGATCTGCATGGTCGCTTGCACCCAGGGTGAAATGTTTAGCACTAAGCCAGGAGTGTGTGAACTCTGATAAAACACTCTGGAGGAAGGGAAGATTTGCTATTGCAGCTGTTCATTATTTGTGGACTTCTGCAATGTTTGTCCAGTTACTATTGCCCAGTCTGAGGGAAATTTTAGTAAAAAAAAAAAGAAGATTGTTAGACCGGAGTGTCCTTGATCGTGGATATCTGAAGCCACTGTTCATTTGTACTTTGTAATGTGGATCCTCTCCACTTTTTTGAGTTCCAGGATCTCTATTTCAGCTCAGTGCACATTTGAGGCTCCTTTCTCACGTGCTCCCTAACATACGACTTTCCACTAACTTCTAAAATGCATGTCTCAGTGAAGAGGTAAGAAAAAATGGTAAGATCTTCGTGACATATGCAAGAATTAAAAACATGAGGAAATACTTTACAAGAAGTAAAGAACAATGAAAATGTTAGTCATTGCTGTAAATGATATTCATGTTTTGAGTAGGAGTCAAGGAGGAACTTATAAAGGAAAAATTAATTGTGGTTGTAGCAGGAAAGACAAAAAGGCTTGAGACACAGGCCGCTGCAATGAGTGATAATGGGGGAGAGCACATAGCATCAGGGAATCAATGTGAGTAATCACTGTGTGAATAATTCACTAGTCATTGCCACAGAGAGAGAATAAATAACTTGGCCTGCAAAAGGGAGTGGGTGGAAAGTTGATGCAAGTAGTGTGGAAGTCCAATAATTGGGATCTATTTTTAACATGGCAGGGTCCATGAAATTGTTCGAAGGGGAAACGTGAATATAAGCAGTTGTAAGCCTGGGATAAAATGATTGGGAATGAGCCAGACTAACGCCATCTTAGGTCTCAATTGACATCAAAGCTATAAGAAGGGTATAAGACCCTGTTCTTAGAATTGTTTCTTGCAAAAATAACCTCATGGGGCAAACAGCGAAACCTCTCTTTTGCTTCATGCTGAGGTGTTGTAAGATGATTGGTCCTACCCTGCCCTCCACCCCAGATGAAAGTACCCTCTAGATTCCCACACAATAGATCCTTGCCCGTATCTACCCAGAACTAAAACTGTATATAAACCTAACTCAGTTGCTCCTCTGGGTAGATGACCCAGCCATCTGCTGACTAATAAAGCTTGCTTGTACCAACTATTTGTCTCCATGCATGATTTCTCACATTTCTCTCTGGCATACATGGTCATTATGGTCCTGCTTTGATTAACAACAGAACAGACTGCTGCAAGGAGTGGCTACACAAACATCTTTTCTACCCTGCCTTTCTTGGTATTTTTTTTCCTGAGTATGTTAATATACAAAGGAAAAGACTACAATCCCAGTCACCATTACACTTGGTGATGAGGATGAAATTTAATTCCACCTGTGACATAATGTGACTTCAGGTATGTGCCTTAAATGGAACTGACTTAGCTCAAAGGGCTGTATATTAATTCTGTCTTTGTTACTTTTCTTTCATTGCTGGGACCAAATACCTGACATCTGAAGCTAAGAAAGGAAAGGATTATTTAGTTCACTGTCTGTGAAGATTTCAGTCCACAATGAGCTGGCTCCAGGCAGGGTGGCATGGCACCAAGGCAGTACTTCAAGGCGACAGAAGACAGCAAAGCAGCAAGAGCAGAGGTGGGGAGAACAAGCATCTTATATCCTCCCTTATATTGTACCCAGGGTACCCCCTTTCCAGGGCCAGTGTAGCACTCACAAAATCTCCTTGCCCTCCTCTTGTACAGGATGAGGATGTTTACAAAGTAAGAATCACGGCTCCCTGCTGAGTCTCTTAATTAAACTTCTCAAGTTGACACAATGTGTCAACTCTAACATTTAGGGTTCACTGGAGGAAAAGATTTAATATAAAAATTTATAGTTATGTAAAGCATGTACTATATATGCTTCCAATAGTCATCTATGAGACCAGAGAATGCAAAAAGAATGTAAATATTTGTGTGTGTGCTGAAAGGTCAGAGGATTCAGGCCAATGTCAAAAGACTGAAACTTACTGCAGAGCCTGGTGTAAGTCTACATGAGAAAGCCAATGGGAGCCAGCCTGGGGACACACGCCTATAATCCCAGCACAGGGAAGGCTGAGGCAAGAGGATTTCTGTTAGTTTGAGGCCAGGCTAGGCTACATACTGAGGTCAAAGCTAGCCTGAAATACACAGCAAGATACTTCCCCTCTCCCAAAAAAAATGCTCTTCATTGGCAGGCTGAAGAGTCTTTACAGGAAGCCTGAAGAAACTGGAGACAAACATCCAAAGGTAATGGAAAAGACAGAATCTCCACGGAAGACAAAAAAGGAAAGATTTCCTTCTTTCTTTTTGTATTTTATCCAGTTGACCAACCTATCCAGTGGTGCCGTTCATTCCCTTCTCAGTTTGTGGCTTCCGTGTCAGTCAGCCACAGACACAATCAGAGGGTTACAAATCTACACAGGCACTTCCTACTAACATCAAGACAATGTGTCACAATAAATGATCACAAGTTCCTTTGGTGCCACTCTGCTCTCTTCCTTTCTCTGGCCATCCACATAGGCATGATGTTGAGGCACTTAAATTCTTCATGTCTGTGCAGTACAGTGGAGTTCCTAATAATCCATCTACATTAGTTCAAATAGCACCCCATGAAAACAGGAGAGCAATAATGTGGACCATCATGCCAAACCAAACAAAGCCAGGGAAAAATAAGGGAATCCCTAATGGTACTGTGTGTCTTATAAAAGAGCTTTAGCAAAGAATGAAAATGTAAGAATCAGAATCAGAATCTAGAAAGGCAGCACTACGTTAGGAAGATGAAGTTTTCCAAGAATCTAAAGATTGCAAAGGGCACCAGGTCCACCAAATATCCTCATAGTCCTTCAAAGTAATAACATAGAAAAGAAAAAGACCCATCTTGACTCTGAAAACTTGTAAAAAAGAGTCTGCCTCACACAATTATTTACAAAACCACACAGAAAAATATCTAAAATAAATCAAAATTCATCTTACTCTTCTTTTGTTTTCTTTATTATTGTTATTTTATTGCTGTTGCTCTTGAAGTAATTCTTATTCTGACTACTATCCTAAAAATAAAGCAAAGATGATCTTTATAACACAGGAGTAGAAAAGCATAAAATATGTATAAGCTAACCTGAAAAATTTCAGAATGAGATTAAAAAGTGCACAAAGGAAGTTTCCATTGTAGTGGTTAAGAGTAGAATATGTTTCTGTAGGTGAAAATAATAATATGCAAGATGAATTCAAAAAGCAGTTTATGAAGATGCTGAGGAAAATTACAGAGTAAACAAACCCAATACACAGGGCAGAGACTATGGAATTATCACTCTGATAGCTGCTACATTAAAGAAAAGCAAATAAATTGGACAAAAATAATAATCAAAAATATCACAGAAAAACAATTTCTTGAATTTAAAAAAGGATCATTAAAGTGACTGATAATAATACAGCATGATCTTTTGTGTTTTAAAATAACAAAGCAATGCTTAAGAATTTAAACTGAATATATATATATACATTTGTTCAAAAGCACAAGAAGAAAGTAAAAAAGAAGGAAGAAAGGAAAAGGAAAGGATGAGAAATTTCAAAATTCTATGTTGTTACAGCGGATTTGTATAGCCTAATCAAGAAAATGTCATAACCAGGTCAAAAAGAAACTATGATCTAATTGATATAATCATAATTCTATAACCCTAAGAGAATAATCCAACATTTTATTAGTAATCCAACTCCAAATGAATGATAGCTATCAGTTTTTTTTTATTTTGAAAGTTTAACCAGTGAAACATAACTCCAGAATTGAGAATTTTGTTTAATAGATAAATATATACTTGTTTAATAGATAAATACATACATGTCTCATTAGAAATGACTAAGGGAAAAACAAAAGTAATTTACATGTCTCAGTTCAGACAGTAGAAATAAAATATATGAAAGCTAACCTGAAAAACCAGAATGAATTCATGAATAAAGGAAGCATCTTCCTGCCCCACACTCAATAAATAAAAACTTATGGAAATACAAAGCCAAAAGCGTGAAACTTCATGAAACAGCAGAAGATACACAGGCAGATGGCAGAGATGAATTGAAATCCCAGCAACACTGTCAGAAGCATTATGCCTTCTTGATAAATTGGAAATAGTGAGAAAAAAGACATGCTGAAAATCATATTAATGGGTCACAGAAAGGCTTCATATAGTATTAGCATCAGAAAACAAGTTCAAAAGAAGCTGATAGAGGAAAAGTTGGTATAATAGATTGGTATTTTATGCTTTTGTCATTGGAGCCCAAAAAATGAACAGAAGATAATTCAAAAATATTAAAAATTCCATGAAAAAAAGAGAAATGCAAATTAAAGAACAGATCTTCACTGAGAAAAAAGACAGAGAAGGATTAAAAGTGTACACATCCTAGTTAAGCTATTAAAATTCAAAGATACAGAAATACTTTTTCAGCTACCCAGGCAGAAAAAAACAATGACACAAAAGGGGAGAATCAAGTTGATTGCCGACATCTCCACAGCAGCATATTAAGCCAGGAAAAACAGTATTGTGACACCTATTATATCCTGAAGGAAAAAATAATCTTCAAAATATAATGGACAAACACATTAGTTTAGGAATAAGGAAAATCATGGAAATTCTAAAATAAAAATTTAGGAAACATGCATGTAACTTCCTTGAAGAAAACAATTGCAAATAAGTCAAGGATACCAAGAAATGACTAGGCAATCCATGACCAAATGACCTGTTCAACACGCAGGGCCATGAAAAAGATAGAGAAATGTCAAAAAAATTGCAAGGCTGGAATAGCAACCTCTTAAGCCTAAGGAAAGAAAGAAACAATTTGTCAGTAATTGAAGCACACTGGATTTAGTGAAGAGTGCATATCCAGCAGTTGAGGCTACAACAATAAACTTTTGCACTGAGTAAGAAATTTAGTAAATATGACTTATTATCATATCTTTGGATGTTTGTGCAAGAAGCTCTGGCAATCTATACTTCTGTGCTTACTAGTTATATAATTTTAAATTGTGTTATGTACAACAAAATCTGTTTACTGAACTAGCTAGTGAGTGTACTACCCGTAAAATTGAACTGATCATTTCACAATGGCTACCTCAATTACTTCCTGGTAGATCTGATGTGTTTGCAACAAAAGTAGTATACATAATGCATATGCATGTGCATGAGATGGCAAGAAAGGTGGGAAAAATTGAGGAACACAAGTATATTGTAATTTTACAGAGATATCAAAAGTCTCTAGTATGGTCACAATTATTTCTCACCTTACGAGTACAATAGAAGCCTACTTCTGCATAGCCTAGATAAGTTTGGTATTTTCCCTCAACTGTCATTTTTTCTACTTCTAGTCATCCCCTTGGCAGAAGTAGACCACCATCCTACCAACTACCTGTAAAACTTAATCATGACCACCACAACTTGACTGGAATAAGAAACACCGGGCATACTAAGGAAGAACACTTTTGGATGTGTCTAGATTGGTCACGGACATGTGACATTGAGTGTAATATTAGGTCCCTAGCCCTTCTCTTTTCTGTCACTGTTCTCTTTACTGATTCCCAGCTGCCACAGACTTAGAATCTTTGTTCTATCACACTCTTCCACCATGCTGTTTTTGATTTGAGGCATGTCACTATTAACAGAATTCCCTGGAATCATGAGCCAAATTAAACCTCTCTTTTAGCTGGTATGGGTTGGGTATTGTGGCTCAGAATAAGAAAACTAACCAATACATTATCTTTTTTTACAATAATTGTACAAGTTAGTCTTTAGTCAAGTAAAAAGGACACAACACAATATAACTTTACTGTGTCCTATGTGTTATATAGCAACACATTTTTCATATCCTATCTTCATTTACTTGCCTCTCTTTCCTAAAACACAACCAAAAATACTCTATGTTTATCTCATATGCTGTATCTGTGGTTGCATCCCATTTTCAAACCTTACAGCAGCATTTGAAGAAAACCTGGAAGATCCAGGTAATCCTTATATCATGGGAGCTGTATTCAGAGGACATAGAGACAGAACAAACAAAGCAAGTCGTGAACATTATGTTCATATCTTGTAGTCTAAAGCAAATGTGAATGAATTATTTTTATTTAAGTTTTCTCCAAAACTGCAGTCATGGAAGGAGGTGGACACAAAGACAGATATAACTCTAACTTGTGGTTTAGAACACAATAATTACAAACTGTGATACCATCCCTTAAGTCAACTTATTTATTACTATCCAAGGGATAAATGATTATGTAGAAAGCAGCGTGGTGAAGCATAAAATTTCAAAAGAAGAACATTTTGTTCATATTTGTAATCATCAATCATTTCATCACTCAATCATTCTTCCCAGTTCAATAAGTAAAGTACAAGAATTCAAGCAAACAAATAAAAAGACAACTCATACAACAATGGAATTATAGAATCTCTTAACTTTTATTGCTGTCTTTGCTTTCTTCCCACAAAACGAGGTAAATGATTAACAATCAAGGAGAAAGGAATGGAACAAAGAATTCAGCATGTCCAAGACCCCCAAAGATGGCAGCTTCCTTAGATGTATCATTGCTAACGTGATTGTAAGAACACGCAAGAGATTTAAGATTTGAACTAAATAGAATGATCATGACTCGTGTCTTTTGAAAAAAAATTCATTATTAAAGTTTTATCTAAAAGCATAGCAAGAAGACACTCCAGGACTCTCTAATATAAATTTATATACAAAACTGAACTAAATATCATATCTAAGAATGTTACTTTGAATTTTCAATGAAAATTTAATATATGAATTGAATTCTTTTATTCCTCTATTGAATTAAATACATAGTTTCTATTCTTTTTAAGATTTTCCAGAATTCAAATTTCATTATTAGTGAACAAACTATTAGTGTATTTACAGAATGTCAACATTTAATATTGTCTAATTTTTAGAGACATTTCTAATAAATACTTTTAGGGTTATTCAATACCAGGATGTTAATGGCTCGGCTTTTCTTTGCTTTATTTTTAAACCAGTCTTCTAGTACTTGGTTAAAAGATGTGTAATTGCCTAAAAGACATATGTGAAGTCTTAAATCATTGAATCTACAACTTCAAAGAATAAGATGTTTATTAGTGAAGATGTTTATTCAGTTTTATAGGTTCCAGGACATGAAGTCTCCAGCTGGAACTGTCTAGCGTATGACTCTGCTTCAAAGAGTACAAAAACTCAGTATCAGTCTGAAGCGGAGGAGGATGAATAATAATTTGTTTGGCTAGGTGTCATACCCAGAAACTAGTTCATTTTAAGGTTAGTTATATCATTCAGTCTACATTCACTAAATATTTGAGTATCTCCTACACCCCAAAAAACTGCTAACAGCAGAAGCTAAACCTACATAAAGGAAATTTAGATAACTCTGACACTTACAATGTTAGTGTCCTTTGCTAATTTACTTAGGCATTAGGATCCTGATTTACACTTTATAAAACATTGTGAATAATATCTAATACAGTGTTACAAGAGTGGAATTGTGGCTATAAGCATTAATAAAATAAACATTACAAATGATTTTATTTCAAACTTTTCTCAGCTGTAAGTATGATAAGAATTAGACACAGCATTATTAGGGAGTATCTTTACATATTCTCCAGAGCCATATTTTGAGTAAGACCTATCCTAAAACAGTCTTAAACATTTAAAGGGAAAGAGTGAGCAGAAAGAAATAGAGAAAAAAACTTTTTAAATGTGGGGCTATTTTTTCTCTTTCACATCATTTTGGAATTCAACTCTAAATATAGAAGAGCATTATCACCTGAAAAATCTACGAGGTGAAATTGCAGCCACCTTCAAAACTCTCTTCACATGCTGTGGCAAAATATATTCATCACTGGGAACTTACTGCAGAAATTTTGTATGTCAGCAATTTCTCCTTGGAATAAATACTTATTAATACATAAAAACCTGTTGAAAGCTCATAATTGTCTGCATATATTGCATACACTTTGTGGAACATCCATAGCATATTTTAAATTCAGGCTGGCTCTGCCCCAGCAGCTCACCACTAAGACAGCTCGCCAACAACTGGTATGTTCTCAAGAAACACAGACTTCAAAGCTAGCATAAGTTAAAAGAATCAAAAATAAGTCTTACAAGATCATGGAAAAATGATTTGAGAATTAACCATTAATTTGGCTGTAACTATGCTGCTAGGTTTTTCCTTTATTTGGATAACTGAGTTTTAGCTATCTGCCCTATTTCTCCATAAAGTCAGAGCATAGATAACAAAGATTACTTGAAAAATTGATACAAAGATGAGTTATCAGGTCTCCAAAAAAGCTTTGACAGCTTTTTGTTTTGCCTCTTTAGCATCTCTTAAGGTAATATAATGGACATGTGAAAATGCCTGTTAGTGTGTTGTCCTACACAACGGCGTTTTGAAGTTTTTCTCTGACTCTCCAAGGTCTATGAATTGGGAGAGAAAAAGAGAGAGTTTAAAGCAGTTCCTTCTTATTAATCCCCATGTTGACTATTTTCGAAACCTTTTATATTTTCAAATCTACATTTTTAAGATACACCAGCACAAAATTTTACATAGCTCTGAATAACACAGAAAATAGTTTTTAAATATAAATAAGTACAATTTTCCCCCAAAATCCTTAATATCCTTGAGAAGTCATTGTAGCATAGAAGTGTTGCTTTTATGTGTTTTATTTATAGCACTACTGACTATAAAGTAGTGACTAGTGACCAGCTTGTGGTCACTATAATAAAATATTTGAGAAAATCAACTTGTAGGTAGAAAAGATGACTTTGGATAATGGTTTCATAGGTTTCAGTTTGTTGGCTCTGTTGTTTTGGGGCACATAGCATGGTAGGGAATATGTGGTAGATAAAAGTCACTCACCTCCTGGTGGACAGGAAGCAAAGTGAGAGACAACTCCAGTGATCTACTAGACCCTATCTCTTAAAGGTTCTATCAACTCCCAACAGTTGCACAGACAGCCAACCAGTCAACCACACTTTCAACACATAGCCTTTGCGGAGCATTCCCAATCAAAGCCGTAACAACAAGAATCTTTCAAAGTTTGTGTAAGGAGCAAAACTATACCTGGGTAATAGCACAGATTTTTAGTAAGCACAAAACATTCAGTGATCTGGCAGTATGTCTGTCTGCTTAAAAAGCTAAAGACCTACCTGAACTCATACTGAAAATATCTTCATTCTATTTTCAGTGAATTTTGGAAGCTCAAAAGTTAGAAAGTAGCTAATTAGACATTAAAATTTTTACCTTTAGTAAGCAGTTTCCAAAAGTTTAAAGAAATTTTCTCAAATTGTATTTTTTTAGTGTCAAAATGAGGACTATAACCCAATCCTTTCTTCAAGCCCAGTATGTAATATAAAATAATTTTAGCAAAATATAGTCAAATAGTATGGGTTATTCTTAATGGCAAAGGTTAATCATTGTTAAATTATCTTCTAGTCACATTTCCCAAGATTTATTTTTTAATTTATAATCATAAGTACATATTCTCCCCCAAACCACCCAACTGCTTAGAAAATATTATCTGAACACCCATCTTAAATCTTGCTAAACCAAAAACTTAAGTCTACTCATTACTGATTCTATTCTTGTGACATACTCTGTGGATTTTCTTTGGCAGTCTAGTAAAAAATCTCACATGTTGAAATAATTCATTTTGAAACTAATATTCTTCCAGAAATTCTTCCATTTGATTAACATTTTTCTTTTTATCTCTCATAGAAATTTTAAAGGAATATGAAAACTATTCATTTCTCCAGTTACAAAAATAAGTACAATGAGAAAATCCAAGGAAAAAGAAAGAGAATTAACTTTTATAAATGTGCTAGACATTATAAGGGATTCAAATAATTTAAATATACTTTCTTAAGTATTTCATTTGTAATTATTTGTAATCTGTTTAAGAAAAGTTCAGGTTTAACGGTTATTTCTAAGGTTATTTGCTTCCACTATTAAAGTACCCACCTACAAGCCATCCTGGAGGCCACCAGGTGATGAGTGCAAGCTAACTGAAGCCTTCAAGATGGGCTCTGGAACACTTAAAAAAAATAATAACATTAGGGTTTCCAGGTTAAACATTTTAAAGAAAGAAGAATTTTGTTTTTTTTGTTTTTTTTTTTTTTTTCTGAGTGCAAACAAGTGACAGGGCTGCTTAGGCTGAAATTCGGGGAAAATAACTGGGAACACATGTAGTATTGGCTTTCTTTTAAGCCTTGACTTTCTGAATCTCTTTCCCCCAGAGCTGGCAATATCTTACAGGAGTTTCTGGTTTATCCGATCTTCACTGCAGCCATTCTAGAAAAAAAGGAAAGGACGTGTGTGAGCTCTGTCTTTCATACCTCTAGTTCTCAGTACCATTGTTTGGAATCAACTAGCAAGAGAGTGGTACTGAGTCCCACATCAAACGCTGTCTCCTTCCTGTAGCGCAGCAAGAGGAACTTAATGGCTAACACCAAATGTAATGGTAGCTTGGAATATAATGAATTGACAGGTCTGAAGAGGAAAGAGGTAGGTTTAAAAAACTTGATGGAGTTAATGGGAAATTCACTGAAAAGAAGCAACCAGTATCACGGTAGCTATGCACTGCTATTCGTGCACTGGTAGACATAATGCACCTAGTTAACTCTATTGTTTTTATTTTACTTTGAGTCTTAAGCAATTGATAGGTTGTCCATTGACTATTTGCACCAACATGCTTGGCCAGTGCCTTTTTGTGAGAAAATGAGTTCATGCATTTTCAGGGCTAAAAAACCCTCAGACCTGGGATATATCTATGTATCTTGAGATACCTTGAAATCTGTGTTTATATAAACAAGTACATCCAGTACGTTGAATAATACCTAAGCAACTATCACGTAATCAGGTCCCGGAAAAGAACAAATGAGGACTGCTTACTCTTTCTCATCTCACTTGCATTTCCAGAAGTACAAACAAAAAGCAATTACAAAAACAGTGTTGAAACTGAGTAGGCAACCAGCTTTCATTGGGGATGTCTCATTATCGTATTGCTGAAACTTAAAAAACATAAGTGTTATAACATGTTTCCTCTACATAAGAGAAATTTAATCTCTATCAAATTCACAGTTACAAAATTCCCCTGTTGAACTATACAAATAGTAAGTATTATGTAGATATAGTGTTAGTGTTAAATCAAAAGCTCCAGTGTGCTATTTTGTAAAGTACATTCAAAGAGTGAGTCCAGAGAGAATGTACTTCACGGGAGGCCCATTCAGATATCCAAATTCTGCAAAATATTGACAAGGCTCATAAATTTGGAAAGCCCAGAATATTTCTTAGAAACAGAAAATTTTTGAAAATAATTAAATAATACTCATACAACTATGATCTAATATCAAGAATCAGTCAACACAAGAAACAAGAAATTCTGCCAGAGTAAGCAAATCAACATGATCTGACATTCAGACAATCCTATTTGACAAGGAAAATATAAAAAACAGATCTCAGTTCATGTCCACTCTCTGTGTCCAACTTATACACTGAATTTACACATTCAGAACTCTTCAACTGGTAAAGAATCATGGTCAGGAAAGCATGGTATTACCAGAAGAGGAGTGAGAGGAAAGGTCAGTTGGGGCTCTTCTATTTGATCATAGACTACTTGAGTTTTGAAGAAATTAAACCTGGACAATTTATGACCAAAATTGAGTCTCTGCTTCCTTTTGGCACCTCTCTGACAGTTTTTGAAGAACAAATTCAATTTTATTATATGAGGTTTTGCCAAATGAAAAACATTTTCCCACATTAAGATAGCATGTGCTGAGCAGCTTCTGCTGAGTTTCCTGGAGTTTCTATTAAATATCTTAGATATCCCAGAAATTGCCGCCAGTTAACAGAGTCTCTTAGCTGCACCGTTGTGGGTTTTTTGTTTGTTTGTTTGGGGGTGTTTTTTTTTTTTTTTTGTACCATAGATCAAACTCACAACCTCGCGCTTACCAAGCAGGTGCTTATGCCACTGAGCTAAATCCCCAGCGATGCACCCTGCTACTAATCTACAAGAACTAAGAAGACCCAAGAGCATCCAAACTTCTGTAAAGAAAGTTCTAAAGGGCAGAAGTATAGGAAATTGGTGAGTCACTGATAATTCCACTAAGTCATCCTTAGGTGAGGAATGTCGGCATAGAAAACAATCATAATCTTAGCTCCAGTGTTGAATTTGAGTAATTTCACAACAAAAAATACATGGCTAAAAAAATTACAAATATCATTGTCTTTTCTCAAGAACAGATATTGAAGCTAGGAAAATATGAGAAGATGTCTTTTTTCCTTAGGTCAAGATTTGGCGTGCTCTCTACATAGGGACATTGTGGAGCAATTGTCTTCCAAGAGCCCTCTGTCCATGTTCTTAGTAAATCTTTCTTTGGGAGCTCCAAACAGAAGATTTCAGATAAGAGCCTAATGCACAGTTATAAAAAGTCATTCTCTCACTTTTCCATTTCAGTCAAACCATTCATAGTGCGATGTATGACATATAACATCAAAAATATTCATACATGCCAACACTTACAGTTAGAAGGGTGTTATAATTGTCCAATTCTCCACAGCCCTCACCAGCACTAATTTATTCTGTTTTACAAGCGCATAGGACTTTCTGTTCCTTATTATATTACATGCATTTTATATCTGATTATAATCACAGCAAACACTCAAGTTTTAATCACTTTCAGTAAAATATTTCTAGTATCTATATTCTTCAATATACATATCAGTCAAAATACTGCTTTTGAAAAATTGAATGTTTTAAACTCATATTCTCTTTCCTATTTTATAAGGCAGAAACAAAAACCTTGGAATGCATAGAGATTAAGTAATCTGCCCAAAGACATATAGACAGATGTGGGAGAGCCACTTGCTTTTCCTTAAGTATTAACAACTTCAGTTCTTGGTAGAAATATGTATCAGAAATAATGCTATATGTGAGAGAATACACAGGTATATAATATTCATTACATATGACATCTGTTGACCATATCCTAGAAGAAATATAAGTCCTGCTTCAAAGAGTTGCTTCAAAAGGAAATATTGGCAGGAAAGTTCTAGAATACCTTCAAGACCTTCATTTTGAGTGCACTTTGAAGTGAGCACTGGACATTGGCTGTCAATATAGGTTAAATCCCAACAAGCCATGACAGACTGGACACTGGGGGAGGATCTACAGATGATGATAATGATGAGAATAACATTAAACACCTGGCCAGTACTGACTATGGACTCCATGCTCATCTAAGCATAGGAGTTGTCCCTAATTCATCTTACCCACAAAGAAGCCTATAAGGTATATACTATTATTATCCCTATTGTGCTGACCAAGAAACTGAGGCTCAAACAAGTTAGACAACTTGCTCAAAAATATGCAGCTGACTGCATATAGGTGAGCCTAAAGCGAAACAGGATGCCTAGCGTGAAACTCTTGCTTAAGTCCTGTACTTTTCTGCCTCAGAAAAATAATGTCATTTGGCAAATTTTGTTCTCATAGGCAACATAGAAAGGGTGGGTGGAATCAAAATAAATGAGCAGATTTCAACTTATATTAAGGAATACTAATTAAAGAAAGAGTGGCAATCTAGAGGAAGATTTTTCAATACATAGTCATAAGTTTCATTCTGTTCAGTATCCACATCATGTAAAGGAATCCACCGAAGGCATGCTCACCCACTGTATTGGCTGAGAGGTTCTGCAAAGATGTGGAAATCATAACTTTAAAATAATTTATGTAGTACTCCCCTTATAAGGAGTACAACAGAGAATAACAAGTTTGCTCTTGAATTCTCCATCATCATTCCCCTACATGAGTCTTTTCCTTTCTATATATTGGCTATGAAATATTAGACGTATATGTGTTCTCCCAAATGTGGTATTATTTCTGGTGCATATTTCTACCAGTAGCTGAAGTTGCTAGTGCTTAAAGAAAAGCCAGCAACTCTCCCACATCACCATCTATATGGCTTCAGTAGTCTACTAATTCTGAGACCGAGGGTGGCTTTTTGTCTCTGTTCCATAAAACATAAAATTTTCACAAAGGCAGTATATACTATATAGTATGTATGTTGCATAGTCTAGGTACTAGGGGTATTTTACTCAAAGTGATCTAATGAGCTGTAGAAAAACTACCATTCACACTGAATTTGCTGCAATTCAGAATTACTAATGTTAGTGACTTTTCTGTTTCTCTGCTCCTTTCCGAATAATGAGCTGTGGTAAGTTACACAGGTGCATAAAAAATTAAAATATGTAAGGAGAAACAGCTTGTAATTCCCCATCTTTTCATGAGACCTTTGAATTCACTCAATTATAGTTACCAGGTCAGCAGAGCACTGTTCCCTTTTCAACTCACATTAACTTTTAATGTTTGATTGATTTAAATGCATAGAATTGCAAAGTGCACACACAAATTCTTGGTAGTTTCCATTAGAAAATAGAAGGATGACTCATCAAGCTTTCCTTTTCCTGTAAACACATTTAGCACAAAACACTCAAGCCAGTGTGCTTTCAATGTCTCTGACCTCCAAATGTTCCTGCGTTGTAGGGGTGGATTATTTGCTGAAACTACGTAACACTGGCAGAAAACAAGCAACTGGATTGGAAGCAGAATTGCTCACTTCCAGCAGACAGGTAGGAAGAAGCCTCCTTGGCTTGGAGCTCCCAACGCGCCCTCTGCTGGCTTCTGGCCCAAGCGGCCTGCTTTCAGGGCTTTGGTCTCCTCCTTAGGCCATGAAAAGAGCTTAAGTAGGAAATAAATGAATAAGAGGAAGTAGTTAATGAGTTCCAGAAATTCTGCCATTTTCCTAACCTAGAAACACATATATAGAAGCAGAAGTCGGCATTTCTAAAAGAACTTCCTCACCCCACTCTCCGCATCTGCTCTGTCTACCTGATACCACCTGATGTGCAGTTAAGGAAAGCATAGGACAAGTCATAATGTGAATTACAGAGAGATTTGTCAAGACTGGGTTTGACATAAGCTTGATGGGTAGAAGATCTAAGCTACCTTTAGCAAAGAGCATCATTTATTAATGCTTCTCTGAGCTAAAGCATCTCATTTGTTATAGTGTCTGGGAAGTTGCCTTTGAGCTCATTTCTGAAAGGAAAGGAAAGAGAACACTGGAAAATGTTTCCTCTTGGACAGACATGCTGATGAAATCCTGCTTGGTACAAGTCCAGATTTCGGTCTCTCGCTGAATTTTTAATAGTGTTTCTCTTGGACAAGTCCCCCACCTCTCTGGTTTTGACCACTGATACTTGCAGAGGGGATTATTCTACTCAGAAACTATAGATTTTGTTTGAAAGAGACAGACATTGCACCTGGAAAAACTGGCTAGAGAAACAGAGATATTGTTTTATTAACTCCCTAAGTAGTCTCTAGTCTTTACAACTTGAGAAACTGTGCTAATAATGAAACACATTTTCAGTGAGCAGATATAGTTCATAGGCTTTTCCTTGCTTTGTTGAAAGGCAGTGCCTTCAAATGAATGCCAAAGAGTAACCCTGTGTATTCAAACAGAAAAGGGAGCTCTATGCATTAGAACTATCTAAATCACTTCTGCTATTTGCAGTGTGGAAAAGAGAATAAATGTCTTCACTTAAAACTGAAAGGAAATACTGGAACAATCACTCTCATAGCAACAGATATTTTAGAAGCTCCTGCGTGATTACCAAGTGTGTTTCATCTTTTCCTTTGTTTGAAATCAGATCACAGGCTGCTAAATCGGCAGGTCAAAATAAGACAAAGACTTTCACTAGAGGAAAGTGTCATTTCCTAGATTTATCGTGGTGATGTGTTGAATTATTTTCTGTATAGTTCATCTTTTTAAATTACTATCTATGCTTAAATGGTTGATTGTCTCAGAGAATCAGAAAATATTTGTAAAATCAAATACTTTATCTTCACTTATATTTACATCAATTAATTGGCCAAGATACATTTTGATGAAGTGGCAAGTGCTAGAACTCACTATCAAGATGTAATGTGATTATGACAACTGACTTTTGAGTCTATGGGCCCTGAGACAGGCATTCTAAGGTGGAGTATTTATTAAGGAAATCTCAGGATCTCTTAGCAGAGAAGGCCACTCAACAACGCCAATAGCCCTAGGGACCCCACTGTTGGCCCAAGGTCTAGAAAGCCCTTGGATCCTAAATGGGTTTCCATATGTTTTTTATGTCTATTGGATGCAGGCTGCCTCAGGCAGGGGTGTAGCCCCATCTCCAAAGAGGTCTTGACTGCTAATAATCTTTTCCAGTTACACTCCCAGCTGCTAAGAGAGCAGTTTCTACCTTGGCAGTACATGGAATAGTCCATCACATTGTGTGTGGAATCATCTAACAATCATCATCTCATCAGTAGATTACAATGAAATTTTGGAAATTATTTGGGTTCACTGCAATGCAAACATTATAAAACACCTTAGAGTTATAACAACTGCCATTTCTTTAATATATCTGGGAAAGAAACAAATTTAAACATTATTGAATTCTCATAAATAATAAATGAAGTCAGGTGTGGTGGTGTATCCCTGTAATCCCAGCATTTGGGAGGCTAAGACAGAATCATTTGCAAATTTGAGACCAGCATAGGCTACAAAGTAAGCCCAAAGCCAGCCTGAACTGCATAGTGAGACTCTGTTCAAAAAACCAAAACAAAGCAAAACAAAAAAGTAAATGTAACAACAACTTCTGAGAAGACAAAGATCATAAAATGTAATTACTCAAATCATATGGAAATTAAGATCTTTCCCACTTGTGTTAATTTCTAAAGTAAATGTCCATGCAGTGGTTATTTTAACTATTGAGCATCCATATTTGCTATAAAGATACTTAATATGATAAATGGAAATTCTCTAAAAGCCCTGTATTCATGCAATGTCAGATATATTCATTATCAACTTAGAGTCTGCTTTTGATTAAAGTCTGCGGGCTTAAAATGCAAGTGGAATACACAAATACTGTGTCTTATTTTTGAATATTTGAATATGACATTATCTGGTAAATTCGTATATCTTTATTTGGTAGTAATCAAATGTAAGCATTCAAGAACACGGGGAGATTCCACATAGATTTTTATATAAAGCAACATTTTTTCTAGTACTTATTCTAATGTTTTACTCTTAATTTTTGCAAGGATCTTCCCAAAGAATTATTTAAAGAAAACTACCCTGAATATTCAAATAGTAACATTTTATATCACTCCCATTAAGTTGTACTTAGTTCATCTTGTAGAATCTTAAAAGCAAAGCATAATATTTTGTATCTCTTCATACTTGAATCTGTCCTAAGATGATATGATGAAGAAACCTATACAATTACATTGAAAGGTCATTTATCGGTAATGAGGGAGGAAACATTTATTTAGCTCACAGTTTGTAGAGGTTTCAGTCCGTAATCCATTGACTCTAAAGCAGGGTGACTTGACACTGTTTCTCTGCAGGAGAGAAACAGTGCACGGAGAAGCAGAAGACAGCAAAAACAAGAAAGCAAGTCACCTTAGCAACATTTTTCTGCACATTTTATACTCTCACTAACCTACCAAGATTAGGGCAGTACCAAACAATCACTGAACTGATTTAGTAATCACACAACCTTAATTTCAGCATTATACCATGATTCAGTAGATTCAGCCATCTCTGAAAAAGCCCCACCTCCAACTACATGAGGTTTTGGGGGACATCTGAACACAAGTTTTGGCAACGTACAAATCACATTGTAAACATAAGCTTTGGCAATGTATAAATCAATCACATTGTAAAAAGTAGATATGAAGAAAATGTGTGACGTCTGTGAGCTCCAGCACAGAGTCTGCATTTGTTTTACTCACCACTGAAACTCAGAGCTTTAACAGGGCATCTGATATATTCCAGGCCCTCTGTAAACATTCAGTCAATGTTGAGAGAATTCTAAGTCTTAGAGCTTAAAAAAGTAAATTGTTTTCTCTTTCCAGACATGAAGGAAATTTGTTTATTACTATTTTCAGATTTAGATAAAATGTTGAAAGTATTTTTTAGCTAACAAATTCGAATTTATGTATTCAGATTAAAACTTTTTTTTCCTTTTGTTCAAATTAGGACAAATTCCTTTCTTACTGAAAACAAAATATTTATTTCCCCTGCAAGAATAGCAAAATGAAGACAAATTTTAATTTTAATATCGTTTCCTACCAAATATAATAGGAAACAAATGCTCAGCATTTTGAAGAAAGAACTAGTAAAATTTTGTTTAACAAAAAGCATGTCCAGAAGTTTCAAATATTTGCTCTACACCTGCTTACTTCTGGTTTTTCCAGAATGTTCTTAGAATCCAAATGAATTTCTCCAACTGTAAGTAGGAAAAAATTAAATGAAAAGTATAGATTGAGTATGTAAACCACATTCCCAAAACCCAGCTATGTTATTACAAAGAACCAAGATAAACTCTGAATGAACATGACCCTAAAGAGTTGCGAATAAGTATATCTTGCCATCTTGGAAGTTCCAAAATCCAGGCACCTCCATGTGTTAAGTACTACAGTCACCACTCTTTTCTCTAGAAATAGAAACTTAACCACTCTATGTTTATATTCTATTAGTGGCTGAGTTTTGGAAGTCATGCCAAGAGGATTCCAGAAAGGGGAAAAAAAACTCCTTGTGTATGATTCATCTGTTATAAGCCTCCATAAATCTACATCACTACCAATATGACCAAAATTGCTATATAAATACTCAAGAATTGGAACAGAAGAGAAAAACAGGGTATTATGTCAGAATTCAATTAGTTTGGTAAGGAAACATTGTTGTTTGTGGGGTTTTTTTAGTGGTATGCTAACTTGAGCATAAGACTGCTGCAGGAGAAAGCCCAGGGCATAGTTTACACCCAGACTTTAACTACAGCAGTAAGCAGGATGGCTACGTGCTCTTTCATCTGCAGCACTGCATTTCAAGGCTTGATTTAAATGGTCAATACTTTAAAATATATGAAGGCAAAAATATTACTCATTTGCATTACAATCTTGAAAAGAATGACTTTGCATTAATTTTAATATGTGCTGGCCTAATTTACTTCTAGGAATGTTTCTGCCAAATTATACTCACAGTGAAAGTCTGGAATACAAATAAATATCTAATTTCTTTGAGTCTATACCTCTGAATCATTTGGGAAAATACATACTTTGATATTTCTTCTAATATTTTACTCTTAATTTTTTTATAAGAATTTTACAGAAGAATTCTTTAATGAAAACTATCCTATCCAGATAGAAATAGTTCATATCATTCTCACTGACTTGTATTTAGTTTATCAGGTATAAACTTAATACTGCACACACATAACACACACACATTGATAATTGTTATATCAGAATATATGGCAATTTCTCCCAGTAACATGGATAAAAACCAACAGATATACTGAAAGAGAAAAAGTTACTTCTTTACCTAATGATCTGGAAGATGTCACTCTGAGAACTTTTCTAAGAGACAAGCATTTAAACAAACTTCATCAGCTCTATTCTAGAACCAAAACAGTGTTAATGAAAATGTTCTAGCTCCATGTAGTCTTTTGAAAGAGAATATAGATAAAAGACATCAGTTAAAAGAAAACTTTCTGAACGTTTTTCTTGCATGTATAAACATATTATTTTTAGATTTCAAAACAATAATAGGTAAAGCTATCTTTTCACTGGTATATTCATTTTTAAGAAAAAAACACTCTAAATATTTGGAATGATTAAATAATATGAAGCAGTGGGTGATTAAATGTCTATGTTAAGTGATATGAACAAGGAGTTTTACAGAATTCAGAAAGCAGGACAGTAATATGGAGGAGAAGAATTTGAAACCATATTTCTCAGAGGCCAGGAGAATTGGGATATATCTTCAAATTTGAGTCAGAATTGAGCAGTCATATTGGAGAAGAAATGGTATACCTACCTGGAAGAAAACAGCTAATTTTTGGCTCACTAAGTAAAAATTACAATTTATCACCTAACTTGTATAAAAGTTAAAGGACACATGAAGCTGTTTAAGATCATACTGAGACAATATTGATTACAATTAAAGTTCTTTATTGGGACTCTTACTAATATTTAAATTAATGATGTTTTTGAATACTTGTGATTCTATATACATGAAATCAAAGGACGTAAAAATCTCAACTACTGGGATGGACATCAGACCAAGAGACTAGTTTTAGGCAGGGAGTAGCAGCTAAAAAGGGAAACCATCTGAGGTGTTTAAAATACTTGATGTCATGAACTAGGTGGTGATTACACAGACACTTGTAAAATTCACCAAGCTCTACACTTGAGATGTGTGCATTTACAAACTTATTATTTGTGGAATGTATCTCATAAAATAAGTAAAAATAGATTAAGAATGACTGAGGAAACAGGGTTACTTAGTATAATATAAATTTAGCACTAGACTAAAGCTTTTGAGTTAGTTACCTCACCTCTGGTTTTCACAAATAAGGGAACAGGCTTCAATCAAATGCACAGATTTACTCCAGGTCACAGGGACATGCACTGCTTACATTTGTCTTTTAAAGTTTGTCTATTCTTTTCTCATGCCTCCAAAATATGTTTCATATGCCACGTTTTCCTAAAAGAACACCCTAATGAAAGAGTTTTGGCCCAGACAGGACACTGTAGCAGGTAAAGCCTCAGGCGAAACCAAGGAGCTCCATCTCCCCCACCCCTAGGAATTTACCTGTGACCCTAACTTCTCTGCCCCTAGGAATTTGCCCCTGGTGCCAAACGAGTGCCAATGGGCGACCTGTGCATCCCTAATGCCCCCCCTTAGGTTCCACCCCAAACCTAAGCTACATGTATGCCTTCACTCCACATGTCCCACAGAGAGATCGCTGACCCCAGGGGGAGATGCCGCACCCCAGGGGATCGGGATCTCCCCGCATTCTTAAAATAAAGGTCATTTATATTTCATACTTCTTATCTTTTCAGCCACCGCTCCACAGTTCTATCACCTAATATTTCATTAAATTCCAAGTAATATTTATTTACCCCTTTCTATATTGTTGCTTATAGTCGTCACACTTCTTTTTTGTCTTTATTTTGCCATCTCTAAACTAAGTTATTCCAATTCCTTCTTTATTTTAACCTTACTTTTCATGCCTATCTATTGTTGGAGACCACTACAAAGTGTCCCTGAGCAGGATTTAAAATTAGCTCATTGGCTTTCTATGTTTATCTGTGAGTCTGTCCTAAGCCAAGGCCCCTTGCCTGACGATGGGAGCTGATTCTTAGTAAGTGAACCTCTAAAATCACTGGTCCTGGCTGACACCTATAGTGGCCTGTGATGCCAGAGATATCACAAAGGCCTGATAAGGCCACAGCTGAGAATACCTGGTTCCAAATGCAATTAACAATATAGAGACTGAAACTGCAGGCATCCCACTCCTGCTATCTCTTTCCCACCATAAACATCATCATGGAGATAAGACGGTTCTCCTAAATTGGCATAATTTACTACATGGAGAAGACTCTGAAGTGACTCCCAAGGTCCTGCTCATTTCCCACACTTTCCTCAGTATCTTCCCTCTTTGCTTGAAAACCTGATAAATATGGGCCTCCCAGAGAAGCTCTTTGTCTCAGCTCCCAGAGTGTCAAACTCTGCTTTTGATCCTCCAGGAGCCCTAAACTCACACCACTTGTCTCATTTATTTAACCCTTCACCACACCTTCATTTGGGAGATACCAGATCTCGGCCAGGTCCCCAATAATCTGTATCAGTCTAACACACTTTCTTTAATGATATATTTTATGTGTAAAAATCAAATCTTGTCCAAGTCATAGAAATTTAGCAAATGAACCTGTTCTAGACCTTGAAGAAATCCTATACATGCCTGAGGATGATCTTTTTATGAATGGCTATATATCTATCACATTAGCGTTATTTCACATGTATAATCTTTGCTCTTCTGCTCTATAGATAAAGAATGACAGATGGCATTGTTTTAGGTAGATATAGCCCCTTATTCTCCTGCCTAATTAGTTGGTCACTGACCTTTTCCAAAGTAGCTACTCACATTGATATTTTCTGCTCTACCAGCAAGAAGCACTATTTTACTATTCTTAACTACTTGAGATCTTAACACTGATACCTGTCTATTAAAAAAAACTTCTAAATGATTTTTCTTTGCTTCTTTTTCCATTCAAATGACTTTCAATTCAAAATAGTATTATCTAAATGCTATGGTATGTATGTGTCTCTTTAACAGGGCTCTTGACTCTTACTTAGATATGTTAAGATTTTCTGAAAAGTTTTAAAGAAAATCCACATGCCATGAATTAAGTAAATTACCTATGGAACAATACTTTGGCACCCTCATAAACAACTATAAAGTAATCCAAGTACAAATATTCCTGACATTACTAGATGAAAATGTCAGTTCATTTGTTGTAATTGTGTTCATAGATGAGTTTATTCTAAGAGTTTTTAAAAGTCTATATTTTGTCTGCAAGTGGAGACACAACAACCTTGTGGAATCCATTTCCATAATCTTCAGAAGAGTCTATAGCCAAAGAAAGCAGATGCCAAAACTTTGCTATACAGGGAAAAACCTATCAGGGGGCCAGTTTGGGACATATTACTCTGTGTTGACTTAATTATGACAATTCAGACTAAGGAAGATTCCAGAGACCTCTAGTCCAGAGCAGCATGGAAAATCCTATCGTCACTCTAGATGGACAGTGCCATATTTTTTTCCCATTAAGATCTATTTTTTACCCTGATTCATCCTACTTTGTGTTCCAAGAGTCTGAATTGAATGGGCCTTATTAAGGACCTCTTTTGCCTCTGGCTTCCTTGGGATAGGCCAATGAAGGGCAACAGTAACACAATGTGAGAAAGAGCTTTTCTCTGTCCCCTAAGAAGAGGTCCATCTCAGTTAACTACATTCCTTGACTGAAGGTTACTTATTAGTTTGCTTTCTGCACACATTCTGTAGTGTCTCTAGATTCCATCAACACTTCTTGTTCCTTCAAATATGGGGATAATAACAGACTTTCCACCAGCTTTTGTCCTACACTTATATAGATTTTCCATATTCTGTCCACATCTACTCAAATGATTCTTTAATAAATTCTTTCAGAATGTTCAAATTTTATCTGCTTTTCAGGATCCTTGACTGATACTTGAATTCCAATTAGTCAATGAAAGTCACTTTGGAAATATGACCCATCTTGGGTAAAAAAAAATGTGTAATACACACACACACACACACACACACACACACACACACACTCACACAGCAAACAAGCACAATGGCAGTATCGAAAACTAGATTTTTGCTTCAACAAAGCTTTCATCCAGTGTTGTGTCTGAGAGAAGAACTAGGAACTATAATTACTTCATTTTCTTCACACCAAATAGGGCACTTCTGAGGTGTTAACTGCACTCCTTTCAAAACTCTCTTGGTGAGAGTGAGCTAAAGTTACCCTTTGTAGGTATTAGGTTAAAGCACTCATTAACTGTTTCCTTTCTTTTCTTCACCGACCCAACTTCTTCATTTCCTAGTTGGGTTTTCCTGAGAATTTGCCTTGGTATTTTTCCCATGAATCATCTCATAATCTTTCTGAAAATCCCAAATTATAACAAATGAGCAGTCAATTTAATAGACTTCTAGGATAAGTGACTAGGTCACCTAGCGCTTGAAGAAAATGTGCAAGTTACATAGCAGAAAAGACAGAGAAGGCAGGAAATGCCAAGAAGGTAACTAAATCTTTAAAAACACATAAAAAGAAGGCTGATATGTATGGAGTCGCATTAGCTGCTTAAGCATCATGCATGAGCTGTCTAGGCAATGCAAGATAATAGAAGACTTTTGCATCACATTAAGGTCTAGACTTTAAAATTATAACTGGGAGAAAAGTGATCATACCTGCATTTCAGATTCACCATTTGGTGGCTGTATGAAGGATGGAGCTAGTTCTATCAAAAAAATTTAGCATAATGTAATACACTGAAGTAAGATGCAAGTTAGAAGAAATAGATTCAAGAAATAAGAAACAAAACTGTCAAGTTCTAGTAGATGTGGGAGCTGAAGGGGAGGAAAGAATTTTAGATGACTCTAAGTGGAAGACTGGATGGACACAGGTAAGATTGACTCTCTTGCTGACCGGGCATGAGGAAGGTTAGAATTTGACATGCCCTGAGGCTGTGCAGTTCAAGAAACTCACAGGAAGAAACACATAACTGGCAGATGAAACGAACAAGGAATGAGTGTAGGAAAAAATATTTGAGAGAGAAAAGTATGTTGTAATGGAAATTATACAAGACAAAATCACTTCAGAATGAGCATGGTGAGAAAAGCAGTGGTATAAGGAAAAAAAAAAAAAACCTGTAAATTCTGGCGTATTATACTGAGGAAATAAGGGTCTCTAAAAACGTGGACCCAAAAAGTCAGCAAGATCTGAGGACAACTCATAAATTACACTATCTTCCATTTTCCCCCTTTGTTTATCCCCCAGTTATTTATGGAATACTTACTCAGGAAAATGGTAATGTCCCTTTAATATTTTTATACTCTGAAATTTTCTTATGGCAATAAATTAAGTGTTCCTTAAATTGAACAAAAAGTTCACTTCTTTGCTTAAGGTCTAACTAGGTCAACAAGGAACTTAATTTTTTCTGTTTGTGAATCCCAAGCCAAAAGAATAGACAATACCATTTACATACTAATATGAATGCTCCAAAATTTCTCTATTTCTTAATATTCCTTTGCCTATTATGAAGACCTACTTCTCCCTTTAGCATTCCCTTAAAACAAAAGGAAACCAATTCTGTGGAAGATGTATGTATCCCGGGAGGATACATACTGCTTTCTTCACTAGCTATCATTACATTTGTTGCATAACAAATTGAGTCACAACAAATATAAGTCTGGAGAAATAAATATAGAAAATGGGAAGTAATACAGTAATAGGATGATTCTGACAGTCATAGAGCTAACCATATATTTCGGTCACTTTGTTTTTTATAACTAGGACAAAATTTCACACCAACATATAAAAAGGAGGAATGATTTGTTTTGACTCATATGTCATTCCATAATCAGCTGGCTTCAAAACAAGGAATAAGATGGCAGAGTCGTGAAAAAATAATAGCTGGTCATGGCATCAAGGAAACAGAGAGTAAATGGAAGAGCAAGAGAGGCAGATATACCTTTTGAGGTCTCACAGATAGTAACTGACCTCTTCCAACCAGGCACTAACTCCTAACAGATAGTAAAATATAATGCCCCAGAATCTAGTCACAGTGTGAATGAACTTAGAATATATTACACTAAGCAAAATAAGCCATATGTAGAAAAATACTGTACAGTGTCACCTCTATGTAAAATCTAAATCTCTCTCACCCTTAGAAGCCAAAAGTAGATTGATGATTACCAAGGAGAAGGAAGGAGTGAGAGGAAACAGGAGATGTTCACCAAAGGGTAACAAGTTTCAGATTAAAGATAAACAATATAAGGACCTAACATTCTGCATGAGTGGAAGTAGATATATCAATTAATTTGAGCATGGTAATCATTATACAGCATATATATATATGCATACATATAAAACATCATATTGTGTACCTTGAATGTGTACAATGTTTTTTGATTAAATATTTTTAAATTAAAAATGCAATAAAATGATTTCAAAAAGGAATGCAAAGATACCCAAATAAAACATAAAAGAATATTGATTTGAATCAGTGTTCTTCTGTCTGACTAAAACCCAAGCCTCTAAGCATCAGGCTACACTAATTCCAATTCTCTCTCTCCTGGGAACCTCAGTGCCAGGAGGTTTGATGAGTAGGAGAAAGTTTGAAGATTGGGAAGTTCAAAGACTGGTCATTACAATATTAGAACACTTCCTCAAGTCTAGATTTACTTTTCATATTTCTAAAATGACCATAGCTATACATCTCAGCACAGTTAACTCTCTAATAGAACTTATTAAAATGCAGAAAATATTTGAAGCACAGATATAAAATTTTAAGTATATAAAAAATAAGAGATTGAGAAAGCAATGTGAGTTTATTTTAAAATTAATGTAGACCAGTAAATTTCAAACTTAAAACTTTAGTGATACAATGATAAAAAGAATTAATAATAGGAAGTTTACCTAACAGAGATGCTTAATCAGAATAGCAAAGAGGGAAACTAGTCAAATACATAATAAAACATTTTTAAGCAATTAATCATAGACATTGGACAAACCCGTGATAAAAGAAGATAGGCATCAGTATAGTCTCTGTTCCACTTCACTGAACAGAAGTAAACCATTAGGAGGCTAAAGCCATGAGCTTTGTGTTTCTGTGTCTATATCTGCATTATAAGCCTGGATTCCTCAGCAGGGAATTTGCAGTTACACATTTAAACTCTGAAGACTCATCTTGTGAGCACACATTTGATACCTTCACCACTCTTGGGACAGTTTCGTTCCCATAAAAATTTGGGATGCATTTTTCTAGTCTAAAATCAAGCCTTCCTGGGAAGAGAATAACTTTTTAAGGAACACATCAGCATGCTGTTGTTTGTCTTCTGCCACTGCTGGTCATTCTTGGGTTTAGGATGACCACTTTCCGAGAATAGAAAATCTGAGTGAAATGAGCAATACGCTTTGAAATTGCTTCATTGCTATGTTTGGTTTTCTTTTATAATTATGGTTGACTTATTCCATAAAATGTGTTGCTACGATAGTCTCATAATTGCAATCCAGTCTAACCAATTTATTATTCACTAGAGAAAACGGTCACTAGCCTACAGAATGTAAAACGGCTTGTGCCGAAGACACTGGTTAAGTTTTCCAGAAGTTTTGCTTGAGTTTTCCATAGGAATTGGCCTCGAGGCAGAGCTAAATTTGAAGTATCCTAGAAATAACATGAAAAATGCCGTTCTAGCCTTATTTTCCATCTTAAATACTGAGCAGAACCGTGTGTTGAAAGGGAACCATTTGTGTTGGACTAAGCAGAGAAGAAGGGGGAAAAATGTGGGATGACCAGAATAAAAGTAGAGTCTGAAACATTCTCTTTCTCTCTCTCTCTCTCTCTCTCTCTCTCTCTCTCTCTCTCTCTCTAATTCAAGCCACTGTCAAAACTACAGGCTTGGTTGGGGGGAAAGATCCCAATCTCTGAAAACAGTAGAAGCATAATTTTGTCTTGCAAAATAAAATTGCAAAAATTGCAATAAAATTGCACTACTTAATCTGAATGAAAATTATATATAATATTGAGTGTGTATATCATTATCTCACTAATCAAATAATATAGATATAAGTATATCTGTATATCTATATTCTATTACAGTTTCCCAATTTCCCTGCCTTCTACATTAAAAGCAAGATAATAGACAGTGCAGTCTGAAATGCTTAGCAAGAACCTGTTTTAAAACAAGACAAAGCAGAGCAAAATGTAGGTTGTGAATAAAATTAATTCGGTTGCTCCCTCAGAATTTCCTAATCTTCTGAAATTCAGATCCATAGTTAGTAAGAAAGAGAGTACAATAATAACTGAACATGTGAACATAGTGATATATGTTAACTATGGCTAAAATAAGTAATAAAAATACCAACCGTGCCTTCTCTGAAACTTGGATTCTGTCTGTTTTATAACCAATGATGTACATCTATAGTATACATCTCTTTATTTAACTCATAAGCAATGTTTTATGCATGAATGAAGAAGTAGTTAAGAAGACTGGGTCAGGAATAAATATAGCTCTTACTGAAAATATGAGGGAAATAATATGCAGATTAAAACGCCTTCAGAAAGAACTTACAAATCCAACACAGATGTTCTGTAGTTTACAATGATTCAAACAATATTTTTCAGCATTTTAAAGGTGAAAAATCATTAGAAACTGTACTGTTGATTTTGAAGTTTGATTCTTTCCTCAGCTAACAGTGTGCCATATGATACTCTTCTTAAGTAGGGCAGTGGTAGAAAACCTCAGCTCCTAATCATCTATGCAGCAAAGAAAATAGACAGCCAGTGTTCTACAGTGTGCTGCATTGCTAGGCTGGGATGCAGAACAGGTTAAATGTCAATGCCTGCTGGACATTATGGTCCCCTGGTACTTATGTCATCTGGAAAATATAAACTTATCTAACTTCATATTTTGTTATGATGAAATTTCCAAATTTCAGATTTTTTTCCTCTTCAACAATTCTAATTTCCTCAAATTGGTGTAATTTTCTCATGTACTCAATGATTTCTGGTTTCCTTTTTTTGAACTAATAAAAAATAGTAGGCTGGGAGTGATGGCAGAGGCCTATGGTCACAGCACTCAGGAGGCAGAAGCAATAGAATCACTTCCGGGTCAAGGCCAGACTAGGCTACACAGTGAGTTGCATACCAGCCTGTGTTACATAATGAGACTCTGCCTCAAAACAAACAAACAAAAAGCCCACATATAGTAAATAAATAAATAAAAATAGGTAAAAAGTACTTTTTTAGAGAAGTTTTAAGCCCACAACAGTATTGAAGGGAAATATGGAATTCTTATACATTACCCTGTCTGTCCATATGAATAGCCTCCTCCACTGTCAATATCCTGCAACAGAATGAAATCTTTGTTATCAGTGATGATCCTGTACCCCGGGTTTCAGTCTCCAGGTTTTATATTCAATGGGTTTTTGACATATATAATGGCACACATCTGCTATTACAATGTCAGCCACAGTAGTTTACTTTTGCTTAGTAGTACATGTCATGGTTCATGTCGGTGGCCCCCAGGCCTCACACATTTGCATTGTGCATTTGTGATTGGTTCATTGTCTAGCACTTGGATTGGGGGTGTGAGTGCTACACTGGCTGAGAGGTAGAGCCAGGTTGTGATGCAATGGCAGGAAGAAGATGTGTCTTGCTTTTTTGCCTGTATTTCCTTGCTGTTTGCAGCCGCCATGAACTGCGGGCCAGCCATGCCACTCTGACTTGGAGCCAACTAAGTGTGGACTGAAACCTGCAAAAACTGTATGAAATAAACCTTTCCTTTCCCAACTTTGGCCTTCAGGTATTTTGTCTCAGCAACAAGTAAAAAGTAACTAAGACAGTATACTTCAAAGGTTCTTCTATACTTCTTCATTAAACAGGGTGTGTCTTTTCTTAGTGGTAAATGATATCCCATTGTTTAAATCTACTGTAGTTTATTTATCAATTCACCTACCACAAGATATCTTCATTTCTTCCAAGTATTGAAAATCATTACTAAAGCTGCTATAAACATTTGCATTTAGCTTTTTACATAAGCATAAATTTTCAACTCACTTGAATAAATACCAAGGAAGATAACTGGATTTTTATAGTAAGGATATATTTCGTTTCATAAGATGCAACCAAACTGTCTTCCAAAGTGCTTGCACCATTTTGCATTCCCATAGCAATAAAGGAGAATTCTTTAATAAAATACAGATTTCAATGTATTGCTCATTTTGAGTTCTGTTTCTTTGTATTTTATTTTTTAATATCTCCTAAGAACGCCATACATAATGAAGCTAGAAAGTCACACAGATCACACCACCTTTTAACTCAGTCTGAATATTACTAAGAAGACATCAGATGAAATAAAGAGTATGCATACTTTCTCAGTGCTTTAAGTTTATCAAAGTAAGTTCTAAGAATTATTCATTGCATAGTGAGTAGATTTTCCATATAGTAACCCTTTCCATCTGACTTTTTATTATTTTTTCAATAACTATCAAATGTATTTAACTGTTCTTTTTAACATAATTTAGGGATTCTACCAGAAACTTGAAAAATAATGATCTGGGTCCTGGATACATGAATTAAAATGATATCAAACTGAATTATGTCTCCAAAATCTATCAAAGAACAGAAACCAATTAAACAGCAGTGGAAAAATAAGCAGGATCCACACTGATTCCCCAAGTTTATTCTCAATTGTCTAATGTCATACTATAGGGAACTTTCACTTTTCTGTAAATGCAATTTGAGAAGGAAATGAGTAAATGGAAAAATGGTTCAGAATCATCATAATGTATCAGGGTTCCTCAGCCTTAGCACTGTTATTTATGGTTTCTCAGCCTTAGAACTTTTGAGGCACATAAGTCTTTGTCATGCAGGATTATTCCGTGCAGCAGAGGATATTTAGCAGCATCTCAAGCCTCAATTGTGCCAAAAAGATCTCCTTTAATTTTTGCAACCAAAATATTCTCCAGACTGTCAAATATTCCTAGAGTAGGGGCAGAAGGCATTATTGCTTAATTAAACCAAGTGATTGCTTTTCCTAGAAAAAAAAAATGATTAGGAAGTTGAAAAAGTTTAAAGACAAAGTAATAGTATGCCACACAATTTTGCCTTTTATTCTTAATAAAGCAAAAATATGACTTTCACAAAGAATAATCAGTTGAATATAAATCTTTCATTTGGTTCAAAGGTCTGCTCATGACACATAGGGATAAGAAATGTGGGTTTTGTGGATTTTCTATGATTGGTATTTCAGAAGCACAGCTGAGGACCATAAATCATCAGATGTTGTCACTTGCTTATTTGGCAGTTCAAAAGAACAATACTGATCTAATACCAAACAAAATGATACTTCAAGAAATGATCTGTTCTTTCTAAATCTTTACAAGATTTAATTAACTATTATACCATTAATTTTACCTCCTTAATTGCTTTTACTGTATTTTGCCAGCATTTCTGAGTAAATTGCATCAATGTGATTAAAAGAAAGTGAGGTTTCAGGAAAAATTATGTAACTTTGAAGCTAAAATTTATACTAGATTCATAGGTCTTTACTTTCTCTATTTGTTTCTTTCCTTCATTTATAAGAAAGTAAAATTGAAGTGTATTTGTTAACAGTATTGCACAAAAACAGAACCATATGTAACTGGAATTGGCTCTTTACAGAGTCAGAGAAATCCCAGGTGGTGGTAGCATTGGTTCAATTTCTGGAATTTGAAGGTCCAACAACCAAGAGGTCTAGTATCTAAAGGCAGAAGAAGAAACACATTCTATCTGAGAAAGAAAGAAACGTTTCTCTCCTTCAGCTGTTGGTTCTATTTTATCTCTCCCCCATTAGATGAGGCTCACCCACATTGAGGAAGGCAGTCTTTTTTATTTAGTCTACTATTCAAGTGCTAATATCTTTTCACATCCTCTCAGAAATAAGCTTTAACTCTTGGTCTAGCCAAGTTGATACATATGTTAATCAACTTAATAGGAATTATTTTAAGAATTAAACATTCATTTATTTAAGAAAATGTTACTAGGAATTTACTATGTACCAAGCAGTGTTGTATCATAGATACAAATTATAGGAAATTATTAGAGAAGCTATTATTGTTTGTGTCTAGATGTCTAACCAAAGCATGATGCAGTTTTAAATTGCTTTTTTAGAGGTAGCTAAATCTAGAGTATGTGATTGATCCATCCACAACGCTAGCCTTGAGGGTGCTGGATTAAAAGGTGAGGGATTGCCAGGTCAGTCTGTTGATTGGATTGACACCACCCTAGTCTTGGTGGACTAGACCCAATATAAGGGGCACAAAGACCCTAAAAAGGCCCTTGATTGTTTTTCTACCTTGCTGGTTGCCATCAACCATTTCTCTGCCAAGTCACTTTCCTTTAGAGTCAGCCAATTATGCACTGAAACATCTATAAACTGTGAACTAAATAACTGGGTGTCTGGGTATTTTGTCTCAGAAAAGCAATAAAAATAACTAAGAATTTGATACAGAGAGTGGGTCATTGCTGTGACTACACCTGACCATCTGATTCAGAAGCTTTTGGAGGTAGGTTGTGGAAAGTGTTTAGAAATGGTTGGAGATGCCAGCTGAAGCTGCACAGATTGTACATTTAGGAGATTCTGGTTAGTTCTCAGAAGACAACAAGGCCAATAGAAATAATTTTGGTAAAGACCAGGCTCAGGAAGTTTCTGCTGGCAAGAATGACTGCATGTACATTTTGCTGGACTGCAGACAATGTGTGTGACAGCCCGGCAGAGACTTTGTCTGCATTTTGCCTCAGTCCAGAGATTTTGCCTACACTGAGATTAAGTGTGGCACACTAATTAATTTGGCAGAAGAAATTTCAAATCAGACTAATGTTGAGGCAGTGACACGGCCACGGTTTAAGGCTTTTAGACAGCTCTATGTTGAGTATCAAAAAAAAAAAAAAAAAAATGATCCTCTTGCATGTGAAAGCAATTGGCCAGGACTTATCTTGGTGATGGGCTGACTGACATCAGAACTCAGAACTTCAACCAGCACCATCTAGCAGCTCCCAGCTGGACTTGGACCCACAGAAGCTGTCCAGGTGGCTGTGAGCTGAAATAATCTGGTCTCAGCCAAAAAGGGCAGGCTTTCTGAGATTATCTAATACTCCACCAAAAAGCTACTCCCGGATTGCTGAGATAGGTCAGCATGGACCAGTTCTCTCTGTCTATAGATTGTGTGTACCAGTGACAGCAGAGGCAATCCTGGAAGTGGACTTTTCCTCCCTCCCTCTTATTTGTTTTTTGTTATTGTGGTGATGATTTTGTTTTGGATTTTTAGCTACTTGGTTTTATTTTTTTCTTATTCATTTTTGAACTTGTTTTTATAAGAATGTGAATGTGATTTCTAGCCTCTTTGTGATTGTGTTCTGTTCTGTTCCTTTTATCTCTTCCTTTACTCTTCCCTCCTGACTTTTGCACCAGGTATTCAAAGTTAGTTATTCTTCTTTGTTCTCTAATCTTACTTCTAATCTCTTCCTCTTCTTCTACTTCTCTATTTTCTCCTTAACCCACTTTGAATTTTAACCCCAGATGGCAAAGTTCACATATTAAGGACTTGTATATTGCATTCAGTCCTCTAGTTTGTTTTAGATTTTTTAACATAACCAAAAATCTAGTTCATATGGTTAAAAGTGGCAAATTAATGGTTACCTCAGTTTGTCTTTTCTAGGCTGTGTTTCAAACTATTGGTACACTGTAGCCAAAAGTGACATAATTGCTTTAAATAGCTGTTCTCAGTATTCCATGACTGAGGTTCACTAATGGTCACAGAAAGTATTGCAACACACTGCCAAAGAACAAGGGACTGGACTAAATTAGCAGCAACTTCTCATTTCCAACAAATTGAGCAGGTGGGATCTTCCAACATACTTAAAATCCAAAAACCAGCTACACCTGGAAGATATCTCAGAGAAGTAATCATTACTTAAGGGTCCTAAAAAAATAGCAATAAAGCAACCCACTATAGGCAATTTACAAGCATCATCTTGGGAATTAAATTGTAAAAACTAAAGAAAATGAGAAGACATTTAAAAGAGATGCAACCCCAGACATCTGGGTTATCAAAGGTAAATTCAGGGGGGCAATGAGGAGGTAAAATCTTAAAGGCTTCCACCTGTCTTCTATAAAGTGGTAACAACAAAGCAATTGAATGAGGCTCTGGTAAAAATAAAATCAGAAATAATGTCTCAGAGAACTGCAGAAATGGTGTTCAAAATAAAGACCATGCTTAGTGACAAATGCATGAGCAGATACAGGCCAAAAAAAAAAAAAAAAAAAGATGAGCTTAAGAAAATTGTGGAAGTCATGAATGCTCAGTATAGGAACAAAACAGATTCTGTGAGGCAGATTCAAGCAGGTATCCAGGAAAATAAAAATTCCATTGAAAAAATTTACAGCACATTAAGCCAATGTGAGGATAGGATCTCAGATATACAAGACAGGCTTGCAGTTAGAAACCACAAAAAGGAAGATTTCTCAAAAATAGCAAGAGACCATGAGAAGTCAACCTAGCAACTGCTAGGTAAGACAAAGCAGAATAAATTTAGATTGATAGATAGCAGTCAATGAAAAAGCAGACCTCACAAATGATATTAAAAGTAAAATTGTTCACAGATGTCATGGCAGAAAACTTCTCTGGTAGATAAAAACAATTTGACATCCAGATAAGTAAGGCATATGGATTTCCAAATAGCCATGCTCAAAAAAAAAGCTATGGCAGGCATATCATAGGCAAGATTCCAGAAATTCAGCACAAGAATAGAATATTAAAAGATGCTAGGGAAGCGAAACAAATTACCTGTAAAGAAAAGCCCATCAGAATCACAGCCGACTCCTCAGCACAAATTCTCAAGCCAAGGAGAGCTTAAAGTGACACATTTTAAGTTCTAAAAGAAAGCAACCTTCCACCTAGATTGATGTACCTCACAAAAATATCTTTCAAAATGGATGGAGAAATAAGATATTTCCATGACAAAAAACATCTGAGAAAATTTATAGCCACCAAACCAGCACTCCAAAATATTTTGAAGGACATTCTAGAAAGAGTTAAGAAGGATTACAACTCCATTAACCTCACTAGAAGTAACCCAAAACTCAAGGCAAAAAAGTAAAGAGAATGAGGGGGAAAAAAGAGGGGGAGCCAAAAACAGAAAAATAACATGACAAAGATAAGTCCATACATGTCAGTTATAATCATCGATGTTAATGGTCTCAGTCGAAAGATACAGACTGATGAAATGGATCAAGAACTAAGATCCAACAATATGCTGCATACAAGAAACCAAATTAATCAAAAAATACATTCATAGATTAAAAGCAAAATGATGGAAAACAATGCAAAATGATACCAGAAAACAAGAAATATAGCTATTCTATTTGCAAACAAAGTAGATTTCAAACCAGCACTGACTAAGAGAGATAAAAAATGTTACTATATCCTTGAAAAGAAAACAGTCCACAAGGAAGAGATAACAATCATAAATATGTATGTAACAAATACCAGTGCATGCAACTATATAAAACAAATACTAATAGGTATGAAAACTCAAGTAAGCAATAATACAATTGCATTGAGATATCTTAATGTCCTCATGTCACAAAAAGATAAATCAACTAGACAAAAATTCAACAATGAAATATTAGAACTAAACCAAACTTTTGAACAAATGGACTTAGTAATTGTCTACAATGTTCCACTCCACATCATGAGAATACACATTCTTTCCAGCTGCATACAAAACATTCTACAAAATAGATCACATACTGGCTCACAGAGCATGATAAAGTAAATTCAAAGGAATTGAAATTGTCCCATGAATATTATCAGACCATTGTGCAGTGAAACTGGAAATCCATGGTGAAAGAAACCATAAGAACTTCATAAAGACATGGAAATTAAATAGCACTCTCTTGAACAACCAATGGGTCATAGACAATATTAAAGAATAAATCAGCATTTACAGTTAAATGGTAACAGCCACATGATATATTGGAACATGTGAGACACAATGAAAGCAGTCCTAAGAGGAAATTTTATAGCAGTAAATACCCATATCAGGAAAATAGAGTGAGCACATATAAACAACTTAATGATGAACCTCAAACTTCTAGAAAAAGAAGAGCAGGCTAATCCAAAATCTCATGTAAGGGAAGAAATTTTAAAAAGCAGAGCAAAAATTAATGTATTGGAGAATGTTATGGTTTATGTCTGTGTCCCGCCTGGCCTCATGAGTTTGAATTGTGCATTTGTTATTCATTCATTGTCTAGTGCTTGGATTGATGGTGTCAGTGCTCCACCCACAAAGGGGTGGAGCCAGGATGTGATGTAATGGCAGAAGAAGGTGTGTCTTGCTCTTTGCTGGTTCAGGCTTGCTGTTTGCAGCCACCATGAACTGTGGCCCAGCCATGCCCACCTGTCTTGGAGCCAACTAAGTGTGGACTGAAACCTCCAAAAACTGTAAGAAATAAACGTTTCGTTTCTCACCTTTGGGCTTCAGGTATTTTGTCTCAGCAACGAGTAAAAAGTAACTAAGACAGAAATTTGGTATCGTGGAGTGGGGTCATTTGCTGTGACTGTATCTGACCATGTTTTTTGAGAGGCTTTGGAAATGGCTTGTGGGAAATGGCTTGAGAGTTTGGAAAGGTTCAGACATGTTGCTTAGATGCATAGAGCTGGAGCAGCTTAGGCTGTTCTGTAGAGGAGATTCTGATCAGAGCTCAGGAGACCAGAAGGCTGATGATAGAAAGCCTCATGGTAATACCAGGCTTGGGAGGTTTCTGCTGGGAGGAAGGACTGCATTGGTCATTGGACTCCACATGATGTGTGTTATGGCTTGGCAGAAAGTTTGTCTGCATTTTGCTCCTGCCCAGAGACTTTGCCTGAGACTGAGACAAATGGCAATGGACTGATTAATCTTGAAAAAGAAATTAAAAAGCAATCAAACATTGAGGCTGTGGCTATTGTTGGGGGCTTTTAGCCAGCTATATGTTTCAAATCAAGAGCAAAGAGCCCAGCAGGATAATTCACAATGCTGTGAGTTTGGCCAGAAGGAAAATTCCAGGAAGGCTGTGGATTGTAAAGACAGAGTTGAGATTTTGATTCCTGAAGAGAAACAGAGAGATAAGAAAGATGGCCCCAGGGCATTCCAGGAAGCGGGTCCCCACCCTGTGCAGCCTCACAGCAAAGGTAAAAAATTTGCTCAGAGGGAAAAGCTGCAAAGCGCCATGTTCCAGAATGGCAACAGCGGCCACATGAGGTTCCAGAATGGCAGCAACGTAGAGAAGCTTTTTCTCACAATCAGGTAAACAGAGCCCTGCAATCCAGGCAACTGACCCTTACAGCCAAGAGAGAGAAACGCCTGGCTACTGCTCCAGCTAGCAGCAAACCTTGGCAGCATCCACAAGGTGCTGATTTTAGGTGCAAGAAAAATGCACAAATTCTGAGGGTAAAACAGCTTCCACCTCAATTGCAAAGGGCCTGGGAGGCCAGCAGTGTGCCCCTGAGAGGGTAATCTGTGAAAATGTAACGGTGAAGCTGAAAGTTCAGTGGAGACCCCAGAAGTTTGGAAAAGCCAGGAACGTGGGTGATCCAAGGAAAGCTGCAAAAAGGGAGCAGAGAAGATTTAAGAGAAAAGCTGTGGGAGCTGAAATTGCCAGAAGTGCCATAGGGTGGAATCACCCAAGCTTTTTGGAGCTTGCAACCAGATTGTTTCAGATGCTGAGCATGGAACTCTGGGACTTAATGTTTGTCCTGCTGTATGTTAGACTTGCTTTGTTTCAAATGCTTTCTATTCCCCTGTTCGTAACTTTTGGAATGGTAATGTTTATCTTGTGCTTTTGCATTTCAGAAATGTTTAACCTTGTTTTGTTTGTACAGGGGCTTACAGTTAAGAGTTTGCCATAAATCTTAGAGGAGACTTTGGACTTGGACTTTTCAGCAATGCTGAAACTTAGGACTTTGGCAACTCTTGGAGGTGGACTAAATGTCTTTTGTATAAAGGATGTACATGAGTCCTGGGGGTCAGGGGTGGAATGTCATGGTTATGTCTGTGTCCCCCCAGGCCTCATAAGTTTGAATTGTGCATTTGTTATTCATTCATTGTCTAGTGCTTGGATTGATGGTTTCAGTGCTCCACCCACAAAAGGGTGGAGCCAGGATGTGATGTAATGGCAGAAGAAGGTGTGTCTTGCTCTTTGCTGGTTCAGGCTTGCTGTTCGCAGCTGCCATGAACTGCAGCCCAGCCATGCCTGCCTGTCTTGGAGCCAACTAAGTGTGGACTGAAACCTCCAAAAACTGTAAGAAATAAACCTTTCCTTTCTCAACTTTGGGCTTCAGGTATTTTGTCTCAGCGACAAGTAAAAAGTAACTAAGACAGATACTAAAATAATAAGAAGAAGAACCAATCAAAGAGCTGACTCTTTAAAAGATGAAATACAATAAACTAAATCTTATCCAGTCATATAAAAACAGGAAAGAAAAGACTCAAATCCATGTAATAAGAAATGAAATGGGTAAGATCACAATGGACCCTGAAAAATCCATCTATACCGACTTTGAAAACTTGCATTCTAATAAATTAGAAAATGCAGTAGAAATGAACAGATTCCTAGATACATAGGAGTTGCCAAAGGTGAATCAATAAGATATAAAAATCCTAAATAAACCAATAAAAATTAATTAAATTGAATATTTAATTAATAACATACCAACAAGGGCTGAAGATTTAGCTCAGTAGCACAATGCCTAACTGACACTCACAAGTTCAATTCCCAAATACCAATAAATAAATACTAGCAAAGAAAATCTTAGGGCGTGATAGATTCACTGTTGAATTCTGCATGAAATTTAGTGAAGACCTAACACCACTGCTTCTCAAACTCTTTAATGAAACTTAAAGGGAAGCAATACTCTCAAAGTCATTCCTGGAAGCAAATATTACCCTGATACCAAAACCAGTGAGGGACCTAACTAAGAAAGAGAATTACAGGTCAATCTCCCTAGAGAATGTAGATGCAAAAATCCTCAATAACATACAGGCAAACAGAATGCAACAAATCAGCAAGATTATACGCAATGACAAAGTGGGATTCATCCCAGTGGTGCAGGAATAGTTCAACATACATAAAGCAATAAATACAACATATACAAAATCATATGATCATCTCAATAGATGCAGAAAAAAAAATTGGCAAAACACAGCACCCATTCATTTTTTTTAAAAGTACAGAAAATTGAAATAGATAGTCTTTCTCTGAATCTGATAAAGGTCATCTATGATAGACCAATAGCCAACATCATATTAAATGGACCAAAACCAAAATCTTTCTCTCTAAATCAGGAACAAGAAAAGGATGTCCACCATCTCCACTCTTATTTAACATACTACTGCAAACTTTAGCCAGAGCAATTAGAAAAGAGAAAGAAATAAAAGAAATAGCCATGGGAAAGGAAGAAGCTAAATTGTCATTATTTACAGATCACATTATACTCTATGTATATGACCCCAAAAACTACTAGCTTTAATAAGCAAATTCAGTAGTATAGCTGGATACAAAGACAATACCCAAAAATCAATAGCCTTACTATAAATGAATAACAAACTCACAGAGAGAAATAAGGGAGACACATTTCAAAATAGCATCCAAAAAATGAAATACCAAGGAATCCATTTAACAAAAGATGTAAAAGATCTCTACATTGAAACCACATACTCTTAAAACTGAGTTTGAAGAGGATAGTAGAAAGTGGAAAGACATCCCTTCCTTTTGGAAGGATTAACCAATATAGTGAAAATAGCCATACTTCCAAAACCACTATACAGAGTCCAATGAAAATTTCAATAGCATATCTCACAGAATTAGAAAAATCAATCCTTAAATTCATCTGGCACCACTTTCAATCCAGTAGACTGGATGCAATAGAAGGGACCAAAAGATATTGCTAGAGCCCTTTGCTACTCTCTGGCTGCTATGAACTGTTTCTCTGACAAGACACTCTGTCTTGGAGCCAGCCGGGTATGAACTAAAATCTCTACAAACCGTGAGCTAAAGAAACGTTCCCTCTTTTAACTTTGGGTATTTAGGTATTTTGACTTAGCAAAGGGATAAAAATAACTAAGACAAAAGCAAAAGTAAGTAAACGAATAAATTAGAACTCCAAATGAAACATATACAACAAGTCAAGTACCAGAGAGGGAAGGATCAGGTTAGAACATGCTTTACATACAATGGTCAGGAAGAACTGACTGTCTTTCTGAAGTCACGCCAATTGGTTTTGCGGTGTGTTTTGTTAAGTAACTATAAGATTAAAATAAGCTTATAGAAATGCTGTTAGCATATAGTAAGTAGCAAGCAACATGTAATAAACTGTCAGCTGTTGTCTTTGTCAGTTTTCTCATCACTAGAACAAAGTGCCTAGTATCTGGCACTTACACATAGAGAGCTTATGTTGGTGGATGATTTATTCCACAGTCAGCTAGACTGAAGGCAGCATTGGCATGGTGAAAGGCTTGATGGAGGAAAGCTGCTCACCCCATGACTTCCAGAAAGCAGATGAAGAAGGAGACAGAGAGAGAGAGAGATATAACCTCTCCAGAGGCTCAGCCTAGGACCACACCTCTTCTAGTCAGGCCTCACCTGCATTTAGCTATGAACTCACATATCAATCCCCAACATCTAATCACCTTGCAAAAGTACCACTTCTGACTACATGGGACTTTTAGAGGATATTCTAGACCTAAGCCACAAGAGAATTATGCTCAAATATTAAATTTAATATAAATCTTACTGTAAAATTTGGATATCATTCTAAACACCTCTTCTATAGATTTCATAAAGTTTTAATCTTAAAAAAAGTAAAAGCACTACAAACAATGAATTTTATGGTTAGCGAGACTTATTACTGAAGGAAAGTGCTAAGTGTCACAGTAACATTTGCCATGAGTTGTCATGCAATGAATGGCAGGTACCTTGAGGACAGGCCCTAGGATTTGCAACTCATTTATTGAACTTTTTTTTTTTCACATAGTTGAATGAAAAAAGAAACCATTAATGTAGAAATGTTCTGCCACATTTCCAATAAGACCACCCTCCATTCCTCTTGTTTTTCTTTCTTCTGTTCTCTTTTGCAAGGTCATGTACACGAAATAGGCTTCATCTCGTAGATGAATGATTCTAGTAATTTAAGAAAATTTTAGTAACAAAACACACATATTTGCTAAAAGTTTCCAATTATAAACAACTAATCTTAGGTTTAATATGTTAGTAAAGGAAAAAATTAAACAAAGTATAGAAATTAAAATATAAATACAAATTAAAAGTAGAAGACTTAAAATTTTACTATCCCATTCTTTCTAAAATTTTTTTAAAAATACAAAACAGAAAAAAGGTAGAAATATTACAGAATTTCAAAAAATAGCAGTAAGAAATCAACACTATTATTATACATTGTTATCTTAGAAGTAGTTGCTCAAGTTACAAAATCAAAGTCTAAAAAATGAATAGACAATCAAGCAATGACAGCAGAAGCTATTATTTTTTCTGATGAACTAACAGAGAATTAGTAGTATGGTTGTCTACACTGCACACTCACAGTTATATGTGTATACCTACAAGATGTCCTTATAGAGTGTAATCTGCTAGATAAGCTATGATATAGATATTTTAGATTACTTAAGCTGCATAAGAATGGAATATTAAAATTTTATATAGTAACTTACCTAGGATATTAGTATATTATACATATATAATGACTATACATAAACAAATTCACAGAATTGCTGTTAGAACTGTTTTAAAACAAGAAATAGCCAAAGATATTTGGAAAAATTGATCTACTTTTACACAGTGTAGCAGTACGGATCCATTTTGGCCATTACCACCTCAAAGATTCCCAAATGATTAATTCCCTAGCTTTATGAACTAGTGACAGTACATTAAGCTTAAAGACCTTCTCTAGTTGGATATGTATACTTTACATACCCATCTTATGTACTAGTCACCTGGCAAAAGGCAGCACACACGAAGGCTTTGATTTTATGAACACAGTAATGTAGGTATCATTGGAGTGGGTTTGCTGTCATGAAAGTAAGTTGTTACAAAAATAATTACTTCTCTCTCTCTCTCTCTCTCTCTCTCTCTCTCTCTCTCTCTCTCTCTGTTTCTGTCTCTCTCTTGCCAAAGATGACACAGAAAGAACATCCTTACCAAATACTTTTCAGCCTTCAACTTCTCAGCCTCCAAAACTGTAAAAAAAAAAAAAAAAAAAAAAAAAAAAGGCAGCACTCAAATATTCTGTTTAATTACAACTAGATATTCCCAGAAAGACAATAAGTTCTGCTAAATGCTTTCCAGAGTGACCGTTAGTGTAGCTGACTCGAAGTGTTAACAAATTCCAGGTACTGTATAATAAACCTGCTCTCTTCCTTTGCCTGATGTTGGTTATCACCCCTGTAACACAATATCCAACACCCAGAATTTAAAGGAGAAGAGGTTATTTTGCCTCATTTTTTAGCTATGATCAGCTGGCTCCAAGGAAGAAACAGTGGAGAACTTTTGTTGAGGACAGTTGCTCACATCTCCATGGCTAGGAAATGAAGAGAAAAATGGAGAATCCAAGAACCTCCATACAGGCTGAGCATGGATTTCAGCCATGGAAAATGGTACAATTCCTGTACCCAGATACTCCAAGATTCAACACAACTTACACCCAGTTTGTAGCTAGACCTCAAGAATCTGTAAATAGAGGAGCTGGGAAGATGGGGGACCAGTAAGCAGCGAAATAGAGATCCTCTCTGGAGAAACAGCTCAAATACTGGTATAAAACAACCTGGAGAAGACCAGACAGAAGGGGATGGATCCTCTCAACCCAGGAAGAAACTAAAGGAAAAAGGGAAAAGAGGAGAGAAAAAGGGAAAAAAGAAAGAAAAGAAAGGTGTGGACAGAGGATTCTAGTCAGATTCGCTCTCACCAGAGACAGTCCCATTGTGTATGAAAAGCCGCTGGAATCCAAAGATGCAAAGTCATGATGAAGTTGGGGACTGAAAAGCCTGGGGGCCTCAGCAGGAGAATGCAGTCATGGAGGTGGGTGGTGGAACAGACAATGGTACTTGGCTCGGAGATCTGTGCTGGCTCACAGTGAGTGTGGGGAGGTCAGTCCTCCCATGGGAGTGGGCGACTGTTTGGTAACATTTTGGAGTCGGGTAGGTTAAACCCAGAACCAGAACTGCAGCAGCTTCAGTCAGCCACTCCTAGTACAGAGCAGACTGGTGAAAACTGCTTGGACCGAGTCTGTCCCTGTGCACAATCCAGTAGCGAAGGATGAGGTCCCCTTGAAGTTATACCTAACCGGCCCTGTCTGCCTGGCACACATAATGTGGTGAAGACTCCCTGAGCTTCATCAGCTCAGAAGGGAGGGGCCAGCCTGCCCTGCCCCTGCTTGTACTTCAGTGGTCATCAGCAGACTGGGAAAGGCAGTGGTCTCTAGCTAGCATGCTTCAGAGGAATCATTGTCTGTACAGGAAGTTCCAGGGACCCCCACTATCCACTCATCTGGAGGAAACCAGAAATATGACAAGAGGAAGAACAAAAGAATGTCTACAACCCCCAGCCCAAACAACACTGGCGCAGGAGACGTAAACACAGAAGACATCAGGGGTTGCATATCTGCGGTGCCTGTAAAAGCAGCTTCTGACATAAAAAACTATCTTCATAACATTATAGAAGAACTAAGAACACAAATTCTAACACAAGTAAACGAAGATATAAGAAAAATAATAAAAGAAATGCTAAGTACCTCTCAAGAAGACACAGAAGGGAGAATGGAAGGGCACAGAAAAAGGAGAGAAATCTTCAACAAAGAATGTAAAAATATCAGAATACATGAAAGAGGCTCAAAGAGACTACCAGAAAATTAAAAACTCCATTGAAAGTTGGCAAAACTCCTTGAAAGAAACGAAAGATAGACTATCAAACCTTGAACCCAGGTTTGCAACATGTGATCATGAAAGGAACATCTCTTAAAAGTAACAAGGAAACAGGAAGTGGTTCCAGAAGTGAAGAAGCAGGGGTAAACTCAAATGAAATACATAGGTTATTTACAGAAATAATTAAAGAAAACTTCCCAAGCATAGGAAAAGGAAATGACATCCAGATATATGAGGCATTTAGAACTCCAGCCAGCAATAATCAAAAAAGGTCTACACTCAGACATATAATAATCAAGATCCCAGAAATCCAACACAAGAATAGATTATTAAAAGCTGTAAGAGAAAAGAAATAGATCACTTATAAAGGAAAACCTATCAGAATCATGACAGATTTCTCGACACAAACTATCAAATCAAGAAGAATTTGGGGCAAAGTATTCCAAGCCCTGAAAGAAAATAACCCAACCCAGATTGATGTACCTTGCAAAACTGTCTCTCAAAATTAATGGAGAAACAAGAAGCTCCCTGACAAAGAGGAACTGGGGGAGTTCGTGACCACCAATCCAAATATTGAAGGACTTTATATATAGAGAGAAAAAGAGACCATGTTTTCAAGAACAGCAATAAAGGATGCTTACTGACCAGGGCAGACAGTGGAATGAAGGGGAAAAGTAGACAATCAACGGCAGAAAAATAGCATGGCAGAGATGAGGCAGAGAAGGTTGGCTATAATCACTAATATGGATGGCCTCAATACACTAGTAAAAAGAAACATAGGTAGAGAGGATCAGGAGATAGGGCCCATCATGATGCTCTATATAAGAAATATATTTAACCTGAAAGAGGGTGTATGTACTGAAAGTCAAAAATGAGAAAATAATGGTCAATGTGACAGGAAACCAGAAAAAATGGGGGTAGCCTGCCCACCAGCTGCAGATTGGTTGGAAAGAGATAACACCATTATACAATGGAAAACTACTCAGCTAAAAGGAAGGAAATCCTTGAGGCTCATGTAAGTAAATGGATACAACTTTAGACAAAACTCAGGAGTAAAAAGGTTCAGAACCACTTAGATAAACAGCAGGTTACCACCCTAACCTAAAAGCTAAAGGAGTTAGTGGGATACAAAATGGACAGAGCATCCTGGGAAAGTGAAAGGCAAGGAACTGTCTAAATGGGAAGGCAGAGGACATTGGTAATCTCGGATCATGATTTGAAATTCATATTGCTTTCATCACTCTGTTCTGTTTGGTTATACTTTGTTCCAGTGTGTCTACTTGTACTAGATTTGAGGGCATGGGGAGCTATTCCAAAGATAGCAGGATATACTGCAGTAAACATTTTTAATCTCCTATTAACTTAATCTGAAACCCTGTATTGCTTTCATTCCCTTGTCTTGACTGATTTTATTCGAATCTGCTGTCTGATAGTATCAAGTCTGAGAGCATAGGCAACTACTCTGAAGACAAAAAGATTTATTATGATACCCATTCTACTTTGATTATTACCCTCTTTTGAAGTCCTACATGTCTGCAATTTTTTGTTTTTATTGGTTTTATTCCATACTGCTATATTCAATTGTACTATACCTGATGATATGGGCAATTTTATTGAAATAACAAGAAACACCATGCTAACCATTTTAGATCACCTTGTAATGTGGTTTTAAATTATGTACTATGTCCATTCTTTTGATTTGAATAACCCCATTTTTTTTTCTTTTTTCATTCGGTTTTATTCTTTTCAAAATTAAAAAAAAAAAAGAATCTCAGGATAGATCCTTCTAGTCAAATTCCCACAGTCGTTGTCCTCTTGAGATCTGATCCCACCTCCTCACAGCAAGTCAGCTATATCATCCCCAGTCACCTTCCAAAACCCCACCTCTGAGTTGGGGACATTCCTGATCTAAATAATACCATAAATTCTGTGATTGAAGGAAGTGAATTAGTTTAATGTAAATAAAACAAAACAGCTTTGTGTAAGGATGGAAAACATAAGAGAGTGGTAAGTAGTTGGCATATAATAAAGTATGGCTATGATTGGGGCTGGGGGTTTAGCTCAGCGGCATAAGCACCTGCCTTGCAAGCAGGCAGTCCTGAGTTTGATCCCCGGTACCAATAAAAAGGAAAAAGACAAAAAAAAAAGTATGGCTATGACTGCCAATATAAAGTTTCCTAGTAAACTCTTTTGTAGATTTCATTAATTAAAATAATTATTCCCATTTTAGTTCCTAGAACATGGCAAGGAGAATCCTGATTTTAATAGCAATTATTTTTTAATGTTGAAAATATAACTTATTATGTACCAGACACTCTTCTAAGTGCCTTGCATAACCATGAAAGAAATATCATTATTATTTTCATATTACAATATAGAAAAGAGAGATGGAACGATAAAAAGTTGGCCCAAGTTCAGACAGCCATACCTATGGAAAAAAAGACTGAAACCTGATCAGTGTGGCTGCTGAGTCTTCAGATTTTTGCCCGGCACTTTCCTCCTCAACAAAGGGAACAGCTTCAGTAGCAGCTATCAGCTCCCGTGTCATCCAGATCACAGGACTTCTGTGGCCTGGTAATAATATTCAGCTTTTGGTCTGATAATCCTGCAAGAAATAACTGATAGCCATTGACTACTTTCATGGGCAATAAACGAAGTATTTAAAAATAAATAATTCTCACTCCTCAAAAAGATATTTTGTGCTACAGTTTTGCTTTGATTTTTCTTCTTGTCTTAGCATGACAATGCAAACAAATTACAAAGCACTATAAATTAATTGTCTTAATTTGACAATGAATAAGTTGATAATGTGCTTTCTTTAAAGCACCAAGTTATTTCAGTGTTTTGTTTTTGTTTTGTTTTGTTTTGTTTTTTTAAGCAGCTAGCATATGGAATTGCTGGCTTAGGGAAGAGAGGAAAGATTGGAAGTCAAGGGGAATATAACAGAAGAGAAATTTAACATTTACCAGTCAAGTACAAAACCAGACACGTCCTTCAAGACACAAAGAAGGAGAAAAAGCTATTTGGAGTGAACATAGTTTGAGGGAAGAAATATAAAGAAAAAATGTTAACAGAAACAATAGAAACAGGTCATTGGAAGATATTCAGGACTGTTGGTACTTTAATGTCCCAGACTCTGCCATGTTCAATCGTATGTCTTTCTTACCCTCCAGATTAGCATAAAGGACTAAGCAATGTTTAGTTTCCTTTGGGGCTGTCCTCCACCCTGTCATGATATTTTATGAACTTTTGGGATGCAGACTTGGACTGGAATGACAGTGCATCGTTTCAATAAATCCTTTTCAGCATTTCTGGGAAAAGCAGACACACTGGCATACTTTGTTAAAATGATAATTTTTACACAAGTATTTTAGGAAAAGGAACATAAAGTGACCCATTTGAAAGTATTTCTGCATAAAACAGAAAATTTTTATGTTATGTAAGTATCACTGAAAGGCAAGTTTCTGCCAGAAGTGGACCTATTCTGATGACTTTGGATGAAAGCACATTTTACCTCTGAGAAACTTACTAGAAAGTTAACTTTTCAAAATCTCACTGTTACTTGAGATGTTACACTACAAACAGTGGAGGAAATTGCAAGGTTGAAGGAAACTACAGTGAAAGCTGCAGTTCAGTTCAAAGGAAAACAAACGAAGCATGGAGGGAGAAAATAGTAAATATTGCAAAAGAAGAACACTTCTTCCAAATTTTGTAGCCAAGGCTAGCTTTCCTCCAAAAATTTCTGGGCATGTGACTTGTGGCCTGTGAAACGTTTCTCTGATTTACTTTCACATGTTGTGTGGAAAAGTTTTAGTGTAATGTCAACCTTATTAATGTCAACCTTGTTTCTTAAAAGAAATCTTAAATTTGAAAAGGTCAACTCCTTATCCCTTATAGTCCAATGTTTCATTGTTCTATACTATCTTACATGTTTATTGAAAAATTTTATGAATGAAAAAATATAAAGATGTCAAGTATTACCCATTATCCATCCACGTAAACCTAACTAAAATTAACTATTTTTTCAGCAATTCTTTGATGTATTTGTGTTTACATTACAGATGATACAAAATGAAAACTGGGAACAGACATCCCTACAATATCTGTATCTCTTTGTATGAATCATTTGGATAACTAAATGATATCTCATATCTTGCATTGGAAAGTTTCTGGTTATTTCCAGTTTTCTTGTGTCTTCTAGAAAATAAAACCAGACCAGAAATTAAGCATCTTTAAAAAAGAAGAGGTCAAAAATGCCAGCCTGATAAAGTAGCCACCAAGGGAGAGAACAGTGACGTAGGCAAGGCAAAGATGAACTGATTAGAGCTGACATGTTTGATCTCTTGTTTTCTGGTCCTATTTCCAGGACCTATTACTGGAATTCCTATTTCCAGGTTGTATATAACATATGGTAGAGTGGTAAATACATTTTCATATATTATTTCCTACATTGCATTTTATTTTCCTCAAATAGGTTTCCACAAGAGAGAGGTAAATGCTTATATGTTGATTCCATAACTTACCGCATCGTCTTGTATTGATGAGTTAATGTATGTCTTCAATGATTCAAGTGAGAACTTAATACATTTCTTGAACCCATTGGAATCTGAAATGCCTTCTTGTGTGTTGTGCTGATTTTCAGTGGTGGAAGGATGAATCTGCATGATACTCTGAGTTTTATACCAAGATATTTATAGATGTTTTTGTAAAACAAAACAAAACACAAATCTGTAGTGCTTAAATGTTACAAAGATGGGATAGATATATTTGCATTGTTTTTTTTTTTTTTCCTGGAATTCAGCTAGCCTTTTTGAATTGCATTGCAAGGTGTTTTTAAACACTTCAAAAAAATCCACCTCAAGTGTATCTTTATGTTGTCTCTGTTGTAATTTCTTCTTCAGAAGTGAATATTTAACACACATAAGTCATATTTCCATTATCTGATGTCTACATCTATTATCATGTCTCTCAGTATTTTACCTTTTAGGTTTGTAGTAATAGCTTTAAAGGATCCTTCACATCAGTTCTCATTATCATTTCTAGTCTTTATTGTCAACTTGATACATTGTGTCAACTTGAGCAGTTTAGAAGTTTAACTGAGCAACTCAACAGGGAGCCAGGGTCTTACTTGGTAACTATCCTCCTCCTGTGCAAGAGTTGCTCACAGAAATTTTGTGAGTGCTACACACACTGGGGTGGACGTAGTTCATGTACCATGTAAAAGAGAAGGGGCTTATTTTCTCCCTTTTTGCTCTGGCTGCTGCCTTGAAGTGTTGCCCAGTGTTATGCCATCCCGCCTTGGAGCCAGCTGGGTATGGACTGAAACCTTCAAAAACTATAAGAAATAAACATTTTATTCCTTCATGTTGGACATCAGGTTTTTTTTTTTTTCTCAACAGTGAGAGAAAAGTAATTAAAAGTAACTAAAGTCACTACAACATCTCCAATGCAACTGTTAATTTATGTACATTAATTCTACTCTATGCTTTGCTCCTCTAAAATTCTCACCACAAAGTTATAAATCTGTAAATGTTAAATACATTACATTAGTTCAAATTCCAGGGTATCTACTTCATCGTTGTATAGTTTTGTACACCTCTAAACCTCATCAAACAGGTTAACAATGGCACCTAACAAGTTTCTTGAGAGGATTAAATGAAATAATATCTGCAGAAAAAGCATAATCTAGTGTCCCACACACAATAAAGAATCAGTAAGTACTAGATCTTGCTACTGTCATCATATCATGGCATATTTTCATCTCATTATTTTGTCTTTGTAATATTTCTCCTTCTGTATCTGCTCAAGAGTATCTATCACAATGGGATGACCCTATAAAGTTTTAATATTTAGTTGTTTTTCAAGTCTATTTTGGCTACAAAGTCAAGAGATTGGTTGATACATAGACTTTAAGTCTAAAGCATCTGTGCTTCTCCATCTTAGTTTGCCAGAATTTTACTAAACCAGGGCTGTACCTGATTTGCTTCACATCTCAGACTTCATTCTGGCGGAAAAATACTCTGCGCCCAACACCACAAATGTTATGTTAACACAAAGTTGCAAATAAATTTAAATCACCTTCTTAACCAAAATGTATTCAATAGGGCACTAGCACTACATTAAATATTGTAAAAACTATTTTCCTAATACATTTTACTAGAGGGAATAAAAATTTATAAATTATGCCATTTATTTCATTCAAATAGTACCTATTAAGCACTCACCTGTAAAATGAGTTTCCTATATTCAGCAGTGTTTTCACTGACATTACTTCCTTGTTTTCAACTTGTGTAGGAATATAATTTTTCCAGGAGCCTTACAAGCATGTAACTTGCCACTACAATACTAGGTGAGTCACTTATGTTTTCTTAAGCACCCGCTCCCTAGATTCAGTCAGTGATACTTAGTACTAGAGAAGAATCTCACCATTCAATTGATTTGCTGATGGTAACACTTGAAAGAAAGGTAATAATCAGAAACAAAGTAGGCTTCTAGAACTCAGTGAGTGTATGCATTCTTACTTTTAAACAGCAAGACTTGAAAAGCGATGAGGTGAAAAAGAAACACACATAACAAAGATTACAATCTGCCATGCAGGATTTAAAGAATTGACAAAGTTGTACCTGCTTCAAAAATGATAAAAACCAGAATAACCAAAAGAAAATACTAAAAGAATTCAGGAGTTTAAAATCTTTCATAATTTAATAAATGTATGGGGACCAAAAATTGGCTTGTTTTTGTTCTAGCTTAAACATCAAGGAAAACAAGATAAAAATATCATAAACTTTTATGAAAGAGTCTAAACCCATTATAAACAGTATTTTTAGGGCCCAGGATTTAGCTTAGCGGTATAAGCATCTTCCTGGCAAGCACACAGTCGTGAGTTTGATCCCTGGTGCCAAAAAAAGCTAGTATTTTTTTCCTGTATGCACAAATTACTAAATATACTTTTTCAATGACAGAAGCCCTGTGAATTAAAGTGGTAGGATCAATGACTAACAAGGGCAAAAAAACACATTTGCAGAAAATTTGTTGAATCAAACAATGTATTGCCAATTTTAAAAGCTTCACAAAGAAATTAAGATAAATATCATATATTCATAGCGCATTAGAAATAAAATTTCTTTATAAAACCACTTAGCCTTTAGGATTTTTGTTTTTTCTTTCTTTTTTTTACATTTTATTTTAAAGACAATAAAACAAAAGAGGACAAAACAAAACAGATCAGAACAGCACAATGCAAACAACACAGCACTTGACAACAAGGCAACAATTTATGAACAGTAGCTACCATAATGTCTCTTTCTTCGAAATAGTTGAGCATACCTTCACCTACAATAATATCAAGCATAACAAAATAGTATAAAACCATTCAAGAGAATGAAAGTATTAAAAGACATTCAGAACCAAATAACAGAAAATGAACAATAGCTACTATAATACCTCATTTTCCATAAAAAATTTGTTTATACTATCACACATATTAAAATTCAATAAGACATGATAGAACCAATGGAAACAGGAGAACAAAAGTGTGGTAGGACTTCAAAGCAAGATGATATTAAATCAGCAATGGCTGCCATAATGTGTTGTTTTCTTCAAAGTAGCTATTCCTACCATCATACATGATAAAATGAAATAAACAGAATAAAACCATTGCAACTAATGAATGAAAACATTATAAGGCTTCAAAGCAATGTAATTGGGAATCATGATTGCCATAAAATCTTTGGTACTCTTACCATTTCTTACACTAGGGAGACTATACAGTATTTATACATGTGAGTTTGATTTATTTTGCTTATGAGTATAGTCTCAAGTTGCATCCATTTATTCATAAATATCTCAGTGTGATCCTTCTTTATAGATGAGTAGTACTCCGTTGTATAAAAATACCACAACTTTTTTATCCATTCCTCAGTCGATGGACACTTAGGTTTTTTCCAAGATCTGGCTATTACAAATTATGCTGCTATAAACATGGGTGCAACATATATCACTGTGGCATGATGTTTTTAGTTTTTCTGGGAATATGCCTGGAAGTGTAATAAGTGGGTCAGATGGGACTTCCAATCCCAGCTTTTTGAGGAATCTTCAGACTGACCTCCACAGTGGTTGCACCAACCTACACTACCACTAACAGTGCAGGAGAGTTCCTTTTTCTCCACAGCCTCTTCGGCATTTGTTTTTGGTAGTATTCTTGATCCTGGCCATTTTTTTCTGGCATGAGATGGAATCTCAGTGTGGTTTTAATTTGCATTTCTCTAATGACTAATGATGATGAACATTTTTTCATGTATTTGCCATTTGTATTTCTTCATCTGAGAACTAACTGTGTATTAATCTTGGATGCCCATTTTTTTATTTGGTCTTGAATTTCAGGATTCTAAATTTTTTTTAATTCTTTATTGGCAAGAAGTCCTTTGTCTGAGGGAAAGTTCACTAAATTTTTTTCCCAATTTGTGGGTTTTCTTTTCACTATGCTGGAGATTTCTTTCACCATGCAGAAACTCTTTAATAATTTGTAATTCCAGTGATTGATTCTGGGAAGTAGTTCCCATACAGTTTGATTCTTGTTCATGAATTCTCTACCTACTCCTATGTCTTCAAATTTTTACCTACTTTGTCTTCCAACAGATTTAGTGTTTCTGTTTTAATATTTAGATTTTGACCCATTTAGACTTTAGTTTAGTACATGGTGATAGGCAAGCATCTAGTTTTAGTTTTCAGCATATGGAGTGTCAATCTTTCCAGCACCACTTATTAAAGAGACTATCGTTCTTCCAGTGAATGTGTTTGGACCCTTTGTCAAAAATAAGTTGGGTGAATGTGTTTGTGGTTGTGGTTGTAGCTTCTAATCTATTCCATTGATTTTCAGATCTGTTTTTAACCCAGGACCATGTTGATTTTATTACAGTAGCTTTTGTAGCGTATCTTAAAGTCAGGGATTGTGATGCCTCCTGCCTTGCCTTTGCTGCTTAGAATTGTCTTCACTATTCTAGGTCTATTCTGTTTCCAAATGAATATTAGGAGTGATTTCTATAGACCTATGAGGTATGTTAGTGGCATTTTCATTGGGATTGCATTGAATCTGTATAACAATTTTGGGAGAACAGTCGTTTTCACAATATTTATTCTTCCTATTCATGAACAAGGGATATCTTTCCATTTACTGAGGTCCTCTTCGATTTCTTTTTTCAGGATGTTATAATTTTCCCTAAATAGATCTTTTACTTCTTTCTTTAGATTAATTCCTAAGTATTTCACTTTTTTGTATGCTAGTGTGAAAGGTGTGGCTTCTCTTATTTCTCTCTCAGTGATTTTATTGTTAGTATATAAGAATGCTATTGATTTTTGTATCAGCTACATTGCTGAATTTATTTATTATATCTAGGAGTCTTTCAATGGAGTTTTGGGTGTCTTCTATGGAGAGTATTATGTCATCTGCAAATAATAATAATTTAATTTTCTCTTTTCCCACCCTTACTTCTTTTATTTCTCTCTCTTGTCTAATTGCTCTGGCTAGTATTTCCAGTACTATGTTGAATAGGAGCAGTGATAAGGGATATCCTTGTCTTGTGCCTGATTTTAAAGTAAAGGATTTCAGTTTTTGGCCATTTAATATGATGCTGTTAGTCTGTCACAGATGGCCTTTCTCATATGGAAGTAACTACCATCTATTCCAATTCTCTGTAAAGTTCTTATCATAAGTGAATGTAAGCTTTTTCTGCGTCTAGAGAAATGATCATGTGATTCTTACTTTGTCTCTATTGATATGATAGATTACATTTATTGATTTACGTATGTTGAACCATCCTTGCATTCCTGGGATGAATCTGACTTGGTCATGCTGGATTATCTTCTTGATTTGTTGCGTCCTGTTTGCAAATATCTTATTGAGAATTTTTGCATCTATATTCATTAGGGAAATTGGTCTGTAGTTCTCTTTTTTATCTGGGTCTTTCTCAGGTTTTGGTACTAGAGTAATATTTGCTTCCAGGAATGGCTTAGGAAGAATTGCTTCCTTTCGATTTCATTGAAGAATCTGAGGAGTATCAACACTAAGTCTTCTTTGTATTTCGTGTAGAATTCCACAGTAAATCCGTGTGGGCCTGGGCTCTTCTTTGTAGGTAAGGACTTAATTACATTTTCAGTTTCATTAATAGAAATTGGGTCATTCAGCAGTTTTACATCTTCTTGACCCAGCTTTGGTAGTTCATATGTCTCTATGAATCTGACTATTTCTTCTGTGTTATCAAATCTATGAGAATAGTTTTTTAAAATATGTGTTCATGATCTTCTGTATTTCTGTACAGAGTCTGATAGTGATTCCACCTTTTTCATTTCCTATTGCCTGGATTTGAGTTTTTTCTTTCCTTTTTTTAAATAAGGTTGGCTAGGGGCTTATCAGTTTCATTCATTCTTTCAAAGAACAAACTCTCTGATTTTTTTTAGATTATTTTATTAGTCTCTATTGCATTAATTTCTGCTCTGATCTTTATAATTTCTTCCCTTATTTTGGCTTTGGGCTTGACTTGCTCTTCTTTTTCTTGATGTTTGAGGTGTAGCATCATGTTATTTGTTTCGTTCTGTTTTCCTGTTGTGGGAACTCAGTGCAATAAATTTTCCTCTGAGGACCACTTTCATTGCATCTCACAGATTCCATAAAGTTGTAGTTGTATTTTGTTGCTTGCAGATGTTGTTTAACTTTTTCTTTAATTTCCTCTGTGGCCCACTGATGGCTCAAGAGTGTGTTATTCAATTTTCATTTGTTTGTGGGGTTTTTGCAGTTTCTTTTATCATAATTTCTAGTTTCATGATGCTGTGATCCAATAATATGCATGGGATAATTTCAGTTCTTTTGCCTTTACTTAACTATGTTGTGTGGGCTAGTATATGGTCTATTTTAGACAATGTCCCATCTACTGCTGAGAAGAATGTATAGTCTGATGTTGTTGGAAGGAGCACTCTGGACATGTCTATTCACAGGTGTGATTCAGTTCTGTTATTTTTTTGCTGATCTTCTGGCTAATTGATCTGTCCCTTTGTGTCAATGGCATGTTAAGGTCTCCTGTTATAATTGTGTTTTTGCTTATTGGATTTTTCATTTCTGTTAATACTGATTTTGTATAACTAAGTGCTCTGGAATTTGGTGCCTATTTGTTTAAGATTGTTATATCTTCCTCTTGAAGTTTTCCCCTAACTAGTACATAGGGACCTTCTTTATCTCTTCAGATCATTCTTGGTTTGAAGTTCACATTGTCTGCAAACAGAATAGCTACTCTCACTTTGTTGGGTTCCTGTTGCATGAAGAATTATTTTCCATCCTTTGACTTTCGGTCTATGAGTTTCCTTTTGGGTTAGATGGGTTTTTTGTAGACAGCATATGGTTGAATGTTATTTCTTGATCCATTCTGCCAGTCTGTCTCCTTTACTTGCTTAATTGAGAGCATTTACATTCATGGTTATCACTGTTAGGTATTGGTTTATTTTTGACATGTTATCTTTCTGCTGTTGCATCTTTACCTTTCCAGTCTGTTTAATTGTTTGCTTTGCTTAGTATTTTTTTCCTATGCCTATTTACAATGTCTTTCAGTATTCTTTGCAGGGTTGGTTTGGTGGTCATGAAGTTGTTCGGCTGTTTTTTGTCCTATAAGTATCTTATTTCTCTATCCATTTTGAAGGACAGTTTTTCAGGGTACATCAATCTGGGTTAGAAGTTGTTTTCCTTTAGGATATGAAATACTTCACTCCATGCTCTTCTTGACTTCATTTTTTTGTGTTGAAAAGTCTACTGTAATTCTGATCAGTTTTGCTTTATAGGTGATCTGTATTTTCTACCAAGTTTTAATATTTTGTTCTTATCTTGGATTTCTGGAATGGTGATTATTATATGTCTGGATGTAGTTTTATTTTGAGTAAGACTATTTGGAGTTCTTTATGCTTCAATAATCCATATGACAGTTTCCATTCTCATGTTTGGGAAATTTTCAGCTGTTACTTCTGTAAATAGCCTCTTGCTATCATTCGTGGTGTCCCCTTTTTTTTTTTCATTGACCTCTATCAATCTTATGTTGTTTTTCTTTGTATCATCATGCAAGCGTTATATTGTTATTTCCTGATTCCTTGTTATTTTTAAAAGATCTTTCCTTTCCTGTTCACTAGCTGAAATCTTGTTTTCAAGGTCTAAAATTCTATCTTTACTTTCTTTGAGGCAGTTTTGACAACTTTCAATGCAATTTTTTATTTCCTGTATATCTCTTTAAATCTTCTTCATGTATTCTGTTTGTTTCTTATATTGTTCATCCAAGGATTCTATCTTTGTGCATTATTCCTCTAATTTTTAACTGTGTCTCCTTTAGATGTGTTCAGCCTTTCTTTCATCACTTTTATCATTTCTTCTTTTACCTGGGAGGTTATTTCTGATTTGAGTACTTTTATTGCTTCCCAGATTGTTGCTTCATCTCAGTTGATATCATTTCAGATATTTCAGTGTATAACTTATATTTTCTTCTATGTACATGGTTCCTAGGCTTTCTTGGGATGGGGTGAAGTTTGAGATTGCATTTTGGCCTTTTTCTTGCCATTTTCCTATATTTCCATGTTTCAAGCGATGTTCCAAATGTGTGTTGGAAATCACCTTCTGTACCCTGGGCTCCTGGACTGAATGGGGGTTGCTGAGTGTAGCCCAGTCAGGCCCGCAGGAAGTCTTGTGCCACCTGTGGTGTTCCAGGAAGCTGGGCAGGCTCCTACCCACTGGAGCTGATGGTCCAGAGCCCTCCCTAAGCCAGTGCCAGCATGCTGGAACTCACTCACGTGCCTTGAGCTCCTTTGATTGGAATAAGGTCACTAGGCATGGTCTAGTCAGGCCCTTGGAAACCTCCTGAGCCCTGTCCAATGTTTCAGGAAGCTGCAGGGCATCTAACCACTGGGAGTGATGGTCTTAAGCTCTCCCTGGGCCAGATCTGGGGCACTGGAACTCATCTTGCATGCCCTGAGCTCCCTGGATTGAAAGAAGGTCACTAAGCATGGCCCAGTCAGGCCCATGAAACCTCCCCGGCCTTGTCTAGTGTTTCAGGGAGCTTTGCAGACACCTAACTGCTGCGAGCAATGGTCTTAAGCTCTCCCTGGGCCAGAGCAGGCATGCTGCAACTCATCAAACACAGCCTCAGCTCCCTGGATTCTATTTTTGATTTTTTACAGACATAGTTTCTGCAGTATTAATAAAATGCTCATGCTCCTGCCCCTTTCAGTGGACTATGGCAGTGTTTCCAAGATGATAAAAGCATAGAATTTACTTTGAACCACAAAACAGTTGTACATTTGATAGTCAAAGTTACTATTGCCTCCATATATCTAAATGGACTGTAATTAAAGTCTTCACAAAATTACTGTAACCAGTTCAAGAACAAATAAAGACTGAGAAAGTAGGACCTTCAGGGTTAAATAAATGACTGTATTGTTAGTCTAGAGTCTCTGTACCTTTTGCAAATAAACATAAGATTATTTAAAAACAAAAAAAATTAATAAATTTCTCTAAACAATTTGTCAGCTACCTCCAGCTCTGTCTCCTGTCCTAAAATGTATATTTACAAATCCTACTTAGCAACTTCACGTAAATACATACTCTATCATCAAGTATTAGCTCAATTGCTATCTCTCAGTAGGCCTACCCTGGCCATTATTTGTAAAATTACAACATACTCCTAGACTCCTCATCCTCCTCCTCAAATTTAGTTTTCTCCAAATCATAGATCCCCATTTATATTTTACTTATTTTGATTCTTCCTTTCCTCACTTATATTCTAGCACCTGTTACACCTTTTCTAATTAGTGTGCAATTAAAAATATAAACACAAAAATAAGCTAATGAATAAATGAATTTCCAAGAAATTCCTACATTTACAAGAGTCTTTTGTCCAACTATCTTTCAAAAACTAGTTCATGAATATTAGTTGATCTGATTCTTTAAAGTATAATAGAAGAATGTTTCTAGATTTACATGAAGTGAATCACTATGGAAATTGAGTTATAGATTGAGGTTTAAAAGAGAAAATATATCTCCTACACACTCAAACAAACTATTTTTTTTAGCAAAGCCTATGTTTGAGTGTGTAGGATGGAAAACCATATTACTGAGTTTTTCTTGGATCATTGAACAGAACTGTCTCCAATATCACTGTATGAATGTCCACTTTACATGCTTTAATTTTATAATTTGGACACCTGTTTCTAAGAAGACAATATGTAACCTATTAACTAGTGATTTCTTACTGTATATTTTTTTTCTTGAAATTTTGTATTACTAGTACCCTTTTACTGCTTTGTTTTTTATGTCCTTTCTTTTTTCTCTTTAAATGAAAATAAATAAATAAGCGAAAATATATCTCCTTGTAATATAAAGCACATTACTAAAAATTTTTTTCTCATGCTTTTACTACTTGATTTCAATACAAATTTAAGCAAATTAATATGATATTGTTATTTTTACTCAAATATTAAAAGTAAAATTATCCTCAAAGTATCAATACACAAATAGGTAGAATATTTAGAATTTCCTATGCCACTTGACAGCACACAGGATTTTCTTTATGCTTTGCCAACTAAAATCCACAGTGAGACAGCAGGATGAAAAAGCCACTTTCTAAAAATAGTGTCATTCAGTCCTAATATCCATTCATTCTCTATATTTATGATAGACATTATTTCAAAGCGTGCTTTTATTTTCTGTTCAGAAGAACTTTAATATCTTAGAGCTCAGGAGACTAAATTTAACTTTTCTCATAGTATTCCATCCCTTTCTTTCCATTTTGGCTCAAATACCCAAGCTAAATTTGTGATTAAACTCATGAGACACAGTGAGATTGTTTCTTTGTCTGGTTCTAAATGAGCAGTCCACAGTGCAAATCGCTGGAGTGCTCATTCTTTTTTTATTTCCTGAAAAAAATGTATGATGAGATCTTTTTGATTTGTTTGTTTGTTTGTTTGTTTAGGTAATGCAAAATAGCCCAGAAGACATTATTAGAACTTTTTCCCTTTACCTATTTAAAGGTAAAACCTTAATGCTCCATTTTATGAAATTTGGTTTAAAACTGGGAAGCTTTCAGATAAACATAATTTCAAAAACTGTATGAAAACCCTACTGGCTAATACCTGGATGCCTTGACTGAGGTCTAAATAAAGGACAATTTGTGTTAGTGGCATGCATAAGATGTACAATCAGAGATTTGCATATGGATGTATTGTGTATATGTGTACACATGTACGCTATGAAGAAAAAATGGAAGACTTTCATAGATATATTTGAAAATCAAATTCAAAAGGTAATGCTCATCAAGCTCTTATTTACCTTGAACAAAGAAGGCAAAATTTTAAACACATTGTATTATTTAATCCTCATATTATCTCTTGGAATAGGTAGACATTACTCATCTTACAGATTATGTTGTTATATCTTCGTTGGCTACTATAATGAAGTACTACCAATTTGGTGACTTAAAATAAATTCCTTCTTTAGACTTTTTAAGAATAGAAGACTGAAATCAAGGCATCCACAATGCTATGTATCCCTGGAGGCTCTTAGGAAGCATCAGTTTTGTTCCTCTCCCAGCTTTGGCAAAGTTTGGTGTCCTTTGGTATGTTGATGTATCTAGTTTCTCTTTATCTAAGCATTCTCCTCATGTGTTTCTCGTAATATCCTCCTTCTGAATGTTTCCTATTTTTCAAAAAGACACCATTCATAAGTATTTATGGCCCACTCTTGTCCAGCATGACTTCATCCAAACTATTTACTTCTGCAAAAAACTAATTTCTGGATAGTATGATAATTCAACCCAATATAAGGTCACTAAGATTCACAAAGATATCAACTACTATAATTATAATTTGGAGTCATTTGTGGGAAAATGCACGAACCTTAGAAATATAATAGTAAGTGAAATAAATCACACACACAAAGTTAAATACGGAATAGTTTCTCTTATATGAGAAATTCAGACTATAAATAAAGAGGAAAATAAAAGACCATCTTTAAGAATCTTTAAATATTTTGAGAAGAAAAATGGTGAATAATGTTTAGCTAAACTGGACTAATTCCCTTCTCTTCAGACTCTTGACCATTCAGAATTTAACTATTTCATGATTCTCCAATGCCCTTAAACAGATATTTCACATTTTCTCTGGCTTTTTTAGTTGTTTTGGGGGAAAAAATGATTTTATACATCCTAATCCATAATTTTGAGAAGAACAACTGGATTCTAACAAGAGCATACTTTTAAACAATGATTATTTAAGGGAATTTTGAGAGCATTTAACCTAAGAGAATGCCATTAAAAGCAATTTTGAAGAATGTTGAAATCAGAAAAAATGATATTCCTTCCATACTCATAGAATAAGAAAAATATTTAAATCTATTTTTAAAAGACAATAAAGGATTTAAACAAAAAGAAAAATAGAGAAAAAGAAAACTTCAAATATTATAAATAAAAACAAATTTAATCTGAACCATGAGTGTAAATAAATTAAATGTGCCATTAGACCTTAATAATTGTCTAGATTATTTTAATGAATCTAAATTGAAGAGATATACTTGAAGATACATATTCAGAGAGAAAAAAGTAAATTCTAAGCAAAATAAAGTGGTAATTATATTTAAATCAAACAAAGAAAATACAACCATTCTATACTTATATGCACCTAATAATAATGAAAAATTTAAAAACCATTTTAAAATGTGCAAAAAGTAGGAGAAATGCAAGATGAAATTTGTTACAACCTGGAAGGAAACATTTATAATACAAGAAGTGTTGGCTGCCCTGAATGTAGATGAGAAGAACGTCCTCAAATTTCTTTTTTTTTTTTTTTTTTTTTTTGTCTTTTTCCTTTTTATCGGTACCGGGGATCGAACTCACGACCGCCTGCTTGCAAGGCAGGCGCTTACGCCGCTGAGCTAAACCTCCAGCCCCTCGTCCTCAAATTTCTTGCATCAGGAGCCCTTAAGTTTCTAATGAACCGGTAAATCTACCAAAGGAAAAGTGATGACGTCTCTGTCCTAACTGTGCAGAGAGTCTGAGGGGAGCTTCTCCAGACGGCTTGCACCACTGAACACCCAGATCAAGGCAACAGCACCCAGCTGGCTGTGCTGAAGCCCCTGAGGAGCTGAAGCCCTTCCAGCTGCGAAGCCCTGTCCTCTCAAATCCCTCATCAAGCAGACTCGTCAAGCCTTCCAGAGACTGACAAACAAAAGCTTTCTGTTCCATGATGTTAGGACTACTTGTTATATAGTTGAGAAAAATAAAATGTATACCACGCACCATATACAAAACTCAATTCCAAATGAGCTGGAATCTTACTTGTGAAAAGCAAGATTCTAATCTAGAACATTTAAAAAACGTTTCCACCTCACTGGTATTGAAATCATATGGATTTTAAAAATATTTTTCAGAGTTATAAAAGCGTGTAATAATGCTATAAAGCAAAGCTTGTGAAAGACAGAAAATGTTGCAAGTAGATAATCAATGGAGGCCAACGGGAAGGTAGTTAGGGCAGGCCAGGAGCTCGTTTTCAAAATATCAACAGCTTTCAATTTCTAGGGCTACATGATTGGATACACATATCTCATTAGTTGAATTATTTTCATACCATATATAAATAATTTATACTATATATATGATAGAAACATTTCTAATTATGTCTAATAAATTTAAATGTTTATTTTTCAAGAAAAACTTTGTCAATGCAAATGAATATAAGTATGTACATAAAATATCATCAGTCACAAAATGCACAGATTTGACATTTTATGTACTTACCTTCAATATGGACACACTGCAGCTATAAAAAATGCTATTATGTGACAAATAGAAATGACTCACTTTACTCATAATCCTAAATCTCATCTTCCCCAGAGTCATTTCTATTTGTCACATTATAGCATTTTTATAGCTGCAATGTGTCCGTGTTGAAGTAAACATGTATAATACAATATGTGGATTTCTTATAATTACAAAATTTATTCTATAGATTTTTACTAATAAAGATATGTTCTAATACAATATAAAGCAAATATGTTCTAATAAATATAAAACAAATTAAGAGACAAATATTAGAGTGTGAGGCCATTTCTTCTTTCTAATAATACATACTGAAGTGAAAATAAACTTCTAAAATTCAGTACAATGGTTATAGTTTTGTCTGGAAATCAAAGTTAAGAAAGAAAAGATGTTTACTCATTATTGAATGAATAAGGCTACAATTTCATTGTAGATTCAAGGATACAAAATACATTTTCATTCTCAAACCAGATATTAGACAAGGTTTATATAAGTATATTTGTTTCATTTGGTAGATTCCCATATGTCTAATTCAGAAAGAAAATACATATAAGCCACTTCTTCGCACCATAGGGAAATATGTACTACCATGTAAGAAATAACTATCAAATTTGAACCCTTAGGCTAAAACTTTCAAATCTGTGCCATGTCAGTGAAGTGTCAAGAAACATCTACATACTGTACACCTACATAAGACTTCATGCCTTTATTTTATAAAATGATATCACATTGGCTTCAAGACAGTGACATTCTAGTGGGAAAGGCAATGTAGGTATAAATTTAATTCTGCTCAAAGGACTCTCTTTATATTAGGGAAACTAAAATTGGTCTTGTATCCTAATTGTTCAAGCTACCCAAGTAATAAAGTAGGACAATTAAAACAACTTAAGGCAAATTGAAAATATAAGCAAAAATTTTATTGAATGCTGATCAAGGTGCTACAGTTCTAAGAATTTTCTGATAACAAAGAATAACTTGCTTCCTAAACAGTGTGTCCAGTGAAATGTATTTTTCACTTTATTTGATTCTCTGTAAAAGGCTTGCCAAGTTTTTCTTCAAAGTCTGAACTATAAATTTAAGTCCATGAGTATCGAGCTAGAAAATCTGAGCACGTTATGTTCAAAGACAGTCCGTTATGACACACCATAATGACATTCAAAATTCTCGGGTAGTTGATTTCTCAAGCTCCTTCCAACCAGTACTGCCAGTTCAGTATGCTATACTTCCACAGAGCATCTTGAGATCACTCGCTACAGGACGTGAGAATGTGAGCGCTGTTATGATTGAACATGGTAGGGTCTCCATAGTCCATATGTTGAAGACTTCGCCCCCAGGAATTTGCTAATGGGAGGTTGAGTAGATATATTTGAGAGGCAGGGCTTAGTGGGAGTACCTCAGGTCTTTGGAAACAGTCTTGAAAGGGTCCTTCCTCTATCTACCTACTCAAGATGGTACAAGTTGCTTCTACACTTACTTCCTGTGTGTGGTGCCCTCCTTACCAGGAGCCAAAAAAAGATGAGTTTCCAATGTTTAATTTGAATCTCCAAAAATGTGAGCTAAATAAAACTTTCTATAAATTTAGCTCTTTTAGATAGTTGCAATAACACAAATATGATAAATACAAGAGGGCTTTAATAACAAATTTTCCTGTGTTGAAAACAATTTTCCTTAGCATGCCTATGCATTCTTTTCTACATGCTGCAATTCTTCAAGCCACAGAAAAAATACGGCCTCTTCATGAAACCCTCTCTAATCCCCACTCATGTGCATGTATCCTTATCCTTAACTCTGATGAGACTACTTGACTCACGCTGAAATTTCAGCATCAGATGATCAACAGCAGTTTTTCAACATTTTTTATTGCTTTTATACTTCTAATTTTACTAACAGGCTTGCATAAGTAATCAAATGTCTTGCTACCAAATTAAAAAATTAAGAGATCAAAGGCCTCTTTATATTGGGGAAACTAAAATTGGTTTGTATCCCGATTATTTGATGATGGTTCACTGAAAACATATAGTTGAATGAAGTAATTCATACAAAATACAACTTTCCTGAGGGATGAAGCCTAGAAGGTTACTGGTAGAGAAAATGAGATTTTAATGGGAGATGAATAAGTTACACAGAAACATTTTGGAACAAGCATGACCCAAAAATGCCCTGACCTTTAAAATCTAAGCAAAAAAACTTTTAAACACAGTCAAAAAATAATCCCTTGTTTCCTTAGTTGATAAGTCAATTTATAGCATATTAATATGCACATTTCTGAAGCTGATCCAAGATAGGAAACTGAAATTTCCTTAGCTACATCTAATCCTTCAGGAAAATGAAAAGACCATTAGATATGTTGCTGGCAAAATATCACTCTTGGAGTTCAGTTTTGTTTCTATATGAAGGAGATTCGATAACAATATGAAACAATTGCTATTCCCTCAGACTGGGTTACTAATAAGTGGATTTTGACAGTTGGAAAGAAAAGCCTATTACTTCCAGCTTTATTTTAAAGAAACATGATTGATGAAAAATTGTATCTAGCAAGACATGAAGAGTGAGGCTCTGCTATAATGCATGAATTGTGAAATTATTTCCACAATCAAGCTAAGTGACATGTCCGTCATCTCATATAGTAAATTCTTCTGAACACATATGTGCTGCAAACACATGAAATTGCCTTTCTTTTTTAAAATATGATTTTAAAGAGAAATGAACAGTGAAACAAAATTTCAAAACAAGTTAATAGGAAAGCAACAATGGTTAATACAATGTGTATTGTTATATTCTAAGTAGTTGCTCAGAATGTAAGAAAAAGGCATGAAAAATTAACCAGACAATATTAGCATAATTTTTTCTTCTCAATGAACTAAGAAAAATCAGTAGTATAACTATCTTAACTTTCTTGTATAGTATATATATATATTTTTTTTCTTTTCCCTCCCTGTTTTTCTTTTCCCCTATTCCTGTTTCTCTTTCCTTTTGAACCATTTCTTCCCATTTCACAATATCTATTGTACATTTTGGATCTTATTTATTCTTTCAGTTTCTTAAGTAGGGAGACAATATCATGTTTACATGTGTAAGTGATTTATTTCACCTATGACTGTGGTCTAAAATTGTATCCATTTACTTATAAAATCCTCAAATTTATCCATCTTTGTGACTGAGTAGTCCTTCACTGGATAAAAAGACAACATTTTTAAATCCATTCTTCAGCTGATTGGCATTTGGACTTTTCCCAAGATTTAGCTATTAAAAATTGTGCTGCTATAAGCGTGGATACACATATATCCTGTGATATGATGCTTTTAATTCTTCTGGGAAGATACTTAAAAAGGGAACAGCGGAGTGGAACAGGATCTCTAATCTAGTTTTTTTTGTTTTTGTTTTTTTTGTTTTTGTTTTTGTTTTTTTTTGAGAAATCTCCATGCTGATTTCCATAGTGGCTGCACCAGTCTGCACTCCCATCAACAGTGGGAAAGGGCTTCTTTTCAGCCACAGCCCCATGAGCATTTGCTATTGGTTGATTTCTTAATGACAGCAATCTTTCCTGGGGCAAAACAGAATCACGATGTTCTTTTAATTTGCATCTCTCAAATTACCAATGATGTAGAGCATATATTTCATATATTTATTTGCTATTTGTACTTTTTGAACTGAGAAGTGCACATTCATTTCAGGTGCCAATTTTTGAATTGGGCCTTTGAATTTGGGGGGTCTGATTTTTTTTCAATTATATTTTCAGTTCAAGTCTTTTGTCTGAAGGACAGCTGGCTATAATTTTCCAACTCTGTGGGCATTTTTACTCTGTTGGTGATTTATTTCACTGTGTAAAACAATTTTAATGAGGTGAGATCTTATTTGTTTATTTTTTGTAGTGTTTCCTCATGTGGTCTGTGTTTTAGTTATTAAGTCTCTGCCCTACACCTATGTCTTCAAGATTTCTATCCACTTTCTTTTCCAGTAGACTTGGTGTTCCTGTTTTAATATTTAGATCTTTGATCCATTTTGACTTTAGTTTATTGCTTGGTGATTGATATGAATCTAGTTTTAGTCTTCAGTATGTGCAGAGCCAGTTTTTCCAGCACAATTTATTAAAAAGATTGTCTTTCTTCCAGTGAACTTAGTTGGTCCTTTTGTCAAAAATTAAATGCTAAGTATATTTGGAGTGTATTTGGAGTTGTATCCGCATCTTCTATTCCATTCCACTGATCCTCAGGTCTGTTTTTTTGTTTTGTTTTGATTTTTGCTAATTCCATGTTGACCTTATCACAGTAGATTTGTATCACACTTTCAACACAGATGCTGTGATGCTCCTGACTTGCCTTTGTTGTGCAGAATTGTCTTTGCTATTTTGAGATCTACTTTATTAACAAAGCATGTTTTATATTATCTACTATAGTTAAAGTGATACAACTCTATTACATTATTAACAATAGATACAGTGAAGATCTCATTCACCTCTCTGGAAATATCGATAGCTCAAAATTCCCTAACATAGAATCTCATAAAAATACAAATGCCGGATGTCTTTTTCCCATAATACTCCAAAAATTCTTTGTTAAAAATATATGTAAAGAGAAGAAGTAAAAGCTGTAAGTATATTTGTATGCATAAGTTAGGATAAACACAGAACATTCAAAAATATATGTGAAAAGAAGAAATATACTTTACTTCCTTTTGAAACTTGCCTCATGTTTTGTAAGAGAAATCAGAAATTACCTAGTAAAATCAAGAAATTTTATAAGATGTCAATAGTGAACTAAAGGTCAAAAGCTACCAGCTAAATATGTCTGAGATTCTTTTATCAAAAAAATATGGTGATGTCAAATTAAATATCAATGTCCTTTTAAAATTCTTATTTTATTTCTTTTTGGCTTTCCTATCCTACCTGCAGGTTCAGCCACAGTGACTTGTGATGAGACGTTGCTGCCAGGAGACAGTGGAAATGTGACTGGTTCCTGAAAGACTAGAGCTGGCTTACTGTTTTTCTATGTCCTCTTCTACTTCATCATCAGCAAAGTTAGCATTTGCTGTACAAATGCACCTGCAACCTGAAAACAAAGAAGTCCAATTTCTCCATTTGTTTTATTCTCACATTTACTGAATATGTAATTTGTTCCAGAGAATATGTTTTCACTGCTGGGAAATTATTATAAATATTAACATTTCAATGAAGAAAAATGGTGAAAATCAAAGATACAGGTTTTTATGGAAAGCATTACATATGTTTTAAATATCCGTTACTATACTTGAGTTGCCAGCATATTAACTGATAGAACGCATTCAGACATTTGAACCAGTTGCATTGAAGTTTTAAAGCTATGAGATTGAAGACAGAAAAGAGTGTAAACAGTAAAATGTATTGTACATACAAGGTGGAAATATATCTGTAAGAGACTCAAATATCTCCTCTCAGTTTCTCAGCTTGCCCTGTTCCATATGTCAACTGCTACGGGATTTCTCCCACAGTACAGCAAATGTGTCCACACAAGATAACATGGTAGCCTTTTGAAAATAACTACTGTACTCTACAGATTCTGGCCTCCTCTGTTTCTTCAAGATTTGAGAAAGTGCTGCCACACATGATGCATCTGGCTCCTCAAGATACTGCCAAGGAAGCTGGATGACCCAAACTGAAATAGTTAATTTCCCCTGGCACCATCTTGACCCAAGACAGGCAGGAGAAAAATGGACAGTTACTCTCCTTTCTGTTACTTGATCCAAAAAGCCTACCCATAGATATCCTGTGTGATCAGAAGTACCACTTTCCAAACAATAGGAAGAATCTCTGTGAAAGAAATTAACTTTCAAATAATGCTTCACTTAACTGGGTTGCCCATTCAGCCCTGTCTCACTTTTTCCCTTTTGCTCTCTTGGTAGAGAGACTTTCCCATGTAAATCACTAATACTGAATCCTTGCAGATCTATCTTTTGGTTTTAAACCATAGTACTGACACATATTAAAAATATGGAAAAGTAGCACAGTAAATAGTGCAGCTTCCTTCTGAGATGAAATCCAATGAGATTAAAGAAATAAATCAAAGTAGCATTATTGTTTTTTACTCACCCAGTGAACGATCTACCTTGGGCAGGAATGAGAAGAATTTTTATTGGATAGTGAGGTTTCCTTTTTAAGATAAGACAGCAGAGTAATTGTTTATAGAAATCGTAATAGGTATTAGTTTATTGTTTGATTAAGTCAGTATTGGTTCATAGAGCTACATGAGTCACTGATGATATGAAATTGACGAAGTTTCAGCTGTAAATTGGAGCTGATTGTGCAGATGCTGACCGTGACTACAGAAAGAATCCACATATTTGCAATGTATGCTTGATGGAAGCAGGCACATAGGTCTTAGAACACTAACACTTGGTAGTGGATAGAAAAGCAGAAAAGCCTTCTTGAAAGAACTGAGATTTTGATATTGAACTTATTAGATAAGGTAGGAAAGGTAAGAATTTTCTAGAAGGAGTAAGCATAAAGGGGTACTAGATTTTGAATATTCCAATTAGAGGGAACAGCGACTAGACTGGGCTAGAACTTTACTAGCTGCTTACCCTTATACTAATCTTCTCACGTATCTGAATTCCATTGCTCCCATTTGTAAAGAAAATTATACTATTGTGCAGAGAAATTGTAAAAATTTAATGGGATAATGTGTTAAAAGTTATGGCATGCAATTTACAGACAGTTGTTTTATTTCTTGAAAATAGCCAAATTATTTTTTTCTTCTACTTAAAAACAGGAATATGGAATAAACAGCAAGGCTGAGAAAATCCAGTCACTTTCCAAATTTGAAAAAAAAGCAAATATTGATAATCAAATCATAGCTCAAAAATAAAGCTCTTAACTGAAAGTAGTTAATATCTATCTTTCAAAATCCTTGTTCATTTTATTTTCAGATAAGTTTTGTTCTCAACTAATTTCCTCTACATTTCACTTATAATGTATATACAAGCTTATTTGAGGCCTGCTAAATCGCAAGTCTCAAACATCCTGTTTATAACCAAAAAGTGCTGTCAAACTGAAACACAGCTTGAACTCAGATGGAGTATCCTTAAATTCTGAGCAATTTTTCAATTTGGCTAAAAAGATTAGCCTCCCTCAAATTTTAATATTTTCCAAATTTTTTTAAAAAATGCAGCAAAGCAAATCTTTTACTTTACACAGAAGGATTAAAAAATGGCTATTTAATAACAAAACCATAATTCATACCAGATTATTCAAAATGTTTTCACATATTTAAACCTTACACAAAATCTAATTCACAAAATATGTGGTTTTTAGCTCTTCACTTACTCATCTTTCCTTTGTAGCTTAATTTTGGATGAACATCACTTTAAACCTTCTAAAAAGTCCTGTAGAATTTGAGAGTCCAGCTCTGCTACACATTTGACTGGTTCCATTTCTCACGCAATAGCACCAGGATGGAGACTGGTCAGCAAGTTCACAGTGGTTTGCTCCCAACACTTCACAGTCTAATAGTTTGCTCCTGGCAAAACTACAAACAACTAATCCCAAAGTTCATGTGAAAGAAAAAATCTATGGAAATAGCAAGTCCTCTTGGCAGTCTGTAGCCACCGAAAATCTTGATTTGATTCTCACAAATTTGTGGAGCATTATGTCTAATGTTATGAATTCCACAAGAGTTTTCAAAAATTACGAATGTGGGGTCAAGTATTTGCTTGGCTTCAGAGAACACAGGGCACCTAATGCCTCTAAAAAGCAATGAAAAATCTCTCTCCTCCCTTGGAGAGACACGGAGAAAATTCCTGATGTGCTTGCTGTTGACTTGAGAGCCCCCAGTGTGTAGCTACTTTTATCTCAGTTCAATTGTATAAGACCTCTCTATTATTCTCCTATCTGGGATATGAACTGAGCATATACCAGCAATTGAAAGCTGTTCCAAGTGACTCATCCAGTGTTTAGTGACTCTAAAATAAAGCATCATCTTTGAGCCACTGAATTTTCCTACAGTTGTAATTGAACAATTGAGTAGTTAGTTCCAAAACATATCTATTAATTGACTATCAGGTACCAAGATCTAGGGAACACATTAGGGAACAATTCCTTCCAGTGGTTAAAGAAATAGATCTTAGAGTGACAGAAATTAACATATCCTTCCTTCCTTCCATCCATAAAAAATAAATGCATCAGTTACTGTAGCAATAATATGGTAATAAGGAGTAATAAGCAATCTAGATTAAATTCAGATCTAGATTTGAAAAGAAGATCAAAGAAGTCTTTCCAAATGAAAAGCTCTTGCAGCTGGTGGAGCAAATAAATAAGAACATATGAAAAACTCAGAAAAGAAATAGAAAATGGAGCATTTAGTACCTTTGTCATTTCAATGTAGGGTAGAGAACAAGCAAAAATATGGCCAAAGATGAAACTCAAGCTTAGATAGAAAGCGAGGAAGGAAGGAAAAAAGAAAAAGGAAGAAAGAAAGAAAGAAAGAAAGAAAGAAAGAAAGAAAGAAAGAAAGAAAGAAAGAAAGAAAGAAAGAAAGAGAAAGAAAGAGGGAAGGAAGGAAGAAAAAGAAATCATTTCAACATAGTTGACAAGAGGGGGTGTCACATCAGAGAAGCTCAGAGAAGATTTACTGGGAAAAAATGTATGTTGCAGTATGGGGAGAGGCTTTCATCCTGAAACAGAAAATTAATAGGAAAAATAATACATACAAATAGAGATAGATGAGATACATATAGAGATGATGGAGATGGCGATGGAGGGAGAGAGAGAAAGAGAAAGCAAGGGATAATAGATATCAAACCAAATAAAGGACAGTGGAGAAGGGGAAGCAGCACTGCTGCTGCTGGCCCACCCTTCCACCTTACCCTGCAACTGTGGGTAGCCTGAGGGACTACCTAGCACTGCTGGGACCAGACGGCCCACTTCCAACACAGGCACCCAAAAAGCTGCATTCTCCAGCACTTACCGTGGGAATCTCTACCCAAACTCTGACCAGAAAAAGGATAAACAGGTGAACATCATCTTAACTGACTCTACTTGGTGCTAACTCAGCTCATGCAGCCAAATGCTGAGTCACCAGCTCACATGCACAGCCATCTAGCAGCCACCCTGCTAAGTCACAGGCACGTTTGTCAAGTCTACCAGCGCAAGCAAGCTTGCTTACCTGCTGAGTAACACGCACATGCACTCACCTATGAGTGGAGTCCACTCTGTCACCAGAGTGAGGGGCAAGTCCCTGGAGTCCATGCATGGCCACCTCCAAGGATACTGCAGCTAAGACAAGAAAAGGATTGTGTGGGCCTCCTGACATAACAGACCTGAGAAACTGCTTGTGGGTTCACTTGGTAGAGTGCTGGAGATGGATCCCTTTGGAGTGATTTTTCTTTTTTTATTGTTGTTGCAGTTTTTATTGTTCATCCTCTGTTTTTTACTTTGACTGAATTTCTATTTTCTTTCTCGTCTTCTTACCTACTCTTTTTCTTTAACTTTTGTGTCTGTAGCAACACTTTTATTGCACACTTGTTTCTCTCACTTTTCAACTTCCTATTTTCAAGGCTTTTTCCCCTACATCTCACTCTCATGGGCTAGTTTCATCTTATCTCACATTCACATTTGTTCTCTCTAGCCTACTCCCCTCCCTACTCCTTATTTGACCAAGCCTCATGTCCTCCCTGCCTCTTCTCCACATTACAGGTGCACAAATAAACGGACAGGTCCTGACACCTTGCAGCATCCTTTAATCCCTAATTACACTCTCTCCTCTAAATCCCCCTGCTGTCCCCACAAATATCTTCTTAACATTCTCCCCATTAGCCTTTCATTTGAATCTTAAAAGACCTCTACCAGAATCTGATCTATTTTTTGTTGTTGTTAGCTATTATTATGTCTCCTGTCTACCACTTGTCTGGTTTGGCTACCACTTTTCTTATCTGTTTTAACCCACTGTCTTGTTTCTTCCCTTCTATACTCCTTCCACACTGTAGACTAACCAACTGTAATAAAATAGTACAATCTAGAAAAGTTATAGATAAAGAACTGTAGTTATGATGTTTGATTTAATCTGTTGACAGCTATTATAACCAATAGTAACTCCCTCCCATGCAGTGGTAGGATCCAAATTATTTTAATCAAAGAACAGAAAGGGTGAATAATATCTCTGGACAAATATAATTGATAACAAACTGCAGAAAAAAGAATCTAAAAGCTCTTCACACTCACTCTGACCTCAACTATCAGTATGCGTGCATATGGGCACACACAAATATGTATGCATATAGAAACATATATACATACTTATAACATATACATGCAAACAGGAAAATAGTAAAACAAAGTCCCCATGTTCTTCTAATGCCCAAGACAGAACTAGGAAGCACCAATAGAGGTGAAAGCAAATCCCAAGCAGCAGAGCTTTATGAATTGATGAAAAAAGAGATAAAGAAACTTGGCAAATTCAAAGAGGCCATGTCCTAAAATTTCATGGAATTCTCATACAAAATGACCCATATAAATGTAAGAGAAACAAATAAAAAATTGGAAGACCTGAACAAAACAATTCAAAACATGAATGTCAAATTCGCCAAAGATACAAAATCCACAAAAGTCTAAAAGACAAAAATATTGGATATAAAAAGTTATATAGAATTTATAAATTACAAAAATGACCAGTGTTAAGACAGGGTTTATGAAATCAAGGATGAAATGGTAAATTACAATAAATTCCTGAGAGAAGTCTCCAGAACAATAAGAGAACAAGAAAAATTTGACATACAACCACTAGCCAACACTAAGAAGACTGACCTAAGACTAGTTTGAGTTAGAAAATAGAAGACAGCACACATGGAATAGGAATATTTATTTACAGAAATTACAATAGAGAACTTCCCAAGAATGAGGAAAGAATTCAACATAAAAGTAAGTGAGACTTAAGAGAACACTAACCATGATGAGAAGCCCTTCACAACACATTATAATTAATATGCCAAATGTCCAACAAAAAAACAGAATTTTAAAACTGTAAGAGAAATGCAAAAGAATCAAACGTAAGGTAAGCCTATTGGGACTACAGCAGACTTATCAACACAAACTTTAAAGGCAAGAAAAACTTGAACTATATTATTATTAGCCATAAAAACAACTTTCAACCCAGATTAACATATCCAGGGAAATTGTCTTTCAAAGTAGATAGAGAAATAAAGACATTCCATGAAAGAAAACAAATCAGAGAATTTATGACTGCCAAACCAAGACTCTAGAAAACATTTTTAAAAATATCCTAGACATTCACAATGAAGTCAACAAAGCCAAAAATCCAGAAGGAATGAATTTACCAAAGAAGATGAATAGATAAACAAAATAATAATAATAATAATAAATAAGTAAAAGAAAAAGAAAGGAGTCATCACAAAACAAAATGATGGAAACTAATCAACATTCCTCAGTAATAATTCTTAATGGCCCAAAAATACCAATTAGGAGAGTAGGCAAAAGCATAATCTGACACTGTTCAATGCAAGAAAACCATTTAGCCAGAGAAAATGTTCATAAATTACAAATGAAAGAACTAGGTCTCTGAAGTCAAACAGATACCAACTTTCTGAAATAAAAAGTAAACTTTAATTTAAAACTGATCAGAAGAGATTTTAAAAGACCACTTCTACCTTATTATAATAGAGTATCATTCTGCTCTGTAGCACACAGAAGTTTCTCCAAAGTGGAGCAAATACTAGTCCACAAAGTCTACTTACACAAATATAAAATAATGAAATCACTCCATGTTTATTTTTAGACCATATTGCAATGAAACTAGAAATCAAGCAGAGAAAAAAGTGACAAAATTTAGAAACACCAGGAAACTTAGTAACACCCTCTTGACCACCCATTGGATCACAGAAGAAATAAAGAAAAGAATTTAAACAATTTTCTGTAGGCAAATAACAGTTCCAATACAATATGCCAAAACCTATAAGGAAAGCAGTCCAGAAAAAGATATTTATTACAATCAATGCTCACATTAGAAAAATAGAGCAAGCTCAAATAAATAACCTCAAGAAATATGAAAGTTGACCAACAATCCATGTGCAAACCAAAATTAAGGAGAGCAACCATAAATATCACAGCAAAAATTAATAAAACTGAGACTAAGAACACAATAAAAAGAATAAACAAATTGAAGTTATTTGCTAAAAAAAAAATTTTAAAGCCAAACTTATCAACAGAGAGAGAGAAAGAGAGAGAGAGAGAGAGAGACTTATCAATGCAATTAGAAATATAAAAGGCAAAATCACAACAGAGGAGAAAAACATATTTGAAAAATTGATAAATTTTAAAGAAATACAACCCTACAGGCATACAAATTACCAAAAATAAAGCAAAAAGATGTAAGACTTCTGACAATCCAATAATAAGCTATGAAATTTAAGCAGTAATTTTAAAAATCTACCAGCTAAAACAATGCCCAGGACTTCCTGTATTCATTCTATAAAACATCTAAGGGTGTTATATCTCCTATACTCCACAAATTCTTCAATGAAATTAAAATGGGAAGAGTGCTTCTAACTTCATTTCAGGAAGCCAGCATCACTCTGATCACAAAACCAAACCAAAGTCCAACTGAAAAAGAAAACTACTGGCCAATATCCTTTCAATCAACATAGATACAAAACTTGTCAATAACACATGGCCAAAGAGAATGCAACACACCATCTAGCGATCGTATATTATGACCAAGTAGGTTTCATCCTAAGGCTGCCAGGATTGTTCAACAGACACAAATCATTAAATGAAATATACCAGATAAGCAGAAGGAAGAACAAAAACCATGTAATCATGTCAATAGATGCAGAAAAGCTCTCAATAAAGCCAAATCCCTTCATGAAAAAAACCCTAAAGGAAGTAGATACACGAAGCACTTTACTTGAGTCTGAAAAGCTGTTTATAAGAAATCAATGGTGTATATCGTATTAAGTGGAGAAAAATTAAAAGGTTTCTCTCTAAAATTAGGAACAAGACAAGGATGCCCACTATAACTATGTCTCTTCAACAAAATCCTTGAAACATTAGCCAGAATAATAAGCAAGAGAAATAAAAAGAAGGGATACACAGAAAGAAAGGAAGAAGTCAAACTGTCATTATCTCAGATGGTATATTTTGTATAGAAGGTCCAAAAAAATCCATCAAAACTTCTTAGAACTAATAACATTTCAGCAATGTGACAGGATACAAGATCAACCAAAAAATAAATGAACATTTGTGCATACTAATAATGAATTCAGTAAGAAATGAATTAGGATAATAGAAGATTAAAGCTGGACCTAATGTCTTTCATCATGTAGTAAAATCAAAATGGATCAAAGATCTAACTGTTAAAACAGAAACAATGAACCTACTGGAAGATAACATAGGTAAAACACTTGATGTCAAGTGTAAGCAAGGGTCTTCTGATCAGAATCCCAACTGCACAGGAAATAATAGCAGAAACCAATAAATGGAATTATACCAAATTAAAGAGCTTCTTCACCACAAAGAATCATCAGACTAAAGAGACAACCTACAGAATGAGAAAAAACTTTTGCTAGATATTCCTTAGACAACTAATATTTAAAATATATAAAGGATTTTTGAAAGATTAAAAAAGACCAAATTAAAAATGGGCAAGTGAAAAGCATAAACACTTCTCAGAAGAAGAAATACAAATAGTCAGTAAACATATGAAACAAATTAAAGTAAAACAATAAATTAAAAAAATACTACAATCTCTTCTTATGTGAGAATAATCAATAAATTAATAATAAATGCTGGTGTGGCTGTGGTGAAAAAGGAACCTTCCTACATTGTTCATGGGAATGTGATCTAGTACACCATTACGGAAAATCACTACGATTTCTCAAAGACCTAAAAATAGAAATTCAATTTGACACAGATATTCCCCATTACATTTTTTTACAAAAAGAGCTATAGACATCAATAAGCAATACACTCAAACCAGTGTTTATAGCTGCACAATTCATAGTACTTAAATCCTGGAAGCAGTCTATGTCCATCAACAGTCAAATAAAGAAAATGTGGTACCTATAGATAATGGAAAAGTACTTGGCCATAAAGCAGGATAAATTTGAGACATTTGTAGGGACATTGATATGACTGTAAAATATTATTTAAAATCAATCAGACACATGAACTTCAATACTTTATGGTATTTCTTATTCAAGTAAAGCAAAGTGTAAATAAAGAGCAAAATGAAGGATTGATAAAACATAAGGAGACAGATCCTTTGCAAATGGGAAAGAATCTACAATGTGGAGGGCTGGGGTAGGGTGAGTGGGAGTAAGCGGATTTATGATGTGTCATGTGTACATGCCAAATATCCACAATGAATATAAGCATTATATGCCACAAACATAAACCAAAATAATGAATAATGGCAATGAAAATGGGGAAAGAGGATATAGAAAAGAAGGAGGGTAGAGAGAGAGAGAGGAATTTAAAAAAAGCAAGATGTGTTGTGTACATGTAGCTAGTCCTTAAAATGAATGTAAACTCCATGTATTGCAAATATGTACAATAACATAAAATTTTAAAAAGACAAAAAGTAAAAAAAATATGAGCATCCAAGGTATGGTATAATGATAGTTTTAGGAGTTTGAATTATACAAAGATGGTGGGAAATGTTTGAAAGTCTTTAATCGGGTATAAGAAATGATCACCTGATAGACTCTGTAATACTTTACACGAAAGGATGTGGAGACAGGCTCTGGGATCTCAGGCAGTCCTCAGCAGACAACTAAAGGTGCTTCATCTGAGACTGTAGAGATGAATAGAGAGAGAGGTAAACACAAGAAGGCATTAGACTGTGAACATAGCATCTTAGAAATTGTTCATTTGTGGGGAATAATGGAAGCAGAGGACTCATGGATGCTACCGAGGTTTTCTAATCAGCCAACTAGATGTTGCTGGTCATTGAAACAGAAACACTGGGAGAAGCATGGCAGAGAATGAGTCCAATGTACATCTATTAAATTTGAAGCACCAGAAAATTATCTGAAAAAAAAAATAAAATGCTGGCAATATGAGCTTCCACTTCCAAAACTAAAGATTTTTTTTTAATTCTTTGGTCTATGTTTAGTAGTTGATGTCATAAATGGATAATGTTGCCAAAAGACTGTGTGTGTAATATTTAATATAAACAGCTCATAACAAAATTAGAGGAAGACTGACTGTTGAGGAATCAGTAAAAACAGAGAAGCTATTCCAAGGCACAGTGGAGAATCTCTCTGACTAATGATCACAGAAGCCAAAAATGTTTCAAAAGAGGAGAGTTCAGGCAACAATGTCAGATGTCACAAGGTAGTCAAGTAAGATAAGTAAGATAAGGTCTAAAACTTGACCATTTGACTCTGTAATTTTGGACAACAAATTATCTTGTGTCAGAATATTATCTCAACAGAGTTTATACTCACTGTGGAATAGAGCTCATCACCTTCTTACAATAGCAACTAATTCTTCATATCAGTTATTATTTACAGCTGAAATATCCTGCTAGGTCACAGAGCTCCAAGTTTCTTTGGATCTAATATTGTAAAGGGCTTGGGGTAATTTTCTTTTTCTATCAGGTAGTGAGCCAATACTTGGATATTCTTTACTCAGGATGTAATAAATTCATCCACTGTTTAGGGTGGGGTATTCCAGACAGCTTTGTGGCTGTGTGTCCTTAAAATGAAGGTCAAATAGAGTTTCCCAAGAAATATAATTTAGGCAAGGACTTCTGTATTAGTATTTATATTGGAAATATTCATTTTTAATAAGGAAAATTTTCTCCAAGTTTGCTTTCAAAGAATATGTGGGTAAGTGTATTCTTAGTTAAAATATGTGATTTTTGTCTAGAGCTATGTGAGACATACTCAATATTATTTGAGGTATCTCAATTAGAAAATAAAATATGATTTTTCCAGATAGTTAAACGTTTTTTGCTATAAATATGTCAACATTCAGCATGTTGAGAGTATACAAAATGTAAGCATATTTCTTAACATTTTTCTGATACAGATGCCATTGAGATAAAATGATTATTCTTTTATATCTCAGTGTTAAATAGCCCTCAAAAACTATGGGAAACACATGAAAATGATACATTCTGCCAATTTTTTAACTTAAATTCCAGTTCCATTGACAATAGATCATCTTTATTTATTTTGAATGGCTAGGGAAATGGCTTATGGTTCCAAGTTGTCACAATGATTTGGAATCACTCAAATCAGCTAAAACTTTTGTGCGGTTACATAAGCTTGAAATTCAACCTTTAAAAAAGATAGTAAGAATGGTGGTTTCATATTTGGGGGAAAAAAGTGATGGAACAATATTGTCACTACAAAATATTCATGTGGTCAACTTTCCAAGAGGTAAGACATTAATTTATTTAGATTAGACTTTTGAAAATATTATTGCAGCAAGAATACTTTTTTTATGAGATCTACTATCTTACTGGTGTTTTTAAAGTATGCAGTACTTTTGATACTTTTGCTAATGACAAAACCTTATACAACATGTCTCTGGGTTTGTCTTGTTTACTAAAACTGTATATCATGGATTAAAAATTTCTATTTTTCCTCTACCCCTAAGCCTTGATAATTGCTATTCACTCTTTGATTCCATGAATTTGACTATTTGAAATATTTCATTTAATAGAGATCATGCAGCACTTGCTGTTCAGTGACTGGCTAATTTCATTTTGCATATTATCTTCACAATTCTTCCATTTTTAAAATACTTTATATATGCATAAGCCACATTTTTTATTAAGCAATTAATAGATTTTTGGGTTTTTTATGTCTTAGTGACTCTAAATAGTGTTGCAATGAAAATCAGGGTAGTAATAACACCTCAACATTCTGATTTCAATTATCTTCAATAACTCTGCCAGTATGTGAACTACTACTGCCCTTTCCATATACTTAATAATAACTGAAAAATTAAGATATTCATTCATGTTCAAATTCACATAAAATGACTAAACTCTCTTCTGTGTCTCAATGCCCGCAAACGCTTCATTCTATTTCACCTATGAGATGAAATTTGGTTACTGCAGACTGATTAACTGCATATTTTTCCCTAGCCAAAGGTAAGTAAAGCCTTCTTTTGATGTTGTGCAAAGGCTATGCAAAAATTAATATGGCCTGCAATAAGATCTTTTCTTCAACATCCTTACCTTTTCCATGGGAGTTTGCCCATTCACTCAGCAAATTTTCTAAGTCTGCATCAGACTGAACCTGCACTAGGAAAACAAGAAAGATGCTCAAAACTATAGCCTTGCTCTTAATGAACATGATTTCTTTCTTGCTAACTTAATTACCTTACATGAAATCAATTTCCATATACAAGCTCCATATACTGCAATTTTCAAATTACTTGTAAGTGCTGAGCATAACTCAAAACGGAGGAAATTGACTTTTTCCAAATATAAAAATTTTTTGTTTCTTATCTTACCACACAGATGAAAGGGGAAACAGTTGTGCTAACCATTGGCATTTTCATGAATTTGCAGTTTGTGAGGTTTCTATATCCCAGGAAACCATAACATGACACAAATGGAATGAGCTAGTAGAAACATGTAGAAATAAATAATGCTCTTTGATGTCTAAGTAAATGTGACAGGTCCTAACCTCAGCTCATTGGTATCTAGTAGATACTCTTCTGCAGGACTGTATACAAGTAAACATTAGTTTAAGCGACTACATTAGCATCGAAGTGCCAAGTTGTTCTAAAAAGAGAATGAGTGAGCAAAAAGCCATAGCTGGCAGCCAATAAAAGGAAAATGTGCTTTGAATGCTCAGTGAATCACCCAAACAGACAGGAGAAAGGGTGTGCCAATTTAGCCTGGACTGTGTGCCAGAGCTCACACTCTCAGCAGGGTCAGGATTTGCATAGGAAGTGAGTCTTGTCACAGTGGAAGAGTCAGGCAGTAGCTGTCAGGCTGGGTAAGTGGGATTTTCTCACCAATGTCAGCACTAAATTCCCATGCTTCTGAAGATCCACAGGCTTGCCTCCCTGAGGCAGAGGTTCCAGCACAGATGGAAGACAGTGAAGGCCCCCATTCCATGCACCAGGCTATACCCAACGTTAGCTTGGAATGCTTTGAGCAGTATTTCTGGTTGCAAGCCATATTTCAGCAGAGGTTACTTCTTCCTGTCTCATTTCCTCCTGTGGTTTAAAATGCCATCAAATTAAACTACATACTTCATATGTACTCTCGGGGTATTTATTTGAAAAGGAACTCTATTGATAATTTTACAGTATAAGTGATTTGTTTGGTAATCTGTATATGACGCACAACTCTACTGAAATAATTCTCAAGAAAAAATAAAAGTTTATTGTGGCCAACATAGAAACAAAATAGCAAAATATATGTCTACACAGCAAAATGAACTCATTCTTCATTAGAAACAGGTAGCTCATGATACAGAATGCGCTTGTCCAAGAAGGAAAGAATCCTTTTCTATCTAACACACAGATGAGAAAAGAACACATTTACACTACAGCTTTCATGCTTTTTCTCAGACAAATTTCTCAAAGACTTACCAAGAATTGTTTTAAAAGCTCATAAATTGTCATTCAATAAGATTCTGTGTTTTTAACAAGTACCTAAAGTGACACTGACTTACCGTACGTGCGTTAACTTACCAAATAGAATTTGGCAACAACAGGCAGGACTTCTCCCTGAGTATTAAATGACAAACAATAACAATAGACTTCAGACAGATATCTGGATACTGGGAAAGGACGTGAGGGTAACTGTGCAAACGGGAGAAACCACAAACCTTGTTAGAGCTGCAATCCATTATTTGAGCAGGAGAAATACCTTAGTTTTGTGGTGATTGCTATTTGCCTTTCACTCAGGATATATATGTATGCTTGGTGTTCATTGAAAATACAATGTCTTTATAAGTTACATATAAAAATACATCATAATAAGCTGAAAGTTTGTTATTTTTTAAGAAAAACAACTTTTGAGCTGTTCCTGCCTCAAGGAAGGAAGTAGTATCCTTACTTTGTATTTGTCTCTTTTGTTTATAACCTTAACAAATTAGTTTTTGGGAATGAAAGAGGCTGCCTCTAGCAGTGTAATTGGAGGTATGTGGAGAGAGATCTACTCATGTAGAACATATCCCACTGCATTGGGGCATTTCCTGAGAAGAAATTTTAACTAGTGAGAAATTCCTCAATTGAAGAATACAGAGATGACATTGAAGAAAAGAAAATCTCCTATTTTTACTATATGGCACAAAAAAGGAGTCTAAGCTCTATTAAAACTACCACTACAATTGCATGAATCATTTTACTAAGGTGATCAAAGATAAGGGGAACTTTCTAAGCCAAGTTGGTGGCAAACAGATAAGGTAAAGTCTTTAGGAAATGAGACATGTGAGATTCACCAAACTGAGAAAGAATAATGAGAGAAACTACATGAATAAGGCTATAAACCCAGAATTTGTAGAAATCTTGAGAAAGGTCATGAAATTCTCAGAGGATGAAAACTAATTGTTCTTATTGTTTTAGTAGGTGGGATAACCTCAGCTCTCAGCTAAGTACATAAGGAAGTCTTTACATATCTATTCTTTTCCACTTCCCACACAGACCACTCATGTCTTTAAGCACATCACTCCTAGGAATATGGGAAAGAGGTTTATTTAGAATGTTAAATCCAAGTTGGTTCTAAGCACATTAAATAAATTAGAGGAGAGAATAACACATATGTAAAATAAGAAATATGAGGCCAGACGCCTGCCAGCAAAAGGTATTATAGAGGATTACTAGACAAAGTGAGGTCTGAGGGCAATCCTAAAGGATTAGAACCAGAACAGCCTGTTAAAGTTGATGGATTGCTTTATGAATGAGGCAGGAAAGCTCAAATCACCATGGACGGTCAAGAGTAAAGAGGACTAGTTGGGCACAAATGAAGAAGGACAAGCCAGGGCTACATAGCAGATGGACTACAAATACCTCTGAGAAGCATGGGATGGTCTGAGTCAACTTTGGAGGACCTTTCCTAACATTGCAGGGTGGGGCTGGTAATTCTGTGTGGTCTTGCAGACAAATCTGTATACACACTCCAGGGTTCTTCTGGGTCTTCATCTCCTGAGAACTCATCTGGAAAGATTGCTACACCACCTAATGCCTTGCAAACAGCACTGAGCTCCATCCAGGAAAGCCGAGGCCATGAGATCTGCAGTCCTGACTTCTATTAATTATGAGTCTTACCAAGACACAGCCCGTTTTTCCAAAAATGCTTTGTGTCTGAGATTCCCACAGTTTCACCAAACAGAAACCGTAAATACTCAAGAGTGAAGTAAATTGTGGATATGAGTGGCAGTACCTTCCAGCTCAGAGAATTCACAGTCTCGGGACTGTGTGGCCAATACTTCTCTCTGGCCACCAATGAATAAACAAGTGTGACTCATTGCCACTGGAAAGAAGATGACCCAGAAATACCCTTGAGGAGGAGTAGAGCTGATGTTAAGGTTTCATTCTCAAGAAACAACACATTTCCACTGCTGCTTTTGAGGAGCCATGAGTGTCTTAGCAGCAGCTTGGGTTTGTAATGCTCACCTCTGCTTGAACAGCTGTTCTTGCCCATCCTATATTCACAAAGCTAGGCTCTAGTCCACTTCTTGCAACCATTTTTTTTTTTATTTAAAAGCTTCCTTTCGCACAGAAAGTGAAGTATACCATAGTGAATAAAGAAACTCTTAGACTCTGAAATAACAACATTAACATTCTATGATGCTTAATGGTATATTGAGAATTTTTGTAATAGTGAAAGGAGGTCAGGTAAAAGATACAAAGTTGATTCTTTTAGAATTTCATACCATATATATTTACATTCATCCATCAGAATCCCAAATCCTCATAATACTCAGGCTTCAACTTGTAGGAGAATAAAGCAGCAGTATGGACAACTTCAACTCCAAACATCGCAAAAGGAAAAAGAAACAGAAGGGAGGAGAATATGAGAGAATTGCAGAGTATCAAACTCTGTACATAGAACAATAACAAAAACAGAAATATGGAAAATATAATAATACGTTAAACTCTTTGGTACTTTGGGGACTCACTATCTACGCGGGGTTGTGCGTGTCCTCAGGTCCCTCCACGGCACTTCTCGCACCACGAGGGATTGAACCCAGAACCTTGCACTGACCTACATCTCCAGTCCCTTTTAATTTTTATTTTTTATGGTTTTCAGCACAGTCTAATAAGTCCTTAAATTGCCCAGTATGGGATGGAACTTGTAATTTGCCTGTCTCAGCCTCCCAACGCACTGGGATTATAGGCATGCTCCATGCCATCCAACTGCTGGTTGTTTTTCTTCTAGGCTCCACCAGACACCACCAGCGCATGGCCACTTTCTTTCGAGGCAGGCAAGTTTCCCAACTAAGTTTCTACATTTTCATTAGGCCTAGGAGTATGGAAGCATATTGGGCTGGTCATTAATGTTATTCACTAAATATCTCCCATTTTCTACTCAGTAGCATTTCCTCAAAGGATTCTGTGTTTTCTCCCTTGCTTTTCCCCGAACCCTTCAGGTAGTTTTGTGACTGTCTCTGTTCATAAAATATTTTAAAACAACATGTAGCACTTCTAGGCAGGTGTTTCAGAGTTGGTGTATGATTGCCCATTTTTCCTTTGTTGCTTTGGTCACAGTAAAGCCTGCGTTCACATGGAGACTTCATCACCAAATACCCTGGGTAACTAACGAATACCACACCCTCCGCATCCCTGCTTAACACTGGAAGAAATGAAATATGAAAAAACATTTTGGTGTTTTTATCCACCAAAATTTTGGGAGATGTTTGTTATTGCATGTAACTTGAGCTGTGCAAACTAGTATAGGAATGCATTATCACAGTAGCTAACTGAAGACAATGCATATGTTATGCATACGTGCCAAGGACTTTGAGATATACAGAAGTGTATGTAAACTCAGAAGCAGCTAACAAGACAGAGCACTGACACCACAGTGCAAGATATAGTTTATTATATGCTAAGCATTATTAGCGTATACAAAATGGTTTGCCCCTAATTTCTCCCAAATAATTCTCACTCCTGAGTTTCATTCAGCTTTTCTTATGATTTCCTTGGCTGCCACCTGTCTCTCCTTATTGACTTTCTTTGTCTCCAAAGTGTTCTATGCCTACCACAACCTAATACTTTCTGCTTCTAATCTGCCTGTCAGGATTGTGAATAAATTAAGAGCAATTAGGTTCTGAGTGAGAGACTAAAGTATATCTCTGCAAGTAAAGAAGTTAACACGTTACACTTAGAGTCTCGAAATAATGGTAATGCTAACATTTTATAATGTGTAATGGCTTATTGATTATTTTTGCATTAGTGATCACTTTTGATCCTTATATCCCTACATCTGTTAGAAATTGTTTTCACAATATCAGTCTCATAGTTCTTTTCCTATTATGAGGGTTATCAGATTGTAACAGCCTGGATAGATTGCATTGTTTTCTCCACTGCACTGGTTTTCTCTTCCTGATGAGAAAACTCTTTTCTTCCCTTTGTCATATAGTGCACAGTACCTCCCACGGGAGGTATGCATACTCCTACTCCATTGAAATTGCTCCTGGGATATGCCTTAGCCAAAGGAATGTTAGCAAATCTACAGCCTGGAGTTTATTTTATTGGGTTCTTTTTAAAGAGAATAAAACCAATCAAAATAAAACAGAAGAAGGCCAATGAAAACAAAACAATGGAAGTGATACAGGACTTCAAAACAGGATAATAGGAAATCAACAATGGCTACATACCTCTTGTCATCTTCATAATAGCTGTCCATACCATCAGACATAGTAAAATCAAACAAACCAAAACAGAATAAAACCAATCAAAACAACACAGTGAAAGCTACACAGGACTTTAATACAAGATGATAGGAAATCAACAATGGTTACCACAATGTCTCTTATGTTCAAGATAGCTGCCCATGCCATCAGACTCAATAAAATGAAACAATAAAATCTAACAAATCAAAGCAAGAAAAATGATACAGGACTTCAAAACAAGATAATAGGAAATTAACAATGGCTACCACCTTCAAGTTTTAGTCACTTCCTCCCATTTCACTTTCACAATATCTGTTGTACATTTTGGATCACACTAATTCCTTCAGGTTTGTGTACTAGGGAAGAAACATGATATTCACCCCTATGAGTTCAAACCATTTCAACTGTGAGTATGATCTCAAGTTGCATTGATTTACCTCAGAGCCTCAAAGTTATCCTATCCTTCTGAGTAGCTTTCCATTGCATAAAAATGCCATATCTTGGGGCTGGGGATTTAGCTCAGGGGCATAAGTACCTGCCTTGCAAGCAGGCGGCTGTGAGTTCAATCCCCGGTACCGATAAAAAAAAATGAAAAAGACAAAAAAAAAAAAAAAATTCCATATCTTCCTTCTGCTGTTGGTGGGTAAGCTGCCCCTGCTTTTTTCTGGTTCCCTGTTACACAGTGCAAAACTATCAGTTTAAAAGACACATAGAGTAAATCTGAGCAGGTGTCCAGTAGCCAGAAACATTCTAATGCCAAACATTTCTCTATGAGTAAGAACATATGCTTGGTATTTCAGCCCATTGAAATGTTGGGATTGTTTATCAGAGCAAATGATTAATACACATTCTAATAATGACACTACCAAAAGGAAATGTGTTTTTCTATTTTAAAAAAGGACTTTTACGTTTCATTCTAGTATGAATTGGGATTAAAGGAATATGCATGAGTCTCAGTGTCGAGTGGACCTGAAGATGAACTGCTTCACGTTGGCAAATGTGCAATACTCTCACAGTAGCACTTTTTTCTCTGAAGCTAATTTTTTTCCCTTACTGAGGATTCTACCCCAGGGGTTTGCAGTGGACTATATCCTTAACCCTTTTTTATTTTTTATTTGCTAAAATGCTGTTAATTTGCCCAGGCAGGGCTCAAACTTGTTATCCTCCTGCCTTAGTGTCCCATATTGAGTATGAAATTTCATATCCAGCCTCTGATGCTCTTTCTAGCAAAGGTGGTTTTCCCACACACCCTGCTCACTTGGAGTCAAAAAAGAATATTGATTCCAAAAGTTTGAAATATATTATTATAGGAAAGTCCATGAGTTCATTATAATAGTCCAAAACAAGAAAACCCAAAATAAACTCATCAGTCACCACTGAGATTGTTCTGGCACTAATTCTTTATTGGAAACTACAGGGAAAATATTAAATGCTTAAATATTTCAATATGGACTATTTTCAGTTTAAAAAAAAGTGGGTTGATGAGGGAACCTTTCAAATAGTAAATACTGCATAAATAATGATAACATTATAGAATGAAAATTTTATAAGAAATCTCAAACAGATCAATCATTTTTAAAAAATGATTATCAATGGGTACTAAAACTGATGAAAGGTTTATAGGGAACTGGATATTTAAACAATGCTCTTCTTACCATATAGACTGATGTTTAGTTATAAAAAAAATTTATACTGGAGTGTTAGACTATTCACATCATCATCTACAAAGATGAGAAACCCAGGCAAGCTGACTCCTAGATATAACATGAGGCTTGAAAAACTCAAAGATTTTTGTCAACCAAAAATGTGCTTTAACCTAATTTAAGCCTTTAGATCTAAATTTAGGTTTTTAAAAATATGAAAATTAAAGAAACAAGTAAATCCTACTTGGAACACCTTATTTTGTTTGCACTAATTAATTGCATTTTTATTTATTTTTCCTATCTATCTGTGTGGAATATAAGCTCTAATATCACAGGAACCTGTGCAGATGATTTACTGCTCTCTTCCTGGGCTCAGTTCACATGTTTCATACAATAAAAATGTGTTAAAATGAACAAATAACTTGTTTCACTAGCCAAATTCATTTCCACATCAGTAAAATGGAGATGAGACTTAAAGGATCACTACAAGGATTAAAAACAGAGAATTAGCAATCAGCTTTGGTGGATTGTGATGTTTAATCAAAGGCATGTGTTTCACATACATTATGCATCAGCTCCTCATAATAACAATATGGAATATGATGGGAATTATTACTCACATTTGGCAAATGAAAAAGTTAAGGCACAAAAAGACAAAGGGAGTTGATTCCTAAACGAACTTTCACTTGGAAACACAGCTAATCACACCCAGAATAACATCACTTTATTTCTTTAACATCCGCAGTGGTCCTCAGACAAGGTCCCAGCCAAACTTCATCACTCTTAGCCTCCCTCCCATCTGTTGCTTGATCCTTCCTCGGGTGGGAAATGGGGCAGCCTCTCAGTAGCGAGTTGATGCTGCATGTTCCTAGGGTTCAAGTAAGTCTTGACTTCAAGACCACACCGTCATCCTAAGTGAAGCAGGTCTGTTGTGCTTGTACCGGCACGCTGCTTTACAAACACCAGAAGCCATGTAAAATACGTTCCCCAACCTTCACGAAGTCATCTGGTGAAGCAGCCCATTTGCCCTATTACATCAAGAAAGACTGGGAGCTAGATCGGGGGCTGATCACTCTGGTACTGAGTTTCAAGGCTGAGCAGTGAGGGTCCAGCCAACAATCCAGCTTATCTGCCTTAATCTCGGTGGGTCATAACACTTCAATTTACATTGAATTTTAGGGAAGTGTTTATTCTTTCTGACCAAGTCACTCGCCATGCATCTAATATTAGACATTATTTTCACCCCTACAACACCTTTACCTCTTTGCTGTAAAGTCAAGAGGGCCTGAAGCCTCTGGAAGGCTGAGTATCTAGAGTTCTATATGAATCTCATTTGCCAGTATAACTTGTATTTCAGCTGAGCTGCACCACTCATTGTTTCCTGAATATTTTCTTGAGCATTCACTTTTCTGAACCCTGGCTCCCTTGAGTAATGCAGCACAGAGATAACCCAGAGTGTTACGTATTCTCTCATACATGCCTCTATGCAGTCCTTCAGGTTTGCCCTGGCTTCTTTACAGAAGTGCAAATGAGGTCAATGTGTGTAGAATCCTGAAAAAAACTGAAATGTTGGAGTGTTTCATTTTGTGGATATCATTTCTAAGAAAACTGCAGGAGGGTGGTGAGCTGGGGAGTAAAACAGAGGTGACTGCATGGTCTCTATTATCAAGATGTGTCTTCAACAAGAGCTTATGGTTTTAGAATACTTCAGGTATGATCTCCTTAAAATTATCCACACTAGGCCATGCATGTGATGGATGTTAAAACATTAACTATTTAAAATGTCTAAAGATTAAGATACATTTACAGTTGTATCAGTTCTTTCTGTGCCCTGCATTATAAACCATTCTCTCTGCTTTGATTAAATGGGTCCCAATCTACAGTAGGAATCAGCACTCACCAACTCTTAACTCCAACTTTGTAAATGAATCTTCATGGATCATTAGAAAAAAAGGAAAGTAGCAACACCTAACAAGAATCTATTTTAAGGATTTATTCAATAGATATTTTGTGAGCTATAAGTAATTAAATGTTTGACTGTTAAGACTCTAAAAAGAGAATATAAGTGGTTTTTTTCAGCCCTGTCAAATGCAATCAAATGAATTCCTTGGCTTATAACCTCTGAGGTCAGCAAGATGGGCCAGGCAAAGGAATGCACAGCATATCTTGGTCATGAGCACAGAGTCAGGCAAATTGAGAGTCATTTCTGGTGGCAAAGAAGACCAAAAAAGAAGCAAGGGGGTGCTTGTGTCACTGTAAAAATGGCTAGTGCTTACAAAATAATAGTTTAAAAATACACAACTTAAGATTCAAAAGATTATATTAGAAAATTGATTTCTATATACTACTACAACAATGAAAATTTGAGGTCATCTTATATTAGAACTTCTATAGAAAAAGAGAAGGAAAATATAGCCAATGTTATAATCTGCCATATTTCTTAGTTTATATTTTGTTCTTAATTATTTCATAATAATTATATATAATACATAATATTATGTTCTAGATTTTTATATGTTCCATGTAAGAACATTTCTGAAATGAGATTTGAGATATGTTACTTGACAAGTATGAGTACATTTAAGAAGATAATAGAACACAAATTTAGAAACTAACATTTGCCTCAGAAAAGCTGGGCATTATGGCGCTATATGTATAGGTAAAATATGAAAAAGAAAATATAAGTGCAATATAGTGGTAAGCATTTAGCATAAAGTAGAATTCAGGTCAGCTCATCAGTCATTAAGCCAGTTAGTGTGCATATGCTTAAATTAAGATAATAAATGCAACTGTTATAAATTTGAATTTTTAAATTTAACAGTTGCATGTTTTTGACTAATCACTGAAGAGAAGCATTATTTTCAAATAATTCAACTATGCTCACATCATTTTAAACAGACACGAGTTTTCACTTTTTGTCACCTGTATCTACTTTTATGATGTTGATAGTTTTATACAATTTCAGAACTACAGGTTGTATTCATTTAATTAATATCAGTCCAGTACTCATATGCTTCACAGAGAATAACAAGCTGACTGCATTAATGTCTGAAAGGTTCAATTTTTTTCTGTTCTTCTGTACACTGAATTTACCAAAACAATTTTCCTAAGATACTAGTTTGATAATTATCTAATTTAAATTCTTCCATGGTTCCGAACAACAAATCAAAATCCATTTTTAATTCCACTGTTCATGTTCCATCACAATCTGTAGCCACTTAGACATCCTGACTTTTTCCTCTTACAACCCCTGCCTCCAAGAAAGCATGTTTCCAAATCACTAAAATTTCTAATACTTAAACCTTTTAAATGAGATCACCAACTTACTCTCTCATATTCTTGAAAGTTATTTAAAATATAATTGCTTTTGGCTTTTAATACTAGTTGGAGGGAAGAAATAACTTTTACATCCTAAGTTTGGCTTATTCACTCATTGGTAATTAAGATTTGGTTTAATGACCCTAGTAGACTCATCCAACTTTCAAATATTTAAAAGTATTGGGATATTTATACAACTATCTTTTATATGCATTTTCAACAAACTTAAATAAATCTCAGATTGAGAATGAAATGTTAGTGGGTAAGTAAAAATGTGAAAATTACAAAAATATTTTTTTCTGACTTGAACAAATAAGAGTATTTTTTTTCACAGCAAAATGATCCAAATAAAGCCAGATGTCATTATTAATTTACCTTTTCAGTGATCATATAAATTAGAAAAACTTGTTTTCACTCTACATCATCAACACATTGGCTTTTCCTCTTCATATTTCTTACTTCATGAACAAAGGAAGGGTGCTTCAGATACATGTTTACAATCAAAGAAAGAAGACAGGGCTGAGACAGTCCTCGCTTTATCATCAAACAAAAGCTCCACTAGAAAATCCCAGTTCTTCTCATTGACCAATCTTAGCCAAATATTCACATTAATCCCTAAGGAAGATAATGACCAGGAGCGAGGGAGTAGCCTATGATTATTGGCATCTTTGTCAAAGTTCCTTGAGAGCTAGGAGAAGGCACCCTTAGATCTATTTTCGGGCCTACACAATGTCCTTTGTCTGAATGATCCCCGCTGACTTCATAACCCTTCTTAGCTCCAAGCTTATTGTACACTGAGCTGTCTTTGCACTCCAATCACACACAGAGATTTGATCAGCATTTACTTGGTCTCTGCCTAGAAGGCATATCGCAGCGATTTTGCTGTGGTGTTTCTCATTCCCAATACAACAGCTGCATGTAGCCACATTACACCACAACGTTCTAGGAGGTTGAATATCAGAATGTCCTTTTGGCTAGACATATTCTCTCACATTTATTTGTAGTGTGTAAATTCCTCTCAGTTGATCTGGAGGCAGCGTGAAGGATATTTTCTAGGACAGAGCAAAGGCTTCCTATCTTTTGGAGTTCCGGACCTTCTCCAGAATCTCAAAGTCCTTCTCACCCCACCGACCAGCTCTTCCCAGTGTATGCACTGGGAAGTCTGGTGGGTTACCTGGCAATTTGCTTCCTCATCCTCTGTTTCTCTTTATCTTCTTACAATAACTGACCCCCACTCCCACGCACAAATATATACATGCCTCTGTAATCAAAGCTGAGATAATTCCTCTGCTCTCATTCATCTCTAAACTCCATAGTTGTAACTGAATTTGCATAATATTCAGTTATCTTTTCTAGACATCTAGAAAAAAACCGTAATATCCATTAGTTCCAAGCATTAAGGTGAAAATTAAAAGAAGTTAGAATCCTTATTCTCTCAAACATATGGTCTATTGGCAAAGTCCTAATTTGAATGCACAAAGATAAATATTAACTTGATTTGCTTTCTTTCTGTGATGATTTTATTTTTCAAAATATTATCTTGCTATAATTTTCTGTCCTTACCCACAATTGTGTATTTTAGACCTTCCATATGTATCTATGGCAGCTTTAACTTCATTTGCCCCTTTTGTTCTTTGCAGATTACCTTAGGCATCTTTAATGAACCTATTTAAATGCTCTCTCTTCCATGAAACTACTGTCTATATAGAAAAGACTTTCTGCCTTTATTTTGTGACCCCAAGATACTGGAATAGTGATTTACAGTGATTTTCATATTATGTTTATTTATTGTACTTTTCCTGTTACAAGTCATTGATTAACACTCTTTTCCCATTGAACAAGATCTATAGTTTATCTTACTTTTCCTAAGTCCATGCAGGGTCTATAAATATATGTTGAATATATGCCTGTTGGCATGATTACCTTTTCTAAGCATAAATTTTTACTTTTAAGTGTTATGACAACCCAAACTACAGCCCTATTGTCACTGTCTGACTGAAAACTTAAGCACAACAGCCCACAAGTATTCATAAGCAAGTGCTGAAATTTTCCAAAATAGTCTGTGGGATAAACTTTGGGATTCAGCTTTATTTTAGGTTATTTAAATTGTTTAAAAACACCTATCCCTAATATTATTTGATGAGAAAAAGAATATTTAGCTATTATTGAATTTAACTTTGTGATTAAGAAGTTTAAAGTAGTATTTATAGTATGACACAACTTAGTTTGAACTCTAAACATGAGGATTCTATCTCAGAAGTGTCCACATTATAACCAGCCATGGATTAAGTTTTTAAAACCATCACCAGGTACAGTAAAAAAAAAAAAAAATCTTTACAAGTTTAAAATCATAGTTCAAGTTATTACAATATTGTGATTTTTATTTCTGGAACAGAAGTTTCAAAGCATTGTCACTCATCCTAAAAAGTGTTCATTATCGATTACCTATCATTTATCTATTCTGTGTAACCCTAAAAGTTGGCTATTAGGTTATCTAATTTTCCTTATTACAAAAAGAAATCCAACTATGATCAAAAAGCCTTAACTTTTCAAAAGCAACCTTTAGAGAACTCGCCGGCTTATTAAACTCTTTAGTCTCCAACTCTGGAGCAACAGCCTCTCGGCTGCAGTTACTACACTGCGCCTGGATCCTCACTCCTGCAAGCCTTTCTCCATAATACCCAAATTTACCAAGAAGAAAGCATCAGTGTTCTCACAGAAAAGTCCAAAACTGGTTGCAGAGCTCCAGTGTAAGTCATATTTTCCATTTTTATTTGAATTACTTTTTGACCCAGAGCTTTCCTTTTCGATCAAGGCTAATTTCTTTGAAGCCCGTGGTTTTGAGTCGATAAATCCCACAGCAATATTAGTATCTGACTCTCTTAAATAGCTCCGATGGTGCCTAGATTTTCATCAAACACTTTAAATATTTTGTGGTTCCTCATGTTATATTACATTGATTTGATGAGTCCTGGAACATATTTAAGGAGCCAAAAAAAAAAAAAAAAGAAGAAGAAGAAGAAGAAGGAAGAAGCGCACAGAATTAAGAAGTGAGTCTCCCTTCACTTTCTAATCCCTGGCCACATAGCACACTTGCCCTGCCTGAAGTAAACGGGTTGAACTGTCTCTGCTTGTTCTGCATACCTTACAAATGCCTCTATTCACACAGATGCTGCTTAGTATGCTCTGAATGATAGAAAGAGTAAAGCATTATATGGGTCAACATCTGGCTTCTATTATATGTTGGAAATTGAAAAACATGAGGGAGGTTAAAGACAAAATGCACTCTTATCTCAGCTTTTGGTTTCTTCCTCTGATCCATACTCAGAAATACAGTTATACGCGCACTTCAATAGTGTGATAATATGCACATTTTTCTGAAACATATTTTCTATTTTTATTATACACTCTTTATCTTCTCATGTCAGAACAGTGCTTGGCTTTCTTAAGAAGAATCTCATAGTGGGAAATTTTCTATAAGTTGAGTACCATTCCTGTACTTATAGATACTTATAGTCTATCGATTTACCTTTACAAAATAAGTCTGAAATTTTGGGAGGGGGTTTCTCTCAATTTTTTTTAGTCAATAAATACTTACTGGCTTAAAATAGCAAAACATCCAGCTTTAATGTCAAATTAACATTTCCTTATGACCTTCATTATAATTTTGAAAGTATAGATAATTGACTGTCTCAACTCATAACGAAAATCTTAGGAATCCTGACTTCTATCATTTCAATTTGTAGTCTATCTTTTCTCTGAACACAAACAAATGACCTCATGTTTTAACATGCATATAAAATACACATACTGATAAGATTATATATTTAAATTTTTCCTAGCAGGGTAATGGTTTTCAAACATATGTGTGTGCAAATATTTTTGCAAAGCAGATTTCAAAAAGTGGAACCCAAAATATATGCATGCCTTTATTTTTTAATAAATGTCACAAATGTTTTCCAAAAAGACTTCATGTTTCACATAAAAAAACCCAGGATTCTTTACACCTTAAGCAACACTGTAAAATAAAAGAGAAATCTTTGTATTATACAGCATGTTTGTTTCATAGAAAGATAAGGCCTTCTAGCAAAGGGAATCCAAAATATAGCAGCTTCATAAATCTTGAAAATTTTTTCTCATGTAACAGGATTAAAATGTACAGCCCAGATGGATGGTATAGATCTGCTATCTACAGTAATTCAGACATTGATATCCTACAGATTCACTGCTCTTCCTTTATCTGAAGCATGAGTGATTCAGATTGCTGCCACAACCAGAAAAAATCTTGACAACTTTTACCTAATGTTAATTCTCAGAGCCAGACACATCACTTCTGCTTATATTAACAAGAACTCAGCATCCAGCTGCAAAGAATTCTGGCATGTATATTTCACTTCAGATTTATGGACTCAACCACAACTCTATTTCCAGGATAAAAGGGAAAAGGAGATTTGGGTGGAACTATCAGGGTTACTTACTAAACCTCACAACCACCACAACCACTGTAGTCATTCAGATAGACAAAATTAAAGAAGTAACATATTCTAAAGTAAAACCCAGAAGATTGAATTGCTACCTTTAAAGGGATACACACACACACACACACACACACACACACACACATATATGATCTAAATTACCTAGAATTTTCTTTCAATATTATTTTTGAAAAATATGTATATTTTATTCATCCTAAACCACACAGTCAGTTATCTTAAAGTGTGACATCTTTTAAATATTGCAATGATTTGAAACAAATTTGCCAAAGACATCCTAAAGGGTTACACTTCTTTCTTCAATTTGTGGCAGTTTTATCTGAAGACTATTCAACTCTAGTCCCACTTTTTGAGATTAAACAAAAACAAATTTGTAATTGCTGAGTAAGACAGGTGATAAAACTTGTAATCCCGGCATTTGGGAAGCTGAGTCAGGAAGAAATCACTCTTGAGCGTGAGGCCAGCCTGGACTGCATAGTGAGTATGAAACTGCCCTGGACTAGCTGGAGAGGCTGTGTCTCAAAGGAAAATATAATTACTTAACAGTTTGAAAGCAAACATAAATAAGCCAAATATCCGGTATTATTAATAAAATGCACCAAAAGTATGCTTTGCAACAGAGGAAACTCAGTCCCAAAGCTGAGTCTGGGATAGAGAACAGAAGAAACTGTAATCCTTTCTACTTGGACTATACTAAGACATGCCTAACTCTTGTCTTGCTGGCACACTGAACACATTTTGTGAAAGGCATACAAAAGGGTCTTTATTGTTTTCTGGAAGATGATAAGAACAGCTGAATAGTTTAATGCCTTTTTTGGCACTGAGAGAGGGAGCCAGAGAACTTTGGCAGTTCAAAGAGAGCAATAAATGGCCATGTGAAAAGGGCAGTTTGGAAATATAGTAATGACAGAAATATAAGATGCATAAATTTACTGCTGGAGATGTTACTATGGCTTCTGATGTGCTGTCACTCTCTACCAAACCTGGCAGCATACTGTTAGCTAAGAAAGGAGCTCACAGTTAATTAATAAAGGTAGCTCCAGGGCTCCGGTCTACAGCCTACCTAATTTGAAACTCATAAAAAACAAGGTAGTCTGTGGAATGTATGCATAAGCCAAGAACTGTATAAAAGGTGATACAATGGTTAAAATTCAACATAGAAAAGAAAGGTTCAGGTAGTTTACCATTAACTTTACCAGATGGCTCTTTTAGGCACAGTCATGAATAATACGTGAATATCATATGGAAAGAAAATCAAAAGAAGAGAATGAATGGACAGCTTCTTTACTGTGTACTTTTACAAGAGTTTTGATGTTTTAAAGAAATTTTCCTCATTTTTCTGGAGAAGATCACAGTCAGTCCTTGTGCCTTTGTTGGATTACACTGATTGGTCTCTTCTATGCTCATAACATGCCACACACCCATATCTGTTACAGAAACTTCTGTTTTTAGTTTGGTAGGTTTTCCTTTCTGAACGCGTGTCTTTAGGACTTCGTTCACTCAGGTAATTGTTCTCCTTTCAATTGAATGTCATTCACTCTTCACCAAGGACTCATTAGATGCTTAATGAGAAGCAAAATATAGAAAGAAAACTCTCCCCAGGCCAACCGCCTGCCAAAGGGCCTGGCTTTAATTTTCTTGCAATTTCAACTCCAGTCTTTTTGTAGGAGACTGATGGTGGGTCCAGAGTAGTCTGTTGCTTGATGGCTTCTAATAGAAAGACAGTTCCAAGAGCGTCAGGATTGAGACGGCAGCCTTCATCCACACATGTGACGCAATTCAAATTACAGAGCAGGTGGATGGTGGTGAAAGGCAAGTCATTAGCCTACAGTGACGCCTGCTCATCTGACACAGCCTATCCCCAATTCAAAGGTCTATGTCCTTTGAAATATTTATGAAACTTAAAGTAAAATTCATGATGTTCTTGTTTTGAACATCACATGATGATTAAAACAGACACTTAAAATAATGAAATCATATTTTAAGGCACAAGATAAACATACAAGTATACCTGTCCTTTCTATCATAAGAGAAGCAAAGAAAAATGTGCAGATAGGATCTAAAAGATAAATATTTATTCAATTTTAAATGGCTGTGGGTCTTTTTTCTAATATCTAAGTGAAAGTTTCTACGGATCGTCAATTTATCCACAAAAGCAAAAAGGGAAATATTGCCTTATTCTATCATGTGTAGGTCCTCTTTGCTTTCATACTCTGGAGAATGCAAAACAAGCATGCAAGCAAAACTGATACAAGTCAACATCACAAGAGAACCTGTCACTTACAAAAGTGCTCCATATACTGTCAAAAACATGGCAGTGGTAGAATTCGTAATGGTAATTTTCCAATTTCTTACCTGGCGTTTTAGATTTAAACTTTTTTAAATTAAAAAAAAAAATAAGAAAATAAAAGGAATCGTCATTTTGAAATAAAATTAATAACTTCATCCTGGGTTTCTTTTCTGTTTTCTCAGTGCTCTCTGTGGTATCTACTCAAGGGTGGTCTTGTGTCTTTTTCCCCCAAGTCGTGGAAATTGTCCTCATCATGCTTATCAGTAGCTTCTTTGTTATTAAATTCAAGTGACATTTCTCTGCCTTTAACATACTTGAACTCTTACTTACTGAGCCAAACAATACTTAGCAAATATCTTCTAAGAGTCAGACAAAAATTTAATTTCCAAGAATAACTGCAAAAAGATACACACCCTTGGAGTTTACAGTAAGTACAGGATTTTAATGTTAAATGTTAAGAAAAATTATTTGATTGCCATTATAACTAATAATACAAAGAATAAATAGAATGCATTAGTGGAAAACATAATTTAGTTGAAGATACCAGGAAGTTTCTCTGACAAAATTACTGTGAGCTGAGTATTAAAACTTTATTTACTCAGAATAAAGTTATGTATGCATAACTATGTAGCTAATTTATCTTTCATTCAGCCAATCAAAAACATCAACTGGACAATATATTCACAGTTATACTATCCAGTGACACACAGTATTTACCATAATAATCCTGGATAAGAAAAGTGCTTTCACTTATACGATCTAGAGAGTCTTGGATCATAGAAGTGAAATAATACTTGTCTAATATAGTCTTAATGCATAGTGTATTTTAATTCTCAAAACTTGTGAAAAATTTTTCTTCACATGTGACTATATTATACAGTAGTCTTTTCCTTACCTGCAATTTTACTTTGGTCTATATAGTGTTGTGGAAATGATGTGATCGAATTTTTATCCTGGGTCTTAAGACATGTTTTAAGTTTCTATTCTCTTGAAATTCTTTATCTACCATCAACTGTGGAAATATTAATAGAAAATTCCAGAAATAAATAATTAGTAAGTTGTAAGTAGTATTTATTTCAATACAATTTTATAATTATCATTTTTAATTGCTTCCTGTGCCTAATTTAAAAGTTAAACTCTTTAACATGCACCCCAGGGTGTCAATCTCTGTGGTGCAAGCTTTAGGCCTTTTTTGTGTGACAGACAGAAAGAGTTTCAAGAGAAGAGAGACTTGAAAAGCCTCTTAAAACCCAGGATAAAAATTCAAATACATCATTTCCACAACACTATATAGACCAAGCCACAGCTAACCTGGGGAAGGGAGAGGACTCTGCATTTCAGTGGGAGACCTTTCAAGGTCACATTTCAAGATAATGAAGAAAATGAAAGAATTGTGCTCATTTTCAAAAACTGCCACAATGAGGTAATTGTCATTTCTTCCTGTTTCATAAATGTCAAATTAAGACTGGACTATGCACAGTACCCTTTGCAATGTAGGCATTCAATAAATAATATAAATATAAATCAATTAGTTTTATGTATGTATATATATTAATAATGTATACATAAGTGGAAGTATGCTTTGGGCTTGAATTGTCTGTCTCTCTGGATTGATTCTCATTTTTTATATTGGATCTCAAGTGTAAATTAAAACAACAAATAAAACTTTGAGGACTAGCATTTGACACTTTAATAGAATCCTATTATGCCTAGCTGAAAATTCCTGATGCTGGCCATGACAGAATTACACATGAAGCAATGATTTTAAGACAATGGATAATAGACAGTGCAGACTGGGATCCCCAAAGGAGAGGAAAATGAATTACACAATTGCTCCAGCTTACTGCCTGCGAATAGTTTCCAGTCAGTGCTAAGTGGGGGAATCCAAAAGGGGCTGGCAATCTTTCTATGCTTGAGATTACACTTCAAGAAAGCCAAGATAGAATCTGCAGGGGAGAATTCTGAAGTGAAAATGTTATAGAAAGAGAAAACTGCGGATTTATAGGAAAACACATTTGTATCTCTGGCTAAGTGAAGATCTGTGAATGCATAAGAAGAAATTACCCAAGTCTGGGGGTGAAAAATCACTGAATAAGTAGTAGGGTGAATTAAAATAAACTTTAAATAAAGCTGAGAAGATTCCATATTCCTACCAGCCAGAGTAGAGAGACTTTTTTGTTTTCCAAAACTGAATTAAGTCCTTAGGAAGATACGCATCATCTTAACAATGAGAAAAAATTAGTTCAAGAGACTTCTCTACATCTAGTAAAGCCCTAAGGAAGCTGAAAAAGAAAACACTGACTACACATCAGAACAAAACTCAACATTCATTGAGGAAAATTTTTAAAACTAACATTCAACAAGTAAAAGATTCACAATATCAAACATCTTATGAACAATTATTAGCATGCAAGTCAAGAAAATATTTACTTGATAAGCAACAAAAAATCAATCGAAAGAAACAAAGCTTTTGATAGAGATTATGAAATTTGAGAGTGAGAACAATGAAACAGCTATCAGGAGCATTATAAATTTGTTGCATATATTTAACTGTAGAGCACACTAAAGTGATGAATAGAGGAACAAGATATAAAATGTAATGAAATGAAAACTATTATTTAAAAATATAAAAATAATTGAATGTGGTTAACAGCAGATTATAATCACAGTGAAAAATCTATGAATCTAAAACATTAGTATACAAAACTATTCAAAGTGAAATTCAGACAGGTTAAAAACTAAAAAGACTCCTCGAGAAGAACAAAGCACGATTGAACAATATGAAGTAATCCAGCATTTGAAGCCCCAGAGGAGAAAAGAGGAAAGAGGAAGAGCATAACTTTTAAAATAACAGGGAACTTTTCCAAATTTAATAAATCTGTAAATGCAACTATTCCAGAAGCTTAATGAATCCAACATTAAAAGAAAAAAGAAAACTACATATATGTCATACTCAAATAACTGAAAACCAGTGACAAATTTTGAAAAACTTAAAATCAGTCAAATATTGAAATTCTGTGTCAGTCAAATATTGAAAATCTGTGTCAGCCAAAAGAAAGGGAAATATTTTATGTAAAAAGGAACAAAGTTACAAGTGATAGCAATCTTGTCAACAGCAGGTAAGTTGGACAAAGCATGACACAGCATCTTTGCAGAATTGGGAAATAATTACAAACACCGAATCTGCAGTAATTAATAGTATAGTATGAAAAATCAAGCTCTAGTAGTAATTTTTCAAACCAAAAGAAAAGAAATACAGAAAAGGGTGAGGTGATCCATTATCATCAGACATACACAAAGAGAAATTTTGAAGGGAATGCACAAGTAGAAGAAATTGTAACACATGAAATTAAATTTTACTGAAAAGATTAAAAAATACTGGAAATAGTATACTGGTAAATACCTTGTAAGATGGTTTAAGTTATTTTTCCAGTATTAATAGTATTAAATGATAATTACTTAAGAAAAATAATAACATTGTATTTGGAGTGTATAACATATAGGAAAATAATACCAGAATGCTGCAAAGGAGAAGAAGAAAGTGCAGTAATGTAATAGTCTTCGGAAGTAATGTAATATTATTGGAAATTAGGATGGGTGCAAGGAGAAAAGAAAAGACACATATACTTATAAAAGATACATATATTAATATAAAAGATAGATAATATTCTCTTGATTTGTCTTATTTCATTAAAAAAGTTTGTGCTTATATTGTAGGATCAATTGTGTATGCCTGTGTTATGTAATCTAAGCAACTACTTTGACGATAACAGTGCACACTATATTAACCGTTGTTAACTTCCCATTGTCTTGTTTTGAAATTCTGTAGCATTTGGTTTTTCTTTCTGTTTAAAAAAAGTTAAAGATGTATATCCTGAAAAATCACCAAGAAAAATAAAATGAAAAGATAAAGCTAGTAACAATAACAGACGAAGAAAATAAGGTGGAATGACAGAAGTACTTCATTTAAATGAAGATAGAAAAAGTAAGACAGTATAAAAGAACAGAGTAGAGGGCTGGGGATTTAGCTCAGCGGCATAAGCACCTGCCTTGCAAACAGGTGGTCATGAGTTTGATCCCCGGTACCGTTTTAAAAAAAAAAAAAAAAAAGAGAACAGAGTAGACAAAGAAAAAAACAAATAAAATGGTATTGTAAACTCTATGTAAGTGACTAATGATACCACTTAAAATCACAGTGAATTTGAAAAAAAAAACAAATTTGTGCTGACTACAAGAAAACCATTTCAAGTATGAAGACATAAATAATAAAAATAAAAGAATAGACAAAATATGCCAGAAAATATAAGCATAAGAAAGATGGAAAGACTGTATCAACTTTAGATAAAGCAAGTTTTAGATCAAGAAATGTTGTCCTGAATAAAGAAGGTCATTTTATAAATACAAAGGAATCAATTAACCTAGAAAACACAATCCTAAATGTGTATGCTTCTAATATATAAAAAATTCACTTCAACTTTAAAATAAAAAGAGCAAATATTGACTGGAAAGTATAATTGGAATATGTCAACCTTTCAGTAATTGATAGATAACACAATTAGAAAATCATAGGATACATTAAAAACATGGATAATACTACCAACGAATATGACATAATTGACATTTGTAGCATATATTTCACACAACAGCAGAATAATCCTTTTTTTCAGGTGCACATAAAGCACTTTACAAAATAGACTATGTCTGGGGCCAAAACAAAGTACCAATAAAATTATAAAACATTGAATTTACATAAAGTACATCCAATGACCACAAGACGATTAAACTGAATATTAATTTAAAATATTTTGAAAAGTTCTTGAAATTTTTGGAAATTTAAAAATCATACTTCTAAATAACTTATGGAATAAGGATGAAATTATATTAGAAATTTATAATATTTTTAAATTAATTAAAATAAAATATATTAACATTTGTGGGGTGGAACCAGCAATGCTGATGAGGAGAGTGTCTAGAATTATATGATTATATTTTAAAAGAAGTTCTTGAATCAGTGATTTAAGCTTTCATCTTAAAAAGATTGACAGAAAAAAGCAAAGTAACGCCAAATTAAATAGAATGAAGAAAATAGTAAAGACAAAAGCAAAAAGAAATAGAGAAGTACATGGAGGTAAGCTTAGGTTTGGAAATGATTTGTGCTCAGCCTATGAAGGCGAAATAAATTCAACAGTGTATATGTGTAATATCAAATCATTTTCATACAATATTATTATTCATTACAAAATCTTCAGTCTTAGGCAAGCAATGTTAGTAATGTTTTTTTATGTCTGAAAATCTATCACAAATGTGAGTAACGTATATCCACTGAGTCTGACTGCAACGTGGAGCAAACAGGTGTTGTGTTTAGAGCGCCACATACCGAGCGTGACTTGGGAGAATCATATCACCTTGTACAAGACTCACACAAGCAACATCTTCATCAGTAAAATCTGAAATGGAACAGGGAAGTGGATTTGTTCTTCTTAGACACAGAGTTACAGGAAAGATTTCCTTTCAGCTCCTAATTGCACAGAGAAAATCTCTTGCTTTGAAAACTACCCTGTATCTACCGACAATATATTGTGTTGCAGACGTTTAAGAAAAGGAAAATACATGCTCCGTTGAGAACAGTGAGGTGGAGCGCTAAGAGCCTTACAAAAGCTCATGTTTAAATGATCGGTCTTCTTAAGTTTCATTATCAACAGCTGCTGCAGTGACTAAGTGGCTCAAGTTGTTGGCGATTCCTTGAGAACAAAATAACCTACCCTCATACATGCTATTTTAAGACCCTTCATTTAATACTGCTTGCGATCTGATTTGTATTTTTAGATACTCCAGATGTAATCCCTCCATTGACCACATAGCGGTTTACTCTGAAAAATGCTAGGAAGAGCAAATTCTTTGCGTTATATTTCTGCAGTTGACAGGACCAAGTTGCTATGCTATCTCAGTGACATGTGGCAGTTGCATCTGTAACAAGTCATAACCAGAGGAAACTTTCACGGCTTAGTGGTTTCACAATTTATACTTAACCATTCAATGAGTTAAATATTTTGATCTTGAATTCCAGTGTGGCCTTAAAGAATGTTAGCTGCATTTTTTCCAACTATGTGGCATACATACAACCCACTTGAATTCCTTGCTCAGGCCTTAGTTATTATCTCCCATATATTTGGAGAATGTCTCATGTGTGGCAAATTAGTGTAAACTCATCTTTTTTTTTTTCTTTGTTTCTTCCAAGCTGTACTTCATTAAATTCTCTATCAGTGAGTTGTCCCATTTTTCCAATATGGGAAAAAGTCTTTCCCAGATAGTCATCTGTAATATTGGCCATTCACGTTGCATGAATAAAGTTTAATTAGTCATAAAGCCTAAGTGGGGTACATTTATACTCCTTCAGCAGTTTCAAAGCCAGGAAGACTGACAACCTTTCCAATCGCCACTCCAGATCCCACGACTCTCCATTTGACATACCCATCCATGACATCGCTAAATCCCAAACTGAAAAGTCCTTCTGTTTGGCTAAGAAATGTTTTATTTGGTGAGAATCCTAATTACTCCCAAAGCCCAGAATTTTTTACTGAACTTACTAGAGACGGTGTTAGCTATACTGCTTTTCAGCAAATATAACTGTACTTCTCCGTTCTGAGAATCAAGCTGGTAAAAGTCACAGGGTAGTTCCCAAAGAAAACCTTTCATGCTAGCAATCAGATAAAAAGAGATATTTGGTATTTTAAATACGTGCTCCATTAAATGTGTGTGAACCAAGACATATGACTGATTGTTTTCTGTCTCTGTTAACTCACTTCTTGGTCCAATGTTAGTCTGTCTCTTAGGGCCTCACAACTCTAAGATCTTTCTCAAAGTCCATCACTCAAGTGACATAAAAATTCAAGTAGTATAATTAGGATAAAGTTTGGTTTTTTTTTTTTTATTGCAGTAATTATACAACATAAAACTTACCACTAACCAGTTTTAAATATACCTTTCAGTGTCAATAAGTACTTTTACAATCTCAGGCAGAATTTCTTTCATTAAGTACTTTTACAATCTCCAGAATTTCTTTCATCTTCCAGTCCTGAAATAATGCATTCATTAAACAATAACCCCTAAAACCAGAAAATCATCTTTCTCCTTCTTTTTTCTATAAATAATTTCACTGCTGTAAGTATATAATATAGATGATATAATACAGAATTTGTCTTTTTTTGGCTGGCTTAAAGTATTGTCTATGCTGTAGTATGTGTCCACAATTCCTTTTCTTTAAATATGCATTTTATTTATATACCACAGTCTATTACTTGACCCCTCATGGAAACTTGGGTTATAAGAAAATTTATTTGTTTAGGTATCTGGTACTACAATGTTAATTTACTTACAATTTAAATTCTTAGCTACGTGATGAAATTTCTTAGAAGTTTTAAAAAATATAGAGCCCTTGGCTCAACCTTAGAATTACTAAGTCAGAACTCACATAGTTGAGTCAGGAATCTGCATGTTAAGAAAACCAATGGCACAAGTTCTTACTAATAAGCAATCGTGTAGCTGTCCTTATCTTTAAAAGACACAGTCTGTGCTATGATCTAATTACCAGTCTCCACGCCACATCAGTATACACTTGGCCACTTGGAATTATTATGTTAATAATGAAAAGTTATGAAGAAAGTCTATTCATAAAGGGAATGGGGGTGACGCCTTCTGAGGTATTGGAGCGAGAGTAAAAATGAGAAAACCTTCGCATCAGTGCGTGTTGGAACATTGTGAATTTTGTTGCAAATTTTGTGGTTGATGTTGTTGCTGTTGTTTCAACATGTCGAAGAGATATTGAAAGAGATAAGTATAGAGTTAATAAAGCTAAGTAAATATCATGAAGCCTATGCATCCACAGTTCTTATGTTCTGAAATTGTTATATTTTGAAATAAAAAGTGTTGTGTGCATCTACCAATTCTTCACAATGAATATAATCAATATGTACCAGAAACATGTATTAATAAAATTTTAAAATTGTTATATTTAAAGGATGAGTAAAGAAACAAAAATTAATATACAACTTAATATAACAACACAAAGAAAAGAAAGCATCATCATAAAGACTCAGATAATATTCAAAAAAAATAGATCTGGGCATGATGGTGCATGCATACAATCCAGGCACTTGGGAGGCTAAGACAGGAGGGTAACTACAAGTTCAGTGCCAACCTGAGCTACATACCAAGAACCTGTGCCAACAAAAGCAAAGAAAGAAAGGTCTTACCTCCTGCGGGGAACCACTCAGACTGCTTCAAAGTTCAGGGACCTCTAAGGAACCCGAGGATGTGATCCTGCTTATCTAATCCAGGTGCACAGTGAGATACAGTCATGTAACCATGATTTAGCACAGGTAAACACCCATGTACTGGTCACAGCACTATGTAAGAATGTAAACATGAGATACAACCTGTGTAAGAATTATACAACAAAGATTTGGCAGCTCGCTTGCACTTTCTCTGTCTGGCCCTCTGCTCTGCTCTGCTCCATGCTGCCTGCTGTTGCTGCTGATGTCTCCCATGCATGTGTTCTTTAACCTTGGAATCTCACCTGTAAAATCTCCCTTGGACCCTAAGTGAGTCAACACCTCCTCAAAAGAATGCAAGAATGCTTTTACAAAACAGAGACAAAAAAATCATAGTGAACAAATGTGGTAATGTTATTATTAATTAAATTAATTTTATGATGAAAATAGCACACACATTTCAGTGGATTAAGAAAATGTTTATTTCTATAAAATCCAAAACATATTCTTGATTACCGGACAGTTTTTCAATCAGTGGTTCAGAGCATCATAATCCTACTCTATGGTTCCACCATCTTCAGAACATAGCTCTTAATTTTAACACAGAATGGAAAGTGCCAGGGAAAACCTCATGTGAGAAATTCTCATGGGTCAGGCCCAGAACAGTTTTGGTTCAGTTCTTCATATATTGCATTGGTATTATTTGATTACATAAATATATCCAAATTCAAAAGGAGATGAGAAACGTCTGTGTCTTCAGAAGAAAGATAAAATAGATTTTAGATAATAGCTAGTCAGTCTACAGCATACTGAAATAACAAGCATACCTATGAAAATCAAAAACATATGAAATAACAGAATAAATAATTAGATAAAATGAGGAATAATCAAGTGGAAAATAATGATAACAGACCCAGACAGAATGAGCAATGTTAAAAAGACAGGATATTGAATGTGTATAAAACTGGATTGCAAATGTTTGAAGTAATTATTAATGGGAGGCCTAGGATTTAGCTCACTGGCATAACTGCCTGCCTGGCAAACACAAGGTCATGAGTTCAATCCCCAGCAACAACAACAAAAAAAATTAATGCAAAACCTATTATATAAAATATTGTAGTTACATTAATTAAGTTATTGTACCAGAAATTAGGAAATGATTGTAAAAATAACACTTGTACTGGGGACAAAATAAACACTTTCAGTTTTAACATAAGAAACAACATAGACAGCTACAGCTTAAGACTATGCTTTTAAAATTAATTATATTTTCAATTGGCACTGTTTGTAAAATGTTACGAGGTCCTGCTTTGACACATGTATATATTACATGATAAGAAAACTAGGGAAATTACTATATCTGGTATCTTGTACATATATACAAAATTTTTTCTAATTATTTTGAAATATACAATACATTATTATTAACTATGTTCACCTTCTGTGACACAGGACACCAGATCTCATTCTTCTTAACTATAACAGTGTTCCCAAAGACCAATACCTTTTTTTCTCCTTTGTCTTCTACTCTCCATGAACTTTGATTAAAGTTTAGAGCAAACCACAGCTGAGATAAGAATCTGGGCTCAAGAATAAATCCAGATAGGAGTTCCTAATCATCTGCTAATGAATTCTTCATAAATACCTACTGCAATGAAAAAAGAAAGAAAGAAAATAAAAGAAGAAAATTCTCAACATAAAAAATAAAATCCAAAAGACATTCATGATCTGGGAAGAATTAGCACTTGGTGAAAAGCAGTTCATAGAACTGGAGTTTTTGACACACGAAAATTCCGTCATGCAACAAAATTCCTAAGCAAGAATAGAAATAAAATTTATACCCCCGTCACTATTCATGTATACCTCAAAATCCCAGGACTGATGTCCTCCACAGCACTGCAAATATTTTTAACCATGAGATGCTTTCTACTGCAGAATATTCCTCTCCACCTCCAGATATTTCAAACTCCTGGCAGACAACCAAGCACAAAGTAACCTAGGTACAGCACATATTCTGAGGCAAAAGGAATCCATAAGATGCATGTAAAGGTAAAACAGGAGGTGCCATATATCACTATAATATAATTTTTCACACTGCGATAGTTCAGATGAACTATTTTAATGTGAGAAAGAAAATAAGTTGTGCTTGGAATAAAGCAAAGCAATACTCTATAAAAGCAACCTATATTAAAACTAGTGACTAGTTTAGGAGTTTTAAGAGATTCATTTGCCCTAAAAGTATAAATTTTTACAGTGATGGAAATAAAAATGATGATATTGTAACGCAGCCTGTTCCCCAAGTCACACAATGGGGGATGGGAAAAACTAAAAAGAAAGCCACATGAGATGCCAGCAAGTAGGTGAGGTAAGAAGCTCCAAATTTCATCCCCAATAAAAACCCCAATTTTGGCCACATCAGAGAGTATAATATTTTGATGGAGCCCCTATCTAACTGAAAGCTCTCAATATTGTTGAGTTCTTTTTTATTGCTAAAGTTGATATTGTTGTTTTATTTAGTATATATTCACTGCATATCAGTATCTGATTTTTTACATGTATTATAATAAAAGCTCTTTTCTATTGTTAATGGACATACAGTGGTAGCTTTTATCAGTTTTAATTTGGGTCTATATCATTAGTTTTTGATTCCATTGCTTTTGCAAATTTTGTTGCTCTTGCTAGGGTAGCATTAAGTTTTGCTATTAATTGCTTTTTACTGTGTCCAGTATCAGATTTATCCTTGGCCTCCAACGGTAATACTGTCCTTGGGTAATACTGCAGTTAATTTCTGGAAAATTAGATGCTGGATCAGTTACATGTTATACTTCTCCCTAAATTAATGGAGGGAGTGAGCTCTTGGGACAGAAAAAAAGGCCCATAATGAGCCACACCCAGAGCACATCACGCTAACTAAAGAGAGTGCCAGGCTAACAACAAAGCCTTTCCACTCTAATTGACCCACAACTCTCAGCACAAAAAAAAAATAAAACAAAAATGTGAGAAAACAAGGCAATAAATTACCTCCAAAAGTCAAAACTCTCCCAAAGCACCATTCACACAAGGACTGTAAACACTATGTACTGCAAACATTTACTAATCAAAAAGTATGAATACAAGAAATCAACGAATTGAAAGCTGGTTCATTGATAGAATGAATAAAATAGACTAGCCCTTAGCAAAAGGAAAGAAAAGACCCATATCAATGCAATTGTAAATGAAAAGGTGAAATCACTATGGATACCACAAAAATTCAGAAAGCCCTTAGTAACTATCTTGAAAGATTATATTTTAATATACTGAAATTTTCAGAAGAAATGACAGATTTATAGATACATATGAATTAACAAAATTAAACAAAGAAGGTGGGAAAATGCTGAACAACTCAATAAAGGGTTGACAATTAGGTAGTATTAAAAAAAAAAATAAAACCTACCAACTAGTGAAAGCCCAGGAGCAGATGGATTTACCACTAAATTCTATAAGAACTCCATGGAAGATTTTATGCAACTTTAATTAAATTGAAAGGAAAAGAACACTACCAATGTCATTAGTGGAAGTTAGCTTTACCTTTATTCCAAAACTACACAATGACTCAGTGAAGAAAATATGCAAGCCAATCTGTGTAATAGACTCTAAGATAAGATCCTCCAGACACTGGTAAGTAGAATACAACAAATTATTAAAAAGATCATATATTGTGACCCAGTAGACTTCATTCCATATGCAATGATAATATAACATATGTAAATCAACAAATCTGATAATCACATAAATAAATGCAAGTAGAAAATCATACAATCATCTCAACACACACAGAAAAAGCCTTTGACAAAATACAACATCCATACCTGATTTAAAGTTAAAAACAAAATCTAAAGAAAACAGATAAAGAAGGAACTTATCTCAATTTGTTAAAAGTAATTTATAATAAAACTACTGCCAACACCAGGTTATATGGGAAAGAAAGGAAAGGTTTTCCTACAAATTCAGGAAAAATATACGGATGCCCACTATCATCAGTCTTCATCAATATAGTATCTGAAATTTAACCGGAACATTCAGCCAGGCAAGAAAAAGAATTAACAGGATACATACAGAAAAAAAAGAAATCAAGCTAATTATACCTTTACATAGGAGATTCAAAATTTTCATCAAAAGACTCTAATAACTAGTAAACAAATGTAGCAATGTAGCAGGATACAAAAAGCTATCTTTTTGTATAGTAATAATGAGCACACCAAGAAAGAAAGGAGAAAAAATAATGTGTAATCAAGAAAATTAAAAACATAGAAAATACCTTAAATGCTGAAAGACCTCTATAAAGTGCACCACTCTGAAAAAGAGGTTTAAAATCCATCAGAAAGAGACTCCCCATTTCTTGCTAGGCAGAGCCAGTGTTATCAAAATGGCCATCATTCCAAAACTGATACACAGACTTAATTCCTCCCCATCAAAATACCAACAGCATTCCTCACAGAACTAGAGAAAATAATCCTAAAAACCCAGAATAGCAAAGCAGTCTTGGGCAAAAAGAGTAAAGCAGGAAACAACATAATTCTGACCTCCAAATTATATGGTGAGTTCATAGTAATAGTAATAAGAGCAGCCTTGTACTGGCATAAAAACAGATACGTGAATCGGTGGAACAGAGTAGAGGACAGCAAAGGAATCCCAGACATAGTCAGTTATCTGATCTTTGATAGAGGGTCTAAAAATATTCACTAGAGAAAAGATAACTCTTTAACAACTGGTGCCAGAAAAATTGGCTAAGATTTAATCTAAGCCTGTGTATTTTGCTGTGTACTAAATTAATGCTAAAATAGATTAAGGATCTAAATAGTAAAACGGGAACGTTTAATTTGCTGGAAGACAAAATAGGCAAAACTCTTGAAAATGTAAGCAAAGGCAAGATCTTTTTTATCAGAATCCAACTAAACAATAAATAACAAATTGGAGTATATTAAGTTAAAAAGTTTCTGCATAGCAAAAGAAAACACTAACATAGTGAAGACCCAACCCACAGAATGGGAAAAAAATTTTCCAACTACCCAGAAGATTAATATCTGAAATTTATAGTATAAGCCATTAAAAAATTAGGCCCCCTTAAAATAAAAGACTCAATAATTGGGCTGCTAAAAGGAATAGACACTTTTCAAAAGAAGAGCAAATGACCAATAAAACATCAAAAGTTGTTCAAAATAGCTGGGCATTACAGAAATGCAAATTAAAACAACCTTGGGATTCCATCTTATTCCAGAAAGAATGGCTATCATCAACACATTAACAAATGATGATGAAGAACCCTTCTATATTGTTGGGGGGAAAACAATTAATACAATCACTATGAATATCAGAGTAGAGATTTCTCAAAATATTAAACCTAGAAATTTTATTCAAACTGGCTATTTCCTCTAGGTATTTTTCCACACTAGTTAAAGACATCATATTTCTGTGATACAAGCATACTCAAGTTTATAGTACAAAACCATAAAAGATAAATCTTGAAAGGAGCCTATATATCAATCAACAGATGAAAGATAAAGAAAATATAATATTTGTAGGTAGTGGAGTTCTGTTATCGAGAAGGATAAATTTGAGTTGTTTGTAGGAAATTAGGTCCATCGTGAGACTACATTGCCAAATGAAATAAATTGATATACGAGATTTAACATTATATGGTTTCTCTTATATGCAAAACCCAAAGTATAAATAAAAAGCAAAATAAAATATAGACAATAGGGAACAGGGATTTAGGACTTTTGCATTTGGCAAGGCGAACAAGAGATAGAATGAGAAGGGAAGGGAGGAGAAAAGGGATGAAAAATAATTATGATACTTTATGAATATGTACATGTTCCCTATGATTAATGTAATCATTATGTACTGAAAACATGTACCTTATAAAAATTCTAAAAAGAGAGAAATTCAATGGATAAAAATATCAAATTAAATTTCTAGAATAATACTGTTCTCTTCTATATCCTAAAAATTATCAAAAATGTGAAAATATAACAAAAATAATAATTAGCCAAATATAGTTAGGAAGAATTAGCTCTATTGTTTTGTAGGACAACATAGCAGAGTAGAATAGCTATTATTAAAAAATTTCAGAATAGAATATTCTTAAAAAAATTTTTTGATATATCTCAAAATAGCTATAAAATTCCGAAGTTTTTCAGTGTTTATAAATGATGAATGTTTAACATGAAAATGCTAATTGACTATGGCTTGATCATTAAACATTGTATGCATGTAGATTAATCCATTTTCCCACTGCTGAGACAATACCTAACACCCATGATTTAAAGAAAGAAAGGTTCAATTTGACTCATATTTAAGGGAATTCAAATGGCTTGAAGGTAGAGACAACATGACCAAGGAATGTAGAAGATCAGGGCTACTTGGTTTGTTGCAAGTTGAAAGCAGAGCACCAAAACATCCCCAGAAAGTAATAAGGAGGGCTCATACAGTCTCCAAGGCCACAAATTTATGACTACCCAGACACATACAGGAGCTTGTTCTCCTGAACTATGTTTGATGAATGCAGTTGATATATCAGGATTAATACCCACAACTTGTATCAAATTTTACTGTATCACATAAGTACGTAGAACTATTATGTCAATTAAAATATTTTTAAAAAATAAATGAATAGAATTAAGAGACATGTTAGAAAAGAAATCATAAAATTACAATAAGTAAAAATAGATATAATACCATAGTTAAATAAATGTCGACACTTCAAATGGTAATAAATCTATGAACTATTGAAAAAATGGAAGCAATATTATTGAAGACAAACTTTAAACAGCTATACAAGAAACAAAGGAACAGGAGATTTTATCACTGCATCACAGGCAGGGATTAACATCTGGAATGGAGACTGTTGCATAATGCATACCTTTGAGCCCTGGAGGGATTTCTTCAAAATGGATCTGGATTTAGTGTGCTTTTCTTGACTTCGCATACTTTTTTATGATAATCAACTTATTTTGCTTCTGGAAAAAAAGCCCCTCAAGGCATTCTTATTAGGAATATGGACTTCTGGGAGAACATGGCGGACAGATAACAGCAACTACCGGAGGCTCTCTGAAAAACTAGGCTCAGAAGCCAGGTATGGTGCGGACTAAAGAGACATAAGCAGGTGGAGTTATGCTCTGCTGACTCAGGAACGAACTCGGCTGAGAGAAACCAACTTGGAATGCAGTCCTGGCACTAAAATAGGAACAGAAAAGCCTCGCTGCTGAGGCTGGACCCCGCGCCATTGGAAGCCGCAATTGGGGTTACCCGCCGCGCGGTGGCTGGCTGCCTCTACAACGGCTCGGCAAGGAGAGACGCGCGGAAACTCTGAGAACGGGAGTCTGCGAACGGAGTCGAAAACAGGACGGGCAGGGAGGCATGTACTGACTTGTGGTGAGGTGAGTGAGAGAAACTGACACTCCACCACAGTTTGACTCTGGTGGACTTTCTGGGCCCGAGCAGTCCTGCGGAAGCAGGGCGCGGTGGCAACTCCAGCCACACATTCCCCTCTCGGGCGGGATTGGTGAAAAGTGCCTGGCCTGCGTGACGCTGCTGGCGGACCCCTTGGCTGGCCCAACCCAGATCCCAGAGCCTGACGGAGGCCAGGAGGGGGGGCCCCGAGTAGGCTGCCTGGTGCGCAGCGGTGAGTGGGAACACCTAACCGGCGCAATTCGATCAGGCTGTGGCTGACAGGGAGAGAAGCTGGGCCTCTCATATAAGCTTGCATATATAAGGAACAGAGATTATGGGAAGAGGCAGCAACAAGAAAGGCTTCTCGGCCCCCAATTCTGAGAAACAGGCAATGGCGGACACCGCACCAATAGACATAAAGCGCCATATAGAGAGCCTCATAGACCAATTCAGGAATGAAGTTATCAATGACCTGAAGCTAGAAGTATGCAAAATAGTTAGAGAAATGCTAACCACCACCCAAGAAAAAACAGATGGTGGAATGGAAGAACAGAAAAAGAGGGGAGAATTGTTTGATGGAGAAAACAGGGAAAGCATAGAATACGTGAAGCAGGTTCAAAGGGACTACCAAGAAACTAAGAAGTCTATCGAAGACTGGCATAACAGCTTGAAAGAAACTAAGGACAGACTATCTGAACTGGAGGGCAGAATTGTAATATGGGAGAATGAAATGAAAAACTTCTTAAAAATAACAAAGAAACAAACAGCAATAATACAAAGACAAGAAGGTGATAAGAGCATACATAACTTAAGAATTAAGAACATAAAAGAAGAAGTAGGGACACAAACAAATGAACTACAAAAGCTACTCACAGAAATAATCCAGGAGAATTTTCCTAATTTAGCAAAAGGCAAAGATACTCAGATGTATGAGGCATACAGGACCCCAGCTACCTACAACCCAAACAGAGCAACACCCAGGCATATAATAATAAAAATTCCAGAAATTCAATACAAGAACAGAATATTAAAAGCTGTCAGAGACAAGAAACAGATTACTTACAAGGGAGCACCCATCAGAATTACAGCAGATTTCTCTGCACAAACCATCAAATCACGAAGAGCATGGGGGGAAATAATTCAAGCTTTGAAAGATGATAATCTCCAGCCAAGATTGAGATATCCTGCACAACTGTCCCTGGAAATTGATGGAAAAACAAGGTGCTTCCAGGATAAAGAGGAACTGGGGGAACTTGCAACCACCAATTCAACTCTACAGAGAGTATTGCAGGATATTCTAAAAAAAGAAAAATACAAAGAATCCAGAAATAGTGGAGGCCACAAGGAATGGAGCAGAGAACAAAATGAAGAAGACAAACTGACAGCTACTGACAGAATAAGAGCTCAACAGAAATGAGGCAGAGAAGATTGGATGATAGGAACAGCTATTTTGGAGAAAATGACATCTTAATAGGTAATACTGATTTAGTATCATCTTGTTTTGAAGTCTCATCTAGCTTTTGTTCTTCTGTCTCCAATGGTCTAAATAGGTTGTATCTTACTGGATTTTATTATATACGATAGTATAAGCAAAAACCTTTTAAAGACAAGGAGATTATACAGAAACCATTGTTCATTTTCTGTTAGTCGATTCTAAATACTCTGTAATGCTGTCATTCTCTTGAATGGTTTTACATTGTTTTGATATACTTAATGCTACAGTATACGAAGTTGTACTCAAGGATTTCAAGGAAAGAGAATATGGTAACTACTTTTAGGTCAGGATTATCTGGTGGTGAAACACTATTCTGCTTAAATGGTTATGTTTTGATCTGTGCTGTTTCGTTGTTATGCCCTCTTTTATCTCAATCTCCACTCCATTATTTACTTTTTAATTTTTATCCTTTTAATTAAAGGAAAAAAAATAGCAGGATATATTATAGTAACCCACTTTGACTTTCCATTACCTCGATTTAAAGCCCTGTATTACTCTCACCATCTGGTTTTTAACTGATGTTCCCCTATTCTGTTTTGCTGGATAGTATCAGGTTCGAAAATTTAGGCATCAGCTGTGAAGATAATGAGATTCATTATAATGCCCATTCTCGTTGACTTTTATCTACTTTTGAAGACCTACAATGTCTCCAATGTTTTGGTTTTGTCGGTTTTATTCTTTACTGTTTTGTTCAATTGTATTATAACTAACGATATAGGCAATTCTATTAGAGATAGCGGGAAGCATTATGGTAACCATTGTTGATCACCTTGTATAATGTTTTCACATTATCTATTATGTCCACCCTTTTGACTTGACCGCTTCTGTTCTGTTATGTCACATTTGGTTTTACTCTCTTCCAAAAAAGTAATAAGAACCGTGGGAGCAATGAAACCCAAAATGTGTAATAGTCATTGTACAAAAGAGAGGAAAAGAAAGTGCTCTAAACTATATAACTGCATGTATATTTAAGTGTATAAGATAGAAAATGATATCACAGAGTTTTATTGGATCATTGAACAGAACTGTTTGCAGTATCATTGATGGAATGTCCACTTTACAAGCTTTAATTTTGTGACTTGAACAATTATTTCCAAGATGACAATATGTAATCCATTAACTAGTGATTTCCTACTGTTCATTTTTTTTCTGCAAATCTGTATAACTTGTACCCTTTCTCTGCTTTTTTTTTCTTTTCTCCTTAAATAAAATTAAAAAAAAATAAACAAAGGAACAATGGATGAAAATGGAAAGTTAAAGTTTCAAAAGTTTATGGTCAGAGAGGAGATCTTCATATAAGTGTTACTAAAGAAAATTTCAAAATAAATAAAAGTAATATTCAAAGTCCTGGTAAAATAAAATATTCTGAATTGAAAAAAAAGTTCTGTATGCACATATAAGACTCACCTCATTACAGAAAGCAATACGTAGAAAGGAGCATATCCTTTAAAAAGTTTAAACAACAGGATTTTATGATAGAAATAAAACTTGTGTTCCCTTTAAAAGAGGATGGTTGAGAATGACAATCAATGAAACAATATCCAGAAAACATAAAAAATAAGGAAATTTAAATCCAACAATTATCCCTTGCCAAACTAAAGTTTATATGTTAAATCAGAGAAAATATTCTTATTTTTTTCTCCTAAGTTCATAAAACATCACCTATATAATTTCCTATTGTGGTTGAAACAAATTAGCACTGAGATAGGAAGATGGGATGTGGCTTAGGTTGACTGGGAAGGGATGTGTGATACAAGGAAAAAATAATTCTTAGGAGCCCTTATGTGAACTTCTCACGAGAACTCGTGATGTACAGAATGAATAAATAAACAAGATGCCATGCAGAACTCACGAATATGCCACTCCACATTATTATGCGCCATATTCTCTCTAGGGGTATACTTTGATGTTTTACTATTTCTTTTATTTTTATTTTTGTTCATCACTTCCAGAAGAGGACTCTAGCACCCAAAAATCTGGTAATAGCATAACATTGATGACATAAAAATTGATTTTCTCATAGAAATGGATGGCAGAAGTTCAAAATCAAGGTGTCAGTTAAACTGCTTAGAGCATATAAGGAAAATTCTACTCCCTGCCTTTTCTGGTTTCTGGTAACATCCAACAATCCTGTGGTTTTTTTTGTGTGTTTTATAGCTGCATCAGTCCCCTGTATGGCTCTTTCCACTGCTTTCCCCTTTTCTAATCTGTATAAAACTTTTCTTTGCCTCTCTCTTATACATGACTGCACTAGAAATTCACTGGAAAAATCTAGGATTATTTTGTTCTTTCAACCTCCTTGGCTTGAATCATGTATTTTTCCATATACAGTAATAATTTAGCTAGGCCTAGTTGCACAAGTTTATAATCTAACACTCTGGGAGACTAAGCCAGGAGGATCTCAAGACAGAGGCTTGTCTACAAATAAAAAATGAGCTGATGATGTAGCTAAGTGTGAAGGCACTGAATTTACTTTCCTTTGCCATCAAAAAAGATAATAATTACAGGTTTAGGGTAAAGCCATGGGAGACACAACTACCAGAAGTATCACAGGGTTGGAGCCACCCAAGTCCTTTAGAGTTTACATCTTGCCACTGATTGCTCCAGATCATGGACATGGAGCTATGGTACTAAATGCTTACCCTGCTGGGTTTTGGATTTTCTTTGGTCCCATTCCTTTCTATCCCCATATTTGTACCATTGAGAGTGGTAATATTATGTTGTGCCATGGTATCCTGGAAGTGTTTAACTTTGTTTTCATTTATATGGGACCTTCCAGCTAAGAATTTGCAATAAATCTCAAAGTAGACTGGGATTGCACTTTTCAACAATGCTGAAACTGTTAGGCAGTTCCTGGAGATGAACTGTCTTTTGTAGACTTGGATTGGACTTTTCAGCAATGCTGAAACTGTTAGGACTTTGGCAACTCTTGAAGATGGGCCAAATGTCTTTTGCATAAAGGATGAGTCTTTGGGGGCCAGTGGTGAAATGTTATGGCTTGTGTTTAAATGTCCCCCAAAGCATCATGTGGTCATGGGGGAAGGCCTTTCAAAGATGGCTGAATTGGGCATTAGTAATGGAGTCACTGTCTAGTCCTGGGATTGGCAGTGTGAGTGCTGCACCTGCACAGCAGGGCATAGCTGGAATACGATATAAGGGAAGGAAGGACTTGTGCTTCTCTTTTTGCCCTTTTTCCCTTTTCACTCTTGTCACTTTGGCTATCATGAGCAATTGTCCCTTAACCACACCACCCTGCCTTGGAGTCAGCTGAGTACACATTGAAACCTTCACAAACTGTAAGTTAAATAAACCTTTCCTTCACTAATTTCAGCATCAGGTATTTTGTCTCAGCAATGAGAGAAAAGTAACCAAGAGATGACAGCATAGAGAATTTGTTCCTCAGATTGGATTCAGAGTGCCCAGGGCCAGGCACGTAACCCTACAGTTAAACAGGAAGAAAATCTGGCTAGTGCTCCATCTGGCAGAAGTCCTTGGCATCATCCACGTGGTGCTGGTTTAGGTTCATGCAAAGTTGAAGAACTGTGGGGTTAAGAAGACTCCCACCCAGATTTGAGAAGGCCTGGGAGGCTGAGCACTGTGTGTCCCTGAGAGGACAGTGTATAGTGAAACCAAAGGCACAGTGGAGATCCTAGAGTTTTGGAGAAGTCAGGAACATGGATTGTCTGTGGAAAGCTGCAAGGAGGGAGCAAAACCAGAGTAAGAGAAAAATCACGGGAGCTACAATCACTGGAAGGGCTGTAGAGATGGAGCCAGTCAAGCATTTTAAAGCACATAACTTGCCACAGAATGCCTTATATGTTTGCCCTGCTGGACATGGACTTGCTTTGGTCCCATTCCTTTGTATTACCATTTAGAACTTTGGGAATGAAAATGTTTGCCTTTGCCATTGGATGTTGGAAGGGCTTAACTTTCTTTTTATTTGTACGGGGGCTTGCAGCTGAAAGTTTGCCTTAAATCTCAGAAGAGACTTAGGACTTAGACATTTTTTTTAAATTTTATTTAAGGAGAAAAGGAAAAAAAAAGCAGAGAAAGGGTACAAGTTATACAGATTTACAGAAAAAAAATAAACAGTAGTAAATCACTAGTTAATGGATTACATATTGTCATCTTAGAAATAATTGTTCAAGTCACAAAATTAAAGCTTGTAAAGTGGACATTCCAACAATGATACTGCAAACAGTTCTGTTCAATGATCCAATAAAACTCTGTGATATCATTTTCTATCTTATACACTTAAATATACATGCAGTTATATAGTTTAGAGCACTTTCTTTTCCTCTCTTTTGTACAATGAATATTACACATTTTGGGTTTCATTGCTCCCACGGTTCTTATTACTTTTTTGGAAGACAGTAAAACCAAATGTGACATAACAGAACAGAATCGGTCAAGTCAAAAGGGTGGACATAATAGATAATGTAAAAACATAATACAAGGTGATCAACAATGGTTACCATAATGCCTCCCACTATCTCTAATAGAATTGCCTATATCATTAGTTAGACATTTTAACAATGCTTGAAACTGATAGGACTTTGGAAACTCTTAGGGATACACTAAATGTCTTTTGCATCAAGGGTTGTCATGAGTCTTTGGGGTGAAATGTTATGGCTCTAACACAATATAATGGTGATAGGCTTAATATTGATTTTCAAGGATTTTTTTTTGTAAGTTTTACTTTAAAGAGAATAAAACAGAGTAAAATAAAACAATAAAACCAATCAAAACAAAACAGTTTAAGCAACACAGCACTTCAAAGCAAGACAGTAGGAAATCAACAATGGTTACCATAATGCCTCTTGTTGTCTTCAAAATAACTATCCATAACTTCAGACATCATAAAAGTCAAACAAAACAGAACAAAATAGAGCTAATAAAAACAAAACAATGAATGTAATAAAGGACTTCAAAACAAAATAATAGTAAATCTAAAATGGCTACCATAATATATCTTGTTATCTTTGAAATATCTGCCGATGCCATTAGATATGATAAAATCAAACTAGATAAAACAGGATAAAATCCAGACAAACAAAACAATAAAAATGATACAGGATTTAAAAACAACAATGGCCACCACCCTCAGAAGGAAATCCCCCATAAATGCTACACCTGCATATGGTTATGCTCGGAACAGATGATCAGACTACCAGCTTTAGGCCTGCAAAGTCAGTGCTAAACATTATAAGCATTAAGTTGTAATTTACCTGAATAGCTATTACTGCAGCTTGTGTTTCTTGGGATAAGTCAGTTGCTTATGAGGAAGAGGGGGTTGGGGCTTGGCTCTTTTGGCCTCTCAACCCACATGCCGGGAGGGGATGTTGTCTGGTTCTCCTTACAGTGACCTGTGCATGATGCCAACTTGCAGAGTCAGCTTGGCTTCTTGTTCTCCTCCCCTGCTGTCCATAAATGGTGCGAACTCATGGGAAAAGGCTGTCATCTGGATCTCCTCCTATTGGCCCACACATGTCACCAATTCACAAGATGGTTTGTTAAATCTATATTAGAATTTCTAAATTGTGAAATAGTAAGAATAAGCATGTCTTTATATCTGGAAACCAGTTTAAATACGTGTGTCTGGTTGGCAAGTTGACAAGGGGTGTGTTTTAATCATTGATATATTGTATGAATTTGAGAAGCTTACAAGTTTAACTAAGTGACTCAGCAGGAGGACAGTGTCTTCACTTTGTAAACACCCTTGCCAGGGCACTCTGCCTTGGACCCAGCAGATTTGGGTTGAAACCTCCACAAACTATGAGCTAATTAAACCCTTTCCTTCCTTAGTTTTGGACTACAGTATTTTGTCTCAGAAATGAGAGAAAAATAACACAAAGCTGTAAATCCAGTGTGAATTTTTACTCTGAAAATGATTCCTTTTGCATGGCAGGCTAGCTGTAGAGAAGAAATCCAGGGCTCACAACATAGCTCAGAGTGGTATAACTAGAAGCTATTTTTGAGAGAGAGAGAGAGAGAGAGAGAGAGAGAGAGAGAGAGAGAGAGATAAAGAGGGTAGCAGAGAGGGAGGAAGTGAGTGAGGAAAGGAAGAGAGAGAGAGAAGAGGAAGAGAGATATAGGAAGAAAGGAGAAAATGAAAGAACAAGAATGAAAAAAGGAAGGAAAGAAGTATGGAATGAAGGAAAGGAGGAAGGGAGGTAAGAAGGAAAGGAAATGAATGAGGAGACACATTTATAATCCCCGCACTGTTCTTCAAGTCTAAGAGCCAAAGATCTCAAGTTCTAATCTAATCTGGGCAACTCTTGTGATTTAGCAAGATCCAGTCTCTAAATAAAAGTTTAAGTTTTGTGTAAAGGCCCTGGGTTCAGTCCTGAGTACTAAAAAAAAAAAAAAAAAAAAAAAAAAATTGATGGCTTTATGCTAACAAAAAACTAGCTGAGAGTGAAGAAAGGAAAATAATTCTATTCAAATGCCTCCAAAAACAAATAAAATGCCTACTATAGGCTATCAAAGGTGGTTACAGAACTGAACAATGAAAATTACATAGCATGAGACAGAAATTGAATAAGATATTAGAAGATGAAAAAACTCTCATATTTATGGATTGACAGCATTTTTAAAATGGCCATATTACCAAAAATAATCTACTGGCTAATTGCAAGCCACATCACAATTCCAAAGATATTTTTCAAAAACTTAGAAAATAAACTTCTAAAATTCATATAGAAATACAACTCAAAATAGCCAAAGGAATCTTTAGTAAAAAGAGGAGAAAAGGTATAATAATACCTGACTTCAAATTTATACTAAAAAGCCAAAGTAGTAAAAACAACACAGTTCTCATACAAAAATAGACACCTAGACTAAAGGAACAGAATAGAAGACACAAAACCAAACTCAGCACAACTGCAAAGGAACTAAAAACGTACATTGGAGAAAAGATAGACTCTTTAATAAATTACACAGGGAAAAACTGAGTATTGGAAATAAATCACAGCTCTCCCTCTCTGCAAGAATCAATTCAAAATGGATCAATCCTAAAGTTTTGAAACTACTAGAAAAAAATGATAAGAACAACACTTGAAATGCTAGGCACAGACTTTCTGAATAAGATCAAATACAAAGAACCGAAGGGGATACAAGAATCAAAAAACAGTACTAAATCAAATTAAAAAGCTTTTGCACAGCTAAGGCAAAAATAAAGAGTGAAGGAACAATCAACAAAATAGGGAAAAAATGACGGCTAGCTCCCAATACAGAATTACTATCTAAAATATATAAAGAACTAAAAAAAAAAAAAAGTTAGCATCAAAAAATCAAATAGCCAAATGAGGAAGTCAGAAATAAATTGAACTTTTCTTTTTTGCTACCAGGGATTGAACTCATGACCTAGCACTTGCCAGGCAGGCACTTATGCCACTGAGCTAAATCCCTACTCCCCTCCTTTTTTACAGATATTTTTAAAACAAGAACATAGTTGATAATTAAATGAAAAAAAATGTTCAATACTTTTAGCTATTAAAGAAATGCAAGCTAAACTTACGTTGAAATTTCATCTCAATTCAGTCAGGATGGCTATCATCAAGTATATAAAAATATAATAAATACATGTGATAAAAAGACATTCTACTGCCATTCTGGTGGGGATGTAAATTAGTATAGTCATTATGAAAATTATTATGGTGGTTCCTCAAAAAATTAAAACCAGCTATGTCATATATATACATATAGATAGACAGATAGATAGATATGGATATATAGATATGTATGCATACTGTAGAAATATCTGCATAACCATATTTATTGCAGCCCAATTCAAAGTAGCTAAGATGTGGAGCTAGTCAAAGTACCTATCAACAGATGAACAAAAATGGATGCAACTGGAGATCATTATGTTAAGCAAAATAAGCCAGGCTCAGGAAGATAATTTACTTGCTTCTCCAAATATATGGAATTCAAAAAGAAAAAAAACCTGACAGAAAATTAGAAGAGTTATTATTAAACAAGAATAGAACAAAGGGTATATAAGAGCATATAATGTAGTGCAAGAAAGGGCATAACAAAAATATGTTACAGGCATGTATTAAAATTTTACCTTGAATTCAGTATTTTATATAATAATGATGAATTATATATATTTAAAAGAAGAAAACATGTTTTAAAATACCACATGGGGGGCTGGGGATTTAGCTCAGCAGCATAAGCACCTGCCTTGTAAGCAGACGGTCGTGAGTTCGATCCCCAGTACCGATAAGAAGATAAATAAAATAAAATAAAATTAAATAAAATAAAATACCATATGGCACCATTAATATGTACAGTTTTACGTACTATTGTTTAAAATTCAATTTAAATTTTAAACATAAAATGAAATACATAAGCATTTTCACTCACAATACATTAAAATAATAAAATCCTGAGGAATAAATTTACCAAAAAAGAGCAAAATATTCTGTGAAAAATAAAAACCATGAAAAAGACTCACACAAATGGAAAAATGTATGCAATCATAAAGAAGAATGGAATTATTCATTTCATGACTAATGGTCACAAATCTAATGACTTAACATTGGTATGATTACAATACTGCCCCAACTAGTCCACAATCAATGAATCAGAATCATAAGCAATTGCTTTGTATAAATTTACAAAACAATTATAAAATGTGCAAGAGGCTCGAAATAACTAAAACAATTCAGATAGAGAACAAAGAAGAAGGAAACACCCTTGTTGACTTCGAAACTGAGTATAAATCAGCAGCAATCAAAATGTGTGATACTAGAATAAGGATTAGCTATATATACCAACAGAACATAATTGGGAATCCAAAAATAAACACATACATCTGTAATGAACTGGCTTTTGACAAAGGTTCCAAAAATATACAATGAAAACAGAAATGGTGGTGGATCAACTGGAAAGCATATACAAAAGAATAAATTAAGCTTTACAACCTCACACTATATACAAAAATAAATTGAAGGCTTAGGTGTACAGGCTCAAACTAAATCTGTTAGGAGATGACACAGCAGTAAACCTTTATAACCTTGGTTTGGCAAAGAATTCTTAGAAATATGAGTTAATATATTTAAATAAATTCAAAATGGTTATGCCTTAGAGAACACTATAAAAATAAAAAAACAATGCACAGAATGAAAGAATATATTTTGAAATTGTATAGCCACTAAAAAAGTTTGTGTTTAGAACATGTGTAGAAGCACTGTAGCTAAATGTTGAAAAATAGCATTATTAAAAATACATAATGAATCTGGGCTGAGGATGTAACTCAATTGTATAGTGCTTGCTTAGGATGCATAAGCCCCTGGTGTTCCATCTCCAGTGTAGACAAAAAATTCTTTAAAATTTTTCAAAAAACCTAAACAAATATTTCTCATGTTCCTCTAGCACCAGGTCCCCTTAAAGAAATAATTACTTACACGTTCAAGCTCATAACTTTCTCCATAATTGGTTCATATTCCAACTCTTCATTATCCCACACAGATCACTCTTTGGAAATAGCATATACATTTTATAGCTAAAGAAATATAAAATAGCATGTAGCATTTACTAATGTCTAAAACTTTTTTAGGTATTTTATTTTCCACAAATTTTTGCAAAAAATAATTTCTGCCTGATTTTACTCAACTTCTCAAAGAGAGAGACATTTAAGTTTCATTCCCTCCTCCTCACAGGGATTTGATTTTTTCTTGTTTTAACCTCTTTTAAACAGGACTTTATATTATACTGCAAATATATTGGCTTCTAATTAGTCACATTGGCTTCTAATTAGTCACATTACTGTAGGAGTTGTTCATTTTACTTCTGTTTTATACCATGAACTGCTGGATGATCATCAATTCAATGATTTTTTTAAATTAAATTAATTTTTATCAATCAGTATCTATTTTATTGGCTTTGATGTTGCCTAGTTCAAAGTCATAACACTGTTAATGCTGTTTAACATAGCAGTATAAAAGAAAGTACCTGTGGGTTAGAGAATTCTTACACTGTACCATATAGAAAATATATTTTAAAACATTTTAAACTTAGTATTCTTTAAAATACTATTTTCAAGTTTCACAATAAGTAGTTGTTTTATTTCTATCAGAATACATGTTTCGATGGAGAGTTTGGTGTTGGGTTGTAAGTTGGCTTTCCATTTCTTGGACATATTAGCTCTTTGGACCACTCTGGGAGCCACATGCTATATTGGCACACTTTGGGGTTATAATGCAAGCAGCACATTTTTTCCAGTGACTGGGCCATCTGAAGTAAATAAATTTTCCTTCAGTATTGTAGGCAATTTTGCCTTCATGAACTCCAGTCAGTCAAAAAGGTAATTTCAGTCTTTCTACAATGCCAAGCCTAAAACAAATGCAGTAGAAATGGATCTGGAGGTCTCCACAAAAACAAGAACTCACATATAAACCAAAGATCATCACAGAGCTTGAAATTACCTAAACATGCATTCCTTTTTTATTAGTTCTGCTTATCTTTTGTTGTTGTTTTTAACACCTTGTAGCTTTTTCTGGGTTCTAGTCTAATAAGAAATGTCAGAAAAACAACACGAATATTGTTATTATATTGATGGCCTAACCAGAAGCAGTACATATTTCAAGATACCATAATTAAAATCCAACAAATTACAATTCCTTTAGGAAAAAAAGCATACAAGTAAGCAAGGTAATAGTTAGTGTGGATTTTGACATTTGAGGCTCATTGTTAGTTTTTTAAAAAAGTGAGTGTGGGAATGGGAGCACATGTGTGTGTGTAGGAGTGTGTGTGTGTGGTTTAAAGGAGAAATGAAATATTTAGTTGGTAGTGATTGAAAAGCAAAGTTGTAAACATATATAAATGAAAACTACTCCAAAGCCTCGTGTCTGTAGTAACTATTAACATAAATCCCTTTCCTTTTAAAAGTATTTGGTTAGAGCATCCTCAAACAGCTGGGGAACATCAGTAGGTCAGGTTGGGCCCTGCCCAGTAAACCTGAGTGGCAGCAGAAACTCCTACACTGAGTGGCATGAGCAGAAAACCTGCACAATGAACTCCACCTAGCCATGCAACCTCAGTATCTTGTTTGGAACCTGTTAGGGTCCTACACAGTGACCTCAAGCAGCAAGTGAGCTTTGGAGAGCACATGGCTGTCCTGAAGGCCCACCCAGCATGCTACCCACATTTGAGGAGTGTGCAAGTGCCACTAAGGACCTGGTAAGGCCAGCCTAGTGACCCTACTCAACTGGGAGAACTCCCTGCAGTACAGACAGACATCCTGAACCCAGGAATCTTCTGAGACCTCACATTCAGCTTCCCCAGTGGAATATAGCAAAATGACAAGATAAAAGAACAAAATGCAATCTCAAACCGCCAGCCCATTCCAAACAAGCCTAGGAGACATGGACAAGGAAAAAAGGGTAAGCCATAATACACCTAAAACTTCTGAAATGTTAGCTACTGAATCCCTGAAGCTGTAAAGGGACTCAGATCAGAAATAATCTTCCAGGTAATAGAAGAAATGATAAATGTAAAAAAGAAATGCTAAAGGCATCTAAAGAAGATGTAGTTAAAAAAATTGAGAAGCACTGAAAAAAGAAAGTTCAAATGAACAATACAAGAAAATAAAATAAAAGGCATGAAACAGATTCAAAGAAATATCCAGAAAATCAAAAATTCCATCAAAAGCTGGCAAAACTACCTGAATGAATATGACAATAGATTTTCAGACCTAGAAAAGAACATTGCAGCTACGGAACAAGCAAGGAAAGATCTATTTAAAAATAACAAGGAATCAGGAAATAACAACTGCAAGAGGATGCAAAGAAAATATAATATTGATATGTGTAAATGAAAAAGAATGTGATAACACAAATGATATCAAAAGACTGTTTATAGAAGTAATAGCCAAAAATTTCCCAAACATGGGAAAGGAAACCGACATACAGATAAATGAAATGTATAGAACTCCAATTAACCATAACCAAAACAAACCTATACCCAGACATATAATAATCAACATCCCAGAAATTCAGCGTAAGAAGAATATATTAAAAGCTGTTAGAGAAAAGAGACAAAATATTTATAAAGGAAAACCCATCAGAATCACAGCAGACTTCTCAGCACAAACAATGTAGTAAAGAGGAGTGTGAAAAGAAGTATTTCAAGCCCTAAAGGAAAACAACTTCCAACCCAGACTGATGTATCCTGAAAAACTGCCTTTCAAAATTGATGGACAAATATTTCCACAACAAAGAACAGCTAAAAAAACCTTCATGACTACCAAACCAAACCTGCAAAGAATGCTGGAATATATTCTAGATAGACATAAAAGTAACTATGACTTCAAGACCACCAACAGAAAAAAAAAAAAAAAAAAAAAAAACTAAATAAGGCAAACAATTAAACAAAGAGGAAGGTAAAGAACCAACATCAGAAAGATAACATGACAAAAATAAGTCAATATATATTGGTTATATCTATTAATGTAAATGGCCTTAATTCACCAATTAAAAGAAACAGATTGGCAATATGAATCAAGAAACAACGTTCAGCCATACGCTGTCTACAAGAAACCCACCTACCCAAAAGGAAACTCATAGACTGAAAGTCACAGAATGGAAAACAATGCTTCATAAAGGTGGAATCCCCAAAAAAGCAAGTTTAACTATTCTGTTTACAGAAAATGTGAAATTCAAGCCACAATTGATCAAAAGAGACACTAGTTAGAGGAAAACTTCAAAAGGAAGAATTAACAATCCTAAATATGCATGCACCAAATATGGGAGCACCAAACTATATAAAACAAATATTAAAGGGGCTGGGGATTTAGCTCAGCAGGCATAAGTGCCTGCCTTGCAAGCAGGCAGTCGTGAGTTCAATCCCCAGTACCAATAAAAAGGAAAAAGACAAAAAAAAAAAAAATAAAACAAATATTAATAGAAACAAAAACTCAAATAAACAATAGCACAGTAACAGGAGACCTTAACACCCATTGCCACAAAGAAACAGGTCAACTAGACAAAAAAATCAGCAAATAAGTAACTGAACTGATTCAAACATGTGAACAAACAGACTTAGACGTGTACAGAGTGTTCCACCCAACATCAGAATATACATTCTTCTCAGGTGCACATGGGACATTTTCTAAAATAGACCATATACCAGTCCATAGAACATACTTAAATAAATTCAAAAGAATCAAAATTATCCCAAACATATTATCTGATCATGGAGATATGAAAGTAGAAATTAATGACAAACTGCAAAAACTCCATAAAAACATAGAAATTAAATAATATGCTCCTGAATAATCACTGGATCACTGAGGAAATTAGAGAAGAAATTAAACAATATCAACAAGCAAACAAAAATACAAATACAACTTCCCAGAACCTGTGGGACGCACTGAAAGCAATTTTCAGAGGGAAATTAATTGCGGTGAATTCCCACATCAGGAAAAAGAGAATGAACACAAATAAACAATGAGTGCTATACTTCAAACATCTAGAAAAAGGACAAGTTAACCCAAAGTCCACAGAAGGGAGGAAATTATAAAGATCAGAACTGAAATCAATGCAATAGAGACTAAGAAAGCAATACAAAGAATTAATGAATCAAAGAGTTGGCTCTTTGAAAAAATAAATAAAATTGATAAGCCACTAGCCAGCCTTACTAAAAACAGGAAAGAAAAAACTCAAATTCATGCAGTAAGGAATGGAAAGAGCAAAATCATGACATGGAAATATAGATTATCAGTGCCTACTTCAAAAAATTTTACTCTCATATGTTTGATAACATGGAAGAAATGGAAAGATTTCTAAACACATATGAATTACCAAAGCTGGGTCAAGAAGATGTGAAACTGCTTAATAAACCAATTTCAATTAATGAAATTGAAAATATAATTAGACCTTTACCAATAAAGAAAATCCCAGATCCTGATAGACTGACTGTGGAATTCTACAAACTCAAGGAAGACTTAATTCGAATACCTCTCAAAATCTTCAATGAAATTTAAAGGAAAGCAATTCTCTCTAACTCATTCCTGGAAGCAAATATTACCCTAATTAAAAAAAAAAACAGAGAAAGACCCAAACAAAAAGAGAACAACAGACCAATCTCCCTAATGCACAAATCCTCAATAAAATACTAGCAAACAGAATGCAGCAAATCAAAAAGATTATACACCATGATCAAGTGGGATTCATCCTAGGAATGCTGTGTTGGTTCAACATATGCAAATCAATAAATGTAATATAAGAGTATCAATAGAGCCAAAGTTAAAACTCATGTGATCTTTTCAACAGATGTAGAAAAAGCTTTTGATAAAGTCCAACACTCATTCATGATAAGATTTCTATGGAAAATTAGAATAGATAGTCTTTAACTAAATCTAATAAAAGTCATCTATGACAAACCAACAGGCAGCATCATTTTAAATGCTCAAAAACTGAAAACCATTCTAAAATCAGGAACAAGACAAAAATGTGCATTATCACCTCTTATTCAATACAGTGCTGGAAACATTAGCCTGAGCAATTAGACAAAAAAGATAAATCAAAAAAATAAGTATAGGAAAGGAAGAAGTTAAATTATTAATATTTGCAGATGACATGATATATTCCACATAGAAGATCCCCAAAATTCCATTGAAAGACTTCTACATGTAATAACCAAATTCAGTAATGTAGCTGGATACAAAATCAGCATTCAAAAATCAGTAGCATTCCTATACACAAACAACAAACACACTGAGAGATAAATACGTGAACCTGCACCCTTCACAATAGCATGCAAAAAGAATGAAATACTTAGCAATTAATCTAATAAAGGAAATAAAAGATCTATTCAGGAAAAACTACAACACTCTGAAAAAAAACTGGAGAGGATCTCAGAATATGGAAAGACATTCCTTGTTCATGGATAGGTAAAAACAAACATTATGAAAATGGCCATTCTCAGATCAAACTCACATGTATAAATACCGAATAGTTTCCCTAGTGTAAGAAATGGTAAGAATACATAAAAGTATGTGGTAATCATGATTCCCCATTATATTGCTTTGAAACTTTATAATGTTTTCATCCATTAATTGGAATGGTTTTATTCTGGGTTGTTTGATTTTATTGTCTGTGATGGTATGAACAGTTATTTTGAAGAAAAGCTAGTGCTGATTTAATATCATCTTGTTTTGAAGTCCCATGAAGCTTTTGTTCTTCTATCTCCATTGGTTTATCATGTTGTATCTTACTGGATTTTATTATATGTGATAGTATAAACAAAATTTTGTATAGACAAGGTATAATATAGAAACCATTGTTCATTTTCTGTTAGTTGGTTCTAAATACCCTGTAATACTTTCATTCTCTTGAATGGTTTTACACTGTCATGTTGTGTTTGATGTTATAATATATGAAGTTATACTCAAATATTTCAAGGAAAGAGACACTATGGTAGCTACTGTTATGTCAGGTTATTTTGTGGTAAAACACTATGTTGCTTAAATTGTTCTGTTCTGACCTGTGTTATTATGTTGTTATGTCCTCTTTTATCTTAATCTCCTTCTTTCTTTTAATTTTTTAAATTAAAAAAAAATCAAAAAAAGAAAGAAATTGGCCATTCTCCCAAAATTATTATAACATTTAATGCAATTCCAATTAAAATATCATTAAGATTTAGAGATTTAGAGAAATGGTTCCTAAAATTCATCTGGAACAAGAAGAGACCTAGAATAGCAAAACCAATTCTAGGTAACAAAGGCAGGGCAGGAGGCATCACAATTCCTAACTTGAAGTTATACTACAAAACTACTGTGAGAAAATCATCATACTACTAGAATAAAAACAATGGAATAGATTAGAAGATACAACCACAACTACAAAGATACTCAGCCGCATTATCTTTGACAAAGGGGCCAAACATGTTCACTGAAAGAAAGCCTCTTCCAGTGAACATGTTTAGTAATTAGTGCTGGAAAAAATGATCATCCATTTACTGAAAAACAGGACTACAACCATGTCTATCTCCATGCACTAAACTAAAGTCAAAATGGGGAAAAAATCTAAATTGTAAATAAAAACACTAAATCTCTGGCCCTGAATCAAGGCCCGCAGCTTTCTGACGCTGTTGGTTTCAAGCGGGAGCCTAAGGAAGATGTCTTTGTATGGTCTTTTGGCCATTTCAGAATTTGGGCAGTGAAGTGGTGAATTCATTAGAAAGAAACAGCTTGAAGCCACCCCCACCCTATGAGCAGCTGTGAGCATGGCAGGCTGCGGCAGCCAAGGATAGGAACCACCAGCAATTACTGGGACCCGCACCATTCTAGGACCCGGCGCTTGGAAACCAAGCAACCCCTGCCCCTCAGTGAGCAGCTGTGACTGTGGCAGGATCCAGCAGCCCAGGATGGGAGCCACTTGCATTTATTGGGACCTGCACCATGCTGGGACGTGGAGCACCAGAAAACCAAGCAACTCCTCCCCCCTGCCTGTTTTGTTTTGCTAAACTTCAATATACGTGAAAGTATAGACAGCTATTTTGAAGGCAACAAGAGACTCTACGACAGCCATTAGTGACTTCCTTGTTGTCTGGTTTTGAAGACCTAAAATGCCTTCCTCATTCTGTTTGGATCAGTTTTTATACTATGTCATTTTGTATGAATTCTCTGTATGCGAAGACATGGACAAGTATTTGGAAGAAAAAAGAGACAATATGATAGATAGTGAAGATCTCAGGTCATCTAGCTTTGAAATTTATATCTCTTACACTACTTTCTTATGTCCTAGTTTGTTCTGTTTTGTTGTGTTCAATTTTACCCCTTTAAAATAAAAGAAAAAAAAAAAAAGAAACACTACATCTGGTGGAAGACAAAGTAGGGGTAGGCAGAAAATTCATGAACAAAAATTAAACTGCATGGGAAATTCTTCTCAGAATCAACAACTGAGATCTCATGTTATTGAAAAGTTTTTGCATGTCAAAAAAATCTCCAACAGAGTGAAAAGAAAACCAATGAATTGGAAACAAAACTTAGTCAACAATACTCAGATAAAGGACTTTTATCTGCAACATATAAAGAGTTTTGAAAAATAAAATCCTTCAATCCAAAATAGGCATCTGAGATGAATACACAGTTCTCATATGAAGAAATACAGATGGCAAGTAAATACATGAAAAAATGTTCAGCATCATTCATCACTAGAGAAATGCAAATTAAAACAATGTTGAGATTCCATTTCACTCCAAAAGAAAAGAAAACCACCAATAACAAGATCAAGAAAGCTACCAATAAAAATGCTGGAGAGGCTGCAGGGAAAAAAGGAATTCTGCATTGTTGGTGGCAGTGCAGACTGGTGCAACCACTGTGGCAATCTGTCTGGAGATTCCTCAAAAAACTGGGATTGGAAGTCTTATTTGAACCAGCTATTGCACTTCTGGGTGTATTCCCAGAAGAACTGAAAACATCATACCAGAGTGATACATGTGCACCCATGTTTATAGTAGCACAATTTGTAATAACCAAATCTTGGAAACAATCTAAATGCCTATCAACTGAGGAATGAATAAAAAATAAGTTGTATTTTCTTTATTTATTTATTTTAAAGAGAATAACACAAAAGAGGACAGAACAAAACAAATCAGAATTGAACAATGTAAACAACACAGCACTTCACGAGACAACCAGATATGAACAGTAACTACCATAATGTCTCTTTGAAGTAGTTGAGCATATCTTCACACCCAATAATATCAAACAAAATAGAATAGTATAGCACCATTCATGGGAATGAAAGTATTACAGACATTCAAAACCAAATAACAGAAAATGAACAATGGCTTCTATAACATTTCATTTTCCATAAAAAATTTGTACTATCACACATATTAAAATCCAACAAGACACCACATAATAGAACCAGTGGAAAAAGAAGAACAAACACGTGGTAGGACTTCAAAGCAAGATGATATTAAATCAGCAATGGCTATCAAAATGTCTTGTTTTCTTCAAAGTAGCTGTTCATACTATCAAACATAATAAAATCAAACAAAACAGAATAAAACCATTCCAACAAATGAATGAAAACATTATAAGGCTTCAAAGCAATATAATAGGGAACCATGATTACCTTAAAATCTTATGTACTCTTACCATTTCTTACACTAGGGAGATGATACAGTATTTATACATGTGAGTTTGGTTTACTTAGCTTATGAGTATGGTCTCATGTTGCATCCATTTATTTATAAATATCTCAATGCAATCATTCTTTATAGCTGAGTAGTACTCCATTGTATAAAAATACCACAACTTTTTTATCCATTCCTAAGTTGATGCTGTTTCCAAGATCTGGCTATTACAAATTGTGCTGCTATAAACATGGGTGCACATATATCACTGTGGTATGATGCTTTCAGTTCTTCTGGGAATATGCCTAGAAGTGGTATACCTGGGTCAAATGGGGCTTCCAGTCCCAGCTTTCTGAGAAATCTCCGGACTGACCTCCACAGTGGTTGCACTAGTCTACATTCCCACCAACAGTGCAGGAGAGTTCCTTTTTCCCACAGCCTCTCCAGCATTTGTTATTGGTAGTTTTCTTGATCTTGGCCATTCTTTCAGGAGTGAGACGGAGTCTCAATGTGATTTTAATTTGCGTAATGATGATGAACATTTTTTCATGTATCTATTTGCCATTTGTATTTCTTCATCTGAGAACTGTGTATTCATCTCAGATGCCCATTTTTGGATTGGATCTTTGAATTTTGGGGGTCTGATTTTTTTAATTCTTTATATGTTTTAGACAGAAGTCTTTTGTCTGAGGGAGAGTTCACTAATATTTTTTCCCAGTTTGTGGGTTTTCTTTTCATTATTCTGGAGATTTCTTTTGATGTGCAGAAACTTTTTAATAAGACGTGATCCCAGTTATTGATTCTAGGAAGTATTTCATGTGTGCTTTGATTCTTGCTCATGAATTCTCTAGCTACCCCTATGTCATCAAGATTTTTACCTACTTTGTCTTCCAATAGATATAGTGTTTCTGTTTTAACATTAGGATCTTTGATCCATTTAGACTTTAGTTTAGTACATGGTGATAGGCATGGGTCTAGTTTTAATTTTTGGCATATGGAGAGCCAATTTTTCCAGCATCATTTATTAAAGAGACTACTGTTTTTTCCAGTGAATGTGTTTGGCTCCTTTATCAAAGATAAGGTGCATGAGTGGTGTGTTTGTGGTTGTAATTATATCTTCTAATCCATTCCATTGATCTCCATGTCTGTTTTTATTCCAGTACCATGTTGATTTTATTACAGTAGCTTTGTAGTATAATTTCAAGTCAGTGATTGTGATGCCTCCTGCCTTGCCTTTGCTACTTAGAATTTCTTTTGCTATTCTAGGTCTCTTCTGGCTCCAGATAAATTTTAGGAGTGACTTCTCTAGATCTATGAGGTATGCTAGTGGTATTTTGATTGGGATTGTATTAAATCTATATAACAATTTTGGGAGAATGGCCATTTTCATGGTATTTATTCTTCCTATCCTTGAACAAGGTATGTATCTCTATTTTCTGAGGTCTTCTTCTATTTCATTTTGCAAGGTGTTATAATTTTCCCTGAATAGATCTTTTACTTCTTTCCTTAGATTAATTCCTGAGTATTTCATTTTTTGGATGCTATTGTGAAGGATGTGGCTTCTCTTACTTTTCTCTGAGTGATTTTGTTGTTAGTGTCTAGGAATGCTATTGATTTTTGAGCATTAACTTTGCATCCAGCTACATTTACTGATTTTATTTAGTATATATAGGAGTCTTTCAATGGAGTTTTGGGGGTCTTCTATGTAGAGTATCGTGTCATCTGCAAATAATGATAATTTAACTTTCTCTTTTTCCATCCTTACTTCTTTTATTTCTCTCTCTTGTCTAATTGCTCTGGCTAGTATTTCCAGTACTATGTTGAATAGAAGCAGTGATAAAGGACATCCTTGTCTTGGGCCTGATTTTAAGGGAGGGGCTTTCAGTTTTTGGCCATTTAATATGAGGCTTGCTGTTAGTTTGCCATAAATAGCCTTTATCATATGGAGGTAAAGACCATCTATTCCAATTATCTGTAAGGTTCTTATCATGATTGAGTGTTGGACCTTATCAAAAGCTTTTTCTGCATCTATAGAAATGATCATGTGATTCTTATTTTTGGCTCTATTGATATGGTTAGTTACTTGATTTATGTATGTTGAACCATCCTTGCATGACTGGGATGAATCCCACTTGGTCATGGAGTATAATCTTCTTGATGATTTGCTGCATCCTGTTTGCCAATGTTTTATTGAGAATTTATGCATCTATGTTCATTAGAAAGATTGGCCGGTAGTTCTCTTTTTTAGTTGAGTCTTTCTCAGGTTTTGGTATTAGAGTAATATTTGCTTCCAGGAATGACTTAGGAAGAATTGCTTCCCTTTTGATTTCATTGAAGAGTTTGAGGAGTGTCAGCATTAAGTTTTCTTGGTATTTCTTGTAGAATTCCGCAGTGATTCCATCTTGGCCTGGGCTCTTCTTTGTTGGTAAGGACTTAATTACATTTTCAGTTTCATTGATTGAAATTGGATTATTTAGCCACTTTACATCTTCTTGACCCAGCTTTGATAGCTCATGTATTTCCAGGAATCTGTCCATTTCTTCTGTGTTATCGAACCTACGAGAGGAGAGGTTTTTTAAATAGGTATTGATGATCTTCTGTATTCCCAGAGGGTGTGCAGTGATTTCACCCTTTTCATTCTTTATTGCATGAATTTGAGTTTTTTCTTCCCTTTTTTAAGTAAAGTTGCCTAGGGGCTTACAAAGTTTATTGTTCTTTCAAAGAACTAACTCTTTGATTCATTCATTTTTTGTATTGCATTCTTAGTCTCTAATGCATTGATTTCTGCTCTGATATTTATAATTTCCAACCTTCTTTTGGCTTTGGGCTTGACTTGCTCTTCTTTTTCTTAATGTTTGAGGTGTAGCATCAGGTTCTTTATTTGTGTTCATTCTGTTTTCCTGATGTGGGAATTAAGTACGATAAATTTTCCTCTGAAGACTGCTTTCATTGCATCCCACAGATTCTGCTAATTTGCATTTGTACTTTTATTTGCTTGTAGATATTGTTTAATTTCTTCTTTAATTTCCTCTGTGACCCACTGATTGCTCAAGTTTGTTACTCAATTGTCATGTGTTTGTGGGTTTTTGGCCGTGTCTTTTATCACTAGTTTCTAGTTGCATGGCGCTATGATCCAATAACATGCATGGGATAATTTCAGTTATTTGGCCTTTACTTAACTATGTTCCATGGGCTAGTATATGGTCTATGTTAGAGACCGTTCCATGTACTGCTGAGAAGCATGTATATTCTGATATTGTGACATGGAACACTCTGTATATGTCTATCAAGTCCATTTGTTCACAGGTGTGATTCAGTTCTGTTATTTCATTGCTGATTTTCTGTCTCTTTGATCTGTCCCTTTGGGTCCATGGTGTGTTAAGGTCACCTGTTATAAGTGGGTTATTGCTTATTTGATTTTTGATTTCTGTTAATATTTGTTTTGTATAGTTTGGTGCTCTAGAATTTGGTGCATATATGTTTAAGATTGTTATCTCTTCCTCCTGAAATTTTCCCCTGACTAGAATGTAGTGACCTTCTTTATATCTTTGGATCATTCTTGGTTTGAAGTTCACATTGTCTACAAACAGAATAGCTACCCCTGTTTTTTTGGTGGTGTTCTGTTGCATGAATAATTGTTTTCCATCCTTTGACTTTCAGTCTATGAGTTTCCTTTTGGGTTAGGTGGGTTTCTTGTAGACAGCATATGGTTGGATGTTGTTTCTTGATCCATTCTGCCAGTCTGTTTCTTTTAATTGGTGAATTGTGGCCATTTACATTAATGGTTATAACTGTTATGTATTGGTTTTTTTAAACATGTTATCTTTCTGCTATTGCATCTTTACCTTTCCATTCTATTTAATTATCTGTCTTGCTTAGTGGTTTTTCCCTATGTCTATCTAGAATATGTTTCAGTATTCTTTGCAGGGTTGGTTTGATGATCATGAAATTCTTCAGATGTTCTTTTTCATGGAAGTATCTTATTTCTCCATCCACTTTAAAGGACAGTTTTGCAAGGTACATCAGTGTGGGTTGGAAGTTGTTTTCCTTTAGAATCTGAAATACTTCACTCCATGCTCTGAACAGCTACTTTTAAGAAAATGAGACATTATGGTAGCCATTGTTGACAGTCTGTCATCTTGTTTAGAAGTCCAGTAATGCTTTTATTCTTTGTTTTGATTGGTTTTAGCCTGTTTTCTATTATTTGATTTCAGTATTGTGACGATATGGACAACTATTTTGAAGATAACAAGACATTATGGTAGCCATTGTTGATTATTTTATTGTCTGGTTTTAGTGGCTGATATTGCTTTCATTCTTTTGGTTTGATAGGTTTTATACTGTTTTGTTTTGTTGGAATTCATTGTGTGTGAAGAAATGGAAACTATTTCAGGGAAAACAGGAGACATTGTGGTAGTCACTGTTGATTTTCTGTTATCTTGTTTTGAAATCCTGTGTTGCTTGCATTTGTTCTGATCTGCTTTGTTCTGCTTTGTTTTGTTTTAGTCTCTTTAAAATAAAAAAATGCATAAAAGGGGCTGGGGATTTAGCTCAGCGGCATAAGCGCCTGCCTTGCAAGCAGGCAGTCGTGAGTTTGATCCCTGGTACCGATAAAAATGAAAAAGACAAAAAAAATGCATAAAAGTATTTGGTTAGTATAAATAGTTAAATGTATCTTGATTACCTATCTCTGTCAAGTGTGTTGAAGATATATTATAAAAATAATAGTTTAAAGTTAAGTGAAAAGAAATAAGAATCTGGAAAATGTATAACTAGAGCAATCAATTTTTGACTGATGTTAAATCTTCAAAATTATAACTAAGTAGATTTTCAATATGGCCAACAAATCAGTGTATATTGAACAACTATCATGTTACAATAATTATACTTACTGTTGACCAAGTGAATGATAATTCTGGTTCTGCACAATGGTAAATTAATTAATGTTCATCTTGTAGCACCAAGATGAGTTGAGTTAGCATGATTCTGGGTGTGGAAGGCCCACCTGAGGATTGTTGCTAACAGCATAAAAAGAGAATTGGAGGAAAAAATGATACGCTATTGATACTCTTTGAGAAGCTTGTCACACTGATTTTGCTGATATGAACTCAGCTGTTCTCATCATTGGAGGAGCTTGGGTGCTCGCTGTTGTTGAGGATGGCTGTGTTACTATTTGGGGGAGCTCTGGCCCTTACCTTAAATATTGCTTACTGGCTCCAGTGCAGATCCATCAGCAGGCTGGAACAGGTCCTTTATTCTGCTGGCACAGATTTTCTAGCTTCTGCCACTAACATTCAGGCCTTCTCAGTGCAGATCCTTCATATGAACCTGTGTGAGACATAGTGTGGGTTCTAGGCCTCCAGATGGATTTGTGGAGGACACTGCCTTGAACTCTAGGTCTTACCTCAACTTATGCAGGATATTGCAGTGAGATCCACGACCTCAGATGAATTCTTTGGGTCTTCACTTCATGGACAGATCTTTACTCTTGTGCATTTAACTTTTTGAGTGAATATTATGAAATGATCTTATAAATTCTATGTCCTATATTAAATCTATTCCTTTATAAACCACGACTACATTACAGACATTGAACAAGGAAGAAAAAGTTAGGAGAAAATGGTAAATTTTATTCCAGACATGGTGTATGTTCATCAGGCAGTTGGTTTTCAAAGCCAGGGCAGATGCTGGGAGCAAGATGGTAAAGGTTATCCTAATTGATCCTATAATGGTGAGTGCAATCTAGAAAAAAGAAGGCCCACAGACATTTATTGTCAGGTAGACTGAGAAACCAGGGCAAGTCTAGGCCAGCTTCCCAGGCATGTAAGCTATGGACCATCACAGAACTCCACTCAGCAGTGTTTCTGCTACAGTGTGGACGGATGTTCCATGTCCCTCCGAGATCCGTATGTCAAAGACACAGTCCTTGTGGTCGAGTTTTACATCTTTACATGGCAGAACCTTTGAGAGGTGAGGACTTCTGAGAGGGCCGTCAGTCACCAAGGGCGTGCATGTAAAGGGGATTGCGTGAATCTGGCTCCTTTCTTTCTCACTTCTTACCTCCAGGTTAGTAATGTGAGCAGTTCTTCTCCACCATACCCTCCCTGTCATGGTGTGCTGCCTCCCCCGTGACCAAAAGCAGTGAGGGCACACAATGACAGACTGGAGCTTTCAGAATCATGACCCAAATAAGCTTTCCTCTTTATAAATTAATTATCTCAGTTATTTTTAAGAGGAAGCTGACTGACACAGAAAGTTGATACTGAATAGTGGCATCACTGCTGTAATTATATCGGATGCTGTGCAGAGCCTTGGAAAATGGTTAAAAAGAATTTGGAGAAGTGAGCTAGAGAAGCCTAGACTGCTATAGAAGAGCCTATAAGATGCTTCTGGTAGGTTATCACAAAATCAGAATGCTGCTGGGCATGATAAGCATGCCTGTAATCCAGGCTCTCACTCAGGAGGCTGAGGCAGGAGGACCAGAGGGAATTCAAGGACAGCCTGGGATATAAACTGAGTTCAAGGTCAACCTGTACTACAAAGCAAGATCCTATACCAAAAAAAAAAAAAAAAAAAAAAAAAAAATACTCATTGGAATGTAGATAAAGGCTATGCTATTGCAGTTTCAGATGGAAGTGAGTATTCTGTGGGGAATTAGAAAAGTGCTCTCTAGTTATACCATGAAAAGTTTTGCCTGCCTATTGTCCATGCCCTAAGAGGCTAAGCTACGTATGCTAAGTTTAAAGCTCATGGACTAAATTATCTTGTGAGAAATTTGAAGGTATCAAAGTATTCAAGTTGTGAAATGAGTATTACTAGCCACTCTTGCCAAATTTTCTGAAAGAATCACAGCAAAAGAGGAAAGGAAAAAGATTTCGCAACTTTGTAAGTTGGCCAGCAAGGAGTATCCTTATACATGTAGCCAAGAGGGATGCACTTGCTGATTCCAATAAATAGAAGACAAGCTCTTTAATCAGAGGAAGAGGAAACATACTCCGAGGCCATCCAAAAATCTGCAAAGCTACACTATGCATCACAGGTGTGGAAGTGCAAATTTGTTGCAAAGACATTCCAGGGCAGAATTGCTTCAGCAAAGAGCCCCAGGGTTCCCTGCATCGGTCAAGACAAGACTGTGAAAGGGCTTGATTTTCCAAGATGCCTTTCCCAAGTTGAACAGGCAAGGCATTGAGATTCAGGGCAGCCTTAGTTAAACTGGCCCTGGTAGAGTTAACACTGATGATAGATCCTGGTAATATCTATGTCATGCTGATTTTGCAGGCATACAGAATGCAGAGTCTTGACATATTTGACTGTAATCTCAAATGAAAGTCTGGGAGGCTGAGCAGTGTGCTGTGATATTGGAGTCTCTGCAAGTAGCTACAAATGGGACAATGTGTGATAATGTTGTGAGGGTGAATTTAAAGCTGCAGTGGAGACCTTCAGAAGGTAAAGGTGCCAGAAATATGTAACACTCATTAAGGAAAACTACAGAAAGCAGGCAAAACCAGTCTGAGACAGAGTCTCTGTGGGCTACAAACAATAAAGCCACAGGGCAGAGCTGTCAAGCTCTGGGAACCCATATCTTTCAGTGTATCCAGATGCTGGGCACGGAGCTTCTGAATTCAATTTGTCCTGTTGTGTTTTAGTCTAGTTTTGGGCAGATCTCTCATTATTATATTCCTGTTCCTGACTTTAAGAATGTTTGCTCTGTTTGTCTTGCCATTGTATCTTAGAAATACATACTTTTCTTTTTGATTTTTATAGGAGCTCACAGTTGAGCTTGCCTTGAGTCTCAGAGGAGATTTTGGATTTAGACCTTGGAGCAATAATAGAAGACAGACTTCAGGGACTCTGGGAGATGAATGGAATGTGTTTCACAATGTGAGGGAGACATGAATCTTTTAGGACCAGGAACGAAGCATTATTGAGTGCCCCTCTACCACACACACACACACCAAGGCTTAGTCCCCAGCATGCTTCTCCTGGGAAGAAGGACCTTCCCAGGGAAGTTCGGACCTTGTAGGAGGTAGGACTTTGTAGGAAATCCTTACATCATTAGGGGTGTGCCCTCAAAAAGACTGTGGCATCTTAACATCATGTTTTGCTTTTTGATTCTTGCTTGGTGAGGTGAGCAGTTTTTTCTTACCACATACTTCCTCCATGATGTGATGGCTTGCAAGAGGCCAAAAACAATGAAGTTTCTGGATCATGCTCTGGAACTTTTAGAACCATGAGCCAAAACAAACCTTTTCTCTTTATAAGTTCATTATCTCAAATATTTGATGGCAGTTATGGAATACTAACGAATAAAGGTGCCAAACTTACTGTAATGGCTTTGTTGTCTGCCTTGGAATTCTTAATAATTCATCTCTGAAACTTGTGAGAACAATGAAGCATGTATATAAGGAAAGGATCTTGTTCGGTATGAATCCCTGTCATTCCTGCCACTGTATTCACGTGGCACATTCGCCGTGGTTCATGAGCACAGTTCCAGCGCCCTCACGCAAGGGGTCCAATCCGAACAACAACACCCCTTCTCCAGATTAGAACCTGTTGGTTTGAAATAAATCAATGAAATATGAGTAAGAAAGAAAACTTACCCTGTTTTCTATGTTTCTTACCTAGACTAGCCAGTCATTAATACTGATGATTATGACATAGAAAAAAGGCAAAGGCAATCTCCAATTTGTTTTTCTTCTACTCTGTTCTTACTCATCAGTGTGCTGACCACAGAATGTGTACAGATGTTGAATAAAAAATCAGCAGTTTATTTTGTACAGTAATTCCACTGTTTTGGTCAAACTACAGATGCAAGTATGAACAACAGAATAATGATTTTGCTAATTCTAGATATGGTCTAAATGTGTTCAAAAAATTAGCTTGGTATGATGCAAAAAATATAGTAAAATTCATAATAACTTACAATTTTTAATCTTCTTTGCTTAGAATTACATTAAATAGCAAATTAAAAGATATCAAGAAAAACTACAAAGGAAAAGGAAAAAACTTTATATTTGAGTGCCTTTAACGGGATTTTTTTGTGTTTAACCAAGGCGCTGGGGTTTAAATTGCTTTATATGCACAAATTATGGTGTGTGCTCTGAGAATACCTTTAGTTTTTGGTTATGCGTTCAAATAGAGTCCTGTTGCTAGGCTGAGGGTTGGAGAACAAGACTTTCGGGCCTCAGGAACATATCTCATCTCTCAAATCTTTCTTTCTTTTCCTCTGTCCAAAAACTGAGGATTAAGAATAGATAGAGAACACTGAGGTTAAGTGGTCCTTAATAACTTTCAGGAAAACAATGTGTCGAGAGTCACTAGAATGGAAGTCAAATTTCAAAGGACTAAGAAGTGACCAAACAGAACATGAAGCAGCAAGGAAAATTACACCTTCAGAAAGTGTGTTGTTATGATGAGCAGGTGGATGGGTGGAGAAATTGACATGTACCTTGCCTTCTACTTTTTTTTATAGACTGTACACTAGGCACTATATTATGAAATAAGAGACTTATTAGACATTTTCAAACCAATTACAACACTGAAAATGTGGTATAAAAAATTAAATATCACTATTAGACTCAAAACTATACTTGGGATGTCTTAGACACTTTCTTATCACGGAGACACAATGCCCAACACCCATTAACTTAGTGGAGGAGAGATTTATTTTGGCTCATGGTTTGTAAGAGTGTTCTAGTTGTTCAGCTCCAAGGCAGGTCAGCATGCAAAGAGACGAGGTTGAGGAGGAGCAGTTTATGGAACAGAGGTGGAGAAGCACAGTACGAATGAAGGAAGGAGCTGGGAAGAGTCAAACACTTTTAGGCCACATCCCCAGTGACTCACTTCTGCCAAGTAGATCCTACCTCCTAACAGCAAGTCAACTATAAGCCCCGCTATCCAGTCACCTTCCAAAATCCCACTTAGGAGCAAATGAGTCTTTGAGGACATCTAGATCTAAACCTTAACATGGGGTATAAGTCAATTCTGACTTTTTAATTTTGTCATTTCATGCTTTCTTTTTCCTTTTAGATTTTTCTCTCACTCTTGAAGGGAAATATTGATGACTATGTTTATGAGAATGACGGTGATGGTTGTTCTAGACAATAGTTCACCTTTGGGGATTTTTTTTCCATTTCCCTTATGGGCTACACTATACTCAATATCCATATGCTTTTCTTAAGATTAAACTGTGTCCCATGGTAGGCATCTACCTGATGTTGCCTAGAGATGGGAATTCAATCTGTGTCTCTGAAAGATGTTTCTATCAAGATGAAGCCAACTGGCTCACATGGTACTCTGCTCCACAACTGACACTTCATTAGCAGCTAATGAGGAGAGCTCAGTGCCAAATAACAAGGAAATTCGCAGTTTTATTATTCTAGGTTAAAGGTGAAGGCAGTGATTTAGAATCCAGGGCACTTGCGTCTGTGCCACAGTGAGCTGTTTGTGTTATTTAAAGCTCTCAAAGGAATTCCATCACTGGTTTAGAAAGTAAAATTGGGGGGTAGAAAATTGAAATACATCTTATGTTGAAAAAACACAAACTCTATATATCATAATACATCTTTGAGTAATTATAGCTGAAAGAATAATACTAGCTTCACTGAGATCATTACCTTTTTAAATATTTCCAAAAATGTCATCATGTATCCTCCTGCTCAGAGTTAATTACTGACTACTACTTTACTGGCAGACCAAAGTGAGAGCAAATCTACGTTTATGAATTGTCAACAGTTTTTCTTTTTATCATGCATTGGTTTTTACAGAGTGAACAAGTCAGGGATTTTATCTCAGTTGAGAGCCACAGAGTTTGAGGCTCCTAAATAATGAGGCTCATTCGCTTTGGTATTAAATGATTAACTATAAGACTCACTTGCCTTTCAAACAGGTCAATAACCACATTTTATTTATAGAATAATATTTGCCTCAAAGTTACTTTGAAAAATCAGAGACCAGGGCAACCTTCTCACCAGAACTTCCTGGCTTATGATCTCTCCACTGTACAATAAGACAGAAATAAACTAGATCTCCTCCTCCCTACTCATCAGTCACCTCTTCAAGTCCATAGCAATGCCTGATTCAGTTATCTGAGTATCTGTGCAGGCCCTTTTGCTGCCAACAGTCTGCATCCGAGTTCCAGTCATTGTGGTGTGTCTCAAGATGCTAGCTAGTTGCTATTCCATTGCTCAGTTGGTCCATTCAACTCAAACTTGGGGTAATTGTATGTTTGAGTTCATAGTAAGTACATAAATATACAAGTGATAAACATTCCCTACATCTTACTGCATATGATTTATATAAAAAGATTCACTGCAAAGAAGGGAGGGAGGAAAAGGAAGGGAAAGGAAGGAAGGAAGGGAAGAGGGAGAAAAAAAAAATGAAGAAAAATTAAAAAGTCAGAATTGACTTATACCCCATGTTAAGGTTTAGATCTAGAGCATCACTGTAGGGCTTTAGTCTTCCCAAAATTTATAAAAAGAAAGTAATTGTTATAAACTTGTTCCAAGTATTTTTAACTTTTTTCCAAGTATTTGTAACATCCTCAAATATCTACATATGAATGGCCTATGGAAGAACAATTAAATTATCTTTAGAGTTAGCTCAGTGGTCACTGCAAAGCTGTAAGCCTAAGCATAGGGATGCACAAATGCCAGTCCCTTACTTATACATTTTTTCCATATTAATGTATCTGGCATTCATAATCTCTTAATGTTATTGTGGATCCCTTTATACTCTCAGAGAATCAGGTCTGCTTTAAAAGAAAAATTTAAAATATTGTTGTACTCCTCCCACTTCAGTGTGCTTTATGTTCTGGGGAACATGATTCTGAGCCTATATTTCTGGTTTAATCAATTTGGCAGACTTCTCTATTCTATGCTTAAAATAAAATACATATGACAATGCTCATAGAATGAGGTCAGCTTTCCTAGCTGTGAGAAGTTTACACGAGTAATTTTTCCTCACAAAAACCTAGAAAATTCATAATTTTTACGTATGATGGAAAGGCAGTGAAAACATTACATACAAGAGTCATAAGATTTCAGATATTGACATTCTGTAAGATCTTCTGTTTTGAAGAGTCAAGAAAATAAGTGTTTACTAAAGATAGGGTCTTGAAAAAAGTGTTTCTTTTCATCAAAACCATATTAGCACTTGGAATTATGTGGTAACCACAGTCTTTTTAGAAGAGCTTATGTCAATATGCTCAGTCAAATTCTTACCAATGAAAAGGCAGACTTGAAAAGGCTAATGTGCAGAAGAAATAGAAGTAATATTTTGAAAACTATTTTGCCATTGTTGTTTTTGTTCAGCTTTGAGAATATTAACTATATTTTTTTCTAAACATTCATCAGATTGAGAACTTGGGGTATCTTGTCTTGTTTTCAGTAGAGAGTAACTACAATGATCACCTTGCATATGTGAATAAGCTTGCACTGAAATAAACCATGCAAATCCATGGAGAACATCAAAATTGTAGACATAAGAAACAAAGTGGAAAATTGTAGTATGACAAAATAGCTACATTTCATTATGTAAAATTACATAGAATTTTAGTCTTCTTTAGAGGAGCTTTATTTAAACTTACATTTAAAGGCAAGTCTTTGGTTAATGCAACTTACATTTCAAGAATGTTCACAGAAGATTTGTTAAGCTTACAACCCAAGTGGTTTCAGTATTTGCAATTTTTGAAAGTTTTGGGTTCAGTTTTTTTGAGGAAATCATCATTTATAAAACTGTGAGACTAAATTGGTCTCATTTTCTAGCATTAAATCTTGTATATGCCCTCACCTATGAAGTTTTTATGCCCTCTCCCACAGAATAAATACCCATCTTAGGTTCTAGTACCTATTCAAAGCATGCTTTTCTAGGAAGCATTCTAACAGAAAGTGTTCTCTGTACATGGTTTGGAAGGTTCTATGCCACTCCTTAGGGGCCCATATCTCTGGGTTGTCCCAGAGAAGTGACAGCAGTAACCCACACTGGTTCTAACCAGAAGAGGGCAAATGACTTGCTGCCAAGCTGGTTAGGAAATTAAAAAACTCAAAGATACCAACTTCTGATTATGCTGAGTGACTCAATATGCATCACCTTCCCTAGCTCCTGAGGCTTCACTATGCTTTCTATAAACAACAAACTTTCTAAAAAACAAATACTACTCTCCTGGAAACAGGACATTGAACCAGAGAGTGTGGTTTGTGTGTCACTGAACCAAAATGTGATTTATATTTGTACCATTGTACCCATGGAAGGCATAAAAAGAACTAACCAAAGAGAACACAAAAACAAGACTGAGTTGACCATCACAAAGAAATAACTTTTCCTTTAAATTGCAGTGCCAGGTATTCTGTCCTAGTGCTGCAAAAATGACCAGTGACATGCCTGAGGAGACTGGCACATAATCTGTACAATACACATAAATGTGAGTCCTACTCACAGTGTCCCCTGATCCTTTAATACTTTACATCACCAAAAATCAGGGACAAGAAAAGGTCATGCAATCTGCTGACTTGCTTCAGAACACAGCTTCATTCATAGCTGAGAATTGGGCACCCCTGTTTTTAATCTTAATGTGAAGTTTCTCCTGACAAGATTCTAAAAACAGATAAACAACTTTTCTAGTTTAGAAAACCTGTTGAACTACATGTAGGGTTTTTTCTTCCCCTCCTGAGATAGCACAAAGATAATGAAGAAAACCTTGTTAGTCCAACAGGAAGAGTTGATTGGCAGTGTCAAAGCTTTTAGGGTTTTGGTGAAATACAGAGCAGTTCAAAAAGGAGGAAAACTGAGAGGGGACAAGCTGTTTTAACTTGCCCTATTGGAGGTCACAGGTTGAATCTCTGAAGTCAAGAGTGGGAGACTTTGGGGCCAGGGAAGCCAAATCCAGATAAAAAATGGAATACATATGAAAGGGTTTTGGCCCAGGCCGGACACTGTAGCTGGTAAAGCCAAGGAGCTCCTATCTCCCCCTCCCTTAGGAATCTACCTCTGGTGCCAAAGACCAATGGGCTACCTGTGCATCGCTAATGCTCCCTTAGGTTCCACCCCAAGCCGAGGCTACTTATGTGCCTCACTCCATTCCACGTGTTCCACGGAGAGATTGCAGGCCCTGGGGTGGAGATGCCACCCCCCAGGGGGTCAGGGGTGTCTCTCCCCGCATTCCCAAAATAAAGGTCATTTATATATATTTCATACTTCTTATCTTTTCAGCCGCCGCTGGTCCTCCACAGTTCTATCAGATGTGTGTCCTGGTTACTTTTCTCATTTCTGTGACAAAATACCCGATCCTCCAGGTAAAAGAGAGGAAACTTGACTTTGGCTTATGGTTTGTAGAGATTTCAGTGCACAGCTGGCTGGCTCCAAGGCACAGGGGCACAGCAGACGTTTGTTACAGAGGAGAAATAGCTCATCGCAGGCAGAAGGTTGCAAAATAAGCAAGGGACTTTAACAATGTCTTTTTGTAGTTTTTATCTTACTATGCTATGTAGGGCAGGTAGCACTCACACCCTTAATCCTAGTGATACAGCGGAATGAAACTCTCCACCTACTATGTCCGGTACAAGTTCGTGTTCTCTAAAACCGAAGAATGAATTTTAGGAACAATGGAGGTAAAAAAAAGTAGAAAATATCTATTGAGAGAAAGAAAGCTCTGTCTGAAGAGAGACAGAAGGGATTCTGAGCTGAGCGGGATTGCCAAGGACTCTGTCTTTTCCAGGGACTTTTATAGAGTAAAACCATGGGTTCAAAGTGGGGAAAGACTGGGAACTCACAATGCAGAAGGGCCTAAGATGGGACATAACTAGGGTTAGCCAATAAGATCAATGGTTCAGGTAAAATTGGTTACATTAGGGACAAACAGGGAAGCCAGTCACTAGAAAGCAGGCATTCCTAAGGAGCAGTGACTCTTCCCTAGGGGGATGGGAGCTATTTAGGGTATCCATCCTCAGGATATGGGTGCGTTTGTTTGGTCTTTTTTTTTTTTTTTTTTTTTGTCTTTTTCCTTTTTATCAGTACCAGCGATCGAACTCATGACTGCCTGCTTGCCAAGCAGGTGCTTATGCTGCTGAGCTAAATCCCCAGCCCCGTTTGTTTGGTCTTTTGTCTTGAGGCCTAGCCCACAGCAGGAGGCATAAGTCTCTTCCCCACCCCGCACCCCACTGCAGTTGCAAGTCTCTGCACTGGCTCCATTGAGGACCTAGTTCTGTCTCACTGCCTGCAGCATTTCTAACTAACTCAGCTGCCTGCAACATTAGTGCCCTTGAGTCTAGCATTGCATCATGATTCAGTTCTAGCTTTGCACACTCTAGACCCAGCCAACTCTGAAGAAATCCCACCAATAACTGCCTGAGTCTTTGAGGGGACATCAAGACACAAGCCATAACTGCACACCTGGAACATGTGGATTCCAAGGAACATCCAGATGCCAGACCTAACCAGAACTTAATGAAGGGGCCACTGCTCTAGGTAGGAGAATAGGCCATTTTTTGTGAAAAGAACCAGAGGAAATTCTTTCATGCTGGAGTGCTCTCAGAGTGATGAGCGTACTGTTTAATCACCCAGAATCAAACCCCGATGCTTGCTATGCCACATACATCTACAAACCTTCTAGGTTGCTTTTTGAAAAAAATAACTTATTCAAGTGAAAAATTATATAACATGAAATTTACATTTTAAACTAGTTAGTGGCATTCGGTACTTTTATAATGCTACTTTGACCTCTACCCAGTTAAGAAGTAAAACTCTGTTCTCCGTAAGCAGTTTCCCTTATTCTCTTTTCTCCCCCTTACTGAAAACCATCCATCTTCATTATATTTCATTTTTATTCTAGATGTTGCATAATAATGGAATCATATACTGTGTGATCTTTTGAGTCAGACTTCTCTCCCCTAGAATGTTTTAGCGGTGTATTGTGTTACAGTATGTATTATGGCCCTTGTCTAGATGTCCCCCCAAATCCTCATGCAGTCACAAGTGTGATTTCTTCAGAGCTGGCTGGGTCTAGAGTGTGTAATCTGGGATTAATTCACAGTGCAGTGCTAGGATCAAGGCCACCGGGATTAAGGGTGTGAGTACTACCCACTCTAAGAGGTTGGCAAACTCAAGCTGCAGAAAGATGCTGTTAAAGGCTTTGCTTGTTTTGTTACCTTCTATTTGTAATGATCTGTTCTCCTCTGCTAATCTGCCTTGGAGCAAGCTAAATCCTAAAAACTGTGAGCTAAATAAACCTAGCCCTGTTTAACTTTGGATGTCAGACATTTTGCCTCTGCGATGAGAAAAAAGTAACTAAAATAACATGCATCAGTATGTCATTCATTTTTTAATTGAATACTGCTCCATTATATTGTATATCACAATTCAGGTCATCTTTGCATTATCTAGTTTTGAATAAAAACAATCGAAAATCACCATACATAAGACACAAGAGAGAAAAAAGGAAACTACACAAAGCAATATAATCTAGAGAACACAATAAAACTTTTTAAAATATCACAATTCTAGTATGTACACTGAGTAACTAAAACATACATGCACACAGCTATATGTGGGTAAATATATGTCTATATACATAGCTATGTATCTCCATAAAACAGAATTCAGTGAGAAAGATAAGTTTTAAATAGTTGGAAATAATAATAACAATAATGTAGTTAAAAGGCAAAGAAATATACCAGGAAGTGTGACAAGACAAAAACACTAAGAATAAGAGGTTTAGAAATGTGTGAGAAGAAAATTAGATAATGCTTCAACTATTGAGATAAAAATGTTTCTTAGCCTAAAATTCTGAACTCAGTCAAACTGTTTGTCAAGGGGTAAAGGACTTTGTCTGATATATCATAGAAAATTAGCTTCCCTCAAATAGTTTCTAAGTAACCTAGTTATGTGCTCCAGCAAAATGAGAGGAAGGAAAAGCATTGGCACAGTAAACAGTAGAGTAAGCTAGTGAACGACACAGCAGGGCTCCATAAGGGGTGCTGTGCTATGGGCTAAAGATGTCACTGGGCTGGGTCTGAGGGTCCCTGAAGCTCAGAATAATGACCTACCTACTCTTTTTGTGTCAGGTTCACTGACTACTTTCAGGATGCATCAGTAAGAAGCAAGAGAAGGGCTTATTAGACAGAGATTTTAAGAGGCACAGAGGAATGGAAGGTATAAGTTCAGAGAAATGAGATGCAGTATGACCCAGAGTTGAGAATATTGCAGGGGCTGTCTTCAAGGTGGTCATCTAGAATATGTATTCTTGCTGTCTGTCAGGTTATAATGGAAGCCGTCCATAAGTATTTGAAGTTGAGATATGCTGCCTGCCAATATTGCTGCTTCCTTGGAGTTGCATAGAGCACATGTGAAAAGGTCAGGTCCAGCACCTAGGTTTGCAGGGGTGTTCTCTTAAGAACATTAGAATTGGGGCTGGGGATTTAGCTCAGTGGCATAAGCGCCTGCCTTGCAAGCAGGCAGTCGTGAGTTTGATCCCCGGTACTGATAAAAAAGGAAAAAGACCAAAGGAAAAAAAAAAAGAACATTAGAATTTTATTTATTAAAATATTTAGAATTTACATAAATATTATCAATATTTAAAATTTATTACAATTTTATTTATTTTATCTAATTATTAGTGAGTTTCCTGGAAGGGAAAAAGGCTTAAATATCTTTTGTGTCTTGAAGCTACAGTGAAGTACAATTATAAAATCTCAATTTCCTTCTCTTTTTCAACCTACTATTTATTTCTGCTTTCCTACCTCAAGAGGACAACCAATTCAAGTCTTTGCAGGAAGACTCAGTTCTCAGAAGGTCATTACAAAAATGGTACAAATTCTAGAGGTTTCTACAGCAGGACATAAGCATCAATATTCCAGGGACAGATACCCAGGAATTGGTGACAAAATTGAAAAGCATTTTCAGCAGCTTTAAAACACTCGTTGTGTGTTTAAACTGATACTGTTCATTGTGTACCATGACTTCGGGAAGACATGTGAGCCATGAGCTGGTTAGTCTTCATTTGTGCCTCCAAATCCATTTCTAGCCTTTCCTGTCTCATACTGTGTCCAGAAAGGTTGATTTCTAGAAACTGAATTATCAGCCTCTCTTACAAGGGTTCTTTTGGAACTGAGCTAGTTCTAGGATGTAGACGACCTGTGGGACAGAGAGGCAAGTTGACCAATATTTAAGTCTACTGAGAAAAGGTACACACTTATGATGAAGCCCTTTCTCAGACAGAGGAGCCCGGCTAGTCTAGCAACAATGCTTGAGCCCCATAGAGGCAGAGAGGTTCTAAGTATCGTATTAACTGTTCAGACAAACAACTGTATGACACACACCAGTGAGGGTTAGCGGAACCTCTACACAATTTGGGGGCACTTGAATCCCAATGGAAAAGGAAGGGTTCTTCTCCCAGGACACAGAATGATGCCACTGATTCAGGAGCTCGAAGAACAGTAATATTGGTAGCACCCACATCTGGAAGCTGCTTTAAAGGGAGTTTTTGAGCAATGAGTATCAGCCACTGATGGCATTAGTGACCCTGAGAGCCCCCCAAAGATGCTGGCTGCAGACTCTTCCTCAGGGAGCTGGAGTCAGAGCCAGAGAGAAATGTGAACTACGTGCGAAGTGACTGTATTTGAAAGCAACCCAGAGTAATTTCTAAAAATAGTTTGTAAGCCCTTATGAGGCTGCTAAAATATTCTGTTAGGACAGAATATTTTAAATTATTGTGTTATTACTAGTAAAGCATTACTTTCACTCTGGGTTAAGGAAGGCTAGGAAAGATGAATTGTACTTCATACTTTTGTGAATAGTATACTCACTGTACTCCTCATTAATTTCTGTGCAATCTTTATCTAAAAAACGATGATATAATGGTGAGAGTAAATGTGTGTTCCAAATAGAGAGTAAATACAAGAAATTTAAGTATTTTTCAAAGAAAAATTTCCTGAGACAGACACGTGCATATTAAACTTCTTTGTAAAAACTTTTAAAGGTTGCTTTTAAGCTATATAGTTAGGGTTAGCGGTGGTTCTCAGGTCTCATGACTGTAGTAAAATACTTCATAAGAAAAAGCAAGGCTTTTGAAAGACAGATGCTGTAGAAACATTCATTTTCCTATGGAAAGGCTGCCAGCATTTAATTTCAAGGTAAAGTTCTGAATTCACTTATTTTACTGCGCATGAACATAATATGTGCAGCTAATTTAGGAGTTATAGATAAGAAAAAGAAATGAGACATAATACATAAAGTAATTCCAAAGATGCAGGGGTTTTCCAAGTGTACTTCACTGAAAGTAAATTTATCATATTCGAAAGCATTAAAGTGGTTGAATTAGGATGCATTTAGTTGCAAGCAACAGAAACCCAATGTGCACAAAAAATAGCGATTTATTAGGCCTTAGGGTAATTCCTTGTAGAAAAAAGAGTGAAACACTTGCGGGTGTACCTGGCAGAAGGAGCTGATCTGGCAGGCCAGTGACTCCAGGGGGGAGCCTGGCCAGGGTCAGCTTCCTTATACTGCAGTCTCCGTTCACAGCAGTTCCAGTGTCTTAGATAAAGACGGCTTCCCTTCAGAGAATTTACTCACATATACTCATTCAAAACATTTCTGAAAAATGACTTGGGTCCAGTTTGGTCACCTTCTATTCACTGATCACTGTCTTTGTAACCAGCAAGCCCCAGTCTCCAGTCTGCAGATTCTACTGTCAGGAGGAGGATAGCAGGACCACTGGCAGGGTAACTCCCTGAACCAATCCTTCGTCAGTGACCATGAGTACAAAAAGATTATGGAAACAAAAAATTCCCTGAAATATCATCACTGCTAATTTTTTTTTTTTTTTGGTACCGGGGATCAAACTTATGACCTTGTACTTGTAGAAGGTGCTTACGCCACTGAATTAAATCCTCAGCCCCTCATCACTGCTAAATTAATAGTTTTGAATGAACATTGTTTTCTAGTTTGTCCATATATAATCTAAATTTTATCATACAGAGTTGTCATAAAATGGCTAGACAAATGTTTTACAAATCAATTTGAAGACAGAGTTTAAAAATGCAGAAACAATGCCCTTCTCCTGGGACCCCCTGGGGTTTATCCCTCCATGTAAGACTGTTTCTCTTCTTGAAAGTTTTTGAGAAATAAAGTGCAGGCTGAGCATTCCTAATATGAAAATTGAAATCTGAAATGCTTGAGCACCAGAAACTTTCCAAGCAATGACATGATAGCAGTAAACATTGCATGTCTGATCTCATGTGATGGGTCCCACTCAAAACGCAGGTGCACAGCACACAATTCATTTAACATCCTCAAAGGAAAAAATAAAAATCCACCACCCCAGATCCTGACAGCGATGCTGAATCTTTTCTGGATACATCCTGATTCCCCCTTAACAAGGTGACGACGTGTGCAAGCTGAACACTTAACAGCAGGTTCTCCATAGTGTTGTACCTGGGGCCAAAATTAACATGCATTTCTCACTGTGTGTATGTTTTATGGTTGTTGCTTATTTTTTGCTTGGTGTTGTAAAGATATTATTGAAAATACCAAAAAAGGCCTGCAGATACTAGTTATGTGAATATTTATGCTTATCTATAGCATAGGAAGTCAAGCAAACTGTGGGAGCAATGGAAGTGCGAAAGACTCTATAGGAGTCTGGTGTGGGAGTGACCATCCTATGTCTACTCTGAAAGTGATGAATGGAAGCTAATGAGAAATAGAACAACATTGAATAAAGCTAAAAATTATGTCAATCATGTGTTGAAAGAATGGATCTGAGTTTCACAGTGAACACATAAAGCTGAGTGGTATGCTGATCATGAAACCGGCCAAGATTCATCACTGCAATGATCTGAACACTGAAAAGAACTATGAATGGGCTATAAATTTAAGAAAAGATACAGCATTGAATTTTAAAAGAATTATAGAAACAAAGCATCAGCTGATCACAAATCAGTGAAGAAATTCACTGGCAACTTTGCCAGGGTCACTGCTGATGAAAATCAAACAGCAGAATAAATCTATGAAGATGAAACATAGTAATTACACTACCAGTAAGGAGATAACCTCTACAAAAGAAGTATGCCATGGACGGAATAATTAATGCTGGGATGTGCTAATGTACCAGGCACACATAAATGTAAACTTGCTACAGAAGGAGAAAGCATTTACTTTGTTTTAAATGAGTGAATGTCTTACTGGTCCATTATTATACAAAAAATTTATGGATCATGAGGGCCACCTTCTCTCTCATTTCATAACCATTTTGAACCAGTGGCTTGTGTTCACTGCAGGGAAACTTTCCTGGATGGCGACTGCAGGATTTTGCTACTCCTGAACAATTGTTCTGCTCCTGCCCCATTGAAATTCTCACCAAATTTAAAGATTATGTCATGTGTTCCCCCCATTTGTAAATTCATTAGTCATGTGACCAGGGTGGTTCTGACCAATGAGGAGAAAATGTAAGTTACCTTTTGGAAGAGCATGCCAGCAGCAGTGAACATATGCAAGGGGACGGAAAGTTTTAGCATGAAGATTTAGCATGACAGTGCCTCTGTGCTGTTATACCATTGCCAGTGCTTGTAGCTCAGGGGTTGAAGACACCTTTGTACATTCCTAGATGACCTCTGACCAAAGGCTATGTTCAGTTATAATGATGATCACATCATGACTTGAAAGGATTTCATATGTTAAATGAAAAAAAAAAAAAAAAAAGGATGTCTGACATTCTTGCACATGCATAAAATATACTTTTAGGCTCCAACAGTTAGCTACTAAAATTTGTAACCTCAGTAATGAGGCTCCAAGTTTCATTTATTGAGCAATAGTGAAATAGCCAAAATGATTGTAAGTCAAAGAATAAAAGTTATGATGTTCACACTGCAGAAAAAATGCCCTTACAGGATGTTGTGTAAATGTGTCATCAATTTAGTGAAGGATTAGAGCAGTATGCATTCATAATGAAATAAAATTATCATGTTAGTTTCTATACCCTAAAGAGAGACTTTTCAGTCAAAAGCTGTGGTTAAGGAGGGAGTTGACTCTAAAGGAAACATTTTAAAAAACCATCTAGCAGAATGCCTTCCCGTCCCTAAAGGGCCCATGTGCCGGTCCCTTAACTGCTTCTGACATTTCCAATCACCCAAAAATAAATAAATAAGTAAAATACTGTATAATAATTTTTAATCAAGGATAATCCCTGTCCTCTGGACCAATAAGATACTCAGGAAGGTGAGGTGCTACTAAAAAGACAGATGTTTAAGTTTTTAAAAAATGGTATGAGAGTAAAATACACATTAACAGTCATTAATCTCCATCAAAATATTTGCCTTACCTTTGAACACATTTATCCCATCATTCTGGTCACTTTCTGAAGCAGTTCTGCAAGTCTTTTATGCTAGTTTGTACTCATGGTTGCCTCAATATCCTTAATTGATTAAAAATATTTCTCTCTCATAGTTATTTTGACTTTGGGATGAGCCAGAAGTCACACAGTGTCAGATTAGGCAGATGATGACATGGCATTATACTTGATCAGCACTAGGCTACATCACTCACCACATTTATATTGCATCTCATTAAGACAGACACACAGACACATACAAACTCACACACACAGATACACACACACATACAAACACAGACAACAGGGCTTTTAAAACTGCCACAGAAAATGCCAAGAATGAGGGCATACATATGTTCCAAGAAAGGGTGTACATTTTTAAGAAAATTAAAGGCAATGGATGTTTTACCCTAATTTAAACATTTAATTTAAACATTCACTGTATATTTTGATCGTATCTTCAGTGTAGGTAGATGTTCCAAATGATCAAAACAATTTCAAAAGTAATTAGTCTCTTTTCTTTTTTTCTTTTTCCTTTTTATCGGTACCAGGGACCGAACTCATGACTGCCTGCTTGCAAGGCAGGTGCTTATGTCACATAGCTAAATCCCCAGCCCCAGTAATTAGTTTCTTTATAGCCCCGGAATCTTGTAAGAGTTCACAGTAAATAAAATACGGTAGCCAACAAGATGTTATCAAGAAACTGAAAAAAAAAATTTTTTTAGCAAACCAAGTAATTATTTTACTAAAATGGTGAAATAAAGTATCCTAAATTTCAACAGCAACAACAACAAAAATTGCTTATCAACACTCAGGCAAAGTAGTAGGTTTTGCAAAATTATTTCCTTTCTTTTAAAGAAAGAACTTTCATAGAATTGGCCAAGACAGACACAGCTCTATTTTCTTTAAATATAGCTGATTACATAAAAACAGTCTATGTCACAGGATGCAACAATATAAAGTAAAATGAAACAGTTATGAAAAAAACTTTTTAATTTGTTTCTCACTTGATGCTATTTGGTTTTCATTGTTCATGTTTTTGTTTTCCTTCTTTATTCTTATATTCTTAGTATTTTCAATTTTGTTCTTTAGAAAACTCAGTCTATGAATTTACCTCTGAATAGAATCTTGGCTGAAGCACATTAATGATTCATATGCTAAATATTTTGTGATTGCTTTTACAATTCCTTTTTTGCTTTTATAGTTACTAAGCTGAGTGCTTTTTATTTCCAAAATATTTGTTACTAAATTTGGAATGCTGTCAGAAAACATGGTTTTTTTTACTATTTTTTTCTTTGGGAAAGAAAAAAATGCCATGGGACATGATCAATAGCTTTAACTTCATGTTTCTAGTTTAAAAGTCTAGCTATTTTCTTTAGAGAGAGAGAAAAAAAATTAAAATCCATATTTCTATTGACTTGACATTAGTTACATAGTAAAATAGTCTATAGTATTTTATTATGATTTACTTGTCTGTTGAATTCAAAGCAAGGCACAAAGTCAACTATACAACTCTTCAAGCTATCTCTTCTGTATACATTTTTGCTTATACGTATTTTAATATTATGATTGAACATAAAGGATTGAACTGTCAGAACTTTACTGCAGTGCGTTCCTTTGTTAATATCAAATGCATATTTCCCCTGGTCTACTATTTTATAAGAATCCTGCCACATTTGTTTTCTTAATTTTTGCCTTTTTTCCATTTTCAAATCTTAATCTTTCTAGATCAACTTAAAGACTTTTTTTTTCCATTTAATTGAACTTTATTCCATCTAAATTATTTCCTATTAATTCAGGAGTTTCTCTTACTACATTTATTATCATAATTGTTTTATCCATGCTTAATCCTATTTTTCTTCACTTGCTATTTTGGCTTTTGGTTTGTTTTTTACGGTTTTTGGTTTGCATTGAATTGATTGGTTTTGGTTTTCTGGTTATTTTGTTTTACTTTATTTGGTTGCAAGGACTATCTCTCAGCTAACTTTCAATCTAAGAATATAATCTAGTGCCTGGCCCTGAAAGGGTACTAAATGTGTGTGAAATGAATAAACTAAATATAAATGGTAAAATGACATGCAAAATACACACACTTCTTTTAATTCCTTTTGTAGTTAATTTTTCAAAGCCTTTAGAAAACATTTTTCAAGGTTAACAATAGAATAATTCATATTACTGAAGATAGAGTTTTTTACTTTATTTGTATATAATACTCCAGTCTTTATTAATGTATGTCATATTTATGATCCCCATCATTTTCTTTTTATAATATGGAGTATTACACACACACACACACACACACACACACACACACACACACATACACACACACAAAGAGAAGCAGAACATATATACATACTTCAGGAAAAAAAAAACTTGCACAGACATTTTAAAATTAAATTTGTTGAGACATCATGAGATTAATACAAGTTACCTTTGGCCTCCACAATTACAAGAGGGGCTCAAAGTGGTGGCCATTAGCTTGAAGACACTTATTAGTACAGAGACCTGATGCTTGGGTAATCTTGATCACTGAGATTGTCACACACGCATTTTCAACTTCTTTCCAATGGGTTGGCAGTGTAGTGGGTTTTCTGTGATATTCGACATCTTCTAGGGCCCTCATACAAGGGTAACACCATATGTTGAAAAAAACTCAGTAATACTTTTTTTTCTTTTCCATTGTTTTAGTGCTGTCTCTCTTTCTCTCCCTCTCTCTCTATATATATGGAACCGAAAATGGAAACTATATATATATATATATATATATATATATATGTATATGAGTTATATATATATATATGTATATGAGTTATATATATATATGTGTGTGTGTGTGTGTGTAACTGTTTGTGTATATATGTGTGTATCTATCTATCTATATATATATATATATACATAGAGACAGAGCTATATATAGTTTCCATTTTCACTTTCACACTTACCTTGTTTTATATCTCATTTTTCTAGTAAGTATCTTAAGTATATTTAGGGAGGTGTCATTCAGGTACATACCAAGGTTTCTAAATCTTTGCCCATATGTGGACATCTTTCACTGCCTTCCAAACTTCATGGCCCAGGGAACTATACCTGGAGAGCCAAACCTGACACATACTTGCAAATTCCTACAATGAGTCCTTAGGAGCCATGCTCCTCACTTTTCAGCCAAGGACTTGGTTTATTTGTTTATTTATTTATTTTTGTCTTTTTCTTTTTTATCGGTACTGGGGATCAAACTCACGACCACACACTTGCAAGGCAGGTGCTTATGTCACTGAGCTAAATCCCCAGCCCCAGCCAAGGACTTCTTTATTCAGGGTAACACAGTCTGCATGTCTGGCTGGTTAACATCAGTAAGTTGTAACTCCAAGTGTGTCTGGAGCAGGTAAAAGTCTGAGAACCAGTTTTTTAGAAGGTGGTGTCACTGACAAGGCTGAGGCTAACAAGTTTTGTTTCTTCAAGGATAACCTGATTTCTGTTTGCAGTACCTGGCTGGGTCGGGGTCAGGGCCATCTCTGTAGCCCATAGTGAACAGCGCGGGGATTGCCAAGCCCTCTAGAAGCACTTGTGTGGGAGGATGGAGCTCTTGAAACAAACTGCAGTGCTGATGCCAGATGGTTGGGGCTGGATGCTGGGCAGCCTGAAACCACATGTCCACATGTGTCCACTACAGGCAAGCTACAGAGGACGGGATTCCTTTAAGCTAAATATTTATCTTCTGTGTGCCTTCTGCTAAAGAGTCTCACCAAGTGTTTCTAGAGGATATGATTTAAGCCTAGTAGACCGAATTGAGGTTACCTCCTGGATCTCATTCTTCATTTACTTTTCTAATGTACACAGGCCTGTTTACTTAGCTGGGATAAAGTCCATCAGTTGTATACAACACACACGTTACATTTTTCTAAAGCAATTAAACAAGTTGAACTGTAGAAAATGAAAGTAGCTTACCTTTGTCAAGGAGCAGATTTATTCACCAGCAGGAAACACTGGGGGAATTTGGACGTGGCATTCACATAACATCTCTTGCCACTGTTTTTTTTTTTTTTTCCTTCCCCCGTACAATATGGGACATTTGTTTCATGTAAAAAATTTATAGTTCTCCACTGTGAAGATGGTGTATGTTGTGTATGTTGAGTTGCAGATTAAGTTTAGTATTAACTGTGAGTTGTTTACTTTGGAATGGAAAGTGGGAACTACAGGGCTAAATGAAGGCAGCATAATGCTCTCACACTCCAATGCTTAGTATATAGATCACCCCTAGAGGACCCGATATTTGAAAAACAGAGTTAAAAAAAAAAAGAAAATTCAAATAGCTAAGAAAAAAATTTTTAAATGCCAAACAAATAGAAAAATTATATTAAAAATGACACAATGGCAATATACTAAAAAAAAATCAACTAAAATAATAGGCATTGACCGAAAATATTTGTTCAAATCAAACCATTACATTAAACTAGGACCCATCACAGGCCAAACTCTGGTTGCCTGCCACGTATTCCCTGTTCTGCTAGTCTGAGCACATGAGGGCCCAGTTCCCTGCATGAGGCCTGGAGTCTCTTTGGGGAGAACAAAGACCAAAGCCAAGGTCCTTACTGAATTTTGGCATCCTAAACTCAGAATGTCCTACGCAGTAAGCCAACTGGATTCCCTAAATCTTTTCCAAACTTTTGGCTGGCAGACTACACCTTTTCCTATCCTATACTTTACAGGTTTTTCTATTTTTAATCCAAAGATAGGGCTTCGTTTTCACCCCTAACAAACCATTTTGCTTATTATTTCAGTCCATTCCACTTGAGAATCTGTGATAAAATATCTTTGTCTCCAAATTTCTGGCAGCCTATCAATGTTACTTTCTGTCGCCTCCTCCAATTATGGGTTAGAACAAACAGGATAAAGCTTTTTAGATTACAGTTTTAAAACAACCTGTAAGCTTAAAAAGATGGCCACTTTATTCAGTGTTCACGGACAAAACAGATCTGTGATGTTCGTTCTCTACATGACAGGTCTGTGGCTCCGCTTTTAGGGTAGACATTTCTGCTGGGGACATGAGAGGACATCATGGAAGTAAACACTTCCAAGGTTAAGTGGGGAAAGATGTGTGTATCAACTTCATCTGCAAGGCAGGGGCAAAGATGAGGGGCTCTGCAAAGCAACTACTTAGGTTGTCTCTGCCTTCCAGAACGACAGTGCGAGGTGGAGGATACAAGGTGAGGCTTGGCAGTGTCTCAGAGGAGCAGGTTCCCGCCAGAGCCCTTTATTAGCACCGTTTTTCTTATGTACATAATAATATAAATGCTGTTAATGTAAAACACTACTTTTTCTTTTCTATTATATTACAATAGAAAATGCTTCTATTATAATAGGAGAAGTATTTTCTTTATATCATCTTGGCAAGAAAAAACAACAACCCATGATTGCAGCTGAGCAATTTTACAGCAGACAGGATCATGCTCCGTGGGGTCCAGAGCATAAACAGCTCCTGAGATAAACAGGGAGACAGCAGGCTAATCCGATCCTACATTACTCTGGAGAGTAAGGCTGCTCATCAGGATCCTTCCGGAGGCAAGACGGATAAAGAAAGACAAATATTCCTGAAGTTTTACCAACATACCACTGTTTTAGTATAAAGAACTAAACCAGATACAATAAAGTTGAAAAGCAGGATTTGTAGCATAAATATTTCACTTCAGATCCAATCAATGAGTTACCAATCTGCTACTCTACAATGACAATCCTTTTAACTAGAGTAAAAACAGAATATACACAACCTGAAGACAATCGGACTTTGCTTTATTGAATATAAAACACACAATCAATATTAACAGACATGATTAAACAGAATTTATAGGATTACCATGTAGAATATTTTTAAACAGTAATCTGAAACACTCTTAATGAGAATTAACTCATTTCTCTTAATATGACAATTAATTTATAACTTTTCAGCCAATATCCATGATAGTCCATTTCATAAAAATTCTATTTCTTGAGAAGAACTAAGTCTGAGAAAATATAAAAAATTCAGAAAAAAAATATTCGCATATCTATTCATAATCTTCCTATTTTTCTGTAAGAGAAATCAATAAAAATTAGAAACATTCTCAGTTGCATGCAGGTCTACTTTCTTTAATGTATTTAATTTTAGGACAGAAACATTGTTCTATAATTTTCAGGACAGATTTAAATACTTTTCTTACATTTAAAAACAAATGCATGATCCAAATTTAAAGCCAGCATCTAAATACTACTTTAATAATAAGTCGTGGCCACCACTGTGACTTAGACTTTCCAGAGTGTGGCACATTAAGGCAGCATCATGGACAGCAAATAGAGGAAGCTGTCTAACCCGTCTTAAGTATAACTTATTGTAGAAAACAGTTGCTTCCACAGGCATTAAGTAGACACTAAAATTAAGCTCCCGTTCCTATGTGTCTAAAACAATACTAGGTGCATGTGGTTGATGGTAACTTATACCCGCAGCAACGTTCTCAAATATAAATACAGAAAATGAAACGATTATGGAAAGTGGCGGATGGGTGTGTGTATTGTTTTTTATCTGTACAAATATAAATGCATCTCTGTCTGATTTTGGGTGAGCTAACTTTGTAGCCCATATTCAGAATACAAGTAGTATAGCATATTTTTATCTTTAAAAAGTATACAGTGTGTTATTATGCAAAGTGCACTTTCCCTTTTCTCTTAAAAATCATGTTTTTTTCAAACTGCATTATTATTTTTGGACAATTTAGATATTGAAATATGAAGCATCTTAACCCTATCTACTCATTTTAAAATATTTCAAAATCACGTTGTCAGTGAGAGCAAGTTCTACATTGAAACTCTCAAAAACTAACTTAATAGCCCATAAGGGTATTTAGTTTGGTGAGAATAACATTGTTGAAGAGTCCATAAAAATGAGTTACAAAATCACTATAAAAAATGCCATTTATTTCATGATATTTTAGAAACACTCACTTAGCCAACCAGAAAAGGTAATAGTGCTTGGGTTTTTGTTTTAGTATTTGATTGTCAGTTAAAATTTTCCTTTCACATAATAAAGAGGGTTTTTTATTCAACAAATATCTGCTTTTCAGATAATGGAAAGGTAAGTTTGTGAATATGAAGAATCATCACAGAAATAACTATAGTTTAAGTTAATGGCGCTTGAGGGATAATTTTCAAGTACAGAAATTACCTCTTCATGAAAAGTAAATAGTTCAAAGAAGATGCAAAAATGAAGATAAAATGTGGAACAATCAAGTGTAAGATATATTTGCACATTCAATGTTAATGCATTGAATGATATTTTCTATAAATCATGTAATACAAATGCTCAACACATTTGACTAATGGCAACTATACTAGTAATGATTTGAAGTTTTTTCTTAAGTACATATTTTATTCTGAAACCTGTTGTTTACCAAATAAAACACACTGAAAACTACTGATCCTTGGGTAATAGCACATGACATCAGGGGTACATGTTAGATTTCTTGAAATGTAGGGCACACCTACCTACTCAGTCAATAGTTGATCATTTTTCGAAGGGCATCATAGCATTTCCATTTATCTGGGATATAAAAGGGTTCAAAAATGTGAGGAAATGGTGTGTCATAGCCACATACTCTGGATATAGGAGCTTCTAGGTTCAAGAAACATTCTTCCTGCAAGACGAAATCAAGATCGTCAACTTTAAAAGCACTTTTCCATATATATAAAAAATAAGACATTTCCATTTAAGATAACTTACTCACTTAAAACAGTTATATGTAAGGATACTAAAAGTATTTAAATATATTTTTATGTGAATAAAGGTAATAGCATGTTAAAATTATCCAAACTTTACCTACAATATGATTTAATATATATGAATTCATTTTATGTCTGTATACATGTCTATTACCTAAGGCACATGAAAATTACACTAACCATACTTCTTATGAATAAAAATGTAAGTATGACAAAAACATTAGCAAAATGTCCACATTCATAGAATCTGCAGCTCAAAGATCACGACTATGTTTTCTCATTTCCTGTATTTTTCGAGTTTTATTACATGAATTGCATTGCTCTCATAATAAATGTCTAATTCTTCCATAGTCCATCCAGAATAAACTTCCAACAGACATTTGACTGTTGCCTCATCCCTTGCATGGCCAGGATTTTGCAGCTTCCCTAAGCTGACTGCTCTCTACCTGACTGAAGAGTTATCTACTGCTCGGGCATCACCTCCACTGGGGAAGCTTTCTCAGACAGAAACTCCCCAGATGAATACATGAATCAGAGGCTTCTGCCCTGAGCTCCCCCAGATTAGACCTTGACAGCATTCAAGGTAGTGGACATACCATGTAGCTCCTCTGGTGAGACCCTGAGACATACTTTGTGAGACTAGAGACACACTTCAAATATGTAAAATCAAACAATATAGGACATTTATTTATTTAAAGAGAAAAAAAACCACAAAGCAGTAAAAGGGTACAAGTCATACAGAATTTCAAGAAAAAATATACAGTAAGAAATCACTAGTTAATAGATTACATATTGTCATCTTAGAAACAGTTGTCCAAATTACAAAATTAAAGCATGCAAAGTGGACATTCATACAGTGAGATTGCAGATAGTTCTGTTCAATGACCCAACAAAAACTCAGTAATATGGTTTTGTATCCTACACACTTAAATATATATGCAGTTATATAGGACATTTATTTTTAAGGAGAAAATAATATTATACCACTAAAAAGTCAACTTTTTAAAAATAAAAATTTTAACGATCTGAACTAGAAAAGATACGTGATTAAACTAAACTACTGCAATGAGATAATATTAATTTTACCATTCAGAGGCATTACCTGAAATAAAATATTTGGTTTTAATTTACCTATATATATACTGTCTTGTTTTACCAAGGACTTGAGAAGATCTAAATGTTTTTACATGTTACACTATTTTTAAATTTTAACTTGAGCAGACTGTTTTACATGAAGAAATCTCAACACTTTATGCTCAATCTGTATGCACTGTGCAATTTTTTTCCCCCTGACAAGTGTGCTGGGGCAGAAAAGACATGCAAACAGGACAAACCAGCGCTACGAAGAATGCACTGTCATTTACAGACATCCCCGTGGTGGTGGCAACTACTGTGACAGAATCAAACACCAAATAGGTGCCACACCTCCTAGCAACAGGATGTGCCATGAACAACTTTAGGATTTTTAATACATATAAAGAATCACCTAAGAAATTCTACTACTCATAAGCTGAAACAAGCTGAGAACTGTCTGGATTATTTCTTGATTGCAACAAGTAATTTTAAAAGCCTTTAAGTTGTCAATTTAGAAATAGCTCAGTTTTGTTTCTTGAGCTGACACAGGCTGTGTCTTTCATCTTTCCTGACTACTGCACTTTTTGTAAATGAATTATAAACAGACACTGCAAAACAAGAGTATCAAGGGAAAAATATTTCACTAAATGCCTTTCACTTTATACCCATTATAAAATACTATTGATTCAAACTAGTCACCCGGAATGCTGGCCTATCATAAACTGCGTGATCAGTGTTTGTAAAATCACCTCCTTTAGCATAATGGCTCACATCATCAAATTAAAACACATTTTTTTTTCCCCACACAGCAATGGTCCCAACTCTTCAAGAATGTGAGTATCAGTCTTTCCAGAAAGACATCTGTATGTTTGCACAGGCACAGAAAACAACTGTTGCCAGGTGACACTTGAACTGTAAATGGTAGTTATCCTTTGAGGAAGGAAGAAAAGACTGGTTTGTATGTACTACTTGAAGTTTTATGAGACAATACAAATTCTGTAACCTAATGACACTGAAATAAAGAAAAATAAAGTGAAAATTCTCTTTCTAGTGTGAATAAAAGTTTCTATCTTAATGTTCCATAAATTTGTAATTCTACACACCAGGTAATGAAAAGAAACATGACCTTAAAATTTCACGTTTATAAAACATTATATCCTGACCAATTGAAATAGAAATTGTAACTCCACTAACCAAAGTATAGTGAAGAGTCTCAAATTATTTCTTCTATGGAGTTCTGACTTCTTTCAAAGCAATGGAAATAAAACGTTTGCATCAATCAAGCAGTTTTTATTATTACTCCTCACTGAATTTATTCATATATAAATGATTTATTTGTGAATAGATGCTTCTTTGAGCTACATCAAAACAAGGCACCTTGTTCAGCTTTAGTTTTTTCATACAGAAGCCACACATACATATGAACACATACATAAAAGCATGCAAGTGCACAAGCACATAGTGAGAAAAATATCTGAATTCCATTGGCGGATATGTAGATTAACATATCAGATTAATGCTTCACAAAGTAACTGTCTCCCCATTATAACCACCTGACATTGTAACTATAGCAACCATGTGCTCTGAATTTTCAAGGCAATTCAGATTAATCATATTCGTCTGTTCCATTGGCTGCCTAAGTACACTCATATTTTTAAAACTATGATAATTTTTGATTCAGAAACAGTAAGCTGCATACAATTAGGACTTAAGTAACGGCCTAAACCACAGAGCTGTTGGGAGGATTTTATGTAGTGTCTAGAACACAGAAGAACTGTGTGTGGATAGGTTAAATCTGTGCGGAACGATGACAGATGTGGCTGTGAAGGCCTGAACAACACACAAAGGGGTTCACAGGAAACAACTCAGGTAGGTATCAAGAGAGACTTTTCTTTAGTTATTTGTGGTTCAAAATTTTACCCAGGATCCAGTGAAAAGAATGAAGGTGAACCCCAAAACCATCATACAGTAACAACCATGTATCTTCTGCTGTGGTATTGTGCTTTCAAGTAACTAATCTGGTGCTCAAAGTAAAATACATATTCCTTCCAAAAGACTCCTATAAAGTTCTACAGACAATATTTGTATTTGTTTCTTAATATCCTTTTTCTTTGCAATATAAGATTTTTTTCTAAAATATGCTAATAAGAATAGTGACCAGTATTTAGGGTGTATTAAGCATGGTACTTAAATGAGTTACATTTTTTTTTTCATTTATAATTAGTTTCACAGGTAAGGAAATCCAAATGGAGGAAACTGTCCAAAGTTGAATAGCTATATACATATAAAGCCAATCACAAGATCTATGTTCTTACTGTTTTTTTTTTTTTTTGTTTTTTTTTTTGTAAGCCTCATCTATGGCCACACCACCCTGAATGTGCCCAATCTGGTTTTTAGTAAATTTTGAGGAATTACTTTTGGAACTAACAATAATGGTGGGGAGTTAAGAAAAAAAGCTTCTTCTATATCTATAACAAAGATAGCGGCAACAACATGTAAAGAAACTGAAAGGATTAAATTATGCATGAAGGTAGCACAAAACGCAATAAACAGATGGTCAGGGGTACTGGCAACCTCCAAGGGATACTAAATGACTCAAGTAAACACGTCAAATTATTTGTGTGCTAGCCATCTGGATCGCTATGCATATTTTTTTTTGCTATGCATATTATAATCAGAAAAGGAAGCAATCTAAGATAACACCAAATCATTAAAATTATACACACTGGCAAAATAAATTATCTTCATTTGCCCATTTTTATAAAAATTTATCTTTTTGTATTAGTTTTGCTTTTGGAAAACAAAACATCTTGCTGAAATCAAGGAGGTCAGAGATTAAATCTTTCAGTAGGTCAGAGGGGAAGTTCAAATAATTAGAAATGGATAAATAATCATCTGATAAATAAAATATTAGTAAAGTGTTTACAAATTAAGAAAATGGCATTTATTTCTGTTTTGCTAAATGTAATTGCTATGAGCATGCCCCTGAAATTCGTATGTTAGAGATGTAGTCCAAGTTCACAAGGTAATTAGGGAGGTAATTTAGGAGGTAATTAGGATTCGATGAGTCCATGAAGATGGAAGCAACCATGGCTTTATAAGAGGAATGGGGACCTGAGCTAGCACACTTGCTCAGTGTCACCATGTGACGCTTCCCACTATGTCAGGATGTAGCAAGGCTCCTTCACCAGATGCCAAAAGAAAGATGTTGGACTTCCCAGAGACCAGAAGCAAGAGGCAAATTAACTCTATTCTTTATTAACTAGTCTCAGGTATTTTGTTACAGCAACAGAAAGTGGACTAACACAGTGTACACACACACACACACACACACACACACACTCACTCACACACACACATACTAGTTTACCTGGGATCCTTCAATATCTCTCAATATTTAACAGCATTTCCCCCATTACACTGTCAAGTACAGCAACACTAATCCGCCTGTTACAATGTCAGAGTGGTTACTTCACTGAACTCACTGTCTGAGGCATTCCACACTGAGGCTTCAGTCACTGCCAAATCTTTTGGTTGTTTTTATAGAAAGGCTGCATAATGTAGCTGACACAGCATGAAATCTGGAATTCTGTTTGAAGGGAATGTTTGTTGTACTGTGATTTAACGTCTCCAAGCTTGTTTAGAACAGTAAAAAAGAAGTATTTAACATTTCTGCATGACTTAGAATACTTTTTTTATTTGGTAAAGCTATTATCTTGTCTATTTGTCTCGTTAGATTGTGTGGCAGCACATGAAAAACGCATAATTGTATGCTTGACATATCACAGTGCTCAATGATGGCTACGTTATTCTTTTCACTTTTAAGAGTTTCCAAGTTAAAGGCATCCCTCCTTTATCATAAATGCAAAGTATTAGGAATGGAAGACCAAATCTTTCCTGAAGATAAGCTCCAAGTGCACTGAGAAGCAGAGGTAGTCACAGGATGTCTGAACTGCCATAAATTACTGAACGTATCCCAAGCCTTACATGTGTAAGATATTACAAACACAACAAGAAAATCTGACCGAGCCACGAGGAGGGAAGGTGGAGGCTCAGACTACCCAGTGAGAGGACAGCCTGCCTGCAGGAGACCACACAGCAAAGCAGGGTCCAGTGCTGCCCCCGTGTGGGGGCCTGGAATATGGCTAGAGACGTCAAGAGTCACGGAAACCGTTAAAATACACCCAATATATTTTCCATGCAGTGGTAACTACAGAAAAGTGATGTCAGTCAGCTTACAAAAGATTAAAAAGTAAAATGATCAATGAGATAAGAGGATATAATCAAGGCATGCACATTTTGAATCAAAAAGTCAAGACTAAAGGCCACACAAATCACAAGGTATGTTTTCAAATCTATGATTTGCTTTTTTGTTTGCTTTTTAGTTCCAGGCTCATATTTCTAGACTCGTATTTCTTTCTACGAACAATTTTGGGATAATTTTTACTCATTTCTTCTAATGACAGAAAGTTGGACACAGTTCTTTGTACAAGGCTGTATACCATTTTGAGCTGGAAAACTACAAGGAAAAGTTCAAAGTGGTATTAGAAAATTACGTTTTTTCTACGTATTTCTACTTTGTTATAGATGGTATAAACTGATAAGCACTCTTTTTCTCTTCCTAAAAAGAACTACTTACCTTTTAAGATTTAATACGAAGTCTAAAAGGCAGCACACTAATGAGAAACACATCCATCACAAGTCAAAATGCACATGTGTTCCCTGCAGAATTATTTGAAGGGTTATAATTGTGCATTTTTCCCTGGAAAAACTTCATATTTTAATTTGAAAGTAAAGACCCAGAAAATTGATTTTTAAATTACTTTGCCAAGAAAAAGGCCCAGCTTTTATGGAGTAAACATCACTGTAACTATTTAAACTATGAGAAAATATTTTATTTCAGGGGAATAAACTGGTTAATCTCTACATGTAATGAATACGGTTAAGCTATAAGGGACACAGAATAAGATACACAAATCACAGAATTAATATAGGACAAAATATTAAGATATAGTTTTAAATATTAAGATATAGTTTTAACTGATTTGTGCTTAGTTTTTAGTATAAATCTTGGTATCGTTTAGGTTTTGTTAATTATTAAATTAATAAAGCAGGAATTTTTTCTTCTAAATGCAATTAAATATTTGAGGTCAGAATTATCAGTGTGACAGTCCAACTCAAAAAATATAATAAAAACTGGATGAGTGTGGTGGCACAGGCCTGCAATTCCAGCACTGGGGAGGCTGAGGCAGGAGGACCACTGCATGTTCAAGACCAGCCTGGGCTCCCTAATGAGTTCACAGCCAGCCTGAATTACACAGTGAGCCCCTGTCTCAAAAAGAAAAAACAAGAAGGGGGGGGGGAGAAAAATTAAACAAGTATTCAAAATGATGTAAGTTTAATAGCTTTAAAGTCCATGAATTTATAGATATACATTAATACTACTTATGTTAGACATCACCTAGCTTCCAAATATTATCACAGAATATTTGTTTTAAATGCACCATGAAAATTTGCTCTTAGTCAAAACATGAGTTTTAGCAAATGAGAAAAAAATTCCAGTGTCTTGAATCACACTTTCTCAGCAAATGAGTCACAGAAACCTGCTAAGGCAGTGTGCCAGCAACTCCAAACTGATTTCACTGCTGAATTAAATAAATGCAACCTTACCAATGTAAGATGTTATTTTTATTTTACATATAATGCTTTAAACAATATATATCATGCGTTTAAAAGATAAATTGGTATATATACATATCTATACCATTTTTTTCATATGCATGGATCTGTAAAATCAACTCTTTAGTCTCCAACCTACCCCAAAAACTAAAGATGTATCCTTAAATGTTCAAGGTATGTGTATTTCATTTTTCTAACACTGTGCACTTGAGAAGCATACAACAAATACTTGTTGACAAAGTCTCTCTCTTTTAAAACACAGTTGAACCAATATAAGACAGAATATGACTAATATATTATCAATATTTGTATGAAACCTAAATCATTGTCAAGACACCATTATAGCCAATCTTCTATGTATAAAATCATAATCTTGACTAAGTTAAATCTGAGATCTTTATTACTCACTTTACAGAAATATCTTCAGTGTCTGCTGACTTGTCTACTTTTTCCCCTTTAAAACAAATTAGTGGTGATTTGGTATGATTTTTCCCCCCTAAGATTCATTCAGCTAGTTAAACAAGGACACTGAATGCTAAAGTAGGATTTTTATTTAAATTTAGATTCCATTTTTAAAATGGAAGCTTATTTTCCGAAGTAAGAAAGAAATGTACTTCTGATTGAAAATGGGTTTCCCTGGATACAGTCTAGCTACTTAAAGTTGCAGAATGCTATTAAAGTATGCATGAAAATGCTTCATGATTCAAATACTCATGTCAGACTGTAAACATATATTAATATAAGACTGCCTAAGAATTCTGATACATTACCTGTTGATGCTGTAGTAGTACAAATTTTAAAATGAAAATTAACTTTAAAGCAATACTTTGCATATTAGAGATTATATAACAGTTACATAATAGAAACTGCTACTGTTTCTAGTACTGTTTATAGTTTGTAAATTTCCCTAGTTTAATGTAAGAAATAAATGAAATCAAGAAAATGATTATTTCTATCATTTATTTCTATCATTTATCTTACCTCGTCACTTTTTTAAAAACATTGTTTATTATAGTCTAGGGACTAAAATAATTGAAAATATTATTTTAATGCAATTTTCATGAAATGTAAATTAGCAATCACAAAGTGGCACCTCCTGTAAAACCTGTAAAACTGGTTCTGTTTTCTAATTCTCTCCGGACACAGCTGTGAACTGCAACCCAAGTCACCTCATCCATCTTCACAATAATGGCCACAAATTAGTTTCTCTATTAAATCTTCCCGCAATGCATTTGTTTATTTGCTGCTCTGAAGCAACTGAAACTTTAGAATTTCAAAATCTAGAGTTTTAATTCTTCTGAAACACACTATGTGCCAGTTTGATATTTAAGATATACGGGGTTACAATGTTTTGTTAAAATACTTCATATATTCACGAAAGGGGAGAGAAGGCAATGCTCTCAAGTTTCCACAGACGCTGGCGCTTCTCAAATTTTATAGTTCAAATTCTTCCTAGAGACGAAAGCATCCACAGCAACAACGGCAGCGATACTTGCACGTGGATCATAATGCTAACCATAAGCGACTCTCAGCCCTGCTCACCTCATGAACAAACCGCTCCCGGTAAGGTAGGCTTTCTGGTGTGCATGGCACCAGTGCATTTAAAATAATCCTGAAAAGCAACTTTTGATGATCCTACAAAGCATTCAGTGTTTTGCTTGTTTTTCCACAAAATTCTTTGTGCAGCATTCTAGACCACTAAATGGTGTTCAGAAGGCAGAAATTAATCCTGCTTAAAGAAATCTGACAATTGCTTTGTCTCATGACAGAGAAAACATAGTGTTTTAGAATCTGGAGGATTGAAATGACACGGGTAAGGCTTCTACCTTGATCTCTCCCTGTCCCAATTTTGCGACCTGTTTTTAGGTTTCAAGATTCATTATAAACCGAAACTACCAGAAAAAAGGGGATGCCTCTCTAACTGGCCACATCTTTGTAAAACGTTAGAAACCAGATTTTTTACAAAGATTGATAAAATGGTTGCTATTTTACAAAATATACTATTTTGATAAAACATTAAAGTTGTTTTGAAACTTTTCTCTTTAAATGTGCTGAATTTCTATATTGACATTTATGTTTAATAGAACATCAAAACAACTTAGTAAGCCTAAAAAAAAGAATAAGGGAACACTGAAAAAGGTTCACTTTCTTTACCCGGTGCCAGCAGAGATACGCCAATGTTTTTACTAAAATTAAAGATGTTACTAAAAATCCTTGCTGCAGCAGTACATACGGCCTTTAAAGCTTGATTTTATTGAATGACTAAACAAGACCTAGTTATTTTTCAGCAGTTTAATTCTGCCACTATATTACAAAAATAGCATTACTAAATATAACTAATTTACTGTCACTAAAGCATAGCAGAAATAAATGTTAAATGTTATCAATAATTAGGAAGCTTTGTCAAAAGTCAGCTCCTGTTTTTTATTGAACCACCAATAAATTTATCTTTGCATGCTTAAAGTTTAATAATTGAACACAAAGCAAATGGCAGGAACGTCTGACCTTAGTAAAGGCTTTCATTATTTGTGTACAGATGACTTCTGTTACCACGAGAAGTTTAACATACTCATTAAAACAGATGTAGCCATAGTAATTATTATTGTATCTAATTAAAATAAAAGGCAGATCCAAAATATATTTTCCTTTCTACTATATTTGTATAACTGTATTTTTGCCTCTAAAACTGATTGCTGTTTCTTACAAAGAAGTTTTTCAGCTTGATTGTCTCTGAATTTGCATATGAGTATTCTCACATCAGAATTTCAAAAATAAAGACCTATTTCAGACTTAGGAACAGAATACACATGCCTCAGTATTTACTTCCATAAACTTAGCATTTGATACACTGATGAGTCCAGTCTTTGCACATGCTCTCAAGAAGTTTGTATTGCTTGCTCAGCGCAGAAAAATTTCTAATAAATATAAAACCTTAGACCTACTAATAAATGGAGTAGTTAGTAAGTAGAGTCTGGGTTCAGGTACTTTTATAGTTAAGTATGAAAATACTAAATACTAAATAAAACAAAATCAAATCAATTAGAACAAATAAAATAGAAATAAATAAAATAAGAAATGTCCAAAGGCACCATTAATTATAAATTTAGATTAGTTAACTTTGTAGTTCATATTATTTTTCCATATTTTACTTAAATGAACCACTGAGTTTATTTAATGTTTTTTTAACTACTTACTTGAGGTTGAACCACATAAATTCAATCAGGTCCCTCAGTGAAGAATCAGAGGTTAAGATACATAGCTGATTTCTCCAGAATTTGTCACATACCAAAGATAATGATGTATGTAAAGTACACCTGGACACACATAAACAAGCCTGAGTATAATCAACACATTCTGGAACATGTCCAGAGAAGCTAAACAGTGACCACAAAAAAAGAAATGTACTGGCTATGAGCCTATGGGTTTAAACAAAAAGGAATTCAGACATGTTTTCAGAGAATGAAAAATTGAAACTTTTAGGAACCCAAGCTAAAGAGTAACTAAACAGATGCTGTTTAATAATTAACCATAGAACTATTTATACAGTTTCATTTAATCATTTCAACAACTCTATGTGGTGGTGACAAGAAAATGAACCGGGGAGAGGTGAAGTGACAAAATCCTTGGTATCTGCACCAGCACTTCTGGTTAATTTCAGGTGCACTGCAGCAAACTTAAAACTTAAAAGTATTCCAAAAATCTTGCTGAATTCAAGGTAAAATCTCTACTTAATACTACCTCTACACCTGTGAAAGAGAAACTGGTAGAATTATGAATTTAGTTATGTCAAATCCAATCAAGATTTTTATCAGAAACATAGCAGTCCATTGCCTTTTGAGGGGAAGAAGGGAAGGTGAGGGGAACAGATGGTTCTCTTTAATCAGAGTGACAGCAGATTAAGCTTGGATTTACAGGTTTGGGGTTTTCAGATATGCGCTGGGAAGATGTGCACGCATCTGAGAAGGGACATGCATTAGGGGAACGTGTTTCTAGTACGTGCCTGGCAATTTGAGTAAGTTGAGTTTTAAAGTTGATCTTGAATTCTCGAGGAAATTGGGATATTCAGTGAAGGTAGGATGTGTTTGAATTTTACTTGTGTAAGTTTTTAAAAATTCACTGAAGAGCTTTATTATTTAAGTCTGCATCCTTAAGTTTTTTTTATCAATAATACAATCTAAAGGAGTTTATATAACTAAGCATTTTAATTAAAAGGGGCTGGCTTTTTGATAAGCTGAAAAATATTTTACATAAACATACTTCACACGTCTTTTTCCTAGCCTTAACAAACTGGAACATGAAATTTAATCCTCTTCTCATAAGTATTTTATAGCTATTCTTCATGACCTACTCATTTTATAGAACTCTGATACTACAGAACAAAATTTCTGAAGTATGTAAATGTGTCCTTTTCAAATAAAATAAAATCAGTCATTGCAATTAAATATCTTAAATTAAAATGTAAATATAAATGCAGCAAGGGAGTCTCTCTGCCTCAGACCTCACTGGTTCCCTTCTTTACTGGGTCTTGGCATAGTCCTCACCACTGGCACTGGGGTATTTACTAACGAGCTGTTGGATCTCATTAGAGGTGGAAAGCTAGTTGCACATGTATAAGTACCATCAAGTGGACATGCCATATGTAAATGGATCGATTCCTGTGAATGGAAACAAATAGGTCCCAGTCGCCTAGGACAGACATTTTACTCATCTCTGAGAAAGTATCACTTTTGAAGGTTCTTTAAAAATTATAAGTTAGGATTTAAGATGCATTGGAATTTCATCATTTTTAATTCCCAGTCCCCCAAAATAAGCATGCTTACATTTGACATAACAAATCACCAACCCACAAGGATTTTCCTTAGGTTTCCTCAAATGCTAATTATGTAGCAAATCTAATTAAGTTCATATGATTCTCTTCAGGAGTAGGTACTTCAGTTACTTCAGAACTGCCAAAAGGGATCTGAAGTGTCTATTCTTCCTCCAAAACAATCATGCTGCACGCCAAACTGATAACCATTAAACACAGCTGCAGAGCAAATGTGCGGTCTTGGTTTGGTAAATATAGTGTTCATACATCAATCTGTGCTCTGAGCAATTTCAGATTCAGAACTACCGATTGCAAGTTTACATTACTGTTACGTGAGTATTAAATATATGAGTATTAAGTCATTTCTTTCACCCAGCACAGTTTGAGCAGATTTCTATATGCCATGAAAATTTCCTTCAACTAAGAACATACACAGAAACTAAAAACCTCAAACAGTGATAAATAGATTGGATCAAGATCTTGTTGGATTGATTTGTTTTCAAGCTATATGGTTCATATGAAAGAAAATAAAGGCTATTTTGTCTTTATTCTCATTCACATGAATCACAGGTGTTTGAGAATATTTATGAAATAATTGAGCTGCAATATATTTAACATCATTTCTGAAGAAAATCACATATGGCCATTATTAAGAATGTTTTCTTTTAATTATAGAATGTAAGTACAAAACAAATCTATGGCAGAGTTGAAGAAATTAACTTTTTTTGAAATTTTCAGTAACTCAATTTCCATGGAAAGAAGTCCTTGACAGAGGGGCTCTCTAAACTGGATGGGTTGCTGGAGCTTAAGGTCATGACCACATTTCCTCCAGAGGCTGTCAGATTACTATGGCAACTACCTCTCCCTTATCAATACACAAGAGCTACAAACACTAGTATTCTGAAAAATCATTTTCTTTTCTGCAATGATAACAATATGTCCTAGTTACAAAACTGAAATATACCTCCTTTTGTGCAAAACAAATAATATATCTGCTGTCTAAATTATTGTACAATTCAGCTTTGTAAATAAATGCCGAAATAGTGAAACCAGCCATTGTACTTCAGTTTCAATACAAGGCAGAATTTGTGACATAAGTAATCCATAGATATCACAGCTGGAGTGGGTTATGTATGTGGATCCAATGGAAGAAATACGAGTCTTTAGAGAACAAATGACTTATCAGAAACACAACTGGCAATAGAAAAACAACACATGCTTCTACAGTTCTTGGAGTTTCTTAAAAGAAACACATATTTCAATAGTTATAATTCTTATTTATACTTATTTCCAGATTCTTTGCAGGGTAATAAATAAGTTGAAACATTCTAAATTGATGACTACTTCCAAATTAAACATTCACTTCTTTTTTTGTTTTCTGTCTTTCTCGGCTCAAGTATCAACAGCTAAAACTCTAAGCAGTGTGTTCTTTTAGGTGAAACCAACATCACCATTATCAAATACATGGATTTACAAAGCCCACTGCATAAAAGTGCAATGCATAACCTAGAAGAGTCACCAGTAAATCTGCTGAATGCATGAATGACTCTACAGGTTAAAAAATTTCAGTCTGTTCCACCGTGGGACATTCATGAGTATAGGTCACGAATGAGGCCAAAAATCCAACAAAACAAAACAACTCAGAAAGACAAGAAATGAGGAACAGAGGTTTTTTTTTTTACTCCTTAGCAATTCCTAAACACCGTCTTACTCATTCACCAGATGCCACAGTGTTGCTGCTAGAATTCTGTCTCTCCTTGAGTTATGAGATTTTCCTGGCCCTTCAAAGCTTATTCTTTACATCTCCCTTTTTCCCCCAAAATCCATTATAGACATTCCAACAGTTTTTTTTTTTTTTCTTTTAAACACAGCCTGCTTCTCTTCTCCAATTCTCTTTTTCCTATACGCTGCTGTGTTCACATGGTTTACCTTCAAATTAGGCTCAAATGGCCTTTTCTAGGAAATTTTCAGGAACCTGTGTTGTTGGGTTATTTGTCGTTGTTTTTAGATGCATGTGATTAACCAGTCACGGTTAATCATTTATGAATGTCCACTATGTCTCTGTCCTTGCAGGTTTATGTTATCCTTGGAGAAACACATCTTGGAAAGCATGCAGGCACAGGGAACGCTGAGCTGCACAGTGTGCTCAGGACACTAACGAGGAGTCCTATGAGGAAGGAGAGGAGCCCCCACGCAAAGACCCCTGGAGAAGTATGCCTGCCAGGTCACACAAGTACGAAGGCACAGAGGCAGAAGAGTCACTAGTGAGATCCAGGGAAGGAGTGAGCAGGCCTTTGGGACTGTGGTGTGGGGAGGAGGGCGAGTGCCACAGAAGTGGGAGAGTGAGGAAGGGGGGACAGGGACGGTCTCACAGCCCCACAGCAAACAGCCGGGCCTGGCAATACCACAGTGACAGGTGGTTTTGATATTTTATGTATCAACATATTACAGAATATATACGAGTGGCTATGGAGCTTTACAGAATTCTCAGGGTCTTTATAGGAAATCCAGAAATACCATTAGAGATGAATAACGGAGGTGCTATAGTTTGAATAAGTCACAATACAGCAATAAGAAAGTAAGTCAAATTACACAAAGGAAAGGTAAAAAAAAATTAAAAAAAAGAAAGAATAATTTAAAGATTGACACTAAAGTAATGAATTTTGAGAAAATTATGAAACTACAAATAGAGGAATTTGGGAAGGGATTCCAAAAATCAAACTCACAATCTCTCACTTGCCAAGCAGGCACAGTGCCACTGAGCTATAGCCCCATCTCAGAGGATTTTAAAATTGAAAACACCTTGCTACAATACAGTTTTGGGCTAATAACCAGAATCCTTTTCTGGCTAGAATTCAATTATCTTTTCCTTCTAGTAATCTAATGTATTTATTGCCATACTCAGTGTATTAATGACAATATCAATTTCCCTTACTACTGGTCTGTTCCTCCTCTTTCTCATCTTCTCAGTACTGTTTTTTTTTTTTTTTTAAGTAACTATTATATATTGCCAAGAAAAGACTCAAAATTGAGTAACCTAGAAACATGTACAAAGATCACATTTCATAAATGCTATCTCTTGTCCCTTTGGTGAGGAGGAGGGATCTTCTATGGATAGAAGCAGATTTTCATATGCTTTAGGGGCATTGTAAGATCCTCATTCTTTCTGTGATTTCAGCAAGAATGATTACAGTATAGCAAATTCTGAGCTAGGACCGTAACAGCTGTGGTCTCTAGAAACTCAAGAGAATTCTGAGATGGTCTACACATAAAGGCAAAATGTAATTAGAAAGATTTTTATGTTCCCAACTGTACAAAGTTCAAAATATTTGCTTTTCCTTAACATTTAGTTTTATTTGTATTAATTGAATTTTGCATTGTTTGAGAATTCTAATTTTCTCTAGGTATACATTAATTTCTTAGAAAATTTAAATAAATTATAATTAGCTATTTTTATGTTGTGAAAAAAAGAATGACAAAATATCTCAACTTCTTTGGACCTGCACTAGGAAGAAGATGACTGAATCCTTGTGCCAAATCTGTTATGAGGTAGAAAGGTGACCAGAACCACAGCTCTCCTCTTTCAACCATGTCATCCACACTCCCAGCAAACACTGATCAGCCTGATGATAAGAAAGTCAAACTTCCTTTAACAGAAGTCAGGAGAGCATACAATCTGGCACACAACAGGCATTATACAAACAATGTTCACCTGAAAAAGTCCAGCTTTCTCATACCGTCACAGCTCTCAGGCTGGGGGAATCACAAGTGCTTAAGAATCTCTGGTCTTGGGGCTGGGGATTTAGCTCAGCGGCATAAGTGCTTGCCTTGCAGGCACTTGGTCGTGAGTTCGATCCCTGGTAGCGATAAAAAAACAAAAGAATTTTTGGTCTTTCCAAACTGATAAAAGAAGTCAACATACTTTTCACAAAAAAAACTTTAGTCTGGAATTCTTAACAAAGCTTAAATTTAAAAGACTGTCAGATATCCATCTTAAAACTAAGATGGCAAGAAATGAAAATAAAATATGGATGGCCAGAGAGCTAAAACATCTACAAATAAGATCACAGAACACATAAAACCTGGTCATACTGGTGAAAATAACCTTACCACCATAAACAAAGTGAGCAGGAAAACCGTGTCCCCAAAGGAAAATGTCAGAAGTTTGTAAGTGCAAAAACCATACAGAAAATACTATTTCTAAGAAAAACCCAGTAAGTTTGACAAAATCTTCCACAAAGAAAATATAATCTCCAGAGGTTAAAATGTAGGATTAAAAATAAAAAGCAGGTTCCATCTCTTCAAAGGGAGATTTAAATCTCTAGGAGATGGTAAAATGTTGCAGGTTTAGTCTAAAAACAAAAAAAAAAAAAAATAAACAAAACAAGTAGGACAGACAAGACTACAAGCAAAAAATACAGCATGGGCAAACTGCAAATCTAAAAACGTCCTACATAATAAAACAGGTCAACAACTCTCAAACTTCAACTGTGAGAAACAAAACGATCTAATTATAAAAAGGGAGAAAGACAGAACAGACATTTCACCAAAAGACAGACACAGATGGCAAATAAACACATAAGATATTCAACATCATTAATATACTCAAATATTCACAAGAGTTTTTGTTGTTGTTGCTGTTTGTTTTTGTAAAAGAAAAAAGTGAAAACAATTCAAATGACCTTCAGTGGGTGAATGGTTAAAAAACTACGGTGCATTTATACCATTAAAAAATAATGGTACTGTGGGAACAATAAGAAATGGACTACTGATTATACAACCTGAGTGAAGTTCAAAGACTATGCTTAGCAAAAAAAACTCTCAAAAAAGTAGCACACTCTATGATTTCATGTACATAAATATTCTTGAACGCACAAAACTAAACATCTGCGGAAAAGATAACTGGTTGCCCAGCAGATGAGTGATTGCGTGAGTGGGGTACAAACGTAGAAGTGCAGAGTGAGAGGGTTCCTGAGACGGCGCAGCTCTTCCTCATGGTGGCAGCTACTCTTAGCTATATGTGGGATAAACGGCACAGGGACTGTAATGGGTTAAGAATTGGTGGTCAACTTAACGCCAGCTGGATTACATCACCATGCATTGAGCGAAGATGCTCCACCTGAGGAAAGTTGCCAGGATAAATAGGTGGAGAAGGGAGCTGTAGAGGGCTGAGGCGTTAAGGAGGCATTGTGGGTTCTCCTACGAGTTGCTCTCTGAGCTGTTGGTTCTCCTGGAGAAGCTCTGGTCCTCGCATCAAGCACCACTTCCTAGCTCCAGAGGGGAAGACATGTGCTGCCTGGTCTCCAGGATGAGCTCATCACGCTGCTTCCTGGCATGTACCCGATTGTGCTTGTCATTGTCGGAGCTCGGGGCCTCCATGTTGTTGAGGATGGCTGTGGTGCCTTTCAGGACAGCCCTGGTCTTTGTTGTGAGTGTGACTTCTCGGCTCCAGCATGGAACCCTCATCCCACTAGCACAGCTCCTTCACCCCACTGGCATAGACTTTCTGGCTTCCACCACTGACCCTTGGGTCTTCCGGGCACGGATCCGTAAAAGAGACTGGCATGAGTCTTTCTTGTGGGCTCTGGACCTCCAGCTGGACTCGTGGGAGGCATTGTCCTGAGCTCTGGATTTTTATCTGGACTCATGTGGGACATTGCGGTGGGGTTTAGGCTCTTGACTAAATAATCTATGTCTTTGGCATTGCGGATAGATTTCCTGCATTTTCCTGTGTTAACTCGCGGTGACCATTATAAAAATATTATAACTCCATGTCCTGATCTGAATTGTTCTCTGTGTACAACCCCTGACTACAACAGGGACACATACACACAGTGAAAACTGAGTAAACTGTACCAATATTAGGTGGCATTTTCCAATTGTGATACTGTCCAATGTGAGGTGTCACCTTGCAGGGAAGTTGGGAGAAGGAAGACAGGTTGATAAATGCCATGCTTGCAATTTCCAGGATCTACAATTATTTCAAAAATGTTTTAAAGATTTTTTTGAAGAACAGATGCAAGTTGAATGTCTTGTTGCTCTGTACCTTTCCATAACAAAGGTAGTTTATATAAATGCAGGTAGAACAGTGAGAAATAGGATGAAAAACTATGCACGGCTCTCATGAATTCTGTCAGTAAACATCTGGGTGCCTGGTTACTCAGTCTTGTAAGTCTCTGTTTCTCTCATGTGTAGGAATAGGAGGCTTACCACACCTCCTAAAACTGGATGTTTTTATTTTAGTGACATGTTTGCTATGCAGTGGGTGCTGAAAAATATTAGTTTACTTGTTTTTTTAACTTATCTTAAACTACAGTAACACAGACAAAACACAGACAGATAGACATGTAGACAGATCACAATCCTAAGTTTCAAAACAGCAGATCTCAGGGATGCGTTAGTCCTAAGGCCCACGGAAGTAATCCCAAAGAATGAGGGACTTTTTGCATTAGTCAAGCAGTAACATTAAGTTCCTACTGCAGCAGCATTACAGCAGAAACTCCTTCTCAAAAACAGTCTTTTATTTTATGATAGCTTTAAGTTTACAGGAAAATTGTCATAATCATCTGCAGAGTTCTCATAAACTCCATAGCAAGTTTCCATTATTTTTAATATTTTACATTAGTACAGTATACTTGTCACAATTAATGAATCAACACTGCTTTATTATTGACTAAAGTCCAATCATTACTCAGTTTTCCTCAGGGTTTTTTTTTTTTCCACCCTTAATGTCTTGTTTAGACTCCAGAATTCTATTCAGAATCTACATCAGACAATGCAGTCTACTTCTATACTGAGACCTCCTGAGCAATCACAATTTCTCGAGACTTTCCTTGTTTTTGATGACCTAGACAATTTTGAGGAGAATCGCTCATGTATTCTGGGATGTTTCTACATGTCCCGTGCTTCTTGTGACTGGACTGGGGTTTTGGAGCTTTTGCTGAAGTATTTTCAACCTGAAACTCTGATTTTAAATTGAACAGAAGTAACTGAAATCTGACAACGTAAATTTCCAGAAAATAACAAGTGGTTTTCCATCATTTGGAGAAAATTACTGCAGGATATCAAACAAATTTTAAAGAACATGACCATAATCAAGTAGATCCACTCTACCATACATTCCAAAAAGGATAAACAATAGTTTTTCCCATAAAATCGTAATCAGAAAAAAGTAACATTATCTGCCTAAGAGCCTCACAAATGCAGTAACAGAAGTGCCAAATTCTGCCACAACTGCAACTTCATGAAGCAATGTGTGTTTACATTAAAGATCAATACGACATGCTACAGGTTGTTATATATTACAGTGATTAAGTGAATAAATCACATATAAAATACTAATGCTAAACTATAATCTGATATATGTTATATTCTAAAATATCAGAGAAAGATGATTTTTGTCTGAAACATTTGTTACTCAGAGAAAAACAGCACTACACAGTACCTCTTGTATGCTTTTCAATACTACCCTCACAAATTTGCATATGTAAAATTATTCATTATGTTAAATCACTGATTTCTGTGTACGTAGTGACCAGTCCTGGCTGCCACCTAGCATTCTTTCCTATCTTCCTGTATAGGCCGAGGAGTGCTAAGCCTTCCCGCAGCTTGCGTGGGCTTGTGCTGACTTAATAAGCCAGCATACTCCAAACTCTGGCCTCACTCACTAGAGGAGGAGACACGACATGTTTCAGCAGGAGGAATCCAGAGCTCTTGCTTAGAACTGCTGGAGCCAGATGGCCACCAGGAGGATACATCAGCTCCACCATCAGGTATCTGACACTAATCTCTCTCCTTGTTGGTTTAAGAAAGAAAAGGACAAGGTTACCATGGGAAGGGGGAGATTGGCAGAAAAGAAAAGAAAAAGTGTGGAAAGAGGAGAGAAGGGAGGGCAAGTGGAAAGATAAAAGGTATATCAAAATTCACCTAGAAGCTTCTGCAAAATCTCCATCCCTAATCCATAAATTATTGATACCCTGGCTCAAATGAGTGACAGAGGCCAGTTGCTACATACCATAACAGTTCATGCTCGCATGCTTTCACAGATATGAATATGCTACAATCCTGGGACGATCGTTTTTCTTGTACCTTTTTTGCCACTCAAACTGACCAAAATGATAGTTTACATTTCCTGCTTCAGTTTCTTCCTCTCATTCATTCCAACATTAATTCTACTCTCATCATGCTCTACTGCAGTCTCCTCTATTTGCTCTATTTGTCTCCTACATGGATTCCCAATGTGAAATCTTTTTGAAAAGATGTTACATTTCACAAGTGTAGCTGCATGCGAATAAATGTTACAGAAATATTTTATGTACATTATAAAGCTGGAAGAAAACTATCTGAGGACAACTTTGCTACTCACTAATGAAACAAAAAATTTAGAATATAAGTATCCTACCAAACTTGGGAGAAAAAAGGACTGTTATTCATAATGATTTTGAATTCATTTGAATTCAAATTTTTTTCTATTTAAAGTGTTAACTTTTACATAACCCAAACTTCCTCTTGCTCATTTGAGAATGAATTGAAAACATACATACATTTTAAATTTAGCAGTACTTACAACTAGTAATGTTTAAGCATTTAATATTTTATTGAAGAAGTATAAGCAGATGTAAAAACTGATTTTATATTTCTCTATTAATATTCTAAATTACCTTTAATCACTTTTAATCTGAGGGGAAGTTAAGTTTTTCTTAAATTATCCTCCTTCAAATTATCTCATTAAAATTACAAACAATAAATATATAATTTCAGTAAGATAATAATGTGAGATCTTCCAAATGAAAATTAAAGATTATAACTTGTCTCGATAGGAAACTGGTAATCTCTAACACTTAGTACACACATTCCCACATGTGGAAGCTCTATCCACATGCTTCAATACACATTCACATACCACCAGTGTGCTATAAAGTTCTTTAGACGTAACTCCTTAAATATAAACAATAGAAAAAAGTTGGTCTCTATCAAGAAATTTGTTTCATATACTGAGATCAGAAAAAAGGAGAAAATCAAGAAAGACCCTGATGATGAATGGTGATGATGACATGGTACAGCAATTTTGCTGAATGTTTTCTATGTGATATTGCTATTCTAAAACAGCATTGTTAACTCATTCAAGATTCACTACACTCCAATGATTCAGGTGTTGCCACTGACAAAGCCAAGGATTACAAAGCTAAGAAAGCTGTGTGAGACCTTACTACAGGTGATACACATAAAGGTCCACCTATATCCTGATTCTTATTGGTTTGCTCTAAAACCAAGAAGAAGAAAAATGCAAGTTGTTGCATGTATTCTTTTTCCATCAGAAAATTCACAAGCACACTTATTTCCATGAGCTGTGTGAAAGTCTATGCCGTTTCTGAGTGCAGATGCTTCTGGACATCTTTCCCAAAAGCCACCCAGCGGCTCCTGGAAGCTCATCTTTCTGTGTGCTTCTATCATACTACAGATGTACACATTACTACACAATACACAATTAACACATTTATATGCATACAGACATACACACACATCTATTTATACTGTATGGATGTCTCCCAGTTAGTCTTTTAGCTTGCTGAAGACAGAGGCCATATTATTTTCCTTACATCTTAACATTTGAATGATTAACTGAATGAATAAAATTTTAATCTGATTTTATCAGCTCCAAATTGATTTCCACAGAGAAATGCTGCAATGGGAAGTAAGTTGTAAATAATGAGGTTGTGAATTACTGCCCCAGCACTCACAAATGTTGGGCTTCCACTGCCATTTTCACAGCCTGTGGACAGTGTGCAGCTTGCTTCAAAGAGTAAGGAAGGTTATAGGAAGAACCCTACCAGATGGAGGAACCCAGTGGGACATCGTCTCACAAAAAGACCGAGGGGTGCTGGGGGAGTCAGTCAAAATCCAGCCTATTGTATGAAAGGAGGGACTTAGCTGGGAAGCCCTGGTCTGGACGTGAATATGTGAGATTTTATGCTTTACATGACTATATCTTGGGTCTACCATGGGAAGGAGAGGAAAGGGTCACCTCCTTCAAATCCCTAGACAAGAGTGGCCCACTAGGAAAAAGAGAAAGGGATTAAAATAGGCAGAATAACTGCTCTGAAAATGTCCATCGCGTATTCCTTTGAAACTGTGAATGTAGGCATACTTTTATTTACAGCAGGATAATTCACAATTAGCTAAATCTTTCAAGTAACATATATCCATCAATAGATGAATAAAGAAAATAGGATGTTTACACAATGGAATACTACTCTGCTATAAAGAAAGATAAACTTGAGTTATTGGTAGAAAATTGATATACCTGGATTAATGATAAGTGAAATAAATCACATGTTTAAACATCTTTTGATTTCCTTTATAAGCCTGTAATGGTTGACACATTGCATCAATATGAGAAGTCTAGAAGCTTAACTAAATAACTGAGTAGTTCTACAACCTAAGGTGTAGAGGACATGTCCTTACTGTTTCAAGATGTTGTTCATCGTGTCAACTTGAGAAGTTTAGAAGTTTAAGTGACTCCGTAGGGGGGTAGGGTCTTCGCTTTGTAAATATCCTGAGCCTGCGCAAGAGGAGGGAACAAGGAGGGTGTCAGTGCTGCACCCACCCGAGGGCAGGTAACCTGCTTACAATGTAAGGGAGGACAAGAGGCTAGGTCTCCCTGTTTCGCTCTTGATGCTTTTGCTGTCTTCTTGACCTTGAACCACTGCCCCTCTGCCACGTCCTATCGTGCTGTGAGCCAGCTGCTTATGAACTGGAACCTCCACAAACTGTGAGCTAAATAAACCTTTCTTTCCTTAACTTTGAGTGTTGGGTATTTTGTCTCAGCAATGAGACAAAAGTAACTAAGACAATGAGTAACTCAAATTAAAGAGCAAAATTAAAGATAATAGAAACCAGAGAGATTGATTTTTCTCAAACATCAAGGGGATCCACAGACAGAGGAAGGACGTAGGGAATTCAGATGTGTTATGGCCATGTACCAACTCTACACATGGAATGTAATCATGTACTGCAAACATGTACTATAAGATGTACTAGTAAAAACCAACTCTAACAGACAAGGTGATACAGTCAGTTTTTCATTTTTGGAAAAGTGCTTTTCTAATTCTGAATCCCACTCCAAGATTCTTTCTTAGAAACCTAACACAGCCAACTTTAATGTCTAAAGTCAATTAGGTAAAAGTCACATTGTCCTCCATGATTCCTCTCCTCCTCTATAAACAAAGATGGTAGCATCTGCTTGTGAGATGAGGAGGCCTTCTACAAACCCTGCAATCAAACTCAAGCCAGGCAGCAAGAAAACCCCAGCCAGCCACTGACAGAGGAATCAAATGGAAAACAGTGTCTTCTCATTTCATCTAGGATTTTTATGTAAAGTAGAAAAGCACAAGACAAAACATAGAGTGGTACGAAGTACTCTAAGAATTCTTTGTGGCAACTACCTTGACTTCATAATTTTCTCCATTAATGAATATAAAGTTAAATAAAGAGTGAACATCATAAACACATTAGCCTATACTGTTCCTCATCAACTAGTCACATGCTAAAAACTTTGTTTCTAGGAAGAAAATGTCTAGTGAAAAACACAAGTTTTTTTTTTTTTTTTTTAATTCTTGTAAAGAATTGGAGTTAAATCTATGAAAAAGTGGGAGAAATGCAAAATTGTAAAATTTGGGTCATAAAAATGTAGACTTAGAATTATTTTTATATAAAAATTAAGTTAGTATAACTTAAGGAAAATATAAGATAATTTGTAATTGTAGGTATGGTTTACTTCTTAAGCTAATTTGACTGCAAACTAAAAAATAACTCATTGAAATTTGTAAATGTTTTAACATCTGTTTTATGATTTAACTGTCAAACAAAATTATCCTAATTTGAGAAAGGGCTACCTACAGAAGCCCACGTTAGTTTTTTTTTTTTTATTTCAGAATCTTAAAATCACAGCACATAACCGAATCCCTGGACACCACCCTAATGCAACACTTGCCTATTAGGAGCAACATCCCTGATAGATATTTTTAAATGGTACTAATTAATACAAGAACATTTTTAAATAGAATTTTCTTTTCTTTTCTTTTCTTTTTTTTTCTTTCTTTTTTTTTTTTAAAGAAGGAAAGGTTTATTTAGCTTACAGTTTTTGGAGGTTTCAGTCATAATTGCTCCAAGGTGGGGTGGCATAGCACTGGGGCAACACTTCAAGACAGCAGCCAGAGCAAAAAGAGGGAAGCGCAAGCCTCTTATCCTCCCTTATATTATACACAGCCCCCCACCCCCATGGTGGATGTAGCACTCACAACATCTCTGCATCCTCCTCTTGCAGAGGATGAGAACATTTACAAAGTAAGGATCCTGGCTCCCTGCTGAGTCTTTCATTTAAACTTCTAAACTTTCCAAGTTGATACAATGTATTAACAATAACAGTATACACAACCCACACTTCGGCTGTGAATGCCCCAAATCAACCTGTCCATTGAAAACTTCTCCTGCTTGAGGTTTAAGTGCCTATGCTGAGAACTCTGCAGTTGGCATGGATGTGAAAGCCAGGCGAGGTCAAGGCTTTGTCTCTTCTCTCAGATGCCATGGAGTTTCTGCCATGAAATGTTGCTGGCAGTAGTAAGGCGATTCCAGCTGAGCTCAAGGGCTCCTGCCCAGCCTTTGGAATTTGAGGAGAAGAATCACGGGGATGCTGTGCCATTGCCTTTTCTGACCTGCTTGTCTACGCAAGCCACAGCCCTGGCCCCTTAGGGAGAGCATGGACAGATGAGAGGAGGCTTGCAAGCAGCATGGAAGCATGGCTGGAGACCTCCCCGGAACATGTACACCTGAGGGGACTGCTCAGTATCTGTCTTCTATTTCCTCTATATGAGCAGCTCAGTCACATTACTCCATATAATTTTCTACACACTATAACATTGAAAACAGGAAGATAAAATATGTGGTATTTATTCTGTGCTTCAACAGTAGACAAAATATTATAGCAGTTTCCTTTTTAATTTTTTTTTCTTTCCTGCTACAAGGAACTGAACGCAACTCTTACACGTTCACAGAACTACATCCCCAACCATCATCCCTGTTTTTATGAGACAAGGTCTCACGAAGTCACTAACTTGCTAAGGCTCTGCATAAAACTTGTGAGTGCTAGGATTATGGGCATGCACCACCACATCTGGCTGGATAATGCTGTCTCTATAGTATTCCAATGAACTATGAGTTTCATTCTATAGGTGAAATAAACGGTTAAAATACAGAATACCACTACTTACATAGTAAGCTACTAAAAGTTACCATTACACAGGTAAATATTTCAGATAGAAATATTTTAAAGATAATGCTGAAAGAAATGAGGTAAAAACAGTAGATAAAACACACTGAGTGGCCTGCCATACTCAAATTTACTGGCAGTAATCTATACTTTTAAGAGCAGAAAGAAACTACTGTCCTATAAATGTTTTAAATAAATAATGAGAAGTCTACAATATATTAATTTGGATAATTAATTTTGGATAACTTGAAAATTATGCAAAATTAACAAACAGGAAAATGCAATTATAGATATTTTTTCCATTTAATTTGAATAGTATTGTTAACAATTATATGTAAAAGATGAAACAGTCCAATATAATGATCTGGTCCTATTTCTGTCTGATGTACATATTAGAAAACATGTTTGAATGTGCTTTGTGTTAAAATTGATGGTTAGTGATATTTTACACTCCCATTCTGCTGAGGTTTGAAGAAGTAAGTAAGCAATCTAATGGGAAGAACGTTTAAGCTAATCTCATACAATAGGATATTTTATAGCCATTAAACTGAAATTTTTGAACTAAATTAAATGGTACGGGACAATGTCCTGAAATAATGGCAAATTTTAAACAGCAGGAAACAAAACATACATATGCATAAAATGCATAATTTCAAAATTACAAAAATTATGTAGTGGGGACAAGAGACAAGAGATATTTCAAAACACAATTCTGCATCTAGCATTACGAAGAGGTCTGAGGAACACAGCCCGGATGGAGTGGACAAATTACACAAATACATAGGGAAAAACAAAAATGGCACTGCTTTGTGAAACTTACAGTTTAGTGCAGGCACTTCTGTTTTTTTAATTTTTCTCATCCTACTTTATAATTAATTCATACATTTGTCTTTATTTGTTACTAGAATATCAGTTCTTTCAGGTCAGTAACCACTCCGTCACAACCGCAGGGTCTTTTTCAGTATTTGGCATTTACAATTTTTGTGGGATTAAAGTGCGTAACGTGTGATAATGAATAAAGTTACTAGCGCAGTGTGTAATTCCACTTTGGGAATAGTGTTTTTGTTTTTTAATTGTGCCTCCATATTTTTGAAATCACATTCATCATGCTAAGTAGTCCAAACACATTCAGATGCAAATTCACCTTAATGAATTTTCTAAAGCACCAATAATTTCTCTTTAAGTATTTTACATCCTAACAAAAATTCTACTCCATTTCATATTCTGTTTAAAAAGAATGAGATAATGAGATGTCTAATAAATCAGTCTGGACATTTACATTACATTGTATAAAAGAAAAATGTCTGATGTGAATACAAATGATTTATATATTTTCTAAGATGTCTAGATATATATTTTAGATTCCATATCTTCATAAAAATGTTAATATTTTCACTGGAAAAATTGATAGCTACTAACAGACAAACCCTAAAATTTTGAAAGACTTCATTTTCCTGAAAATATAAGGCAGACTTTTTCATAGATGATAGGAGTAGAAAAAATTAAGTAGAAAAGCATCAGAGAACAACACTTACAGAGAGCAAGCAGAGATTTAATATTGGATAATTCCAACTTTAGAATAAAAAAGAAAATAATATAAACAACATTACATTCTTACTATCGGGCAATGAGCTGGACACTTTGCATATATTATGTTACAGAATTGTTTTATGTTAGATATGGTCACCTCCACTTAAGAGATAGGGAAATCTATAAATAAAAATAATTCACCAGAAGTCACAGCTACTGTATCTTCCAACAAAGCTGTTTTCTCCAATGCCATTATGTCTCTTGGGAAAGAAAAACTGTAGATAGGACTCACTGAAAGACAATGGAGCAAGTCTCAGACTAGGCTGCAGTTATGTAATTCAAGTGACTAGAGATAGTCAAGACACAATTTTCCATCTAGCATTACAAAGAGGTCTCGGGAGCAGATCCGGATAGAGTGGAGCTTGCACAGCCAGATGATTCTCTGGAAACTGACCTTTAGCCCTTAGAACGTAACATGGGGTTTGGCGGATCCATTCCTTACTTTTCTACTGTAAATTTATACTTTGCAAGTAGCTGACCATGCATCTTCTTATCTTCCCCTGAGGCAAGGGGCATACACATACGTAGAAGTGTCAAAATGGGATTTGGATCCACCTTTAGATTTCCTCTAATTGGTTTTGTATATGTTTATCCAAGCATCACAGAGGGTCCAACAGATCTACATTTCTCCAGGATTTGTTAAAAAGAAATTTTGATTTTTCTTGTAGAAGTAGCCCAATTCAGTACAGTGGCACATGAAAAATGAGATTTATATGTTTTGGAGAAGATCAAAAGTAAATCATCAGATTACTAATGCATGGATGATGAAGGTGATCCATTAGGGTACCACACATGCATTCACAACAGAACCGTGGTATGGGTGGATGTGGATGATGAGTTTGACGTTGGTTATGTCAGTGAAAGTTCCTGTGACAGTGAAATGGGGCAAGAATCAGTAGATACAGAGGAAATGCAGATCTTCTTGATTCAGATGACAAAGGAAAGAGCAGTGTGAGTACATATGGCCAAACAGTTGCAAAATGGCCATGCAACCAAATGAAACAATCCAATGTTAGAACTAGGTCTGAAAATATAGTGAGGGTCTTGCCAGGGGTGAAATGTATTAGAATGGCAGCACTGCAACTCAGTGTTGAAAAATGTAACAGAAAAAATGCTATAAGATGCTATGAAATGCACAAGACCGAAATGCCAAGTAAAATGTTTTGCATGGACCAATAGCCATATTCAATAAGCACAATGTTCTGAGTTTGATTTCTGGTACCAAAAAAATGTGTTTATTATGACAACTCATTAGCTGAACAATTCATGGGTCTGCTGTCCTTAGCATAGGTTTTTCATGGTGATTGAAGGAATGTTTAACTCTATCCTAAATGTATGACATAAGTAGTTTCATAGTTTACAAAGAAGATAACAAGTGCAAAATATCACAAAGAAATTTGCTTAGACGATTGGGACTGGAGCTCATGAGAGATCATTTACAAAGGAGAAAAACAAAATGTTTCTGCTCAGGTAACTATGCCAAAAAAATTGTGGAGCATACTGGTGAGCTGACAGATGAATAGGCAGGTACAAAATCACAGAGACCTACTAGGACAACAGAAAACCAAAAATGATGTCAACTCATGTGTGAAGACTGTGTTAGGTATGACAGCTGAAGCAAAATTATTTCTGTGGTGGAGTTCTTTTGCTGTTTTCATTGTACTTCATATAGGAATTTATTTCTGATGCTGTCTTTAAGGTTTGTAAGCAAGTATGCAGCTGATGCAAAAATGCTGATGTCTATTCTAAACACACTATATATTAAAAATTTAATAATTTACTTTATTAGTATTTTATGTTTCTGTTATTTGTATAATAAGAACCTCCTGACAAAACAACAAGACCAGTGACATATCAAGTATGTCCTGCAAGAAGTCTAGGAATGCAAAAGACATGCTGTCAGTGTAAGTGATGCGTTTATAAGCAACAGGCTATTTGCAAGTGTACAGCCTGCTTTACATGTAATAACTGAAATAAAGGTTTTTTCTCTAGAGTGATACTGGTATTTTCATTGCAGTTCATATATAATTTATTTCTGATGTTGTTCTGTAGACTTTGTGCAACAAAAACCAGTTGATGCTGAAAAATTTGATGCCTTTAAAAATAAACAATAAATATTTAAAATCTCTATATTTCATTTTTGTAATTTTTTCTCTTAGGTACTCATTGTTTAATATAATGAAACTCTTCATCAATAGAAATATTCTAAGTAATAAATGTGGGTCTCTGATGACAAAATTAGTCTTATTCTCACTCAGGAGGGGCGCCAGTCACTGCCTCTTGATTACCAGTGAGTTCATGGATGGTGCTAGGGCAATCAAGTGAGCATCAAGCAAATTCCCAGGGTCAGAAGTTGAGGTCAGGATGAAGGGAAACAGGGAACACCCTGGCTGACACAAATCTACCACTGCAAGATTCCATGAGAAAGTATGAAGCTATATCTCCATGTGAGAGCATGCTGTGTATTGCCTGATCCATTTGCTTTCACATATTTCTGTGTTATTTGGCACTAACAAAACTAAATTCTTTACCTGGGTTTGACAGTGTCTTCTGTCAACACTCATCTTGTTTTTACAATGTTACAAACATTTTTAAATACTTGTTTCCTATGAATGGCTGGAATTTTTACTTACATGGTGATTCATATGCTAACATGCCTAGGACACTTTTGTTCAGCCAACAAATCTCAGAGAAAATTCTATATTTTTAATGAACTCTTCCGGGCTGACCTCTTGGGTTTATTTTGGCACTGTGTCTCTATTTCACTGTACTTCACCTGTCTCCATCGTACTGATATCTCAGTAATCATCTTGCTCTTTGACAAAGGTCTCTCCCCATTAAACTAATACTTCTTTGACCTTATATTTCTTTAAACTCAGCCTATATCAGGTTTCAGTCTTTACTGGTTAAATAAACTTGTATTCATTTTTCAAATAAAACTTAAGGCACACATGGTTTGAATACATGCAGTTTAACATGGAATTAGACCTAAGGCAAAGCAGCCTCAAAAAGTAACTCAATGTATCTAAAAGTTTATCTTGACTTATCATATTGCATGTAAGTGTATTGTGTGTGTGTATTTGCCTGTTAATCTGGTTTTAATCTATATATCTCTACATATGATAATTAACTTTATAATGTCTTATAAATAAAGGAATTCAACGATGGTAAAGTAAAATGAGAATGGAAGGAAGGAAGGAAAAAGAATTGAATTGTCTTATGTACATGTGCGACTCCTGTGGATTGATAACTAGTGGTCAATTTGTAATACCAACTGCACTGAATGAGCATGGTGCCAAGCATAGGTGGCTGAGAATTGTTGCAAAGATAAAAAGGAGAACTGGAGAGGAAGAGTTCAGTGCTGTTGGTTCTTCATAGTGTTGCTGGGTCTCCTATTGCTGTTAGTTCTCCTGCAGGAGCCTGTTGAGCTTCTGTCTTGATATTAACTTAGCTATTCTTAACATCAGAGGAGCTCAAGACCTTGTCACTGAGAATGGTTATGGTACATTTTGGGGGAGCTCTGGTCTTTACCACTTCCTGGTTTCAGAGGGAAAGATGTATGCTGTTCAGTATCTAGAAGAAGCTTCTCATGCTGGCTTTCTGATATTAACTAGGCTGTTCTCATCTTCAGAGGACTGTTGCTAAGGATGGCTGTGGTCCTTTTCAGTGGAGCGCTGATTCTTACTTTGAGCATCATTTCCTGGGTCCAGTGCAGATTCCTCAGCCTACTGGTAGAGATCCGTCATTCTGCTGGCACAGACTTTCTAGTCTCCGTCACTGACCTTGGGGCCTTCCAACACAAGTCCATGAAACAGACTTGCATGGTGAGTCATTGTTATGAGCTTTAGTCCTCTGGTTGGACTTGTGAAGACGGGGCATTGTTATAGACTCTAACTCTGGAGCTGAACTTATGCAGGTAATTGCCCTGGACTTCAGGCTCTCAGCTTGATTCTCTAGGTCTTTAGTGAGGACAGATTTCCTGTACTTTTTTTGTATTTCACTGCTTGGGTGACCATTATAAATAATACTATAAATTATATGTCCTGTATGTAATTGTTGCAAACCCCAAACTACAGCAATTTCTTATAGTGAATGTAATCATATATTGCAAACATGTACTTATAAAAGTAAAAAATTTAAAAAAAAAAGACGGAACGATTTTGTTAAAATAGCACAAAGAATCTAAAGTAATACTAAGTGCTGTAAGCCAGCTAAACCTTTATGAATTTTACATACATTAATTCACTTAATCTTCACAATAACGTTATGTATGAAGTACTATTATTTTTACTATTTTCCAGATGAGGGAACCGAAAGAAAAGGAATGTTACATAGCAGATAAACGTTAAATCTAGGCAATGACAGTCCATCCAAGTCCTCTCTATATATGTGATTATATATTTTCACTTAAGACTTAAAAGCAGTTCAGGAAGACAGTGATGATAAGTCACACGAACTGCCTTGACTGGGTACCATACCATGGACGGTACCATCAGCAATGTGTTAATAGAAATTTATTTTCTACATGGAAAGTTCAATTTCATCCATACTCTGCTTATTAGTATTAACTGGAGGGGGCAATAATATTGCTGTAAACAGCAGATATAAACTGAAAATACAATTTTTAAAACATCAACAGTTAGCTACTATAGGTATCTATAGTGCCATACGGGGCTAGTATCAACTTCTTCCTTTTCCTCTTTTGTTCTCTCCTTTCTTTTTGTTCTCCTTTCTCTTTTCTTCCTTCCTTCCTTCTTGTACATGGTTGCAGTATTCAGTGTTTACTGACACTCCTGTGTGGAGTTGGTACTTGTACCTCACATGTCTTGATTATTTCTTTTATCCCCTTTTCTTCCATCTGTCTCCCTACTTCCTATTACCTTTTATTCTGCACACTATTTTTTTTTAATTTTATTTAAAAGGAAAAAGAGAAAAAACAAAACAAAACAAAGCAGTGTAAGGGTACAAGTAATACAGAATTACAAAAAAAAAAAAAAAAAACCAGTAAGAAATCACTGGTTAATAGATTACACATTATCATCTTAGAGATAGTTGCTCAAGTCACAGTATCAAAGCATGCAAAATGGACACTCAAACAGTGAGACTGCAAACAGTTGTGTTCAATGATCCAACCAAAAACATTAATATGGTCAGCTATTTAACATCCCTAAACACACTTGCTGTTGTATCCTTTAGAAGCACTTTTTTCCCCTCTCATTTTTACAACAAAATTTACACATTTTGGGTTTTATTACTCCTTAGTTCTTATTACTTTTTTTGAGAGAGAGAATAAAGTCAAATATGGCAAAACAAAGCTGTCAGTCAAAATCAAGGATAGACATAGCACATGATGTAAAAACAGAATACAAGGTCATCAACAATGGTTACCGTAATGTCTCTTGTTTCCTTAAAAAGAATTGTCTATCTCATTAGGTATTATAAAGTTGAACAAAACAGTAGAGAACAAGACCAATAAAACTTAAGCATTGTAAACATTACAGGACTTCCAAAGGAGACAATAGTCAAACCAGAATGGGCATCTTAGTGAATCTTATTGCCTTCAAAGTAGTTGCCTATACCCTCAGACTTGATACTATCATACAGAATAGAACAGAGTCTAATCAGTCAAAACAAGATCGTGGGAGTATTACAGGACTTCTAAACAAGTTAATAGGAAATCAACAAAAGTTACTATTATATATCCTGCTAATTTTTAAAATTTTCTCCTTAATTAAAAAAAAACCATAAAAAATAACTAAATAATTTTTTAATGAATAAGGGAGAGACTGAGATAAAAGAGGACATAACAATATAACAATACAGGTCAAAGCATGACTGTTTCAGCAACCTAGTGCTTCACCACCAAATAACCCGACTTAATAGTAGTTACAATAGTGTCTGTCTTTTTCCTTGAAATATTTGAATAAAACTTCATATACTATAGCTTCAAATATTTCCATATCAAGAAGCCCAGAATAAAGCCTTTCCAATTAATAAGTGAAAACTTTATAAGGCTTCAAGGCTACATAATGGGAAATCATGATTACCACATATTTTTATATATTTGAAGCATTACTTACATTAGGGAAACTATTAGGTATTCACACATGTGAGATTGATTTATTTCACTTATGAGTATGGTCTCGAGCTGCGCCCATTTATTGATAAATATCTCAATGTGATCCTTCTTTATAGCTGAGTAATACTCCATTGTATAGAAATACCACAGCTTTTTTATCCATTCCTCAGTTGATGGACACTTGGGTTGTTTCCAAGATCTGGCTATTACAAATTGTGCTGCTATAAACATAGGTGCACATATATCACTGTGGTATGATGCTTTCAATTCTTCTGGGAATATGCCTAGAAGTGGAATAGCTGGAACAAATGGGACTTCCAATCCCAGCTTTTTGAGAAATCTCCAGACTGACCTCCACAAAGTCTGTACCAGTCTACACTCCCACCAACAGTATAGGAGAGTTCCTTTTTCCCCACAGCCTCTCCTCTGCTCACTATTTCTAATTTGGGTTTCTCACTGTTAAATTTCAGAAAGACCTGCTGTCTGCAATGGGACTGAATCAAAAGATTATTTGGGTAACTTATGATTGTAACAAATCTCCCTGTCTATAAAGCCTGTTTAAAAAGTCACTTTAAAACTACTATTCTCAGATACCTATAGTAGCTGTTGATGTTTTAAAAATTGTATTTTCAGTTTATATCTGCTGTTTACAGCAATATTATTGCCCCCTCCAGTTAATACTAACAAGCAGTGTATGGATGAAATTGAATTTTCCATGTAGAAAATAAGTTTCTATTAACAAGTAATGTTTTTTCATCATTTTCTTGTATCCTTGTAAATTTTCAATTCTTCTCCTTGTGCTACTGTGCTATCTAGGTCACAATGGGTTTTCTGGCTTCTGATTTTAAAGCTAATTCTTCCAATATTTTAGCATTAAATATAATTTTTGTTCTATGGTTCAGTAAATAAATGTTATAGTTTATGTCTAGATACCACCACCACCACCACTCCCACAAAGCTCCATGCACACATGGGCAAACTTTTGAAAAGTGACTGAATACGGGGTTGCTATAACTGAATGTGGTGCTAGAAGGTGGGGCCCGGTCAGAAGAAGTGGAGCACCGGCTACACTGCCTGGTGGGGAGTGTATCTCCCTATCTGGCTCTTTTCCTCTCTCTCTGCTTCCCGGTCACCATGATGTGAGCCATCTTCCCTCACCAGTCCCTTCTATGACACCTTCCTGCCTTTGGGCCTGTCAATTATGGACTAAATATGTGAGCCAGAAATGAATTTTTTCCTTTAAATTCTGAGTATCCAGTGTTGTGTCCCAGAGATAAGAAAGTAACTAGGACAATAACTTTTATTAGGTAAAAGAAGCTGCTAATAATTTTTTTCTTTGAATAATAGATACGTAAAATTTTGAAATGTCTTTCTTCATGCACTGAGATGATTATGTGGCTTTTTTCTTCTAGTTAGCTAAGGTCATAAATTATATTTACAGGCTTATCTAATATTAAATCAATCTGTTATTCCTGGAATAAAATCAATTTGGTCTTGAACAACCCGATATTCAACTTGTTGTAATAACCATAAACTTACGCTGATGAGCAAGATTCACCTACACTTTCCGATCCTTGTTTGGTTTTGAAGTTAAACTAACTTCATTAAATGAAATGGGCCCGGTTCTCTCTTCAGTTTTCTAGAAGCCCTTATGTATAAAACTTTGAGGTCTGGTAGAAAGCTTCAAAAATTTCAGTTGGACCAACTACTAGCTCTTGGGTCAGTATCTTTCACGTTCTTAGAAGAACTGAAATATTTTTCTTTTTGAGTCAACTTTGGTAACTTACTTTTCTAAAAATGTCAAACTACATAATTAATTAACATTTATGAAATGAAATTCAAAAGTTTAGGGACATTATAAAACAACATCAATAAAAAACCAGGCTTAGAAATTCAAAATAAAAAATGCAGCAATAGTAAAAGACAAGAGCCAATTTCACCACAATTCTGCTCAGGGTAACAACAACCTGTATCTCTTAAAAGCCTCCTATAAGTAAATAATTTTATTATTGAAGAATCTATGAAAATACCAAAGTATTGTTATACTCTGTCAACATTTCAAACATATAAAGCATTTCCCTCTTATTAGTGTGGAAACTATTTTTGTTTTTTATGAACATATATTAATAACCAGGACTAATTTTCATATATGCATACAGCGTACTCTGGTCAACTCTTCTCCCTCTTCCCTTAGCTCACTCTCCCTCACTATTGCTGACCCCTTTCTCTTTTCCACAGTCTGCTTTCTGCTTTCACGCAGTTCTCCCCACCTTTACATTCTACTTGACAGAAAACATGTGATACTTGCCTTTCTATGTCTGGCTTATGCTACTTAACATGATTCCCTCCAGTTCCGCCCATTTACCTGCCAATGCCATGACTTTGCTCTTTTTTTCATGGTTGGATAAATCTCCTCTATGTGTTTTGCTTTATCTATTCATTGGTTGATGGGTACTGAGGCCGATTTTAAAAGTTGGCCATTGGAAATAGTGCTATAATCAACTTGATTATGTAGATAACTACAGTATGCTTACTTTGATGCTTTCAAGTATTATACATACTGAGAGGCTGCATAGTTGAATCATACAGCAGTTTAATTTTTATGGCAATTATTTTTGAATTAGTCCCTTTATTAATACTATTGTCTTCCTTATTTTTGGCAAGTTAGAGACTATTTCTTAAATAATTTCAAATTTCTTTTTAATACTCTTTTGTATTCATATAAAATAAATTTTAGTTCTATTTCTTCTTTCATTATTACTCCAATTTGAAAGCGTATGTCAAATTGACTAAAGCTAGTGAACTAAGTTCATGTCTCATTCTTAACTAAAACTCAGAAGGCAGTATTTGCATGAATCAGATTGTATAAACCTGTGTGTGTGTGTGTGTGTGTGTGTGTGTGTGTGTGTGTGTGTGAGAGAGAGAGAGAGAGAGAGAGAGAGAGAGAGAGAGGCAGAGACAGAGACAGAGACAGAAAGAGAGAAACAGAGACAGAGACAGAGACAGAAAGAGAGAAACAGAGACAGAGACAGAGGCAGAGGCAGAGGCAGAGAGAGAGACAGATCTGCTTTGGTAACTCATCATTTTTTCCTTTGAATTTCTGAAAATAGAGGTGACATAGAGATAGAGTAGACCTAAGAAACTTGAGTTACAGATTTGTATCTGATCACTTCACTATGCCCCTAATTAACTTCCTCTCCATTCAAGTTTCTCACTAGAAAAGTGTTCTGTCACCTTAAGGAGTCATTTAGAATACTGGAAAATAAAATTGCTACTTGGTACATTTTCTAAAACACCACAGGAATGTGCAATATAAAAACTGAATTCTGTAAAAGACTCCTAACAAATAGCTAACATTTGGGGGGGGGGGAGCTATCTTTCAGAGCAATGACATCTGTTCATCTTTAAGACCATAATAAATTCACGCAGTGATCACAATGTACTGCCAAAGTTCAACCAAGCAATTTAACGAGCAACCCTAGAACGACAGGGGATTTTAAAGGCAACTACTAAGTTTCCAGGATCATGGTTAAATGATCTATAATATAATTATTTTTAAAAGCACGGAGGACAATGAGTAACACTTTAGAAGCCCTTAAGGAAGAGAAATAAGATTTTAAAAGATGGGTAGAGGGAGGAGACATCACTCTTTAATTGGGAGGAATGAAGAATAGTAAAGAAAGACTCTGAGCCTCAAAGGCATTCACAGGTGCTGCTAAACAGCTTTCAACTTTTCCTGAGCTATTAAAGAAATGCCCAGTTTTCTCGGTGCCATTTTAGAGGCACCTGCAACCTTCATCCTCGTGGGTTACGTGCAAACTAACATGAGGAGATTTCCTTGATACCAACCCAGACAAACAACCAAACCTCTAAACCATTATTTCTATATTTTATTCTCACTAAAATAAGCACAATTTATAAAAGAATAGAAAGATAATACAAGAAGAAGAAAGTCGGAACAGCAGAAAGTTAAAGTACAGCTGAGAGGAAGGCTAGCAGAGACCCCCTGCCTCTTTCCAGGTCTCCTGTGACACACACCGCTTAGAATAATAATGTCCTCTTCTCTGAGTGGCTCAAGCTTTAAACAATAACAAGCTGTCAACCAGTCAACAGCAAGTCTGTAGGCCTGCAAGTCAACCACCCAAAACACCTCAGTGACCCCAATAAAGTAAATACAAATTCCCTAAAGGATATTTCAGGTGTATTCATGATGAATTCAAATACAACAATCACCAGTAAGATGAAAAGCCAGGCAGAGTCCAGAGAGATCAGCTAGTGAAAAGGAATGACTTGGCACAAACTGTCAGTTATACTGCTGTGATGGTACTATTTTTAACTGAGTATGTTCAAGTCACACAATTCAGTGAAGAAAACAAAAAGCACAGATTCACTCCCAAAGTGTCCATATCACAATGAATTTTGTCTAGAAGACTTTCATTCATATTTCTCAAAAATGAGAAAACAAATTTTAAGGGGCAGTATAAAATTACTTATCACATATATCCCACTTTTATATTTAATGTTAGTTTTTTTAAATTATTTTTCCATACTTTCAGAACATAGCAAAATAAAAGCTTGAAATGATATTGAAACATTGAAAAGAATTCTTGATTTATGTACATATTTTAGCCAAGAACTTAATCATTTTAATGTTTGAAAATATAAAGTGAATAGTAAATTCAAGATCAAAGCCTTCATACTTGACTCACAACGTATACAAAACACACCCAACAATCAGTTAGCCACATGCCTATGAAGAGACCTGCACTAAATCAGAGTTTGCTTCCAAACTTCTATCAGTAAACACAAGCTCACTGGCATTTGAAAATGTGTATTTTCCAAAACATCAAAATATGTCATATGTAAGCACACCTGCATTTAAAAAAATGGCCAAAACTTACAACAATCAGCCTCATTTGATGTTTACAAATTTACTGCCTAAACAATAAAAGGCTTAGTCAGAAAAAGATTCTATAAAATATTTGCTTTTCTATAACTAAAATTTGTATGGTCTTATACTAAAAGACTGATGAGGCACTGAAATAATAATTCCAGTGTCCTAATCACAAAAATGCTCACAAATATTTAATAGAAATATTTTTGGGGGGCTGGGGATTTAGCTCAGCAGCATAAGTGCCTGCCTTGCAGGCAGTTGTGAGTTCAATCCCTGGTACCGTTTTAAAAAAAAAAAAAAAAAAAAAAAAAAGAACTGTTTAACTTTTACTAGAAATGCCATATCATTTTTTCCTAACAGAGACAGGTTTTTAGAAAAATTAAACAATATGGAATCACAGATGTTCAAATCAACTACCTACTTACTACCTGTTTGATTTCGGTCAAGTTCTTACCCAATTTGTGCTCGCTGCTTCATCTATAAATAGATGATACTAGTCCCTATTTGCATTATCATAATTATTTATAGAGTTAACAATATACAAATAAAATAATACAGGTAAAAGGCTTAGAATTGTATCAGGATAAAGACTTAATAAATTTTGGCTATATATCCTGTGTTGCATTTTAAATTTTTATGGTCTCCATTTTCTTTAAACAGAAGTTAATAGCAAATGGTTAAAACAAAAACACACAAAACAAAAATATTTAGGAAAAAAAAGGAGCACCTTTTTCAAATTTGCCATGTGATTTGAGCTTCAATGCCCCAGTGCTACAATTTCATCTGTAATTGTGTGACTTGATAATTTACTCTTAGAATATTTAAAGTGTAAAAGACAAAAAAAAATTCTGAAAAACATAAACACTATTGTGCTTTCTTGGGCAGATTGTTCCTACATAATACTTTCTTGAAGATGCATCTAAGTGGACCTTTTGATCATGTCATAAAAAGCAATAAAAAATAGACACAAAGCTCTAAAGAGCTAAAATTTCCACATAGTAATGAAAAACCAGTCTATCTTTTGAATTGGTACAATTTCTTAAACAAAACCAAACTGGTTTAGACATTGGGGTGCCTGAATTGAAAAAGCTATTAAAATGAAAGCCAACTAATATCAACTGTTAAGGGAAAATTGTATGCAATATAGACAAATTGACAGAACAAAAGAGTAACTTTCCCAAGAAAGGATGCAGAGCCCTGTCCCCACCCTCACCAGCATGGAAGCTGCTGCTCGGCCAGGCTCACAGATGCCAGAAGAACTGCAGAGGGGACCAGGAGAGATGAGGGCCCTCAGAGGAACGGGTGGTAGAGTTGGACGCTGACTAATGTTCTTTTCTTGTATTTTTTAATTACAATGTTCTGCCTTAATTTTAGTTACTTTTGTATTTTTCTCAGACTACAAAGTAAAAATAGATTGAACCAGTTTAGAAAATACTCTCAGTATACATTTCTTATTACAGTGGCATTACCTCAACTCTAGTGAATGTTTCTGTAAGATTATACAAATTCAACTACCTAAAGCCATTTGATATAGTAAAATTACCCCTGGGATTCAGGTAATATCATGTGAAAACCTTTGTCTATTCTACAACTTGGTTTTAATTAAAAAAACAAATCTATTTACGTTTCTCCATGTGCAAACCAGAAACTCTGCTATTTCTTCTTTAAAGCACCATTATCCCATTCAGACTAATGATCACATTTGTGAATCGCAAACACAAGTAAGGCTGCCACCCCGCAGACCCAAATTTCCCAACAAATGCTGCATTGTTCCCTATGATCAGACTGCACTGACTGTTTCATAGCATAGCTCATACTTATGTTCCAGGATTTTGTTTCAGCAAAACACCATGTAATATTTTCCCTTTTTTCCTTTAACAATGCAACTAAATAAAACAACAAATCAAATACATAATTTAAAGTTAAAAGCATGTAAAAGCACAGTTAATGAGAGAGAACTGTGGTTGTTTTCAAGGTAGACCAGCCAGAAAACTCAAGATCCTTTGTGTTGTACTAATGTGTAACAAATGGATGCAGTAGTTTTATTAGAAAACATTTCTATTATCTATTTCACAACATTGATTTAGCCAAGAAAATCGGCATTTTAAACATCCGGTCCTCCAACCTGTCCCAAGTTGATTATAGAACTAAACATTTTGTAAAATGAGAAAAGGTATGTAATGAGATCATTTACAAAACCTTTATAAGAAAAATTACATTTTTTTTTAAAAAAGAATTTGGTATTATCGTTTTAACAAGGCAATTAATGTAAAATATTTTTAAATACATGCAGAGATACTTCTCATCTTGAGTTGTCAACATAACTTTTACAAATATGTTCCTGAGTCACGTCACTGAAGCACTTATGATCTGCTAATTAATGTAAATATTTACGTAATAAGCAGCAAAAGAACACCTACAAAATGTATCTCATTTTACTTTGTATTATGTTTACGTATGCTTGAAGATTCTTTGTCTTCTAAAAAGTGAAATATATTTTCTTGTATTCTACTACATGAAAATAAGAACTGGCCTTGGTGGTGGTGGGGTGGTCTTCTATAACACATCAGGAAAAAAAAAAGTTACATATAAGTGTCATTTTTAATGAAGAATAAAAATTTCTGTGCCCCATAAGAACGGAAAGTAAAATCTGTTTTTCAGAGTATAAGTTTTCCCTGCTAAGATTAAGCATTTAATTACAGAGGCACAGTTCATGCCAACCTAGAGGGGGGACACTTACACCTTTATAGCAAGTGAATTCTACCTCAGACTTTGGTTAAAAGTATGCTGAGCTAATGCTTAAAAATACAGGAAAAAGTGAAGAAAATACAAAAAGAATATAACATTTATTTATAAAACCAAAACTTAATTTTTCATAGCTAACGTTCATAAGTTTTTAAATCAGCATTAGTTATATTTATATCAAAAGATATAGAGCTTTTCAAAATATGGTATTACAAAAAACAAAACATAACAGCACACAATAAAAACTTAAACCAGCCATCTAGAACACTTTTGTCCTAGCTGGATCGATTTTTCTACATTTTACCTGCTCAGTAAGGTATGCTAAAAGCTATGGGCTTCTTTCAGCCTCATATTTAACTGTGTTTATACCAGTCATGGGCTGGGGGGGGGGGGAGCTCATTGGTGTAAGACTTCCCTACCATGTACAAAGCCCTAGACTTGAATCCTCAGAACTACACAACATAAAACCAAACAATAATAACAGAAGATGCAATTTCACTCATTGGGAGAATAAGAATAGCTTTATGTTATTCATTAGAATTTTAAAATGTAAGATCTATTTATACAGACACAGATCTGTTCTGACCGCTAAGAAGGGAGGACACTTGACTACTAATGCTCCCTTGATGTCTAGTCCTGTCCCTAAGCATAGCAATCCTATGTGGTACTCCAGTCATTCCACAAATAAAGAATCAGGAAATGAAACTCATATCCTTAAGTCCCAGGACATTTTGTAAAAAGTTTGGGCAGTTTCACAAGTATGTAAAGAGAAACATAGAAATACCTTGTGATACAATAAAAGTTGGTTTACAAAACCTTAAGATAAAGCAGAGTCTGTACCGCACAGTTCGGTATTTGTAGGAGATGGTGCCCTGGGCAACTGTGGAGCTGCAACAATATTTTATGAAATCAAGAGCACCTAGGGAGAGCTGCCTAGCGGAATGCAAACATCCATTACTCTACTTGGTTGTAGTAATGTCTTTACCTTCTTAAAAATACATATATATAAAGTACCCTTAATGTCACATTTATTTGCTCCTAAATCACTATTTCCCAAGAGATCTTGATCTTGCCAACTGAGCTTTTCCTTATCAAGGCATGTTTCAAATACACAAACTCCAGGCTTAGTATGGCACAAAATAAACTTTTATAGAATAACCTCAGTTTCTTAGTAATATGATTTAATGTAACTAAAATACAGTTTACTGACAGAATAAACACATTGAAATGATTAACAATTCTCCCCGGTTTCTTATTTTCCACTGGAGAACAATATAGTTTGCCCCTTAGAAATTATTTGAAAAAACCAAACTTGTAAAACATGGAAGTTGCTACTAATAGAGTTGTTTTTTACATTCACTGATTTATAAAGCAGCTAAAAGGTAAAAAACATAGTAAGTTATACTATCATAATTTTATCTTTGTGCATAATACAAACCACTGAATACCCAATTTGAAAGAAAAAATATATTTTAGGTATATATAGAACTTCTTCTGAAACTATTAAAGATTATGTAATTTTCAGCACAACAAAAGTCATTTAATGAATCCAAAGCAGTTTGTCAGTGAAAATAAACTACAAATGTATATAAATAAGAAACAGCAGCCATTGGCAAGGATAATTCATCTAAAATTCTTTGACATTATATTTAAAAGACATAATCACTGAGAAAGGAATAGTATTTATGATCTTTATTTAAGTTCATGGACATTAAGAGACTTAAATTTAACTTACAAAAATTGTTATGTAGTCTCAACTGTATTGTCCTTTGACATATAATTCCTCTTTTTTTTCTTTTTTGAGGCAAGATTTCACTATGTGATTCAGGCTGGCCTTGAACTCCTTTGTAGCCCAGGGTGGTCTCAAACTAGCTGCCATCCTCCTGCCTGAGCATCCCAAGTGCTGGGATCACAGGGATGGACCACCACATCCAGCTCATGTAATTCATTAATATGGTGGTTAACACAAATCCATAAAGTACTATAACTGGTAACTATACATGTTGGTGTACCGGAATAACCACAATTTTATGTGGAAGGTAAACAGTCACCTTTATTTCACTAACAGTTCTGGTCTTGCTTGTCTGCATAACCAGCTTCCTATTCAGGTAACTGAATAAAAACTTCAGGGTTGTGAAAATGAGAATAATATTTTTAATAAACCACAGAAGTGGGTCCAATTTCCCTGTTCTGCAGTGACCAGTTCCTCTCTCCTTAGTCTGACCCTGAAGCTGAAACGTTAAATATTTCAGAACATTTCTATTTCAGATAATTTCAACTCTGACATACAGATGGCCAAAGGCTCAGGAAAACTAAAGCAAATATTATAAAATCACACTTAAAAAATACATCATGTTCATACATTATGAAAAAATAAATGTATCAGCTTATCATACTCTACTTCTATGGCAGCAAAAATTTACTTTAACTAATGAAAAATTACACCAAGGAATTTTGGAATTTATCTGTGAAATGCTTAGCAAGTTTTGAAATGCCACAGATTGAGAGACAGATTGATGGTTTCACAATTGTACGCAAAAATCTTTCAACAAACTACTATTCACCCAACAAACTCAACTAAGGGAAGCGTCCATGAATATAATATGGGATTCTATCTTGTCAAAAATATTACAGATAAGAGTTTGTCTGTGAGGAAAAAATAAATGCTTTAGCTGATAGTAGTGTGTCAAGTTTTGTTTAAAAAATTTTAATATTAACACAAAAGATGAGCTTAGAAATACTATTGGTTCAGATTATTAACTAAGTATTTCTTCACCAACGAAAACAAATGTTCTGCTTATACTTTGAATAAAAAGGCAAAAGTTGTACAAAACAAACTGCACATTGTGCCAGTTAAACTTTGTCTGAACCTGACTGGATGAAGACACTGTTAGAGAGGGTGCCTGATCACGGGAGAGCTACATTCATTATTTGATTAATCTACTGGTGTCCATCAGCTTTTCTTTTCCTGTCAGATTTAGAGTAGAATGTCTTTCTTAATTTTTTTCATACTAATTCACTTAGTTTTAATTCTGACATCCTTGTCGTAAGTTAATTGTACATCTCATTCATATTCAAACATACTATTTACGAATGGTCAGGACAAATTTTAATTCACACATTACTCAGGGTGAAAGGCAATGCAGGAAGAATCAACCTCCCTTACTATATACACACACACACACAGATTTGTACATGTACACACCACTGATAGCTGACTGACTTTAAAACTTTTAAAAATGGAATTATATATTTAACACTCTATAATGTGTGGCAAAGGAGTATCCTCTTCAATCAACTATATAGGTGAGTGTTTCCTTAGGGCCAATATGATTCTCAGTACCAGAATACTTCGTTTCTTGCCTACTAAGATGGAGAAAGCTCTCACAAGCTCCAAACTATTCAAAATAACGCTTGTCTATCCAAAATGAGATAAAAATTGTGTGTGTGCGCGTGCACAATGATTCATATGTTTGCTGTGGATAGGATGGAGAACCCATTAAGACAGTCAAAGAGAAACACAGAGATAACAAGGTAGGCGGAAGCTCTAGGGAATCCCCATACTGATTCCCAGAGTGATTTTACCCATCTGCACTCCCACCAACGATGGAGAAGCATTTGCTTTTCCCACAGTCCCTCCAGCATTCATTATTGGTTAATTTCTTGAAGGCAGCCATTCTGTCTGGGGTGAGCTTGATATCTTAGTGCTTTTTTTAATTTGCATTTCTCAAATGACCAATGACGTACAACATTTTCTCATATATTTATTTGCTGTTTGTATTTCATCATCATTTCATCATCTGAGAAGTGTGTATTCATCTCAGATGCCCATTTTTGAATTGAGTCTTTAAATTTGGGGGCCTGATTTTTTTTGATTCTTTGTATGTTCTAGATAAAACCCTTTGGCTAAAATCTTTTCCCAATCTGTACATTTTCTTTTTGTGCTGTTGGTGATTTCTTTCAATGTGCAAAAACTTTTGAGTAAGAGGAGATTCCTTATAAATCCCTTGTTGGATCTTTGAGGTCCTTTCCATGTAATTTAGTTTTGTTCATGAACTTTCAGCCTAACCTTATGTCTACAAGATTTCTACCTACAATGTCTTCTGGTAGATTTAGTGTTTCTATTTTAGTATTTGATCTTTGATCCATTTTGACTTTAGTTTAGTGTATGGTGATAGACATGGGCTTATAGTTGTAGTCTTTGGCATGTAGAGAACCACTTTTCCAACACCACTTAATATTGAGGTTAACATGTTTGGCCCTTTCGTCAACGATAAGGTGGCTGAATGTGTCTGTAGGGATATCTGTATCTTCTGTTCTGTGCCACTGATCCTCGGGTCTGATTTTTTTGTTGTGGCTTGCCAGTACCATGCTGATTTTATTATAGCAGCTTTGTAGTAAAATTTTAAGTCTGGGATCATGTTGCCTCCTCCCTTTGTTGCCCAGGACTGTCTGTGATTCTAGGTCTCTTATGCTTCCACATGAATTTTAGGAATGTTCTCTCTAGAACTGTGAGGTATGCTAATGGTATTTTGCTAGGGATTGCACTGAATCTGTAGGACAGTTTTGGAAGTATGACCATTTTCACAATGTTGGTTTTTCCTATCCATAAACAAGGGATATCTTTCCATTTTCTGAATTCCTCTTCAATTTTTTTTTCAGACAACCGTAATTTTCAGTGTCTAATCTTTTACTTCCTTTGTTAGACTGATTCTTAAGTTTTTTTTTTAAAATGTTATTGTGAAGGATGTGAGACTCTATTTGACCCAGCTATTTCGCTTCTGGCTATTTTCACAAAATAACTGAAAACATCATTCCACAGCAATATGTGTACACCCATGTGCACAGCAGCACAATATGTAATAGCTAAATCTTGGAAACAATCCAAATGCCCATCAACTGATAAATGGATAAAAAGTTGTGGTATTTTTATAGAACGGAATACTACTTAGCCATAAAGAATGACAAACTCGAGGCTTTTATATGTAAATGGATGCAACTAGAAACCATACTCATAAGTGAAATAAATCAGACTTATACGCATAAACACTGTGTTATCTTAGTATAAAAAAAACTGAAAGACTAAGTAAGACCTAAAAGTTACAATAAATGTCATAAAAGGGAAAGAAACTGCTTAAAGGGAAATTACCCTGTTTGATCAGCCTTGTGTGCCTGCATCTGGTAGTCTCTGCAATGACTTTGAGGATGACAATATTCAATGCAACAACCATTGTTAAATTCCTATTATCTTTTGAAATCCTACATTGCCACTGTGTGTGCGTGTGTGTGTGCGTGTGTGTGTGTGTGTGTGTGTGTGTGTGTCTTGCAGATCAAACTAATGACCTTATGCCTCACAGGCAGGCATTGTGCTACTATGTCCCTGGTCTGCCATAGTTTTTTTTTTTTTTAATTGTTGTTGTCGTCACTTTGCTTTTGTTGTTGTTTTTGTTTGCTTCTTAATAAGTTTTCTGGAGTTCTTTTTCTCCTTAAAATTCAAAAAAAAAAAAAATGAGGTAGGTAGAAAGCAAGGAGTGAGAAAAGGCTGTGGATCTTCAAATGGCTGAAAAGGTATCCAAGTGGTGTGTTCACTTTTCTTTACTCATGCTTCCAAGATTCAATATAAATGTAAGTTCTATGTTTTTAAAATATGTGGGTCCTATTAAATGAATAGTGCACTAATTTATTAAGTAAGTTATTAGCTGCCTATATAATTCAACATTTCATCATATTAGAAGACTACTATATCAACATTTGTACTGGACTTCATTATTTTAATGTACTTGAGCTGTTTTTGGAACTGCCATGTGAAAGCTGGTTTTAATAAAATGTATAGAATCATGTAATGTTAGCATATTGTTCATAAAATACACTCAAGATGGTCCACTATGGACACGTAGGCAGAAACCTATACCCTGATAAGTATGCAGTTAGAAATTAGACCATAAACTGAGTGTCACAAGTGACCACAACTGAGGCAAGAGAACCTGTCGTAGTGATCTAAAAAGGTAAGACTAATTGTTAATTTCTCTAACTGCTAATGTGGACTTAGCGACTGGTATTAAAAATAAGGACATACTGGGCTAGGGATTTAGCTCAGCAGCATAAGTGCCTGCCTTGCAAGCAAGAAGGGAGTCATGAGTTCGATTCCTGGTACCGATAAAAAAAAAAAGCAAGTAAAAAATAAGGATATGGGCTGGGGATTTAGCTCAGCAACATATACACCTGCCTGCCAAGTGCACGAGGCCATAAGTTCAATCCCCAGTACCAATAAATAAATAAATAAATAAAAGGACTTGCAGAACAAAATAGAAAAATTGTATTAAGAAATCTAAAGTACAAGCCATCTCAGGGAAAAGATTATCATGTAACTGGGTTTTAAAAATTCAGTAATATAGACATGCAGCACATAAATCAATATTGGAAGCTAGGAATTTAAAACATTCAGAAAAGATACACAGAAATATACCTATTAAGAAGACAGGTTGATACTACTATCAAAAGAAACAATCCAGACAATAATAAATGTAGACTGTGAAGTGTTAATCACTCAAAAGAACTCTTTAAAAGATAAATAATAATTAACCCCCTTAAAATGTAGTTATTATGACTTTTAGTTACTAATTTTGATGAATAAAAACAGATTCTTTGGGTCACCTGGCATACACAATTATCTTAAAGAGGAAATATCATTATCTAATCCTCTAAGGATAAAATCAGAAAAAGTATGAATGCAAATGGATCAGGAAGTAAAAATAAATCCCTTCTTTAATTTAACTGAAACTAAAACAACCATTCAACATTCCCCAATTATATGCAAATTTTCAGACATTTCTACAAATTAAAATGACATCTTGAGTCCTCACATTAATACTGATAGATCTGAAAAAACAAAATAATTATATAGTAGATGGTTTACCATTCTTTTTCAATGCTTATTTTTGCAGTAAGTACTGATTATAACTTCTCTTAATTTTCATGAATGTTTAAATTCAAATTGAGCAGAAAATTCATTAGCAGTTAATCTTTATTTTAATGTCTATTTTAAATTTAACCATGTTTTGGTGAGAATTTATTCACGAAAAAGAAATGATGGTCATTACAACAAAACAGAAACTAATTTGACTTATAAAAATTATAATAACTTATCAAAATAAAATGAGCTTTCAACATCATAAACATTACTGCCTACTACAAGTATAACAAGCATACTCAGTTCTGTCTTCAAAGGTCACAACTAGCCCTTTATTTACTATGAGTACAACACTGATACAAAATATGCCTAACCTTTCCTGGCTAATTTAATATTCTTCATTTTGTCCTAAAATGTACAAGGAGGCAAGAGCATTGAACAGATCCTAGATTCATTCTTTGCTATTCATTACTAATCAAATTTTAAATAACCTTATTGCAAATTGAAAAACAAGGTTTTACACACTGCACATAAAATACATATGAAATTATTTAATATAAATAAGGCACTGAAATATTTTAAGTCAATGGTAATCTTTTGAGAATACAATTAGATTTTCAAGGAGAAGTGCAATTAATGGAAACCATAGCATTTCAGGTATTAAAAACTATTTAAAGGTACCAAATTAAAAAGATCCCCGCAATTTTTAAATAAAGAAGAAGAATGTTTTTCTTCAGAGAATCTATTGTAGTACTTAAAAGTCTGATGCTTCTTCATTGGTAAATATGTAAATACAAACGTCTCTGTTAGGCTCACTAGAGAATCAAGAAGAAAAAAAGCTCCTCCAGTTTATTCAAAAGAAACCGTACTTTGTGGAACCCAACATAGACATGTGAGGGGCCCCAGCATATGTCATTGGTGCACACCCTGCAGTGCACTTACCAAACCAAAACTGAAATAACTTTTAGAGGGATGCAACATAAAGAAAACATTCAAATCTAGCACTATTTGCCACTAGGAATTTATGTACAACACAAATCAGGAAAAATATAGCTTGCCTTGAATTGTCAACAGTGATGCTGGCAGGCAAACTATTCATTTATTGATTGATTGCTAACGTTAAGAATGGTTCCAGGCATAAGGCTTGGAGGAGTGGGCAATCCAGACCCAGACCTCTAACCCAGGAAGTTTGCCTTCTACTGTGGGAAGAAGGATACTAAGTAATAAAAAGACACCTGCTAAAAGACATTTCAAGGATCGAGGAGAGTAAGACCGAGTAACGTGATGGAGAAGACCGGCCCTAAGGAGATACTTTCACACAGATCATCTCGGTGAGCCTTTCTAAGGAGGTGGTATTTCAAAACTGAGGTTACTTTGGGGCTCACAGTCTTTTACATAATTCTACCTCATGTTTTCATTCCCTGATCGAGTGCTACACTTTTATTGTCTTTCCGTTAATCACATTTCCACAAAAGTGTTCCAGCAGTGCTCATTTTCCCCGTCCAATTGGCAGATCCGTCAGTCTTAAATGGGACAGACAGGAGTGGTGTTGGGAGATGACCAAAAGGACATAACAAAACGCTACCAAGAGGCACAAAACAGGGAAGGGGACTGTGGTGTGAATGCACCTGCGTGCTCAAGGAGGCCTGATTCTGACTGGAAAAACGTGAGGGGTTACATGAGAGAGACTGGGACTCTTACCGTTACCCAGCAGGATGAAATGTGGATGATAGTTCTTTCTGACTGGCTTATATCCAGCAAGGTTACAGAAAGAATCATGGCAATTCATCATAAAGCAGAAAAACCAAAAGACGGAAGAAAATACGCAGTAAATCCAATGTTGGTATCAGTTACACTCTAAAATGCTAGTCTCAATACCACAGATGTAGTAACATGGGAAAATTAAATAATATGAATACTCCAATGTAATGCGATGTTCACTTTTATAATGAGAGCAATGAATCAAGTACCTGCCATGAAAGATACTAATGTGCAGAATAACTGAATCTACGCACTGGGGCTTCACTGGTGTTAAAACTGTCTCACATCATAATTCTGAGTAAGTAACTATCATCACTATGAATGGTAATCCCAAAAACTTAAATGAACTTGATTAACTGTGTACCAATAATACAAATTTTTTAAAGATCAACTTTATGAGCAAAATGGCATTTTTATTGAAAACTAGGAGGAATTACAAGGCTAAACCTTATTCTACATTTAATTATAATAAAGCTTTTAATTTTTATAAAATCACTATATATATGAAGAAATGACCAGAATCAAAATACCAATCTCTGAAAATTTTAATTTATAAGTTTCTGTATGTCTAGGTATACATATATATGGGGTTTTTTTCTTTTCATAAAACTGAACAAGTAAAATAGTGAAAGATTGTGTATGTTTTCACTGAGCATTATATAAATGTTATCATGTTAATTATTCTTTTAATGATTTAATAAACCCACAGCACTCATAATATAAATAAACCACAATTTCCATACATATTCCTGTATTATTCTTACATATTATTCCTAATATTTCCCTAGAAAATAAACAGCACAAGAAGAAAACATATTTATGTGTGTGGCATGTAAGAGAGCATTTCTAGAATTCCTAAGTCAGAAAATATAAACATTGAAAAGTCCTAAAATATACTTCCAAACTGATTACTGGGGAAAATAAATCAATTTCTACATTTACCCTGTACCTCTCAGCTCCGAATATAGTATAGCACACTAAATATATACCATTTTTAATAAACAACATTTTACCCATAAATTTAAAAATAAAAGGTCAATAATTTCCTCATAGGCATTTAAGGATGTTTAATACAATACATATGTTACTGTTTTATCATGTGTTCTAACATGTTCCCAACTGTCACTTTTTTTGAATTATTAATGCCTTTGTCACATTTTTTTATTTTGTATAAATATATTAGCTTGTCAGTTTGTGGTGGTATGATTGGACCTGTTCCGCTTTTCACTTTTTGTTAAAAAAAATTCTAATCTGTTCTTTTCTATTTTTTTTTTTTTCCTTTCGGTTTATGGTTTACTTTTCTTTTCAAAAATTCCCTTAAAGTTTGTTCAGGGCATGGAAGGAAGAGGGCACATTTGAGAAACATTACAAATCTGACAAGATGTGCGAGAGGGGAAGAGGAGGAGGCAGAGAGGACAGGAAGTTAAAGAGACTGCCACAGAGTACTTAAAATTGAGGAAAAAAAAAGCATTATTTGGTCCGTTAATAGCGTTAAGAGATTGAGACCATTTCTAAAGACAGTCATTCGCCCATACATTCTAAGTATACCAAACCAAAATACACTATGTTTCTTCCTACACGTACACATCCATGATAAAGCTTAATTTATAAATTATGCACAGGAAGAGACTGGCAACAACTGATAGAAAACAGTTATAATAACATTCTGTAATAAAATTGCCAGCATCCCTAGTCTTGACCATTGGCTGTTTAAAACACAAGCACTGGGACACCATGACAATGGAATAAACGGGGAGTAGTGCCCATAGCATAGACACACACCGAAGAATGAGGTCTATCCCAGGAGACGTTTTTCCAAGCTACTAAGAGTGATCTGTGATTCAAAAGGGATCAATGGTTTATTTCTGGAATTTTCTCTTTCACACTTCAGACCACAGTTAACCCTGGTTGACTGATACTGTGGAAAGTGAAAATCTAAGTAAGTAAAAGGGAGCTACTGTCCTATATTCTTCTCCATTGCTTAAGAGTTAAGTTTCTTGAAATAGCATCTATATTTATCTTTTTAAATCTTTATTCACACCTTAAATATAATCTCTCTCCCAATTTAGCTACTCCTCTGCTCTCATCAAAGTCACCAATGTTTTTGAGTTGCTATATTCAAGGTATAATCTTCTGGTGACAAATTCTAGAAGCCTTTAATATCTCTGGCCACTGTAAATACCCTACTATTTTCCACAGATAGCTTACTCTTTTCCTTATCTTTATCCACTCTAAATGCTGGAATACCAGGTGGCATCTTAAAAAAAAACAAAAAAACCTTTAAATCCTTTTCCTGTGAGATCATATCTGTATTCATGACAGTTACCATCACCAGAAAACATTCAATCCTTAATCTTTTCCTATGCCTTAGTTACTCCGAGTACTCAAAACACATTTTCATCCTTATCTAAAAATCACCATCATCCACAAAATGATGGACTTAAACATCCCTTGCTATTGCCTATCTCAAGGAAACCACATGTTTGTTAAAAAACTATCCAAAACCCGTCATCCCTTATTCACCTGTCTGCCCCTCATCTGCTAGTCAGGGCCACACATCCATCTAACCAGTCAACAGGACAGGCTTTCAGATTCCCTCTTCTACTTGCTAAAATTCACCTTTCTCATCAGCCCTTTCGCTCGTTCCTTGGTTTAGAAGACTTACAAATCTCTTGCCTAGATTACACAGATTTTAAAAATGCATCTCTGTTACTTGCTGTCTGTTTCCCAATGTATGCTCAACACAATTGCCAAAGGGCTTTTCTGACTTGCAAGTCTGTCTTTACTAATATTCTGTTTAAAATCCTCTTTCTTTAAGTAATGATAATATCCATGGCCATTGTTTTTTGAGCTCCTACAATTTCCTATTTGTCAAGATCTCTGTAAGATATATTTTAAATATACATGGAAATAGGCATTTATGTCCATGTGAGCAGGCTTTACTCTGTCATATCTATGTCATTCACATAAAATCAAATTCCTTAAATTTACATCTGAGACAAGAGCCTGCCTGGCAAGGGCAAGGTTGTGAATTCAATCTCTAGTACAAAAAAATAAATAAAAATTACATCTGAGATTCTTCAGTCTCTAATTCCTATCTGTCAATTCTCATATTTCATGCTACAACTTTGCAAGTTATTTTGTACCAACACCAAAACCACTTTAATCCCTAAAAGAGCAAATACTTTACAAGTCCTCTTACTCATATTGTTTATTCTACTTAGAATGCTCACCTGCTTTCACTTCCAGGATCAGTCATCCAAGAGTGAAGCTTAACTGCCACACTTGGATTACCTGATCAAATGTTTTAAATGTTATGGCCCTTTGAGTATTGTATTCTGGCATGTTCCAGAGTACAATTATCTTTTTATCATATATTGTTTCTACTAAATTCGAACAGTCTAAACAACTCCATTCTTTAGATCAAATATTCATATTAAGGCTGTGCTCAATCTACTCAATTAAGTTATAAGAATGCATTATATTCGGGAAATGGCCTGGCAGTCAACACAACAGCATATTAGAGTCAACAAAGAATGTGACAGAGAACATTGGAAACGCTAGTTTGGATAGATCAGGATCTTGAATCTTGAAACAAAGATCTTACTGCTATGGGGAAAGAAGATCCATTGGTTTTTCAAACAGAGGATGAACAATATTAGTTTTGAGGGGTTTTTTTGTTTGTTTGTTTCTTTTAATAATGGATGATAATGTGATGACAAGCAAGAGACTGGAGAGAAAAGACATAAAGACACAATTAGAAAGAGCCAGAAAAAGCTAAAGAAAACTAAAATTATTTTGAGATAAGATGATTTCTATGAACTGAAAACTACCGACATGCTCATTTGTACCTATTCTTGGTATTTGTTTCAACCCTTCCATAAAAATGACTTAAAATCTGAACTTTTATCACCACCTAGCTAAGTCAGAAGCTGAAGTTTTGAATGAAAAGTTGCACAGTGTGTCAAGTCTGAAGGTCTTGAATCTGAAGTTTTTTCCACAGAAGCCATGTAAAATGTTTGAGACTCTCCAGAAAAGAAAGGAAAACAGAAAGAGAGGGCTGATGGTGAAAAGCTAGTCATACTCACACTAACAAACAAGCAGAAGACCTGAAGGAGAGCAGGGCAGGAGAAAGAACCAAGAGCGTTTCCTGCAGGTTTCACCAGGTACAATCCTGAAGCAAACTCATGCACCATTCATCCCTGAGCAGACTCAGACTCTGGTACCTCCCAGCTGCCACAGAAGTTGTTTACAGAATACTTAACAGGCTTCTGGACAGAACTGCATTTTAAAGAGCTCATCCTGTATCTGAACACTCTAAGCTGAACTGCTTTTTTGATGCTCTGGCTCCATCTTCTAGCACTAAAGCATACTTCTCCTGATTAATTTACTGTGGTTGTTGGCAAATGTTTTCCATCATAAGTGATTTTTTTTAAATTGAGATTACAAAATTGTGATGAAGTATTCATATGACTACTCTGACAGTTTTTCTGGATTTCTCTTATAGATCAACTTGCTCATCTTAGTTAAAAGCTTTACTGAGTAGTAAAAATCAAGACCATTTAGGATGCTTTCTTCTCTTTTTCAGATTGATATATTTAAACACAGTGTTTATATATTTGGTAGTAATAAGTGCGAAAGAAAAGAATTCCTCTGAATAAACCTTTCTAACATGAAACAATAAGAAGAGTCAAATTTTTTCAATGAAAGTTGTGAAACTTTCCACACAACGATTCGCATGGGCCCTATAAAAATCCTTTTAAACTATCAGAACCCGATTACCTTAAAAATATATGTAGGAATGCACACTGTTCTGAGTTCTTATTGTCAGAAAAGGGACCGCACAGAAGGGATAAAACAATGGTATGGAAACTTACCATTCTCTCCAATTGGATTCTATTGCAAACTTATTGCTTCCATGTGTTAAAAAAAAAAAAAAAAAAGAAAAGAAAAACCTCAAACCTTTAAGCCAACCACAATCCCTAAAATCTTTGGCACTCTTATTAAGCACTAGATCCAGAAAAAATAAATAAATAAACTTTGTTTAATCACACAATTATATCACAAACAAGTTTATTTTACCATATATATTAAAGTTACAATAATAAAAATTGATCGCTAAAGCAATTAAAAAATATGTTAAAGTTGTTAAAACACCCCAAATTATTTGGTTGTAACATTTAATAAACACGTAATACTTGTATTAAACACTGCATGCTAAAATACACAAATGAATTTGAGTGAATTCTTAAATAGATGAAGATTACACTTTTCCATACAAGAAAAACTTTTAAAAAACAGTGGTTATATAAAGGTGAGGAACACAAGCATACCATAAAATAAATTTATGACATTTTCTAAATGAATGAAATTCCTATACAATAGAAAAGTCCTTGAATTACTTAAACTCTGTTGTCTTTGCACGTTCTACAAATCAGTGCGCATAATACATGGTTTCAAGCACCATTTGAAGTGTCAAATGAAAGGAAAAAAAGAAAAAAAAAAAAAAAAAAAAAGGAAAGTTTCCTTATCCCAAAGTGAGAACAGATGGTAATGTAAAATTAAATGGGAAGAGACAGTGAAGTTTTGGATGACCAACCAAGAAATCTTTCCCAGAGCGGGACAAATATACCAGACCTTAGCTTGTCCTGATTCTTAGTTAACTTCCAAATTAAATTCAATAGAAATACAAAGCAGTTGTTAGATTAAACGTTCTGTTTTTAAAATTTGTTAGCATATATATAATACATGTATAAAGTCTAATCACGATAAAGTAGTCTAATTATTTGGTTTCAGTATTACCTGAGACCAAGACTATTAGCAATACATTTTTTAAGTGGGTACATGGAGAAGAACCAACAGACATGATAAAACTTAAGATTTGGATGCTGAACTCTTTGTCTTATACAAGAGCCATCTGCTGTAAATTAGAGTTATATAAATAAATTATGACTATGTTTTCTTCTCCTATTTTATCTGTATAACTAAAAGGAATCTTGTGGTAGTAATGCTAACAATAATATAACAAAGTAAAAATGTTCCTTAATTTGATATTTAATTTTAGGTAGCGTTATAACATTGCTTTCTAAAAATAACAAATATAAAGTCAAAAGGACATCCTCTACAGTGCTCTTCAATATTTTTTAATATGTGTAATGATTTTAAATTTGAATAAAATAGAATATTTCAGTTTTTAGTGTTCTTAGATTTGAAGTTAATAAAACAAATGACTAACCATTTTCTTACAAGATTATTCTAAAAACAATTTCATAGAATTTAAATATAAGCTTTTTAAAAAACTACCAGATATCTTTTACAAAATAATGCCTGTAAAGCAAAGTATTTTACCTTTATGTGAAGTCTAGAGTTGCTGATACAAAGAGAATAACTATATATTTTAATTAACACAATTCAGATTTTCAGGTTATTCATTCTCCTTTTCCAAAATGACAATAAAATCTCTCTGTGTACATTTTTCCTGTTCTCCCAGAAAGTTGATATTTAACATGTTAATTCTATCTTTTTTTAACCCTACAAGGGGTGAAAGTAACTGCACCTCACACTAAAAGACTTGGGCTTATATAACGTAACACACTAGTAATCTGATACAGATTTTACTTACAATATGGGACAGGCCGGCAATGGAGACAATGCCACATACAGTGCACTGCATCACATTGAATATGTGCATAAAACAGTTACTGAACCGTAGATCTTATTCAGATCACTCAAAAAAGTATATGCAAACCATACTATGCAAAAGATTTTCAAAATATCCCTTATCAGTAAATAAAAGGCACAAAAGACAAATTTTGGGAATATCAAGTTCATTAAATTTTATTAACTCTCATTTTCTATACCATTTGTGCAAATAAAATCTGAATTAAGTAAAAACAACTGTGCACATTTGCAAGTTCACCTTCACACTAATAAATCAAAATTCTAACTACCCAAAATGTTAAATGCAGACCTCTATAACAAAATTACTTAATTGCTTTGTAGTTCATTGGTTTAATGATTTTATCATGGAAAACAGAACTTCATAAAGAATACAAATTTTTATTTTCCCTTTGGGGGGACAGTGAACTTTGAATAGGGAATTCAGATGTACACACTTAACGTTTACTCAAGCCACCTGTGCAAATTCCAAATCCGTATCTTTATAAAGTGGGTAAGAAACAGGCATTTTGGATGACAAACACACAGTAAGCGGAACACCGGTGGCATAGATCAGTATTTCTCAAATCACACACTGTGTACATTTGAGGATCTGTGAACATATTCTTGGGAGTGTGACAGTATTACTAAATGCCTTGCTTTGGTGTCTTCAAATTACGATTTAAATATGACTATACTCTGTGTAACTCCACTGACAGCTTTTACCGCTCATTATTACCATGTTATTTAGAATCTAATTTTTGATATTATATTTACGATTTTCAAGTCATCTATTTTTAGTGTCTGCATTTAAGTCTTACTAAAGTGTTTCTCAAACAAAGATTCACTAATGTATTCCTGGGACCTCAGAGACATTTTTCTATAAATATGAGTTCATATAGTATTATTCAAAATCAAGAGACACTACCATAGACTAGATCATCTTTCTATATTGTTTTCATCTAAAAACAGTTGCAGCCTACCAACAATTTTTAGAGATCAAATTTTAAAAGCATACTTAGAAGCAAAGTTCACAAAAGGATTTATAACTATATTCTACTGTTTTTCCTTTTATAATAATATGCAAATGAACTTTTGGTGTGACAATACGCAGTCAGTGGCCAAAATGAAGCAGGCTGTCAAAGTTTCTATTAGCAACAGTCATTATAATTTTAAATGGTTCAGTACATCACATTAACTAGGCGTCAGAAAATCTAGTTTCTTTTTCCAGTTTTGCCTCTGGCTTGAAATTAACATTTTGGTATAATAATGATTCATTCTTGTAATTCTCATTTTAAAAAAAAATTAGTACATTATGCTACTCAATAAAATACACACTGAATATCTGGAATTCTTGGTAGTTAAATGATACCAATTAAATAAGAACATGCTTGCTTTTCTTAATTTTGCCAGTGAATATAGATAATATAAAAAATAACACTATTTTGAGCTAGTTTTTGAGTTATGCTTACATTTTACTTCACCTAATTTATAATATTTTAAACTTTCTTAACAATTGAAGTATGTTATTACTAAAAGTTATTTTTTACTGGTTAAACGTTAAAAATAACTTCGCACTGCTCATCATTTCAAATTTTATATCAAATTATCAAGCCATTCTTAAAGAAATTCTCTACTGACATGTCTAATACTTTAAGCATCTTAAGTAAAATGCAAACTGCAAAGATACTCTGGTTTTAAAAGGCATGTAATTTATACTTAAAATAATTCATGTTTAATTTTAAAATTTAGGAAAACAGAAGTCCTTTAAATTACGCATACCTATGATATAAATGTGAAAAAGTTTTAAGTAAAAATCCTGCAGAAAGAAGTGTATAGATTTTTCCTAGTATGTAGAATCTGAAGCAAACAACCTTAAAAAAAAATGTTTTCAAACTATTTCTAAACCATTACCAATAACAAGATTTGATTATTGATTAAATTAATAAATTATTTTTAAAAGTATTTATTGAATATACACTATGGACTTTGCTAGTTCCAGATTTGGAAGAGTAAAGCTTTGAAAATCTAAAATCAATTGCATAATGAATTCATTTCATATTACCTTTAGAATTTATTAAGAAAACCAATAGACTGAAAGTTAAGAGTATTCCTGGTCATCTAACAAACACAGGCAAAGTAAAGTTTATTACTCATTTCCAACTTAGGACATCCCACAAAAGTTTTTTTTTTTTTTTTTTTTTTTTTTTTTACTTTTATTCATTCAAATATTCTTTATTAGACTCAATTGTACCATTACTTAAAAGGTAATATAGAATAGAAAATGTATAATTCCAAAAAAGTGCTTACTTTTAAATGCTCTAATCATAATTCTTTTCTTCCCAGAATGCACATGTACAACTGCACAAATGTTAACCTAGAGTCAACAAGTCATCTTACCTGAACTGTGGAGCTGATCTCGGATGCAAAACCACCTGTCAAGGGAGCCTCGTGACTGATTAAAAGTCGACCCGTTTTGATCACAGACTGAGAGAGCAAAAGAAAATCTGATGTTGAAAAGAATATATATTCCAGTACATGATGATAGTTGCAATAAACAAAAATGTTTAAACTGAATAAATAATACAAAATCAGCAAGTCAGTTTTATACCTCAGAAGTTACAATTCCTTCCCAATTGGACAATCTAATTTTTGCATTATTTAGATATTTCTGTGTCATAAAGTGATTTCATATGCTCATACTTCAGTATCAATTTTTTTCTTCATATGTAAGAGTGAAAGTACTTTTGCATTTTGGGGTATTTGCCATATAAAAAACAGTAGTCTTAGGAAATATAAGTTATGTGGAAAAGGAAAACAAAAATACCATGAAAAACTTGTAACAGATAAAGTTAGGTTATTAGTTATTTGAGGAAACCTTACAATAATAAACTATTAGAAAAGTAGGATTATGATCAACTTAGTAAATAGGCACTAAAATGATTAATGAGCATAGGTACCCTGTAACACAGAAAGCATCATAATAGCAAAGTCTTTCACTGTTATTTAAGGTGGTTATGCACACTGTGCACGATACACTGTGTACAACAATAAATCAAAAAGTATAGCCGTGGTATCATAGCAGGATACCAGCTGTGCTGAGAGGGAAAGTATTAAAATCAACCGAAAGTTACTTCTTAAAATACATTGAAAAATTATCATATTATGACAGAGAGGTGGCAGTTTCTTTCCCAGTTCTCTAACAATTTATTACCTTTCTTAAATGTTAGTATTTTATGAAAATAAAATGAAATCTCTCATGCAAAAATATGTATCTACAATAAAATATTTTACTCTCCTATGCAATTATGGTTTAGAAATTAAAAAGCATTCCACAGTCACTGTCAGATGTTAAACCCCAAGATATCGCTAATAGCCATGACAAAAATGAATTATTGTATCTACTATGTAAATAGTACCAAAGAACATAAAATTTTATGAACACCTTAATGAATACCACCCACTTCCAATGACATGTTAACTTTAGAATATTGGTATTTAGCTTTTTGTGACTATGATTAATTGAGGCCTTTGTAAAAGTCACAAATCACATTTCAGTTACCTAAATAAATTATAAAACAACAAAAATACTCCACGATAAAGAAAAATGTTTTCAAAATATTCTCTAAAAGTTGATTCTTTTTGAAGTTAATCTATTAAAAAGCAACTTTGATAATCAAGACTTCTGTAAAGCTCTGAAACTCAGAACTCTGCCAATTTTGAAAGGTGAAGCAGCCAACATCCATCCAAGCTAGATGGTACATCTTAAATTTCTAACAGGTAGAATGGGGGAAAATGCTATAAAAATGCTGTTCTTAACCTTAAACCTCAGAAACTCAGAACTCTGCCAACGTTCAACAATGACACAGCCAACATACCTCCAAGCTAGATGGCACGTTTTAAACATCCAGCAAGTAGAAAGTACTTCTATAAAAATGCTGCTTTTACCCTAAAACCCTAGCCAAGAAATTAGTCCTTTATAACCCAAATGCTGCTGTTACCCTAAAATCCTACTCAAGAAATTGGTCCTTTAAAATCCAAGCTCAGGCCTATCCATGATGAAATAATAACTTTTTAAAATAATCCCCAACAATTAGCAAGTAATCAAGCAGAAAGGATAATGCTTACTGCAGTCTGTAGGGAGACTTAGCACAGAATCAAAGTGAGCTTCTAATTTAGGACCTTTGTGCAACATGATATAAAAGTGGATGGAATGTACAGACCTTCTAAGTGTACTTCAATCGAGAAATGGTTAAAAAGACCAAAGCACATTAATACATTATAGAGTGTTACGCAGCCATGAAAAAGGCTATGGCCATGGAACGGTATTTTTGATGTCAACTAACAAAACAAGTCAGCTGCCAGAAAATATAGTCTCATTTTTGTGAAAAAAAAAATCATAAAATGGGAATACTAAAAAAAAAAAACATGTGTTTTCAACATGTACATATATTGAGCCAATGTGTAAATATTCACAAAGATTCATTTCAATACCAAAACTCTTTTCTCATAGGGAATGATACTGAAGGAAGTACACAGAGGAACTTTTATTTTTTAACTTATGTACTTCTAGATTATTGAAAGTATTCTCATTAAGGCTACAATAAATGAAAAAAAGAAGACTCTTCAATTAGGTAGTGAAGGTTATGTTATCATTTTAATCTCCTCAAGAATCAGACTGACTTTTTAAAAGCGATACCACAGAACTAACTTCAAAAAGAACAGGATGGCAATAATAAAACAGGTACACTGAAAGCCTAGAGAGTCAGTCTTTGCCTTCCACTGCCTGTGTGACCTGCACCATGTTATTCAGGGTCACATCCAGCTCCTCATTTAAACCTCAAGCAAACAGTAGCTAAATGAAATAAAAAATAAAATTTTGGGGGCTGGGGGTTTAGCTCAGCGGCATAAGCACCTGCCTTGCAAGCAGGCGGTCGTGAGTTCGATCCCCGGTACCGATAAAAATGAAAAAGACAAAAAAAAAAAAAATTTTGGAATCAGAGACAGCCAAGTTGTTCGGCATCTTCCTATGTATACTAGACACACACACACACACACACACACACACACACACACACACACACACAAAGTACATGTAACTTTGTGAGCCTGTCTGAAAAACAAATACAAATGGCTGGGGATAAAGATCAGAAGTCCCTAGTACTGCAAAACAAACAAAGCATTTGTTCTCTCTGTTGAATAGAGTAATTCTAAACACCTCTCACACAACAGGAACAAGAAGATAGACCAAAGACAAATGATCACAGTTTGAAACTATGGAAATTGTCCATGTTTACAAATAAGTAATGAAAGGATGTGACTCGGAAAGTCAGAAGTAACAATCCTAATCACAACTGACTATCACAGGGATTGTCGTGTAGCTTGCTCTGTGCTGCCTATTTTATATTCAAGGCTTCATTTAATTTGGAAGGAACTTAAATTTCATTTTTTTTTTTCTTAAAAAATAATCTCTGGTATCTGAAAAGCTTTTAACTGCGTAACATAAAATTAGGTCAGCTGGGCATGGTGGCACGGCTGAGGCAGGAGGATCACAGTGACTGTGAGGCCAGCGTGGGCTACGTGGCCAGACCCTGTCTCAAAAGACAAAACAAAACAAGAGTCAAAATTCCGAAAAGCCCAATTGCAGAAGTAACACTGATACATTTCCGTCATACTCTCAAATAATTAACACATTGAGGTGTCAATACAGTTCAGCCTTTTTTTCAAGTATAACAGGAATCCTACTTGATACATGATTTTATCATTCATAATTTTAATTCACTAAAATTCCTGACATCTGTAAAATTAACACTTTATTAACATTGTCATAATGAGACTATTACAAATTTACTCAAGAGAATGTTACACTTGCAGTTCTGTGTGACTAGATATTCTGCTATTCTTATCAAATGAGATTTTTTTCTCAGCAGCCTTTTAATATTTGCACATCTAGGCAAAATAATACACAACTGCCAAAAGATCTAACATAATTTAGCATTTAATGTGTTTAGACAGTAACAAAATGGTATTTTTCAATGTGAACTGCCATTAATTAAAAAAATGACAGATATAAAAACTAATAATGCTTGGAAGTTCCTTTTCTTTGGAAGGATTTTTTTTTAATATTTTAGTTTCCCTCTGAAATACCTTTATTTGTCTACCTGAAAAATTTTTTTAACTATGTAAATAACTTTTCAGTGTGAAAACTGCACCAATAAAAGAAAGGTAAAATCACATAAGACAAGATTTTCTCTGTCTGTTTCTCACCCGCGAGAACTGCCCCTCAACCCTGGCCTATCACACACGGATTACCAATAAGTTAGAGGTGAAACATGGCAGCAAAAAGCCAAGCCAATTAAAGATTCGGATGGGGAATAACTTCTCTTTCTCTTGTACTTCAAAACAGAAAGACTTTCTCCTCTACAAGGCCTTTTGAAAATCTTTCAAGAACAGTTTACAAACACTCCTGAAGTCTAGGAGTGTTTTCACCTCTCACATAGTCTTTTTTCTCCCAGAGCAAAAGAAGCATCCCATCATAATAAAGCAAACAAAATCCCAACCCTGAGCTCCAGGCAATGCCGACAACACATATCCCAGCATTCTTTCTGGGGGAGCCTTGAAGATCATTTATTTTTTGTTTGCCATTTGTTAATGCTTCCCCTCATCTATCCTTTATACACATTGATGAATGGTGACAAATTAAAGTTGTCTACGTAGGGAATCTAGCACAATGCTCTGAATATGGTAAGTATTCCAAAATGATTAATTGGGGAAAAAACCCTATTACAAGTTGTTTAACTATTTTATATGTATATTTTATATACTGTGTTTTCAAGTTTGTGCTGTGCTCAATTTATAATCTTATTTCATAGTTAAATATACTTTTGGAAATGTGAAAGTATACTATTATACTACCTTGAAAATGGATTTTGTCAAGAAAACAATAGAATCAAAACACATATACAATGTACTTTTAACAATACAGTACCTATGGTAATTCAGAAGGGCTAAGTTATACTCCACTAAAACGATTACCCAGATATTGGCTGCCCAAACATTGGACATATGTTTTAGTGAATGCAGCCTTTAAAGATTTTAATACAATCCAACCAGGAAAACTATTAAGTTGTCAATCCAGGAGAAAATGATATAGACAGGCAGACTATGAAACTTGCATATGCCTAAATGTGCAAGACTGTCATCTAAAAAGCAATACACTTATTATGTGTTGCTCAAATTCACCAGCAAGTTTTTTTGTCTCACCAACTCCAAGTTCAGCAGCCTATTCTGACAACATAATGATAAGTAAGAAAATAACACTTTTGGTCGGCAGTCCATGGCTCATTTAAATTTTTTTATATGAATACGAAGCTAATGAAAAGCAAATGAAGCATTAAAATTGACCTTTTAATAGTTTCTCATATATGTAAAACACACAATTAAGCAAAACTAATGACAAACTAATGGCAAGCATATAGGTTTCACTAATCAAGAACATATTAATAACTATACAAACTCACATCATTACGGACACAAAATAATGAGCTTAAAGTATCAATGCAAATGAAGTAGATGAATCTTTAAATGTTTGGTGGGGACGTAGCTTACTGGCACAGCACTTACCTAGCAAGTGCAAGATTCTGAATTTGATTCCCAGTACCAAAAAAGAAAAAAGTGTTTTAATGTTTAGTGGCCAAATTCAACTGATAGGTAGCCAGAAAACTCTCACAGCTAATCAGAGGCTACAAACATATTAATGGATGGCTGTTAATCAATATTAATCAAGAGCCATGCACCTACGGCTGGCCCACGGGCTGACACTCCACTGGAGAAATACCAGGGCTGAAAAACAAAAACAGTCATGAGTTCCAGCGAAAGTTTGAAAAGTCCATTTTGGCAAGGATGATGGTGAGGGTGTTACAAGTATTTTAATATTGTAAGGAAGCGGTGTAAACTGAGAAAAACTAAATCCTCAAGGCTTTATCACCCATGTGGAAAAAGTAGATAAAGGAGCAGCAGAGCACACCGTGAACTGATGATCAAACGGATGGAGGCAGAAGAGCAGGCAGATAGTTCAGACCCCGCCAAGGAAACGCTTCGGGGAATTTCCAGTATTTTCCCAAAGTCACTTGTTTCTTTGTCAAAATCATAGCTGAAATAGTGAAGAAACTAAGAACTCTGCCTTTATAAAATTAAAGGTGAACATTCCTTCTAAAAGCTACTTTAAAAATATTTCAGGTAAATTTTACCTTTATAGCTCATTTCCTAATTGCTCTGTATGCTAGACCACTGGCTATTCTGTAAATAAAATCTGAACAGTAAAGGCATCTGCAGGCCTGGGCTCATAGAAACCGTGCTGTCTACTTACACAGCAGCCGGCCTTCTGAGCCTACCCTGCCTGGGACCTTCATTCCACACTGCGCCAGTAACCAGGAGGTGAAGAACCCCAACAAAGAAAGTTCGAAATCTTTGTATAAAGCAAACAAATCACTTTCATCATCTTATTTAAATACATATGCACACTTTTCAATAAATTTTGAACACTGCATAAATTTCAAAGGTCATCAGTTCATATCAAAAGTAGTATTTTGAGTCACTTATATGAGCTAATAATGGGGAAAAAGAGATGAGTTAATTCAGGTCCCTAATGGGTTATAATTTTAGTTGCCACAATGCCGTAGGGCAAAATAGATCCAAAACCCAGAGAAATCACTTCAAAATTATTTTAACATAATAAACAAAGGAAGGCAACTGTTGGTAATAAAAAATGAAACTCTCTTTGTTAAAAGCAGTTGTTTTAGAATTTAAAATTTACATTTAATTTTTCTCCTTTCAAACAATAGTTGGTAATACCTTCTTTTTAATTCACAAGTCCCCATTTGGCAACTTTTTCTGAAGTGTTGACAACAAGGGGAAATACTATGTCTGGCCATTGTAAGAGTGTTACCGAGTAGAAACTGACATCATCCACTTGAACTCCCAGCTTAACATGAGTAACAAGAAAGTGACCCTAACCAAAACCAAGCTTGTCAGCCAGTTACATTTTACACTGCTGTTTTAAGCAGGTATCAAGGGTGCAATTTTCCCTGAAGCCAGCTGGTTGTCTACCAAGGTAATACTTCTCTAAGGAATGATCAAAAGTATAAACACTGCTACACTTCTGTATCACCATGGATAAATGATTTTATTTCCTAAAACTGGTCCAATTCTATTGAAATAAATGGATTTTTACTCCATTACGAAACAAAAATCATGTGTAGTTCATAATACATGGGCAAAGTTAAAAATCTTTTGGGTCTTTTTTGGATGTGACTCAAAAAAGTGCTGTAGTAAAACTCAAAGAATGTTTCAGCAAAAATTACACCTTGAGTATATATAACTAAGATGGCTCAGAAAGAAAGTATATAAATTTCATACATTTATTAAAACCAAGATCATGGAAGGAAATTATTCAGATGGCAACTGAGTTCAGAAAGAATCTCTGTAGTGGAAAAATAATAATTGTCCACAAAACATTCACTGATTATTTGATAACGAAAGTGAAGATCACAGAGGCACAGAAATCTCAAGAATTACATTATCAAAAATCACTGCTGCTGGAATATCAGTAAGAAAATATAATAATAACAGTTGTCACAAAATGATTCAAAATTTAAAAATTAATTTATATCTGTATTTGATTTTTAAAGAAAAATTCTCGGGTTTAATTCCTTATAAACCACAAAAATATCAACAATCCATTGCTATTTGATTTGTAATTTCCATTATACAATATTTTTATGGACTAATATTCATAAAGTAAATGACTTGGACTGTTATACCACACACACAAAAAAGACATGCCTATAACAACTAATACCATGAGTGATAAGGTCATTTATTTTGCGAAGTGGCCAAAATGATTTTGTACTTATTGATTTACTTTATCATTATCACTATTTTGTCATCTTGCTATATGACACCACTAATAAAAATGTTCTGACTCTAATAATTTTATATTATTTAATTATTTATACTTTATCATTATTACAATAATTATGTAGGTGACAATAAAGTGGCACTTTACCCATCAATGTCACAAACTAACTTGAATATAGATTCTAGCAAGGATATGGTAAAATCTTAAATTGTTACAGGCAAAATAAATTGGCAAAAGTCCTCTAAGAAATTTTATGGGAACATATTTATAAAAAGCTATGAAATATTTAGATCCATGGAAAAAGTAATCCCAGTTCTGACACAGAATCCAAAAGATATAAAATACCAGATTCTTGGCTTAAAAGAGTCATGTGTTTGTGTTTCTGTGTGTCATCTGGGTCTTAAAAAAAAAAGTTCCAAAAATTTCAAGACACTCTGATTTATAGATTTAGATCCAGGGCCATATACTAAAGACCAAATTCAGGCAGGTGTGATGGTGCACACCTGTAATCCTAGCACTCTGGAAGGCTTAAGAGGAAGCTCACAACTTTGAGCCCAGCCTAGGCAACAAAGCAATCCTTGTCTCAAAATAAAACATAAGAAATAAAAAGGGCTGGAGATGTAGTTCAGGGTAAGAGCCCAGATTTCAATCTCTAACTACAGAAATAAAATAAATAAATAAATAAATCTGCATCCTATTATTTAACCATGAATAATTCCATTTAAAAGGGTAAAGCATTTTAAAAACATTAGTTTAAATATCTTCTGCAGCTACAACAGGTTGCACACTGCTTCAGTAATTTTGTTTGAGCTACCTAATCTTTGCAGGCCACTAGTTCAGAGCAGCAAGACACAAGGAGAAAACTGGCTATGACAATCTTACATGTATAGCAGAGCTCTTATGCTGAGAACCAGGTTAGGAGCTACACAGTCTACCTTTCTGCTAGAAATCAGAGTGAATCAAAATTGAGCTTGTACACCTGCTCACTGACAAAGCAATCTGGACAAAATAACCTGATCCTGCTCAAAGATGAATAAAGGAAGTAAAACACAGAGTTAAGCACATACTGTCTGTTTAAAAGGCAATGCTGAATATGATTCTGTTCATCCAAAGAAAAAGCAAGATTGTAAGAAAATCTACTCAAGATCCAGGAGAAAGGGTTAAGCAACTGAGGCAGGAGATTAGAACAAGGCCAGCTGGTTAAACAAGTGACCCTATCTGTCAGTCACAGAGGTTCAGGACACATGCACTCAAGCCCCACACCGAAGACCAATTAGAAATGCTGTCTCCAGGTCTTCTGGTGCAAGATCAAGTAAGGCTGTTGCTAGAATGGTCAAGCTATGTCAGAATGACAAATATAAAAGACAGTAGCCACTAATTTTATGGGCACTGTGAGCCTTTTCATTTGCCATCTCGGTACCCTTTTACCTTTAATTGCCTTCTGCTCAACTCTGTATGGCATACTCCTTTTCCTACCTCTAATTTCTTTAATAAATGTAAAACATATCTTTTATGTTTTCTGTTTTATTCTTTGTTCAGGACTATAAGAGCCAAGAAAAGATCCTTGAAAATAGCATGATTCAGAACTCCAATAACACGAGCATTGTATACTCTCGATAGAGTACAAGATCTAATCCCTAAGAAAGATTAGAAACTCTAAGGAAACAGGAAGACCAGAGGAGAAAGGATATAGACTTAAAAGTCTCACATGGGAGCTAAAACCACGCTAGTAAAACTAAAAGCCACAGTGGTGTCAGATTAGTGTCTCGTTATTGCAGCAAATTCTCCTACTGCTACGGTGCTCTGCAGTCCGTGGACTTCTAACATGCTTGCTGAATGAATGAGCAGTGGAAAACTGGCCTCCACCATAAATGTTAAAAACAAAACAAAACCTTCAAGGGCATGAAGCAAACCCAGAGAACAGCAAGGTGAGTAAGAAAAAGTTTTGTTGTTATTGGTGTCCTTGTTTTCTCCTTCTTTGGACATAGTTTGGTACTGGAGGTTTTCTCTGGTTTGCTCCATCCCTTCTGAGAGACCAGAAACATTGCTGGAGGAGAACTGCCAGGATCTTTCCTCCTCTTTTTAAATTCCCTTTTTTGAAGTTTACCTGGGGTCTGAATTACCCAAACTGGGACCAGAGCCAAGTGGAGCACCTAGGAAGAAAAGGAGGAAGAAGAAAAAAGGAGGGTGTGCTTCCCAGTCTGGCAGCAATTTAAGGGATGCAGTGTGCAAATGTGACACTACTAGCAGAAAACTTTCACTTAGCAAGGGTCACAAAACAGAGCACCATGCATGCACACGGCCATGCAGTGTGCAGAAGTGAAGCAATGACAAATGACCGGCAGTTTGGACAACCAGAAAACAGTCTCTGACTTAAGGAGTCAAACTCATTTTCTTTCTTAAAAATACTGTGAAAGCCAAGCAAAACATGTCTCTAGGCTGAACCCCATCCAAAGGTTTGCAACATAAACTTTAAGGAAACATCTTCAAGAAAAATGAATTTTCTTTTCCAAATGTAATGATGACTTTCTACCATGTTATCTTTACCCACAAAATTATACACTAAATTAGGCAGACTTCCACTCTGGCCCATTCTGGTCTTACTCAACATTCTGCCATATTTACCAGTAAAAATATTGTTTTGTTGCAGATCTAAGTTAGAAGAAAAGAATCAGTGTTTCCAAAGAGAGACATCTGAGTTATTACTTCAGCTTATTTCTAAAATTCAGAAAAACAATGTACAACTTTAAGTGTTCAGCAGCACTGCTGTATTCTACAAAGTGACATCAGAAGAGTACAATTAGGACAGTTTGGATTTTAAATAAGCAAGAGAAGTATTCTAAAGCTACAAACCACTTATGTCAACAGAAACAAACAAAAAATTCATTTTAATATACTGTCCTATTCTTACCAGGAAATCTCCAGTGCATGTTATACCCTAATGAAAAATCAAAAAGTATTCCCAGTTTGAAGATGCCCACCCAATTATGTGGGGCCCTCACAGAGAAAACAGTATGCCAAGAATACCTACAATAGATGTCATGCATTTTTACTGACTAAAAATAGACTTAGTTACCCTGCTAAATTTATTATTTTTAGGTTTTTGAATGAAGAATTCATTGAAATGAATTCGTGAATGAAGAATGAAGGTTTTGAATCAGCAGTACAGTTCTTGCTTAGCATGCATTAGACCTTTAGTTCAATACCACAAAGTAAACTAAATAAAGTAAAATAAATTTTAAAAACATAATTTTCTAAAAATATATAAAAGGGGAGCAATATAAATATTTATTATCACATTTATTACTAACACTTCTACCACCAGTTGTTAACAAATTGGTGATTTTGGACATCGGTACTGACAGTGAGGCCAGGTCACTGTCAGTGAGGGTGAACTGGTATCATGAAAATGCTCAGATTTTATTTCAAGACCTACCTGGAAAAGAGGCTGGAAACCACAAAGATCCAAATAATAAGATACCACTAATAAGGTCTCCTCCTAGAATTCTGGTATCGGTTGGGTGGTGGACATCTACTGTTTTTCCATGACAGTGGCCTCTCCCCAGAGGTCCACAATTGCTAACTGGTTATACCTTAATTATATTCAAAAATAAAGCTCAGATTTGGGCTTTGGACTTTGCTTATCATCAATTTGCTTTTAATAAACCTATAAATTGATATTCTTAACTTTATACAACGCCTTTAGTTCTGATGGTGATCAGTATCATGATTACTTCCAATAAATTAAAAGAAATATACCAAAGTTTTATTCTTTGACTAAACAGATTCCTAAATAACTTGTAATAAATAATTCTATCCTGAAAAAAACGATCATTTCACATCTATTTACTATTAAAATGACATGTCCTGTAAAACATATGGCTGTATGTTTTATACCTTTTTTAACACTTAAAAAAATCTACCACACTTGAAGTTCCTATGTTTTAACCCATACCTTCAAATGTATCCAAGAAACCTCCATAAGGATGGAATATTAATGTAACTTTCATGGTCACTGCTTCTGGGTCCTGTAGCTTCACGACACTGGAGTGTATCACTTTACACCAGGACAAACAACCACAATTCTAAATCAGAATCTGCCCAGCTCTGCAAGACTGACACTGAAACCCTAATACTGTAGCTGGCCTGGAGAAGCAGTGAGTTATCCTGCTCACTGAATGAGGCAGCAGGGAACAACAGGTAGCAAGAGAAAGACAATTAAGGCAAATATCTTCAAGGTCTCAATGAGCTATAGCCATTAAGTGTCCACACTCCTTGTAGAGGAAAAATTCTCAAAACTTATTAACAAATTTAAATTATGCCTGTAATATTTAAATGTATACAAAGTATAAACACCTTATGCATAAAGCTCATGAACGATCACGTACCAAAGAAAGAACAAAATCAATAAAATCCATGACAATTCTAATTTGTGACACTCCCTAATTCTCCTCTTTAAAGAAGAATGAGACAGAATCATGTTTACTCTGTTAATTATTGGGTTTTCATATGCTCGTGTATTAAGCACATTCTCTGTGTTCAGTGCTAAAAAAGAAAAAATCGATAATACTATGGAAAGTAAATGACCATTCAGATCTTAAAGATTTCAACTGTATCCAATCCCATCCAATCCCAGGTATCCCAGAAAGAGAGAGAGAGAGAGACAGAGAGAGAGAGAGAGAGAGAGAGAGAGAGAGAGAGAGAGAGAGAGAGAGAGAGAGAGAGAGAGAGATCTCAACCATACAGCACTAGAGATTCTTCATTTTCAGTTGCCCTGGCAACATGAGTGCACAGCCCCATCCCATGTCATTAAAGCAATCGTCTTATATTGAGAAAAAACACAGAAAGCAAACTGCAGGCAGATGCAGTTCCCCGACTACTTCGTGGAGAAAGAACTGAGAAGGCAATTAGGAGAGAATTATGACAAAGAGAGGTACAGTGAAAAACAAGATTTAGGCATTCATGTGTTAGCTTGAACTCAGCCACAGGAATGTATGGCTGTTACTAATGTGCAGCTTTTTACATTAACTTTGATCAAATAATATATAATAGGATACATGTTCACACTACCTCTCTCTCTGTCTACTACCCTCATTAGAATCACTACTTAGGTGATAAATGCCAAACCATAAGTAAAGACTGGAAGAAGACTGACCATCATTGTCACTGTAGCTGGTGAGGCTCAGACCTACCAAGGCAGCCGGCCCCTGGCCCTACTCCTCGGACCCTTAGCTTTAACCTCAATGCATTAAACTCACTATGTGCTGCTTCAAAATATTTTGTTTGGCAGAACTAAAGGCAAGTGATGAGCAGATGCTTACAAATTAACCCTTTTCAAGGGGAAGATAAAATTCTGTTGAAGATTTCTCTGGCATCTTCTGCACAGGAAAGAAGTATCTTAACCCACTGCCATATCTTATATAGTATTTGTAATCAATGTTCTATGGCTTCCTGTGGTTTGGACTGAATAAGAGCTAAGGTCCCTTCATCTCTATAAAATGTAAGTCTGTAGTTTAGTTTTATGGCCATTCTCCTGAGGCCTCTGCTCTATGAAAAGCTGCAGGCTGGTGAAAATAAAACTGTCATTAGCCTCTGGATGTTTCAGGCCTCACCGGTTAAGCATTTTATTTTGTTTCATTTCCAACACACACAAAAAAGGAAAAACAAATATATGAAAAAAATTAATATGGAAGACAGACACACAGAATCATATGTGAAAAACAGGATACAGAATAGAGAATATATAAAGGCAGCATGAAATTCTTAACGTATGCAGTACTTTTATAAATAATGAACTAACTCCTGATTCACAGGATTAACCATAAAAACCGTAACAAAAAAAAGCACCATATGTTGCCCCACACATATCCATCCATATAAATAGATAGAGATATATATTACATGGATATATATGTATACATATACACACATATGCACAGTAATATAGATATACATATAATAATCAGACTCTATATATACACACAGAGTTCTATACATATATATGTAGTATTGTGTATTTGTACATATGTTTGTATATATGTGTGTTTCTTTGTGTAAGTGTAGAGAGAGAAAGAGACAGTAAAGACAAGAGAAACTGACATTTTTAAACCAAAAGTAGTACATCAGCCTAATGCAAGAGTAAAAGCCCTGTAACAGGAGGGGCTGCTGTTTCTCCAGCTGTGCATGAGAGCCTCAGTACACAGCAACCACTCAAGGGTTAAACTGTACAATGTTGTATTTGTATAACTAAATATGCATATAATAAAATGCATTAATGCATATAACTAAATAGGCACTAAAATTTCCCCTCCCCTTCCCAAATATTTTAATAAAGTGTTTTTTTTTGGGGGGGGGGCAGGAGGCAGTGTCAAAAGAATTTATTTTAAATTTGCTTAAAACTCTTGTAAAACTCAGGTTCTTCAAAAGGTAATACAGAAAGTGCAACCAACTGCCAAAGACCACAAAAGACAGTATTTACAATAAAAAAAATACAAACACTTGTGGATCCTAATACAAAAACCAGAAAAAACTATTTTCCTTACCAGTTCCCACTCCTTCGTGTTTTTCATGGAACATAAACAGCCACTTGACTAAGATCTGCCACCAAATACTACCCACTAGGAACCTGTTTGTTTGTTATTTCCTTACTGGGACTTGAACCTAGGACTTGGTACAGGCTAGGTATATGAGCTTTATCACTGAGCCACATCATGAACCCCTTTGCCCCCTTTTTAAAGTAGCATTCTTATATAAATAACGCTAAAGAAACTATAACTCCAATAGGAAGACGTCTTCTTAGTAGCATATGTGCCTTCACATTTGCAAACAATTATAGAAACTATAAAATCACATCAGAAAACTACTGGATCTTAAAGTTATCCACCATTAATATGCAAATCTGAAAGCATTCTTTCCTGTTATTCACTAATTCTCTAATAGGAAACCTCTGTTTTAAACCAATTTGCTATTTTTTTTTATATTATGTGCTATGAGAAAATTACATTCATTATGGCTAAACATTATTGGCAATCACACCTCCTTTCTGAAAAGTTAGGCCAACAAACCGTTTCATAGTCTATCTACTTAGGAAACAAGACTGCAGCATTGAATAAGCAGTCACCAAATTTCATTAACACTGAGAGAAGTGCTAATCGATTGAACCAACAAGTTATCAAGGAAATATTTTCCTTCCAAATAAGGTTAATATATAAAAAGCTTGACAAAATCAGTGACTTTGTAAATTTAAACCAAGGTTTCCATATAACTTTAGTAGTACACATAGAGACATTAAAGGAAATAGTTAAATAATATGAAACATTTTTATTAACTTTGAATTTTATTCACTTCTGTTTCTTATTTGCTGTGACTATGATGATCCAAAGGGAAAAGAACAGTTTCCCAATTCGAAGATATGCACATAGTAGGATTTCCAGTCTTTAGGGTAAAATGAAGGCAAACAGCATCGTAGTACAAATCACTTCCCTGATGCCAGGGTCATGTTATCAGAAACTGGGAGACAAATTTCTGCCACGGATTTATTGTCTTATCAGATGTCTATCAACAACTGTAGTGACCCGGAAAATATATTTGACATTTTTATACCCTTCATATTTTCTACAAAAAGATTAAGAAATAATTAAGAACAGTGTATTGAGCATATCCTTTAGAAGGCTAAAATCTATTCTGTAGAAAATCACAGAACAGTCCAATGGAGAAATCAAATTTCCATATTATCTAGTCACATAGAGACAAACTCATGGTTTACATGCTTGTATGCTGTAAAAAAGTGATAAAATTCTTCTATTTTTGTACATGATACCTTAGAAAACTAATTGTATTCTCATGGCTAGTTTTTTCCCACTACACACTGTGTGATAATGGCAGATGCTTAGTAATGAAATGTGAATCAGAAGTTTTGTCCTTTTTTTACACATAAAACTATTTGAGAATACCCAAAAAGTTTTATAATAACAGAAAAAGATAACCCACTACTCAGAGACAAATGAATAAAATGAAAAGTCTTTCATAGGAGATTCATTTTGAAACTCCTACAGAAGGAGTTATTTTTAATTAATTTTGAGAAAAACAAATGGAAGCACTATGTGATAGTCCTCACAAATGATTCATACTGCAGTTTACAGAATTAAAATGCAGCAAAAGTCAATATGGTACAGAATCAGTACAAGTAAGAGTTGGGTTCTGACTTCAAAATGCATTCAATCCAGACTACTGAAAGTATTTTTAAAGGATATAATGTATAATAATAGCATATTGAGGCTAACTTTATAACAAACAGGGAGCATTCCTTTTCAAAATTCCCAATGCAATAATTATCCTAACAATGAAACTTTGGTTTAACGTATTTTTGGAACTTTTCTTTTGGAATTATTTTTACAAATTAGTTAATGAACAATTTTTTTTAAATCACTCATAATCACACTTTGCAATTTGAAAGGAAAATATTTAACTTCACAAAAAGCATCTGATTTAAAAGCCATGACGTGTAAGAAAAGAATAGGTACATTAAAAGAATGGACTGAGATAAAATTATAAAGAAAAATAAATTCTGCCACAAAAATAAACAATGCTGATGGTGCTTGTGACTATTTTGATGTTAATAGGAAGAAATAATAACAAAAGAAGGAAACAGAAGAAAAGCAAAATTGAACTATAACGAACTCCACAAATTGTTCTACTTAACAGATTTCCTTAGAACATGTGAGAGGATTTAATAGTCGAGTGTATTTTTTTTGTCAAGTGTATTTTTTATGAAGTTTATTGGTATAATTTACACATACATGATCTTATTCATCATAAGGAATTTGTCCCTTTTCTGCCAGTCCCCTTCTCCTTCAATCCATCTTCTCCTCATTAACCAAGCTTTGTTTTCATTTTATCCTTTTATCATTTTTCTTTTCCCCTCCTACCTCTCTAGTTCCTCTTTCCTTTTAAACTTAATGTACATTTTGGTCCTTATTTACTCTTTCAGTTTCTTATATTAAGGAGACAATGTGATATTTACACAAGTGTGTCCAATTTATTTCACTTGAAATATGGTCACCAATATTTATCTATTATTCCCTTTGTATCTCTTAGATCTATACATAATACTTTATAAGATTCCATGCCAAGAAACAACATATAGATTATTTTAACTATTGTTTAAACATTATCTTGTCAATAATAGTTCTTAGATGCTGGCTTTATATTGCAAAGTACTAGTTTCTTGTCAGTTTTAGATCATTCAATGTTTTTAAATTAATTCAAAGTTTTTCCAGGTTTTGACTAACTTCAGAAAATGTGGTTCAGAAATTTTGTTAAAATAAGTTGCCAACAATAATCTTGTTAAAACACAGTTTTACAAATGAGATGTCTAACAGTGAAAACATAAGGTACTTTCCTCTAATCATCTTTGGCTCATGACAGTTCAACATCAAATGCTAAAGACCTCCAGCAACAGCACTGCATGGGTTTGAATTTCTCAGAAACCACTCAGTTTGCCACATCACTTGTCATGGGGAAAAATAAACCCCAGTGTAATAATGAAGAAATTTTTGATTATTTCAAAATGCAGCTTCAGCACAGGCTTTGGAATTGGACAGCATGGATTCAACCTCTGACTCTTACACTTACCAGTAATGTGCACAGAGCTCAGAACCTAACCTGATTGAATCCCAATTTCTTCGTCAAAGGATGGGGGGGATGTTGAAAGGAGGTACTGTACATAAAGCTCTTAAAATAATGTCAATACTAAGCATTCTACATAATGTTAGCTGCTATTTTGGTATAAAATTGAGATTTTGTTCTGTTATTACATGTTCTCTATTTGTTTACGGTACTTTTAAAATATTTACATGACAAAATCTCCACTGACTTTTACTTTGCAGCAGCAGAGTCAGTATGTTAGTGACTCAAATTTCTGTAAACAGCTTACGTTAAAGTACCATCTGTGTGTTAGAGACTTGTTCCTTCCTTATCATAATTACCTTAAAAAATATGAAAAACCACCCACCAGATGACATGAGTTACTGAAAACACTACAAACAAATATGTAAAGGAAAATATAGTCTTTCAGACACCCGAGCTTTCCAAGAAACTAGAAACCATGAATGATATTTGAAAATGTTGACACAGACTAATAATTATTGTCTTTTAACTATATATAATCTCCTTGGATTTAGATGACAAACTTACAACAGAAGGAGAAAATTCTAAGCACAGAAGGAACACATGATTCACACCCTCTCTACAAACAGATTGCTTAGCAATGAAGGTCATTAGTTAAAAATATCATCTTAATGGAATTTTACCTTTTCACATATCCCTGTGACAGACTGTGTTTGGGAGTCATGTAAATAATTTTATTGTATCTTCCAAACTTTACCAGATTTCTTAAGAAATTAAATCAAGCCAGGTGCAGTGGTGCATGTCTTTAATCCCAGCACTTGGGAGGCAAAGGCAGGAGGATTGCCTTGAGGTAGAGGGCAGCCTGTACTGCATAAGCAAATTCAAGGCAAGCTCATTTTATACAGTGAGAGATCCTATCTCAAAAATGAAAAAAAAAAAAAAAAAAAGCTTTTATACCTGCAAGTTCATTTCAGAAAAACAAGATTATTCCTAAAAAATAAGTCAGAACTCAAATTTCCTAATATTTTCAAACAAAAAGCTACCTATATTGTAAAATAAACAAAAACAACATCCAAGCTTACAAAATGAAACAGAATTCAAAAATTTTGAATCTGAGAAATTCAAGATCTTCAAAGTTAAATGATTTAACCAAACAGTGCCTACTTACTAAGAAAAGCAAACAAAAATCCTAATCTCCCAGAAATCAGACGAAGTATTCTTAAATTACTATCAAATAATTTCAGAGCAAAATGATCTGCATACAGCCACTACAGTTGGTTATCACACTGAATCCTCACGACCCAGAGCGGGCCTTACAATAAAGAGTCAGGGCCAAAAATTATCTATCATCTCACTCATTCAATGATGGATCAAAAAGGGCAGGCCAGTTAGTCGAGCTATGCATGCTCTAACAACTGCACCAAGCCAATTCCTGTGAAGTGGGAATCATGTGTACCACATCATCTCTGCTCCAACTCCTCGTTAGTGCCGCATCATTTGTCATGGGCAAAAATAAACTTCAGTGTAATATGAAGAAATTTTTGATTATTTCAAAATGCAGCTTCAGCAAAGGCTTTGGAATTGGACAGCATGGATTCAACCTCTGACTCTTTAGTTAAGCTCAGATGACCCCAAGCCCGGTTCTGCCTTAAATGAGAAAATGCTGACTCTCGTTCCATAGCAGGTTTTCAAGTGTCCACTCACGGGACAACTAAAATAGTATTTAGAAAAGTTCCCTACCTTCCCAGGTTGTCTGGATACCACTTTTCTTGTCTTTAGGATTAAAAATGCAAAAGCAAAAGGAAAAACATGTCTGGTATTCTCTCCCTTCTCCTTCTTCCATCCCACTTGTGTTAATCAGGGACTATGATCAGGATTTAAGAAGGCAGTCATGGGCCTCTTGGTGTGGACTGAACTCTTATAAAAGGTACAATTCATTTCTTTTCTTTCTTCCAATTGATAGATTAAAGTTGAGATTAGGGCTGGAACAGTGCCACAATTCTATGACATGCACAAAATGCCTAATACCACAGTTTTATGAGAGCTGAGAGTAAATGCCAAATGTAAAAATTCATCAGTCAGAGTGATTCTATCACGGCCTAAACTCCCAGGCTTCAGTTCTTAAGGAGAGTGTCAAGAATACTAGTGGGGAGCAGGGAAGAGGCAGAGGGCACCTCAGTCAGACGAAAGGCAGATTCCAGAGTCTTGGAAACTGTTACCCAGCACACGCTGCATCACTCAACACAGAAAAATGCTCTCATTTCAGAACAATACATTTACAAGGTGCTTCAACATTTTACATATAATTCTTCAAAGCTAGAGTAATCCTAAGTAGAGTATTTAAAGCTACAGTAAAATTTGGCTTTCATGCAGGTGATACATTCTTTTCTTCCTTTACGAATTATAAACAAAAGTGCGAGTTTAAAAAATAGTAAGTACTAACCCTCACTCTTGAAACATTTTTCATTCAAATTACTATTACAAAGCCCATGCTGGTCTCATTTGAAAGCCACTTTCTTCCCTTTACCCCAGGAGTACTATCAAGTAACTTTTGAATGGTCTGCCTTAAAATGCTTCACATGTAAAGAACTGACATCAATTCCTCTGAAATGACTGAGTCATAACCACAAACTATTCCACGGTTTGGACTACAACATCTGCCAATCACCCCCTGACATTTATGTATGATACACACAGAAAAACATGATTTCATTTAAAATTCACAGCTATCAGTGCTTTTCTGAGCAGCGTATGACTTTCTTGAACTATTACAAAAGTACTCAATTGATCTTCCAGAATGAGCAAGCTGTTTCCTAAATGGTAGTTAAGATAATTACAAACCTGAAGGCATTTTTCTGGAACAGATAAACTAATGCAACTTTTCGGTGCTTTATACAAACCCAGAGAAAAACATATTCAGGTGTCATTGTCTAGTCCAGAGGATATTTAGTGATGTTCTCAGACATTTTGCTTGCCACAATTGAGAATAATATTTGTGCAGGGACAGAGGTCCTATTAACATGAGTGGATGGAGGCTTGGGATACTGCCAATTATCCCCTTGTACACTGTGCCTGCCCCACGGTAAAGAATTACTGGGTTCAAAATACAAATAACGTCCAGGTGAGGAAGCTTAGCCTATTATTGTAATTAATTTTCAAAACTGTAATTTCCACCCAGAATACAATGACACTGAACACAGAAGCACCTCAACATCACTATAGCTATTCTGAGACACACAGCCCTGCCACCCACCAATGTATCTGTTTACAGGAGAAAAATTATGGCAAGTCTGATGATTATTCATCAGGGAATTCGTCTGCCCTCTCATTTACTCGCTTGGCTCCAATCACTGTCTTTATGCTAAGGACACTCAGATCTGCCACTTGGAAAGAAAGCCTCAGCATATTCACAGCTAACAGCAACCTCATGGCCCCGACCACAGGACCCCTGGTTGCGCCCACTGTCTCCTCCCATCGCTTTTGGTCTGGACAGGAATCACTCCTGATTCCACATTGTAGCTGCAGTCTATGCATCCTGTATCGGGTGCCCTCCCCAGAAGTACTGCTGTATTCTGTGAATAACTGACATTTAAATTACATGCTGAACACTGAATAAATTAATATTTTTTCAAGCCAATTCATAAATACTAAGAACAAATTCTAAGCCCTAAAATGACTAGAGAAAATAAAATCATGCAGAAACAGTTATAGATAAAAAAGAACTTAGATGCCCCAGAATATAGCTTACACCATGACAAGGGCACACAGATAAGAGATATCACTGAAGAGTTGGAATTCTGACTCTGAGAAAAAATTATTTCATTTAAAAATCAAGCTTTATATACATAAGTAGCCCAAAGCATTGAAAAGAAAACATGAAGGGGAAAGAGTATAGAAGAAGAATTAGTAAAAATTATTAATCACAATTACTTGATATTTGCATAGAGTTAACATTTGCAGGACTCATGTATTGTTTCATTTTTTGAAAAGCTCAGGAAAGCAGGTACAACTTGAAGCTCTCATTAACAAGACATTGAAGGGCATTTTCATAGCAATTTAACAATAGCTATGGATCATTCTGAATGTAAAGTAGATGAAGCATCAAAACAGTCCTGACACATTATTCTGAATGCTAAATAGCTGAAAGCATCAAAACCACCCTGTGTTTTAAAGTGGTTCTCATCACCTCAAAGATTTTCACTAATGCAGGTGTCAGTAGTAATTCACGGTGGTGATTACCACAGAATGTTCTATTTGGGAACTAAATGGAGGGTCACTTCAAGAGTCATTTCTATTCATTTTAGGTGTCTGATAATACAATTTGGCCAATGCTGATATTCTACAGAGTCTACAACAGTGCAAATAGTATAGACTTCATTGCCATAGTGAGTCATTATGCCCATTTTAGAGATAAAATTCCAGAAGGTTTAAATCAATTGGAAAAAGATCTAAGTGTTTCAGATGATTCAAAATTTCAAATTCTGACCAACAGTTTCCCTTCTATATCATTAACTCACCTGTTGCACATCTTTAAAAAAGCTGACAATTATGGAAATCACCCTTATGCCTTATCACACTGTTAGGAATGTAACTAACACAAATACTTCTCTTGCACAATATAACAAATCAAATCTAGACTATAAGATTGAACAAGCTAGTACTGAGAAATATTTACCTGACTTGTTTTTCATTCTTAAGAATCTTGTTCTAACTAGCAAAGCTGAAGCAGCTTTAGCTTTGGGGCACAGGAAGATACACTACCCTAGGGTGGAGATATTATTGTGCAATTCTAACTTTCCAAGTAGAATTTTAAAAATGAGATCAGCAGAAGCAATTGTCTTAAGAACCTATTATCTATATTGCATGAGTCTGAGAAAGAAATGCTTCTGCTTTGATGGTACAAAAGCACTTGGCTGAGAGTACAGAGACCTGAGAGCTTCTATGATAGTTACAGAATACAGAAATTGCACAGTATATTAGAGAAATTTCCTTGACTCAAAGAAAAGAGATACAGTTTGGTTGGCTGGTATAAACAGGTAAGAATAAAAGTGTCCACATTTCAGATCTTGTACAGATCACTGAAGCTGCCCGTATAGGAGAGCATGTGAGCAGAGGGATATACATACATGCACAGTGCATGTCAGTAGAGGAGATGGATAGAAGGTAGGTAATAAGGTGGCAGAAAATTCACTCTCTAGTAGAGGTATCCGCAAACGTTAGAGACTTTGCCTTGCTTCAGGAATTCTCCCGAGGACCATTTTGATGTGTCCTGTAGACTAGCATGAGGTAGAGAGCACCGAACAGCAAGGTAAAAATTACTGCAGCACGGAACTCAGAACTCTGCATTTCTCTGTCTTCTCTGTTGACAGAGACACATCCATAGCTGTTCCTATTTCAAAGGGGGCCTGCAAGGCTTCTGTTGCAGCATTAGAAGTCAGGTGGTGGGGATACTGCAGATGGAGGGCTATGGGGCCGGCCAACGGAACAGCAAGGGCTCACCATGGTTTTGTTATTTCATAAGATGCCCAGCTGTACAGCAACAGGGATAACAAAGGTCAAAGCTCAACCTGGATGAGACACAAACAGCAACTAGGCAGGACCATAGGATCATGGACTGGGCAGATACCTCCTCCTTCTGATGCTTCCCTTACACTGAGAAACTCACATTTCTATATACCCTAAAACGTATGTACTTTATGCACTAAAGCAGTATGAGCAGCTTTCAGTTCCCACTCTCTAATACAAATTTTTCTGTTTCCACATGGCAAACACTGCCTGGAGTACTTGATACGCATATTAGAATAGTAGCATGGAGACTTAAACTTGGGACATCCAGCTCCAAAATAAATACTCAATAAAAATTTGTAGAACTGACTTGTACCCAAGCTGTAAAACATATGACTCAAAAATGAAAAATTTCTTTCTTACAGACACTGCCTTTGATCAGTACATTCAAACCAATATTCCATGAGAATCCAATTAAAGGAACACTATATCCTTTGTTTAAATAGTTTGTCTGTTGTATTATGGGCATCTTTCTTCTGCTGCCATATTCCTTCACTTTTTCCAAGATATCACTATTTTCTTGAGCCAAAAATCATTATAATGTAATGACTTTTGTCAGCTTCCATAAGGCTTTTTGGTAGAGAAGAAACTAATTTTTTCCATGAACAGTTAAAGACATTGTTTGTTACTGTTATAAAGAGACACACACATACACACACAAAACACAAACCACACAAAACAAAATGCCTGATAGCCATTTTTCTCTCAGAAAAAGACAATTCTGTTCTTGATTTAAATAACAACAAAATGAAAATTTAAAAAACATGCCTAATTCTTTCAGCAATGGTTTTAACTGAGCTGCTTTTTCATAAAATTATGTTGGCACCCTTCAAGATTTGATTTATGAGCAACCCCTTTTAAACTCTCTGTGGGATATTACCTCAAAAGGAAATTTCATTTTGTAATGAATGTTTTTGAAACCATTCATTGCCTAGTTATTATTTCTACTACGACACACACTTCCAGTCCTGCTGCCTTATGGATGAGTAATACACACACACACACACACACACACACACACACACACACACAATCTCATCTGCACCCTTCCTTTCCTCACCACTCCAACCCTTCATCTCAGTGTGTCATCAAACACATATTAATCCTAAACACCCATAAACTAATACTAAACATAGGTTTCTCAGATCACAGTTTTCTAACAGCTATTTATGCTGTCAAAATTTCACAGACTCAGAACTGTAGATCAGGAAATAGGGCTTATTCTTGAATACTCTGCTTTAATTTAGAGTTTGTAGATTCTTACTGTCAAAATTTATTGAAACAAAAAGATAAATAAGCCGTTCATTTACATTTTCATAAATTATGACTTGAAACAGCCAAACATAAGCATAGCTATCATAATTTTAATTCCTCATCCTTAATATCAAAACATATTTAATGATTTTTAAAAACACAGATACTTGAGAACATCTCTAATTAATTCTAAACTCTTGTCAAACAATACTTAATTTAACCTAGTATTATCCAGACATGAGAATAAAATGTTCTACCTACCACAAATCTTGTATCAGTTTTATTTTGATCTAATTTTCTATTACTTCATGAAGGAGAAAAGTTTCTTAGGAACACAGGGCCCCCACTTACCCTTTGCCCTGACTGGAATATCACTTCTTTTGGGCTTATATTTACAGACAGTGCAGACTCCATGGTGGTCCAGAAGAAGAAAACATAAAAAGCTTTTCTGGGGAATGAGTTGGCTCAGTACCATCCTCCTGCTACCCCTGCAATTCTACTTGAGTCTCAGTGCTGGGTTTTACTCCCTTTTGCTTTGTCTATTTGTAACTTACTTTGTATTTTATCCAGTTGTCCAGACTTTTGGAAACTAAATTCTATCTGATGAGTTGTGGCTGGGATATGGCTCTATAGTCCTGATGCTCCATATCTGAATCTTTCCTTAATCCCTAATTAATAGAATCCTTTGACTGATCAGGAGATAACAACTTTCACTTCCTGCCAAACCATTCTCTATTCTGATTCCAATCTGAATATTTACCACAAATCTATTTTACTCTTGATTTAGGCTTTTAGAAAATTGCTTAAATGACATACTTTACCCATTTAGTCTGATGTTCCTCTCTCAGTGAATTATCTTTATACACTATACAAGTTCACGTTTACCTTTGCTATAATCTAGATATATCAGAGATATTACTTGGTAACCCCAAGCCTGGTAATGCTCCACTCCCATAATGCTTGCTAATGGAAAAAATAATCAAGCTTTCTAGTCATTGATAACTACCAGTAGTGTGATCAAACAATATATTGTCCAAACTGAGACACTGTGGGGAGGAAAGAAGGTATTATTAGTAATCGTTTTTAAAGCCAGGCATGGTGCCACATGTCTGTAAACCCAGCACTCAAGAAACTGAGGCAGAAGAATCCCTGTAAGTTTGAGGCCAGCCAGAAATACATACCAAACCCTGTCTTGAAACAAACAAAAAAAAACAATAACTGTTTTGAGATAACAATTATGCGGGGCAACTTGGGATGTACGCTAATCCTACTTACAACTAAACCAATGGTGAGCACCTACCTGCAAATAAAACAAAGCAAAAAAGACCCAGTTATTTACTAGTTAGCAACTTCTGTGCTATGAAAATGATTTAAAAGATGATATGAAGGACAAGGTATAGCTCAATGGCAGAGTTACAAATATAGTATGCGTGGGGCCCTGCTTTTACTCCCTGGTACCACTAAAAACTAAAGATTAGCCAACTGTCTTTATAGCTTAAAATTCACAATAAAGGAAAATTGCCAAGTGGTAGCAGGTGCTACAACTTAAAGAGTGGAGTAGAGCTGAAGAAGTCAGGATGATCAAAAAGCTGGAACAAACACCATGAAATATCAAAATCAATCTGATGAAGAGCCCTGAGATCTGTCTGTGCTGATAGTTTCTGCTGTACAAGTCCTCTAATTTTATTCATTTGTCTAAATAGGCTGTCTGCATTTTTCCTGAGCTACTTCACATGGATTTTAAGACCACGCTGACTAGCCAGTGGTCCCCACAAAACTTTCGATCACTCCTCCTTCAACACTTCCTCTTACATCAATCTTACTCAACAAGACTTTACTTCACTTACCATTTTCCTCTTTCTTCTTCTCAGATCACTTAGTCACCAAGTTTTGAAGGATGTCCTAGATGAATAGGAAGTCAGACTCTCATTTTCATTCTAACTGCAGATGCTTGGTTCCGTCCTTCACTATGGTTTCTGCAGTACAGAGTCTCTTCCTTGGCTAAACTGGACTCTGCCATTCTCACTCCAGACAGCTCAGTATTTAATGATAAGTAATGTATTCTAGACCAGTAATAGGAAGACAAAGTATAATTGGATATATATATATATATATATATATGCATATATATATATATTTATGCATATATAGTTATATATAGTTTTATATATAACTGTTTATATAATTGTTATGATCAATATATATATATAGTATATATTAACTCTTTAAGGTATTTACAAATAAGTATAGCTAAACATGAACAAGAAGTTTGTGAGGAAGTAAAAAATATTATCAACTCGCTTTGGCAGCACATATACTAAAAAAAAAAAATCAAAGAACACAACAAAGCTTGAGTAAATATACAGGTGTAATATTTTTGAAAGGAAGAATCAATACTACCAATGCAATATTCCCCAAAATATAAAGGAAATGAAATATCCTTCAAAATCTCAGTAAGTTTTTATATGTATGTATGCATGTGTCTGTGTGTGACTTAACAAGCTAGTCCTCAAATTCCTACAGAAAATAAAAGAATTACAAGTGACCTTTACCAAAATTTGAAAAGCAAAAGTTTAAAGGAAGGATTATAGAGAATCAAAAGAAGCATAAGCCATATATACAAATTTGACCACAATACAATTTTAAACTGTACATCAAAAGACATCACTAATACGAATGAAACACAAGCCACAGACCGAGAAAGGATAGTTTCAATATGTATGTCATAAAACTTTGTTATACAGATAATATAAAAACCCACAAATTAGTAAGGAACTTCAATTTCCTTGCAAAAGAAAAATGGGAAATTTACAGAAAAGGAATCTTAAGTGATTGGTATGCTTGTGGAAAGATGGTCACCCTCACTGGCAATTATACCAAGATTCAAAGCTATTTTGATAGCACTTCACTCAATCAGATTGAACACAACAGGACCTCTCATATGCTTCCAGGTGCTCATGTACACATCATGATTGTGCTGTGCAGCAATCTGAGAATATCTAACCAAGCTCAAAATATGGATAACATGACAAAGAAATTTTCAGAAACATGTACAAAAGAAACATGACAAAAATATTCCTTGAAGCATGGGATGGAATTTAGCAAACTGAAAAACAAGCATCTATCAGTTGAGTAGCAATTATAACACATTAGGAAAAATATATGAATCAGTTGATCTAACTGTGCTCTTACTTGGTCATTCTGATCATGCTACAATTTATCTCACTTTTTTTTTTTTTTTTGGTACCGGGGATCAAACTCACGACCTTGCACTTGCAAGGCAGGCACTTACACTGCTGAGCTAAATCCCCAGCGCTATCTCACCTATTTAATGTAAAGAAAAGAACATTTCTCTTGCCAGTACTTCCACCACTCCTTAACATCCCTTTGCCACATAACGTTTTATGTTAGCATTTTCAGTCTTTTTATTTTCTCTTATATATACTTCAGGCTTTGATGTTCAACAATCCACTGAAAATTTTCTCATAATTCTGCCATGACTTTGATGTTGCTTAGTTCTCAGTTCTTGCTGCAGAGATCCTATGAACGTCAGGTGGCAGAGCTCACCATACCCTCCTCCCTGACCCTCTCTCCATGACTTCCAGATCATACTGCCTTGCGTGTCCTGCCTTCATGGCTATCCCGTCTCCTGCTGGATCTCCAAGCCTGGAGAGTTGCCAGGTTGCTTCTGTGGACCTACTCTCCGTCTACACTCACTCTCTTGGGTTTCTTGCAGATTCATGAATTACACCATCACACTCTCAAAAGTATATTCGTACCTCAGACTTGTTTTCCAAGCTTCACAGTCATGAGACATGTGAAACATAATACAAATGAAACTCAACTCCTGACCTTCTCTCCCTGAAGCATATCCTTGCAGTCTTCTGATTTCCATGGGTAGCAACTTGATTATTCCAATAGCTCTGATTAAAAAAATCTGGGTCATCTTGTATTACAGTCTTCACATCTTACCAGTAAATCAAGTGGCTCCATCTTCAGAAAACACTCAGAACCTGACCACTTCTCCCACTGCCTCTATTGTTACCTAGCTGGGCGCCACTGTTCCTTCTCCTCAAAATGACTGTCACTGCCTTCCAACTATTCTCCCTGTATCTACTCAGTGATCACAACATCACAGTGAACCTTATGTTCTCTTCTAATTGCTGTGACAAAATACCCAACACCCAAAGTTAAAGGAGGAAAATGTTGTTTCAGATTTCAGTCCATACGCAGCTGTCTCTCCAGCAAGGTGGCACTGCAGAGGGGGAACAGTTCAGGCAAAGGAAAACAGGCAGAGGCAGCAAAACATCAAAGTAGCAAAACAGCTTCTTCCTGTCCCTTCGGATTCTATCCAAAGTACCTGTCTTTTGGGTGATGCCACACAAATGCAGGGTGGGGCACTTTTTTTTTTTTTTGTCTATTTCGGTACCAGGGATCGAACTCACAACTGCCTGCTTGCAAGGCAGGCGCTTATGCTGCTGAGCTAAATCCCCAGCCCCCAGGTGGGGCACTCTTAATCCCAGCATCACACCCCTAGTGCCAGCATTATGCACTCTGATCCATCCACTGTGGTAACTCATCTACAATTGCTGGAAGCTTTGGGAAGACATTAGGTACAAGCCATAACATACAAATATCATTTCTCACACTATCAAATGCCATTATATGTATCTTCTGTATTAGTCACAGCTATGATTCTCCTTTATCTCTACTTCATTCCACAACAGCTCATTTCCACACAGAGAAATCAAGGCACTAACACGTCCTCTCCAGCCTCTCTCCCCTTCTCTCTGACGTACTGGAGATCACTAGCAGTGCTCCAGGCACAAGCTGCTCACTGGTGTTTCCTAAAAACATGAGGCACACCTCTACCTAAAGGGCCCCTGCACTGAGTGTCCTCTTAGCCTGGAACATTCTTCCAATGAGAAAACTGCACAGCTAATTCCCCAACCTGCTAACAAATCAGAGGCTTATTCTGACCAGTCTATTTGAAATCCAATCCTTAGCCATCTCCAACCCACCTACTCTTTTACCTTATTTACTTTCTTTTTCCCCTCTTGTCTCTTTACCTAATTTAGTTTTTAAACACTTATTACATATTATCTATCTTCCTTTGCTAGAATAGTAATGTCAACAAGGAATTTTTATTTTGTTTACTGAAGGATCCTAAAAATTTGAACAATATGTAGTGGAGTTTCAGAGGTAATGATCCATTTCTTTAAGAAGACATAAAGTGGGGGCTGAGGATTTAGCTCAGTGGCATAAGCACCTGCCTTGCAAGCAGGCGGTCGTGAGTTTGATCCCTGGTACCGATAAAAATGAAAATGAAAAAGACAAAAAAAAAAAAAAAAAAAAAGAAGAAGACATAAAGTAAACAAGTCAATTTGTTATCATTCATGAAGTGTTAGCGATGTAGTATTCAGAGTGTAACCCATGTTTTTGAATGTTTACATTTTACTTCATACTTTTAAAGGAGAGAAAAAGGAAATACTAAAAGAAACATGTTGATTTTTAAATATAATCTTCCCATTGTTAAGTATTCACTACTTCACCTCATTGAGTACCTGGGCCAACTCTTAAAAATTACATCAGGTAGATATGGCTAATTAATTTTAAATTTAAATAAATTAAAATTCAGTTTATCAGTCATACTAGCCTCTTCTGAGGTACTCAGTAGACACATGCAGCTGGGGGTATAGTACCAGACAGTGCTGAGAGCATTCATCACTGCAGGAAGTTGTGCTGGACAGTGCTGGTCCAGATTCGTTATCACTTGATGGATGTTTAGTGCATCATGGAAGAAGAGAAGGAGGTCAAACAAACTGAGACTCAACAGTAATACTTCATTTCACTTGACATCTCTCAGCAAAGAACAAAAGCAGTGAAAATTAAGAATGTCCAACAGTCATGGCTTTTACCTTAAGTTATTCTAAAGAATCCTCAGACCCAGGGAGGTATAATTAAGGTGAATGGGATTCACAATAATAAGAACTTCATTCTGAAAAGCAGCAGAAAACTAATGACCAAGAGAAATAAATTCAGAGGCAAGAAAGATGAGTAAGATGGCCTTCCCTAGAAAGAAAAGAATTTGAATGTTTAGAAAAAGGTCACTAATTTTGATTCCTAGTTGGGAAATGATCTGTAGGAGGTTTCACTGTATAATTACAGAATTTCATTTTATAAAATTTAATGTGAAAATGATTTCAGAAAGGCCACTAACCAGAAGAAAATAGGTTATTAAAATTATAAGCCATCTTAAGAAATGGATTACGGTAGAAATGTGATTTTTCAATACAAAATGGAATGGAATTTTACCATGTTCCTTGAATTGGGACATATTAGACTTGCTATGCTAATGAGATAAATACAAAAACAGTGCTCAAATGGAAACAATGATTAATTTCATTAACCCCTTGGTACTAGAAATTACAAATATATACATCATAAGCTATTATTATTGGATATGTTAGATGAGGAGAGAAGATGGTTATGAGGTAAAAGAAAAAACTTTTAAGACAAATGAGTAGAAAATCATTAAATAAAAACATGAAATACTAAATTCTAACTATAACTTTGCTACATACACTATTACTGTTCAAATTACACATTTACATGGTAAATGTACAAGTGAAGACAATGATTTATTATGGGATGGACTCGTGGGCACTTCTTTGTCCTTGTTTTTAAATGTGATAAAGCAAGCAAAAACATATATATATATATATATATATATATATATATACTACTTTACACTATAAAATGCATAATTTATGTGTAACTTGTACAGTAATAATTATATCATAGGTAGAAATTAATATATCATATATATATATATATATATATATATATATATCTATTCATATGTCCATAGTTTGGATCTGGAGTATCCCCAAAGGCCCGTGTGTTGAAGGTTTAGTTCCCAGTCTGTTTGCTATTTGGAAGTAGTAGAATGTTTACAAAGTAAGGGCCTATAAGATAAAAACTAGGTGCCTGGGGCCATGTCCCTGAGGTTGACCATGGGACCCCAGATCTTTCCTTTCTCTCCTCATTTTCTGGCTGGTGTAAGTAAAGCAGCTCTACCATCACATACTCTTGCCATGATGCACTATGTCACCACTACATGCCCAGAGCAACAGGGCCAAACAACTAAGACTGAAACCTCTGAAACATGAAACAAAACACACCTTTCCTTCTCTGTTCATCTCGAGTATTTGTCACAGTGACTAACATACATACACACACAAATATCAAGTAAACTACAAAGAGAATACAAATACATGTTCATACAGTAAAAAGTGGACATTGTTACTATCATTTAAATAAGTTTTTAGTAAATTCTTCAATGAACAAATAAGTCTATAGGAAATTACTGATAACTCTTTGAACCAGTAAGACAGATCTATTACAGAATCAGTCAGTTTATTAGTAGTAAATAATGATTGTCTCTCTGTTGAAAATTCAATAACACAATTCAGTCACCATTATAATATGAGCGATAATTGATGCAAAGATACAAACCACCTTTATGTATAATAGTGACTATACATGGGAAAATATGCTTTTGAAATGCAGTAATAGTTATGATATTCCAGTTAAATTAATTAATTTGTTAAGTGTCACCATATTAAGTGCATATTATGGATAAGCCGTGTCCCATGTACTAAAGTTTATTATTACATCTTTGTCTTTAAACCCAGAACCCACAAAATTATTCTTGATTTACAATTAACTCAAAATCTTAATTGAATGCCAAAAGCTAAAACTAGACCCATGTCTATAACCACACACTACACTAAAGTCAAAATGGATCAAAGATCTAAATATTAAAACAGAAACACTGAATCTACTGGCAGATAACATAGATACAAATCTTGACACAGAGAGACAGAGGTAGACAGAGAGTTCATGAAGAAAACCCAAGCTTCACGGTAATTCAAATAAGCAACAACTAAGAAATCATCTTATTAACAAGCTTTTTCACTTCAAAACCAATCACCAACAAAATGAAAAGAAAACCTACAGAATGAGGAAAATTTTTAGTCAACTGTCCCTCAGACAAAGGACTTTCATCTACAACATATAAAGAACTGAAAAAAATTAGGCTTCCCAAATTCAAAGACCATCCAAAAATGGGCATCTGATATGAATAGACATTTCTCAGATGAAGAAATACAGACGGAATGTAAATATATGAAAAAATGTTCAACATCATTGGTCATGTGAGAAATACAAACTAAAACTCACTGAGATTCCATCTTACCACAGAAAGACTGGCTGTCATCGAGAAATCAGACAATAACAAATGCTGATGGAACTTCAGGGAAAAGGGAACTCCATTGGTATAGCCACTGTGGAAATCAGTGTGGAGATTCCTCAAAAAATTAAGATTAGAGGTTCCATCAGACTCAGCTATTCCCCTTATGGGTATTTTTCCAGAATTAAAAACATCGTACCACAGCAGTATATGTGCACCCAAGTTTATAGCAGTATAATTTATAGTAACTAAATCTTGGAAACAAGCCAAATGGTCATGAACCGAGGAATGGATAAAAAAGATGCGGCATTTTTGTACAATGGAGTACTACTCAGTTATAAAAGAGGATAAACTTTGAGGCTTTTATAGGTAAATGGATGCAACTTGAGACAATACTCATAAGTGAAATAAATCAGACTCACATGTGTAAACATCACATTGTCTCCCTACTGTTAGAAACGGAAAAAGTAAATCAGATCCAAAAATGTACAATAGACATTGTGAAAGAGGAAGAAACTGTTGAAAAGGAAAGAACAACTGGGTAAGGAGAAAAAGGAAAAGAAATATATATATATATATATATATATATATATATATATATATACACACACACAAAAATAGCTAAAATAATTATACTACTAATTTCTATTAGCTCATTGAAAAGAACGGTATGCACTTATACTGTTTGATCAGTTTTTCATGCCTCTATTGTATAACCTGAGCAACTACCTTGAAGATAATAATACACAATATATTAATAATTTTTAATCCCCTAAAACCTGGTTTTGAAATTCCGTATCATTTTTCAAATTTTTTCTCTTTAAAAAAATCTTAATTGAACTAATATGCATACTTTAGTCTGAAGGATTCCTTAAGTGAACTTGAAATAGGTCTAAAGTTTTATCATCATCATAAATTTACTTTTCTGTGATTTTGTGATTGTTTTGACACCTTTCTCCTATGAGTCTGTTATCTCTACAAGGGGGGAATTATATTAGCTATGTTTTAGTAACATTCCCTTATTGGCTAATACAGTGACTGGCTGGACATAAGAAGTCTGTGTTTGTTGAGTAAATGAGTGAATCAGTCATATAATATATGCTAACTGGACAAACTTAAAAGATTATACAGTTGGTAAAAAGCAAGAATTGTTCACATATACTATCACCTTCCTCTTCAGAATCCTGTTTTACAGGACGCAAATAATTTTAAAAGAAAAAAAATGCCTATTTTCTATACAGAAATCTCTGTAATGTTTTTATTTCACAGACTTCTCTCCCTTCAAACTTATAGGATTTCAACTGGTATATAATAACAGCTCCAGCTCTCTGGTCTCCCAAATAGTTGCAAAGATTTAAAAAGTGTGGTGGATGTTTTGAAAGAGATATAGTTTATCCCCGTAGCACAGGGAAGTGATGGATGACAGCCTGATAGCATAAGCAGAGCCACTATAAAAAGCAGGTAGTAGTAAATATCCAAATGCCAGGGCGCCTGGGGAAAAATCTGTAAGCTTCAATTCTCAGAAATAATTCTGCCATTTTAATCCAGGCCAAAAATTTATGTTGCAATGACAATGGGTTTAAAATGGGGACGGGGGAGAAATGAGATGAGGGGAACAGCGGGCAGATGGGAGAGGAGAGAGGGGAGAGGGGGGAAGCGAGAGGAGAAAGGGAGGAGAGGCAGAAGGAGGTATTAGAAGAAGTCAGTGAACTATACAGCAGGGTTTTTTATTAGTCTGCATCAATGTGAGTTTTTGTTTCAAAAAATTAAACATGTCAGCATCATACACAAATGCATGCAAGGGTTTGGGACACGTTATATAAAGCTCACCTCCTTCATTCACTTTTCCTTAGGCCACTGTCTGAACCTACAGACATAACTTACTCATTATGGCCGGAGACGTAGCTAAGTGGCACAGCCCTCAGCCGCCCAAGGGGCTCTCAGTTTGATTTTCAGCATCAGAAAAAAACAATGACTTCAACTCATTATTTTAATAACAGCAAAAATTTTTCTACTAACAATATAGAGTAAGTTAGTCAACTACCTCCTCCATTGATGGGTCATTTGGTTTGTTTCCAGTCATTCATAACTATAAACAAAACTACAATAAATAATCTTTCAAGGCAATCTTTATCTTCATGCTTTTATTTTGACAGGCTAATACACTGACACTTGTTGAGTGCATAAGGTGTATCAAGAACTTCCTTCTGCTTTATGTGAATTATCTGATTTAATTCCTCCAACTACCCCAGCAGATGGGTATGGTTACAATCCTCTGTTCCATACTGAACATCTTTTCCTGCAGTCATTGACCTTTTGGTGATCTTTTCTGAACTGAGTTCTTTGCTTTTTACCAGGTTAACTAAAGGCATTCAGAATATTGTGGATATTATTCATTTTTTTCTACATCTCATTTTTTCTACACATTGCCATTTTTACAGTAACATCCCCATAAACATTTTCATATAGTCATATAGTTTTTCATAGTTTTTATATTTTCAATCTTATTTAAATATTTTCCTTCAGCAATACAATACACAACGTTTCTTAACTTTTCTTCAATAAGCTTAGTTTAGTAATCTTTGTAGAAATTGGAAATATTTTTATTATAATTAACTACGACATTAACCAGTTTTGTTTGTAGAATAATATAAATTTGTCAGCACCATTTATTAAGCTGTCTTCTCCAAGAGATTTCAAATATTACACTTCTTATGTATTACATTAACTATTTCCGAACACTATTTTGTTTTAACATCTACGTCACCAATTGGCAAAGCTCAGTTGATGAATAAATCCAGCAAAACCCACTGATTTATATGTTGTCTGTGATGGCTTTTGTACTAGGAAGGCAGAGTTGAGTAGTTAAGAGAGGAACCATATGGATCAGAAGGCTGAACTTTTTACTATCTTTAGAGAAAAAGTTTGCTCAACTCTATCTGTATTTTTTAACCACTAACTTACAAAAAGCACTCCACTGTTTTAATTTCATCTAATAGAAACTCTTCTTTGTTGGCTATTTTTGAGCATTTATTCTTTTATATGTAGTTTCAAATATTTTTAGGCAGTTATAAAATTAAACACCCTTTTGGGATTCAAATTGGAGTTGTATTAAATAGTGTTTATGTGATATTGCTTTGCCATCCAAGAACACACTATATCTGAATTTGGTTTTATAAGCTTCCATACGATTTTATTATTTTCTTCATTTATCTACTATCTTCCTTACATATTTATTCTTAAGTATTTTATAGCTTCTTTCTACTATGAATTGAATCTTTGTCATTTTCCACTTCTGGCTATGTATCAATAATATACGAAAACGTTTACATTCTACAAATATTAGTGATATAACAAATTCCTTTGTTGTTGTTTGAAGTAAAGGGATCCCCAAGTAGCCCCAAAACTGCTCAAACTTTGAATTCAACTGATCTTCTCATCTTAGGCTCCCAAATAGAGGATATAGGTTGATGACACCATCCCAGCTTAAATGTCTCTTTGGTCAGAGTCTCCTGGACAAAAACAAGTGTGCAGCAGGGTATAGCTCAGCGGCACATGCACCTCCCTGGCAAGTGCAAGGTCCCGAGTCTGATTACAGGTAGCAAAACAACCCAAGTGTATAGTCATGTTTCCTAAAATACAAATACTTTTCTTTTTTATTTTCCCTATTTATTCCAATTCTTTACGTCTCTGGCTTTACATAACTGCCTAGAAACCTTCTGTCACTACTAATGTCACTTAATAGTGACAGCAAAGATCACATGTGTGCTCCTCATCAGACCACTTGTTACTTCCACAACATGGTCTACTATGAAGACACTAACTTTACTGTTGTTCTTCCCACAGGCCAAGCATATTCCTAACTCACATCCTCCACACATACTATCAGTGTCATCAGCTCTTCTCCACAGATATCTAGCTAAGACAATGATCCTGTCAAGACACCACCGAGAACAGTAATCACTGGTCAGCCATGTAAAACAGCACTGCCCCTCACTCTGTTTTCTTTTGAAGTTGCTTCATTTTACTTCATAACATTTATCATGACCTGACCTGGGTATGTTCATTTATTTGTTATTTGTTTGTCTCCCTACAGAAAATCTAAGTACCAAGGGGCCAGACTATTTTCTGTTCTATTATGGTGTACTCCTTTTCTATAATACCTGCTTACACAGTATACTCACTGAGTATCTGTTAAAAGAATTAGGCAGTTAGCAAACCATTTTAATGAAAATATGTGTTCAGAGGATGCTACCCTAGCAGGAAGTCATCTATGTGTTTTAGTGACCAATTTTTGGTGCAGAACTTTGCCAAGTTATCAGGTTTCTCTGAAGAGTGTTCAGTGTCCCAGCCCCCTGTGGCAGCTTTGAGGTACAGACCCTCATATGAGATGTCTCCATTATTAGTGTTGAGCTCCCCGATCGCTGAAGGCTTTAGAACTTTATTGTCCTCCCTACAGGAGGAGAGCTAGGAGTCACCATAAGACTTGGATTTCTACCGATGTAAACTACAATTTAATTTAAAAAGATTAGATCAGTTAGAGAAAAATCAGTTCAGCTACTAAACAGAGAAAATGGCCACACCCACTTGTGCTCTATCTCCTTAAATGTCTTTGAATATTGGAAATAAAAATTCAGGGACAGCTCAGATAGATTTTGAATTTATGAATTTCATGAATCTATGAATTCCCAAGAAATCCCAACAAACTTTAAACAATCCACCATTACACTCTCACCTGGAAGCAGGAAATGAGAATGCTTGACTGCCTTCTTGGCCCATCTACAGTGTTCCTGGGGGAGGTTACTTTAAATTTTCTCCTCTGCTATTGAACATTACATCTGGTTAAAGGAAATATCTTACATATTTTATTTATTATAAAATATTTAAAAGCTATTGCTGGTTGCTCAGAGAGCACTCCGATGTCATTCCAAAGAGCCTAATCACTACATATGGTCGTTGGAAAAAACCTCTCTTTTATTCCACAGTTCTAAGAGTATTTTACCACCACCAACACCCCACCACCATGTCCAATGGCTCACATGAATAAAAAGTAAAAGAATTACAGTGAGTCCCAGAACTTACCCTAACAGTTCTACCATTGGTAGAGTACCCTGTTCAATTTTATTATAACTGATGATATAGGCAATTCTATTAGAGATAGCGGGAGGCATTATGGTAACCATTGTTGATCACCTTGTATTATGTTTTTACATTATCTATTATGTCCACCCTTTTGATTTGACCGACTCTGTTCTGTTATGTCACATTTGGTTTTACTCTCTTCCAAAAAAGTAATAAGAACCGTGGGAGCAATAAAACCCAAAATGTGTAATAGTCATTGTACAAAAGAGAGGAAAAGAAAGTGCTCTAAATGATATAACTGCATGTATATTTAAGTGTATAAGATAGAAAATGATATCACTGAGTTTTATTGGATCATTGAACAGAACTGTTTGCAGTATCATTGTTGGAATGTCCACTTTACAAGCTTTAATTTTGTGACTTGAACAATCATTTCTAAGATGACAATATGTAATCCATTAACTAGTGATTTCCTACTGTTTATTTTTTTCTGTAAATCTGTATAACTTGTACCCTTTCTGGTTTTTTTTTTTCTCCTTAAATAAAATTAAAAAAAAAAAAACACTCTCACATCAAACTTAGCCCCATAACCTCAAACACAAAAGCCTTTTCTACCTACAAACAGGATTTTCTTTCAAGAGTTTTACAACCACACACCTAAGAACACTCCCTCAGAGAGTTTCCAAACCCTCAGGTGTATACAGTCCATATATGAGAATTACAGTTATTTAGCTAATTATATCTTAGACTTCTGAGACACAAAAAATGAAATTAAATTTACGTAAGATGAAAAGGAAACAGTTTCCTGGGTGAACATAGCTTTTATATATTACTTCTTAAAAACACACAGTAAAATTAATTGAAAAAGAGTTCTAAGGAGATGAAATAATCCTGATGTAATTTTGAAATATAGTTAAATAGACCATTTTGAAGTCTACATGAATCAACTAGACCTCCCAAAGGGAGTTTAAGGGCTTAAGTGGCTAAACTATCCTTCAATGTCCTCTAAAGTTCCCCAAAGCTATGTAATACAATTTACATGGACAACATAATACCTATATTGCTGTTCCACAAAAGAGATTGAAAGGATTTATATAAATTCAACAGGACTTACATATTTTATTTAACATAGACCATCTGGAATAGACATTGAATGCATTCAGAGCATTTTGTTTAACTTACTTCAGTAATCCTTTAGTCATTCTTTCTACATGGTAACCCTCAACCTACTCCCTCTTTTTCTCTATGATTTTGCTTTCTGTAGTTTGATTTACCCACAGTCTAATGGCATTCCTACGACATGATGATCCTCCTGACATCCTATGTCACTAGCAGCCTAGTGCTGTGATACAATGTCTGCATCATTCAGTTCATTTAATGTCATCAGGTCGGCACTGGATCATCTTACATAATCTTAAGGAGGCAGAGTACAATACAATAAGACATTTTAAGAGAAAAAACACATTCACAGAACTTTCACTTTAATAAATTATAATTATTCTATTATTAGCTAATGTAGTTAATCTGTACACCTGATTTTAAATTCAACTTTACTATTGCTACGTTGTATATTTACATAGTTCAGTACTACTGTTGGTATCCAACATCTACTGGGGGCCCTGGAGTGTATCTCCATGGATTAGCAGTCTATCATTTTTTTTTTTTTTTTTTTTTGGTATACAGATGGGTATTAACTCACCTAAGAAACTCTTATTTACCCTTTCTCAAATAGTAAAGTTATTTTTAAAATACTAGGAAGAAAAATGAAAACCTAAATTTCATAAAGTGGGGAAAAAAATGGAGAAGAGGTTGAGTCACCAGCCCAAGGTCATCCAGCAACCAGTGGAAAAGCCAGGGCAGAGATCCATCTCTATGCCCTAGAGCTTTGTGCACTAACCAGAGCACACACTCTGCCTTACAGCCTGGAAGCCGACAAAACCAGGATAATATGCTTAATGGTAACAGAACAAGGAAGGCAGATATCGGGTTGTCCTCAGAAATGGCTTGGCAGGCGCCTGCTGCGGAAAACAGGAGTGACAGCTCCCGCTGGGATCCTTCCTCGCCCATTCTCCAAAACAAGTTACATGGTCCAAGTAAATTCAGCTTCTTTACTGTAGATTTCTGGTGAGGAACTTTAGGGCGATCACTGGTAAAATCAAGAAATGGGAAATATCCACGACTCACATTCTGAATTTCCTATTGATTCAATTCTCCTATTTTCATTTTTATTAGTGAGCTCAAAAGGAATACCAACTGATCCTACCTACATAGCCCTGCTTTGGCAAGGTGGCCAGAGGCTTTAGTCCAAGGAGACTATGTGTGTTCTCTGTCAAGATTAATAACCATGGAAGTTTCAATGAGCCTCCTTCCCACCATGAGTGGAGCTTTTACACTATCTATGATTTACTTGAGTCTCATTTTTTGAAACATCCTTTCCTTGTAACACAAGAATCATTTAATCAAATATCTTTATATGCAACATACTGTGGAAATAAATATATTACTACACCCAGACATCCAAAAAATTGCCTCATAGGAAAAACGAGTAAGACTATATACTACAGTGGAATGCTGTGAACAGTCACTAAAGAACTGCTTAGCCCAAAAAACAGCAACAGCAAAATAGAAACTCTCATTGCCATAATTTGGAAAACTCAGCTATACAGCCTCAGACTTAAAGCAAGATCAATGTACTTCCCAAACCTTCATTTTAAAATTAAGAATAAGAAATATTTCATTTACAAAAATGTCTTGACTATTGAACAGACCACCAATTTATCTTATACTAGAAAAGGAAATGAATGAGTAGATGGTAATGTACAAAGCAAGGTCAACAGCAATAGTGAGTAAGGAGTTCTTGTAAGCTTGTTAACAATCTAGTTGTATTGCCCAAATGCTGTCTATATTAAGTGGCCACAGAGGGCCAATATAGAAAAAATTAAAAGCACTTATCATGTTGACAGAAAAAGGAAGTATTGATGAAACTTTCATGAAATAGAAGTCTTTTGTAGATGTGAAATACTATACCTAGATGACGCACTGATTGGTCATAAAACTAAAAGCACAAAAATGCTCTTTTAAGTACAAATTATTCACTCAGGTATATTTCCAGAATGACACACTGCACTGTGTCCTACATTTTATAATTGATGCTGAGTAAAAGAACTATTAAAAACTAATAGCCATTTTAACTTTTTCTATAAGCATAAATTCAGTTCATTTTATACTTGTTTTTATCTATAGTGTCCCTGACTTGTGCAGTATGATCAAAAAATACAATAAAGTTTTAAATTTTAGAAATTTATTACAATAAAAGACATAGTAGCCTTCATCACCTTCAAATATGTCCCTCACTTTGAACACGCTTAACCTACCGTTCTTGGTACTTTGTAAAGCAATTCCAGAACTACGTTTTGAACCTTTATCTGTGCTGGCATGGCTGCCTCATTCAATCAACTCAAAATGTTTACCTCTCAATCCTCAATCAATTCAAGACCAATTTTTAATCCTTAATCAATTCAAAACATTTACCTCTCATGGCAATTTTTGCTCATGGAAGAACCAGATGTGGTGAATATGGGAGATAAGGACACACTGTAATGTTTTCATTGGACAGAAATTGCCTTAAAAAGTTACTCAGTGAGAGGTGAGCACATTTTAACTAAAAAATTTAATTTAAAGACACATTGCTAATAGCTCTCCTCAAAATGTCACCCTTTGCTTTGAACACACTTACCCCATTGTCTTGGCAATATGTCTTTTAAAGACATATTATGATTCTTTTGTTACTTTAAATATTGAATATATTTTTCATTCATCACACGTATGTGCACCTGTGTGATATATTCAATAACAAGGAATTTACTGCCTCTCCAAGTATTCTAAAACAGTGATATAAAAAGCACAGATCCGTTTCAAGGTAAAAATCAGTCTCAAGAAAAATAGTCTTAGTAGACATTCAGCTAGAAAGATCACACCTAAAGCATAATTGGAAGACATTTTAAATTAAAAAGATCACTGTGAACTGTGACTATATTGAAGATTGGTACAAATAGTTATGAGGAATCTGGTAACCAGAAAATTTATATAACTGTTGAAAGGGGTGACAGAATAGAGTAGTCCTGCCTTAAGCATTGGGGACTCATTCTAAGATCCTCTGTGGGTGCCTTAAATCGTAGATAGGACTGAATCATATTTGTAGATAAACAATCGCTTTCCCTGTATATCTTGCAGATTATTATACAGTACCTGATTTCATCTGTCCTTCTATGCTTGACGCCCTGGAGTTCCATTTGCACCATTATTATCTTCTTTGGGTTCAGGATGGTTATAGACACAATAAGGGTTATTTAAGCACAAGCACTATAACAAAACCAATGATTAAGATGGCTACTAAGTGACTAATGAGCAGGTAGCAAATATAGTATAAATATGCAGAAGAAATGATTATTCACATCCACTGTAGGACAGAGAGAAATGGTGTGAGATTCCATGGCATTACTCAGAACAGTACACAACTACAAATTTATGAATTATTTCTGGAAATTTCCACCTAATATTTCTGGATCACAATTGACCATGAGTACCTAAAACAACAGAGAAAGAAAACAAAACCACAGTAAGACAGGCCTATCATAAATAGCCTAGAGATGAGAAGACTATCAGGATGCCTGGAAGCTATCTTTAAGTATGCACAGAAAGACCGTGCAGAAATAGGTAGAAATATGATTGTAAAGGAGAGAATAAGGCTCAATAGGTAAAAAAGTTAGGGAAAAGTAAATTTCAGTTCAACAAAGAAAAACTTTCTAATAACAGAATCGTATACCAAGTGAACTGGTGGTTACTTCACTTTATGAAACGAGTCCAGAAGGAGCTTACTGAGCACGTGCCAGGATGACATACTGCAGGGCACAGGCAGATGAGCTGAGTGCTTCCAATTTCTGCTCACTTTCAACAGCTTCATTATTTTCCTATAGGACCATGAGCAGAACAACCGCTGACTCTCAGTGGTAGTACAGCAGCATTATAATTTTTTGTTGGTATAAAAGTGGAAGAAAGCATATTTTGTTACATAGATACTGAAGCCTTACGCAGTCCTGTGTCTGTTGTAGACATCGACTGTCCTAACTAAAATGACTAAGTGTGGGATAGAATGGCGACAATCCTTACAATGCACAGGATAGAAAGGCAAATCCCATGACAGTCCTTTGAGCCATTAGATAGAAAACAACACAGCAGTTCTAGGAAAAGCACCCTAAAGTAAACCACCAAGACATGGGAACAAAAGCACCATTACCCGTGTATATCACTCCCAAAGAGCAGCACAACCACTGGAAAGGCTGGCTTGAGCTCATAGTTGTAAATCTTTTTTCAGCTGCCAAAATTGTTCAATCATATGAAAACAGAGGTTGTCAAACTTCCTTAAAATTCTGTTCTTCAGCATAAGCCTCTCATCCCTAGAGAGATTAATTAAAAACAAAAGTTCACATTTCCAGCCATCTACACTTTTGGTCAGAAATACTAATGAGAAACTAGACTTACGGATAAAAGGCTGTTGAACAGATTAGTCAACCTTCCAACCTTTGGCACGGAGAGCCCCATCTCTCCTGGAAGAGTTTAACTGCACCGAGAGACCTAAGAAACATGTCTCCAGCGATTCACACCAAGGTTCATAGTTCCAATCCCCAGCACAGGGACTTCTAGGCCAACTGCACATGAGATCTGTCATACTTCAATACCTCAATCTACAAAAATGAAGATTAATCTCTCTATTTTTTCCTCCCCACAAATCCAGTTAAAGAAATATGTGGAAAATGTTAGAAGACGCAGAAGTAAAATAGTATGAGAATTAGCAATATACGAAGACTTCAACCACCTACAACTCAGAAGCAGTTCCACACTTCAAACGACTAAATTAAAAAATGATAAGGAGCAGGAGAAAGGGATTTTTTATATTATTTTCTAAAATCTGATATAAGAAATTAGAAATGAATACTTAAATGCCCTAACAGAAGGTAAGTTAATCACATTATTAGTAACATGAACACAACCATAGGAAAATTAATGATCAGAAACAAAGCACCAGTATCCTGCAGCTTTTAGGAAAAAAACAGCAAAACTTCATTTATTTAATGCTGCAGGGGGCTGAGTTATGCAACATATTTAAGAGTTCATCCTAGTCATACCTTTAAACAATTATACTGGATTTCAAACATGCTATATGGAACAGAAATACATACCTTGGTATGATGGATAGAATTCAGAAAATCAGTTATACAGTAAATAATGCCACACTATAAAAGTACATGTCTACCTTGCTTCTACATTAAATGAATACAAACTGCCATAATTTAAAAAAAATCTCATCCCAGTTTTAATATTTTTGCTTCTTTTTCTTACAGATTCTCTTACTTTCAAGTTATTAGTATATCAGCTTTAGGTCTTTCCAATATCCCCACCTTTGCCAAAAACAACTTTACTCTGACATCTGATGCTTTGTTTCTAAGGCAGCTATGACACCAAGTAAGTCAGTTCGTGAAGATTCTATGTAAAACGAAAGTTGATAGGATATCAAGGGCCTAAGAGCTTTTCCTATAAAATTAGTATATATATATATATATATATATATATATATATATATATATATGCGCATATTTTGTGACAATCACAGCTGCTCAGAAGTCTTTTTCTACCTACTTCAAGATTTTTATCCACATCTTGGAAAACAATATTCTAGGAAATCTAATCGCCTGATAAGTAGTTTCAGATAGTGGGGCAAGAATTACACTTTCATTTTATGCCTATTATATGCTTCTACTCTTACTAATAGTGGATTCAAGTGAAAATAAAAGGCAGAATGAGAGAAATAGATGAAGATACTAAAAATTAGCATAAAAACAGACAGCAGGAAGACAATTCCAATGCAGACTTAAAAAAAAAAAAAAAAAAAAAAATGGGAAAGCAAGAAAACCTCCCTGGCAGGAAAAACCTGTAAGCTGAAGGCTGAAAGACTAATCAGACCTCAGGTCCATCCAAAAAAAGAAGGGGCTGAGGAAACAGCAAAGGCAAAACTACTGCAGTAGCAAAGAACAGGATGTTTTCAGGAAATGCAGACAATTTGGCACAGTTGCATGAAAAGATAAAAAATATAAGACAGATCAGATCAGATAAGGGAAGAACAATTCTTTCATGAGATTTTGCATTTTGTTTTTAGATTTTATATTTTGAAACCACTGATAGACGTGAACTACAGGAATAATAAAATCACTTACTCAGCTAAGAAAAATTACCCTGGTGTCTTGGTTAGTGTGAGGTTCCATAGAGAAGTATCATAGATTGAGTGGCTCATCCATCGAAATTTATTTCTCAGTCTGGAGAGAGAAAGTCCAAGATCAAAGCGCCAGCATCTTCAGGGTCAGGGAAATGCCCTGTTCAGGTTATGGAATGCCAACTTTGCCTCATGTATCACAGATATACTGGCAGAAAGAGGGCAACAGAACTCTCTGGCACTTCTTTCATAAGGGCACTAATCTCATCCATGAGAGCTCTACCCTTGAGAACTAATTACCTGCTCCATCACCTGGTCCCAGCCCATGTGTGTGAGAATCTCAACACATGACTATTGAGGCAATTATTTATTCGTTACCCCCAAAGCAAGGAAGAAGGGCTTCAAAGAGGCAAGAGGACACTACATCCTTAGGCAAAATCAGGAAAGCTTGAAAGAGGCAAAAAAAAAAAAAAAAAGAAAAGAAGAAAAAATAGATTTAAGTTGTGGTGGGAGCTCCCAAGGCTGGAGAGAGGATAGGTGAAAACTTATAAGGGCAGATGTCAGAAATATTACCAACAAGTCACCATAAACTTACCTATAGAATGTTTGCTCTACATACAAAATGGTACTACATACCATTTGCCTACGGTTAGAATTTAAAGTAAGCAAAAGAAAGATTTAAGGGTGTGAAATATCTGACTAGAAATATGAAAGAGAGACCCTGTGTAAAACATGAAAAGTAAATGGGTAACTTCCTATGGCTTCTGTATTCTCATTACTTTATATAATAATGAAATACAAGCCTCTTTATATTCCAAAAAGCAAAGAGATAATTTTCCTCTGCTTTAGAAGAGAATGTTAAGGTCATCCTCTTTAATTTTTCTATTAACATTCTGCCAGAGGATCACCAAGGCTTGCTGTTAATTGGGACAGAGGAGGCACACCATAAAAGGCAATCTATATCCTTTTAAAGTCCCTTTACAAAGATATTTTTTTTACCTTGACATAAAATTGCTATCCTGAAATTTATATTAAATATTTCAAATTCTATACCCTAGAGTTGAATGACTTTTTTAAAACTGACTTGCTGTCAAGAAATAATTTTAAAGTTGCTGCCCAATAATTATTAATCACTTTTGACATTTAAAATTTGATGAACATTGTCAAAAATTTTTAGTTTTTAGACAGTTAACTTTCCTTTTTTATCATCTTCAATTCTGAATTGTTACTTTTAGTAAAAGAATAAAAGACAGTCAGTATTTGGTTGCACTGGTCAAATTCTCTTACTCTCAAGCACTGGGTATGCAAGGAATTTTTGATACATTTCTCAACAAGCCAAAAACTTATATAAGGAAGTTAATACTGTCTATTTTCTATTTAATAATTCAATCAGCTCAAGATTCGGTTTCTTTTTTTTTTTTGTCTTTTTCATTTTTATCGGTACCAAGGATCGAACTCACGACCGCCTGCTTGCAAGGCAGGTGCTTATGCCACTGAGCTAAATCCCCAGCCCAAGATTCGGTTTCTTAATACCAAGTTCGTGTCTGTTGTCAACACCATCACACCGTCACTCACTGTCGTACAGTGGTTTCAGATATTTGTTTTTCAAATAAGAAAAACAAATAAATATATAGGTTAGAAAGCACACAATTGGTCTTACTTGTACATTATGATTACAGACTAAGAAAATCAGGAAAAAGCTATTGGAATGAATAAGGTTGTGAAGAATAAGCACTGCATTGACCAACATGCACAAATAATTACGTTAAAAAATAAGAAAGCACTAAAGAAGTCTTCCAGTTCAAGATGACAGACTAAATACATGCTTTGTCTCCCTTCTCTCCCAAGACAGGAAATGAATGCAAAACAGAAAAACCTGTAACAGGAAAAACAACAAAACTGAGGAAGGATTGTGATTATCAGACAGAGACGGAATTGGAATAATTCTCTTATGACTGTGAGATGAAAATATAAACAAAAAGCACAGAAAGCTGAAGCCCAGTTAAACAAAGGCTATAGAGGGAGAGAAAGCTCAGCTGCCCAGAGAGAGAGGTGAATTAAGTGGATTTAGGCACTAAGATAATGCCATCCCCTTACTGTGTACAATCTTTATGTTTTTATGTAACTGTTAAAGGTAAACTTAATTTTAAAAAATTGAGAATGAATACTGCAAAATTAAAGAGAACAACTGCACAAAACTCTTCCCTTTCTTCTAAATAAAATGTATCTTTTCAGGCTTCACCTCAGAAACAATCCAGGCAAAGCTAGCCTCCATAAAAGTATTCAAATTGCCTGCAAAGATATTCACAAGTTGTTAATGTCCATATCCAAGATTTAAGAGGATACAGGAGTATGTCCATCTGGAGAGGATGAATCCATCTTGCTTGCAGAGATAGTTCCCTTTCAGTCATCCCAAAAGCTCATCTATGTGAACAAATCTCACCTATGTGAACAGATCAATATTTCTTTACTATATTTCTTTGCTTCTGTATAGTCAGGCATCCGAAAAATCACCAATTACAACTCAAAGAAAATAATATATAGAACACAATTTTAAAACCTGAACTTGTTTCATCAGAAATTGAAAAAGATGTAACAACAACAACAAAAAACCAGCATAATGCAAAAAAAGAATTAAGTACAAGAGAAAAAACACCTAAAATTAAAATGTTCAAATAAAAATTAAAAAAATAGAGAAAACACTAAAAATATTGCAGAAAAATGACACAAAGCTAAGATAAAGAGGCTAATACCAATAGAGAATCCAATCTAGAAAGCCTATCAAACAACTAATAAGAGTTTTTGAAAAGAAAAATATATAAAAGAGAAAAAAATGTAATTATTTTAAATCAATGTGGAGGCTCAGAGAAAAGTCATCGTTCTTTTTTTTTTGGTACCAGGGATCAAACTCACAACCTCATGCTTACTAGGCAAGTGCCTGAACCACTGAGCTAAATCCCCGGCCCAGGAAAGTCATTCTTATTCGTGAATTATCCACCACTTTTAAACATGAGAAACTTTCGAGCATGAAAACCAGATGAGTGCTACAGACTCACAGGGTCACACCTGTGGCACTGTAGTATAAAACCCCACAAAAAAGCAAAACAAAACCATAGAACCGCAGTTGCCAGAAAAACAAACACACAGATCACGTACAAAAGAGTAAGAATCAAGCTGGTATCAAAATTTTCTACCCAAATATGACATAGTGAAACACTATCTTCAAAATACAAAATGAAAAGTTTCTTGAACCAAGAATTCTCTATCCAGCCAGATATCGATGAAGTCTGAGTACTAAATAAAGACATGAATCCAAATGCAAGTGGCAGAAATCCTCCGGACATAAACACTCCTTTGGCTGAAGAAATCAGAGGCAGTCTGTGCAATCTTAAAATTTAGAGAAGGGTGCTCAAGCCTAATAAACCAAACCAAAGAGCTCCAAGGAAGCAGAAATAAAAGCGGATCCTGAGAGAGACGGTGTGAGTCATCTTTAAGATATTTTAAAGACTTGTTATGTTTTGCAAGTAGGAAATAAAAGGTTATTAGAAACACTGAAAATGTAAAAAGATCTAAAACAGCATGGTCCAAGTATGAAGCATCTAAAATATAGTGCAACTTTGAGCAATTAGTGCTGTGTAAGAAAAGGCAAACCATTCGATCAAGACGCCAAGAACATCATCTATCTGCTTTTATAGCCTCAAGGGCAGACTCACTGAACCTGAAAACAAATACACAAACAAATAAAAAGTCTTAACCCTCTTACCATCATTTCAGTGGTGAAGATGATCATTTGCATAATAATGACAACAGTATTTTCTGGTTTCCAATTTTTAAAACCACTAGAAAGACTGGAAGATGTGAGCTGTGTGTAGTGGTGCATGCCTACATCTCTATCACTCAGGGAAAGGAGGCTTGAAGCAAGAGGATTTCAGGTTCAAGGAAGTCTTATATCTTATGAGACCTTCTCTCCACAAAAAATAAATAAATATATATATATATATATATATATATATATATATATATATAGTAGCTCAGTGTGAAGGCCCAGGGTATAATCCTCAGTAACACACATACACACACACACACACACACACAAATGCAGTTATTAAATTGTGATTACAGAACAGAACATAACGTTATCAGTTTAGACAATGTAAAAATAAACAGCTGATAGAAAACAGGAAATGGAATGGGAGGAAGATATTATACATAGAAAAGAGGATATTAACATCAACTTCTGACATACAAAAAGTCAAGAGATAGTGGCAAAATTTCATGGAACAAGATACAGAATTTAAAATAAATGATTTTAAATCAAAGGGCAATCAGAAGGAGAAATACACTGATGAAATGATGATGTCAAGACGAAGTAACACAAACACATTAAGTTGACATGTGTCTGGTGGCACACCCTGCAAGCCCAGCACTCAGAAGGCGTGAGGCAAGAGGATCACAAGTTCAAGCCCAATCAGGGCAACTTACCAACTTACAGAGAGCCTGTCTCAAAATAATAAAGAATAAAGGGATGAACATGTAGCTTAGTGAGAAAGCCCTAGGCTTGGTCATCAGTCCTGCCAAAAAGAAAAAATATTGTTAGAGTGGTGAATAAATGATGTCTAAAATTGGTTAACTGGAAGATACAGATGGACACTGATACACACACATGCACGCACACAAGCGCATGTGTGGTGGACCTCTCTTATTCTTGGGTGATCTACAACCTTTAAACATATTCTCTACATTTTAAAATTTTCCACTGATTAGTAATTCTACTTTCTCAAGGTACAATGTGAATGAAAACTCCTACATTTTCCAGGCTCCATGGCAGCCAAGATAAAGATGTAACCCAGGTTTGACCAGTGACGCCTAAGTTAGCAGTGAACCCTAGGAGGAAGACTGGACTAGGGGAGTCCATTTCCCTGGCATGGATGCGAAATGCATTTTTAGTCAGAGGTGGCAGCAACTAACCTAGTCATGTTGGCATCCACGCAACTTGCCCCGGCACATTTACATTTTATGCCACTAAGAGACACAGAGGCAAAGCATAACCACACTGCTGACTCAAGCCTCAGTGAAACATTATGCCATACACTCTGTGTCTTGGCTCAGGCTAGCCCATCTGCTCTGCTTTAGAAGTGTTTATTACATGGTTTCCCCCAACTTTGATGCATTTTGCCCTGAACTCCATAACTCAACAGGCTCCCTCCTTCCCGACTCTGGTTACAAACCCTTGCTTGCTCTCATTACAAAGTTGCATAGGTTTTAAATAGTTTTCCCATCCAATTCCCCACCCACCCACCCAAAACCCTGTGATTTTCAGTGAGCATTCTGTGATGAGTTCAGAACTTTACAAAGTATAACTTATGAGAGGCAGTTGTGAGAAGAACAACGATAGGAGTAGTCACCAGTGGTTGTGTAGGAAGTAGAGGCACAGAGGGAAAACACAGCTTTGGACTATAAGCTCACTGCACTCTATATTTTATTGCTGCGTTAACATATAACTTTTTATCTGTCGTCACATTCAAATAAGAAAAAAAAAGTCAAAGGAAAAGCCGAAATAATAATCTTATCTCAAGATCATCAAAATATATGACAATACTAAAAAATTTACAATGCATTTAGGATGGTGACATAAAGGCCAGCCTGGGTTTACAAGGTGACGTCAATGTGGACTGCACAGCAAGACCTTGTCACAAAAAGAAACAAAATAAAACAAAAATAAAGAAAATACACTTAAGATGTATGACAGTTAAAAAACTGTATGACAAAGATACAAAAGAAAGTATACACAATTAAAGAGACAATCACATACTAGGAAGAAAAAGCAATAAAAATATATGTCAAGGAGTGAATATTAGGAATGATTGATCACAAGTGATGGTTAAGAGTACTCACAATAACAACAAATGAAAGAAATAATTTCAGTTTTGAAAAATCTCTGTAGAACAGTTTTGATAAATATTTGTTAAACTATCATACTGTAAAACCAAGTTATTATTATAATAAGAAAAGATAAGAAAAATGTTACTGATTATGGCATAAATATTAAAATTGTGTGTTAATACAACTCTAGTGAGGCAGAGTAAGCTAAATGGCCATCAAATAAAAGAACAAAAAGTAACAAATTTCAATTTCTTACATTATACTTAAAATGTTAAACTAGGAACACAATGCATATGACAATTTTTCACTATGAAATGAGGTAATGGGTTTCATTTCACTGCTATTTAGAACATCAAAAGCAAATAGTTCAAACAAAATAAAAATCTTGAGTCAAACTCAAATAATTTCAGCATATTAAGAAGCACTTCAAAAACATCAAACAGGATCAGCCACAGAAAAATATAATTCTATAATTCAATTTTGCTTTATTCAGATCTAGGTAGAAAAAAATAATGACAAATGAAAGAAAATATGTTAGTATAATTTGCAGAGTATTTAGAAATGTCACATATGTATATATATTTTGAATTTATAACACAAATGAAAGAAAACCCTGAATATACTGGAAAATTTGTTTCAAGCTGAAATTTTAGAATCATTTCATCAGTAAAAACCCTCAAGTGATAATTTTTAAAGCATAAAATAATTTAACTGTAAAGCAAATATTCTCAAAGAGGCACTTCTGAATTATGATAATATCAGGGTGTGAGAATTTATGACCTGAGACTGTACTTCAGTGCTGCTATTGATCAGTTGAATGATTTAAGGGTTCTAATCTTTCTGAGATTTAATTTCCTTTTCTTTGTTAAAACAGGAATAATAATTCTTAGCATACAGCATAACTGAAAGAAATTAAATCAGAACATACACGGTTCTGACAAAAAGTCTGGCACAAAATAGATACGAAATAAAAATACTACCCCTCCCCATAAATATATTTCTATTGCCAATATCTTTTATGCTTTCAAGTTACATTCAAATCATATCACAAATCAGTTACACATCATATCCAAAAAGTATTTATAAATTTCGCTCAATATTTGCTTGAAAAGTTGCCTGCTGCAATAAAATATTATAAGCTATTATAGTCCTAAAATCTGGGTTTAAAGCCAGTGCTGGCCTTCACTAGCTATACATTATTCCACTTTTCTAAAACTTAGTTTTCTAGCCTAAAATGTAGGTTACACTAATATGTAGTTAAAAGAACAGCTGAGAACAGAAAGAAGATACTCATAAAATGTTCGTAAGACGATATACATTAGATAACTTTTCAATTTATCAGGAATGATAAATCCAATTTATAAAATACACAAAACTAGTTCAGAACCTATAGTTATTATTTTAATTTTCTTTAAAACACAAGTTATACCAAAATTAGATCAGATATCAAGGATGATATTTTTCTCAGTGTTCTTTTTCCTACAAAAATTATCAATTCCTCCTTTTTTTTTTCATTTAAAAAGCAAATACCACTGGTTATTTTTAAAATTAAGCAAGCTCATTCAACAAATGCATATTAGGCGTCTGCTATGTTCTATGCATTCTTTACAACTGCCTGAGGTCTGGCAATAAACAAAATATTGTACACAAAGCTCTTTGTCCTCATGGAATTTGAGGAATTAGCCAAAGGCCACCAGACAGGGCCTAAATGTCACAGTTACAACCCAACATGTATAGGTCCAAGAACCTAAAACTGGTTCCCATTGGTACAACGATTAATTAACTGTAATCATGACAAAGAAAATCATATAGGTAGGATAATCAAACTGTCAGCATTCTCACTCTGGAAAAGAATAGCAAATTAATCTGATCAGTCAGGAGGACATTATCCTACCTGATTCCTTTACAATGTCAAACTACATCAAAAACAATTCCAAACTAAAATGATACCTATTTTCCTTAGTCCTAAAGAAAAACAATTTTACCCCATGTAGTAAGCTTAAGAGATGCCTCAATCATTTCTCAAAAGGGTTTGATATTAGAATCTTACTTTAACCATGGAGGAACTACCACACGAATTTTAACATGTAACTTAAAATGCCTTTACTTAAAGTCTACTATCATAATATAAACTACTTTCAAAAGTTTAAAAGACTACATTAAATCAATAATAATTGGAACCCAAATATGCTTGCGCTTTCAAAGAAGCACATAATTTATCTGCTAATAAATAGCCTTTAATTACATGTTTTCACTAGAGGTTTACTTAGATAAGAAAGCACAAATTTTGTTTTGAGTCCAATAGATTATCAGCTGTTATAAATTAAACTTTCAGATCACATAATAGTACACACCCTAAAATCAAAATACTGGCACATTATTTATTGAAAAGTACAACACAAACGAAGTTTAATTTACAATGACAGAGTTAGGCCCTACTCTGAAAACCTGGCGTAAGAGAGGCCTCTAGTGGTTATTGGTGGTTACTAAGTCCCCTTCCACCTCAACCCCAATCCTCTGGCGGGCGGGCTGGCTGGCTTGCAAGCTCTCTTTCTTTCTCTCTTTCTCTCTTTCTTTTTTTCTTTCTTTCTTTCTTTCTTTCTTTCTTTCTTTCTTTCTTTCTTTCCTTCTTTCTTTTTTTTCTCTTTCTTTCTGTTATCTGTTTCTCTCTCTTCCTCCCTCCTTATCACACACACACACACACACACACACACACACACACACACCACAGCCTCTAGCAAAACAGCTAGTCCTCAATCACTGCATTACTCAAGTCCAAAAAAAACTCCAATTTTAAAAATTTATATTACTGGTAGTGCTTAACCATTTTGGGTTTCTCTACAGGCAAATTTTTCACCTTCTCATGAAACCTACTTAAAACAATATAGTACGAAGTACAGATCCCAAATATTACTTATATAATGTCAGAAATCTTAAATTTAAAGACAAAATGTATGGCACTTAAATCAATCCTATGAAATGAAATATAATTGATATATCTTTATTATTCTTTTAAAGATATTTTCCACTACTATTAAAAAATATTCCGATTAACACCCAGGCAAAAACGCAAAGGTTTAGCAATACCTTCCTATACATGAAGGACAGTATGGAAGTGCCAAGATTTAGCTACTTCCCAGTTCTTCCACATGCCCGTTTCCTTTCTGCTGAGACCTCTCTGGTCCCAGAACCTCCCTGGCCTCATCCTGCTCACCATCCTTAATACCTGCCTTACCAATGCCCCCAGTGAAGTCTTTTATAGCAAGAATGAAAGGAGCTGGGGTAAAAGGACAGGAAGAAATCATCTTACACCTAAGGACACTAAGGGCACCCTCCCAACTATGGCCAGTTTCTCCCACCTCAGCTGAATGAATCCAAGCTCCACGAGGTGGTATCTCTGAGGCCCTGCCCTGCTCCTATGTCAGTCTAACACTAATCACTCTTGAGAAGAGGTATGCCTCCTTATCTACCCAAAGAATAACCATCCCCATCTCCGGGCATACCTTCATCTTCTGTTGCATACTTTAAATTCAAAAGAGAAAGAAAACAAATGGGTAAGAGAAAGAGCAGGAGAGAATAAACAGAATAGATTTATTTTTTTTTATCAGTACCAGGGATCGAACTCACAACCGCACACTTGCAAGGCAGGCGCTTATGCTGCTGAGCTAAATCCCTAGCCCCTATATAATTTCCTAATTCTGTTTAAAAATTTAAAAAAAAAAAAACTACTTGACAAGAATATCAAAATGTAAGCCCTTGCTTCAGGAATTTAGGAGTGAAGGCTGACAAATACTGTCTTGTTTCACATGGTATGGATAGAAAAATTTCCTGATTGGAAAGATTCAGTAGTGGAAGTGGTTACTAGTCAGGCGCACCAAGGGACCTGCCCATGGTGATTTCTTTCAGCTAAAACTTCATGACAGTGACCTACCTGAATTCCAGACAAGCAAATAGGAAGAGAAAGGGATTGAAAAACACAAATTGATATAATGAGGTTTAAACAGTGAAACTGTGTTCTAGAGTCATAAGAAAACGTTATAGAGCTTAACTGGCCAATGTAAATGTCACAGTTATAGAGTTTAGTCACCTGGCCCAAGTACAGCTGGGTGATAATGTGGGAAAGTACAAAATGAGATAAAATATAATTTAAATTTTAAAAGGATTTAAATTTAAATTTAAATTTTAAACCACAAAAGTTAGGCACAGACATTATCAATAAAGCAGCCACATACCTCAATAAATGTAAAGTATCTTAATGTATAGCAATCCATTTTCACTAGGACTGAAGTATTTTTTAAATGAAATTATATGCATTATCTTTCCCTTGAGAAAACATAAGTGAAAATATTTTAGAAAAACAGACATTCAAGGATTAAAAATTCTTAAAAACTGCTGCACAAAACAGTAATTCTCATCTGTGCAGAAAATGTAATTATGCAAGCAACTCATTTCTTAGGAACTGAAGATAGTTGCCATTCATTCCAGTCAGTTTCACCTTTAACTTTGCCTTTCACTAAAGAATGTGTCCAATTTTGGTGCTATAACAATCAAAATTCAGATGGAAAATTTTATGTATCATTATGAAAAATGAGTCACCCTTAAAAAAGTAGGTCAAACTAAAACATAAGACACATAAATAAATGTTATAATCTGAATTATGCTAGTCAATTTACTCAATATGTTATGTTAATATCTTGCTAATCACTGCAGCAAAAAAAAAGAAACATGAGAAGAGAATCTTCATAAGGAGATTCAATATTATATAATCTGGTCTGCAAAGCCTTGTATGAGAAACTCCACCCAAGTAACTCATGGGAGTGAACCAGGAGGTATCTGGGAAAGGAGTGAATGAGGAGTGGGTTGTGGAATATGCTGAGACCAAGTAAATCTTCATAGGCTGTGGTAAGGGAGTTAGCTTTTTATCAAGTTTAACGAGAAACCACTGAGGCCTTCTGAGACTAGAGGGATACAATAAGACTCATATAAGACTCTGCCTATGACATGGGAAAGTCAGAAGAGAGAAACAATAGTTAAGGGCCATGACCAAAACCCAGGTGAGACATGCTAGTGGCTGGACCAAGGTCGAGGAAAATAAACAGCAGGAGAAATGATGGCCAGATTGTGCACATATTATGTTGTTAAAACCAGCAGGATCTTTTTCGGGATTAAATGTGAAATGACAGAACATGAGAAAAAGAGAGAAAAAAAGTCAAGATGTGAGGGCAAATCCTTATTTTAAGAATTAGCATAATATAACATTCAGTGAAAATTTAAATACATCCGAACTATGTATTGATTTTACCTTCTTGATAAAAGTTATGCTTTGTATACTGTCTTTTCCTATTCTTTTCCTCAATAGTTCATTCTAAATTATATAACAATATGATTCGTAAACTACGGAGTTTTTTCCAAAGCATACCATTCTCCTCCTAAAATCAAGTTGTCTTTTCCTAGGCTTCCTTGCATCTCTACCCACTTACGTCTTGCTTTCAAGCTTGACAGCGCCTGAAAGGCTCACGACACTGCTTTGTGAGACTGCAGTTCACTTTCCAGCTCACATGGATTGTGGTCAGCATCTCAGCAGGAAAGTTCAGTAAAGCCAGGGCCTTAACCGCTGTTCTCACTCCAGGGAAGATCTGGGAAAGAACAGCTCTACTTCTAAGCACCTGTTTCCTATCAGTAAGACAGCAGAGACGCTTACAAAGAGAATCGGAACAAAGGGTTGTGAACAGAACTGCATGACAAAAGGAACTCTCCCCAGATAAAACACGTCAAGGCTCTCCAGAGTTAATAAATGGCACAATACGCAGACAACATTCCTCATCCAATATGCTTGGATCAAGAAGTGTTTCAGATTTCAGAATTGTTTTTTGATTTTGGAACATGTGCATAAACTTTATATAGATGGATTACAGGGCTCAAATGTATACTGATAACTTTCCAAATTGGTTGTACCATAACATACGAGAGGTGAGATGTTTTACTCCCTTGCCAACACTTAATATTTGGGGTATTTTTAATTTTAATCAGAATGTTGTGACTGTAGGGTTTTACATTTCCGGCTGACTAAAGAAATTAAGCAGCTTTTCATATGGTCATTAGCCATCTGGCTATCTTCCTTTGTGAAGTACCTTGTCAAGAGATGTCTGTCTTTTCTTTTTGATATAAAAGTACTTGATATTTCTGGACATAAGTTTCCCTCAGTTTTTCCAAATCCATAGGTTATCTACTGTTACTGGTACCTGTTTGAATTTTCTTAATTTTTAAAATAAAATGCAATCAGTCTTTTGTTAATGTTACTGTTTTGTTAGTGGGCAAGATCATAAAGACATTCACCTATGCCTTCTTCCAAGAGATTTGTTTTCTTTTTCATACTTAGATCTGCATTTGAAGTTGACAGCTGTGTAACAAAACATAATTATTTTCCCTGTATCTAAATGCACCAAAGCTAAGCAAAACGTATAAACCCTTCAACCCCAGTAATTTTACTGTGTAAAGTTCACTAATATATGTATCTAATAAATCATTTTTAACTGTAATAGTTTCTTTATTTTGATTAGGCATTCCAAAAGATGCATGTTGGTGGTGAGCTGACACATAATAAGCAAAACTAATTTTTAGGACAACTAATTTTGTCCTAAAACAAAAGCAACTAATAAAACACAGCTAGCTGAAAGGGATTATAAATATAAATTTTGACTATAAAATTCATAAAGAAGAAAAGCTAGTTACCTACTCCATCCCCCAAAAAAGCTTTCACTTTTAATGTGAATATTTGGCTACAAGGCCCTTTTCCCTCAAATCACCTCTAATTTCTATGGAAAAAGCTAAGTACTAAATTTTTTCTCCTTTGATACATGAAACATAACAGAAGATGGTCCCCAATCAGCAATGAGGAAAGTTACAAAGAGACCCAAAGTAATCATGAAATAACAGGCTGAAAGGTTGGCTTACACTGTCACAACTGAAAGGTCATCAAACTAGAAAAACAACATGATGAAAGCATCTCAACACAAAACTAAAAATTGGATACTAACACATCAGTGAGCTAATCCCATTCAACAGAAGGCTATATACTCCTCTTTTGCCTTTCCTTATAGCACAGAGCCCAGAGGATGTGGGATCTACATTTCAGGACCATACAAAGAAGCTGCAGAGTTGATAAAGGAGGACAAAACAAACTGACATAGAAATTAATATAAAGAATTCCTCTCTCTCTCTCTCTCTCTCTCTCTCTCTCTCTCTCTCTCTCTCTCTTTCTTGCTCCTCTCTGCTTTCAGAGTTAACAACTTGACATGCTACTACATTTGTGGTTTTTTGTTTTGTTTTGTTTTGTCTTTTTGAGACAGGGTCTCTACGCAGTTCAGGCTGGCCTTGAACTCACTTTGTAGCCCAGGCTGGTCTCAAGAACTCGCAAGGATCCTCCTGCCTCAGCCTTCCGAGTGCTGGTATTATAGGCATGAGCCATCATGCCCGGCTTACATTTGTGGTTTTTTTTTTTTTGGCAAGCTGCTAGAAATCTTGTTTGAATGTAGAAGTACACAAGTGTGTTAATAAAGTTCTAAAAGTGCTTAGCCTAGCTAGATATCAGACCACCCACAATGCCATGCAAAAACATGATAAGACCTATTATGGTTTGTGTCTAGATGTCTCCCTCATGCAGTCACAGGGGTGGGCTTCTAGCGTCAGTGATTGATTCATGGTCTGATGTTGGGTTTATGCATGTGAATGCTACACTCATGCTAAGGTGTGTAGCCTGCATACAATGTAAGGGAAGGAGACTCCTCCCTCTTTAGCTCATATTGCTTTTGCTGTTTTCCACCACCACGAACTGTTGTCCTCTGCCATAAATCACCCTGTCTTGGACTCAAGAGATTATGCACTAAAACTTTGCACAAACTGTGAGCTAAATAAACATTTCCTTCCTTAACTTCGGGCATTGGATATTTTGTTTCAGCAACAAGAAGGAAGTACCAAGACATGCCCATGCAGAAGCACCATACTAAAAATACAAACCCACATGGAAAATCCAGGCTGCAATCGAGATGTCAGCTTCAGGTGAATTGTAATTTGCAATACTGGATTATTTGGTTAAGAAAAAACTCAAATGTCTAGTTTGTTTTTAAAATTCCTACACAGGCATTAAATTATTTCTCACATAGTTCTAAATAATTCAATATGGATTACTGCTCTTAATTACAGTAACTTCAAATATAAGGGTTTAGGATAGTGTTGAAAACACTGGCAACCATATCAATTGTTCAGATAATGTCAACTGAATACAAAAAAATTCACTGTAACAATCTTCTACTAAATCATAAAACAATCTTCACATAAAAATATCCTGTGCTACACTTTTACAGCAATAGTATCTATAGATTATTTTCATATAGCCATCCTAATAAATAGCTACAAAAGCTATGAGAATGTTAAAGCTCTACAAAATAAAAAATGTACAATACTCCAGGAATGATTTGCTACAATAGTAAATCCATAACAAAAATACAGAAGATGCAAACATTACCTGTGTTTTAGTAGACAAGACCATCACAGAAAAAGAATTTAATCTGTCTTATGAACTAACAAGAGAACAGATGCTCTTTAAATTATCTACTCATTAATATGAAATATATGTTATAGATAAATATATAAGAACCAAACTATATTCTTGGGAAAGCATTAGAAGAATTCTATTAATACTAAGAACAAAATCTATCTAATTAGGCCAAAGATCAAGAGACAACTTAGAAACTATTTATTAGAGCAGCCAGAATCCCACAACATAATACTGTGATCTATACTATTACGGCTATAAAAACAGGGCTTTAATTTAAAGACTAGTCTTTTCTCACTTATGGAAAGAAGATGAATGAAAATTCAGCCAAAGCATTCATCTAACTAAATTAAGCCCAGCCCACCTAACCATAACCAATAAGTTAAAAACACAACATGTCTTCAACATCCCTGATATGCTCCCTTATTTATACTATCTCATTACACAGAGCCCAATGTGCTGGCAGCATGAAAGGAGTTCTGTTTTAGACACAGAAAACTATGGGAGGAAAAAGAAACTCTAAAGTGATTAGACTCCTTAAGTATTAAGATAATTATACAACACCCACTTCTTTCACAATGCAAATTTCAAAATTTCAGATCAATCAGAAATACGCAGCTCAAATTTTCAAACAATTCTTCACAAATATCCAACAAATTTGGACCAAGGTCCTGAGGAAATGATAGTGTATTAATATTGTTTATACCTTGCAAACTGTATCCACATCCCAAGGTATAATAGTCCTTAGATCAATTATTTCACAAGACACTCCAAGCTTTTCTCTTGCCATAGAAGCTACTTCCCTGATCACATGAACCTGAGAAGAAAAGAAAAATATTCAGAGATCGACTAGAAAGACTCATGTCTGAAAAACACTAGTTAAATGCTGACATCAATATTTATAGAGATATTGTTTATAGTCAATGGAATAGATCTATATAAAGAATTCGTATTTTTTAGACATGTTAAATGTATATTCTGCCAAAGGAATCAAATATAAATGTCTAAAAAACAAAGATTCTTAAAAAAAAAAAAAGGAATGAAGTAGGTGCTAAAGATTCTAATTACAAAAATAACACATAGTAGGTAAAGTCATAAGTAGTTTTTTTGTAAGGAAAGCACAGAGAAGAAGAAACATAGAGCAAACATCATGGAATCCATAGCTCACCAACATATCAGAGAAAAACAGCAGTAACAGTAGCTCACAAAAAAAAAAAAAATAGCTAAAGGTAAGAAAAAAATTTAAAAATCAAAAACAGGAGACACAATATCCCAGAAATTAAAGAAAAAATCTATTTCAGAAAGATAGCAGCCAATGTCACATAAAATAAAAGTGTAGGATACGGTTTAGATTTAGCATTTACAATAATAGATTACTGAAAGTAGATTTAGTAAATTAATGGATACAAAGGTTGTAAGACATAGGAATACAAAGAAATTAAGCAATTAAATACAGATACTATAATATAACCTCCAAGTTTAATTATAAGAGCCAGGCATGGTAGCATATGCCTATAATCTCAGCTACTCTAAAGTTTGAGGCAAAAAATTCACAAACTGAGCAGCCTGTGCAATTTAGTGGCAACTTAGACCCTCTTTCAAAAAATTTTTAAAAAGTGCTTGGAATATGCAAATCAATACAGAAGTTCCTCAAAAAACTATAAACAAATATACCATATGACTCAGTTATACAGCTTTTGCAGACTAAAATCAGCATACTACAGGGATACTTGCATACTACTGTTTATTGTGACAAAATTGGTAAGAGCCAAGCTACAGAACCAGCCTAGGCCCAAAAACAAAGAATGGATAAAGAGTATGTGGATATAGATAGATAGATAATAGATAGATAGATAGATAGATAGATAGATAGATAGATAGCCATAAAAATCCAAACTGTTATCTGTAGGAAAAGATAGATAGATAGAATTGGAGATAGAATTGGAGATTACTAGGATTACTAGGATAACTGAAATAAGCCATACTCAGAAAGACAAGTATCACATGTTTTCCCAAGACTGCAGAAAGTTTAAAAAAACATGGCATGAAAATTAGAAAGGACATGAATATTCAACAAGAAGGAAATAGTGTATGCAAAAGAGGGTAACAGGTGAATGAACATCATCTGAATATATTAGATGCAGGTACAAAGTTACCACATTGAAAAATAGGCACTTTTTAAAATGTACTAAAATAGAGTAAAATGTAATAAAATGAAAAATGGGAAGAGGAAGGGAAACTTGGGTTACAGCTCAGTGGCACAGTGTTTGCCTGAAATACAGTTTTGAGCTTGACTCCAAGTAACACACACACACACACACACACACACACACACAAATTAAACAGTTTAGTGATAAAAGTTATTTAAAGGGAAAGGCATTCTTCAGATATACAGACACAAACCTTTTTAATAAAAGAAACATAGAGAGGAAATCTCAACAGCCAAAAGAGTGAGGCATCAGCTGTTTATCATGGTCCTAGAGAATGGAATGCAATTTGACACAGACTTGCAGCGCAGCTACAAAAGGCTAACACACATTTTCTTCAAAGACTAAAAGAGGCAAAGATTAACACAGAAGTGGAGGGTGTGACACAAGGGCAAGGTATGTGAGTCAGGACTTAATGTGCACTCACTTTCCAGCAAAGAAGAGAGACAAGGTGACAGGATGTGTGGAGGACAAAATGGTTCCTCAGTGGGATGTGACTCAGCAAGCACAGGGTGACCCTACTCTAGGTGAGAACTCAAAGGACTGCAGCTCTCCAACGATCAGACAGCAGGAGCTTGGGGCACTGTAAAAAGCTTTATGAATGTCTTTATATTTAGTGCTGTCTTTACTTTTATAAAATAAGCACATACGACACTGCCCTTGGTTAACTAAAACAAATTTTTTTTTTTTTTAATACAGAAAAAGCAACCATTTATTTAAAAGGGGAAGTGAGGAAAGGTGGGTGAGGGAGGGATGAACAGAGAGACTCAGATACAGAGTCTATGACAAGAGAAAAAGTTGAGCTTAAAGTTTGGAGGTAGAGAAACGTGACAAGAAGACACAGGAAAAGCTGAGGTGGGTCAGTGAAGAAGGTCCCCAGAGAAGAGGAAAATATGGACTGCTGAGGCTGAAGCACTGGGTGAGGCCATGTGGCCAGCAAAGTACTTAGAAGACAGAGGATAAGAAATGGGAGCAAAAAGAGCCTAAATCAAGTGCAGAAACAGGAATGTGGATTGATAGTATGCATCAAAAGTGTTTTAAATCAATGCATTTTTGCAAACTTTCAGCTTATTTATCATATGCTTATATATTTTAGTATAACAGAATAGGCCCATCAGTCAAATCAGCACCACAAACTTTAGGTTATAAGTAAATTCTGTGAATAATGACTACGGCTAATATACTGTGTGCTTGAAATTTACTATCTGACATCTTTTATTCTTTTATTTGTTTATTTACTTATTTATTTGGTACTGGGGATTGAATTTGCGACCTCATGCTTGCCAGACAGGCACTTACGATGCTGAGCTAAATCCCTGGCCCCAATTTGACATTTTAAGTGTCCTCATCACACACATGCACGTACATACACATACAAATGGTAACTCTGCAGTACTGAATGTGTCATTGACTCGACTATTGCAATCAGTTCACAATGTATACATATATCAAATTTTCACTTTGAGTATCTTGAACATATATATACTTCCACACTATATACATATATATATATTTCTGCAATTATACCTCAATAGAATAAGACAAAAAAAAGCAATTAGCCAGCACTCAGGAGGCTGAGGCAGGAGAATCGTTGCGAGTTCAAGACCAGCATGGGCTACAAAGTGAGCTCAAGGCCAACCTGAACTGCACTGCAAGACCCTGTCACATTTAAAAAAAAAAAAAAAGAAGCAATCAGCATCAATAGCACCAAATACTCTTAATCTAAATATAACACAAGCATCATTTTCAATTCTCCCCACATGAGAATTTAAAATAAGGCTTCCAGGCACAATGTGGGCTTTAAGAGTTGGGATCACCATACTAACCTGAGTGCCCCAGGCAACTAGAGTAATATCACTTCCTTCCTGTAGGACTTCAGCTTGTGACAGTGGAATACTGTAGGGTTCTACAGGAACCTGTTCCACTAAATATAGAATAAAGGAGAAAAATAAACATTTAATTTTGTATGTGACATTGTGCCTAAAAGAATATAAGAACCTTCTTGTGACAAATCTTAATCTTTACTTCTTCTTTTCCCAAAGTCTGTAATTTGTTTAAATTAGCAATAGCCTTCTATGGCTGTAGGACACTACTATGCAGGTAAACAAACAGGATAGATATGTATAAAATATATTGGCTATCCTACAACAGAAAAAAAAAGCCTTTAATTTAAAACTAAGGACATTTATTAATAATGTATGGACTTTAGTCAATAATAATGAAGTATTGGCTTATTAATTGTACACACTAATGTAAGATATTAATAATAGGGGAAATTATGTGTCATATATGGGAATTCCTTAAAATATCTTTGGTATTTTGTAAACCTAGAACCATTTTTTTAAAAGTTCCAAACATTAATATATCTGCTAAAACTTAATTTGGGATGAATTTCCATGAAGCACTAATTACACAGTGGTTTGAAAAACAAGGGAAAAAAACATACTAGGACCACATTTTAGTTGTTTTTTACTTTTGCACCTTCGTCTATGAACATTTCACTAACTGTAGCAGCTGAAACCCTTCATGCAAAGCACCTATAGTAGACCTCAAAAAGATGAACTGAATCAGCTCTACCAAGCCAGAAAAAACAAGCCAGCGGTCTCCCAAAGAAAACCATTTTATGTCTTGCTCTCCACCCAAGTACATTCAATATAAGGTTGCATGAATCAAAGGAAACTATAAAGAGAATTTTGAAACAAAACTGAGTAGAAAGCTGATGAAGCTGCCTGGTTTGGGAAACTTTTGAGTTTCTTGAGAGAAACAGAATAGCACAAGAGCTGAGTAAAACGCTCTCTCCCTTTTTTAAATTTTTCCAACAGTATTTTTATTACATACACTTTTTGTTATATACACCTTTCTTTTTAATTCAAACAGCACAGAAGAGTAAAATGGACTAAAAGCCCCATCCTGTTCCCTTGTCCTTGCAACTTCACGGTCCAGAAGTAATTTAATTCTAAGGGTTTCCTGAGTGTCTACAGTGCACCCCTTTCACCGTTTCATTCGGAAGCAGTCAAGCTTCTGAATCCTCTTCTTACATTTGGCAAAACTTCCACCTCACAAGGCAGGCCCTTGTCTGCCACAGAGTGAGTTCCACATATTGCTTCCTAAGATTCCCTTACCTCCTGGTTAAAAGAACAAACTGTCCATCAAATACATTGCAGTAGACTTCGAATTGAACGCTAAAGACATGAAAAAAGCAGCAATGCTGCACAATCCATTCCAGAGTACTAAAAACAGGAGGGAAATCCAGCATCCAGACCCAGCGGTGACAATGGCCAAGACAGCAGTGCAGGGCCCACTGGCAGCTGCTGGGCGTCTCTGCAGGACAGTGACTTTGAGCACTGTTTTAAGCCTGCCTCTCAGGCACTCCAGAGATCTCTGAGTTGTTTATTATCCTTCAGTAAGTATGTTCTGCTCATATTGAACTGAACTGATTTCATTTGTTCGGAAATTAAGAACTCTGACTGACAGTATATGTTTAGATATTTACAATATGTATGGAGATAAATATATTCATAGGCCTGTCCTTTATCTTGCTACAAATAGAGCCACATTGTACACATTACTTAGAAGCTTTATAAATTCAATTTTTCACTTAGCAACATGTCTTGGCCATGTTTTCATGTCAAAATACAGTTTTTTTAACCTCTAAGTAAAAATTATAAAATCTAATGTTGCTACATTTTTATTCTTTATTCGTGTGTGTGTGTGTGTGTGTGTGTGTATGTGTGCATGTATGTGTGTCCAAATCAATAACATTAGATGAGATTAGGTGTGTTCAGAGGCATGGCCATAGACCCTACCAATAAAATCCATAATCAGTACCAGAAAAAAATGAGTTTAAATGATCAATATGTTTAAATAAAAGAAAAATGGTAAAATATTTTGTAGATAACACTCCAAGTCAGATGATAATTAAGCTAACAACCCTAAGACATAAGCTGTGGTAACATATTTATAAGCATTGAAATATTTTTTAAAGTTTTTGTGTAGCATACAATCTATGTTGAGTTAGATTCTTACACTTTCTGAACCACAATTTACAAGTCAACCTTTTGTAAACGACATGACCTTGAATCACAGCATGCCATTTATTTATATATTGACTATCACTGTTTTTGCCCAGTGTAGCAGAGCTGAACAGTTGGAACAGAGAAAGAATGCTTGACAAACCTAAAATATTTACTGCCTGCCAGCCATAAACGTAACATGTTCTTTCAGAGATTATTCTACCCCAATCTAAACCTAGTGTTAGGTAGATGGATGCATGGATGGATGGGATGGATGCATAAATGGCTAAATAGACAGACAGGTGGATAAATAGAAAGACAGGGAACCAGACATACTCTACTTAGCAGTTAATCTGCATGAAGGTGAAGAATAATGCTAATATGTGACCAAACGTAGCACACAGGTTCTTTGCTATGATCAAAGAAGCAAAGATCGACATGTCAGTAGTTTAGTCCTGAATCTAGTACACATTTAGTCTTGCTTATGAAGTAAGTGGCAACCACACAAGTCCAGGCTTTTCTGCCTTATAAATCTGATGGCAGTTGACAATTAGCAAATCCCTGGAACACAGGACTAAGAGCTTCCACACCAAAAGAAACAGGTTCTCTTCTTGGCCTCCTTGCTTTGAAATGTTGCCAACAAGTGGCTGTTTTGTTGTCATAAATAAATTACTCAGAAAAACAAGTTCTCATTATTTTAACAAATAACAAACAATGCTTTATTCTCTAATTTAAAAATGCCATGTAGAGAACTGGAGTCAGAGGGAGTCTTATATTAATAACAACCAAAAAATCTTTACATAGATTTGCATCAGTTTAATCTTGAGAGCAAGAAAATAACTCTAATATTTTCATTTATTTAAACTTGGTAAATAAGTCACCTGGAATGCTTGTGAAAATTCACAGTATTTTGTAGTTACATTAATTTCAATGTAAAAGTTATTATTTCAAGAAAAAATTACTATTTCACATTAGCATTCTAGAATCCCTAACCCGTAGCTCTGTGCTTTTTGAAAGACATAGTAAACAGGAGTCAGAACACAAGTTTTCAAGAGCTAAAGAGCACTATCCATGTGAGCTTATACATTTCTCTGTTCATAGCGGTTGAATTGAGTCCATTCTATTCATCACATGCTGATTACACTCAAATCTTTGCACTAAGGAACACTTCAGAAAAATCCTGAAGCACAAAGTACATAGAATATTGATGAAATGTACAACTTGGGAGAAATCAGAAATACTTTCTAGGTTAAAATACAAAAGATAAAATAATGACAGGATAGATTTTAAAATGTACAATGAAGAATTTCTATATGTTTGCTTTCTTGTACATGCAAATGCACTTATATGCATATTTCAAATTCAATTATAGATTCAGGGTATGAATTTGCTTATGTTGGTCATTTTATTTACCATTCTCTGCCTTTCCTCTTCCAATTTTCCTTTGAGAAACAATGTTAAACACTTTTACAAAAGAGGGTGCACAAATAATATAATCATTATATATAATAATAATAATAATACAGTTTATTCATTTAATAGGGAGTATGTACCCAAAATATTCACCCATCATCCAAAATTGAAAAGGGCAGTCCATGCCACTGTGCAGCACAGACTTGACTGGGAGTTATAAAGATGGAAAGAGATTATATTAACCAACAAATAAAAACATCTATCAGTGACAAGAACAAAGTGCTCTAGAAATACAAAAAGACAGCAAGCTGTTAAAGGGATCAAGATTTCCTCCAAAAAAAGAATACAGCTAATGGAGGCCTGAAGAAATGAACAGATACTTGAGATAAAAGAAAATGTAGAGGGGATTCCATCCAGAAAAGAAATATAATGCAAAGAAATAGACATGTGAAAGTATGTGCATGCTTGAGATACACCTAAGAAAACACAGATGTACATGATGTTTCAGGTAAAGATACACGCTGAAACTTATAAATTGTATTTTTCTACCTGTAGAAATCACTTTCCATTTTTTTCTGATTCAATATATTAACAACTGCTATGGAAAGCATCCGCAAAATTATCACCACTGACATTCCATGGTGCCTGTTTCCCCGTGAAGCACACTATGACTACCTCAGAGATAAGAGGGTCATTTCTCCTTCCGGGCACTAATCTCCAGGAATGGCACTTCCCCCACAAATGTGAAACTTGGGGAGGACTTCCTCCATGTTGCATTATACATGATAGTGGGAAAAAAATAACACATAAATGTTCCACTGAAAAAGGAAGTATGTTTCCAAAATGTTAGTTCATGCTGCCTGATTACCACAGCATATTCAAAGTCTCCATACCTGAAAACAGTTTTTCTCATTCGTTAAAATTTATAGTCTAATGGAAGAGACTGCTAAATGAGGCAAATCTCTCAGTCAGAAACTCACCTCTGACCTTCCAGTTATCTAATTAATTTGGTAATCTCTGAAAAAGTACGTTAGTTTTTACCCCATTATCCCACCTATAATCATAGGACATCATAGGAACAGAATAAGGACATAATAAGTTAATCATCACGGGCATCTTTTGTGTTCTTAGGGAAAAAGAGCATTACAATTTAAAATCATTGAATGATAGAGTCATTAAGGCAATAAAGAAATTTTTTGTACTAAGAAGAGTTATTCTTATCCTTGTTATTACTGCCTACATAGCACTGACACAGCTGCTGTAAAACCATATTTCTCCATGAAAGAAATCATGTTTTGAAAATGTTAGAGCAAACATAGAAAATGAGGCTTCTGGTAAGTCTCACAACTGTAAAAGCAGCACAACAACATTCAGGATGATTATGTGCACTCTCCTCCTCTTCAGAGACAATCTTAACTATATCCTACCTGACCAGAAATGTAAATATAACATCTATGCATGTCACGTACCATTCTGCTAGAAACTCCTGACCACTAAACAAAAATTAGTAACCAACTAAACTATTTATATATAAATAAAACATCAGGTCGGAAACTGCAAACACTACGTTGGATGTAATCTGGAGACTACTTCAACAAATAAGATCAATTTAAGATTCTAAATATATTCACAAGTTATCTTTCCAGAATACCATGTGTTTGTAACACTGAAAAGTAAAAAAGATTCACTTATTTTTAATTGAACAGCAATATCAACTTGACATAATAAACCCCTAATCTGATTTCAACAAAAATGCATTTGAAATATTTTTCCTTTAATATTTGGAAAATCTCACATTTCCAATTTTTTGTATAATCCAATAATGAGATATGATCATAACAGTTGGAAAACATATGTCACAAAATAATCATATAATAAAGCACCTTGGTATGCTTTATTATGAAACTTCCAAATTAATCTTATTACAGTTTCCAGTCTCATTTAACAACATACAACAAAAACAAGATTTTATGAAAGTGATATTCCATAATACATGCAGCATATTTGATTTATGTACTAAAATTTAATCACATTCATGATGTAATTTGTTCAGTCATCTCAAATACTCATAGGTATTTTTCATGGACTCTCTAGTAGGTTGTATTTCATAGTTTAGCAAAAATATCAACCTTCATCTTTCACGTTTAATATATTTGAAAACCTATAGTAAATATTTTCCAATGAATTGTCTATAACAAAGAACCACATAGGAATTTCATACAAAGGATAAATTCATACAACGTTGACACTTTGGTATCTTCCAATCAGCAATGGATATAGTCTTGCTGATTCCTGAATTGCCTTCAAAGTATCCTTCTACTTTACAAAGCGATTGGCTTCTTTTTTAAAGATGCTAATCTCTTTAGTAGTCTACTCCTATGGCCCCAACTGCACACATGGATCATACTGGGCTAAAATTTATAAAATTGTTCTGCGCTGCGCTTGGACCCAAATTTTCACTATCAATCTTATTAAAAGCAGTTAGTAGTATTCATGCCACAGCTTACATGTTAAGACAATCTTAAAATTTCCTTTGCCAGATTACTTAGTGCATGTATCTCAGTCCCCTGAAAAATCACAGGACATGGGCCAAATGTAGACAGATTTTCTTCCAGGGCGTAACACACATGGCCTGTGTGCTAATATATGCTGATCTGCTCAGATCTAACCAAAATTACTCATCTGGCTTTCGATACAGCATTCTAGAACTTCTCTACCCAAATCTCCAAACCTCTAAACTCCTTCAACAAACCTATCCCAAAGTCTTCTAAATCACATGGTTAACTATAGACACAGAAATGATCACACTCCTAGTACCAATTTTCTATATTAGCCAATATACTTATTGCTGAAAAAATTCTCAAAATCCACAACTTAAAGGAGGAAAGGTTTAATTTGCTCACAGTTTTAGTTGGCGAGTGACTGGTTCTGTGGCAGAAACATTGTGGTGGAACCACATGGTAAAACAAAACTCCTTAGTTCATGGCAGCCAGAACACAGAGCAGGGAAAGAGGGCCAAAACAGAAAGAATGAGGGGTCAAAATACACACATAGGTATGCCACGATGATCCAACCCAAATATAAAAGTATATTCCACAATTACCTGAGGCAGACCCCAAAGCCAGTCAAGTTAAACCCAGCCCAAACTGCCAGACAGGGAAAAAAAAAAAAAAAAAAATCACCAGTACCTTGGCTTACAATTCTGCTTTACAATTTTGAGGAAGATCACTGCATTTGTGTTTATGTGGGGAAGATATCCATGGTTGTGCTTGTCGCCCAATCTGGTGTTCATAAATATAAGCAAAAGTTTGTCATATGTTTTTGGTTGCAAACCAAATTGTTTGCAAACAAAAGTGATCAGGAACCAAAGTATTATTTGTAATTTAATACCAAATTAACAGAATATTTCAAAGTCATTCCACATTAGCACACAAGAGTTTTCAAAGAAAAAAAAAAAACACTCAACAAAGAAGAATTATGTTGAGACAGAGAAAGAATATTGACTTTCACTGTCAATGATAAAAAAAAATGCACTGCTATGAACTGCTGAGAAAGAAAATCTACCAATTAAAATGACATTTAAAATCTTAATTTTATTCATAATGAAAGAAAAAATGCAGTTAGGAATCTCTTATTAACTATCATGATATATGCATGAAAACAAAATACAAGCAAAACAAATTGGCTTAAGCTATTCCTAAAACTCCCTCCCTTTTAAAATCTAGTTCTTCTTGATTAGTTTTGCACTTATAATCATCAGTGCACATGCTTCTCCACAGAATATCATTTGGTATATCATTAAGCACACAAGTGATGCAGCACTTTTTAAATGAATCTACAGACAATTAAAAGATTGGTACTAGGTTCTCAAGCTACGTCAGTAATTATGTACAGCCCGCTTCTGACTTCTGTTTCCCAGCAGCTGTTAAGGAACTGCAGTTTCCTACTTTCCCAGCTTGACAACTCACCACAGTCAGATACACCCTCCTTACCAAAAGAGTAGTTCTCATGCATCTGAGATTTTATTCACAGCTACAGATTCCTATTCCATTGGTATTGGTATAGACTTTGATATCTATATGTGATCAGATAATAGCAACTTCTGGTTCCTGGATAAGATGTCTGCATAAGGCCATGGATTTTAAGTTACATTCCATTTTTAGAGATACTAAAATAGGAAGAGGAAATAGGTATCTGACAGTCAATCAACTACAGTACCATAAATTGAGTAGATGCCTTTAAACAATGAAGTATTATTATAGATATTTTCATATAATTTTTAAAACTTGAAAGCAACCAAGATGCTGTTCAGCAAGTAAATGGATGAACTGTGGTATGGGTGGTCGAAGGAGTATCATTCAGCACTCAAAAAGAAATGAACTATCAAGTCATAAAAAGACATGAAGAGAGTTTCAACACATATTAGTAAGATAAAAGAAACCATTCTGAAAGTTTCATACGCATGATTATAACTCTATGATATTCGGAAAAAGAAAATACTACAGAGACAGCAAACATATTTGCTATGACACCATAATGGTGGATGTCACAACACATTTGTCTAATCTGTAGAATATGTATGATCGACTGAACCCTACTATAAATTATGAATTTTGAGTAATAATGAATGGTCAGTATAGGTTCATCAATTCTAAAAACTGCAGCACCTCACTGGGGTATGCTGATAATGGGGAACACAATGCTTGTTTGGGGATAGGAAGTATATAAGAAATACTTGAAGCTTCCTCTCAATTTTATTGAGAATCTAAAGCTAATTTTTAAAAATCTTTTTAAATGTTTTAAATGTTCTAGAGAATAGAAAACACAAAATTTTCACTCTCAGGATGCCAAGTTGCCAAGATGTCTGTCAAAATTTTCCAACTTTCAACCTTATCATTCAAGTTGCAAAAAATTCCTTATTTAGGTCTCTCTCCCTCAGTACATAATGTTTATCCTTCCAGAATCTTCCTTATTCTTCCAGAATTCTTTCGTTATTAACCCCTATTCTTACAGAAGTTTTTTACTAACTTCCACTTAGAGACTCACAGCATATAGTATCAACAATCATTTACTACTTAGAGCTCAAGTGAAGCATATATGGAACTTAAAGAATACAAGAAATGAATTAATATAAATTTTATAGTTTTTATAACAAAGAACACTGACACAATTTTCTTTTTCAATGTACCTTGTATATACACAATATATATATATATATATATATATATATATTATATACATGTTTATATAAATAAAAACAAGGATGTTTGATTCAACATTTTTTAAAAAATAGTCAGAATTCAGAAATAATTCTGTTTGCTATAATAGGGAAAAGGAAACTCAATGAGTTAAAAAAAATCAGTTAGAGTTATGTGAATTGAGATAAAAAATAACCAAATTATTTGGTAAGACAAGCAACTTTTAGAATGTTTATAATCGGTTTTGATTTTTATTATTTATGTATAGGTATTCATATATTCACACATTTTTATAAATACATAGAAAAAGATTTATACAGCTAGTTATAGAGCAAACAATGATTATAACACAATTGTTTTTAACTTTACATGTAAGCGCACATGTTCTATGTATTCATATATGTATACACATATAAACGTACAGAAAAAGGACTAAAGAAGGGGGCTGGAAATAGGGAGTTAGGCTTTAAAAACTTTCATTATTTTTATTCTACATAGCTCAGTGATGTTTCAACATGTGACTCCTGATAATAAATTTATTCAAAAACAAAAATAAGTCACTATCTCTCAGTTGAAACTTACTCATTAAGAATATCCGTATCTTGCCAGGGATTTAGCTCAAGGACATAACTGCCTGCCTGGCAAGCACAAGGTCGTGAGTTTGATCCCCGGCACCAAAAAAAAAAAAAAAAAAAAAAACAAGAAAGAAAAGAAAAGAATATCAGTATCAGTTTTTTTTTTTAAGAATATCAAGTATCCTAAGGTTAATGATAAAAAAGGATGTATGTTTAATGCTCAAACTTAGCCTACAGAGTGGATAGTATAAAGACTAAGGTCATGGTATCAGAAAATTCCACCTGATCCTATTTCATGAGCAATTCAGTTTATCAGCTCAACCACAATCAGTAAAATCAAAGGTAACCTTGCATTTAACCAGTCAATTGAAAAGCTTTGATCTTTCTTGTTACTCAACATTAAGTCAAGGCCTATCATCACTAAATAAAATCATGGCATAATGGCTGATGTCCTACTTGTTTTAAGAATCTGGAGTTCTAGGTTTACAACAAAGGCTATCTCTTAAGTTTAACACAGAAATAGGAATCTGCATGAACAATCAGAAAAGAATAAATATCAAATAAGAAGGTCCAATCAAGTAAATAAAATAATTAACAGTAACATATATTTAAGAGTATACCTAAAACATGCCAACAGTATACACAAGTCTGCAGATGTTACAAGTTGGATTTAATAAGCTCCTTTATCTTCTGTTGTACTTCACGGTAAAAGCACATGCAATATGATTTTAAAAATGGATTAAAATTATGAATTAAAATTAATGAATTAAAATTATGGTAGAAGACACATTGTCATTAATATCCCTCAAAATATTCCCCCCTTGATTCAAACACCTAACCCATCATTCTTACCACTTTTGATTACATCTTGTCTCTGAAAGACTGAAAAATCAGCACAACCCTTCAACCCTCACTGTACTCTCCAGTGTGGCTTTGCAGGATCCTCCCATGACAAAATGGAACATATTTGCCCTCCTCGTGAAATTGGCTGGCTTTGTGACTTGTTCTAGCTAATACACAAGAGCAAAAGGGATGGTGTATAACTACAAGACTACATGACAAGTGTCATGGCTATCTTGGGATCTTGGGACCTCAGCTTCTACTATGAGAATAAACCTGAGCTAACCTGTGCAAGGAAGAAGAGACAGAGAGACGAGATCCTTGCAGTCACTGACGAAACATCAGAAATGGTCTCCTACAACCAGCAAAGCTCATCCACATCTGATTCTGACTCACTACAGACTCATGAGAAAGGCCAGATAAGACTTGGATGTCCAGCTATGTGCAGCCATACCATCGGCCTACAACCACTAAGCTTCAGGAGAAGCTTATTAAGCATAAATGGAGAACACATTAGCTCTATAATGAGAAAGTAGGCCTTTTTAAGAAAGCAAAGCATTGTTAACTGAACTGTAACTGTTCATGCCAAAATATAACATTATCTGATTACTTGATTGAGTGTATCATTTTTTAATTATTTTATTTTTAGAATTTGGTGCCTAATTTACGTCTGTAATTTTAAAATTTATTTTTATTAGTATGTTTGCAGCACAAAATGTCTACATTCTTTGTGTGAAATTGGTACATTTACAAAACAAATCTTAATCTCTTTTGCACCCTGTTTTCCTCCCCACTCACACCCTCCCTCAATCTTACTCTCTTTTCCATAAGAGAAAAATCTATCCCCTATCTTTCCATTGTCTTTCACTTTGCTATTTATATTTAGTTTCTAATATAAGAGAAACCATGTGATATTTAAGCTTGTGTGCCTGCTTTATTTCACTTAATATTATGGTCTCAGGGTACATCTATTTTCCTACAAGTGACTTGAGTTTATCTTTCTTTATGACAGTATAGTACTTCACTGTATGTAAATATGGTATCTCATTTTATTTATTCATTTATCTGTTGCTTCCAAAATCTAACTACTATGAATCATTCTGCTACACATATATGGATGCACATATCACTGCAATATGATGTCTTTAACTATTTTGGAAAATATCTAGAGGGGGACTAGTAAAGTCCAATGGAATTTCTACTTTTAGTTTTTGAGAAATCTCATACTGGTTTTTATAGCATTTTCACTAGTTTACATTCCTAACAACAAGGTAGAACAAGGGTTCCTTCTTCCCTGTACCTTTTGGGGTAAGATGGAATCTCATGTGTATCTCTTTTTAATCGGGTCAGGAACCAATAATAAAATCAGCTCAAGAAGAAAGTAGAATTACTACCCTCACATACTAAACACCAGTATTTCAAACCCAAATCAGACTGGTTCCAAAACTCACTATATTCAATTACCTTAAGAGGACACAATGGACACCAAGAGGAAGCAAGAAAATTCAGATTGACCACTGAAGATGTCCAAGTAAACAACAACAACAAAATTTGCATTGAGGAGTTAAGTAATAAGAATACAAGGAATAAAGCAAATGAAAAGAAAAAGAATTGTACACCAAAGAGGAATGATAAAATGTATTTCTCATTCAATCATGAATCTCACCAATACGGTCACAGCAATACAACCACTAAATTATGATCTGATCAAAAACTACAATTCATAAAGATTCCAGAAGAAGTCTGCAAACATGGAGGATATATACTGTGTGCTGGGGAAAAGAAGGTATAAACAATTTAAATTCTCCTGTCTTTTAGCAGAAAGGTTTTCACTTGCTTTTTGGTATTGGGGACTGAATCCAAGGTCTTAACACTAAATTACATCCTTATCTTTTTTTTGGAGACAGAACTTCACTAAATAACTGAGACACCCAGACTGGGCTTGAACTCCTATTTTAGGTCTCAGAGTGCTGAGATTACAAGCATACACCAGTTTGTGTCAGTTAATCTTAATTGTCAACTTGACTGGATTAAGAGGCTCCTGGAGAGGTGACTGGATGGTGGTGGTGCTGTATTCATCAGTGGATTAACCGAGTAATGCTCACAGCTGGTGGGTCACTGGGTTGTGGGAAGTAGCTTTGGAGGATATAGCTCTCTATGCACTTTCCAACCTGCTATTCTTCTAGGCTGCTCTGAGCTAAGCAGCAAAATCCTTCTCTTCTGGTATTTCTGGATTGTAGCCAGCTAACCATGGCTGAAACCTCAGGAACTGTGAGCCAAATAAAAACCTCCTTCCTTAACAGTTTAAGTGTCAAGCATTTTCCCCAGCAAAAGGAAAGCTGACTAACGCAGATGCTAAAATAACAAGACTTTACACATTTTAAAAGTAGTGTAAGTACCTTATTTACTAATATGATGACTATCAGAAGAAACCAATAAAACAATGGAAAGCAGTTGCTTATGGGGACAGAGCATGGATTTGGAAAGGGCTGAGTAAGGAACTGTTATTTTTGCTTGTAAGGTATTATATAAAAACATTATATAAAATTTAATTTAAAGCCTAGTTAAAATGAACAAATGCATTAAATCTTCTTACTAATGGATTTAATATATTCCTATCAATAACTATACCTAACGTTAAATGTCCTAGTTTGCACAAAAACAAAAACAATCTACTTAATGTAAAATACAAAATTTTTCTACAAAGGAAAACTATTTATATCTTTTGCCATTCAAAAACTACTTAAAATAATGTTCTCACAATGTGTGAATTCATATATTAGTGCATTTCCCTTAAAAATCATTAATATCATTATGACCTATTTTTTTCATGAAACATATTTGAATTTTTCCAAAAATCCTAGAAATCAGAGAGTACCAGCTTTTGGCCTTTTAGACTGTCATGCTTTCTCCCTAGGCGAACCACAGATAAAAGCCATATTTACTTTGGTATCATGATTCAATTAAATAAAACCACTAGTTCACAAGACATAGGAGAGTATCTTTTCCTCCAGGTGCTTCTATCTGATAATGTAACTTGACTCATCTCTTTCTGAATTATAAACATTTTGTACATTTTTGACATTTCCTGGGCTGTTCTTTTATCATTTCTAAACATTATCTGCCATTCCAAAAAAGATCAACTGCATTTAAATATGTTAACTAAAATAACCTGGAAACCTGAACATATTATTAGGTTCCTTTTTCCTGTTACATTTAGAACAAAGTTTTATATCTATTCATTATGCATTTAAAATAAGTAGAAAAATTCAAGAAAATTGCTGCATGATGATAGTATTACTTTTGTATTTTTAGTTTCATCTGTAATAGTTTATTTAGCTAATGGCAGAATTGAAAGAAGTAATTTCTACATGGACGGTAGAAGAGAGCCCTCAGAACAGACATTCTAGTAAAGAACAGTACATGGGCACCAGGTCCAAAAATGAAGGTTTCAGAGAGGTCAAAAAGAGCTGAGACAGGGACAATGACATCTGTTCATGAAGGAGTCCCACCAGGTCCCAGCCAAGCACAAGGAGACTTACATTTACCAAGTGCCTCTGCCTCTGTTTGGGAACACTCAATGACTTCATGGTGAAAAGAAGAACTTCAACCTCTGCCATCTCCCCAGCTGTCACTACACTAGACTGTGACATGTAATTTTTGTATCAAAGCAGCGATTTAATCCTATGCAATGGAGAAACTAATGTAGTGCATACTGAAGCTGAGACTGCACAATACAGGGATGTCCTGTCTTAATGATGGCAATAGCTTGTATGTGCACGTCTCCATTCGGTTAAAGAACACATCATTGTAATTCTTCAGGAAAGTTTCAAAGAACAGCATTATTCTCTGACATGAAACTGCAACAGTGGAAGAACTTACATTTCATTTACATCCTTTATTCAATAGTAGTTATGTGCAAAAGTGCAATACTTAATAGTAGTTATGTGCAATAGTGTAATACTTAATACAGGAGAGCTTCTCTGATAAAACATGTTGGTTTAAAACACAGCTCCATCACATACTACCTCTGTCTGCTACAGTAAGTTTCCTAAGCATACTAAATTTCAGCTTTCTTGTCTGTCAAAGGGACAGCACCACCTCATGCACTTTTGTCAAAAGTACTTGGAATCATTAGTGTCACTGACACTGGGCTCTCGAGACAGACTCCAGGTTCAAATCCTGGCATGTGACTTTGGACAAAGTTACTTAACTTCTTTAATTTTCAATTTCTTCATCCATTTTTGGTGATAATGAATTTACCTGATAAGGTTGTTGTGAGAATTAAACAGTCTGTATGTCTGCACACTTATACAGCACTAAAACCTACATGAATACACATGTGGATCACTTCTCCTAATCCTCTCAGCAACCTCGCCAGGTATGATTATGAATAAATCAGAGTTTGCTACTTCAGCTATTTGGACAAAAGTAGCATCCATATTAAATTATGAAAGTCTGACGTTTACTGTAGTAAGCCAGCTAGCAACATTTTCAGCTCAAAAGGGATGCATTGTTTCTCTAACCAATACTACATATTACATTAGTCAAAACTGTCTACTGTGTAAGTCAGGTCTACAGGAATTTAAAATCAAAGAAAGTTAAATTTCAAGTAAGATTAAGGATTTTGGAGAAGCTCACTGATCAACAAAAAATTAAAGGGAAAAGGTAATTCAGGGCTCCAATCACCCACAGACAGTGCAGCTTTGTGTCCACACAAAAAATTCCCAGAAGTCAGAGTGACTGGGATTGCACTGCAGGCCCACATTCTGAGATCATGGAAGTCAGGGATGATGACCGGCAGCCCCCTCAGGACCACACGGAGTTAAAAGTGGTAGCTATGGGAATATGTTCCATAAAGAAAACAAGAGACCAAGAGACAGACAAGATGATGAATGACAGAAAGCCATGCACTGCAATTGTAAGTTGAAGCCTTAAAGTTACCTCTAACTGAAACATTCTACAACAAGACTTTGCAATATAAATCATATAGCCATAGATTCCAATTCTACTGTGGGTAAATTTGTAGAGTCAACAAGTTAACTTCTTTGGATGCCTAATATGTTAGTTCCCTATGGAAATATTTGGCTAGAATCTTTAAAAAACTTTATTTCAGAAATTATGCTGCTAACTGAGATGTGGAAAAAATCTTTACCTTAACACTGCAGAGGACAATTTTCAAAAACTGAAAACAAAGATGAACATTAGCTTGAAAATAAAGTGAAACACAAGCCTATTTTCATGGGCATGAAAAAATTACGGATATTCATACAATGGAATGTAATTTCAAAAACACTATATGTGCCTCAGATTTTCAGGTGATCGTTTTCCTACACTCAAGAAACATTTCCCATTTAATTCATTGACAGCCTCAGGAATATAGCTGCAATATAGTGAAGTATAGCGAACACTAGCTTAGGGAAGACAGAAGAAGCAAGCTACTCTGCTTAGTAACAATTATAAAGCTTAGAAAAAGAATATTTATTATTACTTACTAGTAACAACAACAGTAAACATTCACGCAACGTAATGGCAACGTTCATTACTTATTAATAATGTTTTAATGTCATACATAGTTGATGATAATAACAATAATGTATATTCACACAATGGACTGGCACTGGGCATTGAAAAGGGAACAAACTACTGACATAAACCACAACATGAATGCCTAACAGGTTAAACAAAAGAAGGCAAACACAATAGAATATATACTCTGTAACCCCATTTAGTCAAAGCCCAAGAACACGTAAAACTAATTAACAGCAATTAGAAAGTGGCTGAATATGGAGTAGGGAGAACAGATTTTCAGGAAGAGATTGCAGGCTTCCAAGTGTGACTAAAACATTCTATATCTTGTTTTGGACAGTGATTACGCAGACTGTCGAAAACCCATTGAACTGAACACTGTTCATTTTGTTCCACATAAATTACATCACAGGGGAAACGTGGTTTTGAATGTAACTCTTCAAAGAAAAAAAAAAGTGATTTGGCAGCATAAGTTTTTTAATTCAAAAGGAAATATACCTTAAACCAAACAAGTCCATTCATATTTAAAATGTCCGGTTACACATAAGTATTTATAGATACATGATTTCCAATTACACATAAGTATTTATAGATACATGATTTTTTTGAGCTAAAACGAAGGTGACCAAGCATCCCAGTTTGCTGAGTCACCCTAATGTAGAATTGATACCACAGATACTGCAACTGTTAAGTATCCTGATTTACAAGCAGTCCTAACAGTCACTTAAACTAAAGAGAAATTTAGATATTACTTAGTATAATGAGCTCTTTGCTACTTCGTTTCAACCACATTTACTAAGCATTTACAATATATTTAAACATGGTTCCCTTCTACTCTCTACCATTTCACATTGTTTGTCTTCACAGCAATATATAAAATAGCTAACTGGGTCGCCCCAAACATGAAATTCATACCTGATGACAAACTAAATATAAAAGAAATCAATGAGAAATTTTTCCTAACAGTATGTATTAACTTATAAAAAAGTTAAAAAGTTCTTAACTATGAAAAACAAAGCACATAAAGCACAAATATTTAATGAAGAAAATGTTTACCTGCTGCCCTGTAGAGTATTTTAGGTTCAAAAAATATACAAGGATTTTTATCCTCTATGCATGACAGAAGAAGTCCCTTAGCCTGAAAAGGGCTTCTGGGTATAACCACCTGCAAAAGCAGATTTTTAAAAGACAATTTTAGTAAGAATGCATCCCATTACAATCTCTTATAACTGCTGATATTTAAATAATTAACTATGACTAAAAATAGTAATGCTTATTGTACCCTAATTATCTTTATTATAAAATTTATATATTACTCCCCCGCAAATCCCTTTTGCTCAACAAATATTTAGAAGATGCCTTCAATATTCTGATAACTAAGACATTATGTTTCTCTTAAGGAGCTAAATTATCTATAAAAATTTCTTTAAATTTACAAAGAGCATATATTTAAGCCAAAAGAATTACCAATACCTGTAATTTATCAATGAAATATTTTTCTACTAATACTACGCTAACAAAATGCATACAATTTTCATCTTTGATTGTACATGTAAAATCTCCTTCCTTCCCAAGGAAAAATATAATCTTCACTTAATTCCCACTGAATTTTATGATCCACTGAATTCTGTGACCCGTGCACTATACAGTCTACATCTGGCAGAACAAAAAAGAAGTGTGGGTATTTCACACTGCTAGGTGACAAGAAAGTATTCCAGGACCTTTTATGTTTTGTTTCACTTTTGTTTTTTGTACTGAGGATTGAACCAAACGCCTTCTAACCTACCTCACTTTTTTTTTAAATTTTTGTAAAATGCCAAAACTGACCTTGAATTTGCAATCTTCCTGCCTAAGGCTGCTGTAAAGTACAGGCACCTAGGGGCTGGGGATTTAGGTCAGCGGCATAAGCACCTGCCTTGCAAGCAGGCAGTCATGAGTTCGATCCCCAGTACCAATAAAAATGAAAAAGACAAAAAAAAAAAAAAATTACAGGCATCTTCCACCACTTTGGAGCCTTTGTGAGGATGAGGGTAAAGATAAAGTAGGTGACAATAACAGCAGGAAATGCACATGTTTATTTGGTCAAACACTATGTAGACTCATCTAATGTTCAGAGTAATCTCAAGAGCTAGCTATCATTTTTTTCCATTTTAGAAATAGAGGCTGGGATCGCTCAGCAGCAAGTGCCTCTTGGCAAATGTGAGTTCTTGAGTTTGATCACCAGTACCAAAAAAAAAAAAGACCAGAGCTTAAGGAGATAGCAAGAAGCTATCATACTATTTGCTAGACCAGAGATTTTCATCCACTTCTGACTGATGCTAAAGCCCAAGCACTTAACTTCTATATCACACTGCCTCAAGTCACAAACTTGGGCCTTATATTAGTGACTATAAAAATAATTATATGAAGGCAAGTATTACATAAAAAGAATTTTTAAAATAAGTCCAAATTTGGGGCTGGGGATTTAGCTCAGCAGCGTAAGTGCCTGCCTTGCAAGCGCCTGGTTGTGAGTTCCATTCCTGGTTCCGATAAAAAAAAAAAAAAAAATAGTCCAAATTTATAACACATACTCAAATAAGATTCCTTAAAACAAATTACACTTGGCCCCCAAAGTCATTTTATGTTATTTTCATTGAATGAATTTTACTTGTTTTTAATTTTTAGCCTTTTTATTTTATATGCATAGTTTTCTCACCTGCGATGAAAAAGAAAGAGAAAACAGAAGGAACAAAGGAAGGAAAGGATAAGGTAAGGGACTGAAAGAAAAGATCTGCTTTTAAAACAGTGTGTTTATAACATTAAATCTGCATCTGCATTCACTCAAACACAAAATTACAGTATTACTTCAAATATAGCTTCTGTCCCAACCTCAACTCAACTAAGGAAAAGGCCTACAGCATTCTTCTCACAGAAAAGAAGAGGGTAGGAATGATAAACACATGTTCACAACCTGCTAGTATTGTCAGAAAAGAAAATGCATCTCCAGACTGAAATATCTGTGAGTTTCTATAATGCTTCCTTTGAACACTTTCTAATAAAGAGGAATTACTCACAAAGGAGTGCTCCTGCGCCTCAAAGTAAGATGAACTTGAGTCATTTATAGAAAGATAGATACACTTTGGAACCATAATGTTAAGTGATGTAAATCAGACACACAAGCTTGTATGAGAAATGCAAATTATAAACATGGAACAAAATAATAGATAGAAAATAGGAAATAGGGAGACATCTTTATCACATGGGAAGGGGATCCAAAACAGAGGCGGTAAGAAGGGAAATGACAGTGTCATTGTCATCAGGATTTGCAAGAGAATAGATTTAATATGGGACACATCATTTATGGGACAATTTATTAATATTCACCCAAAAAGTCAAATGCAGAGGATTACAAAAGATCTGTCCTCGTACTAGGGACATGCAGAATCCAGCCAAGGGCCTGGGTCCCATGGCCGTGTCCTCCACTAGTCCAGCTGGAGACTTAGAGCCTCAGCAATGTTTCATGCAAGTCCATATCAAGGATCCGCACTGGAAATGGCCAATGGCCAGTGGTGGAATCCAGAGTCTGTGCCAGTGGGGTGAAAGATCTGTGCCTGCAGGCTGAGGGATTTGCGCTGGTGACAGGAAGCAACACTTAAGGCACTCAACTAAAGAGCTCCACTAAGGAGAACAGCAGGCATCCCAGGCGACAGGAAGGATGTGAACTCCTCCAGTGAAGAGAACAGGCGAGTTCACATCAGGAAAACCAGCCCCAACCAAGCTTCTGGGAAACTGGCAGCTTGCAGCCTTCCCCTCCTGGCCTCCTTTTGTATCTTGGCAACATTCTTCAGGTGGGTTTTCCAGAATCTCACTGACAAAGTTCAGATGGGCATTTCCACTCAAACTGATCATTAGTTAATCCACCACAGACGCGTTATGCCTAGGTACCAATTCCACACAAAGAACATAAACATGACATACTGCTAACATGTACTACTAATAAAAAAAGACCTAAGCTATTGTGGTGGCCACATATCAGAAGGAGAGGTTTCACAGTTAATGAGCAAGTACTACCGTACTATAGACTGGGAAAAAATATATCTAGGCAACAGCCTTCATATAGTCTATTTAAAAAGTAAGAAAGGGACTAAAAGCAAAACTTTAGCCTTCTGACTTTGAAGTAAATATGGTCTAAACAGTAGACTTATTAGTATCAGTCAGAATCAGCTAAATGAGAAAAACCCTATAAGAAAGAAACAGTTTTGAAAGAAGTGGAAGATAAGCTAATTATGCTTTCAGTCATACACTTCAAAGTTACGAAGCCAATTACTGTCAGTGTCAAGTCAGTGCTATGGCACAAAGACCATTCTATGAAAGCAGACATGTCATCACTGACCTAAAAGAAATGCTAACTTTTCTTTCTTAAGTATTTTTAAGTTTGCATAAATTCAAAATATCCTGCTTGTATTCCTCCAGATAAGCATATTACCACAGCTACAATTAACAGAACCAACCGAAATGACAGTATCAAATAAGGATCAAATAAAGTAAGTTAATGAGAATACCTTGATTCCAGGGCAATGGGCAAAAAAAGCTTCAGGACACTGAGAATGATAGAGAGCCCCATGACCAACACAGCCCCAAGGAGCTCTGATCGTGAGGCTTCCGCAGTTAAAAAGATCCCCAGAGCGGTAACGATACTTGGCAGCTTCATTAACAATCTGCAGGGAGATAAGGGGCATGTCACAATGAGTCCATCCTTCCAAATCCATTTCCCACAATAACACTTTAGAAATGTTACCTACCACAAAATGTTAACTGTAAAACACTACCTCAAGAATAACAAATGTGTGTAAGACGGGTGATGGGAGGATGGGGCAATATTTCAGTATTCCACGGACTTAACCATTCAAAGGATCACTCACAGTAAAATTTAATAGACTTACTTGATCAAAAGCAGGGAAAATATAATCTGCAAACTGAATTTCGGCAATGGCAGTAGCACCAGTGACTGCAATTCCAATTCCAAATCCAACGATTCCTTGTTCACACAACGGGGTATTAAAAACTCTGTCTTTTCCTTTAAAAAGAAGGAAAGAAAATTTTAAAAAAGGCAAATGAGAGTAGTGTAATGCACAAAACATCCAAAAATTTAATAAATTAATATTGGTTGAAAGGGGAAATATACAAAGGTAATAAATAAAAAAATTGTATTGATGACTGTAAATGTAACTGGTAATTCTATTCACTGTAATGACCTCTATGTTCCAGTTAAAGAAAGAGTATCCAACTGGACAGTCTTCATTTCTTTGAATTAAAGAAAGCAAAATCTAACTACTTAGAAGACATAATGCCTAAGATACTGGATTCAACCACTAGGACAGAAAAAAAGAAAAACAAACAAAAACATGTAACTTTTCCAGCAGCAAACAAAGTAGACCTTTAAGGGAAAAAGCCTTACGGGCAATAAATAGGCAAAACTTGTACTTTAAGAGTATTTAATTCACAAGGACATAAAAATCCTAAACTTAAACTCATCTAACAATGAACTCCAAATAAATGAGAAAAATTAACACAACCAAAAAGACCAATGAACAAATCTATAATATATTGAGAGCCTTCTAACACGCTAGCTTCAACTGAAAAAGCAAAGGGCAAAAATATGAAAGATTAGAACACGATAATAAACATGACCTACTTCACGCACACACGACACTGCACACTAGCTAAGAAGTCAATTCTCTTTACTGTAGACACGCTGACGTTAAGAAATCATATACTGTTTATAAATCCAGTATCAACAACTTTTAAAGAATTAAAAGATTTTTTTTATGAGTATGTGTTAGCAATACGTTTACATTCTTTCTGGGAACTGGTACATGTTCACAATATATTTTGATTCGCTTTTTCTCTATTCTCTACTTTCTTTCCTCTCCCTTCGGACTCCTCCCATTACTTGATTCCTTTTACCATTTGAACAAGATCTTTCACTCTACTTCCTAGTATGTTTTATTTTGCTTTTTATTTGTAATTTGCATCTTTCATATAAGAGAAACCATGCAATATTTTAACTTGTATATTTCCCTTAACAGTATAGTCTCAAAGTGTACCCATTTTTCTACAAATAACAAATAAAAGAAGTTTATCTTTCTTTATGGTAGAGTAGTACTCCACTATGTTTAAAGACTACATTTTCTTTATCCATTCATCTGCTGGTAGATATATCTTACAAAGTATACTCTCTGACCATGATACAATGCAGCTAAAAATCATTTACAAAAAAATAGAAAGTCTTTGTACTACAGTTTTAAAAATACATATCTAAATAACACATGACTCAAAGAAATTAAAATTAATTAATGGGAATTAGAAGGACTTTTAAATGGAATGATAAGAGGTCAGGGATTTAGCTTAGCGCCACAAGCACCTACCTGGCAAGTGCGAGGTCATGAGTTCAATCTCTGGTACCAATAAGTAAATAAATAAACAAATAATGAAAAACCTCTATATCCCAATTTATTGAAGTTTAAAGATAATGGCAGAATTGCTTCTCTCAAGACTATGCTTGCACATTTAAACATTATCAATTCTTGGAAAATTATAACAACTGTTTAAAGACATCAGGTAAAATAAAGCATGAATGGAGATCTGACCCTTGATAGAAAGGACAGTGGATGGATAAGCTGGGCATTTATAATGCTTGTCTGAAGGGAGGTCTCTGTATGTGTGTTAGAGAAGGCTATGATTTGCTCCAACAGTCTCAGTTTTAGGGAGCTGCCCAAGAATCCCAGTGACTGGATAGTAAAGCCTTTTTAGAAGGGCAATATGTGGGGACACCCCAAACTCTTATATAGACACTGCTCTAACACTCATTAAACTTACTAGTAGGACACTCCAAAAACCCAACAGGAAAATAATCTGGACAAGCTGAGGAGAAATGTTAGCTATCAGTGTGCTTACCAAACAAGAAACAGAAATGAGTTTGGAGTTTGTTTTTTTTTTAATTAGAGTCGTCTGATTTTAGCCCTCAAGCTCTCCACTCAAACCATAACTTTACTTACATTACCACCTGATTCTCACTTTAAAGTCTATTGCCTCTCAGCTAATATCTGCATTTTATGACACAATCTAATTTCAGGGATTGGGCTGATGCAAAAACAGGCCAATTGGTTGGCCAGGTAACCAAATGTTTTGGAACAGTGCTGATAATCATGCTTTATTTCTATAACCCAGGGATACAGTACTTCTTGACATATCCAATTCACTATCAGCTCAATCACTTCTTTTGAATATGAATTATAAATAAGGGAGGTGTTAGGAAATATAGACTAGACACATCCTATAGCTTCCAATTTTAAACACACCTGCAACAACTTGAAAGTATGATTCCCACTCATCATGATCTATAATCACCTGCTCAAAGTGTGACCTCTATTTCTCATCAGTTCTGTACTTGACTGCAAGTAGCCTGATAGTTATTTTGAAAATCTGATTCCATTGAACTAAGAACAATTCAGTGGTCAAACATAAATTTCAGCTGCCTCTACTGGAATCCACATCCCTGGAATATCTGAGCTATTTTCACCAAATATGCAGCATTATTTATTCCTTGATGCTTCAAGTTTACAAGATTCAGATTCTTTTTCATCTTGGAAAGAAAATACACTCTTTTTTCCACTAATAGGCAAAAAAAGTTGGTTTTCTTAGAACTATCTTACGACAACAAATTCTTTTGACATGTTTAATGATAAAACAGAAGGTGCTTGAACATGAACTATGCATTAAAAATATGTTCCTCATTTTCTCAAATATTGATTGAGGATAAGCACACTAACAAAACACACAATACTGATGACAATATTGATGTCATCATGCAATTAACTCAATGTAAAGTTCACGGACAATATATCCTGGGAGACAAACTGGTAAATAGAATGATTGTACTATGACGCAAGGCAGACCAGAACTTAAGTGTCATCTCCACTACATACTAAATTCCCTAAAACTCCATTTCTTAGTAAAAAAATCATGATGCTGAAAAGACAAAATAATTTATACATTTATTTAATAAAGGTTTATAACATACTTAATATTATATTAGTACTTTTCTGCATGCTAAGGAACAGAATCACAAACAGAACAAAACAAACTTGTATCCTAGTGAGGTTTACATTCTAGTCAAGGGAAATTATCGAGAAAAACAAAACAAAGAAAATATATCCTTTAGTTATGACAATAAGTGCCATGGAGAAGGGCAAAGCAAGTGACAGGGAATTGGAGGTAGGCTGATCACAGATCAGGAAAGCCCTACTAAGTGAGACATTTAAGAAAAAGATACTGAGAAAAATGCGCATACCACATATACCCAAGAGAATAAATTTCTTGGCAGAGGGACCACCCAGCACAAACCTTGGTAAAATCATCTTTAGCTCATCAGAGAAAAAGCAAGAATAAAAAAAAAATGCAAAGAGAGAAAAATGAAGAATAAACGGTGGGTGGCGGATGAGGACTGGATGGAGACAGGCGGCGTCAGCATCCTACACACTGATTTTTCACTATGAGAATGAGTCAGAAACAGGTGAGTGAGAGAAACATGAAGTCACGCTCTTTTCAGTTGCACTTCAACAGGATCCCTCAGGGTGGTATTTTGTACATTCCCTGTAAATAGCAAGAGAGGACAGGGCAAGACTAGTTACAGGATTCCTGGTAAAAGATGATGATGTACAATAGTAGAGTCAGTGGAGAGGTGTGAAGCTCTAGATCTATTCTAAAAAGAGGGAAGAAATAATCAAAGAAATGCTAAAGATGATTAAAAGACTTTTGACCTGAATAACCCAAGGAAAGAGTAACAGAGAAAAATTAAAAACTCGTTGGAATGAGATTCAGAAGTGACAGTTTTGGAGATGGTCACTTGGTGATACCTTCAGACACTCAGGTGGAGCTATGATTACACTGTTGCGTATATGAGTTAGAAGAGCTTAAGGTGTGGCCTAGTCACTCAAAATATGAAGAAGGATAATCACTAAAGTTGAAAAAAATGAGTTTGGAAGAAAATTAGGAGATGATGTCCTATAAGCCAATAAAGAAGAATTTTGCTAAGATGAGAGTGATCAGCTTGTCTCACATGCTTCTATAATGTCTGAAAATTCTACGACTGATGACGAACTTAGCAGGAAAGCCCCAGGAAAGTAATACAGAGGGAGAAAACAAAAGCTTTAACTGCAGTAACCTCAAGAGACAAAGGGAAAAAAGGAATTAAAGATAATGAGTAGTTTTAAGTGTATAGAGAAATTTTGCTGTAGAAAACAGAAAAGGAACACCTGCTAGCTAGAAGAACATGAGGGCGAAGGGGAATTTTCTAAGGAGGAGAAAAGACATATAATATTTGCAGTTGTTGAGACTAATCAGTAGACAAAACGAAATCGATTATCTGAAAGCTAATGAAATGGAGAGCAGGGATATTGACTACATCTTTAAGATGGTATTGGGAGAAGAAAGGGTCTAGTGTGGAGAGGTTGCTGGACAGCCTTATATTCACTAAGAATGCAAGAGGACAAGGAGCATACAGGCACATGGATATAGCCAGTGGTGAGAGCTTGCCCAAGTTCTCAAAATTAGATTATTAGTGACTAGTGAGGACAGGGGAGGCAGTCTTGAGGTGAATAAACAAGTATGAAGCATTCATTGAAGGAAATGGATGACTGAAAAGGTCAGGAATATGCCTAAGTGGCAGAGAACATGAGTAGTCCCTGGAGGTTACCAGTCTTGGACTCGGAGAATGCCAATGAGCACGATGCATGTTTTGCTGCAGGAACAGTCAGCTAAAAGAATTCAGACTTACATAGAGAAGGACTTCAGCAGTTCAACTGTATTTTGATAAATAAATGCTGATGTTTAATTTAAGTTGAGCATGAAGGAAAAGGAAAAAAGATCATTAGGAAACACAAGCAGTAATGAAATCCATGGCTTTAAGAACCAGTGGAGTCAACACATTGTTGGAGTGAAAGTATTAAAAGTGGAGAGGTTCAAGCCTGTGGTCATGAGCTTAGGGAACACCCAAACTGAGATTATGGAAGGTCTGCAGGTGTAAGAGCGTGACTGTAAGAATGAGACTGTCTCAAATTTTTCAAGATTTAAATGCAGCAGAGACAGTTGGGGATGCAACTCAGTGTGGAGGTCTTGGGTTCAATTCCTATATATATAATATGTATTTAATATATATGTATTTTATATGTAAGTATATCAATATATATTAATATATAATTATATAAATTGAATTATATAAATATATAGACATTCAAATTATATAATTACATATTACACAGTATAAATATATTATACATACTACATACTATCATATAGCATATATCATATTATATATTATGTAACATGTATAATTATATATTATATAATATATTACCTAATTATATTAATTATATATAGATATATATTTAGTTTTTTTTTTAAATGTAAAATTAGTTGAAATAAAATTTCTTTCAATGGCATTTGAAGTTTCTGAGGCTTAAAGAAAAGTTATAGGGAAGGATATCAAAATGTTGTAAACTGATCTCAATAAATATTTAATTTGTTAGATAACTTCGAGTTTTAAACAAACCTTAAATAAACATTTCAGGATTGCAGGTACTGCTCAGTGGTAGAGTACCTTCATAGTACATGTGAGGCCCTGGATTTCATCCCCAGCAATGCCCACCAAGACTAAAAAATTTGTATAAGCTACTACAACAGAAAACTAGGTCATACAATTGTTATTTTTGTTATATTTTGTTGCTACTGCCTATATTTCAAGCTATATCTATAACACTAGGAGTCCCTGAGTCAATGAAAATGTCTGCAGAATTGTAGACAGTTGACTATTTTGACATTTAATTGTCAATTTCTCTTTTGTAAAAATTTAGACATGAAAGTCATACCTCTGCTTTCTAATAGTGCTCTTCTTTTATAACAAAAACAAGTTTAAGAAATTCTGTAGCACTGGAAATGTATGTCATGCTAAAGATAGCCCACTATATAAAACTAAACATAAGATTAAACCAGGAGTTAACTCCTCTTGCTTAAGTAGAGATGAGCAAAGTTGAGTACAGCAGTGAGTACACCATGTTCTCCTCTCAAAATTTGCCATAATGGTAGACCAGAAACTAGAAAGAGAAAAAAGAAAGAACAAGTAGGGAAGAGAAGGGGCCACGGGGTAAGAGGAGTGGCCAGTGACCTCTCAGCAGGTTAAAGAGGTCACTGAGTTTCTCATCACTCTGTCCCTAGACATTTTTTCAGAAACCATAACTAATTTTAGAGCTTTACTTGTGAAAAGGTGTCCCAGCAAGTTCTTAAATCTATTTGAGGTAGGATTAAATTTCTTTTTCCCATAAAAATTTCTGAAAATGTTGGTTTCAAACTGCCTATCTTTAATCAACTTGTATTTCCTTAGGAGTCAGATGTGAATAGATCAGAATATCCTTCCAAAAACTGATGAACTCTAATAGGGAAATATTTCAAGTCCCGGATGTTCTGAACAGAAAGATAAATAAGGACATAAATATTTATGACTAAGCTACAAAGAAATCAAGGAAATAAAAGTCCATGACATAAAATTTAACAGTCAGAAAAGTAATTAATATGTTCTAATTATTTCAGTCAGACATTTTGTAATATATTGTGATTTTATACTATTAATTTTGCTAAAAATAACCTTTGATAAAGATGAAAAGCATTTGTTTCAGGGTTGATTACAGTCAAAATACAAAGCTAATTCAGAAGATCTTTCTGCCTCTAACAGTAGAAAACAGAATACAGCCACAGACACAAAACAGTTTCAAACATCTAATCTGAACGAAGTAAAGTCCTTCTAGGTAATGTCCTAATATTCCCTCAGATCTTTCTCCAAAAAGCTAAAGCAAATAAGATAACTAGTTAAAATTTTCCCAGAAAGTGATCTAGTTATCAACAATGAAATAGTCTCTCTAAAAGCAAAGTGATTTTTTTAGTGGTCAAGAAAACTCTCAATTGAAAAGGTTTTTAAAAAGGCTTGCTTCAAACTTCGATTCAACAATTAATCACATGCCAGACAGCACTGTTACTCTGTAAAAATGATAACAGTGACTACAAACGTACACATTTCTACCTTGACGAGGTAGGATGAAAACTCCAAACCTGTATTCAATGCTAAAATATTACTAGTAGTAAAGTGTCAACTAATTTTTATACAATCCACTTTTATACCAAAAAAAAGCTAAAAGGATGATAAACCAATATACATACATATGTGTGTATGTGTGTGTGTATGTGTGTGTGTGTGTGTGTGTGTGTGTGTGTGTGTATATATGAAATTTAAGGAAAAAGTCCTCAAATTCATTCAGATTCAACTAAAATCTCCCACTAACAGAATCAATTTTATAAGCAACAAGTGATTCTCATTATAACTATCAAAAGGGGTTGAATTATATTTAACATTTCCCACTTTATGCTTTTAAAGTTATGCAGGCATTTTTTAAAAGATTTTTTTTCTTTTTTAGTAAATTGTAAGAGAAATCTTAAAAGAGCAAAATAAAAGTAACTTGGATACATAAAAGTTGGGCCTTTGATTACCAAAAAATTCAATTACTATCAGTAATTGTCAGATTAAAGACTGCTAAAAATATGAAACACCAGAATGAAATTACTATATTTTAAGATGGACAAAAGGCAGTCACAAGTTAGACAGTATCTTTAATGCATGACTTTTAGTTCAAGACAGAGAGCGAGCTGAGGTTATGATAAGACAGGAAGATCTCTCAAACATTTATCATCTTGTTAAAGAGATCTTCTAGGGATAACACCAAACTCTCCCAAGTTACGTCTTGCCACCATCAAAGGCTCTGATTCTGATCCAGTAGAAAATATAACTTGATATAATGTTTTTCCCAATAGAATAAACATTTACACAATATATATTTCAGTGTGTGCAAGACACTATAATTAGATGCTACAAAAAAGACAGGCATACAGTGATACCTCTGTTCACAAACTTAATTCTTTCTACAATCCTATTTGCAATCTGAATTGAATGAAAACTGAATCAAACTGCCCCACAACACTGAACCTAACTATTGAATTTGATTCGGTTCTCATTCAATTCAGTTTGTGACCACAGTTATGGAAAAAAATTAAGTTCACAACCCAAGATACCACTATAAATGAAACACAGTTCCTGTCCTTAATCAACTTGCAATGTAATAGATAAGTCAAATGTAAAAACAATGATACAAGAAAGTCATACCAAAAAAAAAAAAAATACTATTGGAGGAGAGAAAGAAGAAATGAGAAATTCTCATTCATCCAATTTTAAGAGACTGGGTATCTCACTATGTTCCCCAGGCTGGTCCAAAACTCAAGCAATCTATGAAGAAGGGATTCTTATTTTAAACTTGAGACATTATATAAAGTTTCACGACAGAGAAGTCTCTGGAATTTGGCCACAGTGAATGGACAGATTTTGACCAACATGGGTGCAAGAAGGAATAGTGAGACCCAATCCAGGAACTAATGACAAATTCAGAGTTGGGAAGTAAGTTTAAAAGGCAGAAGATTGAGGAGATTAAAAATAGTAATGAAAGTTAAAGGTAGCAAGTTTGATGCACACAGAAATTTAGTACAGATGACAGAGTGGCGAGTGGCAGCAACTCAGCCTCCCTGAGATCTGCAATGCAGGCAATGGAAAATAACAAACTGGGGAAGAAAAAGAAAGAGAAGTGGATTTCCAGGAATTGGGGAGGAACTGGCAGAAAAATTAAAAGCTACAGATAAATTCAAGACGTGGTCCACAACGCAGAGAAGGGAAGAATCAGTCTGGGCTTCATCCCAGCTCAACTCTGCTGATTTAAGTGAGTGCTAGGTGCTCAGAGGGCTCCAGAAAGAAAGGGTCCAGTGGTTGCTGTGATCTTCAGGGAATTCAGGGCTTTGTTCACGTAGCATTCTTTCCACAGGCAATAGCTAGAAAGGAGTTCCAGAACAGGCAGCACCACAGTCCTGGAGAGGCAGGCACTCTCCAGGAAAGGACTGAATGTTTGAACCTAGACAGTCCTTACTGTCCGGAACTGCCTGTTGAGGATCAATTAAGAACAAAACAAGATGTTCAGTATCACCACTCCTATTCAACACAATTCTTAAAACATTAGCCAGAGCAATCAGGCAAGAGAAGGAAATAAAGGTGATATGAACACATATAGGAAAGGAAGAAGCAGAATTATCATTATTTGCGCATGATCTGATATTCTACTAGAAGACCCCAAATTCCACCAAAGACTTTTAGAAATCAGTACCATACTTATAGCTTTGCTGTACACTAATAATAAACTCACCAAGAAAGAAATTAAGGAAACCGTATCTTTCACAATAGTATCAAGTAAAACTGAAGAATTAGGAATTAACCTAACCAAGGAAATTAAATACATCTACAATGAAAACTACAGTACTCTGAGAGATGGAGAGAAAATGGAAAGTCATTCTTTGTTCCTAGAGAAGCAAAACCAACATAGCCAAAATGGCTGCACTGTATTTCCAAAGCTGATAAACAGATTTAACACAACCCAAACCACAATACCAATGATACTCATCACAAAACTAGAAAAAACAACTCTGAAATTCACACAGGAGCAGAAGAAACCTAGAATTAGCAAAAACAATCCTAAGTAACAAGAGCAAGGCAGAAGGCATCATGATCCAAGACTTTAAATCTACCATGCTACAGTGATAAAAATAACATAGTGTTGGCAATAAAAGAGACTTGTGGATCAATGGAACAGAAGACAGGATGCAGAAACAACTCCAGGTATACTCAACTACCTACTTTTGACAAGGGGTCAAAAATCTTTGCTGAAGTAGACAGAACCTCTTTAACAAATGGTTCTGGGAAAACAGGCTTATCCACATGTGGAAGGTTCAACCTAGACCGGTATCTCTCACCATACACTAAAGTAAATCAAAATAGATCAAAGATCTGCATATTGAAACAGAAATGTTTAATCTACCAGAAGACAACATAGGTAAAATTCTTTAATAACAGGCATAGGCAAGGACTTTCCATACAGACCCTCACAGTTGCACAAGAAAGAATACCAAGAATCAACAAATGAGATCAAATCAAATTTAAAAGCTTCTGCATAGCAAAGGAAACCATCAACAGTGTGAAGAGACAACCTACAGAGTGGGACAAAATTGTTGACATTTACTCCTACACAATGGACTAATATTTAGAATACATAAATAATGCCAAAAAAGCAAACTCCCAAAATTAAAAGACCCAATTAAATAATTAGAAAAAAAGTCAGCACATGGAAATCAATAGCTTTGCTGTACACCAGTAATAAACTCACCAAAAAACAAATTAGGGAAACAGTAGCTTTCACAATAGTACCAAGAAAAATTAAATAATTAGGAATTAACCTAACCAAGCCTACCAAGTACAATGAACAGACGTTTCTCAGAAGAAGTACAAATAACTAATACATGAAAAAATATTAAACACCATTATTCATTAGAGAAATGCAAATTAAAACAATATGAGATCCTGTCTCATGCCTGAAAGAATGGCTATCTTCAAGAAATCAAATAATAACAACTGCAGGTAAAGGTATGGGTAAAAAGAAACACTTCTTCCTTGTTGGTGGAAGTTTAAACTAGTACAACTATTGAAATCAGTATGCAGATTCCTCTAAAAACTAAAACCAGAAATTCTAAAACTCAGCTCTTCCACTCCTAGGTATCTTCCCAAAAGAATTAAAGACATTATATTACTGTGATACATGCACACCTATGTTTAAAGTGGCACAACTCCCGTGATGACTGGCAGGGAGAGATCCTGGGTACTTTGCATGGCCTTCAAGACCCCCAAAGCATCAGCTAGAGGAGTTCACATACCACTGCACCCTGTCTATCCTCAAACACAATCCATTCCAACTAGCAGATAGCTTTAGCACCCTGAAACACTCAGTAAGAAGCACTCCCCTTCCACCTGGAGAGAAGGGCAGGCAGGGAATGTAGTTCAGTCATGATGACAGGGCTGAGTCAGGCAGTTCTAAAGTATGAGTCAGTATCTGTTTGTTTTGGTTTGAGTCTTGCATGTCCCTCAAAGGTCCATATACTGAAGCTTCGTCACCAGCTGGTGATATTACTTGAAGGTAGCAGTGCCGTTAGGAGTTGGGGTCTAGGAAGTAAGGAATAAAATAGGTCATGAGAGAGCTATCAGGACTCCGGCCTTTCCTCTCCTTCTCTTCGCTTCCCAGCCACCCAGAGGTGAACAGCTTTCCACTACAATGTTCTCCCACCATCGCAATATACTGCTCTATCACAGTTCTAAAGACAAGAGATCTGCTGACCATAAATTAAAACTTCTGAAATTATTAGTCAAAATAAGTATGTCCTCCTTTTAAGTTATTGCCCCAGGTAACATGGCACAGGGTTAGAAATCTCAGTACCACACTGTTTCATTGGCAAGACCAAGAACAGGCCTGGAGGAGACTCATGCACCTTCATCCAAAGGTCCCAAAGCCCTTGAACTGAATGGATCTAAAAGCAAGAGGCTTAGCTACTGCTAACCTGCTACAAAGGAAACACCCCAGCTGGTGAGAACAAGATGAAGAGCAAAGCCAACTCCTGGACAAATCCTGCTGCTGAGCTGTGTATCTGCAGAGACCTGGAGATAATACAGTCTAAGGAATAAATCTACATGAGCTTCCAGATGTCTATTGCACAGAAATAAGGGTCAGGGGATGCTAACAGGTTGCGAACAGTCCAGTCAAGCAAGCAACCAAGCCCTGGCTCTACACTGCTCCCCTTAAAGGTACCTGAGCAAACCAATGTCTGGTCCTTGAGCTATGTGCTGCTCACCTTAACACCTGAACAATCCACAAAAGTTAACAGCATGCATGGGACAGCACACAACCAACCCAGCATTCCCGAGCTGACTGTGATAGGGTCAGTGAGCCCACAGAAAGCATAATGTAACTGGCAATAAATCAACAGCTGGCAGTTTGACACAAAATATAAGCTGAAGCTTATTTCAGAGCATGCGCGATATGATTTGAATTCATCTTATTGTGAGTGAAACTGAATGTAAATAATTATGATCTATAGGGTTTTAGGGAATATGTACTATTAGAACTATTTGAACTTAAAGTACTCTCTTTTAAGTAAAACTTGAAAAACAGGTATTTACCATTTATTTTTGAAAATAAGCGAAAGAGAAAGAACTATGATTTTGTCATGCAAGAAACAACCTATTTGGCCTTTCTGCCTGTTCTGCTTTTTTTCCTGGTGCTGTGGATTGAATCAGGCCCTCATACACAATAGGCCAAGTGCTCTACCACTAAATTACTACTGAGCAAATCAACATCCAATCACTGAGTTCTCGCTCTTTGTGCTAATACCTCAGCCTTGGCTCTATCTTTTATTAAAAGCAAACTGACAAGATTATTGATGTGACTTTAGATATTTCTCTTCTTTTCTTTTTGGTTTAAGTTCTTACTATGTAGTTCAGGTTGGACTTAAAACTCACTATATAGCTCAGGCTGCCCTCAAACTTCCAAAGTTCTAAACGCTGTGATTACAGGAATGTGCCACCACATCCAGCTTATAAATGTCTTAAGTAGAAGTATCTAAAACTTATTTAGAGGTTGGGGGTATGTCTCAGTAGTACAGCATTTGCCTCACATGTGCCAGGTTCTAGGTTCACTATCTAGCCCCACCAAAAAGAAAAGAGCTTATGAAGAGACTGAAATTGAAGTTTGGAAAAATATACACTAAAATACAATTTTTGCAGTAAATGTACACATAGATGATGCTAAACAAACAGATTCCAAAAAAAGATGAATACGGAAAATATTTCTGCAAAAGCCTATAACAACTTCACGGTGGTTTAACATAATCAAAGCTGTCTTTCCATAACGTTGAAAGAAATATTTTCATCATCCTTGTGATACCAGCTGGAATTTAAGGGCAAGCCATCTACAGTTTTCTTTTTAATCTTCCTTCATTTATATGGAAATGAGATGTTTCCTAAAACACATCTGTACCAGTACCTACGTCAATAGCAAAGCTCAAAGCACACAAATTCCTCCAGCTGATTCCTGACTGTAAGTGAAAACAGTATGCCAACATCATCTAACACCCATGTGCGTCATCAGCAAGGAGGACATTACCAAGCTGTCAATGCCCATTAACCTGCCTCGCCTTATAAATAGCCTCAACTTCCCTATACTAAATAGGCTGATGCCCTTTGCTAAAGCAAGTGGAACAACATGACAAAGAAACATTAAAAATAAATGAGCTTTCCCCTTCACAAACAGAAGGCTCACAGTAAACCAATTCTATGTACAAACTGAAGAGCTATTAATACAATAAAGCTCAAGAGAATGAAGGATCAGTTTTAGACAGAAAATCAGCATTTCGCTAAAAATGTCTATTGTTTTTAAAATATCTGTCAGTTTCACTTCTATGAGAACTAATCCAGGCCCACATACAGGCAAAGCTAAGCACTGTATGATTATGATCTTTTATACAGTTCCCAAAAGACCAGTATAAAAGCCCCAAACAATTGATGTTTGCACAAAAGAAATACAAATTGGTTTTGAAAAATAAATTGTATTATTCTATTCTAAATCTGAAATGTTTTATAATTTTTATAACATGCATCATTATAATATCCTATGCTAGTTCTACATATTTCTTCCTGTAAATTATTTAACAAAACCTATACATCACTTCCACCACATAATTACCTGTTTACAGCACTTTTCTGCTATACGTGCCAATGAATACATAAAAGTAAAATCAGAAATGCATCAACAAAGTTTATCAGCAGAAAGTAAATGTGAGATGATTAATCAAGCTAGTGAATCCACTAATGTATTTAGATACCAGTTCTACTGGGTAGAAAACACATTTGGATTGGCCCACATTAATCTTGGATAAGATGAACTTGAATTCATGCATCAGTAAATACATATATAACACATGGCACACAGACAATGCTTAACAAACCTGTCAAAAGTAGCATAACAGTGACAACTCACAAAGCCAAAAAACATTTCTGCTTACTGAAACATCAAAGACATAGTCAAAACAAACTGAGTTAAGTTAAATTGAAAGATTTCTACATAACCACAAAAAAATTACAAAGCTAATCAACCAAAACACACTTAGAGAGATCCTTAAAGGTCATTGAAGCTTTGGAAAATTCCACTAGGAGTCACTCACTGATACCCAATACACCATGTAAATCCAATCCACAACCCATGAGCCACAAGCAGCTCTGGACAGCTGGTAATGGAACCCCACAGGATTGTAAGACTCTTAACACTATAATGTGACTTTTAGCAATGTTTTTCATGACTTAACTGCACAGTGCTTGAGTGTAGACTGCATTGGAGACAATGCAACTGCATAGGAAAGGGTGCTGTACAAGGTGCTAGACAGAAAGATCTGGGAATGAGGATTCCAGGCAGCAATGCTGTGAGGAAGACATGCAAGGCCTGCAAACAAAGACTGGATTTCAAACAGAGAGAGACACAGGGCAAGAAAGCAGAGAGGAAACAATACAAGGTGTCCCAGTGGACAGTGTAGATGCAGGCAAGGATATAAGGGGAGAAGAGGTCTGAAGCTAGACGCACAAGTTGAAGCCATTCTGAGCTTATACTAAGCCAGGAAAACTGGATTCTACTATGCAAATATGGGGTAGCTGCCATTGGGGAAAACTCATGTCACATACATTAATATGAAATTAAACTAAAAAGCATATAAAATGAAGATCTTACACACATTATGGTCATTGAGGTCAAAAGCAATGAGAGTATGAAATATGATACTGATAGTGGGGAGAACAGAAAGAGAAACACCAAGAAAAACCCACAGAAATTGACTGAGTATTAAATCTGTGTTGTTCTGAGGACTCATACGCAGGCTCCAAGAGGTAAGCAGGCCTTGAAAGTCACCATCCATAAAACAAGCAAGCAGAAAGGTTTCTATATTGATCTGCAAGTAATAAAACATATACAGAAGGATGAGTTTCACTTGAAATAAAGTGGATATACATTTTCTTTCTTTCTTTTTTTTTTAACAAATGTCAGATCCATTTTTAAACAAAAGGTCAGGAGAAAGCAGGAAAGTATTATAAGGCCGCTGATTTGGTCCAAACAGATGGCCTACTAAAATAAACTGGGGCACAAATATAACCCAACATTACAAAATTAAAGAAATCCATATTTATTCTGTATATTACAAGATACAGTCGTATCTGCTTGAAACATTACTCTCCCAATTTATTCCTGACACCATTTTTTCATTAAAATTGCTTTTATTTAAATAAACAAATTATCAATGCCTCTTAACTGCTATACTCAACAGAAATGTTTCAGTCTATCTTTCATTTTATTTCACTCCATACTATTCTAGATCCTTTCTTTTCCATTTGTTTCAACTTACAATGAATCACAAGTCCTACCACTGCTTCCTGATTCTGTCTTATTTTCTCTACAGATTGGACTCTCATTAGTTCGCAGATACACAGCGTTTCTCACACAGTACAGTAGTCACAGCCTCTGCTCAGAAAACTTCACCACAGCCCTGGTTTCCCCGTCTTTAGTCAGTTCTCCCATTGTACTGGTTATGTACTAAACTGTCAGCTTTATCATTTAACTTCTCACCTTTTATGACAGTTCTCAAAATATATCAAATTTTTAAATAGTAAAAAAGAAATCATAGGCCTCAAATGCTGCACTATTTATATTCTAATGATACATGAATTTCTGTAGACAAAAATGTTTGTTATAAACTAACTTTATTTATTTTTCAGGTATATATAAAGTAAAATAATTATTTGCAAAGAAAATACTAACTCAATACAATGCAAATCATTCATTAGAAACCAGTTTATTCTTATACTTCACCACTGTGTCACATTTAATCACAGAAAGTAAGATCTCAGGCTTAGTTTCAATGAAAGACTTCGAGGCAGTCAGTTAGCCTCCTTATGCCCCATTTCTATACCTGAAAAGTGGATAATACAGAAATAACTTCAGAGGATCGCAATAATTAGGTGAGCTAATATATGTAAAGTTCTCAGAACAACTGGGAAAGTAAAAAGTACTATAAGCATTTTCTACTGTTACTATCACCATCATTATAGATTCTATTGTAACAAGCACCCAGGCATGTAAGCATAGCACCAACTGCTAAGTGTTTCCCGAACGTTCATTCTCCCATTCTTCTACAGTACCAGCACCCAAGTTTTGGCTTTAAGCACATATCCACACAGGACAAAGATTACACGTTCCAGTCTCCTTGCATACAGATTTTTTTAACTGCTCCCTTAGAAAATTCCTTGGACTCTGCCAAGCAGGGGAAGGAAACTAGAGATCTGAGAGCTTCCTCAAAAGACTTTTAATTTTCCTTATTCTACAGCCCTACACCCCTACCTCTAATTCCAGAGATACCAGACACTGCCAAGTTTTAAGACTTTGATAATTCTAAAATGTAAATTAGGCAAGTTTTGGCTGCCCACTCTGGATTCTGTTTTTCCAAGGCTATGAAACCTTTTACCTTTCAATTTCCAATATTTTGCTCAGATTGCATTGATCACACTGTTCCCATCTACATGGATTAAGGCCTTTGCGAAGAAAGATCTCTAGTGGAATGGGAGGTGCAGGGGATGGAAACAAGAACAGAAGACTATATTCAGTGCTATCTTTTTCCAGAAGTCTCAGCCACTGCTCTCTATGAAAACTCTCAACGAACGTTTAATTCACCTATCGTTACTTAGATTATGAGCCAACAATAAAAAAGCTCTTCACATTTCTTATATAATTTTATGTTGTTATATCGTTCTTATACTATTTTACTTCCTATGTTATTGTGCTTTGACCTATCCAGCATACTGTGAGTCTCTTAAACGCAAAAACAACATCTTAAAAATTTTATACCTTCTAGAAAAGTAGTTCTCAATCTTTGGCTGCATACTTGAATCACGCAGGGGACTATTTTTATTATAATCTTTTTGGGGGAGACAGGGGACCTTTTAAAACTCCAGTGCTGTAGCTATGTCCCATACCAATAACTCTAAATTTCTAGGTTGAGTCCTATGCATCACTACTGTTGCATATGGAAAAAGCCAGGAAGCAGTGGTGAGTGATACTATAGCTGCCTGGAGACACATTCTGAACATTTATCCCACACATACACACACACAGTGGTAAGGTATCTACTTTCCCAGGACAGTATCTCCAGTGATCCCTTGGTCATAATAATTCAGTCTTTCAAACTAGGAAAACACTCAAGTAATCCCAGATCATATTAAAAAGTACATTTCCCTAGACAAAGTCAGTGGCATTTTTTTTTAATTTGTTGGGGAATACTGTGATATTAACTACCTCCTCACACTCACGAGGCCATGTGGCAATGCTAACAGTCACTGCCAGGCTTGGTCTACAGAGAGCACTTCAGTCCCCTGCTGCCTGGTTACTTCTTCACTCCGGGAGAGCAGTTGGGCCGGCAATCATCTTACATACAAGAAGGGAATCAGGGCTATTTTGAGGGGCAATTTTTCAATTTTGCAGAAACTGCAAATAAGTAAAACTGACAGCATTGCTAAGCACCAGAAGCTCCAGTATATGCATGCAGGAGAAGCTCAGGAGATTCAGTGTAGTTGGAAACTAGGGCTAAAGCGTTTGCCTTTAATTTACAGGTCCATCATGGATCTGTTATTTTTACTCAGATCTGGTGTGTATATGAGGTAGCTTGGGAGAACTGATGAAGACTGAAAACCTCTCCTACCGAGGCCACATTAGAAAAGACATAGATACATATTTCACTGTGCTGTCACCAGACAACACTTCACTTTGGTGATGGCGGGGTCCCCAGAGGATACACATTATCCACTTGTGCCTGTGCACAGCAGTGGCAAGAAGAGGGCAGGGAAGGCATGACGCTGACCAGTTAGTTACTAAAGACTCCAAAAAGGGACTCACTAGGAAAAAACAGATCCCATGTAGTTTGGAAGAGAGAAAATCAAACAAAGGTGGTTAATTGGACCTAACCCCCTTTGCAGCTGATTAGAAATCAAAGACCAAAATGATGCAAATAACATCAGAAAGGGACCTGCAAAAATAAAGCTGACCAGAGAAATTCTGTTGTTAGATTTTCCCCTTAGCAAAGACATGTATAGAACTCTTAAAAGGAATAATACCTTTTGTGTTTTTGTTTTTGTTCCTAGACTTCTAGAAACATGGAAACTCTCTGGGAAAAACAGGAAATGGAACACAAGTAAGTCGTGGCAGCAAGCCCCTTAAGACTATCTAAACACCAAGACAGCGGGGGTAATGGGACAACTGTTCCTTAGTAAAATGAATACTGAAGAGCTACAGATCTCTTAGTTTAGAGGAATTGGGAACAAATTTTATGGAAATTTTACTTTACTGAAACTTTTACTTACTGTCTTGGTTACTTTTACCTCTCTCTTGTTGCTCGGAAAAAATACCTGACACTCGAAATGAAGGAAGGAAAGGTTTATTTATCACATAGTTTTTTGAATGTTTCAGTCAATGATCAGCTGGTTCCAAGGCAGAGTACATGGCAATGGGGTAGCACTTCAAGGCAGCAGCCAGAGCAGAAGGGTGAAAACAAGCCTCTTCTCCATAGTATTGTACCCAGGCCATGCCTCCCCCCAGCGCAGGTGCAGGACTCAAAATCTCGGGTGCCCTCCTCTGGCACAGGATGTGATATTAACAAAGTAAGGGTCCTGGCTCCCTGCAGAGTCTCTTAGTTGAACTTCTAAACTTCTCAAGTTGACACAATGCATCCAATCATAACACTTACAATAGGAGCTAAAGCTAGGTAGTCCATAGTTTTCTGTCCCATGTTCTAAGAAAAGAAATCCATGTGTAAGTATGAGGCAAATAAAGGTAATCTGGCCGGAACTGAATGAGAGGAATGCTTCAGTGAGATAGGTGGCTCTAAGTCTGCTTCCCAGTATCACAGAGAAATCAGGAAAGGCTGAACAGTCTGGAGGCTCCCAATAGATACAGGTTCCCCTCCTGAATCACTTCCAGCAGACTTGGGGTAAATTAGGCCAACTAAGACCACATACCTTCTGATACTTGTATGCAAGATTTCAGACCTTTCTCTCTTTATATAAGGAGTTACACACTGTGAGCAGAGTCGTAACAATCTTTGATGTATATGGACAAAATAATTAAAGCTAAATGGTCTTTGGGCAGAAACTCCACAGAATTTTTGTATGAAAAAGAAAGATTAGTTCCTTTAGGCAAATGATTAAACTGCCTAAGTGAACTTAGAACCTGTTGAGAATACCGTGGAAGTTTTTCATTTAATGACCAATCTATCAGTGTTGCATTTAAATAAACATAATGGGTTTATGCCATTTAATAGGCTCCATTTCTTTCTTTGATTAAAAAATTAAGATGCTCCTAGAGTGATTTAAAGTTTCCTTTTGAGTTTTGAGGAACTTCCACTTTTTATAAAATGTAACATGTAAATTTCAAATTTAGCATGTATACGATCTTCTTTAATTAATGATGTAATATTCAGTTTGTGTGTGTTCCCTTTTGGCTTAGGAATAAGTTTCTTTGTTTCTGCTGGAATCCATAACTGGCAAGGACACAAAAATAGGAAAAAATAGGTTAAATGAGTAGTCTGCCCAGAAATTGAGAAGAAATTCCTTATTACTAAGAATGCTTGAGTTTCAAGGAGCCAAACTACAGAAAAATAATTCTTTGGCTAATTTACGACTGGCTAGATGCCACCAGTTGTGGATGGTGGCCAGAGGACCTGTAGGGAGGGATGGCAGGATGCCACAGAGAAGGTCAAGCACTTCATTGCTAATGCTGCCTTTGGGTGTAGCTGCTTACTAGGAAACTTAAAACTTTTGGTCCAAAAGCTTCCCAAGTGATTTCTTAGCACATGACATTTGCCAACTTTTACCTAACTTATCCTTCATCAACTCTGCCAATCAAAGCAACTGAAAAATCTCATGTATGTTAAATGAGAACAGCAAACAAAATGATGTGCTCCAACCCTCCAACTTTTACACAGACAGCGCTGCTCAACAAATATCTGAAAAATGACATTTGTCCTATCTTCCATGAAAGGCTGTTTTTCCTGGCTGTCTTGAATGTGATTAGAAAATGATTTTTTCCAGTGAATTTCATTATCATTGTTACATGATTTAATAACTGCATTAAAGGCACCACACAGTGGATTCCAAGTTAGAGCTACAAGTATAGAAGTACTTAGCTCTGTTAACCTTCCTTCACGTTTAGATTCAAGCTTCCTGAGAGTTAAGTAACATCAACTCAGTGTCTTTGAACACGATGTCAAATTGTCCCCCAATGCCACAGCCATCAGACCTTCAACCTCTAGAAAGAATGCTCTAGAAGAAAGAGTATTACACTAGAAAGTGTAATTTACCAGGCTTTCATGATTTGTTTCACACTAAACAAAATATGAGGTAAGAATCCAAGCATTTGCAGATACTACTGACTAATCTGAATGGCTCTATAAGAATTGTTATACTGACCCTTTCTCAGCTCTAATAATAAATTGGTAAGTCTACACTGGATATATTTATTCAATCTTTACTGGCTAATTTCTTTTTAATTTTGAGGAACTTGGTAGAAGTGTTAAAGAGATAATCCCCAACTATCTCTGAGAAACTAAAATTAAGGAATATAAAATGCTGTTAAAAGGGAAAAAAAAAAGAATTTTTTTGAAACTGGTCTGACCTAAGCAACACTATGAATCTGTAACTTGTTTTCAATAAAATAAACAGCATCACTTTTCTGATTCTTTTTAAAATTTTGTTAGTACACATGTACAGTACATAACCTTTGCATTCCTTGTGTGGAGATAACACATCTTTATTCCTCATCCTCTCCCTCTCCCTCCTTCCCTCTCTTGATCCCCTTCCCTTTGAAGAAAGACCTACTTCCCTTTTTCCTATTATTTAGCTTTTATTTTGTTCTTCATTTATTGTTTGAATCAAAGTATAATGTTTTAAAAGACATGAACCAATTTTGTACTGTCTGATAAGAATTACTCCTAATCTCATTTCTCCTGGTCCACTTTAATCTATCTCCCAACTCCCTCCCTTACTGGTGCCCACATCTGAAAATCTGAAAAGCATGCCACTGTCAAATAAGGCGTAAAAGCAATGCTTTAGTGTGATGACAAAAATGTCAAAGAGAACACTTGTTGGCAGCTCTAACATTTATTGGTTAATCAATTATGGAAAAAAAAATAGTTAAAGCAGAAGCTGTCACCCAGAACAACTGAAGGCACTCAGAAAATCTTGTTCAAAGGACATTTTCCCCAACTTTTAAATATGGGTTTCTGACAGCTGGCTTCATATTACTCCATGTATAATCAACATGCTCAAGCTTTGCTTAATTAAAATTTTTTAGATTTCTCACATTTTTATAAGTAAATTGTTCGACCACTTGCCACTAGGCAAGCTGGTAATTAACCTCAGAGGTTCAGTTTCCACATTGTGTGGAGGCTGAACAAATTAGGGCTTTTCAACCTCAATGTTACAGTTTTGGCCCATTGTTCTGTTGGGGAAATGCCGGTTGCTGTCCAGTGCATGGCAGAATAGTTAGCAGCAGCCCTGATCCGTCCCCACTGATGCTAGTGCCATCCATCAGTGACAAAAAAAGAAAAAAATCAAAAATGTCTCCAGACATTTTCAAAACCACCACCAGCTAAACTAGACTATATCTCCACTTCCTCTTCAGGTCTGATATACAACAAAATATGTAAAATATCTTATTTCTTAGATGTTATTTATTATGCCACTGATTAACAAGTTAGCTCTGAGAACACTCACTTTGATTTTTAGAGAAATTAAAATACAGTAATCATTTGCATCAATTTAAATTTTAGTAGATCTAAAATATTTTATTTGGAATAACAATTCACAGAAGGTCATCAAAGCAATAAATAAGGAAAACTAATGTAAATGAAGAATGTGCTGGTAATATTTGAATCTCATTTTCCAGGGTAACTCCTTCAAGAGAATAAAAAAATAGTATAAAGGGAAAAGCATATTGTTGGGTAACGAGAATTCCAATTTTTTAAGGAAGTGACATTCTATCTGTCACAGCAGCTGTGTCATTTTCCATCATCAGTCTACACAAATGTCAATTTGATCTAGTCCTCAACAACACTTATTTCGTTATTTTCTTTTTGTTAACAACATCTTAATAAGCACAAATGCATATTCCACTGTGGTTTTGATTTGCATTTCCCTAATAATTAGTGTTGAATATTTTTCCATGTGGTCATTGATCATTAATATGTAATCTTCGAAAGCCTTAAAAATGGTAATTTTGCATTATGAATTTTTACCACAAATTTTTAAATAAATGTTCGAATCACAAAAAAAAAAAAAGCCTTATTAAATATGTTCATCTAGTGCTAGAACATGTGTACTTTTAGAAACAGAGGAACTTTTCAATATCAGGAGCAATTTAAATTTCTTAACACTGAGGAAATAAAATCACTTAAAGCTAACAATACTTTACCAATCGTATTGGGGAAAAAAAGATTACACCAAATTAATACACGTTCTCACTAAATTCCTGGTATAGTACAGTCTACGTCTTGTACTAAATTTGCTTTTTAAGTCAGAAATATACTTCAATAGAAGAAATAAATGATGCATTCCATTTCTTTGTAAAATATTTATAAACTTTATTGAGTTTTTTCAGTAAAATCAGTTTCAGTTACCCAGAAACCAAGCCCTCACCTTACAGAAAAACTGAACCCAAAATATGATTTGCCAGGACCTGCACAGCTCCAGATGTTTTCCAGGGGGGAAAGATGGTGGGAGGATGAAAAAATAAAGAAGAGACAAAAGCTGAGTCAGGTGGAGCCCTTACCCTCCTAAAGGGAGGAAAGGAACTGGCCCCTCACCTCAGGGGCATTTATTTACACATTTTAGCCACTTAATGACACTGTTGTCCTAGCAACCCACTGTCCAAATTATCTTGGGGCTAGGTGTTGTCCGGGCTGAAGCAGCTTCTTGACATGGCTTTCCCCAGGCACTCTTTGTTCTTGCATATGTGGTTAATTTCCAACTTCAACAACTCTCAACAATGATTATCATTCCAGTAATCTTTTTTTGCAGCCAAAATATATACTAGAAGGCCTCTTATTCTGTTGAAGATGTTAGTTTCAGGATTCATGTAAAAGTACACGAGAACGGTCAAAAATTGCTTATATCCTCAAATGTATAACTTATAACGCTGGAAAAGGGACTTAAGAGACAACTAAGTACATAAAGCACTCCATGTTTACAAGATGGTATCAGAATGGCTACAATCATAAACTTCTAAATGAAAAAGGAATTTATACATAAAGAAAGCGTGTGCTTTTCAAAAGGAGGTAAGACTGCAAAGAGTACCTGGAATTGTGTAAAACTATCCACAATAGGCTGTTCTCTCCCTGCACTTCACTGATGAAGACATGAGAGGTTCAAAGTCAGCTCCTAAAATAATGGCATCCTATAGATGAAAACTAGCCTCCTTCAGCAGCTTGTCTTAGAATTTGCCTTCCCCACTCAGTATACTAAAGTATATGATTAAACAGCTTTTGTGATATACACACAAGAAAACAAGTTAGTGGTTATATTAGTTTCCCCAAAATGTTGACAGTTGCACTTGTGGTGTGAAGGGATGAACTCATTAATGGAAAGATATCAAGCCCAGGACAAAGCAGATGTTCAGGCCTGCAGACTCACTCAGCAAGTCCTATACTGCTCCTTTTCTCACCTATTTTCCTCCAACATGTGGGTCAAATACACTCTAAGAGCCACAGCCAGGCAATATTTCTGTCAGTACAAAATAGGGTTAAAAACACACACTGAACCTCCCTTTATCGATCTTGTTGAAATAGGACACACTCACAAAGAGACAGACAAGGGGAATGACAGACTGTACAGGCATGGGGCAGTCAACAGAAAGTCACACATACTCTACAAACCATCTGCCTTGAAATGCTCTCTCTCATCACTTGCTTCCCTAGAATTCTCCTAGATCCTTATAAAGAGAGCTCATCACCTGAATAGTTTACAGCTGCCATGTGGTATACACTGAGTTAATGAGGGTATACTATTCTATTTCCTTTCATTTTCAAGGCATTCATATTGTTTTGTTCTATCAAAGGACAGAGGAAACGGTAGGAAGTGCTTCAGTGACACTTCCCTCACATCTCGATGATCTCAAACGCAAAATGGTTTCTCTTTATAGCATCCTTTTTTATAGCATCGACTTTAATTATCCAACTTCTACATTTATGTTAAATAGTAATCAGTTTCAGAACATTATGTCAGTAAACCTGAGATTCTTCAAATTCTACCTTCCAATGGAGTATAAAATGGTTTGTGACAGTCCCAGAGTTTCGACAGCAGGAACAGCAAAGGTCTCATCACAGAGAGCAGACTGCCACCTACTGATGGTGGTGCTCTTCCTGCTCAGCACTCATCTGGGAAAGCGAGGGGATCTCTCATAAGGAGTTTTGATGCTAAGTCATTTCATGCAATTTATTCAACTATATCAATATACTTTTTTAGTTCTTCTAAATACAAATTACTTTAACATAAAAAAAAAAGAATGGTAAGCAGAGATCCTCCTGCATAGCTCAAAATTCCTGGCCTATTCACAAAAGAGCAGAGATTATAAAAATAAGTAGGATTCTTTTTCTTGTTTTTCTTTTCTAAATATGTAAGAAAAAATATATATGTATATATATAAGCATCACTGTCATTCACTTTTGAAAACAAAAGCTTGCTGCTGTCAGAGAGTAGTAGTGATTTGTCCATCTTTACTAACTTGTTCTTATCGAAAGTTTCATTCTTCAGTCCTAAAGTTGTAAAATTTCATAGCAGCTATTGACAGTAACCTAAAAGGTAATCAGCCATTAATTAGTTCAGTTTTCTGCCATGTAGATACAAATTTGTAGGTGTCTTCCAAGAGTACTGAACTTTTTCTCAAGAAAATTTCCATTTTAACCTATTTTTTAACAAAGAAAAAAAAAAAGTCAGATCAACCAAAATAACTCCAGGGAGTCAAGAAAATCCCTTTCCTAGCCAGTAGGTCACTGCTGGTTATAGGACAAAGGATGAGTTCACTCAGCAATATTGATAAATGCTTCCAGAATCAGTCTTAAGGGCTAAGGATGCACAGATGTCTTGCAGATGTGCTGCCTTTGGGAAGCTGCCTGTTAGGCAATATGACAGATAGCTACAATATAACTTACAAATGTAAAAGGTAAAAATCTAACCAGTGATAAAAAGAATGCCTGAGTCAGTTTTGGAGAGCCAGGAAAAGCTTCAGAGAGAATTCTTCTGAATGAGAAACAGGAGTTTTCCACATGAGCAAGCATGGGTGAGAGATCCAGGTAATGTGACCAGAACAACTGAGAACTTAGGAGGAGAATCCATAATCCAAAATTTGTGAAAAATAGAGTGGATGAAGTCAGGTAAATCATGGACTTTGGTATGACATGCTAAGAAATACGCATTTTAAAATGCTAACCCTGATAACTAGAGAGGGAATAGACTGAAGAAGTATAAGCCCAAAGGAATGGTGATAACCAGAAAAACAAACAAACTTTCTCTGGCAGAGGAAATGAAAGATCGGAATTCCTGGGGCAGTAAGAATGGAAATGAGAGGCCAGATCCCAAACAAAATCTGAGATAAAATTATAGGACTGGATATGAGGAATAAGAAATAAGGAACACACAAGGATCTCCCTGGTTTCAGGGTTGTGTAATTAAGCTGATGGGGGCATATTCATCAACATAGGAAATGCAGCAGGAGGTACGGATCTGCTGAATGGGTGTAATAAGTTTACCCCTCAAAATGATGTACTTCAAGTGCCTGTGGAACGGTGAGGTGAAGACGAGCGCTGGAGTAGTGAATATACGGACCTAGAGCAGGACAGAGGTCTGGAAACTCAGAAGTCACCCGCTTATGAACAGCAGGAGGCCTGGATGAAACGTCCCAGACTGAATGGCTAGAACCACAGGAGTCCTGGACGGGAACTTGGGCAGACAGGCAGCAACAGCTCAGGTAAGCACATGGCAGGCCACCACAATGACTCCAGCAGGAGGAAAAGTGCTGGCTAAAAATTACTCAGCAGCACAGTTACTCCAGACAGAGGAAAGACTAAGCTGTAAAAATATCATTCTACATGTTCCGGGTATCTCCAAGTTATCTCTGGAAGTAAATGAGCAATTTTTATTTTCTCCTTTATGCTTTTCTGTTTTCCCCCAAATTGTCTACACTGAACATAAATTATTTTTGATGAAATAAAATATAGGAAGTTTTTAATTTTTTTTAAGATAGGGGGTCTCGATGAACAGAATAAATAAGCTTTGGCTCAACTATGTCAAACTAAACAACTGAGGACAGGAAGAAGCAGAGAGACTAAATCCAGAAACCCAACTTGCTGTAGCAAAAAGAACAAACCGGAACTTCCTAGTACATAAGATAGAACACACTGTGGCATCCTGGACTGGAATGCAACATAACCTCAGAGATAATGAATAGGAACAGGAACAACAGTTTTTAAAAAAACATCTTAAAGTCCCCCCCACCCCGACCCTTTGCACACACATGAGCACAACAGGGTAGGGATAAATGTAATAAGATCAAGATAAAGAGACATTAGGTGCTCCTAACTCCAGAATTACCTGCTTTGCTGACTTCTTGATAAGACAGAGAAAGTCAAATGACAAAACCACCTCACAGGTATCCTTAACAGTGAAGGCTAAAGACACAATCCTTACACTGCAAATCAGAGAAATAGGAATTACAAGATCACCTAACATGTATTCTGAAGGCTGTAAGTCTTACTGAGGCAAACAAAATGAATGCCAGCATGCCAGACAAAGACAGAAAGAACAGCTGAGATGCAGCAGAAAGGATTCTGAATTTGAGGTCAACTTGGCCAGACCACGGTGCCCAGTGATTTGGTGAAGCCCAGATCGAGATGTTGCTGTAAAGGCATGCATTTTTCAGATGTCACTAACATTTAAATCAGCAGCATTGAGCAAGGAGATTATCTTTCACATGGCCTCATGCTATTAATTTAAGGTTTTAAGAAACAAGACTAGTTTCCCAATCAAAAAAGAATTTGGCCTCAAGACTGGAACAGAGAGCAGCTACCTGAGTTTCCAGCCTGCCAAAGTGCCCTACAGATGTGCCAGCTGCCAGTCATGGGAGTCAATTCCTTTAAAAATAAATCTCTCTCTTGTTCTTGAGTAGGTAAGTGACATGATAATGTACTTAGTGAAGAATATTTTGGAATCTATAATATGTGGCTCAACAGAGGATGCTGGAGTTAAAACAGTTGGAGAAATGTGTGCTGTAGAGCTCTGCATGCAGCTATAGAAATGAAAAGAAATCCGTTCAATAAGAAGGGGGACCCTGGTAAGGGGTGGCGGTGTGGCAGACTGCGGCCCTTCCAGGGGGAGAACCAGCAGCAGCTCCTGAGATCTGCGCCATGTTGGAACTTAGGATGCTGGGAAGCCAAGCAAGCACCTCCCCTCCCTGGTAAGTGGTGGCAGTGTGGATACTGGGAAACCAAACAACCAACCTGCCTCCCTGCTAAGCAATAGTGAACCTACTGAGGCACAACTTAGAGTCAAACATCCCACTTCTCCTACCCCCTTTCTGCTGTCCCCCCACCGTTAGCAAACGGGAACCAGAAATCTGAATGTCTCCTGGGAGGCTGACCATAGCAAATAAGGGGGACTTCCTTCTACCATCTCTTTGAAGGCAAATATTTTTATTACTGTTTTGCTCTATTCTGATTAATGGTATTGCTCTATTCAATATTCTGTTTAGATAAGTTCTATAATATTCTGTATTTCATCTCATTTTGATATACATGATTGAAAGAACAACTATCATAAAGATAATGAAATATACTGTGATACTTATTACTGTTATCCCGGTAACTTGCTGTGAAGTTCTGTACCAATTTCACTGTATGATCTTAGTTAGCTTTATTCTGTCTTGTTCTGTTGTATTTTATCACTTTCAAAATAAAATTTAAAAAAAGGGGGGGATACACACACACACACACACACACACACACACACACGACAGCTAAGATAATTATACTATTCATTCTACTAGTCCACTAAAAAGGACAGTGCTTATATTGTTTGATCAATTTTGTATGCCTATATCTGGTAATCTGAGCAACTATTTTGAAGGCAACAATATGCAATATAATAACCATTGTTAATTTCCTCTCCTCTTGTTTTGAAATTCTGTATCATTTTTGTTGGTTTTTTATTCTCTTTAAAATAAAAAAATATATATGGGAGCTGAACCGGTACATTTTGCATTTTTAAGATCTTTAAGTAGAAATGATATAAGAATAATAACTTACCGTATTTGTCTCGCAAGCCTACAGTGCATCTGAAGACTCCACCAAAGGCAACATCTTCACCAAATATTACTGAAAAACAACATTTAAAGACATTTTTTTGGTAATCCCTAAATGATACTAGCCATGAAAAATAAATAATTTAAATATGTACATTTCAAATCATAAAACAGAAATGGGCCATAAGTCTAGATTAAAGTTTCCCAATTTCAGCATCGTTGATGTTAAGGACTGCTTAATTCTTTTGCTGTGGGACCTGTCCTATACACTGTAAAATACAGCATCAAACTTGGTCTCTATCTACTGGCTGACAACTGTCCCAGCCTACACACAGTTGTGACAACCCCAAGTGTCTCCAGATACTGCTGAAGGCAGAAAAAACAAAATAACTCCAGGTGAGACAGAACCATGGATCCAACCTTATTTGTTTTTCTATAAAGAAAATGAGGCCACAGAAGTAGCACAGTTGCTAAGTAAAATAAATCAGACACACAAGCTTAGATATTGTGTGGTCTCTCTTATAGGAGAAACCTAAAATATAAATAAAGAGCAAAATAAAAGATAGATAATAAGAAATGGAAGATGGATCTTCTTCAAAAGGGAAGGGGACCAAAAGATGAAGGGAAGGGAGAGGGAGGAGAGGAGAAGGGGATGAAAAAAAGAATTGAGATGTGTTATGTCCATGCACCAACTCATGAGGAATGTATCATAATGTAATGAAATGTGTACTAATAAAAACAACAACAAAAAAAACTTTTTAAAGAATACTGACTTTCAAGGTCAGAAAGCTAGCAACAGAACTACAACTCACACCCAAGGATGCCAGACTAATGATTCCTTATGCATAGTACACAGTAAGTGTCATCCCTGTAGGAGCTGACGGAAGAGCATTCCAAGCTAAGGGAAGGGTTTCAAATAACAAAGGATCGTAGACTGTGAAACAGAAAAGAAGTAACTACAGTCAGATATACGGTAAGTGAAGGAAAGACGTGCTAAGTAGAAGTTTAAGACAAGTTTTATAGCACAGCAAGGAAAATAAAATAGGGAGCATTCACAGAGCTGAACTCTAGTCCCACAAATGCACCCAACAGTTTTGTAGCTCTCAAGATGGTAACTGTCCCTTCTCCATGCTTCACTCATCTAGTTTATCATTTTCAGATAGCATCTGAAACAAGTAAAGGTTAATCATCCTCTAGCTCTCACTTCCTCCCAAAAAGGCAACTTGATTTTCACTTAAAGCAAGGCTTTTGAAGTGGAAATCCACAGCATTATTTTTTTAAAAGGAGATACACACACACACACACACACACACACACACACACACGTATATTAAGCCAACCAAATTTAGAAAACACAATAGGATCATAGAATAAAATAAAAATATAATTACCTATAAAAATTATTATAAATACTAAAAGTATCACATCCAAATAAATCTTATAAGTTGAATGATGATAGCTAAACAATCATTAATGTGTGGAAATCTAAACTTCATTTGATAAATAAGTATCTATACAAGTAGTATTTTCTAGTTCTTTTCTTTACAATAGCAAAGAAAAGGAGAACACAGAAGTTATCAGTTATCAATCCAGAAGGTATTAATATTAGGACTACACGCAAAATGAAAATTTTCTATAGATACACATGAGAAGTAACTAGTAACAAGGCACATTGAAAAATGATAAATAGGGGCTGGAGATTTAGTTCAGCGGCATAAGCGCCTGCCTTGTAAGCAGGCAGTCGTGAGTTCGATCCCTGGTACTGATAAAAAGGAAAAAGACAAAAAAAAAAAAGAAAAGAAAAATGGTAAATAGTGGAGCTTGATCATTTACCCTTCATTATCTGATTAGGTCCTTTAAAAATTCTGATAGACATAATGTTAGCTATAACATCAAACTCCAGACAAATACTGTACTTCAAGAAAATGTTCAATTCTGGAATTAATACAGTTCTTAAGCAGAATGAAACTTACCTGCAGTAGGATCTCTGGCTAATGAGTTGTCCAAGGCACTTGTTATTGCCTGAAAAAGATTCATTTTCTGAGTTTGCCCTATAGAAAACAAAAGATGTACCATTTCATACCTTGCAAAATATGCAAAAAAATCATTTTATTAATACTTCATTACAAATTAATAACAATCAAGGCAAAGTCAGAGTAAGAATACATCATCTGAGTCTACTGGATTTATAAAGATGCTGGGTCTATAGAAGATATAAAGACAATATTGACCTCCAGAAGCACGGTAATGAGACAAAATTTACATATATTTAACAATATACAAACAAGTGAAAAACGGGAAGAAAGATATAAGCAAGTGACTAAATGAGTGTAGACAATAAGAGCTACGGAAAGTTAGAAAAGTTCAAGTAAGAGCCAGAACAGTAAGGGAAAACATCCTAGACAGATGTTACGAACTGAAGACATAAGGAACATGCATGACCAGTGGCATGTGTTTAACACGCCACTGACAGCAAATTGTCATGTCTCATAAAACCATAGTTTAGTACCCAGAATGGCTGTTGTATAATCCCATGGCTAAATATGTCAGACTCATTCCTTCTTCCTACTGTCTCATTGCTTAAGAAGAATCTCTGTGGGCTGAGGATTTAGCTCAGCAGCATAAGCACCTGCCTTGCAAGCAGGCAGTCATGAGTTCAATCCCTGGTACCGATAAAAGGAAAAAAAAGAAGAAGAAGAATCTCTGTGAGCCAGTTCCTGTCTCCCTATGTAGATGTTGGGAGAAATAAATGGAACAATACACATAAAGCACTTAGAACAATGCCTGATACAATTAGTGCTAAATAAATGTCATCTACTCATTGTTAGAATCTGAACTTTGCCCACATCCTCCCTCCTGATTTTAACACTATTTTTTTTTTTGTCTTTTTCGTTTTTATCGGTACCAGGAATCGAACTCACGACTACCTGCTTGCAAGGCAGGTGCTTATGCCGCTGAGCTAAATCCCCAGCCCCTTAACACTATTCTTAATACTACCACAACATTTTGTCTGGTAAAATCCCAAGAGCTACAATTCAGAAACATCAGGACTTTAGAGCTTTAACTGAAGCCTGTATAACACCCAGTGTCCACACTGATCCTACGACCTGAAATCAACTCCTTTCTAAAATCACTATGCAAAGCACACACAGGCACCCACCTGAATCTTCTGATCCAGAGCCCCATTCTCAGCTTAGTGCTTGATCTACCCAGATCACTTTAACCTGCTGCTTACTCTGGCCATTTTCCTATCTAATGTCTATGCTCTTCAGTGTGTCCCAAAAGTCAAGGTTTAATTTCCAGTGTCAGTCACGGCAGCCACAGTCCTTACCTTCAACCCTCTTACAATGGGACACTGGTCACTTTTATAAAATTCTCATAGGAGTGTGAGTGTACGGTTTCCTACTGTGAACTGTACATGCAAGGACAGTAGGATACACACTTCTTATGAGAATCTAATGCCTCATTAGATGAGGCAAAGCTGAGGAGGTGATGCAAGTTCTAGGAGATGGCTTGAAATTCAGATTAACATTAGCGGAGATGTTTTGACTGCAGAGAGACCATAATAAATCAACTGCTTGCAGACTCATATCAAAACGTACCAGTGAGTGGCAAGTGACAACTAACCTGCAACTGAAGGCACCCAAAACACAACTACTGAGTGACTGGATGTAAGCAACACACTTCAGGTGTCATTCTCTCCCATCACTCCCAGATGGGACCATCTGCTTAGAAGAAAAAAATTCAGGGCTCCCCCTGATTCTACATTATGATGAATTGTCTAATTATGTCATTATATATTACAATGTAATAATAATAGGAATAATATATACAATAAATGTAATGTGCTTTGATCATCCCAAATCACTCCCCACCTCTGGTCCACTGAAAAACTGGTACCAAAAAGACTGCAGAGACAGAATTTTCACAGTTAAGAACTGAGAAGCAATTAAAATGCGTAAATGCCTCAGCTGGTATTGATTTTAAGTTTGCTGACCATTTGAATTAATACTGACTTAAAATCCTGAGCTCAGACCTGAAACTCACTCACACTGGACAAATGCTCTACCACTGAGGTACATTCCCAGGTATCCAAATACATCTTATCACACTGCTGCTTGGCAAGATTTTAGTAGGAAAAAAGCAAAGATTTTTATTTTAAAAAAAATCACGTAAAATAAAAAAAATCAGGCTAAGTCTGGAAAGTATTGCTAAACAAAATGAGGAATTTTCTCATCCTATCTAAGTCACAATAGTACAAAGGACTATTTTCCATGTGAATACACAAACTATACTTTCATTGCTGAATACTGTTGCTAAATAGAAAAGTTAACATTTTTAGACTAGCTGTACTTCTACTTAACGCTTTTTAACAAACTGTAAATGACAATTTCTAATAGTGCAACATCTACTTTGAATTCTTTCCAGAGTTACAAAACTTGTAAAAAGCCTAAGAATAAGTTATGCTATCACAGGTAACATATTTTAAAATGTTTTTCGGAGAATTATTACCTGTAGGTTACACAAGGATGATCCATAAAATATGCCTTTGTTCTCTCAAAGTAAGATAAACCCATGTGTTAGTTGTGCTAAGTAAAGATGTACCACTGATAACCTTCGTGTGTGTGTGTGTGTGTGTGTGTGTGTGTGTGTGTGTGTGTGTGTTGTACTGGGGACTGAACTGCATCCCAGCCATTTCTATTTTTTATTTTAAAACAGGTCTTGTTAAGTCACTAAGCTGGCCAGGTTGGGCTCAAATTTGCAATTCTTTTGCCATAGACTCCCAGAGTCCTGGAATTACAGGTGTGTCCCAGTATGTTGGCTAGCAAACCTTTTAAAAAAGAAAAAAAAAAAATACATAGTAAATTTCAAAATCAGACTGACAATTGTTCTTTTTAAGACGAAAGTTAAAACAAAAAGAATACAGCAGTACCATTTATCCTGAGCCAACTATGTAAGCTAATGATTGTCCACTGGTAAAATTGGGATCTACAGTTGCGCTCAAGCTTCTTACCCAAAATTGTTTTAAGAAAAAGATCATGAATAAATAGTTCATCCTCACTGCTGTTAAAAAACAAAATAGCATGTAGTCAGAATGTTAGTAGGTAAAGACCCTTAAAATATTTTGATTAGAGCTGTATCTTCAGCATTTTCATGATGATCATTAAATATTTGTTGAATGAATGACCAAACAAAAAATTCAAACAGCTCCTTCAATAAATGTTTTAAAATGACATTACTAGATGTCACAGTAAAGACAGCAAACTTCTGATGGCATAGGACTTTAGTTACTATTCCAGTGCAAGAGCTGCAGGAATAAAAAAGCCTTCCACAGAGTTATGGCATCTGAGACGGGAGCAAACAGCACCCAAGGAGAACTTTGTAGGCAAATAAACAATGTCAACAGCGGGCAGTCTGATAGTGGGTATATTTATAGCCTAGATGCAAACAGATCAAAATAAACACTATAAACAAAGAGGGCTGGGGATACAGTTCAACGGTAAAAGTCTTGCCTACCATAGGTGAGGCCCTGAGTTGCATTCCCAGCACCAAAATAAACGACAAAACAGAAATGAAGTCTCTCTAATCACAACTGTTTCTTAAGATGCCACTGTACTGCAGGTCTATGAAAAGGAAGAAAGCAGATAGTATCTGAGGGGAAAGAGGTTACCTAAATGCCAAAATTGAGAGAATCTAAGCTTTAAAGTCGGAGAGACTGTTGTGGAGTCCCTGGGTTACCCCATCTCAGCACCAGGTTATTTCTGCCATGGGGTCATGGCATTTCCATCACTAAGCAGTTTTTTATACTGTCTACATTCCGATGACTCCCAAGTGGTTATGTTAAACATCTCTCCTTCCACGCTTCTAACTTTTATATCTAAAAATTATCAATTCTCTTCTTCAGTATCTTGGGCTTTTCTAACTCAGCAAACAATATGGAACTCTTTATGTCTGCTTCCTAACTCAGTCTTTTCTATCTTAGCAAACAATACTCTCTCCACCTAGGTGACCACGCCACAAAAAAGGAAGCATGCTTTTCTTCATCGCTCATACTAGACCATCAATCCTACTTCCAAATAAATCACTTCCTACGTACAGCATCAATGCTAGCACTGCCACGTCCTATGTCTCCTCACATCTGTCCTACACCAGGAAACTGCCTTCTCACTTTTACCCTTCCAGCCCTTCAAATCATTCCCCAAAGATCTGCTGTAAGGAGAGTCCTCAAAGGCAAACACTCCATGTCACTCCCTTGGTCAAAACCCTACAAAGATCTCTGGACATCTTCTCCATGTCCCCACCGTGTCCACAGACTGTTTGGTCCCCACCTCAACAGTCCCATCTTACATCACTGTCACCATTGAGTCTTTCATGTCGCACCATCCAAGTACCTTGCCACCTTAGAACTTGCACATGCATCAATCCCTTAACTTGGCACCCCCTTTATACTCCTTTGGATCCCCATTTTAGGACCTTGAATAAAAGCTATATCCTCTTAGTAAGCTTTCCAGATCTCTATTATTCCCTTTTCTAGCAGTAAAATGTTTCCTTCACATCATTTACCGCAACATAGACTGATTTAATTATGTATTTCCTGACATAGAAACCACCAGCACAAAGACAATGAACTCCTTGAGCCTTTGACCCGGGGTCTATCACTCATTAAAAGTAGTAATTCCTTCTATAGGTCCTGGCTTTGCCAAACATTTTTATTAACCATAAAAACTAATAGATGATTAAAGCCAGGATGCCTCTGCCACAGTGTCTCCACAAATAAACTGGAAGAGAGGATAAAATTAGTTGGGGATCACCACAGAAGGACACAGGACCACCACCCTGAGCTCTTAACCTGATATTCACTAAGATCTAGATTTGTGATTTCTTCTGAGGTGGTCAGAGACTTAAAAGCTGCTTTTGTGAAAAGACACTGACTTTTCACTCCTAAACAGGATAAAGTTTGGCACCTCTGACTTCACTTTATATCTGCCTCGTTTATTACCTTTAAACTCTGAGACAAGCCACATGTCATGGCACATGCCTGCAATCCCCCACACTCAGGAGACAGGCAAGAGGATAGACTACTGAGAATCTGAAGCCTGGACACTGAGCTCAAGGATTAGCAGGCACTGCATAGTAAGGCTCTGTCTCAAAAAAGAAAAAATACTTTGGGTCAGATCCCTACCCAGTTTTTCACATAGCCATGTTCATCATTTAAAGGTTATATAAAAACTGGTAATACAAGATTTACTAACCCTAAATTTACCTTATTATTTCATCCCCCTTAAAGACTGAGGACACTAAGATAAAAGTAAGTATCTCAAGATTTGGAGGGGCAGTCATTGTCAACTTTTAGATATTCTGTTCCAGATGTCTTGGAACAGTGGCTAAACATGCCCAGTCACCGTCCTAAACCTGCAGCCATCACAGTGCATTCAACAAAGCCTCTACAGACCACTGCATGATAAGGTAGCCCAGCCCCACGCAAGAGAATAATCCAATGGGAAACTGCATTCTCAAGCAGTAAGGACTTTCTGGTACCACCTCACAGAACCAGAATTGAGTCAGTGAAGCAGAAATCATATGAAGAGGACAGGTAAGGATCTAATTTCTCACTGACCAGTAAACGCTGGTCCTTTTTCTGGGGTAACAGGCAAGGCTGACCTTCCTGTTGGTGCCTAGAGCCTTCAGCTCTTTCCTTGAAGTGGAAGTTCCTTTCCCAACTCCTGTAACTTTCCAATTAAAGCTCTGATTTACTTTTTAGCCTGGCTTTTAAATGTCATTATTCATGGATCAGAGGGCCCCCTATCTGCTATCACTTGCTATTTTTTCTCATCTCCCCATTCGACTTCAAATTGAAGTAAGAAAAGGCCAGAACCATATTCGTAATATCTAGCATAATCTGATATCCAGGAGAAAATAAAAGTGCAGAATGAATAAACACACACACACTCACACACTCACACACACACACACACACACACACGCACGCACGCACACATGCACGCACACATGCACACACCCAATGCTTGGACCCCAGAACATGGAGAGGCTAGCATGTGCTTTTGGGGGGGGAGCAACACAATATAATGACAGGAGCAAACATACCACCATAAGCCAGCCCTGACTGGAATGTGTTATACCATTTTTCTCTGTGACTCTGAGCAAGTTACTTTATGACTGACATTCAGCGTCCTCTTATACAAAAACAGAGTCAATAATATCTACTGTGTAAGCCTGCTATGAGAATTCAGCAAAATGATTCTCAAATGCCCAGTATTTACAAAGATTTTTTCTGTTTCTTTATTTCCTTCCCCTTTCTTAGTGAAACTGACTCTACTACCTCAGGTACCAGGCACCAGTAATTACATGGATTATCTCATGGGATTTTCACAGCAACCCTCTGAAGCTGTATAGAGGAGGAAAATAAAACTAGTGTAGATGAATAAACTTGGTCAGTGTCACAATGTAAGCTCTCAAGAGGAGAATCAAATTCAGGCATAAACTATAGCTCAAGAAGCACAGCTCTTACTATCTGTCCCTTGAATGCCAACATCTTTCAAAATAATAGCAAAAAAAAATGAGATGAACAGGAAAGGTATGGATCAAGTTCCCTAATGATCAATAAATAAGCAGAAGAAACTTGAAGGTGCATAAATAACAGTGAAAGTCCTGTAATGTCTCCAATGTTTTGGTTTTATTCTTTACTGTTTTGTTCAATTTTATTATAACTGGCAATACAGGCAATTCTTTTTAAGATAGCAAGAGGCAGTATGGTAACCATTGTTGATCACCTAGGATTTTGTTTTTACATTATCTATTATGTCCATCCTTTTGATTTGACTGACTCTGTTCTGTTACGGCACATTTGGTTTTACTCTCTTCAAAAAAAAGTAGTAAGAACTGTGGGAGAAATAAAGCCCAAAATGTGTAATTGTCATTGACAAAAGAAAGGAAAAGAAAGTGCTCTAAAGAATATAACTGCATATATATTTAAGTGCATAAGATAGATAATCATATTACTGAGTTCTGTTGGATCATTGAACAGAACTGTTTGCAGTCTCACTGTTTGAAAGTCCACTTTATATGCTTTAATTTTGTAACTTGAACAACTATTTCTAAGATAACAATATGTAATCTATTAACTAGTGATTTCCTACTGTTTATGTTTTCTGAAATTCTATATAACTTGTACCCTTTTTCTATTTTTTTTTTCTTTTTCTCCTTAAATAAAAAAAAAAAAAATAACAGTGAAAGAGAAGGATGTAGTCTCTGCTCAAATGAGCTCGAAAAGAAGCTATGACTGAAGGCTAGATTTGAGACAGGCCTAAGAAGACAAAGTGCTAAGTGAAAAAACTAAACATCTATGAAGTAACAGATAGCACAGGAAAGGGGCTAGGTGCAAAGACTTTGGAACCAGACTGAACCAGTTTTCTTGAAAACGAAACACAACAATAGCTCTCACAAGCAGAGCAATCTGGAAGGTTTAAACACTTAAAACACAGAAGTTATTCTCTGTGTATATCAGTTTCTTTATTTGTAAACTATGGATAAGGACAGGATTTCTGTCACAGCACTGTAAGGAAGGGCACATAAATGGACAATTCAAGATACAACAGGAAAAAGAGACAAAATGATCTGCTCCCAGGAATTCACAACCTTATCATGAAGTTGTTTGGGTGCCAGACTACAATTTAGACTAGCAAGCCTGAGAGAGAGAGCTATACTCCAATCTTTCAGATCATCATGTCTGAAGGTAAGTAACTCTTCCTCTCTCTCTCCATTTTTCTCTTTCTCCAGAAAATGCTTCTCTTCTGGAAACCTCACCTGTATCGGTTCTATCAAGGTACAAGCAATACTGTCATCTTACCATCATCCAGCCTTCCAAACTAAAAAGTCATTTTTGATATGCTCCCACAAGTAAACCTGTGCCAAATCTGGTTAATATCTCCAAAACACACAAGCCACTGGTACTATCCAGGTTAAATTACATCCTTTTATTTGGATAATGACAATGTTTCTGCTCCTTACTTTACATTTATTAATCCACTCCATAAACTTTGCTAGTATAACACATATCCACATCAGTCACTTTCTAGCCAACAAATAATCAGTGGCCTTACACAGCCCAACAAAAAATTTGGATCTGAATGTAACAGAGTTACATTCACAGAGTAGGGTACACTGGAGATACGCCATCTGTCATCTCTCCCAATCTTTATTCTGAATTTCAAGGCCTTCATTTATCCTTGCCCTTATGTTCTTCTCCTTCTGTGTCTCCTCCACTACTTCCCATTCTTCACAAAAGCACCAGACTTTCTAACTTATCTTTATTTGTGTTATCCTCTTCCCTATAATCTCCAATGCTGGAAAGAAGACTTTCACCTATACTAATAAAGGGTTCAGTCTACTTCTGATCTCCCAGAGTCCTACCTGTCTCCCTTTCTTTATTCAAGACACCCCACCACAATGATTGTCTCAGTAACTACAACACAAGCCACCTCATTGAGGGTCTTTGCTCTTATCTCAATTTTGTTTCTTCTAGAGAAACAGTGCTCCTTAGAGTTCTTGCTGAAGCTCACCGTGCGACTTAAATGTCACCTTCTCAGAGCCAACCCTGACCACCCCTATGTAAGAAGGTCATTTTATATGTCAAAACGAAGTAGAAGAATGAAAAGTATCTGGAGCACAGGTGAAAAGCAGACAATTATATATTCATTAATGCCTTTACTATATCAAATTTGGGTATGTAAGACATATGGGCAGCTTTGGAGTCAGATACATTAAGATTTGAAACTCTGGCCCTGCCATTCCCAGACGTGAAGAAGCCACTAACATCTTCATGCCTTAAGTCTTAGTAAACTGTCTAGGTAACAAGGTTACCATGAGGACATATGTCCACCAGAACAGTTACTCAGGACTGAAAGATAGCACTAGCACTATCTGACTCATAGTACTAAGAAAAATACTAAGGTTACAATTTTTGAAATACGAAAAGCATGGAATGCTCAATTCACATGGAAAAATAAATCTAGAGAACAAATACATAGCAGAATACTCCTCAGTAGAAATGAAACAAATACAAATTAAAACTAAGCACAAAATATCCGAGAGAGTGAGAGAGAGAGAGAGAGAGAGAGAGAGTGTGTGTGTGTGTGTGTGTATCCAGGATTTCAGCACCAACACCTACCACATTCTTAGATACTCCTATCCATTGATGGCAAATCTTTTTATTGGAGCTTTCAGTGACACAAAAAGCCCACTGCAGCACAGGTACCTTAGGTTTGCCAGCTCTGTAATATTTCATAATTATAAACTCACACAGATGGGGTAAAAACTATGCATTATCAATCTACCGAAGTATTTATATTTTAAGTCAGAAATCTCACATCTAGGGCTCTAGACTGAAGAAATATCTCAGAGACATAAAAGGCATACATATGATAAACTTATATCTACATTATTTGTAACATTGCAAAACTGATAAAACTGATAATTACATAATTATTAAAAATTTTCATTTACTGAGTGTTTGTTACCAAACTATATATGAAGTATATTACAAATATTATCTATGTAGACTTGCTAACTACTTTTTGAAGTAGGTATTAAGATGAATCCCTTACTTAGAAAGAAACTGAGGTTTCTAGTGGATGAGTGATTAGTAATCTAAAGTTACAGATGACAGGGACAAGACCAGTGGGACTCACAATAATTACAATCTATCTACTGAACTGTAGTTTCTCTACTTTATGGAATAATTTTTAAATCCTACAGAAGGCTATTAAAACAAGACAGCCTAAAGGAAAAATGTTCTGGACTAAATAATGCAAATTACATTTGTATTAAAACTAGTTACAGAAATACATTAAATGGGAAAGATACACTCCAAATTGTTAGCAGTATTTACTGTAATGAGTGACGAAATCATATTTTTTTTTACTTTTCTATGAAGCAAATTATCTGGAATGTTTGTGCTATTTTTACAGCAACATATAAATGTGATATCACTAAGATTTTAGTAATTTCACAATTGCACAAGGGGGATTAAGAAGACCTGCATTCTATTTCTCAAGCACTGGGTCAAACATTCTTTGCTGTAAAGATGGAATTCGGGGTTTATCTTGGTGAAAAAAAAAACTGCTATTTATCTTTTGGTATCTGCTATGTCACAAAACTGGATCATCCTCTCAGTAAATTGTTACTATACAACAGGACTGTCTTTAGAATGGAAACCCTGGAATGTGGCAAGATTCCAAACCTGGAACAATTGCTAACTTACCTTGTAACCTTGGAAAAACTATCTCGAGACCTCAGTTATGCTAACTGCAAAATGGGAATGAAAACATAATCTCCCTTTTAAGGCTGTTCTAATCATACAATGAAATAATGAATGCAGATATCTCAGTACAGTGTCTTCCTGGTGCAAATATTCAATAAACGTTTATTATTTTTTTCACAAGAAAAGATATACTTCTAAAACACTGCAGTCATAGCAAGTGACAAGTTATTGGACAAGGAAATGGGAATGTTTTCACATCCTTTCCTGGTATTCTGAAGACAGATGCTAGATCTTTAGATGACTATAAAACTTGCATAAGTGGTGAAAGTCACGGAACAGTCCTATCACACAGTTTGCTACACTACAGGCCCTTCCTAAGGCTTTCTCCCCCTAGGCTAAGTAGCTGCATGGCTAGCACAAGCCCAGTGCTAGGCTGCAACAGGAAGCCTGGATTTTTTTTTTCCCCATTTCTAGGAAGAACATATCCTGTACCCTTGGCCAAACAATTCTGTCACTTAGTCTCTCAGTTTTTTCCTACCTATCAAAGGAAAAATATGCCATTGCCTAAAGTTAGTGGCGTAGGCCTGAGCAGGTCACAACACTACCTAAAGCCTGGGCTGGCAAAGTAGGGATGAAGGACGGAGAAAGGTAACGTAGGCGTCCCCGAGCAGCACCTCTCTGCCCTCAGGCCCTTCCAGAAAGCAGTATGCTCTCTCACCCAACTCAGATTGCCTAAGGGCTGCACCCACAGTGTGAGCGGTCATTGAAATTTAAGCGAGGAAAGCATTTTAACAGCCCTTTGGGAGAGGAGGTTCTAGAGGCGTGCAGGGCTGGGAGGACGCGATGCAGCGGGACTGGACAGCCAGACACGGCTCACCGTGATCCTGGGACTCCGGGTCCGGCTGGAAAGTGAAGTGAGCCACGTGCCGCGTCTGAACCGCATCCTTGCCAGCGGAGGCAGGCTGCAGAAAGCCCTGAGCCAGACCCGCACCGCGTAGCCGACGCCAGTGCCTCTCTGCTTGGGCCGCACGGAGCCTCAGCAGCCGGCCCGCACTCGCCACTGCGGCCGCCATCCCCGCGAGCCGCCTGGGTAGCAAGATCAATCCTACACCGCCAGCAGAATGGGCGGAACACGCGAGCGGCCTCCACATTGGTTCGAGCGACGGGGCGGTCCCGTAAAATTGACCAATCAGAGGCGAGAATTCTGGGGCGGGGCGGCGACGGGAAGACCAGGCGGAGCAGGTTTGCTGTGCTCAAGCGGAAGAGGGACCCGGGCCGGGCCACCTGGTGGACTGAGCGCCAATGAAATTGTTCCTGGAGGCGGAGCCTTCCCGAAATCCGCTGTAGCCGCCAGCGGGTCCGTCAGGGGTTTGCAGTGTTCCACAGTGTGCCTGGATGTGTCCTCTTTCAAAGTCATTTACAATGCCACTTCTCTTGAATTTTTCATTTTAAAATGTCTCCTTTTTAAAATCTTTTCCTGTTCTACATCGCTAAGATCCTGTGACAGGTGATAAGAGTCATTAACACTGGTTATTGGTTTCTTTAGCTTTAGAAAACTTGTCATCGCATCCCCTCTTAATTCAGTCTCGCCTGGGAATGCTTAATAAACATATATAGACTTTTACTGACTTTTTTTTTTCCGGACTTCAATAAGCGTATAAAAGGTAAACAGATTTTGACAGAAAAATCCACCGAAAAAGAATGAATATATTTTCCTCAAAAAATGTAGTCAAAATTACCTGATCTTACTCTAACTAGCTTAGAAACCTGGAAAATTTAAAATACTAGTTTATATTTGTAATGACCGTAATTTTTTTTAAAAAACCCGCGTATTTAAAAGTATACGTTCCCTATCCACGAGTTTACAAATTGCAGTAAAATTAAAGTATGACAGACAAACCTCAGATGAGGATGGGCAGGTGAGGAGGAAGGGGGCGGGGCTAAAATCCAATGTGAAGAAGGAGCCAGAGAGAGAGAGAGGACCGAGAAGGGGACTGGCCGTGCTTTTCTTCTTCGCGGGAGCCTCTCAACTCTTCTTTGGTTTTGCAAGGAGGAAAGGGGGAGGGAAGAAATGAAACGGGGTGCGCAGAAAGGCAGAGAGATTTGCCAGTTGCCTGTTTTATGATTGGCATTGAGAAACACATAATTTAAAACTACAAAAGCAGAACCAGAATATTATCTCCATTACTGATACACCAACGCTCGGCCCCAACCTTCAATATTTGCGGGTTTTTTTTAACTTGTCTTTTGTTAGTATTCACTTCTGTTTTAAAGATGAGTGGATATGGGAAGACGTGTGTTGTATCTTTCATTAGGATGTGCATGGAAGGTACTTTTATTTTAATGTAAGGGAGAAATAACATGATATTACATTTAGATAGTCTAATTTTAATTTAAAAATAAAAGATGAAGATTGAGAATAAATAAATCACTTTTCACAGTTTGCTGATAGTCTAGGGAGGTGGGTGTTGGGATGATTTAGGTCTGGGAGAAAAACAATAAAAGATTTAGAATATTTTTGAACTTCTGTGATGTTCCAGCCAAAGATAAGCCATCATTGAAATAAACATCAAATTGTAGTTCACTTTTAAACTATACAAATTGGTAGAGGAAGGAAACAAATTAGATAGCTATAGTCAAATGTGATGGAAAAGTTCCACTTTAGGAAAAATGCTTCTCATATAACACTGAGCTGTACCTAAAAGATTATAGACATCCCAAGGTCAACTATCAAGAAAAATATCTTTCAGAAAAAGTAAGTATGAACAAAGCCTCATAAAACATGAGAAATATAGAACATTCTAGAAGAAAAAATAGGCTGGCTCTGCCAGATTCAGAGTGTAGGGGAAGTCACAGAGTGACACAGTTTGAAGCAGAGATTGACTTGTGACTGTGGAGGAAGTCGTATGTGTACGCTGGTGTAAGAAGTGTTGGCACCAACTATACATCTAATCGAGAATGACAAGAGTGTTAACAAGTGTATCTGCCCAGCATACTGCTTACTTTTGGAAATTTTACCTTTACCCATCACATTATCTACCTGGTAACAACAGAAAGGTTTATGCCTTTACAGTAGAAACCCCCCCCCTTCCCCTGGCCATATTGCATTGATTTTATGTTGGGAAGCTGCATATTATTTTCTGGGAATTTTGGAACTGTGATTTAGAAAGGAAGTTCAAGCTATCACCACACACAGTAATTCTGAGACAGGGTCTCACTATGTAACCTCATTGGGCTTCAACTTGTGACCCTCCTGCTTCAGCCTTCTGAGTGCTACAATCATAGTCATGTGCCACTGGGTCAGACTGTCTTTTGCCACTGGGTACTGCAAAAACTGTAAGTTTTCAGCAGTTTTATAGACCTTAAAAGGTGAAGAAGGAGACTACATTAGAGATTCTGATTAGGTTTGTTCCTGAGGTCTACCTGCTTTTGGTCCTGGGGTTTATTTAATATCTTGATGTCATTAAACTGGATTCTCCTCTCTCCTTCAACTACTGCCACTTGCATTTGTGACACAATCCCTGGACAAATGAGAAACCATGACTGTGAAAAGATTCTGAGTTGCTGTTAACTCTTCAGAGTTATGTGCCTGTCACTGGGTGCCTCTGTCCCTGCAACCTGTCCCTTTCCAGACTTAAGTATGCTCTCAGGAGACCTTATGTGATATAGTAGGGTAGTACTTTTTTCTTTTTTTGTACTAAGGATTGAACCCTGAGCCTTTACACTGAGCTACACCCCTCGCCTGTCACTAAGTCACTGAGTTGCCAGTCTAGGTTTCAACTTGCTTTCCTCCTGATTAAGCTCTGGAATTACAGGTGTATGCCACCATTCCCAATGTAAAGTAGATTTTAAAACTGATCTCAGAGCATTTTGACTTTTCAGTCAAACTGAAAAGTTTTTTTTCTGCTGCTTTTGAGCAGCAGAAAAAAGAGTTTGACTTTTGAAAGACTAGTTCCTAAATATTAAACATCAAGAACCAGAATAACTTAGTCAAAACTAAAAATTATAAAAAGCATGCTGAAAGATAGTCTTTCCCACCTTTGTTTCTAAAAAGATAGATCCATAGATTAGAAATAACTATAGGTATATTTCTAAAGAGTAGAAAGATCTATAGGTGTATAGGAGCTGGAGGAATAACACTGATTTGCTAGCTCCCCAACATCCCCTAGCATTTAGAACAACATAATTCTCTTCCCATTTGGCCACGAGTAATACAATGAGACCTCAAGATAAAAAGTAATTGAAGGAACACAGCAGTCAAAAGTATAAAGGACTTTGTGTCTAGACAATGCATACAAAACTTTTAAATTCAAAAATTAAAAATTAGATAATCAGGCCAGGGATTTAGCTCAGCAGCATAAGTGCCTGTTTGGCAAATGTAAGGTCGTGAGTTCAATCCCTGGTACCCCCCCCCCCAAAAATTAGATAATTCTGGTGGCACACAGTTTTAATCCCACCACCAGAGAGGCCAAGACAGGGAATTCAAGTTTGAGACCAGCTTGGACTACATAGTGAGACCTTATCAGGGAAGGTGTGCAAACTAAGAACTTTTCTTCATTGCTGATGGAAAGCAAAATACACAGCCATTTTGACAGACAGTTTGACAATTCTTCCAAAACAAAAAAGATTCTTAACCTTGTAATGTAGCAATCATGCTTTTGGTATTTGCTCAAATGGGATTAAGAAATCATACTGACAATAAAACCTGAATGGGATATTTATAATACCTTTATTCATACTTGCAATAATTTAAGAGCAAACAAGATGAAGTACAACATGTAGTGGATAAGTGAACTAACTGTGCTACTTTTACACAATACAGTGTTACTCAACACTAAAAAGAAATAAGCTGTCAAACCATGAGAAGATATGGAGAAAAGTTCCTTGCATATTACTAAATGAAATGAGCCAATTTGAAAAGGCTGTATATGATATAATTCCAACTACACAGCTTTTTGGAAAAAGCAAAACTTTGGAGACAGCTGGAAAAAAAATCAGTTGCCAGGAGTTTGGGGAAGTGAGGAATGAATATGTAGAGCACAGCGGACTTTTAGAACAGTAAAGCAGTCTGTATGACGCTATAATGTGAATACACAGTACTTTATTACAGTACTTTATTTTCAAATAATATTTAACTCATGAATACATATTTCATATAATGTATGTCATTATACACTTTTTCAGGCTCATAGAATCTGCAACACTGACACTGAACCCTACCGTAAACTGTGGAATTTAGATAATGATGATATATCCATACAGTCCCCTCAATAGTGACAACACAGAAATGAGGTGAGGATGTGGGTGGCTGAGAAGACAGCCTGACAATACAAGAATTCTGTGCCCATTTCCTCAGTGTTTCTGCTAAACTAATCTAAAACTGCTTTTAAAACCAAAATATAGGTTCAGGGATATAGTTCAGCAGCACAGCATCTGCCTCACAAATGTGAGGTCACCCAGTGTCCCTCCCCCCAAAAAATCTAGTTGAAGAGATGGACAAAGTATTTAAATAGGTATTTATTCAAAGAAGATAAAGCAATGGCTAATAAACATTCATTAGTAATTAAGGACAGCAAATGAAAACCATAATGAAATACTGCTTCACACCAAATACAATGGCTAAAATAAAAGTCATCTATAACCAGAGTTGGTGAGGATATGGAAAAACTGAGCCCTTGTTTACTGATGATAGGAATGTAAAATGATACAGCTGTGGAAAAGTATTAGTCCCTCAAAACCTTAAACAGTTTTCCAAAACCCAGAAATTTTACTCTTAAGTATGTAACCAAGAAAAATGAAAAGCATATATACATATGCCAAAATTTGAACACAGATGTTCATAATAACCCTATTCATAAAAGCCAAAAAATGAAAAACAGTACAAAATGCCCATGAAATAATGATAAGAAAGATGAAATATGTATCATGAGTTAAATATTATTTGAAAATAAAGTACTGTAACACAGAGGAGTCTTGAAAGCATTATACTAAGAGGAAGAAGCCAGTCACAAAAGATTCCCTTCATAGGAAAGATCCACAATAAGTCAGTCAACAGAGACATAAAGCAGGTTGGTGGTTTTCAGGAGCTGGGAGAAAGAAGTAAAGGACCAAAGAGTATGAAGTTTCATTTTGAGGTGATCAAAATGTTCTAAAATCAAATAAGAGCGATCACTTCACAATTTGGGAATGTGCTAAAAACCAAGGAACTGTGCATTTGTCAAGGTTTGGAAATGATTCTTTCCCACCCAAACTCATATTTAGTTTTAATGCCTCCATAGAGCAGTGTTGGGAGATGGAAAATTGGAAAATAATCACATTCTGATACCAGAAGAGACAGATTAATGGTTCTGGAATTAGAGGATTCTTACACTTGAGGACCTCAATTAAAAACCAAGGAAATGATTATAAAGTGAGTTCAGTGGGACAGATTGGTGCCACATATAGTGGAAGCTGAGGCAGGAGAATCACAAGTTCAAATACAGCCTGGAAAACTTAACAAGTTGCTGTCTCGAAAGAAAGAAAGAAAGAAAGAAAGAAAGAAAGAAAGAAAGAAAGAAAGAAAGAAAGAAAGAAAGAAAATGACTGAGGTCAACACCCAGTAACATAAAAATTAAAATAAAAAAACAGAATTCAATCTCGTCTGCCCTCCCCTGCTTTCACTCTCACCATGTGGTTTCTTTACAGTTTGCTTTTCTTCCACTTCGCTACTCTGATGAAAACAGAGAAGCTGAACAGATGCTAATACTATACCTTCATGGAAGCTGAACAGATGCTAATACTATACCTGGGACTCCCGGAAGCAGAAGTCAAAGTAAACCTTTTTTCCTCCTACTGTAGTACTCAGTTTTGGGTATTCCTGATAGCATCAGAAATGGACTGAGGAAATACTAAAAAATAGATTTAATAGCTGTAAATTATTTTTCAGGACAAAATTCTTAGCTTACAATAAATATAAAATGTTACTATAAAGAGAAAACCCATCAATGGCATGTATTGCATAAGTCTAGTATATCCCTAAAAGTTTACTAAATGAATCAGAGAAACATATCTGGAAGCAACAGATATGTTAAAAGATGCTATATGTGCTTTAACCATTTTGTGTTACTATAATCAGTACTGTTTCGGTATCTTTCCCTTTCCAATGAGAAACTCACACCCTGTGCAGTATTCCTTTAGAATCACACATTCTATGATGCCATCACTTACATGCTTTTCAGAAATCATCATCTTCATGTATTCTCTTCAAACCGTCTATGGTAGCAGAATGATCACATAATGACCTTTCCATATGAAGTAGGGACATTATCTGTATCACCAGTATTACTACTACTGTATCACTGGATATTGTCTGTATCTGTAGTAGTAATTTTTCTGGGTAGATAGATTCACATTCCAGAAGTTGATAGGCAAATCCAACATTAGGATTAACACAATATCTTACTTTTATTTTTGGTGCAGCAGACAGACCCCAGGGCTTGAAGCACGCTAAACATGTGCTCATTGGTGAGAACCAAGCCCATGGCCATGCTAGGATTCAGGAGACACAGGAAAGGCTCTGACGTAGTAGTAATGTGTAAGACTGTGAATAGGGGGGTCCAGGCTTATTGTCTTCCAAACAGGCGACAATCTTGTAATGTCTCGTTGTCAGTCATGTTCTACTTGGAGTCTGCCCGCTGCTAAGCTTTTCTTCTTGCACAGGAATTGAGCCCAGGAATTTTGCACTGAGGTACATCCCATCCTCATTATTTTTTTTTAATTTTGGGTAGAGTCTTGCTAAATTGCCCAATCTGAACTTGCATTTGATATCATCCTGCCCTAACCTCCTAGAGTGTTGGAATTACAGGCATGTACCACCACCATGCCTGATTCCATTTACTTTCATACTGGTGGCTTTGAATTCAGCAGTTAAGAATGTGACATTTCTCTTTTTTGTTTTCATAATGTGAATACTTCAAATTGAAGCATAATGTCAATGCTTCAAACATTTAAGTGTATGATTTAAAATGATTTATGATAATAAAAATGGCAGGTACATATTAACAGCATTTACATGTATCAGCAATGTTCTTAACTTTTCTGGTATATTAGATTCATTAATACTTAAACTCTCAAATGAGGTAGAATTTATGTTTGTATCCTACTTTATATAAATACATTTGAAGAACAGGAAGCTTAAGTAACTTATTCAGCCAGGGAGTAGCAGAAGCAGGATTCAAATCCAGGCATCTGGTTCCAGCAATACACTCTTAGGTTTGTTTGAAAATTTGAATGATCCTTCAGTGAGTATCCTTGTATATCACTTGTTATATATTCTAAGTGAAATTTCACAAAATGAGAGATTTCTAGAAGTAGAAGTGCTGAGCCAAAGCTTCAGGCTTGTTTTAGTAAATATGTAAATGTCCAAGAAGATATCACATATAAGAGAGAGAGAGAGAGAGAGAGAGAGAGAGAGACAGAGACAGAGAGACAGAGAGAGAGACAGAGAGAGAGAGACAGAGAGAGAGAGAGAGAGAGAGAGAGAGAGAGAGAGAGAGAGAAGCATAAATCACAAAGCAATAAACATCCCTTGTTGTATGTGAAGGTGAGCTCCACGGGTGTGCAGCATAGACTTTGTGCAGTTATGAAATACAAAGATGACCATCTTTGTCCCAGGGGGCGACCTGGAAAGAAGGGGAGGATATGTCATTTTCTTCCCAGAGAGGAAACTGTTCCATCTGAGGGCTGCTGAATCAGTGACAAAGAGAATCTTTCCCACATTGTGCCTGTGGTTTGGGAGACTCTGCAGAATACACTTTGTGCAGTGACAGGACTTTGACCATAATGAGACCAGTAAGGAACAACATGGCCCACAGGCAGTATGCCAGGCAGTGGTGCATTTATTATGTATCAGAATTCTTTATCAGAACACAGTTTTGATCTTTATTTGTTTCCTTGTGCATTGACAGAGATATAGCATCATGAACAGTTAATAAAATCAGCATTGATCATTTGCTGAGTTCTGTCAGAGATGAATTCAACTGGATATTAACGTGCTGAGAAGAGATTTTTACTCAGTTACTGCTGGAAACAAAGGGGAGGACTGGGCTTCATTCTGATGTGTGCAGGCATTTTAAAGGTACGATGGGAAAGAGCAGGACTCAATAGAAGGCAGATAAGTGACATGATACCAGGATGTGGGTAACATGGACACAATGGCGCTTAAATCTATTGCCTATTGGCAGTGATTTAAGCGCAATGTTTGTCCTTATAAGGAGATGGGGAGACAGAAGCCCCATCCTTCCTTATGGTTCTATTTTAAAGTGATAACTCTTTGATCCCTAAGAGATTCTCCTGACTATGATAGACACCTGTGTACAGTTGGAATCCCTGGTTAGTTGAGTGCTCCAACAAAGGCAGTTCTGGGGCCATGTGTCAGGTCTATGGTAGCTAAACAAACAGCCATTCTTCTGGTCATGTGGAGCTTCTCAGCCAGCACTCAAGGGCAGGTTGGGGTCATTCTGGAGACAGTCTGATGTTGCTGTGAGCATTCCAGAACGTGACATATTTCCTGGTGCAGAATTTGTACAGAGTGCTTATGAGCTGAGCACTCTGCAAGCTTAAATCCAGTGTAGCAAGATCCAGGAAGGACAGCAGGGTGGGGATCAGAAGACGTGGGAAAGATTGGGTGATAAGTAGGCTTATGGGTCAGGTTGTACTCCTGATGACTTCTCCACTCTACTGGAGCATGAAAGCAACCATATTGAGGGGATGTGGTCATGTTCCAATAAAACTTAATTTGCAAAATCAATCCAAGGGCTGACTTTATTATTAGGCCATGGTTTCCCAATCCCCTGGAATGGATGACCAAGTTCAAGCTTGAGCAAGAGACTACAAAGTCTGCAGGAATGCAGGAGAGCTGAGAGCTGAGTTTTTCAATGGGCAGAGACATTGGAGACTTGAGTTAGATCATCAATGATGATAAACTTTGGAGGTGGAGAATGAAACAGTTCAAAACTGAGGGGCAACCCAAGAGGGGGGACCAATAGCACACCAGTGTATTTAGAGCAAGAATGTAATATAAAGAATTGTTTACTAGGAGACTGAAAAGTTATGGAAGTTCTGCTGTATCAGAAAGGTAGCCGTTATAGAAAGTAGTCATCTGCCTCAGGTGGGAAGATCAGAGAAGATGTTAAAATAATGAGAATTTAAGATTGTCACAGATATGGTCACATTATCACATGCCAAACTATCTGATACTCTGATTCTGTATCCCTATCCCATTTTATGGCCAAGGGGCTTTTTACCAATGAACTATCCGCTCCAAATGCATGCAGGAGGCAATGTTTTTTTCCCTCGGTACAGTCCTCCTGTAAAGTGACTCAGCAGCCCTACCCGTGTGATGAAGGTGAGGTATTAAGAGTGTCAAATGTAGGGGACTCTAGCGGGGGGGGGATCCTTTATTTTTGCTCATGAAAGTTGTTTAAAAGCAGTAAAAAGCAGTAGTGAAGGTGTCACATATCCTCACTTAAGTGTCTGGGTCGCAGTTTTCTCACCCATAAGATGAGATGAATGCTAAGACTGATCTCTGGGGGTGTTTTGATGGTTAAGTAAATTAACAAAGTTGTGAGAACAGGACCTGGCACATTTAAAGTTGTCAGTGAATACAGCTTGTGGTTGGTTCCCTGGTATTCAGATGCTGACACAGTGGCCATATAAACGAACAGCCACATACATTGGTCTTGTTTTGTGGATGCAAATTAGAATCCATTGAGAGTCCAGTGTAGTCTTGATTTTGACCAGGCAGATGTGATATATCACATCTGGCTGACGTAGTTTATAAAAATATGGCTCAAGAACATTTTTTATTTAGAAATGGCATTTTACTGTCGTGTATATACAACTCACTTCTAGAATAAAAAGTAACTTTTCACACTTACAGATATTTGAGGTCCCAAAATAATTCACATAAATCATTTTATTATATAGCTTCTTAAAATCAGAAACAACAAATTTAAATTCCTCTTAAAAGAGCATTATATTTTTTCAGATAGCAACAAGTATAATAATAAAAATGCCTTCTTAGCACTACCTCTTTAATTCAGTTTTATTTCTGTTAAAGGAACTTTAGTCAGGATATAAAATATTATGCTACTACCTGATTTTCTTCTAAAATACAAAGATTTTGATCTGGGGGATAAAGCATACAAAAATCAATTATACAATAAAAGCTTTAATATTTACCATGTGAAATATAACGTAAGATTATTACATGTTCCATCAAAAAGGAGGAAAAAACATACCACAGTGGTCCCTGACCATTTTGGCATCAACTACTGGTTTCAGAAAACAGGTTTTTATTACAGGTGTGGAAAAAGAAGTATGGGTGGGGTATGGAGCAGTTTGAGAATGATTCAACTGTATAAATTCATTGTGTACTTTATTTTTACTGTTACATTATAATATATAAAAATTTGACAAGTCACCATATTGAAGAATCAACGGGAGGCCTGAGCTTGTTTTCATGCAGCTAGATGGTCCCCTCTGAGGGTTTATGGGAGACAGGGACACATGAAGTATGTTGCTTATGTCCAGTCTATTCTGTAATCTCTACTCAGTCCACTCTAATTTTGGTTCAGGTCACAGAAGAAAATCCAGCTTTACATTGGTAGGAGGGGGGAAAGCAGGCTTTCAGTCCTTCTGTGGAAATCTCAAGATATTCTGCCTTGACCTTAATCCAGAACAGGGAGATTTGAAATTGTCCCCAAGCATACCCTTAAAGCTGATGTCATTTTACTCTCAAGCTGTTGATTTCATTCTGGTATAGACAAATTCTATTCACCTGGCCTATTTACAAATGGGCCATGAATCCATTTGTTCCAAGTTTGGGGATCTTTTGCAATTGGGGAGCAATGCTCATAACTCTTTTGCAAACTGAGATAGGTAATCATATACCAGCTTGGAAAAAGAAGGCTCTAGCTCTGTCTCTTTCAAAATTCCTGCTATTATTTGAGTCAAGAATCCTAATACTTAACTTGTCACCCCATAATTCGAGTTTGCTTTGAATGTTTCCACTGTATCCATTTACTTGAAATCAGGTGTCATTCTCCTTTGAGGTGACAGATTGAGCTTGTTGAGCAAGCTGAGTATGTTATACAAGTAAGCAAGTTTTGGGGCTGGGGATTTAGCTCAGCGGCATAAGTACCTGCCTTGCAAGCAGGCAGTTGTGAGTTCGATCCCTGGTACCGATAAAAAGGAAAAAGACAAAAAACAAAACAAAAAAAAAAAAAAAACAAGTAAGCAAGTTTTGTGTCACTAAAATGTGCTACTAGTGGTGACTTTTTAAAAAAGAAATCTCTGGAGCAACTCTCACAACTGAAGTACTCTGGTTAGAGGTCTGTGTTTAGAAAGATACCTCATTCTGTATACGGGACAAGATGTGTGAGCTCTGCATACTCTCCTCAATAATTTGCACAAATCGATGTGAATGAAGGGCATGAAATTTAATGTGGTTGATGGTTTTAATCACATCTATTACCCATGGTTAAGTTCAGGGAACATATTCTTGGCAAGCCAGAGTTTATCCATGAATGAGAGAGGGTGTATATTCCTGTGCACATGCAAACTTTTTTACCTGAGTCCTGAAACTAGAAAACTCTTGACCTGTGGTAACTACTTTGTCTGTGTAAATACTGACATAAAATGACCAATTCAGTTTTTCTGATATTTCAAAGACTTGAATAGTTCCACAGCTCTCGTATTGGATGGTAACAAAAGGGCAGATAACATTTCCTCATGTGCATCTTCAAGAAAAATATGCTACTCACACTACTCACAAGCGCCATTGCCTTACTGTCAGCATCGGTAGACTCATGACTCTAGATTGTATCCCGGGGTGACCGCTTAATCCTCTGTAACAACTGTATCTTGATGTCCTCTGCTATTTCATGAATTCATCTAGCTGAGGTGCTAGCAAAAGGGGAATTGAACTGCAGCCTCCCTGAAAAGTTTGCAACGAATGTCCTGAGCAGCAGGCAAGACCAACTCTTCACCAATAGTAAAGATCTTAGCTTTAACAATGTAGCTGGCCTCCAAGAAAGATGCTCTCAGTGCAGAAACATCTAATAAACTGCTGGCCTTCAATAGTTTCTTCTTCTCTTTATAATCACCTTTATGCCTTTTAAAATGCTTGCCTTTTAACACTGGATGCTTAGACTCCATGTGGTAAAGAATTTTGAAGCTTTCATGGCTTCACTGGATAGCTGGTTGCTGCGTATTATACAAATCCAAATTTGACAATGTGAATCATTTGTTAGAATGAAACCATAATTTAAGCAGAATCAATGTTTTAAATATAGCTTTCATTTTATTAGCACTTCCAGAATCTTCTACTGTCCCGTACTCTGCAAAGAAGTACTCTGGTGATAGTTGTTTTTCATTTTGGCTTGGATTAGCATGTGAGATTACAAAAACTGACAGAGAAGTGGGAAAGAGCAACAAGTGGAAGTGGTAAATAAAAGAACCACCAGATAAATCAAGATAAACTTGAGTCATTTGCGGATAAACAGATGCAGCTTGAGACCATGATCTTAAGTGGAAGAAGGAAGACACTCAAGTTTAAATATCACATTGTTTCTCTTGTGTGAGAAACTCAAAAGTGTAAACAATGAGCAAATGGGGGGCTAGACACTGGGAAGGAGGAAGAACTTGTTTGGATGGGAAGGGGAACAAGAGATGGGAGAGAAAGAAAGGCAAAAGAATTAAAAACAAAGAATGGAAGTAAGAATGGAAACAAAACTTCTGCAAGTGTGGAGGGGAAGAAAGGTTGAAGGAAGGGGAGGGGAATGGGATAACAGGAAAAATTAAGATGTATTATGTACAGGTGCAAGTTTCTTATGATGAATGTGAGCACTAAGTATGGAATATATGTACTAATAAAAGTTTATTAAATGAGCAGGCCACTAAAAGCTAAAATAAGTGTCAGATTCTGCCTGTAAGCTGCAACTGTACAAATGAAATACAATTAATTCATCTGCTGCTACAAAGTCTGCCACCAGATGTAGCTTGCCACTCACCCCTCACTGGTAAGAGTTTTGATGAGTTTGCAAATGATTATCATGTCCCTGTGCACTCAAATTTCTCTGGTAATGTTAATTTGTATTTGCAGCCTTTCCCCAGCATCCGCATCACTGCCTCAGGTCCACCTTAGATCACCAGACATGAGATTCTCATAAGGAGTGTGCATCCTAGATTCCGTGCGTGTGCAGTTCGCAGTAGAGTTTGTACGATTATGAGAATCTTATGCTATTGCTGATCTAACAGGATACAGAACTCACGTAGTAAAGTGAGTAATGAGGAGTGACTGTGAATACAGATAAAATTTCATCAACTAGCCTGCCATTCTCCTTCTGCTCAGTTCGCAAAGGTACAAGTCTGTAGCTTAGGGGTTCAGGAGCCCTGTTCTAACAGACATAAAGAATACTATAATGACCATCTTCAAGCTCCTTCTTTTCATGTGCTACAATATGAAATGACTTGTTACAAATCTAATAGCTATTTATTGAACACTTACTATGTGCTAACACTATTCTAAGTGCTACAGTTACATACATTATACAAGTCTTTTTATATGTATAACTAACATTTCATTGGTAACCATACGTGCTCCCTAATCCTCATGACAATAGTGCAATATAGATATTTAGTCTTCATTTAAGGTGAGGAAAGTATTATTCAGGGAATAACTCTGGCAGCAACTAAGCATAGTAGTGTCAATCATAGAATAGTGCCGAAAAGATTCAGAAAAAGCCAGGTTTACTGTGACCTAAATTACTCAATAGGAAGTTTCCTGAAATACATCATTCCTAAATTGGTTCTTAAAGGAAACCATTATTTAAATGCAAAGGCAGAAGTGTAACACACATTTTCCTTGATTTAGGTAAAGCAACAACATGGCTCAGAGAAAACGAGGCAAAAAGATGAAGATGTAAAGGTGTATTCTTACTTCAATTATCCACATCCACTAGACCTCTAGAATGGTAGAGTGAGCCTCCTGTTATTCTGTCTTCAGTCTATTAGAGTCAGCTGCAGAGAGGAGAATGCAGCAATTGATTAGTGCTATCCACGTGAGACAAATAGGACCATCATTAATTTCATGCTAATGTGTCACACACAAGGCAGTATTGGCATGACTGTGTTTGTTTGCGCTAAATTTTTTTAAAAAGCTGTATTAGAATCATTGTTGGATAGGTTACCAATATGTATTGCTTGGGAGAGTAAAGTAAAAGCAAGTAGAAAATATTTACAGAATGGGAAAAAGATTTTGTTAGCCACAGCTCAGAAAAGTATTATATAGCATATATAAAATAAAAAAGACCCCCCCAATAAAAGACCCAATCAAAAATTTGACAACTGAAATGAATAGACACTTCTCACAAGAGGTACAATAAAAATATTTAACATCTCTGGACCTTAAAAAAGTGCAAATTAAAATAACACTGAAAATTTCAATTCCAAAAAACAGGCTATTATCAAGAAATCATATACAGCAAATGTTGGCAAGGTTATGGGAGTAAAGTGACCCTTCTACATTGTTGGTGGGAATGTAAATTGATGCAGTCACTATGGAAATTTCTATGGAGATTCCTCAGCAAACTATAGCTAGAGATTACATCTGACTCAACTATTCCACTGTAAAGATACAGTATAACAGTGATATATGCATCGCCATGTTACAGCAGCAAAACTTGTAACAGCTAAATATTACTTCATTGTATTATTTTCCATTACCATAATTACTAATGATGTTGAGTCTTTTTAGGAGCCCCTTTGCTTTTAAAATATCTTATTTGTTGAAGTATTTCTTCACACATTTTCTTCCTTTTATATTTGGTGTTTGGCCACCTTATTATTGAGTTTTAGAGTTTTTGTATATTCTGAATAAAATCCTTTATTAAATATATGATTTGCAAATATTTTTCCAAATCTGTGCCTTATGGTTTCATTTTAACAATGTTATTTAGAGAACAGAAACTTTAATTTTGTTTCAATTCAAATTACCAATTTATTCTTTCATGGTTCATCTTGTTTTTATTCTTTATGAAACAGCTTTATAAAATTTAAGATGCTTCATCTAACCTAAGATGACAAAGGTTTTCTTCTGTTGCTTTCAATAAATGTTATAGTCTTTGGGTTTCAGCTTCTCTAGGATTCAGGAGATCAAGTAAATCACTTTGCCAGAACCCAAAAGCTGGTGAAAGGTTGAAGAACAGAGTCCACATCAAGCTTGTGTTCTTTCCACTGCTCAATGTGACTCATGGAGGTTAAGCTTGGATGCTGGTATACAATTGTGAATGCCTAAGGGGAAAGTGTGATCAAAATAGAAGCAGAATCTTAGAAACAAAGCATTTTATCAAGTACATTTTTTTCATCAATTCTCTCACCTGCACACACTTCCACATGCACACATATGCACACAAATATGTTCATACATAACTGTAAAAAGTAATCAAAGTGATGAAAATTTGACAAAGGAAATACTTGTGCAACATTTTTAGCACACTTTTCCCTTTCCACTCTTAGGTCCCTAGCAGTGGAGTTTCATTGATGTTCTCTTCAAGAAGCATCTTAACATACACACATTAGACCCTAATGGTTTGTGAAACAAATTTTTCCTTGGTAAGGCCATTTTCTTTGAAGTAAACACCTAGTTAGTAGAGTGCACAAGAGCCTGAGCTGTGCATAGTTAACTACGAAATATATTTACTGACAACTACCCTTGTTTAGGAAAATCTAGTACAAGATATTTCAATCATCCCCTCTGCCTCTTTGTGTGATCAGAAACATTTTTTCCTCCTCTTTGAACTTCTCTTAATGACCAAAATAAATCTTCTACCAACAAAAAACTTTAGTTGTTATTTGTGTTGATGTAGCTAGTGAGAAACGTTGTGTGTTTGGTCAATTCAAATAGCAAGTGATTAAATTTCCTTACCAGAGGGGCTGGGGGTTTAGCTCAGCGGCATAAGCACCTGCCTTGCAAGCAGGTGGTCGTGAGTTCGGTCCCTGGTACTGATAAAAAGTTTTAAAAAATTTTTTTTTCCTCACCAGAATGGTAGTGAATACAGGGTTATGATTTGAATCTGGATGTCCCCCAAAGCTCAGGCAGTCTGGGAGGCAAGTTTCTAGGGTTTGTGAATGTCCCATGGTCCCAAATTGGGGTTATGGGTGTGAGTGCCACACCCAAGGCGGTGTGGTCTACATACAATATAAGGGATACAAAGTCTTCTCTTCAAACTTTTCCACTTTTGCTCTTGTTGCTTGTGCTGTTGTCTCCCACCATGAACTATTTCCCTTGCCATGTAACACTCTGTCTTGGAGCCAGCGGATTATGGACTGAAATCTCCACAAACTGTGAGCCAAACGAACCCTTACTTCCTTCCCTCCCTTTGGCTGTCAGGTATTTGTCCCAACAACGAGAGAAAAGTAACCAAGACAAACAGGTTGTCTCTATTCTTTCACATATTATTGACACCATCTCTCTGAGCCACTTTATGTAAAAGACACTGCCAATTCAAGTATGTATAAGGCATATATCTGAAAAGTCTATTTTCTCCACTGGTCTACTTATTAGATTCTTTTGTGATCAATAGCACGCACTGAGTACAGTGATCCTGAGTTTAAGTAGAGTTTACAAAATAGATTGAAATTAAGGGCTGTACTCTGAGCTAAACATTTTCAATATGTAATCATAACAGTTTCCAAATCAGGTGGATCAGAAGCTGAAACATCTCCCCAATCAAAAAAAGTTTGGCTAATCCCAGGCCCCCCAAAATGTATTTTATTAGCATTTGAGAAAGCTATTATAAATAGCTGTGAAATACATTTGTGAACAAAATGTATTTTATTAGCATTTGAGAAAGCTATTATCTATAGCTACAGCAAATGAATGAAAGCTCAAGTTAAAAAAAAAAAGTAATAGAGAAATATTTGGCTTTATCAGTAATGTCCATCCGTCGTTGCCTTGAAATTAGCAATCTTCCAGGCAGAAATCTATTCTAAAAAAAGGATTCAAAGTAAGATGTTAATGAATGATAAAATCCTAATCCAGTATTTTTAAATTTTACCTCCTTTCATGAATTTGATGCTTCTGCCATTCTAACAACTGCCCCCTTTTCCTGAATGTGTTCTTTTCCACGCTCCTCTGTTATCTCCTACTACCTACTTAATTCCTCTTTATGGTTTAGCCTTCGTATGTTGTCTCTCCTTTGAAGCTTTCCTTTGTCCTATAAAGAAAATTAATAAGTCATACAGCATTTTCAGAGAACTATGGAGCCCTCCTAGATGATATAGAGTCACAGTCTTTTCCTAAATTCACATTCTGAAAATTGGCTTTCAGTTCCTACAGAAGAATTTTTTTCCAAAAGGAAAGAAGCACAGCTCTTAGAAAATATAATAATAATTTCTATAGCAAGGATTTATTTTGTTTTCACTGCATGGTAACAGAGTTCAAAGTAGTTGCATACAATTCCATTTTATCCTTATAACAAACATTTGGGTAGTAATCTATTATGACTCTATAAAGATGGAACACGTATTTACTAATCTTCATTAAGTTTACTGAATGCATAATGAGAGCTTTGAGAATGATTTTAAGACTGCTGTTGATTCAGCATCGCCCCAAATATCTTTGAGGCAAGTGTTTGAATAAACACAAAAGTAATTCTTCCGGGGCTGGGGATTTAGCTCAGCAGCATAAGCACCTGCCTTGCAAGTATGTGGTTGTGAGTTCGATCCCCAGTACTGATAAAAAAATAAAAAGTGACTCTTCCAATTGCTGTCACCAAATACAACGGATGCACTGTTTCTAGACTTGGGTATTTTCTGTTGAATGTCGAATGCTCATAGGGGAAGCCTGATTTAAGCCCACTTGAGTTGGGGCTTTTTTCACATATGCATATGAAACCATGCTGAGCCTTAAGCCAGGAAAGCCAGTAGTCCAGTTTTTAGCATGCTATGAATTGTAACGCTAGTGTATTTCCAGTTGGAGTGGGTTACAAAGCATAGCCTCTTCTAAGAATTGGAGAACGGAAAGACAACAGTCCATTATGAGGTACATACAAGCACAGCCTTCTCCCAGTTAATCAATCAAACCCTAATCTTCTGATAATGCTGAGGAATTGTGTAGATGTCACTAAAGACCCCACTCAGTCCCTGTTAAGTAAATGCGAGACTATCTGAACATTTAATTGAGTCAGATGGACACCTTTTGAAAGAGATGGTTTAAAATTTTCCTGAACCCAGACTCCAAACCTTCCTTTATTGCCTGATCTTCTTTTTGCCTGCTCATCTGCAGAGAACAAGCATCAGTTTGTACTTCTGGAGTTCCAACCTGCTCATCATGTTTCCTCTATTTTGCCCTGTGAGTTTCAGGTTTAGCCAGACTCCAAAATTGTCCAAGTCATTTCTCTGAATAAACCATACATAACACACATATCTCACATACCATTCACATTACATAAATTTTCCCTAGTGATTATTCTTGTTGGACTATCTAATTGGTAGAGGTTTCAGTTAGTTTATACCTGCATCCCTTGAGTTGGAGTGTATGCATACATGTGTGGGGTGTATGTCTCACAATTTGACTTGAAGGAAACAAAGATGTCTATGTCATACTGGCCACAAATGTAAAATTTTGCCTCCACTGGAATTATACATCACACAATAATCCTATCAATAATGAAATAGTGGGCTGGAAATATACTCCATGGTAGAGTATTACCTAGCATGTATCAGATCTTGAGTTTGATTCCCAGTAAATCACCCCTCAAAGATGAACTAATGTGACATAGATCGGTGTCTCAAATGTTTCAACAGGCCGAGGGGGTGCCTACCTCTAACACAACACACAGTCAGTATCTCAGTAAGATGTTCTCTGCACTATGCTTTGATCGTGCTTTATAATATCACTAGAATCTTTTGATTTTGATTCAAGTTCTTTTCTCAGAAAGAAATGATGTAAGTAGTTGTTGTCTGAACCATTACTATTTTACAATACTATTTCTTGAATATTGATAACTGATCTGGACAAAACATATATTCACGTTCTTTTCACACTTGTTCATGGTCCTGATCATTTCCAAAAGTCTGCAGAGAAGTTTTGATCTAAACATGGGGACACTAATAAAAGTTAGATAAAGTAAAATCTGTTTTGGAATCTTTTGTAACGTAAATAGCACTAAAGTGCTTAAACCTTGCCATTTTCTGGATATAAAAATAATGAAATGCAATCTAGCATCAGGCCAAATTTAAATACTATGGGTCATGCCACAGATATTTCAAGAGATAGGTTTTTTAAGAATTGGGATTGTGAAGACATTGTGCTTGAGCTCAGATAACAAACGCATCATAAAGGAGCAATTTAGCAGCACTTGGCTGCCTTTCTTTTTCCAAAACTGCCTACTAAAAAGACAGTAAATATCAAGAATATTATTTCATGTCACTCAGCAAACAATGCTTCACAGAGATGAAATACTTATTGAATTGATAAGCATTTCTTTATAAGGAAGAATAAGTCAAATGGCATACAAAATGTATCACTGGACTTGAAGTCAGAATGCACACCTGTGAAATAGGAATAGTCATAATTTAATATCATTGTAATAGTTATATTCTAAAAATTAAATTTTTATAATATAGCTTATAAATTCTATAGCAGTATGTGAAGGATTATAAAATTAACCTCGTACCAAAGCACTGTTCTCTTAATAAAATATAGCAGAATTCATTGCAAAAGAATCACTGCTACTTATTTTATATTCATTTAATGATTTATTTGAGTAATAGAGGAAATTTTCTTCTTTAAGTAAATCTTAACAACAAAGTACAGCTATTCTTTGGAGTATTTATGTTCTTAAAATTGTATTATATACATGTGCCAACTCCCCACAAAGAATGTAAACATTATGTACTATAAACATGTACAAATAAAGACAATATCTGACAAAAATTAAAATTAAAAAATTATCTTTATTGGACAGATCTTTCTGGATCTAGAAAACTAATTTATTTTTATATCACATTCTTTTGTTTCATTTACATTCACAGCTTACATCACTATCATGAAGGAATCCATCTTAACAATTTACGTCCTTTTATTTAAGGAATATTCACATACATTCTCCTGGATTTTCAGTAATGCTAAGCAATCAAAGAGCACATTTTCACGCGAAGGAAGAGAGCAAAGTCAGACAAGAAACAGTCAGTCGTCCCCTACTGCAATCTACAGTCTCCAACACGATTCTGGTAATGTTTGGCTGAAGTTCCTAACCACAACCTATGGTCCTACATGAATACTCCCCACTAATTTTTTTTTTTTAAGGTAGATTTTATTTTTTGGTTTTCAAGTCAATATAATGCCAGTTGAAGAACAGAACCAGGCAAAATTTTTCATGGGTAAAGTTTAATTCTTAAAGTCAAAAGTAAGTTGATTTATAAGAAATATTCCTAAATAGTATTTCACTATTATTTTCTAAAATAATACATTTGATAAAGTATTGTTATAGAGGGTTATGGCCAGTATCTTTTTAAAAGTGTAACTGTATTTATAAACTTATAGTATGCCAAGTGTGGTATTTTAGTGTAAAATTTTCAAAGAAAGTACGTATCAGGTGTTGAGACTTCAACTGAAGGAATGACTTTACTCTCTTCTTTGATTTTAATTTAAAAAAAGACTTTAGAATAAAGCTAACCCAAAGCCAAGGTATTACACAGCTTGCTGCTTCTTTTCCAAAGACTTCTCAATATCATCAAGCACTTGAACAGCAGCCTTAGGAATTCGAGTTCCAGGACCAAATATGCGGGAAACACCAACTTCATACAGAAAATCATAATCCTGTTGACAGAATTTGTTCAGTTAATGAGAGTTTATTTCTAATGTCAAAAAAGCCAAGCAAAACCACAAATGTTTCTCTTTCTTCTTTGCCCCAGACCTTCTCAACTAGTCTACTGTTGGTGTAGGGGACTAAAAGTTCTTCCTTGACTGAGACCACTATTGCTAGTGGCAACACCTTCCAAGCCCACGTCACTAAAAACCAAAACATACTCTGCCCAATTATTGGTGGTGGCAGAAAGCTGTTTGACCCTAAGAACTTCTGAATTCTATACCATAACTTTCTCTAAGTTATGCTAGAGGAAGTGCTAAGTAAGTGCTAGAGGTTTTCAAAACTCATAAGAAACCTGGACCAAATACTGCCACAATCATCTCCATATTGGTGATAGGTAGACTGATAGATTGATAGGCTATTTTCATCATTCTCTGAGTTACAGACTTGGAATGGAGTATTCAACTGGAAAAGAACTAGGAAAGCTAAAATGAAATCTTTTGGCTTTCTAACTCTTCTGTAAGCTTTGTAAACTGTAGTTAGCGAGTAAAATATTAGCAGTAAGTGAATCTAGGTAAAGTTATATAGTACATATATTCTTTGTGATTTTATTTTTTACCTTATCTGTAAGTAAGGATCATAGGATTGCTAAACCTGCCTAAAAAACTTGGAGGCCACTGCCGCTAGGAGCACTGAAGAATCCTGATTGTAATTATATATTAGTGAAGATACATCATGTTTATTTATTCCAACCACAAGAACTTTAAACTCTGCACTGGTAGGGGTAGGGACTATATCTGTCTGATTAAACACTACATACTAGTGCCTTCTGATTTTAAAATTCAGTGACTTTCAATTGAACAGCAGCAGCATTTTACTCATACATGTTCAGTGTGCTACGGTTAGGACAAGTGTTCTATGCAGGCCATGTATGAAAGGCTGCGTCCTCGGTCTCTGGTACTCCTGGGTGGCAGTGGAGCTTTAGGAGACGAGGTGTAGCAGGACGTCTCAGATCACTGGAAGCGGGACCCTGAAGAGGTTTCCTCCTCTTTTGTGCCCTGGCCAAGAGGCAGACAGTGTCACTCCTTCCCATCATTCCCAACATGGTGTGCTGCCTCACCACAGGTTGAAAGGCAACAAGACCATGGTCTAAAACTGCCAAGACCACGAGCCAGAATAAACCTTTCACTTTGCTTATCTCATATTTGTTACAATAACAGACATCTGACTAACATGTAGTTAAGTAGTACAAATGGATAGAAAAAGAGGCAGCTTTTGACTGCTTTCATTGCACTTCTAGGTCACCCATACTAATATGGAAGTGTATTATAGGGGGAAATATGGAAAACAGCTAAAGATGTTCTAAGTTATTCAAATATCCAGAAAGTTAATATGACTTGTATGAAATACTGAAAATGTAATCTCACATAACTGACTTACAACTTGTCTTAATTTTTATGTCAATTTAAATATTTTATGTAGCCAAATTTTGACTGCTGCATTTTAAAATCATGCTTAACAGCTTAAATATTGACTCTATAACTGCAAGACAGACTTTTTCCACAGGAGGACAGTAATAAAGAATAACAGTCCTTATTCAAGTGTGGCAACACACGCATGTTGTCCTAGCACTTGGGAGACTGAGGCAGGAGGATCACTCGAGTGCAGAAATTTGAGACCAGTCTAGGCAAGTGAAATTTTCTCTGTCTCTCTCTCTCTCTCTCCCTTTTGCACACACAAATAGTGAAAATAATTGGTAAGTACATTAATAAAAGTACATTTATGTTGACTATACAACCTTAAGAACTGTATTGTTAGAAAGAAAATAAGTAACATCCAGCTTGTTCACTAGTCCTACGTTATCACCAATCTCACAGCCTCATATGTATGTATTTTCTCATTTCATAAGTGACATGTCAATGCACGATTCTTATTCTGAGTTGTAACCCAGTGAGAAAAACTGTGGAACTGGAAATGGGATCACATTTCACTGATGAATTTCTGCTGTAGTGGCGGGGTCTTTGCACCGAGTCGTTCATTCAGAACAGCCTCATATATAGGTCTTCTAACTTAGTATTTTTTCTATTCCAGTAAAAAAGGAAAACTTAGCATAAGTAGAGACTAGAATGGAAATTAGATAATTTTTATATTTTAACTAACTAGGAAAGTAATAGGTGGATGGTGTTCTCTCACCCTATTAATAAACTAATTGACATTAATTATTATCATGATCCATTTCTCTTTTTCTAAGAGGAACAACATTTTTGTTTAAGTATCTACTTTCATACAGCGTATATCATTCAGCACAAGCTGATTCCATATGCCCGCATTAAGGTATTTTTGATTCCAAGAAAGTAGATTAGATAATAATAAAGTTTCTGGGATGGGAACATGGAAGAAATGGAAGAGGCTGCTTCCCTGTAATAGAAGAAAGCTACCCACAGGTCTCACTCTAGTACCAAGAAAAGGAGTCCTCACTGTATCTCACCTAGGGTTGCATATATTCACTGTGTGTTTAGCATTCTTCCCTATTCCAAGTGTGAGGCAGCACTGATTTTATCTTGTGTTTTCTCCATCACTGACTATTGAATATGAAGCAGGTAGGTATCAGCCATAAGGTACTGGTTTGTATGGATACAGTTCTATCATAGAGTCTTCATAAACAAATAAAATAATCTTAATAAATCAAAATGTAACTCGAATAGAGAATAACACTCCCTACTTTTGATCTCTGTAAAATTTAATTACTAAAATCACCAATAAAAAATTGGCTTTGAATCTACAATAAATTTATCTTTAGAACTACAAGTAATCTATCATTATTCAGGATTTCCATTCCAGTACTAGGGAAATACTAAAGGGACATACCTGTGGCGGTATCACCCCTCCACACGTGACGAGGATATCTGGGCGTCCCAGGGCATTAAGTTCTTTGATGAGCTCAGGAACAAGGGTTTTATGCCCTGCAGCGAGTGTGCTCACACCCACAGTGTGCACGTCTGCGTCCACCGCCTGCTGGGCCACCTCGCGGGGAGTCTAAGCAACCAGAAGGGAAAGGGACAGATCATCATCCCTGCATAGTTGTAAAAGTGTTATGTGCTTAAAGTCTTTTCTCATCATAAATGGGGCTGTATCTGTAACTCCACATTTCATCATTCTCAAATTTGTTTTGCTTTTTTATATACAAGTAGATAGTAAGAAAGAAAATAGAAAATGCACTCTTCTATGAAAAAAAAAAAACAAGATTTCATAACAAAATAAATACTTTAGTTAGTATACTATGCATGTGATCTTACAAGAATGGCCAAACTGTTATTCCCAGTACAAGTCACAAAAAGAGAAAGTAGACACAAACAAAAGGGCTAAACTTCTTTTCAATGATAAAAAAGAAATCAGTAGTATAAATCATACTACTCACACTACTGATGTAATAAATATCAATACTGTATTTATTTATAGCATTAAAATTTATCAATTAGGTCTAAATTATATGAGAAAATAGCTTCCCCAAACACTCTTTAAACTAAAGAAGAAATATAAGCAAATATTATCTCTTATTATAATCTCTCCAAAATATATTTGAAGTCTTCGATACCAACATTTACTGAGCAGTATATACAGTACTAGGAAATATGTGATAGAATCTGGGAAGAAGTAAAAGACTAAATCCAAAATACAGTGTAAATAAATAAATCTTATCCAGGCATGGTGGTACATTCCTTTAATCACAGCATTCTGGGAGGCTTAAATAGGAAGATCATAAATCTGAGCCCACTCTGGGTAAGTTAGTGAAAACCTTGCCTTCAAAGAAAAGAAAAAGCATGAGAAGTACAGAAGTGCAAAGGCTCTGGGTTCAATCCCCACACTGAGGAAGAAAGAATTTTAAAAGCAGAATGGGAAAGAATGACATCAGCAGGACAAAGACTAGGAAGCTCCAGTCTCCCACATAGACATTGAATTAACAATTGTATATGAACTAAGATACTTTTTTTGAAAACTCTAGAAATCAGGTGAGAGGCTGCAACACCCAGGTAAGTGCATAATAAAGAGACGGGATGGCCCCGAGGAGGATATGTTCTACCATCTAATAACTGAACTTAAGCCCTTTTAAAAAAATGACTTATTTTCATTACTGAATTATGAATTGAGTTACCAAAATCGTATTCAGTTTCAGCACTAATGAGTTTGTGACACTGCTAATTCAGGTGTATTTAAATCATTTCATATAAAAAGTACATATAAATTTTTCATTATAAATCTGAAAATGTGGAATGAACACCAGTTCAGAAACTACAAGTATAAGCACAAAAATTCATCAACACATGAATGCTCTGAGTTTGGCAAGATTTTAAGGCTTTTGAGTCTACACTCTCAAGTAATGAATTTACATTTAAGGACATCAAACAGCACAGAAGTGAAACCTTGTGTCTGTGAAAAATATTATCTTATAAATATGTGAAGAGATAGGATGAACTGTATTTTTGTCATTGTACCTAAACATTTTAAGTAAGGATTGATTTTCCTTTCAAAACAATGCAGATACATCATGAGGGCTATGTTTTCCACATATTAGTTAACTCTCAAAGAGTAGAACGAGAACTTTCAGTCAGGCATGGTGGTGCAAACCTGTAGTCCCAGCACTTGGGAGGCTGAGGCAATAGGATCACTGGGAGGCTGAGGCCAGCCTGGACTACATAGTGAGTTCAAGGCTGGTCTGAGCTACATAGCAAGACTGCTTCAAAAAATAATAAGTAACAAATAAAAAAGGCCTTTGAAAGTAACCCAAAGCTTAATTAAATTTTCATTTCTAAACATTTATTTTTGGAAGTTTGACAACATGAATTATAATTTAGTTTTTGTCATAATTAATTGAATTATATGTCTTCAGAAATAGAAAATATGCTAAATATATTCTTTTAGTACCTGGAAAAGAGGGCCTATGTCCACATCAAAGCCAAGATCAGCAAACCCTGTAGCAATAACTTTTGCTCCTCTGTCATGGCCATCTTGTCCCATTTTTGCCACAAGAAGACGTGGTCTGCGACCTTCACGTTCCTTAAACTTTTGAACTCTAATAAACAGTTTAAAAGACAACAACATTTAAATATTAACTGTTCAAGACATAAAACCCAATTTTTTTCACAGTAAATCTTTCAAGAATACCTATTCTGTCTTCTTGTATGGTACCACTATCTTTATTTTACACCAAAGCACCATTAAGTCCTGAATATGTCTACTATCTTCCTGTTAGGGTGGGAGTTGGGCAGGGCAGTGCAGGAAAGGAAAGGAATTTCACATATTACCTCTTTATAGCAGATGTTATTTCAGTACTTTCTCCAAATTCCTGGCGATACGCTCCACTCACCATACGATCATTAGCTCTATGTTCACCAAATACTTTTTTCATAGCATCTGTAATTTCTCCAACTGTACATCTAAAATATTAGAGCCCAACAGCATCACTATTTTGAAATAGATATTTGTTTACATTAACAGTCAATATGATTGGATATATAAATAAAAAATAGGTTGTCAAAAATGTTTTTAGTTTTTCCCCATTTCCCACTGGCAACTGGTTTGTTATAGATGGCTTTATCATGCAGGTATGGTCCTTCTATACTTGCTTTCTTTACAGTTTTTACTTATGATAGGGTATTGGATTTTGTTGAAAGTGTTTTCTACATCTATTGATATGATCATATAGATTTTAAACTTGCTTCTGTTTATGTGATGTACACTTATGTATGTTGAACCATCCTTGCATCTTTGGGATGAAACCTATTGATCATGGTGGATCACCTCTTTTGATAATATGCTACATTCTATTCGTTAATATCTTGAGGAAATTTGCATCTATATTCATCAAATATATTGGTCTATCATTTTCTTTTTTAGTTGGATCTTTATCTGGCTTTGGGATCAGAAGATAGTGGCTTCTATAAATGAATGTGGGAGTTCTCTGTTCCTTTCAGTTTCTTTGAACAACTTGAGTAGTATTGGTGGCACAATATCCTTAGAAGTTTTTAGAATTCAGCCATGAATTCAACAGGTACTATGGTTTGTTTTTGTTGGTTGACTATTACTAAGACAATTTAACTGCTTGTGCTAGATTGTTAGGTATATCTTCTTGAATTACTTTTAGTAGTTTGCATGTGTTTAGGAATATGTTCAATTTGGGTCCAAATTGTTAGTGTACAACTTTTCAAAGTACTTACTTACAATCTTCTGGATTTCAACACTGTGGTGATTTCATCTTTGTCATTTCTCACTTTTGCTGGGTGAGTCTTACTAAGGGCTTGTCTATTTCATTTAATCTTTCAAAGAAACAGCTCTTCGCTTTGTTGATTTGTTCTATAGGTTTTTTAAGTCCTAATTTCATTAGCTTTTACTCTCATCTTTTACTCTTTTTAGTTTTGGCTTGGGGCTAGATTGCTGTTTCTCAAGTATTTTATGATTTCTAGTTAGGATATTTATTTGGACTTCAGCTGTTTTCTTAATGTGCATGTTAATTGCAATGAATTTGCCTCTGAGAACTGCTTTCAGTGTCCCAAAGGTTTCACTGAGTTATACTGTCATTGTCATTAACTTCCAGAAATTTTAAAATTTCTTGTTAGATTTTTTCCTGTGATCCATTGTTTGTTTACAAGTATGTTGTTAATCTTCTAGATTTTACCGTTTCTAAATTTTCTTCTGTCAATTTCTATTTTCAGTGCACAGTGGTAATTTCAGTGTAGAGTGGTAATTTTAGTAGTTTTATATTTATTTAAGTAGGTTTTGTGGACTAACATGTGATCTATTTTGGAAAAAGTACCAAGTGCTGCTGGAAAGAATACATACTCTGCTGTAGAGTGGTGCAACACTCTGTATATATCAACTAAGTCCATGTGTTCAAGAGTGTGGTTCAGCTCTGAAATTTATTAGCTTTTTGTTTAGTTGATCTATCTCTTTGAGAAAATGGGGCATTAAAATCTACTATGATTGTGCAAATGCTTATCTGATCTTTTAATTTCAGCAGTATTTTTTTGTGAAGGTAGGTGCTCCAGTATGTGGTTTACCAATTTGTCTCTTCTTGTTGGATTGCACTTTAACTTAATATGAAGTGATCTGCTTTGTCTTTTCTAATTCATTTAAACTTGAAGTTTAACAGGTTTGATACTAGAATTGCACCACTGTTTATTTTCATGGTCCCAGTACATGAATTCTTATTTTCCATTCTTTAAATCTTTGAGTATCCTTTTGCATTAGATAGGTTTCTTGAATGCACATATTGTTGGATTTTGTTTTTTGATTCAATGTTCCAACTTGTGTCTTTTGATTGGAGAGCTGAGACTGTTAACATTGATAGATATTATTGAGTATGTTATTGTCTTCTTTATCACTTAGTATATCATTTGTTCTACTTTTCCAATTGTTTTTTATTGTTGATTATTCACTGACCTCACTAGCGTACTCTATGGTTTAAGATGTGTCCAATCTTGTGCTTCTGTCAAGTATTCCCCCTAAAATCATGAACAAGACAAAGATGTCTACTATCTCTTCTGCTCTTCAACACAAGCCTTGAAACATTAGCCCAAGTAATTAGGCAAGAGAAAGATATCCATTGGATGCCTATTGGGAAGGAAGAACTCAAATTATCATTATTTGTAAGTAGAAAAGTATCAAGCTCTTAAATTAGTAATCAATTTCAACAAAGTAGCAAGATACAAGATAAACACACAAAAATCATTAGCATTTGTGTATACCAACAATGAACAAGAAGGAAATAATGAAAACAATAATATTCATAATTGCTTCAAGAAAAATAATGTATTTAGGCATTAACATAACCAAAGAAGTGAAAGACTTCTATAAAGAAAACTACAGTACTCTGAAGAAAGAGACTGAAGAGGACATCAGGAAATGGAAAGATCTCCCTTGCTCCTGGATAAGCAGAACAAATACTATCAAAATGGCCATACTTCTATAACTGCTACACAGATTCAATATAGTCCAGTCAAAATACCAACCGCATACTTTGCAGATCTAGAGAAAACAATCCTAAAATTCATTGGAACCAGAAGGGACCCTGAATGGCAAAAGTTATTTTGGGCAATGAGCAAGGCAGGTGGCATAGCAATACCAGAAAAGCAATAGTAATGAAAACAACATGGTACTTAAAACAAAAAAGACACATGGATCAGCGGAACAGAACTGAGGATACCCACAAACCTCCCAGACATACTCAACTATTGGGTCTTTGGCAAAGGGTTCAAAAGGATATGTTGGAGGAAAGGGCCTATTCACCTAGTGGTGCTAGGAAAACTAGTTATCTCTATAGAAGAATGAAACTGGATCCTTATCTCTTACCATATACTAGATTAAAATCAAAATGGATCAAAGATACAACTATTACACCAGAGACACTAAACCTCCTAGAAGACAAAGTACTATGAATACATAGTAGTAGGAAATAATTTTCTAAACAGAACCTCCATTGCGGCAAGAATCACCAAATGGGATTTTATTAGACTAAAAAGTTTGTGTAAAGCAAGAGATTCAATCAGTAAAAAAAAAAAAAAAAACAACCTATAGAAAGGGCAAAAGTATTTACCTGCTATTCATCAGACAAAAAGCTAGTATTTGGAATATATTAAGAACTCAAAAAAATGAAATATCTCCAAATTAAAAACCCAGTCAAGAAATGGGCCAGAGAAATGAATAGATACTTCATAGAGGAAGAAATACAATTGGCCAACAAACATATGAAAAAGTGTTCAACATTTCTGGCCATTAAAGAAATATAAATTAAAACAACACTAAGATTTCACCTTACTCTGGAAAGAATAGCAATCATTAAGAAACCAAACAATAGGGGCTGGGGATTTAGCTCAGCGGCATAAGCACCTGCCTTGCAAGCAGCGGTCGTGAGTTCGATCCACGGTACTGATGAAAAAGAAAAAGACAAAAAAAAAAAAAAAAAAAAAGAAACCAAACAATAACAAATGCTGGTGTGGTTGTGGCAAAAACAAAAAACAAAAAAACAAAAAAACTTTCCTACATTATTGGTAGGAATGCAAACTTTCACAATCATTATGACAATCAATATGGAGACTTCTCAAAGGACTGAAACCTGAAATTCCATATGACCTAGCTATCTTCCTGCTAGGAATCTTCCACAAAAACTCAGATCAATATACTACATCATACATTGCATACTAATGTTTATAGCAGCACAATTCATAATAGGTGAACACTGGAAGCGATTTGTATACTCAACAGATGACTGGATAAACAAAATGGGATACTCCTCAGCTATAAGAAATTTGAGGCATTTGTAGGGAAATAGATGCACCTGGAAAACATAAGGTCATGTGAAATAAATCAGACACACAAGCTTGTATTCCTCAATTGAGTAAGGTGAAGCTCAAACAAAGAAAAGGAAACACCAGACAGAACACCAGACAGAAAGAGACAAAGTAACCATAGTTTTGTGTGTGTGTGTGTGTGTGTGTGTGTGTGTGTGTGTAGGTTCTGAAGGGGAAAGGAAAGGAATACAGATATGCCATGTACAGGAATCTAATAACCCTAATCAAGGTAAATATTTTAAGCCATAACATGTGCCAAGACAAATAGAATCAATAGATATGAAAGATGACTAGTGAACCAGAGGAGAAGGGGAAAGGGGCTAGTCAAAAAACAAGCTAAAATATGTACATGTAGCCACGCCCTAAAATGACTGTAAACTGTTTGAATTAAAAACATGTAGTAGTAAAATAAAATAAACAAGAAAAAAAGAATCTTTTTAATGTATTATAAAATCTTTTTGACAGTCCTTATCAAGTGTGATTTTCGATATCTTTATGTACTGTAATCTCTTCAACATTTGTCAAGCAAAAAAATGACTAAATGACAAGTAGACAAGTATCTGAAGGTTACTACATAATTCATGACTTAACAATAAAAATAAAAAGTAAGTATTACTCCTAGTGATTTTTTTTGAAAAGAAGTTAATTTTTCAACATCGAGCCAAAGAGGTCACAGGTAATCTTAATAAGACAAATTATATTTTAAAAGGAAACTAAATAATTAGGCCACAATGTCATCAGGACATTAACAAGTTAATGGGAAAAAGTTTGAAAAGTCTATTCTTATTGTTTGTGGTGGTACACACCTATAGTTTTAGTACTTGGGATGCTGAGGCAGGATCACCACAAGTTCAAGATTGGTTTGGGCTACATAGTGAGTTCAAGGTCAGCCTGAATCACCATAGCAAGACCCTATCTCAAAAACAAAAACAAAAACAAAAAAACAAACCACACACAAAACCTCTTATACTCCTAAAACAAAATGGCTTTATAGACAAGAAAAGTTTGGGATGGAATAGGCAAGATGGTTGTTTTTCTGGTTCCATCACAATTACAAATAATGCCAAAGCAATGGCATGACCATAAATTTTTCCTATACAATGTTTCCTCTTTTCTACAAAGGGCTCTGTTCCTGGTGAATTATCAAGGTAGGAAACATAACCTTGATGATATACTTTAGAGGACATCAAATTTCAACCAAAAAAATCAATGAAATTGATTCATTAAAATAACTTGAAACGTCCTGAACCACACTGAAATACGTAAGTATGAATATACACCATTCAAAGTAGATAAATGTTGTAAAGGAACAGAGATAGTTAAAAATAAACAAGAATTAAATTTGTTACGGCTTCCAGTATTTTCTTTAAGGCTAACAGGGCTTACAGGATTAACCTATTAATGTACATTCTGCAAAGTTAAATTCGTCAAACTTTCAGCATTTGGAAATCTGCAAACTTATTATATCCTCACCTTGCACGAGCTGCATCCACAGCGAGAGCCAAAATATTCCCATCTCCACTAGCAGCACATTGGGTCAGTGCAGCAAGACACTGCTCAGCCAGAGCCTGATCCCTGCTGGATTTGATCTTGTGAAAAAATAGAGGAAAGAGGTGGTTAATGTGAACAAGGAATAAAACGTATCAGGAGATGTGACCCCAATAATATTATATGGACAAAATTTGTTTCATAATGCTAACTCAGAAATAGGGGGGAAAAAAAGAAAGAAAAAGAAACAGAAGAATATAAAACCTAAGAAGTATATTTTAGTTAATTCATTCACTCAGGAAAATTTTTGAATTGGTCATGGTCCTAAGAATAGAGTCAAAGTTCAAAATTAAGTAAGAGTTACAAAAAGAATCTTCATTTTTCCTAAACTGGCACTAGAATCAAAAAACCTGCATCACCCAACTCTTGCACTTAGGGCGTAAGCTCGAGTAACTAAGAGAGATTCTCCAGTCATCAGTTCCTTCATCCAAAAAAGGAATGAAAATAGCAAATATCTGTTAAGTCAAATACACACAAAAATAAAAAATTTAAGAAAAGTATTCAGCACAGTGTGTGACACATAGCTCAAAAAATGACAACAAATATTTTAATACTGTAATTACAGAATTTCTTATTCAAAATAAGGTTTATTATCATTTGTAGTACATGGAGCCCTCAAATTTTAAAAGAACAGAGAGAACACAAATAACCTAAACTATAACGACCTTACAATCACAGAAAATACAATCCCACATATTAAGCAAGGCCTTTAAAATGATAAAAGTGGCAAAATATGACTGATGAGTCACTATTATTCCTGATTAGATTGAAAGTAAAAGAGGAAGTAACATTATTAGCACCTGCCATTAACTCTAATAGAAACGTAATGAAGGTATCTGACCTAACTGAACAAAGTCATACATTTTTGGGGAGCAGGGGGGATGCTGGAGACTGAACTCAGGGCCTATGTATACTATGCAAATGCTCTTATCACAGAGCATTTATATATCCCAGCCAAACGCTACTAGATTTCTGTAGAACATTTGAATTAAGGAAGAAAAGTAATATCGTACACAATCAAAGAAGCTGTGAACAGAAAAAAACATTAAGTGATTGTGTTTCTTGCCTCAGAAAGAGCAGTAATTAAAAAGCCAGAGATTAGGATTCCAAGGCAGCTTCACACATCAGAAATAGGTAAGTCACAACAGTAAAAATTAACATTTCATTATCCTTCTAGCCTATCAGTGACAAACAGAAACACTGTATTCAATTAAAATAAACACATATGCAATATTCAAAATGGATAAAGTTCATTATAAACTGTAGTTTACTGTGCCAGTTAATTTTAATTGTCAGCTTGACTGGATTAAGGTTGATGATCCTTTTATTGTTTTTTTTTTTTTGTTATGGTTCCGAGGATTGAACTCATGACCTTGCACTTTCCCAAACACTTGACTGGATTAAGAAATCCCTAAAGTAGTTCCAGGTGGAGGTGAGGCACCTGTAAGGTGCACGTCACAGTCTAGTTCTGCGCCTGTGCTCTGCTTCCCAGCTGCCTGGCAGTCAGCAGCTGTGCTCCAGGAGCCCTTCTGCACCACGGTGTTCCTGCCTTGGAGACAGCTGACCATGGACTGAAATCTCTGAATCCATCAGCCAGATAAACCGCTCTTCTAAATTTCAGGTGTCAGACAGTTTTTCTACCAATGGGAAGGCCAACCAATGTATTTACCAAAGTGCTACCAAATACAGTTAAATTTTAAAAATCAGAAAGCAAGCCATTCTTTCATATTTTATCAACAGCAATGGTAAATGGAAAGAAATTAGGTTCGAACATTGACTCTGCGCTTTATTTTTCCTTTGAGTGACTTACATAACCACCTAAGCCTCAGTTCTCACCTGTAAATTATGTAGGGTGTTATTATTTAGTGTGCTTTTTAACAAGAGAATTAAGTTTCATTCATAAGGTAAATTTGGCATCAAACAGACCTACGTAGTCCTCGCTGTTATTTATCCTGAACAAGTCTTAATTTTTTATCTTTATTTTAAACAGATGAAAAATAATATCTATTACATGTGGGACTCATAAAAGACAATGTGAAGACTAGCCAGTGTCCAGGAATTGGAAAGAAATGGTTATTAATACCTTCTTAAGTTTTTCAATCTGCTTGTTGCGCACGGAAGTGTTATCAATTGCCAGAACTTCTACGGACTCTTCTTTATCCAACTGGTACTTATTCACTCCAACAATTACTTCAGAACCTGTGAGTGTCCCAAAGAAAAACAGTATGTAGATTCAGTAGAACAGATAATGCCAGAATTAATGGTTCAGTCATTATGCATTTTCCTTATAAGTTTAATATTTATACACAGTATTCTTTTTTTTTTTTTTTTGGTACCAGGGACTGAACTCAGGACCTTGAGTTTGCCAAGCAGGCACTTATGCCAGCCTAGCCCTAAGTAGTATTCTTAATGCACTGAAACTTCAATATCGATCAGCAAGCCTCAGTGTGGGTGGGATGAGAGTATGAGGAGAAAGAACAGAATCTCTGTAAGGGCAGGTTTTTTTAAAAATTTTTCCAGTCTACACTTCCCAGGAGTTTGTGATAGGCGTTTTTCTAACATTAGACATAAGCAATCAGAGCAGAGAACATGTAAGGTTTAGAAAGTGGAGAATTATTAGCCAATAGCTTTTCTTATATTTTCTTAGATATGTCACAGACACATTTATTTATTTATTTATTTATTGGTATCAGAAATTGAACTCAGGACCTTGTGCTTGCCAGGTAGGCACTGTATCACTTTTAAACAACAACAGAAACTCTTTCAAAATTGGTAATTAATAACCCAAAATTTACAAATATATTGCATTACCCAATACAGAATATATTTTGCCTCAGGCTATCAGATTATTACTTTATCTAAAGATATCTTTCCACTCTTATGTCAGGGTATATTCTCGCCTATTCCTTTGTGTTACTTAATATAAGCTAGAATTATATTGCTTGTTTATGTTTTCATTTTCTGTTTTTTACTAGGATGTAAACTCTGCGGGCTCAAAGTCCCTGTCTGTCTTGTTCACAGTTCTATTCCTAGACATGGCGAGTGCCTCAAACATAACACACTAAAGACTCATTCACTGACAAACTGAACGAATCCTCCAATATAAAGCAAAAACACTACCAACAGTGTTGTCTTGAAAATACCGGTGATACAGTCCCAAACGTATACATACAACAAGTACACACCCACAGATACACATGTATGCCTGCCTACATACATGTGTAAGTACACATGCAAAAATTCAAAGGCATATATGATATAGATATGCAGATGTGAGAAGAATTTTACTCAAATTCCATGTTTTCATTAATTTTGTTCTGTTAACTATGTGCTGTCTTCCAACAGAAGTTAATGTTCTTTTTAATTACCAAGTCTCACACAGAAACCTTTCCTCTTCCTCTTCTTTTTTTTTTTTTTTTTTTTTTGTCTTTTTTGTTTTTATCGGTACCAGGGATCGAACTCAGGACTGCCTGCTTGCAAGGCAGGCGCTTATGCCGCTGAGCTAAATCCCCAGCCCCTCCTCTTCCTCTTACCAGAATCTATCCTGGCTTGCCTTCGCGCCGCACACTCCTCAATTCGAAGTTTTGGGATTCCTTCAGCTACGGCTTTGGCCATTCCACCCATTTCTTCAACTTCATTAATAAGCTAATAAGAAAAACAGATTAATCAAATAGGAAAGGCTATGAAAAAGTTAAAGTACATGAGTTAGCTGAGTGTTGTGATATGCTTACTAAAATTATAAGCTAAAAAAGTGAAATTTTATAAGAAATGAATTAAATAAGTAGCCAGAAAATGAAAATCTGTGTGGAACCTGGGAACTTAATTGTTCATTTGTTCTGGAACTCCTGATGAGTGCCAAAACTGAGGAGTATGGTAATGAATGAATTTTTCCTACAAGAAATAATAATTAGAAATGATGTGTGAAATTTCCAGGACCTTCACAATTTACTAGATTAACGCTCACCTTTTATTGGGCTGAAATAAGCCTTTTAGACTTGTATCATTCAACTTTCTATGACCCATGGTTAGTACATGATTAAGTACAGTTCAAGACAGAAATGGCAAATAATGTGAGGGTTTTGCACTGTTCCAGAGCTACTGAGAGACTAGCAATGGGTTCTGAGACATTTTTTTCTCATCAAAATGTGACAAGCACATAGATCTGAGGACTTCTGAAACATACAGGTGCTGAGGCAGGACTATAATTTAAAAGACAACAGGAAAGCTAACAAATTACATTCTAGAAAACACAAAGCTTCTCATCAAGTCTTGAAAGAAAACTAAAGGCAGTATCAATTCTCTAACCTTAATTTTTAGTTGTGCCAACTAGGTTGTCACACATAATACCACTTATAAGAATAAAAACTGAGGACCAAATTAAAATATGACTTGCTGGGCCTGGTGGCGCACATCTGTAATCCCAGCATTTGGAAGGCTCACACAGGAGAATTGCTGGGAGTTTGAGGCCAGCCTAGGCTATAAAATGAGTTCAAGGCCAGCTTGAACTGCATGGTAAGACTCTGTCTTAAAGACAAAAAACAAAAAATGACATTAATATTAAAATGTTAATTACAAAGATAAAGGTAATTAGATAAAATCGATGAATCTCTCTAGAAGTAAAAGCCAAAAAGATTCATTGTAGAAAAGGCAGCATCTATGTTAAGCTAAGTAGATGTAGTATCTTTGACTTAGAAGTTTTAGACTGAGAAAAAGTATCAAGAAGTGACTATCAAAGAAATTACTGTATCTGAGAAAATTTCCAGAGCTATGAAAATATTTTAGAAAGGGGAAGATGAAAGACTCATTAAAAATTCAGTATAAGGTTGGAAAAAAATACACATTATAAGAAAAGTATATGGCAATATATAAAGTAACAAAATCCTGATTCTTCCAGAAAGAAATATTACAAGGGAGAATAGAATCAAATTTCTGATTACAAATATTGGAAGGCAAAATGAAAAACAGAGCAACGCTTACAAATTCCTGAATGGAAATAGTTTCAAACCTAGTCAGACTATCAATCAAATACAGTAATAAAGACATTTCCAAACACTAAATAATTTAATGCATGTGTACCATTTATAGAAAGTTGCTATGAGAAGTGCTTCCAAATAACAGAGATATGGACATAAAATTTAGGAATCAGAATTTAATAGACATGAGAAAATATTCCCAAGATAATGACAAAGGAAATCAAAGAACGACAATGGTTAGGAAGCCTAAAAAGAAACCAGTTCAGATGAGAAGAAAACATACAAACCCTTCAGAAAAGATTGGAATATAATTACATTCCTACGAAGGGAGGACAGAAATAAGGGATACTAGAGCAGAAAAGCAATAAGTAATGCCAAAAACCTAATTCCTAATGTCCAAAACTGACAAATTAAAAGAAAGAGTATGCATATGTGATTTAAAATTTTGTAGATTAAAAGCAGAAAGAAACAAAGAAGTAGGTAACTTAGCTCAAGCATCAAGACAAAACAAGGTATACACAGGAGTGGTGTGGTTTTGCTTAAGTTCTTTAATATTAGCTGTCTTTAACTCTTTGAATAAAACTAATATAAATACAAACGTATTTTTAAATCGCTTCAGTTTTGAAAGTGCAACCAACTATAAATATCTTTTCTCATAAATATTTTATACAACTTAATATAAACCTAAAAATGATTACATATGTAACTCAAAAGATCTACAAATCCTAATTTATAAATCTTTAATGCAAAGTTGGGAAGAGGAAAAACTGACCTTCAAGGCAGCTTCATACACATCGTTTGTGAGAGATTCCATCATATATGAACCTCCCCAGGGATCAGCCACTTTGGGAATCCCAGATTCTTCCTGAATGATAATTTGTGTGTTCCTGGCAATTCGAGCACTTTTCACAGTTGGCAACCCCAGAGCTTCATCAAAGGAATTTGTGTGCAAAGACTGAGTCCCTCCAAACACAGCTGCCAGGGCTTCTACTGTAGTCCGGATAATGTTATTATAAGGGTCCTAAAGCATTTGTTAGGGGAAAACAAAGGAAACAGCTGATAGATAGAAAACCAACTATAAAAGAAAACATAGGAAAGCAGTGATGGCTACATACTCTTTACGCCAACGTCCATCCTAGTTTTCATCCTAGGTTTCAGAATATCAGTAGACAAATTAGTGAAGAAGCCAGAATTAGAATTAAATCAAACTGTGTAGTCTGTATTCAGATACACTGTCTCTTATAACTGTCTAAAATATCAAATAGTGTTTGTTGCACCTACTTTTACACCTTTTGTTTCTTTTTGAGGCACAGTCTCACTGTGTAGTTGAGCATCACCTTGCAGTGCAGGCTACCCTCAAACTCGCAGTAACCCTCCTGCCTCAGCCTCCCAATGCTGGGATCACCGGGGTGAGATGTCTCTACTTTTACACTGAGTCAATACACTGAGTGCAGGAGGAAGTGTCACTTTTTTAACTTTGAATATACGTGCTTCCATTTCCTAATTCACTACCCCTAATTTTTTTGTATACTCCAAAGTACCTACCACAATGATGTGCACAAAACAGCCATCTAATAAATGATTAATAAAATAAATGAACAATGACTCTGAGGTAAGAACTTTTGGTCCTATTTTCCTATAGTCTTAATTGTAGTTTGGGCAAGTCATTGGATTTCCCTGAACATCAGTTTTTTTTTTTTTTTAACTATAAAAATGAGTAGATTAAGAAAAAAAAAACATTTAAAAGTTCTTTCTAGCCTCAAAATTTCTGTTTCCACTTATAAGGATCTGAAGTTATATTTCATAGGGAGCATATTAGTTGCTATTCACTATTAAATGTTTAAGCAATGTATGTTTAAACATACAAATTATTAAATTATTTTTAAATGTATTAAAATAATATATAAAATAAATGTGAATAGAAACAAGATTATCACCACACAGTTTTTAATGGCATAAATCAAATTAAAATAAACTGCTGAAATGACAATAGTCTTCAAATGGTCTATTTGCTTAAATGCTTGTTTAAACATAACAGTAAAGGGGCCAGAGATTTAGCTCAGCAGGATACATGTGCCTGCCTGGCAAGCCTGAGGTCATGAATTCGATCCCTGGTACCAAAAAAAAAAACCAAAAACCAAAAACAAACCAACCCAGTAAAATATAAAATATATATCTGTGTATATCAAATTTTAATTAAGCAGTTTTATGCCAAATAGTCTGATTCAAAATTATATAGGAAAATATTGATTAAATTGTAACTTTTCTTTTTCATCATCAAGTTCTTTCTAGTTTTATGTATAGTAAGTGATTTGTAGGCTGATTTAAATTATTTTATATTGTTAAGCCACTAGATGGAGCCAATTTTATTTATTTAACCAACATGTAAATACAAATGTAAATATATTATTTTGCTTCACATATTAAAAGCAGGTTCTTAAAGCTAGTGCATGTGTCGTGCTTGTTAGAAGACAACATTTATTTTCTTTATCTCATTTTAAATTATATACATACCTGCTCAGTAAGTGACCACCCTGATGTCTGACAATGTGCTCTTAGAAGAAGAGATTTAGAGTTTTTAGGTTGAAACATTTGCTCTATTAAGTGAGCCCACAGTCTTCTTCCAGCTCTCATCTTTGCTATTTCCATGTAGAAGTTCATCCCAATTCCCCAGAAGAAGGACAACCTAGAGTAATAATTTTAGGTCCAGCATTTGCTTAAATTTAGAAATACAAAACAAAGTAAAACTGATCGTTATCACACATTAGAAAATTAACATCCAGCCAGGGTTTAGCTTAGCGGCATAAGCACCTGCCTCGCAAGTGTGCAGTCATAAATCCGATCCCCAGTACCCCCCAAATTTAACATCCAGATTTAAATATCAAACAACGGAATTTGAATTAAGAACAAAGCATAAATATTAAAGTAACTATAAATCTAACACATAAACCTATAATTTTATGCATGTGGAAAAAATAGCTACGATTATTTGCTTCTGATAAGAATTACTGACTTTGCAACTGGTTTACTTTAAGAATCATCTCTTGCATACTTAGTGAATGAAAGGTTTTATTTATTTATTTATTGGTGCCAGGGATCGAACTCATGACCTCATGCTTGCCAGGCAGGCACTTGTGCCACTGAGCTAAAACTCCAGCCTGAAAGTTTTTTAAAAAACATTAGAAATACCAAAATGTAAGGCAGGGTTTGCTAATGAAGGGAATGAAATGATAAATTTGTTTTGTTTGGATATCAAAACAGTTTTCTTAAAGATGAATAACACATTAGGATTAGGCATATTTTTCTCCAATTTGTCTTGAACCATGCCACTGCCTCTCTTTATCCTATATTCTGCTGTTGACTTACATGTTTAGATCATTTACCTGTATCTAAAGGCATAAAAGTTATGATTTCTTACATAAAACTTGAAACCAAAATGTCATAGAAGTTGTTGATACACACTTAGATGCAGTTCTTAATCCAGCAGCTCTCAAATATTTTAGTCTCAACATCTTTTCATTTTTAAAAATTACTGAAAATCTTGAAGAATATCTCCTTATTTGGATAACACAGATAATTGATTTATTAGTTCTTATAAACAATAATCAATTTACAACACCTTAATATAAGCAACATTTTAATGAAAATTATGTCTTTAACACAAAATATTGCTATAAAAGAATTTTCATTTTACATTTTTGCAAATCTTAATGTGTAGCTTAAATGCAGACAGTTCTGCATCTGCACTCAACCCACTGTCACATCACACATCATGTGGTTCTTAGAACATGGCACTATACATTTTTGAGAGAACAAAAGTGAAAAGGGAAAATAAAGTTTTAACCTCGTCATGAAATCAAGGTTGACCTAAAAACTCCACAAAGGGCCCTTGTACCACATTTGAAGAACTGCAGCCATCCTAAGGATGCAACACCCCTGGTATGAAATACCATTCTGGGAATCCTCCTCCGGTGGAAGTCATGCCTGGCTCACTTTGTGTTTTCTACGTACAGGGAGGCGCTTAAGTCAGAGCAAAGCTTAGAAAGTCACTGCCAAATTAATCCTTGGATTAACTTTTGACCCCTACATTAAGTAGTTCATAAGCTTTACTGAAGTATTTCTGTATTTTGCATATAACTTCATTAATAAGCTGTTAATAAACAAAATATTTTTATAGTACTATGCCCACTTACATTACTTAAGAACAACAGAAAAAACTCAACTTCATATTCTCATGGTCCATATTCTTTTTAAAAACAGTAAAATTGTTTTAACATTGTCTACGTTTTCATGTAATTTGTTCAAAGATGCAAGTTAATTGTGTTCTCTGCATCATAGAAGACATGGCATTACACTTATTTATAAAGGTATTGCCAAATTGAATTCTGATTTTTTTTATTATAAATAGTAGAACTTATTCTCATTACCACTTAGAAAAAACATGACAATATGAATCTGGCATGACATTTGTATTTGCAAATTCATTTTGTCAATATACTTTGGTGCATAGTGATAAAAAGTCATAAAATGGTCCTACAGTAGTTTGTATTTATTTATCTATATTTTGGTCACTGGTGGTGGTGGTACTGGGATTGAACCCAAGGTCTCTGCACTGTGCTACGTTCCCAGCCCTTTTTTATTTTGAGCCAGGGTCTCATTATGTAGCTAAATTGTCCAGGCTGGGCTCAAACTTTCGATGTTCCTGTCACAACCTCCCAGAGTGCTGGATTACAGGTACACACCCACATCTCCAGCTTGTATTTTCTTAACACTGAGACAATATCAAAGTTTAATCTACTCACCTTGGTGCAAATTCATCAATCGTTAGGCCAGCTTGAAGTCCAGTTCTGCAGTATTCTAACCCATCTGCTATAGTATAGGCCAGTTCCAGAATGGCATCTGCCCCTGCTTCCTGCATATGGTATCCACTAATTGAAATTGAATTGAATTTTGGCATGTGCTATACAAAATAAATACAACAGTGAATAAAAATATGAAAAGGTTCTGTTAAGCCCATTTTTTTTAAAAGCAAACATTTAAATGATATTCAACTCATATATATTTGGTGTTTTATTATACTGACAGGAAATATTTAAAGTTTGTTCCTTTGATGCACTCTCCAGTGATTCACAAACTATCATGAAGACATTCCAAAAACAGTACTCTGACCTTATAAGGTTCACAAGACTTTTTAGCTTTGCTTTAATCTGAAGATGTATAAATTTATCTTAATAGTTATTCATTTGAATGAAGGCATTAAATATGAATAAGTATACAATGAGAAAACAGAAAATGATTTTATCCAGAGCACTATATTTTGAAGCAAATCAGTATCAAAGGCATGGCATAATCAGAGATTTCATTTTGTTTAATGTAATAATTAATGCTAGACATATCTGTTGAGAGGTTCTTTCTACCATAATTGTTAAGAATATTGAAATTCTAGGAGTACCTTAAAATTTCATGTTAGAGTACATGGTCACATATATCCTGTAAAGCCAAACAATTAATATCTTTCCTAAGTTAATTAAACATTTCATAAAAATGAAATCAAACAGTACAACAGTTAAAAACTAAACTCAATATAGACTTCAGAGTTACTGAGCTCAAATTCTAGCCTATAACTATCTGAGGCTATTAGTGTCTCGATTTTGCTTCCTTGGTTTGCTAAACTACAAAACAGAAGTAATAATTGAAGCTTCTTCATAGAATTTTTGGAGTAAAAGATTCATCTAAACCACTTAGCTATTCCAGTATATGTTGAATACACAAAAAATATCATTATTAATGTCTAACATGAATTAAATAATATGCATATTCCATAATGAGGAATGATAAAAGTATGGCTAACACTTAAAATTTAAAATTACTACAGTAAAAGATACATTGCCATTAATCTCCCTCAAAATACTCGCCCTCACTTCAAACAGTTGGCCCATCATGTTTTGCCACTTTCTGAAAGTCTTCTTTCATAAATGTGCTTAGTTACACTGCTACGGCTCCTTCAGTGTCCTGAATAAATTTATGTTCACAGCAATTTCTGTCAAATAAAAACAGTATGGTGTATCCTCATTCACTGGATCTGGTACCATGCTACTTTTGGCTCCTCTCTGAAGTCAAAATGACCACGATCAGTAACCATTTTGAATCAGTTTCATATGCTGAGGCAGCCATGACAGGGGCCACCAAAGACACAACTGAGGACTTTCAGAACTAGTTCAAAAAGTGCCTTCCCTTGTTTTTGAAATAAGAGGGAGAGCATTTTGAGGAGGATTAATTGCAATGGGTTCACTACGGTAATAAATCTTTTAAGTTTAAACACATCATACATTTTGATCGTACCTTATATATGTTCCTTGTATCTAAAATATAGTTATATATATATTTTAGAGTTTCAGGGAGGGAGAATAGGGATATACTGTATAATAGTTTCAGCTTTGTAAGATGAGACTAGAGGGGAAGGTGGTGATGGTTGCTATGGAACTGTACACTGAAAAATGGTTAAGATGGTAATCTTATGATATACGTATTTTGTCACAATTAAAATTTTTTTCATTTTGTTTTTAATTTTGCAGTACTGGAGATCAAATCTAAGGTCTTACATGTTATACAAGTACTCTACCACTGAGCCATATCACCAGCCCTAAAATTTCCTTATAAAATACAAAAGTTCACTGTTTGCAAAGTGCTTTAAAGAAATATTATTTGATCAGTATCTAAATTTGGCATTTAGTCACTTACATCAAGGATTAGATACAAGAATTTTGAATTTTTGAATGATATTAGGGTTTTGTCCAAGGTGAAATAAATACCCAAGTATTGAACAGCAAAGACTACTACTATCTACTGCGTAAACCATTCTTTGTCTTTCTCTTCTAATAGCTGAACAATAAGCTCAGTGTGCCACAATCCAAGTCCTACATTTCCAGTCTTTCTTACTATATGTGTTCCCTGAGATACAAGTGGGAGTATGGTGGATTCCTTCTAAAAGTTCACTTTAACACTGAGGAGCCAGATCTTTCTCTTTCTGACACATATCTTGTTCACTTCCTTCCTTAACCATTAAAATAACAACAGCAAAGAAGAGTAAAAAGAACCAGAGTGCTGATTAACTATGATATTTCCATAGAACCAAGTCCCTAAAACCCAACATTCTGACTGCATTAGATGAAAGAAAACTGACTTCCTAGTTTAAGCCACTGCTAAACATAAACAGCCAGTGGGTTTGTTTGTCATATGCTGCTAAACACAATCCTCCTCTGTGTAGGTTCTTAAAATAGAAAGACATGATAGAAATACACAATTATATGCAATGCGGTTTCCTCGGGCAGATTTAATATGTAAAAAGAAATAAAACTCTAAAGTGGAAAGGCTAAATATAAAATAGGGAATATAGACAATATTTTAGAATTCTGAGATCATAGAAATTGTAAGTGAAATAATATTTTAAAAAATTTGATGGAGAAGAGATTTAAAACCGTCATTACATAGTGGTCCCTAACTTTATGGCAGAAAGAGAACATTGCTAGTAAGAAGCAAAGTGAACAATGAGGGCAAACATATATGAATTGTTCAAAGGAAAACGAAGAAAGGCGGTGGAGGGGGGCGCTTCCTGTGGAGGGATTGCTGCTTCTCCAGCAACACCGTAGGAACCCTCTTTACCCACAACTCTGAGAAAGAGGACTCTAACTCAGGGGTAAATATTAGGACCTTCACTAAGGCTGTAGATGTAAGTAGTATCTTCCAATCCAGCCCTTGGAAGAAACAAACTAATATTTTGATCCTCTTGTATCTTGAGACCACTATCTACCTGAACAATACCTGAATTCTAGACGGAACTAAAGCAGTGTAAACTGTTAGATTTCCATAATCCTAACAATTATCAGAGAATTAAAAAATAAAAGACAGTAAATATATAATGCCCCAAATAATGGCAGTGCATAAAATTAGTACGTTAAAGACAAAAAACTAACATCAGTAAACATCCTGACTTACTGCTCATTCTATTTGTCATTTACTATTTCTCATTCTAGTTACTGAATTCACATTAAGTTTTAACATTTTGTAAAACTTTCTACATGCAAACAACTACAACAAAATCTATAATAATGGTAAAGTATACCTTTGCAGTATATTGAAAGATGTCAGCAATAATTTTCATGGATGGCTCTGGAGGAAAAATATAAGTATTTCTGACCATAAACTCCTTTAGTATATCATTTTGAATTGTACCAGTAAGTTTTTCTTTTGGTACGCCTTGCTCTTCTCCAGTTACTATAAAAGTTGCAAGAACTGGAATAACTGCTCCATTCATAGTCATGGAAACTGACATTTTTTCTAAAGGAATTCCATCAAAAAGAATTTTGGTATCTTCTACAGTGTCAATGGCAACTCCAGCCATTCCAACATCACCGCGAACTCGAGGATTGTCTGAATCATAACCACGATGCGTTGCCAGGTCAAAGGCAACAGACAGCCCTTGCTGACCAGCTAAGTATATAAAAAAGAAAAAGAAAAAAAAAAAAGTAATACTAGAGTTTAGCATTAAAGTTAACTCATTTACTTTAGCACTATGGAAAGCATCGATTGGTCTTATCATGGTATATTTCATAACTTTTCTATGCTCAGACATATAAAAGCCATTTAAATAAAGAACTTCAGTTTCTAAAAAGGTAGTTTCTTACACAAAAATACACAAACTGACTTTCAGACTATAACGTGAAAGAATAAAAGAAGCACAATATTTTATCTATCTCATGTCTGTCTGAGGATTTATTGCTTAAGTTAAGCATCAAATTATTTTTGGTTCTTTTTAAATTTTAATAGTTTTATGATTGAACTATTTCTAATATTCATGTAAGAGTTAGCTATTCATATATGCCTAATATAATTTAGCACTGTAACTTCACTTAGATTTTTGTTCTTTATCTAACAAGGCTAAATAGGCAGGATATCTTGGCTATGCAAATATTCTAGGTAACAATTATGAAAACCACCACACACACTTTTCCTCATGGTGCTATTTATTAAACTCAAGGCCTGTAGGCAAGCACACTCTCATTGAGCTACATTTCCAGTCCCCATTCAAAATTTTTAAATGTAGTCCATACTAAATTTTATTGCAGTCCTTCACGGGCAATACAAACTTAGAAATCCTCAAAGTTAGCATTCAAACAATATAAATTTTTTATAGATCAGAAAGAAGTGGTAAATACAATTTCCAGAGAATGCTATATTTTAAAGAATATATAAGTAACTCTTTATCAAATGTTTATTGCTTTCTTTGGAATCATAAAACTATCTTCTTCTCCAATTATTCTTTCAACAATGTCAATTGTGAGCTTCTCAAAGGCAAAGTCCATGTGTCTTCACACAACTTTGCTTCACCAAATTCTTTTTACATAATGTGCATAGAAGTTTGGTTTACTTCCATGAATTTTTCACTTTTTTCTGACATTTATTTTTTGACCATGAAAGGTGAAAACATCTTATTTTTCACAGTATCTTCTTCAACTACAAAATTAAAAAGTGAATATCATCCTTTCAGAAATCAACCAGCCTCACCTCAAAAAACTCAAGTTCAGGAGTTTTGGGTATGATCATGAATAGTATGTCTCACATTACAATCTCACCTTTAATATTGTCCTTATAGAATTTGTTGCTCTCTTCCACAGTACTAAAGCCTGCATACTGGCGGATGGTCCAGGGCCGGTAAGTATACATGGTAGGATATGGTCCACGTGAGAAAGGCTTTACTCCCGGAAGTTCATCAGGTAAGTTCTTAGTATCTGCCTTGGAATATAAGGGCTTTATAGAGATTCCTTCTGGAGTATGCCATATCAAATCTTCAGGGTTTTTTCCTTTCAGTTGCTTTTTGGCCAGGGCAGCCCATTCTGGGTGAAGAGGTTGTTGCTGGTATAGACACCGTTGCCATGGGAGCCTGGAGCCTGGTGATTGTTTTATCTGCTTCAGGTGAAGTGAAAATAGTAAAAGCTGATTCTTAGCCCTCAACATGGTAGAGCAGGGAGATACTCAAAAGGAATGAGACTCGATCTAGAAAAATAAACAGGCATTTTATGTTTTATGACAGGCATTATGAAGACTAGTGTAAATAAGACAAACAGGCATCGAAAGTCTCTGACTGGATCTCTGCCAACCTGTTAAATTCATCGTTGCCTTTTTCCTCTACACATTGGCTGTTCTAGAAATACCAGATTACCTAGTGTGCTGTGTATGCCAGAGACTGATGAACTTGCTCTTGCTTTTTCTTCTGCCTAGGATATTCTATTCTTTTTTAACTTTTGCCTAATTTACCTAAAGCATTATCTCCAATATGCAGGGTTTCTATATGTCAGGCACACAGACGTTCTAAAACAGCCAGGTGTGGTGGCACACACCTGTAATCCCAGCACTCTGGAAGCTGAGTCTGAATAATAGCTGAGAGTTTGAGGCCAGTTGGCCTAAACTATGAACTACACAGTGTGACTATCTGGAACAAACAAAACAAAACAAAACAAAACAAAATAAAGGCTTCAAGCAATTCACATAAGAATTTTACAGATTAGCAAGCTGAGACACAAAACTAAAGGACTAACTTCAAACTCCTTTCATTTGATATATTCAGTTTCTCCCTGTGCTTAGGAGCTCAGCTAAATGGCCTCTTAAGAAATCCGTGTTTCTGTTAGTTTATAAATTGCTCCAACAGGCAGGTTATATATTCTCCCAACATATTTGTGTGCTTAATGATTTATTTATGCTAAGTTTTACACTACTTGACTGAAATTAATTTCACCATTTTACAGATACAGGCAATTGAGGTTCAGTGGCTTGATAAAAATTCAACACAGGGAAAAAAAATTCCACATAGGAAAGTAGGAAACTGCTTGCCTGAATTACTAAACATTTGTTAGCATCATACAGCCTCAATATATGAAGTCAGTTGTTTTAAAATATTTTAGATGTAAATTTCATTAATGCCACTGTTTTTACAAAAGGCAAGTGAGCTTAAAATTCTATTTCCATATAATTTCTTATCTATCAATTTAGCGAAGCACTAAAATTTCAAAAGACTATTCAATGTTTATTATTGGGTCATAAAATAAATGTAAGCCACTTTCAGTATTAACTGTTTTGACTACTTGGGAAACTATATCATCAATATAAAAAAAATCTGAGAAATGTTTATGTTATTCTATTACAAATATCACTTGTGGGAAAGTAGACAAGTTTTATTTGTTTAAGAGGAAAAAAGAAATAATGTCAGAGTAAGTGAATTACAGTATATACAATGATAGAATTGCTAATAATGTCAGAGTGAGTTACAGTAGATACAATGGTAGAATTGTATGTCGTTATTAAAATATTTAGGAAACATGAAAAATTATATTTTTGATGTCAAAAGCCAAGATTGGTCACTTATGGTAATTAGTACAGAAAGGGAGAAATAAGAAACCTTTTAGAATGAATGCTAATTACATACATGTATTATGTTTGTGGAAATTCATCAAACTGCAATCACGATGTGTTATACAAACATATTAAAAATAAAATTCAAAACTGGGATAATTTGTAAATAAAAGGAGGCAGACTCAAATAACTCCCTTTATTTTTAAGGCTATTATTATTTTTATTCTATTAAATCCATGGGGTCTTTTTCATCCATCTTTTTGCAAGCTGTCCTTACATCTAATAGCTTAAAATGGGAGTGAGAAAATAATGAAGCATCTCTAAATTAAAAGTAAAAGAGGTACTTTGAAAACTGAGTCTTGTCATAGGAAAATTTTACATTAACTTTTTATCAAGTTTTCCTCAGTTTGGATAAATGATAGAAAGAGACCTGTGTAGCAAGTACTGCTTCCTAAAAATAAAAAGGCAAGTTAGTAAGGCTGGAAACAACATTTTAAAATAGAACCACAACGACTGTCGACGGCAATACAACCTATAAATTTTATAGAAGTTCTATTAAAAGAAGCAGCAAATACAAATCACTGATTATTAAAATTTAATAGCAATGGTGAAACCCATCCCACATGTCCAAAATATATCCGTAAAACATATTCTAAACCAAAAAATTTAAAGTTTGACCATTTACGAAGTTCCATTTAATAGGTCACGAAAAGCTAGCCATTACCCCATTACCAACGTTCAATTTGCATTGGAGATGGAAACATTGGATATGCAAATTAATATTAGCATAAATAATCATTAACGCAAAATGTGGGCACATGTAAGCAAGTGGTTTAAAACTTTATACGAATGTAATATCAACCGCTTCAAATTTCTGAAAGATAACTCCGTAAAGAAAAACTGAGAACAAGTAATTATATTTCAGTATAGGCCTGCCCTTCCTAGTGTCTCCCTCCTAACCCCACTCGCGTTTGACCAATTGTTTCTTGCAAGAACCTGACAAGAGCCGCAAGCTAGAGATGAGACAGTCGTGAGGCCAGTACACAGCTCTGGAATCGTGCAGGTGACCTCTCTATTACTGGGTGTTTGGGTGGCCAGAGAAGCTAGAGACACGGACTCTGAGGTGGTGGAAGCACCTGCTTTGCAGAGGTAGCTCCGACACCTTAAAGGACTAGAGCCGAAAATGAGAAGTCTCTAGAGGCGAGCTTATAAAAGGCAAAGGAGACTCCCATCGTGTCGTAGCAGGAAGATAAAGAAGAAAAGGAACAGAGGAGAGAAGGGGAGAGGTAAACCGAGAAATAAACCTGGCAAGAAAAGGGGAATCTGAAAGTCTGACTGCTTCAAAGTGCGTTACTCACTGGCCAACCTGTTTCAGACTCGGCCCAGTTTGGCAGCGGCTGGACTTTCCAGACTGCAGCCCCTCTAGTAAGAGGCACCCAGCAGAAAACACCAATAGGCAGAATCAGGGGGCGTAGGCCGGCCCTCCTCTGCCTCCAACCAATCAAATCGCACTCTCGAGGGCGCGTTTCTGATGACGCAGAGACGCGGCGCGATGCCCGTCGCTCACGCAAAGTGTTTCCTCTTTCTCGCTACTTACTTCCGGCCTGCCCAGGTTTTCTGTTGTTTGGGCTTGCACTTCTTGGGCAACTCCAGAGCGCGTTCGACAGAATTCGGACGGTGACTTGTTTAACCTGCTGAGTGTATCCAGGGTAGGAGATGAGTTTTGTGGCCACCGGGTTGATAGCAAAGTAGGTATTTTTCAAAGGGAAATGTGTGATATCGAAATAGGTCTGTTACTTGAGGCCGCAGAGTGAAGCCTTTAATTTTCTGGGCGGGAGGGAAGCAATTTTTTTTTTTTTTTTAACTTTCCTTTAATCCTCATTTCTGAAGCTCTCCCTCAGCCGGTAGTGGGGCATAGTGCAGCCTGAGAGATGAGTGTATGTTTCGCAAGAGATCGTGTTACACTTGTGACCACGTTGTAGGTCTAGGTTAAGTTAATTGATTTTCAGGAGTTTCAGCAAGCTGGTGAGGAAAAAAAGACAACGTGATTTTTTTAAAAGTAGCCTTCCCGCAAGCTACTGTTGGACCCTTTCCTCCATGATTTCTCACTGAATAATTTCCTTGCTCTAAACTCACCAGTTTCGTTCCAAGTCTTGTCATCGGCTTTTGCTAATTCGTCTTCCTTTTTTTCTCTTGCTAAATATTTCAAGATATAATTCAAATAGTAATATTTTTTCCGAATACTGTATGCTGCCACACGTATATGCAAAGCTATTTAAGATAGTCTCTCATTTGTCTTTTTACAGTATTTATCCATTGTAGACAGTAACTTTTTCTATCTGTCTACCCATTATTACTAGGCTATGATTTTCTCTGGATTTAGGAATAGGACGAAATTCGTATTCATTTATATATACTGTACATTTTAACTATCCTATTAAGGATAGAAATGATGGCTTCCGTTTACTGAGTTCTTGCCATGCCCCTAGTACTTGAAACTTAGTACATTGTATATTAAGTCTCTTTAGCCTTAGAAGCGCCAGTAATTTTAGGAGTGAAGGAATTGAGTTGATTTTCTTGCTCAAAGCTGTGTTGCTATCTAAGTGACAGAACCAGGATTTGGAGCCAGGACAATTTATCCTTATCCCTAGCTTGTACTTAAGCATTATGGTAGTTGTTCACAACCTGGGACAGTGTTGGTGTTGGGGACATCACAAAGCCTGGAAAAAACTTCGGTTGTCACTACTTGGAGGCAGATGGATTTTAGCATATGGTGGATAGATGCCAGGAATGCTGCTGAACACCCTAAAGTGCACAGGGCAGCCTCTTACACAAAAGAATTCATTCCATTGGATTGTTAATGATGGTGAGCTCGATTAACTTTGTGCTTTTGCCTCAAGTAGTTATCAGTGGAAACAGTGCATCATGAATCTGTGGCAAAAAACCCAACTTTTAAAAAAATTTGAAGTAAATCACAGTTAATGTTGTAAAATGCAATTTAAAATACATTATTAGAGCTAGAAATGGAGATAAACACCTGTTATCTCAACATTCTGGGAGCCTGAAGCAAAAGAATCATAAAGACACCCTGTCCCACTATATATATGCATATATATATATATTTTTTTTTTCAAACTCTAAACTCTACAGCATGAACAGTAAACCCTAATGCAAACAATGGATATGGATTGGGGGTTATATAATTTATCAATGCAGATCTGTAAGTTGTGACAATTATATTACTTTGGTGTGATAGAGGAGCTTGGTAGTGCTGTATAGATTATATAGGAACTCTTCTTTTTTACTGTAAACCTAAAAATTGAAATACCTTGAAATACCAAGTTTATTTTTTAAAAAGCACTAATTTTTTAAAAACTACTTTAAGAATATTAATTACTAGAAAAATAAGACCCAGAGGACAAGGGCAATTATTTTGTGGTTAGTCTGACATATATGACATTACTTGGTCAATTTGTTATATAAATATTTATTACTCTCAATATCTATGTTTAAAAGAATTTTGCCACATAATTTGAGAATCAGATTCGGAATAGGACTGGATCACATGTTAATGAATAAAGAATTTCAGGAGTCATGATTAATACAACCAAACTGTGTTACATGAGAGAGACCATAGCGCCCCCAGACTTAGGAAGTAGAGTGATTAGAAAGGATTTGGGAGGAACATAGCTCATTGTACATCTAGTCTCTATCCTATGTTCCATTCTTAACATGACATCTCCTTATTTGAAGTGGTAGGCAGAGACGGGAGAGAGCAACTCAGGTAGCCGGTACAATGTGTGTATGGGAGGCAGAATTAGTCTTAAGTGTGTTCAAGAAATCATATCTATCCAGACAGGGAGATTCATCTGAGGGGTAGTAAGACAGAAGTATGGAAAACTGAGGGCTGGATTGTTAAGGACTCTCAAGTGATCTGGTAGAGTCTGGAGGCTACATTATATGATAGTATTGAAGTGGATATTTTAGTCACTTATTGTGTTTCAAAAGTGGAATGTGGAAGGACTTGGGAAGCCTCTTTATTTCTTGCCCATGTTCTTTTTTATTTCCATATTCTTATTCTTGTGTCTTATTTCTTTTTCATACGATGTTTTTGGCTTAAGTTCATACACTAGACTGGCAAGTTGGTTCTGGCTGTCAGCTGAGAGCTCACCTGGGGCTTTTGCCTGGGGTTTTAATTCCTGTCTATGTTGGTCTTCCGAAGTGGTGGTGACTAGGTTACCAAAAGGAAGTGTTTTGAAGCCAGAAGTTCTGCCAGTATCTTCGTGTTTTGGCCGGTGAGTAGGAACAGAATCATTTCTACCATATTCTACTGCTTGGACAGTTGCAGAGTCTGCCAAGGGGTAAGACAAAGGGACACAATCCTACCTCATTTGCAGTTGGGTGTTGTGACCTGTTCCTATAATCCTCAGCATTCTAGAATGCTGAGGCAAAAAGGTGGATTGCAAGCTCCAGCTGGGTTCAATTTTCAATATCATGAAAAAAAGAATGGAATTTTCACTTTTTTTTGTACTAGGAATCAAACTCAGGACCTTGCACTTGCCAGGCAGGAGCTTATTCCACTGAGCTATAGCCCCAACCCAGTTTTTACCATTTTCATCTAAAATCTCAGCCTTCACTTTCCCAGTCACCTGCATATGCTTATTTAATAAACAACATGAACTGCTGTATGTGTCTGCTCTTCCAAAGGAGCTCTACAAAAGCAGTTCCCATATACCTGGATTTTTAAGTAGAAGATGTCAAGTTGAGGGGATCAGGCACTTTAGGAATGGAGTATAGGATAGAGATGGAATGTAGAGTAAGGTACCACACGGTTTAAGAACAGGATGCAGTGATGCTTTGACTTCCACTTTTTGTAACTGACATACTGTTATATAAATGAATTTTATGATTTTTCAACTAGTTTTTTAAAAATTAATTTATAAAACAATGAATTGAGATATTTAAGATAATAAACTTTGCTTAGAAAAGGAATGGTGACTAATTCATATATCTAGGTATGTATGCCTAGAAAACAGTATGCACATGTATATGCAAATGTACATACTTTTTATAGACTGTACCTAACCTGTTATATGTATATTCCTCATGGTGTAATGCAAGAATACATAACCCATTCCTTTTATTAGAAATGTGAGTTTGTTGATACAAGAGACTTTAAAGAGAAAGGAATTGTTCTAACTTTTGTCGTTGATATTCCCATTTCCTTGTCTGTCTTATAATTTCTAGGAGGACAGAGTAATTGATATACTTCAGTACTCTTTAAAATGAACATAGTACAGATTTGGCTATAGTTTAAATACAAGTGCAGACTATCACATTAATCACTTAAAAGTTGATACTTAGTGTTACTAGGATAATGTGTTTGTGTTTGTTTATGTACTGGCTGTCCTGACCATTGTTCAGGCAGATGTCATTTAACCAGTAGATTCTTGTATTGAGTAAATTGTCATTTTATATTTGGTGTTGTATTATCTTACAAAACATATGCCATATGTTTTGAAACATATGCCATATTTGGTAATCTTGTATATTACTCTTGAACTGAAATTGTAAAAACTATATTCCTATTTTATTGGATTTAAACATGGATATAACACAGAGTCTGCCAAAAAAACATACACAATTCAGCAGTTTGCCACACTAATAAATGTATGGAAATTAATGACTACCACTTTGAGCACCTCTTGTAGAGGTCAAAGGTAATTTGTGTTCATCTCATGAAATCTCAATAAATTTAATATTAAAATACAACATCTTTTTATTTTCCTAATGTATACATTTTTTTGTCCAACTCTATTATTGTATGGAACAGTATAACACAAGAGATTAAAAACATTTTTAAGTGACTTTTTAAAAAGCCATACAACTGGAAGTAGCTTTAAGTAGATTCACTCATCTTCAAATTCATTAGAGGAATGACAATTGAATTAGTTATAATGATGACAGTTATTTGTTTTAAAATATACTAAAATCTTTTAAAAAACTTACACTATCCCCAAACTCTTCTTTATTACAATTTTTTAAAAGAGGATTTGGAACAATTATAGGACCTCTATTTTAACAAAACATTATGATAGGCTTTACCATTTTCTGTGTCCTTTTCATCTTTGTAGTTTTTTTTTTTTTAAGCATCCTAAATGTACTGCCATATTTAGCTCAAGATGCCTGGTAGAACAAATTCTCCCAAGAGAAAGTCTCTATGGTTAAAAAGAAATTCAAAAAGAAAAATTGATGATGAGGAAGAGGTTTGTCAGAGAAAGGGGTAGGAAATACTAAATCTATCACTTAGAACTTTTTGTTAAAAATATCCTATAGAAGTATGTAAATACTAATGTTCAATTTTACTACAAATCATAGATATTCATATCATAGTCTTAGAGCTTTTGTAGCACAATTTATGAAGTTCTCAGACACAAAGTGTTGTTTACTTCAATTTCTAAAGATACATATTTTGACCATGAAATTATTAGGGAAAAAGGAGGTCAGAGGGTATTACTAAAGTGTTAAATAGAAAGATTAAGGATAAAGTATACAAATTTCTAGCATATTTATCTGTTAAAAGAGAACAGAATTTGTCAGTTGTTGGAGATTTCTGTTAACGTAGAGAAAAAGTAGTTTAGAAGGAGTTAACCTCTACCTTAATTTTGTCCTTGCCTTGTAAAAGAATAAATATATTAATTAAAATTTTTCCTCTCATTAGGCAATGTTATATTTATTTTACAAGTAAAGTATATAATATTTTATAGGCAAAGCGATTAGTACTTTATTTAAAACATTTTTGACACTACGTGAAATTGTTATCACCATCATTCAAGAATCAGTTTAGTACATTCCTTTCTGTTATAAATGTGCACCATTCTTGAGATAGGATCTCACTGTGAATTTCGGGCTAGCCTTGAGTTCGCTGTGTAACCCAGGCTGACCTCAGACTCCCAGTGACCCTCCTGCCAGAGATGGTGGTGCACACCTGCAGTGTCAGGGCTTAGAAGGCTGAGGCAGGAGGAGTCAAAATAAACTTTAACTTCCAGTTTTTCTGTATGTTGTCTTGGTGACAGAAAAGTGATTAATAGGAAAGGTCTTAAATAACATAATCAGAGGTTTGCATCCAGCCTGAACAACTTAGTGACTTAGCAAAGGCCTTCTCAAAATAAAAAATGAAACAGTGGTTGGGGCTATAGTTTAATGAGAGAGAGAGAGAGAGAGAGAGGAATGGTCTTTGATGAAACAGCTCTGAGTTCAAATTCAAGTTCTTTTTATTATGTTGTTTGTGCCAAGCTGCTTAACCTATGACTCACTGTTTATTCGTTTTTCCATTAGAAAGGCATTTTTCAAACATTTGGTTCTATTCAAAATATGAGGGTTACAAAGAAGTTAAGAAATCCAGTTTCTCAATTTAAGTAGAATGTTTGACATTATTAAATTGTAAAATACATAGAATGTCATCTTTATTGTCAAAATATAGTTATTTTCCCTAGGAAGTTTGTAGGGATTTATGCTTGCTATGGACTGAATTGCATCCCCCCTCCCTCAGAATAATTTACCAAATTAGATATTATCTCTTTATAGCTGAATAAAGGTACATATTCAGCATTTTATTTAAGTAGCGGAGATGGCAGCTTGACTGTCCTTTTTTGGCTTTATCTCACATGTCTAATCAAACTATAGAACTTTTGAATTGAGAAGAGACCAGTCTTGAGAGATATAAAACTGAAGTCTGGAAACAAGCAAACGCAGTAAAGAAAACGTTTCTTTATTTTGGAGGAGCGAGTGGAGAGAGTTAGAAGATCCCCAGAGGGTAAGGATCTGCAAGTTACTAATCTGCAGAGATTTGTGAATTCCCATGAGATGGTAATATACCTTCTTAGTGTTCTGGAGGGGCAGTGCTCTTCCTGGGCTGCAAAAGGGCTCAGCAGAAATAGCGAGTGTCTTTTGGCCATGTTTCTAGATCAAGCTTTATCCACTGAAAAGACTGGGTAATGGAGAGATTTTCTCTGGGTGGTAGGAGGCAGGGGCTTATCTCTGACTCACTCAACAAGTGATTTCCATGCCTCTCTACATTTTCAACACTGTTGCCACCTAGATATTTCAACAGCAGGAATTAACTGCCAGTGAAAGACAAAAGACCTTATGGGCTCTCAGTGCCATAGAGAAAAGGATCAAGAGATTACTCAAATGTATGTCTTATACAAAAGTGATTTCTAACAAATAGGAGCTAATGGACCCCCCTCATGCCATTTTCAGTTGCTCCCACAGCAGAGCTTTCTTATAAAGTGAATAGCTTAAGGCCTGTGACCACAAGTGCTGGCGAAACCTAAAGATAGCTCAGTTTTCACAAAACTTCTAAAATGCAATTCATCATTATGGGCCAGTCTTTCAAATTTAGACAGGAACAAAGAATGTTTCTTAAAATGAGCATGTAAGTAGAGCTTGAACTTTTAATCGGCTCATTCAATACCACAATATTATTTGACATTTTAAAATTTGAGGAATGGGCAGATAAGGTATAAACAGTGGTATTTGTAACTTCCCTTCCAAGAACAAAATGATAAAAATGATCAAGGAAATTTCAACCTAGCATATACACAGGTGGACACACATTAAATTTTGTTGTATCTACAGAAATAGACTATACCTTGCAAATGAACAAGTGAAAATTAAGGAATGAATGAATGAACCAAATGAAATGAAGATGGGAAATATAACTGCAGAGTTATCATGTGAAAACTCTTTTTCATGTGAATGACAAGGGTGCTAGAAGAAAAATAAATAGTTTTAAAGGTGAAATGTTACCAAATACTAAAAGGGAATTTATCTGAGCAGAATATTCAAATCTTCAATTAAAATGACTCACTTACATTCCAGGTAGATAGACAGAGGGGCAACACACTATGAACCAAAGAATGCTAGATTAGAAGTTTTTAAATATTACCTTACTGTTTATGAAAATTGCATTGCTTGAAGCAGGTTAATAATGTTCACAAGCCAGAGACTGATAGATGTCATAACAGAGTTCCTGAACAAATCAAAATGATAAGCTTCCTTCTGTAGCTGTATATTTAAGATCCTTTAGAATTTGCCTTAAAATCAGCACAAGCAGTAGTGGGGGTCTTGGACAAACTTAACAATGAAGGTGAGTATGATGATCAGCAAGCAAGGGACCAGTGGTTTTAGTTTATCCATGAACATCCTTTGAAAAGTCTGTTTGAAAGATGTCCTAGCGAAGGAAGCTACCTACATGTGTAGCAAAATAGTTAGGATCTACAAGTAAAGTATAATATTACAATGAATTTTTATGATTTTTAAGTTCACAGATTCACAAACTGGGCTGTGAATAACATTATATTAATTGTGATGGGGGTCGTTTTCTCATATACAAACATTCTGGCATGATTTCAGACTTCAACAATAGCAGAAAAATCTGGAAAGCTTCCACACAAAAAAATAAAATTATATGATATTCCAAAAAACTGTGATTGTATCAGTTACTTTTTCTAAAACTCAGTTCTTTAAGTTATCCTATAATATTAGTTTCTTGCTTTTTTATAACAAATACATAAGTTTAAACACAATTGAATTAGATATGGGTTAAATATGAGCAGTGTGTTTATACATGCTACTAAAATGCTACCAACCCCCTCCCCAATAAAACAGTTAAAGACTAGTGCTTTATTTTACAATAATATTTTATTTGAAATTTTATATAAAATAGACTTTGGTAAGATAGGAATTGAGCTCTTATTGCAAATATGTAACATGCAAAAGGAATTAAAAATCAATATTTAATCAAAGATGTAGTATTGCTGAAATGACCATCTTCAAAGTGAAAATATCACTACCCCCAAAAGTAATATTCTTGCTTTTCATTTTTCTCATACATATTTTTACATATTGCACTTACATAATCTTAGAGAATAAAGATGTGGAATCTACATTAAGAAATTGACATGACTATTTCTGTGTTACTATACTTCTCAGAAAAATTAAAAAATATACAGGAAGTACTCTGTACCTGCCCAGTGGCAAAGGAGTTTATAAGTACAATTCATTTGACCATTTGTTTTATCAGCCACATCCCTTCAATAAAATCATCATTTGAATATCATGAGGTGGTACCAAACATCAGGACATTTTTACACTGGCCATTTGGGACTCAGCATCTATTCACTCTGGTCCGTGATCTTGTTGATGTTGCTTTTTAAACTTAAACTTGACTCTAGGCAATTGGAAAGGAAACTGGAACACAAGACAATTATTGTATTTGAGGTTCAAGCTGCTTTTGGTCCTCATATTCATGGATATTGATTTCATATTCTCTCAACCTAGGGACCTTTAAAGAAAAAAGATTGAGACACTTAATAGTTTTATTTCTCTGGACCTATCTTAAATTAGTATCGAAACATGTGTTTTCCATAATTATTATCCAAACTTAGAACCAGGAATAAAAATCGTTTGAGTCATGGGCAGGAAAAAGAATAGCAATATTTATCTATTTTAGGTAAATATCTAATATTTACCTTGATGACATTCTCTTTCCCAAACCTTTTCTCTCTAAAAATATCCAAGCATTTCCCTGTCGTAAGCCTTGCAGTAAATACTTGAGGAAAAAATATCAATGGAGTAATGTCAGTGGAGAAGAGAAAGAAATTGACATTGTTTTATTTATGGGCTATTTCAGTGAGTATTTACTCAGACTTCAACCTTAAAATTCCATTCACTTTTGTCCACTTTCATATTTGGTATAATATCTCACACTGTTGTCCAATACCCCTGTCATTTTTTATTAATAGCTTTATATTAGTGAGAGGAGTGAAAAGACATTTGTCAACTAATTTATGTTTTCTGCTTTGGAAGCTATTATAATTTTATCTGGCTGGACACATCTATCTGTCATTAGAGTTCATCTGGCTGTATCAAGCATATGCCCTACACGCGTGAGGTGAGCAGATTTCTACTAGTAGAATTACAATTTACATGTTAGTTTAGAATACTGTACAATACCTCCCAGTAAACGGAATCATCGTAGCAGTACTTGTCATGGGGCTGTTCCCAAAAAGGTATCTTTAGAATTAAACCTGTGAAATTAAACAGAAAATAAATCACATTATGATGCTGCAGAGGAAACTATACTTCCATAGTAATTAAAATAGTGATATAAAGTCATGCCCCTGGGCTAACATACTTACCTTACTTCTAGAGGTTTAGAACAGTTTTAAATTTGCCAGTTGACTTGCTTGTTAATCACCTATTATGCTGAGAGCATGGGGAATGGGGATACATTAAATGTTTCTGCTGACCTGTAACCAGACCTCCAACAACTGCTGTTCCAATGGACGAGCCCAGTGCTGCTGCCTGCATGGCCATGGTGGGCCTAAGAAGCCAAACAAAAACAATTACATTTTTCCTGGAAACCAGCAAGGAGTGTTACCCACTGAACTCCCTATGGTGTCTGCCATCTTCAGGACAAAGTGCAGCATTGTACATTAGCAGATGTATAGATGGTTAGTTTTTGTTTGTTTGTTTGTTTGTTTTTTCATCTCATAAGTTCCCTTGAAACTCCTGAAGAGTTTAGACAATTCTTAGGTACATTTAAACAAGAATGATATTCTGATTTATCTTCAGGAATAGTAAGAATGCCTTCATTAAAAAAAGTTTAGCACTCCAAAAATGATCTCTAATTTCACTGATTAAGTAGATATTGAGTACCAGCTATGTCAGCTTTTAAACAGGATGAAGTATAGTATAAAGCAATAGTCACTACCATCTCTGCGCAATCCTCTGAAGAAACGATTACAATGAAAGAAAAAGTTCTCATCAAGCTCAGAAACGCAGATTTTAGTAGTTACAGCAGAATCACTGAAGATACTTGAGTACATGTCATTTAAAAGTACCTAAAAACTTTTAATAGAAAAGAATAGAAAAATGTGATATAAATCTGTTGAAATCCCGAAGACAATGCATGAGGAATGTGCATATCTCATTGCCCCTTGTATCAGGTGATACCTAGCTGTGCAAACACTGAGTGATTCCAGGGAAGCAAACAATTAAAAAGTGAGCGCTCCAGTGAGCACCTGCTTGGCAGGCATGAGGTCATGAGTTCGAGCCCTGGTACCAAAAAAAAAAAAAAAAAAAAAAAGGGAGAGCTCATTGGTGTTTCAGTGTCATAATCCAAGGAATCAAGTCTCATCAAAATAAAAATGTAAGATCAAAATACGTATATTTAAGAAAGTGTAATCATGTTATAGTAGTGATTTTTCATTATGTCTTAAGTATTCTTTCATGTCAGTAAATAAAGATCAGGACTGTAAGTAGAATTACCACAGAATGATACACCACACAGATGTACTGTCATTATCATTTTACAGGTTCCTATTTAGGTTGTTCTTAGTGTTTACTTTTTAAAAAAATTCTGTAAGGACATGTTGTATATGCTTTTAAACTTGTTAATATCTTCCAAAAGCCTATTTATATATATGATCAATGGATCGTTTTATGTACTTTACAAGTACATAAAACTAGTACATAAAACATAGTAGTTTTCCTAACAAGAAATTGTACAATTCATGTCACTATCTCTGACTAATGTTCAATATTATTCATTTATTCTTTATAAATTTGATATGTAACGCTCCAATTTGCATTTCTTTGATCACTTGCTGTTATTTAACGTTATTATATTTTCTTTTCTAAACTTATTTTTATAGAAAAACTTTGAGATCTTTTACAAATATTAAAAGGTACTTTTAATGAAAATTGTTCTGTTATCAAAAAGGTTTGGCAAACTCTTAAAATTAATACCATTTTTATGTAAAGGAGGGTTTCAGTAATAGCCCTCTGCTCTCCCCCTTTCCTTTCTTTACTGAAACCCTCAAAAATAAATCAAGAAGATGTTGGTAAACCTGCATGTCCAAATCCAGGCACAGTAAGGCTCTGCTTTCAAGAGACGGACTTGTTTCACTGCTTTAGTATTACTAACCTAGGAATGATATTCAAGAATTCCTAACCAGGAGGCATCTGTTAGGGTGTTTGTATGGTAATCCTACTCTACTACTTAGGAACTGAGCTCATAGATTTATGCTTTATCATGTATGATTCGCATTAAAATATTTAGTGTTTGGGCCCCAGAGGTTTATCTCAGTGGCACAAGTGCCTGCCTGGCAAGTGTGAGGTTATGAGTTTGATCCCCGATACAAAAAACAAACAAACAAACAAACAAACAAAAAAACAAGTCTAACATAAAATATTTAGTGTTTGAACTCAGTCATCTGTTAGATCTTGAAGAGAGTTTTATAAAGTGGTTATTTCTGAGGTTGTCTTCAAAGCTTGCAACAGGTGTTTAAAAATAGGAAAACAGATAAATGGGTGAGCTATACACCTGATTAAGGAAGCAGAATTTCTGTTCAAACTCATACAATTAAATGTGTGTTTTTAAAAAACATATTAGTACTGCATGAAAATTTTAATCTATTAAAAAGTTCTTTTTTTAAACCATCCAACTTTAGTCCATTGTATGAAGCTCTGTGCAAATGTCACTGATATTTTTCCAGGCACACATTTACTTTTTTTCTTTGTATTTTAGTTGGCTTTAAAAATTTAGCATTCTGGTTCTTTTTTACTCTGTATTTTTATAAAACTGTAATTTTCTCAGATTTTTATAAATTTTTTTTATAAATCTGTAATTTTCTCAGATGCTTTGCATATTTGATGTGCATACCAAATTGTTCCAATTTTGTTGTCTTAAATTAACAACCGAGGCCGGGAATGTTGGCACACGCCTTAATCTTAGCACCATGGAGGCTGAGGCAGGAGGATTGTCATGAGTTTGAGGCCAGTCTGGGCTACATAATGAGTTCATGCCAGCTACACCACATAGCAAAACCCCGTCTCAAAAACAAATATGTAAAATAATAATTGATAGCTATGACATCACTTTCATTCTTTTGGGTTTGATTTCACAGGTTTTTCTCTGGCTATGTATTAGACACATGTACCCTCTTTGAGAAAAATCTAGCAGCTAGAAGGGAAAATAGATCCTTCAGTCTCATTTTACAGAAGAAGAAACTAACTGAGAAGCAGAGAGCTTGAGTGACATGCCAGAAGTCACACAACTAATGAATACCATCAGGACAGATCTTCCTGACTCCCTAGATCCAACTGCTTTCCACTTTTAGGCTACCTCTTCTTCACATGGACTGTGCAGAAATTTCTGTTCAACTCTTTGCTTATGTCCCCTTGCCATTTTGGTAGGACCAAGCCAAATTGCAAACCCACTGCAGTCTGATTGTGGTTATTGAACTGCACTGGCAAGAGACAGTAGACTGTGGAAGAGAGATTTAAAGTAACAGTTAATTTAAAACAAACAACAACATAGGAATGTTAGTTAAGTCACATGACCCAATACTGGTTTTTCTCTCAGTTGTGTTTCTTTGTTACCAGTAAAGGTGATACTTAAACTTTGGCCTGGGATGATAAAACCAAACCAAAACAAAACAAAACAAAACAAAACAAACTGCTGTCCCATCACTGCATAGCTCAGAGAATGAGAAAAAAAGCACAGGATCGGGGAAGAGGAAATCCCTTGTTTTACTCACGTGGTGGACACTCCCCCAGCTATGGCCGCAATGCTTGCGAGACCTCCTATCACACCAGGGAGGCCGTGCAGGTTGTGCACCCCACATGTATCGTGTATCCTCAGTGTAGTGGCAAAAAATGGCTGAGATCATAAAAAGAGAAAAGGCTATTATTTTGTTAGATATAAACGACTCTATAACTGAAATAAGTGTGCCAAAAGTATTTTTTATTGTTTGTATTTAAAATGTATAACATGATGTTATACAATACATATAGATAGTAAAAAAAAAAGCTACTGTAGTAAAGAAAACATTCCATCACCTTCATATTTTCCTTTTTTGTTTTTGTGGCATGAGCAGCTAAAATGTACTTATTTAGCATGAACTTTATATACAATTTTAAACATATCTGCTACATTGTATCATCTGACCTACATCTCCCCATTTCCTTTTCTACTCAATAAATTTTGTCTGTAGCTCAGTTTTCCATCAATACTGAAATTCACTTAAGTCAAATGACTTAAATGCATTGATGACAAAACTGCCATTTCAGTCACTAAATAGCTGAGTCTCAAGAAATTGATTTTGGGTTCTACTCCTTACCTGGTGACATCCCAGAATCCTTAGTTATACAAAGCAGACAAAATGAAAAAATACTCTGCAAATTCCCTGGAGCAAAACAGCACAAATATGTGACACAGAATTTGAAGTCAGTTATAACTGATATCAGAGTGACTCCTGCCTCACAGAAATCAAGAAAGTATTGACCCATAAGAGCACTGAAATGTGAGTGGCTTGTTTCAGAGGAAGGCTAAAGACCTCTAAACAAAGAAAAAAGGCCACATCCTATTTTTTGTTTTGGACATATGAAAGATGATGGTGCAGATTGAAAGTTCTACTCTGAGCGTCTGTCATACTTACAGTCAAGAATTTGTATCCAAGTACAGAGATAAGTCCAGCAATGCTCCCAATGATCATAGCAACATACGGCTGGATGTCCATGTTCGCACAAGTGCCCACAGCAACTCCCCCAGCGAGGGTGGCATTCTGGATGTGAACCTGAGTGGAGGAACAATCACAAGCGAGGTGTGCTGCATTGGGCAGAGTTCATTGCCTGGCAGTGTTCAGCTGTAAGAGCTACTGATACAAGCAAAACAATAAAAGCAGTAACCGGAAGAAAATGTGTTTATGCTGTGTCACAGTTGTCTTAGTCACGTTCTTCTCAGTTGCTGGAACAGTACCCAGCACTCACAACTTAAAGAACTTTATTTTTGCTCACACTTTTAGTCCATAGACTACTGTCTCCAAGGTAGGAAGAAGTGGCAGAGGGGCACAGCAAAGGAAAACCACTCGTCCTGTCAGATTGGTCAGAGCAGAGATAGACGGGAGGGGATAATCCCTTCCTGGTCACACCCACATTGACTCTCACCAGACCACCCACCTAACAGTACATACCTACCTGCCCGATGATTTAGTCACCTCCCCCCAAACTACCCATGAGCCCAAAAGGCTCATAAAGGGGGACGTCTAGATATAAAGCATAACAAAGTTTAAAGCAGAAACATAAAAGTGACATAATCTATGTAAAAATGTAAATTAAAGATAGTTTTTGTAGTTGCACAAGTCCTTTGTTTCCAAGCAGCTGATACTTGATATCTTTCTCGCCAAGATCCTTTGGTAGGGGATGAGTCATTGGGTAGAAGGAATCAGTGTGGGGTGGTGTGAAAACTAAAAGAAGCAGTAGTAGAGGATGGTTTTCAGAGTAGAGACTCTAGCAGTGTTTCTGTGTATTTATGTAATCTCGTACACATTTGTTATCCAAAAGAAAACTTGTTTCTGTGTGTACTATAAAGTTTATGATACCCCAGGGTTCAAAGAGAAAAGGTATCGTATGAAATGTACACTTGCATATAAAAGTACATTTGGCTCTATTGTTAAAGGGATACATACATTAAACCTTTGATTTTTACATATTACATTTCCTACCAGAGAACACTTTAAGTAGCCAAAATAAAAATTTGATAAATAAATATTGTTTTTAAAACATTTCTCTAAGATCTGAAGTTTTGTCATTTGCCCAGTATCTCAGAAGTAATGCAGAAATGCTACTAATCCAGCAATTGTCAGTGTCACTAAGTGATGTGTCCACTGGGGTCAACATGGCCCTTACCATATTGAGCTTGCCACACTGTCGGACGAGGCTGGATACTGCATAGACTGTGATGACACAGGCAGCAAGAGAGAAGTATGTGTTGACAATGGCTCTGTATTGGTCGTCTCCGGGTTCAGCAATGGCTGAATTAAAGCTGGGCCAAAATATCCACAGAAAAAGAGTGCCTGCAAATATAAGGAGTATGTTAGTTCCCAATGTAAACAAGGCAGCTTGCTCTGGGTGCTGATGAAGTCTCTAACTTTAGACTTGATCATCTAAGGAGAAAACAATAGGATTGGGCGAAGTAATCTTCTAAGGTGGTTGCCTTTTGAGCATCTTTGTACCTCCATTGAAGTTAACTTTCCTCACTGCCTGACTGAAGAGACAAAAGTCAGGCAAGTTCATCTCCACTCACCAATCATTGCAAATAAGTCTGAGTGGTACACAGACTCTTCGTTCTTATGTCCCTGTCTCAGGCCAGATCGATACAAGATGCCTGCTACAGCCAAGCCAAAGTAGGCCCCAAAGGCATGGATCGTCATTGATGCCCCAATATCAGATGCCTGAAGAAAAAAAAGGACATACATGTAAATAGAGTGAAACTGAGTTAAAGAGGAAAATCAGTGAAAGAAGGACTTCACTGGTTATACAGTAAAAAGAAAAAAAAAAAAAAAAAGATCAAGAATCTGTCCAAAAAAAGTGGGGAGAAAAGATGCAAAAATAATTTATTCTCCAAAGTCTTGAAGCTTCAATGTCTCAGTTTTTCTGCAATTTTTTTTTCATTTTACTATATGATGTGAAAACGAACTGACTTCCAAGACTGCTTTGAAGAGACGTATTTTAGTCTCTTTAGGGCATAGTTGGTATTTAAGCCAGTATTCTTTATTTTCAGACGCTGTAGCAAAGTTCAGAGTGCCAAGCCTGTAGCCTCTCTATAATTTTTTAAGACAAGAAAATGATACAAATGCATTCATGTAAGATTTTCAAATTGGTTCAGGTTGAAGTGCCAAGAATATAGTGTTTGCTTTCCATCTTTGACTAGACAGTTAGATTCAATTCCCTGTAGATACTCACTTGATTGAAATGAGTTTAATGTGAATTTTTCCTCTTAGCTACTTGTGGAACTGCTAGGTATATTTCATGTCCAACTTAAATGTCACTTTTTGGAGAGCCCCCTTCTGGTTTCTAAAATTTAAATTAGTTACACTTTCTCACACCCATCCCCTAATTAATCTTTGTATTTTGGGGTGGGTGGGTATATGACTGTTAATTTGACTTTTCTGTCTCCCACTAGACTGTAATCTCTTTATAGAATGACCTTAACTATTTTGTGTCACTGAATCATCCACATCTAAAAAAATTGTTAAAAATGTTTGTTGTTTAATTTGTAACAGAAATATAAAAAATTCTGGAAAGTCTTATTTTAAGTATTTTTATACTAGGGGAAATGTGATATTTTCATGACGGGAAAGAAATTTGATATGGACATTCACAAAAACATTCTAGTATAAGTACCGTCTAAGTGAGTACTATAAAAACTTACATAAGGTTTTTTATAAGCATTTCACCTAGTAGTTGAAATATAAGTGGGAATTGATCATTGATAGGTGGTATAATAAAGAGTTGTGGAGTTTTAAAAAATGTGGATTTAAATTCAGACTCAGACAAGTCATTTAACATCTGTGACCATCAGGTTTATTGTGGATAAATGGTGACAACGGTATCTGCCTTATGTTGTTGTGAAGATGAAATGAGATGTTTATAAAACCTCTCTTTTATCATGTATAATAAGTGAGAATAAATAGATATCATAAATAAATGATGGCTATTACTAATCTGTCAAGGTTTCCCCTAAGTAGATTGGGCACTCATTATGTATTGTAGTCAGAATTGGTGCTCAGAGATAAAAAAGTACAAATTCTCACTCTTACCATAAATATCTCAGCAACAAGAAACTCATTGGCAGCAAAAACAGCAATTTCTAGAATTGTCATGAGCAGCATTTGGATAGGGCTTGTTTTTCCCAAGACAGCTCCGAAAGAAATTAGAACTGCAGCTGTACTAAAGTCTGCGTTGATCATTCTGAGGGCAAAGAAAGAACGTATCAAAGAATAAAGCATACCAAAGATAAACTGAGTTGGAGGGTTGAACTGTACAGCATCTCACCCACCAGGCTCCATCCCGTTCCTCCCAGTCCTATATCCTCTATTTTCTTCCTTCTCTTCTTGAGATCATATGTGATAGATTAGTTTTTCTAAACGAAAACCTCAGTATTGAGGTTTAATTGCAGTGTGAGCGCTTTGAGATAAGTAAGTGGGTTTGGGGTTGCAGTTCGGGTACTGTGTCTCTAAAAGGTTCACATTTACTGCTCTTGGAGGTCTCAGTTCTCTTTGTTTTTACCTGTACCTGAACTCACTTGAGGTCTTACTTAAATTTTGTTGAGCTGATAAATTAATTACTTCCACAAAAATAAAAACACGTTTACATTTTAAAAACAATCTGAAAAAAATAACTAATGGGGACATTTGCTCTTTATGGAAGATTTCTTGCACATTTAAAGTCAAACTGTCAAAGTCAGACATATGAATGGATGATCCAGTGCAGTAGAGCAAAGTTGTATTCTTAGATTTCAGAGAACTTCCATTGCTTATCAAGGGATTTGCCAGACAGCGCAGAGCCTGAGTAAAAAAAAATTAAGGGAAACAACTGACCTGAGACAAAGGACTGAAAGCGATTGTCTTAGTCTATTTTGGCTACAATAGCAAAATGCCATCAACTGAGTAGCTTATAAGCAACAGAAATTCATTTCTCATAATTCTTGAGGCAAAAAGTTCAAGATCAAGATACTGACAGATTTGATTTCTGGTAAGGCCTTGTTGTTTCATAGAAGGTGTCTTCCTGCTGGTCCTGAGTGTGGTCAGGTGAGGAGTCTCCCTTGAGCCTCTTTTATAAGGCTATTGTTATGGCTGATATGCAGATATCTTCCTAAAGCCTCACGTGACCGTAATTGGGAGGTAAGTGGGTTTCAGGGGCGTTATTGCTGACTGGCTGTTGGAAGGTGAGGCTCTGTGGGAGTGACATGGAAGAGTCTCTCCTGCCTCCGCACTTGGCTGTCTGATTCTGGATCACTGTGAGGTGAGCAGCTATTCCTCAGCCAGGTACCTGTGTTGTTCTGCCTTAGCACTATAAACTGACATGTGAACCAAGATACACTTCTGTAGTTGAGGGTGTTGGATGTTGTGTCTCAGCAGTGAGGAAAATAAGACAGGCACTAATTCCATTCCTGGGAGTCCTGCCCTCATGGCTTAGTCACCTCCTGAAGGCTTCACCTCCTAACATCATCACCTTAGCAGTTAAGATTTCATCATATACACTGGACAGAGAGCAGAAGGAACAAACGTGCAGACAAATCACAGAAATAAGCTTACTCTTTGATTCCAATGTGGAATTTCTGTCCACGAGTGTGAAGGAGCCCTCTTACAATAGTAGCCCACTGGAGGCCCAGAGCAGCGATGAGTAGGTTGATGCCCACACTGCTGAAGCCATATTTCTTCAGGAAGGTCATGAGAAAGCCAAAGCCAACAAATATCATCACATGTACATCTTGAAATACTGAAAAACAGCAGAGGGGAAAAGTGCACGAGGAGCACACAAAAATCATTAAGTTATAGTGCAAGGTGTGATAAAAATACAGTATGTGCTGAAATTTAAACATTTTTATTACAGTAAAGGACACGATACTAATCCTCAGTCTGCTCAAAATACTCATTCACTTCACAGAAACATGGTGTTATTCTTGTTAACTTTGTGAAGTAACTCTGGAAGTCCTATTATTGTGTCTTTAGTTCTTCCGTTGTGATTGCCTTGGTGCCCTAAATCTATGCAACATGTCTAAATTTCGTAGTCATTTATATTTGGGGAAACAGAAGTCCTTGATTCTATGAATGTGGTGGATGAGAACACACTGTAAAGCTTTCATGAGCCTACCTGACATGGAACGACAGTGGGTAGCAGCATTCACTGTATTTTTTAAATCATACTTTTATAAAGACATTCGCAAAAGACTTCTTCTGGTACTGCTTCAGAAGTGCTTCAGAAAGATGGGATGTGTTTTAAGTGAGGGGATGTATTTTGAGGGGGATTAATGGCAGTGTATCACTTATTGTAGTGAATTTTTAAAATTTCCTGTACTTTTCAATCATCCCTTACATATTCCATCTATTAAATGTTGCCACTTTTCTATAAAATACTGCAAGAAGAGACTATTAACTGGAAATAAATGATTGTCATGATTACTGTTTGCTCTGGTATTCCTGTCTTTTCATTCTTGTCAAAATTTGCATCCATTATGTGTGTGGTCAGAGCCTATGCCCAGATCTAGGTAACTGCAAATGTAGTGGCAACCAGACTACTTGCCAGCTATGAGAACATTAAAGTTAGTCATCATTTAAAATCTTTTCTTGGAAAACCATATATTATCATATGTGCTACTTCCATCCTTTGCTGAGGAATATTTTAAGATTTCCCATCCAAGGAAAGCTTTGCAGCATACAGTGTATCACTTTATTCTGACTTTCCCATATTTCAACAGAAAATTGTTTCTTTTTGTCATTTACAGAGTTTTGGGTGTAAACCCTAATTTTATCATTTGTTACATTGTATTAACATCTATTTGCATGCATCACACTGTAATTGTTAGTCAATGAAGAGTCCATCTCCTGTACCAGATTGAATTTTTGTTGGTAGTGCTGAGAATTAATCCCTGGATTTTGCACATGAAAGGCAAGTGCTCTACCACTGAGCTACATCATCAGTCTGAGTTTCTTGATCGAAGGGATTAGGACACATGCCTCTTTTCCTCTGATGTATGACAGTCTGAATGTAGAAGAAGCAAGTATATTTGATTCCATTTATCAAGTGTGTACAACCATACCAAATTTGGAAACTTAACCAACTTATTCTTTGAGCTAAGTGAGACAATGACTACAGTAGCACTTTACAGATGGAGCACTGAGCACACATACAGGCTGTGTGCCTGTATGTGGAGGAATAAATACTTGATTTGGTGTCTGAAGATCTGGGCTTAGGTTTCTTAATTCTAACACATGATTGTGTGACCTTGGGCGAGTCAAGTCACTTATTCTTCATGAAGTTCGGTGTTTAAGCTGCATCATTAACATGCCCTATTTCACACTGGGACTTGCATACAGTAAAGACAATACTTATTAAGCATGTGACCAACGGGATATAGTGGCATATGGCTGTAATCCCAGCACTGTGGGAGACTGACACACAATGGAAGAAGTTTGAACTCAACTAGGGTTCAACTTGAACAACTTAATGAGAATTTGTTTTGCAAAAACAAACAAGAAATGACACCTTCACTTATAAAACACATGTATACATGGAATAGTATTAACTGAGAAGTTGACAGTATATATATATATGTATATATATATATATATATATATATATATATATACTATATATATGTCACACACACACACACACACATATATATATATATATATATATATGACTGGGAATAAAGTTTAGTGCAAAGAACTTAGATCCAATCTCCAGTACCAAATAAACAAATTAACATATGCTCAAATGTAAGATAGTGAAAACATCCTACACTCAAGAAACCTACCTACAGGTTAGTTGGTGATACATGTATTTGAACGACTCATATGAAATTGACAGTTTTGCACTGGAATTATTAAAAGTGGTTGAGTATTTGCAGTTTCTTGTGGTTCAATTTGATCAATACACAAAAGAAATTGAGATCAAAATTTAAAAATAATGAGAGGAAATAAACTAGGTGCTGAATGAGTGCTAGCCATTGTGACCAGAAAGTTAGTGAAATAGGCACTAGGGAAAACATGATATGACACAGAAGAAGTCAGAGATCAGAGATCATTGGATTTTCACAAAGGGTAGAGGCAGGATTTGAATTCAGTTCTGATTTTGCTGATTATTCCATTCATTGAGCATGATAGTGCTACAAAGATAGTATAAGTGAACATGAAGGACAAAAGGAATCAAAAATCACACGTTTTGCCAATTGTAGTTAAAAACAGACCTCTGTGTGATGTATTTATAATCATCTTCTATATCTCAGATCAAAAGTGTTCCTATACAGCACAATGAAATCTCACACATAGTCACAAGATACAATTAACCAAGACATCCAGGCCATTTATTTTAAAAATAAATTAAGAGGTCACTTTACATTCCTAGTGGTCATGGCGGGTGGCCCACTGATATAAAAAGGAATAAAAGTATAACATTTAAAAATCTGCCCACATTGGGCTAAAACCTTAACTAGGGCATGATCTGGGGAAAATATAATCTCTGATGTATCCATTCATGAGTCCTGGTGCCATATAGACAAAGGGAAAATTTACCCAGACCTTCCACAAATAATTTGTGTCAAGATCTTTTCGCATCTCATTGACATTTGAAAGCACAAAAAGAGGATAATTTGGGCCAAAAAGGCAGAATATCCTAATAAAAATCATTTAATAATAATAAAAAAGCCATGTCCAATGCAACTACCGTTTTAGCTCCACACTGCTGTTTCCTGTAACGGAGACCTTTTGCTTTGCCCACTTTCATTTGTAACAAACTCTGCTTTTCCTCTTCCAGTGATTTCCTGTGTCTTGATTCAGGTCTTTCATCAAGAGCACGGGAACTGAGAATCTGTGCCCAGACTCTGATTCACAGGAGTGGTCATCACAGGACCAGCTGACGCTGGACAGTGCCAGCTTGGGAGTCTCCAAAGCCATCTGCTAGGCCTTCTCTCTGCTCCAAAGGTTTTCCCCTAGGCATTGATCTTTATGATACTTATCTTCATCCCATATTCATCTAGGAAAACCAAGAACCAGGATTTTACTCTTCTCTTTCCTTCTTTTGATACAAAGATTGAACCATGGCCCTTGTAGTTGCTTTTATGGGACAGTCTTGCTAGTCGCCCAGTCTGACAATTGGGATTTTCTTGCCTTGACAGTTTGAGTAGCTTTAGTAGTTCTGTCATGTCACCGACTAGGAGAAATCACAGTATTCTGTAGATTTTGTCTTTATCCTCATTTGATGAAAAGCACTCAGTACAGGAGAGCGAGAGGACTTCAAGTAGTAACTGTAAAACTTTCCTCCACCTTTTATTTAATGTTTGTTCCTACTTCTCACCACAAGGGGGAACAAAAACCTCATCTATTATTTAAGTGAAGACAGTCCAGAGTATGCAGGCTCTTGACAAATAATAAATATGTATGAAAAGTGGAAAACAATTAATATATACATTTTCTTTAGCATCCTGCTTTAAGAGTTTGCCAATGGGAACAGGGCAAAGCACCAAGTTTGGTTTTGTGCTCTGAGGCTTTACCATTAAAAGAACAGAGTATAAACCCTGTAGAAGAAAAAGAGATCTCTTTAGGGATTTGCACTTACGGGACGTTGTTAAGATGTTAAAAATTCTCGGTTTTAGAACTGGAGTGCCTTTGGCTGTATGTGGAGCTATTTTAACTGTTTTCAGCCTCAAGGAGAGGGCTGTGGCTGTTGAAGCTCTGTGGCCGGAGGCCGGGGCGCTGCTGAGCACCCCAGGAGCACAGGTGGCCTCGCAGCACTGTGGATCACAGTGCTACCTAACAGTGGCCCTGCTGAGAAACTCTCCTCAAAATTAAGTCGTGCTTTTATAAGCAGTCAGTGCTATCAAAGTTTTCTTTTCTTTTAAACATTTTGGACCCGAGGAGAAAAGGTTGACGATATATTCAAAACCTTCTGCCCGGTACCAAAGCGAATTTCACAGTTTTGAACCAAGAAGGCAGGAGAATGAAAGCAGGTGCCCGGTTGCTCCTTGCTCCTCTCAGCCATTCCATGTGCACCCCCAACCCCGTTTTCAGGAAAAGGAGCAACAGAAAGTGGAAACACTGAAAACAGTTAAATGTGGAGAAATCTCAAAGTATTAAAATCTTAAGGAATGTTTAGATTTCCCATGTTCCTGGCTGGGTTAAGACTGCTTCATATTTTAGGGATGCATCAGCGTCACATGAATTAACATCAGGTTAGCTCTGTGACAGCTAGCAGTTCATATTTCTCTTGAATGGTTCACAGCTTGTGTGCCCTCGGACAATCAATCATTCTTCCTAAGCTTCAGTTTCCTTGTTTGTAAAATGAGTCTTACTCTGTAAGTTCCTGTGAAGGCACGATATTGTTTTACTTACCTGTTCATGTCTCAATAGCTGGGATAGAGTACATGTCAGTACAGAAAGAGCACATAAAGGTCAGATGTACATGTAACACTAAGTAAGCTGTTGCTTGCAGTATTTGTATGCATTAGGATTAATTACATTCATGATCAATCCATAGGAAGGCAACACAATTTAATCATTGTTAAATAGTCAAACATGTTTCTTTGCCTTGGTAAAAAATGTTTTATTCATATATGCGTACATAATATTACTTTAAATTCGGGTTGGTTCAAAGCAACTGCTTTGAACTCTGAAGACTGTTCACAATAAAGACAAAGAAGATAATCTTGTTTTCACTGAGTTAACACATTCCACAAAGAATATATTCTTATTCTTTAAAAGCTGACTGGTGTTGCCAGAAGTGGTGGTGCACACTTGTAATGCCAGGTCTCGGGAGGCTGAGGGAGGAGAATCACTGACAGTTCAAGGCCAGCCTGGGTTACATAATGAGCTCAAGTCCAGCCTGAACTGCATAGTGAGACCTTGTCTTAAAAAACCAAAGCAAAAAAATAGTTGAATGGAAAAAAATAGTTTTTTAATAGTGATATTAAATGGAGAGCCAAAATATGTTTTGACAAGTCTGTTAAGGAAAATAGGTCCATAAATTTCAATCTGATAAACAATGTTGGTCAAATAAAATAATGGTAAAAATATAGAATTTCAAGGCAAACAGCAAGGCTTGGAATTCAGTGACTTTCTTTCTTTTACTAAACATTGGGCCTTGGTCAAATTGTTTAATCTATCTAAATGCCTACTTTCTTATAGGTGTTTACATGTACACTTCTTTACATGTACACTAAGCGTTGAGGATTAGATGTGAAATGAGTTAGTGCCTGGCACAAAGTAAACTTTGTTAAATTATTGTCCTTATCCTAATTTAAAATTTGCACAATTTTGCTTCTGCAAAAGGATTTAGATTTGAGGTTAGAAGGGAGAACCTGCCAGGATATAACGAGCATAATAATCATCAATATCATTGTCATGACTGTTTATCTATTATTGCCCCCGCCGCCTGTTTTTAGTACTCTCCCCCCGCTTGGTTTTTGTCTCAAATTCTGATGTAGGAGCTTGGACACTGGGATGTAGAAAATTCAATTTGTATTATGCAAGTTAAGGTCTTATGGTCTTAATATAATTTTATTTGAATATTAATCCTGGATCATATTTTTGTCATTTTATAACTGTATTACATCTCTTTGCTTCTGTGTACTAGGTAATAGAGTTTTATAGAGAAGGGATTATATTTATTTTATGGGAAAAATAAAAAAGTTTCATAATCATTTCCTTTTTCTTAATAACTCCATGTGGCATATGCCTGGTACTTAAAATTTTATTAGATGAATAAACTACCTAAAATGTGCAAAAACATGCAGAATTCAACATAATCTTACTCTGTTTTGTTTCTTTTTCACTTGATAATTACAAAGCGTATAACCCTTTTTGGAGTCTTCAGTCTTTGACTTAGAAGCTTAACTCCGCCCTTAACTTTCAATTTTATATTTTTGATAAGGTACTCTAGGTTGTAATTTCTACATGACAAAACTCACCATTATATTGTATTTTAAAAATGAAGAAGGAAAGAAGACACAAATATCAAATTGTTTTTTTTAATTTCAGACATATACTGTATACTGTAATGATTATTGTGACTATTTTAAATTTTTGGAGTATTGCAGCTTTATTTTTTAAAAAGTAATTACATAACAAAATAATATGATCTCCCTCTCTGGTCAATGAAGTAGGATGTCTTTTTCATAATAAGCACTCCATTCACTGTAGTATCATTATTGTATTATCTGTTTTGGAGCCTATCTTTCTTTCTGCTTTTACAGTATGCCAAATGCTCACAATTTTGTTTTCCTCACAGGAAAAAACTGTTGTTCTTTCAAAATGTGATAAAACCTGGAGTAGTTGAGCAATATTAAATTAAAATTTAAAATTAAAATTAAAACTCTAGTAACTTTCTACAGTGCTTAAATACAGCTTCCTGTACCTTAGGATCCCACGTGGGATCTAGGCCACCTTCATATCACTCAATTTTGTTTCCATTCTCTCTTCATTATGGTTCTTTTGGAGAGCAGGGGGCAAGCGTTAATATTTTTATTCCTTGGAGAACTTGTGATTAATTAAAGAAAAAAGGACCCTAAAGAGTAAGTATGAGATGCAAAAATAATACACTACTTTAATTTTCAACTTCTTGTCCTGATTCTTGAATCAACACAGAATCTATCGAAATGCCTTAACCAGAGAGAATGCCAGATGCATCAGCAGACATTTGTACAATTATGTAACTTAGCAGCATTCATAACTATGATATAATTCTACAAGTTTCTCAAAGCTTACTATGTTATAATATTCAAAGGTTTTTCCATTCCATGAACCCAAAAAGCCCAAAAGTGTTTTAAAAAAAGAAGTAAATTGCCTACTCACGGGGATACAGCCGAAGGAAGCTGTCCGTTTTTGGTGGCTGGGTGGCGGTCAGTTGCCGGGAAGTATTCTGAGCTACCTCATACTGAGCAAATAATCGAAATAAAACGATCATGGCAACCTCCAGGCCTATGGCCATAAGAGAGAATTTGAACCTCATGTTTGTGGCAAAGGACAGAGGCACACTGAAGACTTTAAGGCTGTGAAAATTTGATAAGCACACAGAGGAGCTATGTGTCTGAAATCAGGCTGCACGTTTAAGGCACTCAATGATGTCATGAGGAGAAACAGGCAAGAATGGTTGAAATGTCCCACCCACTGAAAAATTATGCTCTGTAATCTAATTGTAGTTTTGAAAGTTAGTTTGAAGAATATACAGTGTAGACTGAGACGAGCCAGATCTGTTGCACGATGTAGATTGGAGGATATCAAATGGTTCATTACACAAATATCTACAATCCTATGGAACTATATTCAGTAGGCCCTTCTTCAGTGCTTTTTATATAAACACCAGTAACTGGGCGAGGCTCTTCATGAGACACAGATCTAAACATACTTCAAGAAATTAGGACTTTAGTTGTGCACGCAGAAATAAAAGCAAATTATTCTGTAAAAACAAGTAATAAAGTGGTTATAAAAGTATGAGAAGACATAAATTATTATAGAGTGCAATTTTATTCTTAATGCATTTTGCTTTGGGCTAGCAACCACTGTCATGTGAGCTGATATTGATGTAAACTAAAAATGTGAAATATTTCCAGTAAAAGAGAGAAAAGAAACAGCATAAATCTTGGAAGAACATGACATGTTTAAGGAAACAATTAGTTAAAAAAAACTAACTAATGGAAAGAGGGAGTGGCTGGAAATAAAACTGTCTTGGAAGCTGGACTGGTTTGTGAATGGTCTTGCCTTCAATACTAAGGGTGTTAGATATTGAATATTACCCATTGACAATGGGCAACATGGAGCACTGTAAGAAGTATTTTGCCTATTTAGTATGTTTTCTTTCTTTGAAATGAATTGGTGTAATTTTTTTTATTGTAATTGTTAGCACATATTAATTGCACAATATAGGTTTAATTATGAGATTTTCATAGTGTGCTTTGATTGTGTAACTTCCCTCCTTACTCCTCTCCCTTGCCTTCTTTTCCTTTTCTTGAGTGTCTTGTGCTCTGTGTATCTCTGTGCATGTGTGTCTTTCTGATATGTTTTTCTACAGTACACCAAGACATCTAAATAATGTCTGAAATTTTATAAATATGTAACTCAGATACTTGGAAAATTACACACTGTAATAACATCTAAGCAATATTAGAAATCATTTCAAATTAATTTAGTAAGTGATAAAACATGTTAAAATAACCTAAGACCTACCACATGTATCTAGTATGTTGGTGATCAGGTAGCACACTGAGCACAGAAGATTCCTTTTTTAAATTTTTTCTTTTTGTAATTTTTATTTTAAAGAAAATAAAACCAAGCAAAATAAAACAGCATAAAGCCAATCAAAACAAAGCAGTGTAAGTGACAAGGACTTCAAAACAAAATAATAGGAAATCAACAATGGTTACCATAATGTCTCTTGTTGTCTTCAAAATAGCTGCCCATACCTTCAGACATAGTAAAAATCAAACAAAACAGAACAGAACAGAATCAATAAAAACAAAACTATGAATGGAGTAAAGGACTTCAAAACAAGATAATAGTAAATCCAAAATGGCTACCGTAATGTATCTTGTTAACTTTGAAATAGCTGCCCATGCTATTGGGTATAATAAAATCGAACAAGACAGAACAGAATAAAACCCAACCAAACAAAACAATGAAAATGATACAGGACTTCAAATCAGGATGATAGGGAATTAACAATGACTACCGCCCCTGTAGATGCTCCATTGCATATCGTTATTCTCTGAATATCTGATCAGACTACCAGCTTTAGGCCTGCAAAGTCAGTGAAACACTAAACACTACAAGCATTAATTTATATTTTACCTTAATAGCTATCACCACAGCCTGGGTTTCTCCAGATCAGCCGGTCACTTACAGGGGCTTGACTCTTGTCTCCCAGCTGGTGCACTGGGGAGAGCTGGTGTCTGGTTCTCCCCCCAGGAGCCTGAGCATGATGCCGACTTGCAGGGAGGCCTTGGCTTCTCCTTGGCTTCTTGTTCTCCTCCCTGAGAACCAAAGTTTTTATTGATACACTTGGTGAGGTTGTTGAAGGATTTGGGTTCAGTACGTTCACTTTGAGGAGTTCAGGTTGCCACTCTTCCAAATGTAGAACTTTGTATTGAAATAAGTTTCATCACATATGACTTGGGCAATGAACTGTTACTCTTTCTCAGGTTTTCACACACAATTTTCTCTCTAAGCAAAATACTCTTCTCATAGTTTCTCTCCTCCTACCCTGCACATACTTAGTTCTCTGATAAAATGTCACTTGCTTAGCAAAGTCTTCCTTGACCTATTTTTTAAAAAGTGGTTCTCACTATCCTCTCTGTATTAGTCAGCTTTCTGTCAGTATAATGATGTGCTCGACAAAATTATAAGAGAAAATGTTTACTTTGGCTCACAATTTTGAATGTTTTAGTCAAAGTTTGGGCACATCTATTGTTTTAGCCTCTGATGAAAGTGTCAGATGGCAAGGACAGGGAATATATGGTGAAGAAGGCTGCTTACCTTATGGGCCGAAAGGAAAAGGAAGAGGCTCAGAATTCCATAAATCACTTTATAACACACGCCAAGACTTAAGGACCTGGCCCCATCTCCTAAATATTTATTACGGCCCAATAATGCTACCTTGGGTTCAAAGCCTTCACTTAAAATGCCTTTGGGGCTGTTTAATGTCTTAACTGTTGCACTTTTTAAAATCATGGTCATTTTAGCACTTAGATGGCTATGTATGCTCTCTGTGTAATTTGGATAAATGGCTGTTTCTCTTACTGGCCTGATAGTTTTACAAAGCAGAAGCTGTTTCTGTTTTGTATGTCATTTGTTATCTGGAGTTAGTACCATGCCCTACACAATGTAAAATCAGTAAATACCACTTGAGTAGATCAAATTAAGGACAAACTTCAAGGAGAAAAAAATCAGAAGGCAGTCCAAAGGTATGAGGGAGGGAGATAGGTATAGCCTTCCCTTAACAAATTGTGTATTAATTTATAACTAACAGCTTAAACAATGTCTGATTTCTCCTTGTTCTAAGTGATAGTTTAATGATCAGGATCTCCATGTCTGGAACAAAGCTGAGGACTGAACTCAAACCAAGGACCTTGGAAGGACCAAAGATCTGAGAGGATGGACACATGCCAGCGTGACCCCAAGGATTCCAACAGCCCTTACAAAATCTCTCCAGACAGGGCTTGATGGAGTCAGGAGTCAGGTATGCTTAAGTTCAGGTAATTTACCTGCTGCCATGTCTGCTCTGAAAATACAGATTGGCTCCTTTTTTGTGCCTTTTAGAAAGGGAGGGTAACTGGAAAGAATCTTGAATGAGTAGTTGTGCTCTCATCTTAAAATAATCCTTGACTTAATGTGTCACTTTAGGAAAGTAACATTATATTTTATATCTATTATTGAATATATGTAAAGCATATCTAATGGTTTTTAGAACTTAGTAGCAAATAGTGATTGAGAACTATTACTTTGAGTTTCTCTCTCTCTCTCTTTCCTATGGGACAGCAAGATGCAGATTTAGGAAGACAAAAACAAAGGTTTTCAGGATTTTCCTGAAATTCCTGAAAATGCTGTGGCTACTGTATTAGGTCTTTATCCACCATTTTTAGTCTCATTGAAATATGATATGTTTTTATATTTTACAAATATAACCTTCTCTACTATTCAAATGTATAGGTAATCACCCAGCTGCCATACTGGTATGAATTCCAGTGACTAGATAGATGTACAGATGTAGACTGAGAATAGATGAGAAATGTATCATTAAAGATCTAGCAAGATAACAAATGTCTAGGGAAGTTTTTTGGAAAAATTTGGAACTCTGTGTAAGAACCATAAATTATAAAAATGAAGGCATGTGAAAGCATGCTATTTAAATAATAAATTCATCAGCATGGCTGTACTACATTGAGTTAGAATCATGCCAAATTTAAAAATTTTTATTTTGAATCATTTTAGATTCATAGATGAGTTGCAAAGATATCAGAGAAATTCTTCTTATCACCTGTCATCAATTTCCTCTGTTAACCTTTCACATGACCATAGTATAATTATAAAAAAAGGAAAAAAACCAGAATATGCTAGTACTGATGCAATATTATCATCTAAACTGTAGACTCTTGCTAATACCTTTTCTTGGCTGTAAAGTAGAATCCATGATGCCATGTTGTACTTGGTCCACATAATGTTTTATTCTCACTTTCTGACAGTTCTCTAGTCTCTTGATGTCTTTGAGATTCCCCAGATCTTCAAGCTTTGTAAGATATTCTAGAACGTTCCTCAATTGGGGTTTGTCTGATATTTTCTCACAATTACACTAGATTATGGGTCTTTGTGGTTTAAATACTGTCTGGGTTGAGTGCTCTTCTACCATCATACTAGGTGGTACATAGTATAATTACAGTCTCTCACTATTGATTTTTACCTTAACTACCTGGTTAATGTAAAGAAGAGCTTTAATTAAAAAATTCTCTCTTCACAACCTTGCCAAGAACAGATTATGTGTCAAGCACGTACCCCCATATTCTCTAATAATAAAATGACCCTGGTAGCCGCTACACAAAAGTAAAGAACAAAGGACAACCTAGAGAAGGAGAAGATGAGGGAGAAGGAGGGGCGGCCTCTGGATTTCAGCGAGATCCCGCCTGATTGCTGGCCTACCGGCTGATCACAAGGGGGTACATGGTTTAAGTAAAAGGAAAGTCACAGAGGCTGGGCACCGCCTTGAGCAAGCTGCCTTTCAAAGATAAGGCTGGAACTGAAGCCTTTACTTAGGTTTCCTTCTGGAGCATGATCTCTTTCCCCATCACACCTTATCATTATGCCTCAGCTTGCTGAGCCTTAGGCAGCTGTGTGTCTTCCAAGCAAGCATTTGGTAGCATTTTTAACATCCATTGGCACCTAGTATCTGTCAGCCTCTTTATATATGCCAGCCATAATCCTTTAAACAGTCCAGCAAGGTAGTTGTTGGCTTATGATCATTTTAAAAATGGGAAAACATTAACAATCAGTTGTTGAAGTCTAACACCAGTTTGAAAACATCAATACTTAAATTAAAATGCAAATCTGCCTGACTCTAAAATTGTCATTCTTTTTCTTTGGTTAATTAATTTTGTTGTTCTTTTAAGTCTTTCAGGTATGACTTGGCTTCCTTTCATGAATAATTGCATTCATTTCCCTATATAATTACATACATAGATACACATTTTCATTAATATATAATTGTAACTTTTAAATGATAAGTCACAAAGACTTGTGTACTTTTTAAATGATTCCTACTTACCGGACTATACAAAGTGAGTATGAATGTTCATGTACTCACTGTTACCATCATGCGTTTGTTTGCTGTTTGTCTTTTGAACCTCCCTTTTTACATTGGTACACAAATATGTTTTCATGTACATACATTTTATTTTTAATAATACTGTAATATAATAATTTAAATATTTATTTATTTAAAAACAGGGTTTTATTATGTTACCAGGGCTAATCTCAAGTTCATGAATTCAAGCAGTCTTTTTGCCTCAGTTTCCATAGTAACTGGGACTACAGGTTTGCACCACCATGCCTGGCTTAGTACTTTTTTTTTTTCGGAACCAGGGATCGAACTCACAACCTTGCACTTACCAAGCAAGCGCTTGAACTGCTGAGTTAAATCCCTAGCCCTGACTTAGTATTTTTAAATTAAAAACCTAACCACATGCCTTAGAAAATCACTTCCTTCTTTTCTCTTTCACTCTGTCTCCCAGGCCTTTTCTTCTTCTTCTTTTTTTTTTTTAATTTTGAAACAAGGTCTTGATAAATCACTAAGTTGCCCAGACTAGGCTTGAACTTGTGATCATCCTCCTTTACCACGAGTGCTGGGATTACAGCCCTGTATCACTGGACCTAGCTACAATCTTTATTTTAAAAGATGGTAAAAATATTCAATAATGTGGATGAGTCATTTATATTAATAGAGAATCACTAGAGACTTTGTTTTTAAAAAATAGGATTATAACACAAAGGATAAAAGCTGTACTCTAAAACTCTAGGCATTAAAACAAGCAGGGAAGGGAGATGTTGGGACATGCAGGTAAGCTAGCGTTCAGAGGGTCAAGTGTGGTCTCCAGACCGCTTAGCCTCTCATCTCAGGAAGCAACAGTGATGCTGTTGTTTCCTGACTTTGCTTTGTTTCCTGACTAGTCTTCACTTTGTGAGCTGCCTGGTACCTTGCCAGAAAATCCTGTTTTCTTCTTACTATTTGGTTTCTGTAGTTTGTAATTAATACTCTCGATGGTTCTTTCCCTCCCTGTCCCCTTCTCTAACTCACTGTTCACTTAGAACGTTTATTAAGAAATTTTTGTGTCCTGACAGAAAGCTAAAGCACATGATATTGTTCCTCCCAAGCAAATTCAGAAGTATCCAGGAAAAGTACATTCATATTAGGCAATTCTGACCCAACGGCAGGGACTGTACAGTGGGTTACTGAATTCAGCATTTATGTATTAATCAGAACCATGAGATCGTTTGTCTATGAACACACATATTGCTGGTAAAAGTCACTTTAAGTTAAACAAGAAATTACCTATTGATTGATGTTTTTTGAAGAAGTTTTAAAATCCAATTATCTTTTGCTCTTTACTTTTTGTTTTTGTTTTGCACCTTTCTATGGAGTAGGAGAAGCAAGTCGGCAGGTATTGTCCAGCTGTAATAACTTGGCAACTTCAGTTTATGTTTGCAATTCTATGAAGACTGTCACACAGCACTGGATTATTCTGTTGCCTGGAATATTTTTCCTGGTAGCTTCTTGATGCAGTTCTCTCTCTCTCTCTCTCTCTCTCTCTCTCTCTCTCTCTCTCTCTCCCTCTCTCTCTCTCTGCTTCAACATAAACCTCGTCCTAACTGCTAAAAGGAAGAAACTGCTTAAATGACTGTTCATTTTAATCTCAGCTTCCAGCTGATCACTTAGAATCTAACTCTCATGGATTAATTCATCTATTTATTAGAGCACTCTGTGGCCCTAAAGTAACCGTGCTTGACTTTGGTTGTTGTGTTTGCTATATTATTTTGATTTCCTTGTACATCATTTCATTCATGAGCTCTGCTCCTATAGGGACAAAACTGCTTACTGTCCAACAGCTGTAGTCATAGCAGTAAGGTTATCTGCTATCACCTTCAAGTTTATAGTCCCTGCACTGGTGTTCACCATGAACCAGCCAACTAGTTTAATAAAATGACATTTTAAGCAACATGTCCTTATGTTGGATGTGTGATAAAGAGTTGCTAAGCTATATGGATAAAAGATAAAAGGAACAGCAGGAGGAAAGAAATGTATGAATATAGAATAGAAAAAAATAGGTGTACATATAATTAACTCAAAGCTCTCTATTTATTTTTCCCTTTTGGTATCAGGGATCAAACTCACAACCTTGTGCTCGCCAGGCAGGCACTTATGCCACTGAGTTAAATCCCCAGTCCAAAGCTCTGTATTTTAAATCTCTTTTTCTTTCATAAGGATCATGTTTCCATTGGGAGGTTTATTGCCTATTTAAAGTTTTCCTATATTCTTCTTAAAACAGATTTCATCCATATCCATATATCTGAATGAAGGTCAACTCCTTGGTTGATTTTCTCTGGCTTCCATAATCTCTAAACCTGGCTGTAATTATTTGGCGACAATATATTAGTGACCTTGATCTTTTTATGCCTTATTTTTATGCTATCAAAACAACTAGAAATATTAAGAACATTGGAGATTTATGGGGACCGAAAGGATATAAACTCTTTTTCAAATTTGAGCTCATGAGAAGTTTTTATTTCTCAGTGGTGGGAAGTGAAAGGCTTTTGAACTTAAATCCTGAAGAAAACAAAAGCAAAACAAAACAAAAAACAAATTAAAGACCTTAATTACCTCCTTCTTCCTGGGGTACTTTTAACCTTGGAACAATTGGCCAGGTGTGTGGACTGTCCTGTGCCTCTCACTGCTAGCTCCAACATATATTAAATTCGAGCTCCTCTTACCTTGCAGATGTAAGCTACTAAAGTAAGGTAACTCTGAACTAAGGCAGGCCCAAAACCCAGTAACTGGTGACCTTATGAGTGAGAGGCCTGCAGATGTAGAGAAAACACATGCAGAGAGGGGTGGGTAAGGCAGGAGGCAGAAATCATCCTGAAGGAGCCGTGAGCCGAGGGATCCAAAGGCAGCAGACCTGTTTCCGCCCTAAAGCCACCCGAAACACCTCCACTGTCAACACCTTGATTTTAGATTTCTAGTCTCCAGTTATGTGAGAAAACAAATTTCTGTCATTTTAAATCACTCGGTTTGTGGTATATTGTTACAGTGTGGCCCTGAGGACCCTAGCAGAGCTGCTGCCAGGTTTAAACCTTTTTGTCTGCATCATTAGTGAGGATGTTATATCTCTTAGCTTCTTGATGAACAATTTATAATTTGGGAAATCCCTGGGAAACCCCATCCCCACTTGCTGCACGACACCCCTCCTCACATCAAGATTTATGGTAGATCTGGGACAATATTATTTATTTAATACTGGGAATAAAACTCATGACCTTGTGCTTGCCAGGCAGGTGCTTGTGCTGCTGAGCTATATCCCCAGTTCCAGTTTTATTTATTTTTAATTAATTAATTAATTAATTTTCTTGGGGTCCTAGGGATGGAACCCAGAGCTTTTACACAGCCACATTCCCAATCCTTCTTTTTCATTTATTTATTTATTTATTTATCCCATTTTGAGACTGGGGTTTGCTAAGTTGCTCAGTTGCCCAGGCTGGATCAAACTTGCAAGCCCCTGCCTCAGCCTTTCGGTATGCTTTCAGTGCAGGTGTGCAGATAATACCTGACTTCTTGGTGCCTGGAAGATTGTATATCTAGTCCTAAATTTTCTTCGTGGCTATTTGTTCTATTTAATGAGGGCAGCATGGCCTTTTAGTTATTTCCTGTTGTTTGTGGAGGGTAGCATGTTTCTGGAGGATCTCTCTTGAGTCAAACATGACATATAGAAAGCTTTTTTTTTTTTTATTGAGATAAGGTCTTACTACTATGTAGTTCAGGGTGGCCTTGAACTCACTGTGTAGTCCAGGCTGGCCTTGAACTCATGGCGATCCTCTTGCCTCAGCCTCCTGAGTGCTGGGATTACATGTGTGCACCACCATACAGGGCAAAAGTCGTACTTCATAATTACACATACCATTATGACTGAAATATTATTATTTTTATTTTATGATCAAATGCTGAGAACCAAATTTATATTATTTCATTGTTGTTACACTTGCATGTAGCCTCACAAGTTTGTACTTCTTCATCACTACATTGATCTTGTAAACTATTGCAGTTGTCACCTTTATCGTAATATCTGCAAGGATTAGCTGAAACAAAGAAGAATTCAGTTATTGTTCATCAATGAACATAAATAATTTTTGTGTTAGTGAAAGTTTTTGGAGAAATAACAGTGAAAATCTAAGATATAGCTTAAAATATTTGTGTGTGAATGCACACACACACACACACACACACACACACACACATATATATATATATATAAAGAGAGAGAGAAAGAGAGAATAAATGTTTGGTCATCTAACATTTATTTTTATTTTTTTGTCTTTTTGAGACAGAGTATTACTGTGCAGTTCAGACTGTCCTTAAACTCACTTAGTAGCCCAGATTGGCTTGAACTTGCAGCAATCCTTTTGCCTCAGCCTCTGGGGTGCTGAGATTACAGATGTGGGCCACCACACCCAGATAGTCATCTAACATTTAAGCAACAGTTATGTTCTATAATCTTTTACGTTATTGTATGACATATTAATAAGAAAGAGCCAAGTGGCATATAATATGTTGCTATCATAAATAGTAATAATCATCTTACAGAGCATGCTCTAAAGTGACTCTAAAATTATACCAATCTTTAATTAATGTTAATAGTGAAAATAATCCTTAAATTATGTACAATGCTTTTATTATATAATATAATAAAATAATATTCCCAAGTGTCTAGTGTATAGAAACTAATCCTATTAACATCCCAATAAGAAGCACCTATCTAGAATTGACTGTTATGATTCCACTGTGTACACCAGGACAGAATGGCGTGGTGTAGCTAACTTGTGTGCCCAAGATCCACACAGGTGAGTTAGGGCCCAGACCCAACTGGTGGTTCCATAATTGATACTCCACAGCTCTTAATAGTTCTAATATGTTTTCTTGATCATTCTGAAATGCTGAAATATCATGAAAACCTTTAAACTAGTCAATCAAGTATTATTTGGTTTGTGTTATGGATATGCTAAGAAGGATGAATTCTTAGAAGAAATATCTATGTATGACTTATGCTACAAAGACTATTTTGACTAATCAGAATACTCTTTAGTGATGCTGGAGAGATTAAAAAAATTCTATGATTTCTTTCATATTGCTAGATAGTGCTCATATTCTGACCAAAAAAAAATATCTCTTATGGGAGAATAATAAACCTAGATCTTAGTGCTGAGGAAGCATTAAGGAGCCCTGAGGCACTGAGATACACATTTCATTCTAATCTAAGTTCTCTGACTTCTAAAATAAAGAGTTTTTTCCATTAAAGAATAAACATCACCATACTATATCAAATCCCATATATTGGTCATTAATGTGATACCAGTTATAATATTAATGTACTATTAATGTACTGTATAGTAAAAATTTTTTGAACTGATTAATGTCTCTGATGTTGATACTACTGGATAGAATCATTTCCAAGTTTTGAAAATATCAGAGCACTTTTTAACAAGACATGAATCTTTGCAGATTTTAAAACAATACCATCATGGAGTTAGAGCAAGACTGGGAACTAAGATGTGTGTGGTTAGGAGAGGCCCAAAGCTTCAAAGTATGGAAGCAAAATAAAGAAAGGAAGGAGATGGAGTGCATTATGGTCTTTACCTTAGTCTCTAGTTTTATTCCTTATAAATAGGAACAAAACTTAGTTTGCAACAGGTTGAATAGATTTTAAAGATACTGCACTGAAAAGCACTTTTCCTATTTCAGGAAATTTATGAGTGTATTAATCTTATGATGTCTCAATAAATTTAATATTAAAATATTTATACAATTTTTTTCCTGAGGTACATACACATTCTTTTGGCAGACTCTATATTTTTAATTCTCATGTTTTGTTGGTAAGATTTAAATATTTATTTCTAGTCTAGTGTTTTGTCTCTCTCTTTATTCTGTATTGATTTATTTTCCCACATAGACATCTATATGATATAATGTCTTCATTCTTACAATCTGTGTAAACATCTGGCCTTACATTTACATTTTCTTCTTTATATCCTGGTTTTTTTCAAACATTGCTTAGATAGTAATATACAAGTAATGAGAAAATGACTTTTTCATCAAACTTACTACACAAACCCTCGTTGCAATTCTCCTGGCATTGACCACATGTAGAGCCTTCATCATAAGGTGCAAATGATGATTCAGGATTATAGCCTCTGCATAGTAATAAAACAAATACATGAATATGATGATTTTCATATATACATTAGTATTACAACACAAGAGAACCATATAGACTGAATTCATTCATGAAACTAAACATTTTATATTGTGCCTTAATCCCACTTTTATATGGAATATAAAATCTGAGAAATTACAAGAAGAAGGCAAGTATGTGATAGCAGATAAAGGTCCTGCTTAAAGGGAGGAGAGCTTAAAATTGGTAATATGATGTTTTGTACCCCTCCTAGGAAGTACAAAAATAATTCCAAATTAATTGAAATCATATGTGAATGAAAAGCCAGTACAGAGAACTCTGACTCCTTTTTCTCATCCATCTCTTTCGCCAAGAGGGCTTATCTTAGGCTGTCTCTAATCTAATTCTTTAAAAATGTATTTGTCTTTCCCTAAGCCTTTAGTGTTTAAATGATAAATGAGATACAGGGAAATCTGAGGTTGACTAGACCTAGGCCAACGATTCATAGAGTTACGTGGTGACACCCAGTGGCAGGTGAAGTGGTTTTAGGTGGTAAATGGATACGACTTGATGTTGCTTTGGGTTATACAGACAAAGTTAATGTATTTACACTTAGTTTTCAATCCTTAGGGTTATTTTAAGGTTAAATTATTATTGTGACAAAGCCTATCTTCTAAATTTCTTACAATTGTATAATCTAGCTTTTAAATAATGAGCAAATGATCTTTGACAAGAATTTAGTAGTTTATTGTTTTCTTTAAATTAAATGACTTCTATAGTTATTCAGGATTTTGGTTCTCCATTTATAGTAGTAAAATAAAATTTTATTTTAAATAGATATATTTTACTAAAACAGTAGATAAAGTGATAAACATGACTTTATTTATGGAAAAATAATGAAAAATTCTGAAATTGGCATAAAAATGATTGAATTGGTAAATACTGAATGAAAGTAATATTTTGATGTGTGCAATTTCTGAGTCTTCTGTCTAATCTGAACATTGCTTTGACAAAATCCCTTAAGGCATCAATATCACACTGAGGAATTTGCAATTAATATCAAATTATTTCATGAAATAAACAAATTCCTTTATTTTGTTCTAAGTGTCCTCTAGTTGTTGTTCTTTGCTAGGTTTCACATTCCCAAGATCTTTCTCCTGTTTTAAGGTATCATTTTCCTGTGATCATTTAACAGTTTAGTTCTACACATGTATATTTGCTCAGTAAACTTATATGTGTAAGAGTCCATGGTAAAATAATTTTTCAGACTTCAAATTACATTGCCCTTACACCTGAACTTAGAGTTTATCCACCATCTTATTTTTACTTGTGGTTTTAGTCAGTCATTGCAATGGTCACCGGGAGAAATATTCAGTTGGTCTACTTTAAACAATAGGTCCAGGAAATTATTGAAGTGGTCTCTGTGATTTGATAGCATTTCTCCTTTGATGGGCATACTGTCTCCTGTAAACTCATTTATGAGGAATATTCTAATATTGGCATGAATACTGAAATAAACAGGCTTTGGGCCAATATTTTAGATCTAAATGATTGAACTATAAAATTCCTTCTTTTCTAGGTCCTCTGATTTGGTCTTTTGCTGAGTTCATAATATCAAGGACCTAAAAATTTGGATAGTTTCAAAATCTTTTTGAGAAGTATACAAGCAATCTAACTTTAGACAGTACGAGTGCAATGCAACTCTTGAATATAAATAAGTCTGAAAGAAAGCCTTTTCTTTGTAGAATACATTGATGTGTATTTTCCAGATAATACTTCATTTAAAGGTGTGTTCTAAAATTACTACTGTTAAATAATTTATGATTCAGGATTCCATAATTCTCAAATTTTAATTTTTCTGCATTGTGCTCAGACTTTTGAATCACACTTTTTTCCTTCTCCCTCTTTTAAAGTTTTGCTTTATATCATGAAGCACAACATTTAAATTATATTCTATAGTGAATAACGAAGGGTCAAGCATTCCTTTGGATATAAAGAGATATGAACAATTCCTATGAAGTAAGTCATACGTACAATGGGCAATAAAGGCAGACATAAAAGTATTCATCACTTGGGCACTGAGCAACACCACATCCAGTTTCATAGCTGTTATACCAGATCACCTAAAGACAAATGCATTAGATTATACATATGGTCTATGCCATTTGGACACCCTCATTTACTCGATCCTCATTGAAGTGTCACAAATAATTGGTTTATCCTCTTTCTTTCTTTCTTTCTTTCTTTCTTTCTTTCTTTCTTTCTTACTTGTAGTCTTCTGAGAGGCCTTCCAGTGTGAAAAATGGTTAGTTGCCTTCCTGGTACTATCTTCCTAAGTTTTTCATTTCTTAGTGTTTTTATCTCAGTTGGACCTAATTTAAACCCTATTCTTCTAATATTTTGTTTGTTTATTTACTAGATGACAAGCTATATTTGTGTTTACTCCTTCACATTAGCTGGAAAATTCAGGATAAGAAGTCATTAAAAAATCAAATTGTTGAGACTGCTGACACTGACATAATATCTGCTTGCTCTCATTTTGTATTTTATTTCTTGGTCATTACATAAAAGCCTATGCCTTGGGTGAGAAAAAGCCCATCCTCAGTGGCAATATTAGTGCAGTTCTCTCTCTTCACATGGTTTTGTGCACAATGCACATTTCATCATTTGCTGTTGAAGTGGACATGAGTAAAGGATATTTGTAAAATGTCAGTAAAAATATCGTTTCTTCCTCCATCCCCTGCTCCAAATTTTCTATATGCTTCTAAGTTGGATATCTCTTTATTAGTCACTTATCTTCATGCGAGATATTTATGTATTTACATCATTTTTCATTCTTTTATTAGAGGCTTTAAAAGTTGACCTTAGGTAAATATTTTTTAGCAAATTGCTAAATCATTTCATGAATATAGCTGTAGAATTCCTCACCTTCACTTCTATGAATAAGGCTTCAGTATCAAGGACAAGTTAACGAACTATCATAAATTATTCAATCAGGCAAAGTATGTTAAATGGAGAGGTGTAATAAGGAACTATGTGTATTATAAGGTGCTGGTTGTGGACAGTGCTTTCACAGGATAAATAATTTAAAAAAAGAGCATAGCCTTGTTCAAATCATTTCCATATACAGATTCTATGATCCTAATGAAGTTAAATTGCTTTGAATCTCTATTTATTTGTTTATAATAGGAATAATACTTTCAACATAGGTTAATAAATTACATAATTTAATATAATTTAAAGTACACAGTCACCAACATATATAGTAGACGTTCAGAAAGGGTATGCGAGGTGGAAGAGAAAGAGACGTTGCAAATAAGATACATCTTGCAAGAGTCTGTAATTATAAAGGAAAGAAAAATGTAAACTAGTTTTCCAGTGTTGAGTACTATTCTAGACACCACTAATTAGCTAGAACTATTGTGTTCTAAAAATGATGAACTTCAGTCAGTTCAGAGAGAAACAATACTGATTACATAGATCAATTTTTTGGCATCCCAAAGATCTTTTCAATGTAAAGAAAACATGATTAAAAGAAGTGATATTTTTTAGTGTAAATTTGTGGCTGAATATGTGCATGTGTGTGTGCATTGGTGGCAGGAGAGGGAAAGATGATAAAGTTGATAAGGTTAATAAAATATAAAATCATCTCATACCTGGATGTAAGAGTTGACAGGGTCTTCTGGAGCGATGGCTCCAGTACCATAAAGGAAATTGGCTTTCTCTTTAATCCACTCAGAGACAACATCTTCCCAAGATACTGCATTAGATGACTTGAATATGTTTTCACCACAAGGTCTACCTGAATAGAAAGACATAGTCTAGTTGGGTGATTTCCTTCCTAAGGACCAATACAGTGATAAGGATGTGGACCTGTGCTTCACCACCGAGTAAGGTTTTGATCATGCTATGTGTTGTTGCCTGTCTTTGGTGCCACATTACCACATTAAACACTAACAGAAAAAGAACTCTTTCAAATTCCCAAGGACCAAAATTAGGACTGCTAGTAGTTTGCATTCATTTTGCACAAAGCATAATAACAATGGATTTATTAATTTTTTTTCCTTTTTGAAGCAATTCGCAGTAAAAAATATGATGGAGGAAAGAACATTGTTTGAAAGCAAAATCTTTTTGTTTTAAATCCAAAAACTCTGAGGTATACATGTGCATTTTTCTAAGAAAGGTATTTATTCAATTTTTGAGGATGTATAATGACTGAGTATGCAATGCCTGATCTCAAAAGTATAATACATCTTTCCTGCTTGTTGATTTTTCTTTCCTGTGGAATTTACATACCATCATCTCTCAGGAAGAAAACTAATGTTTGTTTCATTTATTAAACTATTTGAAAACTTTCATATTATTATAGTGATAGCTCATGTAAATGCTATGTAAGGAGTTGTAGAAAGAAGCTGTGAACAGCAAGGTAATAGGGATAAGCAATTAAGAGGTAGACACAGTAAGTACACACTGTTCTATGTGACGGTGAAAACGAGTATCAGGAACTTCTGATATATTTTTAGGAGGAGCAGGAGAAATTTGAAGAAAGCAAACTATTAAAGTAGGAAAGGCTGGATTGCTTGTTCTTGGTTTATAGGCCAAACATAGTCAACAGGGTAGATTAAACTTAATGTATCATTAAGGGTAGCTTAGACATAATGTATCATTAAACTACTGGTGAAGGAGGGATGGATGGATGGATGAAGTTATTTAAATTTTGAAGCTGAAGAAGAGATAACAATGTGGTTGAAAGTCAATGGTATTTATTGTTTCTTCCTATTAGAATCCATGATGATTCAATCTTGATTACTTTCAAGGTAGTGAACTTCAGAGAAAAGGCAAAGATGGCTTTTGGAGAACACCACGTAAAATTCACAGAGAAGCAGCAGATAGTGTCTTTCCACTATTCCGAATGACACAAGTGGTAGAATGAGGCTTTCCTGGCACTGCCTGACTTCTGAATGCAGAAATAACAGGAAGCTACAGATCCTCTTCTATTCAAGGGACTTTTATTCAAGGCATTGCTGACAATCTTCAGTTTCTAGGAGATTCCTGCGACTTACCATCCACTTCTCTTTCATCAGCTGAACTGTTTGTCATCTTACATTGATCTGCTATCTTTTGAGCTAATTCGGCAGCTTGAGACTTCCATTCCTTAGTGAAAGACAGAAATATTATGCATTACACATTGTGAACCAGTGAGATGCCTACACCCCTGACAAATGCCAGTCTTATTATTAAATCAGACTTCCTATTTCTAAGAAAGTAAATGTTTTTATTCTCTACATTCAAATCACAATCTATTCTGATATGTTAGATCTTTCCCCTTAATAGTGTCTCGCATAAATTGGTATAGTTTATACCCTTCATAATCTGGCTTGCAACATCATCAAATCATAGTTTTATTAAATATGCTGTCCACAGTCAAGCTAGGTTGAACATAGGGATTTCTTTCTTTTTCTTTTGTTTTTTAGGCTCTACTCTCACTGCTCAAAATTGTCATCACTGTCCTTTTAAACAACTGAATCATATCAGTTTCATTCCCAATCCAGTCTTCATTTCCAGTGAGTTTCCCTATCTCTTCCTCCCTTCTTTCCTTCCCTGATGTGCCATAATTTCCTCTTATATGTCCTTCAATTTTAATATTTAATCAGTGCCACCAGGTAGAGGTTAGTTTATGTGTATTTGGTTCTACAACTCAGTGTAAGGCCTTTGAGAAGCATTTAATTTGCTTACTTTGCACTACATAATAAGTACAGTATTCTCAAGAGTCCTAACATATTTTTACATAAAAAGATAATTCAGTAAAAGATATGTATCTTTTATAAGAAAATATCAAGTATATATATTTGTAGTATTTCACATACACTATCAAAGGATTCATGAATTTAACAGAGTAACCTCCCAGAATCTCCAGATAAAATTCAAGGAAATAGATCAAAAAGTAAGGTGCTCTGTGTTGTATAATATCCAGGCAAAGAGCATATTTTTACTCTATATTTTGGGTCTATCTAGATATCACCTGTTTTGCTGCTGTGATTCACATTGTTCTAGGTCTAGGTTACCGATTGTATTTTTTTTTTAATGAAGGTATAACCCAGTTCTTTCCATACACTGGCAACTGGTTTCACATTGAAGTACACCTTCAGTCCTCCAGATACCCTCAAATATCACTCATCAAGTGAGTGTGTGTGTGTTTTAATTTCAATAATTTCATAAGGTGCTCATCAGTAACGCTCCTAATAATTAGAGATGCTTTGGGACATTACCCTTCTATAAGAGATTTGGCTTTTTCTTTAAGAAATGTTTTTAAAGGTGAAAGGATGACCAATGGAATGTGAGCTTAAAATTTAATGATAAGGCAATTTATTGCCTTTTTAAATCTTTATTAACTGATAAACACTATTCTTTTCTCTTTATAATCCTTCCAATCACTTGAAACAATAAGGCATCATTATTTTTCTTTAAAGACATCAAGTACTGGAGAAACCAAAGGAAACTAGCCCCTGCTCATACTGCCAGTAATTGGTGGATTTAGAATCTGAGTTTATTCAGGGTCTTCCTTGAACTTCCTCTCCTGCACCCATGCTACAGTGCTTGATGTTCTTGAATGATGCAAGACTCAGAGAATATGTATTTGGGCAGGAAATGTCCATCATGTGTACAACATCAGTCAAATGGTACAGAACACATAAATATGTAGGAAATCTTGGCACAGATATATGACTTAGGTACCATGAAGTAAAATTCTATTTGTTTGAGTGAGAGTTATGTATTTCCCAGTTCAAATCTAGCAACAACAACCCTCAGCTTAATCTATATTTATAGAATAGTACTGTTACGATAACTCCAAAACTGTTTTTGCAATGGTATGAAAAGGAACAGAACCATAAACATGGCACAGGACTTGCAAATGTTTGTTCAGGATGTTTAATGCTAAGAACACTTCCTATTTACAAAGTATTTTTTATTTTGCCTTTTGTCTTATACATGGCTTTGCAGGAAGTATCACTGACTTTTCCTTAAAGGGGAAAATGTAATAGATATTGAAAGACTCAAGATTTTAAGAACCATTTTTGACTCTAGCTTCAATGCTCTCTATATTTTAATCAATATTAAGTTTTAGAAAACTGAAAGTAAAGGACATTTCTAATTTCTTGATAGAGAAACTCAGGAGTTACATACTTTGAGGTATTCAGGGTCTTACTTCTTATGAATCCTGCTTTTGGTTCAAAATAAGTAAGTATTGGCTATTCCATTAAAGGATCATTACAGTCACCATGATTTAAAATTTAAAGTCTGCTACAAACACAGTACTGTGTTACACACTAAGAGAAGAATATTAATAACATGACACTTTAAACTGAAGTATGCTTGCATTTAATCTTATCACAGTAACAACAACAAAAACAGAATAAAAGAAATGTCACTAGAGGATTAAGAAGTTCAAAGAAGAATTGGGAGCACAGTTATATCCACCATCGTCCTGCCTTCCCCTAAATAAATTACATCTAACTGAATGTATTATGATAGAATTTGACCAGAACAGAACATTTGATGTGGGCTTCCAAAGACAAGTAAGATTTCCATCAAGAAAGATGAGTTGTAGAATGAAAGTGAAGTCAAATGGACAGAAAGGCTTACAGAAGGTGTGACGAGCATGTTCTTGGAGGATGACATAGTAGAATTTAGTTGAAGTTTGTAGAAAATTTTAATGGCCTACTTAGAGATGAGACTTAAAGGTTTGCTTCTCGGTTGAGAGAAAATGTTGAGGGAGGACTTCTTTAAAAAAAAGTAACAAAAATGATACAGAATTTCAAAACAAAGTAATAGGCAATCATAAATGGCTAATATATTACATATTGTTATCTTCAAAGAATTGCTTAGATTTTAGGATATAGGTGTGAAAAATTAAACAATAGATATTATTGCTTTCACTTCTGTGTGCTTATCTTACCATTTTAAGCATATTACTTGCAGGTGGTATTACTGATGACCTTGCTTCATTGTGAAGATTAAGTATTGTATTCTGTACTTCTTCTTTTTCTGGGCTCAAGTCAGACAATGAAAGGCCATCCTAAGCAAGAAGTACATAAAAATGAAAACATTCACTCTTCTGGTTTAAATTTCATTATCAATACTGTCTCCAGGATTATACAGAAGGAATGTTCTGTGATTCCTCCACCCACCCAATTTTTCCTCTTTCTTTCTCTCCTTTTTAGTACTGGGTATTGAACCCAGAACCTCAATGGAGCAACATACTTAGCATTTTTTAAAAAATAATTTTGACACAGGGTCTTGCTACATTGCTTAGGCTGAGCTCAAATTTACATTCTTCCTGGCTCAGCCTTTCAGATTCCTGGGATTATAGGTGTGGGCTACTACACTTGAATACTTTATTTCTCACCTCATTAAGATATAATTGTTAACGTGCATAATTTGATGTTTTGGTATATCACAATTTGTACTGTAATTTAGTGAGATCACCACTGCCATCGGTGAACAGATCATGGAGGCACTGTACTCATTCATGGATTAATCCATGATGTTCATAGCCAAATGTGCTTGGAGAAAATAGGTTTGTTTGGAGGAAATGGTTCATAGAGGTATTGCTATGGAGAATTAATGTCAGTCTCTCTCTCTCTGTCTCTCTGTCTCTCTCTCTCTCCCTCTCACTCTCTCTTTCTTTCTTTTGGTTTCTCTCTTGTCTCTGTCTCTGTCTTCTTTTCTAATTCTCTCTTTCTCCCTCTCATACCGTTATGCTTTGGAGCCAACATGAAATGAACACCTCTGAAAAAGTCAATTAAATTGACCTTTCCTGCTTTAAATTATATGTGTCAATATTTTGTCCTAGCAACAAAAACCGACCAAAATAACCATGATCAAGTCACTTAATATATCTAACACCTCACACAGAAATTGCTCTCTATATTTTCTTTGTTTCTTTCTTTAATGAGAACACTAAGATCTACTCTCTTAGCAAACTTCAAGTACACAACACAATGGCATGGACTAGAATTGACATGCTTTACATTCAATCTCCAGATTTGTACCCTTTCACCCACAACGTCCCAATTTACACTCCCCCACTACCTGGCAACCGCCTTTCTCCTCTCTGCTTCTATGAATTTGGTTATTTTAGATTCCATATGTGACATATACAATATGTTTTTTTCTCAATCTAGCTTATTTCACTTAGTGTGATGTCCTCCAGAGTCATCCATGTTTTCACACAAGGTAGAATTTCCTTCCTTTTCAAAGGCTTAAGAGAGGATTCTGTTGCATATATAACATTGTAAAGTTAATATTTTTAATGTAATAAGCTAATCAAATAGGAATATTACTGCTAGAAAAAAAAGCAGAAAACCAAAAGTGAAAATTTCTGAATTTCATTTTAAAATCCGGTACCATTTTATAAATATATAGGCTGTATACATTTTGCTTGCTACTTCGAAATATATACAATTTATTCTTCTATTCCTTAAAACCTTCTTATATTTCTTCACAGATTGATACAGATTAATTAATCTAAGGATTAGGAGACGACCACATTCACGAGGACTTCCTACATATTTAGGGGGTATATGAGGAGACAGCTTCAACCTACTTTTCTGTGCCGTGTTCCTGGTGCCTACCTGTGCTATGGCGAGATGGAGAACAGAGACCAGACATAAGAGCAGATGGAGTAGATACATCCTTGAAAAAAGAAAATACAGTTTTATTAAATTCTGTACATCATCAAGAGTACACATGTTCAAGAGTGACTTTGACATGTTATCTCTAACCAAAGTGGTGACAACAGCCACCTTTTGTGCAGTCATCCAACTATCCTCTTTAACCCTCCAGACCCCTTCACAATCAACTCACCCTATTCTTCTTTCCTAAGTAGTTGATTAACTTGTCATTTTAGTGTCAATCTGGTATAAATACTACTTACATACAAACAGAAAAAAAATCATCCTTCACAATATAGAACTGCTTTTCAGCATTTATTTCTCATGGTCTTATAAGACTTATTTCAGTTTTTCCTAGTAGAATGTCTTGTTTCTCAAAATATGATCTATGGAGACCGTACATCAGCACATTTGAAATGCTGTTTAAAATGCAGACTGCAGATCATTTATCATCAGAATCAAGGTAAGTCAAGAAGTACTCGAAAATCTGAATTTTAATCAAATCCTCACATAGCCCCTCTACCTATTAAGTTTGATAGCTCTTAAACCAGGACATCCAGACCCCAACATGCTCTCCTCCCTTCTGTGCTTCTTTGTCAACCGTAAAACTATTACATCTACATGAAATTTCCAGTAACAAGTTCATTATCCATGTAGGTCAGTCATGTTTTGGGTTATTAACAGTTTGGAAGTGCTCTCTTTCTCTTGCAGGATTTGTATTTTTTCTAAGTTGATGCATTATTTTTTTCTGAATTTTCCAAAATTCTTGGACAAAAATCATGTGCTCACCACTAGTAACATTCAAATATATGACCACAGTTTACTTAGGGCAGGTTTTAAAAATTCATTTCACCCTCCTTTTTGTCAAACAATGGCACTGTATTTCTGGAAGAACACAAAAATTATTTGAGTAATTATTTTGTATATTCTTCCATCTTTGAGGTATAAAGTGATTTAATTATATACAATGGATAATTTTAGGGGGTGGGTTAGGGGGACAGAACTCAGGATCTTCTGCCTGTCAGGCAGGTGCTTATGCTGCTGAGCTAAATCCCTGGCCCTGGATAAAATATTTTATGACAGCAGTTTTCAAACCTTTTGAGTTTCAGACCTCTTTATATTTTTAAACATTAAGAGGACAACAAAGAGTCTAGCCGTAAGAGCAGACCTATCAGTACCTAATGCAAAGATTTAACACTATTGTGTGAACTATTTCCATCTCTTAAAACTGTTTAAAATTGAAATTTTCCAAAGGATAGGTTGAGGAGATTCATGATACGAATCTCCCCCTGGGTAAGAAGTGCTCGAAGTGGTGACTATCATCTTTTAGACATTTATTAATATGGCAAACTGCCATACACCATAATCTCCTACAAATACTTCTTTTTGAACATACTGATCATTCTTGTCACTTTCTGAAGTAATTTTGAAAATGCTCTGTCTTTGCAACATCTAAGAAAAAAAAGCAATATTTGCTGCTGCCAAATGCCAACCAGAGGGAAGGCAGGCTCATGAAAACATTAGTTTGTCATAGTCTATCTTTATTCACTGAATCTGGCAGTCTGAGACTTCTGACCTTCATGTGCCTGATATAGTGGTTAATATTTAGAATATGGAGAAATACCAGAAATCTGCACCAGAAAAACTCCTTATGCAAAGTAAAAACTGGGCAAAAGACTAGCATATGTATTTTTACGAAGGAGACATGTAAGTGGATACTAAGCATGTAAAAACATGCTCAACAGCACTAGCTTCTAGAAAAATTTAAATGAAAATAAAAGGAAATATGAGACACCACTTCACATCCATTAGGATAGCTTTGCCAAAACAAACTAACAAACTCAGAAAATCACTGGTGTTGGTGAGAGTGTAGGAAAATTGAGATGGTTTTTCCATGCTGATAGGAACATAAGTTGTACGATCACTGGGAAAAACAATCTGGTGATTAAACATGGAGATGTGATACGATCCAGCAATTCCACTTGTGTGTACTTACCCAAAGAAATGAAAGCAGAGCTAGAATAAATGCTGTGTTTCAGTGTTCGTGTCAGCATTATTCACTATAGCCAAAGAGTACAAAACGACCCAAATGTTTACTGATGTAGGAATAAATACGTAAAATGTGTATACTGTAAAAATGAAAGTCTGACATATTCCACAGTACTGTAGAATGGTCGAACCTATACATGGTTGAATCTTGAGAGAAATTTTATGGCATTACATTAACTCACTGTATTGAGTGAAACAAGTCAGACACAGGAACAATTTTATATATGCATGATCCCATTTTTTGTGAGTTATCTGGAGTCGTTAAGGACATAGAAGTAGAAAGTAGAATGGTGGTTGCCATGAGCTGGTTTCATTTTGGGGAGACGAAGAAGTTTTGAAGGTGGATAGTTGTGGTTGTACATTATGCATGTACTTAATGCTATAACACTGTAATAACAGCTAAAAAGACACATTCTTATAGAATTTATCACAACTTCAAAAATAGGACTGAAGGTGTAGCTTACTGGTAGAGCACTTACCTCGCATGCTGAAGGCCTGGATACATTTCCAGCATTGGGAAAAAAACAAGTGATTTAACTCACCACCTAAATACCATTGAAGATGATATCTTCAGGTCACAGACATAGGTTAAAATCCTTATGTAACTCAGAATTTTCCCAATAACTAAGGGAGTACAGTTTACTTGCAACAGTATTCCTGTTTTTGGCTGCAAAATAAAGCACCTCAGAACACTTTCTAGACATAAATTTTACTGGTCCCTGCTTACTCCGCCTTTCCAAGCTTCATTTCGGATGCAAACAACTACGCTCTCAGTCACTTCAATTTAGGGCTTCCCTGGCAAAAATAAAAACTAGAAAATACTGTAGAAAAAAATCTGTTATGGCACTAAAGAAAAGGATTACATAACTACAGATTACAGGAATTTTGCAATTCGCAATTTGCTTCATGATAGTTTCCATAATTTTTGTTAAGAAACATTTCCTGTGGCATTCTAAATTTTTGGGCTTTAAGAATATTATTATAATAATTATATCATTTACCATTCAGCTTTGTCACATCATTATGACAATTCGTTGAAAAATAAGTTTGCATTTTAAGAAAAAATGTACTAGTTTAACTGTCTTCTACCTGTGTAATTTTTATCTTTCTTTGTTCAATTATTTTCCTGTCTTTTTCTCTCCTTATGCTTTTTCTTCTTACTTTGCTTCTTTCTTGTCATATGTGTCTTACTATAAGGTAGTTTATATTTTGCAGGCCAGTGGTATGGCTTGGTATCATCACACCTGCCTTGCAAACACAAGGTCCAGTGCACACACACAAAAAATTATATTTTGCACACCAAAAAATTTCACTTAGCAAGGCAGAATAACTATGTTTTGGGACACTGGAGTAGTGGTATTATAAGTGGCATGGAATATCATTTTTAAGAGTCAGATACTTATTAAAGTACATAAGGGAGTACGTACCAGGGATCAAACTCATGACCATGCGCTTGCAGGACCAGCTGCTAAGCTAAATCCTCAGCCCCTCAGATACTTATTAAATTACTTAATTAGGTATTTTCCTCTGTACATATGTCAAAATATTCAGCAAACTGTTTAGAGAAAAATTGTATGAACACAGCTCTAAAAACATTTATGAAATCAAGATACTTTTCAAAAAATCCTTTAAATTTCATTTTTAAAAGTATACATGTCCCATAAATTTATTACAAAAAGAATAAAATATTACTATTAACTTTTAAAACTATATAAATCTGTACATGTTTTTGTTTTGCTATTGCATTTAAAAATAATCTTTTCCTTTTTTACAAGTCTCTTTAATTGAAGAATTTGTATTTGGCTATAAGAATTTAAATGTAATGTATATTCCAAAATAGTTTATTTATTTGTAAACTGAAGAATTTTATAATGACTTTGATTTTACCATTTATAAATAAATATTTCCTTAATTAAATAATCTTTCTAAGACAGAATAAAGAAACAGCATTTCAAATTCAACACACAATTTGAAGAAAATAAATGTCTTTTTGAAACTTCCATGTATTAGCCATCAGTATTATTTAAACAATACATTTCAGGATGCATTCAAATATTAACCATCTCGAAGCAGGATAAGTTTCTCTTATTTAGAGAAATAATATTGATGTTACCTCTGTGTCTGGTAATATTCCTTTGAATCTTCTGGAAAGTTGTCATGAGTTGATCATTTTCACTCTGAGGTTATATATATATACTATGGTGAGATTACTGGTTTGAAACTGAACATAAAACCAGCATCAAAAGTAATATTTAATAGATTTTAAAAATTATACTGGATTGCGTCACCTCAACTATAACAGCAACATTGTTATTCCAGTGTACAGAATCTTATATTGCCCTATTGTTTATTAAAATATCACTGGAAGAAAGGTTGGTTCCAATAACATCTTGTCTGTTTATGTTCCTGTCTGTTTGATCAGAGGGTGGGAGGAAATGATTAGCAGGTGAAGGAGGAACCGTCCTGAACAATGGAGTCTGATCACTTTATCTTAGGTGGCTTTGGATAATTTATACCTGTATGACTTTCACCAGACTTACCAGGGGCAGACTTAGTTGGTAACATCAGCCGATGTAAGGGAGACACTGGAGAACACCCAAGTCAGCAGGGCATGGTGATGCCTGCCTCTAATCCCAGCTCCTTGGGAAACGGAGACATGAGACAGAAAGTTCAGTTTCAGCCTTAGCAATTTAGTGACACAGTTTAAACTAAAGACTAAAAGAGACTGAGGGTGTAGTTCAGTGGTACAGGGTCTTGGATTCATTCTGCAACACTGGCAAAATAGCAAAAACACAAATTAAAAACAATGAAAATAAACAAACTAATAAGCAGAAAAGAATTGACGTCAGAAAAAACGGTTCTGTATATTCTTGTTACTTCTAAATAAATTCCTGCCACAGACTTCCTATCCTACAAATACTAACTTCCTTCTCTTTTCTGGACTCTCTGACGCTGAAGTGACATTCTTTGTGAGGCTGTTTAGTTCTGAATTTTAAAACAGTATTCAAATGAAGCTGAATTTTGTGACTTCTTGTTATCTCTGACTTCTCTGTGATACAGGATAATTCAACCCATGTGCTAGTTATTGAATTTACCAGGGAAAAATATTAGAAAAAAAGCAAAAAATTTATGTTCCACGAGAGGAAGGTCAGTGAGAACTTATTTTACATATAAAGCAAAAAAATTAAATTCTGAAGAGGAAAATAAAATGTCTGCTTATTACAGATTCTCCTTGTCATTCAAGCAAGCCATTTCCCTAATCTATGCTTTAATTTCCATGCTGACGAAGTATGATACACAAAGAGGTGATATTTCTAAAAGTCAAACTTTTAAAGTGTCAGTTTTAGAATTTATTATTTTTAAAATACTTGGTCAGAGTTGGTAATTTTTCTGACTTTTAATTAACCATTTTGAACTTGAGAACACTTAGTTTGTAAAAATAAAAGGAAGTGCAAGAGAGCTCATTCCATTGATTGGCACAAAATTGATTGTCAAGCAGGTGTTTTTCCCCACTAAGCAGTTTTAGTAATCTAAAGAAAACATGAGAGATTGCAATAGAAATGTATTTTAGCGAATTCTGATTAATTTATTAGAAACTAAAATATATTTATATTGATAAATTCATATATGAATATGGAACTATTTTTGGTGCAATGACCTGAAGCAAAAAATTGGTCAAGATATTATTTAAGGTTAATGTTGAAACAAATTACAAACAAATGAGCAAACAAACAGCTAATGACGAATACAGGAAATATGCCTGGACTGAAAAGTTACTGGCAATTTCTTTCAAGTAGACACTTGTGATGTGTTCCCATTGCCTTATTTACTGAACCTGGCAACTTGGAACTTCTGACTCTTCCCTGAAGTCAAAATTATTATTAAAGGTAACAGTTTTTGATCCATTCAATCATGGAGATGGCCATGACACCACAACAAAAGACACTCATGAAAGAGGACTTCCAGAAATGCTTCATAAAATGTCAAGAAAATGAGATAAGTGTGTTGAATGAAAGGGAAATATTTTGAGGGAATTAATAGCAATGTACCTTTTAATGTAAAAAGTTTTAAAATTTTTTTTCATTGACTGATTTTTTTATCATATGTTGTATACAATTACTAATGCTTACAGCTCTTCTATGAGGGTAATATTATCATCATTTTTTCATTGTTTTGGAGATGAAGTTGATGCTTATGGAAACTTGATGAATTTGCCCAAAATTCATTAGCTTATAAATTCAGATCCTGTCTGTCTGGTATGACGGATCATGCTCTTTGCACTGTGCTCTGTGACCTTAGGGATATGACTCAATTTTGTTTTTTTATTTTAATTTTTAATTTATTGAGTTTATTATTTATATGACAGCACTTATGGTAGAGTTATGATAAGTAGCTTTGAAAGGCCATGTGTAGTATATACTATAAATACTGTGGAGACACCAAATATTTTCCCTGGAGAACATCGTAGTGAAGCAATGATAAAGGAGATAGCTAGATATATATTGACAAACACAGAAAAAGAAATCATATTTTGCAACAGTAAGAAAGCAAATGAATACAAAGTAAGAAACATGTGTGCCTCCTTCACAAATTGCTACTGGAATCCTGTAAGTTTCATGGAAATGAGAAGAATACAAGCAAAACTGTGGTTTTATTTTCTCTTTGTAGAATTAAAAATAGTAAGGAAAGTAGCTTAGTGGTACAACACATGCCTAGCATCTTCAATCTTAAACACTGGGGGAGAGGAACAATTGAAAGTGGTGAAGAGTTAGTTAATGGACCTGTGTTCTGACTTGTACCTAGATGTCCCCCCAAAGGCTCAAGCAGTCATGGGTGGGGCTTTTTCAGAGGTGGTTGGATAGACAGTGTGTGATGCTGAGACTGATTTGTGGTGCAATGCTAGCAGCAAGGTCACTTGTTAAGGGTGTGGGGTGTACAACCCTAAGAAGCCTGGATAAGATGTACAGGATAGAAAGACCTGTGGTCATCCCTTGTTGCTTTTTCGCCTTTTATCTTTCATGAACTATGGTGTTTTTTTTTTTGTTGTTGTTGTTGTTTGTTTGCGATGCCACCCTGCTACCCTACCTAGGTGCCACTTGATTATGGACTACAAACTGTGAACTAAATAAATTTTTACCTCTTTAATACTGGGTGTTGGGCTTTGGTCTCAGCAACAAGAATAGTATGCTAGACAAATTGAGAGGTAAAATTTGCTATCTTTAAAAAGCGAATTTTTATGTGTGTGTATCCAACCATGTTTGAGAAGTTTGACTTGTGCCTGTGTAAATGTAACCTTCAGCCATGTGTACAGAAAGTACACGTGACTCCAGGATGGATTACCTGGTCAACATTTGTGTTCCTCCCTAAGAATTTTATGAGTTCATCTTGTTGCATCCAAAATGATTTATTTCAATATACAAAATAGATACTTATTTGGATATTTCAGTTGATCTCATTACATATAGTTATTAAATGATTAATATTTATAGCATTCTTTTAGGATATTTATACATCAATTAAAATATTTTTCCATGTTATTTCACAAAATCAATAAAACTGTTGAGGAATTGTTTATATTTCCCCCTAAGTCAGTAGTGTGTTTCAGATGAAGTTTAGCTTTCCTCAAAGTAGAAAATTTAACAATGACTAAACATTAACTTTTTCTAAGCCTTGATTTTATCCAGCAGTCAGAAGTGAGAGGAGCTCTCCTGCAGAGTACGGAAGTGATGATGCCCTTGCTAGTGGTAGAACTGAGGATTCTTTATACCTGCTCACTGCACGGGCTCTTCTGCTTTACTAATGGCATTTTATTAAATATATTTTGTTACATTATATAAGTTAACCTGCACAATTCTTTGTTTTTAAGTAATTTTATCACAAAATATAATTAAATTTATGAAGTGTCTAAAAATATAAACAAAATATTTGAAGCACTACATTTTATATATGTTATTAAGCATCCAATGAAACATTAGACTGACAAAAATGGGAAAACTGGTTTTATTCAGAGGATGTTCAGAAGTATAACAGTTTTGTCAAGCACACTTAAAATATTTAAATATATATTTATTTCTCATCTTTCCTCAGTCTTATGTTTCACAGTTGTCTTCTTCTATAAATTATAATTGATGTATAATCAGTATTAGCATTAGAAATCACTCAAGTTATCCTTAAAGTACAAGTACAAACTTTTTTTGGTGTATAATGGACATACAGATGATTCATTTACCACTTTGTTGGTATTTTATAGAGAACATTGATTCTTCAATTTCTTTGAGGATGTGGGAAATGTACCATTGCACAAAAGTATGGTCATTTGAAAACAAAATCAAAGTTATAGAGAAAACTACTATCACCCGCAATATTTATAAGTTTTAGCACTCTGTAGAAAACTGCCGTACAGATCAATTTGCAGGAGAAATTTGATGGTAGTAAAATTCTGCTTCCAGGATAGATAAAATAGGAATTCTTAAAAAAAGCAATCCCCTACTTAAGTTCTGTTTTTAAAAAACAATCCTTACCAAAGCGACAAGCAGAAAAAGACCCAGGATTAAGAAGGATCTTAAAACCGACTATTTTTACTCCTTAATTTTTCACTATTTGAAACTGAGGTTGTTTACTTAATTTGAATCATATTCTTGTGTATTTAACTCAAACTTCACAATAGCTCTTCAAGGTAATAATTAGGGTCCCAATTTAACACGTAAGTTAGAATAAGTTGTCCAGAGCTACATAACTAGCAAGTGGAAGAATTAAGACTTAAACTCAATCCTTTGATCTCTAATTTCAATACCTTATGGTTTCCATGTTATTTTTTGAGACAATTTTCTTGAAACTCATGATTTGATTAAAAGAATTTATGTTTCATGTTTTAGTTCAATTGTAATTTAAATATGATGTGTCTGCTGGATTACCTAATATCTACTGCAAAACTAGTATTGATCTCATATTTTAGTACAGTCTTTCACATGAGTTAATGGTACAATGCTACTCACTAATTTAATTTAGCTTCTAAGAGATTAATGAAAAGAAATCACAGCAAATTTGATTCCAAAATTATCAACAGTGATTTTAGCAACTCACTAAATAAGTATAAGAATATAGTATAAGAAATAATATCCTCTGGTTTTGTAAGACTAATTTAATTTTTACTTAGTATGTGAAAGTGTGTATCTCTGATCAGTATGCACGTTTCTTAAAAAAGAGATACATAGTAAAAGCATTTCCACTTTTACATTGATCTCCTCCATGTCCTGTGAATAACTTTACTTTTCTAATATTTAGAGATGTCTCCAGAATATCTTTATGTAATCATGAATAAGCACAAACGTTACCACACTGTACTATAATAATTCCCCCTGAAATAAAAATCATAAAGACCTTTCTAAATACAGATACACTTCTGGCCTTTTAAAAATATTCATGGCATTCCATCTTGTGTATCTGTCAAAATTTATTAAAGAACTTTATCGATAAAGATTTTGATTATTTATAATTTTATAATATTATAAACTGCTGAAGGAAAGATATTTGAACATACATCATCTGTACGGAATTAAACACCTGTGTATTTCAGTTTTTGAGACAGGGTCTCCCCATGTAGCCCAGGCTGGCCTTAAACTCATTATGGAGTCCAGGGTGGCCTCTAACTTATGGCAATCTTCCTGCCTCAGCCTCCCAAGTGCTAGGATTACAGGAGTGTGCCACAACAGTCACTCATGTATTTTGGAGTAATGAAAACTCTAGAAATGGAATATAGAAATTAAGAGTATGCTGCATTTCCAACTTTAGTAGTTATTGTCAATTTTTTCCCATAGGATTGTACTAATTTTGAATTTCTACCAGCAAGACAACAAGATGTCTTCCCAGAATTCTCCTGAATTCTTCAATTAAAAAAATAGGAAAACAAAGCAACAGCAACAAAAAACTCAAAAAATAAGGAGCAGGACATTACTTGGGAAAAGTCACTATTTTTGGCGCTAAAACCAAAAGGAAATTTCCCCAATGAATTGGTGTAGAAAAGCCATTGATTAATTCATCACATTAATTTGTGTGTGTGTGTGGTACTGAGGATTGAACCCAGGGCCTTGGAACTGAACTACATAATTAATTAATTTGTATTTTGAACCTGGCTCTCATTAAATTTCCCAGACTGAGCTCAAACTTGTGACCTTCCTACCTCTGTCTCTGAGTGCTGGACATACATTTTTAACAATATCTTTCCAGCGCTACAATAAGCAGACATGCTAGAATTGTGACTTATAACATTCCTCAATGCAAGATGATGGCACAATGTAGAAGCATAGTTTGTCAAAAGCAATTTATGGAGAAACAAAAGAACAAGAGCAAATACAGTTTTTCATGGCACTCACTCAAAATAAATTTTATAGTAACCTAGGAATTGTGCTTATTAATTTTTAAGCTCAAACCATTAAAAAGTGTGATCAAAATTACATGTTCTCAGAAATAATTCTACAAGTAGGAAGAAATGTAGATTTTATTCACAATTATAGAATATGTGTCAGACCTCCAATGTTCTCGCAGGACTAAGGTGCACTACCCATATCTTGATAAATGCTATAAAAATAATATTGTAACCTAAAACTATTAAATTTGGATATTGAAGCATTACGTTTAAATACTGAAATTAATGATCCTTGGACGGGGCCTGGGGTTTCGCTCTGTAGTCGAACTCTTGCAGAGCAGCCTCAAGGCTTCAGGTTCTGTCTCCAGCCCCAAATAAATAAACAGTAAACAATAAATAAAGAAAGAAATATGTGGAAGTAAATAGGCCTGAAATTCTATTATGTTGGCTTGTAAGAGGAAAAAATAGATACAGTATTAATCACAGAAACTGTGGAAAATATCCATATATACTAAAAATTGAAATTGCCAGTTTTCATAGATATAACTTTACATAGAAATCCAGAACATAGAGATTCTGAATTTTTTTTCTAATTCTCTATTGTTGTATATTTAGTGTTTATACATATTAGTGTTTCTTAAAGGCTATTTTTTACAGTATTCCTTTAGAACGAAAATTCCTTTAGCACAAATTCTTGGGGGTAAAGTTAGACCAAAGCTAATGGCTAATATTTTTTAAAATAACAATTACATATGGCTTATGCAAATCATAGGTTCAAATGCTTTCATGCAAACTTTTCAATGAGCTAGAAATATTTGTATCTCACTTCATATTGATAAGAAAGCCGTGTTCCCTCTAAGACGATGTGAATTATAGAAATATAACAAGAAATTTAGAATCTATTTGTAGTGAACTGAGACAAATGTTAATTTGATAGTCCACTAATTATATACAATAGAGTGCAACTCTGTCATAAACAAGAGAAATTTGACTTCTTTGTAGAACAATGTATGCACCTAGAAACCAGAAATTTAAGTGAAATAACTCAGACACAGAAGCCTAAAAATAGCATCTTATATGAGATGTCTTATATGAGAAACTGAAAATACAAATAAATTAAACAGCTATATAAAAAACAGAGAGTAGGAAATAGAGAGGTAGAAATTTTGCTAAAGACAAGAAAACCGAGAGACAGAAGCTGTGTGAGTTGAAGGGAAGAGCAGAAAAACAGATAAAAGAAAAAAAATGCTTGCTGTACATATATCAACTCTCTACAATGTATTTAATCATGCACTGCATATATGGACTAATAGAAAAGAAGAAAAATTTCAAACTCTATTAATTATAGAAGTAGAAGTAGTTCAGGTGAGGTATTCCAAAATCAATCTTATTGTTTTTGACAGATTAACCTTGACATTTAACTACCTGAAAACAGTTGACCTGATACAGAATGTCAACTCATTTTCATACCTATCTATTACTTTCTTAATAAAACTCTGTGAGCTAAGTGTCATTATTTGTGAAAACTTTTTACAAAATGAACTCACAATGTAGGCAACTTACCCAAGAGCACATATTCAACAGGGAACAGAATCAGGACCAGAGCACAAGTTTGAGTCTAAAGCTACTTTTTTGTTCTCTTCTCTTCTTACCAACTGTGAGACTCTATAGAGATAATATTCATTTGCTCCCAATAATATTTTTATGAATGTGTTCTCCACTACTGGAAAGTTTGTATTCATAATGAAAAACAAATCTTCATGCTGCTTTGAGGAAACACAGTATCTCATTGTGTAGTTTGTTGCTTGTAGATTTTTCTTGTCAATCTATTCTGTACACAACAGCAAGAGTTATCTTGTTTGTTTCTTTGGAGTGTTGGAGACCGAACCCAGGGCTTTCACACCGCACCCAGTGTCCCTTTTTGAGACAGGATCTGTGCCTCCTCATAATTAGTTGTATGCAATTCTGCCCCTGTTATCTCTCTATATTTCTTCACACTTTCTTCATGTTTGTTTCTAAGTATAACTGCATTGTCCTTCTAGCTATTTTGAAATATGTAAATGATACTTCCATGCTAAGGACTTTGCTTGGGGCTGTGGGCCTCTAAACTGCTGCCCATTGACCCTCTTATTGAAAGCGCTATCATATTATTAGGTCTCTGCCATATTAATCTAAAGGCAATTCTGAATGCAAAGGAAATTTTAAAACATATTTCTGATACTATTCAAGAATGGGACTGGGAAGCACAACCTGTTCCCATAATGAAAAACTGTAAAACTCAGCTAAGCCTTGATATTCCCCATGTTAACTGCAATTCATAAGATAGACTTGACTTGGCTGAATAATGAATCTTGTTTTACTAGCTTATTTTCAAGTTCTCAAGGACAGACTTGCTAAGTTAAAGACAATGATTGATTCTTCCTGCTCACCACAATCCTGACTCTCCCATTAGGGGATAGTGACCCAATTAGCTTACATAAAATTAGTCTGCCTGACAACATATGACCCAGTGTATGTAACCAATTAGAAAACATCCTGTTATCTGTCTTTTGTGCCTCCTTCTAACCCCTATATAAGTGACTACTGCTATCCTCAAGATAGGGCTGATGATTTGGAACTGAGATTCCCTTCAGCCCACTAATGGAATAAATATGTGTGCCTTCTGAATTTCCTCTGGTGCCATGTCTTCCATCTGGTGTGATATTTGATTTTTTTTGTCTTTTTCCTTTGTATCGGTACCGGGGATCGAACTCACGACTGCCTGCTTGCAAGGCAGGCGCTTATGCCGCTGAGCTAAACCTCCAGCCCCCCACCTTCTTTTTCTTTTTAATCTGGTGTGATGTTGAACTCTATCATATTTCTGTTTTCTCATCGGGGACACGTCATATTAACCATTTAGCTCACTGATGAAGGTCTGCTGACCTCCAGGGACTTGTCCTTTAACTGGAGATGAGGACCTGTTACCTCTGGCTCTTTTCTCAGAGTCTCCTCAGCAGTCCAGAAACATGAGCCCCTGTGAGGCAGCAGTGACCTCATGGGATCCTAAGAGGACATAGAAGACAACAAGGTCCTGACACATAACGTAGGATTGCCTTGGGGACATCCCTCAGTTAGCCCGTCAGTATGTTTGTCAATTCTATCCCCCTTGTGGTGAATGAGGATTTGATCAACCCTCAGAGTCTGCGCTAGCAGCCCATGTAGCAGTTGGTGTTAGCAGTCTGTGCTAGCAGCCTGTGTTTGTAGCTTGTGTTACACAGGACCCTCAGGTTCTGTTTTGGCTTCAGTTAGGCATCATCCTGGGCTTTAGGGGCTGAAATGTATCAACCTCTTAATGCTTGCTGAATGACTGAATGAGTGTCTATAACAGATGTTGTTCTGTCTATTCTGCACTAAGTACTTATCCTGGGGGAACTTAGAGCTATGGAGCCTAATTAAGCACCGCAAGGGCTGCCTGTGTGTGGTGTCTCTCCCTGAGAGAATCCTCTTTCCTTTGTTGTCATTCAAGTGCTCATAAACATACACTATAGGGAACCAGCCAGCATGGGTGCAAGCCAGAGTAGAATGACTCTCCTAAAATGGATAAAAAGCATCAGGAGATGTTCTACGAAAGATTGTGATAGGATTATATCCAAAAGATGAGAAGTATACAACAAAAGAGGCCTTTATTCTGAGAACACGGAGAGAGAAAACCAACACCCCCCACCGCTGGAATCTGGCTTTCTCTCTGGTGGACACGTGGCGTGTGTGTGTGTGTGTGTGTGTGTGTGTGGGGGGGGGTGTATGAATAGCCTAAGCTTAGGGTAGTGCCCTAAGGCCATTAGAGATGCACAGGTATTTCATTGGCACACGTTTGGCTCCAGGGGCAGATTCCTAAGGGTGGGGGGAGATAGAGTCACAGGTAAATCCCTAGGGGCGGGGCAGATAGGAGCTCCCTGGTTCCGGTTGAGGCTTTTCTGATTACAGAGTCCTGTCTGGGCCAAAACCCTTTCAGATTGCAAGATAAAAATAAAACCTCAATTTCTTTACATGTTTTGTAAAATTTAAATGGTCACACCTATGCCCTGTTCTATCTGCAGAGGGCACTCTAAGCTTAAATGTTGTTCACCAGGTTTGGGACCTGATCACGGTGTCCAATTGTAAAAAGCCACTCAGCCTAGTTCCCTAAGACAACAACCACTCAAATGGCTCATTAAAAATTTCTGAGCGGCCATCGTGCCTGCCAAGATTGGAGATTAAACAAAACAAGGGGTCATCTTTTTGTTTCAAAGAAAATACAAAATGATACGGGACCTAAAGTCTCCCTTGGTTTAGGAGCCTCAAGGCCAGCTCTTGTAAATGGCCAACATCCTATTAGAACAAAATTTTTTTTGTCAAATTACAAATTTTAATGAATTATGTAATAAAACATTTCATGTGCACTACAAACTCTCACACGATAATTATAGGGTTAACCTAGTCTCTGCTCTGTGGTTCTGAGATAAAAGCACTAACTCCAAGATACTCACTAGTGTGTTGGCAGTCTTTCAAGTCTACTCTCTGAAAAAAGGGACATTTTAAATTCAAGTAACTGTAGACAAATTTGTTGTAAAAGGTTTATAGTAAGTGAAAAAAGAAGATATTAACGAGGTTCTAAATTTAAGAGATATACTTTCAATGCAAGAGGATTGTATAGGACAGAAGTCTTGTCCTGTTACAGAGATAAAAAAGAAAGATAACAAGACGAGAAAGCTTACATAGGTTTAAAAAAGCAGTTGTGAAAACAGTTTATTAAAAAATATATGTGGTTTGGTGGAGCCCAGATTGTTCCTTCTGAACACCCTATGAGGGAAATGGTCAAATCAACATGACCTTACCAGTGAAATAGCAACATTTAAAAAGTTGTGTGATGCATATACTGTGAGTTACTCTACACCATACTAGGAAAGACGTTTAAATGTGTTACAAAAATGATGTCATGATTGGCATGCTGAAATATTATATGTGGCTTTTAATCTCAGGCTTTCTTTGTAGAACTGTGAAACTGCTGTTAACATTCTACAGGAGTTTAACTACTAGAACTGTAATTGATAAGAAATAATCATCCTTTGCTATACTTTATATTTCAAAGCGGTTATTTAGATAAAATTATAATAATTAAACCCACTACAATACTCATGTCCCCAGTCTGTATACTTTAGATTCTTAGTTACCTAGGTAATGGTTCCTATTTCAGATTCAGTTGCTTCTGTCATTAGAAATGACTGGTCACTGTGATGCGTAGCTGGTCACTCTGATAATAGACTGTCAAACTGCTAAAACATATCCCTCCTGCCTTTAAAACCAATTCAGGATCTTCAGGTTGCCAATGCCACTGTGATTGCCTCCACTCTTTCGGACTGTTCTGGCTTCTACATGCTTACTCAGACTGTTTGTCTCTGGGAGAGGCCAATTGTCAACCTGGTGAAAACACTGGACTCAGTATCAAGACAAAAGTCTCCTCATTTGTGGACGTGTGCTGCAACCACCCTCGTAATCAAGGAGGCGAACAAATGGATTTGGGAAATGGTCCTGTGGAAGCTATGAAAACAGCCTCAAAAGGTACGGGAGAACACCAAGGAATTGTTAAGCAACCCCAGCCTTTTCATGGTTACTTGTAGCCACTTTCTTGACCAAAGTCCCCAAAGGACTGGGAAATAGTCTGTTTGGAGCCTGAGAATGTCTTGCAAACTTTAAAAAACAAAGAAAAATTCTTCCCCCTGATTGTAAAATGGTGGGCCAGATGGCTTGTCTGTTTTTCCCTCTCTTTTGCTACACAGATGAAGAGGCAAATGGCCTTGTCTGGCAATAGACCATCAACAACAGATAGAGGAGGACCTTGAGCAAGGGATCACCTGTGCAGCACTCGGGTCACAAAATGTAAGAAACACTCCCCCGCTCCAAAAATGTGTCCAGAAGCCTAAGTTTTATGTCTAGAAACCACCCCCATCCTGGAAAATTCCATTGTTTTGCATGCTAGGCTGGCTATTCATCAAAAATGGAGGTGAAAAATCTCTCAGACCAAGGAGGAGCACCTACCTCTACTGGCACACAACGTACAGAACGTATACAGCCATGGAGCTGGGGGAACTGGCAAGAGAATTAAAGCAGAAGGTGGGTGAAGCAGTGCTTCTGTGGCTGCTACAGCTGTGGGATGATGGGGCTGATGACACACAGTTAAGCCCACAGATGTCTCAAATAGCCAGCGTAGCTAACAGCACCTCTATGAGACGAGTTCTGCAGGATGTGCAGAGGACAGCTGCAGAAGCAGGTAATCAGAAAATGATACATTGGTTGATGGCGTGGCTTACCTGGTTTAGGAGAATCAAGGTGACCTGCTGGAGCAAGTCACTATCTAGATTTGAGATCTGTGCTACATGAAATGGACATACAGCACATGATGTTTGCACTGTCGTACTCTAGTCCAGATGATGAACTGCTGATAGCTTGCATGGAGGACATGATCCTGCTGAGTGGACTAACTAGCACATTTGGGTCAGTGGCAGCCTGTCTAATCTTCTTTACAGATTGCGCAGTCCTTGATGCTGTGCATGCCTTGGCCAGACTGGCAGATGTAAAAGTAAAGCTTCAAGGTAAGACAAAATCTGTAAAACTATACTGGCAAAAAAAAAAAAAAAAAAAAAGAAAAAAGAAAAAAAAAAAAAAGATTGCGGGAGCCCTTTGCAAATGGAGCTCTCCCCTCAAAGATAGGCTGTGTGACCACGGAAGGTTGGTTGGTGCCAGAACTGAATGGACCTGCTGGCTGCCAGTCTAGCTGTAGATAAGCACGATGGGAAGCTTTTGGATGTGTTTCTGACTCTGGAGACAGGGCCAAAAGGCCAAAGCAGCCCGGATAAAGCTAGAAGAAACGACACCGTCCTTTTTTCTCCTAATGACACCTTCTTTTCATTAGGAGGCAGGCCATGTCTTGGGTGTCCTGAGAGACCGGAGACCACATGTGGAATTCACTATTTACTGGTCCCCAAAAGATGTGCTGTGTATTAGCACTGGTGGATACTGGAGCTGAGTTAATGCTAATATACAACAATCTAGTTGATTTTTATAAGACCACTGCACACATGAAAGTGGATGGAGGTCACTAGATCATAGTAGAGAAGAGCCTGGTGACTTTTAGTACTGGATACTTACCCTCATGCCTATATGGTGTTTATATTTCCCCAGTTGCTGAATACATACTGGGGATGAACGTACTGGCTGGCTCTCAGAGCAACACCACATAGGGAGAATTCCAGCGGTGAATTTGCTTGGTAGAAACTAAGGCCATCCACATCATGCACTACTAACTCTCCCTCAAACCACATAGGTTATATGCTTAAGGCATTACCAGCTGCCTGGAGACTATGAGGAGAAGGGACAGACTGTCTTAAAATTAAAAAGTAGGGCTGATATGCCCTGAACACAGCCCTTATCCAGATGGATCTTGATGAATGACTGTAAAGTCTCACTTTGATGCTGGCAGTCAGGACCAAATTTTTTCACCTGGGAGGGTTTACAATGGACCTTTCAGATGTTGCCACAAGGCTATTTACATAGCTCAACTTTGTGTCATGGCCTGGTGGCTCAGGACCTGGCCACCTGGGCCAAGCCATACTGTGTGTCATTGTTTTGTATGGATACTACGTTAATCTGATTGTCTTGAACGTTGGAAAGCCAGTAAACACAGTCTGAAGAAAGCTTTGCTGACATGGGGCGAGCTATAAATGAAGACAAGTCTGGGGACCTGGCTTGACTGTCAGATTCTTGGGTGTTCTATAGTTGTGTAAGCCTAGATCCCTGACAATATGCCAATTACAGGTGTATGCGTCTTTTTTAGGTTTCTGGTAGATGTACTGCTCCTAGCACACCCCTGCTGTGCCCTTTATACAAGGCGTCCAAAATGGCATGACATGGGGCTAAACAGATGCAGTGAAGCTGCTTTTTGACACTCAAAGAGGCCTGCTATATAGATGCAAGTCTTACGAATCATTGACCCTAACCTGCCATTTATCCTAATTGTCACTGTGGAGGATTTGGTTGGGGCCTATGAGAAAAACAGGAAAAGTAAAAGTACCCTGTTGGGTTTTAGTCACAGTTGTGAAAGGGAGCCAAGAGCTGATAGTCTCCAATTAAAGAGCAGCAACAGTATACACGGCTCTATATGCTTAAGATGAATCGTGGGACAGATAGAGGGCTGACATGGATGTGAACAGCCCACGCTGAGAGTAGAATGACACAGGCTCCCACTCTTGCATTTTGGGGGATGTACCTCCAACAGTGGCTTCTTTCTCAGTCAACCTGGATTTTGGGACCCATGTGTGCAAGCCCAAGAACCCAACTAGAAGGGCAAACTATAGGACCTGATCCCTGGTTGCTATACAAAACAAAACAAATCCACAGATCTCTAGCTGATGCTGGAATATATTGATGGCTCTAGCTGTGATCAGCCCTGCAAGGGACAGCGGTGCTGCCAGCCACATATGAAAGTACTCTCATTTGGAACCAAAACAGGCAAGTTAAACCAATGGGCAGAGTTGCTGACAATGTGATTGCTTGAGAGAGAGAGAGAGAGAGAGAGAGAGAGAGAGAGAGAGAGAGAGAGTGTCTTACTACATGTGTGTATGGATACCTGGGCTGTCTTTAGGGGGCTGACATTGATTGCCATTCAGGCAGCTCAGGAGAGACATGTAGGGCACCAACGCTGACAGAGATCCAGTCCTAGACCACACCAGGATCAAGTGGTCCATCCAGACCATTGTTGGAAAGCCTGTCCTGGTGAATCAATCCTCTCAAGACTACCTTAAAGAGAAAACACCTCCTGCCACTCCAGAAGCTGGCAGGTCAATGCACAGCTGAAGATCAGATGGGCATAGTGCACTGGAGCCTTAATATTTGGTCGGCTGCAAAGATTATCTTCTCCAGAGTAAGAGCTGCAGCATCATCCATTTATAAGCTTTCTAAAACCCAAAAACTCCCTTGTCTGGTTGTGAGGAAGTGGATAGGAACATGAAGGTCAGATTTATGATAGAGGTTGAAGTTCTTCAGTGACTGCCAAAGAACACGTCAGTTCCCCTAAGCAGGGAAGTGAGGGTCAGTCTTCTCCTTCTGCCTGATACGTGCCTCAAGTCAAGTGCTCTTTCTCTATCACATGAAAATTCTTGACGTGTTTAAGGCTGCCACATGTACAAAAAGATTATGTATTAGGATGGAGGAAAAGTGTCTTGTAAAATGGGATGTTTTTGCTTTATTAAAAGCTCTCATTAAGTCACCTTGTTTTTACTCTGGGATCTCTGAGCTGGAAACACAAATTTTATCTATGATTCTTATTTTCAAGAAAAAGATCTTCATATATCGATCAGTAAGAGATTGAGGAAAATGATTGATTTGAACACATTTTAGTTTTCAAAATGTTCTAATGAAAGCACACCTTTCATCAACTACAGGAATAAGCGATTTTAAAATCTAAAACCTTTCCTATACTGCACAATAGGCCCGTGAGTACTAGTTGTGAAGCAAGATCAGAGTGGCTGAATCATGGTGTGGCATACAAGAAAGTTTCAGGAAGTGGTACATCAAGTAATTCTGAAATTAGTGATGTGGAAAGGATTTTTCAGCAGGACTGGCTAAAACTCTACTTTAGAAGCGTTTAGTTGTTTCCCCTTTTCTGAGGAAACAGGTGATTATGTTTTCCTCCTCCCAGCAAATGAAAGCTTTGCTCTCTGGACTGGTTAAACCAAGACATAAGCAGGTTTCATGGAAATCAAGCACAGCTGAAGGAAAGTTGATGCCTTACTAAATACCCAAGAATGAAGTGAGCACCTGTGCTTCTGTTTATCTTTCTCAAATCAATTCCCAGTGTTCATGAGTCATGGGTATGAATGATTTCTTTATGGATGAGTTGAGCAGCAAAAGCATCTATTAAAATTAGCAGACAGTAAACTTCTAATTATATAGGTGACTTCTTGGAAATCACTCTGTCATGATGCTTTCGTGTTAAGGGGTCATACTTATGCATGCACACCAAACATCTGCTCTATATGTTAGCACACCACTCTTGCATATGAATAAGCAATCAGACTCTTCACGAATTTGATGACAACTTCTGTCACTATTTGAATAAAAACCAGAATGAAAGAAACTTGGAGGACATAGGTACAAAATAAGAAAGCAAAGAAAAATTAAAACTGGTTTAGGGTTCACTCCTGAGGTTTTGCACTGCTAATACCTTTCAAGAGGTAAGACATAATGCGAGAAGATTAGAATGCTAAAAAGGATATAAAGAGGGCAAAAAGATTTTATAAATAATATAAAGACAGCAAGAATTTAAAAGATCAATAGGAAACTTAGAAAATAAAGTTGTAGAAGTCTGCCTCCAATTAGAACATTCACAAAAGAAAGGTAACGGAGGGAGAAAAAGGAAAAAAAAGTAAGTATTCAAGGGGTACAACATCTGAATATGTGGGGGCAAAAACAATAAAATAAAGATAAGGAGTTTTCAAAGGTTAGTTTTGAAATTTCCCAGAATTTGAGTTGAATTTGAGAAATCCTATTGAAAGTAAAACCAGCTACTCTAATGTTCATTTTCGTGAATTGCAAAGACAAGACAAAACAAAACAAGACAAAGACACTCGTACTTTCTATTAAAAGATTTTTAAATGTGGAAATGGAAATAGAGTGTCTTACCAGTTCAGAAGATAAAGAAGATTCCTTTAAGAAACAAAGAGCAAAAACCAAAACAAAAGATTAATTATATCAAAATTTTGAGTTCTTTGCTATGTGAAAAAGTGAAAACAGTAAGAAGCAAACTTAGGAAGCCACAACAAAAATGAGCAAAACAGGAAGAAACTTTTCAAAAGGAAAAAGGAAACTAGGATGGGAAAGGAAGGGAAAACAATGAGAGGAGGATAAAATGGAAAGAAAACTTTGTAAATAAGGAAGGATGAAGGGAGGGAAGGTGACTGCAACAGATTTTCTCTGATGAATGTGATAACTATGTGTATCTAAATGATACCAAAATACTTAATAGTAATAAAACATAAAGATAAGCAAAATGAGTCAAAACTTACAAAGAATAATGGTCTACAATACATAAAAAGTCTTAAATTACTCAGAGGGATACAGTGCCCTCCACCCAGATACAGGGCTGACGTCAATAGAACCAGGCAATAATTGGAAGAATACTCAAGTGGGATTATCAAAAAGCCAAGGAGCATGAAAATATACACAATCTTACAAATAATTAAAAGAATCAAAACTTATACCAAAGTTGGGCAGATTTGAAAATGTAATAAAATCTGGCATTTCAAGGATATAGAAGAACTGGAAATCTTTCCTGCTGTAGTAAGTGTAAATTTGTCTTGTTATTTTGGAAAATAATTAGACAATTTCCATTAAGGACAAACTGAAAATTGTCTTTGGCCAAGGTGCTTTAAATGGAGGGAATATCCTTACATCTTTCCAAGAACAGATATAAAATGTCTATTACAAAGTTAATTTTAATGGTAAAAAGTTGGTTGCAATCTTATATCTACAAAGGGATGAATATATGAACTCTTAAAAATGTCATTCAATGCTTGCATAAAAGAGGAAAATTTGATGATATCAAAGGACTAAATGACTGCAAGTTACAAGTCATATAGACAATATTCTGGCATTTACTTGAAGTTTGAGAATGTAAAAAAATACTAAACACATACAGGGACACAGGTAAGGATAAACTCTATTAATATTCACGCATATGCTAAACGACAAATCCAAGACAAAGGAAGTTTTATAGGGCACTTCAGTTTGATAATATTTAATTCTTAAGCTTTGAGTTGAATACCTGAGTGTCTGTTACATTGTTTCCTGCACAGTCTACTCTGCACAAAAACTTATTCTTTTCACTAAAGTTATTAGAACAATAGTGTATATGATGTGACTATCATGTTCTTCACATTAAAGTTATTAAGACAATAGTGTGGTGTTCTATGTGTGTAAATTATTATGTGCATCCAGAAAAAAGCAGTACAGTAGAACTAGTGTGGGCAGAGTAAACTACGTATTGAAAGCACACTCAGAAAACTGCTTCTGAGTACTGTTGCTGGTTATATTAGCACGAATATGATTATAAGAAACTAAATGCATTCCCGGTAGTAACCAACTTGTTGGTTTGTTGTAATGAAGATAATGTCTTTTTTATGGTACTAGGGATAGAACTGGAACCTTGGCACTGAACTATATCCCCAGTCCTATTTACTTTGTTATTTATTTATGAGAGAGTCTTGTTAAGTTGCTTAGTTTCCCAGTTTGAGAGACTCTTGCCTCAGCCTCCAAAAATGTTGGAATTGTAGATGTGTGCCACCATGGCTGGCTTACAAAGGCATATCTTAAATCACAGTTGTGGATCATTTTATAGAATTTGTGACAGTCTATATATTATGCATAATATATCTTGCTTTTTTACTAGGACATTAAATAGGGGTATGTTTGTTATGACTACCTGTGAAAGTGTAATGTCTTGACTATAATAATCTCTGTAATACCCAAGGCATGAGAATTTAATTTTTATTTGATTCTTGATGGTGGGAAATGGGTAGTTCCATAGGATTTCTCTAGGTCCTTTTTACCATGAAATTTTTAATCTTAAGTCAGAGACCAAATGTGGTTGCTATGGTTTATGTCTGGATGTCCTCCCAAAACCTCATGTGGTCACGGTCTTGGGAGTGGTGGGCTTTTTGGAGGTGGCTGATCTGGAGTTTGTAATTGGTTCACTGTCTAGTGATAGGCATTGGGGTGAGTGCTGCACCCACCCTAGAGGGCGTAGCCTACACTCAATTTAAGGGAGGAAAAGACGCCTGCTTTTCCATTTTGCTGCTGTTGCTTTTGCTGTCTTTCCCCACCATGAACAGTTGCCATCTGACATGCTACCCGGCCTTGCAGTCAGCTGATTATGCACTGAAGACTTTATGAATTATGAGCTAAATAAACATTTTCTCATTTAACTTTGGGTTTTGGGCATCTTGTTTGAGCAATGACAGAAAAGCAACTAAGACTTGGGAGATTCTGAAAATTTTAAAGTGTGTTTATTTCTACTCTACAGTTTGGGACTGCAGAACAATCTAAAGGACCAGCCTGCAGTTCTCCTGGAGTGAATCTGAGATGCACTATTCCATTGTCCACTGCAGTAAGTTACACTCAGATCTGCTTGCTTAGGTGGTAGTACAGGTCTTCAGATATGGACTCTTTCAGTATTCAGTAAACCACAGAAATGCTTTTCCTCTTTTCCAGTGACTGTCACCTTTATAAATGGCCTCTGAGTCTTTTGAGAATAATGTTGGAGCTGCTCTTTTTCCCTCATTTGAGGGACTCAAACTGTGCATTTATTTAGGAGCAACTAACAGGGCAAGAGGTTATGATCTTTTATGGAAAATTGTTTCACATTTATGCCCAGAGGGTCAGGTATATACCAATCTTTCATCACCACTGAGCTTGGAAAACCTGTGACATCTCTGAGTTGTTTGCTGTGACCAGGACAGAACTGTCCAGGAACACACCGTCACCAGTGCACATTTAATGCCACAGATAAGGAGAGGATTTCTGAGCCCTTTGTTTAAAAAGTTTTCAAAAAACTTGTTAATGAGTCATACGAACGTTTTAATGTGTGAAAACGTGCTGCATGAATTGTGATAAATAAAGACTATTCAATTCAGCATTACATGTTTCTATTGCTCATAGGTATTGAACTCACTGTGTTTGGTACCTATTCTTCTTTACTGAGCTATTAAATTTAACTGATGAAGGTATTAGATATATTGACTAAAAGATTGCTTCAAACTGTATGCTTGTTTAAAAGAAGACAATGAAATTGTCAGTGATTTAAGACTTGTCACTTTACTTTTGACACTAAATATCATCTTCAAAAATGCATTATTTTATTTCTGTAGGGCATTTACAGGTAGCTTTGCAATTTCCTTTCATGATTTTCATACCACATTCATGTTGCTTGACCAGAGTAGCACAGTTTGAAAAATTATCCACATACATGCAAGGATTGGCTCAAATAAAACAGAAAAAAAGAACTCCAGAATTAAATTTTCTTGTTATAGTGCTAGTTACTCCAATGTATATTTTTTGATCACTTCCTAACATACTTCACAGTATGCTTGTGAAGCAGACATCATAAATGTGGGTTGTTTTAAGCACCACATAGGTTGAAAATTCCAGACAGTTTTAATGAATCCTTACAAACTATATACATGAAGCAGACTCACTGCTACTCTAGGATTCTTTTGCTTGGTTGCAACTGTACACTTGCTTACGTGGTTTTTTGAATGAAATATAAGAGGGATTTACTCTTTGTATATGTGTTCCTGGCCTCTTTGTATGATTTTCATATACAAGCATATTATGACTGCATTTACATACACACTAAACTAACAGACTTGGAATTAGATTCGTTTCTTTCACAGTAAACCTTGTTATGACAGAGTAGGGAAATTCACTTGATTTCTGAAAGTTCTGAGTTATGAGAACCTTATATCTGCTTCATTAGGTATGTCTGTCTGTATCGGGAGTGGTAACAAACCTGTGGCACATGTGTTATTGTGCTTTTAAGATGAAAGATGTTAATGTATGAGTTATTTTTTTCTAACATCAATATTCAGCTTTAAGTGCAATGTGGGCACTTTGTGATAAAATTGTAAGTTTCGGGATGTGGTCTGGCACCGGATCTCTAGAAGGTTTGCCATCACTAATTAAAGATGCATCTGTTTACATCAGCTGTTTAATAACAATTCAAGCCTGGCTCCATTTTCTTTAAAACAGGAGTCTTAAATAAAATAAAAGAACATAAATACTAAATGGGTTTCCTTGAGAAAATATGCTTTGAAAATCTTTAGCTTCCTCCTAGCAAGAATGCATGCTGGAGGTTTAGCTCAGCAGTGTTAAGTGTCTGCTTGGCAAATGCAAGGTCATGAGTTCAATCCCCAACACCATAAATAAATAAATAAATAAATAAATAAATAAATAAATAAGTAAAATTAAAAAGTAGACAATTTCAAATATATCTTATACCTTTAAAAAAGATTGCAGTTGCATGGGACCAGCCTGGTGGGCCCTGAGCTGGCCTGCAAAGGCCTCCCCGCTTCCAGCCATGCTTGGTGAACTCTGGAGTTTTGGATCTGCCAGCACCATTGGTTCCAGAGGCTGCAGGGCCTAGGATGAGTATCCCCGCATCATCCCTCGAGCCCAGCTAGTTTGGGATCCTCACTCTGACCTGAACAGGTAATTTCGCAGCTTCCTGTTGCACTGGACCAGCTTGGCAGATCTTGAGCTGGCCGGCCCCACCCCCAGTGGCCCTCTATCAATCCCTGGAACTGAGTGGCCAGCGTCCTAGGAGCTGAGGGCATAGAAGTTTCCAACAGACCATGGAGAAACCTTGGAATAACACTTGGAACACAGAAATATAGAAAAATGACAAAATGAAAGACCAAATTAAAATCTCCAACCTCCAATCCATTCCAAGAAACCTTAGGAGCTATGTACAGAGAAGAAAATATATACCATACACCTGAAATATCAGACATAATAGCAACTGAAATAAAGAACCAACTCCAGGAAGCTTTAAAGGAATTCAAACTAGAAATAATCTCCCAAGTAAAAGAAGAAATGATAAAAGAAATGGAGAAAATGCTGAACATAGCTAAAGAAGACACAGTTATAAAATTGGAGGAACTAAACAAAAGATAGAATCTCTGGATAAACAATATAAGAAACTAAAAGAATACATAAAGCAGATGCAAAGAGATATACAGGAAATCAAAAATGACACTGAAAGCTGTAAAAATCGCCTCAATGAAAGTGAAGATAAAATTTCAGACCTTGAAGACAAGATTGCAGCTAGTGAACAGGAAAGATCTTTTAAAAGTAACAAGGAACCAGGAAATAATAATTCAACAACTGCAAAAAGATGCAAAGAAAAACAACATAAGATTGATAGGGAATAAAGAAAAAGCAAGGGACAACATAAAGGATGTCAATAGGATATTTAGAGAAGTAATAGCTGAAAATTTTCCAAAAATGAGATTGGAAACCGACATCAGGATCAGTGAAGCATATAGAACTCCAAATAGTCATAACCAAAATAAAACTACGCCCAGACATATAATAATCACCATCCCAGAAATCCAACACAAGAATAGAATATTAAAAGCTGTCAGAGAGAAAAGACAGATCATGTATAAAGGAAAACCTATCAGAATCACAGCAGACTTCTCAGCACAAACAATAAAGTCAAGAAGAGCATGGAGTGAAGTATTAGATCCTAAAGGAAAATGATTTCCAACCTAGACTGATGTACCCTGAAAAACTGTCCTTCAAAATGGATGGAGAAATAAGATACTTCCATGACAAAGAACAGCTGAAGAACTTCATGATCGCTAATCCAGCCCTGCAAAGAATCCTGAAAGACAGTTTAGATACACTTAGGAAAAAAACCACAAAGCAAAGCAGACAATTAAACAGAATAGAAAGATAAAGATACAACAGCAGAAAGATAACATGTCAACAATAAACCAACATATAAGTTATAACCATTAATGTAAATGGTCTCAATACATCAATTAAAAGAAATAGACTGGCAGAATGGATCAAGAAACAAAATCCAACCATATGCTGTCTACAAGAAACCCACTTAACCCAAAAGGATACTCACAGAATGAAAGTCAAAGGATGGAAAACAATACTTCATGCAACAGGAACCCAAAAAAAGTAGGGGTAGCTATTTTGTTTGCAGACAATGTGAATTTCAAACCAATAATGATCAGAAGAAATAAAGAAGGTCACTACATACTGGTTAGGGGAAAACTTCAAGAGGAAGAGATAATTATCTTAAATATATATGCACCAAATTCCAGAGCACCCAGTTATATAAAACAAGTACTAAAAGAAATGAAAAACTGAATTATCAGTAACACAATTTTAACAGGAGACCGTTACACACCATTGACACCAAGATAGATCAACCAGACAGAAAGTCAGCAAAGAAATAACAGAACTAAATCACACCTGTGAACAAATGGACTTGATAGAATATACAGAGTGTTCCATCCAACAACATCAGCATACACTTTTTTCTCAGCAGTACATGGGTCATTATCTAGAATAGACCATATATTAGCTTACAGAACATATTTAAATAAATGCAAGAGTTGAAACTATCCCTTGCATGTTATCAGATCATAGCGCCATGAAATTCGAAATTGATGATAAAAGATACTGCAAAAATCACACAAACACAGGTAAACTGAATAACACACTCTTGAGTAATCAGTGGGTCACAGGGGAAATTAAAGAAGTAAAACAATACCTACAAGCAAACAAAAATACTAATACAACTTACCAGAACCCGTGGGATGCAATGAAAAACTGTCCTCAGGGGAAAATTTATTGCATTGAGTTCCCACATCAGGAAAACAGAATGAACACAAATAAACAACCTGATGTTAGACCTCAAACATCTAGAAAAAGAAGAGCAAGTCAAGCCCAAAGTCAAAAGAAGAGAGGAAATTATAAAAATCAGAGCAGAAATCAATGCAATAGAGATTAAGAAACAATCCAAAGAATCAATAAATCAAAGAGTTGGTTCTTTGAAAGAATAAATAAAATTGATAATCCCCTAACCAACCTTATTTAAAAAGGGAAGAAAAAGCTCAAATTCATGCAATAAGAAATGAAAAAGGTGAAATCACTACAGACTCTATAGAACAGAAGATCATCAACACCTATTTTGAAAACCTCTACTGTCAAAGGTTTGATAACACAGAAGAAATAGAGTCCGAGAAACATAAGTACCAAACCTAGGTCAAGAAGATGTAAAGCTGCTAAATAACTCAATTTGTATTAATGACATTGAAAATGTAATTAAGTACTTACCTACAAAGTACAGCCCAGGCCCAGATGGATTCACTGCAGAATTCTACAAGAAATACAAAGAAGACTTAATGCAGACACTCCTCAAACTCTTCAATGAAATTGAAAGGGAAGCAATCCTTCCTAAGTCATTCCTCGGAGCAAATATTACTCTAGTACCAAAACCTGAGAAAGACCCAACTAAAAAAGAGAACTATAGACCAGTCTCCTTAATGAACACAGATTCAAAAGTCCTCAATAAAATATTGGCAAATAGGATGCAGCAAATCATCAAGAAGATTATATACCATGATCAAGTGGGATTCATCCCAGGCATGTAGAGATGGTTCAACATACGTAAATCAATAAATGTAATCCACCATATCTATAAAGCCAAAAGTAAGAATCACATGATCATTTCTATAGATGCAGAAAGAGCTTTTGATAAGGTCCAACATTCACTTATGATAAGAACTTAACCAAAAATTGGAATAGATGGTCTTTATCTCAATATAATAAAGGCCATCTATGACAAACCAACAGCTAGTATCATACTAAATGGCCAAAAAAAAAGGCCTTTACTTTAAAATCAGGCACAAGGCAAGGATGTACCTTATCACTGCTTCTATTTAATATAATACTGGAAATACTAGCCAGAGCCATTAGACAAGAGAGAGAAATAAAAGGGTTAAAGATAGGAAAAAAAGAAGTTAAATTATCATTGTTTGCAGATGACATGATACTCTACTTAGAAGACCCCCTAAACTCCATTGAAAAACTTTTTGGCAATAGATTATTTTGATCTTTTACTTGGCTACACAGAATCCTCTCTTATAACAATGCAAGAACTTAAAATCCTCATGGTGACTCAGTATCAGAAAATTCAAATTGTTCAAGAAATAAATCCTGGAATTTTGTGATAACAAAAGGTGACTTATATGACATACAGCAATAAATAGTGACTCAAAATGCAAAGTCTATCAATATTTTATTAATATAATAATGCATACAAAGTGTATATCAGATATTACTCAGATTTTCTACAAATGAGCATTTTCCTAGAGTGTGCTTGCCAACAATTCAGTATTTTATGATGATCTTTTGTGCATACATATGCTTAAACAAATCTTAAAAATTGTTCTTTCCTGTCAATAGAAGTATAATCAGACAACAGGATAATTTTCAAAAAAGGAAAAAAATTATTCACATAGCAGTTGAGCTCTCTAGCTGAATGATCATCAGTGTCCTATATAACAATGTCCTCACTATTTGCTGTTTCACTGTATTTATTTATTAGCCACCCTTTTCTGCCCTGCACTGTGTCCTGGAACTGATCCTTCCAGCTCACACTATGTGGAGTTCCTTTCCAGGTTTATAAGGCATTGAAAGAACAGTGGGTGTGGAAGGAATAGGTGAGGAACTTCTTGCTGACTGGTCTCCTACATCTCCCTCCATTCCTGACAGTAGCTATTTCAACTCTTGACCTGTTGTCTTGGCTTGAAGCTCGGTAGCATATCCTCTTTTAATTAGTGAAGCCTATGACTGGAAAGGCTTCCTGGTGTTGGTGTTACTATTCTTGACAGAGGTCCTTTTGACTGTGTTTTTCTTCTATATAAATATCTCTTGGTTACATCTGCTCAATTCAAAATATCTGTTAAAAATCTTTCCTTGCCTAAACTCTGAATGAAGAATTCTGCCTTATTTTACCTACCAAAAGAACAGAAATCAAAAAAGTTAACTGAGTATATTAGAAACTTTGTGTTGTTACCATAACCAGAAGGCAATCACTTAAAGTTAGGAGTAAAAATTAATATGCAGATACCACATTGTTGGTGCTTATGGGCTCTATTTTGTTTTATTTTATTTATTTATTTAGTTTTGAGACAGGATCTCATTATGCAGTTCGAATTGTCCGTAAGCTCACTTTGTAGCTGAGGCTGGTCTCAAACTCGTACCAGTCCTCCTGCCTCAAACTTGCAAATGCTGGGATTACAGGTATGCATTACCATGTCTGTCTTATGGGCTCTATTGTAGTAATGAGGGTAGCACATAGAAGCTACCAGTAAGTCTTAAGAAAAAGGATGACTACATTAAGTGTTTTGCTGTCAGTGCATTTATTTACATGTCTTTTATTCCTTGTTCATCGCTTTTGACTCAAAAATACAAATTAAATGATAGTGGCAAAATGTAAAGACATTATGAAAACAAACTTTCAGAAATGTGTGACGTATGACTATATGAAATCTGCCGTTAATTCTGGGCAAAGTTGTCTCAAAAATTTAATATCTAATTTATTTGTTCATTGCTACTTTTATTCAGCTATCATCTTACATTTACCTTTTCATATGTGCTAGTTCTGCCTTTTAAAATTATATCACTATCATGCACAAAGCAACAAAAATTATCTTTAATTCTTTTAAATGCTATATAGATAATAATAGTAAAGATATATATCAATGTATACATATATTCATATATATGCATATTCATATATATATATGAAATTTAAATATATCTTTAAAGACATAGACCACACCATGAAATTCTTGATGTGTGCTGTGGGTTTCCTGGAAGGCAGCAGTACAACTGCTAAGTAGCAGATCCATTATCAACTGCGTGATACTCATAACTTTATTCAAAATATCATCACAATTTCTTTCTCTGTATCTGGAATAATTTTAGTATCTGTGGAGCTACCATTATATAATTTAGTTCTAAACAAAACCTATTGTTGTAGAGATTATTATTCCCGTTGGAAAACTAAAGAAATTAAGGTTCCAAGATATTTTAGATTGGACAAATCACTCTTTCATAGGCAATATTCACACAACTAGCCAATGTTAGTAAACAATGTTTATGAACATTAATTAATGCTCTATGCCTATTTTGTAGATGGGAGCCATAGAAATTGAATTCTGAAAATCATTCTAAAGAAAGTTACAAATTGCCAAGACATGAATCAAGTTCCCATGCTCACTGTTCTGCCCCAATCTCACTGTGTAATCTACAGACTGGCTTCAAGCTCCTGGGTTCAAATAATCCTTTTGCCTCAGCCTTCATATTAGCTGACATGACAGGTATGTATGTACCATACACCTGACTCAGTCAAATTCTCTTGATACATGAAAGGAGCCCTAGTGTCCTGGCAGATAAGCACACTGACAAATGGCTTACAGCTACTTCCTAGGAAACAGCAGGAATAAACTTCATTGAGGGTTCTTGCTCACATATCTTGATATCGTTCTTCTATGTGGTTGGAAAATATGCTAAAAAAAGTGCTGCAGATACTGAACTGTAGGGTAACTTTCTTTTATTCTTTTGAATAGTATGGAAGTTGCTTTATCTTTTGACTTCTTCTAATGCATTTTTAATTTGTAAAATGTTTCAACTTTTCAGAAGTCAAATGCTCTTTTCCTTAAGTAGCACAAAAACAAATGATAACGATCACTAGTCTGGGGTACAAAGTCACCTTCCTTTTCCTATGTAATATTACTTCCATTTTCTATTTATTCTCATAGTCAGTATGCCAAAGCAGCTCCTCTAAGAAAGGTAAGCAAAAGTAGAAACATATCAGCTAGCTCTTGCATTATGAATGAATTTCCTTTTTATTAAGGAGCAGATCATGTTTGTCTTAAAATTTGGATCATCCTCTAATTGTTCACTTTTCACTTAGTTCTCAACTTAATGCACTCTCTGCCTTCTGTCCTCAGCACCTCGCAGAATCAAAATTTGCCAAAACTATCACCGCCATAGAGCAGATAAGTAGAATGAGTGCTGCTCATTTCTTATCTTGTCTCAACAGCAGTGGGGAATGTGGTGTACGTCCTTCTTGAATCACTTCCTTCCCTTGCCTTTTTGTGCCTGTGTCTCCCTCCGTTACTCCACCGCCTTCCTCCCAAGCCTCCTTTCCTCGGGGTCTTGTTAAATCTTGACATTCTTTTGTAGTGTTCTTTTCTAAGCACCTTTTTCTTTTCACTTTATACATTTTGTACTTTTGTAGTTTTGTGACACTTACATGCTCCAGCTCCAAAGCTGTCTCTCCAGCACAGAGCTCCTATTCACAGGACACCTGAAACTCATATGGCACTAATTCCTGCCCTACCCAGGGCCCCTGTGTCATCAGATGCTCCAGATTCTAGCAAATGGCATTGCTAGCTACTGAGTGATAGAAATCAAATATTGGTACTTTGCAGTGATCACGATCATATTTTCACATAGATTACTGAACAAGTTTCCGACTAATCTGTCTCATTTCACCCTATAAAATGCAAATCTGATTTATCAACTTCTAATTTGTATACGTTTCACCCAACACTGATTATATTCAAACTTTCATGCTTACTGTCTTATGGCTATCCTTCAAACTTTAATATTTTCCTTAAATATTTTCTCTATGCTGATCTAATCCTATTAATTTTATGGACATAAATACTAGATGAAATTATGACCAAAAAGTGCTTAGAATTTTTTAAAACACTGAAAATAAATGTTCCAGGGTGATTGATATCATGTAGAACCTCTTATTTGCCTTCACATGACATTTATCATTCTTCTAAAATCATCAGTAAATCCTCTACAGAAATACCATGCAGAAAATTACTATGCTAATCTTTAATTTCACCACTCAGCACTTAGCACACTACTCGATGCACTAGATAGTACAAAGTAGTTGCTGGAATCAATTATATTGAACTAAACTTTGCTGGTCAAAATTATGGGTTCATTTCTAACCTGTTGCTATTGAGAATTTTGGAATGTTAAATGTGTACTTTTGCACGTCTAGGAATTAGGTCATTAGACAAATATTTATCTTTCAACTGAATAGCCCACTCATGATAAAATGAACTCCTAGAAACTAAGTGGAGTGTTGATTTCATATTTGTGCTTCATGCCGTGTTTCATATGGTGTCTTTAAATTGCTGGTTTATTGACTTGTTGCTTGCCTCCCACTCTTAGTAAATCTATCTAGAGTTATTTCTACCTAATAAGCCCGATTTTCCGGATTACTGTCATTAAAAATACACATTGATTACAACAAGATGATATAAAAATCGTATTTTCTGATCATTCATGTAGTACCTGTCATAAGTAAAATTGAATTAACCCAATTACAGTGTTTACAAACTATTTCATAAGCAAAATCCATACGATGCCAGCAGCGTGCTGCAGCAGCACCATGAAGCATCCACCTGCTGTCAGTATCCTTGTTTCTGAGAAGAAATAAAGCATCTATAATATTTCTGAATGCATATAACTTTATGAAACAGCTATATTAATTCTACATTTTAACCGAACATTATTATGTAATTTTGGTAGAGTTAAAAATTTTGTAACAACAGATATTATTAGTCAGATAGACACTTTGTATTGTTTTATCCTTTACCTACAAGATACAACTTTATTCTAATTACCAGTTTATAAGATGGAATCTGAAATATAGCACTGAGTTTTTTAAAAGCACAAGAATTTGAGTTCTAAACTACAGGATTGAGTTCTAAACAGTAGAGTAAAACTTTGACTGGTAGTAATTCACATTACTGATAAACATCTTCAGTTGTATGGAAGTTAATGTGAAGCCTTTTAAAAAATATCTCTTATGATAGATGTTATTATAGCACTTTGAATATCAAGCATGAGTGTACAAATTTAACACACCTGCAAGAGTCTCTAAAGATACACCCATCTGAAGAGATACCTTTGAAGAAAGTGATGGATTTATGGTTCTACTATACTTCTACCTTAGATTCATAAAACTTTCCATTATTATAGAATCATTGAGAAGTGCTAATTTATAGCAATTCTCTTATATTAAAAGTTACTTCTTGAAGCAACTTTTTCCCATTAAACTGCATTCTAACTTTTCATGACCACTGTTGAAGTCAACCATAGTAGTCTCCTGAAGACTACTATCTGAAAAGTTGGATAATTGATCTTCTTCAGTCAGTTCAAGTATGATATGGTTTTGATTTCCTCAGTATCCTAGAAGCTTTAACTTGAACACATTCATTCATTTATAATTTGATTTAAAAGTAGTAGCCTAAATGTGAGCTAAATATTTCATGCATGATCAATTTTTTGTTTATTGGTTTATTAGACCTAGACAATACTGAGAAGTATATTTGAAATAAATCTTAATAATATACCATTTTCTACCAGTAATAAATGAGAATAAAATTAAAAGTTATAGAATTATTCTTTTTAAAATTGATAGCACTTATTTTATTTATTTATTTATTTATTTTTTACTTAAAGAGAAAAAAGAAAAAAATAAAGCAGTAAAAAGTTACATGTAGTACAGAATTTCAAGAAAAAAAATACAGAAAGAAATCACTAGTTAATAGATTACATATTGTCATCTTAGAAACAGTTGTCCAAATTACAAAATTAAAGCATACAAAGTGGCCATTCATACAGTGAGATTGCAGACAGTTCTGTTCAATGATCCAACAAAAACTCAGTAATATGGTTTTCTATCCTACACACTTAAATATACATGCAGTTATATCCTTTAGGCCACTTTCCTTTCTTCTCTTTTTTTATAATAACAATTACACTTTTTGGGTTTTATTACTCCCATAGTTCTTATTACTTTTTTTTGAAGAGAATAAAACCAAATGTGACAAAAACAAAACAGCGTCAGTTAGAACAGAAGGATGGACATAGTAGATGATGCAAAAATAGAATACCAGGTGATTAAAAATGATTACCATTATGCCTCTTGCTACCTTGAAAAGAGTTGCCCATATCATCAGGTATAATAGAATTGAACAAAACAGTACAGAACAAGACCAACAAAACCTACACTGGAGACCTTACAGGACTTCAAAAGATAGCACTTATTTTAAAATAATGTAGCAAATATTTTACCTGACATAAGGAGATGGCGAAGGATAAGATGCTCCTGTGTCCAAAATAAGACGAGCATATTTTGATCTTCTGCATGGTAGTGTATGTATGGAACATAAATCTTTTATATTTCCTGTATGGATACCTTGAAGTATGCAAAGCAGTAGTAACGTGCTGTGGTGAAAACCCCCAAGAGATTATGCCACCTACTTCTGAACCAATGCTATTATTTAATTCCAAAAAGAAACTTGGCTAATGATGGCACTTCTTTATAATTAGATTTAATTATGTTGATCATAATGAGTCAGAGAAGACGACTTACAATAGAGAGTGTAATCCTGTTTGAGTAGGCGGACATTTGTGTAATTTTTTCCTGTAAATTTCACATATCCCTTACTAATTAGCCTTTGGCAAATTGCCTTTATCATTTTATAATTTACTAATAAAATTAATATCTAGCATGAAATTTAATGAACTTTGGAAATTATTTTAATCTTATCTTTTTATTTTAAAAATTAGTGTATACTAATTATACAAGACAGTGATCTTTATTTTGGCAAATTCACATGTATATGTAACATACTTAGATCATTTGCTTTTACCATTTTCCTTTTTCTTTTTCTCTCTCTGCCCCTGATCTTCCTCTTTAATGTTTACCATTTACCTTCCTGTCATTTGTTTTTTTGTTTTTTTGTTTGTTTGTTTGTTGGTACCAGGGCTTGAATTCAGGACCTCATGTTTGCCAGGCAGGCACTTAAGCCTCTAAGCTAAATCCCCAGCTGTCATTTGTTTTTTGTAAAATTCAATTTCAATTTTTTAGATTCTTGAGGTAAAGAAAACATGTACTATTTAACTTTCTGATTCTGGTTTATTTTACCCAGCTTGGTAGTCTCTATTTCCATCGACTTTTCTGCAAATGATATGACTTTGTTCATAATATAATGTTTATTATATGTTTCATATTATCTTTATTAATTCATCTATTCATGGACACCTGGAATGTTTCCATAGCTTAAACATGAGCATACAAATAACTTTATAGTATATTGATTTTCTTTCCTTTGGTTCTGTTCTGAGGAGTTGTATACAATGGTATCCTTACTCGTGAACTTAATTCATTCCAGAATTCTGGCTGTGAGCCAAACTGGCCACCAACCAAACTAAATTTCCAACAAGGTTCAGTGCAAATAATGTTAACTAGTTCCAAACCATATGTATTTTTTTAACCACAACAATATAGAACAAGTACTTAAGAGTACAAAGTACTTAACGGTACTTTGTTACGAAGAAGAACATTAACCTTGCTTTATGTGATCTCTGGCATAAAGGACAGGAAGGGGTGGGGGAGGAGGTTCCTGTTTGTTCAGAGTCCTCCTCTGTAAGAACATCAGAGACATCTCCTTCAGAGGCTTCTCTCATCTTGTCTTTTATTGCAGGGCCAATCTTGATGAAAAATCTTTCTAATGTCACTTTCTTTTTCCTGTACTGCATAACACTCTGGAAATGAGAGACCACATCATTGTTCATCAGGTTCAACACTCTGTTTCCTACAGTTATGTTGGGATGGTGCTTCTCAAAGAAATCTTGGCACTCATTCCATTTTCCTGTAATGGATTTTATCACATCACTGCTGACCTCCTCTCTGTCTTCATCTTCCTTGGTGAAATGTCCCTCAACAAGAGGTTTGCCCCACTCATTCTGGAGTCTAGCAGCTTCTTCTGTCATCAGCTTCTCTTTATGGTCCTCAACAAGCTCCTCCACGTCTGCACCACTGCTGTGTACAATCATACTGCTGCGCATGGACACAGCTTCCTTCCCCACTTTTGCATCAGGCCCTTCAAAGTTGCATTCAGTGACATATTCTGACCACAGTTTCCTCCAGGCTGAGCTAAGGTCCAGTATGTAACATCTTCTCAGGTTTTGTCAGTGAGGTTGATGCAGTGGAGGACATTGAAACGTTTTTTGCAGAACTCTTAAGAGTCAAGGATGTCTCTTCAGGGACATTAGAACATTGCTGAAGAGCACCACTGTGTACAGCTTCTTGAAGCTGCAGATCACCTACTAGTATGTGGGTTGCAGAAGAGATGTCATGCAGTGGGGGAGGAATTTGACCTTTAGGAAATCATACTCAGTACTCATATCATCCACAAAGGCTGGAGGCTGCACTGGGGCACTGTCCATCAGAAGGCAGTATCTTTTAGGCATCTGGTTATTAACAGACATTTCTTAAAGGTGGGTGAAAACACTTCATACAGTCATTCCATGAAAAATTGCCTTGTGATCCAAGTTTGCATTGGCCTTCCACATGTCAGATAGTCCTGACCTTGTTCACATTCTGTTTGTTGAATGCGTGAATTGTACACCAGTAATAGGTTAATTTTCAGACTGGCAGTTGTGTTTGTACACAGCCAGAAAAAGGATCAGTCCTTTATGGACCTGTGCCCCATCAGACCCTGTGCCTCCTGTGTGATACAGGTTCTGTTTGGCATCTTCTTTCAGAAGAGCCCTATTTCATTCAGTTGAACACTTGTTGAGCAATATATCCTTTTGCTTTCATTAACTCTGTGAATTCTTTCTTGAGCTTCTGCTGTGGCCGTCTCAGAACTGGAAGTCTCACCATGTCTTATCACACGGTGAATGCTACTTATTTCTAATTTAAAAATTTACTAAAATTACTAGATTTTTCTGTATGCTCTGTATTTTTGTAGTATGCAATTGAATGAATGATTCCAGAAACAAGTCAATCATCACATCCACAGGGTGTGCTGCCAGGTGTGGTGGCCCAGGCCTGTAAACCTGGTACTCAGGTGGCTGAGGCATGCCTTAGATGATCATGTTTCTCAGCCAAGTAGGTTTTTAGGTAACTGTAGTTTTTGTACATTTCTCTTTCTCTAACATACACATGCATCCTTTATATAAGGATTTCCTGTTTATTTGCTATTTAGACAGAAATTTAACTTGAGGTTTCTAGGGTTTAGGGATCTCAAGAATACTAATGAATCTCATCACCTGAGTAGTATGCTGAGTAGTATCTGCCCTTCTCTTACCATCCTATTCCAGAGTGTTTCACAGATCTAGCATGCTAAGGACCCTGATGCCAGAGAGCTGTCTTAGAGCACTTTATCTGTAGGTCCAGGTCCACCAATGCTTTCAATAACAAAAATAGATACCTAATGCAGCCAACAGCAAAGGGTGTTTTCTCAAATCTTCTCTAATTTAAAGTCACACTATGTGCCATTTAGAAGTGGTTAAGATTGCATGTCTTTCTTTGCTATCACATTTTATATAATTTATGCATAAACTTTTTTCCTTCTTAAAACTTGTTTCTTCATTGATTGGGAATTTCTGTCTTTCTGTCTTCCAGTTTTGAAAATTACACACTGTTAAGGCAAGGATTTCTTTGCTTTTATTCACTACTTTCCTTGCAACCATAAGTATCTCTATATCTTAAAAACCATGGGTTCATGCCAATACCACAGGATTTATTACAACTACTCTATGGTAAGTCACTTCTACAGCAGTGAGAAATATGGCTCTACTGTGAATAACCAATTTTTCACTTATTCAGTCACAGGAGTCGCAATCAGCAGTTTCTGAACTACTGACCCTGGTATTTATGATAACAAACCTTATTCCCTGGGTCAGTACAAAGAGACACAGTAGATGCAGATATAACACTCTCATGCACATCTATCTTTGGGCTGAGGATCTTTTCAAGCGCATGGTTAGAGAAGATTGTTTTCTCTTCTCAATTAGTTTCTCTTCTCATGTCCCAATGACTAAGATTCAGAAGTAAAATGAAATTGCACTCTGCTTTTTGCCTTCTGAACTGAAGATGACTTTGGGACCGTCTGAAGTCAGAAGTATGTGATTAAACCTTATGGTTAACAACCTATGATGTGGCAAAAGTACTGAGCATACTCAGCATTTATTGCTTGACAATTATGAACTCTTTCATTGCTATTTTGAGGGGTTGGCATCCAAGTTTGAAGGAATTGGTGGATTTATTTACTTTACCATAACCTGTTGTCATGGAGCTTTGTATAACACCAGTTATAACTCTAGGAGATCAGACCATAAGAAATCAATTTTGCACAAATAAATTCTTACTAGTCATTTTTTGCAAGATAGGAGGTTGAACTCTACCATTCTTTCTTAGCTTCAGGTTTTTAATAAAAACAAAACTATAGTGCTGACCAATTAAAATGCTGGCATATTAGTAATTCTAGAAAATTTTGAACGGAATTCAGCTTTCTTAATATTTAGGAAAGAAGTTTGCTTTTGTATTAAACAACATTAATACAGACGGTTGCAAGAAAAAGACATAGAGAAGAGGTATTGTTAATATCTAGCAGGGTGGTGTGTTTTGAACTCACAATGACCTGAGTTTTTGTCATTGCTAGTTAATAATTATGCTTGAAATTATATCACAGAAATAAAATGATAGCATTAAATTAAAATGGAATCCATGGCGAATTTTTATTATAATTTTTTTCTATCAGGAAAATTCTTTAACCCATTATCTGATTAGTGTTTTATGGACAATTTATTGGGAACTCTACTATTAACTTTGCTGTTTAACGAATTGGGCCCTGAACAACAAGGAATAAACTCATTAGATTTTGATGATAAAGTATCCTAAAATCTTACTTCCTTCTGTTGATGTTAACGCCTAGGTAAAGACTGTCTCTACACATTTTTTGGGATATCTTAAATACCTTTGATTTCAACATTGACATACTATTTCTGAAATGATACATTAATATTCATTTTTAGGAAAAACAACTCATGTTTTAATTTCATCATTAACAAATTCTCTTGTATTGATGGAAGTATTTATAGTTGAATTATTTATAGTAGCTTCTGTATATAGTAATTTTCTCTAAATAAACACTGGCTGTACTCCCTTGATTATGAATTTCTAATTAAAAGAACAACTGTCTCTAACATGTAGTTTAAATTAACACAAATATTTAGATCATGTTGTTTATGCTGGAGCATTTTAAATTATATTAAAAACAACAAACTATTCTCATTCTTGGATTTTCACTGCAATGACTATGCAAATTTAACATTCATCATGTTGGATTTAAATTACTTATGTATTCATTATTTTCCTTGCTTATAAAACTTTTAGTGCTATTATTAGATCTTTAATTATTCTTTCACTTATTAGAATAAGGTATAGTCTAAAAATGATAAATTATAACTATGCCAATATGCAATAAATTGCATATTAATTATTCACTGAATCAAATGCTTTTGTGAATAATAGATTGGACATCTCAAAATGAGATGACTAGATATAAAATAATCGCCTTTAAAAGCAATAGCAATAATCATTTAGTAAAGAAAAATAAAATGTTCTGTTTGTGATCCAAGAGGATATTACATCAAATCCTGGATTGTTAGTTTGACTAGAGGTGAAGAAAAAAAATTCAGGAAGCAAGGAATTGTGAAAATGAATAGCCTAATTGAAAACAAATCAAACATCAGGAATCAATTACGAGTATTTGAATGTAGAAGAATACACAAATAGTCAAGATGTGATCAAATAAAGGAGCAACTTGCCTGAAGTGCTTAAGTCAGTAATAGCATTATAGTGTCCTCTGGAAATGGTCATTATGAAAAGATTCAGCAAGGTCTACACAGTTAAATCTGTATATTTGGAGTTGTAATTATGCATCATGATGCTACCAGTGGGTTCTTTCTTTTCAAACACACTTAGTTTTGATTTGGATATAATCATTGATTTTTAAAATTTTATTTTAAAGATGGTAAGATTAAACAGAACAAAACAGATCATAAGGAAACAATTTTAAGAAATATGGATTTCAAAGCAAGTCCACTGGAGATCTTTACTGTCTATCATATTGTCTCTAGTTTTCTTCCAAATAGTTGTGTCCCCATTTTTACACACAGTGAATACATACTGAACATTATAGTACTAATTTAATCAGAACAGGATGATGAAGGCTTTTTAGGTCTTTAAGACCAGGCATTAGGGAAGGGCTGCCATAATGTCTCTCATTCTCTTTGAAGTAACTGTCCATATCTTTACACATGCTGAAATTAAACATAAGAGACTAGACTAATATCACTTTGAACAATGAATAATAATATTGCTAGATTTTATATCATAAGGCTACAGAATTAGCACTGGGTATCTAAGTATCTTCTTCAGAGTATCTGTTCATTACATCGTGCATTACATAATCTGTTCCTGTAAACTGTTTAGAAATTCTCCACATGTGTGAATCTCTACATGTATACCTATCCTTTCTGTATTATAGGGAAAAACAGATCAAAACAGGACAACAAAACAAATTCCTAGAAAAACATGAAACAAAAAAGACATATAAAACCACAATATTAGGTGATCTCCGGTAGTTACTATGTTTTCTCTTGTTATTTTCAATAGAATTGTCTACATCACCAGAAATAATATAATTGAATATAGCATTACATAGCAATTTTAATAAAAACACAACATTGGAGACATTATAGGACTTCAAAAGCAGTTAATGATCAAACCAGAATGCTTGTCTTATTACATCTTGCCATCTTCAGAGTAGTTGCCTCTACTCTTAGACTTGATACTATCAAGCATACCAAATTCAAATAAAACCAGTCAAGGCAAAGCAGTGGCCTAACAAACCAGCTTCAAATAAGATCAGTCATAGTAAAACAATATAAGTAATACAGGGATTCAGTTTAATAGGGGATTAAGGATATTAACCGTAGTATATCCTGCTATTTTTGGGACAGCTGTCTGTGCCTTCAAATCTAGTATGAGTATACAGACTGGAACAAAATAAAATCAAACAAAACAGAGCAATTAGACTAATGTGGCTTTTAAATCCTGATACACTATTAATGACCTCTACCTTCCTTTTTTAAGCAATTCCTCCCCTTTCCCTCTCTCAGGGTGCTTTGTATGCTTTGGCTCTCACTAACTCCTTTAGTTTTTAAATTAGAGGGGCAAGCCATTATCTATCTAAGTGATGTTGAACCTTTTTACCCCTGAGCTTGATCTTGAGCTGTATTCCTTTACTTTAAAGCCACAAGGTTTTCTTTCCTTCTAGCTGAGTAGTTCTCCATTGCACAAAAGTGTCATAACTTTCCAACCTATCTGCAGCTGTTGGATGAGTTGTCCCTAGTTCTCTCTGGTTCCCTGTCACATAGAACATCGTTTTTTCATCTTTGAATTTCAGTTCATTAACCCTCTTTCAGGTTGAGCATATTTCCTATTCAGAGCATCTCAATGGATCCTGTCTCCTGATCTACTCTGGCTGTGTTTTTGTTAGTGTCTCAAGGCTATCTATATTAGAGAGTATAGCCCACCTTCTCTGCCTCATCTCTGCTATTCCATTTTTCTGCTATTATTTGTCCACTTTTCTCCTTAATTCCACTGTCTGCCCCATTCATCAAGGCCTCTCTGCCACTGTTCCTGGAATCCTAGAGATTTTTTCTCACTCTCTAGAATCTCCTTCAGTATTTGTTGTAGAGTTGGATTGGTGGCCACAGACTCCCACAGTTCCTCTTTGTCTTGGAAACATGTTGTTTCTCCATTAATTTCTAGAGACAGTTTTTCAGGGTACATCAATCTGGGTTTGAGGTTATTTTCTTTCAGGGCTTGGACTACTTCACTCCAGGCTCTTCTTGATTTGATAGTTTGTGTTGAGAAGTGTGTCATGATTTTGATGAATTTTCCTTTATAGGTGACCTGCTTCTTTTTTCTGACTAGTTTTAATATTCTGTTCTTGTGGTGAATTTCTGGGATCTTATTATATGTCTGGTTATAGATCTGTTTTGGTTGTAATTGGTTGGGGGTCTGTATGCATCATTTATCTTGATATCATTTATTTTTCCTATGCTTGGGAAGTTTTCCTTAATTATCTGTGAATAGCCTTTGGAATTCATTTGCGGTTACTCCTGCTTCTTTGCTCACATTTTTTATTCTTAAATTATAGATCTTCTTTTCGTCTTCTAGCCTTTGAATTGTTACTTCCTGGTACCTTGTTATTTTTAAGAGGTCTTTTCTTTTTTTATTTTTTAAAAAAATTAAAAAAATAATTTTATTTAAAGAAAGAGTAAACAGAAAATGGGTAGAAATAATACATATTTTCAAAAAAATAAACTAACAAATCATTAGTTGATGTTTACATATTGTCTTCTTACAAATAATTGTTCAAGATACAAAAATGAAACACATAAGTGGGAATTCAAAAAGTGAGACTGCAAATAGTTCTATTCATCTATCCAACAAAAATTTAGCAACACATGATTATCAATCCTATACATTTAAACATATATGCAGTTATCTATATCTTCATTTATGTTGAGATTAAACAAACCCAAGCCAGCTAAAATCACTTTGAACAAAGAATACTAGTATTGCTGGATTTCACATCATGACACTCTGTAGTGTCTCTTTTTCTTCAAAGCATTTGTTTATTTTGTCATGTGTCATAAGATCAGTTCTCGTAAACTGTTTATAGGTTCTACACATGCATGGGTCTTGACTTATTTCTATCCTTTCTGCATTAGAGAAACAAAACAAAGCAGGACAGAACAAAACATATTCCTATAGACACATAAAATGAGACATATAAAATCGATGTATAGAAGAAGTTCTACCGTGATTACTGTGTTGTCTCTTGTTATCTCCAATAGAATTGGCTATATCATTAAATGCAATATAATTGAATATATCAGTACATTACAGTATTAATAGAAACACAACTTTGTAGATAGTGTAAGACTACAAAGTAGGTAGTAATCAAACCAGAATGGATATCATAGTGAATCTTGTCATTTTCAGTGTAGTTGTCTGTACTCTCAGACTTGATACTATGAACCATAGTTTTGAATAAAATCTGTTGATAACAAATAGCAATCAAACCAGATTTAACTAAGATCTGTCATGATAAAACAGTATAAGTTATACAGGGGTCCAGATTAAGTTAATAGAAAGTTAAAGATGATTACTGTGGTATATCCTGATATTTTTGGGATAGCTGTCTGTGCCCTCGGATCTAGTGCTTATAGACAAACTGGGACAGAATAAGTTCTATCTAAGCAGAGCAATGCGAGTAATATGGGCTTAATTACTGATACACTATTAACAATATCTTCTGCTATCTTTTTTTAGACTATTCCTCCTCTTTCACTCCCCCGGGATGCACTGTGCACTTTTGGGTCTCACCAAAACCTTCTGTTTTAAGTGTGTGTGGGGGGGTGCAACCTGCTATTTACCTAAGTGGTTCTGAACCTTCTCCCTCCTGTATTTGATCTCTGGTTGTATTCCTTTACCTATTAAAGCCTGTCTTTCTAACCTATCCACAAATACTGGTCTAGTTGCCCCTATTACTCTCTGGTTCTCTGTCATATAGAGCATTGTTTACTCATATTTGATTTTCAGTCCATGTACCCTTTTCAGGTTAATTATATTTCTTCTAAAGAGCATCTCTGTGGACCCTACCTCCTGATAATCTCTTTGAACCTGTTTCATGTATTCTAGGTTTTCTTTATATTCTTAATCCAATATTTCTTTTTTTGTGTTCCTCCATTCTTCCGTTTGTGTATTCTTGAGAGGTGCTTAGCATTTTTTATTGATCTATTTATATCTTGCTTTACTTGATTAAATATTTCATTTTTGAGTCATCTATGAGGTTCCAAAGATATCTCTTTATGTCCACTGATGCTGTGTCTGGTATTGCATGTTTGCTGCCCTCAGTCTCTTTGTATTTACTTCTTCTGGATCAATGTTCAGGGTGGGTGGCTAGGATCTTTTTCTTGTTTCTTCCTTTTGTCATGTTTTTGGTTTCTTCCATACAGGTGTATAGAGGAGGTCCCAGTCCCTTTCCTGTGGTTATGGTTCTTTGGAAGTGCACTGGCTAGGGCTTCCTGCCCACTCCAGTGTGCTACTGAGTTGCAAACACGGGCAGCATATGCTGGCCCCTCACCTCTGGGTCAGTGAACCTGCACTGTGTTAGTGTGTGCCACACATAAGGGATTGGTTTGGGATAACTTATTGGGTCTCAGCCATAGGTATGACCCAGGCCAAGCATACCCCACCAATCTCATCTGGGAAGGGAACAACTAACTGAAGTCACTGCTCTTCCTTGTTCCTGTGAGTCCTGCCTGATTCCAAAATGTCATTCTGTTGGTGCCCTTTGCTGTGAAAGAGTCTTATTCCCAGCACTCACCACAGGTCAAGGAAGGTCCCTTGCTGGCTCCATTCTCTGTTAGGCTCGCCAACCTCTGACTTCAGTGTGACAGAACTTCAGTGCAACTGCAGCTCCAGGGAGTTGAAGTGGCAGGAATTCAGGCAGCTTATGAGTTGTGGCTGCATGAGTTCAGACACTGCAGCGAGAGCACCGAATCTTAGCTGTTCCTATAGTAGCCCTGGGACTGCATGTTTGACCAGTTTTTTTCCCCTTTAGTTTCTTCCTGGGTTGATAGGATCCATCTCCCTCTGTCCTGGACTCTGCAGGATGTTTTATTTCAGCATCTGAGTTGTCTATCTCAGGGAGCCTCGGTATTCTGCTTTTATTTATCCGTCATCTATTAACTCCCTATATGAAAGATTCTTAAGTAGAGTTGTATTTAGACCTCTGACCACCAGAATTAGATACAGTTTTTAAAAACCCATAGAATAAAACAAAGGTTTTCTAAGTATTCAAACATTTTATAAAGGTTATTTTCCAAACTATTCTCACAGGAATTACATCAGATCTTCCACTGATGCAGGTAATGTTTTAATGTTAAAATAAAATGTACTTTCACTTGTGGTTTATGCAAATCACTTGTCCTCGAACTTGGTTAGGGTATGCTTTCCTTTTACTAGGTTTCAAGATTTTTTTTTTATTTTAAAGAGGATAAAATTAAATGTAAAAAACAGAACAAAACAGATACTAAGAAAAGAATTTAAGAAACACAGATTTCAAAGCAAGACCATTGGAGATCTTCACTGTCTATCATATTGTCTCTTATTTTTTTCCAAATAGTTGTCTGTGTCTTCACACACAGTGAATTCATACAGAACAAAATAGGATAGAACTTATCAGAACAGCATGATGAAGGCATTTTAGGTCTTCAAGACCAGACGATAGGGAAGTCAACGGCTGACGTAATGTTTCCCATTCTCTTCGAAACAGCTGTCCATATCTTTATGTATGTTGAAATTAAACAAAACAAAACAAACTAATATCACTTTGGACAGAGAATAATAGTATTGCTGGATTTCATATCATGATGCTACAGAATTAGCACAGAGTATTCTTAGTGTCTCTTTTTCTTTAGAGTATCTGTTCATTACATTGTGCATTATATAATCTATTCTCATAAACTGTTTAGAAGTTCTACACATGCGTGAATCTCTACATGTATACCTATCCTTTCTGTACTAGAGGGAAAAACATATCAAAACAAGACAATAAACAAATACCTAGAAAAACATGAAAAAGACATATAAAACCACAATACTAGGTGATCTACAGGGCCTACTATGATGTCTCTTGTTATTTTCAATAGAATTTTCTATATCAATAGGCATAATATAATTGAACATAGAAATACACAGCAATATTAATAAAAACAAAACTTTGGAGACATTATAGAACTTCAAAAGCAGTTAATAATCAAATCAGAATAGGTATCCCATTGCATCTTGTCATCTTCAGAGACTCTTAGAATTGATACTATCAAGCCAAATTCATATCAAATTTGAATAAACTCAGTCAAGACAAAATAATAATCTAAAAAACCAGATTAAAATAAGATCAGTCATAGTAAGATAGTTTAAGTAATACAGGGCTTCAAGTTAAGTTAATAGGAAATTAAGGATAGTTACTGTAGTATATCCTGCTATTTTGGGGATAGCTGTCTGTGCCCTCACATCTACAAGTATACAGACTGGAACAGAATAAAATCAAACTAAACAGAGATAAGGCTAATGTGGCTTTTGAATCCTGATAACACTATTAACAATGTCCTCTGTCTTCCTTTTTTAGACAGTTCCTTCCTTTTTCTTTCTTAGGGTGCTTTGTACATTTTGGGTCCCACTAACTCCTTTAGTTTTTAGATTGCAGGGCAACCCACTATCTACCTAAGTGGTTCTGAACCTTTTTACTCCTGAGCTCAATCTTGAGCTGTATTCCTTTACATACTAAAGCCTCAAGGGTTTCCTTCCTTGTAGCTAAGTAGTTCTCCACTACACAAAGTGTCATTAATTTCCAAATTATCTGAAGCTGCTGGATGAGCTGTCTCTATTTCTCTCTTGTTCCCTGTCACACAGGGCATTGTTTTCTCATCTTTGAATTTTGGTTTATTAACCCCTTCCAGGTAATTATACTTCCTATTCAGAGCACCTCAGTCGACCCTATCTCCTAATTCCCTCTGCCTGTGTTTCTTTTGTTAGTGTATCAGGGCTACGTATATTGAGATTATAGCCCACCTTCACTGCCTCATCTCTGCTATGCTATTTTTCTGCTGTCAGTTATCTACTTTTCTCCTTCATTCCACTGTCTGCCCCATTCATAGAGTCCTCTCTGCCACTGTTGCTGGAATCTTGGTGATTTTTTTTCTCTCTCTTTCTAGAATCTCCTTCAGTATTTTTTGTAGGGTTGGCTTTTGGTCATGAGCTCTTTGTCACAGTTCCTCTTTGTTATGGAAACATTTTGTTTCTCCATTAATTTTGAGAGACAGTTTTTCACGGTACATCAATCTGGGTTTGATGTTATTTTTTTTTCGGGGTTTGGAATACTTCACTCCAAGCTCTTCTTGATTTGATAGTTTGTGTTGTGAAGTGTGTCATGATTTTGATGGATTTTCCTTTATATGTGATCTGTTTTTCTCTGACCACTTTCAATATTCTATTCTTGCAATGAATTTCTGTGATCTTGATTATTGTATGTCTGTGTGTAGATCCGTTTTGGTTGTAGATGGCTGGAGTTCTAAATGCCTTACATATCTGAATATCTTTTCCTTTTCCTATGCTTGGGAAGTTTTAATTATTTCTGTGAATAGGCTTTGTATTTCATTTGTGTTTACTTCTGCTTCTTTGCTCACATTTTTTTCTTCTTAAATGATAGATCCTCTTGTCTTCTTCTAGCCTTTGTATTGTTACTTCTTGGTTCTTTGTTATTTGTAAGAGATCTTTCCTTTCACAATCACACATTACAATTCTGTCTTCAAGTTTTGTAAGTGTGCCTTTAGTTTCTGTGAAGGAATTTTGCCAACTTTCAATGGAGTTTAATTTCCTGGTAAGCTCTTTGGATCTGTTTCATGTATTCTAGATTTTGTTTATATTCTTCATGAAAGGTTTCTCTCTTTTGGGGTTCCTCCATTCTTCCGTGTTTTCTTGAGAGATGCTTAGCATTTCTTTTATTAATCTTTTTATATCTTGTTTCATTTGAATTAGAATTTCAGTTTTAAGTTCATCTATGAGGTCATGAAGGAATTTATGTCCACTGATGCTGTATCTGATATTGCATGTTTGCTGCCCTCAGTTTCTTCTGTATTTACCTTTCCTGGACTTATTTTCCCTGGGTCAGTGGCTGGAGGCTTTTTCTTTCTCTTGCCATGTTTCTGGTTTCTTTCAGACAGGTGTATGGTGGAGATCTCAGGCCCATTCCATATCGCTTATGGATTTTGAAGCCTGCTGGCTAGGCGGATTGCTGCCCTCCCATATTACTGTTGATCTGTGAGGTGCATGCAGGGACAGTGTGTGCTGGCCCCTTTCCTCTAAGCCAATCCACCAGTGAGTGCCTTCACCCCGTTAAACGGTGCTGTACAGATGTCACAGATTTGGGAGTTTCCTCCCTGGCTTGGGGAGGGTCCCAGTCAAGGGTGTAACCCAATTCAAGCAGATCCCACCAGTCCTCTCTGGGCAGGGAGTGGCAGACTGACAACTCTGCAGTTCGAGGTTCAGTTCGAGGTTCGAGGTTATGCCCAACTCCAATATGTTGTCCAGCTGGTCGCCCCCTCTGTGGGACCCAACTCCTAGCACTCACCATGGCTTAGTGCAGCTCTCCATGTTTGTTCTGCACTCTGTTGTGCCACATCCTCCTGCCAATGGCCTTAGGCTCACAAACCCCTGACTCCAAGGTGCACCCAGCACAGTGCAAGACCAGCTACAGTGAGGGTGCATCTGGTTCCAGCCTTTTGTCCGCGTTTTTTTCCTTCTTTCCTTCCTTTTCTTTTTTCCCCTCAGTTTCTTCCTGGGTCATGAGAATCCCTCTCCTTTCATTTGCTGTACTCCATGGTGTTAAATTCTTAAGAGTCTGAGTTGTTTTTCTCAGAGAGGCTCTCTGCCCTGCTACCTATCAATCCACCATCTTCCAAGGATTTCCTCTACGTTTCAAGATTAACTCACTAATTTTTTTTTTACATCCTGTGTTCATACTAGCAACTGATCTGTATTTTTAGATGTTAATTTTAGAACAATAACCAGACAGTTTTTCTAAATTTCCATAGTTAATGTGACCAATATTATTGGAAAAGCTGCAATTTGAACTAATTTCCCCTGGATATCAGTCTAATGTATAGTTTTTACACTGTACAGTACCTTTAGATAGAGCAATTATCAATTATCACATTAGAAATGGGTAAAATAAAACAGTTCACATATGTAGACAAAAAACATTCTAAGGATTTGTGTAAATGGGTATATGACTCAGCATCATTCCTAAAAGAAGGAAAATGGGAAGTTTCCTAAATATCAAAGCGTAGACTTTATTAAATTACAGAACACATCCACACAATATTATTTGGTCAATAAAAGCACATTTTAGATAAATAATGGAAAGGAAGAGGGAGAGAAAGGGACAAAAAATAAAATGCTATGGACATGTACCAATGCCCAGTGATGAATGTAATCATTTTGTACTTAAAACATGTACTAATAAAAATTAAAAAAATTTAAATGACACAGGAAAATACATGAAAAGAAAAAAAATCTTCAAAGAAAATGTACCAAATGACTAATAGTGGTCTCTTTGGTGAGGAGAAAGAGATAATTATGTATTTTTTCATTTTAAAATTAGATTATGAGTCCTATAAGAATATGAGCTGGAAATAAGCAAATTAACTATAAAATAATAAGATAAAATTGGCTTCATTTTTTTCTGCAATATTATACAAAAGATAAAATAACATAATAACATGCACAGAGCATTATTGGAAATAAAAGCTTATAGTCTACTAATTATTCTTTTAATTAGTGTTTGTTATACTGAATAGGAGGTTTTGTGTGGCATACTTGAACAAGTATACAGCATATTTTTATCCATATTTTCTCCCCTGAAATGTCCTTTAGTATTTAGTATTAGGATAACAGTAATATTAAGTAATGAATTGGTATATTTCTCTCTTCCATTTCCTAAAGAGATTGCATAAAAAAATGGTATTGATTCCATTTTAAATGTTTAGTGTGCTGTAACTTTGGCCTGGAGAGTTTTTCTTTGGAGCTTTAGCATTGTGAATTCCTTTGTTCAATGGTAAAGGCTGATTCCGGTAATCTACTTTCTCCTGGAGGCATTGTCAGCGCATGCTATTATTTTATCATCTAACTATTCAGACTTACTCTGTTTAGTTTTGGTAAACATCATTCTTGTTACACATTATTATATTTTTCTCATAAATGGGTTGATTATAATTTTATTCTTACCATGCATAGAAAAATATATGTGCTGGCTTTAAAATGATTACTGTCTCTAACATATTTATTATTTCTGTTTATCTCATGGAAGGCTATATTTGCATATTCCACAGGATATAGCATCTGAAAGAAGGACATTTAGTCATGAAAGGGGAAAAGGCAAGTGAAAACAGAATTCATTTCTTCTTTTTAAATCTAATTTTATGTGCAACTATTTTGGAAATTATCACTGTGTAATCATTTATCTGAGCTGAGTTGTCTGGGATTAATATGTAATCTATTAACAGGTGATTTCTTACTGTTATGTTTTTTTTCTTTGTAATTCTGTATTATGTGTATCCTTACACCGCTTTGTTTTGTGTTTTTCTCTTTTTCCTCTTAAATAAAATTAAAAAAAAAACTATACAAGAAACACATCCATATTTTTGCTGAGCTAAATTATTTATTCCAAAAGTTGACTACGTTTTTAAAAACAAAACCAATAAGACAAATGAAGATGCCATCCTCTGAATTTCTATAGGTCAAATATGATGCAGCAGGACTAATGATGATGCTAGTCTTTTCTTTTTTTATCATGGTGCTTCAGGAGACATGTAATTCTTTATTTGATCTCTAGTGACCTAAGTCCTATGAGTGTACAGCCTTCAAAATTCTGATCTTGATTCAAATCATTAAATTTAAAGAATGAATGCTCTATCAAAGTCCACAGATGTTATAGACAATGCTTCTTTTTGTAAATTGCTGTACAAATCAAATTTTTCTAAATATCCAGGAGACTATGTAGTACCTCTATTTGGCATCTAACTTATATCTAACCTATCTAGAGTTTTTATCTTGGTTTTGTCTCAACCAAATGGTGCACCTGTTTTCCACTAGTCCTGCACAATGCGTGAGTTTTAGTATATTTTATCTTCACATCTGCAAGTAGCCTTGCACTTTTCCACAAGCAATTGATGTTCACAGCCAGCTGTATTCTTCAAAGACTCGCAGTTACTAAGGAGATCTTCATACTCACAACTGTTGGCTGAAACAAAAACAAACTTGGTTATTTTACTGTCATTTTTCACAGTGGTAAAACAAACTGCATACTCTACATACATGGGCGAGGAGGTGGGAGTGAACAGACAAGTTAGTGCCACTCACAGTGTGATAGGCTCTTTATGTCTTGAAAGCCACATGAGTGCCTGACTTTCAGCTCACCTAACATCATCTTTTAAAATGTAGATTCAGTGATATATTTCTAAAACTAATTGAAACTATGGTCTCCCTCAGCAGACAGAATAAAGTGAATATAAACACATCCCTACATCTGCAAAATTCAATTGGGAAACACTACTAGCCATATATAGCTATTAGTTTATATTAAACTAAACTAAATTAAATATTTCAGCCTTTTAATCTTACGGGCGCTCCATTTCAAGTGTTCAGAGGCCATAATGAACTAACTAGTGGCTAAATTTATAAGACACATTTAGAACAGTTCTACCATCTTACGTTATTAGACAGCATGGGTTTTATACTCCAAAGCTTTCTTTCTGGAGCACATTATCCTTTATAAGTGTATGTAGATATAAAACAAGAATTCCATTCTTTTTGGATGTTCTCCAAGAACCTCAAGCTTTACAAATTTCAAACTAAAATTGTCATACGACTCATGAGGCTGACAATTTTTTAGATATGGCTTCTTATACCTTTCCTACATGACTTCAAGTAAAACAGCACTCTAGCTATTCACTTAAGTAACTTGAACTTCCCTGTTGACAAGACCCAACAAGTACAGGTAACAAACACTGTCTATTCTTGTTCATCGTTTATTCTGTCAGTGTTGCAGTAATGTGCTCATTTTTTTTTAAAGCCATGTTTTTCAACAGATCCATCACTGGTTTTCTTTTGGTTTCTGCATACTATGATGAGGAACCCATTTATAAAACGTTGATTCTTTTCGTCCTTTAGTTAATTCTTTCTATTGAGTGCTGAGTGTTAATTACAAACTTCTTAACAAATAGCATTCAGCAGAGTTATAAGCTTTCAAGTGTTTTTGTTGCATTGCTTTATAGCTTTAATATCTTCAATATTCCAAAGTACATAATTATGCAAATAAGTCAGAAATATGCTAAGTAAAAGTGAATGCATTTGACAGCAAAAACCACGTGGGTCAATTTTGTCATTCATAATTCTAATAAAACTATCCTAACCACAAAAACCATGATCATTTAACTTCTACTCATGACAAAAATGAGATACATGACCTTTTACTTTTCCCTTGTGCCATAAAATTTTGTGAGCCAGTACTGTGTACATATTGGATTTTGTCATTAAAAATGTTCATAGCAGTACTATTAAATTGTAGATCAAATGACGATTTATTAAGATAAACACTATGATCCTAATTGTACTACAGAACTTGAGAATATCAGCATGATGAGTTTATTGGCATAAAATAAAGAATAATATTTGTGTTCAGTCTAGACTGAGCCATAGTATGGTCTCAATACCCTTAGATTTGTGCAATTTGATTTTTTAAAATACTACTACTTTTGGCACAGTTAACATGGATGAAATGATGTACTTGTCATAAGAATATAAATGTTACTAGACTCTGCACAGGTAAAAGTCAAAGATCACAGAGTTTCTATTATAATATGCATGGTATATTCTTTCCATTGAAAACAGAATGTAGGCTACTGAAGTGTGTAAAATATTTACATCCACATTACTGAGTATTTGCTCTGGTTTTCTTAGGAACCCATCATTCAATTGATTAGCAAATTTCTTAATTCATTAAAACAAAAGAAAAAGTCAACTGCATTTTAACAGCAAGTTAGTCACTTCGTACTTACTGCATAGTCCATTTTCACAATGTCCAGGGCAGCTGGCACAAGGTATTCCTTGTTTATAAGGAGTGTTCTTTGTATACACATTATTACCACTGAAATTTAAAACACACAGTGTCAAACGTTTTTCAATTTGTTGTTTGGTTCACATCACAGGCATCAGTCACCAAATATACACAGTTATCACTAAAAAAAAGTTATTCACTGGCTTTAGGTATGTCAACAAAACTAAAAAATTATAATTAGTATCACAGTGTAAATTCACACATGACCCATTTGTTTGATCATAATTCCACAGCCTAAGCATCTAAAGTAAAACAAATAATGTCTAGCATTTTCAGAATATTTTTCACTATGGTAGCATCCTCTTCATCTCTGAAAAGATTCAGTTAATTGGCTAAGACAGTGGACTTCAAGCAGCTGACTAATGGCAAGATGTGAGAAAGATGAAGATTCTGGAGTTAGCTGGCTTCATTAATGAGAAAAATATTTAATATTATCATAACACTGTGTATTTTAAAAATGACAAATATATAAATATGTAAAATATTTAATATGCAAAATAAAGCTTCTGCATCTTTTTTCTTGATAGGGATAGTGGTTTCTCGTTCATTGTGTTTGTTAGCAGTGTGTGCTTAAGGATGCTTTGTGAGTTTCTTGAGATGGAATGTGTAAGATTTTTCTGTTTATCAAAACAGGAATGTTAGCTAAAAAAACAAAAAAATAAAAACAAACACTAATATCCAGACTACAATGATCTTACACTGATTGACTCAGTGACAGACATTATCTTATAGCCCATTATCCTGTCCTGAGCAATGTGAAAATGCTTAGTAATCCAAATCTCAATAGTGCCAAGTAGGGCAACAGGTTAAGGTAGTGTAACTGATTCTCGGTCCCCAGCCACAGAATATAGTTGTATTTATGTGAGCGTCTGGAAAAAAATGTGAAATAGATATAAAGGAATGCTTGAAATTGTTTTGCACATGCTTCCCTTATTATTCGTTCCTCCTGGGCCAGGCCGTAAGTTTAGAGGCATTATCCTGGGACATTTGAATCCCACTAAACCCTAAAAGATGTTTGCAGGAAGATAATCTGAAAGGTCCAACTTAAACGGGATCCCCCACCACCTTGGTTATTTACAGTCTCTAAACAAAAGCTGTGTGATGCTTAGCTTGAGGCTCCTCTTCCTTTAAACATTAAAATATTAAAACTAGCAAACATGTTGTGAATGTGTCTTTAGTACAGGACTCTCTTTTGTGGATAACGTCAGACACATTTAATCAAGGGTCATGCTTTTTGCTACAAGTCCTCAGATCAGGGTACTGAAGTTTTCTGTGACAATGCTGAGAAAGTTCTGAAAAATCTCTGAGACCCAAAAGAGTGGATAGTTTATAATGGTAACAATAAAAACATTTTTAAAAAGGTATTTGGAAATATGGGAGAAGAAAGTGCTGAAATCACAGTACTTCAAACCCTATTTGCAATCCCCTGGAAAGCTTCAGATTTTATACTTGATCTGTTCTCTGATAAATAAAAGGTGTCTTATTAAACTTTAAAAAAAATTCAGGATTGCCTTTGATATTTTAGGGATCTTCTGGTTCCAGATGAATTTTAGGAATGTTTTCTCTAATTCTATGAAGTATGTTAATGGTATTTTGATCAGGATTGCATTAAATTTGCACAACAATTTTGGGACTTTTGGTTCTATGTTGGTTCTTCCTATCCATGAGCAAGGGATATCTTTCCATTTTCTGATGTTCTCTTTGATCTCCTTTTTAGAGTACTGTAATTTTTAATATATTTTACTTCTTTTTTTAGATTGATCCTAGGTATTTCTTGGATACTATTGTGAAGGGAAAATTTTCTCTAATTTATCTCTTAAAGAGTTTGTTGTTGGTGTACAGGAATGCTATTGATTTCTGAGTGCTGAGTTTGTATCTAGTATGCTAGCGATTTTGGTTACTAAATCTGAAAGTCTCTTGTTGGAGCTTTTGGGGTCTTCTATGTAAAGCATCATGTCATTTGTGAATAATGATAATTTAGCTTCTTCCTTTACTCTCCTTATTCCTTTGCTCTCTCTTGTCTATATTTCTCCGACTAGTGTTTCCATGACTATATTGAATAGGAGTGGTGATAGTGGACACCCTTATCTAGAATAGCTAAGACAACACTGGTCAACAAAGATAAGGCAGGAGGCACCACCATCCCTCACCTGAAATTATACTACAAAGCTACTGTGAAAGAAATTAGCATGGTACCAGAAAAAAAAAAAATCAGACCTGAGCATCAGTGGGATAGATTAGAAGATTCAGACACAACTACAAACACACTTAGCCACCTTATCATTGACAAAAGGGTCAAACATGTTCACTGGAAGAAAAGAAGCCTATTTAATAAATGGTGCTTTGTCCAATCAGTTTTTCCACTGACTCTCTGCTTGTCAAAAACTAAAACTAGATCTGTCTATCACTTATGCACTAGACTAACGTAAAAATGTATCAAAGATCAAATATTAAAACAGAAACACTAAATCTATTGGAAGAGAAAGTAGATAGAAATCTTGACGACATAGGTGTAGGCAGAGACTTCATGAACAAAACCCAGACTTCAATGAGAAATACTTCAAAGAATCAACAATGATTGCACAGCAAAATAAATCAACAAAATGAAAAAATAATCCACAAAATGAAGAAAAAATTTAGCCAATTGTCCCTCAGCCAAAGTCTTTTATCAAGAACATACAAATAATTGAAAAAAAATCAGGCCCCCAAATTCAAAGACGCAGTCCAAAAATGGGCAACTGAGATGAATGCACATTGCTCAAATGAACTACAAATAGCAAATAATGAAAAAATGAAAAATGTTCAACATCATTGGTCATTTAAGAAATAAAAATTAAAACAATACTGAGATTCTACCTCAATCCAGAAAAAATGGCTACTTTCAAGAAATCAATGTATACTGGTACAATTACTGAGGAAATCAGTGCAGAGATTCCTCAAAAACCAACCACCTATTCCCATTCTGAGTATCTTCCCAGAAGAATTAAAAACATCACACCCCAGCAATACATGTGCATCCATATTTATAGCAGCACGATCTGCAATAGCTATCTCTATACCCATCAATTGAGAAATAGATTAAAAAGATGTATTTTTTATGCAATGGAGTGCTACTCAGTCATAAAGAAGGATAAACTTGACTCTTCTATAGGTGAATGGATGAGATTTGAGATCACACTCATAAGTGAAATATATCAGACTTGAATTTGTAAACATTATATTGTCTGATTTGTATAAGAAATTGAAAGAGTAAGTAAGGTCTAAAAGGTACACTACTGTGAAATGGGAAGAAACTGTGCAAAAGGGAAAATGAACTAGGATGGGTGAAAGGGGAAAGGAGAGTAAGTAAAAGGGAAAAATGCAAATCACTTTTACTAATAGTGTCTCATAGTTCATTAAAAAGGTTTGTGCTAATATTGATTGAAGAAATTTTTATGCCCTTATCTTGTACCCCAAGCTATTACATTAAAGATATCATGTAATGTATTAACTATTGTTATCCTATTTTGTTATGAAAGTTTCTTTCACTTTTTACAAAATAATTCTTTATAAAGTTCCAATAACATATACTCTCTTCATTGAAATGTGTTTATTATGGCTTGTTTAATATATGAGAGATGTTAAATATTAATATATGAGAGATTTTAAATATTAAATTGCAGGTGGCATTATTAAACATGTGCATACTTACGCAGGACAGTATTGGCAAACGTAGTAGTATTTTAGACTGTCTTGATTGGGGCAGTAGGCAATTCCACAGCCAACAAGATAAGACGAATACCAAACAAGCTAGGAATCCACAAGGGAATAAACACATTAAGAATATATTACAAAAAAGGGGGAATAGTAAGAAAAAATAGCAAATATAGCACTGAAAATGTTACCGAGGACAGTTTTGTAGCCATATCATTTATAAATTAGTGAATCAAAGTCACAATTTAAAACACTTTTTCATGCACATTCAGCATTTTTCCACTTGAAATGTAGAAACATTCATGTATGCTTCTCTGGCAAGAATTTCTTAGATAAACAAAAGTGACAAATCCAAGAATATCTTATGCAAGACCAGCCTGTGCTACAAAGTGATCCCAAGGCCAGCCTGAATTTCATAGTGAGACCCTATCTCAAAAAGATAAAACAAGACAAAAACAAAAACCAGTATCTTATGTATACACAGGCTGATATCACAAACTGAACACTAAAGGTAGTCATCATTTAGAGAGGCTTTCTGTAGTACAATATTTGTGGCAGAGATCTCTCTTCTCCTTACCTGTGTGTAATGTCCAACAACCGCATTGTGACTCTTTGGTCCTACTCCAAAGGTAAAATCTTGGCTCTCATCAAACCAGCTTTGGATTGCATCTGACCAGGAGCTAGGGTCACTTGACATATAGAGATTCTCACCACATTTGGTGCCTGAGAAGGAGCAGGTCCAAAATATAAATTTTTGAGTAGGTTAAGAATATCTCATTCTTTGAAAACTCTTTCCCTTCTTGATTGTCAAAGATGCAATCATTTCAGTGCTCAGTTTTTGCTCCGGGATTGTCAGCTTTGTATTGTAAGCTTGCTAACAACAACATCAATTTTTACACTTTCTCTCCTGCTCTTTCTACACCATCAAACATTTTTTACAACTAAGGGCTCTAAAATATGTTTATGACTTCATAAGAAATTATTTAAAAAGCCTTTGCAGGCAGTCTTTAGCAGTACCAATCAAGACACAACTGACTGCAGGAGCAAATACAAGTGTCAAATTTTATGTGTCTTTCTTAACTCATGAATCAGAATGTCACAAGCCCATATTCTTTTAAAAATTAGGTAAGAAGTGCTTGAAGACCAGAAAATGCTTCCCTACCTACCTAAGCCCTTAAGATTTACATTTTAGAAGCTTAAAATGTAGTGTCTTTAAGCTGCCTAGAAAAATGAATAAAATGTTCTTAGATATACCCTTTTGTTAAAATAATAAATCTAACAGTACACTTAGATCTTTCAGACTCTCGGTGGTAATCTCTGCATAACTTCATTATTACTATAATGAAGAATTACTATCAACAATATAAATAACACTTCAACTGAAATAATTGGCAAATAATTCACTGCTTTTACATGGTTAATTGCCTGTATCACTCTTGTTAATGTAAGTAAATATGCCATGAAACATTCATGTGTACTATTTCTCCCTCATTTTTTTATAATTTTGCTGTGTTTTTTTTTTGCCAGTTTAGCATTCTGTACATCAAAAGCACTGACTGGGTATAGCACTTGATTGGCTGACATAATTTAAATGTAAACATTCAAAATATTAATTTATGTGAGTTTTGAATATGACATTAATATAATTTTAAAGGTTAAATATTTTTAGAGCAAAACTCAGGAAAAATTCAACTAATTTAGTATATTTTATGAATAAAAATAGACTTCACAACACCAAACAGCTATATATTGCTACCAGCCCCTTAGTACTTGTATAGCCTCAGGTTCATCTGCTTGCCACTGAGCAAATCACAGACCATTCATTTTGGTAAAAAGGAAAGCTGGCTCTGAGGACATAAAGAGGCCTTTTCCCCCAGTCTCTGTCCTCTGTTTGCTATACAGGTGTGTCACAGTGTTGTGTAGCAATGAACAGTCCAGGGTGGGGATCCACTGAGGCAAAAGACAGGTTCAGTCATGTTTTCTCCCTTGCTGGACCCAATCCGACCTCTCTTCCCCCTCCCATGAAAATGAAACTGGACTTTGACCTCTTGATATCAGTGTCTGCACACTCTGTGGGTTCACCTGGATAAGGAGATGTAATGGCAGCTAATGCTCTCGGTCTGAGGAAGCTTGACAAAGCCACTTGTCTGTTAAGTAAAAAATCTGAAGTTTCATTTTGCTGGGCCAGTTACCACATACAGAAAAGACAGCATGATAAAAATCAGAAACTTGGTTAAATTCCTTGTGTGATACCACTTCAGTGTGTTTAGTCTGTTTTGGGCAAGTCCTGTCTTTCTTAAGTCTTGGTTTTCTAATCTTTAATGTTACAAAATAAGTTATAAGCATGACAGCACACATTTTAAATCCAAACACACTAAGGAGGCTGAGGCGGAAGGGTCACTGTAAGTTGGAGGCCACTCTGGGCTACATAGTGAATCCAAAGCCAGGCAGAACTATACAATAATACTTTGTATCAAAGAAAAAATGTGATATATGATACTGTCTGAGAAATAATTTGCGTAATATAAACAATATCATAACTATACATACATACAGAACATCTGATTTAAAAAGAGTAGAATAAGCAACATTTATTTGGGAATTATTCTTAATGCAATATCCTACAAAGATCTATTATAATTGTATTTTTGTTCAACATATATTTGCTAATTTACATACTGGTTTTTCGATCGTCTGGATTACTGTGTACTAATGTACACCTATTTGCCCACTTTTGTGCATTTACTGCTGCTTCTCTGCTCCATTCCTATATGTCACAAGAAAAAAATATACTTAATGATTTGATCACAATAAAATATATAATTTGATTGATGAGAAATGCTTCAAACTTCCATAGAAGTATTATCTAATTATCATTTTTATTAAAATTGGATTTTTGGTGTATATTTACCTTCATGAAGATCAGTTTTTACACAAAGTCCAGAGGTAATGTGTCCCAGGGATAAATATCTATGGTAACTACCATTTCTTGTACACATACTTAGGGTTTTTAGGAATGTACTTCTTTAAATAGTGATTAAACTCATGAAGGGGCAGTTATTACTAGTGTCTTTCAAGCCCACTGCTTTCATATGGGTGATAGATGCTTTTAAGGATGTGCCCGGGAAGGGCGCTTATATTTACATAAATAATTACATCAATTCTGAAGAGAAGGGATTGATTTAAGACTAGAAAAGTATAATGATTTCACATATTATTAAATTCTGAAAGATAGATTTGACTTTAACTTGGCTTTTGAAACCTAATAAACCTGTAACGTTGATAAATTTCACAACCTAAAAATAAACAGTCTTATTGTTGCAACATTTCAAATAAAATAAGAAAATACAGACTGAACGTTGTATTTCACAAAAGAGATGAGTTCTAAAGAGATGCTAGTGACAGCTTCTTGGTTCCTACATTACTGCTTCTTACCATCTTTAGCATATTGCTGGCAGGAGGGGTGACAGATTTCCGCAGTTGATTGTGTTTATTTATAATCTCATTTTGCACTTGAGATTGGGTGGTTATCAAAGCGGTAAATGCTGGATCCTAAGGAAAACAAAATTAGAATCTTGTTTATTTTTTTGGTATCTGGGATTGTACTCATACCTTGCCCTTGCCAGGTAGGTGCTGTGCTGCTGAGTAATATCCCTGGCTAGAATCATTTTTAAAGATTTTCAAAATTGCATATGATAGTGAATAATTTTGAGGGAATGAGATCATAAGTGTATTAATACTAGGTTATTACGTGATATTGGTATTTGAAGCAAACATTAGCTGTTAAGCATTACTACTCAATCTGAACCAAAAGTGTGATTTTCAAGTAGGACAGCAATGCACTTTAGCTCTGAAAATGAGTGACAGTTCATGGAAGGACACATTAGAAACTCCTCTGTGGCCACAAAGGCCAATTTCTAGTTTCAAAGGTGCGTTCAATGTGATTTCTAATAAATAAATCAGTAGCAATATTTTACAACCACAATCCTTTGTAAGAGGTAATTTAAGACATTCATTCACATTTGATCAGGCCATAGCAAAATGAGGTGAGCAGAGCCCATGACTCATTACAGGAAGCTTTGCCCAGATGTGGTGTCTGTAATCAGAGAACTAATGCTTAAACCAAGTCAGATGCATGTTTCAAGCAAAACAAGTTTAATTATTAAGTTTGCGTATTTTTCATTGTAAGTCTGCTTACATTTTAGCGTTGCTCTTCAAGGTCATTTGGAAGGATAAACTTCATTTAATGAGCAGACTATTGCTGACTTGGTTCCTTTCAGTAACAGAAATGTAATTGATGAGCTATTCAGGTGTTGATATCTTCAATTTATCTTTGTGCGTGTGTAGATATGGGCTTATGCCCACTGGTAGAATAGGATATATGAATTGTTGGTATAAGGTTTTAAATGGACACAGGAGTATGCTATTTCATGGGATGAGCAAGAGGAAAAGTCTAAACTGATAGATTCACTCGATTTCTCTGATATTTCGGGATTAGTTACTTGCCCTCCCTTCATACTGAGTTCTCTTGAGACTTCAAAAACTGAAGTCACAAATATAACTACATTGCTTTTGCCCTTTATTCCCTTCTGCTCTAAGGTCAGGGACTTGCAGGAATTTCCTGTACCAACAGATCTACACTCCCTTTCAGTGAAGAGGATAAAAGATATCTTGTTTCTGGTATCATTAAAGCAAAGAAGTACATTAGAAACAAGGGAATCTGAACTCCACACTTTAATTACTAATGAAGTCTTCAATTACTAATTCTGCAATTATTAAAAAAAGACTTGAGTTAGGTTTATTTTTAAATTTAAAAACAGATCTAATTCTTACACAATAACTGCAAAGAAATTGTGTGATATACAATAAATTGTTCTAATTTAAGATTATGTATCTTAGTAATTTTCTGCAAAAGTCACATGGAAATGAAATAAACCAGAAAAGATCTTGAGGTGGGAGGATTACTATTATTTATTTACCCACAGGTCGTGTTGTCCATGCAAAATGTAACGCAAGCCCAATACGCAACTATAATATAGGTGATCATGTTAAATAATATATTAAATTTTGGATAATATATTTTATTGTAATGAGGTAAATGGGAGTTCTCCATTAGGACATGTCTCAAACCCCAGAATCATGAATATGATCTCATTTGGGAAAAAGATCTTTGTAGATGTGATTTTGTTAAGGATTTAGGATAAAATGGTCTTGAGCCCTCCAAGTGAGCCTTCAATCTGATGAGAAATGACTTTGTAAAGAGATGTGTGGCGATGTGAAGGTAGGGACCGGAATGGGGAATTGAAAGAAGCCACCTGAAGCACAGAGGCAGGTTTCCTAACTCCTCCAGAAGAACTACAGCTCTGCAGAAACCTTCCTTTTAAACTTCTTGGTTCCTTAACTGTGAAAAAGCAAATTTCTGTTGTTCTCCATTAAGTTGGCAGTAATTTATTACAATGCCCTTATGAACCTAATATGCCATTCAACTGCTTATCCAAAACACTGTATTTCATCATTTAGTCAAAATAAAAGTTACTGATGTGACGTTTTGTCCTGCTTTGAATCCCATGTCGATGGAGTATCTTGCACTTGCAGTACACCTCGTCTCCTCAAGGGTTCTGCAGAGACGCAGGCAGGACTGGTGACTAACACACTGCACAGCCCTACCTGTTCCTCATCTCCACAGCAGGGCACACTGTCGTGTTCTGAGCTACAGAGACAATGGTGTGATGTACAAATCTTGTTACCTCTTCTGCTCCCAAAGCAGCTAACCATCTGATAAAGCTGTCCAATTTCCATTTAAACCTTACCTTTCCATTAGTGAGTACACATGGCAGCAGCATAGTAATGAGAAACACCACCACTGGGAGTAAGGCCATTGCTGGGAACTAAATTGAAAGAAAGCAAAGCATTGTTACGTAAACCTCAAATGTACCAATAAAAGACGACTGGAAAAAAGTAGAAATATAAAAACAGAGAAAGTACAAATATAAAAACAGAGAAAACAAATATTAAAAAATAGGTGATACATGGGACTGAAGAAGGGAAAACCTCTATAATGATCTGAGTTATTCCAAAGGAACTAGGATACATATATTCACTAACAGTGAAGCAGAGAGGACTTGCCATATAGTGCTGGCAGCATCTTTGCCTCTATAAAAATGAACTGGAGATTTTGACTGGTGCCCTTCAGGTATATCTATAAAGACTAAAGAAATCCCAGCTTCCTTTTGAAAAGTTCTCTTGCACTTTTTTCATTGAACAGACAATGTGGAAAGTAATAGTTTCCTTCACAACTAATTTTGGTAGTGGCATTCACTATTCAACTCAATTCTTTGGGAAAGTTTATTTTCAATGTCTACTGTTTTTTGTTTTGCTATTCTCTACACAAAGTAAAATTGTCTTTTCATTTTCGTTGGACGTGAATTAAGATTCCAAGGTTGTGGTTATATATAAATGTGCAAACAACACGTCAGTGGTTAATTCTCTAATGTAATGACTACAAAGCGTGTCTATTATTTCATTTGTGCATGATGTCTAATTTTCTAGTATAGAAGGATACAAATAGTCTCGAATTTTATTGTCAGTTGTCTGAAACTGTGTTAATATAATTTTGTTCCCACATGGGCAGTTAGCATGAGTAAGCAAATCGGACAGGTCTGCCTTCCTTGACCCTCCCTTTCCTCTTCTTAGGTACATTAAAATCCAGTTCATGATCTGAAACAAAGGTAGTTCAGTATTTTCGTTATCTTTTTAAGTGACATATGTTCTCTTTATTCTCAATAGTGTACCCATAAAAGAGAAAGGAATGAGAATTTATTAATGGTTTGGATAAAAATGTGCCATATAAATTTACTCTCATCCCTTAGTATGTCTATATTTTGCAGATATAGAAAATAAGCTTTGCAATAATTAACCTATGTCAACGGTAATGTCAGAAATTAGACTTCATCCAGTTATTACTTGAAGGCCAGTGTAAGTAATTTCAATTGGGAAACAGCAAATCATTGGTGTGGCACAATACAGACTTCCTATTTTTTAATAATCTCTATGTTACATATATTTTTTTTTGTCTTTTTCCTTTTTATCGGTACCAGGGATTGAACTCATGACTGCCTGCTTGCAAGGCAGGCGCTTATGCCGCTAAGCTAAATCCCCAGCCCCTCTATGTTACATATTAACAGCAACAAAAATCATTCATGTGACCACATACAGCATACATGTAGCTATACTTTTTAAATTTTCTATTAAAAGTAGTTCTATAGTGATTGCTTAAAAAGTCATATGGATTAGTTATTTTTTACAGTGAATTGTACAAACAATTCGTTTAAATATCCAACTCATACTATGTGTCCATGTAATAGTTCCATACTTACTTTCCCAATTTTAAGAAGTTGAAATCACTCTTAATTTATCAAAATTTTGAAAACAATGGATAAAGTTATTAAACCTATCTTTACTAGAATATAAAAACACTTGGCATAGTAAAATATTGACTTTAGAACAGGTGACTACTTACTGTTGGTTCTCACACCAGAGTGAACTATCTGCTTTATCTGTAGGAACAGGGAAGACGGAGAGATGAAGTGTAGTGCAAAGTATATACAACATTATACCGGATTCTGTTTCCGCAGATTCTGGTTGTACACATAAAACACTATTCTGAAATGGTATTTTTAATACTTATAGTCTCAAATTCTATTGCCAGTTGTCTGATACTGTTTTAATATTATTTGGTTCTCACACAGGCACTTAACATGAGTAGGTAAATCAGGTAGGTCCTCCTTCCTTGACCGCCCCCCTCCTCTTCTTAGGTACAATGAAATCTGGAGACTGCGTTTTGGTTTAAGGTGACACCCATGATTGATTTGTCACTAAAAAAGATAACCAAGATATGCCTTAAAGCTGGATGCTCATACCTCAGCTCCCCATTAGTTTTACTTTAGACTTACCAAACACTTGTATAGATTATTGTTTTAAGAGTACTGTTTCTGGAAACCATCCTATTTGAAAATCCTCCCTAAGCTTTAGTTTTCTCTTGTGTAAAATTTGAATTATCAAATCATAGTTTGCCTTGAAAATTGAAAGGTATAGTATATGTAAAATGTAATGTTTATTTAATACAATGCATGTATTGTTTAATAAGTGGAAGTTATTAATATTTTATCATGCTTTGCAATACCTGGAATTTTACTGAGCTCCTAAGATTTTCCATAAAAATGTACTGCTTTATTGAACTGCTTTTTTCAGACATGGTAAGAGATCTCCTTGTTCTTCTAAGCATCATAGAAAGAGAAAATCATTTAATTGAAAACTCAAGTGTTGAGGCCTGGTTCTATCAAAGATCTTCTGACTAACTTTAAGGATCTAATATCAATTTGCTGTATTCTCATCAGCTAACTGAAAGGTATACTCACGGGCCTGAAGAGTTTGAATGGCCCAATCACTGAATATGTTTGCATTAAATTACTCAGTTCTGCAGTCTGCTAGGCTACAAGATCACATACTGGGTTCAATTGCCATTTCTTTTCTCATATCGTTGTGTATTCAACCTATGATATTTGTTCAATCAATGAAAACAGTGGCACTGTTGTTGAAAAAATATTCAAGAAAAGTATTTTTTCTATGACCTAAATTTATATGGTATTCCTTTAAATCCATACTTGAACCCATCTGAAAATTGGCCTCCATTTTTTTTCCCTTGATACTTACTAACAGAAAAGTGAAGTGTCCTTTCTTGCAGGTGTTTTAAGAGCAGGACGGCATGGTTCTCACAGGAGAAACATGGTGGATGCCTTCACGGCTATAACCTTTGAAAGAAAGGTGAAGAATATTTTATAAGTAACATCTATAAATTTCTGCCACAACCTTAAAACCTGACTCAATGTTCAGTATTGTTCTCCAATATTGGCAGACTTTTCTGGAAAATCCTGGTATATTTTCAAGATTCTTGACTCTTTGGCTTGGACTTCATTTGTACACTTTTTCAAAACGTAATTTCTGTAAAGAGTGTCCTACACAAGGAGCATTGACCACAGGGATGGGAGGCGGTTGGTCACATAATCTCTTCATACATTTTCAACATGGAAATCAATAGCTAAGGAACTAAAATTCTGAATTTGGTCTCTGGAAAGACGAGGATAAGAAATGACGACTCTTTATGTGAGTCAGTCACATGATCAGAATGACTTAAGAGCTAAGCAAAGCATTCAATAGGCTCAACACAGAGAATCACATCTTAAGTCTTTGGTAGATGGGTGCTGAGCAGCACAACCCAACTACCGGCCCACCCCAAATCTTTTGTAGCCCCTCATCTCCCAGGTCTTTCTCTCTGTTAACTTCATCCTGTCTCCCAAATCCTGGTCATTTTCGGGCTCCTGGTTTGCAGGAACACTTACCCTGGCTCCACAGGGCAGACGCACCGCAGGCACCGCAGGCCCACCGCTCGCCTTTCCTCGGCGACGGTTAACAACTGCTGCTGCACGCGGGGCCGACGTCACGAGCTTTGTGCAGTCAGCATGAGCGCTCAGCTGGGCGGTTACCTTCCGGGCTGTCCATCTAGTTCCAGGACAGTATGGAAAACGGCTTGGGGGGGGGGGGGGGTCTCTGCGCAAAGCAGACTTCAGCTTTCCTCACTGCCACGGGTGGGAAAGTAAATGTTCTCATCCCTGAACTGTCAGTCCTAGAAAAGAGGTAACCCCAAGGGGTCAGGATACCCAGTGGGTCACTGAAAAAGGAAGCGCTCTGTTTTAAACAAGAGTGCCTGAATTCTTGCAGTTTAGAGTTGAAAGCAAATTGAAAAATTTCATAGATGTGCAAGTTTGCAGAGTAAGGCCAGTCAGGCACCAGAGATGCCCTCACGGGACACAAGCACAGAGGTGGAGCTGGGAGGTTTGCTCCTAAAACCACGCTGTGTTGACTTTCTTCTTCTCTTGGCAACAATTCTGTGGCCAGAAAATGTAGGGAGAGTAACAGAAATGATACCTGGAATTCCTGAAGGGCTACTGTCAGCTTCAAGTTTAGTAGATACCCCAACATGGGTTGAGAGTGTGCGGGGTCCTGTTTCTCCAGAAGCCTGAAGAGTGATAGTGCAGAAGCAGGGTTGAAAATTTGTTAGCACTGGACGACCTAAATGCTAATCCCCCTTTGCTAATGAACTGGGTAACTCAAGGGAATCAAGCGTGTATCTTCAGCTTAGTGTCTTTAAATTTGAAATGAAAGACATGTAAAATGGTCAATGAATTCTAATGTCCCCTTTTCAACTTCAAAATGCAAATTTTGCAAATTAAAGAGCGAAATTTTGCATATGTGTGTATACTACTCTAAATAGAGATTCAGTCTCTCAAAATTAATGTGCATGTTTTTATTTTATAAGGAGTGTCAGATCACATTACTCTACTAGGATACAATTGTCCAGATAACGACCAATCTCATAAAATCCCAGGTCTAAGGTGCAAGTATAATATGAATACTCAAGTAATCTACTTTTTCTTTTTCAGAAATATACATAGAAAGGAAATAGCTGGGTCTAGTTTTAGATTTTTGGAGGAATTTCCATACTAATACTCACAGTCCTTGTGTTAGTTAATCTCATTAACACTGCAGTGGAGATCTTTTCTGAAGCCTTATTATTTGATTTGTTGTTATTTGATTTCTTGCTTATTGCCATTCTTTATGGAGTAAGATAGAAATTCAGGGTTGTTTTATCTTGAATTTCTTTAATGCCCAGCAATATTGAACATTTTTTTTTCCACATACTTTTTGGCCATTTGGAATTCTGAGCCTGTATTCATTTCAGTTGTCCATTTTGTTGATTGAGTCTTTTGTTTCAGGGTAATTTTTTTCTTTCTTTGTATATTCTAGATAAGAGTGCTTTATCTGAAGAATAGCTGCACCCATGAATTCTGGCTCTATGAGAAACAGTACCGTTTAGTGGACACTGACTCAAAGCAAATACAGCCTTCTTAATACCCTATATACAACCCTGTTCATCTGTGGTTTTGTTTTCTGTAGGTAGAGTTGCATGTGATGGAACATGGTCTTAAAGAATGAAAAGCATTTCAGAAATGATCACTGAGGTTTGATGTCCCTTTTTCAACTTCAAAAATGCAATTCATACATTTGAAATCGTGCTGTGCTCTGTGTGATGAAATCTCACTCTAACCTGCTTGGTGCTGCCTGGTAAATGACTCATCACTTTGACAAGAATATGCATGCAATAGGTGCTAAATACCTATTAGTGTCTCAGTAGCCATCCCAGTTGTCAGACTGACTAGCATAGTAATTCAGCAGTTGTGCTCTGGTAACACTTATTTTACTTAATTGTAGGAAAACATAGTGTGTATAGTTTTATACAAACCTTTGTGTTATTCACAAGTGAAGTCTAAACCAAACGTTAGAGCTCTCCATGTAAGGAAGCCTAGCTGGTTTTCTGTGCCCAAAGCCAAAGCAGAACATCAGAACATAGTGATGCCCTAAGCTTTTAACATTTCCAGACTCAGTGGTTAGGAGAAAAATAACTTGCATTTGCATTATATACCTCCTCAATGAAGAGAACGAGTAATACTGTCTGGATTTATTTGAAGAAAACAACATGTTAGATACACTTAAAAGATTTGCTTCCCATATTTATATATTTGTCTCCAATTTATTTCACTTAAGAGTTTGGTCTTTCCATTGTTTTAAAAATATTTCAATATGTATGATAGTTGGTTTCATTTATGCTACTAGGTTTTCTTAATTCATTTAAAAGAAATATTTGTGTTATTATCTGTTTGTTTCATTTTTTAAGAATCTTTCTGGTTTATGTTTCATGATCCAAGTAAGTATTTGGGGGGATAACTATAGACAACGTAACAACTATTGTTATACTTTTATTATTTGATTATGAAATTTTGTTTTTCACAAAATTAAAAACTATTTTGTATTTTTAAACCTCATATAATTGCCAAAATCTGTAATGAATCCATTGATATCTTTCTATGTGTATCAACTTTACATACTATGAGTTAAGAATACTTCACTTTACAACGGGTTAAAAAAGTAAATTCTAGCTATCAAAAGGCTAAGTGTTTACTGCCGTTTTTCCAATTCTGTCACATTATTTAACTGTGTAAAGCCATGCTTTTGATAAGGCTTATTTCTAGATTTGGCTTAAAGTGCTCTGTTACTTCCTGCATTATTCAAATGGAACTATCAAAAGTGCTAAAACCTTGGGGACAGAGACCAAGTGACGAGCAGACTTTTGTATGAATTGTAGAATTAGAATAGCAAATATTTTAAAACACAGAACTGCCTGATCTTTTTATCATGTTTTATAAAGTCGAATCATGTTAAAATGTTCTAACTATATTAAAGTCTGTATTTTGTGCCCTGTGACACCTTGCTCTTTAACAAAATTTGAATTTGGAAGATTATTTTTTAATAATGAGAAGAAAGTGCACTTAGATTTAAAGATGTTCTAAAAGATTAAGCAGGACTGAATAGTAATCATATTCATTAAGTAAAAGTAGAATTGTACTTGTTAACATTAAAGGAGAAATATGTTTTTTGTAAGTGTATGTTGAATGTTCATGCAGATTTTTATTACCCTTTATCGACAAAATCATTCGATTCATGATACATTAATTTAATACACAGTATCATAGATACAGCATACTATAGCATCACAATTTCCACCACATACTGTAGCATCACAATTTGTATCAGAACTGTTACTTTAATCACTTTCCTCTCTGAGAAATATTTGTTCAATTCTTTTGTGTCACAATTTCCTATTTCTTCTCCTTACTTTTATCAAAAAACTTCAGAATATAGCTTTCCTCTTTCCTGCTATCAATTTGTCATCATTGATCTTTATTTGTAAGTATGGTTTCTGATTTCCAGTCTTTCTAAAATCACACAAGTCAACTTGCCTCAAAAACTCAGATGCAGCTACATACTTACTCATCTCCACATTCTTCAGTCCCTTCACATTTGGCACTATAAAATTTGACTACCTTCTTCAAAGTGTTTTAAAAATCTGTGACATAATACTTTCTTAGTTCTTAAGCCAAACTGAACTATCCTCAGTTTTCCTGTATGTATACATTTCAATCAAATATCAATCAATCTATATTCTCCCCAAATTCCTGTCTTTGAACAGCTACAAATATTATTGCACTTTTCCTCTTTGTGAATTCTGATGTATTATTAGAAATTATTCTGTTATCTCATGATACCTTGTTCCCCACAATATACCTATTCACAGTGCTTAAAAAAAAATTTGCTTCCCACATACATTTATTATGCAAATATAGACAAAGTCCATCAATATATTTAGTAAGTTTTTGAACTTAAAAAGAGTATAATTATTCTTACACGGTGTCTATGAAAGTTTTATAACAGGTGGGAGTTTGAAACGTGGAGCACCAGGTCTGCATTTTGTAAGATGGGTTAGAACAAAGCACTTCATAAAGGTCTTGCTTCTGAGGCCACCCTCACCCATGGCTTAGACAGCAATGGGTTTCTTATTTTGTTTATGATGAGTTTATGGAGAGACATCCTGTGCTATTTATAACACTGAGAGAGGGCATTTTATGTAAATGTGATATTGATAATGTTAGAGTATAGAGAGCTCTGGTAATTCACACAGTATGAATTTCTAGGAAAACATGTACAGTAACAGGACCTCATCCACTCTTCTGTACAACTGATAATTCTTGTAATCCACAAACAAGCCCCCAAACTTGAGTTAAAAAAAAATGAGGCAAAAACATATTTTAAAAAGCAGCGCTGATTTATTTTTCCCTGGGCCCAGTGACACAGTGCAGTAGGAGATTGCAAAAGCTGTGTGTCTCCCTCCTCTCCACTTGCCATGCCCCTAGTCCCTATCACAGCTCACAAAGTAAAGGTCGTGGGCGTGGATCAGGAAATAGGCTAATGGGGAAGATTCTGTTTTTCTGAGCAGAGAATAGAGGAGTCTAGTAGCAATTAACAACCTTTGTTAGCTTATTTTAGCACCACATATGTTATTTGTAGAGGGCAACAATGGTTAACATATCAATTAGGTAAGATTTTACAATTCTTTACAGAGGAGAGCATTGATTAATGTATCAATTAGGTCACCTGAGGAGGAAAGAAAACATATAGACAGTATGGCCACGTTACAGGTATTTTGGTTTAATACAAATATGACAAAGTTCTTTTTTTCTAGAGTACAACATTCCCCACTGATTTTAGTGAGTCAAATCATTGACTCATAGGTATCTGTTTATAACCTTGCATGCATCTTTAAAATCATAAGCTTTTAAGATCTTTTACATAGCTTATCAACTTGTTTATATTATAAAGCCCAATAGGAGGATTAACAAAGGTCTTGCAGCTGTCATTATTAAAGCTGTTAACCAAAAGGAGAAAGAAAACCAACATTTAAATTTACTCTATTCCATCATACAAGTAACAATTTTTTTTCTAAAGTCAGACAGAGACCTCCTTGGGGTCCCTATAAGGGAGAACACAAGATTATCAGTTACATTTGGCAATCTTAAGCTTTAAAGAGTCTTTGGAGGGAACAGTCTACTTATCCATACATAGATTGCCTTTGGGAGCTGGGATCTGCTTGAAGTGGGAATGATGAATCTAGGCAGGCTTTTTGGCCATCATCACAGCTCAAGAGATTCACGGTGATGTCACTTGATAAGTGAAAGGGTTGCTGGCCCAGGCCAGATACTGTAGCCGGTAAAACCAAGGAGCTCCTATCTCCCCCCACCCTTAGGAATTACCTCTGGCACCAAACTAAGACCAATGAGCTACTTGTGCATCCTTAATGCCCCCTTGGGTTCCACCCCAGGCCAAGGCTACTTATGTGCCTCACTCCACGTGTTCCATGGAGAGATCGCCGGCCCCGGAGTGGAGATGCAACACCCCAGGGGGTCGGGGGCATCTCTTCCCGCATTCCCAAAATAAAGGTTACTTATATTTTATACTTCTTATCTTTTCAGCTGCCGCCGGTCCTCCTCCTCTTCTTCCCCCCTCTACAGTTCTATCAGATGGTGCTGTGACTGGGAACAGCAGGTGAGAGCCTCCTGGGGCTGTTTCCCAGTTTTGAGTCCCCTGCTGTTCAGGACCCACTGGACTGCATCCTGTAATTCCTCACTTCTACACTCACAAATTCTAAGCTTGACTGCTGCTTCTCAAACAACACCCACCAATTTACCACAGGTGAGCAACTCCCTGGAGACAGCCACTGAGCCAGGCTCACGTGGATTTTCTCCCCTCTTTGAGTGGGTTCGTGACCCTTTCATGTCTTTTAGACAGCCCAAACCTAGGCCCTCACATTTTTTCCAGAGCTTTTGGGGCTTTCTAGGCAAGCTGATGACGACTCTGGACAGCCCACACTGAGAGACCCTCACTTTAAAGCTTTTTATATATCAGTCGGTCTGGGGTACAATGTGACGACTCTAAATCCTAACAGACCACGGTCCATTGCCTCATCTGATTGTAGTCCCATGGCTAGACTCCACACCAGATTTTATCTCAGGGACTACTTCCTGTCCCCCCCCCACCAAAAAAAAACCATAACTATTTATGGCTTATCACACTGCAAATAAACTTACAAAACTCTCTTATCTTTGCTTTGGGGATGTGCCCCTTTCCTGCCAGCTTCTCTGTCCCTTTGTCTCCTCCAGGATCCCTCCCCCTCGCCGCACTTAAAGAGATAACAGATCTTCCCTTGCAGTCTTTAAAGAGTTTTTCTCAGTGCCTCCTTTTCTCCTGCTAAGCCCCAACCATGCTGCCAGTGTCTCTTTGTTTCCCAGCGCATGCTTCCTCCCCCCCACCACGCTGCCAGCTTCCTTTTGTTTCCCGTGCGCGCCAACCCATCCCCCACCGCCTACATTAAAATGAGACCAGATGATAAGAGATTCACATAAAACTGCTTTAGATTTTAAACAGCTTTTTTTCTTTTTGCTCTCACATCGTGCTCCAATTCTGTGGGCCCCACAGTTTCAGCTCCTCATCCAACCCATCCCACGCCATGCCAGCTCATTCATGCTGGTGCTCGCCCATTCCGCCACTGAGAGATACGCACAATACTGTCCACACCATTGGTTCAGCTTTTGGTGCAGCGTCCTGGGCCATGGGCCCCTCACAAATGCGCCGGCTCCTACAGGTTGCCGCTCGCTGGCTGCCAGTCTTGCGCCTCTGGGAACAGAGCCCACTTGGCCTCAGGCTATGTGTCTCCCAGCCCCACCACCACCGCAGCTCCTGCCCCCATAGCCCTTCGTGCTGGGCACGCCGCCGCTGGCATCCCTCTGCGGTGCCGGGCACACGCTGCCGCCACTGTCCCACCATGGCACCGGGCGCCACCTCTCACCACCACTGCAGGCCTCCAAGCCCCCCCCCATGCACAGTCACAGCTGAAATACATTATTTCCCTGCGCTGTCTTAGCGCCGTCATAGCAGCTTCTAGGTGGGATTTCCCTGTGCTGTCTTAGCGCCGTCATAGCAGCTTCTAGGTGGGATCTCTGCCCGCCCCTGCGCACTATGTCCCAGTGTTCGCCCGCCCACTCTGCCTGTTCCATGCCAGCCCACCCCTGCACACTGTGTGGTGGCACTCACCCCGCCCCAAGCACAACTCTGCTTTCTCCCTACAGGCGCAATCTATCTCAGAGTTTCAAACTGCCTTAAACACTGTGCGTTTCCAAAGTCTCGCGGCTCCACTCAAACATTTTTTTTTACAATTCAGTTCCACTCAAGAGAGGCTATTTTTTCTTACAATTTTTCTACCATTTATTCAATATTACTGGCCACCTGATTGATAAACCTTTACTGCAAAATGTTTCCATTAAAGCCTTTTTTGTTAATTCCACGTGACACCCTATTAAAAGCAGTATAACATCCAGATAAAGCCTGCCTTATAATCTTAAATGCCAATATTAAGGTTCTACATACTTAATTCTATAGATAACTTTTACTATAGTCCAGATCTCAAACAACAAGGTAAAACTTGACCTTCAAACTCCACAGAGACATTGATATGGTTTTTCATATTTTAAATAACACTTACACTTCTGAGACAAACAAATCTACATAAGGTAAAGCTACCTGCCCCCCTGTCATGGGCCACACTCAAATGCAGCAGAAGACATCAGACAAAATACCCCATCCTGGCATTCTTTGAGACCTTACTCCAGGGCTGTGGGGCTATCCTGGCCACCAGACAGTGGCTGGGCCATCCTAACTTCTAGCCCTCACAGGTCACTGCCAGATTTGTCACTGACAAAAATTGCTGCCAGAGGCTGACAGGGGCCAACCGCCTTTGTGGGTGTCTGTCTCAGATTCCAGGTCACATTAAAACTCTCAAGGTAAGACATTCTCTATATTTGTGGACATAAAGGCCACATATACAGAGTTCTTACTGAGTTTTCAGGCTAATAAATCCTCAATGTCTCACGGAGTATTAAAGGTCAACCTATGCCAGTTGCAAACAGGGCCTATTTTTGTGCATGTCCCAGTCCTCTCCTTCCTCCGACACCTGTTCTAACCATTCTTTTGGTACTCATCTCTGCCTTATGACTCACAGGTTGTCATGTTTTGTTATCCACTTTGGTACTTAATTTCTTACATTCTATTAATGATCATTTTTATAGCAAGACTCTTTAACAGGATTGCCTACATCCAACGTCACATATACCAGAGACAAGCCTTACCTACCTACCTTTTAACTTTTATGCTTTCATATGGGGGAATAAGCACCTCTCATAACTTCACTCCTCCTAATCCCACGTTTAATTTTTCAGAATTCTGCCTTGCCATAAAAATGTTCCTACCTCAATGTCATCCTGATAGAATTACATGTCTATCAGGGAAAGACACCTTTCCCTCTACCTCACTTGGGTCCGTAAATATGACAGTGCCATGTCTCCTCATATCATCTTGTCTCTTTGTTTTTTCAGTCTAACATAAGTGCATTCACCAGGGAAGTTGTCCTGGCTAAAACTCCTGGCACCAGCTTCTACCTAGACATCAACTGTCATCCCATCGACTCCCCTAGACCCCAGTACAGCGCCCTCAGCCAGCAGGAAGTTGGTAAAGAGAAAAATCTTCTCCCCTTTTCCTAATAATCATAAGACAGGATATGAAAGGGTTGCTGGCCCAGACCGGATACTGTAGTTGGTAAAGCCAAGGAGCTCCTATCTCCCCCACCCTTAGGAATTACCTCTGGCACCAAACTAAGACCAATGGGCTACTTGTGCATCCCTAATGCCCCCTTGGGCTCCACCCCAGGCCGAGGCTACTTCTGTACCTCACTCCACGTGTTCCATGGAGAGATTGCCGGCCCCTGGGTGGAGATGCAATGCCCCAGGGGGTTGGGGGTATCTCTCCCTGCATTCCCAAAATAAAGGTTACTTATATTTTATACTTCTTATCTTTTCAGCTGCCACCGGTCCTCCTCCTCTTTTTCCCCTCTACAGTTCTATCAATAAGGACCAGTGATGTCTCAGGCTCTACAGCAGGGCATTTGTCCTCATGGAAATAACTGGTGGATGGAAATCAGAACTGGCTGAAAAGTCTGGGAGGGACTTAATATCTTGATGAGGTAAATCAGCTAACTTTTTTTTTTTTTTTTAGCAACTTTAAGGAGAAGAGGAAGAGGTCTCCCATACAAAGGGGAAATACTTGCAACATAGCGGGTACATTGCGCACGCAAAAGAGCAAAAGGAAAGAGACTCACCCAGTTTTTAAGGCCATTAGTAATTATTGTCTTTTAAATCTGATTTATCTTTTTTACTTGTCCTGAACTTTGAGGCCAGTAAGCACAATGGAGTTTCCAATTGATCTGCAAAGCTTGGTTAACTTTTGAGTTATCTGTAAAAGCTGGGCCATTGTCAGACCTCACAGATAAAAAGGGAGGCCAAATTGGGGAAATTGTTATCAGGCCTGACTCAGACTCAGTAGGCAATGCTTTAACCCTTCTTGTAAAAAATAACTATCATTATTAATAAGTACTTATTTTTTTGAAGTCCAGGCTTTTTTATTTTTGTAAAGTCTATTTTTCAATGTTTTCTTTTTTAGGCATAGTCTCACGTAGCAAGCAGCTTCTATTTGTTGCAGTTGTTTTGGGTTCACCAATTGGCACTGAGGGCATCTGAGGCTCATAGACTGGGCTAGCTTTGATATTAGCCCCCAGGGATAGTTCAGAAGTTGAGCTGCCAGATGTAAGTTTTTTTAAGTGCAAATAGGCTCTGACAAAGTAGGTGGGATCAGCAGTAATATCAGGACTTTCTCAATCCCCACTGATTTTGTGGCTGCCTGTTGGGCAGTGGCATCCGCCAAATTATTTTTGTATTAACAAGGTCATCTACTACAGTGGACAATAGCCACTCTCTTTGGCATCCAGATGGCAGCCAACAAGTTTAAAATTTGCAGAGCATTTCTAATCTTTTGACCCCAGAAGTCAATAAGCACCATTCTTGATAAATGGCCCCATGGTCATGGGCAGTAGCAAACGCATACTTTGACAACTTGAGGCCTCAGTGAGGGCAAAGAGTTTAGCCCATTGGGCCAATGTTTCTGGCTCCAGTGTTGGCTTCCCATAGAATTGGAGAGTCTGTGGTAACAGCAGCTCCCACAACCCACTTACCTTGATAGATGTAACTGCTTCCATCAGAGAAATAGGATGGAACTCCAGATAGTGGCTTATCCATTAGTTCAGGTTGAAGTCCCATGAGGTGATGGATGACCTCAGTACAATTGTGGTAAGGCAATGAGAGGTTGTCGTCAGGCAGCAAAGTAGCAGAGTTTGACAATGCTCTTCCCTTGAAATTGATGGTAGTCAGATCTAGGAGTAATGCTTGATAATACATGACTTAAGAGTTGGGCAGCCATTGGTTCGGCGGGCCTTGATGAGAGTCTCCAGTGAATAGGAGGAAACAAGAGTTTCTGTCTAAAAGTCAATTTTTAAGCTGCTTTTACCAGGAAGGCCACTGAGGAAACCACCTGCAGACAGGATGGCCATCTGGCTGCCACATAATCAAGTCTCTTAGAAAGATAGGCAAGAGGCCTCTTCCCAGGTCCTAAACTCTGTATCAGTCCTGTGGCTCCTAGAAATTTTTGCACCTGCCTTTTAGTCACAGGGACTGGAATCTTTTGGATGGCTTGCATTTGCTGCGATGAAAGAGTCTTGATTTTTTTTTTTTTTTTTTTTTTATGGAGAGAGTCTAACAACCAATGTAGTCTTTTTGCCCAGCAAAAACCTCTTAAGCCTGGTCTTTTTAGGGTCCTCAAGGTTGTCAAATATCTTTTAAGCAACCTCTAATAACTGACTGAAGGGCATTTTTTAAAATTTCTCAAACTTTTTGCAATTTTTGTCTAATGTATGGGGCCAACTGAATTGCAAAGAGAACAACTGGCGATACTGGGGAATCTCCTTACCTCTGGTTATTCAATCGGGGTGGAAAAGGAAAACATGGTTCTGGCACTCCGGATCAGAGAGCAGGCTTCATCTGGATGGCACACCACTTTTTGTCCCAGGGTATCACGTGTCAGGCCATTGTTTTACTGAAATTATCTACTTAACAAAAAAACCGCTTTTTTATAGGTAACAAAATTAATTGTGCTGCATAATCTCCCAGATGTCCATAGCACATGCAAGAACTTGTGTTTTATCTCTATAATCACCAATCACATTAGCACAATAGTTCTTTGTTTTAAATTTAGATCGGCTTTTTCCAGGACAAGATGAATTGTTTCTTTTACATTTTTACTTTAAGACAAAACCACCTTTAAAAAAAAATTATTACCAATTACTTTTTCTCTTGCTTTTTAGACCACATTAAAATCTTTAACAAAATCTTTGAAATGACCTTTTTAGTAGTCTAAAACATATTTAATCATTTTATGTCATTTTACCACATTAAAATGCTACATTTAAAAAAATTTGTAACCTTTTTAACTGACTCAATTACATTATGACCTGGCTTTTACTTGGTAAAATTAATATGATTTTTAAAAACCATAAATATACATATATATGTGCACATATGTTTACATTTTAACCAGAAAGAAAAATACTTTTTAAAAAAAGGCATGCCCAGGTTGCAAGTAATCAACTGAGGACTAAAACATTAAACAAGGCACCACAAAAGACAAGACCAACATTAAAGACACAAATGAAGGTTTTTTTGTCCGCAGTTTGGTGAGCTAAAGGAAATAATTTTTATTATGAACCTTGAGTCCAATGAGCCACATGGATCCTGCAACAGAAATGGCCAAGAGCCCCTAAGTTAGTAATAAATTTAACAAGTTTAAATGGGCAAAAAAAAAAAACCCAAAGTTAGTAACAGATTTAAACAGGCAGACAATTCCAAAGTACAAAAACACTGAACATAAATACACAGGGGCAAAAGGCCCCAAAGTTACGGATGGGCCGAAGCCCCAAATGGGCGAAAACCCCAAATGGGCTGAAACCGCACACATGGGCCAAAACCCCAAATGGGCCAAAGACCCACACACATTACAAACGGACAATAATCTTCCGGATTCTGGTGCAGAAGGAGCCCTAGCTCGTCTGCAGTCATTGCACGCATCCAATTACAAATGGGCAAAATCCCCCATATGGGCCAAAGCCCAAACAAAGTTACGAATGGGGCCCAAAAGCCCTAAGATACAAAAGGGGGGAAAAGGCTCCCAGAAGTTGTCTCATTTTATCTGCAGTTAAAAATGTGCACACTCAGATTATAAACAGGCAAAAAAACCAAATACTGACAGATGTTTAGCAGATTGATCGGTGAAAAAATAATTTGGGGAGTCCTCCATTAATCCCAAGTGATCCCCCAATCTTGTAATCTACAAACGAGCCCCCAAACTTGAGTTCAAAAAATGAGGCAAAAACATATTTTAAAAAGCAGCGCTGATTTATTTTTCCCTGGGCCCAGTGACACAGTGCAGTAGGAGATTGCAAAAGCTGTGTGTCTCCCTCCTCTCCACTTGCCATGCCCCTAGTCCCTATCACAGCTCACAAAGTAAAGGTATGGGCGTGGATCAGGAAATAAGTTAATGGGGAAGATCCTGTTTTCCTCAGCAGAGAATAGAGGAGTCCAGCAGCAATTAACAGCCTTTGTTAGCTTATTTTAGCACCGCATCTGTTATTTGTAAAGGGCAACAATGGTTAACATATCAATTAGGTAAGATTTTACAATTCTTTACAGAGGAGAGCATTGATTAACATATCAATTAGGTCACCCGAGGGGGAAAGAAAACATATAGACAGTATGGCCACGTTACAGGTATTTTGGTATAATACAAATATAGCAAGGCTCTTTTTTCTAGTGTACAACAATGACCAGATGGAAACCAAGGGTGGCGGGGAGAAACTAGAGAGACTAACAATAAGCACAAGGTGATATAGGGGGATGAAACACCCAACCTAGTATGTTTGTGAGTTCATTTTCTCAAAAATCGAAGAATGAATTTTAGGAACAATGACGATTAAGAGCAGAATATATTTACTGAGAGAAAGAAAGCTTCTGTTTGAGAGAGAGACTGAAGGGGACCAGAGCAGGTTGCCGAAGACTCTGTCTTTTCCAGGGACTTTTATAGAGCAAAACCATGGGTTCAAGGCAGGGTAGGGGGTGTGGGTGTGGGTGGTGGGTTAGGGGGGTGGGACTGGGAACTCACAAGGCAGATGGGCTTAAGGTGGGACATAACTATAGTTAGCCACTAAGATTAATAGTTCAGGTAAAATTGATTACATTAGGGACAAACAGGAAAGCAAGTCAGGTAGGAAGCATTATTGGAGCTGTGACCTTTCCCTCAGGGGATGGGATAGTGACTGCGGGATGATAGGGGACTAATTAGAATATCAGTCTTTGGGATATGGATGTATTTGTTTGATCCTTGAGGCCTGGCCTACAGCAGGAGGTATCTGTCTCCCCCACAGTTGCAAAGTATCTGCACTGGCTCCTTTGAGGACCTAACCCTGTCTCTCTGCCTATAATATTTCTAACTAACTTGGCTGCCTGCAATGAAGGGATATAGTTTATTTTTGTGGAGTAAGGCATTATTTTTCCAGCAATTTCCATAACAAGTCTACATTATTATTATTTCTCTAATCCTCAAGTGATAAAATATTCATTAAAAAGAGGTTATTACTGATCATAATGGTGTAAACTTGTAATCCTGCTTAATTGAGAGACCTAGGCAAGAGAATCACAAGTTTGAGCCATTCTGGGTGACTTAGTGTTATAACCTATATGTCATAAGTCTCCATGGAGGCAAGAAAAAGATCAAAGGTAGCTCTTAAGAGCAGAACAGATGTCTTCCTAATCTAAACTTGCTTGTTTACAGGGAAACTTGCTTCTTTGCAGGGTAACTTGCTTGCTTGCAGGATGTGCCTTCCCCCAGAGGATGTTTGCCTAATCTAAACTTACTTGTTAGCCCAACCTTACTCTTCCCAAGAAATGTAATCACTGTTTTCCTGTTCTGTAGTGCACCAAAAACCCACCCCTCTCCTTGCATTGTGAGACCAGCAGCTGTTTGCAGTTTTACAAGATTAAAACCCTGCCCTTTAGCTGTTAGGCCCACAGTCTTCCATATTGGCTACCAGAGGCTGTGTTGCCAGACCTGGCCTAAAATACAGCCTTTGCTCCAAATTTCTTAATTTCTTGCTTCCTTGGATTTTATTCCAGGGTCCGAGCTATCACACTTAACTCTGCTAAACCTTTTACTTCAAATAAATTTTTTCAACCTACAGTTTAGAATGTGAAACCCACAGTTTATAATTCTGGTATTTATAAACAACAAGAAGTGGAGGCACAGAGATATTATGTGATATCATAATGGTTCATTCTAATTAATACATTGTTGGGAATGGGACTAAATTTTCTTTTAACCTCAAAAGTGTCTTTTAACCTCAATAGTGTCCATGTCCTTTTTGGACACTTGGAGGGTTTTTTTTTTTGCAATATATTTTGTGCCTTGACAAAAAAAAGTCATATGGTACTATCAATCTTTTGGTAGATGGTAAAGAGATAAATTACTGAAAACATATTTGCAAAACAGGAAAATATCTAACCATGATATTAATGACTAAGTCTAATTTTCTGAGGCACTTTAAAAAGGAAATAAGACAGCTAATGATAGGAGTTAGGATACAAGCACATAGTTATGGCTATGATTCCTGGAAGGAATTAATGCAAGCAGAATAAAATGCTCTGAGAAAACAATGTCTCCTGGCATCTGGAGAGGTTTTTGAGGAATTTAGGAATGCTGAGCAACTGGACTTTTGAATTTCACATGAAAGCCCTGAGCCCTAATTGGTCAATTTAAGCCAATGGGACCATGTCTGATGGGCACCTGCCAGACACTGAGCAAAATCCCATACTCCACTTACTGTTAAGAACATCTAGACAAACCTTCACCAGCAACCCTTTTGAGCCCCCTGTTGGTTAGCAAAAGCTTTTGCTTTGTCTGTCTTTACTATCCCAATGAGTGTCCTTATTTGCAACTTGACTCCTTTGTGATTTCATTCTTCAGATTTTGAGATATCAACCCTGTGTTTCAATAACGTCTTTGGGGATCATCTGGGATCTCAATGGAGGTAAGTGATATTTCTGTTTTCCTATCCCTTTTTACTTTTACTTCATGGCATTCTGTCTCAGGCAATACCAGCACCCTGTCAACCATTTAAGAGCCACTAATGCAGCTGTCAATCTTAGGAATCAGGAGACTGGCTTCACTGATGTGACCTAGGCTGATCCCTTCTCATGCAGGTTGAAGGGATTTTGGACTAGTCTTGCCTCAGTTTTGCTTTCTGATTTCTTTTATCCACTAGCGATTCTCAGCCCTTGAAGTTATGTCTGGAGGATCTGGGACCAGATTCTTCAGAATCTTCTCTCAAACTCCTAGTTATATTTGATATAACTTTCTTTTTTTCACTTGCTTCCTTGATTACATCAGAAAGCCTACCTACCCCCTTATTAGGGAAAGTTGTTTATACTGTTTAAGTATCACCAGTCTCTTGGCACTAGAACCAATACTTTGATTGCCACTAACAAAAGCAGAAATTAATCTGGAGTCACAGGCACACAAAGAAAAAAGCAGGATGCCCAATAGAGGACACCCCAGTACAAATCCACCTTAAGTACCAGACCATCTTTTCCAACCAGAGACATTACCTTTTAAATCTGGAGCCAAAAAGGGCTCACAGACCCTGGAAGATAAACTAAAGTCACAAGGCCTTCTGAAACCCTGCAAAGTGTCCCTTCAATTTCCATATTTTTGGAGTGAAAATATCCGATGAAGAATGAAGATTATTCCAAGATCTCCAAGTGATAAATGAAGCTAAGGTGTCATTATGCCTTGTGGTACATAACTGTTATACTTTACTATGTCAGATTAAGATTGGTTCAGTCTTAAAGGATGCCTTCCTCCGTATACCTGACTTATTTTTGTTCCCTGACTTACAATTATTTTTGTATCTGAGGAGCCCTCTTACCAGTCTACCCAGCTAACTTGAATATTTGGTCCTGCCTCAAGCTTTCAGAGACAGCCCCTACCTATTTATACAGCCCACATGAAGAGACGTTTCCTACTTTGACTATCTAAAAGTACTTATTCAATGTGTAATGACTCCATCTTTTCTTTTCCCTAGGAGGTAACCTCAAGTCTGGCCACTCAGGTCCTGTTAAATTTCCTGGCAAAGAATGGATACAAGGAGTCTCAGTCAAAATCACAACTTTGTCACTCCTCTGTCAAATATTACAGCTTAATCTTTTCTAGGGGTCCTCGAAAGTTTTAGGGGGGAATGTATTAAATTCATTTCCTTCTTCCCACTCCTCATAACAATAAAACAAGAAAGGGAATTCTTGGACATCACTAGTTTTTGCTGCTTATTAATCCCTGGATATGGTAAACTGCATAGTTCCTGTACTGGTTAATCTAGGAGATTCAAGCAGCCAATGCTCACAGACTAAAATGGGAATCTGAGGTCCAGTTAGCCTTTAAGAGACTCAAACAGGCCTGTCTCTAAGTGTCAGCATCGAATTTTCTTGTAGGAAAGCACTTCAACTTGTAAAGTTTGAGGAAAACCAGGATAGTTTTGGAAATCCTAACCCTAGACTGAGGCCCTGTACAACAATCTGGGATACCTGAGCCAAGAGCTACATATAGTAGCTAAAGTCCACGGCCAGCTTGCCTATGAGCAGTAGCAGGTATGGACCTCCTATTTTGCAGAGGCCTTGCAACTGACTTTTTGAAAGTCAACATATATATTTTTACTCCATAGTATGGCTAGACTCTTCTCACCAAAGGGAAGACATGGCTTTCAAATGATTGCCTTCTGAAATAACTGGCCCTCTTTTGCAGGGAGCATTTATTCAGTTTAAAACCTGTTCCTCTTTAAACCCTGCCATCATCTTCCTTCCAGAAAGAAATGGCACCTTGGACCCTGATTGTCCAGAAGTGATTCTTCATACATGTGCTGCTAGAGAAGACCTTAAGGATAACCTCCTAGAAAACTCAGATTTGATTTTTTTTTGGTGATTTGGGAGTTCCTTTATAAAGAAGAAATATGCAAAGCTGGAAATACAATGATGACCTTACAGCTCACAGTCAAGGACTTCTTCCTTGCTTCTGGAACAGCACCCAACTTGCAGGACTTTTAATTCTTACTAGAGCACTAGAAACTAGCAAGGGACAAAAAGCCAGCACTTCTGCCAATTGTAATTATGCCTGTTTGGGGCTACATGCTCACACAGCCATATGAAAAGATAGACATTTTCTATCAGCCAAGAAGGTTCCAATTAAATATCATAAGGAGATTGACATATACTTGTCCTAAGTCTGTCTCCTGTCTGAGTTAATAGTCACACATTGCTGGGGCCACCAAAAGGGAGTGGATGAGTTGCTCAGGGAAACCAGGTGGCTGACCTGACAGCCAAAGCAGCTGCTCAAAAGCCTTTTTGCTCGGAGTTCATCCTGATTTTTGCAGAGCTTTCTGGGAGATGCCGAGCCTAATTACTCCAGAGCAGAAATACAGTGGGCCCTCTCTTAGGGATACCAACTCTTCCCTTCCAGATGACAGAGGGCAACAAACTACTCATACCCATAGATAGTGGAAAATCATTAAAACTCTTCATTAGGCATTCTCCTTGGGAAATGAAAGATCTTATTGTGGGAAAAATGTTATCAGAAAGGGGCTCCTTTGCATGGCTCAGGAGGTTGGACAACCCCGTGAGATGTGCTAAGTGAGCAACTCTATCAATAAAATGATCTCATTTCCTGGTAGCCAATAAAGTGAGGGTTATTTAGGGAAGGACTGGCAAGTAGAGTTCACTCATGTGCCCCAGATTAAGGGGATCTAGTATCTCTCAGTATAAGTTAATACCTTCACTAGTTGGGTGGAAACTTTCCTTTGCAGAATGAAAAAGCCTTCAAAGGTGTAAAGATTTCAACCTCACCAGTTATTCCCACATTCAGGCTTCTTAGAAGCCTTTAGATTGATAACAGCTCCCTCCCCATTTAAGGCTGCTGTTACCCAGGGTTTGTCTCAAACCCTTGGAATCCAATATGATCTACATTGCATGTGGAGTCAGAAGTAGAGGAAGTAAACTGTATTCTTTTTTTTTTTTATTTAGACAAAGAGCAAAATAGAAAAAAGGGTAGAAATGATACAGAATTTCAAAAAATAAAAATAAGAAATCATCGGTAGTTAATATATTACATATTGTTATCTTAGAAGTAGTTGTTCAAGTACAAAATAAAAGCATAAAAAATGAACAATCAAACAATGTCAGCAAAAACTATTCATTTTAATGAACCAACAAAAACTTAGTATTAGGTAAGCTATATTCTTAAAAGCAGCTCAGAATGCTTGCTTAGCAAACCTTCCTTCCCTGGGCCACTTTACTTCCACTAGACCCTATACAAATGAACAACTAATCCTCAGACATTAGGACTTGGCCCTTTCAGCATGCTATGTGGGCAAATACTCCTCGCCAACGACTTCCTGTTTGACTGAGAAATTGTTGCCAAAATTAGGGCTATTATAGCCCTTGCCAAGTTTCAATAGACTCTCTGATAATTACCTGAAGCACACCTGCTGAGAGTGGACCTCCCTTGCATACTGGAAGACCTGGCACTGTTAGTGTCTCTTTTCTTCCTTTCTCCCTCTATAGCCTGCATAGGAAGGACCATATGTGGTGAACTGTCCACTCTGTTGACTGTCAAGGTAGCTGGAATTGCATCCTGAGTATATCACTCTTAAGCCATGGATTTTAGAGATTACTGAAAAATAAAGAGATAGACTGATATTCCTATAAACATTTGGAGGACCTGATACTTAGCTTCAAATAACATCAGGCACTCAGGAGATATCTGATGATAAAGATGTTTTAATCATCCCCTGTTCTACCTAGTCTTGCTCTTGGGAATGTTTGTAGCTCAATGTGCCTGCTCCCAAAAGGGTAGAATTATTTCAGTTGCCGAAGTATCCCCAAGCATGGGAGACATTATTATCATCTTTCATATTCACATTCTTCTTCTCTTTACTCATTGTTGTAGTCAGGGTTTGCAAGGAAAACAATTTAATACAGGACTCATGATTTACAAAATTATTTTATAATAATCACTCAAAGAGTCAAATACAAAAAAAAGTGTAGGAAATCTGTCCTCATACTAAAGACCCAAAGAATCTAGCTGAGAGCCTGAATCTCATGGCAATAGTCCAGCTGAAGACCTAGAGCCCTTGACAATACCTTGACAAGTCCAACTGGAGGCCTATAGCCCATGACAATGACTTATGCAAGTCTGTTTCATAGATCTACATTGGGAAGGCCCAAAGGTCAGCAGTGGATGCCATGAAGTCTGTGCTAGTGGGGTGAAGGATCTATGCTAGCAAGCTCAGTGTTCTGCACTAGAGCAGAGATGCTCAAAGGACCAGAGCTCCACAGCCATCCAGAGTGACAATGCAGGCCCAATCTCCTCCAATAATGAGAACAGCCAAGTTCATATCAGGAAGCCAGCATGACATTTTCTCCTGAAAATTGAATAGCATAACCATTTTCCCCTCTGGAGCCAGGAAGCGATGCTCAAGTTAAGGACCAGAGCTTCCCTAAAAAGTGAACTACAGTCATTCTCAGTGGTGGCAAGGTCCCAAGCTCTTCTGATGATGAGAACAACCAAGTTCATATCAGCAAAGACGCTCAACAAGTTCCTCCAAGAGAACCCATGGCAACAGAAGAACAAACAATACCACACTTCCTCTCCAGTTCTCTTTTTTATGTTGGAAACAATCCTCAGGTGGATTATCCACCCCTAGTACCACACTGATTTAGCTCAGTTGGGCCCCACAAGTTGAGCATAAATTTTCAATCCACCACATTCCTCTTCCTCAATCTAGTACTATCAACATTCCCTGACACAAGACATTTAACACACAGCCAGGAAACTATTTTAACTGTGAGAGTAGTTCACAAGGAAGAGCTGGCACCAAAGGCCAACTAGGAACCTTTCCTGAACAAATAGCTACTATCAATGTGTCTCGACATTGATTCTTATCTCTGAACAGGACAATAATGAACCCTCATGTGGTTTGGACCCTCCAAATTTCTAGGGTAGATCAATTGTCATACACTTAAAGCTCTTTTAATTTTTCCTCCCTACATCAAAATACAGGGCTTGTCATGAGTCAGGGTATATGCAACAATTCTTTCTATGCTCTCTGTCTAGGAAATAGACTCTCAAAACTCTTCTGGAGTTCAGTTTGTTCTTACAACTCTAATTACTATATTTGCAAAAATAAGTATGTCCCCTGGCAACAGTACAAAGAGAACAATTTGGATTATAGGGAAAATACTCTCCTGTAATTGTCCTAACACAAAGTCCCCGAAGAACCAACAGCAAGTAGAATGTTCTATCCCGTGGGGACACTCAGGACTCCCTCCCCGAGATGGAAGTGGATTTTATTTTTTATGCAGGTCATACTTATACCTGGTGCTGCTCTTTATATAGAAAGAGACCTCTACTGTGGTAGCAGCTATTTCAAAGACTAAAAATCTGAGTCCAAACTAAACAGCCTCTTAGGGCCAAATCCTCAATGTAGGGTACTTGCTGAACTAATTCTTTCTAACCCAGCATAAAAGAAGCACACCCAGTATGCCCTCTTGAAGAAATGGGGCTGGGGTGGACAGGCACACTGTCCTATGAATGTCCTATATTACAGAGCATATGCATAGGATACATAATTGCCAGGAGGGTCTTTTGGTCCATGGGCATTCCTATGTTAGAAATGCTCAGTGCTAAGACTCACTATCACAGCTGAAGTAATCATTCAGAATTGCTGAGTCCTTGTTTCTCTTATGGTCAAACATGAGCTTCTGCACTCATAAGCAAAATGTATAGTCTTCAGAAAAACAATTCACATAAAATGAAAGAAAATCTGAAGATAATACAGAGAAATACATATTTGTGATATGTCAACTTGACTTGAGTAAGAACTGCCTGGCAGGTTAGTGGAGCTCTGGGTATGTCTGTGGATGATTGGCTGAACACTGAAAGGGAAGATTCACTCAGGATATGGGTAACACCAACCAATAAGCTTGTGGGCTGCATATATAAAAAGGGGGAAAAAAGAAAAAAGAAAAGGAAGTCTTCCTTTGCTTCTTAGAGGAGCTCTGGCCTTTGCCGTTGCCTTTAGGAGTGTGTCTCCAGTTTGTTCAGGCTTCCAGCATGGAACCTGCAGCCTCCCCACACAGACCCTCGGGCTTTCCAATACAAACTTGCACCAAATTCTGGGCCTTTTATCTTCAGCTGAATCCTCCAGGTCTCCAGCACACATTTTACATTCTTCACCCCTCATTCTGTAGGTGGCCACTGTAAGCTTATTTAGTAATTCTTTCATATAATATAATATATATTTGACATTAAATATGTTTCTCTAGTGGAATATATATATATATATATATATATATATATATGTATGTATATCCATGGATGATGAATGTATTCATTATATATACATAATATAGACTAATAAAACATTTAAGAAACACTCAATTATGAAGACTCTTACTATGTATCTTTTTAAAATAACAAGGAACTCTTCCAGAGGGCATTTCAATAAAATAATTTTGTTTATTTAGTGATTAGAATAGGAAAGCAAGAAATTGTCATGGGAACCAAGATTGTGTAAGGACTAGAAAGCATAGGCATTTTTTAAAATCATGTTTTAGGAATTCAAGACCTTTTATAATTGAGTTTACTAATAGTAATATGAAATGTGTGGATATTCTAAATTACAGTTTTTAAATGGAGCAGAGGAACAGTTAGAAGATCAAAATAAAATATTTGAGGAAGAAATAAGGAAAACACTGAGAAAATACTTTTATATAAAAGTAAACACATATATATGATGTCACAAGAAGGCACTGTTAGGACTCAGGTACTGGAATGGGGATTTAGCTCAGCAGCATAAGCACCTGCCTGGAAAGTGCAAGGTTGTGAGTTCAATCCCCAGTACCATACACACACAAAAAGACTCAGGTACCTGCCCATATACTGAGCAAACTTTAACCTTGTCAAATTGTCAAGTAATAAAATAAAGAGTTCGCCAGTGTTAAGAATCTGGGGACAGTGGGCACTGTGGTTCACGTCTATACTGTCAGTACTCTGGAGGAGTGAGACAGGAAGATAACAAGTCTGAGCTCAGTCTGGGTAACAAGAGACTTAGTGGGACTCTGTCTCAAAATAAAAATAATATTTTTAAAAGTCTAGGGATAGAGCCCAGTGCAAAAGCTCTGGATCACCATAAAGCAGATTCAAGAAGATAGCCAGGAGAATAAAAACTCCATTGAAACTATTTGAAGCAGATCAGGCCAATGTGAGGACAGGATCTCAGATATTGCAGACAGACTTGCAGTTTGAGGAAAAGGAAGATTTCTCAAAACTAGCAAGGGACCATGAGAATTCAATACAGCAGATGCTAGATGAGAAAAAGAAGAATAATTTAAGATTAATTAGAGTCAATGAACAAGCAGGAGATACCACATATGTCACTGAAAATATGTTCACAGACATTGTGATGGAAAACTTTCCCGGTAGAGAAAAAAACTGATATACAAATAAATGAGGCATATAGAACTCCAGTTATCAATGATCAATGATCTATAATATCTATATCCAGGTATATCATACTGAAGGTTCAGAAATTCAGCACAAAAACAGAATCTTAAAAGCTGTTAGAGAAAAGAAAAATATCACCTATAAAGGAAAATCCATCAGAATCATAGCTGACTTTTCAGCACAAACTTTCAAGTCGAGAGTGAAGTACTCCAAGTTCTAAAGGAAAACAACACTAGTAGATGTCTATAGAATGCTCTACCCCATGACATCAGAGTACATATTCTTCTAAGCTCACATGGGCTCCAAAATAGAACATATACTGGCTCAGAGAACATGCTTAAGTAAATGTAAAGGAATTGAAATTTTCCCATGCATACTATCAGAACACAGTGCAATGAAATTGAAAATCTATGTCAAAGGAAACCACAAGAATTTCATCAACACATGGAAATTAAATAGTGCCCCACCGAACAACCAATGAGTCACAGATGAAATTAAACAAGAAATTAGACAGTTTTTACTGTTAAATGATAATGATAATGCAGTATACCAGAACTTGTGGGACACACTGACAGCAGTCTTAAGAGGGAAACTTATAGCAGTAAATGCTTATATCAGGAAACCAGAGCAAGTGAATGTAAGTAACTTATATTTAGAGTTGACTCTTTGAAAGGTTAAATAACATTCACAAATCTTTATCCAGCTTTATCAAAAAAAGAAAGACTCAAATCCATGAATCAGAAATGAAAATGGCCAAGTTATAAAAGACCCTGCAGAAATCCAGAAAAACATCTATACCTACTTTGAAAGCTTGTATTCTACTAAGTTGGAAAATGCAGAAGAAATGGACAGATTCCTAGATTCATATGAATTATCAAAACTGAATTAAAAAGATATAAAAATCCTAAATAATGCAATATCAATAAATGAAACCAAAGATATAATTAAAAACCTATCGACAAAGAAAAGCCCAGGCTCAGGTGGATTCACTGCTGGATTCTGCAAGAAACTTAGTGAAGATCTAACATTACTGCTTCTCAAACTCTTTAATGAAATTGAAAGGGAAGTAATATTTTCAAATTCATTCCTGGAAGCAAGCATTACTCTGATTCTTAAATCAGAGAAGGACCCAAATAAGAAAGAGAATTACAAGTTAGTTTCCCTAATGAACATTGATGCGAAAATCCTCATTAAGATACTGGCAAACAGACTGCAGCAAATCATCAAAAAATTTGTACATCATGATCAACTTGGATTCATCCCAAGGATGCCGGGATGTTTCAACATATGTAAATCCATACTAACAAATCCAAGGACAAAAATCATGTAATTATTTCAATAAATGCAGAAAAAGCTTTTGGCAAAGTCCAGCACCCATTCATGATAAAAAAAAAAAAAAAAACACCCTATAGAAAATTGGAATAGATAGTCTTTCTCTCAATCTGATAAAGGCCATCTATGACAGACCAACAGCCAACCTCATAGAACTGGAAAAAAACTGAAAGCTTTCACTCTAAAATCAGGAACAAGACAAGGATGTGAACTGTCTCCACTCTTGTTTAACATAGCCCTGGAAATTTTAGCAGGAGCAATTAAACAAGAGAAAGAAATATAAGGAATAAAGATTAAAAGGAAGAAGTTTACTTATCATTATTTGCAGATGACATGATATTCTACTTAGAAGACCCCAAAAACTCCATCAAAGACTACTAGAGTTAATAACCAATTCAGCAGTGTAGCTGGATACAAAGTCAATACTGAAAAATCAGTATCATTCCTGTACACAAACAACAAACTCATTGAGAGAGAAGTTATGGAAATCTGATCTTTCACAATAGCATCCAAAAAAATGAAATACCTAGGAATCAATGTAACAAAGGATGTAAAAGACCTCTGCATTGAAAACTACAGTGCTCTGAAAAAGGAGATTGAAGAGGATATTAGAAAATGGAGAGATAGCTCATGCTCTTGGGTAGGAAGTACCAATATAGCAAAAGTGGCCATACTTCCAAACTGTTATACAAATTCTAATAGAATATCTCACAGAGTTAGAGAAAACAATCCTAAAATTCATCTGGAATCAGAAGAGACCTGGAATAGCAAGGAAATTCGGGGCAACAAAAATAAGATAGGGCACATCAGAATTCCTGATTTGAAATTATACTATAAAGCTACTGTGATTAAAAACAGTATGGTACTGCCAAAAACACAGATCTGAAGACCAGTGGAATAGATTATAAGATGCAAAACAACTGTAGACATATTAAGTCACCTTATCTTTGACCAGGGTGCCAAACACATTCATTGGAAGATAGATAGTCTCTTTAATAAATGGTGTTAGAAAAACTGGCTTTCCACATGCAAAAGATTAAAACGGGACCCATATCTTTCATCTTTTACTAATCTAAAATAAGAATGGACCAAAGATCTTAATATTACAATAGAAAAATTAAACCTGCTGGAAGATAGAGTAGGTAAAACTCTTGAAGACATTGTTGTAAGCAAAGACTTTATGAACAAAATCCAGATTGCACAGGAATTATTGCAAAGAATCAACAAGTGGGATCTCACCCTACCGAAAATCTTTTGCACAGCAAGAGAAACCACCAACAGAGTGAAGAGACAACCCATAACATGGGAAAAAACGTTTGCCAATTGTACCTCTGACAAAAGATTACTATTAAGAACATATAAAGAACTCAAAATAATCTTCCTCATAGATTTAAAGACCCAATCCAAAAATGGGCATCTGAGATGAATACATACTTCTTAGATGAAGACATGCAAACAGCACATAAATATGTAAAAAAATGTTCAACAGCACTGGCCATTCAAAAGCTGCAAATTAAAACAGTCCTAAGATTCCATCTCACCCCAGAAAGAAAGGCTAATACTAAGAAATTATCCAATAACAGATGCTAGAGAGGCTGTGGGGAAAAAGAAACCCTTCTCTATTTATAGGAATGCAGACTGGTGCAATCACTGTGGAAATCAGTATGGAGATTCCTCGAAAAACTAGTATTGGAGGCCCTATTCAACCCAGCTATTTCTCTTCTGGGCATCTTCCCAAAAGAATTTAAAACATCATACCACAATCATATATGTACACTCATATTTATAGTGTCTCAGTTTATAATAGCCAGATCTTGGAAACAACTTAAATGCCCATCAACTAAGGGGTGAGTAAAAAAGATGTGGTATTTTTAAACAGTGGAATAATAGCCATAAAGAATGATAAGCAGGACACTTTTATAGGTAAATTAATGCATCTTGAGAATGTATTCATTAGTGAAATAAATAAGATATGTGTAAACATTGTATTGTTTCATTAGTGTGATAAGTTGAAAGAAAAAATATATGTATATGTGTATGTATATTATGTAAAAATAGTCAAGATATATTACAGATTTCTCTGAGTTTGCTGGTATTGTTCAGACAATTGAAGGCAGATGTCTTGTGCTCTGGGTAAATGATTTGTGGATCACAATGTGCAATGTATGTACCATTGTTGCCCCGATTGATGAGCTTTGAAATTTTATTGCAATTTCTTCTTTATTTTTCTTCCTTTTTATGTTTCAATAAAATAGGTTGTGAAAAAAGCCATGGATTTAATCTCCAACACATACACACACACACACTCACACATACACATGCACACACACACACACACACACTCAGATTCTGGATCATTTTTGATGATTACGTTTCATCTATCTCATATCTCACTATCAGTATGGAACTGAAAAACTTTGTCAATTGAGAACAATGGTGATGTATGGTTACTGCATAGGATTCATCTAAGATTTAATGAAATAAGTAATATTAAAGCAGTTTGAAAACAAAAATTATTATAGAATACAAGTGTTAAGATTCCACACTGGCATTTTTAGTGTCTTTGGCTTATGTTATTGCCTCAGCTGGCAGTGTGGCCCCAGGAACCTCTCAGCTGTAGACAGCTGCAAAGGCTTGCAGTGTCCAGTGGCCTTCAAGGGCTTGCAGTGCCCCGTGGCCCCCTGGCCTTGGTCTGGGCTCCCATCCCAGTGCATCTTCATCTGATGATTGGTGGAGCTGGCAGACACAGAATTGAGGTCTTTGCCCCAAACAGACAGATCTGAAGAATGAGCCTGTAATAGCTCGGACCCTGGTATAAAATCCAAGGAAGCAAGAGACCTAAATTTCGGTAGCAAAGGCTTTATTAGACCAGGCCTGGTGACAAGTCTCTGGGAGCCAATTTGGAGACTGTGTGCCAGAGACTGAAGGGAGGACTTTAAAAAGAGGCTGGAGGAAAAGGGGGGGGGCAAAGAAACCTGCAGAGCCATCAAACTTGTTGACCTGAATCTGGAAACTGTATAGCTGTCCACTTAGTTCTGATTGGCGCCTTTTGAGTTACTCCCATCCTGCACATAAGAATTATCTGCAATAACATTTGGAGAAGAAAGTAGAAAGCTAATTATCTCAGGACAGCTCATTAACACTAACAGGTGGGAAGGGGTCAAAAGTTACAAGAAGCTGAAACTTAAGCCTTCACAAGGATTTGGAACTTAACCCTTTTGGTGCGTTAGGGTTAAGCCACAACATTTTCCTGTAATTTCTTTGAAGCTAAGACACATTTTATGACAGACCACCACCAGGTCAGGAAGAGGTCACCCGAAACCCAAAATCTTTATGGCCTAGTCTAGATAGATAGGTAAAGGGAGAGGGGAGGCAATAAGGTGCCATACAGAACAGAAAATGGCGATTATGTTTTTCTTTCTTTCTGGGGAGAGGGATCAAGGTCAGGTAAAGAGTTATGCTAATAAGCAAATCTCCCTGCACACAAGCAAGTTACTTCAAACAAGTGTAAATTAGAGGGCCATCCTAGTTTTTTTTTTAGCTCTTTAGAGGAGAATAGAGGCGCCTAACAGAGATTAACAACCCTTGTTAGCTTGTTGTAGCACCACTTGTTATGTAGAGGGCAACAATGGTTAACATATCAATTAGGTAAGCTTTTACAATTCTTTACAGAGAAGAGCACTGATTAACATATCAATTAGGTCATCCAAAGACATAAAAAGGAAAACACATACAGTAAGCCAATGTTACAGGTTTTGTTACAATACACATGTAACGAAGCTGTTTTCTTAGAGTACAACAAGCCTAGCCTCAGAACTAATCATGAGGAGCCCACAATGTCATATTTCAATTTCTGTTTCCTAACCTTGCTTCTTTCTTCTCTAGTCTTTGAAAATTTACACCAGTGCTCACCACATATATACTAAGTTTTGTTAACTTTATTTGGAGGAACCCAATACGTGATATCATCCTTTAGGTAACCTTCTTTCCCATAACTTCAGTTAGTCTCTTACTTCTTATGACTTCACAATTATTTAATCATTTGTCCCTAGTATTTTTGACCATGTTATTCTTAAACCTTTGTAACAGCTATATCTTTCAATGTTTCTAATTCCTTCTTCTCAAGGAAACTCACAGTCTAACTCCAAAAACACTGATTTTTCTCTGGGTGGGAACATTTATAGTCTACACAGTAAACTGCATTCTATCAAAATTTTCACATTGATATGCAGTGACTTATCTCTCTTAATTTGTTCACATGCATCTGGCTTTTTTCCTTAACTATACTGTGTGACTGAGGAGGCTAGACTTACATCTTTGTATTCCTCAAGGTAAGAATTGTTCATTCTGGATATGCCCACTGGTCAAACTCCAGAGACCTTTCTTACATTTCCTGAAGACTCAATTTTAGGGTTGTCTTAAGCAGGAAAGTAAGCTCTGGCTGTGGCTTCCCATGGGGCTCCTGGAGAAGCTGAGGGCAAAGGAGAAAAAATAGTATCTCTCTCTCTCTCTCTCTCTTTCTCTCTCTCTCTCTCTCTCTTTCTCTCTCTTTCTCTCTCTTTCTCTCTCTCTCTCTCTCTCTCTCTCTCTCTCTCTCTCTCTCTCTTACAAGTCAGGGACAATTAAGTATGGTCCTCGCTTTTTGGCGGATGTTATACACACCCTATTCAGGACAGCTGGTCCACTATTGCTAAGCATGTTCAAGTGAACCAGATACATTTTCTGCCTCTAGGGTCCTGGTGTAGCACTGGGCGAGTCCATCATTCAGGTACCCACACCTGAGTTGCATCCCATCCCTCTTGCCTAGGGGCTGCTGTAAACAGGAAGTGTGATTAAAGTACTTCTTCCTTTTCACATTACTGTTAGAACAAGTACTATATTTGAGACATTCACTTGAAAAAGAAATTCTCAAATGGTGTATCAATGCATATTAAATGACAAAACACAATTTCAAATATTATAGAGGTACTTAATGGCAATAAAATTTGTAAATTATAAAATAGAAAATGTTTCTTAGGTTGGTAAGAAGATAGTACATTCAATGGTGCATTTATAAAGTGAGAGTTTTTGCTTCTGTTTTTCAAGATGTTAAAATAGGTAATTTCTTGTTGCCACCTCAAAATTAACTTTGAAGAAATTATAGGAGCAAAAGTAAAGTACCAAAAATGTAGTGTGAAAATCTGAGAATAGTTTTTATGACTTGGAGCTGGTGTCTAGGAATGTGCGTGTATGCGGAGGGTGAACAGGAAGTGGGAAGGCAGTTGCATCCCAGGGTAGCTGCTGGGCTGAGGAGATAAGGAAAGTAATGCTTCTAGTACTGATTATGCTTCAGGCAACCATTATTTCTTCTGTGCTATGAGTGAGGGGGCAAGTCAGAGACAACCATAGATTACTGGAGCAGGATTCTGTAAAGGCAACGAAGCACAAGGAGGACCAAAAGACCGTCTGTGGGGAGCAAAGAATAGCAGTTTTTCAGGCCGGGCTTGGAAAGGGGGCGTGAAGAGGTCAGGTGAGGTGCTAAGTAAGGGAGTAGGGCAAAGTGTATGTGAGGAGGTCTGAGCAAGCATCAGTGCTCAACGTTCTCAGAGTGTTCTGTGCCAACTTATGAATGTTACCAGATGTCCTGGCACTCGGAAAAGTTTGTCCCTTGCCCGTGCCTTATCTCTTTTCTGCAACACTCTGTACTGTTCTACTACAGCCTGTCCTGTGTTTGCCAGTCAGAGGACTTACACTGAAAACAACGTGGCTGCTGAATAGCAGGCCCGAGTGTTGGGGAAGTCAGGCTGAGTGAGCCTGACGCACTGTATTCAAGTTTTTGCAGCAGCAAGACAAACACTTGTCCAGGTGCCGTATATCAGCAAGTTGGTAAATATAAAGAACCAGTGAAAACAAAAATCAAGTAGATTAAGAACTGCTGGGTACAGTAACTCACACCTGCCATCCCTGCTTGCTGGAAGGCTGAGGCCAGAGAATTGCTGAGTTCAAGCCTGGTCTGGACACCTTAGTGAACCCATTTTCAAAATGCAAAATAAAAAGGGTAGGGATACATAATGCAACATGAAAACATTGCATTCAAATCCTAGTAACACAAAAAAGATCAAGAACTGAAGAAAATAGATATACGTGATAGAATTCTCCAGGCATCTACAATGGCATCTTTTCTTTTTTCCAACCTCAAGTGTCATATGATTGTGAATAAGCATTATATTTGCTATCAATTTTTAGTATGTTATTGCTACAAAATTAATGATTTACTTGATTTTTTTTACTTTTTTAAAAAGTGGTATATATAGGAATTGAATTTAATGACATATTTGTTTTCATTTTTTATTACTGTGACAAATTTTTAGCACTGAGCTTTCTAATTCTGAATCATCCCTACAGCATTAAGACAACTCTACTAGATCATGATGTCTTTAATATATATTTGAAAATTATGAGTATAATATTTTAAAATATTTTTCATATATCATTTATGAAATGGCCCTATTATTATTTACTCTCATACTTATCTGCTTGAGAAAACAATCCCAAGTCTTTTTAGTGGTGCCATTCTTTAGGGTATATTTTTAGAAAGAAATAGGATACAGAGGAAGGAATGATGCTAAGTTACAAGTGGCAGCAAACAGAAAGGGCTATGAGACTGATCCTTCAAAAGATGAGTGTGTGATTTGTGGGGACACAAACGTTCAAGTGTCGGGCTCTTAGTCTCTCAGGTGGTTGTATCGGGAGGTGATGTGTAACATTTAAGAGAAGGAGCCTAGTACAGGAAACTTATATCGAGATCACTGTTCTCAGAAAGGATTAGGTAGCTCTCTTGGAATTCTTTGGTACTTTTCAAAAGAGGTTACACAAGCCTAAGCCTGGCCCCTCCCAGTTCTCTGGTGTCCTGTTGGAGAATGTGATTGCTCTATCCTGCATGTGGTCTCACCATTGCCATCCCACCGTGCTGACACAGAGGTGAGGGATCCAGAGCTGAGCTGATACCAATGCCACGCCCTTCAGTATTCCAAAGTAAGAGAGCCTCTCTTCTTCATGCAGTTTACCAGCTGTGCTATTTCATTGTAGTAACATATAGTTTATGAACAGAGGAGCATTGTGCATGATACACTGGCCTATTTTGTAAACTAAATGCAAAAATCCCAAGAAAGCAGTAACTCACCAATTTTAAAAACTCATTTAAAAAATCATGGCTAAAAGAGGGATGTGGCACCTGCCTCTAATCCTAGCAGTCTGAGAGACTGAGGCAGGATGATCACAAGTTTGAGCCTAGCCTGTGCAAATGGCATCTTAACAAGACCTTATCTCAAAATAAATAAATAAACAAACAAATAGGGGCTGGGAAAGTAGCTAAGTGCAAAGGTCCTGGGATTAATCCCTGGTACTGAAAAAAAAAAGCTACAATTAAGTGGAGCTATTTCAAGACTGAAAGAAATTTATAATTTCCAATATCAGAAGAACCATTGGTGAAACTTATTATATTAATAGATTAAGAAATCAAATGACAAAACCATATTATTAAACTCAAGTCATATGTGTAACTATTGAAAAAGAACATAAGATAATAGAGGAGATCATTAATTTGGTAGTAATAATATACTAAATAGCTATAGCAAATATAATGGTCTCTAGAAAAACTGTAGTGCATTGCATTACTATTGGGAACAGAAAAAAGAATATAAATGCTATTATCTAACATAATAATTATGAGGCTGTTATGAAAGGCTTAAGAATCTGTATCTTGCTATTTATATGATGTCTTGTAAGTGAAGAAGTAAAATTGTTGTTTTCAAATAATATGATCTATCTAAAAACAAGTTTCCATATGCTAACAATACTCCACAAGAAAATAACACTTAAAAAACACTTGCAGTAGTAATAGCAACTGTAGTATTCAGGAAACAAACAAACATATGGAGATTCTTTTTAGAGTTTCTGTACTTCAAAATTCCAGTAAGAGAATACAGTAGAAGGTCTGGATAAATGAAAATTTTTATTCTCTTAATTGACATTTGCTAAAAATAATGTTATAAGTAAAAGTTATTAAAAGTTTTATGGTTACTTTTATTCAAACAAAAATTCACTTGTTCATAAATAAACTTTTAAAATAGAAATTAATTGAGGTATCTTTTCATGCTAGTGACTAAGATGGATATCAAAGCTTTGTTGACAAAAGTTAGTTTTGCTGTGGAAATAGACAAATGAAATGGACTGGTGTGGTTATCAGAGAATGTGACAGAGCTGGGTATGGTGGTGGCTGGCTGAAACCCTTGCACTGTGGAGGCTGAGGGAGGAGTGTAACTGCTGGTTTGTACCGGCCTGGGTTGCATAGTGAGTTTGAGATCAGCCTGAACTATGTTGTAAGACCCTGTCTCAAAAACAAAACAAAACAAAACAAAACAAAAAAAAGGAAGGAAGGAGAAAAGGAAGGAAGGAAGCAAGCAAGCATAAGTGATAGATGAAACAATCAGAGTTAAAAAGCACAGGAGAAAGAACAGATCATCTAGTATGCAGTGTTGGGAAACTGGGTCACTATGTGGAGAAAAATAAAGTCAGATCTTTCCAGGTATAAAAGAAAATATAGATGGTTTAAGTGTGTAGACAGATAAACTCAATTTACTTGCAACTACCCAGGGATACATTCTTTGCTCCTAATCAGCCACATGCATAATAATGGCATGGAGCTGTTGATCATGTGTTTTGTGCCAGACACTGTGTCACTCTTTATGGACTTATTTTATTTATTTATTTATTATTTAAAAAATTTTTTTATTGGCACCAGGGATCGAACTCACAACCGCCTGCTTACAAGGCAGCAGCCCGGATGGACTTATTTTAAAGTCCTTGATAGGCATTATTCAATACCCCAGTTTACCACTGGCCATCTTAGGATCAGAGATTTAATCTTTCGATTAGCGTAATTGACTGATAAGCCTAGTCTGTGTTCCCTTCAAAGCCTTGCTTCTGAAAAGTGTGTGTGTAGGGGTGGTGGGTATAGAAATGTTCTAAGGATTATATAGACCTGAAAGTATGTCATTAAAAGTGACAGCACATATATGTGGAATGTGCCCATTATAATTACAGACACATTTATGTACTAAACACAAAAAAGTATGTGATGCATATAATGTTTCATCTTTATTCTGATAACTTTCTCCACATCATGAATCTATGATACAGCAAGCAGATTATGCAAATATACTGTTTGCAAAACTGCTAGACTTCATCATGCAAGACACCAGGGAAGATATCTAAGTAAGAAGAACTGCTTTGTAAGTTCCTGAGAAGCATTTTTGCTTACCAAGAATGAAATCCTTTCCCATTGACTTAACAGTTTTACATAATTCTTAGTTGTACAGGATTTAAACTGCTTGAAAATTCCAACGTTCTATTTCCCATTTTATCACTGCATCTTATAAATCCTAGCTCAATTCAGGGACTTCAAATCACCTCACGAATCATCACTAAAAAGTAGCTTGCAGGCTGGAAAGTTGTCATCAATTTAACATCTTTGATGTGTTTTCAGGTTTAGTCATACAGGCAGATGTGCTAGGTTTGTATTTTATCCAGAAGAAGAGGCCGCACTGATCTCTGGCAAAGAGGTAAGTAGTCACAAAGCTTCCTGGATGGCACGTGGCCTTAGGGGTGAAAGTATTAATACTTTTGGTGAGGATAATCTCTCATTATTAATATAATGTTACATAGCCATAGGTATTAAAATTAGCAAAAGTGTCTGATATGAATAATGGCCAAACATTTAAGTTTTCTATTAAAAATGGTTCTAGAAGTCATAGACAGAAAAATTAATTATATTACTGATTTTAGGAAGAAGAAATTTATTTAAGTATGCCATTTCATAAAAGTACTTGAGAAATAATATCACTAATTACATGTAACCTTCTTATAAAGAGAATTTAGATAATTCCTGCCAATAAGTTATCAATAAAATTTGAAAATAATAGCTAACTAATATTAAAAATGCACTTTACCATGAGAAAATTATAAATGTATCGGTATAATAAAATGTTCACCAAAAAAATGCTTACTCTGTTATTAAAAGTTGTCATTTCTCACTGATTCCTAGAGCAAGTGAAGTATTTGTTTCACCTGTTTGAAGGTGGCAGGTGGAAAAGGGTCAGAACAGTATGAACAATATACCTCTGTGCTGTTTGGGCAACGTCTTTTATAAGAAAATCATCATTTGAGACTGTTCAACTACCAAAAAGTTTGAATCGTTTCAGACTTGTTTCCATATTGCAAAAAAGTGAGTGGACTAATGATAACATATTCCATACCTAAAATGTCATCATCTTAAATAACATATTCCATAACTGAAGAAATACAGATTAATAAATTGCGTGTAGTCTGTGCACGCACTGGCAGGCCTTTCTGGAGGCTAACAGTAGCAGGTAGATTGTACCATGTGGCACATATGCAAACATTTCTGTCCATTCACTTTTATACTTTATTGACTTATGTGATAAACATATGAGACCATATGTTGGTCTTTAAGACACAGCCATCTAATCGTAATTCATCACAAGTTCATTAGTTAGTTACTGCTCTAAATATTCTTTATAAGAGAGTTAAGAACCAAGGATAGATTTTACAATAAAAGAGATAAAAGGGTTACTCATTTTGCTGCCATGTCTTTAGTCAGCCCCTAGCGTGTATGTACTCCACGTGCAGGTGAAATGGGAGGTCTCAGGAGGCCAATCATTGATAAAATCAGCTTGGCACTGCCATCTCTGCCACCATCTTCCTGTGGGAGACTGTTTCGTACGCAGGCCAAGACTCTGGTGCAGCTAGTGCTCAGCCTCTTTTCTGCTTGATGCTGTAGAAGAGTACAGTGACATTCAGATTTGTGGTTTGGTTAACAGAACCTATATTTCTGTATTATTGTGAACTGGCAAAGTGTTTTTCTGACTACTTATCTAGCTGTATGTACAAGAGAACAATACATTTGTGATTAAGTAATGGCATATGTGGAATGTGCCTGACATGTTGAAAGAATTTATAGAGTGTTAGTTCCTTCCTACTTAATGTGGCTTCTTTTCTCAATGTCCAGAAGAACCTGCCTCTGGGACTTGTCAGCCATGGGATTGCTCTTGAACTGTACCAGAGATGGTTTGATTTAAGCCAGTGGTAGCTCTATAAGAAATTCCCATGAGAAGTGGATTGAAATGGTATGAAAAGGACAGTACATTTTGACTTATTGTTCACGCTTAAGTTTTACTCTAATTTTATACTTTATGATCATTAATGGTGCATGATATAAAGAATCCTGCTTGTCACATGTTAGTGCCTTTATTAATAAGCTACCTAAAATGTTTGGTCCTTCTGCACTGCAAAATATTATACAGCCAACTGACAGAGTGACTTTAATTTTCCAAAATGACTATTTCTAGGCCTTTTGTTCTCTTCTCTCCCGCTGCTGGGCTGTCTTTTCTGCCTTGACATATACTGCAGTCATTCTTGGACCTCTACAACTCATTTTTCCTCAATTTTAGAATTGAGAATTTTTGAGCTCATTCCTAGTTGTATATCTGAACTCTTTTTGAAAGGGCAAATACTGTAGTTTATTTTTGTTCATGCATTATAATCAACCCAACTAATTTTCTAATAAAACTTAAACAATTTAACTGAACATCTTAGTGTCAATTGCTATTAATCATTTTATCTTGCTTAAAGATTTCTTCTTGTGTTACACCTTAAAATATTCTTATATTCAGGGCTTTGACCAGTACTACAACAAGAATGGCTAAAACAGGAATAAATAAAGGATAATCAAGATACACAGTAGCAGCTGCACAGCAGTTTGTTCTGGCATTTTTTGTTCACTAACCAAAACCATTTAGTTATTGCAAAGGAAACTAATGTTTATTAACTTTCCTTCAGAATCACAAAGAACAAAATAACAACAGGAAAAAGCAAGCAAGCAACAAACAAACCAAGACAGAAGCATTGGGAACGACCGCGGATGTATCTCAGGAAAATATGAAATTCAGACTGATTTTGAATATGTGAAAGCTCTAGGACTTTTTCTAAAGTACTATTGTCAGGTAATACTTTTACAAATGGCTCGCCAATAAAACAATTCCAAGAAAAAAAGAGAGAAAAAGTAAAAATGCACCTCATGTTTAGAAGACACAGAGTATGCTACCTAAAGAATCACAATAGCGAGCTCCTCATGACATATGTGTCCTATATGTCATTCGCGTCTTGTAAGAGTCCATGAAAAATTCCATATATGGGGTCCAGGAATCTTGTAATTGACAGGTCCTGCTAATTTTTGCAGCCAGTTTTGCCACGTGCTACCTCCTATATCAGTCCGGCTCTTGACCCTGACTCCTTGTTCAAAATTGACAGGTAGAATTGAGGAATTTCGGATACTCCTACAATTGTGGACCTGAGAGAGAAGCCAGGCTTCCTCTGAAGGAGTTAGAGAAATCAGATTTCTTAAACACAGGTTCTTTTAGAAGGTTCTTCAGGTTCAAAGTAACTGTAGCCTTAAGTACAATTGTGCCCCAGCTTTGAGCACTTTTCTGTCTTTAAATATGACATATTACTAGGTCTTAGCAATTCCCTGCAACTTGAATAGAATATTTTTCCAGATTGTGAATCTATTGCAGGGAGCCTTTAATTAACCATTAGTTTGCAAAGTAATTTCTAAAAGAAAATTGTTATTTTTTACTATTTTTAGGATGTTTAGAAAGGGGGAGGGAAAATGCATTGTATGCCTGTGGAAACAATTTAGGATTTTTGATTTAATACTATGAAGTGTTGTGTTTCGTAAAGGCAGGGCAAGTAGTTGACTTTTGGAAAAGCATTTGATTTTTATTTCCTGTAAAAAATGACTTTAGTTTCATTCAATTAAAGCCCACCAAGAGAACTTGTATATTTCAGAGGTCTAGCTTCTGGTGACACATGAGAAAAAGAAGTTCTTTCACATACTGATTTCAAAAATATGATGATAACAACAGAACTCCCCTAAATGAGGTGACTTTTGAAATCAATTCTATTTTATTTTTTACTTTTAATTTTAGAGACAAAAAAGTGATAAAAATGATGAGAATTTCAAAACAAGATGATAGGAAATTAGCAGTGGTTATTAAGTTGCATACTGTGGTCTTCATTACTGGTGGTGGGCACGTGCAAGGTCGTAGGAATAAGAGGATGAAACTTCTCCTTAAATTTCAATAGTTAGGGCCTCAGAAGCCAAGAAACAAGACACAAAATAGAGGAGGGAGTGTGAAGGAAGTCTATCTGTAGTAGTGTTTAGAGAAAATTTAAACTGCAGACTTTAACACCCTGTGCTCTCCATGTGTGTTGTGAAAAATGGTATTATCACTCTAGATAAACGTGCTGAGAGCTCTTACATGTCAATGTGAAGAACTGTCCACTTGGATTCAAACTCTGTCTCTGATTCAACGCCTGCCACCAGAACTCCTGCAGAAACTGTGGTGTCACTGTGGTATATGTGTAGCCTTAGCCTGATAGAGGGGAATGAAGTATCAAATGTGAAACCAGATACTGAGAGAAAGAACCTAGACAACACCATGGAATAAGTCAGGAAGTGTGTGCTCTCCTGCCTGCCATCCTAATATGTTCTTAAATTTTGTAGGTCATTTGCTTTTCTTAGAAGCTACAAATCCAACAGAAGGAAGAATATCTCTGGGAAATTAGTTTGGCACAAGAAGAGCTCAGGTTGCTTTACCAAAGGGTTAGAATCTGAGCATCTGAAGCCCAGCCTTGTGATCTCTGAGAGAAGCTCTATCATGCTCCACCCAAGAGGCCTGAGTCCACCCAGGTCTGAGACCTAAATCCTACCTTGGTATGGAGAGAGCCCTATAGGAGGCCATTGTCACCTCTGCTGAGGGAAGGGAGTTGGGGTTAGTAACTGTTGAAAAGATTTTGGCATATGAAAGGTGGAACCATTACCATTTGTATTATTATCCAAAGCCTAATATTTGCACAGCACATTACATGTTTTCAAAATGTGTTTTGTTGCATTGAATTACTAATCAGAATTATTTATAAGAATTCTTTCTTAGGTGTCATAAAAAGGAACAGATATAATTTAATCAGGATCTTACATTCAAGGTCCATATTTCTCTACATAATCAGGGTGGCTTTATTAAAATGATTGATATTGATATCTTCTGTATTCTTGCCAAGAAATTGAGGGGTGTACTATTCTAGTTGCCAACCTCCCATGCCAAGAAGAAAAATTTTCTTTTGTTCAATATAAAGCTTTTCCACTCTGTTGTAGTCAGGGATTTCAAGGAGAACAAGTCAACAGAGGATATGGTAATTTATAGTATTATTTTATAATAGTTCACCTGAAGAATTATATTGCAAAATGTCCAAGGGATCCATCCACATACAAAAGACCTACAGAATCCAGCTGAGGATCTGGATCCCACAGCAATGTCCTGAATGAGTCTAGCTGAAGACCTAGGTGGTGAGAGCCCATGACAATGCCTCTCACGAGTCCAACTGGAGGCCCAGAGCCTATAACAATGACTCATGCAAGTCTATTTCAGGGATCTACACTGGGAAGGCCAAAAGGTCAGCAGTAGCAGCTACAAAGTCTGTGCCAGTGGGATGAGGGTCCTACACTGGAGCGAAGAAGCGATGCTTAAGATAGGGACTGGGGCTTCCCCCAAATTACCACAGCCATTCTCAGTGACAATGAGGTCCCGAGCTCCTCCAATGATGAGAACACCTGAGTTCATATCAGGAATCCAGCATGACAAGCTTCTTCTGGACATTGAACAGCACACGTTTCCCTTTGGAGTCAGGAATTGATGCTCAGTGTAAGGAGCAGAGATCCCCCAAAGTGAACCACAGCTATTCCAAGCAATAGCAAGGTCCCAAGCTCCTCTGACAATGAGAACAACCAAGTTCATATCAAGGAAGAAGCTCAGCAGTCTGCTCCAGGAGAACCCATGGCAACAAGGGAACCAACTGCACCACACAGTACTTAGGATAACCCAATGCTGTCCTTCCTCTCCAGGTCTCCTTTTTATGCTGGCAACTTTCCCCAGGTGGGCCATCTATACTCAGCACCACACTGATTCAGTTCAGCTAGTGTTTAAATTGACCACCAGTTTTTAATCCACCATACACTCCACTATCAAAACATGATAATGGTGGGTGTTGATTCCTTGTAACATCAAACTCTGAATAAGTAGGCTTTGCTTGTCAAAAAGAAAAAAAAAAAAAAGGAAAAGTAAAAAGTGAGAAATTGGGATGTATTGATCATCCAAGTATATTTTAGAATTAGCATTAATTTAGTATACATTCATGAATAAACAGTAGGCTTAGAAATGTGCAAGCTTTCCTGACCTATCCTTTAAGCTGCTTGTTTAATTTAATGATGTTTTTCAGGAAAGGGATAATTTGTATTTTGATTTCATTATATTGGTCTCTTGTTTCCTTGTTTCCCCTGGTTACTTTTTAAAATTTTTCTTACGATTCATGTACCTAATTATATGGAAAAAAACATCTGAATTATAAGCTATTAATGTGTTCTGGTCTTCAGTGTATAAACCATTTACATTGACATATTTACCTTCACATATGCACAAACATATATCACAGGTCAGGTTCGTTAGACATAGAGATTGAGACGCAGATTGGATTGCCTATGGCTTTTTCTGGGAGTGTGTGGAGAGCTGCTGGAGATGGATCACAAGTGCAGGGCTAAAGCAAGGCCAGCCCCAAGAACTTGGAGTGTCTGAGACAAGCCACGTGAGCAAGCTGTTTTAGCTTTGAGACTGTGAGGTGCCTGAGGCAAGCCAAGCAAACAAGTTCCTAGGTAGAGGGATTTCTGCTGACAGTAATCTCCCAGGGGCATAAATAAATGTGCTACAGTCTGGATGGTTCTTTCTCTCCCACCAGGAGAGGAGGCTGTACCTGACCTCAGCATTCTGCGTCTTGACTTTAGTTTTTCTTTATCCTCAACCAACACCTCTCTGGAGTTCGAACAGCTATGCTGGACACGGCAGGAATGTACTTCTGAAAAAACTCGAAGAGGCAGTGAATCAGGACACAAAAGAACAAAGAGCTGAGGAAAAATGTTGTCTTAAATGAAGTTCAGGCTTTTCTTGTTAGCCATTAAAATTTATTATTGTAATTGTACAAATTTATGAGGTGCAGCACAACAATGCAATATATGTTTAGTGTTAAATGATCAAATCAGTGTAGTTAGAATTCCTATTAGAGACACTGTACAAACATTGGATTAACACATAATGACTGTTCATATTTATAGAATACAGTATAATATTTCAATGCATGTTTACAACATATTGATCAAACCAGGATTATTAACATTTCCATATTTTATCATTGCTTTGTACTGGCAACTAAAAGTGCCTCTCCTCTAGTTATAAAATATGTAATAGATTACTGTGAACAATAATCACCTCACTGTGCTGTAGAACACTAGAATTTATTACTTCTGTGTTTTGGGGCATTCATCATTCAGTCACCCTCTGTTGCTCCTGTCTACTTTTCAGCTTTTAGTGATTATTATTCTATGTTCAGCTTGATTTTCTTTTTTTTAGCATCTACATATGAGAGAGATCTTGTGGTATTTCAAAACAACCAGTTGGACATGAGTGGCAGTGGGGAGAGGAGATTCCCCTGGGCGGGTAGCTTTTATTGGCCAATGGCTATTCTCTTGCTGGGGGACAGATATGGTTACTTGATAGTCAGATCTCATAGCATCTGGACAATAGAAAACTTCCCCAGAAATGGAACCTGTGTGTGATGGCTAAAAGAATCCTATTAGACTATGAGAAATTTGTGTTATTGTAGTAGTGCATGGCATAAAAGTGAGGTGGAGAATAGTTAAGGCATTTATTTTCTATCTGACTCTACTAACTCATCTGAAAAATGAGAGGGGAAATGGCTGTTTTTGTTTACTAAGTCCCTGATTGTTGCTTCTCTTGATTTTAATACAGTTTTCAGTTTCATCACCTGTAAAATTTGGATAAAACAATGCTTAGTGTCATGAGGATGTATGATTTAATGTATTTAAAAAGAGTTTTTAATAGGATATTGCATATAAGTTATTCATAAAAGCTGTCTCAGTTACTTTCTTGCCTTTAGGACACTATACCTGATACCCACAACTGTAAGAAGGAAATTTTTATTTTGGCTCACAGTTTGCAGAGTCTTCAGTCCATGTTTAGGTGGTTCCAAGGTAAGGGGATTGACAAAGGAGCATGGGAGAGGAACTTGCTAATGGCATGGTGCACTGCAACAGAGATCAAGGAGGAGGGATGGAGCCAGACTTCACCTTCCGCACTATGCCCCCACCCTCAGTCTTCTCAAAAGTCCTATCAGCACATGAGATTTTAGGGGGGGCATCTAGATTTAAAACACAGCAACTACTATCAATTCCGAATATATGTAAAGTGGTGAGTTTATAAAAATAGTGTTAAAAGAACTGTTCAACTTCAGAATTGATTTTTGTAAAATTCACTTTCTGTATGTTGAAGTTGATATTTCTCAGTGTAAAGTTTAAAACATGTTGCAGATTATGGATTTTCTAATAGTTGGTGGAATTAGCAACACTACAGAAGGGTATTTAGGAAAGAAGTATTGTTAAATTTTGCTAAATAATTCTTTTCTTTTATATTCCCATATTTACTGTCAACTAAATATACACATAGTTATAATCATATTATAAGAATATTATATCTTCATTTCTTCTGGAAAGGTGGTCTGTTTGTAGCAGAAAAGTATATTTTGTTTCCTGCTTATTCTCTTCTCTTGGAAGAGAAGCAATTCCTGAGCCAAAGAGCCCAATATTAGATGTAAGTGACTGGTCAGTTTAGATTAAAAACTGTGACAGTGTACCCACATTTAATTAATCCCAGTGAATCTTAAACGAATAAAAACATTTCTTGACTTATTTTCAATATTAAATAATTCTGTTGGGAATCAATCGGTCTATGATAATTTCCTTCAACAAATGTGCACATAAATTTTAAAATTTCTTTGATGGGACTTATTTTGTATAGAACCAGCCATGAAGCCATCATTTCATAAATGTTTGCAATTAGAGCTCTCAATGATCCTCTAAAACAAGTTTTAAAATCTGAGCATTGAACCAATGCTGGAAATAATGGAGTCTGATGAAATAGGCCATAGTAAGGGTCACAAACAACTGAAGTCCTGATTTTTGGCAAATGGAAGATAATTAATCATTCTTTTGTGAATTTGGACAGGTGTGGTAGAAATATATTCATAATCTTGGTATTGATACAAGTGTAACTGTAATTTGTAATGCTACTGATTGTTAAATATACAGAAATTAATCACATTATTATATTGCCTGTAAATGTGTTGAACGATTTTGTATTTGAGTGTGTATGTAACTAGCAAAGATCACATTTTTCATTGATGCAGAATAGTTATAAGGAAGAAGCAAAAAGTTTATAGGTTGAGAATCTTATGAGCAGTTAAAAGATGGACAGTGTAATATATATAATGACACATCTTGCCAGTTGCAAATTAATAGAGCAGTACTTATGCATGAATAAAGCATGTTGTAATGCTGAAATTAATGGTCAATAATTTGCAAATAACCATTAAGGAGTGTTTTCTTATGAATTATGGTAATATTTTCTAGTGAAATATTACGGCCAACTTGTATACTTATCTGTATGAATGCCAGTCTCTTTAAAGCCAATTTTAAATTTATTAATGCAGTACTTTTTAATGTTGCCTAGAAAGAAGTGCTCATTATTCTGTTTTATAAGAGAACATTGTATCTCATAAATTATAACCCTTCATTTTAATGATGCTAATTAATTGTAATTTTTCTTCTTAGTCATATTTGTTTAATTATTTGACACTTCAAAATACATTCTCCATGAAAAAAGTTTAATTATCACTATTCTCTTTTGTACTTGTAGTATGAATTCAGTTCTTGACCTGTGGATTTCTGTCAGTTGAAATTGTTGTAGGTAGCAATATAACATACCATAGCATAAAATGCCTACCATGAAAGTTTTATCTGTAAAATAAAATATTTGATCAAAAAGCCACAGGTATATATCATTTCACACACCCTCACTGCTAATGAATTTCTCCTCAAAATTAATTAAAATATCAAATGAAAAGGGTCATTATTAGCTGAATGTGTTAGTACACACCTTGATCTGGGTTCCCAAACAATATAGGAATCCAAGCAGCATAATTAATAAATTTGGAATTTTATTAACTGAGCTCAGCAGTCACTCGCATAGAGACCCCTGTTTCAAACTCCCACTGCGTGGCACTGAACTGGAACCTTACAGAGCTTTTAAAATAGAAAACCACAAAAGGACATTCTGTTAGAAACAATTTAGCTAGAATCTCACATCAATTTGTAGTTGACATCTATATCCTGCTTCTTTGTTGAGCAGGTTAATTTTTTGCTTGTGGGTACAGATCATTTTGCTTTTTTCATGAGATTGTACTCTAGGTAATTTTTCACTCTTCTGGGTCGCATACAGGGCTCAAGATGGCATCAGTTATGCCAACCTACAACAATCTAAATCCTAGCTTTCTACCAGGCTGAGGCAGAAATCACAAATTCAAGCCCAGCTGAGGTAACTCTCCAATTTAACTCTATTCTGTTTTGAAAAAGTGGGTGGAGGACTACATTCAGTCCCCAGTACCACAAAAATCCATTGTAAAAATGCTAGTCATTTTTTGTACAACTAGATACTGATGCAAAAAGCACTTAGTTATAGTGGCAGCCTTTAAGTATTAGGGGTGGCCCATGTGAATGGGGAGAGAGAATTTGCTTTAGAAAGTCAACCTTGATGATAAAAGGTGGTATCTGTCCAAGAACAGTTTTGAAAAGCTAACTTTTTGCTTTTGATAAGGGATAGACATTTCAGCAAATGCTATTTTCTTTATAGATCCTTTACCTCTTTTCAGTTCATCCTGCAGTTTTTTCTGCTCCTTACCATAGAATATGCACTATCTTTATTGCTTGGCTACATTTACTGTACTTGACCCTTTTCAAGCTTTCTTCTTGAAGCTTTATTGGGTCCAATATGAAGGTGACTCATGCTGAAAAAATTTTGGCTACATATTCATGCATAAATCCACACAGATGTTACCAGAAACTTTTTTCTAAAAGTAACATAATCTTGCTATTAATAACTATGAGAGCCAGGTATGGGGGTGAATACCTATGATTCTAGCATTCTGAGAGGTGAGACAGGAAAAACATAAATTTAAGCCTAATCTGGGCAACTTGATGTCTCAGAATAAAAAATAAAAAAGAATGGCTAGTGATATAAAAAAGAAGGGCTAGTTCATTGTGAAGGCCGACTATCCCCCCATACAAAATAAATATATAATAAAGTAAATAATAAAATGAACATCTACGATCATAAAAATATCTTGGTAGAAACAGAGTGATGTCATTATTGTTATTAGTTTGTTAGGATCCAAGCTCTATCTGCGAATTGTGCTTGATATAAAGATTGGGAAACAGATAAATCACTCATGTCTAATAAGTTACTCTTTTTTTCTTGTCCTAAATGCTCAGAAAAGTAGAGATACCCAAGCTAAACAGGAAGGCTGGTTTTACTTGTGAACAGTAACAGAAAGTGAGTGAGGGGACAATGAAATAGGTGCCCAAGCTGTGCTCGTTAGCACATTTATGTTATCTGTTGCTGACTACATTCACTTCCCAGCAGAAATTCTTAGGTCAAAGTGAGCAGAAACCACACTTTCATGATTGTGGATTTCCACTCTAAGAGAACATATCTTCTATGAAAAGTGAAAAATCTGAGAGGGACTATAGAACATCTCACACATAAACTTAATAATGCTACAAATTTCTTAGGTTTGAAACCCTTGGACTCAGTATAAATCCCTGCAACAGAGAATGTCCCCGCCTGTCTGCTCCCTACTTTCCAATTAAAACTTCTTTTTTCTGTAAAAACAAACAAAGAAAGAAATTCTCCTGTGAGACAGGAAGATTGTTCAAAACCAAATCAGCAGTAGACAAGCATAGCCACATTGAGCAAATGGCTCACATTATTAGCTCAGGTCCCTCTTGTCTTTGGCTTGTGACTGGTTAAGTCACTTGCTTATGAATTTCATTACTAATTTCATTGGTTGTTATCATACAAAAATATTTGAAGGCAGGCATTTTATAAAAAATATAATTTCAAATCAGGTAATGTAGATATTGCCAGAAAAAATTATATACACACAAAAAAACCTTTCAAATCATAGTATAATTTACAGATGATTGCATCTGGTCCTCTGAGGGCAAAGGAGGTGTCAGAGGCAAACTTTGCAGTGCAGAAGAAATCAGTGCAGAGTCCTAACACACAGGTAAACACTTTTTCCTCTTTCTGTCACTTCTGCCTGAAAAGCTCTAGTATTTATGTTCTCTTTGTTGTTTTTAGATCCTATCAACTCTTGGTCATTGTGATTAGAATCTCGGGTTAGCTTAGAAGGTGTTGGGCTGCAGTGTTTCCCTAATGTCAGTCAGGAGCGCTATGTGCCCTGTTTTCTTGTCTCTGATCCTATCACCTTTAAATATATTTTCTTATTCACATTGATATTCTACCCTGGTAGTTAGTGATATCAGAGGGTGCATTGCCACTGCTCAGACCTCTTTGGGTTCCCCTTACCCTACTACAGAAGCACCCTGACCCCTTCCTTCAGGACCCACGATGTCTTTCCCCAGACGTGGAAATAGGTTAAGTCTGTTTGGTATAGCACTGGCCTCCTGGACCTGGCTCCAGTGCTGACTCTGGAAAAAATTCTAATCATCAGTGCCTATATTGCACTGGGTATGAAACATTTCAATTAGCTGCCTTCAGAAAAAATCCCTTTTTTAGAGTGATCGTTCGGCTCCTTGCACCTAACTTATCCACTCTGTAGGCCTTGGGCTGCCAGTCTAGTTCCCATGCCATCTCGCCTTTGTGCCTGCTTCTTGAAACTCTCTTCCCTTACTTCTATTTCTCTTTAAGTGTTAGTATTGCTTGTAACTCAGCTTAATTAAAATTTGATTTCATGATGATCTTCCCCCAATTCCTGGAAAAAGATTAAAATGAGTTTTGTGTAATGCTTGCATTTATTATATGCATATCTGAAACACAGTTAATTCTTTAAATGAGGCATTTTGCTATGGGCTTATCTCCCTTCTAAACAATAATGTTCTTGAGGCAGGGGCCCATGTATTTCCATCTGCATTTATTTGCAGTTCTCAATATTTTTCTTGAACATGTTTTCTGTAGGTAAATATATTGCATTTATTTAAAAAAATTATATAGTTAATGTGAGTTGTTTCCAAGATTTAGCTATTACAAATTGTGCTGCTATGAACATAGGTGCACAAGTATCACTTTGACATGACCTTTTCAGGTTTTCTGGGAAAATACCCAGGAGGCTGGGTTGAATGGAACTTCCAATCCTAGTCTTCTGAGAAATCTCCATAGTGATTTGCATAGTGGCTGCACCAGTCTATACTCCCACTAAAAACGAAGCAGTGTTCCTTTTTCTCCAAAGCCTCACCAGCATTTGTTATGGGTTGTTTTCTTGATGACAGCTATTCTTTCCAGAGTGCAATGAAATCTCAGTGCTGTTTTAATTTGCATTTCTCAAATGACCAGTGATGTTGAACATTTCTTCATGTATTTATTTGCCACTTGTACATCTTCATCTGTGAAATGTGTGTTCATCTCCGATGCTAATTTTTGGAGAGGGTCTTTGAATTTGGGAGGCTTGATGTTTTTCAATTTTTTATATGTTCTGGATATAGGTTCTTTGTGTGAGGGGTTGCTGGCTAAAATTATTTCCCATTCTGTGGGTTTTCTTTTCGCTCTGTTGGTGATTTCTTTTGAAGTGTAGAAACTTTTCAATAATATGAGATCCCAGTTGTTGATACTTTGAAGTGTTTCCTGTGCAGTTTGTGTTGTGTTCATGAATTTTCTGCCTACCCCTATGTCTCCAAGACTTTTATCTACCTTGTCTCCCAGTAGGTTTAGTGTTTCTGTTTTAATATTTAGATCTTTGATCCATTTAGACTCTAGTTTTGTGCATGGTGCTAGGCATGGGTCTAGTTTCAGTCTTTGGCGTGTGGAAAGCCAATTTTTCCAACACCATTTATTAAAGAGGCTATCCCTCTTCCAGTGAACATGGTTAGACCCTTTGTCAAATATCAGGTGGCTGAGTGTCTTTGTAATTGTGTTTGCATCTTCCAATCTGTTCCACTGATCCTCAGGTCTATTCCTTTGCCAGTACCATGCTGATATTATCACTGTAGATTTGTAGTATAGTTTCAAGTCAGGAATTGAGATGCCTCCTGCCTTGCCTTGCCTTTGTTGTCAGAATAGTCTTTGCAATTCTAGGTCTCTTTTGTTTCCAGATGAATTTTAGGAGTCTTTTCTCTAGATCTGTGAGGTAGGTGAATGGTATTTTGATTGGAATTGCGTTAAATCTGTGAAACAGTTTTGGGAGTATGACCATTATCACAATGTTGGTTCTTCCTAACCAAGAGCAAGGAGTATCCTTCCATTTTCTAATATCCTCTTTCGTCTCTCTTTTTAGTGTAGCGTAATTTTCAGCATATAGGTCTTGCACATTTTTGGTTAGGTTGATTCCTAAGTATTTCATTTTTTTAGATGTTATTGGGAAGGGTGATATTTCCATACTTTCTCTCTCAGTGAGTTCTTTGTTTGCATACAGGAATGCTGTTGATTTTTGAGCACTGACTTCGTATCCACCTACACTGCTGAATTTATTACCTTTAGCAGTCTTTTAATTGGAGTTTTTTTTTTTTTTTGGTCTTCTATATAGAGAATCATATCATCTTCAAGTAGTGATAGTTTAACTCCTTCTTTTCCTATTTTTATTCCTTTTATTTCTCTCTCTTCTCTGATTGCCCTGGCTAGTATTTACAAAACTATATTGAGTAGGAGTGGTGATAGTAGACATCCTTGTCTTGTTCCTGATTTTAGTGTGAAAACTTTCAGTTTTTGTTCATTTAGTATAATGTTGACTGTTGGTTTGTCATAGATGACCTTTATGAGATTGAGGTAGACAACATGGATTCTGAGTGTCTGAAGGGGTTTTATCATGAACATGTGTCATTGAAAGCTTTTTCTGCATCTATTGAGATGATCATGTGGTTTTTGTTTCTAGCTCTGTTGATATGGTATATTACAGCTATTGATTTGCATATGTTAAACCATCACTGCATTCCTAGAATGAATCCCACTTAGTCATGCTGTATAATTTTCTTGATGATTTGCTGCATTCTATTTGCCACTATTTTATTGAGAATCTTTGCATCAATATTCATTAGTGAGATTGCCTATATTTCTCCTTTTTGGTTGGGTTTTTCTCTGGTTTTGGTATCAGAGTAATATTTGCCTTCATGAATGATTTAGGGAGGGTTGCTTCCTTTTCAACTTCGTTGAGGAATTTAAGGCATATTGGCACCAAATCTTCTCTAAATTCCTTGTAGAATTCAGGCGTGAATCCATCAGAACCTGGGTTTTTTTTTTGTTGTTGTTGGTAAGTTTTTAATTATGTTTTCAATTTCAATAGCTGATATTGGGTTACTCAGAATTGCTATATCTTCTTGGTTGAGCTTTGGTAGTTCATATGTTTCTAGAAATCTGTCCATGTCCTTTATATTTTCCACCCTATGTGAGTAGAGATTTTCAAAGTAGGTATTCATGATCTTTTGAATTTCCATAGGGTCTATAATAATTTTTCTTTTCAGTCCTTATTCTGTGGATTTGAGTTTGTCTTTCTTTTCTTGATAAGGGTGGCCATTCTGTCAACCTATTTCTTTTGATAGGTGTATTGAGGCCATTTATATTTATGGATATAACTGATATGTACTGGCTCATCTTTGCCATTTATGTTCCAGTTGTTGGCCTTCTGCCTTTCCCTTTTGTTTAATTACTTGTCCTATTTGGTGGTTTCTTTCTGTTGTTGTTCTGGGGCTTGTGATCATTTTTATCCCTATCTAGTATCTTTGAACACTCTTTCTAGGGTTGGTTTGGTGGACATGAATTTCTTCATTTGTTCTATGTCATGGAAGTAACTTGTTTCACCATTAAATTTGAATGAAAGTTTTTCTGGGTACATCAGTCTGGGCTGAAAGTTGTTTTCTTTTAGGACTTGAAATACTTCACTTCAAGTTTCTCTTGACTTGAGGTTTTGTGCCCAAAAAGTCTGCTGTGATTTAATGGGTTTTCCTTGATAGTTGAGTTGTGTCTTTTCTCCAACAGCTTTTAGTATTCTGTTTTTATGCTGCATTTCTGTGATCTGAATTATTATATGTCTGGGTATAGATTTATGTTGGTTGTGATTGATTGGTGTTCTATATGCCTCATTTATCTGCATATCAGATTGTTTCTCCATGTTTGGGAAATTTTCTGATATTGCTTCTGTGAATATTTTAGTTATGTCATTTGCATTGATTCCTGCATCTTCACTAATGCCTATTAGTCTTATATTGTTTCTCTTGGCATCATCTTGAAGCTGCTGGATTGTCACTTCATGTTGCTTTGTTATTTTTAAAAGTTCTATCCTTTCATGATTGCTAATTGTGATCCTGTTCTCAAGGTCTGAAATTCTATCCTCAGCTTCATTTAAATGGTTTTCCTAGCTTTGAATAGAATTTTTGTTTCTTGGATATCTCTTTGAGTTTGTTTCATGAATTCTGTTTGTTTTCTATATTGTTCATTCAAGGTGTCAATCAGTTTCCCATGCTCCTGTACTGTTTTCTCTATTTCTTTTCTATCTGCTTTGAGCCACTCCTTTACTAAGGTTGTTATTTCTGTCTTTATATGAGAGATTACTTCTAATTTGATTTCCTCTATAGCCTCAGGGAGTTATCATTTTCTTATTTCACTTGCTATCTTTTCAGAGATTTTCAGTGTGTTACTTTTGAAGTCCTCTATTTCAATGTTTCCTGTACTTGCTCCTGGTGGACTAGATGTTTGACATTGCATTTTGCTTTTTTGTTTTGCTATTTTCCTCTTTCAAGTTAATATTTGGTTCTACAATCCCACTAGTGTTAACTGTTGGTAGTGTGTGTCTTGGAGTCCTACTACAAGGTTGATGTTTGTCCAGTTGCTGGGTCCCATAGTGAAGAGGTGGGCCAGTCACCTTAATTCCTCCTGCAGGGCCTGTTGGGTGAGTCCTGTGTTCTTTCTATGCTTACAAGCCTAGGAGTACTGATGGGAATCAATGCCTAGTTCCTGCTGCTATTATGTTGTCAGCTTGTTCAGAGTCACAGGTCTCCCTGTTTATAGTGTTTGTTTCATCTAGGACCCTACTGTGTCTCTGGTTGTCCCACAGGGGCTTCTCTGGTCCTCCTGTTTACCCACTGAAGGTGGCAAACTATTCCTATTTTAGGGGTAAACTCACCTCACTGATGGAAGCCTGCTGAGTTCTTACTGAGTCTCCCCTCTATACTGCATTGCAGTCCATTGCAGTCCAAGGTTCTGGGGGGGGAGGTGTGGGAGCTGAAGATCAACAGCAATGCTAGGGCCAGGAGGTGGGGGCATCCTCCATGGCAGTGGTAGGACTGTGGGGGTGCTTGTCACAGGTTGGGGTTCCTAGGTCCTGAGGTGGGTGACCAGAACTGTGGGACACAGGAGCGGCCCAGTTTTGGCCCAGCCCCATGTGCACCTCTGGCTGGAGTTCCTGTGTCCCAGAAGGTGGTCTGCAGAGACAGTGGGAGTTACAGGAGGCACTCAAGTCTAGCTTGGTCTTGTGCATACCTCTGGCTGTTGTTTCTGGATCTGCATGATGGTCTGCAGAGACAGGAGGAGTCGTAGGAGGGGCCCAGGTGTAGGCTGGCCCTGTGTGTGCACTTCTCTGGATGTGAATATGTATTTTTAGATATATGAGACAGGATTCATTAGGAAATTCATTTGCATGTTTATGATGGTTGAGAAGTCTATAACAGATGGTCTATAGTCTGGCTACCCTGGATGTTGGTAGAGTGCCTCAAATCAAGTCCAAAGGCCTTAGAACTAGAAAAACCGACAGAGCAATTCTGAGTTCAAAGTGAAAAGGCCCAGTGCATCAGGAGGGGGTTCCTAGTATAAATTCTGGGGTCTGTAGTTTGGTACCCCTGGAATGCTGATTTCCAAGTTAGGGATAGGTGTGTCCTGGCCTTGGAGGGATGAATATAGATACCAGTCTGTTAACTGTAATTGACCCCATCCAAGTGGAGGCTACCCACCCACAATAAGGGCTGGTCTTTTCCACTCAGTTTGCTGATTCTCAGATGCAAAGATCCTCTGGAAGCACCTGCACAGATACTCCAAATAATAACCCTTCCCCATTTGTAGGTATTGTTTACTGCAGTCAAGTCTATACCTAAAATTAATCATCAAAGGAATTTTACAACTTTCCAAATAAAAGTTAAATAGTAAAAGATTATTAATTTTAAAGGAATTACTATAATTTCTCAAGATACTTTCACCCTTTCCTCTGAGAGGCCTTGTACTTTTTCTCTGGTTGCTTCTGTTAGGCCTGATTTATGAACAACTCTTATCTCAATCCATTGCTTTACAAAAACATAACTTGGGGACTGGGGCCTATTCCCTGGGATTTATTCTGTAGCGCAAAAAAAAAAAAAGACAAGAAAGAAAAAAGCTATAATGTATTTTTTTTTAGTTAATTCCATGTAGACATGTTCAGGCTAACATGATATTATACTCTTGGCTAAATAAATTATAAATAATTTCTGTACAATTCACCAATAATTTGTCTTTAAATTTTCCAAGCTAAATAAGTGGTTTGTTGACCTTCACTAATACATATATGAGCATAATTATATGGAGGATAATGATCAGTTTGTGTCATTTACACTGGTGTTTTCCAAAATGGAGCATCATCATTCAGGGCTACATGAAGAATTTTAAAGGAAATGTGGGTCCAAATTGTGTTACAGAAATTCTCCAATTCTGTGAGTGTACTCTTTCCTAAAACTGACCAGAAAATGGGCTTGTAGATATTTTGCTTCACAAATTTTGCGCTGATTGCAACTCTGTGCCAACTTTCCTTTCTTCTTATGCCATTTATGATGTGATACCTCCCTTTTATATAGGAAAAGCAAGCTGCACACAACTTGAATTATGAGTTGTCTTGAAATACAAAAACCTCAGTAAAGGAACAATTGGACTGGGTATAAGAAGACCGTTTTTAAAAATAAAGTTTTAAAATACTATAGTGGGTCTTTAAGTCTGTTCTTGTCATATTTATGTTCTGCTTAAGAACAACTCTTGGTACTAGAAACATATTCTGACAAACTTGCCATGTTTTGAATTTTGGTATTTTGTAGAGTAAAAGCTGTGCAAAGAATACAATTTTCAAATAATCGTTTGCAGCTTTTATCTTTCAGTTATTATTAAAAAGCCACTGTTCTTGAAGGATATGCACTCTATAACTATGAAAGTAAAGAAAAGCTTGGTAGGAAATATTAAAATCTAAGTCAGCAACTCTTAATTTTTTCTGTTTTTCTACAAAGCAATTTTATGTTACATATAAAAATGTATTTTGGGAGTTGAGAAATCTGGCAACTTAGTAAAACTTTCTGGTGACATATTTCTGTAGGTACACCAAGGTGAACAGCTATTCATGCACCAAATTACTAACACAGAGCTAGAGACATCAGGTCAGAAACTATAATGCTTATTTTTAGTATAATAAGTGAAAGAACACATTGAAGAAGGCATGAAGGTGAGTTGCCCATGGCGGTCCTCCTCAACTCCAATTAGCCCATACACAGTGGTGAGGGGGAGAGAAAACTGAGTCCAGGCCTTAGATTTGAAATCCAGTAACTTTCTAGGATGAAACTCGAGTGCCAAGCAAAGTCCTATGACCCCTACCATCAGATCAGTGCCTGCAGCCTGAGGCAAAGGAATAGTATTAAGTCAGGCAGTAAGGAGATGGTACACACCACTCTTCTCCCAGCTCCAAGTAGCATGGTAGGCAGCAGATACTGTCTCTTGGAGAGCAAAGTATGAAGCTAACATAGTCATTTGTCTCAGAACCCAGAGACAGCCCCGCTGAATTGAGAGCCAGCACCTGCTGGAACCTGAAGGTCCTGAATGCAGGCCAGAGCTCAGAGGTAGGCTTTAGAGCATTTCTGGCATCAGGTGGAGGAGATCTGGGTGTCCATAGGGCAGAGGCACATTTCGGGTTCATCCGTTTTAGCCTTGAAGTGCCCATCTGTCCGTTTCCTAAGTCTGTGAAGGCCTCTGCTGCAGCGAGTCACAGGTGAAACCCAGTTTAGCGTCAGCCTCAGTGGCCGAGAGACTGCCTACATTTCAGGTAGCACAGCTATCACCAGGCCATTCTCACAGAGCTCTAGAATCCCTGCCCCATTGCAGAGACCAGTGGGAGTAACTTGTTTCAGTCTACATCACTGCTGGCCATGGTGTGGATTTGATTCTACTCTCTGAAATGGTAAAGCTCCCTGTGACTGTGAGACTCAGACACAGCTCAGTCTAACATCAGGTTAGGGCTCCAAAGGCCTGCCTTTCCCCGTACTACCCCGACCCCAGGCAGCATGGCATGGGGCAAGACCCCATTCACTGGAGGTAGCGTAGGGTAGTGCGCACAAGATTTTTCTCTTGAATAGAGTGCCAGACTGGTGAAACCCAGTAACCAAGCAGACCATAACAGCCTCACCCCAGGCCTGCCAAGGAATGGAGTCCCTGGAACAGTTCTAGTGTCAGGGGAAAACATGTGACATCAATATCAAAGTTTTATTCAGGGTAGCATGCATCTATAGATTATGCAGCAGTCTCAAACCACAAATACTCATCAGCAGCAGGGAAGCCACAGGAGTGCAGTGAAGCGTTCTCTGGTTGCATTGCTAAGGAATAGAAGCATTGAAACTTCAGCAGATAAAGCAGTCCTTAAACACCTGCAAGGTGATTCAAGGAGAGTGTGCATCAGTGGATTTCAGGACACATCCATCCAAACTTCCCTCAAACTCCTTTCCTAAGGGCTTGACAGGTGAATGAAGGGCTTGACAGTTCTGACAGTTCATGTACATGGTTTCTGGTAAATATTTTTCCATTCAGCAAGAACTCTGATTTTGTCCTTCCTACTCTGAGTGGGAAGCTCAGAAAAACTGCTGTCCTATTGTCAGTCATACAAGTGCCTACAAATTTTAAACTTTTGACAAGCACTCTGGTAAAAAAAAATTTAGAAAGATTGCATCTATTGGTTTTGTTAAATTTTTTAAAAAGGACTTTACCCAGAATAAATTTAACACAGTTTATTTGAACAAAGAAAGATCAATAAAGTGGGCAGCACTCAGAAAGAGGTGTTTGCTCAGTTATGGGAACAGAACATGAAGGATTAAACTAAGCACATCCTTTAGTTGGTATGGTGCATTGAATTGGCTGCCTGTGATTGCCAGAAAGCTGATTCGCTATTATTCCCAGGTATATCTGAATTTGATTACATGAGTGTTAAATTTTAGTTCATCATGTGGAGCCCAAAGTATGGAGACAGATTTACCTAATGAGCTCCTGGCCATTAAATTTATCTGTCTTCAATACCATATTACCATCACACACAGACACATACATGTCCATACTCACATACTTAATATGACTTGATCTTATTACAGTTTTTAGATAGGAAAGAAAGAATGTATGTGTCCTAAGTTTTCAAAAAGTAGCATGTTTGGTCAACACTATGTTTTTGAAATAAGTCCAATATTTAAACCTTAATTAAATGATAATTCCCCTTGGCTAATAAGTGCAAAATAATACGCTTCATTTTTCCAATTAGTTTATAGTCTTATTTATAAGATTAACCATATTAATTAACAGAAAGTTAATTTCCACATTATGTAGCACATCTACTTTTTAAATAGCTAAAATAATACCACTTGCTAAATTTCTTGAAAAATTATGAGAAATTCAATAGCATTATTTAACTAAGTATTTTTATTATTTATTTATACTAACGAAGTAGGACTAAAATGAAAACAGACATACAAATTATTCAGCCCACTCTGTTTAATAGGCAATTAAAGATCGTCTCCTTACAAAGCCCAATGGTGAAGTCCAAACATTATCTTGAGGACAGCAGGCAAATGCATAGCAGTGTAGAAATAACTGAGTTGATGTACAGATGTTAAGAGTTCCTGAGGTTGCAATGATTTATCTTTATGTGGGCCTTAACAGGGGTAGATTTTAACCAAAACCAAGTTGAGATGTTAAAGTACTTGAAGATTATGGACAGGGACAGCAGGAAGGAACATTCCATTGACTTACAAGTTGCTGAGGGCCTCCACTCCAGGAAGGATTTTGCCTTCCAGAAGCTCAAGACTGGCACCTCCGCCAGTGCTCACATGGCTGACCTTGTCTTCAGTGTTCCATTTGGCACAGCAAGTAGCAGTGTCTCCACCTCCTATGATGGTGACGCAGCCTTTAGAAGTGGCCTTCACGACCTCGTCCATGAGGGCTTTGGTTCCTGCAGCAAAGGCATCCCATTCAAACACTCCCACAGGGCCATTCCAAACGATTAATTTTGATTGGGCCACAATTTGAGCAAACTTTTTATTGCTTTCAGGACCACAGTCCAAACCCATCCATCCAGCAGGGATGCCAGATTCTACAGTGGCTTTTCCAACTTTAGCATTCTCATCAAACTTGTCAGCAGTGACAAAGTCAACAGGAAAAGTAATCTTGACACCATTCTTATTTGCTTTGTCCATGATATCTTTGACAATCTTGGCACCCTCTTCATCAAATAGGGAGGCACCGATCTCCATGTTGTTGAGTACCTTAAGGAAAGTATAAGCCATCCCACCACCAATAATCATGTGATTGACTTTGTCCAGCATATTTTTGATGAGTTGGATCTTGTCTGCCACTTTGGCCCCACCAAGTATGGCCAGAAAGGGTCTCTCTGGATTTTCCAATGCTTTGGCAAAGTATTCCAGTTCCTTCTTCATTAGGAATCCAGATGCCTTCTGGGGCAGATTCACACCCACCATTGAACTGTGAGCCCGGTGTGCAGTGCCAAAAGCATCATTGACATAGACATCCCCTAGCTTGGAGAGGGAGGCTCGGAAGGCCTCTATTTTATCTGGTTCAGCTTTCAGCTTTGTTCCAGAAGGATCTTGGCCTTTCCCTTCTTCCTCCACATGGAAGCGCAGATTTTCCAGCAGGATAACTGATCCAGTGGCGGGGTTGGCACAGGTTTTCTCCACTTCTGGACCCACACAGTCCTTCAGGAACAGAACATCTTTGCCAAGTAAGGCTTTGAGCTCAGCAGCAACGGGTTCCAAGGAGTATTTGTCAGGCATGGCGACACCATCAGGCCGGCCTAGGTGACTCATAAGAACAACACACTTGGCTCCGTGATCCAGGCAGTACTTGATGCTTGGGACAGCAGCTTTGATTCTCTGATTGTTTGTAATCTGGTTATTCTTCATGGGGACGTTGAAGTCTACTCTCATGATGACTCGTTTCCCCTTAACATCCAATTTGTCTAAAGTCAACTTTTTGGAAAGAGACATCTTGATGTTTCAAGGCTGATGCCTGGACCCACTGCTAAAGACCCCTTGACTGCTGCTGGTTGCCACGCTGTCAGAAACTCCAACGCCCCATTTGCCCCGCCTCTTCTTTGTGCCGTTGAGGCTCTCGCTCTGCGATTGGACCACGGTCCTATCAATCTATATTTACAGCGGTGCCAGGTTCCATACAAAGCACTCTTGAGGGAAAATCTTTGTGGCCCTGGAGTTGGAGAGAGTGGGAGAAGAGACGAAATTCCATAATAAGAATAAACAGAAGGTCTGAGCCTTCTGCTGGTTCCTGTACTTCACATCTGCTTTGACAATTCCTATTCTTAAAAAGCAAAACAAAGACCAAAATATATAATTGATACTGTGAAGTATGAAGAAACTGTTGAAATGGCAAAGGGAATAAAATAGCAGGGGGGAGGAAGAAAAGCAGGAAGGGAGAAGAGGTTATTTAAAAACCTCTGTGTCACTGGTAATACTTTGAAATAGTCTAGCCATTTAAAAAATTCAGCATTTCTTCTAAATGTTAAGCTTGGAGACATCATTTGATTCAGGAATTTTATTTGTAGTTACATGCTATATCACTCTAGTGATATCACTACTTAATAACATAACTGAAATCTCTCTGTATATGATATGTCTACTTGTTTTCTTGATGTTAAATTTGAATAAATATGTTTTTTATTTTAATGATATACATATTGGTTTTTAAATGAATATTATTTTATATGGCCTGGCTTAAAAACAGAAAGAAAGTATGCATAAAATGTGAACATGATGTGAGATTATCTGGAATAATTAAGGATATTTACAACTTGAAAATGGATTGACAGACACCTAGAAAATTAGTAAAGAACATTTGCGGGGTGTATTTGTTTTTCCAGAGACGACTGGCATGCGGAGTTGGTGAACTAAGGAGGGGAGCACCTGCCCTGGGTGTGGGTGCACTATAGACCCACTATGTAGTGGGTCTGCGGATGGAACAAAATATTTCAGAAGAGGGAAGCTTGCCTGTATGTGCAAGCTTGATTCTTCTTGAGTGGAGACAATTTTTTGTTGCTGCAGTTTCCCTGGGACACCAGACTCCAGCTCTTCTCTAACCTTTGGATGGAGATTCACACCACGGCCTCTCCAGGGAGCTGCCAGGATTTCAAACTAGCCATGTGGCTGAAACCTTGGTGCCTGCTTTTCTGAGGCTTCTAGTTTCTTGAACAGAGCAGTTGATGGTTTCCTCAGTTCTCCACAAAAGACCCTGGCTGGACTGATTTTGTAAGCCAGTTTGTAAATCCCCATTTATAACTGTATGTCCATTCTGTTGGTTTCATTGCTCTAAAGAATCCTGAGCAATACACATCAAATTATTTAATCCATTTTAAACATTGGGCTAGACATTTGACCTGATATTTCACAAACATTTAAGATATCACATGAAAGAGTGTGTCACCTCAATACTGTAAAAAGACTGAAAATTAAAACCACAGTGAGATAAGATTATGTACAAATAAGGATTGATAAAATTGAAAAGTGTTATTAGTATCATGATTGGTCATATTGTACAGAAAGTAAAACTTGCGTTATATTGTTAAATGTTGTTTAGTGTTAAACATTATAACATTATAGAAATAGAAGAAAGAAGAGCAAAGAATGAGCCCATTGTTAGCTTAGTCCATTGTTAGTTTGTTTATAAAGTATTTCAAAGATTGCTAAATATGAATAGGTGTTATATGTAAACAGAAGTCATTTTGCACCAGTAAATGAATAGGTACTACTCTATTGATACTTAGACACATTTTATTTTTTCACCACTTAGATCAATAGGGCTCTGACACTGACAGGACTTCACAGATTTTTTTCTTTTTAGTGACATTAAATAGGCATCTAGAAACTCATGGGATGTGCTGTTAGATGAAACACAAGTCACCACTGGAATTCACTCCATGGTGGTCATGTTTCAGTAGCATGCTTCTTGAAATAGGAAATTTCCATGTTTTATGATACACGTCAATAGTTTAATCAAGAGTTGGAATTTTTATGGACGTAGATTAGTAAACAGTTTTTTAGTGGCAGAAAATCCCAGGTGTCCAGTGTGTGTAGGATATCCACAGATGGAGAACTCCCTCCATTTTCATCCCTTGAATTTTACATAATGCACTTATTTTTTAAACTTCTATTTTTTTCTAAGCTTCTCTGTGTGAAAAAAATCTGATTTGTTTTTGTCAGGACAAATTCAAGGATACTTTTTGAATGTTTTTTTCTAATTATGGAGCTTGCACTAGTCAGTACACATAATTTTTATTTGGAAAATTACATGAAAATGTGTTACATGAAAATAATGTCACTTATATAACATGATTTCTGCCACAAAGGATAGTACTGATGGATACAATAACTAATGAAGGACACTCATTACAGTGATAGATTCTGAGTGGTCAGCGTGTTACTGGCCATGAGTTATGGTGATATGAAAGGCCAAAAATGGGAATATATTCTGTAAAGAGGACTTTCAGTTCACTCTTGACTAAACGAAACCAAATGACTTGCTTTCACTTCAAGCTTCCCTCTCCCTCCATGTATCAGAATTCAGTTCAGAGCATCTTGTCTTCTGAAGTTAAAATCCTGGTGGGTTTGCATCAAGTTGGATCAATTCCAAATGTCTTCTTAACTAAATCTGCTCTTCATCAGTGTTTATAGCCCGGACAGCTCTCAGTGCTGTTTCAGCTCAGTTCAGTTCAGTTCAGTTTTCTCCGTTTTATTTTTGTAAATGAGCTCTAACTGCTTCTCTGGCTTCTGTCAGGCTTGCCAGCATGGCTAAGGATCCTTCTCCATAGTAGTGAGTGATTGAACTCATAAAGTGGGGGAACTTCATCCCAGGTTATTAAATTTATTAGACAATTAAAAGTCACTTGAGAGTGCCACAGAGACTATGCCTACTGCTGACCACATTCTGCTCTTTCAGGTTTCCTGGAGCACCTTAGCTGATAGGAATTTCAGCTGGATTCAGCTGTGACTCACTGCTGCTCAACTGAGAGAACTGAAGACTGAGGACTTCTGGCCAACTCTGCACCCAGGGTGCTCAGCCTAAGAGAATCTGGAAAGAAACTTTGCTTGACATAAAGTCTTGTTCACTTCTTCAAGAACACAAGCTGCTCACACTTTTTTTTTTATCATTTTCTATTGCTATTGACTTGTTAATCTTAGATTTTTTTTCCCGGTTTTGTTGTTTTGCTTTTATCTTATTCTGCCCTGTTGTTATCAGTAGGTTTTACTTTTCTGTGGCACTGGCGATTGTGCTCCAGTCCTCATGCACTTGCTACAGTGCTCTTTCTCTGAACTTCAGTCTGGCCCAGCTGAGATCAATTTGGCCTTGCTCCAGCCAGAACTGCCTTGCAGTTGAGTCATGGTGGACACTTCAATTTAAGGAGTGAGAGAGAAACATCCCTAGGCACCAATCTTTTCCCATGTGGGCATAGCTGTGGGGTGTCTGATACCTAGGTCTTAGGTAGGCATGTCACATTAGCAGTAGAGATGATTAATAAAAGTATTGCTAACCCTTCTGCAGTTCTTGTGAATCATTGCAATCCCACTTTGTCAGACCGTGCATTGGTGACAAAATGGGATATGGATGCCAGTGGTGGAGAGCTATGATCATTTCCCATAAATGTTTGGATTGACCTGAGTACCTAATCAGAGGAAGCATGGGAATCATGCTTCCCATGAATGGAGCAGACAGTAATAGAAACTCTTTCAAGTATGTACTAGAATTCATGTCAATCCCAATTATCTGAGAGAGGCTGCCACTTTTATTGTAGGAGAAACACCAGAGTGTGCACCCTACATTCTCTGCTCAATACCAAACTTTTCAAAATTGCTAGTGACCCATTCTTGTGAGACCAAAGATAGTAGGTCTCTGACTCTGATACTGTATGCTCTTTGCCTTGCTGAAGATGCTACAGAGAGAATACACTACAGTGCTCAGTTTATGAAATAAAGAGGAGAGAAGAAAATTCTTGAAGAGGACAGGCTTTAAAGATAAAGACCTGAGGGGGTTTCTGGCTCCAGTGAGCAGCAACTGAACAGCAATTACCTGAATAGAAACTATTTTACTGAGTAAAGGGGTTATATGAGGTAGCTGGGGCAGGAGAGAATGAGAAAACGTCATCTATTTTACTCTGTGGTCACTGGTCCACAGATTGGTTCAACAAGGTTCATTATTTTTGTGGAACTGAGGTTCTCCTGGTCTGTTCTATATACAGAATGAAAGGATTTTGCCGTACGGTAGGACGTTACGGCAGTGGGAGGTGGGACCAAGGGAAGTTTACTTTGAGGTCACTTTTTCCACCCCTATGCAATTTACCCATGGTGCGAAAAGAGTCCCAATCAGCTACTCCCACATCAGCAATGCCATCTTTAGGCACTTCCCCAAAAACTATATGTATGTCCCCCACACCACGTTTGGGGCAGAGAAAGCCAGATCCTGGCGGTCATGGAGTTTCTCTTATAATATAGGCTATTTTTATTTTTATTTTCTTTTTTATTTAAAAAAGAGATTAAAATAAAAGAGGACATAACAAAACAGGTCAGAACAGAACAATTTAAGCAACATAGTATTTGACCACAAGACAATCCGACATATTAGCTACCATAGTGTGTCTTTCCTTGAAGTATTTGAGTATACTTTCACACTACAGTATCATACATAACAGGACAGTGTAAAACCATTCAAGAGAATGAAAGTGTTCCAGGGTATTCAGAACTAACTAACAGAAAATGAACAATGGTTTCTGTGTTATCTCCTTGTCCATAAAAATTTTGTTTATACTATCACATATAATAAAATTCAATAAGATACAACATGATAAAGCCAATGGAGACAGAAGAATAAAAGATGATATTACATCAGCACTAGCTCTTATGTCTTGTTTCTTTCAAAATAGCTGTTCATACCATCACAGACAATAAAATCAAACAACCCAGAATAAAACCTTTCCAACTAATGAATGAAAACATTATAAGGCTTCAAAGTAATATAATGGGGGATCATGATTACCACATACTTTTACGTATTCTTACCATTTCTTACACTAGGGAAACTATTCGGTATTTATACATGCAAGTTTGATTTATTTTGCTATGAGTATGATCTCAAGCTCAGTCCATTTATTTATAAATACCTTAATGTGATCATTCTTTATAGATGAGTAGTATAAAATACCATAACTTTTTTATCCATTCCTCAGTTGATGGACACTTAGGTTTTTTCCAAGATCTGGCTATTACAAATTGTGCTGCTATAAACATGGGTGCACATATATCACTGTGGTATGATGTTATTAGTTCTTCTGGGAATATGCCTAGAAGTGGAATAGCTGGAACAAATGAGACTTCCAATCCCAGCTTTTTGAGAAATTTCCAGACTGACCTCCACAATGGTTGCACCAGTCTACACTCTCACCAACAGTGCAGGAGAGTTCCTTTTCCCCCCGCAGCCCTCCAGCATTTGTTGTTGGTAGTTTTCTTGATCCTGGCCATTCTTTCAGGAGTGAGATGGAATCTCAGTGTGGTTTTAATTTGCATTTCTCTAATGAGTAATGATGATGAACATTTTCTCATGTATTTATTTGCCATTTGTATTTCTTCATCTGAGAATTGTGTATTCATCTCAGATAGCCATTTCTGGATTGGATCTTTGACTTTTGGGGGTCTGATTTTTTAAAAATTCTTTATATGTTTTAGACAGAAGTCCTTTGTCTGAGGGACAGTTCACTAAGATTTATTTACCAGTTTGTGGGTTTTCTTTTCTCTATGCTGGAGATTACTTTTGACATGCAGAAAGTTTTTAGTAAGAGGTGATCCCAGTTATTGGTTCTGGGAAGTATTTCCCATGAGGTTTGATTCTTGTTCATGAATTCTCTACCTACACATATGTCTTCAAGATTTTTACATAATTTTTCTTCCAACAGATTCAGTGTTTCTGTTTTAATATTCAGATCTCTGATTCATTTATATTTTGTTTAGTACATGGTGATAGACATGGGTCTAGTTTTAGGCATATGGAGAGCCAGTTTTTCAAGCACCATTTACTAAAAAGACTGTCATTCTTCCAGTGAACATATTTGGCTCCTTTATCAATGATAAGCTGTTTGAGTCTGTTTGTAGTTGTGGTTGTATCTTCTAATCGGTTCCATTTTCTTCAGATCTGTTTTTATTCCAGTACCATGTTGATTTTACTATAGTTGCTTTGCAGTATAACTTCAAGTCAGGGATTGTAATGCCTCCTGCCATGCCTGTGCTGCTTAGAACTGTCTTTTCTATTCTAGGTCTCTTCTGGTTTCAGATGAATTTTAGGAGTGATTTTTCTAGATCTATGAGGTATGTTGATGGTATTTTCATTGGGATTGCATTTAATCTTTATAGCAGTTTTTGGAGAATGGCAATTTTCACAATATTTATTCTTCCTACCCATGAGCAAGGGATGTCTTTCCATTTTTCTGACATTCTCTTCAATTTCTTTTTTCAGTGTATTATAATTTTCTCTGTATAGGTCTTTCACTTCTTTTGTGAGAATAATTCTTAAATATTTCATTTTTTTTGTTTGCTACTTTGAAGGGTGTGGCTTCTCTTATTTCTCTCTCTGTGATTTTGTTGTTCATATATAACAATGCTATTGATTTTTCAGTATTGATTTTGTATCCAGATGCATTGCTGAATTTATTTATTGTATCTAGGAGTCTTTCAATAGGAGTTTAGGGGGTCTTCTATGTAAAGTATCATGTCATCAGCAAATAATGATAATTTAGCTTCCTCTTTTCCTATCTTTACCTCTTTTATTTCTCTCTCTTGTCTAATTTCTCTGTCTAGTATTTCCAGTACTATATTAAATAAGAGCATTGATAAGGGACATCCTTGTCTTGTGCCTGATTTTAAGGTAAAGCCTTTCAGTTTTTGGCCATTTAGTATGATACTGGCTGTTGGTTTGTCATAGATGGCCTTTATCATATTGAATAAAGACCATCTATTCCAATTTTCTGTAAGGTTCTTATCATGAATGAATGTTGGACCTAATCAAAAGCTTTTTCTGCATCTATACGAATGATCATGTGATTCTTACTTTTGGCTTTATTGATATGGTAGATTATATTTATTTATTTACGTATGTTGAATCATCCCTACATGCCTGGGATGAATCCCACTTGGTCATGGTGTGTAATCTTATTGATATTTTGCTGCATCCTATTTTGCATTATTTTATTAAGATTTTTGCATCTGTCTTCATTAGGGAGATTAGCCTGTAGTTTCTTTTTTAGTTGAGTGTTTCTCAGGTTTTGGTACTGAGTAATATTTGTTTCCAGGAATGACTTCGGAAGGATTGCTTCCCTTTCAATTTCATTGAAGAGTGTGAAGAGTGTGAGCATTAAGTCTTTTTCGTATTTCTTGCAGAATTCCGCAGTGAATCCATCTGGACCTGGCTCTGTTCAGGTGAGGACTTAATTTCATTTTCAGTTTCATTAATAGACATTGGGTTATTCATCAGTTTATATCTTCTTGATCTAGCTTTGGTAATTCATATGTTTCTAGGAGTCTGTCTATTACTTTTGTGTTATCAAACCTATGAGAGTAGAGGTTTTCGAAATAGGTGTTGATGATCTTGTGTATTTCTACAGAGTCCCTAGTGACTTCGCCTTGTTCATTCCTTATTGCCTAAATTGAGCTTTCTATTTCCTTTTTAAAATAAGGGTGGCTAAGGGCTCATCAATTTTATTTATTCTTTCAAAGAATCAACTCTTTGATTCATTGATTCTTTGGATAGTTTTCTCAGTCTCCATTGCATTGATTTCTGCTCTCATTTTTATAATTTCCTCCCTTTTTTTGGCTTTGGGCTTGAGTTGTTCTTCTTTTTCTAGGTGCTTGAGGGGTAGCACTAGGTTATTTATTTGTATTCGTTCTGTTTTCCTGATGTGGGCACACAGTGCAATAAATTTTCCTTCGAGGATAGCATTCATAGCATCCCACAGATTCTGGTAAGTTGTATTTGTATTTTCATTTGCTTGTAGGTATTGTTTAATTTCTTCTTTAATTTCCCCTGTGATCCACAGATTGCTCAAGAGTATGTTATTCAGTTTCCATGTGTTTGCTGGATTTTTGAAGTTTCTTTTATCATTAATTTCTAGTTTCATGCATCTAAGATCTGATAACATGCATGGGATAATTTCAACTCTTTTGCATTTATTTAAATATGTTATGTGGGTTGGTATATGGTCTATTTTAGAGAATGTCCCTTGTACAGCTGAGAAGAATGTGTATGCTGGTGCTGTTGTATGGAACATTCTGTATATGTCTTTCAAGTCCATTTGTTCATAGGTGTGATTCAGTTCTGTTATTTCTTTGCTGATTTTCTGTCTGGTTGATCTGTCCCTTGGTGTCAGTGGTGTGTTAAGGTCTCCTGTTATTATTGTGTCTTTGCTATTTGGTTTTTCATTTCTATTAATACTTGTTTTATATAACTGGCTGGCATTTGGTGCATATATATATTTAAGATTGTTATCTATTCCTCTTGAAATTTTCCCCTAACAAGTATATTAAGACCTTCTTTATTTCTTCTTATCATTCTTGGTTTGAAGTTCACATTGTCTGCAAACAGAATAGCTACGCTCACTTTTATTTTGGGTTCCTGTTGCATATAGTATTGTTTTCCATCCTTTGGCTTTCAGTCTGTGAGTATCCTTTTGGGTTAGATGGGTTTCCTGTAGACAGAATAAGATTGCATGTTGTTTGTTGATCCATTCTGCCAGTCTTTTTCTTTTAATTGGTGAATTGAGACCTTTTACATTAATGGTTATAACTGTTATATATTGGTTTATTTTTGACATGTTATCTTTCTGCTGTTGCATCTTTATCTTTGCATTCTGTTTGTCTGCTTTGCTTAGTAGTTTTTCCCTAAGTGTATGTAAACTGTCTTTCAGGATTCTTTGCAGGGCTGGCTTAGTGATCATGAAGTTCTTCAGCTGTTCTTTGTCATGGAAGTATCTTATTTCTCCATCGATTTTGAAGGACAGTTTTGCAAGGTACATTGGTTTCAGTTGGAAATCATTTTCCTTTAGGATCTGCAGTACTTCACTCCATGCTATTCTTGACTTTATTGTTTGTGCTGAAAAATCTGCTGTGATTCTGATAGGTTTTCCTTTATAAATGATCTGTCTTTTCTCTCTGACAGCTTTTAACATTCTATTGTTATGTTGTATTTCTGGATTGGTGATTATTATATGTTGGGGTATAGTTTTATTTCAATTATGGCTATTTGGAGTTCTACGTGCTTCACTGATCCTGATGTCAGTTTCCATTCTCATGTTTTGGAAATTTTCAGCTATTACTTCTCTAAATATCCTCTTGACATCCTTTATGTTGACCTTTTCTTTTTCATTTATCCCTATCAATCGTATGTTGTTTTTCTTTGCATCATCTTGCAGCTGTTGAAATGTTATGTCCTGATTCCTTGTTATTTCTAAAAGATCTTTCCTTTCCTGTTCATTAGTTGCAATCTTGTCTTTTAGGTCTGAAATTCTATCTTCACTTTTGAGAGGAGATTTTGACAACTTTTAGTGAAATTTTTGATTTCTTGTATATCTCATTGCATGTGATTCATGTATTCTGTTTGTATATTGTTCATCCAGGGAGTCTATCTTTTTGTTTTGTTCCTGTAATTTTTTAACTGTGTCTTCTTTAGATATGTTCAGCATCTCCTTCATTTCTTTTATCATTTCTTCTTTTACCTGGGAGATTATTTCTAGTTTGAGTTCCTTTAAAGCTTCTTTAAAGGGGTTGCTTCTTTATTTCAGTTACTATTATTTCAGTTTTTTTAGGTATATGGCATATTTTTTTATTCTATGTACATGGCTCCTAAGATTTCTTGGAATGGGCTGGAGGTTTGAGATTGTATTTTGGTCTTTCATTTTGTCATTTTCCTATATTTCTGTGTTTCAAGTGTTATTCTAAGGCCTCCCCTGTGCCTGTTGGAAATCCTCTTCTATGCCCTCAGCTCCTAGGACTCTGGCTGCCCAGTTCCCTGGACTGAGAAAGTGTCACTGGTTTGAGGCAAGTAGGTCCAAAACCTCAGGAGCCAGTTGAGTGTGGCAGGAAGCTGTGAAGTTCCTTGGCCAGTGGGAGCAAAGATCTTAAACTCCCAGGGCTCAGGGCTCAGGATGGTGTGGTGACACTCACTTCCAGACACCCAGTTTCCAGAATTGAGGGTGCTGGCATGCCCAAAATCCCATTTTTACTTAGCACTCTCTTTTTTACTCTGCCAAAAATCCTATCACAGAACTTAGTCCATCCAATTAGTTAGGAGTATTGGTAGGGTAAGCAACTCAGGGATGATGTCTCCCAGTCTTTTCCTTTCATCCAGCATACAAATTTTATGACACTGCACATCAAATACCTTAAATTACACAATGAGTACAAACAAAGCACTCATGATGAAAGCAACATCATAAAAGTGTTAGAGGAATCCATTCTAACAGAAGTGTAAATCTCTGCATGGAAACATAAAAAGTATTAAATGAAATAAGTAATATGATGTAAAAAAGATTCATGGCTCTCTAGTAACAGACTGCAAAGATGTTAAAGAAGATGAAATGCCTAATAAAGAATTTATAAGATTGACTTTTAAAAGGCCCAATAAAATGCATGATTATACATATGAAGAATTAAAGGAGATAAAATGATGCAAGATATGAACAAGAATTTTATGAAAGATAGAAATCTTAAAAATGAGCTATATGAACTCTTGGAAATTAAAAACTCAAAAAAGGAAATGAAATGTAAAGTTCTCAAATATTCTAATGATACATCCTGACATCCAAAAAACATAGCAAAAGAGTAGGAGTAAAGAAATAAAAAAAACCCAGAAATCAATGAAAGAGAGAGTAAAAGAATAATAGAAACAAGCAAATAATTGGTTCTTTGAATACATATACAAGATTAATGTATTGAGTGACAGGAGGAAGGGAAAGGAGTAAAGAAACAGAGAGTGAAAAATAACCCCGAAAGACATTCTAAAGAGAGAGAAAAGTACCAGGATTCTAGAAACAGTGGCAGAGAGGCCACAATGAATGGAGCAGAAAGTGAAATGAAAAAGACAAACGGTTAACTAATGACAGAAAAAGAGCACGACAGAAATGAGGCAAAAAAGGTTGGATATAATTTCTAATATAGATGGCCTAAATACACTTAGGGAAAAAAGAGAGAATCTCAGGCAGAGTGGATCAAGAGGTAGGGTCCACCAAAACGCTCTTTATAAGAAATATAATTAGCCTCAAGAAGGTTATATGGACCAAAATCAAATATGAGAAAATGGAACTCGATGTGATAGGGAACCAGAGAGTAATAGTGGTAACTGGGCCAGTAATTATGGATAGGGTGAACAGACAGGCTTTAATAAATGAAGAAATATAACTAGAAATCCAGCCCAGGAATTAGAAAGTTCAGAAACACTTAAGTAAATAGCAAGTTGCCCCCCCAAATATAAAACCATGAGTGATGGGGAGACCCCAGAATACTCAGTTCATTTTGGGGAAGTAAAAGGGAGGAACAGTATTCAAAAAAAAAAAAAAAAACCAGCAGAAGATATAGCTAATAGTGTATCAGGAATTAAAACCTTTATTAGTTGCACAACTCTGATTGGTTGGAACTTGTTCCATCCTAGTTTGTATACAAGCACTGGATCTGAGGGCACAGACAGGTGTCCTGAAGATATCAGGACATAGCACAGTGGTCATCCTTAATTTCATATTAACTCAATCAGAATTCCTATGTGACTTATACTGTTGTATCATGACTGATCTTAGTTAAATCTGACTTGTTTGAATGCTGCTTATTATTGACAGATTTTATTCAAAACTGTTAGATTGCTGGTATCAAGTTGAGGAGTATAGATAACTATACTGAAAATGACAATGATTCACCACGATATCCATTCTGATTTGATTACTACCTGTTTTTCTAGCTCTACACTGTCTACAAAGTTGTATTTCTGTTAACTGTTTTATGTAATGATATGTTCAATTATACTTTATCTGATGATATAGCCAATTTGGTTGATGATAACAAGAAACAGCACAGTGACCATGGTAGAACTTCTTAAACACTAGTTTTATATGTCTTTTTAGTTTTATGTGTTTATAGGAGTATGTTTAGTTCTGTCCTGCTTTGTTCTGTTTCTCCCTCTAATATAGAAAGGATAGAAATACATGTTAAGACTCATGCATGCGTGAAACCTATAAACAGTTTATGAGAACTGGTCTTATGACACATGATGAAATGAACAAACACTTTGAAGGAAAGAAAGGGGCACTGCAGTACCCAGTGCTGATTCTGGAGTGCTATAATGTGAAATCCAGCAGTATTATTAATCTTTGTTCAGAAGGATTTTAATCTAATAAGTTTTGTTAGGTCTCAACATAAATGAAGATATAGATAAATGTGTACATGTCTAAGTGTATAGGATTGATAGCCATATTACTTGGTTTTTGTTGGACAGTTGAACAGAACTGTTTGTAGTCTCCCTGGTTGAGTTTCCATTTATATGCTCCACTTTTGTATCTTGAACAACTATTTGTGGGGCGACAATATGTATAAATCAACTAGTGATTTATTACTGTTTATTTCTTTTCTTTGAAAGTATGTACTATTTCTGCCCATTTTCTGTTTTGTTTTATCTTTCTTTAAATAAAAAAGCATAAACCTAAATAAACAAAATTAATAGTGAAAAAGGAAACATTACAAGTGATACCATAGAAATTCAAAGAATCATCAGATAGTATTTTCAAAAACTACATGCTAAGAAAGTGTAAAATTTTTAAGAAATGGATATATTTTGGGGAACTTATGACTTACAAAATTTAATCAAGATGAAGTTAAATAAAAACAAATAACCTGAAAACAGCAATAACAAGTAATGAAACTGAATCAGTGTAAAAAACTTTTCAACAAAGAAAATCCCAAGATTAGATAGATGGCTTCAGCACTGAATTTTCTCAGACCTTTAAAGTGAAGCTTATAGTAATTCTTCTCAAGCTATTCTATAGAACTGAAAGGGAGAGAACTAAACTAAATCATTCTATGTGATCAGCGTCACTCTGCTAACAAAACTGGTAAGGCTAAAAGACAAAACCACAGCAAGATGAAACGAGAAAGAAAGAAAGAAAGAAAGAAAGAAGAAAGAGAGAGAGAAGAGATGGAGAGAGGTAGGAATAAAAGTAAAATTAGAGACTAATAAATGTAAATGCAAATATCTTCAAACATAACACTTGCAAATGAATGCAGGATGTAGAGAGAAAGGAAATTAAATTTATACACTGTTGACAGGAATGTAAATTAGTAGAGCCTTTAGAGAAAACAGTATGGCGGTTTCTTGAAAACCTAAAACTAGAACTAGCGTATGATCCAGTTACGCTACTCCTGGGTATAGGTCAAGGAAATAAAGTCAGTGAACCAAAAGACAGAACAAATCAAAACAACAACCCAAAGAAACCAAACAACCTGTACCATTTACTGTGGCACTCTCACAATAGCTGAATATGTACTTATCAGAAAGTGAATGGATAAATTAAATGTGGTCTGTACATAAATGAGTAATCTTCAGTCATAAGGAAGAGTGAACTCCTATCATTTCTAACAAAATGAATGCAACAGGAGAATGTTAGGTTAAATGAAAGAAGTTGTACATGAAAAGACAAGCTCACATTTTTCTCTTATATGTAGAAACAAACAAGCAAACATGAGCAGAGAGAAGAAGTGGAATCACTAAGAGCTTGGACGGGTGCTTCGGGCACAAGAGTAGGAGGAAAGTGCGTGTGTTCACTGAACCGGGTAAGAGTAGTGAGTCTGTACACTAATTTGTACAGTTCATATGTTTGAGTAATTAGAATTGAAAAGTCATTTGAAAATCAGCACATTACGAAGATAATCTATTATTTCTATTGGGAAGGCTTTGTAAAATTTAGCGTAGCATTATTTAACTATTCTATTATCAATTTAAATACTAAATATATCACATACTATGAAGAGTTGTGGGTGCTGAAATCCATAGTTAGGTGATTCATTTATACTAGTGAAAAGTAAACTCTTTTCTCATATAGGGAGTTTTTTTTTAACTGCTTGTAAGTTGATAAATGTCCTTAAGATAGAGGCAACAATCTATTCTTTCATGTAAAAAAAATGTTTTACATGAGTATTAGAATCATTCTAAAGGACATACTGGGGGGAAGGACATCTTGTGTAACTTTTTACACAGCCCAGAAATGGAGGAAGTGAAATAATTCAAACAATAACAGTATGCACGGGCTAGCCAGCATCTTTTGATATATACCTTTTGTTTTGTGTTTTATTCTATTTTTCTCCATTTTCACCAATTACTCTAATGTAGTTTGCTTTATAAATTTTAAATACATTTACTACCTTCATTTTTATGAAGTATTATTTAAAATATACAAAAATATGTGCAACTAGTCAAACATTAAATTGTTACATTACCAAAATCACATTTGAGTAATTTATTTAGGTCTTTTACATAATTTTCCTAAGATTTTTCATTAGCCATTAATTGGGATACACATTGAGAGACCAAAATCATGACATAGAAACTAAGATCTTTCATGTTACTTAACATAGAGTGTATAATCATTAAAATATATTATTTTGAAAAATCATTTTAAATTACTGCTAAAATAGAACTGATGTTTAGATCAGCTGAGGTTTTGTTTTATTTTCTCTAGATTTCAGTTACCTGGACCAAGGTTAAATATTATATTTTAAAAAGAGTATTTTAAAAGAGAACAATAAAAAAGAAATGAGACTTTGCATCAGTTAACTAATGTGCCATGTTTCTCAAAAGTGACCATTTTTCCTTCCCGTTGTTTAGTTTTGACAGTCAGACACTAAATTCAGTGCGGACTGAAAAGCACAATGAAAATCAGGGTTAATTTGGAATGAGAGTTGGAGTTAATTTCAAGGATAAAACCCAGATGAGTGGGAAGAAAATGAGTGGCAAAGAGGAATTAAAGACAGCACTGGGGACCCTGCATCAGAGATGCTCAAAACTGGGGTGGCAACAAAGACACTGTAGCCCAAGATCTATGTGGCAAGACGAATATAAGCTACTTTTATTTTAGTAATACTGTGTTCTGGTGACATGATTCTCAATTACAGTCTTGTGTTTTAGTGACGTTAGTCATTGGGAAATGAGGCTTTTAGAATTGTCAAGCTGTTTAAGTTCATTTAATTTAAATCACAAAAGTATCAAAATTCAAGATTGTTATCATAGTTTTTTTTTTTTTTTTTTTTTTTACCTCTTAATCCATTGTATGAAAGAGATTCCGTTAAATAAGAAACAGATCCAGAAAAAAAGAACTTTTATTGTTTGGAAGCTACTATATCTATGATTTCTCTAGCAGTATGAGTCAAATCTAAGCAGATGACGTGGCCTTCTCCAAGAAGCCCAGCCCACTTGGCACTTAAAAAATTTTGTCTTCACAATTGCAGGTGGCCTTGCAATACTTCTTGACCACTGTAAAATTACAGGTTAGTGTTTGTTTCATTTCTGCACAGTTGGAATATCTGTCTTGATAATCACAAGCATTGGCTGAAAGAAAAATAAAACAATCACCTCATTATCATTGTTCTCCACAGCAGCCACAGGAACAGTAAGTCCATAGGAGTGGGGAGGAGACTGACCACACAGTTGTTATTATTACACTGCAAGGACAATTTCATAGCTTGGAGAACATGCGAGTTTCCTTAGTTAAATTCCCTGAGTGACCTAGTGATTCTTTTTAAACTTGAGTTCTCATATTTTGCTAAGATGAATAGTCTTATTTTCTTGTCTAAAACAAGTTGAATAAAATCAAGTGAATGTCTCCAGAGCTGCACTCTCTAAAAATAGTCCTGCCAAGCTGTGTGCTTCTTTCAGCTGAAGCTTAATTTAAACTAAACTTTTGTCTTCAGCAGAATAGTTCCATTCCAAAGGTCAGTGTACCAAGGGGCTACTCTACAGAACAGTGGAAACACTAAGCGTTTTCATTATTGCAGAGTTAGATTAGGTAGTGTTACTCTAGAATCAAGACTAATGCCACTAAGGATTCCGGTAAGCGATCTTACATGAAGACAAAGTTGCAGAAATTTAAAAGAATAGAGACACTATCAATATGATCATTTGATATTTCCACTGCACTGTCCCTCCCTGGCCACACACTGAACAAATCTCAGTCTAAATGTAGCATCCTACATATCAAACTTGATGTTTCTTTGAAGCCTCACCCTTCTTTTGAAGTCATGTCAGAGAAATGACACTCTCAATTACTAAGTAGTTCAAGTCAGGAAACCTGAATGAACAGGAACTTCCTGCTCTCTGAGATTGGGCTGAGGATGTGGCCCAGCTGGTCTTGCACTTTGTACTCACATGACCCTGCTGCTTTATCACCTCAATAGCTGAGCCCACCGGTGTGCACCACCATGCCCAGCTCTTTGCCTTTTCTCAGCACTCATAAATACCCTGGCGCTGCCATTCGTGAACTCCATTCTTTCCATGATTCTGGTTGGAAATTGAGTTTGAGAGAACAACTCAGATTCAGTGGTTAGGTTCAGTATTGACCTTATTGGGAAATTTGATTCAATTCTCATCCAGTCAGGTTTGCAACCAGAATCATGGAGAGAATTGAGTTCAATTACAGGTAACAGTGAATATTCTACTTTTCTCCTTTATGTATCCTTCTTTTAATTCCTTTTGCACTAATGCGATTAAACTATCTGATTTTTTAAAGTCCATGTCCCCTAGGGGGCTTTCATCTTATCACTTCTTCCTACTATTTCCAGAAGCTCCTTATAAAACATTGACTTGGCCACTTCTATTTAAAATAATTCAATTGGTTATTCTTTACAAGTAGGGTAGATTCTAAACTCCTTAGGAAAAATGGGCCTTACAAATGTAAATTCTTGGCTTTTTCTTCTTTAGTTAACTTACAGATTTGATGGCATCTATATACTGTATTTTATTAGTCCATATTAGTACCACAGAATAATGAGGTTGTTTGTGCAAAATTAGTTTATACATATAACAGGTTTTCAATTTTTTAATTCCATCATCACCTCAGCCTTTCCTGTCCCCTTCCCCTTTGACCTCATTCTATATCTTCAAAAGTATAATTTCTATTCTTTTATCATCTTCCCCATATTAATTAGGTATCTTATATAAGAGAAAACATGATGTTTCACTTACTGGGTCTGACTTATTTTATTTAACTCAAGAGTCTCCAGTTTCCTATACTTTCTTGAAAATGACAAGATTTCATTCTTCATGGTAGAATAATAATCCATTGTGCACCATACCTAATTTTCTTTATTCATCCAATCATTGATGGGCATCTTATCTATTTCCCCAACTTAGCTGTTGTGAATTGTTCTGACATAGCATAAATATGTATGCATCACAACAGCATATTATCTTTCAATCTTATGGAAACACTCAGAAGAGGTATAGTTGGATCAAATGGTATATATGTTTTCATTTTGAGGAGTTTTTATACTGGTTTTTACAGTGCTTGTGTTAATTTTCATCCCCATCAACAGGGTAGGATGGTTTCTGTTTCCCCATATCCTAACCAGTATTCACAGGTTTTTAAATTCTGATGATATCATTAATATTGTGAATTACAATTGTTCACTTCTGTCAGAATGCTGCAGTTCAGTCAGGGGAATGTGTTTTAAGGATCAGAATTACAAATAATAAGTCAACTTGTTTATTCATAATAATTTTAACAACATTCCAATTAAATACTTCTGCAATTCTGCTCAAGACTGGAAACGAGGCAGTATACACATTATATTTTTGCTTGCTGTTTTTGCTAAAATATTTTCAAGGCTTTGTAAACTAATACTATAAATGATTTTGATCTTTGGCTTTAAAACATTTACATAAACTTACTAGCAGTCAGAAATGCTAGTGTTTATTAAATTTGGTGGTTTTAGGTACACTATGCTAACTGTGAATTTTATTGTGAGAGACTCATTGGCGCTTGAAGAACTGTATTGTGTGTTGTACCTCTCTGCAGTGAGCCATGTTCTATTTATTTCAAACTCTTGTAATTTTGTTTTCTGTTTTAGAAATGCCAGCTTTGATGTAATACCACTGTTCTTGATTATTAGAAACTTATCATTTAAATACAATAAATTATTTCCCAAGAACATTTATTTTTATAGATTCTATAAATAACTCAGCATTAAAATAACATACATGGATCTTTGTATTGCATATAGTAACAACTTTCTATTACAAACGGTACACACATAGGAACAGTGTAAAAATTGTACTTAAAAAGGCTCTGACAAGTACCACTAGTCTTTTGAATGCAGATGTCCTTAAATTTGCTTATATCAGATGGTTTCTTTACACTTACAAAGTTTACCACACTATTTTATGAACTAAGAAGTTAATCCCTTCAAACTTACTGCACAGTCCATCTTCACAGTGACCAGGGCAACTGGCACAAGGGGCTCCTTGCTTGTAAGGGGTATATTGTCTTTCCATAAAATTACCACTGAAATTTGAAAGGCAACGTGTCAAATATATTACTTTAAAGTTTTCTGTTCAGTTTATACTCATCAGGAAGTACTGAAGTATTTAAATACTTCAAATAATTAAAATCTAACATCTCCCAAATGTATTCAAATAACAATGCCATTGAAACTTGCATAGTACCTCCTTATCATTATTATATGTTGTTAGTCATTATCATCTAACTAAAGAAAAGAATTGAATTCTGGATTGCAACTGTGAGACAAGAAGCCAAGGCAATGCAGCTAGAGTCTCTAATGCAGAGTGTGTGAGAAACAATAAAAACTATGAAATAGGTGTTCTCTCTCTGTTTTTCCTTCCTTCCTTCCTTCCTTCCTTCCTTCCTTCCTTCCTTCCTTCCTTCCTTCCTTCTTTCCTTCCTTCCTTCCTTCCTTCCTGACTCTCATCTCAGAAGGTAGTCTCCATAAGTACTCATCTTATGACCAGGCACTTAAATCATTGTTAGAATCTTTTGTTGCTTTTACTGAGCACCAACAAGACATAGCTGAAAATTTACTTCAAAATTCATACATTTAAAATTGGAACTCGATATCATCTAGCTTATCTAGAGTCTCAAAGTTAATTATACAAGCTACTTGGTTTTCTGAGATGCTCTGCTACTAGTAGTAAAAAAAAAATTCATGTGTAAAAAGGAAATTAAAACAGATAGATGGTTAATGTATCTTCATTACATTTGACATTATTGACAGGGATCTCTAAGTGTGTACTCACCCAGGACAGTAATGACAAACCATAAAGTATTTTAAAGAGAAGTTAGGACAGTAGGCAATTCCGCATCCCACACGGAAAGTGGAGTACCAAACAACCTACACACCAACAAGAGAAGACATGAGTGCAATGGAGGCAAAGGAATTGTGCAAAAGTAATGTTACACAGTTGTTTCCCTGTGCCTTATATGTAGTTAAATTATTGAACTGAAATGAACAAAATTTAAAATATTACATTTCAATGTGCATTCACTCTTTTATATCTTTAAATTGTCAAAAAATACAAAATAAGTTTCCCTAAAAAAACCCCTATAGCTTACATTAAAAGTAATAGCTCAGATGCTCAACAAATGCCAAGACTACTATATGTCCTCACAAGATTTTCCTTCAAATTCCATTTTGGAGTCATGCAAACTTTGGACACACTTTCCTTTTAGATTATTTAAGACAAAGAACAAGTATTATTTTTTTTCTCTTACCTGAGTATAGTGTCCAATTACTGCAGTAGGTGTCTTTGGTCCTACATTGAAGATAAAATCTTCGCTCTCACTATACCACATTTGGATTGCTGATGACCATGAAAGGGGAATATTTGACCTAAGGAGGTTCTCACCACAGCTCACATCTACGAGCAACAGATCACTCATGAGGAAAGTAACAAGGCATGTAATGGGAATACAAATGCATGAACACATACAAAGAAGTCGGGGTCTCTGATGTTGGAACGCAGTACACATAGTTGCAAACTCCCTGGTAAACCATAAAGAATGTGCCTCAAACCCTCATCAGCCGTAAAATGAATGTGATATGGGCCAACGTGGAAAGCTACCTGGAGATAAAGAAGTGTTTACGCTCTAATGTCTGCTCATTCATTTACACATTAAATTCTTCACATATATCATATATGCCTTGTATTTACTGAGATTTTGTTGCAAAATTACTAGCTCCTTTAATTTCTTTCCTGTTCTAACCTACACTCAGTAGAGAGTTTTACATATAAAAATCTGAATTAATACTAAAGTTTATTGTTTTGTATTATTTTTTTTAAAAAATCTTACATCCATTATTTAAAATAGCAAGCACAAAACAAGCCATATGAAAAGAATATTTTCAAAGTTTATGGCTGTCTCCTTAATCAACCAATCAAAACAACACAGGCCAAAAGACTCTCCTCCAAAAACCCGAAAAAAGTATCTTGCATCCCCAAATTATACCAATATTTTCAAGCTCTGCCAATGGTATTTACATTTGGATGTCAAATTTAATACCTACATGTTCAAAGAGAATAAACTACTCTTGGATAGTTAATCTTAAAAGAAAAAAGAAACTAAGATATTTTACAGTAGACCAGGATTTTAAAAACCAATTATTACATATTTTCTTAACTGTAGAAACTCATTTTCATAGTTTTATAATAATGAAGGCCTATCTTCAAAACAGGTCAGTTATTTATTATTATCAACATGGGTTTGGCTTTATGACATTTTGATAATTCAACACATATTTTATTTCATATTTCATTATATGATATTTGTCATTGTTTTTATATTCTTTGATGTAAAATGTTTAACATTTTTTAATGCAATATGCATTGTCGATAATCAAAACACAAAAATTTCTCTGCAATCAAAAATTTAAAAGAAAGGAGAAATAAGAAACCAGTTCAACCTTCCTGTGAGCTAGTAGAAGCCATACAGGTCCCAGCAGGAGAACAAGAAGCCAATTTGCACTTCCCCTAAGCCAATCAGCACACAGGCTGGGAGTCAAGAACACCTCCTTAGTGACCCCTCCCCATCAACCGGTAAGCCACTGGCTGATTCTCGAGGCCCACAGAATGTCCTTGGGCACCCAAGGAAGGCCACTGTGTTTCTCTGTTCACCATACTACGTCTCCTATTCTGGGCCCAGGAAGATTCTCTCAGTAGATCCGTGCTGTTGAGGGTAAATATCAGTGCACTTTCCTGATTCCAGCACCAATGACCACACAAACTCCAAATTGAGATGATAGCAACTGAGGTTCAGAAACAGTGCAATGGTTGTATCGTTTGACTTTGCAGGCCTAAATCCAGTAGTGTGAGCATCTATTAAGAGGATCACAATACGCAAGATAGCAAATATGGAGATTTCTTTCTATCTTGTTTTGGAAATCCAATATTGTTCCCACTGTTTTGTTCCATTGCATTGTCTTGTTTTATTGAAAGTTTTGTTTTGATTGGTTTTATTCTTTTTTTAAAAATTTAATTATGCTGATGGTATAGGTGGCATTTTTGAAGATAAAAAGGCATTATGGTAGCCATTGTTGATTTTCTATTATCCTGTTTTGAAGACCTATATCATTTTCACTGTTTTGTTTTGGTGGGCTTCATTCTGTTTTATTCTGTTTGGTTTTATTCTCTTTAAAATAGAATTTAAAAATATTAGAAAAGAAATAAAAATATGTAAATGTTAGTACTAACTGTATTCAAGAAAAATTCAGGAACAGTTTTTTTTACAATTTCAAAATTTGTTTTCAAAACAGGCTACATAATAATATGAAATGGTTATTGGATTATAAACCAGAAACTACAGTGTTAGATTAAACTTTTCATATATGACTTTAGGTACAGATAGATGGTTGGTTGTCTAATCTTTGACATAGAGAAAGAGATGAATGAAATAGCTTTACTCATGAAGTGGTTGACAGGTCAAAGGTGATGCTTTGTGACAGCTTTTACAAAATAGAAAACAAAGGCCAGGCTTCTCATTGTTATCACCGCATTCAGAGATATTTAACTTGAAAGAGCCTTAGAACCAATACTTATTTACAAACTTTTCAAAAGCAACATCATAGGCAGGACCCTTATTATTGTACTGTACAATTATCTAACAAATATTGGTTAATTTACATACTGGGTTTTCGGAATTCTTTTTCACTATGACTGTACTTGCAATGGTTTGCCCAGTCTTGGGCTTTCTCTGCTGCCGCAGCGTACCATTCCTAGGAGAGGAAAGAAAAAAAATCTTTCACTCCGTAGTTGAAAAAAATTAAAGATATAGCCAAATTGATATGTTTATTTATGTCTTTATACAATTTCTGCAAAGGAAAGTCAAAAATTCCATGATTTCTCTTATATGAGAAACATGAAATATAAATTGTTTCAACAGGAAACAAAGATATTTGAAAACAGAGAGATAAACTTTGCTCAAATGGGAAGGGAATCTAAGGAGAGGGGAAAACTAGCTGCAGAGGAGGGGAGGAGTAAAAAGGATTAAGATTTCCCTCCAAGAAATGATATATTATGTATTACAAACATGATAATGAACAACAGATAAACTCTGCAAAGGCATTTTCCAATTTTTATATCTAAATCACAGATATGAATTTCTAATGTGCCCTTTTTTGCTCTAAATAACTGTACATTGTATGCCTACCTTCAGTAACTGAAAGATCTAAAATAGTTATAGTCCAACTATTATAATGGCACAATAGGCATAACTAATAATTTGTAGCAACTCTCCTCCTCTACATATTATTATTACCAGCTCACTCCTCCATCCAGTACATTTGAAGTTTGTGTGGTCATCGGTGCTGGAATCAGGAAAATACACTGATATTTACCCTAAACAGCACTGATCTACAGAGAGAGTTTTCCTTGGCCTAGAATAGGAGCTGTAGCATGGTGGACAGAGAAACAAGTGGCCTTCCACTGGTTGCCTAAGGACATTCTAGTGCTACTGGCATAATTTAAATAGCCCCATAAGTTTGACTCATTATTTAAATGTTGTCAAGGGAAGTTAAGAAATTCTGCCCTCACCATGAAACACATGAAATGCCAAATCTAGGCAAAACCTTAGGCAAAAGTTGGGAGATATCTGTGGCCATCTGCCTGCCCTGAGTACACCTCACAGTGGCTCAACCTTCCTACTTTAGGACATCTTACCATCTTTAGCATGTCACTGGCTTTTGGAGACACTGCTCTCCTTAGTTCGTTGTGTTTATTTACAATCTCCTCTTGGACTTTTGGTAAGGTGGTTGACAAACCAGGAAATACCTTTTTTAAAAAGAGAAACAATTTCAGACATATTTTAGGAGATTTGAAAATTACATAGTAGCCTAAATAGATCTTTGATGTTTCTAGAAAACAAGAATAAAATTTTTAAACTAGTATTTAAATCAAGTCTATTATTGTTAAAGATACTAAGCCAAATGAATTTTAAATAAAAAAAGTACTAGACAGAAACTCTGACAAGGGTAAATTTATATTTTCTCTTAGACCACAAATACCACTTTTGGTCTTTAGAGAACTCTTCCTGTGCTTTTCCTCAGTGCACTGTGTGGGTGATAGTACATTATGATGACAAAGGTACATGATAGAAACCATTAAGGATTCAGTCAATTAGGCTGAAACAAGGAGTGGAAGGGAACAGACAAATAGACTTGAGGGATATCATGCTTCTGACAAGCCCTCGAATATCTAGGGAGAGTGGTTCAAGTGCATGCATGTAGTCTCTAGTCTAGTGAAAGAGTTTAATGTAATAGTGGCTGATTTTAGGGAATAATTCAAAGAATGGATTTCCATTCATCAAAAATTCCAAAAGCTATTTCAAGGAAAGATGTCAATCAATTAATGAACTATTGCTGACTTTATCTTTCCATTAAGAAAAAACCTGACTAATGAGGTTTTAATTTGCATGGTAGTATTAGAGCTCATGCTTCGAGGCATGTGTGGGTCTGGAGTCTGAAATGGGGTTATGTGAATTGTTGGCATAAAAGATAGAAATTTGCTGATCTAAATTTACATAAAAATGTGCTGTTTATAGGGAAGAAGAAGATTTCAAAGTATAGTATACACCGGCAAGACCCTTATAGAATTTGTCTTAGACCTTGGATAATTTATCCATACCTCCCACTGCATTGAATCCCCTCAGCACTAAAAATACTGCCCTCATACAGCTGAACACATTGTGTTGCCATTTTCTAGTGCATGTGCATTTCTTCTTCTTGTTCTCACGTTCCTGAGGACAAGGCCATTGGTAAATGTCTGGTACCAAGAGACCCAGCCATGCAACTAAGTGACTTAGAAAGAATATAGATGTGCAGTGTCAATAGTGACTGATTTCTGCATTTTATGTCAGCCATAAAATCATATATGTGAATATTTCCTATTGAGCTCACAGACACACTTAAAATAGTTTTAGTCCCCCAAAACACAGGAAAGTTAGTTACTGAGACAGTAGTAATAACTTTCTGCTTCTTACATTTAAGTTGTAGATGAAAATTCATAGAGTTTGTAATACATAAGTAACTTTAATAAAATAATGACAGTTCTACATAGCAAAACTGACTGAAGGAATGCTGGGTAATAGAGAATGATCAATTTGACATGTTCAAGGTCATAATGGCTTCACAAAACATGATTATGGTTTCTTTGGTATTCAATTTCCAATTAATTTATGAATAAAACCATGAGATAGACCAGAGTAGTAATAAATGAAAAACAAGGACCATGAAATACAATCTTTAAGAAAGTAATTAGAAAGAAAACAAATAATGCAAATGAAATCCTATGTGAGAAGTAAATTTTCTCTAGATTGTTAATGTCATACAACACAGTGACAGATTTTCTGTACGAGACATGACATGTCAACCAAGTGTTGGAGCCTAGTTTATATATCTTCAAATCTAGAGCAGGGTGTGCTAACCAAGAGTAATGCTCTAAGTTTATAAGTTTCCAAAGTTCTCTAGACAAATGGATCACTGTCTTTGAGCAGCACATACTTTATCGTTAAAGAGGATTATTGACCCTATTCTAGGAATTGAAGAAAACTGCATTTTCGAAGGAATTGGAGTATAAGCAAAATCTACTTAATAATGTTAGTATACTTTTAATTAAAAAACAGATATAATTGCTCTCACACTATAAAAATTAGATACAGATATGAAGAAGACACACTAATTTGAGATTACATATACACATATTATTAATTGTCAGTGGGATTATATTTAAATGGAGTAAATAAAATCAAAGCAACTCTGAGGCAGAAGGAGTACTAATATCTTTAAACTCATAGATTTCTATTATGTCACTATGAAACAGTTCAAATACCACATGTGATTTCAATTTTATGGTGGCCATTTGAAAAAGGATAAATAGGTGACTGTAATAATACGTATTACTTAACAAATATCTCCAAAATAATGTTTCATTGTCATCAAAATTGAAATTACTATGACACTTTACCTCCCTTTTGTGGGGGGAGGCTATCTTTGAAACCACCTATGTGACTTTCATGTGTGCACATATTGACATAGACAAACATGCATCCAGGTCAGTACTCTCTTGTGGCTGGAGGCTATGTGTCAGTCACCACAGATTTGCACTTACGTTACCTGCAAAGAGCTAACAACGACTACTTTGTGATATACCAGACATTCCAATCCTTTTCAGTTTTGAAGACTGATCTGGTAGCTGCTCTTTCTCATGGTTTCCTGAGTTGTTTGAAAAGATTTTCAGCCTTAACCTTACCTTCTTTCCATTTGCAGGGAAAGATGGAAGCACAATAGCAACCAGGGACAGGATCACTGGGAATAATACCATTGCTGGGAAACAAAACACAGGGAACAGAGTCTTGCATTACAATGCTTAGTAGGTAGAGGTGGAGTCCTAAGGAGCTCCATTGGATAACTGATTCATAATGTGACAAGAGAAGAATTGCCACACGGAACAACAGAATGATGCTGGGCTCAGTTCCAGAAAGACACTTTCGTTAGGGGCAATGAAGAACAAATAGAAGAACTTAAGAGAAGCTCTGAAACATGTCTCTTGATTCTAAAGACCTAATGCCTTTTCCTCCCAGTGCCACACTCTGATTGTGCAGCTGCTCTCTTTTGGTCAGTAGTAAGAGCTCTGTTATGGTTTGTATCTGCACGTTCCCCCAGGAGCCTCACGTACTCTTAGGCAGAGCTTTGGAAAGGTGATTGGTTTGTGGAAGGATCATAGCTGACCTACCCTCATGGAGCAGGGTCTGGTGAGATGAGGCAGGTCTCTGGGGGTGGATTGGAGGTTTGTTCTCCCTCCTCCGTCTCTCCCTTTGCTGTCTGTCTCCTGTCTGCCATGTCACCTTGCTTTGGAGCCTGAGGATTATAACCTGATCCATTAACCAAAACAAATGCTTCTCCCCTTAAGCGGTGTATGTCAAGTATTTTCTCTCAGCAAAGAGAAGTGACTGCGACAAGTTCCCAGTCGTTGCATTGCAGGTACTAGTGTGATTACCCTGTGCTGTTATTGAAGCCTTGTGTATATCATGTTGAATTAGCATTTCTTCAAATCAGAAGTTAGAAAATGACATTTTTGCATTATTATATAATTTCATTCCCTATATCTCACTTCCTTCCTGTTTCTTCCAGCATTTGACCCCTTATCATTTGCAAAAGTTCTATTTTCACTATCAAGTTTTTTCCTACAATTCTTTTTTTCCATTCCCTTTCACTCCATTTCCATCTCTTAGCTTCCCACCTATTTAAAAAGATCTCTGCACTTCCTATCTGTATCCTTTTTGCTCTTTCATTTGACTTTCTTTCTCTCTGTCTCAGCTTGTGTACTACAAACATGTGCTAACAAATAAATAAATAGAATTTTAAAATGATGTTTATTTTATGTCAGTGCTACGTTTTGTTCTTTAATCAATGTAGAACTCTAGAACATTTTTCTAAAAAGGATCTGCTGTTCTTTCATAGTTTTAAATCACTGTTCAACTTTGCCCATGTAGTCAGTATTTTGACTCATACTCTGTGAAAAATTTATCTATATATGTATGTATGTATGCATCTATCTATCTACCTATTTATTTTATTTTATAGAAAAATAAAACAAAATTTCAAAATAAAATAATAGGGGAATAACAAGCATTAACACTTGCATATTGTTATCTTTAAAATAGTTACTCAGAAAAAAGATATGGGCATGAAAATTTCTCCAAATGACACTAGCACAAACCTTTCTTTTCAATGAAATAAGAGTAACTAGTAATATTACTATCTTGTATTTTTTCCATTTCCCTTTCTTCCTTTCCCTTCTCTCCCACCCTTTATAAAAATTTCTTTCTGTTTCACAGCATCTATTATACACTTTGGAATTTATTTAATTTAAGTTTCTCACACCAGGAACACAATGTAATATTTACACATACGAGTTCGATTTATTTCTCTTATGAGTATGGTCTCAAGTTGCATTCATTATCCTATTTATCTTTATTAATGGCTGAATAATACTCCACTGTTTAAAGATTTTAATATCATGCCTCGATCTCCAAAAAACAAACAAATCAAAAAGAATTCAACATTCTTTCTCTGGATTTTGAGAGAGATGATAATAATTTGATTTCTTCCACTGAAAGGGTTGCTATCATCTTTAGTAATATCTTTAGTATGTTGACGTAATTTTATTTAGTAACTCAATTCTGGTAGTCCTAAGAAAATAATAAATTAAACTCTAAAAGTTTGAGGGATACATGTGTATTTCCTATGGGGTGATACTACACAAAGGATTAAATAATGGAGCTTTCACACTGAGTTACATCTCTACCACCTTTAGAATTTTGAGACAGGATCTTGCTAAGTCACTAGGTTGTCTTGGCTGAACTCAAAATTACTGTCCTCCAGAGTCATCAAATCTTACATAATTTTGATAAATATTTCATTATATCATTGGAAGGAAAAATATATTATAAACTCACAATATGTTCAACAATGTTGGGATAAAATGCCCGAGTAACTCAGAATACATCCACTTATTGAAATATATCAGACAAAAACGGCTCTAAATCACTATGATACTTTTGTAGTAGAGAAGATAAGTAAAGTTTTAAAAAACTAGAACATCAGGTTTTACAAGGTAGGTCTTTATCCTGCTTCTTGCACTGTATGCAAGTATCTCTATCGCCCCTAAATGCATATGGTGACACCAAATTCAAATTTAGAACATATTTGGAGAAGTATCTTCTGACAAAGAATTGATATTCAGTGAAAGTATTGATATCCTTATCACATAAGGAAGGGACTCTAATCCAACAGAACTCATATCCTTACAAAGACACCAGAATGTGCTCCAGCACACACAAACACACACACACACACACACACACACACACACACACACACACACACACACATGCATACACACACAGGACAGAAAACATAGGAGGACACAGTGTGAAAAGTAGTTGTCTGCAAACTAGAAAGAAAGCCTTCACTGAGAAATAACAAGGGGATGTCGATCTCGATGATCTCTTGCAACTGTGAGAAAATAACTTTATTGTTCAAGCCATTCAGTCAATCATATGTTGCTATATTGATTGACAAAACTAAAATACACGTTCTCTTCTTTTAGGTTATTTTTAGTGAGTTCCAAGGTCTGTGAGATGTGGCATGTTGAAACATAGAGCAGCAGTCTGCTTTCTGGCAGGTGCGTCAGTGCCAGGCACTGCAAGAGCTCGTTGCTGCTGTGACTGTCTAATGCCCATGTGCCAGGACAGCTGCGCTCCTTTCATTCGCTATATGGCTACTGTATGAGAGAGAAAGATGCGGGCTATGTGTAAGAAAGTGTCAGAAGGTGTTTTAGTGCAAAGTGATAGTGATTATTTAGGAGTGTTGGTGGGCTGGAAATGGACACATTCAGATTCTGCTGGACAAGAGTGTTAGAAACAAGGCCTCATCCCCTCCTTTTATAAAGTTAATATCACACAAAAAGTCAGACCAAAAATTAAAGAGAGTAAGAAGAAATTCGAGGGAAGTAGCCTAGCTTCATGTAGGAAGGCACTATTTTCTATGATTTCAATAAAAGTTTTGATAATAATTGCAATTAGTTATAATAATACTTGTAATTACAGTGGTTCACAAAGGAGAAATTTTTACATAAAGAGGTTAACTCTTGTAATTGCTTCTGATTTTGCTAAACAATTATTTCAGTTACATTTTGCAACCAAATGAAACTCATAGTTTAGGCATTGTGATGTCTTTGTCAGAGAAGGAATGGAAACAAATATATTATGTCATTCCCTGATGGCTTCATCACCAGTTAGTGGGTTGTTAAGAATGCTGTAGTCTTCTTACTAACTACATAACTAATGTCTTTGATCATGCTAATCCTTAGACTGAATAATAAATACATCTTTGATTGACAATACAGGAAAAATAGAACACATGAATCAGATTCAAAGAGATATCTAGGAAATTAAAAATTCCATTGAAACTGGGCAAAATTGCTTGAATGAAACTAAAGGTAGGCTATCAGATCTTGAATACAGGATCACAGCTAGCAATCATGACACTACCAATTTCCTCTCCGAAAGAAAATTCATGAGTTAACTCCAAAATTTCCAATTATGCCCCTAAATGGAAGCATTTAAGTCTTCAAGTACATTTTTAATGCTATTCAATCTTTATATTGATGTGCGTTACCTTATTTCCCCTTGATTTGTCTGATTAAATTTGGATTTTTTCATAAAAATATTCTGACTTTGGGGAGGTTAGGGGAAAATTTTAAGAGGAAGAGATAAAAATTATAAATATATATGCACCAATATGGGAGCACCCAACTATATAAGACAAATATTTATAGACATGAAAAACCACACAAACAATAATGCGATTATAACAGAGGACCTGAACAGCCCATTGTCACAAAGAAAGAGATCAACTAGACAAAACTTCAGCAAAGAAATAGCAGAATAGAATAAAACTTGTGAACAAATGTACTTAGTAAATATCTTAAGAGTGTTCCATCCAACATCAGAATATACATTCTTCTCAGCTACACATGGGACATTCTCTAAAATAGACAAATATCAGCCCATACTTAAGCATATGGTGCTTAAGTAAATGCAAAAGAATTGAAATTATCCCAAGCACATTGTTTGACTATAGTGCACTGAAATTGGAAATTAATAGCAAAATAAAGTGCAAAAACTACATAAACACATGAAAATTAAGTAATATCTCCCTGAATAACCAAGGGATCATTGATGAAATTAAAAAGAAATTAAGTAGTATCTTCAATTAAATGAAAATACAGATACAATGTACCAGAACCTGTAGGAAGTAACGATAGTGGTTCTCAGAGGGGAATATACAGAAATGAATTTGCACATCAGGAAAACAGAACTAGCACAAATAAGCAACCTAATAGTGAACCTCAAACTTCTAGAAAAAGAAGAACAAGTCAAACCCAAGAGCCATAAAAAGAAAGGAAGATATAAATATCAGAGCAGAAATTAGTACATTTGAGATTAGGAAAAATAATACAAAGAAGTAATAAATTGAAGAGCTGGTTCTTTGAAATAAAGTTGGTAAACTCTTAGCCAAACTTATCAAGAAAAGGAAAGAAAGAATCAAATTCAAGCACTGAGGAATGAGAAGGGTGAAGTTACTACAGATTCTGTGAAAATTCAGCAAATCATCAATGCCTACATCAAAAGTCTTTAGTTGCATAGGCTGCAAAACATAGAAGAAATGACAGATTCCTAGAAATATATGAGTTGCCAGTGCTTAACTATGAAGTTATAAAAATTTTGAATAACCTGATGTCAGTTACTGAAATTGAAAACATAATTAAAATTTTACTATCAAACAAAAGCCCAGGTCCTGATGGATTTACAGCAAAATTCTATAAGAAATTTAGAGAAGCTTTAGTATCAATATTGCTCAAATTCTTTAGTGAAATTGAAGGGAAGCAACTCACCCTAATTCATTCTTAGAGGCAAGTATTACTTTGTTCCTAAACCAGAGAAAGACTCAACTATGAAGAAAAACTACAGCCAATTTCCCTAAGGAACATAGATGCAAAAATTCTTAAGAAAATACTAGCAAACAGAATGCAGCATATCATCAAGAAGATTATACACCATCACCAAGTGGAATTCATACTAGGAATTCAGGGACGGTTCAACATATGCAAATCAAAAATGTAATACAGCACATCAACAGAGCCAAATATAAGAATAAGATGGTGATCTGAATAGATGCATAAAAAGCTTTTGATAGTCAAACATTCATTCATGATAAAAATCCTACAGAAAATTTAATATATGGTCTTCATTTCAATCTGATAAAAGCCATCTATGATAAATCAACATCATATTAAATGGTCAAAAACTAAAAGCTTTCAATATAAAATCAGAAAAAAATACAAAGATGTCCACTTTCCCCACTCCTAATCAATAAAGTTCTGGAAGCATTAGCCAGAACAATCATAAAAGAGAGTAAAATAAAAGAATAAAAATAAGAGAGAAAGAAACTAAATTATCCTTATTTGCAAGTGACATGATACAGAAGACCCCAAAAACTACGCCCAAAAAACTAATAGAGTTAATAATTAAATTCAGGGGCCTACCTGGATACAAAGTCAACCTGAAAAATCAATAGCATTCCTGTACACAAACAACAAGCTCACTGAGAGAAAATTATAGAAATAACACCTTTCACAATAGCATCCAAATAAATAAAGAACATTGGAATCAATCTAACAAAGGATATAAAAAAGCTACATGTAGAAAACGATAGTACTCTAAAAAAAGGATTGAAGGGATATCAGAAAATGGAAAGATATTCCTTGCTCTTGGATAGGAAAAACCAACTTGTGATAATGGCCATACTCCCAAAACTGTTATACAGATTTAATGTAGTCACAATCAAAATACCATTAGCATACCTCATAGATCTACAGAAGACATTCCTAAAGTTCATTTGGAAACAGAAGAAACCTAAAATAGCAAAGGCAATCCTAGGAAACAAAGGCAAAGAAGAAGGCATCACAATCCCTAACTTGAAAGTATACTACAAAGCTACTGTGATAAAATCAGCATGGCGCTGGCAAAAATACAGACATGAGGATCATTGGAACAGATTAGAAAATGCATACAAAACTACAAAGACACTCAGATACTTTATCTTTGACAAAGGGATAAAATATTTTCACTGGAAGAAAGATAGCCTCTTTAATAATTGGTATAGGAAAATTTGGCTTTCTACATGCCTAAGACTAAAACTAGACCCATGTCTTTCACCATGCACTAAATTAAAGTCCAAATGGATCAAATTTCTAATATTAAATCAGAATCACCAAGTTACAGGAAGACCAGGCAGGTAAAAGTTTTGAAGACATAGGAGTAGGCAAGGCATTCATGAATAAAATGCAAATTGCAGGAGAAGTACTTCAAAGAATCAACAATTGGGATCTCACTTTATTAAAAAGCATTTTTGTATATCAAAAGATATAATCAACAGATTGAAAAGAAAACCCACAAAATGGGAAAAAAATTATTCAACTGTTCTTCAGACAAAAGGGAAAAGATTTATGTATATATGTGTGTATGTAAACTTATACAAGACATAACTATACTACTAATCTCTGTTCATGAAAAAGAACAGTAGTGTTTCCATTATCTGATTGATAATCTTTATGCTTAAATCTTGTAATTTGAACAATTACTTTCCAGATAATAATATGCAATATATTAACCATTGTTCATTTTGTATTTCTTTTATTTTGAAATTCTAATTGAAATTTTATTTTGAATTTTATGCATTTTTGTTTGTTTTTAAAATAAAAAAATAAAATTTGACTTCCTGCACGAGAAAATAAAAAGAATTAAGACTGCTTAGAAAAAAAATTGAGAGCAAGAAGTTTGAGAGCCAAGGAGAAAAAGATCATCCTCTTGCTTTGAAATCAGAAACAAATAATGTTCTTGCCTATCATTGCCTGTGATCACGTTTTCCAAACTCCATTCAGGCCAGCCTCTTAGCTATTGCTGAGTATCAGCAAATGAAAAAGACAATTTCTGTCTCCAAAAGTCCAATAATCATTCAGGGAATCTATCATTCAAATACCCACACTTGAGCTGTTGAATTTTCCAATATGCACAAATGTGTAGGATAAAGTTGTATTTTCTTTGACCCTGACCAATGCCAGTGATTTCTAGAAAAAGGGATGAATCTTGATGACCTGAGGTCAAAAGGTTACACATTTCAAATGTAGTAAATATAACAAAAATTCGTTATCATCATCATCATTATCATGTGTGCAGCTGTACATTTCCTCTACTGTTTCCCGGGAACAAAACTTGGCTTCTTTTTTTTTTTTTTAAATTCACTTATCTCTAAAGATTTATTTTGCTACTTGCAAATAATTTAGTTTTCCTTTTTCCTTGTAGGGAACACTGTGGATCAGACAGGGAAAGGTAAGGGCCTTAGTGAGGTCATGGGAAGTTGGAATAAAAAGAATTAAAACTTTTACTAGAGAGAGGGAGATTGAGAGATACAGAACTGATAGACAACCTGGTCCCACTTGGCACCAGGGCCCAATTTTCTCCCCTGCACCTCCAAGTAAATACAAAGAGACAAAGTGGGATACACACACACACACACACACACACACACACACACACACACACACATATATATGACGTGTATCTCATAGCTAAGTGCTAACTCAGCCTTGTATGTAAGGCTTTACCATTAATTTCAGAGATAGCACTTGCACAGGACAAAGGTTAAAATGACGTATCCCAAGAATTCGCATATAGGCAATGGAGAGGTTCAGGCCAAATTCGATGCCTCAGACTCTAAAATAGCTAATCAAATTATAACAGCTCTCATTGGGGACGGGGTATTTCTTGCCATATAATTAAAGGGACTAAGAATGAAGACCCTGAAGCATGGACTCCAGGGTCCTTACCCTACTCCAACAAGGTAGATGTTTATATCCTCATTTCTTTCCTTTTTCCAATAAAGTGATTTTAAGTCTCCTCTTAAACTTATATCTCTAATTGTTTATTTACATAAATTTATAGTCCCCTGACATGTGAGATGTTATGCCCTTTTTAAAAGACATTAATAATTTTCTTGTGTGATCACAGAAAAGCGACATCCAGAGATAACATGCATTTGCAATTTCAGTTGCACATAGTGTGCTACTATCTGATTATGCATCTATAGCAGAGAAACTCTGTCTTTTTAAAGTATAAATAAATGATTCAATTCAACTGAAAGATGTCCTTCCCACTGATGTTGGGACCACTGTTGTTTGAAGCACTTGATTGTAAAGAAAATCAATTTTTTTCTTACATATTATCGTTGTATATTAAGTAACAAAAACATTTACAGAAAGTTTACAAGTATGCCTGGTCTTAACACTCCATTTTGTGAAAAAAAAAAAAAAAAAAAAGGATTTCTAAATTACTAATTAGGTAAATTTTGTTTAGTTACTCAGAGGCGCATTCATCAACTCATTCATTTAAAAGGTAAGCTTGTAGTTATCACTATAAGTATGCTTTTTGCTCCCAACTCACAATCATCTTTGAAGGTATTGGACAAGCAAGAGGGAAACATGAATTTCAAATCAACACCAAAAAAAGCTACCAAGAAAATAACACGGCCACCAGCATGTAATTATCAATGTGTGTGTTTTTAAAACATGTTCGTGTGTGCCTATGTATGTGTTTTAGTTACTTTCTCATTGCTGGGACACAAAAAACCCACAATTTAGAGGAGGAGAAGTTTAGTTTAGTTTAGTTTCATAAATTTCTTTCCTTGTACAGCAGGCTTAAAGGACATGGCAGAAGTTCCTAGTGAAGGAAAGTCACCATCTCATGGAGGCTCTTACGGATGACACATTATGTCAACTTAAGAAGCTTAGACGTTTAACTGAGAGACTCAGCAGGGAACCAGATCCTTACTTTGTAAATACCCTCATCCCTGTGCAAGAGGAGGGCACAGAGATTTTATGAGTGCTACACCGACGGGGCGGGGGGTATGTTAGCCTGTTTACACTATAAGGGAGAAAAGAGGCTTGCTCTTCTCTCTTTTTCCTCTGGCTGCTGTCTTGAAGTGTTACCCCAGTGTCATGCCACGCTGCCTTAGAACCAGCTGATTATGGACTGAAACCTCCAAAAACTGTAAGATAAATAAACCTTTCCTTCTTTCATTTGGAGTGTTGGTATTTTGTTCCAGCAATGAGAGTAAAGTAAAAGTAACCAAGACACAATGGCCAAGAAGCAAACAGCGGAGTGTGAAGCCAGGGGAGGACGTACAGCCTTCCAGGTCACAGCCCCATTGGTGCCAAGAGACACCATCTCCTAAGTGCAGGTCCCTTACAGGGGCCCATGGTCCAGCCTCTTCCAATAGCCCTGCTATGAGCCCAGGAGGCTCTTGGGACTTTCAGGTAAGAACCCTAACTATATATGTGGTGAAAGTGAGCTCAAGCGGTATATTATGTCATAGGGCATTGGCTGGCCTGCGGATGAAATGACACACATAATGGCTTTTAATTTCTACTCTTATCTCAAGGCAATAATTTCATTTTAGAAAAATTCTGCAGCAACAGAAGGTACACTTGTCCTCTTGTTATAAGTCAACAAGAGAAATACAAACCACTGTGTCTGAAGGACTGAAGAAAGTTAAGTTCAAAAACTGAAGGAAAGGGGTTGGGGATTTAGCTCAGCGGCATAAGCACCTGCCTTGCAAGCAGGCGGTCGTGAGTTTGATCCCCGGTACCTATAAAAAGGAAAAAGACCAAAAAAAAAAAAAAAAAAAACCTGAAGGAGATAACAGTCTGTGTAACAACACTTTAGGGCCATTACAGGTAAATTTTTCCCCTCTAAAATCTGAGGTTTGTGTGATTAAAAGTGGCATTATATTTGCTATTGAACGTTAATATAAGTTGCTACAAAATGAGTGATCTTCTTTATTCTCCCCTACTCTTTTTTGAAAAGCTGTATGTAAGGATTATATTAATTAACAGAGGATTTTATCACTTTATCATATGATTGTATTAATGTGAAAAATTTACCAGTAAGTTTTCTAATTCTGAAGTACACTTTGAAGTCTTGATTTAACTCTGAATGAAGAAAGAGGAGGAGGGGAGGAGCAAGAGGAGGAGGAGCAGGAGGAGGAACAGTTAGGTAAACTTTCAAGAGCCTTTGCTGTATCTTCATACTGGTTATGGAGACAGACACCAATTCTTTGTTGAGGAAATTTAATATTATTGTAGGAGTAGATAAAAATGGCCTCATGGAGGTGATTAACAAATATAAGTGACACACTGAATAAAGAAGCTTTAAAAAGCAATGAAGGAAGAACAGAGTGTCTAGCATATGGTGTTGGAAGACAGGCTCACTGCATGGAGAAAACAAATGATGTCCTTTTAAGCACTGCTTTAAAAGTAAATATATATGGACTAAATTTAAAAATAAAATAATTTAAGTGAAACTTTTCAAGGTCATATCCCTCTGCCATAGTTAACTACATAGCATATATATATATATATATATATATATATATATATATATATATATGTTTTATTTCTACAGCAACAGTAGCAAATACATAGCATATGGGTTATTGTGTTTTTCTTTTAAAACAAAAGATGTTAATGTATTAATTTTATTTTTCTAAAAGCTAGGTATTCAGATTTAATTGCAGTTTTGGCATTTTGCAGTAAACACATGGGTTTTGAGTTGCCGCTTGGCGTTTCTCTAGAAGTTGCACCGTCCCTGCTCTATGAGCTTGTTTGAAACTCACAAAAGCCACATGGTAATGTTACTCAATACTCCAATTTACCGGTGGCAGTCTAGAAGTTACTGACAATTTGCAAATTCAGGGCTGCCTGCTGGCTACTGATCAAATGAAAAGAAGCCATATATCTGGGTTAAAAGAAAAAAAAATTAATTTAAAAGTACTTCCAAAGAGATAAAGAAGCCTATTTGTCTGAAATTACCATCTCACGATTTACAGATTTGTGAGAAGCTTTCACAGTAGGAACACTGTGGAACAGAATACAAAAAACAGAAAACATTTTCAGGCTAGTTCCGTCTCTTTCTGGAATCATTCCTCTCCATCTCTTGCTTATGGCAATGAAAATGGGTTTGATCTACTTCTGTCAGGAGCTGCGCATTCTGTCCATTCCTCTCGGTGGAGGAGAGGTACAGAAGCAACTTCTGCCCTAACCCTGAGGAATCTTGGAATCCACCTGACTCGAAAAGGACTAGAGACTTAAAGTTTCGCTGGTTACATTAGGGTTAGAGAGTTAATAATGAGAAACCATAAATCTTCAAGTACAAAACTGACTGATAAGTTTGGTCACTCCTAAAATGGACAGCACAGAAACTTTCTAAAAGGCTTACGCAGATCAGAAAACATGTCATTATAAACACCAATACACGCGTATGGAGTGTGTGCATTATCTATGGACAGACACATCTAAAAACAAGTGATAGCACAAGAAGATATTGGAATCAATATTTTTAACTTAAAGTGTGATGATTAATTTTTATTCTGGTGACAATTATGTTATGGGATAAATTATGTTTTATGTTGGTGATCATTAATTCAATATTTCTATATCAAAATCAGTGTTATAATTTTGTTTTGAATAACTCAAAAGTATTAGCAAGGATGATTTCTCCTGCTTAATCTAATAATGTCTATAATAATTTATCATGCTTAATCTAATGATGTCTTTATTAAGGAACTGTCAAATGTGTTACAATTAGTAAAATATACTGCTCAATAGAACCAATGTTTCATTGTCTAACAATAAAACTAATATAATCACAATATAATTACTCTAAGATAGTTTAATATAGAAATCTAATTTGTCTCCTAGATGTGAAAACTATATTGCTACTTTTAGAATGAAAAATATTTCACTTAAATATCAAATGGGATAAAAGTGACTTTGGAAAAATATAGCTTTTTATGTTAACATTTTTGTTGAAATTCTCAGTATATGTAATCAATGGAGTATAGAAAATAATAACATATTTATAAAATTATGTATATTTATTAAATTATTTTCTTGCCTTTTTCCAGTTACAAATGTACTAGCATGATGTAATGTTTATCCTGAAATAAAGAAGTTGCCACTTACCACTGTTGGTTTTCAGAGCAAAATGAAGAATTTTTTTCATCTGTTGGAAGAAAAAAGGTGAACACAGAGAGAAGACCACAGCCTTATATCTATCACAGGTATTTGTTGTTTAGCAAAGTCTGGTTGTGCAAGTAAATCTTGGTTAACAGCATCTGAAACAGGATGTGCCTTACCAATGGTCTCAAATTTCATTGCTTGTCATCTAGGTGAAATTTGCTATCATTTAGTGATTATCTGCATATATATTAGAAATGAACTGCATATTTGTTACTTTAGAGCTCTAATATAGTCATATTTTACCCATATATTTACCAATAAATATTTTGAAAATTCTTAGTTCAAGTTTCTCTCATCATAACCTTAGAGCCTTCAGGACTACTTCTGTAATACTAGAGCGAGGAGAGTAGAGCACAGTGGAGCACACCTTCAGTCACAGCACTCTGTGATGTTGAGACAGGAAGATCATAAGATTCAGCCAATCCTAGGCAGTTTAGGGACACCCTGTCTCCAAAAAAGACAAATAAGAGATGAATGTTTAGCTTAGTATAAAGGCCATGGTCTAATAAAATCTATGAAAAAAGTGACACAGTGCTTGATGGGTTTTTGAGAAATACATTTCAGATTTTTGTGCATGATGAGCTACAAATTGCAAAATTTTCACACGATGTTACATTCACTGAAGTTAATAGTTTAAGTTGCAACTCTGAGCGAATAGATTCAGAAACAAAAAGTTCATATAAGCAGGGAGAAAAGGAGTGAAGTTAGGCTTTTATATTTGAAAAAAATATGCATGAGGAGCTCTCTGCAAATAACTGACAAAATGATTGACAGGTTGCTGAGTCATCTCAGTGGTACCTATTGCACATGACTTTTCTCACAATTCAGTTATTATATGCATAACACACAGCCCACATGTATGAACAGTCAATGAATTCTGAATAAGGAAAGGTAATTCTGGGTCATGATACCCTATCTAACATATATTGCTCTAGCTTGCCTTTCTAGGAATTTTCTGGTTCTGTTATTTTTATTTTTGCCTCTCTTAGTACAATGGAAGAAGGATTGGTCATGTTGCACAAGATTAAGTAATGGAGGAAAAGCCCAGTTGTTTTATCTACACTAGTTCTTTCATAGAGACCTGGTCACTAAAAATCTTTAAGGGGTCCAGAGCAATGAATATTCATTTTCTATGGCTGCTTCTTGGTGAACAGGAGCACTTAGCCTACTTATGTGGACACCAAGGAACCTGCCTCCTTTAAGGGACTGAGGGAGTCCTACTGCTCCTCTGAGGATTTCTTTATGAGCCATAGATATGGAGGTGTGTTTTGTACTTGGCTCAGAAAATCAATATTAGATTAACAACTGTTAAATAGAAGAAAAAACTTTGACTAAGAGATTAAGCATGTGAGGTCTAAATAGTAAGTTAACAAATGGAAGTTTTTTTCAAGAAAGAGAACAAGGTACCCAATTCCAGATATTTGGTCAGGATACTCACATCTCAGACAATTTCTGGCATATCTTAGAAGTGCAGTCAGTTAGCTCTTGTGCTGTATCTCTCACTATTTCGGATGGATTGACATAGAAGCTACGTTCTTATTTACATAGAGGTAATCGCTTCTTTCTAGTGGTTAGAAGATGTATGTCTTGATGGTTTCGTATAGCCACTGCTGTGAGTAAATTTCTTTGATTTTGGAGGATGCCAATGCCCTGGGCAACTTCCTTTAGTCTGTCTCTCAGGTTCTTAGGCAACTTTTTATTAGGAAGGACATGTGATTAAATTTAAGGTTTTGTGTAAATAATTATTGCCTATTATCTCTTGTAGAGGTAGATTTTGAGCTACCTAAGGGAATAAGGCAAAAAGGAGTTATTTTGCAAATTTGGGCAAGGACCTTAAAAATGAGTTATGGCAGTCAAGAGTGTAGCACAGCTAGCTCCACAATACACTTGTAGAGGCACCCTATTCCTAGGTGTAGCTACTTTTTCCTTCTACTCACTGGAAATGAAATGGGCTACATATCTGGTTCACAGATTGCTTGATGTTTTATGTTATGACAAAAACCTGAAGCCATTCACTGGTTCAAAACTATATGAGGTTTGCTATCTTTCTTCATTGTTTTGTTGTATCTCAGATATCTTGGTTTTACCCTGGCGAGGTGACTCCAACTATCTGTTCCCATATATCTTAATGATAAAGCGTATGATTAGGAAGGTTGTATAAGGGCCTTTCCATTCAGGGGTGAGTTGGTTCTGGGGCTAACCCTTTTTGATTATTCCAGTTCTTGATTAGGACCTGGTATTCAGGGCAGACCTGAAGCTGACAATTATTGTTAGTCCCTGAGAATGGAGGAATCATATTTCCATTTTTATGAAGGGCCTGTTGGAAAGTTCACAGATGGGTGCCATGTTGGCAAACTTGGGAAGTTTTGGTGTAAGTAGTTCACATGTCAAAAAACCTCCAATAAAGCCTCTGGAATGAGAAGAAATTAAGTTTAGATTTAGGGACATCCCAAAACTTCATTAAGGCAATTAGAAGTAGACCTTGTCATTTATGATAAATTTCTTGTCACTGCTTGATTAAGGTCTACTTGAGGGTTTGATTGGCTCATGGGACTGTCCCTGATGACTGGGGCTGCCATATAGCATGAAGATGATATTGGTTTCTAGTCTCTTGGTGACCATCTGTGTAATTTGGGATGTGAAAGACATCCCATTATCACTCAGCTCAAACCTAGGGATCACTTTTTTAAGAACTTTTACCACATCCAAAGCTCTTTCTGACCTTGTAAGGAAGGCCTCTATCCTCCTAGTAAGGATAACTACAGACACCAGAAAAGGTGTGCAATCTTTACACTGATATATATGGGTGAAGTCTCTTTGCCAATCTTCCCCAGAGGAGGATGCTTTCCATTTTATCTATTAAGACAATAAGGGAAAATGGGACTACAGATTACTGAAAGCACAGACAAAGCACATCTTACACACCTGGGTTCTACTGTTGTGAACTCCAGGCCCTGTAAAGAGCCTACATACCACAGCAGAATTGGTGGCAGCAAAGGTAACACAATTGGATCTGGGAGACCACTGCCCATCTGCCCTCCTGAATTTGAGCAATGTCACAGAACTAATCCTCCTTCTGTTGTCCAAAGACAAAAAGAAAAAAAAAATAAATAAAAATGACCCTGAAAGATTCTTAAGGTCCAGGTCAAAGAATCTATATGTCAGATCTCATTAGATGCTGTGACCTGAACTTCAATAACTTTTTCTCCACTCAAATCTGTTTAAAGTTTCATTTTATTTTTTTAAATCAAAACAGAAAAAAGTGTAGAAATGATACAGAATTTCAAAAAAGTAACAGTAAGAAGTTATCATGGTTAAAATATTACATACAATTATCTTAGAAGTAGTTGTTCAAGTTACAAAATCAAAGCATAAAAAATGAACAATCAAATAATGACAGCAAAAACCATTCTCTTTGATGAATCAACAAAAACAGTAATGTGAATATCTATTTTTCACATTTAAACGTACATTCAGTCATATGTGTATACCTGCAAGTTGTTCTTTCCTTTGGAGCACTTTCTTTCCCTTTCATTGTTCAATGTCTATCGTACATTTTGGAACTTATTATTTTTTTCAGTTTATTATTATTATTTATTTTGTACACTAGAGAGACAATGTGATACTTACAAATAGGAATCTGATTTATTTCACTTATATTGTCTCAAGTTGCCTCCATTTACATATAAAGCCTCAAGATCATCCTTTTTTATAGCTAAAGTTTCATATAGAGGGACCAGATCTCATGTATGTTATTAAATCATAGTGAGCTCTGAACGAGACCTGTGTACTAATGTGCCCTTTAGACAACTCAGTGTGCTGTTAGTCATTACTATCAGTCGCATGACAAGAGAACCAATGCGAGGGGCCTGGAGTGAAGTAGCCAGTTTTGAAAATCAGAAGGTATTGTAGTTAAAATTTGTAAGAAAACAGATTTAGTGCAGCACACATAATTTATAGCGTTGTGTTATAATATCCACCCAAAGAGTGGGATGCAGAAAAGTATAAGAGCTCTTCCACACTAGAGACCCAAAATTTCTAACTGAGGGCCTGAATCTCACAGCAATGTCCTGCAAAAGTTCAGCTGAAGACAGAGTCCATAGCAGTGTTCTCCACAAGTCCATCTGGAGGCCCCGAGCCCACAGCACTGTCTGATGAAAGCCTATACCAGTGATCTACAATGGAAATTCCCAAAGGCCAGTGGTGGAAGCTAGAAAATCTGTGTCAATGGGGTGATGGATCTGAGCCAGAAGGCTGAAAGTCTGCATGGGAGCCAGGAAGTGATACACAAGGTAAAGACCAGAGCTTCCCCAAACAGAATGACAGGCAGCCTCAGTGACAGCGAGGACCCAAGCTCCAATGAGAACAGCTGAGTTCACCTCAGGAAAGCCAGTGTGACAAGCTTCTCCAGGAGAATCAGCAGCACACCATCTTTCCCTCCAGTTCTGCTTTTATGCTGTTGGCAACGAACTTCAGGTGGGCCTTCCACAACCAGAACCACGCTGATTCAGTTCAGCTAGGTATTACAGGTTGACCGTTAGTTTACCTACCACCGAAGGCCTGATGTATCTTTGCCTTCTTCCTATTTCCCTGATGGTCTGACAATACTTTTCTATTGGAGACACTGCTGATATGGACCTGCCCACAGCACACCTTTGTTATCTTCAATATATGTAGCTGTTTCCCTTGTAACATTGAGTTTACGCTTGCGATTCTTTGCTTGTCATATATAAGAATCTATAATCTATCTTTCAGATGCAACAGAAAGTATCAGTAGTGACTTACCCTATGTGGAAGGCATCATGTAGGAATTAAAGACTTTCCACTGGGCTTATTGTAGCAAGAGCAGACTGGGATGTGCATACCACCACTGGCCCTTTTGGACTCTTCTCTCCTCACAAATCATTTGAAGCTGTTCTGAAGAATACCTGGACTCCAGCTCAAGATCTGGAAATGGGATCATGGGAAGAGCTATTGCAGAGCTGGGATTATTTTGGGGTCGGACTTCAAAACAACAGCAGCTGAATCTGCCTTAGAATTATCCTGGGAGACAAGGTTCAAGGAGTCTTGATGTGCCTGGCAAAGGACAATTGCTACTTCACTTGGGACACTTACTGCCTTGAGGAGACTGAGGATCTCTTGTCCATGTTTTATTGGCCACTGTTTGCTAATCAAAAGCCTTCTTTCTTTTCAGATGGCTGCATGCATATGTGAAATCAGAAAGATACACTTAGAATCAGAACATGTTCATCCTCTTGGCCCTGGGCAAGTTGGAGAACTGAATGAGGACAATAAGTTCTGTCCACTTGGGCTTCAATGACCTGGATGGGGTTGACTATGGCATAACCTGTCCTCTGAACACAATACTTTAAGAAAATGCTGCCATCAGTGAACAACGTGCTAGCCTTCACTATCAGTGGCTATTCCCACAGATCTGGGTGGCTTGCATAATTCTGAGTAAGCTTGGTTGAATAGGACCTGAGTTTAGAATGGTGTATAATTTAAAATCTGGGCTCTTGATAAGAAGGGCCTGACATGTATTGAGACCTTCTCTACTCATTCACAAATGTCTCTTATCAGGGCCTTACCCTGATAAGAGATTAGAAATGAGAGCTTCTGTCCCAATTTTATCTCAGAAGGTTGTGGACTAAGAGTGGCATGGTAACTATTGATTATAAACAACCAGGTCTGTCCTGTGTCTCCCCGTCTAGCTGTTGGTTAAAGTATACAAGGAGACCAAAAAAAGTCTATCAAGGTCTCAGACCCCTAATGGCAGGGCCCATTTTCATCAGGGCCCATTTTAGGGCCTACAAGTCCTCTTGAGAGATTACAGTTCATTTGAAGGCTTCTACTTCTGGTTTCTGAGTTGCCTAACATAAAGGTTTGGTTGTGATTCTAGAATGCGGTATCCATGCATGGCAGAAGCCAGGAATTCCTAAGACAGTCTTCAGCTGCTGTTTAAACCCTAAAGGACTCAGTTGACAAAATGCCTGTTTTCCTGAGGACAGTTGTTTCTGCCCAAGGGTTAAAACATAATTCAGATAGGTCACTTTTTAAAAATTTATTTATCTATTTATTTTTTGAGAAATCTGGGCCTTATTTTGAGATACCTTGTAATCTAATTCTGCTAAAAAAATTAGAGTCTTATTTGTGTTTTAAATAATTAACACCTTGATGGGACTACAGAAGAGGAGATCATCTATGTATTTTAATAGATGCCTGTCTTAAATTTTCAGTCTAGGGTCTTGAGCTAAAGCCCACACAAACAAGCAAGACAGTCCAAGCACAGTTTGAGCAAAGATCTTTTTGGGGATCTACTCATTCAAAGGCTAGAATCTACAGGGACAGAAAAGAAGGCATCTTTTAGATAAGGGGCAGAGGAAAAGTTAATGTCTCTTGGGAACTGTGCAAAGAAAATGAATGGGTCTTGTACTGATGGGTGAATAGGTACCACTACCACACTGATGACCCAGGTCTTATGCTAGGTTATATCCTGCCAATGTCTTAAGTACTGGTAAAATGGGCATATTGCCACCAAAATCTCCATGATCTAGAGGATAATTGCAGTCACCCCATAAAAGGGAATCATAGGAGCAGGAAGATGGAGCCCACATTTCTTGGTCCCAAGAGAAAGATCAGGGAAGCAGACTGGAGGGCCACCCCTAAAGAGGTGTCCAGATCTCAGTGTGAATCACTTTGGACATTGTCCTGTCTGATGCAACCCAGAGATTGGACTCCTTTTGTGTGTCCAGGATCAAAGCTTCCCATGTTGGCCACACAAGTGACCCAGCTAAAGACAATAGACTGCTCCATATCCCCATCACCTTTATTTATGAATGAGCAAGATCACTAGTTCCCCATCCCTCCAGATATGCAAGAATCCTCAGCACCTGAAAAGCAATCCAGGTTTCAGGGGATGGTAGCAAAACAAAGACTGCGCAAACACAGATCAGACCAATGTATGAAAGTCCTCCTCTTAGAGAAGACTCAACTCTCTGCTCCACAGTGAGGTCAACCTCCTTCATATAAGACTTTTCTACCACTCAAAATGACCCAATGCAATCAGCTGTCACTCTCATATCCATAATGAGTGACCAAGGGCATAAAAAAAGAAAAGAGAAGGGAGAATGTATAAAATATCTACCCCCCCAATATCTCCCTCCAAAGGGATTTTCTTTCCTTCCTAGATGGACTGGTGTTTCAGGTTGGCTCTTGGTTAGATTCTCAAAGAATGATCCAGTGAGTGATGGGTTCCTGAAAGAGATTTCAAACTCTTTTGAAGCAAAGAATGGCAGCTTACACATGCGACTGTAAAGAGAAAAATAACTGCATTTATTGATGTTAAGAAGGGCAGGTGTGCTCAAACCAAGCAGGTGTGTGCCAGTAGAAAGAAAAAGTTTGTATCAGTGGGGACAGAAGTTATGCCCGGGCAGTTAGGAGAAATGGAATGAAGATAAGTTGGGCTAATCTATTTGAAGAACTATGCACCCAACCTAGTGTTCTTCTCTTGGACGTTTCTGTACATGATTGAAAAAAAGATAGGGGCTGAATCATCTCAATGGTACCTATTTCACGTGACTTTTTCCATAATTTACTCTATTGTAATTACACATGATACAAGCCCACATGTGTGAGCCATCAATGAATTTTGAGTAAAGAGAAGTCATTCAGCTCTCTCACCCACAGTTGCTCTGGCCTAGATTTTCATTTCTTTTCATTTCAAATCTTTGTTATTTCCATTTCTGCTTCTCTTAGGTCAATGGAAGGAGGATTGGCCCTGGAAAATTGCCCAAGTTCAGGTGAATAGAACAGTAGTGGCCCATGTCCCAGTTGTGCTGACTACATAAATGTATTTAACAGACCTTTGACTCTACATCTTGAAGGATATTTCACAGTTCATGGAATCCATGAAAGAACAACATAACTTCTAAATGGATGATTCTCAAGATTGATTCTGAACCGAGTTGAACAGAAACATTGCTCGTTTTTACTTGATTGTTTAACATATTCTTTAGAGACTTTGCCTGTAACGGCTGTGTTTTCTAGAAACATCCTTTCTATTAATACTACCTTGTGTCCTCAAGCACATTGTACTCCTCCTCTCTGAGGATGATGTCTTGATGCATTACTTCTTATCATTTTGAGTGAAATCTTATCCCACCTCAAGAGCTGTTATACATTCTGTTCTGGACTCTACCTGGTTTGCTGTGTCCAGCCACTCCTAACTTCATAGCTTTATGTGTAGCTCCTTCATACCTAAATATACTCTTCTAAAGACATTCAGATTTTAGCTCAGGTCTGTAGCAATATCCTTGCCTTTTTTAAAAGAATAATTTCCTGAGCTTGTAATCCCAGCACTTGGGATGCTGAGGTAGGAAGATTGTTGGAAGTTCAAGACCAGTCTGGGCTACAAAGTAAGCCCAAGGCCAGCCTGAACCACGTAGCAAGAGCCTGTCGCAAAAAGACAAAAATAAATTAATAATAAAAGAAGAATTTCTTAATTCACATAGAATATATAGTCTGCACAGGCCTTTTGCACATATTAGTGGAATATATTATAACTAGATGAACTGACATTAAACTTGCCATTTTTGAACAAACGAAATGATAGCAAGCACTTACATGTGTGCATGAATGAGAAGAAAAGGCCAGAAATAGATACATTAGCACACTACGGTTTACATACATATAATATAGTTGAATATTTTAATGTGTATTACAGTAAAATAGTACTATATCCCCTTAGAAAAGGTACTACTTCAAGGTCCCACCACTAAGTAGGACAGACTGGAATTATATTCCTATATCCAAATACTAGGGTTTTTCTTCTAAAACGTTAGAATTCTCTTGTAACTTGCTTGTTCTACCTTTGGTGTCCTTGTTTTGGGGCAAGGAAGTCTGAAGCTGACAAAACACCAAGCAGCAAACAGTAGCAAATAGCCAAATGCATGTTTATTAGAAAGAATAAAGGGAAAGAGCTCCCCGCTTGACAGGTGAAGTAAGAGCAGTAGATGTTTCAGTCCACTGACCTTTTATACAGTGTAGGGCACTAGTGCCTGTGATCCTGCCACAGAGAAAGCGGGGAGGCTGCTGGCTGCAGGGAGGCCTTTCATGTCCAGAGAGCAATGCTTTACTCGCATTCCGGTTTTCCAAGGTCTCTTCCCTTTGGCCAATGACCTGTTCTTTTCCTCCTGCGTTCCATTAGTTCCTGATGGTCAGTTTGCTTAAGTTAATGATTTGAGTCCTTTGAGACGCTGACTCACTTAAACTCTGACTCTAGTTCACTGTTGGTTAACTCTTCAGAATCTGCCCCCATCTGCCTAATTTTCCCACCTGATGGTTTCACTCTGAATTAATTTGAGATGAGGGACAACAGATGTGCTAAGTGAAATATGTTTCTCATGAAATGAATGCTGACAATCACAGGATATTCCAATACCTTCCCTGCTCCGGGAAAAATAGTAAATGAGTTATGTGCAGGCTTGTGTGCTCTCTCCACATTAGCTTTTTCCTGGGTGTATCAGCTCCTGCTAACTCTCTGCTTTCATTTTCTATAAATGAGAATAATGTGAAAAGTATTTCACAAAATGCTTTGAAAATTAAATTGAACTAGATTATATATGTAAATATTTAGTGTATATGAAAAGTCTACTGTGAATTTTGTTGCTGTTATTAGTATTATTTAACATATTTACTAAGGATTTCTCTCAAGAGAATAACAAGACCATAACATATATAACAATTATTTCTAATTCTTTGGGCACCCCTTAGTTGACTGCACAGAAGGTTTTTTGTAATTTCTATAACGCTGAGTGAGTATGAGGTGGTCCTTGACACTTTTCTAGGTTCTCATTAGCTTTAAACAAGAAGTATAAGAATGGATGCAAGCCAGGATGCAGGAAGATCTCCATGATTTAAAGGCCAACATAAGCTACATAGGGAAACCTAAGCACAGAAAAGAAACAAAACAAAACAAACAACCACACACACACACAACATGGATACATTTTGATTGAAACTGCAGTTGATTTGTAACTCTAAGTTATAAAAGAATCAGGTTAAAACATAAGAATTTAAGATGAATCATTATATTTCAGGCATAAACTGATTATTAGATACAATAATCAAATTTCTAATTCAAACCTTTAGGTAGAAGTACACTCATAGCCCTTCATGCTCCTTGGTAATAATCACTGAGAATTTAGAAATTTCTTGCACTTGGAATGATTTTATATACTCTATGATTTGTTTGCCCTTTTTTCTTCACATTGCTCCAAAGTAGATTTTGCTCACGGCTGTCAGTTGTATGCTGAGTATACTTTTGATATAGAGGTCCCAAACCAGGAGACAAGTTTAGTTGCAGAGATCAGTATTGTTCTTAACATGCAGTACTCAGACAATTTCTAAAATCCACTTGCAAAGGAATCAGTAGGACTCCTGATAGGAAGGAAAAAACAGGGGCCACATTTGCCAGTTTCTGAACTCACCTGCAATCTATAGACAGATTCCACAAATAATAATTCAGGCTTTTCTATAGTTTGTCTGATGCATGTCTGATGATGAATTTAAACAGTACTACACTATCAGAACAAATGCTTCCTTCTTATCACAGATTTATTTAGCACACTGCTCCCTTACTGTTCTAGAAATAAAAACAAGGATAATGTGTTCTTTGTTTCTCCAGGAAGATGCAAATTTATAGGAAACTATTTTGTTCTCTTTTCTATTAAAGCTGACTGATTTACCTAAAATTAGCAGTTTAGTAACTTGTGGTGGCCAAATATATCTGATCTTATGAAAGAATTACACACTCACCAGTGAAAGTAATTCATTCACTGGATCTGAGATCCTGCCACATGGCCTGGAGCGCTTTCTAGGTTCAATCTTGATGCTTTAAGGGACCCAGATGAATATTAGGGAGTTTAAAAGAAGTATAGTGTGGAAAAAGAGACCAAGACTCACACAAGTCCTATTAGGATGTATTTCTGGGACAGTATTAGTTGTCTCAGACTAGCCCAATCATGAGGCAGACTTCAGGTTTTTAAGGGAGCTACTCCAAAGAACAAGAACCCCATCTCACCCAAGAACAGGGGCAGTATGCTGTTTGACTATGTCTTCAGACAATATTTAAATTATTTTTAAAAGACTGATATTAATAATGCCAAAGTATAATATAACAGACAAAAATGAAATTAACCTATACTAAATTATGAAATATACTCATATCAGAAGACTTGGTGAAACTGCCAGATGAAGTATGGTTTTTTCCCATTTACAGAGTTATATTTAAGAGGATGAGGATACCATAAGCCATTCTGTACCTACGCAAGAGACCAGGCAGAGAGGCATGGATAAGCACAAGGGAAAAATGGGTTTGGAGTAGTTAAAAAACAGACATATTTTTTATGATAGAAAGAGGGAAATAGTTAAGTATCGATAACATGATAAGGTAAATAAAATTTGGACAAATTGAACACATATGGAAATAAACACTTCTTATAAATAAGCACACTATAAAGACAAATTCTTGTGCTTCAATATTGATCTCAGGGAACCACTATACTTCGGAGTGACATTTTGAAAATTTCTAAGTGTTTTCACGATTCACTAGGATACACAGTGCCATTCAAACTTGTCCGTGCCCGTGGCTCATGAGTTGTTGTATCCATTTGTCCCTTTAAGTAAAAAGTGAAACCCCAACCCTTTCCATAAAGGGTGAAAGCTCATAGTGAAAGACTGCAGTAGTTAATTTTGCAATCTTGAAATCCAGCACATGTCAACCACACTTTGGATCTCTAGTATTTAGAATAAGTTTGAAGGCCATATTTTCCAAGAGGTGATGTGGACTACAATACAGTTTTAATAAATAAAATGCAGTCTGATTGGCTACAAAGGAACACCATAATGCATTATTGAAGGGTATGGAAATTGAAAATCATCTTTATTGCTAGAAAATCTCCCTGTGGTGTTTGGTAAGGAAGCTGGAGGAGGCTAAGATTTGAAAGTGGTGGTAGTGTGTCATAGTGTTGCAAAGATTTCCCAGTTTTCTTATCTAGTGTGTCTTTTTGTTAAATGTTCAGATTTATGTGTCTTTGAGAACACAATCATGAATTTTTGATTACACAAATTGTTCATTATGTACTCAAACATATACTTCCTACTGCCTGTTTTCACATGCCAGTGAATATAACTGGGATTTGGTGTTGTTTTGGACTGGTCTATTTGATACTCTCAGGCTAACCAGTTATAGTACCTCTGCACACTGTTTCCACTAAGGTAGACACAAGGGCACAAATATCTGTAACTGAAGTTAAGTTACATTTCTACAAACAAAAATATTATTTCCACTATGAAATTGACATTAGGACATTCAGTTTCTTTGTAGCCTATGTATGTAACACAAATTCAACTGAAATAAAGGACATTTAAATTAAGTTTCTTTACTTAATATAATCAATAGCTAAATAAAGCAATAATGGCATTGTCTATACATATTGCTATCATTACAGTGTTATGGATATGTTTGTTTTCAAGAGTTCAGGATCTAAATAAAGACACAATTATAATATTCTTGGTTACTGTAACAATAGCCTGCAAAATCCATTGGTATCTAGACATTATAGATTCTGTATATTAACATTATATTATACCTATCAAACTATATATAGTTATATGTTTTATAACTCAAACATTAAGAAGTTATGGCCTCTTTATAAATTATACCCACTTTCATATAAGTGCTGTAGTCTGTTTCTTCTGACACCTTTGGTCTTTGTGCAGTATCCCTGGATATCCAGCGCAGTTCGGCTTACCTCAGTCCCACAATTTTCCCCAAGTAGACTAAGATGTAGCTATAGATTTTTGTTTGCACTGTCTTAAATAAAGCAATAATTGTAGCTATTCCCTCCTTCAAGACAATACTGTCCTGTTAGCAAGTTTTCTGCTAAATACATATAACTAAGTTCTCACCTTCAGGTTTGAAAATCTCAGTCCTCCAGAACATCCAGTCCAGTCCACATTAATAATACTGTTATCATCTCCAAGAAACCTAAATCATTAAAGTTCCTGGATCACTTTAATTACTGTATTGGTCAGGATACTCTAGAGGGATAGAAGCCATTGATTACAGACCTCTAGAGAGAGAATTTGTTAAGGAATTAGTTTGCATATTTATGGTGATTAATAAGTTTGATGACCGGTCACTTGGAAGATGGAGAGACCCTGGATGCTGGGCAGGATCTTAAGATAAAAGGTCTTAGAAGTGGGTAAGCTGATGGGGTAACACATTTTGAGATCAATAGCTCTAGTAATCAGGTATGGTGATGCTAGTGTAAGTCCTGGAGTTTGTGGGTTGGGAGATCTTGGAGTGTGGATATCAAAGGCAAAAGACAAGAATGTAGTGAAAATTGGCCCCAGGTAAGTGGATGCTACTCACCCACTCTGAGGGATGGTCTTCCCCACTCCATTCGCCCACACTAAGATGCTCAAGCCCTCTGGCGGCACCTTCACAGATACACCCTACACAATGGTTTTTTGTTTCTTGGTAATCCTTAATGCAGTCCACTGATACTTAAAATCAACCATCATGACATTTCAGAATATTTTAAATAAAATATTAAATAATAATAGTTTATGTCAATTTTGAGGGAATAATCCTAACATCTCAGATAACCTCCACATTTTCCACTGAGAAGTATTATGGTTTTTTATACTGATTGCTATTTCAAGCCAGTTATATGAATAGCACTTCTCCCAATCCATTTTTTGCTGGAAGATAATTTGGGGATGGGGTCCAGTTCAGTGATAAAGTGCTTAGGTATCACGAGCACAGCCCTGGGTCTGATTCTTCAACAACAAAATTAAATAAATGAAAAATGAACAAAGATAAATAGGAAGAACCCAATGTCTATATAGTTTTTCTTCAGTTAGTTCCATGAGGATGTGTTGTATAGATTTTTTAGTATCTAGGCTAGCACTAGGACCTATGGCTAATATTTAATATATCATGGGATCATCATTCCTGTATCTAAATTTTCAAAGCAAATAAGTGGATGGTAAACTTTTTGTAAAACAAATGTGAGTAACAGAGGTTAAAAAAAAGTAGATCAGTTTGTGGTACTCATAGTGGGATAGTCACTGAGGGTTATAGGAACAATTTTAAGGAATTGTAGCCTCAAATAGATTAACAGACATTATTTAATTCCATGTCTGTACCCCTTTCCTAAAATTGAGCAGTTTGAGAATATGTATTACACTTTAAAATTTCTTTGGCTTGTTTTTTCATATTTTGTATTGATTACAACTCTGTTGATTTTCTTAAGTTTTCATTTGTGATAGAATTTTTCCCTCTCATAGAAGAAAATCACATCTCACTATAGTAGCATCACAAACTGCCTAAAGTTATACAACCCTGAATTAAGGGACAATCTTTAATTTTTGCGTAAGAAAAAGATTTCAAAAACTGATGTCCTAAAATCACATTTCAGTCTCCCTTTATCATATTTATATTCTACTAAAAACGCCAAGTTACAGAGACAGATATTTATGATGGGCTTTATCATATTCGGAATTTTGATGTATTTTGGAGTGTAGACAATGGGAACATTACAGACTTCAAAGTTTTACACCTTTTATCCTCCAGTTTTGTCAGAAAATGAATTACTTTTGAAGTATAGTTCTCTGTGTAACATGAAGAAAGTTTTAGTAAGAAGTATAAAAATCTAAGTTATAAATACAGATGTCCTAATTTTTCTTTCTAAACTGCATAGAAAATTTAGAAATAAACATGAAGGATTTATTAAATGCCTGCAATGAATTATCAGTTGAAATGAGTTTACTCCTTTCCAGTTTTACCATTTTGAACAGAAACGAGCTTGAGGGTATTCTCTTTATTAAGTGTCTCAAATGCACACTTCGCTTGGTCTCAGTGCGTAAGAAATGACATTCTGGGGTGCTGAGGCAAGAGGACTGAATGTTCAGGCTTCGTCTAGACAACTGAATGAGGTCAAGAAACCCGGCCTCAAAGTAAAACAGAAAAGAAATATATTCTCAGTCTTTCCATTGTTACTTTACAATCCTTTTTTTGGAAGCTTATTATTTTCATTAATTAACAAATGCTCAATTTCAGCATTGCTCCGCATATCTACTTTTTTCAGCAACCTAAATACTGTACTGTTTCTTGTTACTCAATAGGCCATGAGAAATTCAGCAAGGTTACTCACCTGGGTGTTGTTAAATATTAAATTAGCATAACTGGGAGGGGAGTGAAACTAATAAATTTAAGACTGAGATGGAACGAAAACAGACGTATGTTCTCACCTTGTATTATGTCTGAATAGGGTGACGAAATACGCATCTGAAGAAACAGTCAAATAATTTCCTTATTATATAAGAAAATCAGAGTTGTCTCTGTATTTTGAGACTTAAAAATTACATCTAAGTGCTTAGGTACAACATTCTTAAAAGATCAACCAGACCCTATAACTCAGCCAGAGAAACCTGAAAGACTACTTGTTTGGTATAAAGATTCAGTCTCAAGTTTTCTCCAAGATCCCTGGCCTTGGAATCTGATTCCTCATAAAGACACTTGGGTCTTGGTTTCATATTCAGATCTCGTGAGAAGTAACATCAGATGGTCTCCATATTGACAAGGAAGATTCTGCGTTTAGTCTGAGCCAGAGCCCTACATTATAACTTAGGTGTGGCTCGTTACTTTCTATCCATCAGCCTGTCTCTTCACCCAGAGCTTTTACTTGCCTTTGGTAACAGTTCCATTCTTTACTGTGACACACAGTAAAATACACTTTAATATTTAAGTATGTATACATATAATTACATCCATACCTTGCTTATAATATATACTCATATAATGCTACATTATTATATATGATATATGTTTATATACACGTATATTCTTTTCCAGTTATTGGCCTTTTGGGATTTCATCTAACTCCTTATCTTGCAGAACCAATTTTTTTTTTTTTTTTTTTTTTGGTACTGGGGATCAAACTCATAACCATGCACTTCCCAGGCAGGCACTTATGCCATTGAGCTAAATCCCCAGGCAACATTTTGCAATGTTTATTTTTTTCTTTTTTGGTACTAGGGACCGATCTAATGACCTTGCACTTCTCAGGCAGGTGCTTGTACCGCTGAACTAAACCGCTGGCCTAACACCTTATCTTGGACTGCACATAAATTGTGTTTTCAGTATCTGCCTTAAAAGAAGTCATCTTTATGGTGACCAGCTGCTCTGGTGTGTGTGGAAAACAAATATTATTTTAACACTGAAAGTTTCATGTTCCTCATGCTGAGGAAACAAGCATTTAGCTACCTTTAATTTTGTGTAAGTACTTATCTGATATTGATGGTAAGATAACAAAAGCTCTGGTAAAAATTAATTCTTCATGGTTGAGAACAAACTGTTTAATTTCTGTTGTAGTCACAGATTGTGCAGAGAAAAACTAGAATCAGGACACAGAATTTATAATATTATTTATAATGGTCACCCAGAATTTAACACAAGAAAGTGCAGGAAATCTATCCACAACACTAAAGACCCAGAATATGCAGCCAAGGGCCTGGATCCCACAGCAATGTCCTGCATGAGTTCATTTGAAGACCCAGAACTCATGACAATTTCTCCTATTAGTCCAACTGGAGGCTTACAGCCCACAAGAAGGACTCATGCCAGTCTCTTTTACGGATCTGGCTGGGAAGGCCCCAAGGTCAGTGCTGGAAGGTAAAAAGTCTGTACCAGTGGGGTGAAGGAGATGTGCTGGTGGGTTGAGGATTCTACACTGGAGCCAAGAAATCATGCTCATAATAAAGACCAGGGCTCTCCTGAAAAGCACCATAGCTGTCCTCAGCGACACTGAGTTCCCAAGCTCCTCTGACCATAAGCACAGTCGAATACATGCCAGGAAGCTAGCACGATGAGTTTCTCCTAGAGATGAAATTGCACACATCTTCCCCTCCAGAGCCAGAAAGCGGATGCTTCATGTAAGGACCAGAACTTCCCCAAAGTGAACCACAGCATCTCTCACCAACATAGTCTCAAGCTCCTCCAATGACAATGGTTGAACTCACACTGGGGAAGCTAGTCATGATGAGCTCCTCCAGGAGAACCAACAGCTCACACTGCAACTTGTAGGAGAAGAGAACTCACAACGCCTCCTCTCTCCTTTTCCAAGTCTATGTATGCTGGCAACTTTCCTCAGGTAGAAAATCTATGCCCAGCACCATGATGATTTAATTTGCTGGTGTTAAGTTGACCACAAGTTCTTAATCCGTAACAATTTGGAAAAATAAAATTATGATTTTCTTTGAGATAGTTGGCTTATTTTATGCAAGAAATGTAGATAGCCCAGAGAAGTGGAGCAAAAGGAAACAAACACATATGGTGGTTATACATCAAGTATCATGAGAGTTGATTTTGAAATATATAAAATATATGCATTTATTTTGTTATAAATGTGGAACACTAAGATGGTATTCTGTAAATCAGAAATTGCTAGCTAACTCCATGAGAAAACTGGATACAGTTATTTAAAATGTTTGCTTAGTCCAAAAATCATTCTACAATAATGTTTTAGACAAATTATGTCAGAATGCTTGAAGTTTCACCCCAAACTAGTGGAGAATTGTGCTTTAACAGCAATTAATTAAGATGAGTCTCCACCATCATTACATAATTTACTTAGACAAAGTTATGTAAATTTGGAAGATATAAAAAGAGTGAGAAAACACTGAAAAATTTCAATTTATCTTCTATAAGAATCACTACAGTTACAGACAGAATTTCTTTGCTCAGATGTAGTCTAAATTTGTCTCTGTATATAATTTATAAAGTGTTAAATTTTTGATGCTTAATATGTTGTTTACTAAAGTTTTGTTATTACTTAAAAAATTTTCACTTTTAGTTGATAGTATAACTCAGAACTTCACTCTCAGTCGTGGTCACTGATTCCCTCCATCAGTCCTCCCTCCGGGACAGAATGCAGAATTCCCCATACCTACATCATGTGACAATCTGTAAGATAGCTCACTGGTTATATAGGAGTATAACTTTATCCTTTTCTCTAAGTTTATCATCCTGTATCTGGGTAGCTCATGTTCTTTTCTGTACCCTGTTGTGTTAAATGGAATCATTCAGCTTCTTTTGAAAGGACAAATTAATGTCCCAGTGGGTTGCTGGTCAGTAGCAACTTGGACACTGATCCCTTTCTGCTCTCGCTGTACAGCTCACACTGATCACATCTCCTCCTGTCCTGTGTGCTGCTATTTCAAAATAGAAGGCAACATCAGCATTAGTAATAACTCAGTGGTGTGAACTTACTGTGTGCCAAATACTGGGCTATGAACTGAAGTCAAAATTTGAATATATGTAATCCCCGACTCTTGATGTTGTGTTAAACAGATACAAAAACAAAATCACCGGGCTGAGGATATAGGTCAGTGGCCCAGAACCTGCCTGGAAGCCAGAGATTTTGAGTTTGAGTCTCCATACTAAAAGGGGGAAAACCACCACAAAAAAAACCCCCTCAAAAGTGTTAAAGACCAAAACAAGAGAAAGGCATATTCATTCTTCTGGATGTAGGAATGGAGATGCAAAAAGCTAAGTTAAGGTTTTCTGAAAGAATAATATCTTAGTTCAGGCAGGTATTTTTTTCTCACCCGTGAGCATTGTCATCTAATCGAAAAATATGATTAGTGTATCAGTTTGTACTTTGTAAAATATATGATAAAAACCATTTTCTTCCCACTTTACAGTTTCTGATATTTGCACAAACAATTCAATCATGGCTTTCAACAACCCAAAGCAAACGAACCACCAAACAAAAGCTAACCAAACACATAAATGTGTATTTCATTATCGATTACCTTCTACTGATTCAATCCCTGAACCTCAACTCTGAACTCACTGTGAGTGCTTTTTCTTCTCTACTTGGATAGATTTTTCTTTTTTTTTTTTCTTTTAATTTAAATTCTTCTAATAAGGCAAAAGAAGTTGAAGCCATTTCACTGTATTGCTGTTTCGTTGAGATCAGATCAGCAACATTGTGTTTTGAAAGTAAGTTTGCTTTGATATAGGAAAAGTTAAATTGCAGAAGAAATTTAAATTTGGAAAACAAATGATCTGAAATTGTGTCTGTCTTTTATGAATTATTTTGTCTTTACTTCTAGGAAAAGTACCCCTTTTCTCCTGGGCCATCCTTGTGATGAACTATGTGTCAGAATCTTAATATATCAAACACCCTGTTGATACCTCAAATACACTGCAAGAATTTTGAGCCTTATTATTTGCAGGGTAGAAGTAACCTCAGATAGCAAGTGGGTGAAAGTATCATTTGCAGAGAAAAGCACCAAGAGAAGTGAAATGATTTATCACAGTTTACAGAACAAAAGAGTTCTACTGGGCCTGACCCTAGAGCTAATTTCTGTTCCTCTTTAATGTGGTTCCCCTCCTATAGCTGGTGTCCTCCTAGTGTGGGTGCTGCAGAAACAGCAGGAAGCTTATTGAATTGCAGATTGCTGGGTGCCCTCTGAAGTTGGAGATTCAACAGATCACATGGATGGACCAGGTGGAGGGCCCATATCTAAATGTTGACAAACATTGAGAATCATGTTCTGTGACAGCTTCTCTGGTGAAAATTCGTAATCCTCAGCTTCTGATAATGTACTAGCCCCAAAATTTTTTTAATTTAAATTCTTATTACTTTAAATTCGTGTTTCCCCACAATGAGACAAGCTATCTCTCTGTAGTTGCTTTAAAGCCTTTATTTTCTAATGATGTGATGATTTTCTCTGGACAATTACTTGCATATTTAATTTAAAATCAGTAAACGCATTCTTCTTAAAATACTAAATAATGTAATATATTTCTATCTTGGCTCCTGTGCTTTCTTCATGAGTCTAAATTTCACTCCCTCTCCACTCATAAGTTACACACTGTGTCAAATTAGGCAACACGGACCATGAATCATCATGCCAAAATTACTTCTGACCTGTTACTCCTGCCCAAACCTGCCTTTCTCTTGGACTTTCACTGAATGAAGTGTGCTCACAAGATGCCTTCCATCAACTAGCAGTGATCACATTTTTGCCTGTTGCTTCACAGACACATAATAATCTAAATCGTCTGTCCTTGAACAAAACTGAAGTTTCTGAAATTTTAAGTTTTTATGAATGTATTCCAAATAAATGAGTAGATGTAACATCTTTATCATTCTCTTTAACAAGCTTATTTTAACATTCCCATGTAAACTTTATCAAAACTGCAATGTTCTAGTCAAACTACCTATAAATCAGTGCCTCGTTAGCATGTTCTTATAAACGTTTTCATGGAAAACTTAGTGTTTATAAACAGTTTAATAACTTTGAGAAAATTATTCCCAAAGTGGGATTGTATTGGTGCTAGTCCATACCTGTAATAGTAGTGTTAAAGGATCTTCAGATTATATAGGGAACATATATGTACCCAAAGTGCTAGATGTCTGCTACACTGGGCTTGTGTTTCCTAAAATCAAACAATAAATTCTAAGGAACAATAGAGACAATAGTAGGGAATTTTATTCAAAGAGAGAGTGGCAACTCTTGAGAGAGACAGGAGGAGGTCCCGTGGTTTGCCACAGAGCCTAGTTTTGAAAGGAAATTTCAGAGGTGGGTACAACATGGGTGAACACTACTGTGATCAACCTATAAGATTACAATTATAGCAACTTAGGTAATGTTGATCCAATGGCAAAGCAGATTTCTTAGGTATACATGTAAAGAACAAACAACTTTTCAGGAAGGGTCTTAGAGTCTTGATAATCCACCGAGATAGCTGAGTGCTGAGGAGCAGCCTGACACAGTGCAGAGCAGAAAATGATTGACATTAATAAATTGACATAAAGTGAATTGAGAGTCTGTCCTAGGCCTGAGTGACTTGTGGGGAGGACTACAGCTGGAGTAGGAACAAAATAATCCCCAAGCCAAAGCCAGGACTGAAACTATCAAATAGTCTGTGGAGTCCCGCCACCTCAAAGCAAGATAAGCACCTGAGGACTTTGTGACATGCAGCCATGTTTTTCCTAGCTCAGTAGTGGCAGTTAGCAGATAATCAGGTACCATGTTACCATGATCTGTTCCTGTGTGCTTTTTTCAAACATGCTTTGTTCTTGAAATCCTTGAGCTTTGCCTGCATCTGTATCACTTCCCGCAACTCATCATCAACCCCACCCCATCAAACTGTGCACCTAGGAAAGGCCAGGGACAACCTGTCTCAGGGTCTTAGTCCTTTACTGGGAATTGGCCATCCTGGTTCCCCTTGTAACAATAGTATATATCTTGTTTGTATTTTATTCCTTTGTCATATCCCTGAGAATGAGATTGGTGGTACTTGGCCAGGGCCCTAGTAACTGATTTTTATGTAGACTTTACTGGACTTGGTATTACCACTTATCCCTCGGGGAGGTATGTCGGCTTGATCATTTCGGCTTCATCTTGAGGCTTGTCTCCCAACAAATGTGCCTCTAGCTACAGTTGTAATGTGTTTTCATCTTCTGTATTGACTCTCTTGAGGGCGTAGCCCTGTCTGACTGCCTATAATATTTCCAACAAGCATACTTGACTATAATAGTAACGTTCTCAGGGACTGAGACAGGACCAACTGAGTCATGTAGAGGGATTCTTTCTCAAAAAATAACAGACAAGTCCCAATCAAACCACCTTTTCCTCTCATTTATGGATAGATATGATCGTCACTGTAGAAGATACAGAATTATTATAAGACATGCTTGGAAGCATTGAGGGACATCATGTTCTCTTCCATCTCTCCTTCCTCATAATTTAGCAACACTGGTACATAAAAACATCTACAAAAACTTACTTGACAACAATGAAGCCATTATGAAAGCCAGGATTGATGTTATTTATCCTTTGGAAAATTAAATATACACACACAGAGGCCACATTTGGGAAGACATTTACTTCTGAACAAGATGTTTTGGAGGGCATGGAAAACAGATCCTCTGAGGAATTTTAGGTGCCTTAGTTCTTCAGAGATTCTTTAAGCTTTCTGCATGATGCCAGAGTTGGAGAAACCCAGGACTACCTCAAGAGATAAACTGGAGACTCATCTTTGTGCTCTCACTGTTGGCTCTACAGAGAAGTCTTCGGAAGGACTGGTTACATGCTTTGAAGGTGAAGCATGTAGGGCAAAATAAAAATGCTGGGCATCAAGTTCAAAATTATTAACAATTTCTAGACAGAAACTGTAGAGGATTAAAGCAATTGTAAGGCTCCTCAGACTTGAAGTCAGGTAGGGTCCTCTGCCCATGCACCAGCCATGCTCAACTTTTCTTGTGGCTTGTGAAGCTCAGTTCATCTACACCAGCAAGATATCTAGGAGTCCACAGCAGAAACTGTGCAGGACTAAAGGGTTTGCATGGGTACAAACCATATATTTGTACCTCTTAGTAAAAATCCTCATATGATTAATGTCATATATGAAGTAAGTTAAAAGCACTTCAGTGTTAAAAATTATTTCTCATAGAGAAACACCAAGCACTCTTCCAATGAGTCAGCTGGTACATGGGCTGGGAGACAAGAAGAGCCAAACACTACCACCACCCTCTCCCCGTAAACAACCGGCGAATTCAGAGGAACATGGACTGAGTTAGCAACCGAGGTACAAAAACAACTCAATGCTTATATTGTTTGAATGAGTTTCCCGGACTAAAACTAACAGTCTGGGCATCTATTTAGGCTATAACAATATGCAGTATAGCAACTATAGGAGATTTCTTTCTTGTTTTTGAAATCCAACATTGTCCTCACTGTTTTATTTTGCTCCATTTTATTGTTTGTGTCATTCACTGTTTTGCTTTGATTGGTTTTATTCTGTTCTGTTTTGTTTGATTTTATTACGGCTGATGGTATGGAGAGCAGTTTTGAAGAAAACGAGTGGCCTTAGCAAAGCGATGGTTGATTTCCTCTTATCCTGTTAGAAGTTCTGTATCACTTTCACTGTTTTATTTGATTGGCTTTATTCTGTTTTATTTTGTTTGGTTTTATTCTCTTTAAAATAAAGAGAAAAAGCAATTATTTTTTCATTAGAAACCTGATATAATCTTTGGAAAATAACTAAATAGCAAAATTCAATTCTAAGAAAGTAGATGCCAATAATACCTTGGGAAACCATATGACCTTCTTTTTTCTCATAAAAAATATCACATATAATCAGTCAAATTATTTAGAAATTAAGGCAATAAATTTCTTCTCTGTCATGAAGCTGAAAGGCTGAACATATCCACCAATTCTGCCAAATTCAATAAGTTGTAGGTTAAAAATATTTGGAGAAAATTCTACATGCCTGGCACGCAGTGATCATTTTCTTCCTATCCTTGTAGTTTAAGGCCTGCTGTAGCTGCCTGTGTCTCCAGGCCCTCACCTGACTCCTTGGAACTTCACTTCCTTCCCTTAAGGAAACAGCAGAAAATAACACTAAAAATACATGCAGAGTGTGTTCAAGCAGTGACTTAAAGTTATACATATTCTAGGAATGTTAGTGAGCATAATGTAAGAAGTGATGGAAAGAGTTTAGGTTGCTATTCTGCAAATATAACTGTCAGTCGGCTTTTTTATAATTATAGGTAATGAGCCAAATGCACAGCTTGTCAATTTGTTTTTCTATGCTTTAATATGTTTTTTTAGACAGTCATCCCTCAAAAAACACTTTAAACTATTGATCTCAAATTTAAAGTGGTTTAGAAAAACTGGTAAAAATAGCCATTATTTTTGCTAATATAACATATACTTGGGAATTGACATGCTTTATTTTTTCTTTTCTTCTCTTGCAATTCAAGTTTAAATACAGTGCTAGTCTAAGATAAAATTTGTCTATCAGTACTAAGAGTAAAATGAGATCAAAACCAAACAGTAACTCGGTGATATAGATTTCTATTGAAAAAAAACACTGACTGATGGTTTTAAACAAAGAAGAAAAGCCTAGAAGTTTAGGACTTCATTTCTGTATTTGAAAGTTTATTTAGCCCATGTTTCAGAGGAAACATGAGGGAATATCATTGGATTCAAATTCAAATTGAATATGAGAGACTTACTTGGCAATGCAAAAGTAGAAAAATCTAAGTCCAAGTATCTCCTGAGTGAAATAATTCTGCATATGAAACTTATAGAGGGCACATTTTCTTGGGAAGCATAGATTATTTTAACAGATTTTATATCTATTATTTTCTTTTCCTAGTAATACTGGAGGCCATAAAATAATATGTTGAAGACTATTTTGATAAATTTATAACACATTTGAACCTATGTTAAAAAGCCTATCGAGATTTCCAGTTCCTCGCTAGCATTTAAGGGGCTTAAAAGTTGCTACTCTGCTTAGGGTGAAGTGAAATCATAAATAAATGGAATAAATAATTATGCTTAGATCTATCACAGAAGTAAGAGCAAAGAAAACTGTTATCCCCAAACTGGTTAAAAGGTCAAGAACATACAGAAAATAACAAATTCCTAGAGCAAGAATCCACCAGCATACAGTGCGCTGAGAGCCAAGAGCACAGTAAGAAAACTGCATCTGTACGTATGGATGCTTAAGTGACCAGCACTCCCGGGCCACCCAATCTTCAAGGGCTTTCCCACACTTGCACATTTGCCCTCGAGGGCATCTGCCAGGTTCTCACAGTAGGAATAACAGAGAAACCCTCTCATGCTTGCAGATGAACATGTACAGAGCAAAGACATTCTGAAACACAGCAGACCATTTTGTTCAGTGTCAGTTTAACAAGGCATGACTTTTCTTTTCTTTTTTGATACTGGGGATCAAACTCTGAAATTTGTGTTTGCCAGGCAGGCACTTTGCCACCGAGCTGTATTCCCTGGCCCGTGAGGAAGTACCTTACCAGGATCAAACCTACTGGAATTTTACAAGCATTTAAGTCACTTGGATGGAGGAAAGTACTCAGCCAGGTGTGCCTGGTCTTTGGGATAGCTGAGACCTTCTGAAACAAGGTATGGGAAACATAACCAGAGAGGAGAAAAGAAGGTAAACCAATATTTGCCTTCTTTCCTGCAAAGTTTCCAGTCATGGAGGAGGGACAGGAGCCTCTGCAGTGAGGAGACGCCAAATAAAACATCCTCCTTCCAACTACAGGGTCACATGGCCTCGCACTTGTCATTTTAAAAATATCTCACTTTAACTTTTTTCAGGTAGCTTCACCTTTCTAGATTTAATATAAATGCACATTGAGTCAGGAATCTCAGACTTGGCTGCAAAGCTGAGATTTCTACTGACATGAAGGGTAAAATTACTTTAAAGTAATGTTAATCAGCTATTTCCACTTTTCCAGTTTTAACACAAGCACACATAAATTTAAGGACCCCAAAGTATGATGCAATATCTAGCACATCATTAAATTACTAAGACTGGAAATTAGTTAAAATAGAATTAAGGAACCTAAAGCCATGAAAAAAATCACTAATTTTGCATTTTAGTTTATTTCACCACAGTTTTTATATGCTGATGTTGCTTGAAGTAAGTTTGATAACTGAGATATTTTTGTTTATAATGCATAGAAAATAAATGAATAGTCATGTTAAACTTTGTAAGTTAAGTAGTTAAAATTTCAAACTTGTGTGAAACATACCTGCTGGGGTAAAATCAAGATTCAAGGCTCTAGTGGCATGTCAGGGTAATATAACTTTAAGTATTTTTAAATTTGATGCTAATAGAAAATTAAATATTTTAATACATAAAATCATAATTTTTACTATAAAACTATCATAAGTACTCAGAAATTTATATACATGTTGATTCATATGCATCATTTATGTATGTGAGCATTTCTTCCCAATATTCTAATCCAAAGTACTGAATTTTTCTGTAGTATTTTCAATTCTTTTATTTATTCCTATAACACCATTTAACATTTTGTCCTAGTAACACTGAGTCATTTTTAAAATATTTTTATCGCTTTATTTCCAATTCATTTTCTTGTCTTCTTACTTTGTTCTAACTAAACTATATGTGTGTGTGTGTGTGTGTGTTTGTTTTCTTTTTCTTGTGGGCTGCATTTGTTCTCTAATTGTTCTTGTTCTTTTAGGACAAGCCATCTATAAATCTATGTTCTCTCTATATCTTGCAGGATGTGAAGATTCTCATATGGTTCTCTTTTTGGAAGGAATTTCAACTCCATTCAGCTTTCATTCTTCCTTTAAGTGAGAACTTTCAGTGGGCCTATGAATGCCCGACCAAATAACACATCACTCAGGTCCCTAGCAACTGGATGTGATCCTAGGTTCAGGATGACAGCAGATAAGCAAAGTTCATAGGTGACTTCAAATGCTCTTCCTCAAAACTGGAAGCCTTGTTCCGGGTTATTTTTCTCCCTGCTCAGGTGGCCTGATCATGTCACCTGCTGAGTTGGTCTTCCTGCTTTTAGTCAATTGCAGTTGAAGAAAGAGATTGTCCTACTTCTAAGTCCTTCTGTAAGCACAGGAGGTGACACTTCTCTGTAAACATCGTGCAATATCATAGGAGAAATAAGTTTTTCAAATCAAGTTAATAGGAAATCAAAGTGTCTCATCATCTTGTTTTGACTGATTTTCCTCTATTCTGTTACGCTTGATAGTACCAAGTTTGAAAGTATAGGCAACAACTATGAAGACAATAAGATTCATTGTGATCCCCATTCTGGTTGACTATTATCTTCTCTTGAAGTCCTCTAATGTCTCCAATGTTTTGGTTTTATTGGTCTTATCCTTTACTGTTTTGTTCAATTTTATTATAACTGATGATATAGGGCAATTCTTTTTAAGATAACAAGAGACATTATGGTAACCTTTGTTGATCACCTTGTATTTTGTTTTTACATTATGTATTATGTCCATCCTTTTGATTTGACTGACTCTGTCCTGGTATATCACATTTGGTTTTACTTTCTTCAAAAAAAAAAAAAAGTAATAAGAACTGTGGGAATAATAAAACCCAAAATGTGTAATTGTCATTGTACAAAAGAAAGGAAAAGAAAGTTCTCTAAAAGATATAACTGCATATATATTTTAAGTGTATAAGATAGATAACCATATTACTGAGTTTTGTTTGATCATTAAACAAAACTGTTTGCAGTCTTACTGTTTGAAAGTCCCCTCTATATGCTTTAATTTTGTAACTTCTACAACTATTTCTAAGATGACAATATGTAATTGACTAGTGATTTCCTGCTGCTTATTTTTTCTGAAATTATGTATAACTTGTGCCCTTTTTCTGTTTTTTTCCCTTTTTTCTCTTTAAATAAAATTTAAAAAAAAATAGAAATAAGCTTTTCTATCATCTTCTTCAGAAACTACATTCTGAAGATTTTTCTTAATATCAAATTTTCTTAATCTCACCACTGTTGACATTTTTGGCTGAAATACTCTGTGTTGTGAGACTCTGTCCTGTGCATTTGAGATTGATTTGTAGCATCCTTAGCTACCACTACTAGATGCCATTAGCTTACCACTGGATGTTACAACTAAACTCATCTTTAACTTTAAAAAATGTCTTCTATTGTACAATCTTGTACTTTGGAGAAACTTGTAGCCTATAGGCTGTCTCTAGAAATTACTTCCTGTCAACCAGTGCTGTATTAAAAAAATTCTATAAACGAATAGTATTCAGTTAAGGATGAGGTAGAACCAAAAAATTAAAGAGACAAAATGGTACAAGGTGATAATAATTCATTTTACTTCTGTAGCATTTGGTCACACCGTTGCCAGTGGTAGGGTATCAAGTAAATATATATTTCTAAGGGGACTAAAATTTCAAGGTAGGTATTCAGAGGGACAAAAAAGAATCATTGTATTTTTGTTGTTAATCTGCTGTTTTTAAAAATTGCTAGAAGAAAAATTGAGCATATTCAGGCAAAACTAAACAGTTTAATAGAAGTATACATACAAGAGCATTTAAAGGAAAGTCAGCTTTCTAAGAGAGATAACCTTAATTTGGATACTAAGGATGTGCTGTCAGTACTCGCAGAGATGAAAAACTAGCTATCTCAAAGCCACAAAAAACAAGAGAAAGATCCTCACTCATGGCTTTTCTGAAAGACCTTCCACTTTGACTTGTTTGCCAAAAACATGAAGAAGCTACAGGCAGAATGAGGCTGTATTCATTGCCTTTCTGCCACTGCCTGGTGTCTCTGATGCCCACACCTTCCCATGTTACAGACCAAGATGGCCCCAGAAAAAAATGCTAATTAAGTAACAGTGGGAATTAGAAAGTTAAGAAATACAATTAAAGCAAAGTTTTTTTGTTTTGTTTTTGTTTTCTTTTCTTAGAGAGAGCTTCTTTGGTCTGGAATTAAAGGGAGCAGAGCACTTGATTCTTGAGAAAGCTCAGAAACCACTACTCTGGACTTCAAATGCCTTCGGTTGAGTAGCACATAAACATACAGCATTCGCTTTCCTAAATGTGCAGTAGAAGGAAGCTAGGAGAGCTGTGCAGCGACTACACAGCCCCAGACCCAAACATCTGCTGCCGAAGAAGATTCCCTGGACGTTAAGAACAAAAGAAATTTTCAGCTGGTCAAGGGAAGTATCCGAAAGGAACAGTGAGTAAGAAAGTTCTTCCAGAGAACAGAATCGATCTAGACAAGGAAACTACTGCAGGGGAGGGAGTGCATGAAGCTCTGATTGGATGTGTGTCCTGTCACAATTATTTTGAAAGTGAATTTTAAAACATGTTATTATTTTCATTGTGTTTATTTTTGATTTCCTATTGTATATTGGGTACATACGGAGTAGGGGCTTGGAGAGCCTGAGAGCAGTGTGCTTTTTATTTTACCAGACTGCTGGGTTCTCTTCTAGATCACATAAGAAGGTTGAAGGATGATTTGGAGATGCAAACACGGATGGATGATTTGTATAAGATGCAATAATTGCACAAGAAATCTGCCTGCAACTCTAAATATATATTTGTATGAGATGGATGATTTTATAAAATGCAATAACTGGACAAGAAATCTGCCTGCAACTCTCTTTTCTATGAAGCGTACATGGATACCTGGATAGCTAAAATGGTAGCCTGTTGGAATAGTAAAACTTCCCCCAGAACTTATTTTCCGCCTACTTCCTTTTAATAGGTTGCATTAATTTTAGGCTGGAACAGATATCCAGCTAGAGAAGACATTCCAAAACTTCTTTGTGGAATAGGCTCATCTCACAACTAATCACCAATAAAATAAATAGCTGTGTGATAACTGGGGCCATTGAATATAAAACTGATTGCTTTATACTAGCTTTGCGACTCAGGGTAGCAATCCAATAGCAAAATCTCAAACAAAGAGATTGCACAAACAATGAACAACCTTACTGAACAGTAGTAGATTTGTGTTTGTTAGTTTCCTACAGGATCTCATGGAAAAAAACCTAACCTTTTTGTCTGAATTTTAATGTAAGATGGTAATAGGTTTCAAATTTGTTTTGACTACAGGAATTTTGGTTGTCTTTCTAAAACTGTGTTTAAAATTATACCTTAGGGGCCGGGGATTTAGCTCAGTGGCATAAGCACCTGACTGGCAAGCGCAAGGTAATGAGTTTGATCCCTGGTACCACACACAAAATTATATCTTAACTCCTATTCCTTGAGATCATTATGAATATTCTTTTTAAGCATGCTAATGTTTTAATTGCAGTAAGGTTTACATTTGAAGTTTAGTTATTCAGATTATAGAAGCTATCAATTATTCAAATCATTGGTGATATAATAGTCTTAAAATATGCTAAATTTTAGTTGAATCATGTTTATACATGAGGGTTTAATTATTCAATTGTGGGAGGTATGAGAAATAACAACTGAGAAAACCTATTCCAATAATTTGGTGACCATCATTGACAAAATGAGTTCTTTACCTATAGTGCAAAAATATTCTCCAATCAATATTTTTGCTCCTTCTGTTTATGAATTTATTTTTCTCTTTTTGTTAGAGCAAAGTTGTTCTAGCTCTATATTTCTAACATTGAAATACTTATATACATATTTATTTTTATCTCTAAAACAGTTTTAGAATTTCTTGGTTTATAATGTATTACCAAATGATATGTTATTTAAAAGAAAACAGCGTTTTCTTCATTCACATCATGAGTTTAATCTGAATTTCTTCTCTAACAAATATAACTGTATTCTCCCTCATGCATCCATGGGCACATAGACATCATTCCTTCCTTCAATGTAGGATCTTTTCGGTTTTCCCCAAATGCCAGAGTTTACTAAATATCTTTTTAACTTGTCTTTTTTCATACTTAGTGAAATTTTTTTCTTAATAGATTTCTATTGACATTTAGGATTTCTTGCCTGGAATTACATTTCTGAATATTTGAGCATTTTATTATTTGCCCATCAACTTTAATCTCATCACTCCACAAAACATTTAAATTTTGTTTCACTCCCTTTCACACTGAGAAACAATAACTAGGTGGTCTATAATGAAAGAGAATGTGCAGGTTATCCTGTTCACTTTGCTTGCAGTCAACGTAAGCAGATATCCTCTCTATGAAACCCAATGATATGTCCAAAATGATCTTGAGAAGAATAGGCAGATATATGACAGTATTTTTGCTCCTTCTGTTTATGAATTTATTTTAATATAAATTTATTTAAATATTTAAAAATTTATTTAAATATGAATTTATTTTAATATAAATCAAGTTGCTTTGTTGCTATTAAGAGCCCTTGGTTTATGTTAGATACAAGTTCTTGATTTATGTTGTATTTCATTATATAACTGTAGAATTTGCTCATATGGATATAGGTACCAAATTAATAGCTAAAAGATTGTGCTTGATGCTATTGTTATTGCTAATTGGACTACTTTAGCCAGGATGTTGTGCCTGCTGTAATTATTATTCTCCCTTTATGCCAAAACAAAATGCTGGGGTCATATCCATCACCACAGTCAAGTACCAAAGGACTGGGTGCTGAGCCAAATAGCATCTTCTCATCCTTAATAGATTGGGAAGATAGAATCTTGGCACTGACACAAAGATCAAGAGCTGGTTACACCTAGAAGACACCTCTGAAGAATAGATGTATTCTAGGGAAGCATTGATACTAGTGCTAAATCTATCTACCATAAGAAATCTACATCATCAAATTAAATATGAAAAAACAGAAAATGATAAGACACAAAAACAAAATGTAGCCCCAGACCTCCAGCCCACTCAGACAAGTCTGGGAGATAATAAGGTAGAAGAAACCAGAAGACACCCAACCAAATTTTTTGAAATACTAGCAGAAATAAAAACAAGCAAACAGAGGAAAAAATAACAACAAAGCAAGATGAGGCTATAGAGAAGATCAGATCAGAAATCATATCAGGTATAAAGAGTTGATCAACCTGAAGGACTTGCTCACTGAATCTAGAGTAAATACAGATTAAAAAAAAATAGATGAGCTCAGGGAAATGATGGAAACTGAATATTGAATAGAAGAAATAAATGGAGTCCATTGAAACAATAGATATCCAGGAGAATTAAAATTTTCAGTGAAAGTATATGCAGTCAATTGAATCAAGGTGAGGAAAGAATATTAGATCTATAAAACATAATTATTGTTAGTGATTACAAAAATAAATATTTGTTAAAAATGGCAAAGGACCATGGAAAATCAATCCAGCTGCAAGACCATGCAAAAAACAACACCAAGGTGATTAGATTTTTTAGAGTCAATGAGAAAGTTGGTAACAGCACAAAACCATCAAAAAGCTATTCATGAAGTAATAGCAGAAAAATTGCCAAGTGTGAGAAAGAATTTGACATTCAAATATGAAAGACATATTGAATTCACTATGATCAAGATACGATTTTCTGAAATGGTGGCAAAATAATCCAATGTGGAAAGATTATTACTTTCAACAAACCATACTGGAATAGTTGCATAAACTTGGGAAAAATTACTGGTTATTATCTCATATAGACAATTTGATTAAGATGCTTCATAAAAATAAGTTACAAAGAGAAATGCAGAAAGACTATATCAGATAGTTTTGTGATTTGACTAGGCAAAATGATTCTTAGAGAGTTGGTATAAAACAAAAATAGAAATATTCACATCATTAAAAATAAAACATTTTATTCAAAACTTGGCATCAGGAACACAAATAGGTAAGTCACACACAAGTAGAAGTTATTCATAAAATATAAATGTGATTCCATAATATTATCTTGTACCTTTGGTAAGATATTTACAACTTGAAAATAAAAACAAGGGATTTCTGGGAACAGGGAGGAGCGGTAAGCAGCAGAGAAAATAGCTTCTCTGAGAGACAACATCTAGACACAGGAATATACCATCATGAGGAAGAGAAGAAGGAGAGAAGTGGGTCCTTAGACCCAGGAAGAGTCTGAAGTCTGAATTGAAGCTCACAGAGAGAGTAAAAAGAAAAACTTCAATGAAGAAGACAGCAGTAGCTGGGGGCACCTTCACCTGAAGCCAGACTCACTGTGTGAGGTGAGCTGCTGGAACCTGGGGATACACATTCATGGTGATGGGGGAGGCTGGAAACCCAGAGATCTTTATAGAAAGACTCAGCAGCCAGAAGGGAGCAGCAGATGTGGAGGACTGTGCTGGTAGGTGGTGAGTGCTGAGGACTCAACCCTCCTGCTGAAGGAAGAAAAATCTTTTGACAAAGTCCAGCACTCATTCATGATAAAAACTCTGAAGAAAATTGGAATAGTCTCTATGTCAATCTGATAAAAGCCATCTATGACAACTCAATAGCCAACATCATACTAAATGGACAAAAATGAATGCTTTCACTCTAAAATCAGGAAAAAGAACAGGATGTGAACTGTCTCCACTCTTATTTAACAGCCCTGGAAACTTTAGCCAAAATAAGTAGACAAGAGAAAGAATTAAAAGGAATAAAAATAGAAAAGAAGGAAGTTGAATTATCATTGTTTGCAGATGACATGATAGTCTACTTAGAAAACCCAAAAGCTCCTTCAAAAGGCTACTAGAGTTAATAAGCAAATTCAGTAACACAGCTGGTTGCAAAGTCAATGCTCAAAAATCAATAGCCTTCCTTTATATGAACAAAAAACTCATTGAGAGACAAATCAGGCAAACAATACCTTTTATAATGGCATCCAGAAATATGAACTACCTAGGAATCAATGTAACAAATAATGTAAAAGGCCTCTTCATTGAAAATTACAGTACTCTGAAAAAAGAAATTGAAAAAGATATTAGAAAATGGAGAGAGAGCCCATGCTCTTCAGTAGAACCAATATAGTGAAAATGACCATATTCTCAAAAATAATACAGATTCAATGCAATTACAATCAAAATTCCAACAGCATATGTTAAGGAACTAGAGAAAACAATCCTAAAAGTCATCTGGAATCAGAAGAGACCCAGAATAGCAAAGGCAATCCTCAGCAACAAAGACAAGAGAGAGTGCATCGCAATCCCTGATTTGAAATTACACTGTTAAGATACTTTGATAAAAACAGTGTGGTACTGGCAAGAAAACAGACATGAAGATCAGTGTAATAGACTAGAAGATACAGAAATAACTGCATATACACTAAACTACCTTATCTTTAACCAAGGTGCTAAACATATTCATTGGAAGAGAGATAGTCTCTTTAATAAATGGTGTTGGACAAACTAGTTTTCCACATGCCGAAGATTAAAACTGGACCCATATATTTCACCTTGCACTCCACAAAAATCAGAATGGATTAATGATTTTAATATTAAAATAGAAACACTGAATTTTCTGGAAGATAATAGGTAAAACTCTTGAAGGCATTGCTGTAGGCAATGACTTTATGAATAAAACCCATAGCACATAGAACTTATTGCAAAGAATCAACAAATAAGATCACATCTTATTGAAAAGCTTTTGCACAGCAAGAGAAACTACCAACAGAGTAGAAAGGCAGTCCATTATGTGGGAGATAATGTTTGCCAGCTGTTCCGCAAATAAAGGATTATTATTGAGAGCTTATAAAGAACTCAAAAATATCAGTACTCCCAGATTTAAAGACCCAATCCAAAAATGGGCATCTGAGATGAACACACACTTCTCAGATGAAGAGATGCAAACAGCAAATAAATATGTGAAAAAAGTTCAACAGCACTGGTCTTTCAAGAGATGCAAATTAAAACAATACTGAGATTCTATTTCATCCCAGGAAGAATGGCTGTTATTAAGAAATCAACCAATAACAAATGCTAGGGGGACTGTGGGAAAATAGGAACCCTCCTCCACTGTTGGTAGGAATGCAGGCTGGTGCAACCACTGTGGAAATTAGTGTGGAGATTCCTAAAAAAACCTAGGATTGGAGGTCCTATTTGACCCAGCTATTCCTTTTCAGGGTATCTTCCCAAAAGAATTAAAAACATCTTATCACAGTAACGTATGTGTACCCATGTTTATCACAGCATGGTTTATAATAGCTAGATCTTGGAAACAACCTGAATATCCATTGACTGAGGACTGGATAAAAAAGATGTGGTATTTGTATATAATGGAATACTACTCAGTCATAAAGAATGATAAGCTGGACATTTTTATAGGTAAAGGGATGTGCCTTGAAAACGTGCTTATTAATGAAATAAATATGTCATGCATGCATAATCACTGCATGGTTTTATTAGTATGATAAATAAAAAACATGTATTTTGTCCTAGAGAGAATGACTTCAGGCAAGTGATGATTCAGGCCATACCTGCCTTCACTTTAATTAACTCACTGTGAGACTTTTTCACTTGACTTTTGGATGTTTTAAGAAATTTTTGATGTGCCATGTGATTTGTATTTTTTGCATTGGGTGTCCAGTTCTACCAATATATTGAATTGTACCAATATATTTATTGAGATTATAATTCTTTCTCCACTTAGTTGTTTTTGCATCTTTGCCAGAAATCAAATATCTGTTATATGGTTATCTACTTTGGGATTTTATAGTTGTTCTTTGTTGGTTTGTCTGTATTGATATCAGTGTCATTTTATCATGATTGGTGTAACTTTGTGATAAGTTGTGGGACTGGGGAGATTGGAGCTCTAATTTTGTTCCTTTATCAAAATTGTGTAGACTTTTCTGAGTTTTTTTTATTTTTAAAGAAATATAAAAATCAAAATATTAATCTATATTAAAATGATATTGACAGTTTGATATGGATTGTGTTTTCTGATCTTTAATATTTTCCTCTATTCATTTTTAACTTCATTCTTTTTAATAAAAAAAAAAAAGAAAAGGAAAGGAAAGAGAAGACAAACATCCAGTCATTGTTAATCTTAGTTCCTTACTCGATTGAAAGACACATAAAATTTTAGTAAAGAACATTTCTGGATGGGTTTTTGTTTCAAAAAGTGATTGGCATGTGGGTCAGTGAATGGAAGAGGAAGAGGAATACTTTCTATAAACATAGGCAAAACAGTTGGATATACTGGGTTCCCACAAGGAACAAAAAGTTTCAGAAGGAGGGAACTTGCCTGCGTGTGAAGACTCAGTTCTTTTTGAATGGGGATAATTTTGCTGTTATCATTGCCTCAGAAATATCAGATACCAGTTTCTCGAGCCATTGGAAGTAGACTCACATGAGTGACTCTCTGGTGAGCTGCTAAGCTTTAGCCTAGCACTGGATTTGCATCCTCACTGCTTGATTTCTGAGGCTTCTAGCTTCTTGGACAGAGCACTCAGTGGTTCTCCAGGTCACAAATGGCAGAGATTGGACTGTATACCTGCTGACTGTGCAAGCCAATCTAATAAATGCTGTTTATAATTACAAATCCATTCAATAGCTTGATTTATCTAAAAACACCCAGATAATACACATAAAATTATACAATCCAATATTTTAAAAGAGAAAGATTTTCTATTTAAAGAGAAAAAAACAAAAAAAGATAGAAACAATACAGAATTTCATAAAAATAAATAGTAAGAAATCACTAATTGATAAGTTATATATTGTCATCTTAGAAATATTTGTTCAAGTTAAAAAATTAAAGCATACAATGTAACATTCAAATAATGACACTGCAAACAGTTCTGTTCAATGATCCAACAAAATCTTAGTAATATGGTCATCAGTCTTACACACTTGTTTTTTATCTTAAAGAGGGTAAGATTAAACATGACACTGTAGAACAGAACAGTTCATAAGGAAACAATTTAAAGACACACATATTTCAAAGCAAGTCCACTGGAGATCTTCACTGTCTATATTATTGTCTCTAGTTTTCTTCCAAATGGTTGTCCCCATCTTCACACACTTTGAAAATATATTGAGCATTATAGAACTAATCAAGTCATTACAGGATAATGAAGGCATTTTGGTCTTCAAGATCTGATTTTGGGAAAGTCAGTAATGACTACCATAATTTCTCTCATTCTCTTTATAGTAGCTGTCTTTATCTTTACGTATCCTGAAATTGAACATAATAGATTAGACTAGTATCACTCTAAACAGTGAATAATAGTTTTGCTAGGTTTTATATCATAATGTTAAAGAATCAGCACTGGGTTTCTTAGTGTCTCTTCTTCTTCAGAGTATCTGTTCATCAGAAATTCTTCCCATGTGTGAATCTTTACATGTAACCTATCCCTTCTGTACTTTAGGGAAAAACAGATCAAAACAAGACAACAAAACAAATTCCTAGAAAAATATGAAATTAAAAAGACATCTAAGACCACAATATTAGGGGTTCTACAGTAGTTGCTATGCTTTCTCTTGTTATTTTCAATAGAATTGTCCACATCATCAGGCATTATATAGTTAAGCATACCATTACATAGCTATTTTTATAAAAACACAACTTAGAAGACATTGTAGGACGTGAAAGCAGTTAATAATCAAAACCAGAATGGATATCTTTTACATCTTGTCATCTTCAGAGTAAGTGCCTCTACTCTTAGACTTGATACTATCAAGCATACTAAATTCAAATAAAATCAGTCAAGGCCAAATAGCGGTCTAACAAACCAGCCTCAAATAAGATCAGTCATAGTAAGACAATATAAGTAATACAGAGTTTCAGTTTAAGCTAATAGGAAATTAAGGATAGTTACAATGGTATAACCTGTTATTTTTGGGTTGGCTGTCTGTGCCTTCAAATCTCATATGAGTACACAGACCAGAAAAAAATATAATCAACCGAAACAGAGCGATAAGACTACTGTGGCTTTTAAATCCAGATACACTTTTAACTATGTCCACTGCTTTCTTTTTTAGGCAGTTCCTCACTTTTCCCCTTCTCATGATGCTTTGTATATTTTGGGTCCCACTAGCTCCTTTAGTTTTTAGACTAGGGGGTCAACCTCTTATCTATCTGAGTGTTGCTGAACCTTTTTACCCCGAGCTTGATCTTGAGCTGTACTCTTTTACTTACTAAAGCCACAAAGTGTTCCTTCCGTCCAGCTGTGTAGTTCTACACTGCACAAAAGTGTCATAACTTTCCAACCTATCTGTGGCTGCTGGAAGAGTTGTCCCTATTTCTATTTCCTGTCACATAAAGCATTGTTTTCTCTTCTTTGACTCAGTTTATTAGCCCTCTTTCAGGCTGAGTGTATTTCCTATTCAGAGCATCTTGATGGATCCTGCCTCCTAATCTACTCTGCCTGTGTTTCTTTTTGTTAGTATATCTAGGTTATCTAGATTAAAGATTATAGCCCAACTTCTCTGCCTAATCTCTGCTATTCTATTTTTCTTCTATTATTTGTCCACTTTTCTCCTTCATTTTACTGTCTGCCCCATTCATTGAGGCCTCTCTGCTACTGTTGCTGGAATCCTGGTTTTTTCTCTCTCTCTAGAATGCCCTGCAGTATTTTTTGTAGGGTTGGATTGGTGGCCACGAATTCCCACAGTTCCTCCTTGTCTTGGAAATATCTTGTTTTTCCATTAATTTTGAGAGAAAGTTTTTCAGCGTACATCAATCTGGGTTGGAGGTTTTTTTTTTAGGGCTATTTCCCCCCAGATTCTTTTTGATTTGAGAGTTTGTGTTGATAAGTCTGTTGTTATTTTGATGATTTGTCCTTTGTAGGTGATCTGATTCTTTTCTCTGGCCACTTTTAATATTCTGTTCTTGTGGTGGATTTCTGGAATCTTGATTATTGTATGTCTGGGTGTAGTTATGTTTTGGTTGTAGATTACTGGAGCTCTGTATGCCTCATTTATCTGGATATCATTTCTTTTTCCTATGCTTGGGACGTTTTCCTTAATTATATCTGTGAATAGTCTTTGTAGTTCATTTGTGGTTACTCCTGCTTCTTATAAATCCTCTTGTCATCTTCTAGCCTTTTAATTGTTTCTTCCTGGTTCCTTGTTATTTTTAATTGACCTTTTCTTCCATGATCACATATTATAAATTTCTCTTCAAGTTTTGAAAGGCTAATTTTAGTTTCTGTCAAGGTATTTTTCCAGCTTTCAGTGGAGTTTTTAGTTTCCTGGTAATCTCTTTGGATATATTTCATGTATTCTAGATTTTGTTTATATTCATCAAAGGTCTGTCTTCCTTTTCTGAGTTCCTCCATTCTTCTATCTGTATTCTCTTGGGAGGGGCTTATCATATCTTTAATTAATCTTTTTATATCTTGCCTCACTTGGATCAGAAGTACAGTTTTAGATTCATCTATGAAGTCACAAATGTATTTCTTTATGTCCACTGATGCTGTGTCTAATATTGCATGATTACTGTACTGGTTCTCTTCTGTATTTACCTCTACTGGGCTTATTTTCTCAGGGTCAGCAGCTGGAGATTTTTTTTTAATTTCTTATCTCTTGTCATGTTTCTGGTTTCTTTCAGACAGGTGTGTCCTGGGAGTCTCTGGCACTCTCCATATTCCTTAGGGTCTTTCTGAAATGTGCTTACTGGAGTTTTGCTGCCCTCCCCAATTTGCTGTTATCTGAGGCACACAGGGACATAAGGACACAGACACAGGGATGATGCAGGCTAGCCTTGAGCCTCTGAGCCAGTCAACCCACAATTTCCTTCAGCAACTTAGGCTGCACCTTGTGGATGTCACAGTGTCATGATCTTTTTGACCCTGGTTTCTGGCTCCCAACCAGAGGCATAGCTCAGTCCTAGCAGATCCCACCAGTCCTCTCTGCCTCAGGGGTGGCTGACTGATGCTGCTGTGCTGCAGGGCTCTGGGTTCTTCCCAACTCCAAGATGTCCCCAGCCAGCCACAGCAGCTGTGGGACCCAATCCCCAGCACTCACCGGGAATCAATGCCGTTCTCCATCTTGGCTCCACTCTGCTCTGCACTGCATCCTCTCACCAAGGGTTCAGGACTCAACAATTCCCGTTATCAGTGGCCGTGGCTTCAGCTCGACCTTGAATCACCTGACTCCATGGTGCTCCTGGCACAGTGCAAACCAGTCTCAGTGAGCATTTAGGGCTCCAGCCCTCCATTCATGCTTTTCCTTCCTCCGCAGAGGTAGAGTCTAGCTTGATGTGGTTTTTCCATGTCTAGATCAGCATCCTGCCTCTTCAGAAAATTGTGTGGCACCTGGCTTTGGCGCCCAGGTGCATGGTCCTCTCTGTCAAGTAATCCTAAAAGAGAAAGATTTGAATAGACATTTCACCAAAGTTTAAGACTGTACTTGGAAAAGTACACACACTCAGTAATGTAGAAAGAATCAAAAGAAAAACCACAATGAGATAAGATTGCATACACATAAGGATGAATGAAATTGAAAAGTGTTACTAACACATTGATTGATCAGTAACATAAGTGATTATTACTTGGAAAATTACATGAAAACATTGTGTTACATGCAAAAGATGTTTTACTTGTATAACCAAGATAATTATTGCTGCAAATGGTGGTAATGATTAATAATATAACTAGCAAAGGCTAATTTTATACTGATAAATTCTTAGTGGTCAATATATTATTGACCATGTGTTATAAATAGACATATGAAAAGTGAAAGATAGAAATAAGTTGTTCTACTTCAGCATCTGTCTATAATAAAGACTTGCAGTGTACTCTTGACCAAGTCAAAGCAAATGACTCGTTTTAACTTCAAACATTCCTCTCTCTCCATGTATGAGAATTAAACTCTCAGAAAGTTGTCCTTTGAAATTAAAATTCCAGTGCTGTAGTCACTCCATGCATTCATAGGTCACCCTGAAATGCTGTCTTACCTCACTCCACCTCTCCTCAGTGGTGACGCCCTGGACAGTGTGCATGGGGCTGCAGTTCTTCCTCGGGTTTTCTACCTTTTACTTTGCTGAATGAGCTCCAACTGCTTCCCTGGCTTCTCTCATGGCTGCTAGCCTGTTTTCCCATCCTCATTTAACTCTATTGTGGGAAGATTTCATTGCAGATAATTAAATTTGAGATATTTTAAAGGCATTTGAGAGCTCCACAGAGAAACTATGCCTGCCTGTATTCTGCTCTTGATGGTTTGTGAAGCACCTTAGCTGATATGAATTTCAACCAGGTTCATCTGTGCTCTATTCCTGACCAATTGAAAGAACAGAGGTCTGAGGACTTTTGGCCAACTCTTTCTCACTGGGGTACTGTGGAAAGAAATTGCTTACCATAAAGTGATGCTCACTTCAAACACACAATCTGATGGGAGGTTTTCTCCTTTTTCTGATGTTACTGAATTGTTATCCATGAGGTTTTGTTTCTGCTGTCGTCGTAGTTTTTTGTTTCTTCTTTTTTCATCTTATTTTCCTCTGTTTTTATCAGTTTATTTTTCTGTAGTACTGGTGGTTGTGTTCAAGTCCACTTTATCTTATCATTCTTCCACTGAGATACAGCACACCCTAGCTAAAGCCATAATTCACTTGTAGCTGAGTCAAGTTGCACAGAAGAAAGCAATAATGAATAAAAAATAAATATTCATGATCATCTATGCATATCCAAGAGGGCATAGCTTTCAGCTTTCTTGTGTCCTAGTACTGGACAGACACACCCATGTTTGTAACAGAGATGAATAATACAGATTTTGTTAACATCCATTCAGCTGTTCCTCTATAGCACTGTACTAGATCATGGGATGCTGACAAGACTGGATGCACACACAACTCATCGGCAGCTGTGGGCATGATTTCTATCTTTGCCTGTGAATCTCTAAATCAACCCAAGTCCCTATTCAGAGGAGAAATCATTCCCATCCGTTATCACTCTTCATGAATGGAACAGCTAGTCATAGAAACCCTTTCAAAACTGGAACCAAAATTAATGGTATCTATGGAAAATCTCTTCCCTGACAAAGATCACCACTTTCCTCTGGGGAAAACACCAGCGTGTATTTCTTACTTACTCTGCTCCATATCACACTTGTCTGAATTGCTAGTGTCCCACTCTTGTGAGATCAGCAGACAGTTGGTCTCTGAAGGATTCTCTATGCACTTTATACAGCTAAAGAAGCTACAGACAATTTATCCTACAAGGACCAGTACATAAACTGTGCAGTGGTTTGCAACAGATTAACATTCCAAGATACACAATGAGAGAAACTATCCATGAAAAGATAGAGGTGCACATTTCAATAGGTGTGTAAGTTTCTGTATAGTAACATAAGAAATATGAAAACAGAAACAAGAAACAAGTAATAGGCCCTATCTGAACTTTCATAGTTCTCCAGCATTACTAGATACTAAAGTAAATGAAATGCCTGGCTAAAAATTAAAAAGAATGATTTTCAAGCAGCTGAATGAAATGTGTTTACACATACGAATAATTAATTGAATAAAGAAGACAGTATAGGATATGAATGTGAATTTTCCAAAGAGATAGAAATTGTGAAAATGAACCATAAGACATCTCACAAGTGCAAAACTCAAAAATAAAGAAATGAAAAGTAAAGATCACAAAGAAGCTAATGATGCATTTTGATATCTTAAAAAACCTCAGAAGTAAAGAAATGAAATAGATCAGAGTATAATAAAAAACTTCAGAGTAAAAAACAACAGAGAAAATTAAGAAATAGATGCTGTGAGAGAGAGCCCAAATTAATAAAATCAGAAATGAAAAAGAGAACATTATAATTGAGACCATAATTTTTCAAAGAATCATTAGACACTATTTTTTGAAAGCTATATGTAAGAAATAACAAAACTTACAAGAAACTGACATTTTGGGGACACATATTACTTACAAAATTGAATCCACACAATGTTAAAACCACACAAATCAAAACAAACAGAAAACCCCACAGAAATGGAATGCACCATAACAAATAATGAGTCTGAAAAAGTGTAAAAATTCCTCCCCCTCAAAAAAAAAATTCAGAAGCAGATGGCTTCACTGCGGAACTTCCCCAAATTTTAAAGCAAAATTTACACTGATTTTCAAGTGATTCTATAAAATTACAGAAAGAGAACCTCATTCTATGAGGCCAGCATCACCTTGCTAATGAAACTGATAAGAATACAAACACAAAACCACAACGAAAGAGAGAAAGAAAGGGATGGAGAGAGGGAAAATAAAAGGAAAATTAGCAGAGAATATCCCTGATGAATTAAAAGCAAACATGCTTGCAAATAGATGTGAATGATATAGAGAAAAAGGAAATTGAATTTGATGTGAATGTAAATTAGTACAGAATTTTAAAAAACAAAACTCTTTAATAAAATTTATAAAATCTATTTTTGGGAATATTTTTCTCAGCTTAAGCTGTTCTGCTTTTCTACCCCCATCAAATGCAAAATTATCAGCACCCACCTACATTTACACTTAAAACTGTAATGACATTCTTTACACTTAGCTACAATACATATCGTTTAAACTATAGAAAAGTCAAGACAATTCCAATGATTGATTGCAGACATGATTTTTTTTCCTTCCCCAAATAGTTCACAGCAAAGCAATTTCAAAGAAATCTCTCTAGTCGTTGTCAATAGTTGAAATTTACATTGTGAACTTAAAAAACAAAGAAAAGAAAGTTCTTAAAGTTTATTACAAAATAAAAAATCAGGAAATTGAGATAAAAGAGGACATAACAACATAACAATACAGGTCAGAACAGAACAATTTAAGCAACATAGTGTTTCACCACAAGATAACCCGACTTAATAGTAGTTACTGTAGTGCCTCTTTCCTTGAAATATTTGAGTATAACTTCATATACTATAGCATCAAACATATCAAGGCAGTGTGAAACCATTCAAGAGGGTGAAAGTATTACAAGGTATTTAGAGCCAGCTAACAGAAAATGAACAATGTTTTCTATATTATCTCTTTGCCTATAAAAATTTTGTTTATACTGTTACATATAATAAAATCCAATAAGATAAAACATGATAAAACCAATGGAGACAGAACAACAGTTTGATGGGACATCAAAACAAGATGATAGTAAATCAGCACTAGCTACTATGCTGTCTTGTTTCCTTCAAAATAGCTATTCATATCATCACAGAAAATAAAATCAAACAGCCAGAATAAAACCAATCCAATTAATCAGTGAAAACTTTATAAGGCTTCAAACCCATATAATGGGGAATGATGATTATCACATACTTTTATATATTTGAATCATTTCTTACAGTAGGGAAACTATTCAGTATTCATACATGTGAGTTTAATTTACTTTACTTATGAGTATGGTCTCAAGTTGCACCTACTTATTTATAAATATTTCACCATGATCATTCTTTATAGCTGAGTAGTACTTCATTGTAAAAAATACCACAACTTTTTTATCCATTCCTCAGATGATGGACACTTAGGTTGTTTCCAAGATCTGGCTATTACAAGTTGTGCTGCTATAAACATGGGTGCACATATATCACTATGGTATGATGTTTTTAGTTCTTCTAGGAATATGTCTAGTAGTAGAAAGCTGGACCAAATGGGACTTCCAATCCCAGCTTTTTGAGAAATCTCCAGACTGATCTCCATAATGACTGCACCAGTGTACACTCCCACTAACAGTGCAGGAGAGTTCCTTTTTCCCCACAGCCTCTCCAGCATTTGTTATTGGTGGTTTTCTTGGTCCTGGCCATTCTTTCAGGAGTGAGATGGAATCTCAGTGTGGTTTTAATTTGCATTTCTCTAATGACCAGTGATGGTGAACATTTTTTCATGTATTTATTTGCCATTTGTATTTCTTCATCTGAGAAGTGCGTATTCATCTCAGATGTCCATTTTAGGATTCAATCTTTGAATTTTGGGGGTCTGATTTTTAAAAATTCTTTAGATGTTTTAGACAGAAGTCCTTTGTCTGAGGGACAGTTCACTAAGAATTTTTCCAAGTTTGTGGGTTTTCTTTTCACTACGGTGGAGATTTCTTTGACATGCAGAAACTTTCTAACAATATTTGATCCTAGTTATGGATTCTGGGAAGAATTTCCCATGCGGTTTGAGTCCTGTTCATGAATTCTCTACCTACCCCAACGTCTTCAAGGTTTTTACCTAATTTGTTTCCAATAGATTTAGTGTTTCTGTTTTAATATTCAGATGTTTGATCCATTTGGATTTTAATATAGTGCATGGTGATAGGCATGGATGTTGTTTTAGTTTTTGGCATATGGAGAGCCAATTTTTCCAACACGATTTATTAAAGGACTCTCCTTTTTCCAAGTGGACATGTTTGGCCCTTTCATCAAAGATAAGGTTGTTGAGTGTGTTTGTAGTTGTGGTTGTATCTTCTCATCTATTCCATTGATTTTTGGCTCTGTTTTCATTCCAGTGTCATGTTGATTTTATTACAGTTGGTTTGTAGTATAACTTCAAGTCAGGGATTGTGATGTATCCTGTCTTGCCTTTGCTGCTCAGAACTGTCTGCTATTCTAGGACTCTTTTTGCTCCAGATGAATTTTAGGAGTGGTTTATTGAGATCTATGAAGTACGTTGATGCTATTTTTTATTGAGATTGCATTGAATCTGTATAACAGTTTTGGAAGAATGGCCATTTTCACAATATTTTTTATTCCTATCAATGAGCAAGTGATGTCTTTCCATTTTCTGAGATTGTCTTTAATTTCTTTTGTCACTGTATAATAATTTTCCCTGTATAGGTGTTTCACTTCTTTTGTGAGAGTAATTCCTAAATATTTCATTTTTTTTGGTTGCTAGTGTGAAGGGTGTGGCTTCTCCTATTTCTCTTTTTGTGATTTTGTCATTAGTGTATAGGAATGCTATTGATTTTTGAGTATTGATTCTGTATCCAGCTATAATACTGAATTTATTTATTATATCTAAGAATTTTTCAACGGAGTTTAGTGGGTCTGCTACATAGAGTATCATGTCATCTGCAAACAATGACAATTTAACTTCTGCTTTTCCTATCTTTACCCCTTTTATTTCTCTCTCTTGTCTAATTGCTCTGGCTAGTATTTCCAGTGCTGTTTTAAATAGGAGAAGTGATAAGGGATATCTTTGTCTTATGCCTGATTTTAAATAAAGGCCTTTAATTTTTGGCCATTTAGTATAATACTGGCTGTTGGTTTGTCATAGATGGCCTTTATCATATTGAGGTAAAGACCATCTATTTCAATTTTTGGTAAAGTTTTTATCATAAATGAATGCTGGACCTTATCAAAAGCTTTTCCTGCATCTATAGAAATGATCATGCGATTCTTACTTTTGGCTTTATTCGTATGCTAGATTACATTTATTGATTTACTTATGTTGAACCATCCCTGTATGCCTGGGATAAACCCCCCTTGTTCATGATATATAATCTTCTTGATATTTTGCTGCCTCCTATTTGCCAGTATTTTATTGAGGATTTTTTTGCATCTGTGTTCATTAGGGAGATTGGTCTATTGTTGTCTTTTTTGTTGGGTCTTTCTCAGGTTTTGGTCCTAGGATAATATTTGTTTCCAGGAATGACTTAGGAAGGGTGGCTTCCTTTTCAATTTCATTGAAGAGTTGAGGACTGTCAGCATTAAGTCTTTTTTGTATTTCTTGTAGAATTCTGCAGTGAATCCATCTGGGCCTTGGCTCTACTTTGTAGGTAAGGACTTAATTACATTTTCAATTTCATTAATAGAAATTGGGTTCCTCAGAAGTTTTACATCCATTTGACCTAGCTTTGGTATTTCATATGTTTCTAGGAATGTATCTATTTCTTCTGTGTTATCAATCCTTTGAGAATAGAGGTTTACAAAATAGGTGTTGATGATCTTCTGAATTTCTGTAAAGTCTGTAATGATTTCACCTTTTTCATTTCTTAGTGCATGAATTTGAGCTTTTTCCTTCCCCTTTTTAAAATAAGGTTTAGTAGGGGCTTATCAATTTGATTTATTCTTTTAAAGAATCAACTCTTGGATTCATTGATTCTTTTGATTGTTTTCTTAGTCTCTATTACATTGATTTCTGCTCTGATTTTTACAATTTCCTCTTTTCCTTTGCCTTTGGGCTTGACTTGCTCTTCTTTTTCTAGAAGTTTCAGGTGTCACATCAGGTTATTTACTTGTATTCATTCTGTTTTCCTGATGTGGTAACTCAGTGCAATAAACTTTCCTCTGAGGACGGCTTTCATTGCATCCCACAGATTCCGGTAAGTTGTATTTGCATTTTCATTTACTTGTAGGTATTGTTTAATTTCTTCTTTAATTTTTCCTGTGACCCACTGATTACTCAAGAGTGTGTTATTCAGTTTCCCTGTGTTTGTGGGATTTTTGCAGTATCTGTTATCATGAATTTTTAGTTTCATGGCACTATGATCCGATCTCATGCAAGGGATAATTTCAACTCTTTTGCATTTATTTAAAAATGTTCTGTGAGCTAATATATGATCTATTTTAGAGAATGATCCATGTAATGCTGAGAAGAATGTGTATTCTGATGCTGTTGGATGGAACACTCTGTTTATGTCTATGAAGTCCATTTGTTCACAGGTGTGATTCAGTTCTGTTATTTCTTTGCTGATTTTCTGTCTAGTTGATCTGTCCCTTGGTGTCAATGGTGTGTTAAGTTCTCCTGTTATAAGTGTATTACTGATAATTTGGTTTTTCATTTCTGTTAATACTTGTTTTATGTAACTGGGTACTCTGTAATTTGGTGCATATATATTTAAGATAGTTATCTCTTCCTTTTGAAGTTTTATCCTAACCAGTATGTAGTGACCTTATTCATCTCTTTCGATTATTATAGGTTTAATGTTCACATTGTCTGCAAACAGAATGGTACTCTCACTTTTTGTGGGGGGTTCTTGTTGCATGAAGTATTGTCTTCCATCCTTTGACTTTCAGTCTATGAGTATCCTTTTGGTTTAAATGGGTTTCTTATAAACAGCAGATGGTTGAATTTTGCTTCTTTTTCCATTCTGCCAGTCTTGGTGCATTGAGGCCATTTACATTAATGGTTATAAGTGTTATATGTTGCTTTATATTGACATGTTATCTTTCTGCTGTTGAATCTTTATCTTTCTGTTCTGTTTAATTGTCTGCCTTGCTTCGTGGTTTTTTTCCTACGTGTATCTAAACTGTTTTCAATATTTTTTGCAGCATTAGCTTAGTGATCATGAAGTTCTTCAGCTGTTCTTTGTCATGGAAGTATCTTATTTCTCCATCCATTTTGAAGGAGAGTTTTTCAGGGTGTATCAGTCTAGGTCATAAAACATTTTCCTTTAGGATCTGAAATACTTCACTCCATGGTCTTCTTGACTTTATTTTCTGTGCTGAGAAGTCTGCTCTGATTCTGATAGGTTTTCCTTTATAAGTGATCTTTTTCTTTCTGACAACTTTCAATATTTTATTATTGTTTTGGATTCCTGGGATGGTGATTATTATATGTCTGGGTGTAGTTTTATTTTGGTTATGATTCTTTGGAGTTCATTATTCTTCAGTGATCCTCAAATCAGTTTTCAATCTCATGTTTGGGGAATTTTCAGCTATTCTCTTAATATCCTCTTGACATCCTTTATGTTGTCCCCTCTTTTTTCGTTTATCCCTATCAATCTTATGTTGTTTTTCTTTGCGTCATCTTGCAGTTGTTGAATTATTATATCCTGATTGTTATTTTTAAAAGATCTTCTCCTCCTCACCTGGGGGCCAGGCCGGGGTTCCCTGCTGGGACCAGTGAGTGGAGCAGCAGTGTGGAATCCCATCCCAGTCTGGCAGAACTCTCTTCCTTGCCTGGGGGCCAGGCAGTGGTTTCCTGCCGGGACCAGTAAGTGGGGCTGAGGCACGGAATCCCATCTTAGTCTGGCGGAACTCTCTTTCTCATCTGGGGGTCAGGCCCCAGTTCCCTGCTGGGACCAATGAGTGGGACTGAGGCACAGAATCCCTTCCCAATCTGGGGGAACTGTCTTCCTCACCTTGGGGCCAGGCCATGGTTTTCTGCCAGGACTAGTGTGTGGGGCTGAGGCTTGGAAACCTGTCTCAGCCTGGTGGACCTCTCTGCTTCACTTGGAACAACACTTGAAGCTTGAAAATGTAGGAAAATGACAAAACAAAAGACCAAAATGCAATCTCAAACATCTAGCCCATCCCAAGTAAGCCTAGGAGCCATGTGCATAGAAGAAAACACATGCCACATACCTGAAGTACCTGAAATAATAGTAACTGAAATAATGAAGCAATTCTGGGAATCCATAAAGGAATTCAAACTAGAAATAATCTCTCAGGTAAAAGAAGAAATGATAAAACAAATGAAGGAGATGCTGAACATATCTAAAGAAGTCACAGTTAAAAAATTGGAGGAACTAAACAAAAGATAGAATCCCTGGATGAACAATATAAGCAACAAACAGAATACATAAAGCAGATGCAAACAGATATACAGGAAATAAAAAAACTTCATTGAAAGTTGTAAAAACTGCCTCAATGAATGTGAAGATAGAATGTCAGACCTTGAAGACAAGATTGCAGCCAGTGAACAGGAGAGGAAAGATCTTTTAAAAATAACAAGAAATTAGGAAATAACAATTCAACACCTGCAGGATGACGTGAAGAGGAACAACATAAGTTTGATAGGGATAAATGAAAAAGAAGGGGACAACATAAATGATGTCAAGAGGATATTTAGAGAAGTAATAGCTGAAAATTTCCCAAACATGAGATTGGAAACTGATATCAAGATCAATGAAGCATATAGAACTCCAAAGAGCCATATCAAAATAAAACTACACCCAGACATATAATAATCACCATCCCAGAAATCAAACAAAAGAAGAGAACATTAAAAGCTGTCAGAGAACAAAGACAGATCACCTATAAAGGAAAACTTATCAGAATCACAGCAGACTTCTCAGCACAAACAATAAATTCAAGAAGACCATGGAGTGAAGTATTTCAGATCCTAAAGGAAAATGATTTCTAGGTTGATGTACCATGCAAAACTGTGCTTCAAAATAGATGGAGAAATAAGATACTTCCATGACAAAGAACAGCTGAAGAACTTCATGATCACCAAGCCCACCCTTCAAAGAATACTGAAAGACAGCCTAGATACACTTAGGAAAAAAATCACTAAACAAAGCAGACAAACAGAACAGAAAGATAAAGATGCAACAGCATAAGGTAACATTTCAACGATAAACCAATATATAATAGTCCTAATCATTAATGTAAATGGTCTCAATGCACCAATTAAAAGAAACAGATTGGCAGAATGGATCAAGACACAAAATCCAACCATATGCTGTCTACAAGAAACTCATCTAACCCAGAATGATACTCACAGACTGAAAGTCATACGATGGAAAACAATACTTCATGCAACAGGAACCCCCCAAAAAAGCAGGGGTAGTTATTTTGTTTGCAGACAATGTGAATTTCAAGCCAATAATGATAGGAAGGTATAAAGAAGGTTACTACATACTGGTTAGGGGAAAAATCCAAGAGGAAGAGTATATGCACCAAACTCCAGAGCACCCAGTTATATAAAACAAGTACTAACAGAAATGAAAAACCACATTATCAGTAACACAATCCTAACAGGAGATCTTAACAAACCCATTGACACCAATGGACAGATCAACCAGACAGAAAATCAGCAAAGAAATAAAAGAACTGAATCGTACCTGTGAACAAATGGACTTAATAGACATATACAGAGTATTCCACCCAACAACAACAGAATACACATTCTTCTCTACAGTACATGGGTCATTCTCTAAAATAGACCATATGTTAATTCACAGAACATATTTAAATAAATGCAAAAGGGTTGAAATTACCCCTTGCATGCTATTGGACCATAGCACTATGAAATTAGAAATTAATGATAAAAGATATTGCAAAAATCCCACAAACACATGGAAACTGAATAACACACTCTTGAGTAATCAGTGGGTCATAGAGGAAATTGAAGAATAAACTAAACAATACCTACAATCAAATGAAAACACAAATACAACTTACCAGAATCTGTGGGATGTGATAAAAGCTGTCCTCAGAGGAAAATTTATTGCACTGAGTTCCCACATTAGGAAAACAGAACGAATATAAATAAATAACTTGATGTTACACCTCAAACATCTAGAAAAAGAAGAGCAAGTGTAGCCCAAAGCCAAAAGAAGAGAAGAAATTATAAAAATCAGAGCAGAAATCAATGCAATAGAGACTAAAAAAAAAAAAAAATCCAAAAAGTCAATGAATCAAAAAGGTGGTTCTTTGAAAGAATAAATAAAATCGACAAGCCTCTAGTCAACTTTATTAAAAAAAGGGATGAAAAAGCTCAAATTCATGCAATAAGGAACGAAAGAGGTGAAATTACAACAGACCCTATAGAAATACAGAAGAACATCAACACCTATTTCGAAAACCTCCCCTCTCAAAGGTTTGATAACACAGAAGAAATAGATTCCTAGAAACATATGAAGTACGAAAGGTAGGTCATGAAGATGTAAAACTACTGAATAACCCAGTTTATATTAATGAAATTGAAAAGGTAATTAAATCTGTACCTACAAAGAAGAGTCCAGACCCAGATGGATTCACTGCAGAATTCTACAAGAAATACAAAGAAGACTTAATGTCAACACTCCTCAAACTCTTCAATGAAATTGAAAGGGAAGGTGCTGGGGATATAGCTCAGCAGTATAAGTGCCTGCCTTTCAGTCAGGTGGACATGAGTTACCCAGTACCAATAAAAAACAAAATGACAAAAAAAAAAAAATAGAAAGAAAGAAATTGAAAGGGAAGCAAATCTTTCTAATCATTCTTAGAAGCAAATATTGCTCTAATACCAAAACCAACAAAAGACCCATCTGAAATGACAACTACAGACCAATCTCCCTAATGAACACAGATGCAAAAATCCTCAATAAAATATTGGCAAATAGGATGCAGCAAATCATCAAGATCATACACCATGACCAAGTGGGATTCATCCCAGGCATGCAGGGATGGTTCAATATACATAAATCAATAAATGTAATACACCATATCAATAGATCCAAAAGTAGGAATCGCATGATCATTTCTATAGAGGCAGAAAAATCTTTTGATAAGGTCCAACATTCATTTATGATAAGAACTTTGTAGAAAATTGGAATAGATGGTCTTTACCTCAATATAATTAAGGTCGTCTATGACAAATCAACAGTCAATATCATACTAAATGGCCAAAAATTAAAGGCCTTTACTTTAAAATCAGGCACAAGACAAGGATGTCCCTTATCAACATTCCTATTTAATATAGTACTGGAAATATTGACCAGAGCAATTAGACTAGAGAGAAATAAAAGACATAAAGATAGGAAAAGAAGAAGTTAAATTATCATTATTTGCAGATGACATGATACTCTATATAGAGGATCCCCAAAACTCCATTGAAAAACTCCTAGGTATAATAAATAAATTCAGTAATATAGCTGAATACAGAACCAGAACTCAAAAATCAATAGCGTTCCTATACACCAACAACAACATTACAGACAGAGAAATAAGAGAAGCCACACCCTTCACACTAGCAACCAAAAAAATGAAATATTAGGTATTACTCTCATGAAAGAAATAAAAGAACTATACAGGGAAAATTATAATACACTGAAGAATGAAATTAAAGATGATCTCAGAAAATGGAAAGACATCCCTTGCTCATGGATAGGAAAAATAAATATTGTGAAAATGACCATTCTGCCAAAACTTTAATACAGATTCAATGCAATCCTGATAAAAATACCATCAACATACCTCGTAGAATTCCAGAAATCACTCCTAAAATTCATCTGGAGCGAGAAGAGACCTAGAATAGCAAGGACAGTTCTAAGCAGCAAAGGCAAAGCAGGAGGTATCAGAATCCCTGACTTGATGTTATAATACAAAGCAACTGTAGTAACATCAATATCTCACTGAAACCAAAACAGAGCCAAAGATCAGTGGAATAGATTAGAAGATACAACCACAACTACAAACACACTCAACTATCTTATCTTTGATAAAGGGGCCAAACATGTTCACTGGAAGAATGACAGTCTCTTTAATAAATGGTGTTGTAAAAACTGGCTTTCCATATGCTGAAAACTAAAACTAGACTCATGCCTATCACCATGTACTAAAATAAAATGTAAATGGATCAAAGATCTAAATATTAAAACAGAAACACTAAATCTATTGGAAGACAAATTGGGTAAAAACCTCGAAGAAATAGGAGTAGGTAGAGAATTCCTGAACAGGACTCAAACTGCATGGGAAATACTACCCAGAGTCAATAATTGGGACCACTTCTCATTAAAAAGTTTCTGCACGTCAAAAGAAATCTCCAGCATAGTGAAAAGAAAACCCACAAACGGGGAGAAAATCTTTGTGAACTGCTCTCAGACAAAGGACTTCTCTCTAAAACATATAAAGAATTAAAAAAAATCACACCTCTAAAATTCAAAGACCCAATCCAAAAATGGGCATCTGAGATACACAGGTTTTCAGATGAAGAAATACAAATGGCAAATAAATACATGAAAAAATGTTCACCATCACTGGTCATTACAGAAATGCAAATTAAAACCACACTGAGATTTCATCTCACTCCTGAAAGAATGGCCAAGATCCAGAAAATGAACAACAACAAATGCTGGAGAGGCTGTGGGGAAAAAGGAACTCTCCTTCACTGTTGGTGGGAGTGTAGACTGGTGCAGCCATTGTGGAGGTCAGTCTGGAGATTTCTCAGAAAGCAGGGACTGGAAGCCCCGTTTGTTCCAGCTATCCCACTTCTAGGCATATTCCCAGAAAAACTGAAAGCATCATACCACAGTGATATATGGGCACCTATGTTTAAGCAGCACAATTTGTAATAGTCAGATCTCGGAAACAACCTACGTGTCCTTCAACTGAGAAATTGATAAAAAAAGTTGTGGTATTTTTATACAATGGAGTACTACTCAGCTATAAAGAATGATCACATTGAGATATTTATAAATAAATGGACACAGCTTGAGACCATACTCATAAGTGAAGTAAATCAAACTCACATGTATAAATACTGAATATTTTCCCTAGTGTAAGAAATGATAAGAATACATAAAAGTGTGTTGTAAATGTGATTCCCAACCATATTGGTTTGAAGCCATATAATGTTTTCACTCACTAATTGTAATGGTTTTAACCTGGGTTGTTCGATTTTAGTATCGGTGATAGTATGAATAGCTATTTTGAAAAAAAAAAAACCAACACATCATATAAGCTAGTGCTGATTTAATATCATCTTGTTTTGAAGTCCCATCGAGCTGTTGTACATCTGTTTCCACTGGTTTTAACATGTATCTTACTATACTTTACTATATGTGATAGTATAAACAAAAATTTTTATAGGCAAAGAGATAATATAGAAAGCGTTATTTGTTTTCTGTTAACTGGTTCTAAATACCCTGTAATTCTTTCATTCTCTTGAATGGCTTCACACTGTCTTGATATGCTTGATGCTATCGTATATGAAGTTATACTCATATAATTCAAGTAAAGAGGCACTATGCTGACTATTATTATGTTAGATTATCTGGGGGTGAAACACAATGATGCTTAAATTGTTCAGTTCGGACCTGTGTTTTTCTGTTATAATGTCCTCTTTTATCTCAATCTCCACCCTTTTTAAAAAATTAATCTATTTTTACTTATTTTTTTCCAATTAAGGGAAAACTAAACTAAAAATAGTGGGATATACTATAGTAACTTTTTTGTTTTCCTATTAACCTGAAATGAACCCCAGTATTGCTCCCCCCATCTTGTTCTGTCTGATTTTACTATATTCTATTTTCTTTGATAGTATCAAGTTTGAGGGTATAGGCCACCACTTGGAAGGCAATAAAATTTACTATGATGCCCATTATGGTTTGACTATTATCTTCTTTTGAAGTCCTGTAAGGTCTCCAGGGTAGGTTTTATTGGTCTTGTTCTGTACTGTTTTGATCAATTTGATTATACCTGATAATATACACAACTCTTTTTAAAAATAGCAAGAGACACAATGGTAACCATTTTTGATCACCTGATATTCTATTTTTGCATCATGTACTATGTCCATCCTTCTGTTCTAACTGACTCTGTTTTGTTTATTCACGTTAGGATTTATTCTCTTCCACAAAAAGTAATAAGAACTGTGGGAGTAAAAAAATCCAAAAAGTGTAATTGTTATTGTGAAAAAGAGAGGAAAAGAAGGTGGTCTAAGGGATATAACTACATGTATGTTTGAGTGTGTAGGATAGAAAACCATATTACTGAGCTTTTGTTGGATCACTGAATGGAACTGTCTGCAATCTCACTGTATGAATGTCCACTTTACATGCTTTAATTTTATAATTTGGACAACTGTTTCTAAGATGACAGTATGTAACCTATTAACTAGTGATTTCTTTTTTTTTCTTGAAATTCTGGACTATTTGTACCCTTTTACTGCTTTTTTTTAATTTCCTTTCTTTTTTCTCTTTAAATAATAATAATAATAATAAAAAAGATCTGCCCTTTCCTGTTCACTAGCTGCAATCTTGTCTTCGAGATCTGAAATTCTATCTTCACTTTCATTGAGGTGGTTTTTATATCTTTCAATGGAATTTTTAATTTCCAGTATCTCTTTGCCTCTGCTTTATGTTTTCTTTTTGTTTCTTATATTGTTCATCCAGGGATTCTTTTTGTTTGGTTCCTCCAATTGTTCAGGTGTGTCTTCTTTAGATATGTTCAACATCTCTTTCATTTCTTTTACCTGGGATATTATTTCTAGTTTGAATTCCTTTAAAGCTTCCTGGAGTTGCTTGTTTATTTCAGTTGTTATTATGTCCAATATTTCAGCTATATGTTATATATTGTCTTCTAAGGTTTCTTGGGATGGGCTGGAGCTTTGAGATTGTGATTTGATCTTTCATTTTGTCATTTTCCTATAATTCTGTGTTTCAAGTGTTATTCCAAGGCTCCCCCTGGGCCTGTTGAAAGTCCCCTTCTATGCCCTCAGCTCCTGGGACTCTGGCCACCCAGTTTCCTGGATTGAGAGTGCATCACTGTGGGTGGGGAAGGCCAGCTCAAGCCCAGCCTCTGAAACCAATGGCATCTGCTTGCTTAGAACTACAGAGTCCACCTAGCACAGCTGGACTGGGAGCGGGGGAGGCTATTGCAGGCCTGCGCAGGACCCACCCTGCTGGTCCAGTGCACCGGGAAGCTGCGAGGTTCCCTGTCCCAGGGCCCAGCGATGGTCCCAAACTAGCTGGACTCGGGGAAAAGTGCGGGGTATTCACCCCAGGCTGCCCAGCCTCTGGAATTGATGGCACCAGCCTGCTTGCTTAGAACTCCAAAGTCTGCCAAGCAAGGCTGGGAGCAGGGAGGCCATTGCAGGCCCACTCAGGACCTGCTGCGCTGGTCAAATCTTATCATTTCTAACAAAATGAATGAAACTGGGATATATCATGTTAAACAAGAAAAACGAACATTTCACAGAAAGATACAATTTCTGTTCTCATCATACCACCTTTGTATCACTGATGACCATGAACAGGGAACACTTGACCTAAAGAGGATCTCACCACAGCTTACACCTAAGAGTAAGAACTCACTCATGAAGAAAGCAATAAGGCTTGCAATGGGACACACACACATATATGCACAGACAAGGCAGAGTCCATGGCTTTTAAACAGAGCACTCATAGCTGTTGCTATTGAATAGCAGTTTATCAGTTATAAACTGAATACCAGCCAGATTTGATCAGTGTGTGTGTGGTGCGGTTTGGCCTCAGCATGCAAAGCTTTCAGTAGATAAAGAAGTTTTCTTTCCTCAGTGTCTGCTCTCCTAGGATTCATTATTTACACATGAAATTCTTCACATAAATTGTATATGCCTCAGATGTGTCTAGCCTTTTGCTAGAAACTAATTTCTGTCCTGTTCTAACCCACACGCAGATATTTTCATATATCGATTTTCATATATAGAAAGTTGAATTAATATTAAAGATGATTACTTTGTGTAATCTTCAAAAAATTGTTTCAAAGGTAGTTTTTAAAAACCACAGGCATGACACAAGCATCACTGGGGAATATTTTCAAGGTTTAGGGATGTCTCGTTCAGCAGCTAATACAGTGCCTCACAGGCCAAAAACCCTTCTCCAAGAATGAGGAAAAAATTCTTGCAGGACAAAATATTACAATATTTTTAAAACTCTGCAAATAGTAGTTATGCTTGCATGTCAAATATAATGTCTATATGTTACTTATAGAGAGAATAAGCTACTGTTGTATAATTTCCTTTAACAGGAAAGTGAGAAATTCAGATTTTTCCGGTAGACCAAGGCTTTAGGGATAAGTTTTTACAATCTTCATCTGACTCTAGACATGTATTACATAATTTTATTATAATTATTTTATCAAAAATATAACCATGAAGACCTTTCTTCAAAATGGGCTGGTTATTTATTATTTTCAAATTGCACTTGACTTTATATGGCATTTTGATAATTCAAAAATTTTTTAATTTATGTGTTGCCATTGTTTTTATGTATTTTAATGTAAAGTTTACATTTTTCAGATTTTTAAAGTTTAATTATATGTGCAGAGTAGGTAGCAAGAACATAAACAAATTTCTGTCATCAAAAATTAAAAATGAAATAGTGGTAACATTTAATATTAATCATATTAGAGAAAAATTCAGAACAGTGACTTTCATAAATCCAAAACAATTTGTCAAAACACATTCTACATAATATCATGCGATACTAGCCTACAAGTCAAAAGCTCTAATTTTTTTTTCAAATTTCCTGTATATGATCCTAAGTGTCAATCATTTTCCTCCAGATAGGTGTTTTTCTAACTGCAGAGGTAGACATGATTCACTCTGCTTTGCTCAGGAGCTGGCTGAGAGGCCCAAAGATGATACATTGTGTGAGACAACGCTTATAAAATAGAAAATAATGAGTTACTTCCTTTCAGAGACTTTTAATTTAAAAGACAGCATTAGAAATAGGATTTATTTACAAAGTTTTGTGAACAGAACAGCATTTGTAGGAACCTTATTATTTTACCTGCCCAATATTCTAAGGAACTTGTGTTAATTCACATACTAACAGTACTGGGTTTCACTGTTGTTATTAACACAAAGGTCTGCCAAGGTGATGAAGATTATTATGAAACCACTCTGAGAAGAATTCAAAATTAGCCAATTGGCTTTATATATTTCCTTGTGAGTCTGTCCAAGGCCTAAGCCCCATGTCGAGGTGAGCAATAGACTCATAGGCCGCTGGTCCCAGCTGAGGCCTGTAGTGGCCTGTGATGCCCCCGTGCCTCAAAGGACAGGATCACAGCTGAGGATGCCTGACTCCCACCCCAATTAGCTAAGTAAATAAGGACTGTAGCTACAGACACTCTGCTTTTGCAGTGAAAGTTAAACCGGAGACTTTCTGCTAAGGTACTTCTAAATTAATATGATACTTCTAAATTAGCCTAAGACAGTTTTCCTACATTAACATAAGAGCCATTTCATAAATTAACATAGTCTGCTGCTTGGAGAAAACCTTGTATGCTCCCAGGTCCTGCTCAGTTTCTCCTTAAGTTTCCTCCATTTTTCTACTCCAATCCTTTCCCTTGTTTGAAAACCATATAAACACAGGCCACTCAGAGAAGTTCTTTGTCTCAGCTCCCAGCAAACCTCAATTCTGCTAGGGTTTTGGAACCTTAAAATCACACCCCTTATCTCACTTACTCCAAGTGAAGCTTGCATTGCTATTTAAGGCTTTTTAGCATGGTGGTGGTGGTCTGTTGGCAAAATTTCACAAGAAACAGGTAGACATTTTTTTTCTTTTTAATTTTATTTAAAAGGAAAAAGAGAAAAATACAAAACAAAACAAAGCAGTGTAAAGGTACACGTAATACAGAACTATAAAAAAAAACAGTAAGAAATCACCTGTTAATAGATTACATATTATCACCTTAGAAATAGTTGCTCAAATCACAGTATCAATGAATACAAAGTGGACATTCAAACAGTGAGACTGCAAACAGCTGTGTTCAATGATCCAAAAACATTAATATAATCAGCTATTTAACACCCCTAAACACACTTGCTGTTATATCCGTTAGAGCTCTTTTATTCCCCCTCTCTTTTTTACAACAAAATTTACACATTTTGGATTTTATTACTCCTTAGTTCTTATTACTTCTTTTGGGTGGGGGGAGAGAATAAAGTCAAATATGGCAAAACAAAGCTGTCAGTCAAAACCAAGGATAGACATAGCACATGATGTAAAACAGAGTACAAGGTTATCAACAATGGTTATCAACGATGTCTCTTGTTTCCTTAAAAATAATTGTCTATCTCATTAGATATTATAAAGTTGGACAAAACAGTAGAGAACAAGACCAATAAAAGTTAGGCATTGTAAAAATTACAGGACTTCCAAAGGAGACAATAGTCAAACCAGAATGGGCATCTTAGTGAATCTTATTGCCTTCAAAGTAGTTGCCTATACCCTCAAAATTGATACTATCATACAGAATGGAGCACAGTCTAATCAGTCAAAACAAGATCGTGGGAGTATTACAGGACTTCAAAACAAGTTAATAGGAAATCAAAAAAAAAGTTACTATTATATATCCTGCTAATTTTTTAAAATTTTTCCCCTTAATTAAAACAAACATAAGAAATAACTAAATAATTTTTTAATGAATAAGGGAGAGATTGAGATAAAACAAGACATAAAAATATAACAATACAGGTTGAAGAATGACTGTTTCAGCAACCTAGTGCTTCACCACCAAATAACCCGACTTAATAGTAGTTACCATAGTGTCTGTCTTTTTCCTTGAAATATTTGGATAAAACTTCATATACTATAGCTTCAAATATTTCCATATCAAGAAGCCCAGAATAAAGCTTTTCCAATTAATAAGTGAAAACTTTATAAGGCTTCAAGGCCACATAATGGGGAATCATGATTACCACATATTTTTATATATTTGAATCATTACTTACATTAGGGAAATTATTCGGTATTCACACATGCGAGGTTGATTTATTTCACTTATGAGTATGGTCTCAAGCTGTGCCCATTTATTGATAAATATCTCAATGTGATCCTTCTTTATAGCTGAATAATACTCCATTGTATAGAAATACCACAACTTTTTATCCATTCCTCAGTTGATGGACACTTGGGTTGTTTCCAAGATCTGGCGATTACAAATTGTGCTGCTATAAACATAGGTGCACATATATCACTGTGGTATGATGCTTTCAGTTCTTCTTGGAATATGCCTAGAAGTGGAATAGCTGGAATAAATGGGATTTCCAATCCCAACTTTTTGAGAAATCTCCAGACAGACCTCCACAAAGGCTGTATCAGTCTACACTCCCACCAACAGTGCAGGAGAGTTCCTTTTTCCCCACAGCTTCTCCAGCATTTGTTGTTGTTGGTTTTCTTGATCCTGGCCATTCTTTCAGGAGTGAGATGGTATCTCAGTGTGGTTTTAATTTGCATTTCTCTAATGACCAATGATGATGAACATTTTCTCATGTATTTATTTGCCATTTGCATTTCTTCATCTGAGAATTGCGTATTCATCTCAGATGCCCATTTTTGGATTGGATCTTTGAATTTTGGAGGTCTGAGTTTTTTTTAATTCTTTATATGTTTTAGACAAGAGTCCCTTGTCTGAGAGAGAGTTCACTAAAATCTTTTCCCATTTTGTGGGTTTTCTTTTCACTATGCTGGAGATTTCTTTTGACATGCAAAAACTTTTTAATAAGAAGTGGTCCCAGTTATTGATTCTGGGAAGTATTTCCTGTGCGGTTTGAGACCTGTTCATGAATTCTCTACCTACTTCTATGTCTCCAAGGTTTCTACCCAATTTGTCTTCCAATAGATTTAGTGTTTCTGTCTTAATATTCAGATCTTTGACCCATTTAGATTTTAATTTAGTACATAGTGATAGACATGGGTCTAGCTTTAGTTTTCAGCAAATGGAGAGCCAGTTTTTCCAGCACCATTTATTAAAGAGACTGTCATTCTTCCAATGTACCTGCTTGGCTCCTTTATCAAAGATAAGGTGGTTGAGTGTGTTTGTAGTTGTGGTTGTATCTTCTAATCTATTCCATTGATCTTCGGCTATGTTTTGATTCCAATACCATGTTGATTTTACTACTGTTGCTTTGTAGTTTAACTTCAAGTCAGGGATTGTGATGCTTCCTGCTTTGTCTTTGCTGCTTAGAATTGCCTTTGTGATTCTAGGTCTCTTCTGGTTCCAGATGAAATTTAGGAGTGATTTCTCTAGATCTATAAGGTATGTTGATGGTATTTCTATTGGGATTGCATTGAATCTGTATAACAGTTTTGGAAGAATGGCCATCTTCACAATGTTTGTTCTTTCTATCCATGAGCAAGGGATGTCTTTCCATTTTCTGAGATCATCCTCAATTTCCTTTTTCAGGGTATTATAATTTTCACTGGATAAGTCTTTCAATTCTTTTGTAAGAGTAATTCCTAAATATTTCATTTTTTTGCTTGCTAATGTCAATAGTCCAGTTTCTCTTATTTCCCTCTCTGTGATTTTGTTGTTCGTGTATAGGAATGCTATTGATTTCTGAGAATTGATTTTGTATCCAGTCACATTACTGAATTTATTTATTGTATCTAAGAATCTTTCACTGGAGCTTAGGGGGTCTTCTATGTAGAGTATCATGTCATCTGCAAACAATGATAATTTATCTTCTTCTTTTCCTATCTTTACCCCTTTTATTTCTCTTTCTTGCCTAATTGCTCTGGCTAGTACTTCCAGTACTACATTAAATAGGAGCGGTGATAAAGGACAACCTTGTCTTGTGCCTAAAGTAAAGGCTTTCAATTTTTGGCCATTTAGTATGATGCTGGCTGTTGGTTTGTCATAAATGACCTTTATTATATTGAGGTAAAGACCATCTATTCCAATTTTCTGTAAAGTTCTTATTACGAATAAATGTTGCACCTTATCGAAGGCTTTTTCTGCATCTATAGAAATGATCATGTGATTCTTATTTTTGGCTTTATTGATATGGTGGATTACATTTATTGAATTGCATATGTTGAACCATCCTTGCATTCCTGGGATGAATCCCACTTGGTCATGGTGTATAATCTTCTTGATGATTTGCTGCATCCTATTTGCCAATATTTTATTGAAGATTTTTGCATCTGTGTTCATTAGGGAGATCGGTCTATAGTTCTCTTTTTTAGTTGGGTCTTTCTCAGGTTTTGGTACTAGAGTAATATTTGCTTCCAGGCATGACTTAGGAAGGATTGCTTCCCTTTCAATTTGATTGAATAGTTTGAGGAGTGTCGGCATTAGGTCTTCTTTGTATTTCTTGTAGAATTCTGCAGTGAATCCATCTGGGCCTGGGCTCTTCTTGGTGGGTAAGGACTTAGTTACGTTTTCAATTTCATTAACAGAGATTGGGTTATTCAACAGTTTTACACCCTCTTGATCTAGCTTTGGTACTTCATATGTTTCTAAGAATCTGTCTATTTCTTCTGTGTTATCAAACTTTTGAGAGTAAAGGTTTTTGAAATAGGTGTTGATGATCTTCTGTATTTCTATTGGGTCTGTAATGATTTCACCTTTTTCATTTCTTATTGCATGAATTTGAGCTTTTTCTTCCCTTTTTTAAATAAGGTTGGCTAGGGGCTTATCGATTTTATTTATTCTTTCAAAGAACCAACTCTAAATCATTGATTCTTTGGATGGCTTTCTTAGTCTCTATTGCATTGATTTCTGCTCTGATTTTTATAATTTCCTCTCTTCTTTTGGCTTTGGACTTGACTTGCTCTTCTTTTTCTAGCTGTTTGAGGTGTAGCATCAAGTTATTTATTTGTATTCATTCTGTTTTCCTGATGTGGGAACTCAGTGCAATAAATTTTCCTCTCAGGACGGCTTTCATTGCATCCCACCGATTCTGGTAAGTTGTATCTGCATTTTCATTTTCTTTTAGGTATTGTTTAATTTCTTCTTTAATTTCTTCTGTGACCCACTGATTACTGAACAGTGTGTTATTCAGTTTCCATGTGTTTGTGGGATTTTTGCAGTATCTTTTATCATTAATTTCTAATTTCAGAGCCCTATGATCCGATAACATGCAAGGGATGATTTCAACTCTTTTCCATTTGTTTAAATATGTTCTGTGAGCTAATATATGGTCTATTTTAGAGAATGATCTATGTACTGCTGAGAAGAATGTGTATTCTGATGTTGTTGGGTGGAACATTCTGTATATGTCTATCAAGCCCATTTGTTCACAGGTCTGAATCAGTTCTGTTATTTCTTTGCTCATTTTCTGTCTGGTTGATCTGTTCCTTGGTGTCAATGGCGTATTAAGATCTCCTGTTACAATTGTGTTACTGATAATTTGAGTTTTCATTTCTGTTACTAATTGTTTTATATAACTGGGTGCTCTGACATTTTTTTTTTGTTTGTCCTTCTGGAACATGTTGATTTTCCAGGGCAGTTTTTAGGACAGATATTTCTTGTTATTACTCATAGAACTAGTTTCAGTATGGCCTAGTTTCAGCAAGAGGTCCCTAACCACAAAGTGTAGTCACAGTTCAGCGTGGTGGTGATTATGCTAAGTTGACAAGTTTTATAGTCTTATGAAACTTAGCCTATAGCATTCCTCACTCGTTTTGTTTTCCTGGGATCAAATCATCGATTCCTCATATTGAGGCAGTCTCATAGCCAGCTTGCAAGACCATAGACTTTACTGCCTGAATTCTAGATTGAACATACTTGGCAAGACAGCTAATAATACAGGGTCCTATAGTTACAGCTAGAAGGAGCAAGACAAGGGGCATGTGACTGCATACAAAAGGGTCGTCAACCAAGGAGTGGTAGAAATCCAGGATCTAAACCAATTTTGGACAGACTATTTTTCTTCCTCTCGATCTTGGGGTCTCTTTCTTAACTGATTTAGGCTGTCTCCTATAATCCCAGAGTGGTTTATATAAAAACAACATGATTCTCAAGGGCTAAGCATATTCCCACTTGTTTTAGGAAGATTAGATTTAATGCCCTCCTGTTTTGGACGACCATTTCAGCTAAGGGATTTAAAGATTCCTCTCACTAGTTTACATTTTGCTTCGAAGTCCCTGAGTCTTTATCAGTCTCTTGACTTAGGCTTTGATATGGTTGGTGTCCCACTACTAGGGCAGACGCTCTTAAGGAGGTAGAACCTGCTGGGTGTAGTCCCAGCAAAATAGGAGCAAGTACTGGGGCTCACTTACTATGAGGGCAAGATGTCTGCAAGTTTAGTTGTCCTCCCTCCCCTGAGTACCAGTACACTTGTGGTAGTACATGGGTAAGGACACAAAACTCTGGCTCTTTCCAGGTAAAGGTTTCAAGGTGTAAACACAGGGTCAGGCCATTTCTACAGGCAAATTATGTCCCGGGGAGCTGGAGGTATTGATTGAAGAGGTAAGATACATTGGAAATTACAATGGTATCACTACAATTATAGAAATACATTGATCTGTACACTGGGTAACTTTTAGATAATACACAAGTTCCCATGCCCCATACATCTCCCAGAGTCAGTGACTAATGTGCTTGTCTCCACTGGTATCCTTGATGATCTATATCAGTCTTGTTGATGATGTCAGTCAAATTATTTTCTCCTACTGCATCATGACTTATAGTCCCAATATAATAAGGTGGTTTGGGGTGGACACACAACCAGCAGTCCTTGGTCACAGGGTTTGAACCATTTAGAAGCATGAACATTATTTTCACACAGTGAAATACTGGGCTTTCTTCATTTGGCTCATGAGCTGGCTTTTAAGGCTGAGAGTCGGTACGTACGTCCTTTTCAAGAGGCTGTGTGTTTGTCAAAGTTTTGAGCTCTTTCAGCCTCAGAGTGGGGAGAGGGGTCTGACCAGCAGCTGGCTTGAAGCCTTGAGGTCAGACAGCAAGGCCACCTAGTGGCCTTATTGTTTTGGGAGCACTGGTTTAGAATGTGGTTGGATGGTTAAAAAAAAACAAAAAAAACAAAAAAAACAAAAAAACAAAACTCCCATGATTCTCCCCTTGTGGGTATAACAAATCCCCCAAGTTATACTCCCACCCAGGAAAGAGACCCCTGTTCACTGCGCTGAAGGAAGACATACCTTTTGTTCTGATGGTCTTAGTGGGCATATAGAAAGGAGTCGCTAAGCTTCCATCCTTTTGGCCCTATGTTCTCACAACCCCACATTTGAGGATGGCAATAAAAGGATTCCTTAAAGTCAAATCTTTTAGAAGTTGAACACCCATCGAAAAGGTTTTCAGGAGGGCAGCCATAAAAATCAGGGGATTAGGAGACTTGACTCCCAAGTTTCCACCTCTACCAGTTGTAGGTTTTTGACTTCTATCCATAAAGGCTCTTACAATGAGAGTGTTGAGAGTCCCAGCTAAACAAAGAACATAAGGTCACATTAAAGGATACATCAGAAGTTCCTACCTTAGTCTGGAGGGCAACCCAGCCAGAGTTCGATGCATTGTCCATTCATATGGGTGTGAGTGATAAGAAGTTTGTTCAGTTAAAGTTAGGGGAGAAAACAAAAATGGAACCAGAATACAAAATTGGCAAATTAGGCACATGCTAGTTTGGCTTTTATGGGGTCTGAGGAGCGTTGAACTTAGCATGTGGAAGTCTTGTCAATTGGATCTTTAGGGTCCACGAAGGTTTTTAAATGAGAGTGATGAATCCAATGGGTCTTCCTGCCACTCTAATAGCAAGGGGACTGCTGGGAACGATAACAAATGGTCCTCCCCACTTCAAGAGTCAGTCACAATGGTCACTTGATGAGAACTGTGTCTCCAGGCTGTGCTGCTAGTTGAGCTTCTGGATCTTCAGTTGGCTGACAATGTTTTTCTTGGAATAGGCGGTGGAGGTGTTGTGACACTTGTCACTACATCTGCAAGGACTTAACAAGGTCAAAATTACTCAAAACATCTGGTTTTTCATAATGTATGTGAGTAAAAGAGGCGGTGGTTGCCCATACATATCCTCCAAAGGGCTATTCCTTTCACATAGCGGGTATATCCTGCCTTTAATAAAGCAAAAGGGAGTAAAGAAACCTGTCCTTCGTCAGTCTCAACAACCAATTTAGAAACTGTCTCCTTGGGAGTTCTATTCTTTCTCTCTGCTTGACTTGAACTTTGAGATTGATGTGCACAATGTCATTTTCAATTTATATCTAAAGCAGCCGACACTGTTTGAGATATTTTGGCTATGAAAGCTAGTCCATTGTCAGAACCCATTGAGGTGGGCAAACCAAACTAATAATTTCAGTTGAGAGCTTTTTGGCTACTATAAGGGCAGACTCCATTTTTGTGGGGAAAACCTTAACCCATCCAGGGACCGAGTCTACCAACACCAATAAATACCAATAGCCATGTAGCCCCTTACCTAACTCAGACAACTCTATCTCTCAGTGTTCCCCAGGCCACACACCTCTGAGTCAAATGCCTTCTCTTTTGTTTTGGACACTTGAGTTTACCTTTTGGCACGTCACAAATCTTTGACTAATCTTCTTTGCAGTCCAGAACTACAACCAGTCCAGAAACGTAATATTGCTGTTGTAATAACTCATTCATTTTAGTAGCTCCAGGTGTGTTCCAGAGTGTAAGTCCTTAATTATATGAGATCCCAGTGCCTTAGGTACTAGGAATCTCCCATCTGGGAGTCACTTTCATTTTCCTTCAGTTTCAGTGGCTTTTAATTGACTGGCCGGATGTAAGTTGGAATCAGAATTCATAGACAATTCAGGCATAAGAACAGGAACCAATGTTAATGTGGTTCCTATTTTTATTTTTGAGGTGGCTACTTGCTTGGCAGCTTGGTCAGCAAAAGCATTTCCCCTACTAATGGGATCATTTGATTTTTGATGTCCTGGGCAATATGTAATTGCCATTTTGTCAGGCAAGAAAATAGCTTCTAGAAGTTGGAGCATCTCAGGGGAATTTCTAATTTTCATCCCTGCTGAAGTGAAGAAAGCCGGTTCCTTATATGACTCCATGTACATGGACTGTAGCAAATGCGTACCACTTATCTGTTGCTGTGAGAACCATCAGTTCAGCCTTCTGAGTGAAGGTTCCTGGGGCCAACGATGCAGACCATACAGTGTCTTCTGTGGTCACTGCTACACCAGCCACTTGGGTGCCCTCATGAATATAAGTGCTGCCATCAGTGAACAAAGTTGCATCAAAGTCAATCAGTAGTAGATGGCTTAAATTGGGCTGTAGGCTCTTGATTGAGTTGAGGACCTTAACACAGTCATGGATGACCCCTGGCTTTTCAAAATCAGGTAGCAAGGTATCAGGATTCAGTGAAGTAGTGTTACAACCTGGACGGCATCACGTCCTAAGAGCTGGGTCTAATAATGAAGGATGTGGGCCTCTGACATCCATTTTCTTGGTGGAATTTGAAGTAGGGTTTCTATGGCGTGTGGGGCCAGAACTTGAATTTGTTGCCCAAAGATTAATTTAGTAGCTTCTTTAACAAGAAGAACAGTGGCCACAATGGCTCAGAGGCATTGTGGCTCCCCCCTGAGCCACAGGATACAAGCGCTTTGATAAATAGGCTACAGGCGTTTTCCATGGCCCTAAGTATTGTGTCAAACACCCTATGCTATTCCCTGAGTTTCTATCACATGCAGCTGAAAATCTTTCTGTAAATCTGGGAGGGCCAGTGCAGGGGCACTATAGTAAGGGCAGTCTTTAACATCTGGGAAGCCTGGTATTCAACCTCTGTCCAGACAGGGGTGGGTTGGGTAATTAGGGGGAGTTGCGGGGTGGGGGTGGGGGGCTGAGGTTCTCCCCTAGTCGCTTTATGCAGAGGCTGAGCAATTTCTACACACCTCAAAATCCATAGCCTGCAGCAACCGATGGCCCCCAGGAACTCATCAATCTTTCTATTGGTCTTTGGGGTAGGGATTCTAAGGATAGCCTGAATTATTTTGTTCGAAAATAACCACCATCCTCCCTCCAGTATGTAGCCCAGATAGGTTACCTTTTGTTGACTGGGCTGAGCTTTCTTTTCTGAGACTTGATGCCCCAACCTGTGGAGTTCCTGTAGGAGCTCTTTTGTGGAGACCTGACAAGTGTCTCGTCCTCAGCTGCCAAAAGCATGTCATCTACATACTGTAGGATGTAACCTCAGGGTGGGCTCCCCCAAAATCCTGTAGGCCTTGATGGAGAGCCAAGTCAAACCCCGTGGTAGCATTTTTAAATCCCTGTGGTAAATGTGCTCATGTCAATGCCCACTTTGGACAGTCCAGGGGTCCACCCATTCGAAGGTGAACAAAGGCTGGCTGACAGGAGCCAGTGGCAAAGAGAAGAAGGCATCTTTTAAGTTGAGTTAAGTACAACCTCCAGGTCTGCAGTAGGATGCTTACTAGAGTATATGGACTGGGTAGAGTGAGGTAAAGCGTCTCCACCCTCTTGTTAACCTCTCAGAGGTCCTGCACAGGATGAAAGTCATTTGTCTTGGTTTTTGTGTGGGCAAAATGGAGTATTCCACTGAGACTGACATAGTACTAGGATCTTAGCTTTCCTCAGTCTTTCAGTATGTTTGTTGATTCCTTGCCAGGATGGAGCAGGGATGGGGTATTGTGGGACCTGAATCGGCATAGCCCCCAGCAGCACAGAGAATATGATTGAGATTTGTTGTACCACTAACCCAGGTGAGTTAGTTTCTACCCACTGCAATTATTTGCTGCCATCTGGTCAAGAGGGAGGACTCCTGAACTTCAAAGTCTGGAGAAGGTGTCCTTTAGAGAGGGGACAACTAAAAGGAATCTCCTTAGATGTCTACCCCTCAGGAGTAGTTCCAAAGTGGCCTTGGGTCTGACATTTCCAAGGAAGAACTGGGCTTTTAGCTTATGCATCAAATCTCATCCCAAAAGTGGGTAAGAGCATTCAGGCATCAGAAGAAAAGAGTTAGATACCTGATTTTTAGCCAAATCAGTTAATAGTTGTCTGTACCCAGGAGCATGCTTTTGTTTTTCCCATTGCCCCTGGGATTTGCATAATTTCCTCCAAAAGCTGCCTGATGGGCTGTTGCAAGACTGAATAGCAGGCCCAGTGTCCACCAAGTCCACATTTTGCCTCCCCATATTAAAAGTTACCGTATGCTCTGGAAGGGGCTCAGAGCCCTGACATCTTCTGTTGCCCTCTTGGACCAATACCTTACTTTGATTAGTGGCCTCAGCTTGTAACTTAGGACATTCTCATTTAAAGTGGCCTTCTTCCTTACAATATGCACATTGACTTTTCTTCCCAAGGGGGGCTGATGCTTCTGATCCTTGTGGGTAGGGAATTTATCCTTCTTAGTTTCCTCAAGGCTATCAAAATCATGAGGGTCTTTCTGGTTATTAAAAACCTTTCCAGCCACCTCAGTCAATTCAGAAAGGGCCTTACCTTCGAATCCTTCCAACCTCTGAGGTTTCTTCCCAATGTCAGGAACAGATCCTGTTACAAAAGCAATGTTGATGGCCCTAAGGTTTTCTGGTGCTTCAGGGTCTACAGGTGTATAGACTGTCAGGCTTCTAAGAGACACTCAAGGAACACTGAAGGAGACTCATCATTGCTCTGACTTACTTGAAAGACTTGAAATTAGTTGGCTTTCAGGCTGCTGCCTTAAGGGTTTAAAGCAGAGTCTGGCAATAGGATTCTATGGATTTGTTACCTCCCAAAGTGTTAGGGTCCCATTCTGACCATGCCAAAGGGAGAACAGAGAGGTCAGGCTGCCCATCTGGGCCAGTAGAGTGTTCCTGTTCAAGCGAGTGTATTTTATATCTTTCTTATGATGTAAATGGGGCTTGCAATAGCTGCTGACTGTCCCAAATAGGCTGATGGGTAGAGAAAACAGACTCCAAAAGGGAAATTATACTCTGAGGGTTTTTGGAGAAGGAAGGATTTTGTTGCTCCCAATTATGCAAACCTGAGGTTGAGAAAGAAACATAGACCAGAAAGGGATGAGCGTGATCATCCACAGGGGTGGATTCTTGGAGTGGCAGGAGGGGAGCAGTACTGTCCAGGGTCTGGTGGAGAAACTGGGAGTCCACTCCTGGTATGTAGAGGACTAAGATCCCCGGGATAAGGTCCTTGATAAGGGGGTGAGTGCAAGGAATTTTCAAAAAGGAAGTCCTCCAGATCAGAGGAAAGGACAGAGGGTTTAGGGGCCAGCAGGTTTTGCTTTTGATTTTCACTTGCCAAGTGCATCACCAAAACAGGCCCCTCAGAGGGCTTCTTTAGCTATCACATTGAGGGATTTGTTACCTTGGAGGATCTGAAATGAGATCTATCCATGTCTGAATGTATGGGATGTGGTCTGGATGAGCAGGCTTCCCACAGTGTCCTGGATCGACCTGCAGAGAAAGAGACAGAGATTAAAAGAGAGTTCCAGAAGCCAGCCCTCTCCGAGAGTAGGCCATTCCAATTCACAGAAAGTTCTGAGCTTTCCTGGATAGATCTGAAAACCAAACATCACTCTGGCTCGGTTCCGAAAAACTGAGAAATTGTAATTTTACACTGTAGGGGAGTTTTTGTGGAGGAGGAAGATTGGCCCATGTTAGTAAAATAGAATTCCAGAGGACCAGTACTCACAAGAAGACAGACAAGACACAATACAAAGACAACCAATGATCATCCTGATTTCCAGCAGTTGAGGAGGCCGGGAAGACCCATTGAAACCTACTCAGGACATCTCACTCGAAGAGCATGTCTGCCTCCAGGAGACTCTTTACCAAGGGCCCAAAATAAACCACCCTACCAGTAAGAAGACATACTTCTGGTGCTTCAGGGATGGTGCCAGGATGAGATGTTAGAATTTTAGTGAAATTTAGACTTTCTTCCCGTAAGTAGTTCAGACTGAGGGCAAGGAACTTCTTCTTGGTCTTCCTATTAGCTGAACCAGTAAGAAACAAATCCAAGCCTCAGTGAATGCCAAAGTTGGGATCCGAAACAAGCCCCAAATGTAATGGGTTCACAAATGAGGTTCAGATTAAATAGGCCAAATTTAATACTAAGCAATTAATATTTATTAATAATCAAGCTCGATGGCCAGCAGCAGTGTCCACTAACAATGGATATGCTCCAACCAGCTGGCTCCGAAGTGATGCTTGCATTACTATTTAAGGCTTTTTAGTGTGGTGGGGGTTCTGCTGGTCAAATTTCACAAGGAAGAGATGACCATTTATAGTTTTTTACAGTTTGTCCCTCAAGAACATGTTTATCTGAGTTTCCAGGGCAGTTTTCAGGACAGATTTCCTGTTATTTACTCATAGACCTAGTTTCAGTATGATCTAATTTTGGCAAGAAGCCCCTAACCGCAAGTTTAGTCACAGTTCAACATGGTGGCAATTATGCTAAGTAGACCAGTTTTATAGTGCTATAAAACTTAACCTATAACAATATTTTTATCTAACTCAGCCCTGTGTAACATAAGGACAAGGCCATTGGTGAATTTCTGGTACTAAGAGACCCAGCCAAGCAACTAACTGCTGACTTAGAAGGATGTAAGAATGCTGTGTCAGTAGTGAGCATCTGTGTATTTTACTGCAGCCATAAAATAATATATATGAATATTTCCTATTTAGCTCACAGACACACTTAAAATAGACTTTTTTTTTCCAAAACACAAATTGGTTTCTGAGAGAGAATGTACTGCTTACATCTTGCTTTGTAGAAAAAATTCTACTGAAGAAATGGTATTTTGGTTCATTTTTATGTAAACATCAAAAAGGTGTCAAGAAATATTGCAAGTATTGAGACTAAAGTGGATAAAATATGGTATCTATCTTAAAGATTTTATTTTGGATAGATGATGTGACTGATAGCATGGCACTATAGCTCAAGATTGAAAGGACACTATATAATATAGAATAAAGGATTAATTTGAGATGCTCAGGATCAACAAAGACCAAATATGATTATGGATCTTGTTGGTATTCAGCTTTTAATAAATTTATCAATAAAACCAGGAGACATACCAGAGAAGTGAGTGACAAAAAGTGAGGCCATAAAATGAAATCTGTGAAAAGCAATTGAGAAGAAAGCAAATTACTGAAATGAAACCCTGAATGTGGAATAAATTGTCTCCACATAGATAATGTGGTTGTTGTAACACAAGACGACTTTCTATAAGACAAATGAAATTTTAACCCATTTGTTGATGTTCTCTGCTGTAAGAAAGCCTAGCTAATGTATGTCCAAAATTGGTGCAGACCCTGATAACCAAGAGTAATGCCCTAAGTTTTTGACATTCAGAAGTTCTCTAGACAGATGATAAACACATTCCTTGGGTTCTGCATACTCTCTCACTAAACAGGATGATTGACCTTATTTCCAGAACTATTTGAGGAAAACTGCATATTAGATATAAATGGAGTATGGCAGGGGATCAACTTAATAATTTTAGTAAATTTTAATTTTAAAAACAGATACAATAGTTCTCACACAGTATCTGTAAAATTAGATACAGATGCACATAAAAATCGTACTAATTTGAGATTCTATACACATATATTGCTAATTTTCTATAGGGATCATTTTTAAATGGATGAAATAAAATGAATCAAAACAGTTCTTGGGGCAAGAGGAGTCTTATTGGATTTTAACCCTTTTCAGTTTTGAAGACTGATGTGATAGCTGCTCTCTCTCCTAGTTTCCTGAGTTGCTTGAAAAGATTTTCTACCTCTCACTACCTGATTCTCATTCTTAGAGAAAGATGAAAGCTGAATCGCAGCCCCTAACAGGATCACTGGGAATAATGTCATCACGGGGAAACAAAACACAGGGAGCAGAGTCCTGCATTAAGATAGTTAATATGTGGAGATGGGGGACTAAGGAGCACCCTCATCCAAATTCATTCATAACGTGACGAGAGAAGAGAGCAGAATCAGCACATGAAACAGCCTATGCTGGCCTGGGCCACAGGACACCTCCATGGGACCCGTAAGAACTAAGGGAAGTGCCGTAACAGGAAGAAGATCTGGAGCACACCTCCTGATGGTAATACGGACCTAATGCCTTTTCCTCTCCGTGCCACAATCCAACTGTACACTTTAGGTATTACACTTTACTTGTTCAAACCATTAAATCAATCCTATGTTATTATATTGACAGATGAAATGGAAAGATGCATTCTCTTCTTTAATACTTGAAACTTACGTTACCTTTGAGTAAATTCCAAGTTCTGCAAGACATGGCAGGTTAAAACCTGGAGCAGCAAGTCTGCACTGTAGCAGGTTTGTCAGAGCCAGGCACTGTGACAGCTGGTTGCTGACAGCTCAGCAGAGCTGTGCTCCTCTCATTTGTTATATGATAATGACTCTATGAGAGAGGGAGAGAGACGCCCTGCTATGTTTAAGAAAGTACCAGAAGTTGTTTTATTGCAACGTGATAGTAATTACTTCAAGGTGTAGGAAGGGCTTGGAATGGACATAGGTTGATTATCTAAAGGAGGCATTTTAGAAGAAGGACTTTATCCCCTCCTCTTGTGAAACTAATATTCAGGGGAAAAGCTAATCAAAGAATGAATGAGACTAAGAAGAAATTCAGGAGAATTCACCTATCTTCATGTAGAAAGACACTCTGTCCTGCAATTTCAATCCTGAGCCAACACTGTAATCACAGAGACTCACAAGGGAGAACATTTTATAAAATAGATTACTGCTTGGAATTTCTTCTTAGTTTACTAAACCAATTTTTCACCAAGTTTTTTCAACCTAATGAAATCCACAGTTTAGGCATTGTGATGTCTTTGTCAGACAAGAAGTGGAGACAAAGACATCATTGTACATCCTCCAGCTTCATTGCTAGCTAGTGGGCTATTGGGAATGGCCTCAAATTTTCTTTTAGCCTCAGTGTTTACCTGGTAACTATTGTAATTTTGCTTTTGGTCAGGCCATTTTTGTTTGACAGGATAATAGTTAAATCCTTCAACAAGATTACTAATTCCCTCTCTGAGAGTAAATTCTTGTATTCAATAAAAATAGAATTGTCCCCGGAAAGAAACATTTAATGTCTACACAGTAAACTTTGTATACTATTAAACTGTTTATCCTGACATGCGATACCCATTTCTCTCTATTCTTTCATGTGCATTTGACTTTTTTCACAATTAGCCTTCCATCTTCACAATTCCTAAATGCCTCATGGCTAAGGATTGTTCATTCTGTACAGCCTACTGGTCAACCTCTCCAGATATTTTTTTGTAAATCTCCAGAGGACACATTCTTATCCTAGTTCCCTTGGTCAGGAACTGGCTGAGGCACTGGCTTCCAGTGGGTCATCTGGAGAATTTTAGAACACAAGAGAAAAAAAATGTTGCTTTGTTTTCATTTCAGAGACAATTAAATATTGCATTTGTCTTTTGCTGTCATTGTAGTAAAAGATAAACTAATGACAGTGATTAGAAAATGTAAGTGACAGATCAAAGAAGGCAACATTGAAAATCACTGAAGGAAGAAAAGTTTATCAGGCCTATGGTGCTGGGAAATCAGGTTCACTATATGAAAAAAATTAATCCTGTCCCTTTTTGCATTTTATTTAAAGGTAATGATATGTGGATTAAATTTATAAATAAAGAAAATAATTGACACACAACATTTCAGGACCATATCCTTCTGTCTCGGTTTGGCTACTCACCACAATGCCACACTCAGTGAATTTGTTTTGTGCCAGGCACTCTGTCACTCTCTATGGGTTTATTTAAAACTCACAAAAAGCCATATGGTAGATGCTGTTTCTCAGTACCACTGTTTGCCTGTGGCAATATTAGTGCTATGGGTCACTTTTGTTCATAAATTGTTTACCTGCTCATTGCTGATTAAACAACAGGAAACAAAAATATGTTATTCGGTTAATAAGGCAGAAATATTTATTCAAAGATAGTTCCCAGGAGATGAAGGTCCTATTTAACTCCAATGGGCATGTCACCATGTGCGGGTGTTTCAGAGGCTTTTGCATCAAAAGAAGCTTTCAGGGTAGTTCCATCCCTTCTTGGACCCAAGACTTTTCCCTCCCTTGATCTCCTGGTGTGTAGACTGAGGAGAGGCTGGGGATCCCATTATACCCTAGCCTTGAGGAATTTTGGAGGTCACTTGACTTTAAAGGCTTGACTTTAAAAATGTAAAAAGAAATCTAGTGACTAAAGTTTCATTTTTCAGTGCCAGTTATGATAACATGAGAGAGTTGAGAAACCATAAACATTCAATTAGCAGAACTGACTGATAAGCCCAGTCACTTTGGTTTCAAATCCCTCACTTGTAAAATGAAAAGCACAAAAAATTTTAAAGGCTTATTCAGATCACAAAATATGTCATTAAAAACACCAGTATACATGGGTGGAATGTGTGCATTATCTCTATGGACACATTTAAAGAAAAGTCACAGCTCAAAAAGTTACTGGACTTAATGTTTTCTAACTTTAAATGTAAAAAAAGTTTCTTTTTTTTTTTTTTTTTTTTCGGTAACGGGAATTGAACTCATGATCACCTGCTTGCAAGGCAGGTGCTTATGCCACTGAGCTAAATCCCCAGCCACTAAATGTAATTCTTAATCTTCATTTTAATCATTGTCTTTCATCGCATCAGGAATCTATAAGAAATAAAGCAATCATGGAAATATATACAGAGCAAACCTGCTAGACTTCATATACAATAAACATGGAAATGTATCTAATTAAGAAGATCTAGCTGCCCTATCAATTCCTGAAAAGTATCTTTTTCCCTCCTGAGAATGAAATTTTTCCTGTTTTCTTAAACTGTCTAAATAGTATTGTAGTACTCATTTTCTTAGCTGTATGTGATTTACACTGCTTGGAAACGCTGATACTGTTTTCCAGTGTATTTCTGTCTCAAAATATATGAACTCAATCCAGGAGCCTCAATTCACCTCACAAAGCATCATTAAAGAGCAACTTGCAGGCTTGAAACTTGTCATCAATTTAAAAATTTTGCTCCTCTTTCAGATGTTTAGTCATACAAACAGACATTCTAACTTTACCGTTCAGCTGGCAGGACAGGTAACGCCAATCTTCTCTGGCAACAGGTGAGTGATCATAGATGTGAGCATAGGGCTGAAAAGCATGAATAAACACATTTAGGAGGTAAAAAAATTCCCTGAATTATTATAGATGTTTCCTGTTGCCTTAAGGTGGTTATGTGGTATCCAAATATTCTGTAGAAGTACTTCATATTTTCCATAAAATATAAAGATTCTATGGAAATTGTTTCTTACAAAAAATGCACAATAAATATTATGTTTAAATCACCTAATAAAATGTGGAACCCTGATCAGGTTGGATTTTTCAGTAGAAAACTTCTAAAACTCTTTGTATATTTTTGTCTTATATGCATTTCATGGATCAAATTATGCTTCATGTTAGTGATTTTTAATAAAATATTTTTCACTTTGTTATAGTTTTATTTTTACCAATTTAAGTCTAGTAGCAAGGACAATCTGTCATTCTTAATTCAATATTCATTAAGTCATAGTCAAATGTGTTATGATTAGTAAAAATTCTTGCTCATTCTACTAATAATATGTCTAATACAATTATCAGTTTAGAATTATTATAATTATAGGTCAACATAAAATTCTAATACAATCTCTAAGACATGAAATTAATTATGTTGCTACTTTTAGAATGAAAATTTTAACTTAAACATCAAATCTGATAAAAGTACCTTTGGAAAAATATAGCTATTTATATGTTACCTTCATAGCTGAAAAAATGTTTATTAAGATGATTATTGTCAGGACACAATCAATAGACTTTTGAGAATCATAGTTACATGTATCAAATGTATCACTTTGTTATTTTCCATTTATGGATATATTAACACAATGAATGTTCATCCTAAAAAGTAGGATCATGTTTCATTTCTTGTCTTCCAAGTGAAATATTGGCATCATTTATTGATTATCCATATAGCAATCAAAATAAATTGCTATACAAATTATCCTACTGGGTATTTGTTATTTGGAATTCTGACCCAAATTTAATTGAACCATATTTTGGCCAATACATACTTTGAAGATTCTTAGTTGAAATTTGTGTCTTTATAGCACTGAGCTTTCAAATTACTTATATAATAAAAATAAAGCTAAGAGAGCTGGGCACAGTGGAGCACACCTTCAATCTCAGCACTCTGCCATGTTGAGGCAGAAAGATTATAATTTTGAGCCTCCCTTGGTCAAAATAGGGAGACGCTCACTCAAAATAATAATAAATAAGGACTGTACATGAGACTCATTACAAATGACCTGTTCTATTGATAAATAATGGCTGGACATGTAGCTGATCTATTGATTTCTCTGAGGAAAGTGAGACAGTGCATAATGGGTTCCTCTACGTACATTCCCGAATCTTAAGTAGGAAGAAAAGAGCTGCAAAATATACACATGAAAGTCAAGGGCAAAGCTGTTGCATTATTTTAGATTAATAGGGAGAGGAGGAGCTGGGCGGATCCGGAGTCCCTGCAGAAGCCCGTTCCTTTGTCTGAAGGACTGAATACTTCTGCAAGCAGAGAGGCATCGCAGCTTCCTGAGGCACCTCAGCCTGTGGTGAGTGCCCAGCACAGTCTGCCCAAATCTCAGACTGTTCCGGACCCCCCAGGCTTCTGGGTGCAGAGAAGTGGAACAGTGGATTAGAGGCCACTACAGCTGCCTCCCCATCCCCCCCCCCTGCTACACTTGGAAGTCTGCTGAGCTCCTGACGGATGGGCGGGCCTACACTAACCCCCGAGCCCAGCCGCGCCTAGCCATCTGCCTGCAGAGGAGGAGCTGGGCGGATCTGGAGTGCCTGCAGAAGTCCCTTCCTTTGCCTAGAGGACTGTGGATATCTCTGCAAGCAGGGAGGGATCACAGGCTCCTGAGGCACTGTGGCCTGTGGAGAGCACCCTAACCCGGCTGCAATTGAAGAGCTGTGGATCTTCCAAGGGGCAGGTGGGCGCACAGTGTCCCTGAGGCCCAGCTTGTCTGGAACTGCGGAGTTCTGAGCAGGCAGAGGAGGGACACTGGTTCTGCAGGCCCAATGGCTTGGGGTAGTGCGGTGTCAGAGGCTCAGTAGCTCCAAGCATAGAAGGGGATTTTCAACAGATCCTGAGGAAGCTTTCAAATAACACTTGAAACACAGAAATATACAAAATGACAAAACGAAAGACCAAATTACAACCTCAAACCTCCAGCCCATCTCAGGAAACCCTAGGAGCAATGTATATAGAAGAAAATATATCCCATCCACCTCATATATCGGACATAATAGCTACTGAAGTTGACAAACAACTCCAGGAAGCTTTAAAGAAATTCAAACTCGAAATAATCTCCCAGATAAAAGAAGAAATGATAAAAGAAATGAAAGAGATTCTAAATATATCTAAAGAAAACACAGATAAAAAATTGGAGGAACTAAACAAAAAGATAGAATCCCTAGACGAGCAATATAAGAAACAAACAGAATACATAATGCAGATGCACAGAGATATACAGGAAATAAAAAACTCCACTGAAAGTTGTAAAAACTGCCTTAATGAAAGTGAAGATAGAATTTCAGACCTTGAAGACATGATTGCAGCTAGTGAACAGGAAAGGAAAGATCTTTTGAAAATAACAAGGAATCAGGAAACAACAATTCAACAACTGCAAGATGATGCAAAGAAGAATAACATAAGAATGATAGGGATTAATGAAAGAGAGGGAGACAACATAAAGGATGTCAAGCGGATATTTAGAGAAGTAATAGCTGAAAATTTCCCAAGCATGAGATCAGAAACTGACATCAAGATCAGTGAAGCATATAGAACTCCAAACACTCATAACCAAAATAAAACTACACCCAGACATATAATAATCACCATCCCAGAAATCCAACACAAGAATAGATTACTAAAAGCTGTCAGAGAGAAAAGACAGATCACTTATAAAGGAAAACCTATCAGAATCACAGCAGACTTCTCAGCACAAACGATAAAGTCAAGAAGAGCATGGAGTGAAATATTCCAGATCCTAAAGCAAAATGATTTCCAACCAAGACTGATATATCCTGCAAAACTATCATTCAAAATAGATGGTGCAATACGATACTTCCATGACAAAGAACAGCTGAAGAACTTCATGAACACCAAACCGACCCTGCAAAAAATATTGAAAGACAGTTTAGATACACAAAGGAAAAAACCACTAAGCAAAGCAAATAATTAAACAGAACAGAAAGATAAAGATGCAACAGCAGAGAGATAACATTCCTACAATTAACCAGCATTTAACAGTAATAACCATTAATGTAAATGGTCTCAATGCACCAATCAAAAGAAACAGACTAGCAGAATGGATCAAGAAACAAAATCCAACCATATGCTGTTTACAGGAAACCCATCTAACCCAGAAGGATACTCACAGACTGAAAGTCAAAGGATGGAAAACAATTCTTCATGCAGCAGGAATCCAGAAAAAGGCAGGAGTAGCCATTCTGTTTGCAGACAACGTGAACTTTAAACCAACAATGACCATAAAGGACAAAGAAGGTCACTACATACTTGTAAGGGGAAAACTCCAAGAGGAAGAGATAACTATCTTAAATATATACGCACCAAACTCCAGAGCACCAAGTTATATAAAACAATTATTAACAGAAATGAAAACTCAAATTATCAGTAACACAATTGTAACAGGAGACCTTAATACGCCATTGACACCAAGGGACAGATCAACCAGACAGAAAATGAGCAAAGAAATAACAGAACTGAATCATACCTGTGAACAAATGGGTTTGATAGACATATACAGGATGTTCCACCCAACAACATCAGAATACACATTCTTCTCAGCAGTACATGGATCATTTTCTAAAATAGACCATATATTAGCTCACAGAACATATTTAAACAAGTGCAAAAGAGCTGAAATCATCCCTTGCATGTTATCGGATCATAGCGCTCTGAAATTAGAAATTAATGATAAAAGATACTGCAAAAATCCCACAAACACATGGAAACTGAATAACACACTCTTGAGTAATCAGTGGGTCACAGAGGAAATTAAAGAAGAAATCAAACAATACCTAAAAGAAAATGAAAATACAGATACAACTTACCGGAACCTGTGGGATGCAATGAAAGCCGTCCTGAGAGGAAAATTTATTGCACTGAGTTCCCACATCAGGAAAACAGAACGAATACAAATAAATAACTTGATGCTACACCTCAAACAGCTAGAAAAAGAAGAGCAAGTCAAGCCCAAAGCCAAAAGAAGAGAGGAAATTATAAAAATCAGAGCAGAAATCAATGCAATAGAGACTAAGAAAACAATCCAAAGAATCAACAAATCAAAGAGTTGGTTCTTTGAAAGAATAAATAAAATCGATAAGCCCCTAGCCAACCTTATTAAAAAAAGGGAAGAAAAAGCTCAAATTCATGCAATAAGAAATGAAAAAGGAGAAATCACTACAGACCCAATAGAAATACAGAAGATCATCAACACCTACTTCGAAAACCTCTACTCTCAAAAGTTTGATAACACAGAAGAAATAGACAGATTCTTAGAAGCATATGAATTGCCAAAGCTAGATCAAGAGGATGTAAAACTGTTGAATAACCCAATCTCTGTTACTGAAATTGAAAATGTAATTAAGTCCTTACCCACCAAGAAGAGCCCAGGCCCAGATGGATTCACTGCAGAATTCTACAAGAAATACAAAGAAGACCTAATGCCGACACTCTTCAAACTGTTCAATGAAATTGAAAGGGAAGCAATCCTTCCTAAGTCGTTCCTGGAAGCAAATATTACTCTAGTACCAAAACCTGAGAAAGACCCAACTAAAAAAGAGAACTATAGACCGATCTCCCTAATGAACACAGATGCAAAAATCCTCAATAAAATATTGGCAAATAGGATCCAGCAAATCATCAAGAAGATTATACACCATGACCAAGTGGGATTCATCCCAGGAATGCAAGGATGGTTCAACATACGCAAATCAATAAATGTAATCCACCATATCAATAAAGCCAAAAATAAGAATCACATGATCATTTCTATAGATGCAGAAAAAGCCTTCGATAAGGTCCAACATTTATTCATGATAAAAACTCTACAGAAAATTGGAATAGATGGTCTTTACCTCAATATAATAAAGGCCATTTATGACAAACCAACAGCCAGCATCATTCTAAATGGCCAAAAATTGAAAGCCTTTACTTTAAAATCAGGCACAAGACAAGGATGTCCTTTATCACCACTCCTATTTAATATAGTACTGGAAGTACTAGCCAGAGCAATTAGGCAAGAAAGAGAAATAAAAGGGGTAAAGATAGGAAAAGAAGAAGTTAAGTTATCATTGTTTGCAGATGACATGATACTCTACATAGAAGACCCCCTAAACTCCATTGAAATACTCTTAGATACAATAAATAAATTCAGTAATGTGGCTGGATACAAAATCAATACTCAGAAATCAATAGCATTCCTATACACGAACAACAAAATTACAGAGAGGGAAATAAGAGAAACTGGACTATTCACATTAGCAAGCAAAAAAATGAAATATTTAGGAATTACTCTGACGAAAGAAGTGAAAGACTTATACAGTGAAAACTATAATACACTGAAAAAGGAAATTGAAGATGATCTCAGAAAATGGAAAGACATCCCTTGCTCATGGATAGGAAGAACAAACATTGTGAAGATGGCCATTCTCCCAAAACTCTTATACAGATTCAATGCAATCCCAATAGAAATACCATCAACATACCTTATCTATCTAGAGAAATCACTCCTAAATTTCATCTGGAACCAGAAGAGACCTAGAATCGCAAAGGCAATTCTAAGCAGCAAAGGCAAAGCAGGAGGCATCACAATCCCTGACTTGAAATTATACTACAAAGCAACAGTAGTAAAATCAACATGGTATTGGAATCAAAATAGAGGCGAAGATCAATGGAATAGATTAGAAGATACAACCACAACTACAAACACACTCAACCACCTTATCTTTGATAAAGGAGCCAAGCAGGTTCACTGGAAGAATGATAGTCTCTTTAATAAATGGTGCTGGAAAAACTGGCTCTCCATTTGCCGAAAACTAAAGCTAGACCCATGTCTATCACCATGTACTAAATTAAAATCTAAATGGGTCAAAGATCTGAATATTAAAACAGAAACACTAAATCTATTGGAAGACAAAGTGGGTAGAAACCTTGGAGACATAGGAGTAGGTAGAGAATTCATGAACAGGACTCAAACCGCACGGGAAACACTTCCCAGAATCAATAACTGGGACCACATCTTATTAAAAAGTTTCTGCATGTCAAAAGAAATCTCCAGCATAGTGAAAAGAAAACCCACAAACTGGGAAAAGATTTTAGTGAACTCTCTCTCAGACAAGGGACTCTTGTCTAAAACATATAAAGAATTAAAAAAACTCAGACCTCCAAAATTCAAAGATCCAATCCAAAAATGGGCATCTGAGATGAATACGCAATTCTCAGATGAAGAAATGCAAATGGCAAATAAATATATGAAAACATGCTCATCATCATTGGTCATCAGAGAAATGCAAATTAAAACCACACTGAGATACCATCTCACTCCTGAAAGAATGGCCAGGATCAAGAAAACCAACAACAACAAATGCTGGAGAGGATGTGGGGAAAAAGGAACTCTCCTGCACTGTTGGTGGGAGTGTAGACTGGTACAGCCTTTGTGGAGGTCTGTCTGGAGGTTTCTCAAAAAGTTGGGATTGGAAATCCCATTTATTCCAGCTATTCCACTTCTAGGCATATTCCCAGAAGAACTGAAAGCATCATACCACAGTGATTTATGTGCACCTATGTTTATAGCAGCACAATTTGTAATCGCCAGATCTTGGAAACAACCCAAGTGTCCATCAACTGAGGAATGGATAAAAAAGTTGTGGTATTTCTATACAATGGAATATTATTCAGCTATAAAGAAGGATCACATTGAGATATTTATCAGTAAATGGGCGCAGCTTGAGACCATACTCATAAGTGAAATAAATCAATCTCGCATGTATGAATACCGAATAGTTTCCCTAATGTAAGTAATGATTCAAATATATGAAAATATGTGGCAATCATGATTCCCCATTATGTGGCCTTGAAGCCTTATAAAATTTTCACTTATTAATTAGAAAGGCTTTATTCCGGGCTTCTTGATATGGAAATATTTGAAGCTATAGTATATGAAGTTTTATCCAAATATCTCAAGGAAAAAGACAGACACTATGGTAACTATTATTCTTTAAAAAAATTATTTAGTTATTTCTTATGTTTATTTTAATTAAGGGAAAAATTTAAAAAATTAGGATATATAATAGTAACTCTTTTCGATTTCCTATTAACTTGTTTTGAAGTCCTGTAATGCTCCCACGATCTTGTTTTGACTGATTAGACTCTGTTCCATTCTGTGGGATAGTATCAGGTCCGAGGGTATAGGCAACTACTTTGAAGGCAGTAAGATTCACTAAGATGCCCATTCTGGTTTGACTATTGTCTCCTTTGGAAGTCCTGTAATGTTTACAATGTCTAAGTTTTATTGGTCTTGTTCTCTACTGTTTTGTCCAACTTTATAATATCTAATGAGATAGACAAATCTTTTTAAGGAAACAAGAGACAACGTTGATAACTATTGTTAATAACCGTATACTCTGTTCTACATCATGTGCTAAGTCTATCCTTGGTTTTCACTGACAGCTTTGTTCTGCCATATTTGACTTTATTCTCCCCCCCCAAAAAAGTAATAAGAACTAAGGAGTAATAAAATCTAAAATGTGTAAATTTTGTTGTAAAAAGAGAGGAAGGGGAAAAAAGAGCTCTAACGGATATAACAGCAAGTGTGTATAGGGATGTTGAATAGCTGACTATATTAATGTTTTTGGATCATTGAACACAGCTGTTTGTAGTCTCTCTGTTTGAATGTCTACTTTGTATTCTTTGATACTGTGATTTGAGCAACTATTTCCAAGATGATAATATGTAATCTATTAACAGGTGATTTCTTACTGTTATGCTTTTTTTTTGTAGTTCTGTATTATATGTAACCTTACACTGCTTTGTTTTGTTTTGTGTTTTTCTCTTTTTCCTCTTAAATAAAAAAAAAAAAAAAAAAAAAAAAAAAAAGAACTATGGGTGTAAAGGAACCCAAAATGTGTGATCGTTAGTGTAAAAAAGGGAGGAAAGAAAGTGATCTAAAGGATATAACTGCAAGTGTATTTAAGTGTGTAGGATAGAAAACCAATTACTGAGTTTTTGTTGAATCATTGAACAGAACTGTCTGCAGTCTCACTGAATTAATGTCCACTTTGTATGCTCTAATTTTGTAACCTAGACAACTGTTTCTGAGATGACAATATGTAATCTATTAACTAGTTAATTTTTTCTGTATATTATTTCTCTTGAAATTCTGTATCACTTGTAGCCTTTAACTGTCTTGCTTTGTTTTGTTTTGTTTTTCTTTTTAAATAAAAATTTTTAAAAAGTGCTAAAAAAAAAAAAAAAAAAAAAAGATTAATAGGGAAAGGTGTGCTCTAAAGGGGCAGGTTCAGGTCAGCAGAAGGAAAACAAAGCAGGAGTGGGACAGTAGAGGGCCTGAGGTGGGGGGTGGGAGAAGATAAGTCAGAATTTTGGTCTTGAGAAAAAAAGTACTTGCTGCCTAGAGCACTTCTCACTGGATCTTAGTGCCCGTGTTTGAGAAAACAATTGACAGGGCACTGAGTCATCTCAGTGGTATCTACTGTACATGACTGTTCCTAGGACTCACTCTAATTACATGCCTGCCATGTGATTGATACATACACAGGCTGATGAATTTTGAGAAGGGAAGGTCACTATAGGTCACGCCACTGTATCTGTTATTGTTTGTGTCTAGATGCTCCCTGAAAGCCTCATGCAGTCATATGGGTTTTGCAGAGGTGGCTGGATCTAGAGTGTGTGATGCTGGGATCACGGATGTGTGATTACTGAACTACTTCACTGATGGCTACCTTCTTGCTTTCAGCCAATCACAAACTGTTTCTCCTCTACAATGGTCTTCTGCCGGCCTTGAAGACATTTAACTCTGAACTGAAATCTCTACAAACAAGGAAGCAAAACAACCCTTTTTTCCTTTAACTTTGAGTGCTATATATTTTTGTCTTAGTAGTTCAGTAACTACAATAGTATCTAATATACATGAGCTCCAGCCTGGCCTTTTAGGGATTTCTTGGGTCTTTGTTATATTTCTCTCTGCTTCTCCTAGGGCAATGTAATGAGGATTGCCTCTGGGATGCTGAGCTAGTTGAGGTGAATGGACAGTTACCCCACAACCTCAATTATTCTGTTTACACTACATCTTACTCGCCAGATCTGGTCACTGAAAATCATTAAGGGATACAGAAGGCAGGATATCCTTCTTCCATGCTTACTGCACTGAACAGGGCACAGGCCTTACCTATGTGGAGACCAAGAACTTTCATTCTGCCTCATCTAGGGAGCTAAGTGAAACTGATTTTTTTTTGTTGTTGTTGTTTTTTTTGTCTTTTGAGACAGGGTCTCACAATGCAGTTCAGGTTGGCCTTGAACTCACTTTGTGATCTAAGGTTGAACTCACAATGATCCTCCTGCCTCAGGCCCCTGAATGCTGGGATTCCAGGAGTGTACTACCATGCCAGTTTTCATTTGTTTGTTTGCTGGGAGAACCTTATTACTCTTCTGAGAATTTCTTACTGAATTGCTGATGGGTAGGTGGTTTTGGCACTTGGCTCAGGCCATTAGCTAAATTAATAGTTGTTAAAAAGAAAAACACCCAAGAAAATTGGAATAAGAGATTAGGTACAAAACATCTAAACAGTAAGATTACAAGAAGTACTAATACAGATTCTGTTTAGAAAAGTAAGCAGCATTCTCAATTTCAGATTTTTGGGAAGCATGTCCATGACTTAACTAATTCCTGGAAGATTTTAGATGTACGCTCAGCAGCTTTTGCCATGTATGTCTGACTAGTATAGAGTGATTGAAATAGGAATTACATTCTTCTTTTAAAAACCAATGCAATCCTTGCTTTCCGAGATGCATTCCTCTGTGGTTTTATATGGTCACCACTGCCAGTGAGTCTCTCTGATTTTGGAGGATGGCAATAATCCAGCCAGTTCCATGATGAGCAGTGATTGCAAACCTTTTAGGACTTTCAATGTATGCTATAGGTTTGCCACCACTGGTCTAGGCTTTCTGTCACATTCTTAGGGAGCAGACCACAGTAGGAGAGGAATGTGCTTATATTTAAGGTTTTGTGTAAGTAATCAGTGTCTATTATCTTTTCCAGAGGTTGTATTTGAACTTTGCAGGAGGATTTCAAGAGAAAGAACAAGGCAAAAAAAAAAAGTCATTTTATCAGTTTGAGCAAGTATTTCAAGAGTGTATATCAGCAATCAAGAGACTAGCAAAACTAGCTATACAATACACCTATGGGGATGGCCTAATCCTGGCTGTAGCTACCCTTTGCTTTTATTTAGAAGAAACAAAATGGTTTATTTATCTGGTTCAGCAAGTACATTGGTAATTTCAACTCTGACAAAAAGTTGAGGCTGGTTCACAGGTGTGCAAATGTTGTGGTTTCCCTGCTTTGTGGTTTCTCAAGGGGTTGGGGTTTCACTTTGGAGAGATGACCCTAACAATCTATTAACTATACCCTTATGGTAGAAGGAGGGTTGCATAAGGGGCTTTTTATCTAAGGATGAGTTAATCTTTGGGCCTACATTCCTTTCAGATCCTGATTAATCCTGAAAGTGGGGCAGACTCTGAGCTCACGATTAATGTTGCTTCCTAAGGATGGCAGAATCTTATTTCCATATCCGTTGGAGGTTCATAGAATATTCCCAGCTGGGTAACATGTTAGAGGAGCTGAGAAGCTTAGATGTCATTAACTAGGTCAGATATCAACATGTGCCTTTCAAAGGCATCTTAAATGAGTGGAGATTAAGTCTGGATTGGAGAGAAGCTATGTCAAGCAGCCCCATTGCTCACATCAAGGCAATTGACACAACTCACTCACATGGTTTTCCTGACACTGCCTGGGTGAGGTCCACTTGAGGGTTTGAATGACTCATTTGACCTCTCCTAGGGCCTGAGGCCACAGGACAGCATGGACATGGTTTCCAGTGCTTAGAGATCTCTGTATGATCTGGAATGTGAAGTAGAGTCCATAATCACTCTGGGTAGATCAAATCTAGGGATCACTTCTTTAAGAAGGATATTTCCCTCCACCTGGCCTGTTCTGAGCTTGTGGAGAAGGCCTCTGTCCACCCATAAAAGATATCCATACACACCAAAAAAATGTGTGTAACCTGCACACTGAGGTGTATGAGTGAAGCCTGTTTGCTGATCTCCCTAGGGGAAGATCTTTACCACTGTATTAGTTCAGACAACACAGTTGGGGGGTGAGTGGATTATGGAGGGCACAGACAGAGCCCATCGTACGACCTGGGTTGTGCTGTTATGAACTCCAGGCGTATGTGCCACAGCAGGGGCAATAGCATAAATAGCACTGCTGGGGCTAGGAGGGCACCCCTCTGTCCACTTGAATTTGGACAAAACCCCAGGCAAAGCTTCTTTTTATTTTTCTAACACAAGCAGAAATAAAATAAGAAAGATTCAAGAACACTTTGAAGCATCAGGCCAGATCATATGCGTGTTAGATCTCATTTTAGATCTCGAACCTGAGGAGCTCTCCCTAATCAATTCTCATTCAGTGTTCATACAATTAAATCATTGTGCAATTAAATCAGAGTGAAGGCTGGATGAATATCAGGTTCCCTGAAAACAGATTATTATTGTCAGTGATTTCTTTGAATGTTATTCTGAGATCCAGTCAGAGGCACCAGGGATGGGGTACATAGCTTTAAAATTCAAAAGATTGATTTATCTTCTCCTTCTTCCTCTGGACAACACTTTGCATTTATGGCGTATTTTTACTTCTGTTGGCAAATAAAATAAAAAAGAGTTTATCGTTGGCAAATTTTTCAGTAAATGTATTTACTGCGGCAGGTTTCACAGTAGCTAATATGTGTACTCATCACCATATGATTGGATAAAAAATATGCTGTGCAGATACACAAATGAGTATTATTCAGTTATAAGGAACAGTGAAAGCCAGTCATTCATACCACAGTAGGTAGACCTGGAAGATACCCTGCTAAACAAACAAAATAAGCCATACACAGAAAAAGAGTATCACATTTTCCCTCTCAGATGTAGAAGTAACAACAAACCGCATTCAGGAAAACTCCCTGATCTGAAAATAGAGGGCTTGCTAAGAGTGTTTTGGGCATGAGAGAAGAAAGGTGTATGGTCACGAACATTGTACCAGGGTTGCAGTAAACATGTAACACAGTTGTCTGACTTAACTTTTCTCGTTGCTGAGACTAAATACCAGACACCCAAAGTTAGAGGAGGAAAGGCTATTTAGTTCACAGTTTCTAGAGATTTTAATTCAAAGTTGGGTGGCTCCAAAGCAGGTAGGCATAGTAGAGGAGCATGTTGGAGGATAAACAATCCATGGCAAGAAGCACGCAGGAGCACCTTGCAAGTTTAAGCTCCAAGTAGCAAGCAACTGCATTAACCCTCTGTCTCTTCTATTTTCTTTGTCCAGTGTGAGGCATCCTTAATCCTACTAAGAACTAAGTCAAAAGTATTTAGTGACTGACTTAGTAATCATACACCTTAATCCCAGCATCACATACTATAGATTCAGCCACCTGAATCCCAAAATGGTGACTGTATGAGGCTTTGGGGAGACATCTAGACACAAGTCCTAACAACAGTAAATCACACTTATTTGTACAATTAATATATAATAATAACCAGAATTTTAAAATCATTTAAAAATTGACATATTCTGTATATAATCTATTACTTTTAAAGGGGAAGGCTTTGGAAAAATTTAAGTTACTATTATTTAATCTTTCAATTGGCAGTGAATGTATAATATACATTCTATTGTACCATGAAGTTCTGGGTGCCGAAATTATCAACAGTCTATAGTTATCTGATTATTGTGGTCATTAACATTAATGAAAAATAAACTACTTTTACTATAGAGAGCATTTTTAATTGTTTCTAAACTGACAAGTCTCTTGATTGGTACTAGCAGAAATCTACACTTCTTGCATTTGAAAAAATATGCCTGAGCATTTTGGGTCATTCTAAAAGACAAAATTAGGGGAGTGAAATAATTTTTTATAATCTGTTATTTAAATTACACAAAAACATGCAAATATTCCAAAGTTAAGTTACTAAGATAATAAAATCATGAGCAAGTAGTTTCTTGGGACGTTTGTGCCATTTTCCACAGATTTTTTTATTGGGAATTAGTTGAAATGTACATTAAATAAGACAAACTCATGATGTGAGAGCCAAGAAATTTAGTATTATTGCAACATGGTTAATAAGACATCACAAACATTAAAACTTATTAAAAAATCATCACTTCAAATTCATGCTAAGTGAGGATGTTCAAGTTGTGGTTGTATGCACCCCAGACAACAAAGCTGCACTCTAAAAGTTACATTAAAAAAGGTTATTTCCAAAGGGAACATTAAAATCTTAATGAAAGACTGGAGTCAGGATTACTTGACTAAGATTTTACATGCTATGTTTCTCCAAAGTTATTGTTCTTTTTTTCATTTTCACTGTCTATGTTTGAAAGTCAGTCATTAAATTCAGTGCACATTCAAAAGTGTGCTCGTAGGAACAGAGGGTTGAACTGAGCTTTAACATCTTGAGGAAGAGTAAAAATATGTATTATTTTGATTTCTTTACTAGGAAAGAGAGATTTCAAAGAGAAAGTGTGACCATCCTCTTCTGTGGAATTTATATAGATGGATAACGAAAAGTATTCTTTGATTATGATAAAAAGAAAATCAGTGTTACTTTTGGAATAACAGCTTCAAGCTATAGCAAGAATGAAATCCAATGACTGGAAAGATTATGAGTGGCAAAGAATTAAACACAGTGAATGTGAAGACTTATTTGGAGATACTTATTTAGGTGGAGTCACAGCAAAACCATTTTATCCTAAGATTCATATGACAAGGATATTATTAGCTGTTTTTATTTTAGTAACCTTGGTTCTGTTAATATGATTCTCCATTCCAGTCTGGATTTCCTGTGACACTCGTCACAAGAAAATAAAAGTTTTAAAATCCTCAATTTGATTAAACTCATTGAATTTAAATCACGAAACATATCAAAATCAAAAGTTATAGGCTTCCTTCTTTTTTTTAATTTTTGACTTTTAGGCCCTCTTCATGAAACAGATTTCCACGAAACAAGAAGCAGATCCAGAAAATTCTTTACTGTTTGGAATCATATATATATATTCTATATGCATAGTTTTCTTGGTAGTACAAGTTAAATCTAAGAAGATGATGTGGCCCTTCTCCACATAGCCCTGCTTGTGCACACTGGCAATTAATGAATTTTATTTTCACAAAAGCAGGAGGCCTTGCAACCATTCTTGACCAGTGGATGATTACAGGTTGCTGATTTTTTCAAACTGACACAGTTGGAATAGTCATCTTCATGTTCGCAAGCATTGGCTGAAATAAAAATAAAACCATTAGTCACCAAATTATCACTAATCTCCATAGCAATCACAAGAACAATAAATTCAGTGGCAATGGAGGGAGCCTGCACACACAGGTTGACATTATTAGAGAATGATGACAATTTCGTATGTTGACTAACATGCAAGGTTCCTTAGTTAATTCACTGAGCCATCCGGTGCTTCTTTGTATCTGAAATTTTGGAATATTTCTAGAACAAATTATCTTAATTTCCTCTCAAAAATAGTGAATAAAAGTAAATGAAGCTCTCTAGAAATGAACCATCTAAAATAGTAACCACTAATCATGTATTTGTTTTGATTAAACTTTACTTAAAATTAAAATCCTATATTCTCAGCAGCACCAGTTATATTCCAAGTGCCAGTGTGTCTAGGAGCTGCTCTACTGAACGTGGGAGCACTGGGCATGTTCCTCACTGTGGAGATGTATTGGCTAGCAGTGCACTAGAGCAGCGTGTTAAGCAATGGCACGTGTGCTAGAATGGGCAGTCACACGTGCCAAGGCGCCAGCATTGCACCAGTAGCTGAGCATCACATATGCAGGTTTAATTGCATTGTTGGAATTTTGCAATTGATCTCTAAAAGGTTTGCCACATTTGACTTTAACCACACTAGGGCTCCTCAAAATAAATGATCTTATGGGAAGACAGATATGTAGATACATTTTTTACATTTAAATTGGAGAGAGTATCAACATGATTATTAGATATGTATACTTCGTTGTCTCTCTGTTTCCAGAAGTTGAACAAATCTCAGCCTACATTCATCATCCTACCTAAAGTCTTAACATTTCTTTGATAACCAACTCCGCAAGACTCCGCTGAATTCACCCAATCACAAAGAAATGGTACTCCCAACTGCTAAGTAATTCAAACCAGGTTCTAAGAGTCAACAGAAACATCTTTTTGGTTTCTGAGATGGGCCTCAGTATGCTGCCCAGGCTGTTTTTGTACTCCTGTATTCAAATGAATGTGCTCTTTCATCCTCTCAGTAGCTGGGACTCTAGGTGTGCACCACTATGCCCAACTCTGTCCCTTATACTGACATTCACAAACCAAAAGTGAATATTCTGCTTTCTTTTCTCTCTCATGCCTGTCTTTCTTTTCAGTCCTCTTGCTACTATTGTTGTAGAGCTGTTCAAGTGTTTTGGAGTCCAAATCTCCTACCTGCCTTTTGTGTAACTGCTTCTTTCTACTATTTGAAGCATCTCCTTCTAAAACACATTTCTGATCTTGCCAATTCTGTTTAAAATCTTTCAGTTAGCTATTCATTATTAATAGGATAGATTCCAAACTCTTGGGCCGTAGCATTCCTCAAAGTTGTGTATTCTTGGCTTTTATATCTTTAGTTGGTTTATAGCTTTGATATCATTTATATATATATTTTAGTAATGCATGTTTGCACTCCAGAATAAAGAATTTGGTTGTGGAAAATTAGTACATGCTTATAACACACAGATCATTTTCAATTGCATCATCCCTGTATCTTTCCTCGCTCCCTCAATCAACATCCGTGTCTCTAAAAGTGTGCCTTCTAGTTTCTGCCAACTTGCATTAATTAATTAATTAATTCGGTTTCTTACATAAGAGAAAATGTGTGATATTTGACTTATGGGGTTTATTTAACTTGATGGTCTCTAATTGTCACCATTTTCTTGCAAATGATGTGATTTTAGTATTTTAATGGCCAATGATATTCATATACATGTATATATATATATATATATATCACATATTCATATGTATGATTTTCTTTATTCATCCCCCCCAATGGACATCTTATTATTTCAGTGGCCTACCTATTGTGAATTGCTATGTATGTATTATGTTAGATGCTATTGTGCACTGTTATGTATGTGTTATGTTAGATGCTTTCTTTAAAACTTTTTTGGAACATATAGGTGACAGGTTTTATTTGACCGAATGGTATTTATACATTTAGTTTTTTGAGGCATCTTTCATATTGACCTCTTATACTGGCTTATACTGGTTTATAGTCTACCAGCAGTGCAGAATGGTTTCCATTTTACCAAATCCTCACATGTATTCATTGTTCTTATTCTTGATTATATCATTAATATTCTGAATATTTATTATCCAATTGAGTCCCAGTACCAAAAAAAAAAAAAAAAAAAGGTTTTCATAGATAGTGAGCCATGTAAATGACTCACTATCATCAAAAAATATCAATGAATCATAGGTATTTCCTTCTATTACAGTGGAAACAGTCTTTTCATATCTAAGAGCACAAATAAAAGGAAGAAGGTGAAATTTGTATAGCACTTAGGCTCCAATATCTTTGCTTGAAGATACCTTTTAATTGCTTACTTCAGAGGATTTCCTAATTCCCCCAAAAGCCTGTCATGGTATTTTGTGAACTAGCAGGTTAATGCATCACACTTACTGCAGAGTCTATCCTCACAGTGATCCGGGCAACTGGCACAGGAGGCTCCTTGTTTATAAGGGACATACAGTCTTGCCAGATTATTACCACTGAAATTGGAAAGAAAAAAACATCAAATATGGTATTTGAAATTCTTTTGTGCAGACTCCACTCATAGCCAAATATGTATGTAGATATTCATGAAAGGATTTTAATTGCTTTAAATGATTACAAATCTAATAATCCCAGGATGTTTGAATGATAATGCCCAGAAGGGAAAAATTCAGACTTAGTTTTTTACTTCATTATGATCTCAGAACTTGAGTGACTGCAACAGAATTACCCGAGCCTCAGATTTTCACAGCATGTTTCAGCGTGGCTAGAGCTTCTTAATTTCCAAGTAGACATGGTCAAATCACTAAGATGGCACACTACAAAGTACATCTAACAATAAAACATACTTCTTGTACAGAAAGGAAATGATTCTAGACAATGGAGATATACAGTGGAAAATATACTAAATACTTCATTTAACATTTAATTAAAAGTGGAAGAAACTCCTATAAGATCAAAGAATATAAGTAAAGCTCCAGTGAAACTTTGGCTTCTAGGTGTGAGTGACAATCCTTCAGGTGTTTGTGGTATGTATTTTAGTGAGGGGGTTGTGCTCTAACAAGTTTGGTAATATTTAAAGGTGTTTGTATGTGTGTGCATGTATGCCTGTGTGATTTTTATGTTTTAAAATTGGAAATGATATTTTAAAAAAAGAAAAGGGTTTTGTTAACAACAATCTGCACAATGTACTGATCTCACAATGCCCAGCTTGTGTCTCCTGAAGATTAGCACACTATTGTTTATTTATCTGAATATTCAAGGAGGTCAAATTCTTAATACCACCAAACTCAGCAAAATTCCAAGATAACACAAACTGATTTTCTCCACAAAGAATACATGAGAAACTAGGAAAACTATGGAATAGATATAAAAATACTGTAGAAGTTGTCTCTCTGTTTTTGTTTTGTTTTGTTATTTTTCACTTTGACTCTACTCCAGACACCAGGATATAGATGTACTCATCTTATGATCAGGAAGTCCAATCATTCTGTTAGTATAATTCAGTTCCTTCTGCTTAACACCAAGAGAACTTTCGGAAAATATTTCAAAGGTCATGTGTTTAAAAACCCAACATCGGCGGCTGGGGATTTAGCTCAGCAGCATAAACGCCTGTTTTGCAAGCAGGCAGTCGTGAGTTCGATCCTTCCTACCAATAAAAAAAGGAAAAAGACAAAAAAAAAAAAAAAAAACCAAAAAAACAAAACAAAAAAAAACAACCCAACATCATCTGTTTTATCTACAATCTAAAAGTGGATCATGTTAGGATGCTTAGTTTAGTGAGATCTTCTGCCTCCACTGGTAAAAACATTCATGTATGAGAAAGAAATGAAAACTAATGATTCTATTGGTATTTCTTTATTACATAATACAATAGTTTATGGAAAATTTCAAACATGCTTTAGGGAAGGTATGAGTTTTTGGCTATAAGTCATGATCTTAATGAATAGTTTCTATGGAAACTTTTATAGTAAATCGTGAAAGGCATAGGCTTAAAGAGGTATCTTTTCTTGACCTTTTGAAATAAAATCTTTTAATATATCTATTAAAGAGCTGTAATTCAAAGATTTAATTATTCCTTAGTGGCCAAGGTAACAATTTAAGCAACAGTACAAACACTGGAACAGGAGCTGGTAGAATCACTAAGTCATTACACACTTTCACTTATCTTTTGTGTGAACCAACACTTCACTTTCTAGTTTGTGAACTTAGACTACTCAAGAATGGAAATACACAGCATGGACCTCACAGGGTAACCCTGAGTCTAGGTGACAGCAATTGAGAAGGAAAACAAACCATTTTAGCCAAGAAGAAAGAGCATCTGAAGATAACTTTGCAACTGAGATACTCATCTTTCCAAAAATTTGGATAGGTATGCCTCTGCTTTAGAAAAACTATCTAAAGATTCCTTTCATCTTCTTGTAAAAATGCTTTGTAGCCTTTTTTACATCATAATTGAGACTTATTAATTTGCCTTCAGCATTATTGACAATCATCTCTAAGTGTGAACTTACGCAGGGCAGTAATGACAAACCATGAAGTACTTAAAAGTTGGTTGGCTAGGACAATAGCTGACTCCACATCCGACTTGGAAAGAGGAGAACCAAGCAACCTGGGCATCCATGAGGGAAGAGATAGGACAACGTGGGAGGAAACGAAAATATAACAGAAAGAATGTTAGACAGTTCTTTTTAACCGTATACCTTATATATGTTACTGAATCAAATGAAACATATTTTAATATATTACATTATTCTGTACATTCACTCTTGAATTGTTTTAGATTATTAGAAAAGCACAGATTGTTTCTATACAATGAAGATATTGATAACATTAGGGTATTGAAAAATAACAAGCTCAAATTTCCCTCTAAAATGCCCAGACTATATCCACAGAAAATTTTACTTCCAATTTGATTTTGCAATGAGTTAAAATTTGGACACTTCTTTTCCTTTAGGTTGTGTAGTGCAGGGAACATTTTCTTCCTTTTCTTACCTGTGTATAGTGTCCAACTGGTTTATTGGCTGACAGTGGCCCTACATTGTACTTAAAATTCTCCCTCTCATCATACCACTCTTGGATTGCTGATGACCATGAATAGGGAGCACTTGACATGAAGAGATTCTCACCACAGCTTGTATCTAAGAGAGAATTGCAATAAAGCATGCAATGGAACACAAACACACACACACACACACACACACACACACACACACACACACACACACACACAACAGAATAGGCAGAGTCCCTGCTCTTCAAAAACTATGCCCATAGCTGTGGAATGCTACATAATCCATAAGGAAAGTGATAGCAGACCCTTATCTGCTATAATCAAATAGGCAGCCAGTGTGCCCAGTGCATGTGGCTGCTATTTGTTTATAGCAGATAAGTGTGTCAATGTAGAAAGCTTTCAGTAGATAAACAAGTCTTCTTTCCTTAATGTCTGTGCTGCTTAGACTCATTCATTAACACATTAAATTCTTTACGTATATCGTATATGCCTTGTACCTGCTCAATTTTTTTGAAAATTACTAACTCTTCTAATTTCTCTCCTGTTCTAAACAGTTCTCAATAGAATATCCATATATATAATCTGAATTAATATTAAAGTTTATTAGTTTATGTAAACTTTGAAAAAAATGCACAGAGACTTTCTAAAACGTCCAAATATGAACAAACACCAGAAAGCAGAGGATTTTTCAAGTTGGTTGTAGTTCCCTTAATCAATCAATCAGAGCATCACAGGCCAAATACTCCCTCAAAATGAATAAAAAATATCCTGCAGCACCAAATTATTCCAATAGTTTTCAAGCCGTGGAAATGTTATTTTTACTTGGATGTTAAACGTGATGCCCACATGTGCTTAAAGAAAGAATAAACTACTTTTTTCTTTCCCGTTTAAACTTGTGTATACTTTAAGAGGAAAAGCAAGAAACTAAGACTTTTATATTAGACTTAGACTTTAAAGAGCAATTTTTATAATTTTCTAACTAAAGTCACTAATTGGTAATGTATTGGAAGTCAGAAATTCTAAATGTTGATTTACAAAATTTTGATATTTGTTAATTTACATACTGAGTTTTCGGTAAGGTGCGTCACTGTGTTTGAGCTTGCACTGGTCCGCCCAGGCTTGGGCTTTCTTTGCTGCCTCGCTGCTCCATCTCTGGGAGAAAAAAAGAAACACAGATGTTTGTTCAATGTTTGAAAAGTCAAACACAGAAAATATATAGTTAGATTGATAGCTTCATTTATATCTCTACAAAAGTTCTCTAATTGAAGGTTAAATATTACATAGTTTGTCTTATACGTGAAAGCCAAACTATAAATAATTTAAACAGCAAAATAAAAGATAGATGATAAGCAGCAGGGTGTTAAATTGTGGAACTGGGATGGGATTCTAGGGAGAGTAGAAAACCGGATGGAGAAGAAGGGGAGGGGAAAGAAGATTAAGATTAATAGCAATTCCAGTACCAAGGCCTCGCCTGTGAGTGTATGTACTATGCGTCACAAACTTGTTAATACAAAATAAATAATACAAGCTGTCTGCAAAGGTATTTTCCATCTTTTTAAACCAAAAGCATATATGTATATTAATGTGCTTTTTAATAGTATGTTGCTGTAAGTAACTAAAAATCTAAGCTGTTCCAATTATTTTAATGGCACAGCAAACACAACTAATGACTTGTAGTGCTTTTCTATTCTAAATATTGTATCTCTGGTCCCTCTCCTTTTAGGATGTATGACTATTGGTGCTGGAATCAGAAAGCTGCACAACAGTGAACACTAGACTGAATGGTGTACAGAGAGAATCTTCCAGTCCAAATTAGCCGATAAGAGAATGAGCAGAAAAATACAAAGATTTTCATTGAATGCCTAGGGATTCTAAGGCCATAACTTAAAAAATCCATTAAACTTGACAAGGTCGATAAATGTTATTAAAGGAAGCTAAGAAATTCTGCCCTGATCATCAAACAAGTCAAATGCAAAACTCAAGGCTGAACTTCTTAGGCACAAGTGCGATGTCTTTGCCAGCTGCCTGCTCTTAGCACACCTCACGGTGGCTCAAGGCGCCTGCCCTACATGAAGGCCTCTCACCATCTTCAGCATGTCACTGGCAGTTGGAGAGACTGCTCTCCTTAGTTCGTTGTGTTTATTTACAATCTCCTCTTGGACTTTTGGTAAGGTGGTTGACAAAGCAGCAAAAGCTTGCTCCTAAGAAGAAATAAAATCAGATTATTTTTAGTACATTTGAAAATTACAAGTGAATAAGTCTATTTCTTTCCAAAGAACAAAGATGATTTTGAAAAAAGTGTTTACATCCAGTCAGTATTATTTGTTTAACATTGTCAATGATTCTAAGAAAAACTTACGTATTTTAAACAGGAAAATAGTAGATTAAAGCTTTAAGGATAGGGATGTAATCAGTGATGGGGCAAATTGAACTCTCAGGCCACAGATGCTATTTTTGTTTTTAGAAAAGAACTACTATGTTTTTTCTAGAACCATATGGGAGATAACATATTACAATGACAAAGGTACATAAAAGGAACCAGTAAGTCATTCATACTCAATCAGGTGGCAACAGAAGGCTGCTAAGATACAGGCACATACTGCACTATAGACCTGAGAGAGATCATTCTTCGAACAGGGCATCCAATACCTAGAGAAACGGACTCTGTAGAAAAGTATTTGAAAAGAAAACAAATTAAGTGAATGAAACCCTAAGTGAGGAATAACTTGTCTCCCGGTTGATAGTTTGATTGTGGTAACACAAGGACCATTTTTCGGTAGATGACACTACAGTTGGAGTTTTCTAGTGCCTACCTAGCGTGTGTCCAAAATTAAAGCAAAATCAAGAAATATAAACAAAATTAAATAAAACTAAAGCAGGATATGATAACCAAAAGGAATGCCCAAATCTCTGACATTCTATTCTCTGGACAGATAATAAACACCCTCCTTGGGCATCTGCACACCCTATCTTTGAAAAGGATGAATAATTTTGCTTCCAGAATTATTTAATGAAAATGTTTATTAGAAATAATTGGAGAATGGTGAAAATATCTACTTAATAATTTTAGTAAATTTTCATTTAAAAACAGGTATAATTGTTGTCCTATATTATCTGTAAAAATTAGATATAGCAATGTCTGTGAAGAAGACATAGTAATTTGAAATTACATGTAAAGATACCATTAATTTTCTGTGAGGATCATGTTTAAATGAATTAATAAAACCAATCAAAGCAACTTTTGAGGCAGGAGAACTTATTTTTGCTTTAAATACATAGACTTATGTCATCAAAACAGTTCAAATACCACATGTAATCTCAGTTTTAAGTTGCTCACTTTAAAAAGGATAATCATGTAAATTGAATAATGTGTATTATTTAACACATGTAGCCAAAACACATTTTCCTTGTCACCAAATTAAAGTTATTGAGGGATATTTTGTCTCCTTTCGTTGGACTATCTCTGAAACCCCCTCTTAAGTGTATGCCCAGAGCTTCTAGTGAATATTTTGCAATGTACTGGACACTCCAGTGCTTTTCAGTTTTGAAGACTGATCTGGTAGCTGTTTTCTCTCATGGTTTCCTGAGTTGTTTGAAAAGAATTTCAACCTTAACTTTACCTCATTTCCATTTGCAGGGAAAGATGGGAGGAGTACAGCAACCAGGAACAGGATCACTGGGAATAATGCCATTGCTGGGAAATAAAACACAGGGAACAGTCTTGCATTACAATGCTTAATAGGTAGAGGTGGAGCCCTGAATAGCTCCATTATCCAAATTGATTCATAAGGTGACAAGTGAAGAATTGCCACATGGAGCAGCAGAATGATGCTGGGCTGAGCTGCAGAAGGATATCTCTGTAGGGGCAGTAATCACAAATGGAAGTGCCTTGAAGGAGCTCTGAAGCACACCTCCTGATAAAGGCCTAGTAACTTTTCCTCCCAAGCCACACTCTGACTGTGAAGCTGCTCTCTCTGGTACTAGGGCTGGCATCTTCACCTTGCGCTTTCAGAAGTAATAACTCTGTTATGCTTACACCTAGAGCTCTTCAAGAGCCACCTGCACTCAGATGAGGGGCATCAGAAACGCGACTGGATTATGAGGGCCTTGTAGCTGATTTGCTGTTATAATACCTGGTCCAAATAGGCAGGTTTCTAAGGAAGTATCAGTGGAATTTTATCTTCTTCTCTGGGTCCTTTCTGTGTCTCTGCAACAGTTTGTCTTGCCTTTGAGCCGGCAGTCTATGGAATGATAGTCAAACCACAAGAAACGCCTTTTCCCTTAAGCTGTGGGTGACCAGCACTTGGTCGCAGCAGGAAGAAAGTAACCAGGGCAAGCACCCAACCATTGATTGCACTGCAGAGACTACTGTGTTTAGCCCTTTTTGGCTACTTAAGACCTGTTTATAGCCTTTTAAGTTAGCATTTCTTGAAATTACAAGATGGAAAAGGACGTTTATTTTATTTCAGGGCTCAGGTTTGTTCTTTGATCCCCTGAAAATTGTAGGCTTTTCTTCTAAAAATGATCTGTTGGTTTTCATACTTTTGAATCAGTCTGCTCAACTTTAACCAGTATTCTCTGTTAAGACTTGATCTTTAACATCATGCCTCAAACTCCAAAAAACCCAAACTTCCAAACAAACAAACAAACAAACAAACAAGAAAACCACAATGTTCAAGATTTTTAAATAGTTTATAATTTGATTGCTCAATTTTAGTGGGTTACTAATAAAACATTTATGAATATCCTTGTTATACATGTTCACAAAATTTGCTTTACTAATTCAAATTTTTGTGTTTCTAATAAAATAGTAAATTACACCATAAGACTTTGAGGCATTTGAGGTGAGCTGCATCCCAAGTACCTCTTCTACTTTGAGATACTGTCTTACTAAGTCATTAAATTGACTGGATTGAAATTACTGTTTTCTTGCCCAAAGTAAACAAAATGCTGATAAATCTTCTTTTATCATTATATGCAAGGGTAAACACTTTATAAACTAATAACATTTAATAATGGAGAGATGCAATGCCTAAGTAAATTAGAATACTGCCCCTTATTGAAGCATATTAGACATAAAAGCCACCATAAATTTATAGCCCTTCTGTAACTTGAGAGTTAAGCTCTTTGTTAAAAAATTGAACATCAAATTGCTCAGTGCTGATCTTTAGCTTATTCTACACAGCGTGAATGTATTTTCAATGTATTTGGAGGAATCCTCTGAGAAAGCACTTGATGGTCAATGAAATAGTAAGGGACGGAGACAGATACAACACAATTAGTGTCCCTATAAATGTTTTATAGGATATATGTAAATGTTTTGATATAGGGGGAATGTTTTTCCCCTACACACACACACACACACACACACACACACACACACACACACACTCGTATAGGGAAGTGACCATGTGAGGACACAGTGTAAAGATGGCTACCTGCACATCAGCAAGAAAGACCTCACTGGGAAATAACCAGGGCATCTTGATCTGGAACATCTAGCCTTCCCAACAGTTAGAATATAATTTTTTTCTTATTCAATCATGTGTTGTTATATTGTCTGACCAAATTAATATACATTCCCCTCTTGAGGCTTTGAAACCTAGGTTACTTTGAATGAATTTGTTAAGACCTGGCAGGTTGAAACCTGGAGCAGCAGGTCTGCATTTTGACAGGTGAGTCAGACCAGATGCTGCAGGAAGGGTTTGCAGCTGGATTGTCCAGCACCCAAGTCTCAAGGCAGCTGTGCTTTTTTCATTTATATACAACAACAAATCTATGAGAGAGTAAGTGGGGAGAGACAGCAAGAGGGAAAAGGATAAAAAGAGGGAGAGGGAGAAGGAGAGACAGAGAGATGCTGTACTATCTATAAGAAAGTGTCAAACGATGTTTTACTGCAAAGTGAGAGTGATTTCTTCAGAGTCTAGAGCAGCCTGGGAATGACATGTTTTGATTCTCCTGGAGAATCTCTTCCTCTTATGAAATTAATCATCAGACAAAAAGCTAGGCATAGAATGAAAAGGCAAAAAGAAATCCGAGAGAAATAATTAGTCATCATGTAGAAAAGCATTATTTTATGCAATTTCAAAAATACATCACAGTGACTCACACTGATTCACAAAGGAGAAAGTTTTATAAAAAGATATTTACTCTTGGAATTGATCCAACTTTGCAAGACCAGTTATTTTTGTTACTTACTGCAACATTGCATATTCATACTTTAGGCATTACGTGACCTCCTGATGAGTGCATTGTTATTTTTTTGATTGTTGGAAATGGACCTAGGATTCCTTTAGCCTCAGTATTAATTTCTCATTAATTATATCATATGAATACTTTTGGTTCACTTAATTCTTAGAATGGATAATAGCTACATCCTTCAGCAACACATCTAAGTTCCCCTCCCCAAGGAAAGTAAGAGGCTAATTCCAAGTACATTGGCCCTTGGATAAATGTATTGAAAGTCTACACAGTAAATTTTGCTTTGCAATGAATTTTTCATTTTGAGGTGCAGTACATTGCTTCTGTCAATTTGATCATGTTCATTTGTCTTTTTCCATAACGATTTTGAAAGTTATGGAAATGCACTGTGGCTAAGGATTACTCATTCAATATAAGCCACCGGGCCAATGTCCAGAGACCTTTTTGTAGATCTTCAATGCTTTTGGGCAGGAAAGTCCTCTGGTAATGACTTCTGATACATATCTTGGTCAATTTGATAACAAAAGAGAAAAACAGGCTCTTTTGTTTTCAAGCCAGAAATAACTAAATATTTTTCTTGCCTTTCACTGTTTTGACCATGTTTTGCATACTTTCAGGACAGCATTTGAGTCATTGTTGAACATGAAGAAGTGAACAAGATACAACGTCTGTATAAGAATCCTGACAATCATTAAGGAGCCTATCATTCAAATAACCACATCTTAGCTGCAGAAATTTTCCCACGTGTAGAAAAGTGGATCATCAAGTTGTATTTTGCTTTATTCCAACCCTTGCTGGTGCTTTCTGGGGAAAGATTGTGACAAATCTAAACTACTTGGTGCTGAGGAGGTAAACATTTCAATTGTGGGGAACAGGACAAAGATGCATGATAATCATCAGAACATTGGGCTCCATGCCAGTTAAGAGCTTCCCTAAGGGCTGCTGTAAACAGAAAGTTCACATCAGGGGTAGGGGGAAATTCTGAAGGTTTCGGAAAGAATTAGGAAAAACATCTGGCTCTAACTCTCATTCATCTGTATGGAGGCAATTTCTAAACATCCTGCAGTTATACATTTTCTTTGCTGTGTCCTAGGAAGGAACCTTGGCTGAATTTAAATTCATTTATTTTAAAAGAATTATTTTTATATGTAACTAATTTAGCTTTCTGTTCTTACTTCTGCATTTTTCCTTTTCTAAACACACTGGAAATTTTTATGTGTGAACAGAGAAAAGCCAAATGCAGAAATATCAATCATTTGAAATTTCAGGTCCTTTCAGTAGCTTTTTGCTACTATTTAATTCTGAATTTACAGTAAACCATATTTATCTTTTTGAGATATAAATAAATGTACGTTATTAAATTAAACTGCAACATAAACTATTTACTGATGTTAAGGCCACTATTGTCATAGAATTGTTTTGAAAAAGAAAGTATTCCTACTGGCAATCATTGTATGTTAAGTGACAAACACATTTATAGAACTTTTACAAGTATGACTTATCTTAAAAGTCGTTTTTTGGAAATAATGTTTTCTAAATTATGACAGGAAAATTTTGCTTATTTGCCAAAAGAATTCATCAAATTTTTGATTTATAAAGTAAACCTTTTTCTTATCACTGTATCAGTCTTTCTTTCTGCCAACTCAGAATTAATTTCAAAGGAATTACACAAACAAGAGGGAAACATGGATTCTAAATCAGTACCAAAAGGCTAGCAAGAAAACTCCACGGCTTTTGGCATGTACATATGAGTACGTGTTTGTCTTTGTATACCTGTGTATGACTACGTGCGTGCCTTACATACTTTCTCATCCCTAGGATGAAATACCTGACAACAATAATTTACAGGAAGAGATGTTTATTTATTTTGGTTCACAGCGCAGTAGTGTGCGTCCAGGCTCAGCAGGCTTAAACACAGAAAGCTATGGCAGAAGTGCCAGCATGAAGGAAAGCTGCAAGAAGCAAACAGAAGGGTAGGGAGTCAGGAGAATATACGTTCTTCCAGATCTTAGTCCCAGAAAGCTGCCTCTAACCAGGCACCAGCTCCTGACAGCAAGTCAACTACTCTTCCCAAAATCCGGAAGACTCCTGGGAGCGTCTAGATGTAAATCCTAAGCACACGTGTGGTAAAAATGAAGTGAAAGTGAATGTGATGTCTTGGGGGCTGGAGCCCAGGTGAGGACGTAATGAAAATAATGGCTTCAAGTTCCTGTGCTGACTTCAGAACAATGGTTTCTTTTTCGTTTGTAGAAAAATTCTGTAGCAACAGAACAAACACTGGTCTTGCCCGACATTAAATGTCAACGTGATAACATCCAGGAAACATACGAACCATTGTGCATAAAGAACTGAGGATAATCAAGATTAAGAAGGTCACAACTGAAAGAAATAAAGATATGTGTAGCTAAGCTCTCCAGGGCTATCACAATTACTCCTTTATTCCTCCAAACATCTGTTGTGAGATTAAAAGAAGCCGTGTACTTGCTGTTGGTCTTTAGTGTATTATTGCTACCGAATTAATGATCTCTTTTATTTGAACTGGTTTTTTTAAAGCTGCATGTAGGGATTGTATCTAATAATGTTTTTGTTGCATGATTTCTTCATTAATGTTAAAAAAATTTACCACTGTTTTATCATTCTGAAGTATGCTTGCAACCTTGCTGTAACTCTACTAGATATTTTTACAATATGTTCAAAATGAATGAGAACAATTTTTTGTTTTGGTTAGGAAGTTTTGCTTTTAATTTATAAAATGGGCCCATTATTCTGAGTGTGGTGGTACACTCCTATAATTCCAGCTTTGAGGAGGCTGAGGCATCAGAGTCATGAGTTCAAGGCTAGCAGGGTTTACATGGCGAGCTAAAGGCCAGCGTAGATTAGTGAGTGACAGCCAATGCCAAACAAACAGGCCCATTATTAATTACTGTTTTCCTCATCTGTTTTACAGTCAATCCCAGCTCCTTTCCATTCAGGGTTTTTCCATTCAGGTTATTCTTTATATAGATGAAGTAATGTTGGTAAGCTACAAAGTGGGAGCAAGTGGAAATGACTTAGACTGATGAGAATGTCATTGTGACACCATCTGTCCACACAAAAGTTCAAGGGTTGAGAGCCCAGGAGAAGGTTTTGGGAGGTCCAAATCTTTGAGAAGTGGGGCCTAGTACCCAGATGTTAGGTGAGTTGAGATCACTGTCCTGAGAAAGGTTAGGGAGCTCTCTTGGATTTCTTTGGTACTATTTGTTTTCAGCAGAGCAAACACAACCCTAAGCCCGACCCCACTCAGCATTCTGGTTATTGCTCCATCTGCATATGGTGTCAGCATTGTAATCCCACTGTGCTGTGACACAGTTGAGTGTCCCAGAGCTGAGCTCTTGAACCTCACAAACTAAGAGAACCTCTCTTCTTAATATTGTTAACCTGCTTCTGGTATTTCATTGCAGTAATGCATGATAAACTAACACGAGGAGCACAGTATTTGATACATGGGTCTATTTTATAAATATAATGCAAAAATTCTAACTAAACCTTAACTTACTAATTTCAAAAGAGCGTTAAAAACAAAATGATCCAGTACAATTATGTTAGAACTAAAAAGGGGATTCAATATTAAAAATTCATTAGTAAAATTTGTCACATTGATAAGATAAAATACAATATAATGAAAACATGTTACTAAAACCAACCCATATCTGTCATTTTAAAATAGAACTGAATAGATAATTAATTTAGTAGTAATAATTTACTAAATATCTACAGTAAGTAAATGGTTATTAAAAAACTCTAGGTATACCCTATTTTATATTATATTAGGAATAAAAAAGAATGACTAATATTGTTACTTAACATGAGAGATGATACAGTCTTTAAAGAGAAAAGAATATAAATAGCATTTGTAAGTCTTGTAAGTGAAAAAGTAAAATTATAAGCTTTTAAATGTGGTCATCTGTCTAGAGAATACACTATAATCAACAAATTTACTACATACACTTGCTTTATTTTAGAGAGCAACACTGAAGCATACAAGATTTAAAACATCACAAATAATACTAACAGCAGTATAAAATGTTAGACAAACAACAAAGAACAACAAAAAAAAACCTTTTTGAGAAAATTTTAAGAAGTCCACTAAATAACAAAAAAGACCTCAGTAAATTAAAACTTTTATAATCTTAATTGACAATGTACTAACACCATCATTAATCTTAAAGAATTTTTTGTATAGCTACTTATCATTTGAATAAAAACACAGATTAATCCAGGAATAAGTCAGTACATTTGTAAAGCATGTGTTAGCATGGACCTGTGAATGCCAGCACTCTGGGAGACTGAGACAGGGCGATCACAAATTTGAGATCAGCATGGAGAATTTAGTTACTTATGAAGCCTCATTTCGAAGTAAACTAATAAAGGGAATATAGCTCAGCATGAAAGCCCTGGGTTAAATCCACAGTGCCCCGTGGGGAAAAGGGGACCCTGGGAAAATTTCAAGATAAATAATAGTCGTGTCTTTCTATAGCTTTTCAGAGCGGTTACTAACATAGATGACAAATGTTTTGGTGAGATTTCATATTATTGCAGGAAAAGAAAGATTTAAAAAATGGAGATGGTTAGAAAGTGTCAGTGATAGACCTAACAAGCATCAAAAAGCAGTGAGAGAAGGACAGATTATATAGCATATAGTACTGGGAGAAATGGCTCCTTATAAGGACAAAATTAATTATGTCTTTTTAACTATTGTCTTTAAGAGTACATATATGGATTAACCTATAGATAAATAAGAAAAATTTGCACGCAACTTATCAGGGCCATATCCTTCTACCATAATTTAGCTATACATCATAATGAATATATTGTGATTTAGTTTTGTGCCACTCACTGTGTGCCTCTCTATGGATTTATTTCCAAATCAATAAAGCAACACGATCGACACTATTACTCAGTACTACAATTTACCAGTGACAATCCTAGGATGAGAGAATTAATAATGAGAAATCATAAACATTCAAATAGCAGAACTATCTGATACTCCTAGTTTGGTGTCAAAACCCCTACTCCTGTGATGAAGAGCACAGGAAAATTTTAAAGGATTATGTATATCATCAAATGTTATGAAAACACCAGCATTTGGGTGTGAAATGTGTGCATTATATCCAAGGCTGTATTTACAGACAAGTCATAGCATAGAAAAGTATCAGACCCAGTATTTTCTAACTTTGAAGGAAACACTAAATCCTCATTCTGATCACGTTCATCTCATCAGCAATCTGTGTGGCAGAAAGCAGTCATGCAAACGCACCATTTGCAAACCCGCTGGACTTCATTTGTAGGAAATCTGGAAAGCTATCTAAATAAAAGTATTTCCCTTTGGCCATTCTCAAACAGCACCTTTTTCCTTTTCAAGAATGAAACCCTTCCTAGTTCCTAAATTGATTAAACAGTATTTCTGCTTTTCTTAGCTGTATGTGTTTACGCAACTTGAAAACTACCTGAGCTTCATCCAGGGGCCACAATTCACCTCACAGAGCAAAATTAAAGAGTAGCTCGCGGGGGTGAAACTTCATCATTCTAACATCCTTTGATCCGCCTTCAGAAGTTTCCTCACACAGGCAGACATTCTAGGTTTGCGTTTTAACTAGCAGAGGCCGATCCAGTCTGGCAAGATGTGAATAGTCCTAGAGCCGCTGGATGGCACGTGGCCATAGAGGGAAAGGCAAGAACAAACACATTTTAGAAGTGTGTAACACCTCTTCTGTTGCTTAAAGGTAGGTCTGTCATATCGGAATATTCTCTAGAATTATTTTTTATTTGCCATAAAATATAAAGTTCTCTGTGGAAATTGCTTCCTACATAAAAATACACAATAAATATTACATTTAAATTTCTTTCAAAAAATGTGGGAGCCTGAGCAGGTTGGAGTTTGACTGGCAAATTTCTAAAAGTATTTGTTTTCTTTTTCAGTCTGTATATATGTCATGAGATAAATTATACTCCATGTTGGTGATCATTAATAAAATATTTTTATCTCAAAAGTACTGCTATAATTTTGTTTTGATTAATTTAAAACTATTAGCAAGGATGATTTTGTATGCTTAATCTAACAATGTCCAATACTAAATTATAGCCATATGTTATGGTTAGTAAAAATTACTTCTCAATAGATGCTTTTCATTCTTGTACCAGCAATAATTCTAATACAAATCTAATATTATCATTTGAGCATGAAAAGTAGTCACAGTGTTGCCTGTAGAATGAAGAAATTACACGTAATTATCAAATTGGATAAAGTGAGTTTTCCAAAAGTGTAGCTACTTATACATTACCTCCTAGCTCAAAAGTTTATTAGGACATTCTCAGAACATATAATCAATAGACTTTCAAAAAGCATACCTATGTTTATCAAATGTATCATTTTGCCACTATCCAGTTGTAAATACACTGGCATAATGGAATGTCCATCCTGAAGTAAAGCAGTTGCCACTTACCACTGCTGGTTCCTGGAGCAGGATGTAGTATTCGTTTCATCAGCTGGCAGAAGGAAGGTGGACAGAGAGAGAAGGTCAGAGCCTTATATATGCAACACTTACTTCCTGTTTAGCAAAGTGTGGTTGTTCAAGTAAATCCTGGTTAACAATGTCTGATTCAGGAGCTGTCACATCAATGGTCTCAAATTCCATTGCTTGTCTAACTGAAATTTTGACATTAGTTAGCTGCATAGCTAATCCACATAGCTAATAATAAAGTGCTATAAAATTTTTCCTATTGTGTATTTATTCTTTGGAACTCTAATATTATTATAATTGATACACATTTTTGCCAATAAATATTTTAAAATTTCTTAATTCAAGTTACTCTCATTGTAGTCACAGAGCTTTCCGGACTACTTCTATGACAGCAAAGATAGGAGAGATGTGCATAGTGGAACACATCTTCAATTTCTGAACTTTGGATCTAAGGCAAGAGGCTGTAAATTTGATCCTCTCCCGGGCAATTTAGGGAGACTCCGTATTAAAACAAAGAATTAAAAAGGCTGGGTATGTACTTTAATGCAAAAACCCAGATTTTAGTGATAACTGTGGCAAAAATATGTAATAGCTTATGCCTAGTCCACAGACACACCGTTGAATTTGTAACTTATTTTATTCAATTCTGATAAAGTTTAGTACATGTGTAAGCTGACTGCTATATTAGAAGAATCTTTAAGTGTTACGATTTACTTTGAGTCTACTTTAAGTGCTTCTTTTCCTTACTGTCCACTCAAATGTGCCCCTCACACTTGTCAAGTATAAGACTGAAAAACACATCACAATTGTGAATGGCTATACATTCCCTACGATGAATGTGATCAATATGTATGACAGATATGTACTAGTGAAAAAATAAAGTTAATAGAGTTTGTGGAGGTTTTATTCCATAATCAGTTGGCTCCAAAACAGGCTGGCATGGCAGAGGGGCAGCAGTTCAAGGCATCAGAAGACAGAAAAAGCAGCAAGAGCCAAAGAGGATGAGAACAAGCCTCTTGTAGTCCCTTATAAGCTATCTGTCCTGAGGCAGGTGTAGCACCCAAACCATCTCTTACACAGGCTCAGTAAGTTTACAATCTGAGGACCCTGGCTCCTTGCTGAATCACTTAGTTAAACTTCTAAACTTCTCAAGCTGATACAATGTATCACCCATTACAACATTCTAGAGGGTAAACAATCATACCAGGACACTCCTCTACACCCTAGGAGAGGAACTGCTGAGTGACTTAGCTATGCCTCTAAACTTATCAACTTGATACAATGCATGAATCATTACAATAGGGAATGCTCTTGAAAGTTTTCAAAAATTATTCTTATTGTACAGTTTTAAGGAGTACAGTATGATAACTCAAAACACACATACAATATTTAGTTATTAAATCGGTATACTTAATATTTCCCTCCAGAAAACATAGTAATTGTACATAGTGTGACATGCATACAATATGTACTCATCAAGTCAGGGTAGTTAACATTGTCACCTATATATCATTACTTTGTGTTTAAACATTGGAGTTCCTCTCTTCCAGTTATCCTTAAAATATATAATAGAAGTTTTGAAACACAGTCACTCTGCCATGTTGTGCAGAACACTGGAACTTAGTATTTCTGTCTAACTGTTTTGTGGTGCATATTATCCATTCATCTCCCATAGCTGTCCTCAACTTTTCCAGCTTCCAATAATAATATTTTTCGTTCAAATCAACTCTAACATCCACATATGGGATAAATCATGTTGTATTTCAAAACCTTAGTCAGGTAGTCGTCAACGGCTGTGAGATGAGATTCCCTGAGCAGGTGGCTCTTGTTGGCCAAGGGCAAATTCCTTGATGGGAGCACAAAGGGGTACTTAGTAAACAGATCCCACAGCATCGAGGCAACAGAAGGACCACTCTGGGAGTGAGACCTCTTTGCAGTGCCTCAGCAGCACCCACCAGACTGTGAGGCATTTGCGTACAGTAATAGTGCATAGTATAAAAGTGAGGCAGAGAATAGTTAAGGCATTTATCTTCCACATGACTCGCCTAACTCGTGAAAAATGAGGGGGTAGAATGATGCTTTTGCTCACAAAGTCACTGGCTCTACTCAGTCTTAGTTTTAGTGTGGCTTCTAGTTTCCATTCTTGTAAAATAGACATATATATAATATTTAGTGCTTCCATTTTCTCTTTATTTTCTAATTTTTTGTTTCTTTGGGGAAGAGAAAAAGGGGGGTGAGGAAAACTAAGAATCAGGTATATCATGTACCAGTACAAGATCTATATGATGACTGTGAAAACTATGTATGTCTAATCTGTACCGATAAACTTAATTAATGATAAAAAATACTCAGCTCTGTGCGGATCAGCACATTTGACATACAGAAAACAGTAGAGGAAGTATAATACACATAATAAGTATCTATAAATACTACCAATTATGAGGCTCAGCAAAGAGGTAAGATGATAAAAATTGTGGTATAAGAACTATTAAACTTCGATATCAAATACATTTAAATTTTTATTTTAAAGTTAATAAAACTAATAACTTTTAAAATGTATTTCAGTTAGGAATTCAAATGAATTTTCAGATATTTGGCTGATCTAACAAGTCCACAGGAAAAAAAATAAAAACATACCCAAAAATGAAGAAAACAATTATTAAACGTTATCAAACAGCTCTTCTATAAAATATATGTAAAGTATACAATTTTTCACAAGGAGAAAAATAGATTTTTCTTCCTTCATGATAGAGCTGAAATACATATGTGAATTATTCTTTAATTTAACTTGTTTAAGGGGACAAGAATATAGCTCAGTGGCACAGTGTTTACCTGGCAAGTGTGAGGTCATGAGCTTGAGCCCCGGTACCAAATATATATATATATGGCTTTAAGAAATTTATGTTGCTGTTGAAAATATCTAAGTAAAATATACAATCAAGAGAATAGGTAGAAAATGTACTCCCCTGGAGTTATTCAAGCTTCTTATTTGTGAAACTAGAAGTTAACTTTATAGTTGTGGTTGTCAAAATTATAATCACATTTGCCATATTCCAAAATTTATTTGAAATAATATTGCTATTAATAAGTAGCAAAATTTTGGGCATTCACAAAGTTAATACAACCAACTGGACGGTACATGTTTATTTCCCTTATAAAGTATTTATTATTAACCAAAGATATGCTTAGTTTCCAGCTTGAAAGAACTTGAGAGAGAGAATCCCTGAGCCAGGAGGGCTTGTATCAGATATTTAAAGGCTAGATCAATTGAGAAGAAAACAAAGTGACATTGAATGTATAACTAATTCTAATGTGTCTTAATCTATTAAAAATATCATATTCCTTGGTTTAGTCTCTATTAATTCTGTTTATTTATTTACTGTTACTTTATTTACTATGATCAATCTGTGACAATGTCATTTCTCAATAAAGTATTCCCATCAGCTAAAAATTGCTTTGATGTGATTGGTTTTGTATAGGCCTAGAAAGGAAACCACAGTATCATACATTTTCTCCATTAGAGCTCTGCTCATTCTCAATTCTCAGGAAAAAGTTTTAAAAATCTGAGCAATGAACCAGTGCTAGAAATCAGTGGAATCTTAAGAATTAATACATGAGAAGAGGAACAGAAAACTGAAGTCCTTAATTCTGACAAATGAAAACTAATTTAATTTTATCTTTGTAAATCATGATATTTGTGGTAAAACTATGTCCATAGTCTCTCTCTCTCTCTCTCTCTCTCTCTCTCTCTCTCTCTCTCTCTCTCTCACACACACACACACACACACACACACACTAAATTATCTCCTAGTGGTTAAATATATAGAAATTAATTCCATCCAATGTGTTATTGTGAAATATCAGAAACAATTCTGTTTGTGTGCATGCGCAATTAACAAAGATTAAATATGCATTGTTGTTTGTGTAAGTATGCATGTAATGAGCAAAGATTAAATCTTCATTGTTGGGTAAAAACTATGAGGAAGTAAGTTTTACCTCTTTTGTTACTTGAGGAGGAAGTTAGCAGGTTTAAAATCCTTTGAAGAGTTAAAAGATTAATCGCATAATTTGTCATATGATGTCATATTTTACCTTCCGGAAATAAAGGCAGCAGTACTTACACATGAAGAAAGCATTCTGAAAAGCCACAGCTATATAAAAATAGTGCTCTTCTTTCAAGTGGTTTCCCTGGATTGACAGCCTTCAAGCTTTAGAAGCACGTGGATAAATGCTAGAATATCTGGACACCAAACTCCAGAGAGTAAAATTTTTGAAACCCAGAAGATAGTGTCAGTTTGTTATATCTAAAATGCTTTTTGTCAGAGTTACCATGATACCCAACTTCAAAATGTACTACAGAGTCAGAGGAGCAAAAGCAGCATAGCTTTGTCATAAAAAGAGATCAGCGAGGTACAGAACCCAGACATAAACCTACCAAACTATAACCATCTGATTTTCTACAAAGGTGTTAAACATGTACATAAAAAAAAAAAAAAAAAAACCAAAGCCTTTGATAAAACTGATGCCAAGAACAGTGAATACTTTTAAGTGTAAACTGGAACTCATATGCCTATCCATCCTGTAGAAAATTGATTCAAGATGACTAGAAGATATAACATAATTTCAGATACTCCCTGTCCCGTGCCTGAACAGAATTAAATTGCAATAAGAAGCATTTCAAGGTTTGCTTTTATATTATTTAAAATTCTGAGACTTTCCCAGGAACTCTAGAGCCCCTTCTGTGATCTCAGTCAGGAACACTGTGCACCTGTTTTTCTGTCTGAGATTTTTGTCTCTGACATCTGTCATATTTTGCATCATATTTTATTTACCTTTGTATCACGCAGCAATAGTGAAAGATGCCAGGAAGTCTATTGCCCCTACTGGTACTCCTTTAAGTTCCCTATGACCGTCTCCGGAGCCACCCTCACTGCTGCTTAAGGACACCCGTGGTCTTTTATAATAGTGCCCTTCTAGACCCAGGTCCAGTGCTATTTCTTGAAAAAAAAAAAGTATAATCATCAATGCTTGTGTTGTACTTGCAATAAAATATTTTTCATAGCTGCCCGTGAATACATCTCTTTTTTTAGAGTAACAAAATTTTTCTTGTGATGGCTCATTCACATCTTGCACTCTATGGTCCAAAGTCTCCCAGTCTTTACCCTGTCACTTTACCTTTGCAAGTGTTTATTAAAATTCTCTCTTTTACTATGCAATCTCTTACAATCCTATGATTATTTCAGTTCATTTTAATGAATATTTTTATGATAGCCTTTCCTAATTCTTGTATAAAAGATTTGAATGCTTTTTTATGTTCACATTTTATGTTTTACATATCTCTAACTCAGTAATGAATGTTTAACGAGTTTATTTATTTTGTATTTTTGAGACAGGGTCTTGCTATGCAGTTCCTGGCTAGACTTGAACTCAGTTTGATTCCTAGGCTGATCTCAAACTTGCAATGATCCTCCTGCCTCAGCCCCCCAAACTCTGAAATTATAGGCATGTGCTACCATGCCCAGCATGAATGTTTATTTTAAAATTACACAAATAAAGAAACATTCTTAAGATTTATTAGGAGAAATCCATGAGTGTGAAACAATTTGAGCTCAATGTTGGATGAAATAATGGATATTGGATATAGTAAAATGGAGAAAGCAATAGAAAGCAAATAGAAAAACAAAAAAGCACAGAAAGAGCAATGGAGACAGTGTTGGCCAGAGAATGACAATATTTGCTTAGTAAGTGTATGAAACAGAAGATAATTACTTTTATACTATTTATCCTTTTATGCCAGTTTGAGGAATTTAGAGCTACATTACCAGAACCAGTTAATCCCAGGCTTTATTTCCTCACAAGGATCTTAAATTTGTAACAATAGACAGTTCGTTCCTTCCTGGAGTTGGTTCCAATGCCCTACAATATCAGCATCTGTATCACAAAGAGATGCAAATCCATGGTAAACACTCACTAATCTTTCTGTACAGACACCATTCTGAGCGCTTCTTGTCCTTGTTACATAGGCCAGTTACGACTGCTCTGGCCTTCTAATTTATCAACCCTTAAGCACATAGTTCTTTGTCAAATGTTAATTCCTTACAAATGAAGGTTTAAGGAATAAAAATATTCTTTCAGTGATATATTGGATTGGTGTAACGGTTGGCTATAGTACCTTCATCTTTAACATGTGACCTTTTTAATGTTAGCTTAATAAGTAACATCCAAAGGTTGTTTATGACCTCATTTGAGTCAATATTTGTTTCAGTTTCTGAAGAATTCAGAGATAATTATTAACTTTAAAATGGTAGAAATAGACAACTATAATTAATCTACATGTTGAACATTAAAGACAAATGACATTTCTTCTTAAATGAGTGTTAAAAGGAAGTAAAAGTAAGTTTGCAATTCACAAATATTGGCTCATAAACACAAAGATTCATTTGTGTGATGTCAGGTGCTATTATTTATTGAAATAATATTCTACTTGGCAAATTTCTTTCCATTAGGAGATATAGAAACTTCTCTGCTGCCTGCCAGGCTAACACTGTAGATACAGTGACAACATGCTGACCCCTCAGTTTCAGAATTTTCCTTCCTTAGGCTAAAATCCATTTATTCTGGGTACTTGTCCACATGCGACTATTGCTTCAAGGGTCTTTCTCAGCCCATGGAATCTCCTAAAGGCAAAATACCACTTTTATATGGGCGATTCTGAAGACTGGTTCTGAGCCAGCTGTAAGGCACTCATTGCATCCCTTCATTTGATTGCTGGGTATCGTTTTAGACTTCACCTCTACCTGCTCTCCTCTCCGGATTTGTTCATTACTACTATTGATGGAGTTCTTCAAGCACATCACAATTCTCTTCCCTGAAGATGATGTCCTAACACATTACTTGCTGTCATTTGGCGTGAAGGAACAGCCCCCCCACCCCATCCCAAGAGACGTGATACATCCTGTTCTTAACTCTGCGAAGACTGTTCCATTCAGTCACTCCTGACCTCATAGATTTTTAGTTAGTTTCCTCATACCTACTTAAGGTTCTCTAAGTCAGATCTTTCACAAATGTCTTTGGTTTTTTAAAAATTTCCTGACTATATATTGCATATATAGTCATATCACCCAAATTTGTAGAATACATAACCAGATGGAATTTTTATTAAGTATGTAATTTTTGAGCAAATGAAATGATGTTGAAAATACTGGAAATGCATCTGTAGATGAGATGAAAAGGCCAACCTGACATAAATGAAATATTAGAATTTTTTTATGTTTGTTAGAGAAAATGTTACTGTAACCATTCTGTAGGTTCCATATCATAACATTAATATTTCAAGTCACATTCCTAATAAATAGGACACATTGGAATTATATACTCGTATGTAAATACAATGTTTTTTCCTGTGATGTTTTGGAGTTTTCTGACTTAATTTGAGATTAGAAATAAAAAATGTGCTAGTTAAAATGTCAGCATCGTTAGGTGAATGATGTCAGTAACCAAGTTAAATACTTTTACAGATATTCAAATATTTTCCACTGCTCTGGGAAAATAAAATTAAACAACTTTTCTGTAGCCTTATGTGTTACTTTTAAAATAGCCTCTGTTTATTTGCATCTTCAATTTTTAGCTTTCTGCTTTGTATTTTACTGCATAATTGAGAAGAATTATGGAATTAATGAAGAGGTTGTGATAATTTAATTAGACTGTATACATATAAACATTCTGAATATTGTCTATTACAAAGTGTTGCTCAATGCATAAAAATTGCATATTTATTTTTATTGTTATTAGTACTATTAAACATACTTAATAAAGACTTGCTCTCAAGAGACTATTCAAATCATAACATAGATGATAGTTTTGTCTATAGTTTTTTGGTACTGCTAATTACATAGTAGAAAGGCCCTTTTTTTCTTTCTTTCTTTCTTTTTTGTTTGTTTGTTTTCTTTTGAAATTTTATTTTATTAGTACATGTGTGAAATATATTCATTTTCCAGTGGTTTTGGGGATTTGGTACAGGTAAATAATAGAACTGGTTTCTTTTCTAATTCCCTCACCTTCCCTCCCTCCCTTCCCACTAGTTCCCTTTTTCTTCTTTTTATTTTAATTAATTGTAGAGAATTTAGAAATTTCTTGCACTTGGAAAGACTTTGTATGCTTTATGATTTGTTCTAGTCAGAGTTTGTTCTCTTCCCTCTCCACATTGCTCCAAAGTAGACTATGCTTATGGCTATCAATCATGCATTAATTATATTTTAGTATAGAAGTCCCTTATCAGTACACTGAAGTTTAATGGCAGGCGTCACTATTTTACTTCGGAAAGAGTGTTTGGACAATTTTGAAAATTTAACTCCATTTGGAAAGCATTGATAGAAACTCTCGCTAGAAAGAAATAAACAGTAACTACATTCTCGTGAAAGATTTTACATGTAGAAATGTCTCAGTCTCTGACCTCACCTATAATCTTTTGCTAGATTCCTCAAACAAAAAGTAATGCCTCCCTATGGTTAGTCTAATATAGCATATTTAAATACTACCAGATTTAATGCTTTAACCTGACCATATTTTTTAAACACATTCTCCTTTATTATTCAGGAAATAAAAACAAGAATTCTATTGCTTTCTTTGGAAGTTGAAAATCCTTGAGAAAATATTTTCTATTTTCCATTCTATTTAAACAGTTTAACTCACCTAAAATCAGCAGGTAAGTATTTTACAGTGTATCAATATCACTGATCCAATAAAAAATTTGCACACTATCAGAAACAATGAATTTACCTGGAGCTGGGAATCAGTTCCAGAGAAGGAAGCAATTGGTCAGCTCAATCATGATGCTTTGCAGGTGTACAGACCTGGTGAGGCTTAGGGTGATGACAAGAAGCCTAATGTAGAGAAAGAGAGCAGGATTCAACAGGAGTCCTGACCTCAGCTTAGAACACACTTCTAGGACAGCATTAGCAGCCCCCAACTGTGCCAGCCACAAGGCAGACTTAAAGAACTTACAAGGAAGTCACTCCAAAGAGCACACAGGCCATCCCAACCAGGAACAGGGGCAGCATGCTGCTTAACTGTGTCTTAAGACACCGTGAAAATATTGTTGAAAGGTTGATATTAATAATGTCTAAGTGAAATAAATGCAGCAGAGAAATAAAATGAAATGTGTAATAAATTATGTCTATCTCAAAAGATCACACAAGAAGACTTGATGAAATTATCAGATGATTTTAAGCTTTATTCTGTGATAGATTTGTGTTTAAGAGAATGAGAATATGATAAGATACTCTGTACAAGTGTAAGAAAACCAAGCACAGAGGCATGGAGACATGGCACAGGCACAGAGACATTATTAAAACAAGTTTAGAACACTTAGTTAAAAACCAGAAATGTTTGTGTAAGATGAAAGAAAGAGGGAAATAAGTATAAATTAATGATACCTAATGTGATAGGTTGAATAAAATGCTGATGAATTGAACGAATACGTAAGAATGTCTCATAAACAAGCTCAATCTTCTCTGTAGACACTGTGGAAACACAATTTCTTATGCTATAATGTGGGTACCAGGGAGCCACTATGCTGTGGGGAAGTTTCTCTGAAAATTTCTATTTTCTTTCCTGTGGTTAGGGCTCACTGGAATACACAGTGCCATTCAAAGCTTGCCCATTCCCAGAGAGGCATTTGCATGGCTCATGAGTCCTGGTATCTTTTTTTTCCTGTAAACTGCACCCCAATCTTCTACATAGGTGGTGAAATCATACAGTGAAGGATCACAGCAATTAAATATGTCACCTTGATATCCACCACTTTTCAAATACGCTTTCAATTAGAATAAAGCTAGAGTCCATTGTTTAAAAGAGGTGACGGGGATATAGGAGAATTATAAAAACTAACTGGCAGTTTGACTAGCTATAGAGAAGATCACAATGCATTATTAAGAATAGTAGAAAAATAAGATTGAAAGATTCCTTACTGCTAGAAAGTTTCCCTGTGATATTTGATAGAGAAGTTGCAGAGGCTGAAATATTGCATGTGGAGGTAATTTACTGCAAATTTACACACATTTCTCAATTTTCATACATTGTCTATCCTTGTGTGGATTCACTGAAGTCAGTAATTCAGAAAGGTGAAAACTGATTTAGAGTTAGTCTACCACATTTCTTATTTTGCTTCCAAATCCTTAGTTTAACTCGGACCTATTTGATTATGAACATGTTTTGAGAGTATAATGCATTTCATGTCATTGAAAAAAGAATAAGCATCATTTTTATAACTAGTAAAACATGATTTTTACTTCCATAATATATTTTTACACAAATGAAAATATTTCAGACTTCCGGGAGAACATGGCGGACAGATAACAGCAACTACCGGAGGCTCTCTGAAAACTAGGCTCAGAAGCCAGGTATGGTGCGGACTAAAGAGACATAAGCAGGTGGAGTTATGCTCTGCTGACTCAGGAACGAACTCGGCTGAGAGAAACGAACTTGGAATGCAGTCCTGGTGCTAAAACAGGAACAGAAAAGCCTCGCTGCTGAGGCTGGACCCCACGCCATTTGGGTTTCCCACCGCGCGGTGGCTGGCTGCCTCTACATCGGCTGGGCAAGGAGAGAGACGCACGGAAGCTCTGAGAACGGGAGTCTGCGAACGGAGTCGAAAACAGGACGGGCAGGGAGGCATGTTCTGACTTGTGGTGAGGTGAGTGAGAGAAACTGACACTCCACCACAATTTGACTCCAGCGGACTTTCTGGGCCCGGGCAGTCCTGCGGGAGCAGGGCGCGGTGGCGACTCCAGCCACACATTCCCCTCTCGGGCGGGATTGGTGAAAAGTGCCTGGCCTGCGTGACGCTGCCGGCGGACCCCGTAGGCTGGCCCAACCCAGATCCCAGAGCCCGACGTAGGCCGGGAGGGACAGGCCCCACGTAGGCTGCCTGGTGTGCAGCGGTGAGTGGGAACACCTAACCGGCGCAATTCGATCAGGCTGTGGCTGACAGGGAGAGAAGCTGGGCCTCTCATATAAGCTTGCATATATAAGGAACAGAGAATATGGGAAGAGGCAGCAACAAGAAAGGCTCCTTGGCCCCCAATTCTGAGAAGCAGGCAATAGCAGACACCGCACCATTACACATAAGGCGCCATATAGAGAGCCTCATAGACCAATTCAGGAATGAAGTTATCAACGACCTGAAGCTAGAAGTATGCAAAATAGTTAGAGAAATGCTAAGCACCACCCAAGAAAAAACAGATGGTGGAATGGAAGAACAGAAAAAGAGGGGAGAATTGTTTGATGGAGAAAACAGGGAAAGCATAGAATACGTGAAGCAGGTTCAAAGGGACTACCAAGAAACTAAGAAGTCTATCGAAGCCTGGCATAACAGCTTGAAAGAAACTAAGGACAGACTATCTGAACTGGAGGGCAGAATTGTAATATGGGAGAATGAAATGAAAAACTTCTTAAAAATAACAAAGAAACAAACAGCAATAATACAAAGACAAGAAGATGATAAGAGGATCCATAACTTAAGGATTAAGAACATAAAAGAAGAAGTAGGGACACAAACAAATGAACTACAAAAGCTACTCACAGAAATAATCCAGGAGAATTTTCCTAATTTAGCAAAAGGTAAAGATACTCAGATGTATGAGGCATACAGGACCCCAGCTACCTACAACCCAAACAGAGCAACACCCAGGCATATAATAATAAAAATTCCAGAAATTCAATACAAGAACAGAATATTAAAAGCTGTCAGAGACAAGAAACAGACCACTTACAAGGGAACACCCATCAGAATTACAGCAGATTTCTCTGCACAAACCATCAAATCACGAAGAGCGTGGGGGGAAATAATTCAAGCTTTGAAAGATAATAATCTCCAGCCAAGATTGAGATATCCTGCACAACTGTCCCTGGAAATTGATGGAAAAACAAGGTGCTTCCAGGATAAAGAGGAACTGGGGGAATTTGCAACCACCAATTCAACTCTACAGAGAGTATTGCAGGATATTCTAAAAAAAGAAAAATACAAAGAGTCCAGAAATAATGGAGGCCACAACGAATGGAGCAGAGAACAAAGTGAAGAAGACAAACTGACAGCTACTGACAGAATAAGAGCTCAACAGAAATGAGGCAGAGAAGATTGGATGATAGGAACAACTATTTTGGAGAAAATGACATCTTAATAGGTAATACTGATTTAGTATCATCTTGTTTTGAAGTCTCATCTAGCTTTTGTCCTTCTGTCTCCAATGGTCCAAATAGGTTGTATCTTACTGGATTTTATTATGTACGATAGTATAAGCAAAAACCTTTTAAAGACAAGGAGATTATACAGAAACCATTGTTCATTTTCTGTTAGTCGATTCTAAATACTCTGTAATGCTGTCATTCTCTTAAATGGTTTTACATTGTTTTGATATACTTAATGCTGCAGTATACGAAGTTGTACTCAAGGATTTCAAGGAAAGAGATAATATGGTAACTACTTTTAGGTCAGGATTATCTGGTGCTGAAACACTATTCTGCTTAAATGGTTATGTTTTGATCTGTGCTGTTTCGTTGTTATGCCCTCTTTTATCTCAATCTCCACTCCATTATTTACTTTTTTATTTTTATCCTTTTAATTAAAGGAAAAAAATAGCAGGATATATTATAGTAACCCACTTTGACTTTCCATTACCTCGATTTAAAGCCCTGTATTACTCTTACCATCTGGTTTTTAACTGATGTTCCCCTATTCTGTTTTGCTGGATAGTATCAGGTTCGAAAATTTAGGCATCAGCTGTGAAGATAATGAGATTCATTATAACGCCCATTCTCATTGACTTTTATCTATTTTTGAAGACCTACAATGTCTCCAATGTTTTGGTTTTGTCGGTTTTATTCTTTACTGTTTTGTTCAATTGTATTGTAACTAACGATATAGGCAATTCTATTAGAGATAGCGGGAGGCATTATGGTAACCATTGTTGATCACCTTGTATTATGTTTTCACATTATCTATTATGTCCACCCTTTTGACTTGACCGATTCTGTTCTGTTATGTCACATTTGGTTTTACTCTCTTCCAAAAAAGTAATAAGAACCATGGGAGCAATGAAACCCAAAATGTGTAATAGTCATTGTACAAAAGAGAGGAAAAGAAAGTGCTCTATACTATATAACTGCATGTATATTTAAGTGTATAAGATAGAAAATGATTTCACAGAGTTTTATTGGATCATTGAACAGAACTGTTTGCAGTATCATTGATGGAATGTCCACTTTACAAGCTTTAATTTTGTGACTTGAACAATTATTTCTAAGATGACAATATGTAATCCATTAACTAGTGATTTCCTATTGTTCATTTTTTTTTCTGCAAATCTGTATAACTTGTACCCTTTCTCTGCTTTTTTTTCTTTTCTCCTTAAATAAAATTAAAAAAAAATATTTCAGCAACCACTTAGAGACAGCACAAATGGAAACCAAGATTCTATGTAATCAGAATATGGTTATTTTCAATATATTATTCTAGTCATTGAATAAATAATACTTACTTGATTGAAAATTCTGTGGATGAAATACATAAAAGATATTTTGTGCATGTTGATCTAAGAGAGATATTTTTGTGCAATTTTCCCTGTTTGTTTTAGTCTTTAGAATGAACATAGTTCTAATATCATTCTTCCTCCACATTTTAAGGTTGTCCCAGAGCCTGAAACTTCATGAGTCTCTGGACCACAATTACAAATTTTTGACCATGCAAAACAATTTATCAATAAAAATTGATTCTATACTACTTTAGGGCTATTCTCATATATTACTAAATATGCAGAAATTTAAAGTTGTTTTGGAGTAGTCAAATTTGCTACACCCAATTTAATGAGGTATAGTAGTCTTGAATATTATTTTGTTTCCTTTGAGATAGAAACAAGGGCACAAATATCTGTAATTGAAATTAAGCTACATTTATACAAGCAGAAATATTATCTCAACTACAAAATTGATGTGATGATATCAGTTCACTCAGCCTAATGTGCATTACACAGATTATACTGAAAGCAGACAAGGAAGTGTACATAAGTTGTCCTATTTAGTATAGTCATGCTTGGAGTAATAGAATGGTTCTGAAAAATCATTGTGCAGGTATTTACACAATGTGGTTGATTGAGGAAGGAGCATAGTGCTTTCTTTAGTTAGTTCCACTTGGAATACTACCATCAATATGTACCATCAATATGTTTGTCTTCAAGAATTGGGGATATAGACTGGAACAGCTTGGGGGGTCTGGGGTGCCTGCATCCACCCCCCCTTTTCCGGATGGCCCCCCTTTTTCTGGATGTGCTTGGAGAACTGTGGAGTTCTAAGCAAGCAGAGTGGCGCCCACTTCCCCTGGAGCTCGGCTTGTTTGGGACCCTCGCACTTTCTGGGTGCAATGGAATAGCTAGGTGGGGCTGGGGCACCTGCATCCGCCTTTCCATGTGCTTGGAGAACTGTGGAGTTCTAAGCAAGCAGGTGAGCTCCCCTGGTTCCAGAAGCCCGGATCCTGAGGCAAGTGTTTCATGCAGTTTCCCCTGAGTCCAGCTTGTTTGGGAACCTTGTGCTTTCTGGGTGCACTGAAACAACTAGGCAGGTGGGGGTGCCTGCATCTGCCTATCAGTTCCAGGCTATGCTTGGAGGACTGTGGAGTTCTAAGCAAGCAGGCAAGTGCCACCAGTTTCAGAGGCTCAGCAGCCAGTGGGAACTGGGTGCCAGAGTCCCAGGAGCAGAGGGCTTAGAACAGGATTTCCAACAGACCCTGAGGAGGGCTTGAAACACTTGAAACACAGAGATATAGGAAAATTAAAAATGAAAGATCAAATTACAATCTCAAACCTCCAGCCAGTTCCAAGAAACCTTAGGAGCGATGTATATAGAAGAAAATATATGCCATATGCCTCAAATATCAGACATAATAGCAACTGAAATAAACAAGCAACACCAGGAAGCTTTAAAGGAATTCAAACTAGAAATAATCTCCCAGGTAAAAGAAGTAATGATAAAAGAAATGAAAAGATGCTGAACATATCTAAAGAAAACACAGTTAAAAATTCGAAGAACTAAACAAAAAGATAGAATCCCTAGATGAGCAATATAAGAAACAAACATAAAGCAGATGCACAGAGATATACAGGAAATAAATATTTCACTGAAAGCTGTAAAAACCCCCTCAGTGAAAGTGACGATAAAATATCAGACCTTGAAAGATTGCAGCTAATGAACAGGAAAGGAAAGATCTTTTAAAAATAACAAGGAATCAGGAAATACCAATTCAACAACTGCAAGATGATGCAAAGAAAACCAACATAAGATTTATAGGGATTAATGAAAAAGAAGGGGACAACATAAAGTACGTCAAGAGGATATTTAGAGAAGCAATAGCTGAAAATTTCCTAAACGTGAGCTTGGAAGCTGACATCAGGATCAGTGAAGCATATAGAATTCCAAATAATCATAACCAAAGTAAAACTACACCTAGACATGTAATAATCACAATCCTAGAGGTCAAACACGAGAATAGATTATTAAAAGCTATCAGAGAGAAGAGACAGAACACTTATAGAGGAAAACATATCAGAATCACAGCGGACTTCTCACCACAAAAAATAAAGTTAAGAAAAGCATGGAGTGAAGTATGCCAAATCCTAAAGGAAAATGATTTCCAATCTAAACTGATGTATCCTGAAAAACTGTCCTTCAAAATGGATGGAGAAATAAGATACTTCCATGACAAAGAACACCTGGAGAACTTCATGATCACCAAGCTAACTCTGCAAAAAATACTGAAAGACAGTTTAGATACACTTGGGGAAAAAAAAAAAAACCACTAAGCAGAGCAGATAATTAAACAGAACAGAAAGATAAAGATGCAACATCAGTAAGATAATATGTCAACAATAAACCAACATATAACAGTTATAAGCATTAATGTAAGTGGTCTCAATGCAACAATTAAAAGAAACAGACTAACAGAATGGATTAAGAAACAAAATACAACCATATGCTGTCTACAAGAAACCCATCTAACCCAGAAGGATACTCACAGACTGAATGTCACAGAATGGAAAACAATACCTCAAGCAACAGGCGCCCCCAAAAAAGCAGGAGTAGCCATTCTGTTTTCAGACATATGAACTTCAAACCAATAATGATCAGAAGAGACAAAGAAGGTCACTACATACTCATTAGGGGAAAACTTCAAGAGGAAAAGATAACTATCTTAAATATAAATGCACCAAATTCCAGAGCACCCAGTTATGTAAAACAAGTATTAACAGAAATGAAAAATGAAATTTTCAGTAACACAATTTTAACCGGTGACCTTAACACACTATTGACACCAAGGGACAGATCAACCAGACAGAAAATCAGCAAAGAAATAACAGAACTGAATGACACATGTGAACAAATGAACTTGATAGACATATACAGAGTGTTCCATCCAACAACATCAGAATACACATTCTTCTCAGCACTACATGGGTCATTCTCTAAAATGGACCATATATTAGTTCACAGACATTTTTAAATAAATGCAAAAGAGTTGAAATTATTGTATGTATCAGATCACAGCACTTTGAAATTAGAAATTAGTGATAAAAGATATTGCAAAAATCTACATGGAAAAAGAATAACACACTCTTGAGTAATAAGTGGGTCACAGGAGAAATTAAATAAGAAATTAAAAAAATACCTACAAGAAAATGAAAATGCAAGTACAATTTACTGGAATCTGTGGCATGCAATGAAAGCTGTCCCTAGAGGAAAATTTATTGCACTGAGTTCCCACATCAGGAAGAGAATGAATACAAATAAATAACCTGATGCTACACCTCAAACAGCTAGAAAAAGAACAAGTCAAGCCCAAAATCAAGAGAAGAGAGGAAATTATAAAAATCAGATCAAAGATCAATGCAATAGAGACTAAGAAAACAATCCAAACAATGAATCAAAGAATTAGTTCTTTGAAAGAATAAATAAAATTGATGTGCCCCTAGCCAACCTTATTAAAAAAAGGGAAGGAAAAGCTCAAATTCATGCAATAAGAAATGAAAAAGGTGAAATCACTACAGACTCTATAGAAATACAGAAGATCACCAACACCTATTTTGAAAACCTCTACTCTCTAAGGTTTGATAACACAGAAGCAAGACACAGATTCCTAGAAAGATATGAAGTACCAAAGCTAGGTCAAGAGGATGTAAAACTGCTGAATAACCCAATTTCTATTAATGAAATTGAAAATGTAATTAAGTCCTTACCTACAAAGGAGAGCCCAGGCCCAGAAGGATTCACTACAGAATTCTACAAGATATACAAAGAAGACCTAATGCCAACACTCCTCATTCTCACCAATGAAATTTAAAGGAAGGCGATCCTTCCTAAGTCATTCATGGAAACAAATACTACTCAGTACCAAAACCTGAGAAACACTCAACTAAAAAAGAGAACTACAGGCCAATCTCCCTAAGGAACACAGATGCAAAAATCTTCAACATAATATTGACAAATAGAATGCAGCCAAATATCAAGAAGATTATACACCATGACCATGTGGGATTCATCCCAGGCATGCAGGGATGGTTCAACATACGTAAATCGATAAATGTAATCCACCATGTCAATAAAACAAGAAGTAATAATCACATGATTGTTTCTGTAGACACAGAAAAAGCTTGTGATTAAGGCCCAACATTCATTCATGAGAAGAACTTTACAGAAAATTGAAATAGATGGTCTTTACCTCAATATAATATAGGCCATCTTGACAAATCAACAGCCAGTATCATATTAAATGGCCAAAAATTGAAGGCCTTTACTTTAAAATCAGGTACAAGACAAGGATGTCCTTTATCACCACTCCTATTTAGTATAGTATGGGAAGTACTAAACAGAACAATTAGACAAGAGAGAGAAATAAAAGAGGTAAAGCCAGGAAAAGAAGAAGTTAAATTATCATTGTTTGCAGATGACGATACTCTACATAGAAGACTCCTTAAACCATATTAAAAGACTCTTAGATATAATAAATAAATTCAGTAATGTAGCTGAATACAAAATCAATACTCAAAAATCAATAGCATTCCTATACACTAACAACAAGATCACAGAGAGATAAATAAGAGAAGCCACATCCTTCATACTAGCAACCAAAAAAATGAAGTATTTAGGATTTACTCTTACAAAAGAAGTGAAACACCTATACAGGGAAAATTACAATACACTGAAAAAGAAATTGAAGATGACCTCAGCAAATAGAAAGACCTCCCTTGCTGATGGATAGGAAGAATAAATATTGTGAAAATGGCCATTCTCCCAAAACTCTATACAGATTCAATGCAATCCCAATAAAAAGTATCAACATACCTCATAGATCTAGAGAAATCACTCCTAACATTCATCTGGAGCAAGAAGAGACCTGGAATTGCATAGACAGTTCTAAGCAACAAAGGCAAGGCAGGAGGCATCACAATCCCTGACTTGAAGTTATACTACGAAGCAACTATAGTAAAATCAGCATGTTACTGGAATCAAAACGGAGCCGAAGATCAATGGAAGATACAATGGAAGATCAATTAGAAGATACAACAACAACTAAAAACACACTCAACCACCTTATCTTTGGTAAAGCAGCCAAAGGGGTTCACTGGAAGAATGACAGTCTCTTTAATAGATGGTGTTGGAAAAAAACTGGCTCTCCATTTGTTGAAAACTAAAAGTAGACCCACGCCTATCACCATGTACTAAATTAAATTCCTTTTTTTTTTTTTTATCGGTACCGGGGCTTGAACTCATGACTGCCTGCTTCCAAGGAAGGCGCTTATGCTGCTGAGCTAAATCCCCAGTCCCTAAATTAAAATCTAAATGGATCGGTAGGTTGGCTTCTTCCCGGCGGCCTCTGCGTGCGCGGTGGGTGTTGTACACAATCATCATGGCGGCTGCTGGGGCCGGATGGTATGGAGGAGTCTGGCATGGACACGGAGGCCCAGACAGTAGTAGTCACGGAGGCGCCCCGCGGCAGCTCAACTGCTAGGGGCCGAAGCGTCGGCGGGGGCGGCTCCCGAGGACTACTGCAACCCGTGAGACAACCTGCAGCCTGCCCCTGCCCAGCCCTCTGGGGACTCTGCGGCCCAGGCCTAGGTCAGCAATGGCGAGGACGCAGGCGGCGGCGCGGCCAGAGAGCTGGAGCTGGTGGACCTGCAGATCATCTGGAACAAGACCAAGTACGACGTGAAGGTTCCTCTGGACAGCACAGGTTCCGAGCTGTAACAGAAGATTCACTCCATTACAGGACTCCCACCTGCCATGCAAAAGGTCATGTATAAGGGGCTTGTCCCTGAAGATACCACGTTGAGGGAAATAAAAGTGACCAGTGGGGCCAAGATCATGGTGGTTGGCTCCACAATAAATGATGTTTTAGCAGTAAACACACCCAAAGATGTTTCGCAACAGGATGCAAAGGCTGAAGAGAACAAGAAAGAGCCTCTCTGCTGGCAGAAACAACACAGGAAAGTGTTGGATAAAGGAAAACCTGAAGATGTGATGCCTTCTGTTAAGGGTGTCCAGGGGCGCCTGCCAGCGGTACCTTTGTCTGGCATGTACAATAAGTCTGGAGGAAAAGTGAGACTCACCTTTAAGCTAGAACAAGACCAGCTGTGGATTGGCACTAAAGAACGGACTGAGAAATTGCCCATGGGCTCCATTAAAAAATGTGGTCAGTGAACCTCTTGAAGGACATGAGGACTACCACATGATGGCGTTTCAGTTGGGCCCCACGGAAGCCTCTTACTACTGGGTGTACTGGGTTCCAACTCAATATGTGGATGCAATCAAAGACACTGTGCTGGGCAAATGGCAGTATTTTTGAAAGCACTTTCACCTCTGGCCCAGGAGACTGACCCAAAGTGAAGGACATTGCGGGAGAGACCTGCAGCATCCTGGATTTCAGAGTTCTGGAACTTTGTTCACAAAAACAATCTCTATTCAGTCTGAGGCGATGTGGTGACTGAAGCCAGAGGTGATGTACTTTCACCATTAGCTTAATTTTAACTTAAAATCACCAGTTCCCTTTCTTGCAGTCAGCTTCATACCATTAAGTTAGTACCGTGGAAATGAATAAATCTGAATTCTGAACATGTTGTGTGGAATACTCTACAGTCTGTTTGAGAGTAGATCTGCCAATTAATGTTGAGAACGGAATCATCAAAAGCTTTGTTTTTTGATTTTAAAATGACTTCAACCAAAATATTTTCATAAATCTTTGGTTGCAAACATTTGGACTGGGTTGTGCTAAGTTGGAGTGGTTTTTTCCTTTCTTGATGTAAAATTGTATGCAAAATGAGGGTTTTAGTAAGCCATATTTTCTTGTCCTTTGATTCAGATTTAATTCTCTCCCTTTTTAATTTTCTCGTTTCCCCTAGGTTTGAGTTTTATTTTAAAAACCCAAAGATATCAGTTCCTCTTTTGGTACCTCTTCCACGCCTCCTTTCCTGGGCTCCCTTCCGCCGTGCTGCTGCTGCTTGGGAATGCACGGGGGAGAGCTGTGAGGTCTTGGTCAGGGAGCTCTTACCTTGCCGTGGTGTTTGTGGAGCAGCAGAGAATCTCACAAGTGACTCCTTTGGACCCTGGCTTCTGAGGAGTTCCATTACTGGTTTGATGGCCCTCGGCAGCCCTCACTAAGCATGGCTTCAAGAGCCAGGCTGCTCCAAAGCCCCAGCTCTAAGGAAGAGCCAGGTAGAAGATAATTGTTACAGCCATATAATCCTAGATGTAGAGACCTCTTTTCTTTGAAAGTTTCCAAGAAGTTCTTAAGCAGTCCAATGATTATTTCAATTCTGCTTCTCCATTTGGTCCTTCTGCTCATGCATTAAGTTTAAGTGTCCTTTATCCCAGGTTCAGAGGTGCTGCCTTTGTCAGTAAAAAGACATCTGATCTAGTAGGTTGGCCGATGGCACTTGAACAAAAGAAGTAGGATAAATTGCTTTCATGATAAGCTCATCTTCTGGTTTTGGCCCTTGTGTTCTTTGTACACGTGAACTTCTGACGTCTCCTTATGACTTAATTCACTCTGAAATAAGGGCCAGTCTCTTAACGGATGATACCCTTTGTGCTGTTTGCTGTTTCTCTGTTGCTATCTTTGCAATTCTCCTCTCAATGGTTGCAGGCTCTTATAGTAAGGTTTGGCAAGAAATCTTCCCACCTTCACACTTTGGATTCTAAGCTGTTACCCCTCTCATTCTGTGAAACGTATTAGCATGTTTTCACCTAAGATGGCTATTCCCTGTGAGCCAGTTAATGACAATATTCTATGCCCTTCCCTTCTAAGCTGTAGTTCAGGAATCCAGTCCATATAGACAGACTCTGGCTTTTTGTGGTGTAGTCAATGCCAAGTTATGCATCTGGGCAAGAAAATCTACTCTTTGCTTTTTGGGGGGCATGAGTATGTAAATGAAGTACAGCATCCAAGAAACTGTTTTCATCTCTTAAAAAAGAAGAGCGGTCATTGTGCTTTTTTGTTCTTGATGACCTGAGGTTCTTGGGGAAAAGAGTGTATCTTGGCTACTTATCCCAGCCTCCTGTGGTTGACAGGTCTACAGAGGAACTGATCAGACAGCAACTGAATTCTGCCCTTTTTGTTTGCCAGTGTTCTTGTCCTAAAGACTTGTCTAGCAGTGCCAACACCCACTTTTGGTCTCTCAGAGCTGGTGTTTCTGTCCCTAGATTAGCTCTGAAGCCCCTCTCGTCAGCCTCACTTGCTCCCTGTGTGGCTCCTACTACCCTCTGTTCTCCCTCCTCTTAGTGAGTGTGTGTACCATCCTTTCCCTGCTGCCCAAGGGCCAAACTGCTTGTCACTCAGGCTGTATTGTCTTAGTACACAATGATTCCATCATTTCTGCATTTAAATTTTTTAAAAAAGTAAATGCTTGTAGATTTTCACTAAAACACACATGAGTATATAATCACATAAGTGGCTAAATTTGTTTTATTTACTCTGGAGTTTTCTAAACCGGGCAATCGCCAAGACACAGACAAATTTCAAGGGCATTGTGGGTTCAAATAGATTAATAGGAGTCATCAAATTCTGTGTCTGTACCTTCTCCTAAAGTTGATCATCCAGAAAATATCACTTTTTTATTCATTTTTGTACTTTTTCATATTTTGTATCAATTGCAACTCTGCTGTGTTTCCTATTTATGATTAGTTACTTCCTATCTGACAAAAGAAAAGCGCATATCACACTGATGGAATCACCAGTGGTTTCAGTCGAAGAACCCTCAGTAAAGGGCAACTCTGAAACTCTGGTATAAGATGAAGCTTTTTAATCCCAAATTCCAGTGCGCCATTTTAGGTATTTTAAATTTTTGTTACATTCATATTGTAGTAAGAAAAAGTCATGGTATAAGAACATAGTTAGTCTGGGTTAAAATATTCTGAAATTTGATATATTTTAGAGTAGAGATAGTGGAATTATTACAATTTTCAAGCAGTGTTTAAAATCTGCTATGCTTGAGTTTTTTCAGTGTCTACATAGATCTTGAGAGACAGTTCTTTGAAAAATGAAGAAAGTTTTGGTAAGAATTAAAAAAATGTAAGTGATAAATGCCATTTTCCTAATTTATCCTTCTGCACTACATAATAAACAGAATTAAATATGTAAGATTTATTTATTAAATGTCTATTGTAAATCATTAGTTGCAATGAATCTATTCCTTTCCATATTTATCATTTACTAAAACAAAAATAAGCTTGTGAGTGTTCCCTTTAGTTGAAGCCTCAACTTTACTTGGTTTCAGTGGGGAGAGGTGACACTCTGGGGTGCTGAGGCTTGAGGATTGAAAGTTAAAGCCGTGCCTGGAGAACTTGATGTGTTGGCAGAAACTTGGCCCAAAATAAAAATAAAAAATAAAAAAGGTGCTGGGAGGTAGTTCAGAGAGAGGGCCAACAGGTCAACAACACATGTGGAAAAAGAGGCATGCACTGCATTTACACTTTTGATTAAATAAAACATGTAGTGAAGTAGAGTTTTATGTATTTGGATATATATTGCTAAGTATTAAGTAATACGGTTCTACATGTGCTTGAATGTAAACAACTTGCTCACACTAATAGGTTCATATAAAACTTATTATTCCAAAAGGGATTAGGTTTTGTTTTTAACAATGAATTCAATTTTACAGATAACAGGAACCTCGCCCTTCAAAAGTATTCACATAAAATACAGTGTATTGGTGGTAGATGCTTTCTTCTCACGATAAATAACAGTTTGAGTTTCATTGGTGTATGTAAAGAAAAACAATCAAGTATCAAAGAAATGAATGACAAATTACTGGAAAAATTAAAGTGAGTATATCTGATAGCAGAGTTTACTAGTTTTATCCTTTCTGAAGTGGTAAATACTTAAATTCAGAAAGCTTCCCATGAAGGAGTGCATCCCAACCCCTGGTGGTTACATCCCAATGTGTGAATAGTGTCTATTACTCAACCCTGCACAAGTCATCTTCATCCCTCTCTGCCTTAGGTGTTTGATTTGTAAAATGGGACAAGTCTCCATCCTAGTGTGATTGTAAGGATTAATGACAAACCATTAGTAAAACGCTTATGCTAAAAGTAATGTAAGTTTTGTATAAATGAAATCTATTATGAACCTATGTGAGAAGGACAGGAGGTGAAAATTTCTCATTTAATTAATCAATCAGTTCATTTAATAAACATTTGTTAAGCTTCTATAATGTGCTTTGAGCTTTATATCTTCTGGACACAGCAATGAATAAGACATGGCCTACCTATTCAAAAGTGTTGTATGACCAAGTAAAAATACAGGAACCACACTGCCAGATATCACTTAGGCATGCATTTAGTGAACCAAAGCAGGCCTTGCTCATCCTATGGCTATAAAGGAAAGCTGCACTATTCCTTCAAAGTAATTTCTTAAAAAGGACAAACAGACTACATGTCAAAATTTTAATGGTGTTATATGATTGATTTCATTCTGAGGAGAATTACACTAAAACTTTAATAATCAAAGCAGATTTAAGCTAAATATAAAATGACTAGAATTCATGAATATGTGGTCAATGGATTATAAAACTGCAACTTTGCTAAGCATGCAAAAAGACTACATGTGAACAAAGGGCTTGATTGGCTTTTGAATGACAGACTTACATCCATGTATATGCTTTCTGTCTCTATTGTATGAGAGATTTCTGATCTTGACACTGTGTTCTTAGCCATGTGAGTAGAGGCACAGATAAATGACAGCTCCGTTTTTAATAATAGAGTGACTGCAAGTCTTTAAACTTTCTACCAAACACTCTGTAAGTAGTTTAGAGAATTTACGTCCTTTGAGCTTGTACAGAGTTAATTCAGAAGAGTTATTTGAAGCAAGATCCATACATTGGCAGTGCTCCAAATGAGGCTTCTTCAGTAGTATGAACTGTGAGCTTCTAAAGGCTGAACACAAGGGCGAAATATAGAATTTAACTGACTGGCCATGGTTCCTACCTTGTTTAGGAATGGTCCAATAAGTTACCTACACATGATAGCCATAAGTTGACTGCTTGTTATATACTCAACTAATTTTGGGTTTGATAACATGTGTATAGTTTGCAATACATTATACCAAAACCGAAAGTGTGGAGAACTCTTACTTTAGGGCCTCTTGTCTATTTAATTTATCATTCTTCACAACCATGCACAAATGCATACATGTCAACAGACACATACTTAATATAGCTTGATGTTAGTAATTTATAGATAGGAAAGAATGTATGTGTCCTCGTTTACCAAAATTAGCAAGCTGGATCAACATTGCTGTATGTTGTTGAAATAAGGACATGGCAGCTCTAAAATTTAAGCCTGAATCGAGTGGTGTTTCCTCTTGGCTAGTAAATGTGAAAGAATAGTTTACAACATTTGTTTACAATCCATTTGGAAGATTATCATTTCCAATAAATAACAGATTAATAATTTTAGCACTATATATATATATATATATATATATATATATATATACTATTTTTCAATAGTCAAAATAATCCCTCTGATTCTAGTTACTTGATACACTGAGAAACTCAGTAAGATTATTTACTTGAGTATTTGTTATGGATTAAAAACTAGTGGTCAACTTAATACTAGCTGAGTATTGATGGCTCACCTGAGGAAAGTTGGCAGCATAAATAGAAACGTGGAGAAGAAGAGCTAGATTTTGTGTATTCTCCTAAATGTTGCTGTTTTGAGCTGTTGGTTCTGCTGGAGGAGTTTGTCTTGCTGGCTCCCTCAATATGAGCTCAGCCATTATCATCAGAGAAGCTCAGGACCTTGCTGGTGAGAGTGGCCGTGGTTCGCTTTGGGGGAGCTTTGCTCCTTTACATTGTGCATCGCTTCCTGGTTCCACAGGGCAGATGTGTGCTGTTAACCTCCAAGAGAAGCTTGTCATGCTGGATTCCTGGCATGTACTTGACTGTTCTCATCCTTGGATCATCTTGGGACTTCCTTGTCACTTCGGATGCTTGCAACATTTTTCAGGGAAGCCCTGGTCTTATTTGAGCATGACTTTTGGCTCCAGGGTAGAACTTTCAACCTGCTGGCACAGCTCCTTCATCCTGCTGGCATAGACTTGGTAGCTTCCACTGCTGACTTTTGGGCCTCCCCAGCAGATACCTAAAACAGACTTACATGAGTCCTTGTTGTGGGCTCTAGGCCTCCCGTGGGACTGATGGGAGGCATTGTCATAAGCTCTACGTCTATGAGCTGCACTCACGCAGGGCATTGCTGTGGGATCTAGGCCCTTGGCTGACCCAGGCTTCTGGGTCTTTAGTGTTGTGTCCAGATTTCCTGCACTTTTTGTGTTTAACTCTGGGTGACCATCATAAAGTAATATTATATATTCTGTGTCCTGATTGTAAATTGTTCTCACAATCTCTGACTACAACAGTATCATTAAATTTTAAATTGGTATAACTGGAAAAGTAGTTAAGCTGATAAATTTAAGAGATGAAAGGAAAATGGGCAGGTGTTCTGACTTTATAACATTTACACAATAGGACAAAATATGAATGTTTAGAAACAGTCAAATAATTTCTCTACAATAGAATAAAACCAGAGTTGCCTCTACACTGTGAGGGTACAATATTCTTAAAAGATCAATCTAACCCTATAACTCAGATAGAGAAGTCCGAGACATTACATACTTATTTGTGCCTTTAGATCTAGTCTCATCTTTCTCCACTGGTCTTGGAGCCTGATTCTTCACCAGGTTCTTATATTTTGGTTTCATCTTCAGTTCTGCTATTGAGAGAAAATATCAGGCAATATAAATGTGGGAAATCGAGGATTCTGTATTTAAGTTGAGCCACTGCTCCATGCTAAAATTTGGGAGTGGCTCTGTACTTCCTTCCAACAATCTCCTCTACAACTGCAACTTTCACTTGCCTTTGATAACACCTCCCTTTCTTTACTATAATATATGTTAAAATATACTTCTATTATACAAGAATTATGCATATAAATATTTAAGTATATAATACTATATTATTATCTGTATGTTTACATAAGTACCATATGCTCTTCCAGTTACTGGACTTTGGACATTTCGTCTATCTCCTTAACTTGAGCCACACATAAATTTTGTCTTCAATATCTGAAGTATATTGAAAGAAACACCTTTGTGACATATCTTGAAAGAAGCCATCTTCCTTGGGGTGACAATCTGGTGGGCATGGAAGTCATTAATTTAATTTAACCATTAAAGTTTCATGTTCCTCATGCTAAACAAACTGGAACACTTTGCTACCATTTACTTTTGGCCAAGTATTTATCTGATACTGATGGTAAGATACTAAAGGCTCTGGTAAAAATAAATTCTTCAAGTTTGAAAGAAGAAGCTATTTATCCTGGAAAAAATTATGATATGTTGCAAGATAGTTGCCTCATTTTGTCTCAAGGAATGTAGAATGTTTAGAGAATATTTGGAAAATGAAGAAAGAAATATGTACCATAAGAATATATCAAACCCTGTGTTAGGTGATTTTGAAATACATACATTTACCATAAAGCGTGGAAGTTTAATGAAGTATTAAATCATAGTAAAAACCAGTTAAGTACATAAGAAAATTGGATACAGTTGTTTGAGTCTAATTAATCAAAAAAGCAATTAGTAATAATATTTTAGAAAATCTATTTATGTAACCATAAGTGTAACCCCCCAAATTAGTTAAGAAGTTCTAAATTAACAGCAACAAATGACTTTTTTTCATACCAGGGATCAAATTCACAACCTCACGCTTGCCAGGCAGGCACTTAGGCCACTGAGCTAAAACCCCAGTAGCAGCAGTAAATGAAAGGGAGTCTTAAAGGCCATTATGTAATTAGACAAAATTACATAAATATGGGAGAAATAAGAAGAAGTGAGTAGAACTTGGATATAGATTTCAATTTATCTTTTGCGAAGGAAATCACTTAGTGGGGCAGCAATAATTGGTTTGATGTGATATAACTCAAATTTCACTCACAATACCTCAGGGTAACTGGCTCCTTTTCTCCGTCAATCCTCCTTCTGGTACAATATGCAAATTCCTTATTAGCTACTGAATGTCAAGATAGCTCACTGGCTATGCAGGGAAGTAACTTTATTTCTCTCATAAGCTGATCATCCTGTATCTGGGTAGTATCTGAGTATGTTACCTTCTTTTCTGTACCCTATTATGTTAAATGGAGGCTTCAGTTTCTTTTTAAAGGAAAAAATCAACTTGTTGGTGCTGAAAGCAGGTTGCTGGTTGGTAGTAATATGGACATCGATCCCTTTCTGCTCTCATTCTATACTTCACATTTACCATGTCTCCACATATCCTGGGTAAAAAACATCAATATAGAAGGACCAGGAGTAACCTGAAGTCTGTGAACCTACTGCCTACTATTGGCTATTTTGACTATTGGCTATTGGCTATTGACTAAAGTCAATATCTGAGTAAAATGTAATTTCTTACACTTGAGGTTACTGGAAGACAGATATAGAAACAAAAAATACCCCAATGATGTTAAAAAGTGAAAGATGGGGCAGGTTTATTAATTCCTCTAGATATTTGGATTGAGAGATAGCAAGCTGAGGTACGGTGTCTTGAAAGAATACTATCTGGACTTAGATAAACATCTTTTTTTCAATTAGGAGATTTTGAACACATTGAGAATGTGATTAATGCATTAGTTTATGCTGCATAAAAATACAAATCAAGACTCTTTCCCACTTACAGTTAATTGAATCTGCACAAATAATCAAATCACGACTTTCAACAAATAACCTAAAGCACACAAACCACCAAACAAAAGTAAGCAGATATTTCACTGTGTATTCCATTAGTGATCAGTTCTTTTTTTGACAAACTCTAGATTGTAACTCTGAACTTACTCTGAGTACACTCTCTTCTCTACTGGGAAGATTTCTATTTTCTTTTTTAAATTTAAATACTTCTGCTAAGGCCAAAAGTAGCTAAATCTATTTCATTTCATTTCATTCTATAGTATTTTTGCTTCTTTAATATCTGCATCTTTGTATACTGAGTTCATATGTATATATGAGCTAAAAGTATGTATATATGAGCTAAAAGTTTTGCAAAAGGAATTTATATTTTATCTTTCTTCTTTACCATTCATTTTATCATTACCCCTATATAAAGTGTCTTTTTTTTCTTCTGAGCCATTCTTTCCCTGGACTATGTGTCAAGCTTCCTAGTATATCAACAATGCAGGTATATAGTCACAAATATATAATGAGCATTTCAGAGCCATATAATTTGAAATGTAGAAGTTAACCTCAGACAACACATAAATGAATGTATAATTTTACAGAGGAAACCACCAAGAGAAGTAAACTGATTTGCCACACCTTACACAAGATTGTCACTAGAATTAATTCCGCTCCTCTTCAGTGTGGTCCTTGTCCTGTACCTGATATTCTCCTAGTGTGACTGCTGCACAAACAGCAGGGAGCTTGCTAAGTTACAGAATTCTGGGTCCCTTCAGGGTGTGAGATTGAGAGAGCAGGTCATGCGGATACACAGTGATCTGCATTTCTAATGAGAACCTGGATACTGCTCCACACTGAGAATTCTGTTCTGCAACAGCTTCTTTAGGACTCTGGTGAGAATCCTTAAATCTTAGCTTCTGATAATATACTAGTAGGAACTTCTAGCTCTAAGTTCATTTTTCCTTTTCCTCTGATGGGACTTATCATCTCTCTGGAGTTCTCTTAAAAGCTTCCTTTGCTCATAACTTAGCCTAGGACCTGAAGATTTTCTCTGGACAGCTACTTGATTATTTAACTTATGTTTATGTAATTTAAAATCATGCTTCTTAAAATACTAAATAATGCAATATATTTTTACCATAGTCCGTGAAGTTTTCATTGATCTAAAGTTTACCTCGTTGCCATTGATGGTTACACATTCTGTCTAACTAGGCAACAAGGTCTAGGAGTTCCTTTGTCACAAGTACTAAACCTCTTGTGACCTGTCACCACTGTCCTCACCTGCCTTTCTCTTGGTATTTCACTACCTGAGTTCGGGTGGACTTGCCAGATGTCTTCCATTGACTCGCCATGATCATATTCACAGAAGTGTAGGACATGTGCTTGCCTGCACAGTCTGCCTCTGGAGTATTGAAGGTGCACTTACCGCACCCCTTTGTGCAAGTATATCACGTCCATCTTTCATCAAAAAGTCATTTGGCACACTAAACAAAAAGCAAACAAGAAAAGAACAGTGTAAAGCATTGCCCACTTCAGAACCAGACTTACAAAAAGATAGGTTAGTGGAATTAGTAGACTATGAATTTAAAAGTTACTGTTAATAGTTGAAGTGTTTTAGGAGAAAGTAGGTAAGTTTTGGGAACATAAGGAAAATGTGAGAGAGATGGGAATTAAAAAAATAATTCTTAAAATTCTGGAGATCAAAAAGCAGGATAAAGCTGATGAAGCACACCTCCTCATTAGTACATGGACACGACTGAGGGCAGAATTTCTGAGACTGAAGATAGGTCAAGAAAATTTCAGAATCGAGCACACACAGAGAAAAGGCTGAAAAAAAAAAAAGAAAGAATAGAGTACTCAAGAATTGAAAGATAGTTTCAAAAGCATGTAGTGGAAATTCCAAGAAGCAAAATGAGGGAGTGGACAGCGTGACTGAACAGAGAAGGAGGCTTGTGCAGCGCTGCCCAGAGAAAGTCAGAAAAGTTGAGAGCACGGTCTCTTATTTCAGATTGATTTTGGTTTCAGGGTGTGTGAGCCTCCTCTTTCTTCCAATTACCAGTGTTTTTCATTGTCTCCCACTCATTTATTTCTTTAAGGGCTATAAATTTGTAAAGCTATTTGAAATGCATTTTGACAACTTCTTACAAAACTGTGAACCTTCTTACTATGTTATCCAGCAATTGCACCTATTAGAATTTGGTCCACTAACATTTAAAATTTATGTTCACCCCCCAAATTGTTCATGAATATTTGTATGTCTGTGTCCATAATTCCAAAACTTGGAAATAATGTCTATGTCCTTCAACAGGGGAATGATTTAGTCAGCTGTGCTACATCTAGACAATAGAACATTGTGCAGTGTTGAAATTGTGCAGAAATTGAGCTATCAAAATATAAAAAGAAAAAAATGTAGAGTCCCCATTATTGAGTTAAAGAAGGCCATGAAAAAGGTGATAGATTGTATATTTCCAATTCTATAACATTATGGAAAGGATAAAAGTATGATGATAATAAACGCTAGGGGGCCAATGGATTTTATGGGGCAGGGAGCGATAAATATTTGGAATATACACAATCCTTAAGGAAATGAAGCTATTCTTTGTTATCTTACATTGGAGGGTCCGTGTCACTATATATGGGTCAATACCCATAGAACACACACCACTGACCGTGGAGCTTAACCTATGGATGTGGAATGACAGGGCATCTTGGTAGGCTCATTAGTCACGATACAGCACTGTGGCATGTGTACTATATGACAAGCCGTAGTTAGGAGAAAATATTTGTGTAACATATCTTTATGATACATATATTATGCATGCAGGTATATAGATATGTGTGTATGTATATATTTTCTACAATCTGAATGTTTTTGAGAGGAGGTTGTTGAGAGAGGATCTTGCTATATAGATCTGGCTGGTCTTGAACTCACTGGGTAGTCTAGGGCTCAGTCTCCTAAGTGCTGGGATTACAGGTGTTTGCCATCATTTCCTGCCTCCTCTGGATTTTAAAAATAAAATTAAGATAAATGGTTGAAGAAATCAATTCTAAAAGGTTGAAAATAAGTGATATTGATCTTAATGAGTGACTAAGATGGAAGAACGGGAACTGGATAGGCTCTGTCATCTTAAAGAGCTGAGGACATTTAAAAACGTTATTAGTGAAACAGCATCTACAAGAGGAGAAACAAAGAGGAACCAACAAATCGCCTCATTTTCTGCCAGGGCAAGTTTGTAGCCTTGGAGGGCACACAGGCTGCTAGCTAGGTGGACTTCCAGGGCCCTGAAGGGAGGGGACACCAACCGAAAGATTCTTCTTTCCTACATAAGTTTAAATGCCCTTAGGGCTGGGGATTTAGCTCAGTGGCATAAGCGCCTGCCTTGCAAGCAGGCAGTCCTGAGTTCGATCCCTGGTACCGAAAAAGACAAAAAAAAAAAAAAAAAAAAAAAAAAAAAAAAAAGCCCTCCACTTTGTCATTTGCTAAATATTTCACTCTAATTTTTATCAGATAGCACCACCTTGCTTGATTTATTATGAATATGTATTAATATTGAATTGGGAATCAAAAACTACTGCAAAATGTACTTTACTAATGTTAAGATTGGAAATTACCTAAAAGTAACTTTTATTATGTGTCTCCACTTTTCTAGATTTAATATGAACACAAATGGATTTAGGGATCTTGAAGTGTGATACAGTATCTCACAGACTTAACTTCCAAAGCCTGAAAATTAGTTAAAACTTGAATTAACAAACTTCAAGGCCATAAACATTATCACAAATGGTATATTTTAATTGATTTTATCACAGCTTTATTAGCTGGTGTTGTTTAGAATAAATTATTGCAATTAAGATTTTTCTGTTTAAAAAGCATAGCAAATAAATGAATAGCCACGCTGAGCCTTGAATGTTAAACAATCAAAATGTCAACCTTGGAAAACAGTGGAGATGAATGACAATCCAAGACAATACTGACATCTTGTGGTAACATCTTAACTTAAAGTAGTTTTAAAATTTGATGCTAATAAATAGAAAAGTAAATATTTTCACTGCAATTATTAGTTCCTATAAATGATTACAATGCACAGAACATTATAAATAAATTCTTTTATGTATACCATATATGTATATGAGCATTTTCTCCCTTATTTTCATCCAGGGCACAGAAATTCTTCTCAGTAATTTCAATGCTTTATTTTCTCTTCTACGAATGAGTTTTCTTGTAAAATTTAGTAATTTTTCATATTTGGTATGCTTTTGTTACTTTATTTTCCATCTCATGATGTTGTCTTCTTAATTTGTGGGGGTTTTTCCACCCTCGCCCTTAGAAGATGTATGTTTGGTCTCTAAATGTTCTTCCTTTTAGAGAAAATCATCTACAAAAATATGTTATTTTTTTCCTCATAGAGGGCCTGAGCATGTCAACAACTGAAAGGATCTTCGTGTTTCTAAAAAAAGTCTATTTCAAAAGAGACATGATATGCTACTGTGTCCTTTGATAAGCACAGGAGGTCTGTTTACCTCTAATCACTATGGAAAGTCATATGAGAAAGAAAATATCTTTTTTCCTATTTTTCCGAATCTATATTCTTGTGACTTTTTATTATGATAGCTCACTTAAGACCAGGTTCTTTATTGTAAAAAGTAAGACCTGTTGTTTACTAAAAAAAAAAAAAAATATTTCTGCAGAAATATTTAAAATGTGGAAAAGGAGACCAAAACACAATGTTAAGACATACATACTGTGGGAGAGAAGGAGAGGAGAGAAAGGGGCAGAGAGAGAGACAGAGAGAGGGAGAGACAGAGACAGAGAAAGAGAGACAGAGACAAAGGGACAGAGACAGAGAGATGTTTTAGGCTGGAAAATTCTCTGTTGTGAGAGTCTTTTTTGTGCATTTAAGGTTCTCAGTAGGATCCTAGGCCTCCACTACCAGATGTCAGTAACATTCCGCTGGATGTGACCTTGCCCACAGCATCTCTATTGGTGGTTTTCATGTAATTTATTTCTCTGTGTTTGTTTATTTGTCCTTGACAGGGTCGTATCTCTGAGGTGGAGAGCTGGTTGACTAGGATGTGTGGACATCTACAGTTATAAGAGGTGCTTAAGTGGTGGCAATTAACATCCAGACATTGATTAGTAAGCAAAATGCTGCTTGGGTAATGTTGGTCATTGAGATCGCAGCACATGCATTTGCAATTTCTTCTCTGAGGGCCTGAGTATAGTAGGTTTTCTTTAATGCGCACACCTCTAGGCTCCCCCATGTGAAAGTAACGCCATCTGTTGAAAAGCATTATAGTATTTTTCTTTTTCTGAGGTGTGTATACACTTTTGGTAGAATATTTACATAATGTGAGAGCAGACTCACAAAGAGCTTCATCCCAAATTTAGGTAGCCCCTCTTCCTGTTCTGCTTCCCCTGCATTCTATAGGATGTAACAGATTATCTTGGTTTTATGCATTTTGCCTTCTCTGTATTCTGCCTTTCAACTCTTTCTCTGGTCTTTTGGTGCAAGTCTCAAGATCATTTTTATGATTTATTTATCTGTGTTTTCTCTTTCTCTTCCCCTGTCCTTGAGACTATTCCCAGGGGGATTTCTTTAGTACTTTTAACTCCTAGTCAAGTTTAGCTAGAAATCTAACGAGGTCCTTAACCTATTCTCTCTCTGGCTACAGACCCTTGCTCCTACAAAAGAATAGGGTTAATTTAAGGATCAATTAGAAGAAAGCAAATAAGCTAGCTGAAAGATGGAATGTGGTAATCAATCATTTTTCACCTGTGGAATTTAGTTAGAGTATTTTCAGTGGTATTGTAGCAAGGAGAACATACTACGAAAGACAAAAAATTCAAGGGAAGTGCTCCCAAAGGGCAAAAATTACTGTTTTTGGTTGTTAATCTACTGCTCTGCAAAAAACAAAACAAAAAAAAAAAAAAAAAAGAAAAGAAAGGAGCATAGACAGGAAAGACTGAACAGTTTGAATCAGAAGTATAGATGATGGAGCATTTTAAGCAAAGCAAAGTTTTTAAGAGATGTTGTTTCAGCAATTTTAGGTTTACCAGAGGTAAAGAAACCAAATGGCACTCAAACAGTGGAAATAACCAAGCTATATTATGTCAAGGAGCTCTGAGAGATATCATAGGAATTTACTTTTACGTAATTTATCAGGTAGGGCGGGATCTTTTGTCAGTGACAGTCAGGGAACCAACTGGAAACAGTAATGGATGGATACAGTTTATACCTCTGGTGCAAGCCTGTTTGCAGAAGCAGGAGGAACATAGCAGACATTTGGTATATTTGGGCTTTGGTACATTTTGAAGGCAAAAGTTCTTCTATAGTGCAGCCTTAACTTTGCTAATAAGTATTGTCAGTTGCAAGAGATGAAAAGTTGCCACCCCACTGCCACAAACAACAGGAGAAAGATTCCAGATCTACAACTGGAATTGCTTGACAAAAATATGAGAAAACCACAGGTAAAATCAGATTGTTGTCTTTTTGCTCCTGCCCTGTTTTTTAAAAGTCCACACATTTTTTCTTTTCTTTTTAAAAAAAATATTTGCTAAAGAAGAGCACACCTGGGCTAGTAAAAACCTTGATTAATTAAAAGCAAGAATTAGAAAGTTAAGAAGTATAAAATAGTTTTTTTAAACTTTTGAGTGTGAATTTTTGTCTGAAATAAAATGGACTTGATTCTTGAGAAAGTTCAGGAGCCACTACTCTGAATTTAAGTCTTTCGATTGAGTGCACATAAATGTAACTTTGCTCTTCTAAAAGTGCTAGGAGAGCTGTACGGTGGCTCCACATGATGGTGGATGCCAGCATCTACTTCAGAAGGTTCCACGGACTTCAAAAAATAAAGAAAAGATTTCAGTTTGTCCAGAGAAGGATTAAAAGTAAACAATGAATAAGAAAGTTCCTACAGAGAACAGAATCCGTCTAGCTAAGCAATTTCTCCATTGTCAGGACAGGTAGCTCATCAAGTTCTGATTGGATGTGATTTCTCTCACAATTGTAATGAAACAATGGATTTTGTGATTTCATTACTTTCTTCATGGTCACTGCTTGCTCTCAATGTGTATTGGCTGGGTATGGAGTAGGGGTACAAGGAACTTGGAGAATACTGTGTGTGCTTTTGACTTTACTGGACTGTTGTGCTTTCCTGTAGTTCATGTGGAAAGGGTGGTCCATTATGTGGAGCACATATGGAAGTCTGAATAAGATGCAAAAACTGGACAAGACATTTGATCTCACCTTTTGGAGAAAGGATACTTTGTATGCGTAAGGAGGTAGGCAAGGAGGTAGGAGCAAGTTTGTTAAAATAGAAGAATTTGCCTGAGAGTTTCTCTCTTACTTCCCTTTAGAAATAGGTTGTATTAATTTTTACTTGGAACAATGTATTTATCTAGGGAAACCATTCTCAAACCTTCCTTGCAGGATATCTATCATCCCGCAACTAATAAGCATTGCATAAGTGAAGATAATGTTTCCACTTTTGGATTGAGTCACTCAGTATAAAAGCCATTGCTTTTCACCAGCTTGCTGCCTCACACTGGCAATGCGGTAGCAAAATCTTAGATGCTTTGAACAAACGATGAACACCCTTACTGATCAACAGTAGATTTGCATCACTGAATTGTTTTCCCACAGAATCTTCTGGAGAAAAGCCTACACTTGTGCCCTAAATTTTCATGTAAGAAATATGTTTTAAATTTGAGTTTTGCTATCTTTTTAAAAACTAATTCTTACAATTATATCTTACCTCCTACATATTCCTCCTATTATTAATGTTCTTAAAATATACAGAAGTTTTAGTTGTTTTTAGTTGAAACTTAACTATTCAGACTACGGGAGTTCCTGGGAATAAATCCTCATAGCTGAGAAACATTTTGCACTTTTAATCTCAATTTGTTGACATAATTACCCCGAACAAGCTATTTATTATAGTGGAAAAATATTCTCCAGTCAGTATTTTTGTTTTATTATACTTACCATTTTGTTTTTCTACATTTTTGTAACAGAGTTGTTATAACTATTTTTCCAATAGGAAGATACTTTTATGGTAATTCATATTTATCTCTAAAAGTCAGTTTTAGGATTTATAGGCTTATAATCTATTGTTAAATAATTTGTGATTTAAAAACTAAACAATTACTTCTTTATTTACACCTTGAACTTAATCTGAAGTACCTTCTCTTAACAGAAAGAGCTGTGTACTTCCTCTGAGTATTCACAGATACAGGGGCATAATTCTTTCTGGAATTTGATTTTCTCTTTCTTCAAACTGCTTGGGTTTACTAACTATCTCTTTTCCCCCCTCATATTTAGAAAGAAATTTTCTCTTAGTAGATCTCTACTGATATTTAGGATTTCCCACATGTAGTTATTTTTCTGTTTATTTGGACCCTTTTATTCTTTAAAATTTTGTTGTCCTTTACCTCATCTTTCTGCCACAGTTTGGGTTTGAAACAGGGAAGCAATAACAAAGATGCACTAAAATGAAAACCATCCTGTTGGTTACACTGTTCACGTAGCTGACAGGGAACATAGTGATATCCTCCCTGTGATGCACTACTAGGGACATGGCCAAGATCCCCAAGCTCCCAAATGAGTGTACACAGAAGCCTTAAATAAAGAGACAAGTGATATGATTTTAGGGCTCCAGGAGGATCAAAGCCCCCTAGCAGAGTTCAAGACTCTGGGGGCTGAGACAAAGAGTTTCTCTGGGCTTCCCTCTTTCATTAGGTTTTCCATGCAAAGAGAAGGGATACCCAGGAAGCACAGGAACTGAGCAGGACCATGGGTGTCACTTCAAAGACTTCCCTAAGTAGTACATTATGCCAATTTAGGACAACCATCTTATCTCTATGATGATATTTGTGGTGGGAATGAGACAGCAGGAGTGAGATGTCTGTAGCTGAGGTCTGCAACTAGTTAATTGATGTTATAGCTAGGTGTCCTCAGCTGTGTATTTATCTTGCCCTCTGAGGTATTTCTGGCCTCACAGAGCACTACATGTCTCAGCCAGAACCAGTGATCCATAGAGGTTCATTTACTATGAATCTGCTGCTCATCTCCAGACAAAGGACTTAGGTCTAAGACAGACTCATAGATAAACACAGAAAGCCAATTAATCAATTTTAAACCCTGCACAGAGCTTCTTGGCTGTAGACTCCATCAGTGTACAATGGGTAAAATTCAGTGGGGTCTTAAGAGTAGGCGAATGTGTGGCAGAGCTAAAATAAACTGAGTTTCTGTGCTGCTATGAAGAGTTCCTGATGTGTGCAGAGTACAAGTTCCTGGTCAGTGTTGGATTTCATTATATAACTGTCAAATTTGTTCCTAAAGCTGAGGTTATCAAATTAACGATCAATTGATGAACGTTTGTCAGTTTCTGGCTGTGCTTTATAGTATTGCTCTTCCTAATTGTACTACTTTAGCTTGGATGTCATACCTTCTGTAATCAGTTGTTCTCCATTGTAGAGGGACACTCAGATTCTCTGCCAACTTGCTCACTTTTCAACTTCTTTCCAGAAGGATGTTGGTCCTTCTCTCTTTCATCCACATGGAAGCACATCTCGGTGCTAGGGTTTGGCTTTATATATGTTTGATCTCACTTACGTTTTTCCCTTCTCAGACTACCATGAGAAAATATTTTGTGGCTTCTTCAGGAGAATATCATAGATTCTAGCAAGCTGAGTGGCAGTAAAAGTTTTGAAAGTGTTGTTCATGTTTCTTTCAGGCAAAAAATTATTGATAAGGCTCTTTATTTTTGTGTTCTCTCCCTGAGCACCAATTCTCATGACCTTCAATTAATGTAACTACTGGCCAATTGCTACCAGATGTACAATTCAAAATTCACTGCGTATTGTTCACCCACTCATTACACAGTAGCATAAAGTATATTCTGTTACTTAAACTTTCATGAGGAGAGAGTAAATTTACGAAAGACAAAAGATCCCAGTAATGGGCTCTGTGTGTTCCTTTACTGTTTGCAGTGTTTCCTTAATGTCCCAGTTCACAAATATTTATGATTTTGTTGAAACAAGCAAGAATTTGTATTTCTCAGTTGCTGGCCATATTGAGAATCCTTTAGAACACTACAAACTCATCATTTATTATGTTCTTACATTTCAATTTTTTTCTTACCTCATATGTTTGTGTATAGAAGAATTCACACTCTAATTTTTCCATTAACTAACTTAATAAAGTGCAATCAAATGATCAAACATTGTAAGTACCTTAACAGCTTAAAGTATTTTTGTAGTGATTCAAGAAATACAAAAATCTGACAATGCTTAGAGCTAGAGGAAGAAATGGGAGAGCAACAGCAGGGGAAAGAGAACATAAAGGGAAGTGAAAAAGAGAATCCTAGATCACATAAAATGTATGTGAATTAAATTAACTGGACTTGGTGAAATTCTAAGCAAGCAGATGGGCACCCACTTTCTCTGCAGCCCAGCTTGTTTGGGACCCTGGCACCTTCTGGGTGCAGTGGAACAGCTAGGCGGGTCTGGGGTACCTGAATTGGCATCCCCGTGTGCTTGGAGGACTGTGGAGTTCTAAGCAGCAGGCAAGCACCACCAGTTCCAGAGGCCCGCAGTCCTGGGGTAAGTTCCCTGCGCACTTTCCCCTAAACCCAGCTTGTATGGGACTCTCGAGCCTTCTGGATGCACTGGAAGACCTAGGCAGGCCTGAGGCACCTGCATCTGCCTCCCTGTTCTAGCTGTGCCTGGAGAACTGTGGAGTTCTAACCAAGCACGTGGGCACCTACTTTCCCTGGAGCCCAGCTTGTTTGGGACTGTGGAGTTCTAAGCAAGCAGGCAAGCACCACCGGTTCCAGAGGCCTGGTGGTATGAGGGAACTGGGTGCCAGAGTCCCAGGAGCTGCGGGCATAGAAGTGGATTTCCAACAGACCCTGAGGAAGCTTTTAATAACACTTTAAACACAGAAATATAGGAAAATGACAAAACAAAAGAATAAATTACAATCTCAAAACTCCAACCCATCTCAAGAAACCTTAGGAGCGATGTATATAGAAGAAAATGAATGCCATGCATCTCAAATATCAGACATAGGCGAGGCTCCTGCACCTCCAGTAGCCACGGCGGCCGCCCATGTGTTACATTTTATAATACGATTTCACAGCACGTCGCCATCAGTGTACAGAGGAGGGGCTGGGTGGATATGAGGCACCTGCATCAGCGCCCCCCTGTGTCTGGAGGACTGTGGATATCTCAGCAAGCAGGGGAGGATCACAGGTTCCAGAGGCACCGCAGCCTGTGGTGAGTGCTCAGTACACTCTGCCCAAAGCCCAGACTGTTAGGGACCCTCCAGGCTTCCGGGTGCAGTGAAGCAGAGAAGTGGGTTTGAGGCCTCTACATCCACCTCCCCATCCTGGCTGCACTTAGAGAACTGTGGAACTTCCAATGGGTGGGCAGGCCACCGCCCACGCTTTCCCAGAGCCCAGCCAGTTTGGGAATCTCACACCTCGCCATCGATGTGCAGATGAGGGGCTGGGTGGATCTGGGGCACCTGCATCTGGCTCCCTGTGTGTCTGGAGGACTGTGGATGTCTCAGCGGTCATTGGAGCATCCCAGGTTCCAGATACCCTATAGCCTGTGGTGAGTGATCAGTGCACTCTGCCCAAAGCCCAGACTGTTTGGGTCACTCCATGCTTCTGGGTGCAGTGAAGTGGAGAGGTGGGTTTGAGGTGCCTACATCCGCCTCTGCATCCCGGCTGTGCTTGGAGAACTGTGGAGCTTCCAACGGGCAGGTGGGCGCACAGTGTCCCTGAGGCCCAGCTTATCTGGAACTGCAGAGTTCTGAACAGGCAGAGGAGGGCCATTGGTTCTGCAGGCCCACTGACTTGGGGTAATGGGGTTACCAGAGTCTCAGGAGCTGCAAACATAGAAGGGGATTTCCAACAGACCCTGAGGAAGCTTTCAAATAACACTTGAAACACAGAAATATAGGAAAATGACAAAATGAAAGAGCAAATTACAACCTCAAACCTCCAGCCCATCTCAAGAAACCCTAGGAGCAATGTATATAGAAGAAAATATATGCCATTCACCTCAAATATTGGACACAATAGCTACTGAAATTAACAAGCAACTCCAGGAAGCTTCAAAGAAATTCAAACTCGAAATAATCTCCCAGGTAAAAGAAGAAATGATAAAAGAAATGAAAGAGATTCTGAATATATCTAAAGAAAACACAGATAAAAAATTGGAGGAACTAAACAAAAAGATAGAATCCCTAGATGAGCAATATAAGAAACAAACAATACATAATGCAGATGCACAGAGATATACAGGAAATAAAAAACTCCACTGAAAGTTGTAAAAACCGCCTTAATGAAAATGAAGATAGAATTTCGGACCTTGAAGACAGGATTGCAGCTAGTGAACAGGAAAGGAAAGATCTTTTAAAAATAACAAGGAATCAGGAAACAACAATTCAACAACTGCAAGACGATGCAAAGAAAAATAACATAAGAATGATAGGGATTAATGAAAAAGAAGGAGACAACATAAAGGATGTCAAGAGGATATTTACAGAAGTAATAGCTGAAAATTTCCTAAGCATGAGATCAGAAACTGACATCAGGATCGGTGAAGCATATAGAATTCCAATAGTCATAACCAAAATAAAACTACACTCAGACATATAATATTCACCATCCCAGAAATCCAACACAAAAATAGATTATTAAAAGCTGTCAGAGAGAAAAGACAGATCACTTATAAAGGAAAACCTATCAGAATCACAGCAGACTTCTCAGCACAAACAATAAAGTCAAGAAGAGCATGGAGTGAAGTATTCCAGATCCTAAAGCAAAATGATTTCCAACCTATACTGATGTATCCTGCAAAACTATCATTCAAATTTGATGGTGAAATACGATACTTCCATGACAAAGAAGAGCTAAAGAACTTCATGAACACCAAACCAACCCTGCAAAAAATATTGAAAGACAGTTTAGATACACAAAGGAAAAAAACCACTAAGCAAAGCAGATAATTAAAAGAACAGAAAGATAAAGATGCAACAGCAGAGAGATAACATGTCAACAATAAACCAGCATTTAACAGTAATAACCATTAATGTAAATGGTCTCAATGCAACAATCAAAAGAAACAGACTAGCAGAATGGATCAAGAAACAAAATCCAATCATATGCTATTTACAGGAAACCCATCTAACCCAGAAGGATACTCACAGACTGAAAGTCAAAGGGTGGAAAACAATACTTCATGCAGCAGGAATCCAAAAAAAAAAAAAAAAAAAGGCAGGAGTAGCCATTCTGTTTGCAGACAACGTGAACTTTAAACCAACAATGACCATAAAGGACAAAGAAGGTCACTACATACTCATTAGGGGAAAACTCCAAGAGGAAAAGATAACTATCTTAAATATATATGCACCAAACTCCAGAGCACCCAGTTATATAAAACAACTATTAATAGAAATGAAAATTCAAATTATCAGTAACACAATTGTAGAGACCTTAATACTCCATTGACACCAAGGGAGAGATCAACCAGACAGAAAATGAGCAAAGAAATAACAGAACTGAATCACACCCGTGAACAAATGGATTTGATAGACATATACAGAATTTCCCACCCATCAACATCAGAATACACATTCTTCTCAGCAGTACATGGATCATTTTCTAAAATAGACAAATATATTAGCTCACAAAACATATTTAAACAAATTCAAAAGAATTGAAATCATCCCTTGCATGTTATCGGATCATAGTGCTGCAAAATTAGAGATTAATAATAAAAAGATACTGCAAAAATCCTGCAAACACATAAAAACTGAATAACACACTCTTGAGTAATCAGTGGGTCACAGAAGAAATTAAAGAAGAAATTAAACAATACCTGAAATAAAACGAAAATGCAGATACAACTTACCGGAATTTGTGGGGTGCAATGAAAGCCGTCCTCAGAGGAAAGTTTATTGCACTGAGTTCCCACATCAGGAAAACAGAACGAATACAAATAAATAACTTGATGCTACACCTCAAACAGCTAGAAAAAGAAGAGCAAGTCAAGCCCAAAGCCAAAAGAAGAGAGGAAATTATAAAAATCAGAGGAGAAATCAATGCAATAGAGACTAAGAAAACAATACAAAGAATCAACGAATCAAAGAGTTGGTTCTTTGAAAGAATAAATAAAATCGATAAGCCCCTAGCCAACTTTATTAAAAAAAGGGAAGAAAAAGCTCAAATTCATGCAATAAGAATTGAAAAAGGTGAAATCACTACAGACCCAATAGAAATGCAGAAGATCATCAACACCTATTTTGAAAACCTCTACTCTCAAAAGTTTGATAACAGAAGAAATAGACAGATTCTTAGAAACATATGAAGTACCAAAGCTAGATCAAGAGGATGTAAAACTGTTGAATAACCTAATCTCTGTTAATGAAATTGAAAATGTAATTAAGGCCTTACCTACAAAGAAGAGCCCAGACCCAGATGGATTCACTGCAGAATTCTACAAGAAATACAAAGAAGGCCTAATGCCAATGCTCCTCAAACTATTCAATGAAATTGAAAGGGAAGCAATCCTTCCTAAGTCATTCCTGGAAGCAAATATCACTCTAGTACCAAAACCTGAGAAAGACCCAACTAAAAAAGAGAACTATAGACCGATCTCCCTAATGAACACAGATGCAAAAATCCTCAATAAAATATTGGCAAATAGGATGCAGCAAATCATCAAGAAGATTATATACCATGACCAAGTGGGATTCATGCCAGGAATGCAAGGATGGTTCAACATATGTAAATCAATAAATGTAATCCACCATATCAATAAAGCCAAAAGTAAGAAGCACATGATCATTTCTATAGATGCAGAAAAAATCTTTGATAAGGTCCAACATTTATTCATGATAAGAACTTTACAGAAAATTGGAATAGATGGTCTTTACCTCAATATAATAAAGGCCATTTATGACAAACCAACAGCCAGCATCATACTAAATGACCAAAAATTGAAAGCCTTTACTTTAAAATCAGGCACAAGACAAGGATGTCCTTTACCAACACTCCTATTTAATATAGTACTGGAAGTACTAGCCAGAGCAATTAGGCAAGAGAGAGAAATAAAAAGGGTAAAGATAGGAAAAAAAGAAGTTAAATTATCATTGCTTGCAGATGACATGATACTCTACATAGAAGACCCCCTAAAATCCATTGAAAGACTCTTAGATACAATAAATAAATTCAGTAATGTGGCTGGATACAAAATAAATACTCACAAATCAATAGCATTTCTATACACGAACAACAAAATCACAGAGAGGGAAATAAGGGAAACTGCACTCTTCACATTAGCAAGCAAAAAAAAAATGAAATATTTAGAAATTACTCTTATGAAAGAAGTGAAAGATTTACACAGTGAAAATTGTAATACACTGAAAAAAAAATTGAAGATGATCTCAGAAAATGGAAAGACCCTTGCTCATGGATAGGAAGAACAAACATTGTGAAAATGGCCATTCTCCCAAAACTGTTATATAGATTCAATGCAATCCCAATAAAAATACCATCAACATACCTTATAGATCTAGAGAAATCACTCCTAAATTTCATCTGGAACCAGAAGAGACCTAGAACAGCAAAGGCAATTCTAAGCAGCAAGGACAAAGCAGGAGGCATCACAATCCCTGACTTAAAGTTGTACTACAAAGCAACAGTAGTAAAATCAACATGGTATTGGAATCAAAACAGAGCTGAAGATCAATGGAATAGATTAGAAGATACAACCACAACTACAAACACACTCAACCACCTTATCTTTGATAAAGGAGCCAAGCAGGTTCACTGGAAGAATGACAGTCTCTTTAATAAATGGTGCTGGAAAAACTGGCTCTCCATTTGCCAAAACTAAAGCTAGACTCATGTCTATCACCATGTACTAAATTAAAATCTAAATGGGTCAAAGATCTGAATATTAAAACAGAAACACTAAATCTATTGGAAGACAAATTGGGTAGAAACCTTGAAGACATAGGAGTAGGTAGAGAATTCATGAACAGGACTCAAACTGCATGGGAAATACTTCCCAGAATCAATAACTGGGACCACTTCTTATTAAAATGTTTCTGCATTTCAAAAGAAATCTCCAGCATAATGAAAAGAAAACCCACAAACTGGGAAAAGATTTTAGTGAACTCTCTCTCAGACAAGGGACTCTTGTCTAAAACATATGAAGAATTAAAAAACCTCAGACCCCCAAAATACAAAGATCCAATCCAAAAATGGGCATCTGAGATGAATACGCACCTCTCAGATGAAGAAAAGCAAATGGCAAATAAATACATGAAAAAATGTTCATCATCATTGGTCATTAGAGAAATGCAAATTAAAACCACACTGAGATACCATCTCACTCCTGAAAGAATGGCCAGGATCAAGAAAACCAAGAACAACAAATGCTGGAGAGGCTGTGGGGAAAAAGGAACTCTCCTACACTTTTGGTGGGAATGTAGACTGGTGCAGCCTTTGTGGAGGTCAGTCTGGAGATTTCTCAAAAAGCTGGGATTGGAAGTCCCATTTATTCCAGCTATTCCACTTCTAGGCATATTCCCAGAAGAACTGAAAGCATCACACCACAGTGATATATGTGCACCTATGTTTATAGCAGCCCAATATGTAATCGCCAGATCTTGGAAACAACCCAAGTGTCCATCAACTGAGAAATGGATAAAAAAGTTGTGGTATTTCTATATAATGGAGTATTATTCAGCTATAAAAAAGGATCACATTGAGATATTTATCAATAAATGGGCGGAGCTTGAGACCATACTCATAAGTGAAATAAATCAATCTCGCATGTGTGAATACCGAATAGTTTCCCTAATGTAAGTAATGATTGAAATACATAAAAATATGTGGTAATCATCATTCCCCATTATGTGTGGCCTTGAAGCCTTATAACGTTTTCACTTATTAATTGGAAAGGCTTTATTCTGGGCTTCTTGATATGGAAATATTTGAAGCCATAGTATATGAATTTTTATTCAAATATTTCAAGGAAAAAGACAGACACCATGGCAATTACTATTAAGTCGGGTTATTTGGTGGTGAAGCACTAGGTTGCTGAAACAGTCATGCTTTGACATTTATTGTTATATTGTTATGGCCTGTTTTATCTGAATCTTTCCCTTATTCATTAAAAATTATTTAATTATTTTTTATGTTTTTTTTAATTAAGGGGAAAAATTTAAAAAAATTAGCAGGATATATAATAGTAACCTTTTTTGATTTCCTATTAACTTGTTTTGAAATCCTGTAATACTCCCACTATCTTGTTTTGACTGATTAGACTCTGTTCCATTCTGTATGATAGTATCAAGTTTGAGGGTATAGGCAACTACTTTGAAGGCAGTAAGATTCACTAAGATGCCCATTCTGGTTTGACTATTGTCTCCTTTGGAAGTCCTGTAATGTTTACAAAGCTTAAGTTTCATTGGTCTTGTTCTCTACTGTTTTGTTCAACTTTATAATATCTAATGAGATAGGCAATTCTTCTTAAGGAAACAAGAGACATTGTTGATAACCATTGTTGATAAAATTGTACTCTGTTTTACATCATGTGCTATGTCTATCCTTGGTTTTGACTGACAGCTTTGTTTTGGCATATTTGACTTTATTCTCCCCCCACAAAAGTAATAAGAACTAAGGAGTAATAAAACCCAAAATGTGTAAATTTTGTTGTAAAAAAGAGAGGGAAAAAAGGAGCTCTAAAGGATACAACAGCAAGTGTGTTTAGAGGTGTTAAATAGCTGACCATATTAATGTTTTTGGTTGGATCACTGATCACAACTGTTTGCTGCCTCACTGTTTGAATGTCCACTTTGTATGCTTTGATACTGTGACTTGAGCAACTATCTCTAAGATGATAATGTGTAATCTATTAAGTGACGATTTCTTACTTTTTTCTTTTTTTTTTTTGTTCTGTATAACCTGTACCCTTACACCGCTTTGTTTTTTTCTCTTTTTCCTTTTAAATAAAATTTTTAAAAAAATACCAGACATAATAGCTACTGAAATCGACAAGCAACTTAGGGAAACTTTAAAGGAATTCAAACTAGAAATAATCTCCCAAGTAAAAGAAGAAACGATAAAAAAAAATGAAAGAGATACTGAACATATCTAAAGAAAACACAGTTAAAAAGTTGGAGGAACTAAACAAAAAGAAAGAATCCCTAGATGAGCAATATAAGAAAAATAAAAACAGAATACATAAAGAAGATTCACAGAGATATACATGAAATCAAAAACCCCACTGAAAGATGTAAAAACCACCTCAATGAAAGTGAGGATAGAATTGCAGATCTCGAAGACAAGATTGCAGCTAGTGAACAGGAAAGGAAAGATCTTTTAAAAATAACAAGGAATCAGGAAATCACATTTCATCAGCTGCAAGATGACGTAAAGGAAAACCACATAAGATTGATAAGGATTAATGAAAAAGAAGAGGATGACATAAAGCACATCAAGAGGATATTTACAGAAGTAATAGCTGGAAATTTCCCAAGCATGAGATAGGAAACTGACATGAGGTTCAGTGAAGCATACAGAACTCCAAATAGTCATAACCAAAATAAAACTACACTCAAATATATAATAATCACCATCCCAGAAATCCAACACAAGAATCAATTATTAAAAGCTGTCAAAGAGAAAACGATAGATCACTAATAAAGGAAAATCTATCAGAATCACAACAGACTTCTCAGTACAAAAAATAAAGTCAAGAAGAGCATGGAGTGAAGTATTCAGATCCTAAAGGAAAATTATTTCCAACCTAGACTGATTTACACTGCAAAACTGTCCTTCAAAACTGATGGTGAAAAAAGATACTTCCATGACAAAGAACAGCTGAAGAACTTCATGATCACCAAGCCAACCCGGCAAAAACTATTGAATGACAGTTTAGATACACTTAGGAAAAAAACCACTAACTAGAGCAGATAATTAAACAGAACAGAAAGATAAAGATGCAACATCAGAAAGATAATATGTCAACAATAAACCAACATATAACAGTTATAACCATTAATGTAAATGATCTCAATGTACCAATTAAAAGAAACAGACTGGCAGAATGGATCAAGAAACAAAATTCAACCATATGATGTCTACAAGAAACCCATCTAACCCAGAAGGATAATCACAGACTGTCAAAAGATGGAAAACAATACTTCAAGCAACTGGAACCCCCAAAAAAGCATGAGTAGCCATTCTGTTTGCAGACAATGTGAACTTTAAAGCAATAATGATCAGAAGAGACAAAGAAGGTCACTACATACTCATTAGGGGAAAACTTCAAGAGGAAGAGATAACTATCTTAAATATAATGCACCAAATTCCAGAGCACCCAGTGATATAAAACAAGTATTAACAGAAATGAAAAAGCAAATTATCAGTAACACAATTGTAACAGAAGACCTTAACACACCATTGACACCAGGGACAGACCAACCAGACAGAAAATCAGCAAAGAAATAACAGAACTGAATCACAAATGTGAACACATAGACTTGCTAGACATATACAGAGTGTTCCATCCAACAACATCAGAATACACATTCTTCTCAACAGTACATGGGTCATTCTCTAAGATAGACCATATATTAGCTCACAGAACATATTTAAATAAATGCAAATGAGTTGAAATTATCCCTTGCATGTTATCGAATCACAGCACTTTGAAATTAGAAATTAATGATAATAGATACTGCCAAAATCCCACAAGCACATGGAAACTGAATAACACACTCTTGAGTAATCAGTGGGTCACAAGAGGAATTAATAAATTAAAAAATACCTACAAGAAAATGAAAATACAAATACAACTTACTGGAATCTGTGGCATGCAAAGAAAGCTCTCCTCAGAGGAAAATTTATTGCATTGAGTTCCCACATCAGGGAAGGAATACAAATAAATAATCTGATGCTACACCTCAAACAACTAGAAAAAGAAGATCAAGTCAAGCCCAAAGCCAAAAGAAGAGAGGAAATTATAAAAATCCGAGCAGAAATCAATGCAATAGAGACTAAGAAAACAATCCAAAGAATCAACGAATCAAAGAGTTGGTTCTTTGAAAGAATAAATAAAATTAATAAGCCCCTAGCCAACCTTATATAAAAAAGGGAAGACAAAGCTCCAATTCATGCAATAAGAAATGAAAAAGGTGAAATCACTACACACTCTGTAGAAATACAGAAGATCATAAACACCTATTTCGAAAACCTCTATTCTCAAAGGTTTGATAACATAGAAGAAATAGACAGATTTCTAGAAACATATGAAGTAGCAAAGCTAGGTCAAGAGGATGTAAAACTGCAGAATAACTCAATTTATATTAATGAAATTGAAAATGTAATTAAATCCTTACCTATAAATTAGAGCCAAGGCCCAGACGGATTTACTACAGAATTTTACAAGAAATACAAAGAAGACCTAATGCCAACACTCCTCAAACTCCTCAATGAAACTGAAAAAGGAAGCAAGCCTTCCTAAGTCATTCCTGGAAGCAAAATTACTTTAGGACCAAAACCTGAGAAAGACCCAACTGATAATAGAACTATAGACAAATCTTCCTAATGAATACAAATGCAAAAATCCTCAATAAAATATTGGCAAATATGATGTAGCAAATCATCAAGAAGATTATACACCATGACCAAGTGGGATTCATCTCAGGCATGCAGAGATGGTTCAACATACGTAAATCAATAAATGTAATCCACCATATCAATAAAGCCAAAAGTAAGAAGCACATGATCATTTCTATAGATGCAGAAAAAGCTTTCAATAAGGTCCAACACTGATTCATGTTAAGAACTTTATAGAAAATTGGAATAGATGGTCTTTACCTCAATATAATAAAGGCTATCTATGACAATCCAGCAGCCAGTATCATACTAAATGGCCAAAAATGCAGGCCTTTACTTTAAATCAGGCACAGGACAAGGATGTCCTTTATCACATTCCTATTTAATATAGTACTGCAAATACTAGCCAGAGCAATTAGGCAAGAGAGAGAAATAAAAGAGGTAAAGATAGGAAAAGAAGAATTTAAATTATCATTGTTTGTAGATGACATGATACTCTACATAGAAGACTCCCCTAAATTCCATTGAAAGACTGTTAGATATAACAAATAAATTCAGTAATGTACCTGGATACAAAATCAATACTTAATAATAAATGGCATTCCTATACATAAACAACAAAATCACAGAGAGAGAGAAATAAGAGAAGCCACACCCCTCACACTGGCAACCAAAAAAAAAAAAATGAAATATTTATGAATTACTCTCACGAAAGAAGTGAAAGATCTATACAGGGAAAATTATAATACACTGAAAAAGAAATTGCAAATGATCTCAGAAAATGGAAAGACATTCCTTGCTCATGGATAGGAAAAATAAATATTATGAAAATGACCATTCTACCTTAACTCTTACACAGATTCAATGCAATTCCAATAAAAATACCATCAACATACCTCATAGATGTAGAGAAATTACTCCTAAAATTCATCAGGAGCGAGAAGAAACCTAGAATAGCAAAGACAGTTCTAAGCAACAAAGGCAAGGCAGGAGGCATCACAATCCCTGACTTGAAGTTATACTACAAAGCAACAGTAGTATAATCAATATGGTACTGGAATCAAAACAGAGCCAAAGATCAATGGAATAGATTAGATGATACAACCACAACTACAAACACACTCAACCACCTTATCTTTGATAAAAAAGCCAAACATGTTCACTGGAAGAACACCAGTGTCTTTAATAAATGCTGTTGGAAAAACTGGCTCTCCATTTGCCGAAATTAAAACTAGACCCACACCTATCACCAAGTACTAAATTAAATTATAAATTGATCAAAGATCTGACTATTAAAACAGAAACACTAAATCTATTGGAAAACAAATTGGGTAGAAATCTTGAAGAGATAGGGGTAGGTAGAGAATTCATGAACAGGACTGAAATTGTATGGGAAATACTTCCCAGAATCAATAACTGGGACCACCTCCTATTAATGAAAACAAATGAAAACAAAACAAATGAAAACAAAATCTCATGAAAACACATGAAACAAATCTCACATGTAAACAAATCTCCAGCATTGTGAAAAGAAAATCCACAAACTGGGAAAAAAATCTTAGTGAACTCTCCCTCAGACAAAGGACTTCTGTTTAAAACATATAAAGAATTAAAAAAATCAGAGTCCCAAAATTCAAAGATCCAACCCAAAAAGGGGCATCTGAGATGAATACACACTTCTCAGATGAAGAAATACAAATGGCAAATAAATACATGAAAAAATGTTCATCATCATTAGTCATTAGAGAAATGCAAATTAAAACAACTGTGAGATCCCACCTCACGCCTGATAGATTGGCCAGGACCAAGAAAACCACCAACAACAAATGCTGGAGAGGCTGTGGGGAAAAAGGAATCCTTCTGTACTGTTGTTGGAAGTGTAGACCAGTGCAAACATTGTGGAGGTCAGTCTGGATATTTATCAAAATGCTGGGATTTGAAGTCCCATTTGTTCCAGCTATTCCACTTCTAGGCATATTTCCAGAAGAACTGAAAGCATCATACCACATTGATACATGTGCACCTACAGCAGCAAAATTTGTAATCACCAACCTTGGAAACAACACAAGTGTCCATCAATTGAAGAATGGATAAAAATTTGTGGTATTTCTATCCGATGGAGTACTTCTCAGCTATAAACAAGGATCATATTGAGATATTTATAAATAAATGGACGCAGCTTGAGACCATACTCATAAGCGAAATAAATCAAACTCACATGTATGAATACCGAATAGTTTCCATAATGTAAAAATGATTCAAATATATAAAAGTATGTGGTAATCATGATTCCCCATTATGTGGCTCTGAAACCTTAATAAAGTTTTCACTCATTAATTGGAATGGCTTTATTCTGGACTGTTTGATATTATTGCCTGTGATGAAATGAACAGCTATTTTGAAGAAAACAAGGCATCATAATAGATAGTGCTGATTTAATATCATCTTGTTTTGAAGTCCCACCAAATGGTTGTTCTTCTGTCTCCATTGGTTTTATCATGTTGTATCTTACTGAATTTTATTATATGTGATATTGTCAACAAAAATTTTTATAGACAAAGAGATAATATAGAAACCATTGTTCATTTTCCATTAGCTGGTTCTAAAGTACTACTCTGCAGTGATTTCTTCCTCTTGAATGGTTTCACACTGTCTTGATATGTTTGATGGTATAGTATACGAAGTTATATTCAAATATTTCAAGGAAAGAGACACAATGATAACTACTATTAAGTCTGGTTATCTTGTGGTGAAGCAACTAGGTTGCTGAAATTGTCATGCTTTGACCTGTATTGTCATGTTGTTATGTCCTCTTTTATCTCAATCTCCTCGTTATTCATAAAAAATTGTTTATTTTATTATTTTTTTAATTAAGGGAAAAATAAAAAAAAATTAGCAGGATGTATTATAGTAACTTTTTTGACTTCTTATTAACTTGATTGGAAGCCCTATATTACTCCCACTATCTTGTTTTGACTGATTAGACTCTGTTCTACTCTGTTTGGTAGTATGAAGTTTGAGGGTATAGGCAACTACCCCGCAATAAGATTCACTATGATGCCCATTCTGGTTTGACTATTATCTTCTTTTGAAGTCCTGTAATGTTTCCAATGTTTAGTTATTATTGGTTTTGTTCTGTACTGTTTTGTTCAATTTTATTATACCTAATTATATAGGCAATTGTTTTTAAGGAAGGAAGAGGCATTATGGTAACCATTGTTGATAGCCTTGTATTCTGTTCTTACATCATGTGCTATGTTTATCCTTTGTTTTGTCTGACTGCTTTGTTTTGTCATATTTGGTTTTATTCTCTTCCAAAAAAAGTAATAAGCACTATGGGAGTAATAAAACCCAAAATGTGTAAATTTTGTTGTAAATAAGAGAGGAAAATTAAGTACTCTAAAGGATACAACTGCAAGTGTGTTTAGGTGTGTTAAAATAGATGACCATATTACTGAGCTTTTGTTGGATCATTTAACACAACTGTTTACAGTCTCACTGTTTGAATGTCCGCTTTGTATGTTTTATTCCTGTAACTTGAACAACTATTTCTAAGATGACAATATGTAATCTATTAACTAGTGATTTCTTACCCTTTTTTCTGTAATTCTGTATTACTTGTATCCTTTACTGTTTTGTTTTGTTTTTTCCTTTAAATAAAAAAAAAGAAAGCAAACATAAAAAAGTTAACTGGACTTTTAGAATTCTATGTCTTTCATCATCAGAATATGAAGAGTTAAATCATTTGAGATTTCCTACTGCACATGCATTTAGTTTCCTAAGAGGAAGTTATTGAATATTTAATAAAAGTTTTCAGTTTCAGTTATTAAATGTTTCAGCTCTAAAGTGTGATTTTTACAGTGCTCCAAGGACAAATTCCTGTCCTTCTAAAACTAATATCTGCTAATAATAATTACCAAAAAGACAATGCTAGGACTCAGAAAATGATATCCCAATGATATGATGGAAGGGTCTAAAACTCACCTCAGAATTAAGGCCCCTCTGACCTTCTGTTGTTTTCCACCCATCTGCTTTACAGAGAGATTTTCTGTTAAGTTCTCTTGTCTACCTGACTATATTTGCCAACAATAAAATTAATTTTGAATTTCATACTGAAATTTCTTTATCCAAAATTATCTAAGATCACATCCAGGAAAAAAGACTAAACTCTGTCCACACACTTGTGTGGAATTTTGTCACACAATTTTCTTCTATTTTGATCTAATTGAGAATAATCACTTATGCAAGCCCAATGGACATTTGCCAGGCCATTTTATGTTTTTTTTTTAATTTAAAGAGAAAAAAGAAAGGACATAAAAAAAAGCAGTAAAAGGGTACAAGTAATACAGAATTTCAAGAAAAAAATACAGTAAGAAATCACTAGTTAATATGTTACATATTGTCTTCTTAGTACTAGTTGTCTAAATTATAAAATTAAAGCATATAAAGTAGACATTCATACAGTGATATTGGAGACAGTTCCATTCAATGATCTAACAAAAGCTCGGTAACATGGTTTTCCATCCTACAAAATCAAACATACCTGCGGTTATATCCCTCAGTCCACCTTCCTTTCCTCTCTTTTTTACAATAACAATTACACTTTTAGGGTTTTATTACTCCCACAATTCTTATTACCTTTTTTGAAGAGAATAAAACCAAACATGAGTAAGCAAAACAGAGTCAGTTAGAACAGAAGGATGGGCATATTACATGATGCAAAAATAGAATACCAGGTGATCAAAAGTGGTTACCATTGTGCCTCTTGCTATTTTTAAACTGAGTTGCCTATATCATTAGGTATAACATGATTGATCAAAACAGTACAGAACAAGACCAATAAAACCTACACTGGAGATCTTACAGGACTTCAAAAGAAGATAATAGTCAAACCATAATGGGCATCATAGTATATCTTATTGCCTTCAGAGTGGTTGCCTATACCCTAAAATTGATACTATCAAACAAAATAGAATATAGTATAATCAGACAGAGTAAGATGGAGAAAGCAATATTGCGGTTCAAATCAGGTTAATAGGAAAACAAAGAAGTTACTAAAATATATCCTGCTATTTTTAAATTTAGTTTTCCCTTAATTAAAAAAATGAGAAAAAATAGATTAATTAAAAAAGGGTGAGATTGAGATGAAAGAGGACATTGTAGCAGAACAACGCAGGTCAGAAACGAACAATTTAAGCATCATTGTGTTTCACCACCAGGTAATCTAACATAATAGTAGTCACCATAGTGCCTCTTTCCTTGAATTATTTGAGTACAACTTCGTATGCTATAGCATCAAGCATATCAAGGCAGTGTGAAGCCATTCAAAAGAATGAAAGAATTACAGGGTATTTAGAACCAGCTAATAGGAAACAAACAACGGTTTCTATATTATTTTTTTGCCTATAAAATTTTTTGTTTATACTACTGCATATAGTAAAATATAGTAAGATACAACATGTTAAAACCAGGGAAACAGATGTACAACAGCTGGATGGGACTTCAAAACAAGATGATATTAAATCAGCACTAGCTTTTATGTTGTGTTGTTTTCTTCAAAATAGCTATTCGTACTATCACAGATAAGGAGCTGGGCATGTAGCTCAGTGGCATCAGTGCCTGCCTGACATTTTATGTTTTCTAAACCATTGAATTCTCTTAAAAGTAATTTACTTTTCCCCTGACATTTGTTATTTTTCTTTTCTTTATAGAAAATGTCTTAGTAAATTTCTGAATTATTTTGAACTATTGCATAATCATTATTAGTATAGATAGCACAATTGGGAGTGAGAGGCAGCACCCCCTAAACCCAGCTGAATTTGGGCAATACCACACTTCATTCCTCTTCATTCGGTTTAACAGAAGCAGAAATAACAATAACAAAACCTTGGAAATCTGTGTAGAGCTTGACCAGATCACACGTGTGCTAGATCTCCTGTCTTGACTTTTAGTAAAATATTCCTCACTCAAAACTAATAATAGATTTATATCTATGTTTTTTGAGACAGAATCAGGCTAGCATTTAACTAACTGTGTAGTCCAGGCTGTCCTTGAACTCATGGAGATCTTCCTGCCTCAACTTTCCAAGTGCTGGAATTACATCATGTACTACCAGGCTCAGCATGGCTTTATATCTCAGGAATGTATGTCACTTACGTGACTTAATCAGAGTAGATTCTGGGACAGGCATGTGTGTCAAACGTCACCAAGGTGTGGGGAGCCAAACATGCATGAGCTGAATCTCAGTGCATAGGGAAGTTTTGGAACATTGCTCCCAGGCAGTAAGGCCACACAGATCAGAACAGAGCAAGGTAAGCAACACAGCATTGCCAACAAGACAACCTGATATTAACAGTAGCTACAATAATGTCTCTTTCTTTGAAATAGCTGAGCATACCTTCACATACAATAATATCAAACATAACAAAATAGTATAAAATAATTCAAGAGAATGAAAGTATTACAGGGCATTCAGAACCAAATAGCAGAAAATTAACAGTGGCCACTGTATTATCTCATTTTTCATAGAAAATTTGTTTATACTATCACACATATTAAAATCCAGTAAGACACAACATGATAGAATCAATGGAAACAGATGAACAAAACATGGTAGGACTTCAAAGCAAGGTGATATTAAATCCACAATGGCTGCCATAATGTCTTGTTTTCTTCAAAATAGATCTTCATATCATCACACATAATTAAACCAAACAAAACAATAAAACTATTCCAACTAATGAATAAAAACGTTATAAAGCTTCAAAGCAATGTGATGGGGAATCATGATTACCATAAAATCTTATGTATTCTTACCATTTCTTACACTAGGGAGACTATACAGTATTTATCCATTTGAGTTTGATTTATTTCACTTATGTGTATAGTTTCAAGTTGCATCCTGTATTTATAAATATCACAATATAAAAAATGTGATCATTTTTTATAGCTGAATAGTACTCCATTTTATAAAAATACCACAACTTTTTATCCATTTCTCAGTTGATGGACACAGAGGTCATTTCCAAGATCTGGCTATTACAAATTGTGCTGCTATAAACATCGGTGCACATACATCACTATGGTATGATGTTTTCAGTTCTTCTGGGAATAGGCCCAGATGTGGAATAGCTGGGTCAAATGGGACTTCCAATCTCAGCTTTTTGAGGAGTCTCCAGACTGATCTCCAAAGTGGTTGCACCAGTCTACACTCCCACCAACAGCGCAGGAGAGTTCCTTTTTCCCCACAGTCTCTCCAGCATTTGTTGTTGGTAGTTTTCTTGAGCCTGGTCATTGTTTCTAGAGTAAGGTGGGATCTCAGTGGTTTTAATTTGCATTTCTCTAATGAGTAATGATGATGAACTTTTTTTTGTGTATTTATTTTCCATTAGTATTTCTTCATCTGAGAAGTGTGTATTCATCTCACATTTCCACTTTTGGATTGGATTTTTGAATTTCAAGGGTCTGATTTTTAAAATTCTTTATATGTTTTAGACAGAAATCCTTTGTCTGAGGGAGAGTTAACTAAGATTTTTCTGAGTTTGAGGGTTTTCTTTTCACCATGCTGGAGATTTCTTTTGATGGGCAGAAATTTTTTAATAAGAAGTGATCCCAGTTAATGATTCTGGGAAGTATTTCCTGTGCAGTTTGATTCCTGTTCATGAATTCTCTCACTATCCCTATGTCTTCAAGATTTTTACCTAATTTGTCTTCCAACAGATTTTGGTTTCAATATTTAGATCTTTGATTCATTTAGATTTTAGTTTAGTACATGCTGATAGACATGGGTCTAGTTTTAGTTTTCGGCATATGAAGAGCCAGGTTTTCCAGAACCATTTATTAAAGAGATTGTCATGCTTCCAGTGAACATGTTTGGCACTGTTATCAAAGATAAGGTGGTTGAATGTGTTTGTATCTTCTAATCGATTCATTGATCTTCAGATTTGTTTTTATTCCAGTACTGTGCTGATTTTATTACAGTAGCTTTGTGGTATAATTTCAAGTCAGGGATTGTGATGTCTCCTACTTTGTCTTGCTGCCTTTGTTATTCTAGATCTCTTATGTTTCCAGATGAATTTTAAGAGTGATTTGTCTAGATCTATGAGAGATGTTAGTGGTATTATCATTGGGATTCCATTGAATTTGTATAAGAGTTTTGGGAGAATGGTCATTTTCATAATATTTATTATTCCTATCCGTGAACAAGGGATGTCTTTCCATTTTCTGAGATCATCTTCAATTTCTTTTTTCAGGGTATTATAATTTTTCCTGTAAAGATATTTCACATCTTTTATGAGATTAATTCCTAAGTATATCACTTTTTTGGATGATAATGTGAAGGATGTGGCTTCTCTTATTTCTTTCTAAATGGTTTTGTTTTAGTGTATAGGAATGCTATTGATTTTTGTGTATTGACTTTGTATTCAGCTACATTGCTGAATTTATTTTTTATATCTAGGAGTCTTTCAATGGAGTTTTTGGAGTCTTCTATGTAGGGTATCAGGTCATCTGCAAATAATGATAATTTAACTTCCTCTTCTCCTATCTTTACCCCTTTTATTTCTCTCTCTTGCCTAATTGCTCTGGCTAGTATTTCCAGTACTATGTTGAATAAGAGCAGTGATAAGGGGTATCCTTGTTTTGTGCCTGATTTTACGGTAAAGGCTTTCATTTTTTGGCCATTTAGTAAGATGCTGGCTGTTGGTTTGTCATGGATGGACTTTATCATATTGAGATAAATACCATGTATTCCAGTTTTCTGTGAGTTTCTTTTCATGAATGAATATTGGACCTTATCAAAAGCTTTTTCTGCGTGTATATAAATGACCATGTGATTCTTACTTTTGGCTCCGTTGATGTGGTAGATTACATTTATTGATTTACTTATATTGAGCCATTCCTGAATGCTTAGGATGAATCCCACTTGGTCATGGTGTATTATCTTCTTTATGATTTGCTGTATCTTGCTTGCCAATATTTTATTGAGGATTTTTGCATCTGTGCTCATTAAGGAGATTAGCCTGTAGTTCTCTTTTTCAGTTGGGTCTTTCTCAGGTTTTGGTCCTAGAGTAATATTTGCTTCCAGGAATGACTTAAGAAGAATTGCTTCACTTTTGATTTCATTGAAGAGTTCGAGGAATGTCGGCATTACGTCTTCGTATTTCTTGTAGAATTTTGCAGTGAATCCATCTGGATCTGGGCTCTTCTTTGTAGGTAAGGACTTAATTACATTTTCAAGTTTGTTAATAAAAATTTGGTTATTCAGCAGTTTTACAGTTCTTGACCCAGCTTTGGTAGTTCATATGATTCTAGGAATCTGTCCATATCTTCTGTGTTATCGAACCTATGAGAGTAGAGGTTTTTGAAATAGGTGGTGATGATCTGTATTTCCACAGAGTCTGTAGTGATTCCACCTTTTTCAGTTCTTATTGTATGAATTTGAACTTTTCTTTTAAAAATAAGATTGGCTAGGTTCTTAACATTTTTATTTTTTCTTTCAAAGAACCATCTCTTTGATTCATTGAATCTTTGGATTTTTTTCTAAGGCTCTAGTGCATTAATTTCTGCGGCAATTTATAATTTCCTCCCTTCTTTTGGCTTTAGGCTTCACTTGCTCTTCTTTTTCTAGATATTTGAGGCATAGAATCAGGTTTTTAATTTGTGTTCATTTTGTTTTCCTGATGTGGGAACTCAGTGCAATAAATTTTCCTCTGAGGATTGCTTTCATTGCATCCCACAGATCTTGTTAAGTTGTATTTGTATTTTTGTTTGCTTGTAGATATTGTTTAATTTCTTCTTTAATTTCTTCTGTGACCCAATGATTGTTCAAGAATGTATTGTTCAATTTACATGTATTTGTTGGTTGTTTACAGTTTCTTTAATCATTAATTTCTAGTTTCATGGTGCTATGATCTGATAACATGCATGGGATAATTTCACTTCTTTCGCATTTACTTAAATATGTTCTTATGGCTAGTTTATGGTCTATTTTAAAGCACTATCCATGTCCTGCTGAAAAGAATGTATATTCTGATGTTGCTGAAACACTCTGCATATGTCTATCAAGTCCATTTGTTCACAGGTATGATTCAGTTCTGTTATTTCTTTGCTGATTTTCTGTTGGGTTGATCTGTCCCTTTGTGTCAATGATGTATTAAGGTCTTTTGTTATAATTGTGTTATTGCTTATTTGATTTTTCTTTTCTGTTAAAAATTCTTTGAATAGCTGGGTGCTCTGAAATTTGGTGCGTACATATTTAAGATTGTTATTTCTTCCTCTTGAAGTTTTCCCCTAACTAGTAGATAGCGACCTTCTTTATATCTTTGGGTCATTCTTGGTTTGAAGTTCACATTGTCTGCAAACAGAATAGCTACTCCTACTTTTTTGGGAGGGGGTTCCTGTTCCATAAAGTATTGTTTTCCATCCTTTGGCTTTCAGTCTATGAGTTTCCTTTTTGGTTAGATGGATATCCTGTAGACAGCATATGGTTGGATATTGTTTCTTGATCCATTCTGCCAGTCTGTTTCTTTAATTGGTGAATTGAGGCCACTTACATTAATGGTTATAACTGTTATATATTGTTTTTTTTTTGTTGACATGTTATCTTTCTACTGTTGTATCGTTACTTTTCCATTCTGTTTAGTTGTCTGCCTTGCTTAGTGGTTTTTTTCCTATGTGTATCTAGAATATCTTTCATTATTCTTTGCAGTGTTGGCTTGGAGAGCATGAAGTTCTTCAGCTGTTCTTTGTCATGGAAGTAACTTATTTCTCCATCCATTTGGAAGGACAGTTTTGCAGGGTACATCAGTCTGGATTGAAAGTCATTTTCCTTCAGGATTTGAAATACTTCACTCCAAGATTTTCTTGACTTTGTTGTTTGTGCTGAGAAGTCTGATGTGATTCTGATAGGCTCTCCTTTATAGGTGATCTGTCTTTTCTCTCTAATAGCTTTTAATATTCTGTTCTTATGATGGATTTATGGAATGGAGATTATTATATGTCTGAGTATAGTTTTATTTTGGTTATGGCTATTTGGAGTTCTATATACATTACTAATCCATTTGTCAGTTTCTATTCTCATGTTTGGGAAATTTTCAGCTATTACTTCTCTAGAGATCCTCTTGACATGCTTTATTTTTCCCCTTCTTTTTCATTTATCCATATCAATCTTATGTTGTTTTTCTTTGCATCATCTTGCTGCTGTTGTATTGTTATTTCCTGAATTATTGTTATTTTTAAAAGATCCTTCCTTTCCTGTTCACTAGCTGCAATCCTGTATTTGAGGTCTGAAATTCTATCTTCACTTTCTCTTTGAATCTTCTTCATGTATTCTGTTTGTTTCTTATATTGTGCATTCATGGATCCTATATTTTTGCATTGTTTCTCTAATTTTTAACTGTGTCTTCTTTAGATATGTTCAGCATTTCTTTCATTACTTTTATCATTTCTTCTTTTACCTGGGAGACTATTTCTAATTTTAATTACTTTAAAGTTTCCCAGAGTTTCTTCTTTATTTCAATTGCTATTATTTCAGGTGTATGGCTTATATTTTGTTCTATGTAGATGACTCTTAGGCTTTCTTGTGATGGGCTGGAGGTTTGAGATTACATTTTGGTCTTTTGTCTTGTGATTTTCCTGTATTTCCCTGTTTCAAGTGATGTTCCAAAGCTTCCCCTGGGCCTGTTGGAAATTGCCTCCTATGTCCTCAGCTCCTGCCACTGAATGGTGGTTGCTCAGAGTAGTCCATTTAGGTACTCAGGACCTCCTGTGCCACCTATGGTGTTCCAGAAAGCTGGACGAGCTCCTAACCACTGTGGGTGATGATCCAAAACTCTTTCCAAGCTAGCAGTCATATTTTAGAATTCACCTCGTGTGCCCTCAGCTCCCCGGTTGAAAGAAGGTTGCTGGGACTGGTCCAGTTAGGCCTGTGAAACCTACTGCGCCTAATCCAGGGTGTCTGGAAGCTGGGCCAGCACTTAATTGCTAGAGCAATGTTCTTAAACTCTCCCCAGCCTGTGCCAGTGTGCTGGAACTCACCTTGTGCAGCTTCAGCTTCCTGGATTGAGAGAAGGTTGCTTTATGTGGCCCAGTTAGGCCCATGAAACCTACTGAGCCTAGTCCAGTGTGGCTGGAAGCTGGGCAGGCACTTAAACACTGGGGTGAATATCTATTTTGAAAACTTCTACTCTCATAGGTTTGATAACTCAGAAGAAATGGACAGATTCCTAGAAACACATGAAATACTAAAGCTGGGTTGAGAAGATGTAAAAGTGCTGAATAACTAAATTTCAATTAACAAAATTAAAAATGTAATTAAATCCTTACAAACAAAGAAAAGCCCAGGTCTTCAGAATTCTACAAGAAATTCAAAGAAGATTTAATACCAACACTCCTCAAACTCTTCAATGAAATTGAAAGGGAAACACTTCTCCCTAACTTATTCCTGGAAGCAAATATTACTCTAATACCAAAAGTTGAGAAAGACACAACCAAAAAAAGAACTACAGGGTAATCTCCCTAGTGGGCATAGATGCAACAATTCTCAATAAAATATTGGCAAACAGGATGCAGCAATCATCAAGAAGATTATACAGCATGACAAAATGAGATTCATCCCAGGCATGCAGGGATGGTTCAACATATGCAAATTAGTAAATGCAATCCACCATATCAAGACAGCCAAAAATAAGAACCACATGATCATTTCTACAGATGCAGAAAAAGCTTTTGATAAGGCCCAACACTTACTTATGATAAGAATCTTACAGAAAATTGGAATAGATGGTCTTTAAAAATCATCTGCGACAAGCCAACAGCCAACATCATATTAAATGGCCCAAATTGATAACTTTTAACCTAAAATCAGGAACGAGACAATGATGTCCATTATCAAATAGGACAACGATGTCCTATTTATTATAGTGCTGGAAATACAAGCCAGAGAAGTTAGACAAGAGAGAGAAATGAAAGGAATAGGGACAGGAAAAGAAGAATTTGTTTTCATTATTTGCAGATGACATGATACTCTACATAGAAGACCCCAAAAACACCATTGAAAGACTTCTAGATGTAATCAATAAATTCAGTAATGCAGCTGGATACAAAGTCTACAGTCAAAAAAGAGTAGCATTCTTATACATAAACAACAAAACCACTAAGAGAGAAATGTGAAACCACACCCTTCACAATAACATCCAACAAAAGGAAATACTTAGGAATTAATCTGATAAACAAGTAAAAGATCTATTCAGGGAAAATTATAATATTATGAAAAAGAAACTGAAAAGGAGCTCAAAAAATGGAAGTACATCCCTTGTTCATGGATAGGAAGAACAATTATTGTGAAAATGGCCATTCTCCCAATACTGTTATATAGATTTAATGCAATCCCAATCAACATACCACTAGCATACCTCACAGATCTAGAGAAATCACTCCTAAAATTCATCTGGAACCAGAAGAGACCCAGAATAGCAAAGGCAAAATCTAAGCAACAAAGGCAAAGCAGGAGGCATGCAATCCCTGACTTGAAGTTATACTACAAAGCTGCTGTAATAAAATCATCATGGTACTGGAATAAAAGCACACCTGAAGATCATTGGAATAGATTAGAAGATACAACTACAACTATAAACACACTCAGCCACCTTATCTTTGGTAATTGAGTCAAACATGTCCCTGGAAGAAAAGTAGTTTCTAATAAATGGTGCTGGAAAAATTGGTTCTCCTCATGCAGAAAACCAAAACTAGACCCTAATCTCTATGCCTCAAATGATCAAATATTCAGCCTCAAGTTACTAAAATTTGAGTCAGTACTTCTAGCTTTCAGTTCTGGAACACCAGACTGAGTCATCAGTGCTCTCTAAGTTAATATGCCCTTATTGATGCTATTCCATTTGTCATGAAGAAATCACAACTGTGCATTTTTTTAACTAAAAAAATGTTCTTCACTCTACCCTTGAGGTTTCCTTGAGTCTTTAAGTTGAAACTTTTGGTATTTATCTGTCACTAATAAAATATTATGAACATGTCTTTAGGGGCTCATGTATTTGTCATATTGGGGTGTAGTTTCATACATCTTTTATAATTTATTTTAAATGAGAAAGACAATATCCTTCATGTGTGCACTGTACTCTATACATAATTTGTGCTAAATAAATATAGCACTAAATTAAAAAGTAACACAAATCTTTGTTTTCCTGCTTCACAAATGTGTACATAAACATTCCAGTGAAACAATAAGACATTTAAACTTCTGTCTGTTAAATACATTTACCTTGCAAGCAGAAACTCGGCTCTTGTTTGTTTTGTGGGTTTTCAGTGATTTGTTTGGAACCAAAATAAAGTGTAAAGGTAAAGAATTAAGTTAGTTGTTCTAGAAAGACAAACTCCAGAGCAGATTGAGGTGATGGTAAGTGGAACAAGGAGTTCAGCCAGGTGAGCACAACTTCAGCATAAGTTACTGTGGAAGGTCCCAGTTATGCTACTAGTGACTTATATCATCCTAAAGTCTACAAATCATTTTTAAAATTTGACCCTTCTGTTGAACTGCACCATTCATTCATGTAATAAGAATGTTAACATAACATAACAATGTGACCTCATTATATGTCAGGACAGGAATGGAGATACTGATTAAAGTATCCACTAATGATTTTTAAAAATGAAGTAGAGCTAGAAACAAATGAAATTCATCAGATTTTACTAAAGTAAATTAAGGTAAAATATATGATCCAGTAGACATCTGCTTGTTCTCACAACATAGTATATAAAATAGCAAATAACAAAAGGTTATGTTACTGCAGTGTCACACAGGCAAGTAGCTTTACATTCAAATACTTCCACGTGTATCTCATGATTTTTGTATTCATCATAGCACTAGAAAGGTATAGCTGAAAGAAAATCATAGGATTATGCAACATTGTCTTTAAAAATCACAGTCAGTGAGTAAAGTGATCATCTTCTATAGCTAATTAAATTTGATTGACATGAGCTAATTAAACCTGTGCAAAACAGGTGATGAATTAAATGAAATCATTGTGATGGAAAAGATAACATTCTTGACTTGAAATAAAGCATATTTTTCCTTTGCTAAAGCTATATCTAAGCAGATTGCAGATGAATAATTTTTAAATTGTCCTGTGATTTGCAGGCAACAATGCCATTAGCAATAAAAAATAAAGCAATAAAATTTCCATTTATTCTACTTAGTTTACTTATCCAATGTTCTATTATTTAATGATCAAAGCTTTGCTTTGGACTATTAAAGTTAGTACACAACCATAAAACTGGATTAAAAACTCCTATTGGATAGGTATATAGTTTCTTTCCTGAAGCTTTATCAACTATTCTTACTGTGACTTTTCTAACTTTGCTTCGTCTCATGTACACACATCACAGTTATCTATAAAGATAAAAATGCAAACAAAACTCTCTATCCATTGTGAAGATTCTCACCATTTAAAATTGCAGTTAATAGCTATGAAAGAATTAATAAAGCATTCTTTAACATTAATGCTATCAAAATGAAGTAGAAGATTAGGGATGGGTCAAATTAGACAAAAAATGTGTAGAATGTGTCAAAGGTCACAAAAATCTATGATTGACAGATTGACTGAAATGTTTCCCAAACAGCTTGTAGAAAACATAGGGCCCAAAATGACTCTCATCCACTAAAAAACATGTGTATTTTTAAAATATCCTATGTTAAAAAGTAAAAGTATAATTTAATTCCTTCCCTCCTTCTGTCTTGTCTTAGTTTAATGATATTTTGGATGTCAAATTACATTTTTTATGTAATGTCTTCTGTTTCAATTATGAGAGATGTCATTAAAGAGGATGAGTGTAATTCTGAAAATTTTACTTGCATTTATGGTTTACTCATCATTTTAACCTGATTATTTTTCTATTACATAACTTTTGCTTTTCATACATTGTTCAATTAAGTTTTCAGTAATCTGGAGAATGCCTACCATAGATTCTTCAACGTGCAACAAGAGATTGTATGTGGTTTTTATATTACTGACTGAATCATTCTATATTAGTAGTGTATTTCCACTACTTTGTCCTAACATCAGGAATTTTACAGACTCTTTTTACTTTCTTTTAAATTCACATAACTCTCATTATTCCAATATATACTATTATGTAGTAATCTGGGGAAATGTGATATATGTGAATTTTCCTTCTTTATATAGAATATAATTTTTCTTTGAAATTTTTCTTTTAAGGTGGCTTAACTCCTTTTCATTTTTAACTTATATAGTTGTTGTAGTCAGGGTTTACAAAGGAATAGTTCTAATAAAGGATGCATAACTTATAGAATTATTTGCCCAAAAAGTAAATACAGAAGAGTGCCGGAGATCTGTCTACACACTGGAGACCCAAAGAATCTAGCAGTAGACCTGAATCCTATAACATCTGTACATATCCAGTTGGCCTAGAGCCCTTGGCAGTATCCTCCATGAGTCCAGTTGGAGATCAAGAACCATGACAGTGTCTCATGCAAGTCTGTATCAAGAATCTATTCTGGGAAGGAGCAAAAATTAGTGGTAGAAGCTAGAAAGTCTGTGCTAGCAGGATGAAGGATCTGCACTGAAGCCAGGAAGCAATGCTCAAGGTAGGGACCTTGGTTCCTTTCATGAGACCAGCTGAGTTTGTATCAGGAAAATCATCAATAACAAGTTCTTCCAAGAGAATCAAGAGCACACTATCTTCTCCAGTTCTATTTTTATGCTGTTGGCAACAATCCTCACATGGGCCTTATACAGCCAGCACCATGCTAATTCAGCTCGGCTGGGTGTTACAAGTTGATGAGTGGTTAGTTAGTCTATCACAATCCAACCCTTCTGGTCTTCTCAATTATAAAAATAAGAATTATTATTTCTATTTGTCTTATCAGTAGTAGATTAAGTAGGTAATATATGAATATCTAGATCTTAAATTTCTATGATCACTTTTGACCAATGTTCTTATTGTGCCATGAAAGGTATTGAATGATTGCCAGTACCAAGTATGATAAAAGAATTACTAGCAGTCAAACGAATATAAGAAAACAAAGACTTTATTGATCAGCGGCAAGAGAGCAACATGTGAGTTTCAAGAGAGGATCATTCTGTTCTGACAGTGTAAAAGGTAACATATGTGTAAGAGTTCCAGGCTGAGAAAAGTATACGCAGGATTCAACACAAGCTCCCCAGGAAACCTTCGTTCAGCTCAGCTTGCACACTGTTTACCTCCCAGGAGCGCCTGTATTGTGTAAATTGCTATACACTAAAGAATGTGATTTGACATAGTTCACTCACTAGTTTGGTCCTTTCAGAAAGTCCTTAAGGTTCAAAATTAGGACACTTTCATAAATCAAGCCAAGAAAAGAGTACAGGCCATTGGGGGGAAAGCAAACATCTTTCGTATCAAAGGCAGTGTGCTATTCCTCCTAATTGTGGCTTAGCCTGTGCAAAACAGTTGCTTATCAATGTGCCTTTTCAGAGAAGCCTGATGATACAAGCAAGTTAACTCAGTTACTATGTTGTATCTGGAGGTTAACCTATTTCCTACCTGTTCAGCCTTTATACCTTCTTATGTTCAAGTATTTAAAAAAAAAAATTCAGGTTTCTTATGAGCATCTCCTACAATCTATTTAAATACTATTTTTGCCTTTTGTTCTTTCATTTTACTTCTATTACATGTTTCAAACACTGTGCAGGCATCTATTTATTCTTCTGGATTCAAATATAAGCTTACTCCCTAGTTCTTATTTTAAGGCATGGATAATAAGCTGAATTTTAGTGAGGCATTTTTCTCCAAGTACATTACTTTAAAAAATAAAGCTTTAAGCAATGATGTTGATTTTTTTTGGTATTTCAAGTTGAACCCAGGACTTGTGCACAGAACTAGTTTTGCAGTCTTGTTCTTCCTTATTTTTTTGAGACAGATTCTGACTAAATTGCCCAAGCTACGTTCAAGTTGTAATCCTCTGACATCAGCCTTTCTCACTCTCAAAACTGAAAGGTACAATCTCAGTCCACTTGATATTAAGGCTCTTTTTTGGCTAGGTAGAATATGTCTTAAGTTTGTAGATTCAAGTGGTCAATCAGATGATACCTGTGGTTATCTTTGGGATGAGAAAGACTCTCTGGACTCAAATTAAAGCTTTACTTCTTTTCTTTTCTTTTTTTCTTTCCTTCTTTTCTTTTCTTTGCTTTCCCTGTCCTGTACAAACGCCTTGATCCCCTGTTGTGTTTGTTTCCTCCCACTCTGAGGCTTTCATCTGCCACGATACTCAAAACCTTTAATTTTTTCTGATGTTAGTTAGCACAAGAAACTGGGAGCTAGATTGTACGGAGAGATTAATATGAGCCAATGGAGCTGGATTTTCCTCTCAGCTCTGGGAAAAGGTTTATACCTCTTCCTGGGCAGGGGGAGGAGGTGTTCTAATGTGTCTCATGTATGTGCTGGTGCAGGCAGAAAAGTAAATTTGGGCTAAACTTCCAGGCTGACAAAAGTTCCAATTCCTCTGTCGCCCTCTGGTGAATCTGACAGATAAATACCAAATTGTTGTGTAGGACAAGGAAAGAGTTGTAAAGTTACACTCAGGGCCAGGGATTTAGCTCAGTGTGTAAGTGCCTGGTACAAAATAAATAAATAAATCAATAATAATAAAAATCTACACTCAATGGTGAAGGAAAAGGAGGTGAATTTACTGAAGGTCACAGATAAAAATGGTGCCAGAAAGAGAAAAAGGCCTACTATAAGCTGTTGGAGACCACTATTCAGTGGTTCTGAGCAGGATTTAAATTTAACTAATTGGCTTTTTACATTTATCTGTGAGTCTGTCCTAGGCCTAGGTCCCTGGCAACAGGAACTGAGTCATAGTAAGTGAACCTCTATGAATCACTGGTCCTGGCTGAGACCTGTAGTAGCTGTGAGGCCAGAGATACCTCAGAGGCAAAGTAAGGTCACAGCTAAGAACACCTGACTCCAATGTCAATTAAGTAGATAGAGACCTCAGCTGCAGGAATTATTCCTACAGCCTCACTCCTAGTATGTCTTCATGACAAGACAGTGCTACTGAACTGACATGATTCATTACTTGGAGATGTCCTTGAAGTGACTCACAAGGTCCTGCTCATTGCCTGCACTTTCCTCAGTTTCCCTGCCCCTTGTTGTTGGACTTAATAAATAAAATGGGTGATCCAGAGAAGTCTATGTCTTAGTCCTCGGAGTCTAGATTTCAGCTAAAGGATTTTGACCCTCCTGGAACCCTAAAATTATATCACTTGTCGCATCTTATTTAAGCCTCCACCATACACTCCTTTGGGAGATCGGGGATCTAGGTCAGGACCCTACAACATGCTGTGCAGACAAATCAGGATCTTGGGCTCAAGCATGAAAGATGGAGAGAGAGAGAGAGAGAGAGAGAGAGAGAGAGAGAGAGAGAGAGAGAGAGAGAGAGAGAGAGAGAGAGAGAGAGCATGTGTGCTTTGGTCTGGGTTTATAAAAAATGCTTCTAAGGCAGATGTAAGACAAAAGCTGTCTGGAGGGATGACAACTGTGACAATCATCTCCTTAACACTCATCTTCACAGTCTGTACACTTACGAGACTATTCAGAAATTGTAGAGTTTGCTTGTTTTTACTATGGGCTTTTATGCAATCCAGTTGCTGTTTAAACTACTGTTTGAATGTCACTCAGATTTTCAGTGTGGTCTTGCCATGGAGACTTTCTAATTATGACTGTGTATATGCTTCCATCTGGTGGTAGTTTCCTAGAATTACCCTTCAGGTTGAATTTAAATGCAATAAATCTCACTAGATTGGCATTGAGTAAATCTATAGTTTTGCAGGTTTTGTTTCATGGGAGAAAAGAGATATTTTAGTTATGCCTTTGTTTAATTTAAGAAGCAGGATGACTAAAGATATTGTCAGTTCAGGATCTTCAGACAGAGGGAATATCACTGAACTCTCTAGAAGAGGAAATTTGCCTATTGAAATCATGCTATCACGTGCTTAGAACTGGAATGTATCTGATGTCTTCAAAACCAAAAGATGATAGTGATGCTATGATCCTGGTCTCTTTATGCACTGGACATTACTTTCCTGAGAAAGTAAGAGACTTGCCCATAGATAGCTCTGTTCTGCCTACAGATGACTTTCTGAACATTATTCCCATTTATGAGGATACTATTTAGTTATGGACAGTTTGGTTCCAAAGACTGGTTGCAGGTTACAGGTATTAGGCCATCTTTCTCTAACTTAGGACGACTTAGAAGGTGCTTTCTTGTTTTATAGTTTCCTATAGGACTAGTTGAAGGTTGTACTTATCTCGTGGACAAAATCCCTCCCATTGCTTAATTCTACAGCTCACTCTATCTTCTGAGGTAGGTGTAAACAAGAACAGCTATCCCCAGTGAATATGCTACATTCTGTATACTCCACGGTGTTGCACCGCAGCTATGAGTTGTAACATTAACAAGTGACTGTACTTGATCTTTATCTCAGAAATTTTTTTTCTCCTTTTTTAGGAAAATCTCTGCCTAGCAGTTCTGTTTGACTCCACAGTTCTAGTATTTACATTTGCTATTGCTAATTCAATACATTTCTTACTATGCATGTGTCTTAGTTAATTTTTCATCATTGGGACCAAATACCCAACACCTATAAGTTAAAGTAGTAGAGGTTTATTTTGACTAATGAGTTTTAGAAGTTTTACTCCGTAGTCAGATGACCGCAAGGCAGAGATTTGCATGGCAGAAGTGCTTAGCAGAGGACACTTACTCCATGGCAACCGGGAAGCAAAGAGAGAAAGGAGGAGCTGGGAAGAGGCCACATGAGTTTTTTGGGGGGACAATCTCGGTCTAAAGTACAACAGCATACTCTATGCATTGTTCATGAAATATCTTAATCTGCATATTTTTTGAAATGTTAGTCACTGGTATACTTAATTTACCATGTTTATATTTCAGAATTTTGCATCTTAATACTTAATATATGTATTTTATATATTTTTCTAATATTTCTTGTTTCATTTCAAAAACAAGACCTCTGAAAAAGAGCCTGTGTTTTACATTAATTCCTCAAATCCGTATGGATCTCCTTGGCTGCAGTTGTGTGTTCATGTGACAGATAAGAAATTTGTTCCCTTTTTATCTGAACGATTTCTAACCCTTGTTAATCTAGACCAGTCCAGGGTCCAAAGGAAGCAGGCTGAGCTTTCCACAGGACTGAATGATGCTTCAGGATAATAAAAACGAAACCATTCACATTGTATACCTGAAACCTTGTCTCATGTCACAGCATCCCAAGTTTGTAGTGGAAAGATAGTTTCTTAAACTTTTATGGAATACAGTGAAAGTATTTTTGTCAATATTTGTTTATCTGGTAACATCAATTGACTTTGAGCCTGCATATTTTTCTTTTATGGAATACAGTGAAAGTATTTTTGTCAATATTTGTTTATCTGGTAACATCAATTGACTTTGAGCCTGCATATTTTAATTCACATCCAGAGCATTATTAGCTTACTAGGTGGCTCTTATTCAGGACAATTTTAAATATCAATTAATGATAAAAATTCCCAAGCACACTAAAGAGCAATTCATTGGCTGACCATGTTATCACTGGAACTATTTCCTTCCTCTAGGCTTCAGGTGCTTCTACTGTATCACAAGTTTGCAATGATGAAAAATCTTTTAGTGTATTGAAAGTCTGAGGAACTTAATAAAAGCTCAGTATATATAAGCCCATGAAATAATGCAATCACTGGTGACAACATTGCTTAATATTATATCTTTAGCATGGTCCTAGCTGATGGGACTACCTTTCTCCTGAGGGTGTTGTGGGTATCAGGGATCTCTTCTCGTATGTCTCTTGGTTCAGTGGTGATTTTAGTTTGGAGGACGCTAGGTAATTTTACTGTTGCCACAAAATGATTGTGTTATTTCATTTAAGTGGAACATGCCACATATATCATTTGCACATCTACAGAAAGTGTAAATGTGTAGTTCATATTGAATAAACACTAATCTAAAGCTTTTTGAATTTATAACACCTCTTTATATTAGATTATATTTCTCCAGTTCAAGTTTTAAGGACTATTTCTGAATGTCAAACTCTGGTTACATTAGTCATCAGAATAGTTCACTGATTATTCTGCAATTAGACTTTTTCAAATGTTTAATTCATACTTTCGGTCATGTTGAGGCGCTTTTTATTGAGCAGGAGGAACCAAGTGGGACGTGAGTTGAAATCATTCCGTTTACTTATTGACTTCCCTTTCTCCATTCCCTGTTCACAGGCTGCCTCCTCCAGGCCAGTTTCATGGCAGCAAGTATTCCCTTCGCCTCCCAAGTAAGCTACTTGCACCGGAAGCACTTGAATCCTCATCTAATGAGGTGTGTATATATATGAGATCCCAAACTAATACATTCACGTGTTACTCCCTCACATGTCTTTTTCTTGTATGTGTGAGGAAAAAGCAGGGTCTGCAAGCATGTTTAAGACAGTATAAAGGACAAACCCAGTCTACAGTTTAGAATATGGAATTTTAATGTACCTTTTATTTTGTATCGCACCAAGAAGAAAAATATGTTGCTAATCACAATTTGAGTGAGAAAAATAGCGCCAATATGCCCTCTCCTTGATTGATATTTCATAGTTAGCTAGGGTACTAATATATTGGTTTTTAAGCATGGTTGGCACCTTTTCACACTCTATCAAATTTATTTCTTAATTCATCCTACTAAATGGGTCACAAAAAGGGTCAACCATTTGCTTTTCGTTGCAAAGAACATTTTAAAAAGAAAATTAAGCAACTTGTTCAGAATGAAGTAGTGAAGAATACTTGTGCTTTCACATCCAATGGATGTGGTCTTCCATTTTTCTCAAACTTTTCCTGTCCATTGAAAACCTCTTTTTGCTTTTGATTGTACTGAGCATTGTTCTCAGGGCTTTCACAACTAGCTACTTCCCAGCTCCTGATTTTTTATTTTTAACTTTTAGATAAGATCTTTACTTGCAATTTACTTAAATTTTGGGGCTAATATTAGATTTTTTCTAATATAATTAATGTTATTAAGAATATTTTGGCACCTATACTTTTACAATTTTTAAGATGTTTTCTTTAACAACTAATATAGAGTTTGAGCCTAGGATTGAAAATACATCTAAATGCGTGACATTTTTTTCTCCTAGAATAGCATAATATTAATTTTTTTTCTAAATGTACCTGATATGTGACACGAGCAGTGTAGCCATTTTAAAAATTAATTTATTTTATATATTTGAAATAATTAGCTATTTCAGATTATTAGGAGTCACACACACAAATACATCCCCTTAAAAATCTGTCAATTCAATATAATATGATATAACAGAAATCATATTAATTCCAGAGTTGAAATGTTAATATTTTGCCCTACTATGTCTTATTTTTATGATACTTTAGAACCACAAGTTACCATAAAATCAAATGCTTTTTGTTTGGAATGAAATACAACATATTGAAGGTACCATTCATATTCATAGCACATAAGGGGAAAATCCATTGTTTATAGTAAACTAATCCTGTTCTTTCCAGAATGCTTTAGAATATACATAGCTTCTAGATATTGTAGATACCAGTACACATCTTTCTCCTAACACAAATGAACAAAAATTAGTTTTATAAGATACATAAGGTTATGTAATACTACATAGTGATGAGTTAATATCAGCAGTTATAACCTGTACAAGAATTCAAAGAAAATACAAGTACATTTATCTCATGAGAGTGACTACAGAACACTTGATGCCAGCTGGGATTATGGTTATTTTACCATGCTTGACTCATCTAATGAATTTCAGTTGATCAAAGTCTACAGTGTTTATAATGAAGGGAAATTGCTATGAAAAGATATGATATAACAGAAATCATATTAATTCCAGAGTTGACCAAAATTTTAGAATTTTAGGTCAAGTTCTCTCTTTGAAGGTAGATTATATGTATATATGCAGAAACATATATTCATATGTATTCTAATACACGAATTCTACTCTGAGGACAGATACAACAAAGAAAACAGGTGGATATCCAAATAGCCATCTGAGATAACTACATCAAAGGAGGCAAGAGTTAATATAGAGGCACCAAGCACATTAAGCATTCTGGAATGAAAACTGGATCTACATGAGCATAAGATTGTCTCTATGATTATGTCAGCATAGACTTTGGTTATTGGGTCATCCCAGTAGATACATCTTGACCTAAGACATATATGCACTGATGAATAGAAATTTAAAATAAAAAAATGATATCAGGGAATCAAAAGTAGGTTTCTGGAGACAAGTAAGCAAATATATGAGAGGAAAATGAAAAGAGAGCAAAGAAACAAAATTGATTAAGGTATGTTAATTACATGCATCAAGTTTATGAAATAAATTTCATAATTATTTAATGACATCATGCAGTAACAAAATATAATGATAATGGTGGTAACAATAAAATTGGGAGTCATAATGTGACATTGAGACATGAAAGATGGCAGGTGACATTCAGGGATTCAGGCAAATCCTGCCAGTGGAGCAAAGACCCCCACATAGAGATTACAGAGTCAGAGGTTGTGGGGAGTAGTCCCGGGCAGGAGATCCTGTGATTCCAGACTGAGGCTTGTTCACTGTAGACTTGGGACAGGAGGTGTCCCAGGGCTGAGCTTGGCTCTGCTTTCAGACTGACTAAATGGTTCTCCATTGTGCCGGGACTAAAAATCTGAGACTAAGTAGGCCATTTGAATCAAAGATCATAGAACTTCTTGAAAACAGGCCGGGGTAGTGGCAGCCCTCCTGGATACATGCGTTACAGATCAGCAGGAGTCTCACCTCATCAGCTTTAGCCACAAATCCTCAACACGATAATTTCATGCACTAAAGACAATTTAGAGCCAAAAGTACTTTTTAAAACATTTAAATAATAATACCAGATACTTTGGAGATTTGTTTTCCTTAGTTTATTTTTTACCTTAAGATTTATTTCTTATTGAGAAATAGACCATCAACAATTGAAAGTTTGTATTTCCAGGGCGAGAAGCAAGGATGAGGAAGACAAAGCAGCACTGAGGACTGTCCCACAGGCTGCTGTTTGAATGCGTTCTCAGGTAGTAAACTGCTGGACCGTGGCCTTCTGGGGGAACATGTACCAGAGAGCAGTCTCTTTCTCGCCTTATCCAAAGGACTAATAGCAGCAAACTGTACAAGAAGCAATGAGTTTCCTATGTTAATCATCTTTGCTTCAGTGAATTTATCAACACCCTATCATTCTGTAATAGTAAAGCATACAAATCTGAAGAGTTCAGTTTGATACATTTATAAGTATGTATATAACTATGTATTTGCTATCAAAGTAAACATGCATGTACAGAATATCTCCACCATCTAAGAAGGATCTTCACACCCCCTCCAGTCTGTAGCCCCTCACATAGAAACCATTCTAATTTTCAGAACCATGAGTTATTTTTAGTGTTTAAGCTTCTTCAATCGAGATTCCAGCTAGAGATTTCTTTGCATGAATGTGAAAAATACGTATTCGCTATTAGCTATGTTATATTTCACTTACACATACCATATACTTTATTCATTTGATTATTTGTATGTTTGCTGCTTTTCATTTATATATGTAAAGAAAACTTTGAACGAATATTTCCTCTATCCTTCTGTGGGTATTTACTTATTCATTTTGGAACTTGGGATTGAACTCACAACCTCATGCTTGCCAGGCAGGTGATTATGCCATTGAGTTAAATCTCTGGCCCTTTATGTATCTTTCAATGCACTTTTTTGTTAGTCATTTTATTTGGTAAGTATTATATTTCCTTGGAGTGGAATTCTTGGGTCATGTGGTACATTTATTGTCCTTTAGCAAGTACTGTCGAATGCTTAAGTTTATAGAAATAGTTGATGTTTTTAGATCACATTGTTTATAATTTCATATATATATATATATTCATACACACACACACATACAACAATATAGGTCAATGACTTAGAAATATCCTCTTCAGTTAAAGAACTGATATAGGCACATTATATTTTTTCCAATATACACAGCTTGCAAATCTGTGTCATGCTAATAATGCTTATGGTACTCTAGCCTTTCAATAGGAGATTAACTCCATGAATACAGAAGATGTTCACAAAGGACAAAGGAAATTATAGGAGGAAGAGAGAGAGAGAGAGAGAGAGAGAGAGAGAGAGAGAGAGAGAGAGAGAGAGAGAAAACATGAACACAAGATATTCAAAATAAATCTCAGCCTATGAAGATCACAAATGTGACTGCGGGATTTCATAAACTGGGTAACATCATCAAGAGATCTTACCAGTGTTAAAGTTTTACACAAAGAACAAACTGCAAAGATTAGCTTCATGTGCAGCAGAACCCCAACCAGATTATAAGAATATTAAAAGGAAAAGTTTCCCATTGTCAAGTAAAAGAGATTACTTTATCAGCTGTCTTTTCTATACATTCATTCATTTGGTATTAAGATCTTAATACAAACCATTCACTCTTCTAGATAGTGTGTCTACATACAATAAACAAATATAAACTTATAGAGACACTGGCATGTAGTGCAATACCTTTATGAGAACAATAATATTATGCATTATACAACTTTGAGAAGTTCTGGGAATGAGATAAAAAATAGTCCATTTTCGTAAGAAACTTTGTGTTTAACAGAAAATCTCTCTACTATATGTTAATATATATGGGAACACTCTTAATAGAGATTTGTCCAGAAGCAAACTATTACTTTGAAAAGTTTTGAGATAGGGCCGGTGATTTAGCTCAGTGTGAAGAAAAGTTTGGAGATAGTAAATAGTACTATACTAAATAGTACATGAAAAAGTATTTAATATCCCAGATATTTAATATGTCTGGAGATTTTGTATATATATATATATATATACATATACATATATATGTATACATATGTCAATATAAATATTGAGAAATTGATAGAACTTTTAGGATATGTGTTGCCAACTGAGCAGTCAAAGAACTTTTAAGTAAAGAAGGAAATTTCACATAGATGGATAGATAGGAAAAATCACTCTAGATTTAATTAGATGTTTTTGATTTATCTTATTGTAAAAATTTTGGAAATAGTGACATCTGTATACGTAGGTCACTTTGTGTCTCTCACATATATATTTTTTTTCATACACACATATTTAAGTAGTCTTTACATGGCTTGCTGTTTTTTTCCTTTCCATTGTGAATCTATACTTTGTTTTTGGGACAAAAGAAGGTATTTACTAAAAATATTTTCATCATGCTTTTCTCAAGATAAGTCGATTACCTACAAGGAAGAAGACAAGGTAACCAGTGTGTCGTCATGAATCATTTTGTGTTACTGCATGAGAGTTGAGAAATAAAAACTAACATGAAAAATGAGGTGCTTAAGATAAAATTTCTGGCTTTGATAAATGACTCCCCCAAAAATAGCGGGAAAGGAGAAACAAGCATCTCTCAAAAACCTTTAACTAGAAGTATTCTTTTGGTGGGGGATAGTGTTAAACTAAAAACATGCCAGAATTTACCTATAAGCCCTTTGTAACATTATGCTATCTAAAGTAAAACTCTAAATGACTGAGCAGCTCATTTCCCTACGATGCAGCAAAAGAGCTGGGAGAGAATTCTGTTTCTTCATGAGACCACCGTAGTTTATATATTGGAGATGTATGATTGTCATTTGTTTCTAACTACACTGCGGTCTATAAAGAGGAGTGTTGATTCAACAAATCAACTGTTTAACTTAATTGCTTTGATTTTATCTGTTGGTCCTGTCAATTCCTGGCATTGCTCTACCCAACACAATGCTGTTTGTATTTATATCACTGATGATTTCATATAAAGTTGTTGTTCAGCTTTAAATATGGTTTTAAAAGAATTTGGGAAGTGTTGGAAAGCAGAGAATAACTTGATTTGCATGTAAGCCCCAAACATGGGTGCCAGTTGGCTGTTTTTTTTCAGATCTTTTCTGTTTTGGTAGATTGTTCTCTCTCTGTTTAAGCTTTTTAGCATAGTAGGAAATGATCTGCAATGAATTTTCCCTTAAAACAAAACAAAACAAAAAATAAAGACACATTGGTCTAACATATGATATAACAACATGATAGAGTATTTCAAATTGGAACTATCCCAGAAATCCCTTGGGAGATAAAAGAAGGCTAATGTGTTTATAAGCACATCATGTTTGTTAAAATATATGCATTAAACACTTTAAAATGCAATCATTTACTCAGAGATCAGCTACCAAAAATTTTAGAAAATACAACATATTATACAAAGTGTATCTTACCTCTAAAATCCACGTTATAAAGAATAATTTGAAAATTTTATTTATAGTAGAATAGTTACAAATATACTGGCTACAACGTTCTGAGGATAAGATTCAAGCTAGTGACATCTCCTGTAAAGTTCTTAGGCTGACATATATTTATAAATGTTTTTTTTTTTCTAACATTGTTTAACACCCATGTCCCATTGGTCCCAGAATCCTCTCGCCATCTTTTCTCTTTTTTTTTTGGCTGAACTCTTGCCTGTGAGAGACCCATTTGTGGCCGATTACTTCTTCACATTACTTACTAAAACTATGTTTATGTTCCAAACTGGGCCACAAATGGGTATATAAACCTGTTCCCTAGACTGTAAGAAATACTAACATCTCACCCATGCAGAATAAAGCTAAAGTTGATTTTTGAATTTAATTCTAAGACATTTAATGAAATTCATGCCCTTTGGATATTGTCTACTCTGTTGTCTTATAGTCTTTTGTTTTATAATCAGAAATGAAATTCGGTACACATTTGTTCTTTTATTCACTTTGTTTTACTTATTAACTTTCGTAATAAATAATCCCAAGTTTAGCTGTTTAAAACAATGAATATAACCCTTCCCAGTTTCTGGGGATTAGCAATTCTTAGATTCTGAGGATGAATTGACTGGGCAGATTTGGCATATGCTCAGTCAACAATTGCAAGCAAACATCAGATTGCAGGTCTTTGTGTCTCTGATGGTTTAAGTATGTCCAGACTGATTGTCTCAGATGACCTGCAGGTTGGTTCTGTTTGTTGGTGGGGAGCTTTAGTTGTCCCCGAGATTGGCATCTCCACAAGGCTTCATAAATATCTGTACAACTTGGTGTCTATCTGTTCCTGAACAAGTGATCCAGAAGCACAAGAAGCAACAGTGCTTTTATTTTAAATTATTCAACATTTTATTTGTTCATGCTTGCAGTTCACATAGCTTGCAGTCTTCTTGATTTCTATGATTTGTCAGTTCACATTGAGGCCTATACTGTTTACCTAATTTAGGATCATTAAGTCCCTGTACATGTCATATTTGTATAATTTTTATTTTCCCTTTCCATCCTCCCCCCTTGGGTCATTTTCCTATTGCAAGAGATCCATCCCCTTGTCCCTTTCTATCCATTCCTTACTATTTCCTTTGTACTTTGCCTCACTCAAATGAGAGATACCATATGGTATTTAGGCTTGTGTGTTTTGTTTATTTCACTCAAAATTATATTTTACAGGTGCATCCATTTTCCTAAAAATGTCTTAAATTTGTCATTAAATATTACCCATAGCTGGGTAATATTCCATTATATAACACATGCCATGCTTATAATCCAATCATCTGTTAAGGCATATATCAAATGCTTTCAGGATGTAGCTATTATGATTTGTGCTGCTGAAAACATTGGTGAAAATATGTATGTATTGCTGTAGTGTGATGACTTAAGTTTCTTGAGGAAGATACCAGCCGCAGATATGTGGGTCATATGGACCTTCTAATTTTAGTTGTTTGAGAAATCTTAATACTGATTTTCATAATGGCTGTACTAGTTTGCATTCCCACCAACAAAGAAATAGGTTTATTTTTCACCATGGGCTCAGCAGCATTTTTTATTGCTTGATTTCTTAATGATCACCATTCTTTTCAGAATAAGATGGAATATTAGCCTTGTTTTAATTTGCGTGTTTTTAATGTCCACAAATGTTAAAAATGTTTTTCATGTGTTTGTTGGCCATTTGTAGTTTTTCCTCTGTGAAGTGTCTATTAGTCTCTCTTTCCCATTTCCAAATAAAGTCTTATAATTAATAACCAACTTCAGTAAAGTAGCGGGATACAAGATCAACACAGACAAATCATTAACATTTGCGTAAAAAACAGGAATGGGATGAGAAGGAAATTATGAATCCTGTATCATTCACAGTATCTTCAAAAGAAATTGAAACTTAAGAACTCAACTGACCTTGAAATGAGAGATCAACAAAACAAAATGAAACAAAACAAAACAATACACTACAATACTTCATTCTCTGAAGGAGAAAACTGAAGCTGATACCAGAAAGTGGAAAGATCTCTGTTACTCTTGGATAGGTAGAACCAATATTGTCAAAATAGCCATACATCCAAAACTATATACAGACTCAGAGCAGCCCCAATCAAAATATCAACATTGCACTTTGTAGATCTAGAGAAAACAATTCTATAATTCTTATAGAGCCAGAAAAAACTCAAGCCAAAAGTAATTTGGAACAATAAAAATAAAGCAGGAAATATAGCAATATCTGACTTTGAACTATACTAAAATGAAGTACTGATAGAAATGGTATGATGCTGGAACAAAAGCAGGTATATTGATCAATGGAACAGAACTGAGTAAAGAAAAATCTCCCCAGACATTTTTCAACCATTTAACCTTTGACCTAGGGTCAAAAGCATATGTTGGAAGAAAGCCTATTCAACAAGTATTGATTCTTTGAAGAAGTTTGAAACTAGATCCCTACCTCTTGCCATATACTAAATTAAGATCAAAATGAATCAAAGAGCTAAACATTAAGAAAAACTTTAAACCTACTGGAAGATAAAATAGGTGAAACACTTGAAGATAGGCATAGGAAAGAATTTTCTAAACAGAACCTCAGTCACACAAGAAATAGCAGTAAGAATGGGATTATGTCACACTAAAAAGCTTCTATACGTCAAAAGAGTCATAAAGTACACTGATAGACAACTTAGAGAATAGATAAAAATTTACCAGTTATTCTTCAGCTAGAAAATTAATATCTAGATTATACAAAGAACTCAAAGAAATTAAACCATGTAAAATTACAGACCCAGTGAGAATGCTTTCAGTGGTATGGATTGAAAAGTGATATATAGTCATGTTTTTTTTGGGGGGGAGGGGAGTACTGGGAATCAAACTCATGACTTTGTACTTGCAGGCAGGTACATAAGCTGCTGAGCTATATCCCCAGCCCCTCGTAGTATTTTATGAAATACAAAAATGAGCTGTGATTTGTCCTAAAGAAGAATGCCCAACAACATAAATATCAGGTCACAATTGTTGCCACCATCCTGCAAGTTACTACCATATACACCTAACCCCAACTATTTGTTAAATATAAATTCAGGTGTTTATTTGAAGAAAGTCTTTCAGTTTATCTCCAGTTAGCAGGAAGATGTTGATGGGAACTGATCCGTCCCACAGATTGGTCCATGGCCCTCACCTGGAGAAGAGACGGGGATGAAGGGCTGGGCAAGAGAAAAGAGAGATGGAGATAGGTTGAGATTCCAATCGAGTCTCGTTTATTCAGGAAGTGTACATGGCTTATATAGAGTCAAAGGTGATGTGGCCTTATAGGATGGGCCAGCTTGGATCTTCTCATATGCCATGGGCCTATCAGACTAGCAGGAAGTCATATGTAGGCACATAGGTAAGCGGACGTGATGTCAACAAGAGGGGATTATGGGAGAAGTAGGCTGAAGCGGGAAGTTGCTCACATCATGCACACTGTAGGCAAGGAGAGGATCATGGGAAATGTAGGCTGACACACAAAATGCCCACAGGTGGGAGGGGTGGGGCAGCAGCAGCCATTCTGAGCCACTCCCTACAGGGAACATTTAATTAAAAACCATATATCTTTTCTTAAGAGTAAATGCATTTAAATATCTTGCCTAAAATTTGAATGGAAAATTCAATTCAGGTCCAAATATTAGAATTCCCCTCAAAGTTCAGGTATTGGAATAAAACTCAAGGTCTTAGTTCTGTATTAAATTTTGGGACATTTATGGAAATGATTGAATCGTGAGGGCTCAAAAGGGGTAAGTGCCTTTATAAAAGAGAGTAAAGGGTATGCTTTAGTTCTTTTTCATGACGTGAGGACACTCTTAGAAGGCCCCATCTATGAGCAATAAGCCTTGGAATGCTTCGATCCTGCACCTCTCCACTTTTACACTACATGAAATAAATTTCTATTTTTTATTAATTACTCAATCTGAGTTATTTTTATCATAGGCAGAAGAAACTAAGAAAGACATAAATAAAATGCATTCATACAGAAAATTCCAGTCAATGCTTAATGTAAATGTCATGTAGATATTTCTCAAAAATTAATACAATTTAAATAATTTGGAATTTGAGTCATAAAGCCACCAGGAAAGAGATGGTATAGTCAAATTAGGTAGCTGGAGGGGAATTTAACAAAGGGAGCTTTCAAATGTGTGGGTAAGGTGTAAAATAAGAGATATGGACAATGTAATGACAAGCATTAATAAATAAATTCATCAGTCTCAGCCTAAATGTGTAAGAAAAAGAATTAATGAAAAAAAAAACTATGTCGCAAAAGCTGTCTGAAAAGGAGCTGTGACCTTGAACCCAGGAAAAGAACCATTGCATGATAATCCTTCAGAAAAAGAAACATGAAAATAAGCATCCATAACTGGCCAAACTTACCCCAAACATAAGACCAAAAACTATGTTGATAATGTTACAGACAATTATGTGAATATTGTTAGTGTTTCAACCTCCATTCCTTTAAGACTTAGCTATATTTATTGACATAGAGTTATGAAAGAACTTGAAGTTCTGTTTCTAAATTTTGCTTAATGTAGATTATGAAGGATTTAGTTTGAGTTGCTAACAACAAAATTATATCAGCCTAACATATACCAATGTCCATTCATTGTTCTATAATAGTGAATGGTATATAAATGTATCTTATACTAAAGTATCACAAGTACTGAAAGAAGAGTAAAGTATGAGTCCAAATCCTAGGGCTGATTCTGTAATGACTGCCACTTTATATCTTTCTGTGTTCTCCATCTGCAGAATAGATAATAATAATGTCACATTTCAGCACTGCAGTAATGATAAAATGATTTTAATGCATGGGAATCATTTAGATACATTTGAACACTAAGTATGAGTTATTTCTATATCATCATTATTACTACGAATATATTTGTTAGAGGAAAATGCAAACTCGAAGAAATGAATCAAAAAGAACATAGGAAAATTTTGTCTGAAATAATGGTCAAATACTATCAGTCAGAATACATGACACATACGTGTGTTAGAAAACAAGCATGTCTCTTCATTCTTCCCAGTGCAATGTCCATGTTTATGCCAGGTGGCATATAAAATGATGAAGATGGACATAGTTGTGAACAAAACAACTGTCCTAGTGGTGTGGAGGCTGCATTATAATGATGATATGGCCAAAATGAATTGATATCATAGTGAGGACAAAGAGATTAATACAACATCCCTATGGAGTGATAAGAGCTTGAATTGGGTTACCAGGAAATCATACAAGTATAAATGAGAAGCTGCATATAACTGTGGAAGAAACAGAAAGGATATTAGCTTTAACAAAAACTCAGTCAAAGTCGCAGCCAAATTATTCCTGTCTTGGTTACGTTTTTCTCCTTGTTGTGACAAAATACGTGGTGCCCAAAGTTAGGGAAGCTTACAGGTTTTTGGAGGTTTCAGTCTATGCTCAGTTGGCTCTAAGGGAGGGTGGTGTGGCTGAGGGGCCATCGTTTCTGGCAGCCACAAGCAACAAGAGAAAACTGGGCAAAAAAGGGAAAAGCCCACCTCTTTTCCTCCTTTATATTGTATGCCTGCTCCCTGCCCCTGAGTGGGTACAGCACTCACATTGCCAATCCCAGTCTCAGACAATGAACCAATCACAAATTCAGCCACCTCCATGACTGGAAAAGGCTTTGGGGAGACATTTAAACAAACGACAACATATAGCATCCTTGTTGAATGACATGAGCTGAAATTTTGTTACCAGGAAATCAAGCAAGTATAAATGAGAAGATGAGTGTAACTTTGAAGGAAATGGAAAGGGCATAGCTTGAACAAAAACTCAGTCAAAGCCACAGCCAAATTATTCCAAACTCTTTCCTGTTTACATGAAGAAGGAAGGAAATAGATTAGAAATCTGCAAACAGCTACACTTAAAAAGAAAAATAAGCCAGCCAAATGTGCACATTTATTTAAGAATATAGAATGATTTGTATATGTCTGAAAACTATAAGCAGATAGATCTCCAGAAATGATATTTAAAAGTACATGCCATTAATTGGCTCCAGTTAAATATTGTGATTCAACCTTTAATTTAATCTTTATAAATTTTGAGTTTATATTTGGGTAACCAAGGCCTTAACTGAAGCAATCATCTTAAAAATGCCTTACATTCCCTCATGTTAAGATATTTTCTCTGTTCACATTTATGATTTTTCAGGATGAAATTTATTCTCCTTGCCAACAAAGTGAGGAATAAATAGTGACTATATAAAGTAGAGAAATACAGACCATTTCATAGAATAACATGCTAAACATTAAAAAGGTGTTCTTTTTCCCTAAGACTATATCTTCCTTGCAATCTTTTTATATTTTGGTATCAAAAAATTCTAACTATAGAAACAATATGGAAGATATAAAATTATTAAAGCTTAATACACACACTTGACAAAATGCAATTTACTCCATATTCAGATTTCATTTCTCTAACTAGTTTTACTCTATTATTGTGAACATATTTCAAAGTATGTTGGACTAATAGTCACAAGCTGATATCAATTCCCAGCCAAAGAACTTGCTTATCTGGTTGGCCTAATCTTCAGAGAACTCCAATTTCTTATTATATATAAGGATATAGTTCTCCAAGTGTTTTTTTTTTCTTTTATGCCACATGGCACTTATTGATAAGGACTATACTCATATTTTTCAAAAGCCTGCTTTGAACTATGTTTGTTTATTCCTTTTTTTTTAAATTTTGGTTTTTAGTGTATATGTGCAGTATAATGTTTATATTCCATGTGGGAAGTTGTTATATGTGCATAATGCAATTTAATTGCTTTTTATATTGTTTTGCTTCTTTCCCTCTCTGTCACCTCCAACCACAATCCCTTCATTCTTTAGGCAAATGTAGCACCACGGTAAATGTTTGTGTATCTATGTATGGAAAAGGCACAGCAAAACTGTGTTATAAAAGAAAAGCAATGTTACATTGTTAAAGGCCCTTATCACAGATAGGCCTTGACTAACTAGAAACTGCTTTAAGTAAATGGGTATTTAGTGAATGCAAAGGTTAAGGGCATTCTTGCCCACTACTGTATACTTCATAAACACTTTCCACCTATACATTTTTCCTTCTTTAATAATAACCATATTTTAATAGTGACTTTTAAATTTTTACAAACTTTTAATATTTTTAAACCTTTTGGCCCTTTCAAAAATAACACTTAGGTCAAAACACAAACACATTTTTTAGCTGTACAAAAACATTCTTTCTTTATACTTTCGCCTTATGGGATTTTTTAAAAACATGTTTAATTTTTTTTTTCTTTTTAAAAACTAAGAATTTAGATTAGTGGCCTAAGCACCTGCCTGGCAAGCCTGAGGTCATGAGTTCAATCCCCACAAGCAAAAAAACAAACAACCAAATACTAAGGGTACCACTGTAAATGTTAGTTTAGGCCTACACACAGTCAAGAACATCACTGTCACTGTCTTCCACCTCCACATCTTGTCTCGTTAGAAGGTCCTCAGAACAGTGCCATTTATAGATTTGCACCCCTGCCATTGCAGTGTCTTCATCTGTAAACTCTTCTAGAGCATCTGACTGACACTCTTTTTGAAGTGATATCACTGCTGTCAGAAATACAGTTATCTGTTCATGGCTTACTAAGTTGGTTTTTTTGCCATCATAGATTTACAGATAAGAAAATGATGTATAATGAACATTCCTCATTATTAGTGAACAGATTTGCATATTGGAGGAAAGGTCTATGTGTGCAAACATTTCAAGGAGCTTATGGAGGTTTGTAAAAACTATCACTAGACCCCTTCACTGTTACTTTGCTTGGAGTTCTTCTTCTGAGTTTTATTTTCTCTAGCCTCTTCTTCAGCTATGCATTCTTGTTCAGGTTCCAACTACTTCTCACTAGATAGTCAGGAGCCACCTCTCCTCAGGTCAGCCTCGTTCACACCCAGGTTAAAATGGCCCTCTTAAAACTTTTACTGATTTTTGCCATTTTATCATTCTTGGAAAATCCTTAAGTCATCCATGCACCTCTTGAGTGTTATCTTCTATATGCTGTCTAATAGTGATACTGTTCAAAGCCCAAGCAGTTTTCTGAGTAGCTGCAGGTGTTGTAATCATCCAGAATTGCATCAGTGTCTTAATAGCATTCCCTGTTACAGGAATAGCCTGGGAAAGCGTCCTCCTCATATATGTAGAAGACTTAAAAGCTGTTCTATCTTCTTGTTGCATTAGTAGTAGCAACAAGGCAGTGTTTGGAAAGTAAAACTTCACGTTGATATCAGGTTAATGATCATTACAAAAAGGAAGATAGGCAGAAATATTTTTAAAAAATAAGTAAGATCTCATATTCTATGTTATTGTTCCAACAGTGCTTCTCTATTTCATTGTCATAGCAATTCAGGAGGGCATCTTTTTTTTTTTTTTAAATCAGTACCAGGATCGAACTCATGACCATCTGCTTGCAAGGCAGGTGATTATGCAGCTGAGCTAAATCCCCAGCCCCTAGGAGGGAAACTTGAAAAAGGATTTAAGCCATCCATGACTTCTTGTTACTCCTGTAGCCCACTGGAAATTGTGTTTAACAATATTTTTGAAGGTCTAGAGTTCTCAGTGTACCAGATCACAAAGGATTTTAACTGGTGGCCTGCAACATCATATCTAAGAAAGACTTATTCTTTGCTTAAAAGCCTTAGGAGTCAGAGATTGGTAGCAGTTGAATGGGACCCTGTAGTAATCATCACCCACAGAAACATCAGTTTGAATAGCTATGAATGCATCAAACTATATTCACAAGAGTTAAGGAAGCCAGGTAAGAGATTATGATGCTTGACTTTAATAAGAAAAGCCACATTGCAAAAGGTAGGAAGGGAAGAGTTGTCTACATATCACCACCTCCAGTTCTAAGCAGCATAGAAAGATACCTCTCCTTCTTGGGAAAGAATTCAGTCTGGGTTACACTTGATTGCTGGGAAGAGTCCACAACCTCTGCATCTGACTGAAACTTCATTAACTAGTTGGTTACATGGCTGCCTCCATCGCCCTCTTCCACAGTCAGGAGTGTGAGGAGCAGCAATGAAGGGCTTTACCTTCTTGGATCAGAGCACAGAAGCCATCTCAGAGCTTTTTCTGGGAGCTCAGTGTAAGGCCTGAAGCTAAATCAAAGAGTTCAAAGACATGCAAAGCAGTGGAAAAGACCTGAGTTCTGGCCGGCAGCACTGCCAGCCTTGGAGTGGACCTTCAGCACTTGCCACATCAAGACTACTGGTCACTATGGTGTGGCACTCAGATACAACTCAATGCAATACCAGGATTCTCAGCCTAACACGGCTATCATCACCCATCTGTAACTCTGAGTAGCCCAGCTATCCTCAGGCCATGGCTTGTTGAAGGGGATTCGAAGGCTGCTTGTGCATCAGGCATGGATGGAACAGACTCATATTTCAGCCTGCAGCACTGTGTGCTGTGGTATGGGCCTGAGACTGGGCAGGTTATTATGGTTGTGGGACTGGAGTGTGATCTAGTTATTGTCAACCTTGGTGGAAAAGTGTGGTAGATTAACTAATGGTCAATTTTTAATACCAGCTGAACTGAATCAGTGTGGTTCCTGGTGTGGAAGGCCCACTTGAGGATTGTTACCAACAGTGTAAAAGGTGAACAGGAGGGAAAGATGATGTGCTATTGATTATCCTTGAGAAAACTGTCACGCTGGTTTTCCTGAAATGAACTCAGGTGTTCTCATCATCAGGGCTCAGGTCCTCACTGTCACTGAGGATGGCTGCAGTTCTTTTGCAGGGAGCTGTTTCTTACATTGAACTTTGCTTCCTGGCTACTGTGCAGATCCCTTAGCCTGCTGGCACAGATCCTTCATCCCACTGGAATACACTTTCTAGCTTCTACCACTGAGCTTTGAGCCTTCTTAGGACAGATCTTTGATACAGACTTGCATTAGACGTTGCTGTCAGCTCTCAACTTTCAACTGGATTCATGGAGGATATTGCCATTGAATCTAGGTCTTTAGCTGGACTCAGGTAGGACACTGCATGGGATCTATTCCCTCAGCTGGATTCTTTGGATCTCTAATGTTGCATATAAATCTCTGGCATTCATCTGCATTTGACTTTTTGGATGAAAATTATAAAATAATCCTATAAATTATGTATTCTGTATTAAATCTACTCTCTTGTAAACCTACAACACAGAGGAACTCTTTTCACCAATACTACCTCAATCTTGTGCAGCAAAGAATGGTATAAGTCTATTCATTGTAAATTGGACATGGCAGTAAGTCTTGAAACTCAGTGTCAGGCTGGTGAACCCTGGCCTTTGATAGATCTACTATGTCCCCATCTCCAGACCATTGCTTGCACACAAAGCATCTGGAGCAGCTCCAAGACTGGAGAAACTCATGGGCCTACCCTATCAGACTTTATTCCAGCCAGTGTTACCTGTGGCTGTTTGCAGCGATCTTAGACCATGAGTGTGCTTAGATCTTAGACCATGAGTAGGCAGCCCAATGCAATGGGCTGCTCAGGATATGACAAAGCATTGTGGTATTGCTGTCCATAGATATGGCATAGGAGTCTGGAGCTGGTATGGAGCTGGGCAGAATCCTCTACCCCTTGACCACAAGTCAGTACCTGTGAACCTGTCCTAGGCCCACGAGTAGCTTGCAGGATGAATTACCTTCTTTGGCTCTCCCACAATTCATGCTGAACAACACATTGACTGGGAGTTTTGTACAAACGTGAATGTATTATTCTTTAACCCCAATACAGGGCAACATGGTAACCATGAACATGCAGTAAATTTGTACTCAGGGTGCCATCTGGTGACGGAATAGCAGAAGTGACTACAGTTCCCAGCAGCCTGACTAGAATATCTAGAAAGGAACCAATGAAGCCAGATTTCAAAACCTGGGATAAACACCTTGTCCTTTAATTTGTAGATGGTATTACATATCAAACACCCTCAAGGACTTTCAGGGAAATATAATCACAACCTACGGTCAAAATAAAGCAACTCCTGGAAACTAGCTATGTGGTAATCTATATGGGCAACAGAGACAATGGAGTGCAGGTATGAAACTCAGGAAGGCACCTTTCCACACCTAGCACAACCGGACTAGCGCTGGAGTTTAATCATTTCTCATGGGTACTGAATTCTCCCTTTCTACCTTAGTGTCAGGAGCATTCAGGGTACAGAAAAATCAACCTTTCTCTACCACATTCAAAAGAGATTTGCTTTGGCAAAGCATGAACGAAACAATAAGGGCAATAAGTCTAGACTCTATTTTCAAGGGGTGATAGCAAATGGAGGAAATATTAAAGGAGAAAAACGACAGGAAAAAGATACAGGTCACTTAGAGAAAAAAAATCAAAATCTTATTTAGATCGAAGTGACAAACCAGCAAAATTCTTTAAGCTTCCACTAAATAATCCATGAGCTTTGTCCATTACGAGGGTGCAAAACAACTAGATGCAGGAGTGAACACTCCATGTACTGAATAGTGAGTGGGAATGTCATTCTCTCCTTATGACGGTAGAGTTAGCAAAGATGAGTGACCAAACAGGAGATTCCATTAGACATATTCTCTTCTCTCCTCCCTCCCCCAGTTGCCTTCCTCCTAGTGGCCTGTATCCATTCTAGGGAAAGAGGGATTCTTTTGTGTTTCTAGACTTTAAATGTCAAGGGTCTGGAATAATACATTTTTAATCTCCAGAAGATAATGAACTAGAAGTAAATTATACATGAGTTAAATTAAATATTTAATTAAGATGAACATTAATTTCTGAAGTAAACTCTGACCTTTACTTTTTAGTGCATTTATTATAGCACATGGGTTCTTAGATTCCATTATATTGTTGTGGATGGGATCTAGAATAGCCTCTAAAATTCTCATGTGCGTGGTGGAGAGGGAGGTGAGAATGTAATTGGATTAATGGGGTGCTATACCTGACTTGCTTTTAGGAGATGGGGCCTGGCTGCAGATGGGTTACTGTGGGCATGAACAGAAGAGGTATATTGCCTTCTTCAGTTCTTTCCTTTGCTTTTGACTTCCTGGCCATCATGGTTTAAGCAGCTCTCTTCCATTAAACCTATTCACCATGCCCTTTCTGCCTTGGAGTCATTCAACTTGGTCTCTCTTTCTTTAGAGTATGGGCATTGAGTATTGTGTCTGACTAGAAATGTGACAGAAACAGATCTGTTTTCTATTGGTCTATATTAATGGATTAATTCTTTCAATGTATGGGCTTACTGAGGTCTTTGATCTCATGTGCCTTCTTTGCTTTCTTAACCTTGTTTAGAAACATCTACATTTGTATTTGTTGAATGAATCCTTTAACAGCTGCTTTTGATGGGGTGTCCAAGAATGAGTGAGTTTGTATAATACCATGTGGTCATTTTCACCTAATTTTTAAGCAACTTGTAAACTGAACTGATTATACTTACTTTGCCTTTGTTGGGTTTAGAATCTTTTATTTTTATGCTTACTATATCAGCTGATTCTTGGCTGTTAGGTCAAATCAAAACATGACAGATATTGAGTAGAATCTTAATATATGTGGGCAGCCCAAAGACAGGTGAAGTTTACCAAGAAGTTATTAAATATCAGGTTGGGTGTTATAGTGCATGCCTGTATTCACAGCACTCGGACTGACGAGGCAAAGAGGATTGCAGGCAGTTCAAGGTCACCCTGTTTCACATACTGAGTTCAAAGTCAGCCTGGGCTGCATGGTGAGACCCTGTCTCAAAAACAAAAACAAAAAAAAAAAATAAACAATTATAATGAAATGAAATGTCATTGTGGTTTACACTTTAACAATCACTCTGAGATGCTCAGTGGATCTATCTATGAGAGCCAGGAAAAGTACCTTGGTGGGAGAGTATCCAGAGGATTGCTGAAGTACAGGAGTATTTCTTGCTCTCAAAATCAATCAAAATTTCCCCTTGTGGACCCTCTTCTATGCTAGCTTTTTTCTTCTCTTTTTCATCTTGCATTGTGTTTTTATTTCTAGTCATCCACAGCCACTAAAGTATTCTCCACAAATGTCAATTGTAATTGAAAATTTGGTGTCATCATTTGATTTTTAGCCAATTGAAGGTACAAATCTATTTTCCATGAGGCAGAAGGTAACAAAGGAGAAAATGTTAGTCTTTTTGAAATTTTCTATTTGCAAGTTCAAATAAACAAGTGACTTGTTCTTATCTACTGTAAAGGAATATTTATGTGGCTGTGCATGTTAACTTGTGACAGGAGCTGAAATTACAGAGTTGAAACTATAACCTTTCTGTGTATCCTACACCTATGAGTCTGCATGCCGTTAATCATAAGCTTGACCTTTATTGTGTAAGTATGGCAGTTTCCCTACCTCCAGAACTTCCTAGTACATTATTATAAAAAATTTGTTCATGATCTTGAAAATTATGTGGATGAAAAAATGCACTGGAAAATTAAGGAGGTGATTGCATCCAATCTATTGCAATAGGGAGACTCTCAAAGAAAAGGAAAGTTTTAGGGGGGTATCAAAGAAGTAATCACCATGTGTATGAGAATTTGATGAAAAGGAAGCATATTACCTCTAAATGAATTCAGCCAGGATGGTCCTTTGCAAAGACCCCATTCTCACAGGGTGGAGATTTCTTGATTGTTATTTTCCCCAGACACAGACAACAAAAAAATTTAGCATTTGTAGTTCTGTGTTCGGTGAATTTTTTAAAATATTCGTATGTTAGTGAGTCAATTCTCACTGACTAGTGTTCGTATTTTTTCTCTATAGGATATATTAGATGATTTTGGTTAAAATAATTAATATTGGTAATGAAAAACTAAATAAGTATACATTTAGTTCCTTTGTGTTCAATGAGAAACAATTTTATCTTAAAGTAAAAATTTGTTCTAAATTATGAAAGTGTATTGAGTAATTAGTACATAGAGGGAGGCAAAATTATTGTATGCTTGATGCTGAAAATAACCTGCAGTATACATTAATTCCTTAGAAGTTTCCTCACTTCTGATGTGCTTGTTCCTTTATTTTGTGGACGGATACCTTCCCACACAAGATGAAAGACTGTTTTTACCTTCTGTGTAATGGCACCTAAGATTCCTTCTCTTATCCAAACTGTTTCAATCATTTCATTAGATAGAAGCCTTATTTCCTATTTTCTCTGTAAGAGGAGATGCCTCTAGTAGCCATCATATCCCAAATATAAAATTGCTTCTATCATAAAGCTAAGAGGATTTTATTTTTGCTTTGGTAAATCCAGTTAGCAAATATAGGTGTCCTGTGATCATCCCCTAGTGTTTTTCGGTGCTTCTGCACAATATCCAGACCTCTGGAGATCTTGCAGCCCTCTGCTGCAGAACACCTGAATTCAGACTTAGTTCTAGTCCTGCTTCTGTAACACAATAGCCTTTTGCTTTCTTTGATAATAATCTTTTCAAATAAAAATCTGTCTTTGAGAATTCAGAATTTGTTTTGACAAGTTTGTACATGATCTTTTTCTTTTTGAACACCTCATAGGGAAATATACAGAGGGTTCTCCCTCTCTCTACTCACAGGGTGACTCAATTTGAAAGCAAGAAAAGTTACAACTTGGCTCTGCTGTGTTCTAGGAGCAAAGGGACAAGTCAGAGGCGAGAATGCTAATGCAGCAGGTAGAAATTACCATGTAATAATCCTTCTTTTTCTCCTCTGGTTCTTTATTTTCTTGCAATTTTTCCTTGTCATATACTATTTTTTGGGTTGCTGAATTCAAAACTTCTTGCTTAATTTCTACAATACTTAAATTTCCCATTTCTGTGGGTGAAGAATCAGAGAAGTTTAAGCAGATGTTTGTGTGTGTGTGTGTGTGTGTGTGTGTGTGTGTGTGTGTGTGTGTGTGCATGCGTGCGGGCATGTGTGTGTGGAGGGAATTAACTCTTCTAACTAAAGAGTTTTAACCAGTCCTTCTCAGACTTACATTTCAGTTATTCATATATATTTCTATTCCCCCCACTGGGTTATAAATTATGTCTTCTCTATTTTTCACTGATAATATCACTATAGTTCCTTCTATGTGTTTGCTGATCAAATATACGATAAAATCATAGCCACCAGATTTTTTTCAAGCATCCAAATTACTAAAATCTTTGAGTTTGCTTTATTTTTTATATGTGGTAAATTTTTTTAAAAGGAAAGACATTATCTTTACACAAAGTATTATTATAGTTGCATTTATGAAATGCAATATATTTCTAATATAGCAATCAAGATAGAATTCCTTCCAATTTAAAAATCATTAGTAGGGGGAAATTTTTAAAGATGAGAAGGACTTTTTAAATGAGCAATATATTTCTAATTTAGCAATCAAGATAGAATTCCTTCCAATTTAAAAATCATTAGTAGGGGGAAATTTTTAAAGATGAGAAGGACTTTTTAAATGAGCCTTATAGGTGCTCCACGAAGGGCTTCCCTAGTCTAAACGGAGGAGTGACTCAGGAATTTCTCTGTTTAGAAGGAGAGGGTGAAATGTGTTGTAATTTTAGCAGTGCCAGCGAGTGGTGCAGATGGCACATGGAGATAGCCAGGCAGATGGCGTCGCGGCAAGAATAGCAGCTGCTGGTAGGCGAGAGCTGAGCAGATGGTGCGGTGGCACAGGCCACGGCAGCCTTCAGCGGTGAGAAGTGGAATAACTTCGTGTCAGAAGATTCTGAAACAGCTGTCCCAGAGTTAGGGCAGCATGAGGTCATTCATTTCAATGATCATTTGTTTAAGTGCACTGGTGTTCAGTGTTGAGTAAAAACAACCAATAATTATTGAGCAGAAGGATGTCCCCAAATCGTATGCAGTCACTGATTTTGTATTTCTGGTAATCTGACTGAGTAAAGAAAATATTACACAATGTGTATATAATTGTAGGTATCAAAAGGAGACCTAATGATGGTTGATATTTGATGCTTTTCAAATATCACCAAATATGTACCTCTTTATGTTTTGGTCTGTTTTTCTTACCATATGAAGACCTTCAGAAGCATAAGAAATGCCTAAACTATTTTCTTAAAAGTACAAATTTCTGGGTTCAGTCTTCAATGATAAAATCAGAAGTTCTGGCAATGAAACTGTAAGTATGTTGTTAAACAATATCCCCGAGGACATTAGGGAGGACATTGGAGAAATGTAAAATCTGTGAAAAGTTTAATAACAAATGAAAGAAATGGTGATTTTGACTTTTTCATCCATATGGGAAGAGAAATGACGTGATTATGAAATCCTCTATGGCTGGATCCGGGGCTTTTCTCCTCTCTGGGGTCCACTTTCCTCTTCTGGGAATTTCTCTAGATACCAGTAAGGTTTACTTTCCAAACAATTCTGCTCATTCCTGAGAATAAGTCTGCTCTTAAGTGGGTTATATCCCCACTCTGAAAAATAATCCTCAGATCTAAAATAGGGAGTGCTACCATAGACTAATAAGTGAAAGAACTAAGGAGAAAGTGAACGGTAGATAATTTAGGTAACTGAAGATGGTTTGTATAACTCAAAATAGAGCAAAGAGAAATGGGCCTGACAAAGCAGGGTAGAGAAAAATAACCATATGATAAAGAATTTGAAAGTTATTCTTAAGGAGATTAAAGGTAACTGATTTACTTAGCCAAATGATAGTTTTAGATAATTATTTTAGAAAGATCATTATGGTCATTTCTCTAATTCTTAGGTACAAATACTGTGAAAGGACTTCTTGAACTTACTCAGCAAAGGACTCCTCTCATACCTCCTCTTCTTACTTCAATATTCCTTTTTAAAGTGGTAAAGGAATTTAAAAGCTGATCATTTTCTAAATTATTATGAAATCTAGAATAGCTGTGTAGAATCTTATTTTTAGGACAAGAGTAGTAAAGAGGATTGCTTGCACTACAAAAATAATGAGCCATAGAAATGCTGTTTATGCAGGGAACTTGTACTTTTGGGCCATACTGTCAAATTTGATTGTATCTGATTTAATACAATATAAAAATGTCCCTCATTATAAGTAATTTTCTATAATTCCTGACACAACCATTCAAAAAATGTTAGAAATTAAAGATGCCAGTCCATCTTTGGGTTTGTGATAAGGAAATTACGATCCCTGGTGTTTTAAAAGTGATCGCAAAAAAGCTCAAGGTACATTTTGTCTTTCAAGCCTCACAACCTTACAAAGAGTTTCTTAAAATATTCCCATCTTTTTAGGTGAAGAATCTGGTTTAACAAATTAAATAACATGACCAAGATCAGATAAGAAGTGATATAAATAGGACTTCAAAGCTTTTCTGTTGAATATTAGGATATATATTCCTAGCCAATATGTCTATCATTCAGTGAGTTACATAACTTTATCTTCAGTATCCATGTTTATAAAATGGAGATGTAGACACTACTAAGATACTTGGAAATGTCATATGAAACATGCACACACATAAAATGAATAAGGCAACATTTGGGGTCGTTCTTGGAACATGTAGTCTATGGCATCTCTCTGGCATTGGAATAAACTGGTGTAGTATTGATTGCAGTTTGCTTTTATTTGTAAGCCCGGACATAACCATAGAATATTTGCTCAACGTTTAATGTCCAGAGATTTTCATTGATTCTACTAATGGCCAGAGATGTGAGGCACAGACAGCATATAGGGTATTTGGTGAGCATCACTGTCACCCAGTAGTATATAAGCCCACGTGATTTTGATTTCAAAAGGATTGCCAGGGTGCAGATTTTAGTGTAAATGTAATTATGGTGGTTTTAAGTTGGGAGGAAAAGTAAATGTAACTTTTCTTGTAATTCAATCCTTCACGGTCTATTTTTTTTTTAAGAATTCTTACTTTTGATATGGCCTTCAATCATTAAGTTTATGAAAAAAAATCTGACATCGATCCATTCATTTTTTACATTTAATGATAAATTTCCCTGCTTTTTATATTCCGTAGTGGAATTTTGCATTTCTGATTTGAAAACCTGAAAAACTAAACTGGGCCGATCTAAAAACAGAAATTTCTACCTCTTCTTTTTTTAAGTACTAGGTTTGTCACATCATGACTCCTAAGTACTGCCAGAATTCCATTTTTTATACAAGATAAATAAAGAACAAAAGAGTCACCATTTATTTATAGTATTAACTATAATATTAACTATTATTAACTATAATGCACGAAACATATAGTTATATATGAAAAATTGTTCACTGTTTCTTTTTTAATGTTGTATTTTTCTGAGCATCTCTTTAATGATTTCAAGAGCACCTGATGAAATTATGATCAGTGTTTAACAAATATTAATTAATAGGGACTTATTTTTACTGCAAATTGTCCTGATTCACTGACTTCTGTCAGTACATAATAATCATAACCAAGGAAATATCAATGTTCATTCTAAGAATTCCTATAGGAACAAATGATAATTTTTGGCAGTGTTCATGAATACTTGAAGATATGCCAAACATAAATCATGAGAAAGTGCTGTTTTTCAGGATGCTTAGCCCAAAATGGGTTACTGTCAGCATGGAGCAGATGTGAGGTGCTCTGTGTCACCACACAGAGGCAGTTCACATTCCCAACTAGACTTGGCAGTCCTTTGCGTAAGAGAAGCCAAGGCATGTTAACCTTGACTTGGGCTAGAACACCCCTCTAGAAAGCTCTTTTCCTCATTAACACATGGGGAGCTATTCTCTATTTAAACTAATGAGCATCTGATCCTAAAGGAAATACTCAAAAGAGTAGGTCATATGTAACACCCATGTTATGTATAAATTGCCTCTTCAAATTTTATTGTCTAAGAGGATCCATTGGATTCAGAGAAGATCAAGTTTATTCCACACACAAACACCAAACTTGTGATTTTTAATAATCTTTCATGCCTGAGAACTATTCAATTATGATGTTGACCTAGAACTTGTTTTTACATTTTTTTCTTATAAGCATAGTTTATAGGCATATCATTTATTATAGAAACACTAGATTTCCTAAAATATGTGATTTTCCCACACTAAAATGAATTAGATTCAACATTTTAAAATATTCATTTCTTTGCTCTTTATAGGTAGTTGCTTCAAAAACCATAAAAGAATTAAAACTAATCCACTCATAATGAATACTAAATGTCAAAATTATACTACATATGTATTTCTAAGAGCTATATGGAAAAAATATGCAATGTCCATTATTTTTATCAACCAAAATTTTCTTGTTTGTTCAGAGCAATCTTCCTAGTTATTAAATTTCTAACACTTTTTACTCTTAATTTTAGGTGATTTAAAAAAAAATCTGTCAACTGTATCTGAATGTAGACTTTAAGATAATGGAGACTAAATCTTTTAAATTCACAGCACTATTAAAGACCTGTCTTTATGACCAGAGTCAGAATCATAAGGCTTTGCCTTGAAGCTTCATAAAATGTTTCATGAACAAAGTATTCATTCAGGATGTATCAGAGTGAGAGCTTTGGTAGACAGTATAAGGGAATAGCATGCATTCTTAGAATAATTTCAATAATGAATATAGTAGTAATAATGAACACGATATAGACTATCATTGGATATCTTTTGGTATCAGCGATACCAAAGACTGTAACTCTTGAACCAGTTCTACAGTGAGTTCACTTGACAATTAAGGAGGTTAACTACCTATGCAAGGTCATACACACCTGACTTTCCTGCTGTCCAATTCAAACCCAGGGTTTTACTTTTATGCTCACAATCTATCCTGCAGTAATATCTTATTTACTTGTTTCTCTACATCATACTGTTTCATTCTCATCATTAACAGTTTGATGGAAAGCAAAACCCCATAATTTTAGTTAATGAGTAAAGAATTCACTCATAAACCAAAACACATGGAATTGGAGATTCACAGTTAATTGAGTATACTGCTAATATATTGAATTTCTACTCCTCAACATGATGTACCCTTTTATTGCATAATAAGTTTATAAAGCATCTGAATACTTAAGCTATTTCACGCTTCATTTGTTACTAAGTACTAAGTAGTATGTACAAGATTACATCAAACATTTTGTGTACCTGATTTTTACAGGTTTATTTCAGTGTTTTCCTATTTAGTGTACTAACCAATTCACATTAGTTCCCAACAATATATTTGGAATTTGGTTGAATGCAATTTTAATTCATTTCTATTACATAACAACTAAAAGGGGAAAATTAATTAGTAAGGATTGAGTATAGGACATATTTATTACAAGTGTTGTTTGAGGAATATTAGTCATGATAAGAAATTGGAACTTAATTCAATGCAACTTTTGAGTGCTCCTTTTTCCTCTCAGAGATAATTCCTCAAAGTAGAGTACATTTTAGTAGACAACAAAATGCTCTTCTTGTGAGTTCAATGTTCTCTCTCTCTCTCTCTCTGTCATTCTCTCTCTCTCTCTGTCATTCTCTCTCTCTCTCTCTCTCTGGGTTTTTGTTTTGTGGTTGTTGCTTTTTAAGAGAAGGTCTCACTATGCAGTCAGGTTGGCCTTGAACTCACTACGTAGTCCACGATCTTCTTGCCTCAGCCTCCCAAGTGCTGGAATTACAGGCTTTCACCAGCTCCCCTCCCTGCCAGTGTCTTTTATTATTGCCATCCTAACTTTATCAGTCAAGGCAAAAATAAACTTTCCTGATCCGTAAAAATTTGCAGAGTTAAAACATGCAGGTTAAAACTGATTCCAGATATGCCAACATTTGTATTTTTAAGAATAAAAAGAGAAATTTGTGAAGTATATGTGTGGAAAACAGTACAATTCATTATAAAATAAACCTTAACAATAAAAAAAGGAGACAGAGGAAAATGGGTTTGAGTTGGAAACTGAATACAATTGAAGCTACTAGAAGAAATAGCGATGCATACCCGTCCGTGTGACATCAGCTGTCAGAGCAACGTGGAAGGTTTCCCCTTGTGGAAGGATGGTGGGTTCCACATCCAAGTAAACAGCACATAGGTGTAAGTTACACACACATTCTTAAGGGTGGAACAGAGAAATATAAGAGGAAAAAACAGCAAGAATGTGAGGGCCTAGTGGCTGAGAAAAATGAAATTGAACATTGAGACCCCCCCAATAGAATAATTCAGAATGATGCCAGTTTCCTCTAATTTCATCAAGTAGTTATCAAGTAATTAGTGGGTGGTAGATGATTTTCCATCCCTGCCTTACATATACAGAAACAACTTGCTTCATTTGAGAGTATCCCTACTCACTGAAAGTTGATCGAAACTTTTATCATGTGCTATGTGGGATATCAAATTCCTCAAAGAAGGAATGCTACATAGTTAAAAAGACAGATCATCTCTAGAAAAAAAAACTGATACACTTTGTGCATCACAAAACTTACCTAAAGTTCGTATGCAGTATATGCTTTCAAATATTTGTTGGGTAAATAAATGAATGGTTCAAACTCATTATTACCTCTACTGTCACATTCTTACTGAAAAACTAACATGAAAAATTTAAGAGTTTGGCCATGATAAAATTTTGGTTTGTATGCTATTGTTAACATTAGTAAGATTAATATATAAATTCTGGAATAAACATGATTTTGCCATTAAATAAAAATTACTTATGATTGAATAGTGTGTCTATTTTTTCATCCGGTTTTTGAAATTTAGCTAATAATTTAATTAGCTTATTTTGTGATGGAAATTAAACCCAAGGTGTGTCACATGTTAGGCAAGTTCTGTACCCTCATCCATGCTTTATGCTCTTGCTTTGGTGGAGCATTCATATTACTACTGTGTGTGTATATGTGTGTTTATGTGTGCATGTGCGTGCATGTGTGTGTGTGTGTGTGTGTGTGTGTGTGTGTGTGTGTGTGTGTTTGGAACTGGAGACTGAACACAAAAATTTTGCATGGTGCTATAATCTCAGGTTTATGTATTAATTTACACAAGGTGTGTTACAGTTGATACATTGTGTCTATGTAAGAAATTTAGAAGTTTAACTAAGGGGTTCAGCAGGAAGCCAGGATCCTTACTTTATAAATATCCTCATCCTGTCCAAGAGGAGGGCACAGAGATTTTGTGAGTGCTAGGCCTGCACTCACAGAGGGGTGCCTGTATGCAGTACAAAGGAGAGAAAGAGGCTTGCACTTACCCCTCTTTTGCTCTGTCGGCTTTTGCTTGCTGCTACCTTGAAGTGATTCCCCAGTGCCATGCCAACTTACCTTGGAGCTGGCTGAAAATGCACTGAATCCTCTATAAACAATGAACTAAATAAACCTTTCTTTCCTTCATTCTGGGTATTGAGTATGTTGTCCCAGCAATGAAAGAAAAATAACCAAAACAGGGTATCACTACATAGCTAACCTGCCCAGATTGGGCTTGAATTTGCCATTTGACCGCCTCAGTCTCTAAGAGTGCTGCGATTGGGTGTACATAACCATATCTTGCTTATTATTATTAATTTAAACTCAGTTTATAGTGAAGCAATAAAGTGATTTTAGATAATACTAGATATTTAAAGAAATTTTATTTGGGGCTGGGGATTTAGTTCAGCCAGCATAAGCACCTGCCTTGCAAGCAGGCGGTTGTGAGTTCCAACCCCAGTACTGGAAAAAAGAAAAAAAAAAAAGGATGAAAAAAAGAAATTTTATTTTATTTTTCCAGGTGCTAATCAGTTCAAAACATTTTCAGGAAGAATGATATTTAATGGAGTAAAGTATTTTAGATATAAAGCTATTGCTAATATTCTAAACATATACTTTGTTGATGAACTATACACATAATAAAGTCTGAAATATCTTGAACAGCTTGTTAATTATCTCTCTTACACACTATATATATATATATATATATATATATATATATATATACAACATACACACTCACATGTACACATACAACATATTCTTAGGTTTTGAAAGATAGAGTGTGAATTTCTAATTTTATACCCAGAGGTTGAATATACAAAATCTGTAAATTGTTGCATACAATTTTTTTCTGTTCTGTATACACTTGAAATTAGAAACTTTATGTGTACTCTATTTTTAATATAATATAAAGTATATTCTTTTTAATCTTTGAACTTTGGAAAATACATAGTCTATTGTATAGTTGTCCAAGGTTAAATAAAAATAGATGTTTAAAAGCTTTTTTGGGATCTCTTCTGATAAATAAATTAGAGTTAGTGCACACTGTATGTCCACACTTGAAACACCCAGCATGATAGAGAAACCATGATTAGTACACATTTAAAAAGACATTCTTGTGCTTAGAAGCAGATTGTGTTCATTTTGAGTGCAGAAGTGGAATAAAAATAAACAAAATAGCCATCAAAAAGACAACATAGGGCCCTTCATTACAGGAAATGATTAGTAGCATTTTTGAAAATTTAAACTACTGTGGGAAATGGCTGGAACAGTGCCTCGCCCACTGTGAGGGATGGACACTGCACTGAGACCACCTGTTTGTAAATATGAGTGGGAATAGTTTTGACGCTAATTAGATTTGTAGCCCATGGATAGTAATATCATGGGAGTACAAAGGTAGGGGCAATTCCTCATTCAGAAACTAGCCAAAGTGATACACTGACCCTAAAAATGTATAAGATTTATTACTCAAAGACAATACAAAACCAATAACACAAGAACTGGTTTACACCTGAAAAATATGTGGCCCTAGAAAGGCAAGAACAGAATCATCAGACATAGAGAAGCAAATGTTAAAACAATCATCCAGCCAAGAAATTCCTTTCCAAAACATGCTGCTACAAGAAACACTAACTTTATGGAAGGATCCCAATTGGAGATCACTTCTGAGGCAACAGAAATAAATGAGTGATCTATGAAGGAATTAAAGTAAGAGTGCATATGCTTTTCAAAACTATGACTAGCATTTCAAAAATAAACAGAAGGCTGCAAAACAAAAGCAGCTGGACACGTATCAAAAACTGTTGGAAATAGAGAAAGAGTTATTAACCTCAGAAGGAAGCAAACAAAGAGTTACCCAAGTGTATTACCTTTCCCTTACACAGAGTCATTAGCTCCTTCAAGACTAAATGGATAAAGCTGATTTTGTTGTTTAAGAGCTTGGATTCTCACAGAGTTATTATCTACTGAACAAGTCCACATTTGAATCTCCTTTTAAAAAAACCTTGAATCTCCCTGGGACAGAAAAGAAACAAAGCATTAAGATTAGGTATCTAGACTTATTCAATGAAGAAATAGAAATTTTTTTCTGACTCAGACTAACACCCCTTCATCTCTCCGTTTTGAAGAGCCTATATTACTTTGAAGAGCCTCCACTGATCTGAGCCATCTTGCAAATACCAAAGCTAGGAAAGAGAAAGAGCAGCACATCTCAAACATTTATTTCAACGTCAGATAAGCTTTCCATGTACCTAACTCTCTAGTGTGTATGGTAACTATTTGAAATAGACGTGAACATTACTGTAAAACATGAGCTGTTTACATGGGATCATTAACAATTACTTGTGGCTTCTTCCAGACCTACTGGGCTACTGTTCCACAATCTAAGCAACATTTCTAGAGAAAAAGGTCATTCTTTATATTACCATTTGTATACAATTTTTAGAGTAAACACTATATTTATTATAGTTAAAGAATTGTAGAACATTTGTTAAATTATTTTATGCATTCGAAACTCTACTTATTGCTAAACCAGAAGAAAACTGTAGACACAGTCCATTTAGGCCCTCAGGGTCTGGATTGTATGGTGAGTGCTGAATATGTTCAGAGAGCCAAGAAGCTGTCAGCACCATGATCTCTGCTGCCAAGAGAGGCCTGAGCAGCCTGCTCACTGCTGGCAGTCGTCTTTCCTTGACAGTGAGAAGGACACCAGTGCTGCTGTTCTGGTTCTTGTCAAGAACAAGAAATCACAAGCAGACCTACAAAAAGCCACTTCAAAATCTTCTAGGAGTCAGAAACAAAGCATTTCTAACTTGTATAAGGTAAACGCATACAAGATACAGACTGACAACTATGAATAAGGTAAATGCATACAAAGTACAGGCTGACAGGTATGAATTTAGCTTGTGTAGCTATATTTTTGTCTGGCAGCAAATATGATTAATGGAAAGTTGAAAAAAATTCACCTTCTCTCTGACTCCTAAAATTGTATTTTTAATTTCATTATTACTTTACTTATATAGATACCTAGAACATATACAAGATCAGATAACTTTGCAATTTATGTGGGTTAAATTCTAGTAATAAATTTAAAAAATCTCAAACATGTAAGCAAAGAATAAAGCACCAATCAAATCTGACTTTGATATTACAAATTGTAATATTTTGTGAAAGAAGGCATTTGGGCAACTGAAAATTATAAATAATTATTCAGTAGTTAATTACAAAATTTATTACTGTTAATTATTGTCACTCAATATCACTGTGATATCTTTTACATAGAATTACATGATATATTTCCAATTTAGTTTCCTAATTTTAGATTATATAATTATTTAGATTAGATAATATTTGCTATTCGGTTTCCCTGCATTTAATAACACAAAATTTTAGAGGACAAACAAATGGTAATAAGCTTCTGATTTTTTAAACATCAAATAATTCCTACTCTATTTTAATACATTTGAGACTGTGTAAAATGTCCCAGGCCAAATGTTTTTAAAATTGTACAAATTAGCCAGTCTAGATGCTGGGAAAGTACAGGCTCCTTAGTGTATTTCCCTCTGGTTTGCAGAAGGAAGTGTTTTACCGAGTGAGAGGAATTACTGGTGAATATCACAGATAAGGATCCCAAAGTCACATCTCTGTGACTCACTCTGACACACACACACACGTGCACACACACACACACACACACACACACACACACACACACACACACATAAGTGCAGTACATATCACACCACAGAAGGTTCAAGAGCAAAACAAAATATAGATATGATGAAACAGGGAGATAGGTCTGTCTCAAACGAGAAGACGAGCAAGAGATGGAGGAGGAATGAGGGCGAGAAAAGGAAGGGGATGAAAAAGTAATTAAGATGTTTTATGTTCAACTCCCACAAGGAAGGCAAACATTATGCACAGCAAACAAGCATTAATACAAAAAAACCTGCTGAATTAAAAAAAGTTTTCTGAATGGACTATTTTAAATTCAATTACCATTCTAACATATTTAAGTACATAATAATAATTTGCTGACAATTTAGTGTGTTGTAGAAGTATTTTAAAACACATAAAACAAATATTTACACTCAGACTGGGAATGTGGCTCAAGGGTAGAGTTCTTGCTTTGCATGCACAAGGTCCTGGGTTCAATTCCCAGCACCAGTGCTCCAAAATCCACCCTAAGGGTTTTACAATTCAACTTCATCAGTAGATTTTCATGTGAAGCTAGTATGAAAGTTGAAGACTATTATTTTATTCTTAGAGCTCAAGGCTTTCAATACTTTTGTCCCACCCAAATATCTTTTTCTAGATACTGCCTAGAACTTGGCTGCAGAACTGACAGCTTGAGGCCCATATCAAGGAGGGTGGAAGGGAAGAAAACTGCATTCGAGGAGAACCTCAAGTGATAAATCAAGAATAATGGACTGAATTTTGTTTGACTTTGCCAAATAGAAATTGAAGGAAATGTGGTAAACAAATTTATTAGGGTTTGTGTGAAAATAAAAAAAAAAAAAAACCAAAACAACTTTAGAATGAGAATCATCTAAATCATCATTTGGAATGGAATCATCATTTCCATTATAGGTAGAAGATGGTAATACCTTTTTTTTTTTTTTTTACAATTTATTTATATTGAAATTAGTCACTCCTCTGAGTTCTGATGGTTTAGATGTAATTGTGCATGAAGTATGTCTGTGTGAGCATGAGCATATGCACTTATGTGGGGCGTCTGAAACTTTGTCATGAAAGCACTCGTTGAAAATAGAATTATGTGATCACTGACTTTTTTTTTTTTTTGGTACCGGAAATCAAACTCAGGACCTCACACTTGCAGGCAGCCACGTGCTACTGAGCTAAATCCTGGGCCCTGATCACTGACTTTTGATTGTATGAATTTTCTCCAAGATGTTTATTTTTAGAAAAACAAAACAAAACAAAACATAATTTTAAATTGGAAATCAGCCCCAAATACTCAGGACTGACTACAAAGACTCAGATTTAAATCCTGAGTTTGTTATTTATCACTTTTGTTATTTTGTTTGGGTTTTACCTTTCCTTGAACCTGGTTCTCCCGTTTACAAAATGACATCACCTTTCTAGATTATCAAACCACCTGATAGGACAGATAACTGTGACTTCTTGATCCTTACTCTCCCAGTTCTCTTATTTGAACTTTTTTTCTTTCAGTAGTCAACAGACACTTTACAGTGCCTGTAAGAACAACTGAACATTTTCGAAATAGATTGACTGCGACAGGTTCCCAAAGCGTGGGTATATTCTATAATTTACCAACAATTTGTAAAGTATTATGATAAGTATTGACATGTCTTAATCATCTAAATAGAAAATTTTCAGAAATTGAAGATACTTAAAGTAATGGAAACCTGATCTAAATTTGAAAGTAGGAAATCCTTTTGAAATTCAGATAAATAGAAATTACCCTTGTGAAGGGTTGTTGAGAGTTGTAGGAGCACCAGCATCTACCTCATGTTGTAGGTTCAAAGAGAAGAATTTCAGCAAGGAAAATATTTGGGGCAAGAATATTTCTAGCACAGTGAAATACCGACAGAATGTTAGAGTTTAAAAACAGAAACGGCATTTTAAGCAGAAAGTTTAGTTTGCCCAGAGTATATACTGTGTGTGAAGAATATCATAAATGTTGAGATAAGAAACCATTTTTAATTTGAAAGAAGTTGCTATTTAATTTTTATCTTTCTTTTTAAAACAGACTCAATAAAAGAAAAGAAGGAAAAACATAGAAAAGTTCATAATCAGAATGTATGTATTATAACACTCAGGTTGATTTTTAAACAAGATAATGAGTAAGGTGGTCTCCTATATAATACTTTTAATAAGAATTTCAGTGGGATGTTTCCTCTTTCCTGGTAATAAAATGTTTAGATTGGAAATTTGTGTTAAAGCAATTGACTTAAATGTGGAATAAATTAGAACAAGTAAATCTTTTTGGGAACAATGGTCATCATAGTGTGAAGAGAGAAGCCACTTAATCTGTAAAGAATTTGCATTCACAATCAAAAAATAAAAACAAATATAAAAACAGAAGACACTATTTTTTCTCTAGTGAAGTAGATTATATAGAATTCCTGTAAATTATTTTATAAACATATTTATTTTAATTCATTCTTTCATGTTAAATAATTCTTTTAAACTAGTTAAAAACTAGTTTAACATTTGTTCAATATTCTCAGTTTTCCACTGGTATTTTAAACTGTGTCACAAAACTCATCTTTTGGGAAGCTTCATACTGCCTCTCTAGGGATGTAATAATTTACCATGTTTTCACCATTACACAAATTAACTGCAACATAAACTCTTTCTGTGGGTTACCTTTGCAATTATAAATGATATAATTGCTTTAATTGCATATGCAAGTCATTAATCAGAAACATTTTAATTGAATGTAAAGTGATAATTGACTTTCAGGAGCAAATTTAGCATGTGAGACTTAAGAGACAAGCTGAAAGATAAAAGTGCTATCTGTTATATTTAGTTCAATTTTGGTAGTATTGAAGTCTCAAATGATTGCTCAGATCTTTGAGGAGCTATGAAGTAGAAAAGGGTACATGCTATAGCACAATTGTTTTTTTTTTTTTTTTTAATCACACACCTACACAACAATATAAAGAAAGAACATCTGCTCTTCTTAATTTGAGCCGCATGCCTCTGCAACAAAACAAATTGGCAACTTCAGGAAAAAGTCTCCCATCCAGAGAGTGGGTACTAGATTGACAGTGACAGGGATAAATTCTACCATCACACCTCCACCAGTCATTTCCATCAAAATCAGGAGGAGCCAGCAGCCTCTGAAGTGCCTGGCTTTACATCTTGTGGCTCTTTGCTGTTGCTCTCTGCTGAGACCACCAACAGGAAAGCTAATTACAGTCATAGGACCCCCCTCCCAGGATTAGTTGAACACTGATCACTTTTACAGTTGCCCTATGCCCTGCTGTGAAGAGTTATTACTTTGTAAAGAGTGGTTTCCAGTATTAATCAAGTGATTTGCATCAGAGATTTAGAAGTAAAAAATCCATAATAAATCCCCAAAGTCATCCAAATTTCCACTAGTCTTGCTCTAATCCTAAAATGAGGGCTTTTGGGTGTCTTCAAGTAAATATTTTTTCTTTTATTGGCTGCATGCTCACTTGTCTGGTCTCTGGATATTTAGGAGCTTTAGGCTTTGTTTAAGTTGTGTATTTCCAAGTGTTCATGACTGTGCAGTGCTCACACTCATCATTAATGCCTTGTTTTGCAGGATGCATAGGTAATTAGCATCTTTCACAATTAGCTAGGATTTGCTCTGCTAATTTCATTCTCTGATGAAGGTGCTAACTTGGTGTGAAACTCTAATATGTTGTGTGATTTATTAAATCTCCACTGATGGGTGGGAATCATATACTTGGCTTTACTGTTGAGAAAATTAACAATATTCATTTGTAAGAGATGGTATTTGAAAAGTGACGTTGGTGTAATTGAATGTGTGAATGCATAACGAAGTGGACACAGCCCCTTTTTATTAAATTGTATTAAAGTCATGCCCACTTCCTTGAAAAAGAGATTCTCAAAAAAAGAAATATGTGCTCATCTCTAACAACAGCTGCCAGAGCCAGTGTCTGTCCCTGGGGCTATAGAAGAAAAAGTCACACCTGCATTTTAAGCAACAAATAGAAGACATCATACTCATATGGAGGCTGTTTGCCTAAGTAAGCTGTATGTGTGACTTTTAACAATACAGAGTGGAAACTTCTTTAAGAAATCCCAGAAGTATGCAACTTAGAGCAAACATAATTAGATTTCCTATAATTGAATTCTTCTTTACATTACTATTCTAAGTACATATTTTTAATATTCAGTATGGAGAGTCTTCTTTTTAAGAATATTTGAGACAGTATCACTCAGCTGTCCAGGCTGACTCAAAATTATGATCCTCCTGCTTCACTTCTCAAATCCTGGGTTAATCATTGTACCTAACACCAGTATCAGAATTCGTGTTCAGTTAATAAATAATGACTATATTGAAACTGAATCTTTGGACATCCCTTCAATAATATCTGTTGCTTTTCACTCTGAATTTCCAGAGAAAAATCTGTTAATTTAAAAAATAAAAGAAAAAGTGAAAAAATTGTATAGATGGGAGAAATCCAGAGGACCCCATACACATGCAGCACTACTACTGAAAATTAGATTCAAATGTCAGACACCAATCAGAAAGAAACAACAAAAATTCAATAATATTCTTCAAAACTATTAATGTTAAATAAGTTGAAGTATTCTTTTTAAAATGTTAATGTCATGAGACAACAAATAGTTTATGAATAGTGTCAGATTTATGAGAACTAAAGGAATTTAAAAACCGATGTGAGTGATATTGTTTTGGGTTCCTATTAGGGGACATTTATTCAAATGGTGATGCTGAGTCAATTGGTTAAAATTTGAAAATATATTTTTATATTACAACATTATAGCGCTACTTATATAATGTAATTGTACTGTGACTGTGCAATATAGTATCTTTCTTCACCTAAGGCAAATTCTGAAATCATTGTAGGTAAAGTTCATTAAATTTGCAATTTAATTCCAAAAGATTGTTCAAAAATATGCATATATAAAAGCATATGATTCCAAATTAACACTTAGCAAATATATTTGGGAATTTATTACATTACATTTTTCATGTAATTATCTGCTGGATTTAATTTTTTCCAAAGTAAAAAAGTAAAAAACAATTTATGATCACTTCAGAAAATACACTACATATAATTAGTTACTTATCCTGAATGGAGTCTTAGAACTGGTTTTTGTTGTTTAAAAGAAAACCTCACATTTCAAGTAGGATTAATTTTTAAGAATACTTACATCCTAATATTAGTAAATTTAGTAAATCTGATATAATGAAAGTCTTAGCCCTTTTCACTTGGATGAAATCACAGAGGACTAAAATCCTTACAATTGGAAAAGACTAAGAAATACTGTGAGATTAACAAAATTACGACAGGACAAAAGCTTTGTTGAGAAGATGCCAGAGGTAGGAGCACTAAATTCTCCTCATTCATTAGAGTTAACAATACACATTACTAAACAGAAAAGTAGTATCCTAAATGCATTCACTGGAAACATAGAAGTAGAAATAGAATAAAAAGGCAAATAGAAGTTAGATATGAGCAGTGAGTGGGACTGAGCCCTACTTCAGTGGTAGAATGCTTGCAGAGGATGCATGAAGACTGGAGTTCAATTTTGAGCAGTGTCAAAAAAAGTGTGGGATTAATTAAAATAATTTTTATGTAAGTAGGAGCACAAAATACTGGAAAAATATAATAAAACTTTGACAGGGTAAAAGAAAGAAACGGGAAATAGAGCAGAGGGTACTACTCTTTATTAAAATTCTTAAGTACCAATTTTTAAAAGAGTAATATATGGAAGCATATTACTTATCTATCACATGCATGATAATCAAAATTAAAATTAAGTTCCATTAACACAAAAGATAAAAATAATTATTAAAACATTTGAGGGCCTACTATGGATAAAGCCTACCATAAACACATTTTATATGCATTTTATTAAACTCAAAACAATTGATGAATATTTATTATTTTTTAAAAATTCTCATGTGTTACTTGATAAAAAAGAGAAACTTGGAAGTTTAATAATATGCCATAATCACACACACAAAAAAATGAACTAAAAGTCAAAGTCATCTCGGTCAGGTTTCCAAGTCACCTCTTTTATAAGCACACTACACTACTATATATACCTCAATGACTCAAAAAATGTTTATTTATTTTCTAGTCACAAAGTAAGTGCAGAACTAATATGAGATTTAAATAAATTATCACATAGTTAAATTAGGACTGTCGTATTGGTATGTGCTAAGGAGGGAAATCCCTCAGGCCTACATCTCGATTTTTTTTTCTGGCATTATCAACTTGCGTCCTTGTCCCAAAAATTCCCCATTAAGGGTATGAGATAGCACAGGAAAATGTTAACAAGCATGGAGGAGAATAAACCCATGGTAAGGAAAAATTTGACCAAGGTAAAGGAATTGATAGATAAATCAGCTCTCATTCTTTTATTTGAAACACAGTTCTGAGTCACACTAAATATGGCTGTTCGAAGACTTGTGCCATGAGGTGAGCAAGTCGCACTTAACAGTAGTCAGTTATAAACATTTATATTGTCTCCAAAGATCTAGAGCAAAAGGGTTGGAAATAATAAAGCAATGTTTGAAGAAAGAAAAGTCAGTAAGGAGTCAGCAAAATCCTGTTTTTTCCGTATCAGGAAAAAAAAGCAGGGGTCAATTGTACTGAGAAGTAAAGGGTGAAGAGGAAGCATCAACTCCATAAAGATTAAGGATACTTCGTCATGAGAAGGGTTAGAGGGCAACATAGCACAGAGGAAAAACGTTTAAAAATGAGATTAAATTACAGGGGAGTTCATAGGGGGAAGAGCAGGGACCAAAGGCAGAAGAAAGGATAAATGATAGTTGAGGTGTCACAGAGTATTGGGGGATGGCCTTTCTTGCAGGCAGTGGGTTCCCTCAGACAGGTAAAATCCCTCCCTGAGAGATCAAGGAAGGTAGACAGACTACACAAGCCCTGCTGTAAAATTAGAACAGTTCCTTCATTTTTCTTTCTTGAAAAGTGATAGATGAGCAAGTTTCCAATATGCTTTTGTATAATTTTATGAGTGATAGGTAGGCAAGAATAGTAGTGGTTGAGATCCTGAAAAATACAGTGAAGGTGCAAAGGTCTCATTTTTGAGGAACGAGAAAGGGAGTTGAGCAGAGATTTAAATTCTGGCTGCATGTTGATCAGGGACCAAACATTTTCTCCAGCAGTCTGCAGCAACAGATGTGTGAAGAATGGAAGTTGAATAAATCCAAAGTTAAAATATTCAGTTATTGCAGGGTGGATTGGGCAAAGGAACTTAAAATGTGGGTAAGAAATTCATCATCAGTGTCTGTACTTGAATACAATTGCACTGGAGAGTAATTGGACACGTGGGCACATCTTCCCCTTGTTAGATAAAGCAATTTAGGTCTCTTAAAAGTGCATGGTTAGCACTGTTGGACGTGACGCCTAAAAGATAGGTATAAAATATTGATGCTACTGTACAAATTAAAATTATTAAGCTGAATTTGTTTGCCATTATCTTTTCCTTAAAATAATTACTTTGAGGGAAAGTGTGAGATGATTCACAGAAATTTTTGCACTATTGAAAATATGCTTTTGTAGCAGGTGTGGTGACGCATGCCTATAATTTCAGCACCCGGGAGGCTGAGGCAGGAGGATCACTGCAAATTTGAAGCCAGCCTGGGCTACAAAGTGAGTGCAAGGCTGCCATGAATGCATAGTGAGACTGTCTCAAAAAGACAAAGATACGTGATTTTGTATAATTTTACATAAACAAATATATAGACTTTCCTCGTGATCTTTCTGATTGGAGAGAGTATGTACATTTGTGCATATATACTCATGTTGAGCCACCATAATTGTGGGCTTTTGTCCTCTGCTGTAGTCAAGCATTAAAAGGAAAACAATTATATACAGAATACAAAATTTACAGAATTACTTCATAGTAGTCACCCAAAGAGTCAAACACAAAAAGTGCGAGAAATCTGACCACACACTAAAGACCCCCCTCCTCAAAACCTAGCTGAGGGTCATATGCCATGGCAACATCCTGTGTGAGTTCAGCTAAAGAGTATGGCGTGACTGTGCCCCATGAATCCATCTGGAGGCCTACAGCCCATGACAGTGACTCGTGCAAGTCTGTTCATGGGTCTGTGTTGGGATGACCTCAAGGTCAGTGGTGGAAGTTAGAAAGTCTGTGCCCGTGAGATGAAGGATCTGTGCCAGTGGGTTCAGATCAAGAAGTGATGGTCAAAATAAGGACCAGGTCTCCCCCAAAAGTATCACAGCCATCCTTAGCATTAATGAGGTTCTGAGCTCCTTTGATGATAAGAACAGCCGAGTTCATATCTGGAAACCAGCATGACAACCTTCTGGAAACTGAGTAGCACACCATCTTTCTCTCCAGAGCCAGGAAGTAGTAACGACCAGAGCTCCCCCAAAGTGAACCACAGCCATTCTTAGCAACAACAAAGTCCTGAACTCCTGGTTATGAGAACAGCTATGTTCATAGTAGGAAAGAGGCTAGACAATCTTCTCCAAGAGAGCTGACGGCAACAGGGGAACCAACAGCATCACTGAGTCCTCTCCACTTCCCCTGTTTATGTTGGTAACAGCCCTCAGGTGGGCCATCCACATCTGGCACCATGCTGATTCAGTTCAGCTGGTTGTTACAAACTGACAACCAGCTGTCAATCCACCATACTGCCTTAAAACCTAGGACACACGTTTCAGCCAGGAGAACCAGAGAAAGCTATGGGCTACTGCTGCGAACCTTTCCTACAACGCTCGACAAAGATGTGGTTATGTTTCTGCCAGCTATATAACAGCTGAGAAGTAAAAATAATTTTTAAAAATTATTATTAAATTTATTAGTGCCATGTAGACATACATAATGGTAACATTCACCTTAGGGAAAAAGATTTTCTTGTTCATAGTGCTTCACAGCTGGAATCTAGTTTCCAGTATCAGTGGATTCCTTTCAACTTTAGTCTTCCAGAGTAGATGCGTGAAGACTGTCTAATCAGTTCTGTAAGTGGTAGGGGTTTAATAATTGCTTTTTGGGGGCTTATAAGCCATCTATAGCTTTAGAAATAATATTATTTATTGTTTCAAATTTGTTTCACACTCAACATTGTTTGTAATTTTTTAAAAAAATTATTTTTGGTAGGATTGAAAAATACAATGCTTATTTAAATTAAAGCAAATTATTATGGTAAAAGACACACTGACCATTCACTTCCCTCAAAAATCTTCTCAAATCAAACATAGTTATTCTATACTTCTTGTCACTTTCTCTTTGTGAGTGTATCTATTTGTGCCATCTATCTGCGTCATTGTCTTGAATGAATCCAAAGTATTTTTATTTTATGGTAATTTTGAATTTAAAAAAGCCAGAAATCTCACAGGGTCAGATGTGAAGAAAAAAAAATAGATGAGCACATTGTAGCATTTTTTATGAGGCTATCGTTTTTATCAGATGATCCCAGGCCACAGTTTTAACTGTACTTTTGATTCCAATGCCTAAAGATGCTCATGACAGAGGGCTTTCCAAAAATGCTTCACAAAGTAAGGAAAATGATGGGATAAGTATGTTTGAAGCAAAAGGGAATATTTTGAAGGAGATGAATGACAATGTGTCTTTCATGGTAATAATTTTTTAAAAATATGAATCTTCACCATATACCTAGATCACATTTCAGAAATAACTTTTATAATAGATATTGCAGAAAAGTGTTCATTTTAATCTTTTTTAAATAATGAAAATAACTTCATAAAAATCTTGTTATCTGGCGTTGGGGATTTAGCTCAGCGGCATAAGTGCCTACCTTGCAAGTATGCGGTCGTGAGTTCGATCCCTGGTACCGATTTAAAAAAAAAAAAAAAAGACAAAAATCTTGTTATCTAAAACTCTGAAGAACAGGAAGAAATATGTGGTAGAAATTTATAAAATTTTCTTTTTCTTACAAAGAATTTCTAAAACCTGTTGTTTTTCTAATTTATACCTTCTTTTTATTAAAAAATCCTTATTTTATTAAACCCAAAGGTATTTTAAAGGTAATAGTAAAATAATATCTACAAATGTGTTCACAAATTGTATTTAAACTTTTCTTTTAAAATATATTATTGTATTGTTATGGTTTGTAATTGGATGTCCCCTCTCCAAGCCTCATGCAATCATGGATACAGCTGAGTCTGGTGTACACGATAAAAACTTGTCTGGTCCTGGGATTGATGGTGTGAGTGCTGCCCTGCCCAGAGTGAAGCCAATATTCAGTGTAAGGGTGGGAAGAAGGTGTGTCTTTCTCTTTTGCTCTCTTCACTCCTGCCATTTGTGGTGGCCATGAATGGCTGTTCTGCCACGCCATCCTGCCTTGGAGACAGCTGAATATGGACTGAAACCCCCAAAATTGTAAGAAATAAACCTTACCTTGATTCACTTTGGGTGTCAGGTATTTTGTTTCAACAATGAAAGAAAAGTAATCAAGACATACACTTCATTGTCAAAATAATTTCTGCCTTGCATTTAATTATAAAAAGTAGTTTGGTTTTGAAATATATGAAATTTCTATCAAAATATTTGATACCTGGAAATATATTTATTATTTGAGTTTTTGTCCAGAAAAATAAATTCAAAGCAGTGTGAGGAAAATCTTTGACTATGTCAGCTTTGAATTTTGTTCACAGTTTTTCTGGCAGCTGTTGGCTTGAAATAAAAATGTCATATCTCAATTACTTTATCTGAAAAGTTGGGGTGGTATTTTAGCCTGAAAAACAATAGTTCAATTCTTTTTGGCGAGAAGCTGATTAATGTATTCCTCTTACCTCAGAGATCTCTTCACAGTTAATATTTTAATAGTTCATTTTAAACTGTAATGTATTTAATCGTTTTCTGAGACTCTCTTTCAGGGCACAACTTTAGTTGATGTTTGAAAATTAACATTAGTGCCTATAACTGGGCTCTCTTGGTTCCCTTTCCCTTGCAGGAACTGTTCTTTCCTTGATCCCCTTGAAATTGATCTGGGTACAGTTGATGCGTTAACCATTCTCTTTTATCATTCTTTATGTATTTATTACCTTTATAAAGATGACTTCCAATTCTACATAAGTCTATAACTTCCTAAGCAATATACATGGCATTACAAAAGTATTCAAGATCTTGATAATGTAAGAATATATGCAATTGAATAATTAGTCTGATGATAATATCATATTCCTTTCAATGAGTCACACCTGTAGATTATTAGTGTTTAGTCCCATCATTTATACAGTGTCTTCCCTAGGCCAGCAGACTTGGAGTTAACTTTGATTGTTCGTTTTTTGTTAACTTTATTATCTAGTCTAATCCCAAAACATGTTTTTCTGTTCACAGGACCTTTGAAAGATGGAAAGTAGAGGTGGAAAGGAATCTACAGACAATAATTTATAGCTAAGGAAGAGAACAAAGAGAAAAAAGTGAATAAAGAATACTTACTGTTCTAAACATCACAAGTAATAGTGGAAAAAGTCAAGTGACCAGGGAACATAATAAGTAAGAAGAGCAAGATGTTTGAAAATAATCTAGAAAATGAGATCATGAAATGTCATACTGGTTCAAACAGAAAAGGAAAGTAGCACAGATCTACCAGTCCTTTTGTAAATAGTCCAAAGTTTAATCTACCCAAAGTTGTCCAAACTTGGGTGGGGAAAGAAGTCACAGTGAAGAGGGGCATGGCTAGGAAGACAATAAAGGGAATAGTTGTAATTCTTTGTTTTCCTGGTGTAAATTATACTAATAGATTTTATAATGCTATGTTTTGTTACATTACTAGGCTTATAGATAAGTATTGCTTTCCTGACTACTTAGCACATGATTTTCTTCATGATATTGGCTCTTTTACTAGTTCATATTGTGCTAAAGCTGCTTAAGAACCAGTAAAGAGTCAGCCTGGTTAGAAAGTGCAGTAGAATTGTCATGGAGATAGCAGTTTGGACCTTGTAGGCCATTGTAAGTATAGGTTTTTATTTGGAATGTAATAGAGAGATTCAAAGATGGTTTTGAAGAAAGAACTGTTAAAGTAATATTTTTAAAGGAAAAGGTTTATCTAGATGTACTATGTACACAAAAAATGCACATACCATAAAGATTTACCTCAATAAATTCAAAATGTCACACAAGTTCATGTAAAGACACACCACAGTAAAAGGAACAAGCAGCCCGGAAGATGCCCTGCATCTTTTCTCAGTTATCCCTTGTTTTATATTATCTGTCAGAAAAGTGTGTCTGGCTGCAGCTGAAGTTATTTGGTTTGAAACATGAGCTATGATATATTCCATGAAGTTTTTAATTATCATATAAATATATTCAAAACCATGAAAAGCAGCAGCAATGCCTTTCTTGTCAAAAAGAATATTTTCTACGGAATTCACTGAATAGTATCACATATGGTAAATCCCAATTCCTACAGCCTGCATCATTCATATGATGTAATTATTCTACTACTCAGTCAGTATTAACTTATTTTCTACACTCAGAATATTCTTCATATTTTGAGCAATTTACTCTAAATTATCAAAGACTGTCCTCTGCCCCTCTTTATATTCTCACACTGTACTTGTATTTGCCAATCTAAATCTCCTACTTCACTCACAAAGAACATGAGAAATCTACTATGTCTTTGTCCTAGACTCCAGCTAGAATATTCATCTATAACTCTACAATAATGATGTTGAAGAAAATTGCATCTTTACTAGAGCAGGTATAACTTATTGTCACTCATCCTTTGGATATATTTAGGGAATGTAGCAAGGTTTAATAAAATGATTCTCTTGTTTTTAATTAATATTTTATCAGCTTGTAGAACTTCTCAGAGACAGGCCCTCTATTTTCATTTCATCTTGGTGGATGATTGTTCAATATTTTATTAGTTTAACGAATTAATGTGTTTAAAGTAGGAAATTCAGATATATTTATATAGTACAATTCATTTAATTTCTGTGGTATTTTTAATCAGAGAAAATTGTTTTTCTGCTTCTATTTTTATTTTTAATATTTAATATTTTTATTTTTTATTTAAAGAGAAAAAAACAGCCCCCACCATGCTGCAGAGGAAGCTACTGAGTTCAGCCTTGGCTTGGGCCGCTGGGTGTGCCAGCACCCCTCAGGACTCCCCTGCTGCAGTTGCCACAGAAGACAACCACCAAGCTCCAACCCAGCTAAGGCGGCTGAGCGAGGCCTGCACAGGTCAGCACTCTTCCACTGCTGCCACACAGAGGATAACCGCTGTGCTCCTTCCTGGCTCAGGCCACTGAGCCATGCATGTGACCCAGCACACTCCTCCTGTGTGCTCACCCAGAGGACTGCGCACTCACCCTGGCTTGGCCTACTGCCCTCAGCTACCCTCCCCATCTCTTAGACCAAGCACTGCTGTGAATGTATGGTCTGGCAGGTGCTGGTTTGATGGAAGACTTGGTGGCCCTTTGCGCAGACAGAGGACCCTGGCAGGTTCCAGCCAATATGTAGCCAACAATCAGGTGGACATCAACCACATAGTAAGACCCCAGGAGATACACAGCCAACAGTTGTGACTATTGGGATTAAATAACCAGATATCGGCCCAGAAGGTGAAAATAACAAAACAAAAAACTAAATGCAGTCTCAAACACCTAGACCATCAGGTGCAAGTACAGGTGACAGTGAAATAGAGAACTTTTAAGTCATACACCAGAAATCTCTGAAATGATAGCAAATGAAATAAAGAAACAAATCCATGAGGCTATAGAGGAAATCAAATTAGAATTAATGTCTTATGTAAAGACAGGAACAACCACCTTAGTAAAGGAGTTGCTCAGCATAGCTAGGGAAGAAATAGATAAAAAAAAATCAGGATCATGAGAAATTGATTGAAACTTTGAATGAACAATGTAGAAAACAAGCAGAATCCATGAAAAAATTCAAAGAGATAGCCAAGAAACAAAAAATTCTATTGAAAGCTGGCAAAACTGTTTAAATGAAGCTGAGGATAGAATTTCCGACCTTGAGGACAGAATCACATATAGCAATCATGAAAAGATAGAACTTATAAAAACAACAAAGTGGCATAAAATGACAATCCAGTAGCTTCAAGATGACACCAAGAGAAACAAGGTAGGGCTAATAGGTGTCATCAGTAAAGATGCAAGAGACAATGCAAAGGACATAACTAAGCTGTTCTCAGAAGTAATAACAGAAAAAAAAAATCTGACATACAAATTAGTGAGGTATGTAGAATGCCAAACAGTCATAACCAACATAACTCTACACCGAGACATATAATAGTTAAGATCCCAGTCATACAGCGTAAAAACAGAATACTAAAAGCTGTTAGAGAAATGACACAACTCTTATCAAGGAAAGCCTATTAGAAATCACAGTAGACTTCTCAGCACAAACTTTCAGGTTAAGACAAGCTTGGAGTGAAATATTTCAAGCCCTAAAAGAAAACAACTTTCAACCCAGACTGATGTACCCAGAAAAACTATCTTTCAAATTTAATAGAAAAACAAGAAACATCCGTGACAAAGAACAACTGAAGAAATTCATATCTACCAAATCAACCCTAGAAATAATATTGAAAGACATACTAGAAAGAGATAAAAATGACCACAATCTCCCTTACAACAACAGAAAGAAACTACCAGGCGGGACAAAACATTAAACAAGGGAGGAAAGTGGGAAATCAGCAACAAGGACATAATATGGCAAAGTTGAACCATTACACTACCAGTGACATCCATAAACGTAAATGGGCTCAATTCACCTGGGAAATGAAGCAGGTTGACAGAATGGATCCAGAAACAGGAACCCACTATATGCTGTATACAAGAAACACATAAACTCAAAAACAAATTCATAGACTAAAAGTTATAGGATAGAAAACAGTATTCCATGCAACAGGAACCAAGAAAAATGCAGGGGTAGCTATTCTGTTTCAGACAAAGTGAACTTCAAACATAAATGATTAAAAGAGATAAATAAGGCCACTACATACTTCTAAGTGGAAAACTACAAGAGGAAGAACTAACAATTATAAATATATATGCACCAAATACAGGAGCACCCGACTATATAAGACAGACATTAATGGACACGAAAAACCAAATGCGCAAGAACACAATTGTAGTAGGAGAACTTGACACCACACTGACACAAAGAGATAGATCAACTAGACAAGAAGTCAGCAAACAAATAACAGAACTGAATCACACCTGTGAACAAATGGACTTAGTGCATATTTGCAGAGTCCACTCAGTCACATCAGAATATACATTCTTCTCAGTGGCACATAGGGCATTCTCCAAAATAAACCATATATTAACTCATAAAACATTCTTAAGTAAATGCAAAGGGATTGAAATTATCCCATGCATAATATCTGATCATGGTGCAATAAAATTGTAAATCAATGGAAAAAACTGCAAAATTTGCATAAACACATGGAAATTAAATAGCAACCTTCAGAAGAACCAGTGAGTTACAGATGAAATTAAAGAAAAAAATAAAACAATACCTTCATTACAATGAAAATGCAGACACAACATACTGTAAGCTATGACATGCAAACAGTCCTAAGTGAAAATGTATAGCAATAAATAATCATAGTAAGAAAACAGAATGAGCACAAATAACCTAAAGCTACATCTCAGGCTTATAGAAAGGGAGGAGCAAATCAAACTCAAAGCTCATAGACAAGAGGAAATTGTAAAGATTAGAGAACAAATTAATGCAATTAAAACTAAAAAAATACAAAGATTAATGAATCAAAGAGCTGTTTTTTTGAGAGAATAAACAAAATTGATAAACGTCTAGCCAGCCTTATCAAGAAAAAGAAAGAAAAAACTCAAATCCATGGAATATGGATTGAAAAGAATGAAATTACTACAGATCCCACGGAAATTCAAAAGATCATGAACACTCACTTTGAAAATCTTACTCCCATAGGATGGAAAACATAGAAGAAACAGACAGATTTCTAAAAACATATGGACTACCAAGCTCAATCAAGAAGATGTAGCAATTTTGAATAACCCAATATCAGCTACTGAAATAAAAAAAATGTGGTTAAAAACTTACCAACAAAGAAAAGTCCAGGTCCTGATGGATTCATGACTGAATTCTATAAGAAATTTAGAGAAGATTTAATGCCAACACTCCTTAAACTTTTCAATGAAATTTAAAGAAAAGCAGTTCTCCCTAAATCATTCTTAGAGGCAAGTAGTACCCTAATATCAGAACCAGAGAAAGACTCAATCAAAAAGAACATCTATAAACCTACCTCACTAATGAACATTGATGTAAAAATTCTCAGTAAAATACTGGCAAATAGAATGCAGCAAATTATTAAGAAGATTATACACCATGACCAAGTGGTATTTATTCCAGGAATGCAGGGATGGTTCAACATATGAAAATCAATAAATATAATACACCACATCAACAGAGCCAAAAATAAAAATCACATGATCATCTCAATAGATGCAGAAAAAACTTTTCATAAAGTCCAACACCTGTTCATGATAAAAACACTACAGAAACTCGGAATGGATAGTATGTACCTCAATCTCTCTCTTTTTTAATCGATACCAGGAATCGAACTCACAACCATGCACTTGCAAGGCAGGCACTTATGCTGCTGAGCTAAATCCCCAGCCCATACCTCAATTTCATAAAGGCCATTTATGGCAAACCACAGCCGACATTATATTAAGTGAACAAAAACTGAAAGCCTTCACTCTAAATTCAGAAACAAGACAAAGATTTCCACCATCACCACTCCAATTCAATATAGTTCTGGAAATATTAGCCAGAGCAATCAGACAAGAGGGAGAAACAAAAGGAATAAAAATTGGAAAAGAAGTTAAATTACCATTGCTTGCAGATAACATGACACTGTACATATAAGACCCCAAAACTCCATTAAAAGATTACTAGAGGTAATAAACAAATTCAGCAGTATAACTGGATACAAAGTCAACACTCAAAAATCAACAACATTCCTGTACACAAACAAAAAGCTCACTGAGAGAGAAATTATGGAAAAATATCCTTTCGCAATAGCATCTAAAAAATGAGATGCTTAGGAATCAATCTAGCCAAGTTTGTAAAAGAGCTATATGCTGAAAAATTATACTACCCTAAAAAAGGAGATTGAAGAGGATATTAGAAAATGGAAGGTTATTTCTTGCTCTTGGTTAGGAAGAACCAACATTGTGAAAATGGCCATACTCCCAAAACTCTTATTCAGATTCAGCGCAATTCCAATCAAACTATCATCAACATAACTTATAGAACTAGAGAAAATATTCCTAAAATTCATTTGGAAACAGAAGAAACCTAGAATAGCAAAAGCAATTCTGAGTAACAAAGGCAAGACAGAAGACATCTCAATTGCTGATCTGGAACTATACTGAAAAAACAATGGTAATAAAATCAGCATAGTACTGGCAAAGAAATAGACCTGAAGTTTAATGGAACAGATTAGAAGATACAAACACTACTACAAAGACACTCAGCCACCATATATTTGACAAAGGGGCTAGACGTGTTCACTGGAAGAAGGATAGCCTCTTTAATAATTGGTGTTGGAAAAATTGGCTTTCCACATGCCAAACACTGAAAGTAGACCCATGCCATTCACCATATACTAAACTAAAGTCAAAATGGATCAAGGATCTAAATATTAAAACAGAAACACTAAATCTACTGGAGGACAAGGTAGGTAGAAATCTTGGAGACATAGGGGTAGGCAGAGAATTTATGAATAAAGTGCAAACTGCAGAGGAAATACTCCAAAGAATAAACAACTGGAATTTCATATTACTAAGAAGTTCCTGCACTTCAAAAGAAATCACCAACGCAGGAAAAAAAAAAAAACCCACAGAATGTGGAAGAATTTTAGCCAACAATCCCCCAGACAAAGGACTTACATCCAGAACATATAAAGAATTGAAAAACATCAAGTCCCCCAAAATCAAAGACCCTCTCCAAAAATGGGCATCTGAGATGAGCAGACACTTCTCAGATGAAGATATACAAATTGCAAATGAATACAGGAAGAAATGTTCACCATCACTGGTCATTTGAGAAATGCAATTTCAACCATCACTGAGATTTCATTTCACCCCAGAAAGAATGGCTGCCAAGAAACACCTGGAAACAAATGTTAGTGAGGCTGCAGGGAAAAAGGAACACTCCTCCTCCTTTGGTGGGAGTGCAGACTGGTGCAACCACTGTGGAAATCAGTATGGAGATTCCTCAAAAAACTAGGATTGAATTTACATTCAATCTAGCTATTCCCCTCTTGGGTATTTTCCCAGAAAAAAATGAAACGGTCATGTCACACAGATATATATGCATTCATGTTAATAGCATCATAGTTTGTGATAGCTAAATCTTGGAAACAGCAAAAGTGCCCATCAACTGCAGAGAAGATGAAAAATGTGGTATTTTTATACAATGAAGTACTACTCAGCTATAAAAAATGATGGTCTTCAGGCCTTGATAGCTAAATGGAGGCAACTTGAGAATATCCTCATTAGTGAAATAAACAAGACTCTCATAAGTAAATATCACATTTTCTCTGTATTATAAAAAATCATAAAACTGGCAGAATAATGGGATCCAAAAAATATAATAGATGCTGTGAAAATGAAAGGGAAGGGCAATGCTCTAAAGAGTATAATGGTATGTATAGTATGTAAGATAGATGACTGTATCACTGAATTTCTGTTGGAACATTGAACAGAAGGATGTACACTGTCAATGTTTGAATGTCTAGCCACTATTTATGTTTTGATTTTGTGACTTTGACAAGTATTTTTTAAAATGACAATGAGTAATGTATCAACTAGTAATTCTCTGATGTTAATTTTTTTAATTTGGTATTGTTCTATTCTTCTTTCATATTTTCTATTTTTCTTTAATTTTCTTTCCTTTTTAAAAATAACAATATGCAATATAACAACCAGTGTTAAATTTCTTTCATTCTGTTCTGAAACCCTATATTGTTATTGTTTTGAGTTTGCTGTTGTATTTGTCATTTGCTTTTTGTTTTTCTTTTCTTTTTCCCTTTTTAAAATAAAAAATAGAAATTTGAATGTCTTTCAGAAATAATAACAAGACCTACTATTTCTAATATAACAATGCTATCATCATTGTCATGCTAAAATGCTGTTGCCCTTGATCTTAAATTTTACCTTTAAAAAAACAGAATAAAGAGTAGAAATAATGAAAAACTTCAAAAAGAATTGACGCTAAGAAACCACTAGTTGATAAACTATATATTGTTATCTTAGTTGTTCAAGTCACAAAATTAAAGCATAGAAAGTGGACAATTAAACAATGACAAATTATACTAGATACTGTTTTTATTTACTTGGTTTTTAATGAAATCATATTTCAATCTATGTAAATTTCACTATGGTCTTGAAGATATGCTGGGCTTTTTTCTTCCGAGAGGTAGGCATACATGACTTTGCTAGGCACTCAGAACAATACGCAGGGGGCAGGATAAAGATAATTTCTCTAGTAGTTGATTCCTAAATTATTCTGGTATAGAAATTCAAAATCACATGAGGACTATTTTAAAGCCAATGAAATATTCAATGATCCAACAAAAACTTATGGTTATCTATCTTACACATTTAAACATATATGCAGTTATATCCTTTAGAGCAATTAGAGTTATATCCTTTAGAGCAATTTCTTTCACTTTCTTTTTTGTAATGTCTATCATTTTTAATGAAGATGTCGTATTTTAGAATGATGAGTCTTTCCAAGGTAAAATTGGCAACCTCCAGTGAGTGTTTGGGACATAAGGTGAGTAACAGAGTACATGGTCTCGGGTAATTCAGAGCCTGTCTATTCACATAATATATATGTAAATAAAATCTTTCATTGCTTATTTTGGAAGGTGTTTGAGATTGGAGGAATATGTAGCTTAATTAATAAGACATGTTTATTTTTATATACAAAGACAATAACCAAGTTTATAACAATAAACCTTATTCCTCATACTGAGATATGATAAAAAGTATGAGAGAAAATTTCCATTAATTTTTATTTCAATCATTTCATTGAAATTTTAGCAATGTTTAAGACATATTTTATAAAACTGTAAAGCATTTTTTGTGTTAAAATGACAATTACAATCTACAAACTTGCCAGACTGAATGGATAGCCTTTATCAGAGAGTCCAGAGCAAGTACACGCCTGTTTAAAGTAAGACATCCAGTTACAATATGAAGATAAAGCAAAGCAAGTACAAAATTAAAACTTATTAAACCAAACAGAGAACTGCAACTCTGTTAATAGCCTTTTTTGTTTTGCTTTATTTTAACACAGTCTAATGAACTAAGAACTCGCTGTATATTAATACAGCAGACAATACCACTACATTGTTGTGCTATTCATAATGACTACTTTGAAACACTTGTGTGATGCTCCTGCATACTTAATATGCTGAAACAAAATTTATTTGAGCTCTACAGAAGACTTATAATATTAGTTCCACAGGGTACAGCCGAGTATTAGTCTGGTGGACAACAAAGCAATTGTAATGTTACCGTTCTAGCACTGGTGAGGTTACTGCTATTAAAGCATGTGCTAATAAATTTCATAAACTGCATACCTGTCCAGGTGGCTTCACAACATTTTTGAAACTCACCTCTTCCTAAGCCTTCCTTTATTTGTCTGCTTTTCATGACTATAACTTATATGAGAAAGAAGCCAAAGGTAATGGCAGGTTAAATTTAGTTTTTGTAATATACTTTTTTCTAGGAAGCTGTATAGCAGTTTTATAGAGACACAGTTACATGGACAAATATGTATAATCAACTCATTCTAGGAATCAGCAGAAAAACATATCTCAGAAGCTTTGGTAAACTTCTGTAAAGATATACTTTCAGAAATTAAAATGTTCTGTACCAAACTTGCTTCAGAAGTGTATTTTGAAATAGCTTTCTTGGAGGTATAGAGGACAGAATTTGAAGAAATGTATCCAGTTACTTGCTTTAATGCTTTGGTTTTACAGAAGGGAAAACTAACACCAGAATCCTTGAATGGTTTGCTTTTGCACACAGTTGCCTACATGGTTTGACAGAGAATTGTTTAGAACTCATGTTGTGACTTACAAGCTTTTCCTGTCTCTTTTAATCTACTTCATTCCAACTACTGTTGTGTTGAGAAGGCACGAAATTACCTAAGGAGCACCTTAAATATTTTGTAACACATTTCTGTCTCACAAATACATGAAATCATACAATCAACACGCACACTTTCCTAATTTCCCTTCCTTCTTTCTGTGACAAATTATACTAGATACTGTTTTTATTTACTTGGTTTTTAATGAAATCATATTTCAATCTATGTAAATTTCACTATGGTCTTGAAGATATGCTGGGCTTTTTTCTTCCGAGAGGTAGGCATACATGACTTTGCTAGGCACTCAGAACAATACGCAGGGGGCAGGATAAAGATAATTTCTCTAGTAGTTGATTCCTAAATTATTCTGGTATAGAAATTTAAAATCACATGAGGACTATTTTAAAGCCAATGAAATATTCATCATCTCCTGTCTACTGTCGGACAATGTGATGTGTAAACACTGCTAGTGCTTTGATGGAGATTGGGGATGACTCCCCGAAACATACTCATTCTGGTTCTTCACCAAGCCCAACCCAAGGGAGGCGGGTTGCCCTGCAGCCTTCCCTGCAGTGAATCAGTTACGTAGACAGAGTCCTACTGCTCCGCAGCAGCCCTTGCTTCTTCCTGTCCTGAGCAATGTAGATAGCTATCAAAATTCCAACAAGACAGAAAGGAAGGTAAAGGTGGGAAGTCATAAACGGAGGGAGGTCAAATGAGTAGAGGAAAGATGCCTGACTGGTCTGACCTTGATGAGCAGCTATTAATAATAAAGGATTCATAACAGTGCAAGGGAAGCACTTGGAACTCCCTAGAGTGCTGACCATTATAGTGATAGATAACAAAGCTTTCAACTAGTAACTTTTATCAAATTTACAGAAGACTACGATGTTATAAACATGCATAGTCTCTAAATATGTCATACTTTAATTCTGTAATACATATACACACACACACACACACACAAATCCCTACACATTTATATTCTTTTAAGGAAAAAATTCTCAAAATATTCATGAAGACACTTTGTATCTGAAACAAATGTAATGTTAAGAAAATATATTGTTATTTTTACTTGGTTTTGTGCTGTATAAATCAATTTGTGTCTGGAAAAAATGAGGAAGAAAATAATAACTTTTAGTTACTTGGTGAGAGTAGTGTAGTTAGCAGTTCCTGGAAAAGTGTGAGCTTTTGAATGTGATTAGAGTGTGCTGCATGAGTGAACAACAGTGATTTCAAACAAGGGAGCTGCTTCTCCACTATTCAAAAGCAACCTGGAATCTTGTATTGAGCTCTGGAAGAGAAAATAGAGAACTCTAAAAATCTTGGAATAAATTCTAGACGATATTGTTAGAAAGATATGAGGATAGTAAAGAAACATCACATGAGAAAGAATATGTGAATGTTTAGCAAAAGAAGATAAAATATAATGAAAGATTATAGAGATGTCCTCACACAGTTGAAGTTGTGACATGGAAGATAGGACTAAATTCACTACGTATGTCTCAGCATACAGAACCAGGACTTGAACATTTTATAATGAAAGTAATTGAGGATGATAATGAAAAAGATGATCTATAGATTAGCTTCATAAAATTGGAATTGGTTGCTTGAGGAAGTTATAAATTTACTGTAACTGTGGTCATTCAAGCACAAATTGGTTAACCATTAGGTGGGAATATGCTAGAAAGAACTCAACGGTGATGTGGTATTAAAAGAACAGTGCGGTATCTTCTAACCTATTTGGAACTGAATTACCAGAACACCTGAACTATTAACTTCCCACGAAAGAAAAAAACTGCTTGCTCCTGATTAGTCTTATTAAGTGCCAAGTACAAAAAAAAAAAAAAAAAAAAAAAAGATATAGGTGTATTTTGTGCAGGCTTTGAACTGAGCATACTGGAATACTTTGATCTCTTAAGGAACCACGCACTTAGCTTTAGAGATATTTGGACCAAAATTAAATATCTCCTGAGATGTGTGTGTGTGCACGTGCATGTATGTGTGTGTAAAACAGCCAATCTACAGTTTATTTCCTGAGTTTTTAATTTATAGTATATTTTGCAGGTATTATGGTATGCGGAAATTTATAGAGTCTAAATTCAAAACATTTATTTTCTTCCTCTCCTCTTTCTTCCTTTGTTTTTTCCTTCTTTCTTTTCGCTCTCTACCCTACATCTTGCTCTCTGTCTCTTTCTCTGTCTTCTGTCTACTCCAAGCATTTAAATATATGACAGATATTTAAATTTTAAAAATGTACTACAGTACACATTGATATTAATCTTCAGAATATTCTTCCTGCTCTGAGCACAAATCTGCCATTCTTCTTGCCACTTTCTGAAGCAGTTCTGAAGTTCTTTTCTTTTTTTGGTTTTGTTTTGTATAGGAAATTGAACTCAGAATCTTGTGCTTGCCAGGAGGTGCTCATGATGCTGAGTTACATCCCCAGCCCTAGCAGTCCTCTCGTGGTCATTATGCCTTCGAGGAAGAGTCAGAAGTTCCACGGTGACAGATTCAGTGAATAAGAACACATTGCAATATTTTATGAGCTTGTTTTTCTGCTGGATGGCATGGAATGGCAGTATTCATGTACTTTTGACCCTCCTATATAAAGACACTTGTGAAGAGAACTTTAAGAAATACTTTAGAAAGTGACAAGAATGGGATCAATTTGTTTAAAGTGAGAGGGGGTGTTTTGAGGAGGATTAATGCAAATGTCTTTTACTCCAATAAAATTATTAAATTTAAATAATGTGGTTTGGTAACTCCTGAAAATAATGCTGATTTCAGTTTGAGGACTGTGATTTATTATTGATGATCTTAGTCAATTTATTAATCTTATTAAGATTTAGTTCCTATGTTTATGAAAGATAATACTAGAACCTAGCTGCATAATCAGGAGTAAAATTATGGACATGGCTCTTGCCATATTAAATGTTCATTTAAGTTTAGTTATCTATATTGATATTAAACAAGTGGTTGCAAAAGAGAGTTGAGTCATTGTAAGTGGCTTTGAGCTGGAGATTTACCTGATATTTGGAGTTTAAAGATAATACTATTTTTTTCTGATCTTTTCTGTCTTACAATTTATATCTCTCTTTCATTCACTGATTTATCCCGTATTTTTTTTACTGAGAAAATATTTTACAGTAAACAATCTTGGATACCAAAAATGCCACAAAACATAAGACAAACTCATTTTTTTATCTTCATAAAATGTAAAGCCTAAATGAGAATGCAGGCATACACACACATAAATGAACAACTTCCCTACTTAAGGGAAATAGACTTATAAAATTTTCTCATAGGCAATTGTTTAAATATTATTTAAAATAATAGTTATCCCAATAAGGTATGAAGAATGCTTTAGGGAGCTGAAGCTGTATTTACAAAGGGCTGAGAGCAAGAAAGAACATGTAACTATAAAAGACACTGAGTAAAACTGAACTCCACTGGGTAAAGTGAGTAGTAGACCTTCTAAGTCTGTTAAAGAATTTCCACTTTCTTCTAAGAATGATGGAGATTTTAGAAGTCTTAAGCAAAATTTCAAGCTTTTTAAAAATCCTGTTAGTGTTTAAACTGGCCAAATCCTTATGAAAATCACAAGTTTGTGGGTGTATCTTTGTAAACTACCAAGGATTGATAAGAGAAGAAGAATATGAAGCTGTGATACCTCTCATAGGGAAAAGAGAGAATGCACTTATTTGGCAAAGACTATTCCATGTAGTTTTGGGGGGAGAAATTATTTCATTATTAAATTATGATTAGGGCTCATCCAATGCCTACTGTCTTGCCATGCAGTTGGCTATGATATGTGAGAACACATCTCCATGTGCTTCCGGTCACCTTTAATCCTCATCGGTCCCAGGATCTGTGACTGATGTTCTAGGGCAAGATTGCATCTGCTGAAGACATCCTGAATGTGTGAGAATCAAGTAGTAATAAAGAAAAACTTTCATCTGGGGGAAAGGACAAACTTACTAACCTAACATCTTTCCCTACCATGTCATCAGCATAAAATCCTTTTAGTTAAGATTACCACCCTCTGAGTCATCCAGAAATGAACCTTCTCAACATAGGGTTCTCAGCAGACACCACCGCTCCCATCTGAATCATCTGATAATCCCCTCACCATCCCTCAGGGTAAATATGATTAATGAAAACCAGGGTTTGCACTGTTCTTGTTCCCCGTGAACAACTGATCATTGCAGACCCACATTGCATCATCATTTAGTCTCATATTATTTCTTTTCACCATATTCAGTAACACCGGGGGTCCACTGAATGTGTACCCAATGATTATTTATGAATTTAAAAAAATAGAAATACAATCTAATAATACTATGTCTCATGATTTTCAATTGGAGTCTTACAACTGTTTGTGAAGTTTGGTATTTGGCATATGATTTTGAAATAAAAATTGCTGAGATGTTTCCCATCTGGTCTACTGTCTTCATAAATCAGGACTTTACTTGTATATCTGAATCACTGAGATTGTCTCTTACCATCTACTGAGTCCATCTTCTGTTGTGGTTTGTGACTGCTTATTCTGCCCTGTTTTTCATCACCTCATGAACAACAGACAGCCAATTAAAGATCCTGTTCTCTTTTTTGCCATTGGATGAAAAACTCAGATGTTTCCTACTAGGTAGTCATGCTTTTGAGACAGCATATATTCTAATATTGGACAGCTGGAGTTAATTCCATCACACAGGATGGAATAGGATGACTCATTGGTTTTCAGGATGCATGTCCAGTCTCAGTTTTAAAGCTCGAGTCCATCGTGTTCTAGAATATCCTTTAATGTTTGATGGAATTTTTCTCCTGCCTCTGTCTTTTCTGCTTTTCATGTACAAACGACCCAAGAGAAAAACATAAAAAAAAAAAAAAAAACTCCTTTATGACTAATGATGCTGTCATTTACTAAATATGCTCCTGGGCAGGGAAAACCAAAACACCTGGAACTCAAAGTGTAACCATGTGCTGTGTCTCCATGGCAGTGCTGAGGCCCTTGTTACCTGTGTTTCTGACTTATTATTGTCCCCTTACTCTCAAACTGCCAATTTTGAAAGGTGAAATTCAATTATTTGATAGTTTTCCCACATTTCAACTTATCTTTGTAAAATTGTAATTCAGGCTATTTAGGAATTTTAAAAGCTAATTAGAAACAAATTTAGAAATGAGGAGTTGTAGAACCATTTGTTGGCTGCGCCTTTTGTGGCTTCTAGGCCTGGGCTGATCTTGGGGTTCAGAGATAGAATAGGGTAATCTCAGTAGACCAGACTGGTCATACTGGTAGACTTTGCTGGGTGTGATTATTTTATGATGCAGACTAGGAAGCAACTTTTTGCTCTCTTTTGCTCTGATGATCATGATACTGAGTGGTCATAAGTTTATGGACCTTTTATAAAACTAACAATGTTAATAGTGCTCAATTTGATTGGTAGGATCTAGCAGAAGCTAATTGGAAATGATAAATTGACCCGGCCTGCGGGTAAGTCCACGGAGACCCTAGAGTGGGAGTGGGGATGAAAAGGAAACAAGAGACCCGAAGAACAGAGACAAGTTGAGAAATTCCAATGAAGGCTCTCTTTATTCAAGGAATGAATATCAAATATATAGGGTATTGGGGAGGAGGGATTTGGGTCCTGAGACGTCAGCAAGTAACTTAGCAACAGTGACAAGGTTTATAGGTCAATTCAAATTTCCAGCTGGTGGGCTCATAAGCATAATCTCTGAATAATGGGCCAGGCTAAACAAGTTAGGCAAGGTGTTGCTTAATTACGGACCTTAACTCCTAAAGGGAATTTAGGTGGTGCGGCCTGCAGATATAAAGTGGCAGCCAATTACAGGGCTTCCCACAATAAATGAATAAAAATCTCATAGTTGATTATGCAAATTATAAGTCTGTCTATATGCATACCAACTATGGGTTATGTGTGTATGTGTATATGAGTTTACATGTGTGGTTATTTTCTGGTCATATTTCAGTTCCTTAAACTCTAGATTCCAAAATTATAGTTGCCATCCTATGGAAGAAGTTTAGAACCTTGTATAAAATATTTTTCATTCATAAAAGCTTGGCAATAATGCTGTATGTTATAGCAAAGGGACTTTTGTTTTTATGGATTATAAACTCAAGTGTGAAGAGATATGGAGTTGCTTTTTCCACCTCCATCTTAAAATCTCAGTTGCTAGATTCTGGAAAGTTTTGAGTGTAAGGAAAAATGAGATAAAGGAAAAGAGACATTGACACATTCATAACATGACTGGCAGATCACTCTAAATGGGAGCCTATCTAAAGTTTCTTATCCCGTGCTCATTGTTAAATAAAACATTTAGGCAATCAAACTTCCCAATCTATTTCTATTTCCTATCCATAAGCGAAACTCAAAGGGATCCAAGGATCTCTGCTCCTTAGTTTCAATGGACTCTTTTTCAACTCAGTATTTGTATTGGCCACCTACTATAGCTCCTTATAATTATTAAAGGCAAAAAATGCTACAATCTTGGTTTATTCTTTCCGCTGTGTGACAGTGATATATGGGAATGAAACTCCCAATCTACTATATGTCTGGTATGCGTTTGTGTTCTCTAAAATCGAAGAATGAATTTTAGGAACAATAGAAGTTATGAGCAGGATATACTTATTGAGAGAAAGAAAACTTCTGTCTGAGAGAGAGACAGAAGGGGTGCCCAGTGGGTTGCCCAAGACTCTGTATTTTCTTGGGATTTTTATAGAGTAAAATCCTGAGGTAAGGTGGGTCTAAAATTGGGGAAAACTAGGAAATCGCAAAGCAGAAGGGCATGAGGTGGGACAGAGCTATGATCAACCAATAAGCTTATACAGAATCTTTTTTGTTTTTTTCTTTTTCCTTTTTATCAGTACCGGGGATCGAACTCACAACCGCCTGTTTGCAAGGCAGGTGCTTATACCGCTGAGCTAAATCCCCAGCCCAACCAATAAGTTTAATTGGTTAGGTAAAACTGACCAAATCATCGACAAATGGGGAAATGAGGCACGCAGCAGGGGAGCATTCTTTATTGGATCAGTGCCTCTTCCCTAGGGACTGGAATGGTGACTCCTGATGTCTCAAACTAATCCAGATTTAATCCCTAAGGATTATACTTAAGGATGTGGCTGCATTTGTTTTGCCTTCTTTCCAGAGATCTGGCCCGCAGCAAGAGGTGTGTGTCTCCTCCAAGGTCGTCAGACTGGTCCTCTGTGCAGCTTCTTCAAGGGCCTAAACCAGTATGAGTGCTATAATATTTCTGACTAGCTCAGCTGCCTGTAACAGCAGGACTTAATTTGCAGTTCTGCATAAGTGTGTAATTAGCTGTATTAACTTTACACACTCTAAATTATAAACAGTATTTTAAAAATAAGTTTTAGTTTAATAAGCACTTTATAGTGTTCTGCAAATTTAGAGTTCTGATAATTCTGCACTGAGGTCTATGTTGCCTCATGTATTTTTTTTCTATGATTATTTACAATATGATATCTGAACACTGCATTTCCTTATAGATTTCTGTGAAAATCAAAAATATTTCTGCATCTCCAAGTATTTAAAAAATACCTGCATATCCACTATGAAGAGCATATGATTATGAATAACATTCATCATGTGTTCAATGATTTGGTGATTTTTATACTGATCACACTGAAACTTTTGTCCCTGTTCTGTAGGCCAGGGAAATCCAGCCCTATTAGGAGCCAAGCCACACAGCAATTGGCAAGTCCTGAGAGGGTGAGGAAAACTTTTGTGTTTACAGCTTTTCTTTATCGCTTGCCTTAATATTGGAGTTCTGGTTCCCTTCAGATTAGCAGCAACATTACATTTTCATAGGAGAATGAACCCACGGTTATGCATTGTACAGATCTAGGTTGTGTGTATTTTTGAATCATCCCAAAACTGTCTCAACAAAACTGGCCCATGGTACTAAAGATTGAAGATCATACTTTAAATCCAGCCAGTACTCTTTCATCTTTCATCAGACTTTTATTTACCTATACCTTACTTTCAGAATTTTTTTTTTTGTAATTTCCATGTTCAAGAAAACAAACACATGAAACAGAAGATATGAACTAATTCTAACTCTTTCTGCTTTTTCAGTAAGTGTCTTTGAGCTACACCCTGAAAAATTCTATTTGTTTCTTTTCTTTGGTCTCTCTCAACATTTCCCTCATTTTGAGACATGCTCATTTTAGTGTGAATATCTTGGAATTGAAAAATGCTGACAAAGATTTTCCACTTTATCATTCTTCTCTCATTGTAAGGAATGAGATTACGTTGTAAGGAATGAGTTGTAATATAAGGAATTTTCACTATATATTTTAGGTCGAGTTATATTACTGTATAAATTAATTATGTCTCCTCATTTATATTATCTCAAGATTGGGTATTTACCACTATTATCATATCTAAAAGATAAGCACTTAATTCCTAAAACAGCACCATGTAGGAAAAACAACAACCAGACTGTTCAGGCATGATTGGTATTTCTGTTTCATTTATTACTAATGCTTAGTCCCTGGACTTTAGTTTTTGAAGATGGTGTTTTTTATTTCAGACTTTTACATGCAACATCTGGCATTTAGTTTTTTGCAGAAACCAACTCGATATTCAGCATTATGGCAGGCATGGCTACATTTGCCACTCTTGACAAAGCAAATATAGCTCTTTCATGGAATATTTCACTGTGAAAGGGGAAAAAAAACCACATAAATGTTGACTAACTATATATTTCAAGACTCAGAACTTGGGATAAATCAGTTGTTGACATGAAAAATGCAGTATTTACACTAGGGTAAAAATTATAAAAATTATTTGTTTTGTTATTTTTCTGGTGATGATACTCATAATTTTTTGCTTCAATCGTCAGCTTTTTTATTCATCTTTTAACTGAACACACTTCCTTGTTCAAGTTTAGTTTTCTTTGAGAATTTCCAAATATATATTGTTAAATCTAGAGTAGCTGCCATATTTTCTATCACTATCTACTTACCTCATTTTCTTTTTTTAAATAACAGTTTTATTGAGGTTTGTTGATAGACAGAGAATTTTGCATATCAGTATGTCCACACTGATGAATCTAGGTACGTTCAAACATTCACAATATTAGGAAAATCAAGACAATAAACATATCTGATATTTCTCAAAGGCTTTTCTTCTAATTTCTAAATATTGCTTAAATTACTATATTGTTTAAATATCTTTTATGGAAAGAATGAAAAGAACCCCAGAAGGCTTTAAGATAAAAAGAGTTTTTGAGCATACACAAAAACTTGGGCACTGGCTGGAGACAAAGTGTTTCCGAGGAGTGGTAGTATTGTCAGACATGCGTCATTTTAGGCACACAGTTAAGAAGGGAGTGAAATCTATCTGCACCAAATGCTTTTTTCATTCAGAGTTCTCTCTTTTATAAAGTACACAAGTCTGTGTCAGTACAATGTATGCCAATTTATGAACTCATTTATCATGTGTACAAGACATATCTCACACCTTCAATGAATGTTCTCAGAGCTAAAATAGTCACTGAGGGAAGCAGACTCACACAAACATTAAAAAATAATAGTGAATTAATAGACATCAGAAGGGAAATTATGTGAATAGTGTACTCTTTTCCCCTAGAATCTCAACATATAGTACCCAACAGAGATATCAAATACTGTTAACTTAATATGTTCTTGTCCTATGCTTTCAGTGAAATTTTGGAATCATAAATCTCTTAGTTACTTTGGGAAGTTAGGCATTTTAGGAAACCAAGTAAACTCATAAGGAATTTTCACTATATATTTTAAGTCAAGTTATACTACTGTATAAATTAATTATGTCTCCTCATTTGTATCATCTTGAGAGATGTTATCTGTTGCCTTTGATGCCAGAGGGAAAAGACATTATCTCACTAGCTTTAAAATGTGTCTCAAATTATAAGGCCCTCCACGAGGGGTGTGAGGCAGGTATGTTGAGTTCATTGGAATTTACAAGTAACTGAAGATGACAGCTGTCAAGCACCAGTATAAGAAAAAGAATAGCATTATTTAAGTGGGAATTCTAAATTAGCATTTTCCCACTAGTAGCAAAAATAATAGATAGCATCTTTCTATATAACAGATACTATATGATATAAAAATTCATTTTATGTGCTAGAAGGAATTTCAAATTCTTCAACTTTTAAATGAAACTATGCACATGCATATACAATGTCTCTGGGGTTTTTGAAGATAGTAAAAATGTCATGAATATTTTCATTTATTTTTTCCAAAACAAATGACTTAGGGGACACATGCAAATCATACTAGCATAACTAGAACTAATATTTTGTTGTACAACTATGGCTGTGCTGAATATTAGTCTTCCTTGCATTTTAAGATACCTTCTGTTGATTTTTAGTATTAAAAAATTCTGATTTTAGTTCTTCACTCTGAGATTAAGGTGACGTAGTACAGTAATAATCCTCAGCATTTGGCTTTTGTTTTGTTTGTTGAGATGTAATTATACTTTGTTTACCAACCTGGTATCAAACTTCTGCACTCAAGAGATCAATCTGGTTCAGCCTCCTGCATAGCTTAAACTATAGTTACTGTATGCAACCACACCTACTCTCAAACCCTGTGAATTCTGAAAAATAAATATTTAAAGTCAGACTGATCATTAGATTATTTGATTTCATTTGTCCTGCGAAAGGATGGATTTGAAGTTTAAGCGTAAATTATCAGAGCTCTACATCACTCCCAAGTCAAATGACACTAAGCTACCGCTTTCTGGTGAAATTTTAAAGATGTGTGGAGTTATTTTCTTGGTTGTGTGTGAAGTGATTGGTTGCAGTACTTTTCATAAAGAAGAAAAAACACATTTTCTATCCCAAGACCCCTAAATGTATCAAAACAGTTGTTTCAATGATCTCCATCAAAAGTATTTTCAACTAGCTGCTCTAATCTAACACTAATAAGTACAGTGAAATGTGAAATTCATCATCAAAGCACAATCTCTGTAGTCTCCTATAAGAGTTGTTAAAGAAGCCTTTCTTTCTTCAGAGTGAGGCTTCTAAAGGTTTCCTGCTTTCAAGGGTGTTTCAATGCTATGTAAAAGTTATTATAATACTGCTTAAGAAGATGCCCAATGAATGTCCAAAGTAGTTATTATAATACTGTTTAAGAAGATGCGCCGTATAAATTAAATACTATACATAAGACACTTTGTACATTTATGTCTCATTAGTTTTAATGATAATAATGTGAAATAGACTTAATTTCTATGTTTATGTTATGAATGAGAAAATCAATGAAGAATTTTATAAAACAGAATAGATTTGTAAGGCCAATAGATGGTGGGAATCAAACCCGATCCCAGGTATTAGTAATCTCAAAGACAATTCTTCTTCATGATCTGATTAATATTAATTTCTGCAAAATTGGACCTGAAGCAATGAGTCATTAAAATGTATTTGGATCCTAAATTAGTTGAAAGTGCCATGTAATAATGAATATTTTCAAAGTAAATCATACAAAGTAATACAAAGATCTATCATTTAATTCATGGCAATCTCTCTGATTCTTCCCAACGCCCATTACCTTTAGGATCTAGGTTTTTACATACTTTTACATCCTCTCTTACTTGTACTTCTGGACAATCAGCTCACAAGCATTTAAACAAGTCATTAAAATTTTAATTTTGCACAATGATATGACTCAACAGGAGCCTTACTTTTTTAGGAGGATCAATAATTCCTTTACTTGTGATTCATTCCTTGAACCAAACAGATCACTGTCTTGGCAATTCTGTCACTCCTTTGTCTCCAGTTGACATGTACCAAGATTTCTCTCTCCACAAAGACAAGTATATTCTCAATTAACATTTCCATTTTATCTGGTGGTAAAGAGTCCAGAAATAAAAATAAAATAAAGAGAAAGACAGAAACTTTCATGATGGATGACAGTCAGCCAAACCAGTAGCTCTGGAGTTTTTGTATTTGAGAAAGTTAGAGAGGGCTGGTTTTTATGTCACTCCCTTCAGTGATAGGAATTTTGCCATTCCTGCTTCTCTGGAGTTAACAGTGGTGTTTAGCAGTTCCTGGGGCAGAAGTGCAAGACATTCTTTTTCCTTTATCTTGGGAACAAAAAAGGCTGATGATACCTCAGATAATTATGTTTTACATAACTTGTCTAAAAAAAGTCAATGCCACTAGAGTTTAAACAAGTGAATTTAATTTTTTAAAGAGAACTTAATCTTTGCTTTTACCATTATTTTTCATTTCTTTTTTTATTTAAAGAAAAAACAAAAGGAAAAGAAGGGTAGAATACAGAACTAAACAACAAAATTAACATTAAGGAATTGCTAGCTGATACATTATATATTGTCATCTTAGAAATAGTTGTCCAAGTTATGAAATCAAAGCATAAAAAGTAAATAGGCACTCAAACATTGACAGTGCAAATCATTCTGCTCAATGATTTTTTTAAAGGCATGTGGGCAAAATAAAGTACTGCCATAAAAGCAATGTAGAACCTTATCTCTAATTTACTATTTAAGTCACTAGACCATAGAGTACTTCCCTTTGCAATCTAAGTTCATTATGAAAGCTCTCTTTATCATTACTGAGATAATTCTTGTCTCCTACACACAATGGAGATATTGGAGATGCTGAAGCCTAAAAGAGTTGTGCAATGATAACACCACACATGCACACACACACAAACATACACCACACACACACAAACACACACCACACACACACAGGAGCACATATGCACATATTCAACCAGCTAAAAGTACTTGTAATGTTGTATTTGCAAAATGCCAAAGGTGTCTTTAAGTTCTAAGGGATTACAATAAGTATTTGAATATTTCTGTAAGGAGATACTTTAATTATATAATGTGATGTTTATCTAAAGATTGAGTTAACATTTTGCTTCATTTATTTAGTTTTAAACGTATTTTTTGGTTCTGGGGATTGAACTCATGAGTTCATGCTTGCCAGGCAGGCACTTATGCCACTAAGCTAAACCCTCTGCCCTAGATATTTGTTTTTAAGACAAATATATAACATGATCATTGGAAGTTGTGATTATCATGACACATGGAAGAGGAATTAAAATAAATTTAATGTCTAATTTATAGGCATTGAACTTGGTGGACAGAGAGGATAAAAAAGTTCTTCTATTAAAAATTTTAAAAATTCTCCTCCTGATTTTGGATTTTTTTACTTAGTGTTACATCTTCAATTTTCATCCATGTAAAGGAAAGGCAAAGCATGCTTTAACATACTTATGGGCCATTTGTGCACCTCCTATTGGTGGTCTATTCACGGTAAGATGTTGCTACTTGGATGCTGCTTCTCCTCCAAAGGTTCCTGCTGTAAGCTTGCTTTTCAGAGAGATGGGATACACATACTGCATTTTTAGGAGATGAAGCCACATGCAGCTCATTGGATCACTGGATGCTTTGAATTGGAAGGGATTGATGTAGTTCTCCTGAGGCCCTGAGTAATTTTTTCAGAGGATTGTTATGAAAAAGCAAGCCTAGGTCATTTGTTGGCTTCAGATTCCAATCTTTCCAAGTGATCTCTTGCTAACTTGTGTGTCTTCCCTGTTACAACCCGCTAGGAGGTCCTGACTAGAGGCAGCTACATGCTGTTTTGACTTTCAGCTTCTCAAACTTTGAATATAACTCCCCCTTTTTCAATATTATACAGTCTCAGAATTTTTGTTACAGCAACTTAAAGCTAACTAACACAAACAATACATTTTATTCTAATGTGAATTGTAACATAGTAAAAAAAAAGGAGGGAATCTGAAAAACTGCACTGACAGAAAATAAACAAGTAAGTAAACATAAATACAGCAATTACTCTATTCCCTCTTCCTCTTTTTTTCCCTTTTCCTGTCATAGGAACAGTAGTTGTCAGATCAAAGGGCACAACTGAATGCTTAATGCCCCCAAATTTATTCTCAGAAACAAATTCAAGATGAGAAGCAACTGTTTAACACAGGGCCCATGAGCACAGAATATGACAACCTTTTGTAAGCTAGAGAGAAGAAATGAAATGTTTTTGCTAAGAAGTAATAAACCTCATTATGTTTATTTGCTGAACTAAGTAATCTCAAATATCGTGAGACTATTTAGTGATTTTCATTGGAAACGAGTTCTCCTAACCAACTCTGTGAAAATGGACTAGGTTCTGTAATGTACTTTCAAGTGAGTTCAAAGACTTACTTATTCAGAGTGGAGGTGGGCAGCCTCTGATTAAGTGTGACCATCAATCCAAGAATGTTATTAAAGTTAGGTAGTCATCAAACCTCTTGTTTTTAGGACATATTTCTCACTTTCAGCACTATACTTATTGCAAAGGCTACCTGCTGTTCTAAGAATTACAGAATCCAATAAAAAGGTAAATTAGTATGGAAACCATAAAAGTCTTTTTTTAGCACACCCTGCTGGTGTAGGCTTCTTTCCTGGACCATAGTGTCTTACATATTTCAGAAATGTGCTTAAATTCTTTGCTATTTGCTGTCATCTTACTGAGAAATACTTTGATCAATTCACCTACTAGAGCTTCACAATAGTTAAGTAACAAAGTTAACATTTGTTGATCATTTGCAGTGTATTAGTCATAGTTTTGAATATTTATGTGTACACTCATTCACTCATAGTGTGCTTTGAGGTAGATGTCTTATGACTTCTTATCTGTAGATGTGAAATGGGAACAGAAGGAATCAGTTTTCTACCCAATCTGATACAGGTAGTAAATGGGGGTTAGGTGGGCTGAATCTAAAACTTTGATACCATAATCTTCTCTTAATCACTTTGTGTAAGTGTGTTATAAGGGTACGATTTCCATAAAATTTACCCAGTGAAGATATTTTGTGTGAAATTAACCTTATGAAATACCTCAGGTAGATAATGAGGCTAATATGAGTTTCAAAAATTTCATAACTCTGGAACATTTTGAGTTTGTTGAATATGTTACTTAATCATATTTCACCTCAGTTATGCCGCTTTCATAAAGTACAACCTCCTACTAATCTAAAACACTTAATTATCAGTTGGTCAGAAGTACTGCACAAATCGCAAAGTATCTTTATTCTGCAAGGGAGAAAGCTAGTTTAAGAAGCTAGAAGAATGAGACTAATGTAATTCCAGAATTGTGATATTGATTTCTGATAGTAAAAGTCAAATAGGATTGAGGGTAACCATTCCTACCTACATTTCCCCCAATATTAATGTAATTTTATTCCTATTCTGAACTCAGTGATCCACTGAATAATAACTGTGATGCAGGCCTGATGACGAACAGGTATTATATCAGCCTACCACATGACTAGAAATGCATCATTGAACTTGGCTGAAGAAAGTCACAGAACACTGGGTGTTCCTATTATAAATTCATTTCCACTAATTCCTGGGCTCAGATGAACACTATTAATGCTGTCGGATAGTTAAGCCATATTTCCTGGTTCTGGTAATCTCTCATTCTTTAAAAAAATTATATTGTTACTACTGTTGGCAGTTCGTGTAGTTTACAGTCTTACCAGAGAGTAGATGCATCTGCACATCACAGCTTATTTCTTTCTCAGCCCCTTCCCCTTCTCTCCCCTCCCTCCCACCTTCCCTCCCCCGCCTGTCCTCCTCCTGCAGCTCATCTATTTCATTTCTCAATGTTGTTGATATTATTAATCTTAGTTCATGTTTGGCACATAATATTTACATTAATGGGGATTATTACATTCCTGTACATGGCCTATCTTTATTCTAGTTATTTCTTTCTCTTCCTCCTCATCCCTCATATGTTTCCCCTTGGACCATATGCCTATTGCAAAGGATCCATTTCATTGTTACCTTTTATCTGTTCTTATTGTTGGCTTTGTTTGTACTCTGCCTATTCAAACAAGATATACCATATGGTATTTAGGCTCATGTTTATTCGGCTCAATATTATATTTTCCAGGTGCATCCATTTTCCTAAAAGTGTCTCCAATCCATCATTCTATATGGCAGAGTATTACTCACATAGATGCTATATTTTTTTGTGAAATCATCTGTTGATGATATACAGGCTCTTTCCAGGATTGATCTATTAAAAGTTGTGATGCTATAAATATTGCTATGAATGTATGTCTATAACACGGTGCTTTAAGCTCTTTGGGGTACATATTCGGTAGAGTCACTGGGTCATATGGAGTATCTGCTATTAGTTCTATGAAAAATCCTTATACTGATTTCCCTAATGGTTGCATGAGTTTACATTCCCAGCAACAATGAAGGAGGGTTCCTTTTGCCATACACTCTTGCTAATATTTGTTATTAACTGACCTTATTTATTTCCAAGAAAAAACAATGAAATGATACAAAATTTCAAAGTAAGACTGTCGAAAAGTAACAAAAGTACATTGCATATTGCTATCTTCAAAGTAGTTGCTCACCTTATAAGATATAGGCAAGAAAAAATGAAAAAAACACTATAGCACAAAAATTTCTTTTCAGTGAATGAATAGCAATTCGTAGTATAACTATCTTAACTATTTCATAGTATAAATATATATATATATATATATATATATATATATATAGTTTTCATTTCACAATACCTGTTGTACAATATGGATCTCATTTACTTTTTCTGAATCTTATACTAGAGAGACTATATGATGTTTCACATACAATTCTGATTTATTTCACTTATAGTCTCTAGTTGCTTCCATTTCCTTATAAATGTCTTAAATTTATACTTCTTTAGAGCTGCATAGTACTCCACTGTATAAAATCTCACATCTTTTTTTTTTTTTTTTCCTATTTCTTAATTGTGGGCATTTGGGTTGCTTCCAAAATTTATGTATCACAAATTGGGCTGCTATAAATATGGTGCATGTATATTGCTGTAGTATGGCGCTTTTAACTCTTCTGGGAAGATAGTGAGAATAGGAATATTTGAATCAAATAGGACCTTGAAGCCTAGTTTTCAAGGAATTTTCACACTGATTTCCACAGTGATTACTCCACTCTACACTCTCACCAACAATTAAGAATTATTGCTTTTCCCCTACATGTCTCCCATCATTTATTTTTGGTTGATTTCTTGATGATATCCATTCTTTGTAAAGTAAGATGGAATCTCAGAGTTGTTTTAATTTGCAACTCTCAAATGACCAAAGATGTAGAATTTTTTTGCATTTATTTGTTATTTTTATTTCCACATCTGAGAAGCATGTATTCATCTCAGATGTCCATTTTTGGATTGGGTCTTTGGATTTAGATTTCTGATATTTTTTTGTTTTATACATTTTAAGTTAGAAATGTTTTTTGTTTTATACATTTTAAGTTAGAGATCCTTTGTTTGAGGGATTGGTTGGCTAAAAGTTTTTCCCACTCTGTTGATTGTCTTTTCACCCTGTTGGTGATTTATTTTTTAAAAATTTAATTTAAAGAGAAAAAAAGCAAAACAGAAAAGAAGGGTAGAAATAAAACAGAATTTCAAAAACATAAGCAGTAAGATATCACTAATTGATGAATTACATATTTTTTTCTTATAAATAGTTGTTCAAGTTACACAATTAAAGCATAGAAAGTGGACAAACAGTGGGACTACAAACAGTTCTATTCAATGATCCAACTAAAACTTAGTAATGTGATTATCAATCCTACACATTTAAAAATACATGCAGTTATATCCTTTAGAGCACTTTCTTTTCCTCTCTTTTTTACAATAGCTATTACACATTTTGGGTTTTATTACTCCTACATTTTCTTATCACTTTTTACACTGGAGACATAATATGGTATTTATAAATTTGATTATTTATTTCACTTATGAGAATAGTTTCAAGTTGTATCCATTTACTTCTGAAGGCCTCAAAATCATCCTTTTTATATCTGAGTAATATTCCATTGTAGAAAAATGTATCTTTTACATCCACTTTGCGGTTGATTGGCATTTTGTTGTTTCTAAGATTTAGCTATTACAAATTGTGCTTTTATGAACATGGGTGTACACGTATCACTGTAATATGACTTTTTCAGTTTTTCTGGGAAAATACCCAAGAGGGGAATAGCTGGATTGAGTGGAACTTCCAATCCTAGTCTTCTGAGAAATCTCCATATTGATTTCCATAGTGGCTGCACCAGTCTACACTCCCACCAACAGTGGAGCAGTGCTCCTTTTTCCCAGCAGCCTTGCCAACATTTATTAGTTGTTTTCTTGATGGCAGCCTTTCTTTCCAGGGTGAGATGAAATCTCAATGCTGTGTTAATTTGTGTTTCTTGAATGACCAGGGATGGTGAACATTTCTTCATGCATTTATTTGCCAGTTGTATATCTTGATCTGAAAACTGAATGTTTATCTCTGATTTTTGGAGAGGGTCTTTGAATTTGGGGAGTTTGATGTGTTTTAAATTCTTTATATATGTTCTGTATATAAGTCCCTTGTCTGGGGGATTGTTGGCTAACATTCTTCCCCATTCTGTGAGTTTTCTTTTCACTTTGTTGGTGATTTCTTTTTAAGTGCAGAAACTTTTTAGTAATATGATTTTCTGGTGGTTGACTCTTTGGTGTATTCCTGAGTGGTTTGCATTTTATTCATGAATTTTTCCTACCTCTATGTCTCCAAGACTTCTAACCACCTTATGTTCCAGTATATTTAGTGTTTCTGTTTTAATATTTAGGTCTTTGCTCCATTTGGACTTTAGTTTTGTGCATGGTGATAGGCATTTGTCGATTTTCAGTCTTCAGCATGTGGAGAGCCAATTTTTCCAATACCATTTATTAAAGAGACTATCATTTTTCCAGTGAACATGTTTAGCCCCTTTGTCAAATATCAGGTGGCTGAGTGTCTTTGTACTTGTGTTTGCATCTTCTCATCTGTTCCATTGATCCTCATGTCTATTTCTTTGCTAGTACCATGCTGATTTTATCACTGTGGATTTGTAGTATAGTTTCAATTCAGGATTGAGATTCCTCCTGTCTTGCCTTTGTTGCCCAGAATTGGTTTTACTATTCTAGATTTCTTCTGTTTCCAAATGAATTTTAGGAGTGTTTTCTCTAGATCAGTGAAGTATGTTAATGGCATTTTGATTTGGGTTGCATTAAATCTGAATAAGAGTTTTGGGAGTATGGCCATTTTCACAATGTTGGTTCTTCCTAGCCAAGAGCAAGGAATATCCTTCCATTTTCTAATATCCTCTTCCATCTGCTTTTTTAGCATAGCATAATTTTCAACATATAGGTCTTTTTTAAAAGTGATTCCTAAGTATTTCATTTTTTAGATGCCATTGTGAAAGGTGATATTTCCATAATTTCTCAGTGAGGTTTTTTGCTTGTGTACAGGAATGCTATTGATTTTTGTTCATTATTGAGAATGGCCTATAGTTCTCCTTTTTTGTTGGGTCTTTCTCTGGTTTTGGACTCAGTGTAATACTTGTCTCCAGGAATCATTTAGGAAACAGTGCTTCCTTTTCAATTTCATTGAAGAAGTTAAAGAGTATTGACATCAAATCTTCTCTAAATTTCTTACAGAATTCAGCCATGAATACAGCATTACCTGGGCTTTTCTTTGTTGTTAAGATTTTAGTTACATTTTCATTCAACAGCTGATAGTGGATTATTCAAATTTGCTATATCTTTTTGGTTGAGCTTTGGTAGTTCATACGTTTCTAGAAATCTGTGCATTCCATCTTTTCTACTCTATCTGAGCAGTGATATTCAAAGTATGTATTCATGATCTTTTGAATTTCCTTGGGACCTGTAGTAATTTTCCTCTTTTCAGTCCTTATTGCTCGAATTTTGAGTTTTTTTCTTTCTTTTTCTTGATAAGGTTAGCTAGAGGTTTGTCAATTTTGTTTCTTCTCTCAAAAAACCAGCTTTTTGACTCACTAATTCTTTATATTTTCTATTTTTTTAGTTTCAATTGCATTAATTTCTGCTCTAATCTTAACAATTTCCTCTCTTCTTTGAGCTTTGGGTTTAACATGCTCTTCTTTTTCTAGAAGCTGGAGATGAAGCATTAGGCTGATAATTTGTGCTTATTCTATTTTATTGATAAGACAATTTAGTGTTATAAATTTCCCCTTAATACTGCTTTGAATGCATCCCACAGATTGTAGTATGTTATTTCTGCATTTTCATTGAATTTTATGTATTGCTTTATTTCTTCTTTAATTTTGTCTGTAGCCCACTGGTTGTTCAGAAGGTTACTATTTAAGTTTCATGTATTTATGCAGGTTTTGCAATTTCTTTTGCAATTAATTTCCAATTTCATTGCACTATAGTCAGATATTATGCATGGTATAATTTCAATACCTTTGCATTTACTTAAAAATGTTTTATAGGATATTATATGGTCTATTTTGGAGAATGTCCCATGCACAGCTGAGAAGAATGTGTATTCTGATGTGGTTGGGTGGAAACATTTACTGTAAACATTTACTAAGTCCAATTGCCAGCAGGTCTGATTCAGTTCCATTATTTCTTTGCTGACTTTTTGTCTAGTTGATCTGTTTCTTTGTGACAGGTTTTGTAAAAGTCTCCTGCTACAATTATGTTCTTGTGTATTTGGTTTTCCATGTCTGTTAGTATTTGTCTTATATAGTCGGGTGCTCCTATGTTGGAGAATATATATTTATAATTGTCAGTTCTTCCTCTTGAATTTTTCCACTAACAAGAATATAGTTACCTTCCTTATCTCTTTTAGTCATTTTAGGTTTGAAGTTCATGTTGTCTGCAAATAGAATAGTTGCCCCTGCTTTTTCCTGGGTTCTTGTTTCATGTAATATTGTTTTCCATCCTTTGACTTTTAATCTATGAGTTTCATTTTGGGTCTGATGTATTTCTTGTATACAGCATATTGTGGGATCCTGTTTCTTGATCCATTCTGTTTATTTCTCTTGATAGGTGAATTGAGGTCACTTACATTTATGGATAGAACTGATATGTACTGGTTTGACTTTGCCATGTTATGTTCCAATTGTTTGCTTTCTGCTTTTCTCCCTTGTGTAATTGCTTGCTCTACATGATGGTTTCTTTCTGTTGTTCTGCAGATTGTGGTCATTTTTATCTCTATCTATTATGTCTTTCAATACTCTTTCTAAGATTGGCTTGGTGGACATGACTTTCTTCAGCTGTTCTTTGTCATGGAAGTAACTTGTTTCTCCATTACATTTGGATGAAAATTTTCTGGGTATATCAGTCTGGGTTGAAAGTTGTTTCCTTTCATGGCTGAAATACCTCACTCCAAGCTTGTCTTGACTTGAGGGTTTGTGCTGAAAAGTCTGCCATGATTCTAATGGGCTTTCCTTGATAGATGAGTTGTGTATTTTCTCCAACAGCTTTTAGTATTCTGTTTTTATGCTGCATGTCTGGGATCTTAATTATTATATGCCTGGGTGTAGATTTATGTTGGTTGTGATTTTTGGTGTTGTATATGCCTCACTTATCTGCATATCAGATTTTTCCCCATGTTTGGGAATTTTTCTGCTATTACATCTGCGAATATTTTAGTTTTGTCATTTGCATTGACTCCTACATTTTCACTGATGCCTTTTAGTCTTAAAATGTTTTTCTTGACATCATCTTAAAGCTGCTGGATTGTCATTTCATCCTGCTTTGTTATTTTTAAAAATTCTATCCTTTCGTGATCACTGATTTTGATCCTGTTCTCAAGGTCTGAAATTCTATTCTCAGCTTCATTTAAACATTTTTGCCAGCTTTGAATAGAATTTTTTGTTTCTTGGATACCTCTTTGAGTTTGTTTCATGAATTCTGCTTGTTTTCTATATTGTTCATTCAGGGTTTCAATTAGTTTCTCATGCTCTTGTACATTTTTAAAAATCTATTTCTTTACTAGCTGCACTGAACAACTCCTTTACTAAGGTTGTTATTTCTGTCTTTACATGAGAGATTACTTCTAATTTGATTTCCTCTATACCCTCATGGAACTGTTTTGTTTGTTTGTTTGTTTTTTGTTTTTTAATTTCACTTGCTATTTTTTCAGAGATTTCTGGTGCATTAGTGTTCTATTTCAATGACTCCTGTACTTGCCTCTGATGGACTATATTTTTGAGATGGTATTTTGCTTTTTCGTTTTGCCATTTTCCACTTTCAGGTTAATATTTGGTCCTTCAATCCCACTAGTGTCAACTGTTGGTAGTGTGTATCTTGAGTTCCTACTGTAAGGTTTATGTTTGTCCAAATTGCTGGGTCCCACCATGAAGAGGTGGGCCAATCACTTGAATTTCTCCTTGAGAGCCTATTGGGTGAATCCTATATTTTTTCCTAGGCTGACAAGCCTAGGACTATTGATGGAAATCAACCCTTAGCTCCTGCTGTTTGTATGTCTTCAGGTTGTTCAGTGTCATTAGATCTCCCTATTTATAGTGTTTGTTTTGGCTGGGATGCTACTATGTCTCTGGGTGTCTCAAAGGCCCTTTTACTTTTCTCCAGGCTGGGGAAGGCCTTATTGGCACCCTCCTCAACCTACCTGATATTCTTTGTATGGAGGGAGGACTCACTCACCCTCTTGTCAAGCTCTCCAATGACCTACTTCTGGAGGGGGCTTTGTTATTGCTGCTGTTTACCCACTGAAAGTGGTAAACTCTATTCCAATTTTAGGGGCCAATTCACCACACTGATGGAAACCTGCTGAGTTCTGTTTGGATGAGGGGTTACTGAGTCTCCCCTCAATATTACATGGTTAATCCACTGCAGTCCAAGGTTCTGGGGGGAGGTGTGGGAGCCGAAGATCAACAGCAATGCTAGGTCCAGGAGGTGGAGGGGTCCCTGAAGGCAGTGGTGGAACTGCAGGAGTGCTCCTCATGGGCAGGAGTTCCTAGGTCCTGAGGTAGATGCCTGGGACTGTGGGGACACGGGAGTGGCATGGTTCTGGCCCAGCCTGGTGGCACCACTCCTGGAGTTCCTGGAACCTACAAGTTTTTCTGTGTGGAAGGTGAGGGTTGCAGGAAGGGTCTGGTTCCTGCCTTACCTTTGTTGCCCATGATTGCCTGTGCTACTCCAAGTCTCTTCTGCTTCCACATGAATTTTAGGACTGTTTTGTCTAATTCTGTGAGATATGTTAATGGTATTTTAAAAGGGATTGCATTAAATCTATATACTAATTTTTGGAGAATACATTAACCCTACGTTGGTTCTTCCTATCCATGAGCAAGGGATGTCTTTGCAATTTCTGATATCCTCTTCAATCTCTTTTTAAAGTACTGTAATTTTCAATATACAGATCCTTACATATTTTGCTAGATTGATTCTTAAGTGTTTAATTTTTGAATGCAATAGTGAAGGGTGTGGTTTCCAGGATTACTGTCTCAGTGTGTTTGTTGCTTTTGTAGAGAGATGTTATTGATTCTTGAGTGTTGAATTCATATCCAGCTACATGGATATACAGCTGAATTTGGTTATTAACTTTAATATTTTTCAGTGGAGTTGATCTATGTGTCTGTGTCTGTTCCAGTACCATGCCATTTTTATTCACTATTGCCTTGCAGCATAACTTAAAGTCAGGTTTTACTGTACCTCCTGGTTTGCTCATGTTGCTGAAAATTGCTTTTGATATTCTGGATCTCTTCTGGTTGTACACGAATTTTAAAACTTTTTATAGATCTATAAAATATGCCATTGGTATTTTGAATTGGAATGCATTGAATTTGTATTACAGTTTTGGAATTATGACCAATTTTTTCAATATTTACTGTGCTTATCTCAGAGCAGAGGAATTATGCTGATGTCCTCTTCAATTTCATTCTTCAGAATACTGTGGTTTTCTTTATAGAGATCTTTTGCTTCCTTGGTTAGGTTAATTCCTAGATATTTTATTTTTCTTAAAGCTACTGTGTATAGTATAATTTCCTTCTTCTCCCATTCAGTGTTGCTGTATAAAAATGCTAATGAGTTGTATAATTAATCCTGTATCCTGCTATATTGCTAATGTTCATTATTAATTCTAAGAATTTTTGGTGGAGTTCTTTAGATCTTCTATGTAAAGTATTACATCATCTACAAAAGATAATTTGAGTTCTTAATTTCCTATATATATATATTCCTTTTGTTTGTTTCCCTTGCCTAATTCTTTATGCTAATGTTAAAAGCATTATGTTGAATAGAAGAGGTTAGAGTAGACATCGTTGTCTTATTTCTCATTTTAGAGGGAATGTTTTTAGTTTTTCCTCATTTAGCATAATGCTGGATATTGGTTTGTTACATGTAGCTTTTATCATATTCAAATACATTTCTTCTATCCATGAGTTTTTCAAGGTTTATATCATGAAGATGTGTTCAATTTGGTTAAAAGGCTTTGCTACATCTATTGATATAATCTTATGGGTTTTTTTTTACCTTGCTTATATTTATGTGATGTATTATATGTATTTACTTATATATGTTGACTCATGCTTTAGTCTGTTGGATAAAACCTACTTGATAATGATTTATAATGTATTTTAGAGTATGTTGCATTTTATTTGCTAACCTTGTTGAAGATTTTTGCATCAATATTCTTTAAGGAGATTGGCTATGCTTTATCTTTCACTTGGATCTTCATATGGTTTGAGGATATGGTGATAGTGGCTTCTGTGAATGAATTTGGGAGCACAATATCTCAAATTTTTTGATGCTCTTGATGAGTATTCTGCTTTTTTCTAGATAACTGGTAATTTAACAAGAATGTGTTTGTAGCTTCTCCTTTTAATAACTGTATAAACATTTCTTATTTATTTGTATTTTAAATTTTTATACTTGGGAAAATTTTCCCATGATTTCTATAAGCATGATAATGAATCCATCTGTGCTATCTTCTAGTTTTTTTTCTAACTTAATTAACTTAGATGGGGCTTGTTGTCATCTAGTATCTGCTGAATAATCTTTACTTTTTCTCTTATTTTCTTTTTGGCTTTTTTGAGTTCTTTACCATAATTCACTTTGTTTTCAATATCAGACTCTCTGTCTTCACATTCATTATGCAATGTATGAAATTTTTAGTTTTTTTCAGGTATATCTGTCACATATTTTTGAAAGTTTCATATCCATGTTGAATCTGTCACTCAAATTTTGAATTGTTTTGGTTAGCTCATCCAGTTATCTTTCACCCACCTAAATTCACTCTTAGGATATTGAGTGAATTTTCTGGGGTTTTGCTTTATCACCTCTTTGAACTCATCTATTTTCTTCACTTCTTATATGAACTTTTCGTAGATTTCTGCTACCTGATATTTGTTCTCTCCTGTGACCCCTTGCAGTTCCTTGAGACAGTTGAAGGGATTCAGAGATCTTTCATTTCCTTGGTCCTCTTTTACCTTGTATATTTGTTTATTTGCATATACATCTCATACGTATATGTATATATTGTGTATATATGTATATATGTATGTGTATATATATGTATGTATATATATATATATATATATATATATATATATATATTAAATTATGTGTCCCTTCTATTTTTCTCCTTTTTTGGGAGAGGTAGTTACTGCAGGTTGAGGACTAAAGAAAGGAGAATTATGACTTACATGTAGATTTTAAGTAGAATGTTGTTTCCCCATGAATAATTTTCAGTTTCACATGTCCAGTCCTATTAATTACTCCTTCATTACTTACTTTAAGTGATTTTGATGCTGTCTCTATTTTTTGCTAAATAACTTACTTCTGTTTGGAACTGCCTCCAAAGATTCAATCTCATGATAGTTCTATATAATAACCTTTGCAGTTGTGCTTTCCCCATAGTATTCTCTGTACATACTATGGCATAATTGACAGTAGTTCTGCAACGAGGTAGGTGAGAGGGTTTGGGGAAATGAGGTGTGGTTGAATGGAAAGCATTAGACACTAAGGGAGAAGTTGAAAGGGGAATAGTAGTAGATGAGAAGAAAAGGTTAGTGTGGGGTTTTCTTTATTGGAGTACCTTTAATTGAATTGAAGGGTTAGCACTGATAATTTTCAGAGGGTATCTTGTTGGGCCAAAGGTGAGATATGGGACAAATGGGATTTAATTTGTGATTGGGGAAAGTTATGTGGTGGGAAAAACTTGTTGATAGAGAGGACAGTAAACAATATATAAGGTATGGAAAAGTCAAAGGCTTTAACAGGGTGATGATCAAGGAATAAAACTAGAGAAGATGAGGATGACTGTGAAGCAGCTAATTATGGGAAATGCAAAAGCTTGGGAAGAGGATTTTATGTGTATGCAAGCTCCTCCCTTCCTCTACTTTACACTTGTGTTTTCGTCTATCCATCACGTGCACCTTAGCAAGGGTCCTACGGTGTCACTGGTGTTTGTGAAGGTCTCTGGGCCCTGAGTCCTGCCAGTTGAGGAAAAGGGGGGCAGATCTCAGACTTCTTTTGCCAGCCCTGGTATCCTGGGTCAGTGGAGAATGGGAGGAGCTGAAATCAGAACTCACACTTCTCTCATCAGCTGTGTGTCCCAGAAAGATGGAGGAGGGAGGATGCGATGAATACTTTCTTAAACTTCCACCATTACTATAATTCCAACATGCTTCTATTTAAATTATACTTAAGTAATTTTTTTCTAAATAGGGCCAATTTATTGATTCATCTGTCTTTATTCAAATAACTTACACATAGTTTTAGAGTACTACAATCTCTTATGATTATCTCCTCATTGTGTATGATGTACCCAACAGATTCCTCTACTGAGTGTTAAAGTCACTGATTGATAATGCTTGCACAACAAGCATTTGCTCATCATATTTGCCGTCTTCATTTCCTCAGTCCCTTTTTATTAATAATGACTATTAACAGCAATAAGGATAGTAAAAATAATAGTTCCTAATATGGTAGACAATTTTGTTTTTTGGCTGCTTTCCACTACATTATTTCACTCAACCCTAACTAGAGTCTTTTGAATACATGCAGTTAATAGGAATAAAATTATTTACTAGATTTCTAATTTTTCAAAATTGTGTTTATTAGTGTTTTCACTCATATTTTATTTTCTCTTAAGATGTTAGTAAACTGGTTAAATTCTTTCAGTAGCAAGGTTCACAGTGTTAAGTAGTGATCTAATACTAAAATTTAGATGTAAGTTTGAATCCAGTTATATTTCTTATATGTATTGTATTTGTTGAATTGTCAAATTCTCCATGGTCAAATTTAGACATGAATGAATATAATCTTACAAGCATCTTTTCTGAAAGCCCAGATTGCCTCAGTGGCTCCCTTTCTCAGTAATATAAAAACCACTAAAGTCTAAGTTGTGGTATATACTTTTTTTGGTGGTTCCAAGATTGCATCTGCAGTCCCGTGCTTGCTAGGCAAGTGCTTAACTACTGAGCTATACCTCCAGCCATACACATTTTTAATATTTTTTAATTCATTCATGAAGTCTTTCCTCTATCAATGAACTAATTTACAAGAATGTTTAAAAGAGTTTTTGGTTTTTTTTTTACTAGCCTTTGTGTTCTTACTATATCTTACTATCTAGTATATTTATATATCTGAGTATATCTTGTATCCTTTTATTGATTCTGCTACTGCTATCTCAAGAATTACATGCATTTGTTGTCCATCTTTTTCTAGGGCTTAATTACTTGTTAGTCTTACTGATGATTTAATAAATTATATTTTTATTAATAATTTAGATTTTTAAAAAGGAAAATCATGATGCAAAAAAATTAATAGGATCTAATCCTCATTACCTAATTTTATCTGAGCATTAATTTTAAAAATGTATTAGGTCAAATATATTAGTATGCAGTCATTTTTAAATGAAAAAAATCAAAATTAAATATAATCAAGACACTTCTTTAATTGACAGAACTGTCAAATACCCATATTTTCTAATTAATAATGTAGCAACTCTGTTTTTAGTGAGAGACTATTTGTTACAATTATTCCAGAAACATTTGTTTTATCTGGCATCATGAAGGACACATAATACTTAAAATGGAGAAGAGAGTTGGAAGAAGCTGCAAAGGAAGGTGAACAAAAGTTTGCTAATAGAGTCCACAGAATAGAACACTTCTTAAAAAGACAAGAAATATGTAGTATACTTGTTTCTGCTCTGCTGACTAGGACTTTGGGAAGAACTACCCAAATTGAAAACCCTTGAAAATAATTGAACTGTAAGGAGCAATCTCTATGTGGAGGATGCTTATAAACATGGTATCTTCATACCAGTGGAGATCATTTAAGCATGAATGCAAAGGGTACGGAGCAGATTATTTTCTTTCTTGATCTTTATTTTTATTAAGAAATTTCATGAAAAATCATGACTTCACAATGTTTCCAACAATTACAATTGCAACTCAGACATGGAGTAGATTTAAGAAAAATATTTTTGTTTCAGAGATAAAACAACTGAATGCTGTTTGACAAAGACTAATTACTTGTCCAAATAAATTGCAGTCACTAATAAGATGTGTATATTCATCAGTATGTCCATGTGCACACTATTGTTAATTATATTGTTATGAGATCATTAATTTCCCTAAATAATTCACTTATAAACAATCAACTTGATTTTTGCCACTACTTTTTGTTAATTCTTTTTTAGAAGCAAACATCCAAAGATCTCTTAAGAAAGTTCAATTAGTTTCTGCTCACTTAAAAACTTTTTATTAGAGTAATACATGCATGTATGTAGCAGAGTATTTAAGTTAACATGTCTTAAGTATTTATGTTCAAGTTCATTCCTCTTTTATTTTTGTTTTGTTTGTTTTTTGGTACTGGGGATTGAACTCATGACTTCACGCTTGGCAGTCAGGTGCTTACACCATCCTCTTACTCTTTCTAATGAATGAATCTATGTCTCCAAAATAAACACTTGTAGAGTTCAGTTTGTCTTACAATTTTCTTGTATACTTTATAGCTAAGACCTTCATGAAGTCCATCATGTTCTTTTTAAGTTTTGTTCAGTTTTTCTTAAAATTATTCTATCAGCACTTGTGTATTATGTGTTTATGATGTATACAACTTTGTGTCTCAGATTTAAACAGTTTTACACTGAAACTGTGGAACAGCAGCAAATACCATGGTTAGTTGTGAGATGGGTGGAAATGAAGGAAAGCACTGAAGACAGAAGGAGCTATTCAATTTAATAACAAGGATGCTACCACTCGTAGGTTTCTCTTGTATTATACCAACTTTGAATGCAGTAGTCCTGATACAGTTGTATAAGCCAGAAAAGTCAGGAGACAAAGTCTGAAAACAGACTAATAGTAAAAACCGATTTTTATTAAGATTATAATGATGCAATGTTGTAAGTACTGTAATTTAAGCTGTGTAAGTCTTAGAAAGCGTGGTTTCAATGATGGGTTTTTGGTATTCCCGTACCACACAGCAGGGCTCAGTATCACAGTAACTATAGACATATTCCCAAGTATTGCATTCAGACTTGCAAGAACCACGAACAAGGTAACATTCTCGTTTTCTTCCTGCAATTTCTCTTGTATTTTTCTGTGGAACTAAAAAAAGGTACCCATGATTAGAACTCCAAATTGAATCCAAATAGATACAGTTCTTTAGAGCATAGAGTTTAAAAGCTTTGTTTCTTAATTCATTCCTAGGAAACTGTATTGAAGATCTTTGCCTCTCAATATTGGTACAATATAAATATTTATTTATGCAACAGTATTTCCTTTGGCACTAAAATTTTTTGTAAGTAAAATATTCTTAATTGTTTAATCTGTGTATTACCCTTTAAAAGACATGGAAGAAATAGTCTCCTTATTTCTAAAAAGCCATGTACCTCCAATTCCTCCCTTCTGCTACTAGTTGCTGGACTAATTGTAAAACCCTTAATTATGTCAAAAACTACAAAATTAGTTCTTGAAAATGAATTTGAGAGACAAGACAGCAGAAATCACCTGAGGAGATACAGCCTTGTCACACAAACCAACAAAATAAGTCTAAAATTTTTTCCATTATAGTCTCAATATCTGTTCTAACTTTTCTTCCATTAAAAAAAAATAATGACTTGTAAGGAGTACATATGGAATCTCAAATTTATATTAAAAATTTTGTTCATTTACCTCTTTTTCATGTTACAAATATTACCTGATGGGCCACAAGAAACACTGAAGACAAACATCAAGAGCATATAAAGTATCTTCATTGGTGCTGCAGTTACACTTGAGTGACGCTGGGACAGACTGAGCTCAAAATGTCTTTGAAACCAGAAAGACAGACTCCTGTTTTTATAGTGTCTTCAATCTAATTGCAATTCTGATTAATGCTGCTTTTCTAGATTGAGCACATATTCATGTAAGTATGGTGAAACAGCAAAGGGTAATAGAGGATTTGCTTTTCATATGACTTCAATGAGTCAACCATAAACTCATTTTCAAATAAATAGTAAGTTTTAAATATTCTCTGTTAATAATTAATAGCACATAACTCACCTTATTCACATTTATAACCACGTGGTTTTTACGTATTTGTTGTTCACAAGGCACTGTTACAACCATTTAAACGGATTAGCTAGTTTAAGCCTCATGAAATATTCAGTAACATAGGAATTTCTTACTCTCCAGTTGAGGAGATTGTAGGACAAAGAAATTATTTAATTATCTCTCTATTTGTGTGTCCTCACTGGTGGTGCTCAGTTGGAATCTAAGAATGTGGAGACCAATAAATCATGAAAACTGATCTATATAAAATTAAAATATGAACATAAATATTTTGGCCTATGTTTGTAAACTTAGAGTTGGCTGTTAAATCCCAAAAAAATGTATCCTTAAAACTTGATATTTGTATAGTAACTTCCTTTCTCACTGAGAAAAACAAATTATAAGGATATGTATAGTCTGAGTTTAAAAATCAGAAATGCAATTTCCTTTTTACTAATGTGCACCAGTTCTTACTCAAAATATTTATAGTCAACCATAGAAAAACTATTTTCTCAAACTTTTCTGTATAAAATACTAAAAGAATGCTTAAGATAGTGTAGATTTAATAAGACTAGTTGTACATAAGTGTAGTATAATAGCAAGCATATAAAATATAATAAAAAATAAAAAGCTCAGATTATTACAGTGAAGAAATGAATAATAAAATGACTCAGGATGAAAGGACCAGTATTTTACTACATCCATTCATCTGTCTAAATTAAGGCAATTATATTGTTAGTATATCAGCTAAATAAAGCTGAGTGATTTAAATTTAGGTTTGGATTTCAGGTTAAAGTGGAAAAAACTACAGAAAAGGGAGCACTTTTTCTTTTTCATACTTCGAGGGCCAACCAGTCAGTTCTTCCAGCCTCTCTCGGCCTTCGTATCCTAGTCACCTCTTTGGCAATGTTCCGCTGAAGAAACCGTGGAATCTTCCTCAGGACTGCTAAGCCAGCCCTGCAGTAACTTGTGTCATGCATAGTAATCTGGAAAAAACCTTCCTGGTTCTCTTTCCAAAGCTTTCAAGTAAAAATCCCAGTACCTTTGATATGCTTATCTGAAGAATCATGCCAAAAGGGATACAGAGCTTCATGTATGCTGAGTTTTGTAGAGAAAAATACTGTACAAATAAAGCTTGTAATGAGAGACATATTCATATTTATTATTTATACCTCACCTGTATGGTACATGACTTAATTCCTTCCTCATTCCTTCTTTCATTCCCTCTTTCCTTCCTTTCTTCCTTCCTTCCTTCTCTTCTCTCCCTTCTTTTTCTGTGTGGCAAGGAATGAGCAAAGCCTATGCATGTTAGGCAAATACTCCATCACCATGCTGCATCCCTAGCCCTTGACAAAGTCTTAATGAATTTAGTTTTATAAAAGAGGACTAAAACTAATAAACTTCACTGACATTCTTCAAAAATTAAAAACTATCTGCACAATATTATTTAAGGTTTGATAGTTTTCCACAATGTGCAGTTTTTAAAAAATTAAATTACCTTGTTAATAATTACCTGGCAGTGTTGTTTATATCTGTTTTCATTCTAAAGCCTTTACTTTGCTTTAAAAGCATCTTCTTGGCTTCCAGATATATCTGTGGGAATATAATACAACTACGTGGGTGAGAGTTTCCGAGCTGTATCTCTTTGATCATGGACATTGTATTTGTGGACACGGCCCATAGGTCTCCTTGTCTCTAGCTGAACCTTCTGCGGTTTCTGTTCTGCTCAGGGGCCACTGTATTTTTCTTTGAAGTGGCTAGCCAATCTGTTCACCATCTGAGGCTTGATTACCATTCAATTGCCTGGCTAAGGTTGTGAATGTCCTTGCTGTTTTAGTGATTTTACATGTCCCGCCTTCATTTGACAAGGTCACTGCTATTGTCCTTGATGCTTCCGCTAAAGTTTGGACCCCTTTCTCTAGATCAAATGAATGTTTTTCAGAATCTCAAAGGGTCATATTCATAGATTCATTTTTTAAGATCTGATTAGGATGACAACTTTAATTTACACATCACTATCCTAGCATTGCTTTTTTTTTTTTTTTTTTTTTTAATGGGGAGGAGAGGTGCAGGAATTGAACTTAGGTTCTTACCTCCCACGTGCTAGACAAGTACACGAATACTGAGCTACATTCCTAGGCCATAAACAATGTGGTTTTCTTTCCTTCCCATTTCTAAGTCTTGTGTAGGGACACTATAACTGTCCTCTAACTGCTGGGGGTAAAACCTGAAGACCTCCCAGGATCTGGTTGTTCTTTCCTGACCTCCTCCCACACTGCCTTCTGCTTCTTGTCCTTATCAAGTTAGCTTTCGTTTTCTTCTTTTTAATATATAAAGTTGTCTCCTTAGTGAACACATCTGTATAATTGACACATCTAAAATTATATTCTGTCTAAAATTTCTAAATGTACACAGCAGTGAGGGCACAGGCTTACCTCTATCAGCCTAGCATAAACAAAAATTTCCAAGATTTTCTTGTTGCGTGATTTTTCTCAGTGGCATGAAGTCTCAAGCATAAGTAAGGGATGAGAATATATACATTGCTATTTTTTTCTTTTTAAGATCATATATAAATGACCTTCATAAAAAATGAAGGTCTCAAGTTTCTTACTATTTACACACCAAACACAAGCTTAAGTGATAATGTCAGTTTTACTTCATAAGTTCTAATTTGATGATTCAGTGTCATTTTTGTAACTTGCATACAAAAATTGAAAATTTATCACTTAGCTTTTGAACTAGTGATTTTGGCCTCTCCAGTACATGAAATATACTGTGAATTGACTTATTTTTGCAGTACGAGGGACTGATCTCAAGTTGTTCACACTATTTCCCCAGTTTGTGACAGAATCTTGCTAAGTCTGTAAGTTGCCCAGGCTGTGTTTAAACTTGTGATCCTCTTGCCTCAGCTTCTGAGTGTTGGTAATACAGGCATATGCCTACACTGTATGAGCTAGGCTAAATCACATATTTTTATTTAAATAAAGTTTCATTAAAAAATGAAAATTTTCTTTGGTGATGAGAAAGAGGTAATTAAAATATGACTGAACATAAGTTTTGCTTTTTTTATATATTGTATGACTGTGTCGGATATTTTGTTATAAATTGGGATATTAAGTGTTACTACCTTTATTTTATGTACATTAAGCAATCAAAACTAAGTTAAGTTACTTGCTCAAGGTTACACAAGTAGTAAGATCTGTCTTCAAGCACTGTGACATCAAGACATGTGCTCCAAACAAATTCTCTACTGTTTTTCTTGGAAACAAAGTCAAAACAAGATTGAAAGAGTTTTTGGTGTGATAAAAGACAGAATATAAAGTAAAAAATAGTTCTTATTATAAGGATGCAGAGAGAACTCCATGACCACCGGAGCCTGGCTTTCTCTGCCAGAAATGTGCGGCATGGGATACACATAGAATTTCCAACTGGGGTGGTGCTTAGGGTGGGCATTGTGGATGCACGATCAGCTGATTGGAATTTTCTTGGTGTGCAAACAGGAGCTGGGAAGAAACAGGAAGTGGCAGGTGTTCCCGCTTTGGCCTTCTGCCTCGTTAGACCACTGCCATAATTTTTACTGAGGTAAGAGTCTTTCATTTCCACTTTTGTATTGTTAGGCAAAGGGCCAAGTCTCTCTCTTACTACTTCCGGCTGAAAGCGAGGTGCTCTATTGGAGTTTAGGAAGGTTGACAGGTTGATGGCTAATGCCCATCCAGAAGCTGGTACCAGACGTTTTAGCCAGGACAACTTTATCATTGGTGAATGCCTGCATCTTAGACTGGAAAAAGAGGCAAGGTGCTATGAGGAGGCAGGAAACTATCATATTTAAGGACCTAGGGGAGGTAGAAGGAAAGGTGTCTTTGATTTAAATAGGCCATTCCATCAGGACCATGGTGAGGTAGAATTCTGAAAAATAAGTGTGGGCTTGGGAGGACTGAAGTTATGAGGGGTGATTATTCCTCTATCTGAAAGGATAGCAGTTAAAAGTATAGGTAGGCAGGGCTTGTCTCTGGTCCAGGAGTTGAGCTGCAAAGAATAAAAGTGGTGGGGAGAGTCATGGCTGTGTCAGTATAAGGGAGATAAAAGTCTAGGCCTTCAGGGATCTCATGTTTGACTAAACAGCTGAGGGTAGAAAGAACTAAGACAGTTGTTACATAGAGCAACATGAAGATGATCTTACGCATAATGTGGGTGTCTTTAGGAAAGACTGTTAAGAGTCCTGCTGTAAAAAAGATAATTAATAGAATGTAAGGAGTTAGGAACCAAATTGGATAGCAAAACATGACTTAGCCTTAGAGTTGTGGCTGTGAAGCCTTGGTGAGACAGAGATGAGTGGGCAACAGAATATGAGATGACCACTCAGGATGGATAGATTCAGGGTTGGGAAGGCATTGTTTAGCTTGAATGATATGAAACCAGGATGGGAGTCCAGCAACTTTGACCACTGTTGGGGTTGCCAAGAAGACCAGGTAGGTGACACTCCACCTTGGCTGTAGTCCTTGGGGTGATTTCCTGTAACAAGACTTAAGTAAGTATACCAGCAGTTTCCCTGGTTGTGGGAAAGGCCTTTATCTATCTTGAAAAAGTATAAACAAAGATAAGAAGATATTTGAGAGATTTGTTCAGGGCATCTTTCAGTCTTGACCAGGGTTGTGTCTATGAAATTGATGAATAGGAAAGGAAGAGGGGGTTATGTATCCCTGAGGAGATGTTTTACTGTAGAAATGACAGGTGTAAGTTGTTGAAACCTCAGAGTGCCTGGATTGGTCTGCATAAACATAAAGTAATAAAACAGGCATTTTTAAAATCTATGACTGTAAAGTGAGTGGTGGAGGGAAGGGTATGAGAGAGCATGGTATAAGGGTTAAGCACCACTGGGTGGATTGGAGTAATGACATTATTGATTACCACAAGGTCTTGCATTAGATGATAAGACCCATCATGCTTGAGTACCAGGAGAATAGGAGTGTTATACGGTGAATGGGTAGGTTTGAGAAAACCATTGTCTAAAAGGTGCTTAAGTCCCTGTAAATGTTTGGAAGCTATGGGGTATTAAGGAATGCAAGGAAAACTGAAGGATCCCTGAGAGAAAATAGTCCAGGTGGAACTGGAGGTATCTCAAACTTATGGGATCAACCAGAGAAGAAGGGAGTCTGGAACCTGCATGGAATAGGCCCTGTCTGTAAAGGCTGTGTAGGGTGGCCATCAACACCCACTATAGAGACTGAGGACTTAATATAGCAGCCTGAAAACTCAGAAAGAACACTATACATGGTCTCTATGTCCACAAGTATAGAGAATGTCTTACCTGAGACCTATAATGGGATTTAGGGCTCTGGAGGGCTGTGGACTGTAAGCCCCATCAGTCTTCAGCAGCAAGTCCAAGTAGATCAGTCAGCAATGAATCCAGTGGTGATGAGATCTCCTAGGAGGGCAAGGAGTTAGAGAATGGCTTACCCACTGTCTGGTGGTGAAGACAGTTGCTCTTCCAATGGCCCTTGAGATTACAATAGGGGGAAGGCCCCAGAAGAACTCTGGGATTGGGGCACTCTCTTGCCCTATGTCCTCCTTTGCTGTACTTGAAGCATGGTCCAGGAGGGGCTCAGGTAGCTCCACCTTGTGTCAGTTTACCTGTGTCAGAGCTCCAAGTGTCACGGTTAAAAGATCAGATTGTTATTTTACTTTTGATTTTTTTAAAACTCTGTTAAAAAACATGAAAAGCCCTATTAAGAAGGTCTCCCTGTAGGGTTTGAGGGCCAAGTTTAGCCTTTTGTTTTGGAATCTGGCCCACAGTGGAAGGTATCTGTCTCCACAGTCACAAGACATCTGGTTTTTATCTTGGGTAGGTGCACAGCTTTAAGTCTAAAGGATACAAAGGCAAAGAATCAATTAAGTATGCAGGAGTCAAATAATACATTCAACAGGGTATTTATCCTTATAACTTTAGCAATGGCTTCCCATAAGGAGAACCAGTCCGCTGTTCCTGTGAGCTTACCTACACAGGGGCCAAAAATCAAATATCTCCCCTACCCCTCATCAGCAACTGGGGACAGAGTTCAGAATATCTCTTGGGAGGATGATCATATACAATGTAGCAAATAAGGAAGATAAGGATAAGGTCCAAGGAATTTTAGAAACTGAATGTGATTCATTTATCAGGCACACATTTAGGTGTTACAATTGTATTCATATCTCTTATGCTGTTAGAATGTCTAATGCCATCTGATTTTTGGAGGATGGCCTGTTTTATTAATTTTACATTTTTATTTATGAGATTGCCTGCAGTATCATTTAATGTCAGCTGGGTATAGTAAATTATAGCCCCAATATGCATCATATAATCTTTTTTTTAAAAAGATCTGGTAGATCACAACAAAAGGAATCCAAATGGATATATAGTTATCTCTTAGTCTTAGTTGTTGGACATCTAGAAGATTGATAACAATGCAGTGCAGTAGAGGGAGTAAGCTTAACATAGAACATTAAATGGAACCATTATTTTCTATTAACCATGGGTGTTTTAACATTTGAGCACTGAAGAAATTTGTGACACTGGACTGTTTAGTATTTAAGCATCTCTAAGTATAACACATATATTACATAAATTTTTGTTTAAAAATTGTCATTTGACTGGTGACCTCATGTTAGTCTGACTGAAATCTCCTGGTTGGAACACAGAAAAAGGCAGATGTCTGGATCTGAAAGAAAACACTTGTCCTCATAAAAATCTCAATTCTACATTTGAAGGCATGAATATACCATCAGATCAGCAACAATAAATTGTCTTAGTCATATGAATTTTATTTAGTGGGGTGCCTCCCATAAGGCTAGGGAGATTATTGGGGCTTCCGATTAATGAACAAGAGCTGTTAAAGTTACCAGGTGGCCACCCTCTTGTTTGTCAATTGGAATCCTGTCCAATGTCTCTTCACCCCAAGAGATTTGGTTTAACCAGCTTTAGCATCATTTTGACCAGCAGGCAATCTAGGTGGAAGCATGTTTTTTAAATCTATAACCCAAATAAACCTTGACTAAAGATCTGAAAATGTAAAAGAAAAGGAAAAATTGTCAAGCTCAAATAAAAAGAAACAGCCATTTACAGAGCAGGCAAATGAACAGACAACAACTATATCAACTGACAATCATCTCATAAAATTAGATTGCACTCAAATATATTTGTCCAATATAAACTATAATAAATAGACTAGTGTGAACATTTTTGGAGATCAATAGAGATTAATAGAGATCTCTTGAATAGATCAATAGAGATCTCTTGAAATAATAATACCAGAAAGGAACCTAATTTATGACTAATCTGAGATAGCTCAGAAAGGAAAAAAAATAACATAAATATTAGCTAATCCCTTGGGAACAGTGCCAGCCTGTTTCTGAAGCAGGAGCAGAGACTGAGGCTGAGAAGGCTGTGGCCACTGAGTGGCCAACCATCTGGCAGGCGTGGGTGGGCAATTATCTGATGATTGGCTATAAAACAGACGCTTGTCACCATGCAACAAGGAAATGTAGGCTGTTGGCGGGTCACTGCTAAGTGGGCCTAGCTACTGCTGATCACATGAAGGGCCACAAGGAGGTGGCCACTGACCCTGAGACCCATTGTAAGATGGCAGTGCCATGCCATGTGGCAGAGGGCTGCAAGATGGTGGTTGTCCTCCACGTGAGCTGCAGCAACATAGCTGCTAGCAACCATATGGCCTGCCAGAAGGCTGGAACACCTGAGACCTCCTATGGGAAGCCATAAAGACAGGTGCCACATCATCTGAAGAGGTCCAGTGAGGAGGGAGAGAGATCATGATGGAGCAGAGTATTTGGACCATTTTAGAAGGCAGAGTGAGAGAAGGAAAGGTCATTTAAGTGAAAAAGGCTTAAAGATCAAGATTTTCTGCCAACTTGCTGCCATTGTGACGAAAGGATAACTAAAAGATCAGCTTTTTGATTTTTATAGCCTTCTAGAGGCCAAGAGCACTAAGGTCATGAACCAGGCAAACCAGAGGTGTGTTTTTTCAGGGTACATACGTGGTCCTTATGACCGAATTATAAGTGAGCTGAGAGAACAATTTCGCCTCAGATCATAAGAGCTTTAGCTCCCCCCAAGGAGTGTGGAAGCTGTTGTGGATCACACTGAACTAACGAGATTGTCACCTATTTTGAAAGTATGACACGGAAAGTCCCAACACCCATTTTTCTCAGCCAGGTCACTGAAGAGTGTAGGGTGGAGTCCCACAGAACAAAAATATCAGTCTTGCCCCAAGCCATATGGCCTAAGGAGTGTGAAAATTGGTATTCCTGTTCAGGGATGGCAGGATGGGTTTTCTGTCACAAGCTCACTAAGGAACAGAAACAGAAAACCCCAGACAGACGTGGCTCACCTGTGTTCAGTGAGAAAGGTCACTGTTGTATGCAGATTAGCGGCAGCAATTAAACAGTCCCAGAGGAAGAAGAAGGTGGTGTTTAGGCAGGAGGATTCAAACTGGGAGGGAAGCCAGGAGCCAGCCACTCTGCCATCCTTGTCTCGGGCACCATTATGAAACAGTTTATTCTAAGGACACAGAACTCCAGGACCTGGAGGGGCTTGGCTTTTTCCGCCGGGAACGTGGGGCATGGGATATACATATAATTTCCGACTGGGTGGTGCTTAGGGTGGGCATTGCTGATGCACAAGCAGCTGATTGGGATTTTCTTGGTGCACAAACAGGAGCTGGGAAAGATGCAGGAAGTGGTAGGTGTTCCCACTTTGGCCTTCTTCCTCGTTAGACCACTGCCATAATTTCTACTGAGGCAAGAAACTTTCAAAGACAATTGCAGTGTTTTGTTCGGAGCTGAAAAAGCAAAAGCAAAATCAAGTGCAATAAAATCTAATAGTGGTTATATAACTTTTGGAAGAAAATAGTTGTGAAGAAAAAATACATATATTTTTATGTGACCACTGGACCCAGCAGGTAACAGTAAATACATTTTACATGTGAAAGCATCAAGCTGCTATCATTTTGATGTAACTAAGCTTTCAAATTCCTCCTCTAATTCCAATTGTTCTTATTTTATACTCATTAGGAAAACTTTTTACCACTTGATTTTCCAGACCCATGAGGTAAATATGTTTTACAAGCTAACCATGTGGCTAAATACTTAGGAATATAAATGTATGAAATTGCAATCTTTTATTTAAACAGTCTAGGCTTGTATTACCAGCACATGTTGTGAACTGACATATCGTGATACTTCGATGTGTTGTGATCCTTTGTCAGAAAAAGAAATTCAGAGAAAGCATCATGGGCTTATGTAAGGTAATAGCTACCATCCAAGAACTCTGTGGTATCAGACCAGCAGGACTTTATGACATTGGCAGCTAAAGACAAGAAATTACTGAAATATTTGGCATGAGACTGTGCATAGTCTTTTGTGGAAGAAAAGCACTATTGCTTATTGAAAGACTCTCAGAAAATTACTGGGAAAAAAGAGCAAGTAAGGGAACAGAGTAAGCACAAACAGAGGGGAGTCCTGAGAGGCACAGACAATGAGATTCTACCAGGAAGAACAAGAGATTTATATTCTTAAATACTTCTTCTAAAATTTACATTTATTTAAATGATTACTAAGTAGCCTTGTGTATTTATTATTTAGGTAAATATATAAAAAACTAGTATTCTGTCAGTCACAACCAGACAACTGATCCTACTAGATCATACTAGAGATCTTACTAAAGATCCTACTAAAGATAAATGGCTCATCACACCATGCAAAATAAAACGATGCCTAGTTGAAGATAATCAACTAATTTCTCTACTTTTTCTCAGTTCCCAACATACAAAAACTTGTTGTTCACATTGCTAGGTGGAGGGTTCTTACCTTTACTAGTAGGAGGTGTTGCCCAATTCATGAATCTTATACTTTGTTCAAATAAACTCTGCTAAATCTGTATGAGGATTTTCTTTTAACCTGTCCAAATAATTGAACTGGACAACCTAGAAGTAAGATTTGTAGATTATTTCTTTAAAAACAATTCTAAAAATGAAGTAATAATTCTGGGATGGTAATGTGATCCTCCCAAAGCCTTCAAAGAAAATATCTGAGTTACAGGTTATATTTGAAAGCAACAGATTCACTCAAGGTAAATAAATCATGTAGAATTTGAAAGATTTGCTACCAAGCAAGAGTACAGAAGACAGACCAACATGGAACTTGCAGGGCCTAAGAATATATCTCAATAGCAGTGGAAGGCCCTGGGTTCAAGCTATAGGACTACAAAAACCAATGGACCCCAGGCCCCCACACCTGTGCCAGTGATACTTAAATGAGGGGTTTACAGACTCATAGTGTTTCCAGCAGGGTTCTATTCAGGTAATTCTTACCAGTTGTCTGTGTAAACCAGCTCTATATTTGTCTACTTCAAATCTATCAAAGGGTCAGGGACTGATAGAGAAAAAGGGTAGATACAGAGCAAGTTGATAACCATCCAAGGAAAACTAATTGGAACATAGGGGTTAAGGGTTGACCTTTTATCATTATTATTGTCAGGCAGCAAAAGCTATAAGACAAAGTCAACCTCTAATTAAATCCCGAGGCTAGAATAATAAGAGAATAATATCCCAATGGAAGAAGGATAGCCTGGACAAGGAACATAACAGGCAATTAAATCTGTATCTACCCCTACTAGGAAGGAATCATTGCCTTCATTTTACATATGAGGGAACAGAGACAAAAATGATACTCACCTGCCTTTCCATATGTGAGGAACTTTCCCTCTCTTTGCATTACTTTACATAATTTTCTATGATTTCCTTCATTTTCATATTATTTGCTTGTGGGCAGAGAGAAATAGAATGTAGATTAAGTAAAAAAAAAAACTTGATTGTTAGAGGTGCATGTAAAAGATAATGAAGACCACTGGCTCTCTGGTATATTTGTTCTCTAACTTTTTTGTCAAATCAGTGAATATTTACATTATAAATATATCCAAGGAATTAAAATACCATGAACCTTCAGTCAAGTTTTGCAATCAAATAGATAATTTGAATTATTAGATTCTATCCTATATGTCTCAAAGAATCCAGCACGTTGTTGTAGATACCTTGAGTCATAGGCCTGGAGTAAGTTTTAATATAGGCATCACAGAGTCAACATCCAAGGTCACACATTGTGTATCTTGATTCCCTTGCTGAGCTCTCTGACTCAGTGTAGCCTGTAGGAGAGGTGCTGATCTGGTCTTTAATATCAGAGTGCTCCTCCTCGGGATTAGTCTGAAATAAACCCATCCTGCTCAGCTTGTACATGTTTCTTTTCCTTTTGCCTAACAGTAGGCCCAAAGTGTTTACAGTATCAAACTTCATATTTCTTGAGGCAGCATGGTGTAAGGAAAACAGATTGGGTTACAGCAATAGGGATCAAGTACCCAAGGGCAAATTGAAAACCCAAGCTCTCTGTCCAACCCGCGGAGTATCTCATTTTGAGGACATGAGGACATTCAGAAAATACAGCTTTGAGGGCCTGGGATTTATCTCTGCCGCACAAGTGCCTTCCTGGCTGGCGCGAGGTCACAAGTTCTATCCCTTGGTTAAAAAATGTATTAAAAAAAAAAAAAAAAGGGAAAAGAAAAGAAAAGAAAAGAAAATATAACTTTGAGTTCCAGAGACAATGATGTTACAGGGAAAAGACTAGTATTTTGAGAATCAGTCAATTAATGTATTCTTAAGAGAGTTTCAGCAAGTTTTTAACATTACATAATATCAGTAAGTTTTCTGAGTCTGATATCAGATAGCTATAGAATGATAGAATATGCTACTACTACAGTTTATTTTCAATATTACCTACAGCTATTGTTTTACATGGTGGTATTAATGTATTTATTTTTATTAGCTGATGATGAATTTGTTAAAATGTAAAGTACAGACCAATTTATTGTTGCTATTATTTAAAACTTGGAATTCTTCTATGAAAGTTTTTTACATAGTAATCTGTCATGAAGAAGGATAAATCTGAGCCCTTTGTATAGAAAATGGGACAATTTGAGATCATAATGTTAAGTGAAATAAATCCAACAAACAAAGTAAAATATCACATAATTTTTCTTACATAAGAAACCCAAAATATAAATAAAGAAGTCAATAAAAGATAACTAGGACACAGGGTGATGGGTCTCTTGCAAAAGGGAAAGGGATCGAGAGATAAGGGAAGGGAGGACTAGGGAAAGGAGCAGGGGATGAATGAAACTATAACCAACTCCCTGAGACAAATGTAATCATTGTGTACTGAAACATATACTAATAAAGGCAAAATCTAAAAAAGAATTCTAAAGACTATTTCTCAATAATATAATTCAAAACCTTAAATACACTAGATTCAAACAATGAAATATTAGTAATTCACAAGAGTGAAAATGGAAATAGAAAATATGTAAGTGTGCTTTAGATGTAATATTTTTGATAAATATTTTTTTTGTTTGTTTTTTGAAAGAGTAGACAAGCTTTCAATCATATGCTAAGGCATTAAACAAAGCACCCATGCTCTGAGTCCACAGGAGGGTATGGCAGGATGAGGTTTACCATTCCTTTCCTGTGAATCTGTTTTCTAGGTATCTTGGCATATGAACTTTGAATGCAAATAACATGCAACATTACAAATGTGGAAATTCGGTAAGATAATATGTATGAAAATACTTTATAAATTTAACAACAGGACTGATTTCCCCATTTAATGGTGTCTCTATAATCATACTCAACATAATCACAAAACGTTTTATAGATTCCTTTCTCTTTTTCATATCTGTCAGAGCTATCCAGCTGTGGAAATTTAGTCCTGGTTGACACTAATAAATGTATCTGGAGTTATCAGTGTGTTATTTTTGGGAGGTCATCTTACTGAAGAGGTACAAGATTCCTTCCAATGGAACTGAAAGGTGGAGAGGATAGAAGGTTAGGTTGTTATGTAGCACAGTTAGCCATTTTGAAAACTGGGCAGCCTACACTTTACTTGTGCAATATGTGTGACCTTATCTTGAACTTCCCATTGACGTTGATCTTTGGCTGGCTCCTAGAGCTTTTGACAGCTTACTTTCAATCTATTAAAGTTAGACATTATTCTTTTATGCTTCCATTAAAATTATGTTTATAGATTTTGAATACTTGTACTTTTAATGTGTTATCAATCTTTTAAACTTAATCTATCTTTCCAGTGTCATTTGTCCCGTGCCTCATCCTCCATCCTGAATCTTATTCTCAATTGAAATTTTCTTTCATTTTACTGGAAAGGAATCTCTTTTTTTCACCAGTCTAAGTGCCACTTACTGATTGAATAAAAGTACATAAGTTAGTTTGATCTCTGATCAAAAAAAAAAAAAAAGAAAAGAAAAGAAAAGAAAGAACATAAGTTAATCCTTTTTTTATATGTAGGCAAAATAAAAATCTATATAATAATGTCTTCTTAATTTTCACTTCCTGGTCCTTATTGTGGCACAGTGTTTGTACAATAATTACTAATATAGTCATTTATTGAGGAATTTAAAGTACCTCCAATATTAATAGAGAAACCTATTTCTTGTACATTATATTATTTGCTTAAAAAGTATTCCCTCATTAGTGTTCTAGTTCCTTATGTCCACCTAAAACAATGAGAAGAAAGATACTCTGACATTTCCAAATCTCTGATTTGGACTGCCGTAAGAGAAGGTAAACTGTATTTTTAGGAGTTTTTTCATCTATATTTAACTACAAAATGATTATGCTTTTAGAATAGGAAAGAAAGTGGTATCAGACATACTAGATGTGAACAACAAATAATGTGAATGTTTACATTTAAAAGGTTACAGTAAAAATGTATTGCTAGGCCAGGGATTTAGCTCAGTGGCATAAGTGCCTGCCTTGCAAGTGTGCGGTAGTGAGTTAGATCCTCGAGAACCAAAAAACAAAGCAAAACAAAACATAGTTAATAATCTTAATAATCTTCATGCTCACTTTAGACCTCCTTATTCCATCATTATTGCCACTTTTTTATTTTTATTAGTATATATTTTCAGCTTATAATGATACCTTCACTGTAGAGAAATGGTACACATACATATTTCAATTGTTTCTTCCCCTGCAGTTCACTCATGTTTATTTTTCAAGCATCAGATTCATACATTTATAAGAATATATAAAGTCAGTTGTCACATATATAAGTTGAAAACCAGAATAACAGACCTTTTATGTAAAACACGTAAGACAATTTAGAGTCATTACACTTTGAGATACGCAGTCCACACTGGATTACAATATCATTTTTTCTCTCCTTCTTCCTTTTATCTGTCTTAAATTTCAACATATATGTTTAGTTTTCATATAAAAGAAATCATGTGATATTTAAGCTTGCATGTCTGAGTTACTTCACTTACTATTATGGTCTCAAGGTGCATCCATTTTCCTGCAAATGACTCATTTATCCTGCTTTATGGTAGAGTAGTACTCCATTGTGCACAAATACCACATCTTTATTTATTCAACTGTAGCTATTTCCAAGGTTTAGATAGCAATTGTGCAGCTATAAACATAGGTATGCTCTATCACAGTGATATGATATCTTTAATTCTTTTGGGAAGATAATTAAAAGAGAACAGCTCAGTCAAATGGAATTTATATTTCTATTTTTATAAAGAATCTCCATTCGTGATTTCCATAGTAGTGTTATTAGTCTACAGTCCCACCAACAATGGAGAAGGGTTCCTTTCTCATCATGGCCTACCAGCATTTGTTATTGGTTGATTTCTTTATCATAGCCATTGTTTATGAAGTGATCTAGAGTATCAGTACTGTTTCAATTTGCTTTTCTCCAAGTAGTGAGAGGTGTTGAACATTTTTTTCATTTATTTGTTCATGGTTTGTATTTCCTCATTTGAAAAGCATCTATTAATTTCAGATGTCCATTTTATTGTTTCTTTGAATTTACACATGTAACTTTTGAGTTCCTTATATAATGCTTTCTAGATATTATTTAACTGAGAAGTAATGGCATTTTTTCCATTCTATAAGTTGCATATTTAGGCTTTTGGTAGTTTGCTTTTCTGTGCAGAAGCTTTTTAATTTAACACAATACTATTTGTTGACACTTGGTATTATTGCTTATAAAACTTAGGTGTTGTTCAGAAAGTCCTCACTACATCATGATTTTAGAAAGATTTTCTAGAGGGACATGGATAATAAAGGAAGAAGTTAAATTATAATTATCTGCTGGCAACATGACTGTACATCTAGAAGACCCCAAAAACTCCACCAAAAGACTTCAAGAACTAATATCCAAATTTGGTAGCTTAGCAAAATACAAAATCAACATGCAAATATCAACAGCATTCTGTATACTAATAATGAAGTCACTAAGCATGAAATTTGGGAAATAATACTCTTCACAAGTGTACCACGATAAGCACAATATTTAGGAATTAATCAAGAAAGTGAGAAATTTCTAATAAAAATTATAGTACTGTGAAAAAGGAAAATGAAGGTATTAGAAAATAGAAAGATATCTCCTATTCCTGGATAGACAAAATAATGTAATAAAAACAATCATAATTCCACAACTGTTACATAGATTTAATGTAATTCCAATCAAAATTCCAGTAATGTTCTTTGCAGAGCTGGAGACAACAACCCTAAAATTCATGCAGGATCTAAAGAAACCTGGAATGACAAAAGCAATTCTGGGCAACAAGGGCAAGACAGGGGCTAGCACAATCCCTGGCTTCAATTTATACTACAAAGCTACTATGATTAAAAAAAGGGGGGGGCTGGTATTGGCAAAAATGCAACAAACAAAAAAACAAAGCACCAAAAATAGACTTGAAGGCCAGTGAAACATAATAGAAAATACAGAAACAACTTCAAGCACACTCAGCTATGTTATTTTTGACACAGGGACCAAATCCCTTCATTAGAAGCAAGATAGCCTTTTATCAAATGGTGCTGGGAAAGTGACTATACACATGCTGAATCCTGAACCTAGACCCATATCTTTCACCTTGCACTGAGCTATCTAGATGGAACAAATATTGTAACATTAGCATGGGAACAATCCACTAGAAGATGACATAGCTAAAACATTCTTGCCACTGTTTGAGACAACTCTGGCAGCCTTCTTTTCATGAATCTAGTTGCACTGTCTTGGTTACCTGGCTGATTTAAATAGATTTAAAATGCTTTCCTTTCTTTTTCTTTTTGAATCATGGACAAAGCCAGAAGTCGCATGGTACCAGATCCACTGAATAGGTAGATGAGCTCACACCACAATATTTTTATAAGCTTGCATTTCAGTTAGATAGCATTTGGGAGAAGCGTTCAGTGAATTTCTTTTTTACTACATCGCATAAAGACACAAAAAATAACTTTCAGAACTGCCTCAGAAAGTGTCAAAAGTGATGGAATAAATGTGTTCAAATGATAGGGAAGGTTTTGAAGGAAATTGATGGCAATGTATCTGATACTACAATACAATTTTAAAATGTAAAGTCATCGTATATTTTGATCATGCTGTGTAAAATGAACAGCATCATTCTTACAATAAGATTATCTAGACCAAAATGACTTGCAGTGCCACACTTGAGGAGCCTTGTTATAAATGTATGTTGTACAAATGCTTTTGAAGTAATGGGGAAATATATTGAGGAACCACACAATCACACTAAGATTTTTTAAAAATATATACAATACGAATGTGTGCTGGGTGTTCTCATGTCAATTTTATCTATATAGAGGAAACTTATTCCCTAAACACATCAATACTATAGATAATTATAGTGTGAACACAGATCTCACATCTCTATTTGGAAAACAATCAATTCACAGAGATGTCACAAAACAAATATCAAGATTTTTTTTTCATTTCTTATCTATTTCAGAGTCCAAATTTAGTTCACATATATGCATACAATCAATTTTCTTTTCTTTTTTTTTTTTTAGTTTGCCAAAATACTATTTCATTTTAATTATTTTATTTTAGGGAGAGGGAGCCTGTGTTATACTATTGGTGATGTCACTTAAGAATTTGGAATCAATACAAATTGTTAAATTGTATCCTTGAACTCATAAACACAATTAACACTTTTGGGTAGAAACTGAATGGGGGCTGGCGCCCTCAATTCTGCAGACTGGGTGGCCTGGGGTGAGTGTCCCCGCACCATCCCCTGTGCCCCTGGAGTTTAAGATCATTGCTCCTGTCTTGGCCAGGGAATTTCACAGCTTCCTGCTCACTGGACCAGCTCAGCAGGTTTTGGGCCTCCCTGCATTCACTTCCTGGCTTCCTGCCATACTCAGAAGACTCTGGTGATTTGGGTCTGCCCGAGCCCACAATTTTGGAAACTGGGCTGCCTGAGGTGAGTGTCCCTGTACATCCCGAACCCGGAGTTTGGGATCTTTGCTCCCACCAGCCAAAGAACTTCACAGCTCCCTGCTCAGCAGGGCTTGGGCCTGCTTGCCCCCCCCCCCTCAGTGACCTTCTCTCAGTCCTGGAAACTAGGCAGCCAGAAACCCAGGAGCTGAGGGCACAGAAGAAGATTTGCAACAGGCCCCAGGGAAGCCTTGGAATAACACTTGAAACACAGAAATATAGGAAAATGACAAAACAAAAGGCCAGAATACAATCTCAAACCTCAAGAATATCCCAAGAAACTTTAAGAGCTATGTACATAGAAGAAAATATATGTGATACACCTGAAATACATGAAATAATAACAACTGAAATAAAGAAGCATTAAAGGAATTCAAACTAGAAATAATCTCCCAGGTAAAAGAAGAAATGGTAAAAGAAATGAAAGAGATGCTTAACATATGTAAAGAAGACACAGTTAAAAAATTGGAGGAACTAAACAAATAGATAGAATTCCTGGATAAACAATATAAGAAACAAACATAATACATAAAGCACATGCAAAGAGAAATACAGGAAACCGAAAATTCCACTGAAGGTGGTCAAAACCACCTCAATGACAGTGAAGATAGAATTTCAGACCTTGAAGACAAGATTGCAGCTAGTGATCAGGAAAGGAAAGATCTTTTAAAAATAATAAGGAATCAGGAAATAACAATTCAACAGCTTCAAAATGATGCAAAGAAAACAAAAAAAGATTGATAGGGATAAATGAAAAACAAGGGGACAATATAAAAGATGTCAAGAGAATATTTAGAGAAGTAGTAGCTGAAAAGTTCCCAAACATGAGAATGAAAACTGACATCAGGATCAGTGAAGAATATAGAACTCCAAGTAGTCATAACCAAAATAAAACTACACCCAGACGCATAATAATCAGCAACCCAGAAATTCAACATAAGATCACAATATTAAAAGCTGTCAGAGAAAAAAGATCACTTATGAAAGAAAAAGATCACTTATAAAAGATCACCTATCAGAATCACAGCAGACTTTTCAGCACAAACAATAAAGTCAAGAAGAGCATGGAATGAAGTATTTCAGATCCTAAAAGAAAAAGATTTCCAACCTAGATTGATGTACCCTGAAAAACTGTCCTTCCAAATGGATGGAGAAATAAGATATTTCCATGACAAAGAACAGCTGAAGAACTTGATGATCTCCAAGCAAAACCTACAAAGAATACTGAAAGATAGCTTAGATACACTTAGGAAAAACTAAGAAAAGAAGAGAATTAAACAGAATGGAAAGATAAAGATGCAACATGTCAGCAGAAAGATAACATGTCAACAATAAAACAACATATAACAGTTATAACCATTAATGTAATTGGCTTCAATGCAGCAATTAAAATAAACAGACTTCCAGAATGTATCAAGAAACAAAATTCAACCATATGCTGTCTACAAGAAACCCATCTAACCCAAAAGGATACTCACAGAATGAAAGTCAAAGGATGGAAAACAATACTTCATACAAAAGGAACTGCCTCCCAAAAAGCAGGTGTAGCTATTCTGTTTGCAGACAATGTAAAATTCAAACCAAGAATTATCAGAAGAGATAAAGAAGGTCATTATATACTGGTTAGGGGAAACCTTCAAGAGAAAGAGATAACAATCTTAAATATACATGCACCAAATTTCAGAGCACCCAGTTATGTAAAGCAAGTATTAATAGAAATGAAAAACCAAATTAGTAATAACATAGTTGTAACAGGAGACATTAACACACCTTTGACACCAAGGGACAGATCATCCAGACAGAAAATCAGCAAAGAAATAACAGAACTGAATCACAACTGTGAAAAAACGGACTTGATAGACATATACAGAGTGTTCCACCCAACAACATCAGAATACATATTATTCTCAGCAGTACATGTGACATTCTCTAAGGTAGACCATATACTAGCCCATAGAACATATGTAAATAAATGCAAAAGTGTTCAAATTGTCCCATGCATGTTATCGAATCATAGTGCCATGAAATTAGAAATTAATGCTAAAAGACACAGCAAAATCCCCACAAACACATGTAAATTGAATAACACACTCTTGAGTAATCAGTGAGTCCCAGGTAAGTAAAGAAGTAAATTAAACAATAATTTACAATAACAGTAAAATTAAACAAGAACAATAAAATAAAACAATAACAAAAAATTAAAGAAGAAATTCAAAAATACCTACAAGCAAACAAATATACAAATACAACTTACCAGAATCTGTGGGATGCAATGAAAGCTGTCCTCAGAGGAAAATTAATTGCACTGAGTTCCCACATTAAGGAAAACAGAATGAACACAAATTAACATCCTGATGCTGCATCTCAAACATCTAGAAAAAGAAGAGCAAGTCAAGCCCAAAGCCAAAAGAAGAGAGGAAATTATAAAAATCAGAGCAGAAGTTAATGCAATAGAGACTAAGAAAACAATCCAAAGAATCAATGAATCAAAGAGTTGGTTCTTTGAAAGAATAAATAAAATTGATAAGCCCCTAGACAATCTTATTAATAAAAAGGGAAGAGAAATGTCAGATTCATGCAATAAGGAATGAAAAGTGTGAAATCACTACAGACTCTAGAAATACAGAAGATCATCAACACTTACTTCGAAAACCTCTACTCTAATAAGATTGATAACATAGAAGAAATGGAAAGATTCCTAGAAACATATGAAGTGCCAAAGCTAGGTCAAAAGGATGTAAAACTGCTGAATAACCCAATTTCTATTAATGAAAATGAATGTAATTAGGTTCCTACATACAAAGAAGAGCCCAGGCCCAGGATTCATTGCAGAATTCTACAAGAAATACAAAGAAGACAATGTCAACAGTCCTCAAACTCTTCAATGAAATTGAAAGGGAAGCAATCCTTCCCAAGTCATTCCTGGAAGCAAATATTACTCTGGTACAAAACCTGAGAAAGACCCAACTAAAAAGAGAACTACAGGCCAATGTACCTAATGAACACAGATGCAAAAATCCTCAATAAAATATTGGCAAATAGAATGCAGCACACCATCAAAAAGATGACCCAACATGACCAAGTGAGATTCATCCCAGCTGTAGAGGAATAGTTCAACATATGTAAAGCAATAAATGTAATCCAGCATATCAATAAAGCCAAAAGTAAGATCATTTCTATAGATGCAGAAAATGTTTTGATAAGGTCCAACATTCATTTATGATAAGAACCTTACAGAAAATTGGAATAGATGGTCTTTACCTGAATATAATAAAGGCCATCTATGACAAACCAACAGCCAGTATCATACTAAATTTCCAAAAACTGAAGGCCTTTACCTTAAAATCAGGCACAAGAAAAGGATGCCCGTTATCACTGCTCCTATTTAATATAGTACTGGAAATACTAGCCAGAGCAATGAGACAAGAGAGAAATAAAAGGGGTAAAGATAGGAAAAGAAGTTAAATTATCATTATTTGTAGATGACATGATATTCTACATAGAAGATCCCCAAAACTCCATTGAAAGACTACTAGATATAATAAATAAATTCAACAATGCAGCTGGATCCAAAATCAATACTCAAAAATCAATAGTATTCCTATACACTAACAACAAAATCACAGAGAAATAAGAGAAGCCACACCCTACACACTAGTAACCAAAAAATTGAAATATTTAGAAATTATTCTCATGAAAGAAGTGAAAGATCTATATGGGGAAAATTATAATAATTGAAAAAAGAATTTGACAGTGATCTCAGAAAATGGAATTCCTTGCTCATGGATAGGAAGGATAAATAATGTGAAAATGGCCACTCTCCCAAAACTGTTATACAAATTCAATGCAATCCCAATAAAAAAAAATCAACATGCCTCAAAAATCTAGAGAAATCACTCCTAAAATTCATCTGGAACCAGAAGAGACCTAAAATAGCAGACAGTTCTAAGCAGCAAAGGCAAGGCAGGAGGCATCACAATCCCTGACTTGAAGTTATACTACAAAGCTACCATGATAAAATCAACACACTACTGAAATAAAAACAGATCTGAAGATCAATGAATAGATTAGAGGACACAACCCCAACTGCATACACACTCAACCACCTTATCTTTGATAAAGAAGTCAAACAGGTTCACTGGAAGAACAACAGTCTCTTTGATAAATGGTGTTGAAAAAACTGGCTCTCCATATGCTGAAAACTAAAACTAGATCCTTGCCTATCAACATGTACTAAATTAAAATCTAAATGGATCAAAGATCTGAATATTAAAACAGAAACACTAGATCTATTGGAAGAAAAATTGGTTAATAACCTTGAAGACATGGGGGTAGGTAAAGAATTCATGAACAGGAATCAAACCACGCAGGAAAAACTTCCCAGAATCAATAATTGGGATCACCTTTTACTAAAAAGTTTCTGCATGTCAAAAGAAATTTCCAACACAGTGAAAAGAAAACCCACAAACTGGAATAAATTCTTTGTGAACTGTCTCTCAGACAAAGGATTTCTGCCTAAAACATATAAAGATTTAAAAAAAAATCAGACCCCAAAATTCAAAGATCCAATCCAAAATGGGCATCTGAGATGAATACACACTTGTCAGAAGAAGAAATACAAATAGCAAATAAATACATAAAAAAATGTTCATCATCTTTACTCATTAGAGAAATACAAATTAAAGCCACACTGAGATTCCATCTCCCTCGTGAAAGAATGGCCAGGATCAAGAAAACTACCAGCAACAAATGCTGTAGAGGCTGTGGGGAAAAAGGAACTCTCCTGCACTATTGGTGGGAGTGTAGACTAGTGCAACCATTGTGGAGGACAGTCTGGAGATTTCTCAGAAATCTGGGACTAGAAGTCTCATTCAACCCAGGTATTCCACTTCTAGACATATTTCCAGAATAACTGAAAACATCATACCACAATGATATATATACACCGATGTTTATAGCAGCACAATTTGTAATAGCCAGATATTGAAAACAACCTAAGTGTCCATCATCTGAGGAATGGATAAAAAAGTTGTGGTATTTTTATACAGTGGAATCCTACTCAGCTATAAATAATGGTTGCATTGAGATATTTATAAATAAATGGATGCAGCTTGAGACATACTCATAAGCAAAATAAATCAAACACACATATATAAATACCAAATAGTTTCCCTAGTATAAGAAATGGTAAGAATACATCAAAGTATGTGGTAATCATGATTACCCATTATATTACTTTGAAGCCTTATAATATTTTCATTCAGTAATTGGAACGGTTTTATTCTGGATTGTTTGATTTTATTGTCTGTGATGGTATGAACAGGTATTTTGAAGAAATTAAGACATTATAATAGCTAGTGCTGGTTTAATATCATCTTGTTTTGAAGTCCCATCAAGTTTTTGTTCTTCTGTCTCTATTGGTTTTATAATGTTGTATCTTATTGGATTTTATTATATGTGGTAGTATAAACAAAATTGTGTATAAACAAGGAGATATATAGTAACCACTGTTCGTTTTCTGTTAGTTGGTTCTGAATACGGAGTAATACTTACATTCTCTTGAATGGTTTTACTCTGTCTTGTTATGTTTGATGCTATAGTGTATGAATGTATTTCAAATATTTCAAGGAAAGAGACACTCTGGTAACTACTGTTATGTCGGATTATCTTGTGGTGAAACACTATGTTGCTTAAATTGTTGTGTTCTGACCTGTGTTGTTATGTCCTCTTTTATCTTTTTTTAAATAAAAAAAAAACTGAATGGGATACATGAATTGTTCAGAGCCTTCTCAGGAATACATTTAGAATACAAACCGAGGCAGAATGTAGCTGAAAAGTAAAGGTAATTTCTTTTTCATCCTATTCAGTCTCTCCAGAATCATTTCTTAGAACTGAAGAGTGGAATTCAAGTGTTACTTATTGTTTCTGACTTGTTTGTTCAAAACATTTAAATCTATGCAATTTCTTCTACTTTGTTAAATTCTCCCCTTCCTACTTCTTGATACGCCTTCCCCCTAAACAGCAATGAGTAGAAATCAGAGCTTGCTATGGAAATCTTTCTACTGCTTGATCCTTGCGTAAGGCCCTGTTTCTCATAAGATCCACAGAAACTCTCAGTGTCTAGTCCCCCAAGCCCAGTGGATTTATGCATTTTTATAGGAGTAATATATAGTAAAATAACATTACATTCATACCTTTTCTATGCTTATTTCCAATATTACTTATTTCATATATCACAAGGCACACAGAACTTTGAGTGTTATTGTATTGTGAACTTCCACAAGTTATGCTTGCTTTTGGTAGCAGGAAACCAACAGAAAAGGGCACCAGAAATGTGTGTAATATAGAAACACGTCTGAATACTTTGGTATGGAATTTTATTTAATTCTTTGTTCTTTATAGACACTCAGGGATTGAAAGATGTGTCAGGAAGACTTAGTAACAGTGATCTTCTCTTCCTGGAACATGTGACTTTTCTTCTGTCATCCTGAACTGCTCATGCAACAGGGAGTTCCCGGTCTTATGCAGAAAGCAACTCTGATTTCATTGCTTAGGCACTGAATTCTGCATTCACCTTTGCTCCTTCTGCACTCTTTCCTCAAATCCAAGCTACCATACTCAGGATATCTCTTTTTGGCTGTAAACAGAAAAGAAATGCTAGAGTTAACAATGTAATTCATGACACATTGGTGTTTTAAAAGAAACATTCATAATATATGAAAGATAATAGAATGAAAATCCTCATTTACTGGGGGAAATCCAATGCAAGGAGCATTTTAGAATTCAAAAGTGTCTCAGACCTAAGTTAAATGTTTCAACTTTACATTAAGGACTAGAAGTGACTCAAGGATAGTTTTCAAAGTCAACAGTCACAAATGAGCATGGCTTACTTTTACGTTTCTGCCAAACCTACCTCCACAACCATCTAAACCATTTATCCATTTTCTGCTCTCATAAACATCATTAAATCTGAATGTTTTCCTTTTGAATTCTCCCTGCAGTTTTGACTACTGCTTGGTTTTACTTTTCTTAAACGTCGAGGATATGAATTCTCACAATTCTTCTGCAGATTTGGGGATTTATTTCCCTAAAAAGGCAATTTAACTTAGACACACATTGAACAACAGCACTGATAAATGAGAAAATAATGGGAGTTTCTAGAAGGTGCAGCAAAGGACAGTAGCCTTTTCTTCTTTTACAACAAAGCTTCTGAAGCAGTAGTCATTTAAAAAGAATTGTTTGCATTTGTTGCTCATATCAATACTCTTGATGATGGACAGCTAGACTACAGGTAGGCACCAAACACACCAGCTAGATCTTTTGGCATTACAGGAATACACTTGTGATCATAGAGCTCGTAAAACTAATCTGTTATTTACTTTGTTCCCAGAAAGTAAAGTTTACCAACTCCTTTTCCATGATTCTTTTTCTCATGAAATATGAAAAACGTGTTAAGGAATTTGTAGCTGGCATCATGAGGCTATTCAGACCACAGCGGGAAGACTGTTATGTGGAAGACACTTGCCTTATCCATACGTAGAAAAGCAAAACTAGGAATGTATAACAAATTTACTTTTGCAGAGCTCAGTGTCAGGCTATGTGGCAGGTTTTCTCCACAGAAGCAGCACTGACCTTTGAGCTTAACACTCTGCTGACTGCCTTGTGCACTGCAGGATAAGGAGCAGCATCTCTGAGCTCCGCCACGACATGCCAGTCATCCTACTTATGACACATAAAGGGTCTCCGGACATTGCCTGATATCTCCTGGATGAAACCACTGCACACTGAGAACCACTCTTCTAGTGATACCGTGAAAAGATAAAAACTAAATATCTCATCTTCCCACAGATGAAAGATTGAAATACTCTTCTCTCTGAGGGTTCCGCTAATGATTTTCAGTAGGAGGAATGTCTCCCCCATTTTTTTCTGAAATCTCTTCAATGATTCCTTCATGCTACATTATTATATCATTTTAGCAAAATATTTCTTTAAATATTATATGAATACTAACTAACTGCATAGACTACAATTGGGTAAAATGAATTGTCAACCCAAGTTGTTTATTTTCATTCTTCAATTTCTTTGTTCTACAGATTTCCATTTTCTGTCCTGGCAACAGAGGAATAAGACTGTGCCTTTCCATTCTGCACAGAGCCATATTACCTTATATTCAAAAACACGTTCGACTTAAAACAGGAATGTTTTATGATATAAACCTATGGTTTTTTCTAACCTGGCAGATAAAAGGAATGGGAAAATATTCCATTTTTTAACTTACTGTGAACTTATAAATTGTAGAAAATGAAGGTGAAGGCTAAATTATGGAATTGAAAATTTTCCTGCATAGAAAATGTAAGGACTTTATCTAGGTGTCTTTTCATCTGTAATTGTCTGGTAAGAGTATGAGGTTTTGTGTTACAATTTTAAGTAGAATCTTTCGCTACATACAAGACTGAACATACAGAAAAACAAAGGAGAATTCTACAAAGACATAAACATGATATTTGTTTTCACTCAGTTTACTTCAACTGCTGTTTGTTGATGGATTAAAGGTGAAAGACATTATTCTCAAGACTTTATTATTTATTAAATCTCTGGATCTTACACTTCCCTAATTTTGAGGAGAAATACTTAAACATGCATCTGAACATACTTATTTTTGTTATTGCTACTTTAAGATTTTGTACATAATAGTAGGAGTTCTCTAAAGATTTGGTCCATGTGTGAAGGAAAAAAATTAATGTGTTAAATTTCAAAATAAAAGAGAATATGCAAAACAAATTAATTACAACACTAAAGTTGTAATCTATGTCACTGTATCCCTTAAGTGGTTAATAATTTGTAAGTCTATAGGGCACACGATTTGAAATTTGTTGAGTAAATGTAGGAATAATTTTAGTTATTAGTAGGAATATCTGGTATGGCGCTTCTAAAGAAGGGGATACTGAGTAGAGTGATTTATTTAAAGATTCATTACTTTTGGAAATAGGAGAAAATGACTTACTACATTGTGAAAGTTATGCAAATCTCTATGGAATTTATTTTCTCTACAATGTTGATAAATATCCAGATATCCTTCCATAAATAACTTTTGAATGGAAGAAAAGTTATTGTCTTAACTAAGTTAATTATATTGATAGTTTACTGACGATTGACCTCTGTATAGAATTTTTATTTGTTCACTATTATTATTATTCATTTTTCAACTATTTTCTAAGCTATTTTTCAGTCTTGCCTTGAATTCACTTTGTAGCCCAGACAAGCCCTGAACTCATTACCATCCCAGTCTTCCTGTCCCGGCCTCCCAGGTGCTGGGATTACAGGCATACATCACCACACCACTTACAATTTTATGTAGTAGCAACTGATAAATGATAATTTATCAATTTACTAAATGCAAAATTGTAGATTGCAATAATGGTTTGGCAAAAGAGTGAGATAACAAGTTAATTTAGTGTCCTAGGCTTCTCTGAATTCTCTTCTAGGATCTAAGCAATAAACCAGGTACTAACAACATATTGTCCAAAAAGTTGGTGAATATGTTTGGTTTTACTGTCTTTCTTACAAACTGGCTAGATTAATCCTCATCCTCTCACCTCAGTCTTTTACTGGGAAGTGAATAACATCAGGGATCTCTATCTGTAAGTATTACTATGTTATCTTTCTCTGTAATTACTGCTTGCACAAACATTTGGGAGAAGAGAAGCTTGTTAGTTAATGTCTTATGTGGAAAGACCTTGGGGGGAAATTAAGGTATGGACAAGAATCAGTTACAGAAAGACCTACTATCTGGGACCTGCCTCGAGAAAGAATACCAACAATGGATTGCTAGTAACAGAAAGTAGTTTTGGCATAGGTGAAAAATAGAAAAAAGCAAATAGATCTATATCATTCACTTATCCACTAATGGTGGATTATTAAAAACATTTTTCCCAAGATGGCACATATTCATAATAATAAACGTTACTGGATGAAGTGGAGAATGATAATGTGATTGTCTTACCTTTTAAATTTTTATTTTGATATCATTCTAGTCTTTCAGAAAGTTGAGAAGATTTCAGAGGCCAGATTCCCATAGTTATCCCTCATATCACTGTAGTAATATTTATTAGCACTAAGAAATTGTTACAATACTATTAACTAAACTACATTTTATTTATATTTCCCCAGTTTTATTAGCAAAGCCTTTTTTGTTTTAGAGTTTACTTCAAAATGCCACATCTTTAGTCTAATAACCTTTTAGTCACTGCTATCCTTCAGATAACAAGGAACAACTGATATCTCTTCAAATCAGTACAAATAGCCCCACAAATGTTTGCATATTACCTGGTAAAACTGTGACCCAAAAGAGCAGAATAAAAAACAAGAGATGAAACTTCATGGTACAGTGTTTCTTAGGGAGAAAAGTGTCAACAGATCTTCCTTTTCAAGTTAGTTGTTTTGAAACAAGGAGCCAGAAATCCCTTTTATTTATAGGTTCTGCTGGGAAGTAGTTTTAACTACAGAGGCAAATCAAAAGCCAGAAAATTCATATGCTTGACTGAACAGTACCATATTCAATGTACATGGTCACAAAATGGTATTATTAACTTTTTTCTTGAAAGTACAACCTACTTGAGTTCAAACAGATTTCGATAAATACAAAATATATTAGTGAATGCTTTAATAGGGAATATATTTTGGGGGCCTAAAGCATCAAAGTGAAGATGTTACAGTAATCTGATTCTGTATAGCATTTAAGATATAGTAATAAATATTCCCAAGCCTCTAGAATTAAATTGTTGAGTGAGTGTCTGATTTGTAGAATGTTATAGCAGGATGCTTTCATTGAACTCATTTTTTTTTAGATATAAAAAATTAAAAGCAAGGAGGTTAAACAATTTATTTCATTTAATATAATAAATTTTCAATTATTAAGTGTAATATGACCAAAAATTCTGCACTTAATCTTAGCCAAAAGGCCAAGGAATGATGACCAGTATATTCTGGATTTATTAGTAAACTTAGGCAATATTCTTCAAAACAGGCTTTTTAAATTAATATATAATAATTTCTTAAAGCAAATAATCTCATTTCAAAATTCTAATATTTTAACTGTATTTATAAAACTGAAGTTGATATCTGACTCAGTTTGCGCACTATTATTTCACATACACTAGGAAAAGCTGGAAACTTGTTCCAGTATCTACAAGCTGATGATAGAAGGAGAAAGAATTAGTGAAATCCTACTGTAGAGTTCAGAGAATTTCTAGGGCAATTGTTTTAATGAAGCTTGTCTTTTTATGTGAAATAGGGTCTTGCTATGACTTGAATTTGCAGGAATCCTCCTGCATCAGCCTCCAAAGTGCTAGAATTACACAACACGCTTAGCTAACAATGGCTCTTAAAATAAATGAGTCTGGGGCCGGGGATTTAGCTCAGCAGCATAAGTGCCTGCCCTGCAAGTGCCAGGTTGTGAGTTCAATCCTGAGAAAAGAAAATTAAAATCCTATCAAGGACTTATTAAATCCAGATTTAAGAATATTTTTGCCTCCACTTTTGTGAGTTGGCAGATATAGATGGAGCTTAACAATATGTATCTCTAACAAGACCCTCAAAGAGCAACATTGCTGAGAGAAGACACACATTACTCTAAGAAAAATGACTCAGTTCTAAAAACATACAAAAGATGAATCTCAGAACATTTAAATCTGTGGCAAACATTAAGAAAGATTTTGGCGGTGCTTGTAAAATCTGAGCAAATCTGTTACTCATAAAGATACTGTGTTATCTTTTATTAAAAAGAATTTCTATGAAATGCACATAGAAACTTTGGGATAAAATCAAATCTGGGGAAAATGATTTACCTATGTTTTCACTCTGAAAAGGACTAAAAAGTAAAGAATTCAGCATCAAGTAATCAGGAGATGACCGCTTAAGAGTTACGCAATAAATATTGTGGAGCTATGAGATTTAGAGCTCAATGAATGATTTCTAATTCATTTTATTATAATCTCAGGGAATAAGGAATATTTCAGAAGTTTTCTTATGGTGGGAAGTAGTCTGTTGACATGGGCTAAAAATAGGAAAGGACTAATACATCTCTACAACTGACCCATGTAGCCCTTATTAATTGATTTTATTAAAAGTAGGAACAAAAAATTCCACAGAACCATTAACTAAAGAGAGCTGGAATAACTGTTATAACACAGACAAAATGGACTTTAAGACAAAAATTTTTACCATAGACAAGATACCCTGCATAGTGCTAAAATAGTCAATCCATCAAGAAGATGCAGCAATTATAAAAATTATTGTACCTAACATAGGAACTTCAAAATGCACAAACCAAACTATGACAACAAAATATCAGGAAAGAATACACAGTATATATAATAATGACATGATCAGGTGCAATTACATCGCTCAATGAGTAAAGAGAACTAAATCAACCTACTAATATTTATAGAACATTCACTCCATTAAAAGTCAAATGTATGTTCTTCTCAAGTGATCATGGAATATTATGCAGAATAGTCATGTAAGTATAAATATATTCTAAAATGAAATTATATAAAATATGTTTTGTGACTTTAAGGGAATGCATTATAAATCAATAAGTTAAAACTGGAAAACATATGAGTGCATAAAAATTAAATAGTATTCACCTATATTATCAATAGTTCAGAAGTAAATCAAAAGTAAATTTAGAATAAGAATGTATGATAGTGAATGTACCAAAACTTTTTATATTTAATATATGGTGAATATATAGAGGTTCCCAAATAATCAAAGTGTTCTTGGAAAAAGAAGCAGAGATTTGGAAAACTCATACTTGATAGTTTCAGAGTTTAAAGCTAATACTCAGTTTTCAGGACAATGTGGTACTCCCATAGGACCTACTTGAAAACAATGGAATATAATAGATAGTGCACAAATAAACTCAAACCTCTGTGAAAACCAATATTTTTTTTCTTTTTTTAATTTTAAAAACACAGAAAAGGAAAAAGGATAAAATTAATGCAGAATTTTTTTAAAATATAGCAAATTAACCCTGGTTAATATATGGCATTTGTTACCTTGAAAGTAGTTGTTCAGATTACAAGATTTGGGCATGAAAAATGATCAAACAATCAGACAATGAAAAATGAAAAGGGTGAAATTACTACAGAGCTTGTGGAAATTCAGAAGAGCATCAATACCAAGTTTGAAAATCTTTAGTCATGTGGGCTGGAAAACACACTAATCCAAGTTTTAATAAAAATGCTAAGGTATTTCTAAGGAGAAAAAGCAGTCTTCAATGACTAGTGAGAGCCTCTCTAGATATTAATATGAAAAATAATGACTGTCTCATATTTCAAGCTATGTGAAAAAATTGATTGGAAAAGCCATCAAAATTTAAGAGGCAATAAGAAAATTTATTTTGAGTGAAGTTACAAAAGCTCTTTTTACAAAACCATTAAGAAACAGAAAAAATAAGTTTATGAAAAAAATGAATTTCCTTCATATTTTTCCAAAAGAGAAAAAATAGGACAATACCGTGCAACAACAAAGACTTTTTTAAAAAATATAAAGCACATGCAGAAGACATACTTGAAGCTGAAGAGCAGACGCACAGTCCTGGAAACAATTAAATAAAAGTAAAGCTGGGGCTGGAGTATAGCTCAGTGGCACAAGGACCTGCCTTGCTAGTATGAGGTCGTGAGTTTGAACCCTGGTACTAAAATAAAAACAAAACAAACAAAAAAGAGTTAAGCAGATAATTTTCTCATTGTCAGCACAGCACATACAGACACCAGGATAAGTGAAAATTAAGTTACACAGAAGACCATCACATGATTCTATCATCTATAATTCATGAGCATGATTGATAAAATCATGTTCACTTCAACCCTATATCATTTAAAGAATCTTTTAAATAAAATGATTGCATTCAAATACTTTAACTTCTTTAGTACAATGCTGCAGATTTCAGCACCATTAATATATTGCAAAAATTCTCAGCCCTCTTGTGTTAGATCATGAATCTAGCAACATTGCAATATAGAGAAAGGAATGCCTTGGTCTTGGCCAGGGAACTAATTCGTGTGTCTAAGCAGTTTCTTTTTACCTTTCCTGCTCAGAACATAAAAAGACTGAGAACTAATATCAAGGAAGCCTGGGAATTGTAGAGCTAGTAGAGTTAAAATCTGAAAAAAGAAATGAAAGCAAATGATTACCGAGAACTTGGCTGTTGCTTAAGTAGGTAAATCTTATTCTTTCCTTAAATCTTGCAGGAATTAGGTGTATAAGGTTTGTTGCAGCACGTTCAAGGTAAACTAATTAAGTCAAGATCTTATTTCCAAATCTTATAAAAAATACTTCTGGAGGAAAAAGAAAAAGAATACATTAATTTCCAGAAGACAAAGATATAATTGCTAGTTGTATACAAGCACACACTCATATGCACACCAACACAAGAGTTTTCATACTTGTTATTTAGGCCATAAACTGAGTCATAAACCCCCACATCTCATCAAAAAAGAAAAAAAACTAAAACAATCCCAATTTTAGCTCCTTTTTTACTCAACCCGATGTTCAAAGTGTCTGCATGGCAGAGGCACTGTGCCAGTGGGTCACTTCATTGCCATGGCAACAAACAGGTATTCTGGATTTTTCCCAATAGTGGTTTTAAGGCAGCACCATTGTAAGATTTGTAAATTAGGCTTTGAAAAAATTTGAAATGTAAGTTACACTTTTAAAAAGAAAACATGTGTGCAGTTTATCCAAGACAAAGGCGGAATGAGTTGAGACTGAACTCGAGGCTGTAAAGAGCTTGATGTCCCAACACTTAGAGAATATGAGAGGTTTCCACGTTTAGGGACACTCAGCTTCATCCATGGCATAAAAGACACTTTTCTATCCTGGAGTGCAACCAGTATATTTTCCTCCCACTTTGGCAGGAGATGTACACAACTTGCTCTGTTTCACTATCTCAGACTAAATGCAATAAAAACCACGACCCAGGAATATTATGATTTTTAAAAGTACCTGTAAACCTTCATTATCTTGCAATAACTAATTGTTTCTTGTACTTAACACCAAAAGCATGGGTTATAGCAAAATAAAATGGACTTCATAAGCATTAAATCTTTATAATTCAAAGGACTTAGGCAAAATGTTGAAAGACAATCACAGAGAACAGGAGAATATATATAACCAAAAATTTTAGCATGGAGAATATAAGAACACTTACAACTTAATAAAAAGGCTAGCAATTTTATGTAAAAATTAAGCAGATTTTGATTAAACTTTTCTCTAAAAAGTATATATGTGGCAAACACATAAAATAACCTTAAATTTATTAGACTTTGGAAAAATGTAAAAAAAAAATATGAGTCAAATACCACTTCACACATCCTTGGATGGTTGTTATAGCCAGGAGTGTAACTCAGTGGTAGAACTGGGCTTAACATAAATAAGGCTCTGGATTTGACCCTCAGCATCAAGTAAACATGCAAAAACTGGAAAATAAGAGCCCCCATACGTTGTTGGTAAGAATGTAAAATTCAGCAGTCAGTATTAGCTTGGCAGCTACTTTTATTTTAAACTTATAGTTACCATACGAACAAAAGAATTGAAGGTAGCGTTTACCACAACTTTCACAGAGATATATAAATAGCAGCATAATTGAAAATGAGCAGACAGTGAAAAATCCCAAATATTCTTCCAATGATGAATGGACAAACCATACAGGACATATTCATAGATGTGATATCCATAGGATGTTATTCAGCAATAAAAAGTAACAAAATGAAACATAGGTCACTCTTCAAAAATATTATGCTAAGTTATTTAAATCAGACAAAAAGCCATATGTAGTGTGAATTTATTTATATAAAATATCCTCAATACTCAAATCTATAAGTATAGAAATATATTAGTAGTTTCTAGGGAAGGAGGGTGGGATAGATGTGGTAGGGCCAGCTAAAACAATTTTAAGAAATGGATAGTAATGTTTGCATAATATTACGAATACTCTAAAACCACTAAACTGTAAATCTTAAGTGGATTAATTATGTTATGTGAATTATGTCAGAATATGAAAAGTAAATATTGTTATATAAATCTTAAAATCTAGCAAGAAGATTCAAATGCACAGTCTAATTTTATGCCTTACCTGTTCACAGAATTTCTTTCAAAAGGAATGAGAATATAAGGAAGTAGCAGAGTAAATGGTTCTCTCTACTATTATAGCACAATGTGTTGACAATCGGTCTAGGATTCTTTACTGTAACAGGACCTGTGTGGTAGCGCAGGAGGGTTAGTGGACCAGAGGGAGCCCTCCAAGACTGATCAAAGGAGTGTGAGGGCAGGCTGCTAACATAGCAGCTGCAGGCCTACGTTTTATCCAAGTGTAGGTCAGTGATCAGTTCAAATGGAGGCCTACTGATTAGTCTATGTGCAATCCCATAGTTCAAGCCACAGCTGTCATGGCAATGATTCAGTGAGAAAGTGGCAATGGAAGCTATTTGATGACAGTGGTTGTGTCTCTGGGAAAAACGGTGGGGCTGAAACTGTGAAATATTCTGGAGGCATAGCTGTGTCCATCACAGCTAATCGGAGAGAATGTTAACAATGGGCCTGGCTCTCTCTCTCTCCTTGACCTCTGCCACATCAAGATAGCTACACTAACTGCCCGCTCACCCCATCACCTCCACTTCTAGGAGGTTGCACCAGGTCTGAAGTGGGAGTGGAGGAAGGGAGCCATAAGTGACAGCTAACATACACTCCTGAAACAGCCAGGAAGGAGATGGCCACTCAGTAACTCATGAGGACACTGAGGCAAGCTATCCCAGTCCACTGAAGGGTGGGAGAGGAGAAACAAATAGAAATGTGAGAATAGATGTGACACTTATTGGTCAATCCAACACATCCTCTCTCTGGCAAGGGAAAGGAGACAGTGGTTTCTCAGTGGCAGTAGTGAAACTCTTTCTTTAAGATCTGCTACTTCCATGAAAGATTGTTTTTGAAACTCTACATTGCAAATATGTCACGTAATCATCAAGAGGAATATACTTACACCACATCTCTTCAGCAACTCAGCAATGAGGGACAGATCCACAAAATACTTAAGAAATTGACTTCAAAATCAGCAAAAGATTGTGCTCCACCGAATGTTGAAGTTGTTTCCTATTGCATCAGACTTCAGCCACTTTTTATTTTGTCACTATTATTAGTAGTAGTAATAGCAGTATTCAGAGCATTGAAGATTGAACCACGTGTTTCAACTAAGCTATAACCACAAGTCTTTTTTTTATTTTTATTTCTTTTTTCTTTTTTTTTTTTTTTTTTTTTTTTTTTGAGACAGGGTCCTTCTAAGCTGTCTGGGCCAGGTCCAAGGTTGGAATATTTGTTTTAGTCTCACATAGTTCTGGAATTATGTGGATGCAATTCACCACCATGCCAGATTTAGCTTCCTTTATTTAGATACTTAACATCTGTTTTCATCACAGTTGTTTACAAACAATTAATAATTATAATTATGTTTTTGAGTTGTTATTCTGAATTAGACTCCTTAGCAATTACACATATTCTAAAATTTGAAACAGCCTTATAAAAGCTATTATTTTCTCTCCTTTAAAATTTTTTTCTTATAGCTAAAGAAACACAAGAAAAAATACTTGAATAACTAATGTAATAAAAGAAATGAAAATATTAGACCTTGAAGGATGAGATTTTTATCCTTAATCAGTTGTTTTAAATTTTTAAAATTATGCTGTTCTGGAAACAACTTGGCAGTAGAGCCCTTGGGCACTGTGGAAGAAGACAACATAAAAATAACCTACTAAGAAATTCTCCACGGGACATGGTAAGTATTCCAAAACTTAAAATTTTCACCATTGTTTTGTAAAATCCCAACACTGTATATTCAAATGATATGACCTTATGAATAGGTACAATGGTTTTGGGAGGAAATTGTGGTTCAAATATCTTTTACATTCTACTGCTTCCTGTGAAGTTTAGTGAGACCAGAACACGTATTCTTTTGTCAATATATTATTCAATAAATCAAATGATTAAAAGATGTAAAGTCTGACTTGCCTTTGCTTTTGCTTAGAATAAGAGAACCTTACTCTTTGTAGAACAGGTCTTTGTAAAACACACCCATACAATATACATATGTATATATATCATATATATAGAGAGATAGATAGATTTATATATGAATATATGTAATTAGTCCGTGTGTGTGTGTGTGTGTGTGTGTGTGTGTGTGTGTGTGTTTGTACTAGAAATCAAACTCATGACGGAGCGCTTACAAGGCAGGCGCTTATGCCGCTGAGCTAAATCCATGACTGTGTGGGCTTTTTGATATTTAAAAATACCTGAGATCCTTTGTGTGAATCTGCTACTGAAAAAGTTTATGAATTAGAAAAGAGAAAGGGCATTCCAAGAAGACAAAATCAAAAGAAATTCTCTAAAAGGAGTTGACAGAAAAGCTACAAAGCATGAAAAAATAGGCAGCCCAGAACAAGGTACAAAGAAATTTACAACACCAGCCCTGGAACCATTTTGAACCTAACTCTGTACACACAAGGTAAACACTTAAGGCTGGCAATTTCTGTGATAAACGATAAATGATGGATAGGTAGCTTTGGTCACAGAAAGACCCAGGGTTAATGCATCCCGTAAGTCTAGTGTGGAGACTACTCTGAAAGAGACACCTCTCAGATGACGGACTAGCTTTGGAGAAAAAAACCACAGCAGGGATCACCGTATATTAGTGAGGCAGATACTAGAGTCATTTTCTAAGAGTTTATTGTTTGAGATAGAGCTGCTCTAAGGATTAGAAGTCATTGAACAACTACACTTCACTTGGCACTTGGGCCCCTGCGCACAACCTGTGCCGTGACTGCATGAGAGATACATACGCCATAAGAGATAAGCAGAGAGAGAGAGAGAGAGAGAGAGAGAGAGAGAGAGAGAGAGAGAGCGCTGCAGATACCCTGAGAAGTTTAAAGTAACCAAAAGCACTACCCTCTGTGCTGAGGAGCAAGGTCTGTTACGTGTTACGTGTGCTTTCTGAGGTACTGGGTCTGAAGCATCAGGATGAAGCACGGAGGCTCACTTCATTCCCATGACTGTCCTCTTGCAGCATGGAAGTCAATGGTGGGTTTGCTTTTCTTACCATTGATTTGCCATGTCCGAGTGCACAGACTGAAGCATGTGGGGAACATCAGGAGCACGCGTTCCCTCAAGCTGGTTTGGGTAACAGGTGGTCTGGATGAATGGAAGGAAGGAAGCAGACACAATAAAGCTTCTGGAATAACTACAGCCCTAAGGAGGCAGTATATCATGACTCACCCCCACACCCCATCACACCAATGACAGTGGTGAGAAAATACAAGTAGTCCCAAGTGTGCCTCCCTATTCCTCCCATACTCTGGGTGGATTCTAATAGTGCAAGTACTACAAATGAAGGTTACTGATTTAAACATCTGGCTTTAATGTTTTTTTTTTTTTTGCTCATTTTTATTTTTCTCTGATTTTCATTTTTTTCTCTATGCATGTTTTATCCTTTTAAAACTCTGTTTTCTTTTTATTAATTTGTGTTTGCTTGTTTTTTTATTATTGAATAATCATATTTACTTGTTCATACTTTAATTTTCATTATCTTATTTTTCTTTCTTTTAAAAATCTTTCTTTAACTTTCCCTGTCCCCATCTTCCTTTATTAGTAGTACTTTTAAACTTGACAAATTTTTAGCTTTTTAGTTTAGTCTATATTATTATTGCTGTTTAGTTTTTATTGTTAATGGTGGTAAGAAAAGTTGCTTTAAATTATTCTTACTGTATTTTCAAGTCTGGTGTGCCTTTGTGCTGCTGTTACTGCTGCCGTTTTTTCTTCTGAATGATACTGGTGATTGACCCTTCAAAAGAGGACTAACTGATCATGAAGAAGACCTTCAGATAGAAATAGAGGAGATATCCATGCCAAAAGATGCATGATCTCAAGGTACTAACTACATGATATGAAAAAATAAGACATAATTCCAGAGGTCCATAACTTGACAGTAATTGAATATAAAGAAATCAAAGTGAATGACATGTCAGACAAACCGTTCATAAGACTGATTTAAAGTGATGAATTACTTCAAAGAAGATAGAAGCAGTTGAGTATATTAACAAAAACAAAGCACAATATGAAGGCGCAACTGAGCAAAGACAAGGCAGTTCTGAAGAACAACAAAACAAAAATATTTAAAATGAAAATCTCAGTAGATTAAATTTAAAAAAAAACCTATGGAAAGCATCACAAATAGACAAAATCAAGCAGATGACACAATTTCAGCGATTAAATCCAAGGTTGAGGAATTATCACCCTCAGAGAGCAGTACAAAAAGAAATTGTTAATAAAACATCTAAGAATTCCATGGCCAGAAGACCAAACTTAGATATTTTTTTATAGAGAAGAAGAAACTGAGATATAGAATAAAAGCATAGAAAATGTATTCATTGTAATAATATCACAAAACTCCCCTAATCTTGGGAAATATATAACATCAAAAAAGCTGTAAGAAAGAAATGTAAAAATGAAGACACCAGAAAAGAGACATGATCACTTAATTATGACAACTTAGCTATCATGTATTAAGTATATTTTACCTCATTATGGTGCAGTTTTCCTTTTGTCTTATGAGTATGAATATTATATAGAAGGGTAAAATACATAATGAAATAGATGTTGATGAATAGAACAATCTTTAAATACAGATTATATTTTTAATCAATAGTTTTGATGAATTATGATTTGTATATTTTGCTAAATAGTGTTATGCACGAATAGGTTATGATGAGAAAAAATCTATTCTATTTTCATATAAAATGTCTCTCTGTGATAAACTTAGAAATTCTTTGTGAATGTGTTTTTAAGAGAAATTATAGCTATAAAGGTAGTAAATATATATTGCTACAACACCAAGCTAAAAATGAGGGTTCACTGATCCAAACTGTTTACACATGTGTCTTAAAGACAAATATCATTCTCATACAGGAATGTTAAAATGCAAAATTATTATTTCTTGCCATTATGGTTTGTGTTTGGGTGGCCCTCCCAGTCTCATGCAATCATGGACGTGGCTGAACCCAGCATTAGTGATTGGTTCATTGTCTAGCACTGAGATTGGTGGTGTCAGTGCTACTCCCACCCAGGGGCAGAGCTGACATATAGTATAAGGGCAAAAAGGTGTATCTGTTCTCTTTCTTTGCATGGTTTGCTCTTGCTATTTTATGGGGCCATGCCACCCTTCTTTGGAGCCATCTGAGTATGGACTTAAACCTCTAAAATTGTAAGAAACCTTCACTTCCCTAATTTTGGGCAACAGGTATTTTGTCTCAACAATGAGAGAAAAGTAATTATGATATTTGCTCTGATTACAGCTATTATCTGGGACATATTTGTGAGATGAGCTATGATTTGTGCTGGACATGTGAAAAATCTATGGTCCAGGGCAACAAAACTTGCAGGCCATCACTGAAATTATGCTGCAGGGCTTTGTCTCCATACTCACCTGGCCAGGTCTTACTTTGTCCATGATAATGGACCTTTGCTACCGTTATAAAGAGAGAACAATGATGGAAAAATAGAGACGATAAAAATCTGCTTTACAATTTCAACAAATAAACTAACTGTAAAGTTTGTAAGATTGAGCTAAATGCAGTGGAATGTTATGATACCTTGAAAAATATGTGAGTCAACTACAAATGGAACTGTAAAAACACCCTATGAATTAAATGATGCCCAGTTTAAATGATGATTTAAACTTTGAGGCTACTAATTTGGAAGAACAAGTAAAATTCATCACAAAATTGGGTGGGCAGATGAGATTCCAGAATGTAGTATAGCTGTACATATAGGGAATAAATTTTAATAGAAGTCTTCTTTTAGATTGGTTTCCCCTAGAGAAACTGGGGCGACTTGCCAGTGTAATGTAGGAAAATTGTGCTTCTCTTTTTTTCTTACATATTTTATCAGATTATTCACTTGTATTCTGATTCATTTGTGTGATTCCTTTCAATCAGTTAATTTTGTATCCCCTCAAAATTCTCATATTAACAATAAAAATTCAATAGGACAATCAGATATTAATTTTCATTCATTATTATTTCTCATTAATTATTTGTCATGATACCCTAAGACAATACAGAAGTCCGTGTTAGTTAAATAATTGTCAATGAATATTAACATTTTTGCTAAGTAGTAGCAGAAATAAACAATACAGACTCAAAGAACGTTAAATTATATTTAGCTGTTCCTTTTCATGAGTTATTGAGATTTTATATACTATATTAATGCCTTTTAAGAAAGTGATCCATGTATTTTTTTTAATATCTTTCTTTTTCCCCAGTAACAGGGATTGAATTTACAACCTTGCACTTGCCAGGCAGGCATTTATGCTGCTGAGCTAAATCCCCAACCCAATCTGTGCATTTTTGATCTTCTATTTTATTTTGTCTTTCTTTTAATTTTTATTTATATCTTCATCTCTTATATTTTAATTTTTGAGCTATTTTATGAACGTTCTACTTCTTAAATTAATTATAATTATTTTTAAATGTATTTTGTAAAACATGATCATTTGTGTGCATCAAATTCTTTGAAGCACTCCAAATTTTGATATGTAGTATTTGCAAAAAGAAAAGATACTTCAGCATAAATATCTTGTTTTATATTTCTACAGTAGCACTCACTAAGTTGGTGACCTTGGAAAAGTTATTCAACTTCATTTAACTTAAGAGATTTGTGTGTTCAAACATAAGTTCTTTACTACCACAGTTTTATAGGTATCCTTGAGACTAAATTAAGTGTTAGTGTGTTTGTATGCATGTATGCTCCAGTTATGATATTATGAGGTAGATTACTTACAATTTCAGTGAGTGGTAAACCATTTCCAGGCAGCAAGTTTGGTTCTTTTTTTTTTTTTTTTTTTTTTTTGTCTTTTTCCTTTTTATCAGTACCAGGGATCAAACTCACGACTGCCTGCTTGCAAGGCAGGCGCTTATGCCGCTGAACTAAATCCCCAGCCCTGCAAGTTTGGTTCTTTATATCACTTCAATAAATCATGAGATCTCATGAATTGTTTTAATGATGAAAATCAGGATTTAAAAATTTAAGCTACCTGTGTAGATTTGGGTAAATAAGTTACAGTACTGATGTTTGAATCCTTGCTCAATTACAGAATCAGATTTCTGAACTGAAATGCTGTCCCTGATCAAACTCAATGGCATCCATATGTCAAGAAGAATGGCCAGAGATCACATTAAAGCTAAAGTAATACCATTATTTAATTTAGAATTGTAAGAGATTTGGAAATTGTTTGATACTGTCAAATATAGTTTGGCTAAAAGATGTATTATTCCTCTTATTTTTTCAACCTCATACAATTTTTTAACCATCTATGTGCCTTAACAGACTAAATTCTCTTCTCAACTTCTAGGAGAAAGAGATGGACCTATTCTATTAATAGTATAATATTTAATCCTTATGAAAATTTAGTGCTTATAAATCTATCAAATCCATGACACTCAGAATTCTGGAATATAACAATGACAAAAACTGTGCATTCTCTTTGCTGATTAAGTAGAGGCAAAGGTCTCCTTTAGAAACAGGAATCAATTGTGATTATTTGTAATACATATTCTTTTCTCAGTTTATCTATTGTCTTTGTTACTTTGCTCATTGCAGACGAATGATAGGTGACACCCAAAGTTAAAAGAGAAAAGGTTTATTTAGGTCACAGTTTGTAGAGGTTTCATTTCATAGTTGGTTGATTCCAAGGCAAGGTGATGTGGGAGACAGGTATCAGATAGGTGAAAAGGTTCATGTCAGGCAGAAGATGGCAAAACAAGAATGGAACTTTATTAGCTTCATTCTGACCCTTTTATAGTCTCATCTAACTGCCTTAATTAGGGAAATGCCAAATCCATCAGTGAACTCATTTGATAACCTCACGACCTTAATTCCAGCATCATATATTCTAGATTCAGGCACATTTGAAAAAAAATCTCACCCAAGACTACATGAGGTTTTGGGAGGAACATTTAGACACAAGTCATAACAGTCCTTAAATTATTTTTATTATTTCTATGTCAGTAAAATGTTTTTCAGGTTTTCTAGAGGAAAACAGTAAGATTATTAATAAACTGTACCAGTAAGATCACTTGAAAATAGAAGGATATTCAAAGAAAAATGATGAAAATGTTTAATGGTAACCATTTTATTTCTGCTCACAATACCCAGTGGGTCTGTGACAGAGGAAAAAAAAAACTAAATTATTATCTGTTACCTTTAGTTTAAATGTAGCAAAGCCACAGGACATTTAATGTCCTGTTCTTCCACAGGGTTCTTCATGGGCTATGGGGTAGGACAGAATAGGCTCTCAATGAAGTTCTCTATCACCTTCTTTGCCTTGGACCTACCAACTGTGAATTTTCTCTCCAAAGTTGCAAAGTTCCAGTGCTTATAACTTCAGAAGTTCAAAACACAGGCATGCAAACTTTGGGGAATTATTTATAAAGAATAAAGAAATACACAATTTTAAACTTTACACTTTATTTTTCTCACTTTTCAAAAGTGCTTGTCTCATGTCAACAAAAGATACTATCAAAAAATCAGAGAAATATGGATAGGGACTGGTTAGGATGATTTTATTTGTTTATGTCTACTCTTTAATGTATTTTAATGGTAATGTGATCTGAAGAATAAAATTTTTGTACATAGACTGTTTGTTCTGAAGAACTTAGTAAATTACCATGATGGCTAGAACTTGCCCCTAAATAATATTTGAAGAAAATATTTTAGTTACTTTTCTTGCTGATTCCCAAAGTTAAAGGAGGAAAAGTTTATTTAGTTCACAGTTTGTGGAAGTTTCAGTACATAATCAACTAACTCCCAGGCAGAATGGGATGGCAGACAGGCATCACAGAGGAAAAATTGTTCCAGGCAAGAACTATCAAAGTCAGAAAGTAAACTAACAAGTGACCAACTACAAATAACTGGCAGCAAACTTCTTGTCCCATATATAGTATCCAGGCCACTCACCCCTAGGGTTGATAGCATTCACACTGTTAATCCTAGAATTGCACAATGAATCAGTCACCACTCTAGATTCAGCCACCTCTGAAAAAAATCCCACTCATGACCTCGTAACACTTTAAGGGGGACATTCAAACACAATCAATTACAGTGGGAAAGAACGAAATGCATAATTACATATATACCTTTAAGCAACATATTTATAATTGGTCAGATGAATCTTGGTGAAGGGTACATTTTTATTTTAGTAATCTACAAATTTTCTTTGCATTCCACATGTTTCAAAATACATGTTAGCAAAATTTGAGAAAATATTCAGAATTGTGGTCAGTCTAATTTTTCTTTATTAAATACGGTTTTTAAACTTGTATGCATCAGGAATATGCACATTTATATGAACATTTTAATGCTAAATTGATTGAGATATGACAAGATTAATATCGATTGCCTTTGGTTTCTACAATTACAATAGGTATTCAAAGTTGTAGCCATCAGGTTCTTCATATATTTATTAACATGGCAAACTGCTGAGGTGTGAATACATTTTTGGTGGATTCTGAAAATGATAATACTGTTATCAACATACATAAAATGCTTGTATTTGTTTCCCACACAAAAGTATGAGTTTCCCATGTGACTCTGATGTTTTATCTATAGCAAAGCAATAGTTTATTGTAGTACGGTAACACTCAAGTTGTTTTTCACTTATTATTTGTTAAATAAGTTACACATAGTAGAAATAGGCTTACAATCATGCAGCCCTAGACCCTACCTTTTACAGAGATATAAAACCAGAACTATTCTACTTTATGGTGTGGGTGTGTATGTGTGTGTGTGTGTGTATGTGTTCATGTTCCCTTTTGAATCTGATAGTGTGCTAATAAATGTTCATTCAGCCTGTTAACTCATTATCCAGGATTATGAAAGGTGCTGCTCCTGTATTGATGAGTAGGAGAAAGATATTATCAAAGATTCCTTTCCCTGCTTTTCCAGCTTGGCTCACAACTAAGAAATAGCATATTACACAATTTCCTAACATATATATTTGTTTCCACTTCACTAATTTAACTCAAATATGTAAATACTTTTGTGTCACTCAACCATGTTGAAGATAACATACGTTTAGGATTTCAAGTCCAGGCTAAGTCATACTAGGATTACTACTAAAATTTATTAATAGTGATAAAAACAATTTAGGATATTTATAACAATAATGTATGCTGTGATTTTTGGATTTAGCTTTTATGAGGTACATGATATAATTGTCCTCATTTTGTGGATAAGAAATTTATCACTTTAAATTTTAAGCAAATTGCCTTCAGTCACCCAAGTAGGAAGTAGCATTTGACATTTGCATGTCTGGGTTCAGCCATCTTTCGCATTGACATGTATTACTGTCCACTTTTAAGGTCTGTCCCGCTGAGCACAGTCTCTTGGTGCTATGTGAGCAACCAATGTTCAAATTAATGTGAAAATTTAGAGAGAGAATTTTAGAAGTATTATTTTAATAGAGACTGGAGTAATGTAGAGAATTTCTACGGGAACTAGTAAACCCCATGTATGTCCTTTATTCTTGATTTCTCAACTGATAGCTCACACTTTAGTGAAACACAAGGGCTACTTGTATTCCAATTCCTGGTATTTAACCATGATTTTGGTAAGTCTGTAGATCATTTAGAAATAAGTTATGATAGTCACACTATGACTCTGCAAAATCATATTTCCAATGTCAGTTTCAAAATGGTGAATAGAAAATATCCCTCTAGTTATTTGTATCTTTAATTTGTATCACTACTATTTTGTAGTTTGAGATAATTTTTTCCATTGGAACTATCTCTTTGTATTAATTTATTTTGGTTAATTATGTATTCCTATTATTACATGTTTGCAGAACATAAGGATTACATTTACTGTGGAGAATTTGTACACATACGTAACACTTCTTAATTCTTTCTTTTCCTCTTCCTCTCCCATCTCTCCTTGTTCCACCTAACTCTTAAACATCTTTCCACTTGTAAAAAAGCGCTATTTCTATGTTTCAATTCTCTTTAAAAAAAAACTTTCTCCTTTCTTTCCTTTCTCCATCTCTTGTTCCCTTTCACATTCAAAAGTTTTCCTTACTTTCTGTTATTTATCCCTTAACTTGCTTTTGATTTATATTTTAGGTCTCTAAAATAAATCATGAAATATTTAAACTTGTGTGTCCGATTTATTTCACTTAGCATTATGGTCTCAAGAGATGTTGTCCTTTATATTTACAAATGCCTCAAGTGTATCCTTGCTTGTGCTGGAGTAGTATTCCATTGTGTAAATACCATTTTATTTATCCATTCAAGCTGATGGACATATGGACTGATTCCAAGATTGATTCGTTCTGTCTTTTTCATTCAGAGTTTCACTATGCAGTTCAGACTGGCTTTGAACTCACTTTGTAGCCTAGGCTAGCCTGGAACTCAAGTGATCTGCCTGCCTCAACCTCTTGCGTGCTGGGATTATAGTCATATACTACCACCATACCCAGCTGATTCCAAGATTTAGCTGTTATAGTTTGTGTTGCTATTTACAAGCTCTCTAAAAGTTAAAAAGTATCTTAAAAGTAAAATAAACAGAAGAGAAATAATCAATAAAAATGTATCTGAGACTCAAGTAAAACTTTTTTAAAAAGCATATCTAATGCCAATATTTTTATAAAAAAGTGGAGGGTAAAAGGGAAATAAAGTTTAACTGATATATATATATATATATATATATATATATATATTTACAAACATGGCATAAAATCTAAAATTGGGAACATGTGGACCAAATAGGGCTTTCAAACACTGCTTCTGGGAATCTAACATGATGTAATTATTTTTAAATATGGTCAGTATGTATAAAAGTTAAATATTTCAAACCAGGTATGGTGGGGCACATTTGTAATCCTAGCATTCAGGATGCTGAGGCAGGAAGATTGCTGCAAATTTAAGACCAGCCTAGGTTACAAAGTGAGCTCAAGGCCAGCCTGAAACACACAGTGAGACACTGTCTCAAAACAAGACAAGACAAAACAAAACAAAACAAAACACAACCAAACAAAATGATAAACACTTCAGTAACATGCTGAAAAATCCTGTTTAATTATATATTCATTAATAAATATTTTTAATAAACTATTGCAGTTTTATTAATATTTTTCACTTATACCAGATATACTTATGTTTTTCTCTATAGGTGATAGCATGGTATTGGCTCAAAGTTTGAACTATAAATCAAAATCTCAATGCGCAAATAAGACATTTGGCTAAGGAACCACACAGCTCAAACAGCACTGTGCATACCAACTACATCATGTAACATTTGAACACCCCAGGGTAATTTCCATTCCAAGGTACTTTACCTAGGATATATCTTATTTGTAACTTTATCTGAACCTTGCATGTGTCTTTGTCACTGCAGCATAACAAACTCATCAGGTACAAGTAACCTCTGCTTAAACACCTGGGATTTTAAATGACTGCTGGCTTCCTTTGCTTCACACAGGCTGAATCCACACACTACATGTCACACAGTGAACAAACCTGGTAACCAAGAACTGAGTCTACATCAGCCTACATGAAATTTCTAACGAAGCATTCAGTACATGACACAACCTGCAGCACAATCACCAGTCTTTACATTCACTGCTGATAGATGTTTGAATAAGGAACGCATTATCAGGCTAACTGAGGCAGTAAGGTCAGCTGCTGACCTTTCCTCTCAAGGCTATCTTTTAACCTTTGTCAATATATCCTTCTCACATGGCCCTAAGAATAACAGACTGTGCTTTGTGGTGCTGGGGTTGAACTCAGTACTTCAACTTTTTGGTTATTGTTGTTGCTCCCTTTTTTATTGACTAACTTTATTGGTAGATTTTAAATATGCACAATGGTCACCTTCATCATAGTTAACCTGTACATGGCTTATTTCAATTCCTCTTTTATTCCATTCCCTTAATCTTGCTTCAACTCCTCTTTCTCTCTTTATTTACACAAACTTTGTTTTCATTTTTTCCTTCTTTCTCATCTTTCTCATTTCTCTTCTTTCCTTTCCACTACCTCCCTTTTTAATTTCCCTTCCAAACTGAGCATTTTCTTCTTTCATAATATCTATTAAACATTCTGGTCCTTATGTACATTTTTTGTTTCTCACTATAAAGGAACAATGTGATATTTACACATGCCTTTGATTTATTTCACTTAAAGAGTATGGCCTCAAGTTCCATCCATTTTCCTAGAAATGTCTCAGGTTTATCCATTTTTATGGGTGAGCAGTACTCAACTGTATCAAAAGAAACATATTTTTTATCCATTCATCATTTGATGGACATTTAGATTGTTTACAAGACTTAGCTATTGCACATAGGGCTCCTATAAATGTGGGTGCACATATATCACAGTGATATGATGGTTTTAATTCTTTTGAGAAGATATCCAGAAGGAGAAGAGCTGGCTCTAATGGAACTTCTTCTTCTAGTTTCTTGAAGAATGTTCACATTGATTTCCATAGCGATTGCACAGCTCCACAGACTACACTCTCACCAACAGTGGAGGAGTGTTCCTTTTTCCCCCACAGTCCTTCCAACATTTGCTATTATTTGATTTCTTGATAATCACCATTTTTTTTTCCTGGAATGGTGTTGTTCTTTTTGAGTCAGGGGTTCATTGGGTCACTGATTTGCTCAAACTGGGCTTTAATGTGGACTCCTCCTATAGTTTTGTTAAATTATTTTTAGAAAAATGTACTAAGATTCAAATAGCATGGGAAGCACTAAATAGCATATGGGACTGTCTCAAAAACATAAATGGAAAAAAGCAAAAATTTGTACTAATTTATTTTCAATATTTTTGTTAATAAGCAGAGAAAAAAGTGTAATCAATCTGTGAAAGCTATGGCAATTCTATAAACTTTCAGATTTCTTGCAACAAATTTCAGTAATTAAATGTTTGAAATTTCATATCAACTGTCTCCTATTCCTGATCATTCTCCAAGAATGCTTCATATTAATCACCAATACTTTACAGCATGCTTTCCACGCTGAACAAAGAATTGGCCCCCACATCTCTGCAAGTATAGTGGCCCCTTTGTTGATTTTTGCTCTCCATTCTGCTTTTTCTTTTGGATTCAGTGGTCACCTGTATAGCTGGCTCTTCTTTGAAGCAGGCACAATGGTGCATGAATGGGTCAATGAAAACCTTTGGGTGCTATAATAACAAAAACAATTTAAAAGAAAAGAGACTAATTTTGCCATAGGGTTTCAATAGTTTCATTGTGCATTTGGCTGGATCCTTTGCTTTATATCTGTGGGGAGGGAAAATATCATGGCAGAAGTGCAGGAAATTTGCTCACCTATGGCAGCCAAGTAACAGAAAGGGCTCAAATCTGCTTTTGTTCTTTATTGAATTTTTGATTTCTTTCTTGTACTTTTTAGCTGCCCAGTTAATTTCATACTTTTATAAAATTTTAATTTTGCTGTTAAATTTCTAATTTTGTCTGTAATTTTTTTTAATTCATTGAACTTGTCTCTGTATTTCTTAGAAGTTTTCTGTCATTCCTTAAAACATTATGAATTCTTTGACAGGAGGGTTTTTTTATTTATTTATTTTTTTGTACTGGGGATCGAACTCATGACCACATGCTTGCAAGGCAGGCACTTATGCCACTGAGCTAAATCTCCAGCCCCAGGCATGTATTTTGTATCTTTTCTCTAGGGTCATTTATCAGTGATAAATTTTGTTCCTTTGATAAATTATGTATCTCTGATTCTTTTTGATTCTTGTATCTGTTTGTTTGAAGACACAGGGAATTACTGCAATCTTTTCAGACTGGCTTTGCCTGAAAAAGCCCTTTAGAAAGAAGCCCACCTAGAGATCCTGTGCAAGTGAATTGGCATTGTCCCAGGGTGGCCTGTTATGAGCATGCAGCCAGGCTGAAAGAGCTCAGATGCTATACCTCTGTATGATACGGTGCTCAGGAGAACCTGAAGGTTCAGTCAGTAAATAATAAGTGTGTCTAGAATCTTGGGCCATGCAAGCTTACCTACTGCTAGGATTTTCTGAGGTAGGCATACTATTGGAATCTAAAATAATATTCAGTGATTTTGTTTTTTTGCATAAAAGATATTTCTTTTTTCTGTGTTGCCTGGTGTTTGATGGGAGGATGGATGATATAGATAAATAAAACAGTCATTACTGCCTTCTCCAATGTGTTTTTTATAATTTCTGTGCTTTAATCTCTCGCTGATTTTCTAAGTTTTTGTGGATGTGTTTGCACATGTGAATAGCCTTTTAAAATGATGTTTATGTAGGAAGGGAAGTATTAGAAAGTCTTACCATCTTTCTGATATCCAATTTAATTTACTCAAAAGGACTTATTTTTTAAACTAAGCCTTTAATACACAATCTTGATTTTTTTTTGTTGGACTCTCTCTTCAAGTTGTCTTAATTATGCCATCCCATTAATTAACAAGGACATTTTGATCACTTTTTAAATACATCATTATATTTTCCACATCTGAAAATGTCAGCATTTTGAATAGTGTTGATTGACACAGAGGTTTACTAGCTTTCAGGGAGAAAAGAAACAGAGACAACAGTCTAGCTTTTATCATAACGGCAAAAATGACATCTACAAAGCCCTTAAGGATACTGAAAACAATGATCAGAAAATTTGCCCTCATGAAAATAGGGCACGTGTCCAGTCAGCTTCCAGCAAATAATCAGATTCCATACTTTAAAATAAAACCTCTTTGTTTTAAACATAAAATTTATCTTGTGAAAGCTAACAGAACAAAGATTAAAAGCAGCCAGGTAAATGAGGCTGGGGTCGTGTGTAGAGTGGATTACACTTTTCATTTCGCAGGGCACTGCAAGACACTCTTTGGTATTATTGTACTTTACCAGTGTTGCTTTCCTCTGTCCCATATTATGCCTTTTCAAATATTGTGGGAGAATTACTTTTCTCTGCATATAGTATTTTAAACATCTATAAACATGTATTTGTCAATTTTATAAAAGATTTGGCAGTGGTTTTTGAGAATTTATAGGATAAATTCAAATAAAATTGAAAGAGTTTTCAAAAATAAAAACATATATTTGTTTTTATTTCATCAATATAGTATAAAAAGTTTTAAAACAATGCAAATGTACATTTCACAATTATAGCATCTGATTAGATAAATGAATTAGTTGGCCTCCCAGATTACTTTATATGACTAGTCTTAGGAGACAACAATTAATCCAAGCTAAAGGTGAAAAAAAACTATTAACTACAAAAATCATTTGCATTAAGGAGAAACAGCATCAATGCATATTTAAATTTATATAATTTTACTTGCCAAGGATATTTCTAAAAATAAAGTGAATCTTAATGATCATGATCCAATAAGTTTTAGGAAAATGAAAGAGAAATTATGTAAATTAATTCCCATTCCTTGAGTTACACTATTAGTTGAAATTTATCTCTATTACAGTGAATAACTGTAATTTGTTGGGGTTACATCCCAATGAATTGTGAAAAACTGCAAATTTCAGATACGATCAGAAAAATGCCTACAAATGCTTGTTTTTAAGTTTTAAACTCTAACTCTCAATATGCTATCTCTTCTACAACTATATAATTTAGCTTAGTAAAACACTCTATTAATAAAGCTTTAGAAGCTCAGGTTGTTTTGGTGGCATTTTCAGGATCTGAGGGCTTTAAGAAAAGCAAAACCAAGAACACCACAAATAGCCATGAGGTACAGCAACCTGCTATGCGGGATGCTGGTGGATCTGCAGGAAATGGCTGGCAGGGTAGCAGCCAATCAGCACCAAGAACCTGAATAAGGGCCTGAGATGGGCAACCTGCAAATCTCCTGTCAAAAGAACAAATATGGAGGCTATTTGAAGTGTCTGTTAAATTTTAGGGTTTTTGTGAAGAATTACTAGGTTCTATGTTAAAATCCATTTGGGTCACATAGGGCTCTAAGTAGTTTTTTTTTCTGCACTTTGGATTTAGTAAATGAAGGATCCATCATAAACTTTCTAGATGACATCATTCCTTGCAGTAAGACAGTTGTCTCACATCCTTGTCATGTCTTTGGGGAAGACTATAACAGAAAATCAGTAAGACTTTTCTTCCCTGCAGTTCTCTACTTGTAATCATTCACGGAAGTTCTGCTAATAAAGGAACCACTCAACATGTGATTGTAGTTGAATTTGGATTTTGGTTTTAGTGGCCACCAGTACTTTCTACCACCCACTGCAATCAAGCACTCTATCTTCTCACTGTTGTGCTATGACAGCTGAAACAGTAGCAGGCACACGGCCTGTGCTGGATTAGTATCAGCTGCCTTAAATCTTCTCTCTATGGTTCCTTTGTGTCTTGGCCCACCAGACTGAACCCTGGCCATAAGCATGCTAAGATATTTATTGTCCTAAAAGTAATTATTTGTTCACCTATGAAATAAGAATATATTAAGTTCCCTAGGACCATTTTATACCTAGATTTTTAATCCTCTCTTTGGACATAGCAAGAGACTTTAATCAATGGGCCACTGACCTCCCCTGAGTTCTGAGAACCAACTTCAGCACTTTGCTTACCTATTATAATATACTTTGAGAAACTTACAGATGAACTAAAAAATTATTCCAAGATACATAGGAAAACAAATAGGAAAAATGCATTTGACTTCATAAAAGGAGTGTTATGCATTGATACTCATAAATCTGTCTGAGGAAGCAGATTCCTCTTCAATGTACAACTAAGCTACAATAATATCCATATATATAACTCTACTGGCACCATTTGTATTTATGTAACTGTCATATATACTTTAAATTTTAAAAAGTTACAGAAAAATAAAGCATCTGACAGAACAAATTGTCAATAGTTTCATGTGTATAAGGAAATATTCATGTTAATTTCAGTCTAAAATTGTAACATTTGGATTTTGCATTATATTCAGATTCATTGTTAATACAAGAGCTTTAAAACAATAAATGCAAATATGTAAAATGTACTTATGGCATGTTAACTAAACTTTTGCAGAACTACTAGCCATTTATTACTGAGAAATTATTTTCCCTTGTTTTTGTAACTTAAAGTTTCTTCTACTCTTGGTTGCTTCCACTTTTGAGATACTGTGTGTGATGCTAATATGAAGATCCTTGTACAAGTTTTAAAGTAATTTATAATAATTTCTGATACTGATGTTAATTCTGATGTTAATTCTGTTATTTGGAGCCAAAAAATAGAATTGTTTTGTCTTCTTGATAAATTTACATTATGAAATAATTTTCACTCTCCACAGGATCATTCCTTGTCCTAAAATTTGAAGTTCTCTGGAATTAAATGGGCACTGTAGCTATTGAAAAAATATTTTCTTTGCATACCTTTTTCTAAAATTTTCTTTTAATATTTTTGTATCTTTGCGTTTTTAGTTCAATTCCTATAAGAGTATATGATATGCTTTGCTTTGCCCCTTGACCTAACAAGTCCTGATATATTTCATCTGTCCTTCTGCTAGGAAGCTTGCTGTAATCCTAATCTTTGCTTTTCTTTATATTACATGTACCTTTTCTCTCTGAACTCTAGAAGCAGTGTCTTTTACCTTTGTGTGCACCTAAAGTATATTTTTACTCTAGTTTTGTTTCTTTTCATGAAAATAGAAAAAAATTAACCATCATAGTCTCAGTAATACCTCATCTCCCTTCCTCTCTCAGTCTTCAGTTGTTTAAATGTTATGTCATTTGACGTTGCCTCCCCCACTCACTTATGCTCTTTTGTTTTAAATTTTTCTTTTTAGTTCCTGGATTTTATCTGGATAGTTATTATGTCATACTATATTTTTCAGCCCATATGTACTACATTTTTATCTTGAGATCTTGATTTCTTAGAAAAGTAAATATTTTATCTCTTTCTTTCAATAGAAATATAGTTATAATAATTCCATTATATATTTGTTTGGTAACTGTTGTATTGGAGGTAAATGGTGCTTAGTTTTATTATTAGTGTTTTTATGGGGTTTTTTTTTGGGGGGGGTACTGAGCATTGAACTCATGATCACGTGCTTCCAAAGCAGGCACATACACTGCTGAGCTAAATCCCTGGCCTTTAAATAATATCTTATTGGGGCAGAACTGTTAATTTTATCTTTTGTTGGGGTTATATATTTTGATACTCTCATAGAATTTTTGGAACTTTGCAAAGAGATGCAAATAAGTTACTAGTAATATGATTATGTCACAGGATGACAATGATGTTCAATGCAGGACTTGCTAACAAATGCTCTTCTTGAACATTGTACTCAATATTGCATGTATTAATTTTCTGTGCCTATTATAATAAATATAACAAACATGGTAGCTTTAAGCAGTGGAAATTTATTCTCTCACTTTTGGAAAGCAAAGTTGAAAATTAGTATCACTGAGTCCAAATCAAGGTGTCAGCAAACTGTGCTTCCTCAGGAAGCACGGAGGAGAAATCATACCTTTCCTCTTAGAGCTCTGCTGACTGCTGGCCTACTTTGACCGATGTTGTCTCTTTATCTCAATATCTTTAATTTAAGCATATCTGCAAAGGTCTTCTTTAAAAAATAAAAGATAACATTCATAAGATCACAGGACTTTAAACAGATATACTTAGGAGGGTCATTTTTTTGCCCACCATATCGTTCATTTAATGCCTTTTGCAGCAATTGGATGCATCCAAGTTCTATTCTCAGTTTTGTGGGAGTCTGGATACTTTTCTTTCCTTTAAATTCTCAAATCATTTTTATTCACATGCCAATCTCCAGAGTTGTGTTTATTTTTCTTGTCTCAGTTACCCAAAGAGACCAAGTCTAACTCTCTGTTTATGTCAAATTGGGAAAATGTATTCAGATCAGAAAACTTTTGAGATTTTATCTCATTTGGAAGACTTTCTTGAAACTTTACTGAGATAGTCCTTGCTAGTTTCTTTTTTCTTTTTGTATTGGGAATTGAACTCAGGACTTTTGTGCTTTTCAGGCAGGTGCTGATCTACAACCCCAGCCCCAGGTTTAGTTTTAAATGTTTATCAAGGCCCAGAAGCTTGACCTTTCAGGATAGTAAATACTGACAGGTAGTAGAAATACCAAGAAGTTGAACTCTGTGTGTGTGTCGGTGTGCATGTGCAAAAGGTGTTTTTATATCACTGGTGATGTGTCCTGGAAGGGTAGTGTACAATTCCAGGCTCCTTTTTCCCTCTTCTTTGTCTCTCCTCCTTTCTGAACATGCGATGGGTATTGCTGCCTTGCTGAAGTCTGAAAAACAATGGAGTCAAAAGCCATGAATGAAAAGAAAGAAAGAAAAAGAAAAAGAAAGAAAAGAAAAGCTCATGGATGCAAACCCCCGAAACAGTTAAAATAAATCTATTCTCTTCATACATTGGCTATATCAAGTATTTGTCGTGCCAAAAAAAAGCTGAATGACACAGGCCTTGTTTCAACAACTTTGAAATTTTTCTAAAATGTCTTTTCCTATTGCAGAGTTTGTATCTCTTTGCAAAGTTCCAAAAATTCTATGAGAGTATCAAAATATATAACCCCAACAAAAGATAAAATTAACAGTTCTGCCCCAATAAGATATTATTTAAAGGCCAGGGATTTAGCTCAGCAGTGTATGTGCCTGCTTTGGAAGCACGTGATCATGAGTTCATTGCTCAGTACCCCCCCCCCAAAAAAAAAAAAACCCAGAAAGAGATTGCCTGTGTAGCAGAAAATTAGTTTTACAAAGAGAGAGGTCTAGTGTTACCCAGGGCTACTGAGGAGTAGTCTCACAATCTATGGAATTTTGTACTCAAAGTATTTTTGTTTGTCTGGCCCCTTGGCCAATGGAAATTTTATCAATGTAATTTATGATGGCTATTTTGGACCATGGGATATCAACTCTATATCTAAAGGGATTTGTAGACAGAAAGTCAGATATATAGTGCCAGTCTCATCTATACAAGTAGAGACTACAAATCAGCCATAGTGACATTAAACTGAAGAGGCAAAATGAAAAGTATGTAGACTAAAGCCTGGGTGAGTTTCCATATTTCATAATATTCTGTTTATTATCATATATTGATTCAAGAATATAACACTATTCATGGCTCTACTAGAAACTACATCATGGATACTTTCTTGGATCCTGCTCAAGGCAACTTTTCCTTCAATTAATTTTATTTTGTATTCTTTCCATTCAATAAACAATACAAGGGTAGTAGTATAGAGCCCGTGGCAGTGCCTCCCACAAGTCCAAATGGAGGACTTGAATCCACAACAATGACAATGCAAGCCTGTTTCACAGATCAGTGCTGGAAAAGTCAGCAGTGGAAGCTAGAAAGTCTGTGCCAGCAGGCAGAAATGTCTATGCCAGTAGGCTGAGGACTCTGCACTGACACCAGGCAGCGACGTTCAAAGTTAACAACCAGTGATCCCTCGAAAAGTATCACAGCCATCCTCAGTGACAATGAGGCCCTAAGCTCCTCTGATGATAACAGCCAAGTTCATATCAGGAAGCCAGCATGCCAAGCTTCTCCTGGACACTGAGCAGCACACATCTTCCTCTTTGGAGCCAGGAAATGATACTCAACATAAGGAGCAGAGCTTCCGCAAGTGAACCACAGCCATTCTCAGCAACAACAATTTCCTGAGCTCCTCTGATGAGAACAGCCAAGCTCATATCTGGAAAGAAGTTTGACAAGCTCCGCCAGGAGAACCAATAGCACCAAACAACAGCCTTCATCTCTAGGTCTCCTTTTTATGCTGGCAGCAATCCTGTGGGGGGCCAGCCACACTCAGCACCGTGCTGATTCAGTTCAGCTGGTGTTTAAGTAGCCCATCAATTTCAATCCACTACAATCCAGCACTGGTCAACTTGAAAAGCACACACATTTCCTTAAACCATAGTCTTTAGTGCCAGATTGTGAAAAAGTTAACGTCTATTCAAATTTACATTAATATAACAATTACAGATACGTGATTCTTGTTGTACTCATTCCCACATCAAAAGCAAAATATACAAAGGGTGATCAAAATTCATGGTTAAAACCACAATACTTTGATTCATTAACCTGGTTACAAGCATATATCTAAAAACAACATTGAAATCGTATTAAAAGAACTATTACAACCACAGTCCTTGCTTCCCAATAACTTTTAATGTGGCATGGCAAGACCAATACAGAGATCTAGAATTCAAATAGACTCTTCACTTCAGGTGAGAGGCTTCAGGTCACTTTTCCATTGTTCCATTCTTCTCAACAACCACTTGTTCCTCTGCTTCGTCCTTGTAATCCACAGCTCCACTACAGCCTTCTCTCTGCTAAGTGTTTCAAATGGCTCTAATGGTTCTTTGCTCTTAATTTCCAACATAGATCTGGTCAAAGCTCTCAACAATAACCATGCTGCCATCTCAACAGTAGGCTGCACTGAAATTTTTCTGCCTCATAGGTAATATCTCTAAACACAAGCAACACTCAGATCAACTTTGAGCCAAAGCTCAATACACTACCTGGGATCCAGCAGCAGATGCAGACCTTCTTAATAGAAGCCTCCTGAGTTTCATCTTAACTGGCAGTACTTTCAACAGCACTCTGATTATCCAGACTCTGACCAGAATCTCCTATGGTTTACAGCATACAGGGGCTGTCTCTTTGGCCAGTCTCTCAAAACCTCTCCATATTAATCTACAAGGCTCTTGAGCCATGTGGCCAGGCAATATCACAGCAATGACTCCACACTCTAGGTACCAATTTTGCACTGGAGCCAGGAACTAACACCAAAAATAAGGACCAGGGTTCCCCCAAAAAGCACTATAGTCATGCTCAGCTACAATGAGGTGCTGAGCTCCTCTGACAATGACAACAGCAGAGTTCACTTCAGGAAGTCAGCGTGACAAGCTTCTCCTGGAGATTGAATGGCACACATTTTCCCCTCTGAAGCCAGGCAGTGATTCTCAAAGTAAACACCGGAACTCCTCCAAAGTGAGCTACAGTCATTCTCAGCAACGAGGTCCTGAGCTCCACTGACAATGAGAACAGCCAAGTTCATATCAGGATAGAAGCGCAACAAACTCCTCAAGGAGAACTCATGCTGATAGGAAAACCAATAGCAGTAAACAACAACAACTCTTCCTCTCCAGTTTTGCTGTTAATATTCCTCAGGTGGGCCATCTACAATCAGCACTATGCTGATTCAGTTCAGCTGGTGTGTAAGCTGACCATCAGCTTTCAATGTACCACACTGCTGATTAAACAGATTCTATGATACATTTCAAAATGACTAGAAGAGTACAAATTCCCAGCACATAAAATGGTGAATGTGTGAAGAGATGAAAATGCTTATTACTCTGATTTGGTTATTATTCTATATTTATGTTATATATTATTCTATATTTTCAATATGTACAAATACTGTCTCAAAAATAAATAAAAATAATTTTGAAGCAATATTCTGGTGCAGCTAAAACTTCTTTGGAGAAGACCAGAGAAGAAAATTTTGTTGACTCTTATGCCTTGTCAAACATTTGTCAAATATAAGACATTTCCTTTATTCAAGAATTGTAACCAATTTAGAATATCTACTTAGAAAACTACGTTTTCCCAACTGGAAAGGAAAAGTGACAAGATGTTAGACAAATGTTAGTATAACATTTTCTAAGTGACAAGAAGAAAATGTTAGTACTAATTCACTAGATGAATTTGTGAACTATGCCAAAATCCATGAAACATTTAGAAATTTTTCTCTAATTTGAATCTACATGTTAGACTAAACCTATAATTAAATGTGAGTTTGTGATTTTAACTCTGCAACATCCAGTCTTTTTTTTTTTTTTTTTTTGAAGATAGTAAACCTAATCTCTAGAGTCCATCACATAACTGGCAATTATTTTCAAAATTCTTATTACCATTTCTTCAAATTCTTTTATGAATTATCAAATATGTTTTACAGAAATCATCTCATTTACTGCCCACAATAAATTATAAGGTAGGTGTTATTTTCTCCATTTTATATATGTATATGTATATATATATATATATATATATATATATTTTCTTTTTCATTTTTATAGGTACCAGGGATCGAACTCACGACCGCCTGCTTTCAAGGCAGGTGCTTATGCCGCTAAGCTAAATCCCCAGCCCCTTCCATTGTATATATTAAAATGGTGAATAGCTGCTCTAATCTCCTAATGAGTCAAGGAACTAGTATATTTAACTATAAAAAGAAGTCATAATCATTAAAAATTTTTCAAAGCATATAATTTCCTCCTATTTCTTCTTTTCTCATTTATAAGATATAGAGTTGGAAAATATACCCAGGATAAAACTTCATAGATCACTTTGATTTGTAACGATCAAGCTGCAAGGGGAGGAGAAGGCACAAGCCTCAAAATTCCAACTCAATGTACATTCAAGGTGGTCCAAACACACCATTTCCCAATAATCTTGATTCCTGTAGAAAATTGATTTTGAAATCTTCTATGCTAGAAGCTTTCTTGAGTTAAGTTATGGTTTGTGTCTGGATAAGCCCACAAAGCATCCTACAATCTTGGGGTCAGGTTTCTAGAATCTGTGATTGATTTGCAGTGCAATGCAGGGATTATGGGTGTGAGGGCTACACCCACCCTGTATGGGTAACCTATGTACAATATAAGGGACAGAAAGAATCTTCAGTCTGTGCTTCTCCCTTTTTTGATTTTGCTGTCTTCTTCTGCCATGAACAATTGCTTCCCTGCCATGCCACTCCGCCTTGAAGCCAGCTGAGTATGGACTGAAACCTCCACAAACTGTGAACCAAATAAGCTTTTCCTCTTTTAAATTTGGGTGGGGGTATTTTGTCTTAGCAATGAGAAAAAAGTAACACAGGTCCCATCAATGCTTTCTCTGAGACTCCCTCTACATTTCCCTTGAAAACCTATCTACACAGAAAAATTTATGGACCTAGTGAAGAAATTTATAAAAGAACAGTATTGTCTTCAGGGAGAGAAATTATGATTCAATGGTGCTTTCTGTTCCAGTAACATATCAGATAGTTCAAGGCCTATGCATATTTCTTATCTGAGGACATCATTTAGGCCCCTCAAGAGGAAAGAATAAACCATCATGTTATGTTTTTCTTTGCTCTAGTAGCCAATAAGGTCCTGTTCTTCCTTCTTCAATAAGATCGTCTTAGATTCCCCTCTGTTTGATTCAAATTTATGTAGGTTTCTTTTTGTATCTCTGCCATTGACCTCTCTTTTCTTAGAATACTTAACTTATAAACTTACATTTATAAATTATTTTTCTATCCTTTTCAGGGGTAAATCTTCAGGTCCTTGACTGTTCTGCAACTCAGTGAAAGTTTTTGTGAAAGATACTAAGGAATAGATACTAGCCAGTGTGTGCTAGTCTCTTAGGTCAGTGGAATTATAAAGTGTGAAAAGCCATATGAAACATTTCACATTTTCACATTTGGGTGCATGTGAGATTGCTTTCAAGGAAACAATACAAAGAATAATATATGCATATGATAATCAATTGTAAATCTCAAATGGTTAAGATATAATGGACTAGCATATAACTTCACAGATCTGCAAATGAGGGAAAAAGAGTTCTCCTTGGATAGAAACAAAAAAAGACAGGGTTTCATTTGGAGAAGAAACAGGTCCAGGGAAAAGTAAGTCATATAAAAGTAAGTTTAAGATGAATGAAATTTTTTTCTAAAAATGATACAGTAGAAAAAAAGCACCATTTAGTTGATTTTGAAGGAACATTGTTTTCCTGTGGTCTCTAAATTGGAAACTAAAAGTGCACAAAATATTAAATGTGCAACCATGAAGTTTAAATATCCAAGAATATCTTATAATATCAAGAACAAGTAGGAAAATTAATTAAAGATGGAAAGTTCACACTGTAACATTTCAACTCAGGCACACAAAGAATCAATTGCTCATTAAAATGCTGGATTCACTTTGATCCAAATTCATGCTCCACTGATATTGTAAGTAGTAGTAGTCATTTATATCAGTGATAAAATTTTATTACACAGTTAGAATAATGAACGTTATGTCTCCATAGGAGACAAAAAGACAAAAATCAAATTAATTAATTCACAGAGGAAAAGAGGAAGTTATAAAATATAAAAATTGATATGAACCTCTTGGTTTTCAAACATGTCCAATTGCAGGTTCATTAATATGTAACCTAACTTAGGAGAAGAAGGGATTTTGTTTTAAGGTAAGGAGCAGCATTAGAACTTTTTGTAGAGTTAATATTTATCTGAGCATCTCCCCTGTTCTTAGTCACCAGTGCTGGATCTACTCCCATCTCATGGTAATACAAATATCATCATGAAACTGCATATCTGGTGAAAGCCCCAGAATATTCAGATGAAAAAGAGAAAAATCTTAGGACAGATCAACTTCTGTCCTCTTAAACATATTTCTAGAGCTAGAGACATGGCTTCCCTATTCTTATAAAAGGAAGATGTCTGATAAAACCTTTTCTTTCCTCATTCAATATAATCTGCTTTCAGGAGGACACTAAAAGTCTTAGTGAAATTATTTTTTCCTTTCTGTTATACCACAAATTATGTGCATGATGCTACTGAAGAATGGTGGTTTTCAGAATGTAATAACATCAAAGAGCAATCCTTCACTCCTTCTCGTATCTTGATGCTCTTATGGCATGTATTTCAGAGTTTATCTGAAGCAGTAAAAGAACTATGTAAAGGAATATTCCATGACAATGAGCACCATATTTTACATGAATGGCACAAGCAAGGACCAGCGAGTGTGGCTGTCATCTACGCTACTGAAGCAGGGACCTGGAGGTTCCCCAATATGCCAAGCATTGCCCCTGATAAATCAGAAATTATGACATCCAGGAAATGTTTGGTTACCGCTTGGGTGACTGAGGATATTGGGGAACTAGGACAGTGACTGCCTGGAAAGAAGCCTTTCAAAATTTTACCAAGTCCTATCATGTCCATATGTGACAGCTGAATATAAATATTAGGTGCTTTGAAAAGACAATGATAAGAAGTTATCGGTAAGAGACTGAAAGTAAAATAAAAAGCAAATTTTATTCTATTTTCTTAACAATGAGTTATAGTTTTTTTTCCCATGGTCAATGTATGATTATATCTCATGGGAATAGGTACAGTGCTTTGCATCTTAAGAGAGAGAATATGTTATACAGAAGTTTCTAATGCAGACAAAAGAAAAAGAGGCAAGCCAGTTTCATCTGGTTTCAGAGAAAATATGGAAAAGGCACAAAGCCAGGCAGATAGGGACAGGGTGCCAGACTCACAAACTTCCCTTCAGAGTTTTCAAAGTGGACGAAGCAAATCATGTGTGCGAGATGCATCAATGAGATGGTCAGTGTAAAAAAGTTTTATCCTCCTTCAACATTTAAAAAAGAAATCTGACAAACATCATGTTTGTGCCAAACTAGGAACAACCATAAACAAAAATTATAATAGTTATGTGGACCAGTTAAGCAAAGGGGGAACTCAAAGGTTTGTTCCGGCTTCTCAGGTACCATGCCCAAAACAACTGTGATGAGATCCAGAATTTTCTACATCACCGGAAGTGTGGAAAGACACACAAGTCATGTGAGTGTGAATGTAGTATTGTCAGAAAAATATCACTTGTAAAAGCCAAACGATCTTAAACTCAAGACTTAAAATAGTTTAAACAGGAGCTGCAGTTGTGGTTCCAAGATCCTGCTGTGCTCATAAGACCTGAGGTTAAGATGGGCCACTGGCGTCCCAAAGAATAAACACAGCTTCAGTGGTAAAAGCAAGATGCAAAGACCAAAGAAGACAGACAGGCCCATACATCAGTATGGAAATCAAATGAAAGAGAAATACACTGTGAGCCCCAGGGCCACCCCTTGACTGATATGTGGCCACAGGATCCCTTTTCTGCATATGTTCAGAGATCATGTTGGAGTTGAGTGAGGAAAATAAGTGCCATCTGAAATATTAAAGACTAAGTATTTGCTTAAAAACACATTTTAAGTCATTATCTGGGGATGAGTTAAACTAGCTAAAAATGGATTCCTAGGGAATGGAGTTGTTCATTTCCTAGAAGAAAGGTACGGATAATTTGCTATGCAAAACTTTTAAAAATGTATTCTTTCTATACATATTAGTTCAGTGTGAGTACATTTGTAGTGTCATGTCATCATAAAAAGTGGATCAGTAAGCCAAAGTTTAGAAATTTGAAAATTTTGAAAATTTCTTGGAAAATGGTCTGTAACCATACAGAGCCCAAAGTCTGTGAGATTCTGTTCAAGTTAAAACCTAACATGATCACTGTATTAAAATAAGTATTAAAAAAAGTAAAATATACTTTCCTGTTCAAAGATACAGGAATCATAAAATGTAATGTTCAAATTGATTGAATTGTGCAATCCTTTGTAATTAAGGCTAAAAACTCTAGCTAAGGAAACATCATTCTCAACAGAGGTTTCTAGAGAACAATTTCACATTATGCTTACAGCTTATGAAAATTCATGATGCTTAAAATTTTTATATTTAATTAATATTCAATATTGTTCACAAACCATTTTAACCTAATTTTTTTCTACCCTCAGTGATAACTATCATATTCTAGCTTCACCAATCACCTTCCTTTCTTTCTTTCTTTTCTTTTTTCAGTCCTAAGGGTCAACTCCAGGGCCTTAGATGTATTAAGAAAACCCCTTACAGTAGAGGCATATACCCAAGTCCTCTCCATGACCTTCAATGTGACCTTCTTCATTTAGGGTATTGTATTTTCTTCAAAGTAAGGAAAGAAGGTAAAAAAAAATGTATCAGTGGCTAGTCAGTTCTAGGAAAGACGTATAGAAAAAGAGGGAGGATTTGGACAGTCAAATCATACAAGCATAACCAAACTAATTTATTTAAACTGCTAATGTTAATGAAGTTTTGTTAATGAATTTTAAAGTAATACAGGACAACTCTTGTCAATATACAAGAAAAATCACCAAATTCTAAAATAAAGAGGGCTGATCTCATCAATTGCTGTAGGAATCTATTTCTTGCTGTGTTTAAGAGCCTATTTTTAAAGGCTTTTTTGAATGCCTAATTCCTCAGTGAAAATGGGAAAGTTTAATTTGTGAGATTTTGACCATACATTTTAGCACTTTACGGTAAAGGCTTAGCAAGATATTAGAAATAAAAGAGCAAGATTTCTTGATATCTCTTCGAAAGTCAAATATAAATAAACTAAGCGCAGCTCTCTAATTTTTTTGACTCAAAATCCTTCCACGACTAGTAAGAGTTTCCCTTTTTAATAGGGACTGTGTGTTAATAATGACTTACTATTGAAAGAACGATCTTCTTGGACAATTTTAACTCTCTAGGGACTCATGATTGTGACATGAAATGAGAATAAAGCTGTGTTTGCCCTTCCTTTGTCAGAAAGGTCAAGTGTCTCAGTGCATTTAATTTAAAAGGGAAAAAGTCCATGAAATACGACAACGCTATTTCAAAAAGTTGAAATGACTCCGGAGTCTTCCATCAACTTCAAGAATGAGTTTCAAAGTGTTGTCTGCTCTCATTCAGCTCTGCTACCAGCATGGAGCAGACCACCTGCTGTGCAATAAGGGTGTAGCAACCAACAGTTATTATAGCAGTAGCCATAAGTTTATTGCTTATTGGTACTAAACTTAAATCTTAGTAATTTTGAATTACTGAGTTAGCTTAGATTTATGGATATGCACAATCATTTAGAATGGCATTCATTCCAGAAGGGTATATTATCTAAACCAATTTTCTTATAGTGATGCGATTGCAATACCATAGTTACGGTTGTATCAGCATTTCCATTATAAAGTCCTATTTTCAGGGTTTTATAATTTGACTATAAAAATTCTCTTCTTGTTGAAGCTTGGCATACAAGATCTAAGGCATAGATCGGAGTTATTTTTTTTAAGAGAAATTAAAACCACGCACACACGTTTGATATATTCAGCCATTTTATGACTTAACTCTGAAAACAAAACCAAAATACACCAAACTATGTTTAGAGCAACATAAAGAAATGGAGAAAAAAACGATTATTCGACATATGAAGCTAATGGAAATAGTCAATTATTTTATTAGCCTCAATTTATGTTCCTGTGAGAATAAGGAGAACAATGTAGATTTACAAACACAAAACCTATGTACAATGTTAGTAAACAAGAAAGCAATGAATGACTGGGGCAGGTCACTTAACCTCAGGTCTTTCATCTCTAAGATGGACATAATTACACATTGATGTTGGTGCAAGAATCAAGTAAATGGAAGTGAAAAGGTTGAAATCGCATAAGCACTCCATAAGCATGCAGTATTAATTATTTAAGAGTTCGCGAGCATTTCTCCTTCAAAATCTGTGAATCATTTTGTCTATAATATTTAGATCTGGTACACAATTAGAGTGCTTCTGATCATAAGCTCCTAAACTACAGATTCTGTTGTCTTCAATTGTCACTCAAAAGTATTTGTTGAATTTGTGGTTGATCAGATAGGTTTTATATGTTCCTTTCAGAACTGAACGTGGGGGCTTGAGTTTATTTTGAGTGGAGTTAAGCCTTGCTCTTAGAATTAGAGATCCCTAAAACAGGACGGTCGCCCTCTTGTGGTCGACTGAAAATATGCAAACGGAGTGCAAGGAGGGGAGGATGTCAGCCTTCTCGGTCCCTTCCCTAGAATTACATCGTTATATATTTACAAATGACAGCTTAGAAAGTGTACATTATTTTATACAAAATACAAAACAGGAAGGAAGGCCTTTCTCATTGTTTTATTGTGGAAAAAGACGAATCATGATAGATGTGTTTAAATTCAGTACTGGATCTACTACTACTTAGCACTGTAAACTAGCAAAAACCCTAGCAATAATAAGAATCAGTTTCCCACATATTAAATTTGGAATGATGGTGACAATTACATCTGAAGATTATTGTACTATTACATAGGGTAATTCAAGGATGTCCTAACTCATAGGATGTACCTTAGTTACCGTTACTGTGTTTTTTCTGCTGTCCCATTTTTTGAGCATGGTATTCTTTCTGAAGTTGTCATTAATGATGAACACAATGTTCAAAGCATTTTTCTTTAAACAGGTTATTTCTATACTCTTTATAAAGTCTACTTTTTCATGAACACGTTGAACATTTCTTACACCTTGGAAGATACAGAATATACAACACTTTTATAACATTTATAATATAATTTCAGAACTCAAGAGACAGACAGGAGAATTGCCCTGAGTTTGAGGCTATCCTGACTACATAGTGAGTTCAAGGCCAACCTGAACTAAATAGCCAGAGCTTGTCTCAAAAATATATTTATAATCAATTCACTTATGATAAAAAATACAGGTAATTAGAAAGTGTGGGCCTAAGCCATGCAAGAAGAACAAGACACAAATATATGGTCTTTGCTATTGAGAAATTTATTTTCACACAGTAAAAATACCACACAACATCAAGAAGCCAACTGAGAGCTGGAGGCAGAGAGGATTAAACTGTAGAAGACACGTATGTGGCTTTCAGTCTGCTCTCACTCATCTTCTACATGAACCTGGAAAATTTCTGAACATATTTGTACCTCAATTTACTTTTCTTCATTGAGATGTACGACATAAAACTGGTAGATTCCAATTGGTCAATAAACGTTAAACATTAATGTTGTAACTGCTTGTTTTTTAAAATACTATCTTGAATTTTAATGCTTAATATAAATTAATAAGTAACTACGTGAGTTTTATTAGGGTAGAAAATAGAATATTGAGATGTAGAAATAGTCAACAAATTAGGATACAGCCATAACAGCTATAGAACACTGTCCAGACAAGCTAACAAGCACTTTGTATATTGTTTTATTTGTGGGAATCATAACTCCAAAGATATAAATAGGAGGCCAGAAAAACTTCTATTTTTCAATACTATCTCAGTTTCCTATGCTGTCTCACATGTTGAAAGCAGAAAGAACATGTTTGGAATTTAACTCAAAAACTGCTGAATTTGCTGAGAAGCATTGTGTGAAGAAAGGGAATCTTTTTTTATGAATTATGGAGGAATGTGGAAATTTTTCTAGCGATCTATTTACCTGAGAAATAATAGTCTTGAACTTGTAACTTCAGTGCATCATTACAATGTTTCGTCATGAAGAAAATATGGGATCCTGTATTGTAAGTAGGTACCTGTTGTGTTGGATGCATGCCAGAAAATATAATATGAATATATAAATCTTTGCTGCACATCAAATAGAAAATATTTTTCAATTTAATCTTCCCAGGCCTGAAATATATACAGAAGTATCACTAGAGCAAGGAAACATACTACATGCACAAAATAGTACAAATGAATTTGGGGAGATGGGAAATGGCAGGGTGCTCTTAGAAGTGGTGAGTAACTGAGTGTGACCTAGCTCAAGAGTGTGAGGCATCAGAGCCAGAAGTGGGCACCTCTGCAAAGCTACACAGAAGCTTGGAGGCTTTGTACTCCATGTCATGGGCCGTAAGACTCCATCGAACAGTTTCAAGAATGGAGTTAGCAATGATTATCTGCACTTTCTAGAGATAACTGTGATGGCATTGGGAGAATGGATCATGAGAATGTTAGAGTAAAACATCAATTATGGGACAACTGTCATTTCAGTGACAGAAAACAGTGCTCTGCATAAAGACAGTAAGCCTGCATTAGCAGGCAACATAGGTGAGAGAGAGCATCTGCTAGTATTTTGGTTTGGGCAACAGAGTGGATGGAAATGTTAGGCGCTGAGCTGAGGAGAAGATGGCATGGAGGATAATTTTGGTTATACTGTTCATGATGTGCCACCGGGATAGAGCTAGTAGCATCTTAGAGGCAGCAGGGTATCCGGCTCAGAAGCTAAGAAAGCTTACTTAGCCTCTATCATAGATGGTTGTAGCTGTGCTCTCTCTAAAAATTCTGTTTCCAGAACTCTAATGCTTCATAAATCCTTAACACCACAGAATCAACACCATTCTTCACTAACTCATTATAAGCAGTCACAGTATTTAATTTTTGTTGGGTTATTATGCAGTTATTATGCTTTAGAAGGAGGCCTATTTTGAGAGTTCCTAAAATATTTCCTCACAATTTTATTCTGTCTCATAAGCTGTCTGGTGTTTTTCCAATTAGAAAACCTTTCTTTTGATTTAAATTGTTGGCTTCTTCACGAATTCCTATTTAACTCATTTCTTGTTTAGAAAAAAAAAAATGCAGCTGGCTGCCAGCATTCATCTTATCTTACATAAACACACACTTTGAAGCTGAATAAATCTGACTGGTTTTCTAAAAACAGAATGCTATAAATAGAATGATGTCTTTTGTTTCCGAAGACTATGCATGTATTAAAGTGATGTGAAAATAATAAAAATGAGAAGTTTCATAGCAAATATGGGGTAAGTTTAAGACTGTAATATGGAGCTATTTGAAGTAGAAAATTGTGGTTGCAAGTGCTGCCAGTGAGGAGTCTCAGGGTAAACAAAATGTGTTAAAAGTAAATTGATTAGAAATTCTATTAATTAAAAAATAAAAGTTAATAATCAAATAGTGCTTATTATGTGCTAGGTGTTGCCCTAAGCAATAGTTTATAAAACTCTCTAGGTAGGTATTATTTTTATAACATTGTGTAGATGAGTTCACTAAAAAAAAAAAAAAAAAAAAAAAAACCTAGAAATTTACACAAGTTCCTACAGCTGGGTCTGTGTTCATTGCTATTATTCTGTATTACTATTAATTTTTCATAGTAGTTGTTAATGAAGAGATATCTTTGTGAACTCAGATTACCTTAGAAATGTAGCAGGTTATATAATAAATTATTTTTTCAGAATGGGAAGCAAGGTTTCGGAGCAATAAGAGAAGGAAACAAAGATGCCAATTTAGCACAGAAGCCAAGAATTCTACAAAACTTCTCGACCATCCTTTGTGAGGGAAGAGAGAAAAGGAAATAAGATATTCACCAAACTAAGATTATATGCAAAACACTTTATGTGATTTGTAATCACAGCAGTTTTTGGCCTCATTTTCCTCTTTTTTTGTTTCTTCATCTGTGTTTCTTCGGAAAAATTACAGAACATGATACCCAATTCATGATCAATTTGCTAACATGAGTCTCTTTGAGGACAACAAATATGTGGAGCATTTCAAGTATTTCTTATGCTCCCCCTCATCCCTCCACTCACTTTCATCTCACTCATTGTATCTTGATTCTGTTGCAACAGATGCCGATAGAGCTTTTGACACTGAGACTGCCAGATCTATCATTAACATGTTGCCAAACTGGGGAAGATTTACTAACAATATGTTTTGCCTGCATCCATTCACTTTTTTAAAATAGGGAGATTCATTTGAATAACATCTGAATAAAGGCGTTAATCATAGTAGCTTAGAAGTGAAAGCCAGCATGGATTAATGAGCAACTGATCTCAATCTTCACCCTGAATAAAAATTGAATGGTGTGATAATAAATTGGGAGACAAAATTTTCTGTCAGTGCTGAACCCTCTGTGTATTCTCTTTTTGCTACACTTTAGTTACCATACTTCTAACATAGGACTCATTTTTCCCCTCCTGGCTTCCCTTGGGAATTAACCAAAACTATATCTTCGTTTGCTATTAACTTAATCATGTACCATCAGTCAAAAATATTGTTCTGATATTAGCTAGAAATTTTAATTCTTCTGAAATGTATATCCAGTAATGTGTCACTATCTTCACACGTAAACAATGACTGAAAATTGATAAATGATGTTAAGAGAAATCATTTTCTTTTTTCAGTTACTAATACCTAAGAATATTAGAGTGTTATATCTGTGGGTTTACTTGTGCATTAGAGGAAATCAGAGGGAACTGCAAGAGAGTAAGTAAGAAAGAGTAGGAGAGAACTAACTTGCTGGTGGATGGCACTCAGATCCACGCATTTATAAAGGTCCAGTACAAATTTATGCAAGAAAAGATGCTCATCTCATATGAGAATAGCGAGATAAGCATATTGTATCTACAAAATCTTAAAGTGTAATAAAAGATATGAGTATGGGTAACATATTTGAAAAACTTTTCTGCTTTACAGTTTACTTATTACAAGTAAAATACAATTTTTGTTAATCACTTTTATGGTAGTGCCATAGTAAAATTCATAAATTCTGCCTGTATATTTTGAAGAATGCAACTATATAACCAACAGTCTGATCAAAAATAAGAAATTACCGGCATCCTAGTCTTTAACATTTCTGCTAAGAAAGGTAAGTAACATTTATTTCAATTGCCACAGATTGACTTTGTTACTTTTGTATTTTATCCAGAAGTCTTGTGCAGTACTGTATGTGTTCAATTTTAAACTCTTGTTTACTTTAACATGCTGGTGGGGCTCAACTGCTTATGTAAGTATAACACTGAATCATCCCTTCAAATTGTCAAACGTGTGTATGTATTAGGCTTATTTACCCACTGTAATGCTGAAGAAAAGTTGAGTGGCTCTTATAAAAAGGGTTGTTCACAGTAGCCCAGAAGTTAAGTGAAAGATTTCTTTTTTTATTTTTGGTCAAGAATCCAAGTTTCTCCCAGAGAGATATCCTGGGTGCATTTGATGAGTCATGCTGAGTCACAGAGTCTGGGGTCACTGCGCATGTACTCTCCCAGAAGCCCCTCTGTTGCAATTGTACCCTTAACCTGCAACCCATCTGGATGAGTAGATAATGAGTTTGTCCATTAGTTTAACACACTTCAAATATTTCCACACCTGAGGCTGAGTTGGGGATTTTCCAAGAACTGATTAATGGGCTGGTACAGGTACTTCAACTGGGTTGTCATTTGAGGGTTAGAGGTGGTCCCTTGCAGCACCATGAGTCTTAAAGACTGATTGGAAGGTGGCTATTAGCTCATTATTGGTAGAAAGCCATTCTCTGGAAAGTGCCATTTTTCCAGTTGGGAATTGCAAGTCATTATTCCTAAGTATACATTTTTTAATTTAAAAAACAAAACAAGAATAAAAATAAATATACAGAATCTCAAAAACAAAATAATAAGAGATTAACACTGATTAATATATTGTGTAATATTATCTTCAAAGTAGTTCAGATTACAAGATATGGTATGAACAATGAAAGCACAAACTGTTCTTTTCAATGAACCAGCGAGATTAGTAGTATGGTTATCTATCTTGTGTGTGTGTGTGTGTGTGTGTGTGTGTATACATATATATATATATATATATATATATATATATATATATATAATGTTTTCCCTTCCTTCTTTTCTCCTTTCCCCTATCCCAGTTGTTCTTTCATTTGGGCAGTTTCTTTTCCTTTCAGTTTCACAATATCTAGTACAATTTTGGATTTTTGAAAATATCGTACTACACTTTAATGAGGATTTATTAAATGGACCAAGAAAACAATAGAATTTACAAAAACTACCAAAAGTGAAAATAATATGTAACTGAAGAAGTCAGAACTCTGTATCCTGAAACATTGCTGAAAGAAATTCAAAAAGACACAAATTAATTGAAAGTCATACCATGGTGGAAGATTAGAAGAATATTTTTGAAGTGCTCCTTTGGATTGATATCTAAATCAATTTACAAATCCATTCTAACATCAATTAAGTATCAATGATATTTTTCATAACATAGAACAAAAGATGCTATAATTTTAATGAAAACACAAATGACCCAGAATAGCCAAATCAACCTTGACCAAAAAGAACAAAACTAGATTATATTACCCAATTTTAAAGTAACTTTCAAAGCCATAGTAATCAAAACAGCATAACACTGACATAAGAAACAGACTGAAGATCAGAACAGCCTAGAAATAAATGTACCCATTTACCTTAAACTGATTTTGATGAAGGTGTCAACAACATATGGTGGGAGAAAGGACAGTCTCTTCAGTCAAATCTATTAGGACAATTGAATCTTCACATGCAGATGAATGAAAGTAGATCCTAATATCAACCTCTACATACCCTGTGTTTGCCAAAGGCCTCATACGTAGTCTTTGCTTGGTTTTAAGAAATATATAGCTAGAGACGTGAATAATACAGACATGCATGCACCAAGATTACAAAGTTTCATAAATTTTGTAATGAAGATCTATGATGAGGGCAGTCAAAACTCATTAATCAAAGTGCTTGAGAGTCCAGGGTGAGGAGAATGGCTGCAGTTTTTAATTGTGAGTGGGAGTCGGCACGTGGGTGAAAGGTCTGGCACGTGTGAGGGGTTGATGGCTTGAATATTCCACTGGTGTCAGAAGGGATGTCCAGGCTTTATCAGCTTGCTCGAGTGTAAGGCTTATAGGAAAAAAGAGTGAGGCTTAGGACCTTTCAGCAGCCAACATCGAAAATCCAGGATCAGACTTTTTACTACAATTCTGTGTGTCAAGCACAACCAAAGGCATATTGGGTACAATCCCTAGTGTCATTGAACTTCCTTTCTATTTAGGGAAAACAAAAAAAATATGACAGACATAAGGCATCAGTGAAGCAAAGTTACACTAGATTCAGATGAGTGAGACTTTTGGGAGTGAACCAGAGGGAAGAGGACAAGGGTTTCAGACTTGGGGGAGGGCTGCAGCATCATTTACATACTGCATACGGTGAGTCATTAAACCAAAGTTAGATAGGATGATGGAGCAAAGTAGAAAACTGAGTGAAAGGATCAGCAAGGCAAAGACCCCCGGGAAAGAGCACGTCTGCTAGCATGATACACAGCAAGGAGGCAGGTGTGAAGGAGAAAGGGACAGGGAGGAGTGAGGCCGGACGTCATCCAGGAGACAAGAGGAAGGAAAAAGACGTTCTTATAATAGATTATAAGAAAGATTATATATATTTATACAAGGTAGATAATTATACTGCTGATCTCTATTAGTTCATCAAAAAGAATGGTTTGTGCTTTCATCGTTTGATCATTTTTTCATGCCTATATCTTATAATCTGAGCAACTACTTTGACGATAAAAGTATGAAATGTATTAATCATTGTTAATCTATTATTTTTTTGAAATTTTGCATTATCATTTTTATTTTATTTTATTGGTCTTTTTTGAGGCAGGATTTCAGGCTGGCCTTGAACTCACTTTGTGGCACAGATTCACCTCAAACTTGGGGTGATCCTCTTGCCTCAGCCTTCCAAGTGCTGAGATTATCAGCATGTTCTACCAGCCTGGCTTCTTTTTCTATTTTAAAATTTAAAAAGTGTATAAAACATGTAATTTATTGCATTTTTTAACAGTTCTTAAGTAAGATAAGTAATGTTTAACAAAATATTTCTAATTGACAAGCTGTGGATCACGGGCCAGATGTATATTAAGGTAAGAAAAGTTTTATTGGGCTCTCACCAAGTGGTAACTAGACTTAAAGATACTCCAGGTAATGGAAATGGCATAAGAAAATGCTCAAAGATTTGTGCATGGAATATGAATTGTTTAAGAAAAATAACCTTGAGTTCAAAGAGTTCCCAAATGAAGGTTTTGTTTATGTTGTTGTTTACTTTGAAATTTTTATTCTAAAATCATTTCAAAGTTTTTTAAATACCATTACTTCTTTTCAAGAAGTAATAAAATAAATTAATTGACAACTGATTGTATTTAACTGAAGACATCTTGGAACTTTAGTAACATTCACTGAACTGGAAAGTTCACTCCAATTTTAAGGAACTTGAGAAATAGGAAAGGAGGATATTTTTTAAAAAATGGGTTGAGAAAGAGGGAGGGAAGGAATTAGAGGACGCTTTTGCTGGTATAAAACAGACAGACAGACAAAAGATCTGTAGAAATCATTCATACCTAGAGTGACAAGGGAACTTGTAACAAGGGTAAGTATATATAGGGAATATTTAATTTTTTTAAAAAAGGAAATTATATGTTTTAAAGAGAAATATTTGTAATAGCTGATAACCATACAGATTAATTTTAAGCACATGCTTTATGTGGAAAAGCAGAGCATGTTGGAAAGGGTAAGTAATTTGAAATGTATATTCAACAAAAGAAAATAAACAAATGAAGGTAACTAAAAATGATATGCCCAATTGTGTACCATATGAACCTGTGATTGCTTTTTGGTTTTATAAAAATGATACAATACATATGCATATTTTAGCTACATGAATGTAATTTATATGCAAATTAAAACTGCATATGATGCCAAATTATTGCATGTGAACTGAATTTTTATTCAACAATTGATGTATTTATAATGTAATAAATGTCTTGACCCAAGAACAAATCTTTAAAACATACTGGCACAACAGCCTAAAATCTGCTTAAGTCATCAATTAATAACCACATGCTAAAGAATTCCAAGAGAATCTAGGACTTACTCTCCAACAATCTAGAGCCTAGATACACTATTGAAAATAGAATGTTATGTGCCTGAATTTATCTATTTTGTGTCCTTTATTAAGAGTATGTATGGCTGGTCTCCTTTAAAATAGAAATAATTAAAACCAAACTCAAAGCAATGTCAAAGGTAATAATGATTAAATAAGTTATCACCAAGTTTCATTATGTGCTTATTTTGATCCCCAGTAGTTTACAAACAAAAAGTTGATAATATATATATATATATATGTATATATATTTATATATATATATATATTTATATTTATATATATATATATATATATATATATATATATATGGCATTAAAAAGATTAACCAGCCTAATATCAAGATAGCTTTTGTATCTCCAAGTTTGCGGCAATTTTTGGTCTAGTTTTGACTGAGCAACCACTACATATGAACAAATGACAAAGAGAGTGAAAATAACAAAAAAAGATGCCTAAAGCAATAAATAAATTTTAACACTTTTTTAAAAAAAGCATCTATCTCTATAGTGGCTAATTTGTGTTGGAAAGTTTGAGGGGAGGTTTCACAAATTCTGCCACATATACAAAAATATACCTGTCTACATGAACATACATAGTTGATAGTGTCTCCTAACCAAGCACTACTCAGGGACGTGGCCAAGTTCTCCGGGACAGTGTGGTCACTGTTGAGGCGTCTTGTGCATGATTTGTTCATTATCCTTCTTCTATGCAAAAACTATCTGTGTTGGCTCTTTATTTTTAAAGCTCAATTTATCTCAGAAGAACTTATTTTTTGCTTTATTACAAAATTCCTTTAGCATTTTGTATTTTCCACACTCAGTTGTATTTTTTTTATGCTGTGATAGCCTTCTGATATAAAGGCATTATGCACTGTTATGATTGTGATGAAACTGACATCCACAAATTAAAGAAGAAAATAAATAAATATTCTTCTATTATTAGGAGGAAGTGAAAAGCTTTCAGGTTTGGCACAGGCCAAATCTGATTCAATCAGCAGTTGTCCGCTTCCCTCTGAGCTGCTGGAAGTGTTTCATCACCTCCATGCTTCATCCGTTTATCTCTCTCTCCTGTCTCAGTGATGCTCTTCTCTCAAGACAGAGTCACTATTGTTTTTAGTATCTTCCTTCTTCACCCAGTTTCTCCTATTCTTTTTATTCCTATTGAAATCTTTCCTTTTAAACTCTTCCTTTGATTTTTGACCAAATCAAACATAGTGTGACTCTTCTTGGACAATATTTTTTACTTTAGGAATCTCTTCTCGACCTACTGTGCTCCGTCATGTATTCTATATTTGGTATGAATCGAGTTCCTGTCATTGCTCAGGGTTATCATTGCAGCCTACTGCCAATGTAAGTGTATGTCAAGGAATCTGAAAAGCTGTGAGAGTGCTGAGACCTGCATTTAAAGTACTAGGTAACATAGATGACATTACTAGCGTACCTTAGCATCTGTGCCAGCTGTGATGTGGACCAGGTGATCACATTATCAGAACTAGACTGGAGAACAAAGTCACCAGAATCAATATTGTCTATTTCTGCAGAACTTCATTTTTCTCATTATTTCATCTAATTTACACTTATTTATTTAGTTATTGTTTCTCCAGGCCTGTTCATATCCCTTTTTCATCTGCTACAGTTGTAGAATTAGCCCGAAATGTTCAAGTCAGAGGAAAATGTTTTAGTAAGGCTCTATTCAAAAAATAAACAAAATTAAATCCACTCTATACTCTTATCTATGAAACAGTGAAATTTACTCTGCTCTGAGATGCATAGGATAAAATAAATTCTGATAAAATCTAGGTAGAAAAAATATGACATCTATTAAGATAGCAACTCACATACCTGAATATCACTTTTCATGTACTCACAGTACAGTGCTGAGAAACAATTCTAATGTACAAAGAATTGTAAAAGTGTTTTTACATTTAAAAATTAAACAATTGTAAGAAACCCTTTCAAAGACTGCAGTTTTATCTTTACTTTAGAAAATATGCTATTTTAGCAAAGTTGAATGATGTAAGACGTGAAAACATGTACTTTAGAAATGTGGGAAAGATAAAGGTTCTAGCCTACTGACCTCTCACCATTATAGTAAAGATAAAGGACAGAAAGTCTACAAAACACATTACCCAGATTTAACTTACTCTTTTGTACTGAGATGAAATACCAATATAGCACTCAAACTTTTAGGATACCACACTGTTTGAGTTTCTCTGTTATCTCTTGCTGCACAACAGATCAAGTGAGAGTGCAGTGGCTTAAAACAAAAGCCACCTATTCAGTTCATTCTTCTGGATAGTTCTTTTGTTATGACCAAAGTTGCCTGATATGAACGTGCTTAGTTCATGAGTTTATAGCCGGTGATTTTCCAAGGTAGAAGATCCCAGATGGTTTCCTTCACATATGTGGCAGTTGATTGACAATCAGGAGGAATCAAGAGGTGATCAGGCCATCGTCATCCAGATGGCCAGGCTTCGTGTATTCTCACAGTGGCGATGTTTTTAAGAGCAGGAAAAAAAAAAAAAAAAAAAAAAAAAAACCTGCAAAGTTTCCTGCAGTTGCCACTTGAAGCTGCTACAATCTTACCGTCACATTTCCATTGGTCAAACAATTCTCAAGGCCCCCCTAGATTCAAGATGTGAAGAAATAACTTTTCCCTCTTTAGGGAGGAATTATAAAGACTTCGAAGGTCAATTTTTAAAAGTGATATATCATATACAGAATAATAAAAAATTACATGCTTAAAATGCTGCCATAAAGCAAAATCTTCTATTTACCAAGTAATTTGCACATTTTAAAAACGTATTTATGATAACAGAGAAGTTTGGACTTGAATACTTTAGCTATTATTATGGCTATTATGAAACTCCACATATCAATTATTTACAAGTTATATAGTATTCAATAGAAAAAAGCTGGAGTTTTATTATCTATGATTCTGCAATGTAGCACGTAATTTCTTTGGAAATGCTGAATAAATGAGGTAAATCATTTACATAAATCTAAAATGATCTATATTCTATGCTTGATGGTGAGTCTATGATGTTAAAAAATAGTCCCAGTTTCTATCCTTGTGAATTATGCATTTGTTGGAGAGAGCTAGATAATTTAAAAAAAAAATGACTTAAGCAATGTGTACCATCAATCATAATTGTTATAAAAATATAAGATTCATATGCAGAAATGAAAGGAAATAGAGTTCAGATTGATATAAATGCTCAAGATAATGTCTACTAGAAAGGTTGACAAGATCTAAATTACAAGTACTATAATTAACTTCAACTTAATAATCATATAAATACTGGCTACAGGTGTCCATAAAACTAAACTAACTAACTCCTTTACTTTATAGACAAAAAGTAGCTGGCCGCCAGAAAATGGATGTGATTTGTTGAATCCTCCCCAAGTATGTGAGATATATGCACCTTTATAGCATTACACTCTTTTATTCTTGTTTCCAAACACAAGTTTTAAAATGTTTTTGGTTTTTCTCTTGTTCCAAACACAATTTTTTAAATGTTTGTGGCTTTACCTTATGTTTTTTGTTTTGTTTTGTTTTCCTGTTGGTACCAGGGATTGAACTCATGAATTCCTGCTTGCCAGGCAGGCGCTGTGTCACTGAGCTGTATTGCCAAACGTTTATGGTACCCACTTGTGAGCTAGATAAAGCCTGACAAGGCCTTAGTAAAGAATGTTGGTTTTTGAAACTTTTTATTACTTCATATTCTCTTGGGAGCAGATACAGGGTGATAAAATATTCTTTGGGAGTGCCAAGAAGGCTTAGTAGTTAAAAGACCAACCAGCCAGCTTGATCTGGTTAATTCCAATTCTGCAATTTAATGGTTATGTCATCTGAGACCTCCTTGTACTTCAGTTTCAATGTGTGCAAAATGAGGACAATCAATCAGCATTTGAATAAGAGGACTGACGTAAGGATTAAATAAATTTGTGCCTTGATAGCACATAATGGATTTCCTTTAAATGTCTCCAGTTAATATCCAAATGTTTGTTCATAAACTTGGAACTGGACTTGTCTTAGTTACTCTATAACTAAGTGACCACTGGAACACAGTACCCAACACCCACAAGTGCAAAGAGGAAAAGTTTATCTATAGAGGTTTCAGTCTATAATCCACTAGGCCCAAGCCAGGAGAGAATAGTGGGAAAATGAGTTCATGGTGTGGGAGCAGGAAGCAGAGAGAGGAATCAAAGAAGGAGGGAAGGAGAAAGATCTTTTCAGGCTACACCCCACTGATCCACATCTTCCAACAAGCCTTCACCTCCCAAATCACATTGAGCAATAAATTCCTTAGGAGGCAAACCCATGGATAAGTACATTTCTCCAGGATTCAATCACTTTCCAAAAGCTAACTGCTAAGTATATTTTCATGGAGAGAAAATATAAATAAAAATAACATTCCAAATACTTTTGTTTCATTATTTCCTAGTTGAAATTTTAGGACTTATAGCCAAGAATTATGCTAATAAAGATTCTTCACTTATTTTTACTTCCTAAATGTTGTATTCTGTTAACTCTCCTGCATGCCTCAGAACATTCAATGTCTGAAGAATAATTATTTAGGTAAACTGACGAGAAGCTATTGTTGTCAAATCCCTGTAAGCTGAGTGATTGATGCTCTGTCATTAATTAACATCCTGATCACAATGAGGACATTTTGGCAGCCATATGGAGTGTGGGTGGGGCTCCATAGCTCCTCCTCCCCACAGCAAACACACTCAAAAGCTGTAAATGTCCTTCACGTATGCGAATGTTTGGGAGCTGTCAAAAGTACATATTCAGATGTTATGCTATTTTAGATTTATGCTAATGTACCACAGGGTTAGTCTGAGAAGTCAGGAAATGTCACTCACGCATGACTTTGGTAGCTACTTCTGTCCCCCCACCACATGTCTTGTCACATTCCATACTGTTCTGGAAGTGGCTCATGTTACCACCTGATCTTAACACTCCAAATTCTCATCACAACCCTCTGGAGGAGTTTCTGGTATTCCTTAATTTCTGAGTTGTGCAGTCCACGTCTGGTTAATCATAACATATATCTTCAAAAGCCTCAAGTCAATTTTGATTACCATCTGCTGCACATTTAAAAGCCATTTCTATGATGGAGTGGCCAGACTGACATGTGTTATACCAAAACCTTTATGTCAAAGTGCAGAAGCTAGTTTTGATACACTTAAATGAAAGATGTTCTTTCAAAGGGACATTACCCTTGGCTACAAATATGGAGCATTTTAATTAGTTTCTGGGGTTGTTTTTTTATTTTCTGTAGCATCTTGGAAACATTAAATCTGGCAAATTTCCTTTATACAATTTCTAGAGAAAAAAATCTACAGTAATAAAGTAAATGGGGCTATGTTACTCCTGGGAGTTTATTGCAATATTAAAACAAGGAAAAATTTGAAAGACAACAAATTCAGATTCTTAAAGAAAGCACTGAGACTTTCTGTATTTACACATATCTTTTCTCACACTCCCCTTAACTACTTCTTGGTCATTTAGTTATTTGACATTGCTGTGAATGTGGGCTAGGGTGATTAATTCTTTTTTCTAAATTATTCTAACCTTGCAAGTAACACTTTATACAGTTGACTAGTCTTTGTATCTGCAATAAGATAATAATCATTAATACATATTCATATATTCTCATCTTTGGTCTTACCTTCCTCATCAGTAGCATCCTGATACATGGGAAGTATTTAAACATCAGTTCTGATCACCAACCTCTAGGTTCTAGTTAAATATTGCTGTATATGGAGAATGCTTATATAAGAGATAATATAGAATTATACACTATTATTTCTGTTCCTAAATAATTCTTATTATTAATTTAAAAGAGGAAATTTGCTTAAACTTACCATTATCAACAATAGAAGGTTATTCAAACAGAGGTCTGAATATGGTCATATTCCCTGCAGTATTTCACCATAACAGATCTTCAGAATAAACCTTACTGAGTCCTTCAATGTTTCCAAAATGGATACATTCCTTTGAATTTATATCAAATGGGAGACCCTGTGGAAAGTCTGAGGCCTTACCACCTTCTGATAAAACTTGCTGGTGTGGGTACAAAGGCTTGTGGAGGCTATGTTCATCTAACAAAGTGAAAATCAACCACACATTGCAACTTGCACTGAGGAGACTGCCCGAGTATTACTGATACAATAAGTAGGCAGGCTGGAGAACAGTCTACAGGGATTATTAAGCCCCTTTTTTTTTCATGAGTCCAGAGTATCAGGAATAATTTGCCTCTAACAATAACTTCTTACCCTCAAATAATACTCCTATTCTATATAATTGTAGGATTTAAACAAGAACTGTAGGCAGAGTTCATTTCTTGAAGTTTCATTTCTTGAAGTCTCTTCAAATGCTGAACTTTTAAGTCTGAAAAGCTGGAGTTGCATGGTTTTTTTTTTTGGAGGGGAACAGTCTATGAAAAATTTTCAGTATAGGGGCTAGGGGTTTAGCTCAGCGGCATAAGCGCCTGCCTTGAAAGCAGGCAGTTGTGAGTTCGATCCCCGGTACCGATAAAAAGGAAAAAGACAAAAAAAAAAAAAAAAAAAAAAAAAAGAAAAATTTTCAGTATTATGCATAGTAATGTTGTTTTGCCGCCTTATTTGCAATTATTATTTGCAAGCAGGTGGAGGAAAAAGTTGTTGGTCTGTAGCTTGCTTCTGTACTTTATGCAAGCTGATAAGTTTGTATCAGAAACTTTTCTAGCATTCTTTTATACTAGGATGCAAAGTTGAGGTCCAGTTCTCTGGAAAGCTGAGGTCACTTTCTGTGCACAAGAACAACAAGGTGAGGTTAAATGATGATGTCATTGTGTTTTTAAATTTAAAACTTCTGTCTTTGGGAAAGAGTAGCTCTGGTGAGGATTTTCACACTACATTGAAGCATGTATCTGACCATTAGCAGATTAGTAGGACAAAGTTTATAATACTACTATTTTTGGCTAGAGGGATCCTATACAAGAACATTACATAGAAGCCAAAAGAAATCCTTTTTCAAAGAGTACTGCATATTAAAAATAAAAATTTAAATTGTCATTCAAGTATACATCAGAGGAGCCAATAGGAAGTAGTTCTTATTTGCAAATGCATGTTATGCCAAAGTTTATATAACCATAAACCAAAATGTCTAGGTTTATTTAATGTAAGCTGTAGTGATATTTGGCTTTAAAAGTATTTTGTTTTGAATTTATTACAGTTAACCTCATTTTGTCATTTGTATGACACATTTTCCCAAAAGATATCAAGACGTTTAACAAAACTTCGAAGCAATGGCAAAATAGCATGGTAATTGGTGTTAAATGGATCATTTGTTAAAGTGTTTCATTATAGTGGCTAATCTCTTTCCAATTTTATTTCTTTTCTCCCTACTGCCAAATGATGCCAATTATCTAAAAACCTGAATAATAATTTATTAAGCTTCATTTGTCAGTATATTAACTTGGTCCATTCCATTATCTTTTCCAAACCCTTTATCACACAATTATATCTGAAAAATTTAATTATAACATAGTTATAGCTTGTGGAGGTATTTATCAATGTCCATTAAAAAGTATAGAATAGAAATTCCATATTGCTTTCTCCAAATTCCTTAATTGTAATTATGCATTTTCTATGATTTTTGTATGCTCTGTTGGGCCGCTCAAAAGTAGATTGATTTATTTCTCTTTGCTTCCCACTAAGATTAGATCACTTTGTAAATTTTCATAACTCTTTTTATGAGGCTTGGGTTCAATCCCAAGCACTATCTTTAAAAGAGTGTTTAATGATGTTCACTATCTTTTAAAACTTTGTTCTTAAAGATAATATTATTAAAAATAATTCTCTAGATTTTCGAAAATGAGTGGTTTTCTATTCCATTCATAAACAATAACTCAAAAATAATAAAAGTAAAATGAATTGACCAAAGTGTACGTGGATACTATTATTTTCATTTTTCTATCATTCTTTTTTAAACAATTAATTTTGGATACATTTTAGGTATATTTAGGTACATTTTACATATAAATATTGACTCCACTCATCATAGGGAATTTATACCTGTACATGATAAATCTTGATTCTTTTTATTTTCCCATTCTCCTCCCCTCCTTTCAACCCTCCTTCTTTTCCTCATTTACAAAAATTTTGCTTCCACTTTTTCATTCTTTTTTTCTTTTCCTTTTCTTTCTCTTTCCCCTTTCCAAAGTGTCTTGGCTGTAATCACCAATTTTCAGCTCACAGGTGAATGCATGCAATATTCTACGCCCATTAAATCTATTGGCCCTGATTCAGACTTTTGGCCATGCCCTGTTCAAAGTTTCATTCATACTTTACAAATATACATAGTTATTTGGGGTTTTAAAAATAATGCAGCCTCAATGTAAGTGACTTCAAACTCAAAATCTTCAGAGGAAGTTCCTAGGGAGTAAAGGTTTATATCTTACTGGCTTGGAAAATTCTGATGAAGTTAAAAAATCTCTCTTTCTATTTTAATTTTGACCTCTGTCTGCTTTGGCTACTAGTAGATATACTCTGAAGGGAAGTGGAATTCCTTTAAACTCCCACATTCTGACTTGAATGCTAAACCTGGTCTTTCCAAGACACCAGAATGCATGGTGAACATTTTTGATCATCAGCTCTGGCTCTGCATAGCCAATATCTTCTTGTGTAAGTCTGAGAATGGATCTGATTGAGAGAAATTCTCATTTTACAAATGAGGAAATAAACACTTTGCAAGGATTTGTTAGAGGTGAGGTTTTATATGGCACTGAGATTAAGACTATTAACCCTGTAATTTAATATCTTCTGGGTTCATTTTGTAAGGGTAATTGTAGCAAATTATTATATATTAGGTAGATTAAATAAACAAGAAAAATTATTGCCTCAGAGTTCGGGAATCTAGAAATCACAGATATGGAGGAGGGCTTAAAATCATGGTTTTAGTTGGATCATGATTTCTTTAAACCCTAAAAATGTTTTAAAACTTTTTTTGGTCTTTTCTAACTTCTAGATTTTATCAGCAAGCTATAAGATTTTTTGGTTTGCAGATATAGCATTTCAGTCTTAGCAATCAGTAATTAATTGAATCTTGCACTTCATTTAGCCTAAAACAAAATGGATACTGCTTGTATACCTGTGAATTTGAAGTGACTTGCTCTGTATTGAAATCTCACAGAAGAATAAGGTAAATTAGCACGGCTTTACTTAAGGTGCCTTACACACTCATAGGAATGGGTCCCTTGGCTATTGCTCCCTGATGAAATATTTCTTACAAAGTCTGGTTAATATGTGATCAGCAGGGAATGATATAATATCTTTCACACTAAAGCAGTGCAGGATGCTGGATGTTCAATTCCATGAGTTCAAGATAGCCCATCTGGCCCTTCCTACTTAAACCTTAAATCATGATTTGCTTAGAAATCAAGTTAAGATGTTACATTAGTCTCAGCTTTCCTTAATAGTTAAAGAATACAAAGACTATATATATATGGGGGAGGGGAACAGGGAGAGAGAGGCACACACACCTAACTTAAAAAGAATTGTCTCATGTTATTAAAAAAGGTGAGAAGCCCTAGCATCTGCATTCTACAAACTAGAGAAAAAGGAGAGCTGCTGTAGGGTATTTCCAGTCTAAATCCAAAGACCTAAGCATCAGAAGACCCTATGATGCAAGTTCCAATTTTAGTCCAGGAGTAGAGCTATATTACAACGAAAAATATGCAGAAAAACAGTGAAATCTGTCTTATGCATTTTGCTCTATTCAAGTCCTCAACAGACTGGATGAAGTCCTCATGAGGAAGAGCAGTTGCTTTACTCAGTGCACCAATTCGAACGTTAACCTGTCTTGCAACACTTTTACAGACACACTGAAGGAATTTTGGAACAAAAAACTCTCTACACCGTGAGTCAGTCAAGCTGGACACAAAATTAATCATCACTGTAAACGTTATTCTCCGGTTTGGAGAGAACTATTTATGCATATCTCTTAGCTTCCTGTCAAGCACATTTACCCTTCATTTCTGCACCCTGCCTTCCAACACGCAGACCAGTTGTGGATGATCTGTTGTAGTGGAGGCGAAGTCCTGCAGTATCTGAAATGTGAGACGGTGAGGCACCACGTTTTGCTAAATCTTCTGTATTGGTTCCCACTCCCCCTGTATCCTCTTTTACTCTCACTCTTCTTTAGGTTCCAAACATAACTCAGGATTTATTTTCTGATGTCAGAGAGAACTGTAGATAACATGTATTTGAAATACCAGAAGATTTTCAATTCAGACAGAGCCACATGAGAATCCCAGATGTATTTCTCATCATGACTTGACCTCTAGGAATCATCGACCCCATTTTTAATGTGGAAATTAACATTTTCCTTAATGGTTTTTAGAATAGTTGAAGTAATAAAATGATAAGCCATAAATAATATAGTTGGCTTCACAAAGATAGTAATTAGTCGAACTGAATTATAAAATCAGACGTTGTTTAGTTCTGGTGTGACTCAGTAAAACACATCCTTCAGATAGAGTCTGCAATTGCCTGTCTTTGTGAGTAGTTATATTGCCACAGAGACCATTTTAAAATTTCTCAACTTTCACAATGGCAATTTTAAATAAATGGGACACAAAAACCTTAAATATTTCCCCTTTGGTTTACTGCATAACAAATTTGATAATCCCTTATTTAAAACACATAGTCCATTCTTGGAGCTTCTTATGATTTTGTTTGAATTGGGAGTTTGCTACAATTTGGAGCCCAGTCTGGGCTACATGGTGAATTCAGGGCCATTTTGATCATGTAATCAAACATTTCTGATATATATATGTATATATATATATATAATTAGTATATATATATATAGTATATATATATATATATAGTATATATAGTATATATGTATATATATATAATTAATATATATTATATATATATTATTATATATATAATATAGATGTATATATATATATATAATTATAAAGTATTGATGATAAATTAAAACGAAACTAAAACCACGTATGAGAAAGTACATAAATGTCAGCATATTAGACAAGGCCCAGTATACTCACTGTCTATAAAGGAAATCAGATTTGGCAGCAATTGAGTAAATAACAATATAAGACAGATTCCATTTGTCTAGGAGATTTCTATTTCAATATCGAATTATGGTAGTACATCTCTAATGGTATAAGTGTATATCATATTTGCAATGATGCAACATACTAATAATACAACTAATATTAGTTATGTCATTATTAACAAGTTGTCATTCTGACATGGATTATTCTTTCAGGGACAGATGGACAGTATAATTTACCAAACCAATTGCTCTTTCTCCTACCGTGTCTAAAAGGTGTAGCATTCTGTGGATGACTGGATATTTTTAGTACAGACAGAAATGATTTAACTGCCTTTACTCTAAGTATTGTGTCTCACCACAAGTATATCTTAAGGATATACTTATATCTTAAGGATATACCATTTGCGGACATATTTTGGATAGTTCATAAAAAGGCTTTGCAATAGACTTACTGGAATTAGGAAATTAAGGTTATCCTTATAATAGTTCAGTTTTGTCAAAATCACATGTTAGGAAAAAAAAAAAACCTGTCTGCAGAATTCTGCAAAGGAAACGAACCTGTCAAAATGATTTCTTACAAAAAATAAAGTAACTAAATGAAATTTTAAGAGGTTAAATTTAAGAAATTGGTTCTTCCTTACATTTACAAGTTAAATTTTCTATAAATAAAATATCTACAAGATTTAATTTATTTTTCACAATGTATTTGAACAATAATATTTTTGTACCTTTTAAATTATTCACAAGTTTAAATCCTGAGGCATACTATACGTGTATGTGTGTGTGTATATATATATATATGCAAGAGTGCCTCATTATTTTGGTAGCAAAGGTCAAAAGGACAAGGTGGCCATAGTTATAATGGGCTAGGAGATTTGGTTAAAATGTGGAACTGTGTTGAAATCATATTGCTAAAATTTTGCACTGCTAGGCAGTAAACTAGAAAAAAAGGAAATTGAGAAAGTGTTAATTTTTAAGCAAGTTTGACAAAGATTGAGTTTCATATGACAAATATTGTCAGCAAGACAGGATTCTGTCAGTGGAAGAAGTTTAAACATTAACAATTTCTGTCAGGCTGTTGACACAATCATGGCAGACATTTCCCAAGATGCTGAGATGACTGCTGGCATTTGTCAACAATCCTGTCATAGTGGCAGCAATAAGACCATGTCTGGAAATGTGACAGTTTTGGCTTTGTGCTCCCCTGAGCAATAGCCCAGGTGTTCAGAGAAAGTGTGGGAAAACCCATATTTCTGCATTGTCATTCAAACACAGAAAACACAGGAGGAAAATGAGCTGTCACTCCAATTCCCATGATGCCTTGCTGCTTAGCATAACTCTACAGTGCGGCCCTGGGTCCACTGGTCCATACTCTGACAGATAATTAAGAAAGCAGCAGCTTTTTCTAGACGGCTCTTCCTCATGATTTGCATTTTAGCCAGAGGCGACCAGTTATAAAAAAAACATGATGGAAAGATGGTAAGAAGCCAATTAGATGGATGGATAGATGACTGACAGCTCTCTGGTATTACGACTCCAGATTTCAGACTACATAGCCTGGCAGTTTTCTACAAGAACCAACTTTTTTGCAGGTTGGTAAAGCTGTTAAATGTGGAACTATATATAGCTCTATATAATTTTTGCAAAGTTGTACATTTTCCTTAAATAAGCATGTATTCTTTTCAATCAAGGTTTGCATTAAACAAGTTTTCACAATTTAATCACAACTTGCATCACTAAATTTAGCAATATTAAAATTCTAGACAACTTGTAGGCACATTAACTGTGCCAGTAGCAAAGTGATTAAAAAGCTGAGAACCACATTGAGCCAGCAGAGATAAAGTGAACTAATAATTAGAATGTCTGTGCTAATATGCGTTTGGAACTTTGAGATGTACATTGTTTTGTTTTAAGCAACTAAAAGTAAAAACTCTAAAATTCCTCTCAGTCTTTAGATGCTTTACATATATATTTTCTTATGATTTTTGTTCGTAGTCTAATATATGCCTGTGTGTCTGTTCCTTCAGTTAATTTTAAGATTAAAAAAATAAATAAACTGTTAGTTTCCAGTTTGGCTGTGATGTTCTATAGCTTGTAGCCAATAGGAATCAACTCTGCATAATATTGTCCAATTTGGAAACTTAACCAATGTTTCTTGTGTGTTGCGTGCTGTGTATGTACATATATACAAGACACACATGTGCACACACACTTTTTTGAAAGCCAGCTATTTTCTGTTAGAGTGACACATCTCCATCTGTAGTTTGAAATGAGGGATTTTTCTTTCAAATTGCAGAAATACCTCGGGTTTGTTTGGGAGTTTGAGCTGCTAACGGTAGGTAACCATTTCACTCAAAGTTGAGACTTCAGTAAGGAACATTATCCAAGCCAGGACTGCAAGTGTATTTTCTTACTGTGGACAATGAATCTTTTATAAATCAAGGATGAACACTAAAACAATGGCAGGTCTAAATGTTTTAATTTTTTAAAACCAAACAATAAACATTTCAAAGTTCCACGTTCATCATTCAATCCCCACTGATGCAAAAATCTACAACACACATCAGCATGAATAACAATGTCTTATCATATTGTGTTAAGTCTTTTATTTTCTTTTCCACGTGTATTAGTCTTTTTGCTTCTTTGATAATCATGCTGTTAGAATACAATGCTCAACAAACTCATAAAAATTATAAAAATACTCTGTGTATAATTGGAAAGTTTCAACAAAGGTTTAAGGGAATAATGACATTTTCATAAATAACATACTAAATTAGAAAGCAATAAATACTTGTTAGTTTTTATTAGAAAGAGTAAGATATATTTTTCTATATAAATAGTATACCAGTAGAGAAAGAAATCTTTCTTTTAAAATGTTTATAAATTTTTAAACAAATATATTTCTTTACAATATTGTAAGCCCTTATGCAATCAAAATATATTCACAATTCAACAGTACAGTTTTATCTTTGTTAACTTTCTCCATGTTAATGACATAAAGACTGATTTAAAACAGTGCCCCACTCCAATAGTGATTGAAATAAAGAAAGATAAACCTCTAAAACATTTGTTTATTCATCTGGATATTCTTGTTCAGACAAAATATACCTTTTTCTCCTTGTCCTCAGCCTTCTCTGGACATTCATCTTTTTTATTGGTACTTTTTTTCAGTATTATTTTCTCTGACTTTTGGCACTGTAGTTTTTCCAACATCTAGTGACAGGCATTTGTCTTTTAAAAAGATAATTATTAAATTATAAGGATAGAGTATTACAAACAGATCTTAGAAACGACTTCCCTGACTTGACAAAAGTTCTATATCTAAAGTATGTTTTCAGACAATTTTTGTGTAAGTGAACTATGTGAAACTTTCAAAGTGAAACTATGAAAGGAAATATTGAAATGAATTCTTAAAATAGTAAATTTGAGAGTAGACTGATTATATCATTCTATGGCAAAGAAATATACTTAATAAAAATGAAATGTGTCATGATCAAAATGAAGAGACAAGTCACAACAAGACCTGAAAAACGTGGTGAAATTTGCTAGAGCTTACTGCTGCAGCCATGCTATATTAAACTAATTTGTAATTTGAGTGGCTTCAATTTGAACTGAAACAGGAAAGGAAAACATTCTAATTTTTTTCTCCATGGTATTACATTTATAACTAAATATTTGGTTGGAGATTTGTTTTGTCAGATTTAAAATAAAATATTTGATAATATAACTATTGGAGATCTGCTTCTTTGATAAACACACACACAATGACTTATGATACATTTTTAAAATAAATTTTCTGTTCAGTGAATTTCCTTTTGAAAAGTGGAAAAAAAGATGTTACCAAGAAAAAAAAAAAAAACCCGTAACGTGAGACTTAAACTTTTTTCTGTTTTTTAATTTGTTTCTAGAAATATAATTTCATTAATCAATTGTAAATAATTCACTAAAACTTTGCACTAATTGTACCCTACTCTGCTCAAAAGTCAAATTCAGGCAGATAGAAAGAACAACATACACAAACCAAATTCTTCATTTGGTATTAATAGGCATTTTCTGAACCTGAAATAAACATTTTTAATATCTGTTTAATAATGCCTTCAAAGAATAATGTTAACTAACATTAAAAACCATGTTGTAAAAGAATTGTATTATTTATCTAAAATTGCATCTCATAGATTTCTAACTTCTCACATATCAAATAATCTGCAAACCACCAGTCCCAACACATTGGTAAAGTATTCGGCACTTTTCCTTATTGAGTATACACAGTTTTCAGAAGCAGATTTACATAAAATCTGCTCACGTGTCTTGATTTGTGGTTGAGTTTGGCAGTTCACACACACACACACACACACACACACACACACGCACAATTTTGAGGTAGAGAGAGAAAAGAACTGTGCACAGTGGTGCATGTCCATAAGCACAGATATTTAGGAAGCTGAGGCAAAAAGAAGGTAAATCCAAACCCAGGAAAGGCAACAGGGGAAGACCCGATGTCAAAGTTCAAAAAAATGGAAAGACCTGTAGCTCAGTGGTAGAGGACTTGTGGCATGGGGCCACGGCTTTAATCTCTTGTATTTGAAAAATGACAGAGGTTAGGAGAGGAAGAGAGGGAGGGAGGGAAAGAGGGAAGGGAGGAAGGGAAGGAGCGATGAAGATAGAAGGAGAAGAAGAGGAAGAAGAGAAGAAGGAGGAGGTTAGAAGAAGAAGAAGGAGAGGAGGAGGGGGAGGAGAGGCGCAGCAAGAGCAGGAGAAGGAGGAGGAGAAGGTGTTTACGGAGTAGAGGTGCTCAAAAAAGAAATAAGCAACAATGTATAATTTAATTTTGCTATATTAGAATCATAAACTTTTCAGAATTCCATTAAAATGAAAGGCTTGAGTTACATAAGAAAGCCCACCAAATCCAACAGAACTTTTTTGAAAGCTGGAGTAGTATGTTGATTCCAATAATAGGATGTATCTTCCTCCATCTTTTTCTTTCTATGTCGTGATGGTCGTTTTATTAAATCACTGTTAAAGCTCATTACTATCTATCTTGTGTAATATCTGTTAGCTTCGTTAATAAAGGAGCTGCATCTCATTTGTTCTTTCACTCCTACACCAACATTACTGACTCATAATTCAAGCTCAATAAATAATAACTGAATGTGACACAAGACTTTTGCCTGGTTGTACAGTCATTAGTTGGCATAATTATATCAAGCTAAAAACCCAAATGGTAAGTTAGTTACTGGGCCCAATTTGTGATGGAGACTGGTAGCTCTGATGTATTTCTCAAGCAAGAACTGAGCAAAATTGAAGTAGAGTGGCACTTCAGTTCACGAGCTCACTTCTTTCCAAGATTCTGGTAAGAGAATTTCTTTCATGACTGTAATTATTGCAATTAGACTGCGACCAGTGTTGTGGAATGAACTTTGAATTATGTGACCAGAACTGCGTAAAGAACGAAGCTTGTGAACTGGTAAACCACTAGTGCAAGTCTGAATAGGCAATGACAGAGGAACATGTATCCATATTGTCACCAATGATCCAATCTCCGTAATCCAACATGTGCTTGACACTAACCACTGATGAATGTATTTGTAGTTATCACTTCTTATGTCTATGACTTTTATAACAAAATTGGTTAGTTCATTATAAGTACTGCCACCAGAAAAACCCTTCTGTTTCTGTAGATAAGCATGGTGGAATATTGACAATTTCTGATCATCTAATCCTATCTTATTGACTCAAACGTTTAAAACATCACTGAAAGGCTAAATTATTTATAAAATTTTAATAATTGCTTTGCACATGTAACAGCAAAGAAGTTAAAATTTTTCGTTAAATGTCAGAATTTAGTATGTGATTAACAAACTTTGAACCAAGATCTTCCTAATTTTAAAGCTTCTGTTCTTTCCACTATGCCTAACTTTCTAAAACAAATAATGTCATAAATACTAGTGTAGCAATAGGTTCCTATTGTAAGCCAAATATTTTTTAGAAAAACTGCTGAACAATAATTTAGCAGTTTTGTGTACCTTTGAACATGATATCAATCTCATTTATCTCAACAATTTACCCTTGTGTCATCAAAGAAAAATGGAAATTTTCTTATAATCTGCACAAATTCAATTTATTAGACAATTCCGGAAAAATTGAACACTAAAGTGTTCACAAGTGAAATGTAGGCAGGTAGAAAGCAAAACATAAGAGAATAAGATAAAGCCTATGCCTTTTTCAATCTCAAATTCTTTGAAAAAAAGATACAAAAATTTTTTGATAATTAATATACACATGATAATGTTCTATGACAATCAAGCTCCATGATTGGCTTAGGACCGAGAACACACAAGGATAGAGGAACAGTGTGAGCCTGGGTATGGAAGAATAACAGTGCCAAATAATCACATGTATCTAGAGCACAAGGTGAATGCTCTGGGGAAGCTTATGGGAGGAAGAAGATGTTGGGAAATAATCTTGGAAAATCAGACTAAGACAAAATAAAGCTGATACTTGTATAACAAGCTACGAAGCTTACATTTCCTTCGACTGCTAATGGGAACCATCTCTGAGATGTACAGGATGTGACTAGGTTTGTGAATTAGGATGATTACTTGCTAACAGCAAAATGGAGCAGCCTTGGAAAATAAAACTTTGGTGACAGAGACACCAATGTGGAGACTGCTTCAGTGACAGACATGATAAGAAGCTGAGCTAAGATTGTGACAGTGGGTTACAGAGATAAAGGTTTCATGACGGCCAGCCTTAGCTTAGCATATCAAAACCACCTTACTTCTTTACTTCTTTGCATTCTCTTCTAGTGTTCTAACATGGCAACAGTTTTACTTTTATTAGATTTTAGGCCTAAATGTGTTGGTAATTGCTCAATTTGACTGCTAAGCATAGTTGTCTGTCACCAGGGAAAAGCTGGAGCAAAAGAGAAAATGTTTAAGTGTTTTCTTCTCCTTGGGGAAAAAATCATTATATTAATATTAATTTTTCTATATTTATTTTTCCAACAGCAGGTCATACATATGCTATCTCATAGTTCACAGCTAGCCCCTCACTACTGAAATTGTGGGTGTTATTGCCAGACTGCAGAAATGCGCAGGAATTGACTGGAGAAGCGAAGCGATTATTCATGCTCCTGCACACACTGTTATCTCTGGGAACTCTTAATCAATGCAGGGTGAAAGCCAGTTATCACGACTGAGGCTAGAGCAGTTGAGCTGTTCGTAGTGGGAGATGAAAAATTAAAATGTGATTATTATTCACTTTGGAATATAAAGTAAAGAGCAAAACCCAGGAAAAAGATATGGAGGACAATGGAAATAAAGATTTCTTTTTTGAATCACTTGCTGTGTTGCATCTATGTAGTGCCTAAAATGCCAAAGACATTGTGATATTCTTTGACTTGGGGGATGGTTTGGGGGATTTATGCTTCATCTCTATTTTGTTACTGTAGATACATTAATATGTAAACTCCCTAATCATGACATCCAAAAAGAACTGAATGTGAAGATGAAATCCTCTTTTAGAAAACTGTACTTAAAAAAGACTTATGAACCAAATAAATTGTAAATGATTTCTAATATCACAGTGATTGTAAAGAAGATATGAGATGAACCCAAATTGTAATTATGACTTTAGAAATAAATTGTAATTTTGGTGCTCATTATGGCTATATACTGTATTAATAAAATTTTAAAAAATAATTTCTTGGTATATAAAAACATGACTGTCCATTAGGTAACATTGTCCCATGGCCAAAATTGAAAAGGTTTTAGTCTCAAATGTGTTTGCTTTCATTTCTTGTTGAGTATACTGCTACTGATGTAAAAGAGAAATCTTTTAAAATCATAGGCATCTTGTTTATCTGAACTATTTGATTTATGTTAGAGTATGTGTACCAATTCATATTTCTTGAATTGCTTCTTTTTCCAAAAATACAATATAGTGCATTAACATCCCATATTTTTATCATTTAGCTTAGCATTTTCTTTATTGTTTCCAGATAGTGTAGTTATTTTTCCTTTTTAGATATCAACTGAAATTGGCACGTGGCCTAAATGTTCAGCAATATACTTCAGCATCTGTGATTACTAGAATTAGTAACAGAGCATGTAAATTCAAGTAATACTTGGACAATTCAATTTAATATATCTAAACAGCCTCTTCCTGGATACATGCATTCTCATACATTGGTTTAGTTTCCTTTTCTTATGGACTGCTGGCCTGAGCAGTTAAAACTTAGCCCAACACTAACAGTGCACATCAAGGGAAAACTTCGAAATCCCTTTCTGCTGAATCACACATAGGGTATTGTTTGGGCTTGATGTCTGTCAGCTATCTTTCTGCTGTTCTCATTGGATATTAACGTTTCCTAGAGAGGAGGAAAGCTAGGTCACCACATAAATACATTAACTTCAGGGCCACTGAAATCAGAAATACGTGAGCAACACAACTTTGCCTCTTTTGTTCTATTCTGTCTCCTTCCCTGTTTTACTCCTTGTTATCTGCCATCAAATTCAAATACTCAAGATAGAAAAGTAAAGGACTGTTTACATTATTACAATGCTGTCAAAAATTATCCTCATTTTTATTTAAAGCGCTATGATATAAATTTGTAGGCTAAAATCAATGTAAAATATCTATACTTAATTTTACAAAGTCAATAAACCATATATAAAAAGAAGAGCATGGAATGCTCCAATTTTCACACAGTTTAAATTTGAAAACTGAGCACTCTTATAAAGTGTGTGAAGTTTCATAGTGAGTTTTTGAAATTATTTTTAGATTACTGTGAAGTGTTTGCAGTTATATTTTAGTACATAACAAAAGAGACCTTGAACTTATGGCAGGATGGCTGAAATATTCTTTTCCCAAACAAATCAATTTTCCATATCATGAGTATTGTACAAAATAATTCAGTATTTGTCAAACCTGAATAAAAGCTTTATTTATTTTCAAAAAACTAAAAATATCTAATATTAATACAATTTTATCTTAAAATATAATAAAATATAAAACCAGTATGAATTCTTTGTAAGGCTATCATACAATTTTGAAAGCCAAATGAATTTGTTTGTTAAGTAAATTTTAACTTACAATGAAAAACTAAAAATTAGTTGATTTATTTACATGACTGAAGAAGTCATTTTCTTGCTAATAAATTACTACCAGCAACATACAGCAAACTGATCATGCAAGACTATGCATTGAGTCATTTGATATTGCTGTCACATTGCTGTCCTTTTTCTAAATATTTAAAAACCTCAGAAACAAAATGTTTAATGTTATTTTGTATCCTGACAATCACTTCACTGTAATTTATTATAAAAATTAATATAAACTTATTATATGTCTACAAAGCATATTTTATCTTGTCTTTTTCTTATTTGTCCAAAGTCCTTGAAAAAGTATAATTTTGTTCTAACTAGAAACACAAATGCAAGTGTAGTTACCAAACTTGCATGATAGTAAAGAATTCTGAAGCATCCACTGAAAAGATCAAAAATCCCAAAATTTTTCCAAAATATCATTTAAAATATGAAAATATACATACATTGCTAATATTGAATATTGACTCTCAGAAACATGTTTACTCTTGCTTGAGAAATACTAAAGACTGGCTAGCAGCAGAAAGATTATTATGAAATTCTTCCTTTTACAATATTTCTTTTTGTCCAGAATGTTTAAAAAGAAGAAATAATTTAATAATGCAATCTCAAATAGTAAGTGTAATCAAAATTTTAAGTAAAACTCAGGATTGTTGAGTATCTGTGTAATTCTGCTATAGATAGAATGGATTCTCTACTTTTAAGTCAGCTTTAATGAAAAGACCTCTAAATAGTTAAATTGTGTATGTAATTATTATACTCATAACAAAAATACACTCAATAACACATGTGTTTATTTAAAATTATTATTAGGCTACCAAGAGAAACTGTCAACTGGAATTGCTAACTCTGTTGACATCTCAGGACAAGACGGTAAGAGTTTCTTTTCTGAATAAGCATTGGTGCCCAGGCACCTCCACCTGGGTAAGCATCTCCACGCTGATGCAATAGTTGGTTGATGAGTTGGTGAGCTCTCTGCACACTCCTGATCTGACCAGGCAGCTTCCTTGCGGTTCCTACCTCAACACCCTCTACTTTTCGTGTCACGCTTTTCCTCAAAATATCCACATAGGTTGTCCTTCCTGGATCCCCAGTATAAAATATCTCCTCACTGGTTCTTTTCCCTCACTCAATGAGATTGCAGACACCACAAGGAGAAAACATGGTGTCTACTAACTCTGAAGTGATAATACACACAAAGAAATGTGTACTATAGCCCAGAAACACACAGGCAGGTACAGCACAAAATTAGAAGATAGAGGAAGTTGTGAAATGACAGGGGTAGGTAGATTAAAAAATTTTTTTAAGGTATTAAAACCCAGCAAAATAAAACAGAATAAAGGCAATCAAAGCAAAGCAATGAATTTGGTACAAAAGAGCCAGGTATTTAGCTCAGTGGCTTAAGCACCTGCCTGGCAAGTGTGAGGTTATGAGTTTGACCCCTCATTGGTACAAAAAAAAAAAATGGTACAGAACTTTTAGCAGGATAATAGGAAATAAACAATGGCTAACATGGTATATCCTGTTATTTTCACATTAGTTGCCCATTCCATTAGACAGCAAAATCAAACCAAACAACGCAGAATAAAACTAATCAAAACAGAGCACCAAGTCAAGCAAAATAATAAACCGGAACAAAACAAAACAGTAGGAATAATATTGGACCTCAAAAACCACACAGAAGGAAATCCCCCATATTTGCTCTGCTGCATACCGTCATCCTCCCAACATATGCTTAGACCCCCGGCCCCAGGCCTGGAAAGTCAACCAGACAGAAAAGCACTCAGTTGTTTTTTATACCTCAGTTGCTGTCAACTCAGCCTGTCCTCCCAACCAGCTGGTTGCTTATAAGGTCAGGGGGAGTTCTTGATTCTTAGCCCAAGCGTGGCTTCTGCTGCTTCACAGGAGGCACTGTCTGGCTCCAGATTTTAGGGTATGCCTCTGAGAAACTCACAAGTTAGAGAGCAGCCTGGGCAAGTTAGTGATTTAGGAAAACCTTGTTTCAAAAGGAAAAAAAGTCTGAGGCTGTAGCTCAATATGAATGCTCTGAGCTCTATTCCCAGTACCACACAAAACAAAAGAAAACAAACAGATGCAGATCCATGATCCTTTTCTTTAAACCCATAGCCCCATTAGACAGTGGATTTCTGACAAAAGCTTTACTTTTTGAGATTGGGATTTTGTTATACTTCTCCAGTAGGCCTTAAACTCACATGCCCCCTGCCTCAGCATCTCCTGCCTCGGCCAGTATCTAAGATTAGTGGCATAGCTCACCACATTCACCTGAAAGCTGTTTTTAAATTGCCATAAATCTTCTAGAACTAGTTAGAAACATCTGATTTACTCAGAGGGGGGTAAACACATTGAGAACCATTCCACTGATCAAGAGATTCTCTTTCTTAATGTTTCAAAATGCAAAACCTCAAGAGAGATGAGATTGCATTAATGCAGTGTTTGAGTGGAGGCAATAGTAAGCGGTAGTCATATGCATGTCAGAATCATGGCAAGCAGAAACCAGGAGTAAAAAACGGAAATGTGGATGGTCATCTAGAGGTAAGAGTCAAATACGGAACAGAAAGAAACAGAAGAAAAGGCGATGGATAATGTTTCCCAACTTTTAATTTCTCCCATTTTAGAACTTCAGATCTAGCTAATTGCTTCTTGATCGTGGATATTAAATTACCTTTTGTAAAGGATAATGACATTACTGCTGTCACAGTTTTGTTGTCCCGCAAAGACCACAGGTACCAACCAGATCCGTAATCCAAGATGCAAAGAGAAACTAGACTTTCAAGGAGAAATTCAAAGACAGCTTTTACATTAATTAGCACTTTACCTGTAACAGTTTAAGCAGTTCTGTTCTGTTCTTCTTTCTTTTTTGGAAGGAAAATTAACAATGTATTCAAAAGTCTCCCATCCTTGGAGGGAGGATTATGTCTAATTTTAAGATTGCAACATATCTAATTCTCACCTCAAAGCTAGTGAAAAGGAAAGAAGGAAAAGAAAAAACAATTGAGGAAAGAACAAATTGAGACAAAGCTTTGTAAATAGGAAAGGGGAGAGGGGCTAATGGAAGATGAGGGGACCGGAAAAAAGAAGAATCACAATATATGATGTACAAATACAAATTCCCTATGATGAACATTAGATAGACAGATAGATACTACCATAAACTTTAAACAAACCTAGTAATAGAGGCTTTGAGGATTTCACCTAAAGACTTGATCTGTGCAATTTTAAACCTGATTTAGAGCATCAACTGGTGTGCGTGTCATGTCTGAAAATTCCACAAATGTGAAAAGTGTGAGTGGAGCATCCTTGCAGTTCGTGCATGGAGAGAAAGCAAGTGAGAAACAATTCTTCTGCCATTCAGCCCCCTTCCAGGGTCCAGGTCTTCCAGAGTCCCTCTTGGCTAAGGTGAAGTCTCAGGGTTAAATGTAGCATAATTTAAAGAGCGATCTAACACAAGAGCTCCAACTAAAGTAAAGCTGATGGGCAAATAGAGAGAAGCTGAGTAGGGTGGATAACCAGAGATTAAAACGCAATGAAAGTAACAAAATATTTCAGAGGGAAATGATGTCCTAGCCTTCCAGGTCAAACTCAAGTTGCCTCAATATCAAATAGCTGTAAACTTTGAATAATACCATTCATGTAAACTACTTTCATGGGTCAGACTCCACATGTTAAAATTGAATCAAAGGAAGGTGAGATCCAGTTTGAATTTCAAAGCAAGTATCTTTTTGTGTCTTCTCCCTCACTGAAGAGAATTACTCTGCTTTACATGAGGTCATGGGTTCCCTGAGCCAGTCTGTCAGACGTTAGTGGCCCAATAAGCATCTTGTTTTGTTTCATTTTTATTTCACTAGGAAGATCCAGATACAATTTTATACAATTGTTTACTGGTACAATTTTGACATACATACAATCGCATTCATCATAGGGAATTTGTTCCTGTACATGATATATCTTGATTCCTTGTTTTTCTCCCATTCTGTTCCCCTCTTTTCAACTCCTTTCCCCCTCCTTATTTACAAAGCTTTGTGGGAGAAGAACAAAAAAATGAGAAGAGAAAGATGAAATGGAAAGAAAGCAGATACAATTCTTAAACCAACACAAGTGCACTAAGAGTAAAACCTGGAAGTGATGAGAGGCCCTGTATTTCTTTCAGCTAACATCAGTAGGTACTTTTTGCAAACAAACACCTAAAGACAAAGTTACCAGCGAGAGGCAGAGTGACAGGGATGACAGGAAGTGTCTGACCGAGGGAGGCCAGAGAGGATAACTTTCAGATAGGTATCTTGCTGCGATTTCTTTTCATATCTTTGGGAAAATGCCAGTAATGGTACTTAAGCTTAGATAGACAGTTTGGGTGTGAGATAAAAATCATCCTGTTAAGAATATCTGGGTTCCAGTTTGGATCACAGAGAGTCCTTAGAGTGACAAAAGAGGATCACATATAAATCCTAATTGGATGACCTGACTGAACCAGGAGAAAGCCTAAGTTCTAAGAGCTCAGAGAAATAAGAAGGAAAAAGACCAAGGAGGCATTGAAATATGAAGATAAAATCAATACAGAATTGCTTAGGAAATCAATAAGAAGGATAAAGGACGTGCAGGGATGGGAAATTTGTGCTCGTCTACTGTACAAGTGAGAAATCTGGCAGCATGTTTTGAACACACTGGAATCCTGTAATTAAAGCTCGGGGGAGAAGGACGAGAGGGAATCTTAATAATCAAGTGGAAAGATACCACAGCAATAAGCGGCCCCTTGTCAGGAACACAGCTTCGCAGGCAAATCACCGGTTAAATATGAACTCATGGAAGCAGCGGAGAGAGAGACTGATGACTGTGTCTGTGTATTTAGGACAGAGAATGGGGCTTGATTTTAGAACCATAAACTAGCACCTGGCTCATGCCATTAGCCCAGCCCAGCATACACAGCACTTTCTCAGGATGAATCTCAAAGAAAGAGATGACCACCACTCAGGTTGTCTTCCAGGAGACAGGAAGCTCATGTCAGTCTCTCGTGGCCAAGATGAATGGAAAACTAAGGATAAGAATTCCTACTTATCTTCTCACATACCAGATATTAATAAAGTATTTAGATAAAAAGCCTTCAAAAGCCCAGAAATACTAAACAAAGTCTCTTGATGCTACAGAGTGAAAATTTATACACAACTCAAAATAATGATACTAAGAATCATGTTTTATATGTGAACAGAATATTGGAATAGAATCTGCTTAAAAAATTTTGCAGTTAGTGTTGTTGGATTTTTTGATTTAAATTATGAATTTTTTTCATCCAAGCAGAAGTGAAGTGGGAAATCATACGTCTCATGACCTTTGTGAAGAAAAACCCTGGATTCTCACACTGTCCCAGGAGGCTTCATACACAGAGACATTTGAACAAATAGTTTCTTTCCAAGTTTTGTTCAATATGTGCCCTTAATTATAATTATGTCAGTCTGGATATAATGATGCTAAAAACGTGTAACAAGATTCCTCCATTTAAAAACAAATCTGTCAAAGCAGGCATTGTGAATGATACACACCTGCAGCCCCAGCTATTCAGGATGCTGATTGTGTGAACTTGGAGTTTGCTGCCCACCTGGGTAACGTAGAGACCTCATCTTTAAAACTACACAAGAAAATAAAAATAAATAAATCAGAAATCATAGACTGAAATGTTGTTTAATGGGAAATTTTAACTGCTATGAAAACCACAGTTACTTTGGCATATTTTCCTTTCTTTTCTTTTTTTTTCCTGTACTGGGAATCGACATCAGGACCTTGCATTGCCAGGCAGGCACCATGCCACTGAGCTCTAGAATCTGCAGCCCTGTTTTTGTGCATTTTCATATTTTTAATATTTTTCAAAGACTATGTGTTTCTTTGATAACAGATTATTGCAAGCAAAATTTCATTGTGAAAGACTCTATAAAGTGGCAACAAAAATATTTTTTTTCCAAGTTTGGTCTATTATTAGTCCATGTTTACAGCACATCACATTATATTCCTTGTGGGGAGGTGGTACAAATATATAATGCATCTTAATTCTTTTTTCATCCCCTTCCTCTTTACTTTCCCCCTTCCCTCATCTCTTAGTCTGCTTTGCAAAAGATCTATCTCCCTATCAGTGTTTTAATTCTTCAGATTTCCACACCACAGCAGGAAAAGATTGAGTTAGTAAAGTTAAAAAGCAAACAAACCAAAACAAGGTTTAACACACAACAGAAGTGACAGTGTTTTTAGGAGTCCCGGGCCCTTGTATAAAAGACAGAAACACCAACAGCCATGAGACTTATTCTGGAAAAAGAGGGAGTAACAGACATGTAGAATGATAATAAGGAAATACTCTCAAAATGGACAATAGACATTTGCTCACGGTCTTATGGGCCACCACGAAACCAGGAAAGCTTCTGCCATTTCCAACAGTGGGCAAATATAGGGACCCTTGGTAGACCTCTGAGCGGGGCTGAGGCAGCAGGGTCCCTGTGAGCTTCAGGGATGAAGCAGTCACAGCAAGGTGTCACAGGGAAGAGCACCTGCTAAGTGTCATCAAGCCTGACCAGGTCAGCGGGGGTTAGGGACAGAAATGTTCCAAACAAACGCAGGAAAGAGAAACTGAGCCAGGATGCTTCATAGGGAACTGGTTCCTGTTTTTGAACATCCTATTAAAACAACAGAAAATAGACCTCTGTAAGATTGGAGAGTTTTCTTAACACTGTCTACTGATTTCCTGATTCTACAGTGGAATAGTAAAACTCAACAACAAAACAGTGTTGGTACCAAACACCTTGCTTAGCGATAGCAAGATGTAAAAATAATACTAATGAAGACAACATTCCTACAAAATAAGGCCACATCAGAAATGTCTAACTGCATAAAAAGACATTTAATAATGAGCTAATTAAACTTAATAAAAATTAGAAATAAGAAAAAATTATGTCAGAAGTAATTGCCAAAATAAGAACACAATAATAACTAAACATAACAGATAACACCTTGGGAAAAATAAGATTAAAAGGAAAATTTTTTTATAAGTTTGTGTCATTTTTTGTTTGTCTTTTGCATTTTTTGACACAGAGTTTTTCTATACATTTCAGGTTGGTCTTGAACACTCAGTAATCCAGGCTGGCCTCAAACTCATGGTGATTCCCCTGCCTCAGGAATGAGGATCTCTAAGTGCTGGGATTATAGGCATGCACTACATCTGACTAGCAAAAACATTTTTAAGTTAAAAAAAATTAAGACTTGGAATAAAACATAAACTTAACATAGCTAAATGAAAACCAACATATAAGTAAAATAGCAATGCCTAAAGAAAAAAAAAAAAAAACTAAAGCACAGTAAAAAGTATTGGTATAACTTATAATCTAAGGATAATTCACTGAAAAAAGAAACTATATATTAAAAATATTATACTCCATGGATTATGATCAACACTAAGACTTGCTGTGGTCAAATTACTAAGTTTTTAAAAAGGGGGATTTTTTTTTTTGGCTACTTTGACTTTAAAAAAAGAAGTAATAATAGAAGAATAGAAATTAGGTTGTTATCAGTACTTTTTAGACTATAATACTTAATGTCAGATGAAAATGGAGTAATCTTCTTTAGTTATTGAAGGAAAGAAAGAACACCACAAATTTTATACTTAACAAATCTGACTTACAAGCATGAGAGCCCAAACTGTTACCGACTAATACCAATTCATTAAATTACATGCATGTTTCTAGAAATATAATGAGAACCACATTAGACAACAAACACATTTAGAGACACATTGATATCAAAACTGAGGGTGGGTGTTTGCTATTTAGCTGCTTACAAAACTAGGGTCAAAGATTTAAAAATGAGAGAGTACTATATAATAGCCATGTACTCTCATAACAAAGGAATAGCACAACTGTGAACATCAGTGAGCCTGGGGAAAACACTAGAAAAAATAAACATCACTGTTCTTGATAATTGTGTTGGTGTGATAATTTTACTTTTTATTTTTAAGGTTTTCGTACACAATGTGAAAGAAAGGTAATGATTACATGATGCTTTATCTTCCCATAGGTCCTTAAAAATAAGGATTCTTTATATGAAGCAGGAAGGATAAATATTTTGAATTTTAATTGAAAGTAACAGTATGAATGGGTGACATATTTTATTTTAAAATGTCACATTTTCCATTTAAAAGGTTTAGAATAATGGCCAAACCTATTTATGCATAGATTATTGAGCACACCAGCACCTACACGGTGGTTTTAAAATACCATTTTTTATTTCTCAAAGGGAATGGGAACATTTTGTATTACACATATGTATTTAAAACTAAAATGAATGAAAGAAATGTGGTATAAATACACAGTGAAATGTTAGCAATCCATAAATAAGAATAAAATAATAATGAGATTCTGTAATTTACACTAATTAGAAGTCATTAGTGGGTATTATGCTTAGTGAAATAAACTAGACAGAGAAAAACAAGTATCACACATATTGTCTCATATAGGAAAATTTAAATCAGTTTGCATATAGCAAAGTCTTAACGGACAGTAAGGACTGAAAGGGTAGATAAAGATTGGATTTTATCAGTGCATGCTGTTTGAATATGTTGAAATATCACATTGAATCCCATTAAAACATATAATTCATACATGTTAATCAAATATTTTTAAAGACTTAAAACTGTCACCATTTTGGAGCCCTCATTGATCAGGAAATGTAAGCAATGGACCGCTGGATAGGATTCCACCTTAAGGAACCTAACTTTGGAACCAGAGCAGATTAAGTTAATGGCACATGTTAGATGGTTTACAGCCTCTTCCATGACTTTACCAGTCAATGTCCATTACCTTCTAAACCATAGTGCCATGGAAAGGTGGGGCGTGAAGTCCCCTTCCTGTGAAGATGTCACATGGCATGTGCACTGAGGTCTAGTCTATAAAGAAGGAAAATTCTCAGTAATGTAGAACGTGCAGTTATACATACAATTTTTCCTTTTTCACAACAATCATATTAATTTATCAAAAATTTTGTTTGCATATATGCAACCTTAGTAATTTTTAATATATAAAATATTTGGTTTACTGTGGTTTTTCATATTCTAGATAAATGATTCTTTGGATACGTCGTATTGTATTCCAGAACTTTTATTTTTTTTTAAAGATTTCAATATTGTTAAAGATCTAGGTGCCACAAAACCTTTGATCTTCCCTTCTTAGTAGAGATTATTTATAGTAGAGATTATCATATCTTTGGGAAAATGCCAGTAATGGTACTTAAGCTTAGATAGACAGTTTGGGTGTGAGATAAAAATCATCCTGTTAAGAATATCTGGGTTCCAGTTTGGATCACAGAGAGTCCTTAGAGTGACAAAAGAGGATCACATATAAATCCTAATTGGATGACCTGACTGAACCAGGAGAAAGCCTAAGTTCTAAGAGCTCAGAGAAATAAGAAGGAAAAAGACCAAGGAGGCATTGAAATATGAAGATAAAATCAATACAGAATTGCTTAGGAAATCAATAAGAAGGATAAAGGACGTGCAGGGATGGGAAATTTGTGCTCGTCTACTGTACAAGTGAGAAATCTGGCAGCATGTTTTGAACACACTGGAATCCTGTAATTAAAGCTCGGGGGAGAAGGACGAGAGGGAATCTTAATAATCAAGTGGAAAGATACCACAGCAATAAGCGGCCCCTTGTCAGGAACACAGCTTCGCAGGCAAATCACCGGTTAAATATGAACTCATGGAAGCAGCGGAGAGAGAGACTGATGACTGTGTCTGTGTATTTAGGACAGAGAATGGGGCTTGATTTTAGAACCATAAACTAGCACCTGGCTCATGCCATTAGCCCAGCCCAGCATACACAGCACTTTCTCAGGATGAATCTCAAAGAAAGAGATGACCACCACTCAGGTTGTCTTCCAGGAGACAGGAAGCTCATGTCAGTCTCTCGTGGCCAAGATGAATGGAAAACTAAGGATAAGAATTCCTACTTATCTTCTCACATACCAGATATTAATAAAGTATTTAGATAAAAAGCCTTCAAAAGCCCAGAAATACTAAACAAAGTCTCTTGATGCTACAGAGTGAAAATTTATACACAACTCAAAATAATGATACTAAGAATCATGTTTTATATGTGAACAGAATATTGGAATAGAATCTGCTTAAAAAATTTTGCAGTTAGTGTTGTTGGATTTTTTGATTTAAATTATGAATTTTTTTCATCCAAGCAGAAGTGAAGTGGGAAATCATACGTCTCATGACCTTTGTGAAGAAAAACCCTGGATTCTCACACTGTCCCAGGAGGCTTCATACACAGAGACATTTGAACAAATAGTTTCTTTCCAAGTTTTGTTCAATATGTGCCCTTAATTATAATTATGTCAGTCTGGATATAATGATGCTAAAAACGTGTAACAAGATTCCTCCATTTAAAAACAAATCTGTCAAAGCAGGCATTGTGAATGATACACACCTGCAGCCCCAGCTATTCAGGATGCTGATTGTGTGAACTTGGAGTTTGCTGCCCACCTGGGTAACGTAGAGACCTCATCTTTAAAACTACACAAGAAAATAAAAATAAATAAATCAGAAATCATAGACTGAAATGTTGTTTAATGGGAAATTTTAACTGCTATGAAAACCACAGTTACTTTGGCATATTTTCCTTTCTTTTCTTTTTTTTTCCTGTACTGGGAATCGACATCAGGACCTTGCATTGCCAGGCAGGCACCATGCCACTGAGCTCTAGAATCTGCAGCCCTGTTTTTGTGCATTTTCATATTTTTAATATTTTTCAAAGACTATGTGTTTCTTTGATAACAGATTATTGCAAGCAAAATTTCATTGTGAAAGACTCTATAAAGTGGCAACAAAAATATTTTTTTTCCAAGTTTGGTCTATTATTAGTCCATGTTTACAGCACATCACATTATATTCCTTGTGGGGAGGTGGTACAAATATATAATGCATCTTAATTCTTTTTTCATCCCCTTCCTCTTTACTTTCCCCCTTCCCTCATCTCTTAGTCTGCTTTGCAAAAGATCTATCTCCCTATCAGTGTTTTAATTCTTCAGATTTCCACACCACAGCAGGAAAAGATTGAGTTAGTAAAGTTAAAAAGCAAACAAACCAAAACAAGGTTTAACACACAACAGAAGTGACAGTGTTTTTAGGAGTCCCGGGCCCTTGTATAAAAGACAGAAACACCAACAGCCATGAGACTTATTCTGGAAAAAGAGGGAGTAACAGACATGTAGAATGATAATAAGGAAATACTCTCAAAATGGACAATAGACATTTGCTCACGGTCTTATGGGCCACCACGAAACCAGGAAAGCTTCTGCCATTTCCAACAGTGGGCAAATATAGGGACCCTTGGTAGACCTCTGAGCGGGGCTGAGGCAGCAGGGTCCCTGTGAGCTTCAGGGATGAAGCAGTCACAGCAAGGTGTCACAGGGAAGAGCACCTGCTAAGTGTCATCAAGCCTGACCAGGTCAGCGGGGGTTAGGGACAGAAATGTTCCAAACAAACGCAGGAAAGAGAAACTGAGCCAGGATGCTTCATAGGGAACTGGTTCCTGTTTTTGAACATCCTATTAAAACAACAGAAAATAGACCTCTGTAAGATTGGAGAGTTTTCTTAACACTGTCTACTGATTTCCTGATTCTACAGTGGAATAGTAAAACTCAACAACAAAACAGTGTTGGTACCAAACACCTTGCTTAGCGATAGCAAGATGTAAAAATAATACTAATGAAGACAACATTCCTACAAAATAAGGCCACATCAGAAATGTCTAACTGCATAAAAAGACATTTAATAATGAGCTAATTAAACTTAATAAAAATTAGAAATAAGAAAAAATTATGTCAGAAGTAATTGCCAAAATAAGAACACAATAATAACTAAACATAACAGATAACACCTTGGGAAAAATAAGATTAAAAGGAAAATTTTTTTATAAGTTTGTGTCATTTTTTGTTTGTCTTTTGCATTTTTTGACACAGAGTTTTTCTATACATTTCAGGTTGGTCTTGAACACTCAGTAATCCAGGCTGGCCTCAAACTCATGGTGATTCCCCTGCCTCAGGAATGAGGATCTCTAAGTGCTGGGATTATAGGCATGCACTACATCTGACTAGCAAAAACATTTTTAAGTTAAAAAAAATTAAGACTTGGAATAAAACATAAACTTAACATAGCTAAATGAAAACCAACATATAAGTAAAATAGCAATGCCTAAAGAAAAAAAAAAAAAAACTAAAGCACAGTAAAAAGTATTGGTATAACTTATAATCTAAGGATAATTCACTGAAAAAAGAAACTATATATTAAAAATATTATACTCCATGGATTATGATCAACACTAAGACTTGCTGTGGTCAAATTACTAAGTTTTTAAAAAGGGGGATTTTTTTTTTTGGCTACTTTGACTTTAAAAAAAGAAGTAATAATAGAAGAATAGAAATTAGGTTGTTATCAGTACTTTTTAGACTATAATACTTAATGTCAGATGAAAATGGAGTAATCTTCTTTAGTTATTGAAGGAAAGAAAGAACACCACAAATTTTATACTTAACAAATCTGACTTACAAGCATGAGAGCCCAAACTGTTACCGACTAATACCAATTCATTAAATTACATGCATGTTTCTAGAAATATAATGAGAACCACATTAGACAACAAACACATTTAGAGACACATTGATATCAAAACTGAGGGTGGGTGTTTGCTATTTAGCTGCTTACAAAACTAGGGTCAAAGATTTAAAAATGAGAGAGTACTATATAATAGCCATGTACTCTCATAACAAAGGAATAGCACAACTGTGAACATCAGTGAGCCTGGGGAAAACACTAGAAAAAATAAACATCACTGTTCTTGATAATTGTGTTGGTGTGATAATTTTACTTTTTATTTTTAAGGTTTTCGTACACAATGTGAAAGAAAGGTAATGATTACATGATGCTTTATCTTCCCATAGGTCCTTAAAAATAAGGATTCTTTATATGAAGCAGGAAGGATAAATATTTTGAATTTTAATTGAAAGTAACAGTATGAATGGGTGACATATTTTATTTTAAAATGTCACATTTTCCATTTAAAAGGTTTAGAATAATGGCCAAACCTATTTATGCATAGATTATTGAGCACACCAGCACCTACACGGTGGTTTTAAAATACCATTTTTTATTTCTCAAAGGGAATGGGAACATTTTGTATTACACATATGTATTTAAAACTAAAATGAATGAAAGAAATGTGGTATAAATACACAGTGAAATGTTAGCAATCCATAAATAAGAATAAAATAATAATGAGATTCTGTAATTTACACTAATTAGAAGTCATTAGTGGGTATTATGCTTAGTGAAATAAACTAGACAGAGAAAAACAAGTATCACACATATTGTCTCATATAGGAAAATTTAAATCAGTTTGCATATAGCAAAGTCTTAACGGACAGTAAGGACTGAAAGGGTAGATAAAGATTGGATTTTATCAGTGCATGCTGTTTGAATATGTTGAAATATCACATTGAATCCCATTAAAACATATAATTCATACATGTTAATCAAATATTTTTAAAGACTTAAAACTGTCACCATTTTGGAGCCCTCATTGATCAGGAAATGTAAGCAATGGACCGCTGGATAGGATTCCACCTTAAGGAACCTAACTTTGGAACCAGAGCAGATTAAGTTAATGGCACATGTTAGATGGTTTACAGCCTCTTCCATGACTTTACCAGTCAATGTCCATTACCTTCTAAACCATAGTGCCATGGAAAGGTGGGGCGTGAAGTCCCCTTCCTGTGAAGATGTCACATGGCATGTGCACTGAGGTCTAGTCTATAAAGAAGGAAAATTCTCAGTAATGTAGAACGTGCAGTTATACATACAATTTTTCCTTTTTCACAACAATCATATTAATTTATCAAAAATTTTGTTTGCATATATGCAACCTTAGTAATTTTTAATATATAAAATATTTGGTTTACTGTGGTTTTTCATATTCTAGATAAATGATTCTTTGGATACGTCGTATTGTATTCCAGAACTTTTATTTTTTTTTAAAGATTTCAATATTGTTAAAGATCTAGGTGCCACAAAACCTTTGATCTTCCCTTCTTAGTAGAGATTATTTGGTTAATACAAAGCCTATAACTTCTTGTCCTTAGTTAAATCTCATTGCTAGTGGACAGAGGTCAAAGGATAAGTAGAAGCTTTAAAAACAATGAACTATGTTAACGCATTTCTTCTCTTTAACGCTCAACCATAGGCAGAGTATGTATGTGTGTGTCTAAGCCAATACTGAGCTGAGCTGTATAAAGAAACCCTAACGATTACCAAAAAAATGACATCATCTTTAATTTGAAACTCCTGAAGGTCATGAGTTTCTGCTCTCTGGAAAAAAAAAAAATAAAAGACAATTTTGAATCATAACAGTATGACCAAAGTTTGATAAAGGGAGTCATTTTAGCAGTGTTTCATATACACTACTGTTCAGTCCTCCCAAAAGCCAGGCAAAGTAAAATCCAGGATACATATTTTTTAGATGAGAAAACAAGCTCTAATTGTGTGACTAGAACAAATGAGTAATAAATAGTACCTGAAGTTAGAACACCCGAATTTAAGTGCTATTCCATGATTGTTTAACCCAGAGTCACTATTTGCCTCGGTTTCTCAATATGGACACAGAGTTACCTGGAAAAGCTTTCAGCCCACACCCATCGTATGTAATTCTGTGAAACTCCAGCAAATATAATCTGTTAGCAGATTTTCACATAACAGATAATTCATTCTACTTTCCTTGCATCTGATCTATATTTGTAATAATTATATTGTACATCCTCCCATTCTGTCTTCTGCAGAAGTGCAAACACCTAGTTTGTCACAATGTTGCGTACTAACTTTTGTTAGCGACATGGAGGTGTGAGGGACAGCTTGAAGGGAATTGCTGGTGAGGAACCTGGATATGCTGAGACTTCGGGATCTGAAGTAATTAAATGGAAGGCTTGACCTTGGGAAGCACAGAAGAATGTAATGGTTTATTTCCTTTCTTTCTCAGATATAATAAGAAGTATGAATGTTAAATAGTATCCAGAGAAATAGAACTTCCTAACGAGTACATTTGAAAGGTATTAGTAAAGAAAGTAGTTCCCTCTGTGGCTATCTGTCAAAATTTTTAAAAAATCTGTTTCCTGTCTGGAAAGAGGAACTGGGTCACAGAGCCACTGGAAACAAGCGGGGTGGTGGAGGGCTTCCTCCAAAGGCACCCCTGACTCTGTGGTATTTAAGTGGACTATGGAGGACTTGGCTGTAGCTTTAGCTCTGTTATTGTCATTATCACGTGCATATCCGGCTCCATCTCTTCAGCTGTGTGGTGGGCTCTGCAATTTCCCTGGCTGCTGCTCCTTTATTAGAGATTTGCCCTTTTGACATACCCGAATGAAGAAGTTGCAACATGAAAAGACTGGTGACAGACCCTGCAATTTCATTCCCTGTAGTAGGTCCTGAAATCTTATCTACATGTCATCTGGCTAATCAGAGGGCCATGATGAGATCTGTCAGACATTTCTGTTTTAAAAAAGCAATTCAGACACAGTTGACAGAATTGGAATGCTTTCGCCAGCCCTGTACTAGCACTATTATTATGCAAGTGAAAGCCTGAGGCTGTGGTGACAGAAGACCCTCAGGATAGCCTCCTAAGGACATCAGCACAAGTGGACAGAAGCCCTCCCTCCACAACAGAACCACACAAAGAACTCCACCTACAACAGTGGAAAGCAGACAAAGTAGAGACACAACGGCTTAACATCAGTGTGAACTAATATGTACTTATGAATTACACAATCAATGTGACAGTTTCAAATTGGAAACTGTATCTTCCAAAATGTGTTGCAGATTCATACATGTAACCAAAACAATAAAATCTTCACACAAAAGACATCCCTTATTACTTACGGAATTTATGAAATTATGGAAACTAAAAGATTCATACCTATAATTCTTGTTCTGGAAAAGGCAAATCAATTCCTTTGATGCTCTTACTTTGTTTCCTTTTAATAAAATGCAAAGTGCTGTACTTTTAGAGTCAGACTTCACCAAAGGAGTGAACGTGGCTGTTTATTGAACTCTTTGCCAAAGCTTTTCATGATTCTAAGTAAATTATCTGTGCAAATTCCACAAGAAGAATTGGAGTTTAGTGGTTAAGAACACAGATTATTGAACTGAATTTTGGCTTCAAATCTGGACTCTCCTGCACACAATGTTTTGTCACTTGGAAACTACTATATACTTAGCTTCTCTGTGTATCTGTTTATCATCAGTGAAAAGTAGAAAAAGTATATCAGGCTATCAAAATCCTAACACTGAATGCATGAGAAGCAATAAAATGGCTAACTCCTGAGCAATAGTCTACAATTGTTGGTGCTGCTTTTGTTATTACATCAGTCAACAAAAAAAAAAAGCTATGACCTACGCAACAATTATCCTCAATTTCTCAGACATTAAAAGGAATATTTCATTCCTCATTCCTGCTGTACTTCAATGAGCTGCGAAGATCTATGCATCAGAGTTCTTCATGACCCTACTAATAGCACAGCCACCATCCTGGATGTCCTGGTTTGTGTGCCTGGAGAAGAACTCGGTAGAGCCTTGATTAAACATTTTAGAACTCCAGTTCTGAAAAATACACATCACTTTTGTTCACAATGTGTTCACTGTCTAAGAGAAAGACACTTGGCCCCATTAAACCATGCAAGCCACAAGAAATACACTTCTTGAGTAACACTATTTTCCAGAATTATTTTATCAATATTATTAATACTGGTCATGTACTGTAAGACACCACTGGTACACTTTTTTTAGTGTGATATTCCTAACAATAGAAAAAATTGCACTGAAGTTTTCTCATTATATAATTTTATTAATACAATGTTTAACTGTGAACCAAATGATGAGCTTTAAACATGGATATATGATACACTAGTTGTTTTCACATAAATTTTTAAAATAATTCTAACAACTCTCGGATGTATTATTATTTCAGTTTTCCAGATGAAGAAACAACAATTGGCTTAGCTACACAACCCAATGACAAAGCTAACGAGTGAGTATGGAGTTATATTTTGGAAACAAATCTGTTTGACTGTATGTACATCATCTTTATATTATGCAATATTTAATATTGTGTAATAATATTAAATAATGCAATAAAGCAGATTTATGTAAGAAAGCAGATTAACAAGTAAAAATGATCCTTTGTGCTTATAAAGACATCCACCTATGGGTGGATTATCTTTGGAAATATGAAAGATTTTACCTGGATATTTGATGAATTTAAATTTCCTTCTTGATTTTCAAACAGTGAAAGAAAAATATCTGTATTTTCTTGACACCATGAAATCTACTAGTCTATTTGGGGACGAGTATTCAATTTTAAATTCAATAAAATGCTTCATTATTATCACACTCAAAATTTAAGGCTGAGTTCAGATGATAAAAGGAGAGGATGCCATGGTAAAATGTTAGCCAAATATGATTAAATACACAGGATTAAATACACATGGCATCCCCCAGACGGAACTTCTACTTTAGAAAAATGTAGGAATCAGAGGAAAGAGTGGGAAGAGCTGGCAGAGAAACTGAATGTAGAAAAAAAACTCAACCCATTATTCATAAACAGTTTTTCTTTTAACAGATATGATGTGAGAAGCGTGGGAGAGAATGCTTATCACTTGCATTGGGCTAACAAAAAAACAGGAAGAAATAGTGACAATTCTTAAACATATGCCTCCTGTATATTATCTGGGACCTGTGCATATGCTGGGTAGATGAGGTTAAGAATTGCCATAATTTTGGAAAAATCAGGACCACCTCTGAGACTGGACATTTCTGAATAGAAACACTTTCAGTCAGAAGGACATTTCTTTGTGTCCCAAATATGCTCATCCCTGGAAACACAGTACTTTGACAATATCCAGGAGTGGAGAATTAAGATATATATAAGTCACAGTGTCTCTCTAGGAAATCAGTCACTAAGCCTACTAGGGAGAACAGCTGCATAACCTAAGCTGCCATATCTGCTCCTTTGTTCAATTAGACACTTATTAGAAAAATAAAAGATAACACTAATGAATTATCAAGTGCAAACCACGTATCTTTCTGAATCATACTGACTTCTGCCTGCCATTCCCAGTCTCTTCAATTATATGCCTTGGCTTACACAAGAACTTTAAAAAACCTGAATGTACTTTAGTTGACTGTTCACATCTACAAAATGCAAACAAATGGTAAAGTGGTGTTTCAAAGTGTCCTAAGTACTTCATGTAAACTTTGTTACTCTCATTAATAATTACACCTTTTGCAGTAGGTATGCTTATTAACCTCTATTTTGCAGAAGAGAAAACTGAGGGCGTGGTTTGGTACCTGACTTTTCCCTAAATCACACAGCTAGCACATAAGAGACCAGAATTCAGATTGAGGATATCTAGCATCTGAGTCTGTTTACCTTCAACTATGCTTTTAATTTTATGTTATCTTTATTTCAAGACACTTTCACCATTTATGACTAGCTAATTCATTATTCATAACTTGGCTCTGATCTCAAATATTTAGGGAAGTTGCCTTTTAACCCTTTCTAACCCACATCTTCCTATCCTCTTTACTAAATGAGAGGCAGATGTCTCTCCTGAAATCATGGTTGTAGCACAGCTGTACCAAGACCCACACTGTGTGTGGTCACCACTTAGCTTTCTAGCTCCTTCATTAGTCTGTGACAGCTCATATGTTGGGCTAGTAGTTACTTGCTTGCAACCTTGTTGCCAAGCCCTGGATATGGTGAACAGGCATTAACAAAATATTTCTTGGGTAAATTAAATGACCAATCAATGAAGGAAATATGTGTGTAAACTACAATTATCTTTTAGCCAAAGTGGCATGCAGTTGCATAAACTTGGTCAAAATACATGTGTTTTTCAATTGGTGAAGTTCAGACTTTCAGTCGTCACCCACAGAAACCAAGTGAAAGATTCTGTCAGCATGCCACTGCACCTCAGTGTTCAACATGAGTTCTGTTTTAAGTTATTTTACAGTGTTTCCAACCTTAATCCACAAAGTGTCAAAATTTTATGTCTCTTTCTCTAAAAGGACAGCTACTCCTGGGATCTAAAGAATACTCTCTAGCTTTTACAGAAGAAGAGAATATCAACAAACAACCTGCAGATGCTGGTGACTATATTAGATATGAGTAAAGGCCTTGGGAGCCTTTAAAAAAAACTGGATGCTGAGTGATTCAAATCTCAACATCCTTAAAGGAATTATGATTTCAAGCTTGAACTAAGATATTTCCTTTGTGTGGACTTTGATGACAGAAGTCAAGGTGATGGTTTTAGACAACATGACACGAAGTCAATAGCTTGTTTTGAAACACATGCTGATGTCAATGGCTTCTTTGTTCTAAGTGGGGTTCCAGTTTGAGTTGCTGTAAAAGTGCCTGTTCTTTATGTGGCTGCTCCTTCAATGTCTCTTTCAGTTATTTTCACTCTGCCTCCCTAGTAAAAAACTCCCCACAGCATAAAGTAATGCCAGGTTGGAGACTTCCTGTTTTCTTCTTCTCTGTGCCTCTGGAGGGAACACAGGCTGCAGAACCAAATTTGTAAAGCCCTGAGTTTGAATCCCAGGGAATCAGTCTTAAAAAGTTTTTCCATCTTGCGCTGGTGCCCTTATGGGTTTGTTTTCTCTTCCACTTCTTCCTCTTTCTTTAGCAAATCTATTTAGTACAAAAAATTGTGGCTTTCTTGTACAGAAAACAAAATTCACATAAGTGTCTCATGACATGTGTCTCATGAAGTTGTATAGTAAAAGTATTAAAATATATGTTCCCCACACACATGCGCAAAAAATAACTTGCAGGATTGTGACTCACCCTATATTATTCGAGTTGATAAAGATAAAATGTGTTGATGTCATTCTGCGTTGAATGGAAACAATTTGGAATATTGTCTTTAGAAGCAGTGAGGTAGGTTGAGAGAGAACTGATGTAACATACAAGCTTCAGGGCATTATCTCAAAGCTTCACCCATCTGTAAGAAAGGATGAGAAAAACTCACTTGTATCCACAATTTCATTAAAAGAACATTCCTTCCTACTGCAGGTTATTCTCAAGAGTCTTCATCCATTGCAAGGCAGGAGTTTTTCCTCTTTACTAGGTTTAAAATATTTACACCTTGTCTAGGTATGACAGGTGTGTGAAATGATAAGAAGTGCATGGAACAGTGATAGAAGATCAGGGGACTAAGCACAGAAGGAGACACTCAGAGTCATTTTAAAAGTTAAATTGCACTGATCACTTTGTTTTAACCAAATCAGTAAATCTATCCACTTTGTACTCCTGGCTATGTTTCCTCCTCTTTTCCATATTTTCCCACACTATATTGGAGTTTAAGAAATTGCTATCTGTGTGAATCCTTTAATTGAGGAATTGCTGGCAAATATTTTCTGATTTGTAGATTGTCATTTCACACTATCGGTGGTTTCCTTTGCTGTGCAGAAGCTTGTTAATTTGATCTGATCCCATTTGTTGATTCTTGGTACTATTTCCTTTGCAACTAGTGTTCTGTTCAGAAAATCTTTACCTCTGCCTAAAGAGTTCTACATATTTTGTCTTCCAGATGATTAAATGTTTCTATTTTAACATTTAGTCTTTTTATTTTAAAATGAAAAAAAGGATAAAAACGATGATACAGAACTTCAAAACAAAATAATAGGAGATTAACAATGGTTAATATATCGCATAATGTTATCTGCAAAGTCGTTTCTCAGACCACAAAAATAGGCATGAAAAGATGATTAAATAAAAAGATCACAAACTATTATTAATGATGAACTAGCAGATTAGTAGTATAATTATTTATCATATATAAATATATATTCTTTTCTCTTTTGTCTTTTCTTCTTTCCCCAATATCAGTTATTTTTGAACAATTTCTTTCCCTTCCACTTTGACAATATTTATTGCACATGTTGGATCTTATTTTCTCTTTCAGTTTTTTATGCTAGGAATACAACATGATCTTTATACATGCCAGGCCGATTTATTTCACTTGTATGATATCAAGTTACATCCATTTACTTTTAAAATCCTCCAGTTTATCCTTCTTTAGAGCTAATTTGTGCTCCATTGTATAAAAATACATCTGTTTTATACATTCTACAATTGATGGGCATTTGAGTTGTTTCTAAGATTTAGCTATTAAAAAATTTACTGTTATCCACATGGCTGCAAATGCAATGCTGTGGCATGATGCTTTCAATTCTGGCAAAATCTGCAGAAGAGGAATAGCTGGATTGAATATGACCTTTTCTTTGACAAGGGGCCAAACATGTTTGCTGGAAGAAAGATAGCCTCTTTAATAAATCGTGCTGGAAAAGTTGACTTTCCACATGCTGAAGACTAAAGTTAGACACATCTATCACCATTTGAGAAAGGAAAGTCAAAATGAATCAGAATTCTAAATATTAAAACAGAAACACTGAATCTATTATAAGAAAAGGTAGGTAGAAGTCTTGAAGATATAGAGGTGGATAGAGGGTTCATGAACAAAACCAAAACTGCATGGGAAGCACTTCAAAGAATCAACAACTGGGATCTCATCTAATTAAAAGTTTTTGCACTTTGAAAGAAATCACCAACACAGACAACTCATAAGAGTGGAAAATCTTTTAGCCAACTGACCCCAAGACAAAGGACTTCTATCTAGAGCATATAAAAATTTGAAAAAATCAGAGCCCCCAAATTCAAAGATCCAATCCAAAAAGGGGCATCTGAGATTAATATGCACTTCTCAGGTGAGGAAATACAAATGGAAAATAAATATATGAAAAAATGTTCAGCATCACTGATCATTCAAGTAATGCTATTTAAAACAACACTGAGATTCCATTACAGTCCATAAAAGATGGCTATCCTCAAGAAATCAATCAATAATATTTAGCCATTTGATCTATTTTGATTTTAGATAAGTAAACTGTTAAAGATACAATCTAGATTCAATCTTTTGCATGCAGATAGCCAGTTTTCCCATCATTATTTGTCAAAAATTTTATCTTCCCTCCATTGTATGTTTTAGCCTTTTTGTCCAAGATCAAATAATTGAACATTTGGCATTTTTTTGCAGCCTCTATTCTGTTCCATTAGTTGTCATGTCTGTTTTTATGTCAGTGCAATGCTGTTTGTATCACAGTAGCTTTATAATATAATTTCAAGTCTTGGAATTTGATCTCTTCCCCCACCCTTGCTTTTGTTATTTAGTACTGCTTTTGCTGTTTAGGCTACCTTTGGGATCCATGTGAACATTAGGATTGTTTTCTGTAGCTATGTGAAGAGTGCTGTTATATTTTGATAAGGTCTGCATTAAGGTTGTGCATGAATTTTGCAAGTATAGCCATTTTGATTGCATTGGTTCTACCAATCCAGGAACAGGGATATTTTTCCATTTTCTCATATCATTTTTGATTTATTTATTAACAAAATTAAATAATAACAAATGTTGGAGAGGGTCCAGGGAATAAAGAACCCTTTTACATTGTTGGTGAGAATGTGAGCTAGTATATCAGCTAAGGGTGGGTATGGAGATGGCTCAAAAACCTAAGCTTAGACATTCTATGCAGCCCACTCATTCCCCTTCCAGATACCTTCCAGAAATAATTAAAGATAGCATATTAAAGTGAAACATGTTAACTATCCATGTTTAATAGTAGTACCATTTACAATAGTTAAATTTTGAGGGTACTCTACATATTCATTCACAGATGAATGCAATTTACATGCAATGGAGTACTCTTCTGCTATAACAAATAATAAACTTGAATTAGTGGTAGGAAAATAGATATACCTTGAAAAAACGTTAAATGAAATAAATCAGACATGTAATATATACATTTTGCATATCGCATGGTTTCTCTTACATACTGTATGGATTTTCTTACATGAAAATTTCAATTATAAATGGAATGCAAAGTAAAAGATAAATGATAGGAAATAGAGACCTAGATTTTTCTCAAATTGGGATTTAGAGGAAGAAAGGAGCAAAAGGAAATGAAATAACTAGTTAAGATATGTTATGTACATGTACCAACTACCCACAAGGGATCCAAAGACTATGTACTTCAAACACATACTAATAAAAAATTTTAGAAGACTAAAAAATTGCTTCAGAAATCATGAATGTGATGAGCATGTTTGTGCAGATTAGTTTCCTGGGAAGATCGACATTTTCTAGCATAAATTAAACCCATTAGCCTCTTACTCCTGCTCTCGCTCCTCCTCCTTTCTTGGCTCATAACGTACCTCTCTAGGCTCCCCTGTCTACCCACTGTTGAGTCCTATGCCCTAGAAGCTCTCTAGAAGTCTTTCACCATGAATTCACCCCATTTAGCTATACTTCTCTTTTGATATACAATTCAATCACTCTCACACTAAAAGAGAAAAATAAGAAATGAAAGATGGAATGACAGGAGGATTGAAGAGAGAGAAAGACAAAACCTTGTCACTAATATCTCTTCATGAACTCTTTTTAACTATTTGGTCACTTCCTCTTTACATTTCATAAAGCATCATATACTTGCTTTTTATAATTTCTCTCATACTTATCTCAAGCCAACTTCTGACTCTATCATTTATACTTATTTTAAAAAAATAAATGCCATTTCTAAAGTCACCTGTGGCCTCTGCCATTTTAAATTCAATGAAGGCATTTAGCCTTCAGCTTTTTGGACCTTTCATGATGGTGTTGTTCTTCAGAATGAAGTACTAACCCTCCAGTTTCCCACTCAGCTCTCTCCTTGGAAAACGACATGTAGTACCCAGCCTTAAATATAAGTTGCATATTGATGAGTATTTAATCAAGTTTTCATTTCTCTGATTCATAGGCCTATAAAAATGTGATTCTCTTCCTGCTTGACAGTTCCATTAGATGTCTATAAATACATAAAACTAATGCAATATATAAAGTTCACATTCTTCTCCCACCCATAACCTTTGGCACTGATTGCATCTCTGGAATCGTGTACCAGACACTCAAAATCTTTTTCTAAGTCAGACCCTGACAGGCGTGTGTCCTAAATTGATTTTCAACACATCACTTTCTGGCTTTACAGTACTATCATCCTTATCTAAGCCAAAATTATTTAAACATACTGCAGAAGAGAACTAACCAGTCCTCCTATTTACTCCCTCCATGATGATTTCCATGTTTGTGCTAGAAAAAAGTACAAATCTCACATGTGTTTCTAAACACTACATAGTTTCTTTAAGTGCTTCTTATCACCTTTATGTGTGTTTGCCCTTTGCTTGGAGTAACTGGCATGCATGTGCTGATCAATGGACCCTATTGTTAATGGTAAATCATTTTTGTTCTTTTGAAGTGGATATATAATGCCTATAGAGCAAAAGGTTTTTTTCATTTACTACACATAGAAATTTGTAGGTGATTTCAAATGTGAAAACATTTAATTATATTTATAAAAGGCATGTATAGTTTTTATTTTGTTTGCCCCTAAAGCTCACTTTTAGACTTTTATAAATATTATGCTAAATGAGTAGAATCACTTTCATAGTTATTTCTTTGATTTTAAGATAGAAAAATTTACTTTCACCTTATTTATCATAAAATATATATCAAATCTCAATTTTCTACATGAAAGATAGTGAAAGCAGTTAGATCAAATCTTCCTCATAATTAATTTATCTGAGATTTATTCCAAATGACAGAGAGAGATTTGAGTTCATTCATTCATTCATCTTACTGAATTCCACAACATTCTCATGGAATCATATTGGAAGAATGGTAGGAGAAAGAAAATCAAATAAGGAAGAATAAAACATGCTATCATATGTGATCTGATGGGAGAAGAAAAGTGTCTCACATAAAATTTATTCATATAATTATAGATAGATTGATACACTTTAATGTCTGAGTGATTATGTTAAAAAAAAGCAGCATTGCATTTCAGCTGACCAAAAAAAACAGAAGTCAACCACAGCTTTATGAAAGAGATGAGGCTTCAAACAGACATCCAAATTTTGTACATATGTGGTTGAAGGTGGTGTTGACAGGATTTTTCAATAGATTAGAATATTGGTCATAATGAGATGAGAGAGAAAACAGATTCCAAAGTGTCCAAAATGTTTGGCTTGAACCGTCAATAAAACAGAATTGCCTTTGCTGAGGAATAGCACTTGGAGACAAGCTGTTTGGTTGGAGAGATGAGTATTTCATTTGAATCTGAGCCTTGAGAGGATTATCAGGGATTGAGGAAGACAGATCAAAGACAGTGGCCCTTAATAGAAGATATTACAGGAATGAGGATATAAATCAGTGAGTCATCAACAAAAGATAGCATTAGAAGACACAAGACTCACTGATAGAAGAAAAAAGAGAAAAAAACAAGGGTTAAAGATGAAGCAAATATAATTCAATAATTTAATGATGAGAAAATAGAGAAACCAAAAGAAAACTATGAAGTTGGAGAAAAAATTAGAAGGATGAGGCACACTGGAAGCCGATTCAAATGAGAAATTCATGTAGGAGATCATGACTATCCCTGTAAAATAACATTGATTTATAGAGTAAAATTATAATTAAAAGTTTTCCATTGGAGTTAGCTGTGCTGAAATCATGGGTAAAAAAGTGATATCACTTCAGTGAGGAGGGAACAAAGTCTAGCTGAAATGAATGCAAAAGAGAAATAAGAGAAAAATAAAAATTATAAAACATTGCAAATATTTCATTATAAAGAGACATGGTAGGTAGACAAATGGAGATAAGAGGTAAAAAGTTATATACTTACTTATTTGCTTAAGAAAGACAACTTTAGTGATCGGAATTATGAAGCATTGAGGGAAATTTATAATGAAGAAAATAGAGAAATAGATCATTGCATAAGTATGAAAAAGCCAGGCTGGCATATTCCTAAATACCATGAAAAGAAATAAAGAATAACTGTAATTTCCAGGAGAATTTAACAAGCTTAGCAGAAAGCTAGTGAATACAGAAATCTGTTTCTGCATTAGAATGATAATGCATTGTCCCTCGACCACATCTTAGAAAAGAGCAGATAAACAAAGCCCATCGCGAGTTGGGGAAATGAATCCTGAATTGAAATATCTACCCAAGTGGTGCTGAGATCAATTAAGACAATCACCTTAAAATGTTTACTGAGTGATTAAGTTTAAAATGTTTCTCACTGCTTTTTTTTTATTACCTCTTAAATCCATACCATTTGTTAAAATAAGAATCCTGAATTCAGTTAAAGAACTATGCTTTTTCCTTCAAAACAGTGATACGTAAATATTTGGCTTTCTATAGTATCTCAATTAATCTTCCTAGCTTCCTTTTGAGGAAGCTATTCTGAGCTTTGTTTTTGGGATCTAATAACTAAATAACCTCCCCATCTGCAAAATCCAAGAATCAATATTAAAACCCTTGCATACACTGTATCTTGTGACTTAGCTCTATGCCATAGTAGGAATTCTAAGGCAATAATCTAATGTTATTTTTTGAACATAAAAAAGCAATTAAGACCAAGACCCTTTATGACTGATATAACAGTGGTACTTCTTAGATAGATTAAAAAGTTTCCATTTTAAAAGATGTGATTGCTAGCTATTTTATCTTTCTGAACATAATCCTAGCCATGTCCTTGATTCCCATGTAGCTTCAGATATCCATATTGCTACTGATCTTCCAGTGTGGTTTGCATTCTTCCCATCCAAAGTTCCATATAGGCCTGGTGCCCAATTTCCAAACTAGTCCTGCTTTGCTAAATGTTTTCTTGCTGAGTTGTCATTCTGTAGTGCTTGGATAAGCTTACGCCTACACCTTTGCACCACTAATAGATGTTATTTCTTTAACATCCAGTATGTGTTGGTCACAATGCAAAATAATATTAATAAATAAGAGCTAAAGCTTTTAGAATCACTGGATCAGTTATGCATCACTAAGAAAATCTGACCAATGAGAAGCTGAGTAACTTTTTGAAAATGTGGAAGATTCAGTATTTAAAATCATTTCTAATATCAAGGTTTTAACCACACTAATCTGACTAGCTGCAGAATTTTTTAATGTATGAATGACTGAACCTACAAAGGTTTCTCTTAATGAAAACCAACTCAAGGCCAGTTGACTTTGCCTAGTTTTAGCACTTTGGGGGGAACTCTGAATCTCTGAGCCACCAGCTGGTGAGGCATCTGCCACTCTCATCAGACACCTAACATTAAAAAGGGGAGTATAGTTGGACCTTGGGGGCTTTAGGGTAAGTATATAATTATTTGTGTGGGCTTAGAAAAAAAGGAATAGAATAGTCTGACTGAGAAGAATGTCTGTTCAAGGAGCAGCAGCATAATATGCAAGTTTAGGACTCTGGGTATAGAAGTAGTACTTGGACTAGAAACCTTAAGTCTAATACCACCTACTTAACTGTTCATCTACAGAAAAAATATAACATCAGTAATTGGTACATAAATTTGTACTGAATATCAAATAAATTAATTCATGTAAAATATTTACACACTACTAGGACTTGTGTAAAGCTATACTACTATTATTTTCTTAGTTGTGATATTGTGCTGGGCACCACCATCTCTCCCCCTTAAGTTTAACACATCTCAGGACTATTAATGGCCTTTCTCTTCACTGCTGTTGTAAGTAGAGTGGGTTTCCTTGTTAGGAAGAAAACCACAATTGAATCAGTCTGCACATGTTGTGCCATCTTCCTTGTAAGACAAATGCATGATGACATTGCCATTTAGAAGAAAAAGCAATAGATTTTACAGTATTGTCCCGCCTGCCCCACTTTCAGTAGCAATCTATTTTCTAGCTCCCTTCATTTATAGCAGTTACATTCATAGGGGGCTGCTGCTTAGTCAGATTTTTATGCTCAGGGTTGATTGCTTGACTATTCCAGGATGCCTAGTCATCAGGATCTTAATCATGACACCAGATTTCTTCTGACTGCTTCCCAATTTGTCTATATTGCTTTCAAAATGAGATGTCTGTGGACAAATGGAATTCTGAAAATGGAATTTATCATATGGGGGACTCTACCATACTCTCAGTCCACAGCCTGATGGCTTGATATCTGCATCTTCAAATAACCTTGACCTTTTCACACTCGATATTAGCTGTCTAACTGATTACAGTATCATCTAATAAACTGCCCACCTTCCTTTTACAAAATTCTTTGACAATATCACTTTTTGTGTTTTCTTCTTCTTCTTGCCTGTCTACATGCAAAATGTGCAAGTTGGCTTTTTCTCCAAATGGAATCTCATTTTGTCATTTTACGGTCCTACTTAAAGTGACATCTGATGGAAAAAGTTGCTCTTCAGACTTTAGTAGGCTACCTCCTTGCATCAGTGCAACCTATCCAGAGTTTAGAAGAAATAGTTTCTAACATAGTCATTTTTTTTCTTTTTAGAAAAAAAGAAGAACTGGTGCCAGGTTTTATAAATGATCTTATTTTTTAAATGCATATTTCAAATCTGGCCCAATTATACAAATAGGAGGCTCAGGTTGCTCACTAACCAATTTGTTTTACCCAGTACACAGTTTGATAAGCATCCACAAGCTGACTGATTTGTATTCTGTAGAAGAGGAAGAACTTGCCTAGGATAACTATGGACATCTTGTTACATCCCATTCCCAAATCTGTCAAACATCTAATGACAGCCAGAACACAAAACAATATTTTACTTCCTCATAAGCAACAAGGTCCATGCATAAAAATAGCTAGTATGTGATAAGGGGGCAAACTGTATTATACAGGTAGCTCTTGAGAAATCCTCATAAAATTCATAATATCTTAATTTTCCATTTGCCTAATCAGTAAGATTCTATATCTGTGGTCATTACACTGCTAAAATACTTCTGTAAAAACAACTCATAAGAAGTCCAATTTTGATGGGTTGTGTCTTCTAATGTAATCCAAACATTTCAATAAAGACTTCCAATATACATAAAGGTTAATCTTCATTATCAGAAAACCAATATCTCATCAAATGAAGATTTTAAAGATTTTACAAACCACAATTTAAAGCTAGTGTTTTGAGCAAATTGAAACAAACATTTTATGTGACTTCAATTCTTATTTTCATCCATTCATCTAAATGCAGAATATTACCATTTGAAAAGTTACTTTGGGATAAATATCCGCTTACTGTTATAAAGTGAAATTATTTTATCAAAGGAACAACGTGTTTTTCTTTCTGTTCCAGCCAGACTGCATATATAACAGAGGTTTCACTCTTTCTGGAAGGCATTTATGCTTTTGCTATTTCTTTATCATATCCCTGACCTTTTAGAGTGTGACAAGTATAAATGTTGGACTGTTTTTTCTGTCCTCACTCAGTACCTTGCTTATTTCTTGCAATCCAGTGATTTTAAGTAAATACTATCTATATTTTGCCAAACTTATAAAACTTTCTCTGAATTTTCCCTGTGCTCCTGCATAGCTCCTGACGTGACATTTCCAGTTCAATTGATAGCAGATATCTAACAGTTAATGTGCCCAAGAGAAGCTCCAGAATTCTCTCCATCTAACCTGCATTTAACAAAATCTTCACAGTTAATATCTGTTATTGTTAACTCTCTTCTTCAAGTTGCTTGAAATACATTTTTTTTTTTGGTCACAGCCTCAACAGTGCATCTTACTAGCTCTGTATTCTTAACAAATCTGTAATCCCACCACCTAATGTCACTTCTGTTCATGTGGCCCATCCGCGACCTCATCATCTTTCACCATAGAATATGGCGAGTATCTCCTGCTGCTGTCTTAGCTACTTTGCTTTCTGGTTGTTGAGACAAAGTACCCAACACCCAAAGTTAGGGAAGGGAAGGTTTGTTTGTGGCAGGTTGGAGGTTTCAATCCATACTCAGTTGGCTCCAAGCCACAGGGAGGCACGGCAGGCCTCCATTCATGATCCCTGCAAGCAACAAATAGGAATAGCAAGAGAGAGAGAGAGAGAGAGAGAGAGAGAGAGAGAGAGAGAGAGAGAGAGAGAGAGGTGCCTTCTTCCTGCTAGAACATTGTTTGATTGCTCTGCCCCTGGGTGGTTGAAGCACTAACACCACCAATCCCAGCGTTAGACAGCAAACCAATCACAGATGCTAGATTCAGCTGCCTCCCTGATTTCATGAAGCTTGGCAGGGGAGGGAGACACCAAACACAATCTATAACATGCTATCATTGCTTCTTCCAGGCCTTACTTGAGTCATTTCTCAAACCAGTCTCCTGAGGTTTCTCCTCCACCCAAAATCCTCCAAGAAATTTGTTCCAAGCTTAATACTCTTTTTTTTTTCACTCCGAGAAGTTTTTTTTCCACCCACTTTTAACTTAATTTTTAAATTACTTGATTTAAACATAATATTTGTACACACAAGGTGTAATGTGATGTTTTGAATCATGTACATATTACATAATAATTAAATACAAGTAATTAGTATAACCAATGTTTATCATTTCTTCATGTGGAATGCAGTCAAAATCTTCTTGGTATTTCTGAGATGCTCTGCTTTACTGCCAACTGTATTCATCATATTGGGCAGAAAACACTAAAACTTATTTTTCCCTAATTGTAACATTGTACTTATGTATCAACTTTTACTCAAACCCTTGCTGTAAGCTCACTATTCTTTCAACTTTTCCTAACATGCTAATATGGATTGCAGATCGGAGTATAATGATGTGGTAAATCTATGTTTTCTTCCTTTTTTATTTTACTTAACAGAATGATCTCCAGTTCAATCCATAGTGTAACAAAATTTCATCTTTATGGCTTCATAAACATAGACATATGGCATCCATATATAGCTGTATCTGTATCCTATTTTGTTATCCACTCATCAATTGGCAGACATAGAGGTGGTACTGTGAGTAGTAATTTAATAAATAAGATAGTGCAGGTGTTGTTTTTACCTTCTGATTTTACTTCTTTTGGGTACACAGGAGGAGTGCAACTGCTGGGTTGCCTAAGAAGTCTATATTTAGTTTTTTTCTGTTTTATTTTCAGTACTTTAAACTTTTTTTTTTTTTTACATTTAAGTCAAATATTTTTCACAATGTACAGAGCCTCATGTGACTTTGGCATCAAATTATCCTCTGTCATAGTCATTGTTTTCCCAGGTAGCCAAAGGTTCACACTCATCTTATCTAGGTCTTTACTCCAACTGACTGGCTTAGTGACTATTTTTTTTAAAATTTATAATTCTACGCATATTCTGTATCTTCTTTGATGGTTTATTTTTCTCCAGAGAGTTTACTATTATGTAAAATTTCACTGATTTGAGTTATTATTAACCATCTCTTTATGCAAAATAAGTTAAGAAACTCCATTAGGGCATTGCTTCCGTCTATTTGTTCACTTTTCTAACCCCAATAGCTTCAGCAATGTCTTGAACACAAAGATGCTTAAAATTTTTTATTGAAAGAATTAAAAAACGCAAATACTGCCTATCATCCTGGTTTGTAGTCACTTAAAAGACATACTATGAAATTTAGGTTACGAGAATCATGATTGTACATATTCGCATTATAAAAATGCTCACTTAAATAGGAAAGCAGGAAAGTAAACCCAATAAATATGATTCATGATCTAATACTTTTCTGTGCTTCTAATTTATTCATAATCACTTTGCTATGACAATATACCTGTTAAACTATGAAACCAGCAAAGTTACAGCCAGGAGTGGTGGCACAAGCCTGTAATCCCAGTATTTTGGAAGGCTGATGCAGGAGGGTCATAAATTCAAGACCATTCTGGGCAAGCTAGTGACTTAGAGACCCTGTCTCAAAATAACTTGGTGCAAAGGCCTTGTGTGCAATCCCCAGGGCCGGAAAAGCAACAAAACAAAAACAACAAAACACCCTTCAAGGTATATCTAAATGAAAAAAGATTAATAAAAGGAGAAGAAAAATTATAATAGCCCAGTGTACTCCTCAATGTCATAACAGTAAGAGTTTTGTGGTACAAATGTTTGCCTCCTCATTGATGGTTAGCAGTAGTAAAAATAGTGCCATGGAAACATCACAAGCACCTGAGAACTCACTTGAAAATGATCTTTCTCCATTTCAATGAGACGAGTGTTTTTGTTGAGTTGTGTAGTGTGGATGGAGAGGAGGCTGACGTTTATGGGGCTGTGCTTCTGTGCAGACACTGTGCATAAAACTCATGGAACTGGAAGACACTTTGGCTCATGTGCAGCAAGAGGAGTTTCTTTTCTCTGCATTTCTGTACAAGAATCATTATTCTTCCCAATCTAAGTAACAAAATGAAATCAGGCTAGCTAAACACATGTAAAAAATTCTGAAGTCACTAAGACATATCTGAAATTTAAAACAATTCAAAACAGCCAAGTAGCTTCAGAATTTATAGAAGTAACTATCCAATCTGTTAATTCCTCATATTTTTGTCTCTCTTGGATTCCTAAATCAAATTTCCCTTCTTCAGCATCCCTTTATATATTGTTTATAATTCTTCTTCATACTTTATATGTCTAATCCCTTACTCTAGGTCCCTTTTAATGAAAGATTACTTTGACTATTATGCCATACATGCATGTACACACACACACACACACACACACACACACACACACACACAGATACGCCTGTAGGATATGTGTAGAATTATTTAAACAGAGTTAAAAGACATAACATAAAATTCCAATCAGATTAGTATTGATTTTTAAAAAGATGTTTCAATATAATGCAATAAAATAGAAGATGTGAAAAATGAGATAGAGATTACATAAATGAAATTTCTTTTTTTTTTCTTTTTAAGTGCTGAAATCTTTCAGATTGTTTAAGCTGACCATAACACTTGTACATCTTTATGTGGTATCTTTTGATAAAATTCAATACAAATGTGTAATAAATCAGCAAATAAAATTGTAAGTGAGTAAGAATTATAAGCAATGGAACATAAACAGTGATGAAAATATGGTTCTTTTATACTCCCCTGAAGAGACAATAACTTAAGTAAACCTATTGATAAAAAATTTCAGGAGACATTCCTTTGTCTTCTCTCAATGATTAGAAGAATGTCCTATACCTATAGTGTGCATGAAATGTCTTATTATGCTCTGCCTTAAAACACCATAAAGATTAGTTTTTCTTAACAATTATTTATAATCCAGTAATAGTAGCTGTGTTGTAATAAAATGCACAGAAGAGGTTTGATCCTTATTCTCTACTGATCATAGCTAGTAAAAGCATACACATCATTTCCAGCCTCTTTCTCTTATATTACCTCTGCTTGGAATGCCTTCTCTCTGTTGAGTGGAGCCACGAAAGCCCATATTTATAAGCATGCCATTAAGCAAGTATCGTTTGTGCACCTATTTGACTTATAACAGGTGGTTTGTCATGTCAGCTACTTATTTTTCCGTACGCTGTATTCTATTTGTGCAAAAACTGTTCACATTTTGGTAGCACATATATTTGTGCCAAGAATGTATCCTATAAAAGTTCTTAACAACAGCAGAATCATGATCTACCCTGAAATGGTCACTGGTTTGTGGATTAATTTGTGTGAAGTTATGCCCTCCACTAAGGCAATTCTAAGTATCACAGGCCAGTTATTGATTTCATTCCTTGCCTTTTACATGTCACAGTGCCTAGATGTTCAATTACTATAATCTAAACTTTTAATTCTAGACCACCTGGGATCATTCGTAGATGAAAGTATGGCGAAGCTCACTGATTAATGACTCACACTGTGTTATTTTGTTCTTTCACTTTACAGAAGTCTGGAACCTTCCCACTGGTGCGGTTATACGAGGATCAGAATTTCTGAAGTTTTTGGTTTTTCTGTAATAGATAAGTAATGGCTGCTAAAATAATGAGTGTCAAGTTTATATTTAAGGGAAGGAGAGAAAAAAAGATAAAAAGTCAAAAATTCAGTCTTGTGCAAAAACAAAAGTCAGGCAGGTAACGGGGTATAAAACTGTAATCTCAGCACTTGGGAGGCTGAGGTAGAAGGATTGCAAGTTCAAGACCATCCTGGACTGCAGAGTGAGCTCTGGGCTACAGCTTGAGCTACTCCTATCTCAAAAAAATAAAACAAAAAAGAATAAATAGATAAGTAAGAAAAGAAAATATTCCCTTCTAAAAAGTGCTTTCTAAGAAGCACTTTCCACACTTGACATACTTCTGTAAAGAAGGTGGGAAAGTAGGACCCATGTTGGCAATGTATCAGGTTAACTCATTAATAAGTCTGCCAGAAAACACCCTTATGAATATGGTCTGTGTGCCTCAGCTCTTTAACTTTCAAATAGGCAAAAACCACAAATTATGTCACAGAAGTCACAGGAATTGAGTTTGTAAAGGGTTTGAGATCAAGAGAAAATTACATTCTGTCTGCCAACCAGAAAAATTGGGGAATGAGTTCTCAGATAAATGAAATACAAGGAAACAACATTCAGTGAAGCAGGGAACAGGATCCAAGGTCTCACTTGTTGAGCCTATGCGCAAAGAGAAAGATCAGGAGCCTGGTACTTACTGCTAGTCTCTCTTTTTCCAGTTCCAACAATTCACACCCAGAAAAGCAAGCTATCAAAGAAGAACAGACAAATAATTCCCTGCTGTTGTTCATAGGAAGTGTAGAACTGACTCCACATATATTCAGAAAGGGAGAACTGGGTTATTTTAGAAAACAATTTAAAGTAGAAATCAATATGCTAAATCACTGAAACCTAAGCTTCAGATACCTTTCATAATGAAGTTGTTCCTTTTGAAAAGATGTTAATTATACCAACAACATTCAAACATTTGCATTACAGGTATATATTTATTGCTGAACACTTTTTGTGAAATTATTCATTATATAATTGTCTTAGAAATACTAAAGAGCATGTGTTTTAATGACTTACTTGAATACAGATAGTATGTGCTTAAGTTTAATTAGCACATTTGACAACTTGGACGGCAAGTTACAAATGTGCTATGCTTTGACATACTATTCTAATAAAACTTGTGGAAGTGTAACTCTTGTAATGAAACAAGAAATTCTTAGTCATCTTAATATCTGCGAAAGCACTGACAAGATTAACTGTCAGTCTTGGTTATTTTTTACACTTCTTTTACATGTGTCATGTTACATATATTTAGGAATCTGCATTTTAAAAATTATTTAAATATTTTACAAATTCACAAATACATTATCTCCTTAAGTTCCAATAATAAAGACAAAATTTTACAATAGATTAATTGGACAAGTCACACAGTGTAGTTCTATTTTAAATAGTTGTCCTTCATTAATTGAGAAATTAATGTTTCCACACTGAAATTTTACGAGAATTATGATTGATTATTTTTGATTTTCAAACAAATGTTACACATTTGATTTTGTAGAGATTTGAATTTTCTAATTTTAATCTCTGAATAGATTTAGGATTTGGAGCCAAATTTTAATTCATTTTTTTAGTTTATTTTTTAATCTTAGAAGAACGCTAGGTGGCAATGTTGTCACAATGAAAAGCTGCTGTATCCCACATTTTCTTCACATGCTAGAAATAGAACGTCCTTTGAAAGCTCTTGTTTAAGACCTCACTATGTATTAGTTTTGCTTTTCCAGTCTGATTAAAATATATCTGTAACAAACATAAAATAGACTAAAATTCATTGTCAACATCTGTTATTCACTAAGAGGTGTGAACCATAACGTTTTAGGGATGTAGTCTGTGAATTCTGAAGTTAAAAAAAATGAATAAAGAAGTAGTTATTATGAATAAATATTCCATTTTCTTTGTTCAAAATCTCTATTGCGTTAAGTTGATATAATAATTTTGCGTCAAAATATTTTTGCTATGCTTTCTGTAAAAAGATTACCTGAAGTTTTATAGTACGCTTAGCAATTGCTGGCCAGTCTTTCTTTTCTAAGTGATAAGAGAAATAACTCTAAAAATTTCTTATTTAATCTGCAGTAAATACAAAGGGAGAAATAGGCAGATTGTACAAACAGTAAGTCATATGTTAGTGTTTGTGGAAACAAGAAAATGAGATACAGAAAAAGAAAAAAAATCAGTGTAAAATAAAGTGTTTAATTTTAGAAAGATACTTGAAAATGTCAGGGAAAGAGTTGAGAAAGAGAAGGATTATTTAACAGGGCCATAGGGACACTAAAACAGGTCCTCCAAGTATCAAAGTGGAGCCAAGTTTCTCCATTTTCTCTGAACTTGCATGGAGCAGTGAAGCGAAGGTTTGTGGAACTCTGAGTTACTGACAAACTGATGGACTAGGGTTTGGTTCTGCCCAATGCCGCAGGTCAGATCAGTGGGTAAAAACACAGGTTCCAAGCTTATGGACCCGTAACTGAAATCCGAATATCGGACTACTACACTTTTAAATTTAAATTTTTCTCATCTGGAAACTGAGTTAATCATGTTCTCTTGAGTTTATTTGAGAATCAAATTAGCACATTTCTGTACTGCTCAAAGCCTGACACATCGTCAGACCTCACTTGGAGCAATGTGGTCAAGCTGGTTGTATAAAATGGTTATTGTTTACCCATCCTGGAATGACAGAAGTGGTGCCACGTTTATCAGACATGTTGTCCTCAGTCATTAGCCTTGTCATCTAAAAAAGACTGTGTGCAGCACTTCAGATCTAGAATGTCCTCCAAAGGTCTATGTCTTCATGGCTTCACTCTCAATTTGGTGCTATTGGGAGGTGCTAGAGACTTTAGGTCTTTGAGGGAGTGTCCTCGAAGGGGATTCTTTGCTTCCCTGCAGCCATGATGTGGGCAGCTTTCTCTACTGTTCACATCGCACCATGAGGTGCTGACTCTGCACAAGCCCAAAAGCAACAGAGCCAAGCAACTATGGACTGAAGCCTCTAAAATTGTGAGAGAGAATAAGCGTGTCTTTATCATAAGTTTATTTCCTCAGTTATTTGTGACAACAATAGAAAGATAACTAACAGAGTGTTAAGCATAGTTTAGATGGTAGTCAACGGCCTCTGGAAGCTTGGTCTTCCCACATTTTATTCTACAGATCATCTCAACCAACTGCAGAATAATTTATATAGTTTTTTAAAATCTCTATTTTCTAACCTTTAAAATAGAAAGAAAAGGAGTGAATCCCTCACCTTCAAGGAGATACTGCTTATCACTATAATAAATAAAAACAAGGAGACCTTGGTGTGTATTGGCTATTACTGCCACTAATGTGACACCCACTGCTACTTCTACTACTGTACTTCTGCCCACGGATGATCCTCAGTCTGTGAGAGTTTATTTGCTTCAACCAGGAAAAGCGTTTTAAAATTCCAGTGGTGAACTTCTATGCTGATCTCTCTACTAACCCCAGCAAGAAATGATATATCAATACCAAAGAATTTATAAAAATCACAACCCTCGTCCATCTACCAGAAACTAAACTAAAATAAATAGGACAGAATCAAAACATAGTAATATTATAAACTCCAAATCAGAGTATAATATTGTAATTTGCTAATCCCACCATACAGACAACCAATGCTTTATTATCAAATTAAAATCCTTTCTAAACATATATGCCAAATTGAAAGAACGTCTAAGCTCTATTTTTAAAATGTACACAGCTATGCCATTTTAATTAAATGGATGTAACTGTAAATCCTCCCTCTCCTCACTAGACTATAAAGTGCGTGATTGTAAGACTGGTTTCATTCTGCCAGCATTGAATTTAACATCTGCATGGAATCAACATGAAGTCATCTTTCTTAAGACTGAACACATGAATGAAACAAAAATTCAAATATTCTGTCAACTGGCCCATAATGAAACAACTTTTTACAATTATTTTGTGGCAGTAGCAATAGAAATCACTCTATGTGTCTTTTTCGGCGTCATCATAACCTGTAGGTCTTTAACTGCTGATATCCTGAGACTGCAAAAGGAAAGCCACGCAGTTTCGAATGTAGCTACGCTGCTTCCCCTTCCCCAGAAGACCCAGGGCTTCTTGCTCTTTTGATCGTCACGATTTGCTGAAAATTACCAAATTATCCCATGAGAATGGGTAGAAGAATTAGGACAATTTAAACCAGGTATTTTATCACTTACAATTAACTTTTTCTGTTTTGATAAGTATATTTGAACGGAATGGTTCATACCATTTTTGAATTCAATAAGGATTTATTTTCATGCAGTACCTTCTCAATTTAAATAAATAATTGTTCTTAGAAATGTTTTTAATATCCTTAGGAAAGCTGATTTGGAGCAATTTGCAGAACATAACATTAAAGAACAACAATGGAAGATTTTTGAGTAGATGTTCAGTTCCATAGGCACTATATTGGTCTTTTGATATTTCTGCAATGCTTATAATATCCAGAAATCCAGGCATTAGTACAAATATAAAAAAAATGAGCTGGGAGTGGTGTCACAAACCTGTAGTCACAGTTCTCAGAAGGCTGGGGTAGCAGGATAACTGTGAGTTTGAGGCCAACCTGGGCTACAAAGTGAGTTCAAATCAGCCTGAACTACATACTGAGACTGTGTATCGAAACCAAGCAAACAATAAATAAATAACAATAAAAATAAAATACAGTAAAACACAAATGAAAACTGAGCCACAGAGAGCTCAAGTAACTTCTCTACACAATTATTTAACATGGGAGCTAGAATTTGAATCCGTATATTTCTACCTTCCAAGATCTACTTTCCTACCATTTCATTTATTCCTAGAATAGTTACTGAAGGTAACTGTTTCCCCATGAGAGAACAATTAATTCAGGTAACTAAGGGACCATCTGTGAATGGCACAGCTAACTGAGTAAACAAAAAGCAATGTCTGGAAGTAAGTTATTTAGCAAACAGAACGTCAAGCAAGCATAAATGTGAGACCATAATTCAAGTTTACAAAGATTCTAAGGAGAGTTCACATTAATGAGTGGCACCCGCTTGACATTCATTTGCTGGAGATCTACCACGTACCAGGGACGGAGGGATCTGAGAAAAAATAAATAAATAAAACATGTGAAAGAGGTTTTGACGAGGTAGAGCTTAAAGATGAGTGAAAAGCCACAGCTCTGTAAACTCATGAAAACCTGCCTTACACTAGCCTTGTTCACATTAAGAATGAACATGTGTGTCTTAGTACTCTATATCAACAAGAACAGGAAATCAGCAAAACACAGGCTTGAACAATGAGATGAGAATAAAATAATGCTACAGGAGGAAAAAATTAATCAAAGTGAATGAGGCAGGTTATATTATTTGGGCTCCAACTCCCACAGCATGTGTCTAAGCAGCCTGGGTGCTTCCCCCTCCTAAGTCTCAGTTCTACTAAGCTTTTATCAGCTTCATCAGTCAGGAAAGTAAGCGGTAGTTGTATCAATATATTTCTTATATTAAGACCATCTGCCAGCTCAATTACTCCCTATATTCTCACAGTGAGAGATTTCCCAGAGGAGTAATTCCATCATAACACTACAGAAATTATATAAATGTCCTGTAAGACAGAAGAAGCAAATATTCAGCAGGGTAGGAGGTTTGAAATGTATTGTCATACTTGGTCATTGCTCTTCTCCTGACTCGCAGAACTTTAGTTTGATTTTGACATCTTCACATTATGTACTGTATTTTTGGTTTATTTAATTTAATTTTGATGAGATAATAAAATTACATTATTAAAACTCAAAAGTTACAACAAGAAACATTTAAAGGCGGTATTGCGTAAAGAGATAAAACAAAGCACAGAGCAGGATAATGTTCCTGTCGCCCATCCCTTTGCAACCTGCACTTCTAAAACCAACTTCTTCTTCCCAGCAGGACAGAAATAATCCTTGGCAGATTGTGCCTGGGTTGCTAATGCTGAGGGAAACTTTATTATAAATTGTATATCTACCCAAAACTCACCCTTGCTAATACAGAAAAAAAAATTAAAATAAGATGTACAGTACAAGTGGACTGTTAAAAACATAAAACATCTGACATTTTTGGGTTTTTTTTGGTACCAGGAATCGAGCTCATGACCTCACACTAGCCAGGCAAGCACTTTTCCACTGAATATTCTTAACATTAACTTTATGACTGGATACCAAGAAGAAATAAATTTTAAGAAAATATAGTCTTATCGCAAAAAAAGGGAATAGTCAGAAGAGATTCTCATGTAAAATAATCAGAATGATAATTCCTTATAAGAGAAAATGGGCTCCAAATGCTGCAGGGTGCATTTGATTTAAAAACAGAATTGTTTTGCATATGTATTGGTGTCATCAAATATAATTTTATTCATTGCCAAAAGGCTTGTAGCCCACAAGGAGAACACTTCTATTGGCCAACAAAGAAAATAGTTGGTAAGTATAGAAAATTGATCATTCTTCCTTTCCATCATGTGGGATTTCTTGCTACCTTAGGCCCTGAAAGTAAAGGACAGTGACTAGGAAATGTGAAGCTTTTGGCAATGAATAAAAGGTGCCACTCATTAATGTGAACTCTGCTTAGGATCTTTGTAAACTTGAGTTACAGTATCATTTATGCCTGCTTGGCTTTCTATCTGTTTGCTAAGGTCAGAGGCTATGAAATTCTTTCACCACGTGTGTTCAAGGTGCTCCAACTGATTAGTCCTCTTCTCCCCTGGAATGTTTTTCTTGGGAAGAGGTAAAAATAATTCCACCTGAGCCGATATTCTATTATCTTCCACTTCTAGTTTATGTAATGTGGCAAAGAACAATGTACACAGAGTTCACTGAGCAAACTTTTTACCCCGTGAACTAGAAAGGTATTGAGAAAAATCATAATTCTGTTCTTTTATTTTTCTTTTTCCTTCGTGAAAAGAAAAACTCAAAGTGAATTTATTTAGTTAATATTTATTTCATAAAACTCACCTGTGCCTGTAAAGGTTGTTGGGGTCATGCTACACTGCCCCAGGCAAAGGCCCACAAATTGTTGGTCTAGTCAGACTCTACAGTTGAGGGAAAGAGCATGTTCTCAGGAGCCTGGAGAGTAGCCTAAGAGCCTGAGGGCTCCATTTGATTAGAGATTAGACTACATAACTGATTTTCTGAGCGATTTCCAGAAAATCTCTTTGGAAGGATGTAAATAAGCAAATGAACATGAAATATTTTATAAACTCTATTAAAATATGAAAAGTAAGAGGTTGTTTTACTCCACTGGTGGGTAAGATTATAGCAATGGTGAAAAGTCTGCCAGTAGTGAATGTGGTTTTGAGCCCAGGACATTCCTCTATTTATGAGTTTTTGAGGTAGGAAGAGTGTCTCACAGACATCTAGAAGAGACTGCACTGCACAGTGCCAAATTTGAATGAGTTTAAAATCCAATAGCCCAAATTTCTTAACTAAAGCCTTTAAACCATTGGTATTGTTTTTTAATGGAATAAGCCAAAACAAGCTTACTGACTTCTTAAGTAGTAGCACATGAAGAAACTAAATGTTTTGTGAACAACCCTGGGCTTAATGAGCACAGCAGCTAAAGGGGGAAGCTAATTTATCAAGAACTCAACTCACTTCTGGTCTCTCCAAGTATGCCAAAGAACTAGGTAGACATTTGTCTAACTTGTAGCCCACAAGGAGAACATTTCTATTGGCCAACAAAGAAAATAGTTGGTAAGTATAGAAAATTGATCATTCTTCCTTTCCATCATGTGGGATTTCTTGCTACCTTAGGCCCTGAAAGTAAAGGACAGTGACTAGGAAATGTGAAGCTTTTGGCAATGAACAAAATCATATTTGATGACACCGATACAAACAACCCTCACAAACATGACGGCACTCTGAAATATGAGTATGTATTTTGTGCATATGTGCATGTTCACCTTCACAGATTTAGGGATCCTGTGCGCCCGTGGATAAACACATTGACCTGTGACTAGCAGCAAATTCAGGCACTGGGTTAGATCTGCAACAACAAAAGAGAGGAAAGAAAGAAGGAAGGCAGGAAAGAAGGGAAAGGCATGGGGAGGGGGAGGGAAGGGAAGGGATCAACAAAGAAAAGGAAGAATGGAAGGAGGGAGGGAGCAAGGGAAAGGGGACAGGAAGTGGGAGGGAAAGGATGGTAAGAGAGCAAAGAAGTAAGGAAAAAAGAAAAGAAATGAGGAAGGAGAGTCCCAGTTAATACACTTTCTGCCTCCTTTTGAACTGGCCAGCCTTGTCATCTGCATCCATCTCCGGCAGGTTACCTAGCAGGCTTTATAGCACATGAAATCATGGAAGCTTTCCCTGGAATTGAGTATGAAAAAGTTTTAAAGCAGAAAATCAGAGCACAGAATATTTTTAGGAAAGTTAAATATAATGAAAAAATGTGTGGCAGAAATGTGTGGAAGCAGAGCACTAATTTACTGAAGAAGGGCCCTGGGAAGCCAGGAGGAAGGTTGCAAAGGGAACAGGCCTAACAGTTAGGCCTCCTCACCACAAGCAGCCCTCTATGGAAGCAAGCGTGACTCCTACCCAGGGCCAGAGCCTGTCTCCATGTTCATTAACGGTGATGCTGTTGGACATTATGACATATTACGGCTGGGTGTGGTGGCACACACCTAGAATCCTAGCATTTAGGAGGCTGAGGCAGGATTGCCACAGGTTCAAGGCACCCTGAATTACAGAGCAATACCCTGTGTTAAAAGGAAAAACAAACAAACAAAATACACAACACGTTATGAACCTGCACAGTTCTCTGGGAATTTCCAGAGAATTAAACACTTGAAAATGCTGAAGAAACAATAAATAAGCTGCAAATTCTAAAGACAATATGCAGCATAGTCGCATTTCAAGAAGCCTTTTACAACAGAAGTTTTTAAGATCTTAGCATAGGACAGATTTTTTTTCCCCTGGACCGGCTGTGCTGCAAATTTTCTCAGTCTTTGAAATTTACTGCTCTTTCTGCCCAAAATCATTGTAAATGTTGTGACATGTCTAAAATTGAGTCTGCTTCTCCCTGGTTTCATCCAGCCTCAAACTATCTTTATAACTTGACCATGCACTTTCAAAGAGTGTTACTATCTTCCTTGCTAACATGTGTGTTATTTATCATATGGGAAGTAGCTTTTTGTTAGTTGTAGTAAAATGTCATAGACACAGATTTGCTACCTTATAGATCAAATTTTTTGTATGTGGGTAAACATAAAAAAGGTAAGTACCAAATAATCAAAATAATCATGCTTGCATCAAATAAAGTAGAATAAAGTGACCAGTTTTTGTACCATGAATTAAACTCAGGGTCTCACACTTGCCAGGCAGGTACTGTGCCACTGAGCTATATTCCTGGCCCAATATTTTTAAAACATATTCAATTTCAAGAGTGGAACAGTTATTGATTGCACAATGACAATAGTTATAATTTGGGATTGTCTCAATTATGTCACTTTACTGATGGTTTCTATCCTTCTCTGTACATGGCCGTTTGACCTAAGTGAATTATTGAATCCTAATGGAAATCCATCACTGATTAATAATTGACCCTTGGTGTGGGAGTTAAACTCAGGTGCACTATTTACTAGTTCGTGAGCAAAGCCTTCCAGGAAGAGTTGGGTATGCATTTATCTTATAGGCAAAAGAACAAAGTAGTTTAGTACTAGTAAGGGAAACTAATTCTCCTGAGCCATAGCACACTGTTCCACACTGCAGAAAGAGGTGTGGAAAATGTTGAGCGAGTGAAAGTTCTTTTCTCAAATTTTTTCCCTTTTATTAACCTTTTTTTTGTCTTTTTTCTTTTTACCGGTACCGGGGATTGAACTCACGACCACCTGCTTGCAAGGCAGGTGCTTATACCGCTGAGCTAAATCCCCAGCCCCTATTAACCTTTTCTTATTTTTGAGGACTTCTTCCTCACTTTTAATTATGAGAGAAGGTTACAGATGTTGATGAACAAGAAAATTTCATGTTGCCTGAGCCTCACACCTCCCTCCCACTCACAACAGCTCTTGTCCTGCCTTCAGCCGGATATCCGGGCAAAACCAACCATAGTGTGTGCAAGAAAATGAAAACATGTCCATATAACTCAATTTTACTGCCATGATAATATAATATCCACAAATTTAAACTCATCATCATGTCAAAATCTGGAGTTTAAATTCTGTCAATCAGTGAGGCTTTGAAGAGCCATAGTTTTCTCTATCATTCTATCCTAAGTGACTCTCATTTTTTAAAAAAACAACTAATCAATTAGCTTTTAAAATTTTTGATGATGGAAACACCTCATTACTTAAATTATTACTTCGGAGGGAAAATAGTTTGAAAATATTTTTCTTTAAAAAAATATACAACAAAGATATTACAAGAAAGAAATTATAAACCAATTTCATTTTAGTTAAGTCCAAGTTTTCCAGTAAGGATTACATTCCATTTTGTGAGTTTTTTCCCCTTTCGTTAATGTGTTTGGATGCATTAGGCTTGTTTGAAAATATTAGAAACATAAGTTCCTCTTAGATTATATAAGGATCCAGTTTAAAAGAGTCAAGAGAGGATGTGCCCTGTACGTTTAGTGCTTTGTTATGTCCTTCAAGAAAGCATATTTGGGGCTGGACCAACCCTTTCCTGTGACACAGTGGCAGCCATGCATCCTGGGAAGAGACCAAGAAGAAGCTCACCCCTTTCTGTGAGCCCATGGTAGTCATGGGCCAGGCCAGCCCCTTCCTGTGAGCCAGTCAGTGTGTGGGTTTGGAGATGAGAAGTGCCAAGCTTGGATTTATCTCCGTATTTTAAGTGTTTGCCAAGTGAGTATGAGGTTGTGAATTTGATCCCCAATACCAAAAAAAAAAAAAAAAAAAAAAATGTGCCAAGCTCCCCCACCTTGCATAAACAATGGGCTAATTTGAAGAAACACAGGGTAAAACAATAGCCACTGAAGTAAAACAAAACAAAACAAAACAAAACAAACAAACAAAAAAACCCCAAAACTGAATGTCTGTATTGTTTGACTGACTTTGCAGGCTTAAAGCCAGTTGTTTGAGCACATATTTAGAGGAATCCTTCTGAAGGTGGCAACCATTGTTGATTCCCTATTATTTTAAAGTCCTGTATCATTTGAATTGTTTTTGTTTTGTTTTATTTGATTTTATTATATCTGGTGGCATGGGCAGCTATTTCAAAGATGACAAGATATATTATGGAAGCCATTATTGATTTTCTAGTACCTCATTTTGAAGCTCTGTATTTTGTTTTGTTTGGCTTTATTCTGGCTTTTTTTGTTTGTTTTATTTTCTTTAAAATAAAATTTAAAAAAAGAAAGAAAGCATAATCTACTTGAACACTGGAGATTTCATTTTCTTGAAGATGAATGGGAAGCAAATGGAGATATTGTGTGTGACAGCGTATATACTGATGTCTGTACATGAGTGTGTTTGCCCTCTTTTTAGATGCTGGTGGAGGCCAACGTGTTGATGCAAAAAATTCCATAAACATGCAAAACTGTTAGGGTTAATGAGTCCAGTTCACAGAGTAAAAGGAACAGAAGCAATTTTTAAAATATTCCATGTGAGAAATTTATTCACCAAAAAAGCAAGTAAAAAAATTAAAAATGATAAGACTTTAGATCATTTACAAATACTTCTTTCCAAAAATTTATAGTTTAAAGCCTTGTATAATGTAAGTATTGCGTTATGCAATACAAATTTCTGTCCCAAAATTCAGTGGCAAATGTACTATATGTCAAACCTCAAAGACAAAACACAATTGAGCTTTGCAGGAAGGTGACTGAATGATTTCTTCTTTAATATTACTGGGCTCTGATTAAATAAACTATTTAAAGAATTTTTCAAATATACCAAGGTCAAAAGTAGGAGTAGAAATAAATATTTCAAATATTTATTTTAGGATATTGAAGCAATCATTTCTTGATTTGATAAAGTCATAAAGGACAATACAAATTATAAACATCACTAGCATAAAATAGTTTTATTAATTTGAAAGGCATCATGTGTATTTATTCAAATATTCTGGGTAATCATATTAAAATAGGTAAATATTAGTTATAGAATTTCTTCAGCATTTCATTTCAGGTCTTCAAAGTCTATAATAAATGTTATAATATTTTTAACAGTCAGGTATACTTTCAATCAGACGTAGAGACAAAAGAAAAATCTAAGTTATAAATGAGTCAAATGGGCTGCAGATGGGAACAAACTCCAGTTCAAATTCCAGTTCTCCTTATTATCTACCTGTATAACTTCGGGGAAGTTGTTTAACTTCTTGAAATCTAGACTATTAACTTAGAAAAGCATTTTGAGATGATTTAGTCGAACTCTTCTTTCTATAAGCTCTAAGGCTCTGATTTGACTGAGTTTCCCAAAGCCTAGCTGATGAACCACCTGTTTCTATATCATGATACATTACATTTTGTACTCAAGCATTCCAGATTCTGGATGTTTCATAATTACAGCCTTGGTTACATTTTGATGGTATCTATTTTATTTTATTTATTTATTTGTTACCGGGGATTGAACTCATGACTTCGCACATGCGTGGCAGGTGCTTGTGCCACTGAGCTAAATCCCCTGCCCAATATTTACTTTAAACCTTCCTAATACTTTATTTTTTTGTATACTTTCCACCAACATTCCAAAATATGATTTGATAGTCATCTGAAACTAAAGATTTCATGTAAAAATAAAATAGTAACTAAACCTAGTTGTATTTCTTCATTATTTCTGTCTAATAATACCTTACAGAAATATTGTCAGTGGTTCTGGTTTATCTAAAATATAAATAGTTCTCTGAACTGAGAACTTACTAAGGATAATTATATCATGATGTAAGATAGATAAATTCAAATATTTAATACAGTATGATATTCCATGAGGTATTTTCCTATATTTTAAATTTTGGGGCCAAAAAATCAATTATTTAACAGATTTTACTGAAATAAAAGATGTGTGACTGTTTGGCATTGGCCATTCTTTCAAATAAAATTTTCAAATTATTTTCAAAGCTGTTGTAAGGAAAAGATAAATATAGGTCCACCAAATTAAAAATTATTTGTAGTCATTAATTTCTTAATTACTAGTGGGAATACATAAGTAATGGAAAAGAGAACACATTTATTACTACTGGGTTAAACATAAAATACAGGAAATATAAATACCAATGGGAAATGATGCTATGACCTCTAGATGCCCTCTAATTCACACTACCATGTGACAACCTTCTCTGTCTACAGCCTGCACGAGCAATTCTCCAGGCTTACAAATGTGTCAGCACCACTATCAGCTCTTTACAATGCCTGAGTCCCCATCACTCCTAGCTTCTTCTTCTGATTCATGGATCTTAGGCAATGCTAAGACTGCTATAAATCAGTGGCTTGTATTGGTCAATGAGCCAAATCAAGTGATAATTTAGATGTATTAGCATTCCTGATGTAAAATATTAGCATGAAATTTGCATTATAATAGAGATAGAGAATTAGCATTACTCATAGGCAGTTGTGGATCTCAGATACCATAAAAATTTAGGATAGGATATTTTAGGATTATATCTTTTAAATAGTGGTATATTTAGGGAGCTTGCTGGTGGGTACAGTACCTATAAAATACTCCCAATTATGTGAAATATAGAAGCAAAGCATCAGGTCACAGGATAATAAGGGCACACAAGTGAAGGTATACATAAACGGTGAAAATATTGTACCAATACAGGGTAAAGTGTACTGTGTAAAAAGGAATAGCAACACGAAAGACTGCTATGACACAAGTGAGTAAACGACAGAATACAGCGAGCAACATACCCTAAGGATGGGAGTGTAAAAACTCACAGCAGCTCAGACACTTACTATAGAGTCCTGTATCTCCAGTGGCTGTATCCTTTCTCACTCTTTTGATCTAACAATGCCCTGTCTTATCACTACTGAGCCCCAGCTTTTGTATTTCTCATATTAAGGAACTTCTGTCACCACTCTAAGACCATGACAGTGTATTTTTCAAATCTCAGTACATTAGATTCTAACTCAGGTACCCTGAGAATACAGTCTGTTGTTGTTTTTGCTGTTGTTGTTTGCTTTTTGGAGACAGGGTCTCATTTGGCCTTGAATTCACAATCCTCTAGCCTCAGCTTCCTGAGTACTGAGATTACAGGCACCCACCACCATGAGCTGTCAGATTAGAAATTCTTGAGTATGAGTTGTTTCCAATTCTCTGTGTGAGAAGGAAATCAAACAGTGCTCCCTATTAAGCAGTTATTATTGTTAAGGTCTCCAAGGTTTCCAGCAGTGAGTAATATTGAGTTATACTGAGTGATCCTCTGCGTGAAGAACCATTATAAACTTTTAGGGGAAGCAAGAAGAGAACCCAGAATAACTTGCTGGCAAAAGACTTAAAAGATTTGGAAAATGAGTTTAAGAAAATGTCTCAGAGAAATCCCAAATTAGCTATGTGAGGCCCTTAAGTGTTCAGAGTCTACAAGAACACTAGGTGCTTTTTACACTTTCACATGTTAAAGATAATTTCTTTTATTATCGTTAGTACCTGGAGAAACTCCAGCAGGTAATGGCAAGGCTGGAACTAAACAGTACTAATATAACTTCCTTAAAGACTCGTTATAGTTACTTGAAAATGAAATCAATATGTAAGTGAAAATCATACCTATTAGAATAATTTATATTTTTATAAAGATAAATCAGAAAACCAGAACCCAAGAAGCTCCATTTTCTAATCTATCTGTCAACAGTATCAAGCATTTCACATTGTATCAAATAGTTTTACATGCTGTCATTAAACTACCCCTGTGAAGTAGTTTCTTAATTTTATACTTACGTTTTTCAAATTTTATGATGGTAAAAAATAAGGAAGGCATCAATGGCTTAGGAAAGTCAGCCATGTAAGGGATAGGTGGGGGATTGGAAACCGGGTCCCTACAAATTCAAAGACCAAGATTGAATCTACTCCACTCTTGACCTCTCATACAGGATTTTTTACTTACTGGTATTTCTGGAGTTCAGGATTCAACACAAGTAATGAACTCCAAGAGGACTGATGAATGAGTGAATGTCATGACTTGCAGTATAGTGAGATTTCCTAAAGTGTAATTGTGGTACACTGATATGCTACATGCTTTAGTGGGTTTTTTTTTTTTTTTTTCCTGCTAAAGAAAAAATTTACTTGAACATATTCTGCATCTCCTGCAAATCCTTTACTAGTTTTCATGTGCCTATCTGAAGGAACGTGTTCACATAAAGGCCCTATTGCTTGGCCAGCTGATTGTATGAAGAGTGTTCGCCTGACACAAGGACCCCCAGGTCATAAGCCTTACGATGACTCCCACTTTGGATTCGGACAAGTGAACCAGTCACGTTCTTTTTTCCTTAATTTGATTAGGGAAGATTCAAAATAGGAATTGAGACAGTGACACTGTATCTCATGGACATGGTATGCACTTAATGTTAGGGGCTAGAGACAAACTAGGTTAAAATTATCACTAGAAAATTACATGTTTGAATACTACTATAAAATACTATTAATGTCTCTTAGTTCATTGAAAAGGAAGGTTTGTACTAATATCAGTTGGAGAAATTTTTATATCATATCTTGTACTCACACAACTACTTTAAATATAACACATGCAGTGTATTAACTATATTCTATTATTTTGATATGAAATTGTTTTATCTTTTTCCAGAAAAAAGATTAAAAAGAAATAGTATGCATTCTTCATGCTCTCCAGTGCATCATTTAATGGCAATCTTCCCTATTTATTGAGAAAATGAGTTTTAAAGACTGTGGCGAAGCAGTTAACTATATCTTTGCATGTTTCATTATCTGACATACTTTAGGAAATTCTATTAAATTTAAAAAAAATAATGGTAGCAAGTGCATAGGGTAATGATTTCTTCAGGTCTTTTAAGTGACAAAAATTTCAAAAAGTAGAAAAGAGAGAGTTGTGGATTTCTGGTGTCCCAAATTCTTAAGAATCATTTTAAAAAACATGATAGATTTTACACTGCAAGTGGTAATGCACTTCCTTTGCCCATCTCCTTTTATATGAAGTCAAAGTCAAAATTCCTTATGTTGATTCCTCATTGTCACACAGAGAAAACCGAGGGACTCTTTGGTTCAAAACTCATGACAGTGACTTTTTAGGGTGTCTAAATGCAGATGAGGACCACATACTTTGGGTGGTATATATTCCTCTGCAAAAGATAAACTGCAAAAAATAATGCATGTTTAATGTCATATCACTGTCTGAACTAAAGAAGAGAACAAACCAGAAAGCATCTTGCAGTGTCTGGAATGTCTTAGCACTATGACCAGCCTAATATAACATCATTTCAACAATCTTATGCTTTATCACAGAAAATATAACTTCATATACATCAAGTAGTGCTTAATCACTACCTTAATTATCTCAGGGGAGTATATTTAACAGTTAACAAAAAGCAATTTTCCATATGTTTAAGATATCAGTTGTCATACACCTTCTTTCTAAATCTAATAATTTCAAAATATAATGCACATGCAAATATTAATCAAATCATTTTTTTCACTAGAATGATTTTCAGAAATCAGTTTTAGAAACTCAGCATATATTCAGAAATCTGGTAAAAAATACTAACAAATTCAAGTTTTCCTACTATTGCTTGTTCGAGTCTCACTAAATATGTTGTATTTTTATCTTCACTAAAAGACCTGATCTGAATTTCTAAGCAGCACGCTTTTGTAATTTTCTCTCGAGTTCATCATTCTTATAAAAAAGCTGGACAGGAAGTGGTTGTACACTCCTCCTGAGAACTACAAGAAGCGTCCAGTCTCATGTTCCAGGAGAAGCTGCTTTCACAACACTGTTAATGCTTCATTACCAAACCAGATGTGGGTGACAGCTGCATTCGTCTTGACAGTTCAAATGGCATGATTTTGAGACAGTGTTTAATCCGGGACAAAAGTGGACAGAGCTTTCCAGACCTCTTCAGAACTCTTATTATGGGTTTCATATTTTTTGCTGGTATTTTCCCCCATTTTAATAGGTGAGATAGCTGACAACTGAATTAGTACACTCTCCTTAGTATGCCAGTGGCTCATGACAATAGCCTAAGGGGAAAGATATAGATAACTGAGAAGTTTTTGCACTGTTGTGATATATTTTTTCATATGGTTAATAAGGCAATTGAAATGACATTCTGTCACAGTGGTGTAATACAGTGAGCTTATGATTTCCCATGTGCTACCACTAGGAGGAGATACATTTTATTTCACAAGGAAAAAAAAGAAAGAAAGAAGAAAGAAGAGAAAGAGGCTAAGGATTCCAGTTAAAGATGTCAGTAGGAAAGCTCGAATGTTTCTTAGTGCAATTAGACATCCTGAGCATCTAATGATAATCAAAGGGCCAATCTGAGAATGACCCACCTCACACAATGTTAAATCCTAATTGTTTACTGATAGTTACCACATTTAACACGTGACTTCTTTTTTCCCACTTTCTAGTTTTAAAATTGTATTAATTTTTCCCCAGATATAAGATATAAGAGGATTAAGTTTCTTCACTTATTAAAGAAAGCAAGATATGTATTTTTACTGAATTCTGTGCATCGTATACCAATGTGATCTAGAGAAATCTGACCCTGGATTAAAACATTAGTGGACTGCGGCACAGAAACAGGTTAAAGTTCATCCAAATTTAGATTTTTCAAGCTTTTGAGGGCCATTCAGATAATGGATCTCAAATTATTCTTTATATATCAGTATTACTTTATATACACTCATTACTCTAGGAAATGTGCAAAAATGATACATTTTAATATGGTAAGTAATTCACAAACTCTATGAAGTCAAATATATATTACTATTGAATAGAAATAAAAATTAAGTATGCATCCCACTCCCTTGGAATTACCCTGAGTAATACATAAATTACTGTCAGAATGAGAGAACTAGCACTCTTACCTTGGAAGAAACCTAGGAATGAGTGTATAGGCAAAGCAGAACACTTTGGAAATGTCCTAAATATCATATTCAAAGAGCAGAGCAAGAGCAGGTGCCAAGGAAGGGTCATTAGTACTTCCCTAAGCAAAGAAATGACTTGATGCTGTAGGACACCAGATTTGACCATGAAACTTAACTTTTCTCTTCTCTTCTCTTCTCTTCTCTTCTCTTCTCTTCTCTTCTCTTCTCTTCTCTTCTCTTCTCTTCTCTTCTCTTCTCTTCTCTCCTCTCCTCTCCTCTCCTCTCCTCTCCTCTCCTCTCCTCTCCTCTTTTCTCCTCTTCTCTCTCTCTCTCTCTCTCTCTCTCTCTCTCTCTCTCTTTGTTTCCTATTTTTCTGTTTTCCTTTTGATGGTCAAACAAAAGGAAAATAGGTCCTTTGGAAGGCTTTTAAATTGGCAATAACTTAAGTCACATTTTTCTGCAAAAATGTGGCATCAACAATGTGCTACAGGCACAAGGATGATCATGAAGTGTCTCCCTCGTGACTCTCAAGTGGCTTCCACTCTAGTTGATCTTAGACCGTTTGGAAGAAAAAAGTTTTATGTGCCAAACACACAGCACTAACCCACTTCTGTTTGAACACAGACTAGAGAAATAGAACCTACATGAGCCTGGAACCATTTTATTCAAGTAACATAAAAGGGATAGTTCCTCCGTGATATAAAATCTATCATCCAAGCAGGCCTGGAGAAATGATGCCATTTACAAAAAGAGAAAAATAGTGTTTTTCGTGTGACATTGGATTATGCAGTCCAAGCAGAAAATAATATTTGCCCTGTTGAATTTAACTCACTTATGAGCAATTTAGGAGGTAACTGGCTATAATTTTAATCTTGGATAAAATGAGCTGTCATGAAGGTATCCACCTTTTGCTACCACCATAAGGAGTAGAACACTCAATCATGTATCAGGACCAGTGAACTGTGAGTGAAAAGAGCTCTCAGTAGCTTTACAAGATACATGTTAATAGTTCTATAACAGCAGAGGTCAAAATACGGGGCGGGTCTACTATCACATGGTTGAGTTTTTGAAGTTCCATGAGAAAAAGGATTGAAGGCACAAGATTTCACAAGTATAATAAGCCACCGTAAGTAGAATATGGTATCTGAATTTAAAAAAGGAGAAAGTGGGAGACAGGTGTCACTACTGCAAGAGAATGATTACAACCTCTGTCAATGTATTTTTTGAGAGACTGAGAAATAATCTATGAGTTGTCACTTCGAAATAAACAGGCTGAGATGAATGGTTTGCTTAATTAAATGGATCACAAATAGATAAACGATGCCCCTTACACAACATTTCATTTCATAGTATTACAAATAACCAGGGATTACTACTACATCCCCAGCCCTTCTAATTCTTTTAATTTTAAGACAGAGACTCAATAAGTCTAGGAGGTATTCAAATTTTGATGTCCTTTTCTGTCTCCCAGGTTACTGGGATAACAAGTGTGCACCATCGTGCTTTTCTGTGACTCTTAAACATAATTCTCTCTCTCTCTCTCTCTCTCTCTCTCTCTCTCTCTCTCTCTCTCTCTCCTCTCTCTCTCTCTATCTCTGTCTCCTTCTCTATCTCTGTCTCCTCTCTCTCTCTGAAAAGAGATAACATTAGCTCAAGAACAACACGCAATAATCCATATATAGTTAAGTGTAGTCATTGTTAGATTCTTCTGCAAATCAGAAATGGGAGAAGAGTTTGATGCCTATTTCTCTTGAGTAACTTAGCTTTGTGATGCCCACAAAAGCCTTATGTGATACTAGACATGGCCTTTACACATGTCTAGCAATTGGTATATATCTGGATTGCTTGTAACTGAAGCTTGAGAAAGAGAAAGGAGAAGTTGTTTCTACTAAATCTATTAACCTATGTGACTTGAGACAGCCAAGGACCACTGCAGGAAGAGAAGACAAACACAGGTCTAGGCCCTTAACCTGTTACTCATTAAAAGTATGGTTTGTGTTTTAAAGATCTTAGAAGCATCCAAGGACTTAAAAGCTGTGTTTTGAAAAAAAAAGAAGTAAAGAAAGGAAGGAAGGAGGAAAAAAAGAGGTTATTTACTTGGGTTCTGGATATTCAGTTGATAACTAAGCAGAACAAAACAGTCTTCATTTTGTATTTCTTTTCTTTGTTACTTTAAAATTTGGGTCAAATTCCTGCTCAATTCTGCATATAGGGATCTTCATCATTTGTGAACTATCTGTCTAAAAGCTGGAAATACTACTTTGATTATCCCTTAATTTACATAATATCTGCCATACCCTTTCAAGACTAAAGTCATCAAATGAAAGATTTACAGGGCTATTCTCCTACCAATAAACACTCAGACGTCTCTAGTCATTGCCCTAAACTGACTGTCATGTCGGAAAACAGTCTCCATAAAATGGAAATTGTCCCAGAAGAATCATTCATCTTATAAAGGCTGAAGTAAGTAAAAGATTTGGCAAGATCCACCCTGCAAAACCAGAACTGAGATAATGATTAATGAAAGGCTAGCTCATTCCAGCAAATCCATAAAATCTGCTCCTGCTCCTTGGATTACAGCCAGCCCAGTCATTTCCATCCTTCAGCTCCTGAAGCTGAATTCTCTTCCCATTTTCTCCTCTCACTCTGCCTAATTAATCAGGCCACTCTTCTCACTGATGCATTGTGAAATGCTTTTGTGCAATGATGTCAAGAATCTGTGTGGAGCACTTTGAATACTCTCTCCACTTTAGAAGGACTTTCTAGTATTCAACTGGGTGCTATAACCATCCCTTCAAGTGGGAGAAGACTAGATCATAAGTATGTGCCAAGCATTTTCTGTTAGTACTACATTGCTTCAATTCCTTACTGGGGACACAGTCACATTCAGGAGTATCTGCTCTAAGTAACTAATGCTGTCGGCTCTATTTTATGTAAAATTATTTAATAATCACAGGAATTTTGCCCCATAACACATAAAACCAATGAGGAACTGAATACCACCTGTGGAAACTGCTCAGAAACCAATTGTGGCAAGCTAGGGATATAGCTCGGTGACATAGCACCAGCCTGGCAAATGCAAGGTCCTGAGTTTGATTCATGGTACAAACAACAACCAATTTCTGTCAGTAAATGAACACCATTCCAGTTAGAGTATACATATATCTGTATGTATTTCATAAAATTTTAATGCATATTCTAAACAAATATCCATGCATTTGTTTAACACAAATAACAAACTGAGCAGCAGAATAATGTGCAGGTGACTTTATAAGGGGAAGATAAAACAATTAATTAAATTTGAATATATCTTCTATGTTTAGATAAGTATTTCTAACTTGATTTTAGTTTCTTAGAATGCAGGAATCAGAATATCTCATGTAGTGTTTTCTCTTATCGTTGTACACATTGAATGGATATAAAGTAACCATTAGTGACTGCTGTTTAGAAAACTGTTAATGCTAATTTGTTCTTTTCACATTACTTTCCTAACCTTCATTCACTCACATTACCCTGCCCCTTCTCTGAACTACAGCAATAATTAGTATATTATTAGAATATCTACTACTTGATTATAATCACTAGTACCAATTTCAAGCACTCTATCGACATCATTTTCACAAACATGAGGGGCCTAGATTAGTGGTTATTTTAAACATGTAATAAACTCTGTGCTAAGGCTGTGCATCTAAATCTAAATGAACAAGTGATGTGTTATGGCTTAAATCTAAAATGCCCTTGAACAGTTTCATGTGTTTGGTGTCGGGCCCTTGTTCAAAGGATTAGCTCACTGGGACAAGACCTGGAAGAGTGTATCTCTATCCCCAGCTCCTTCTTTTTCTCTCTGTTTTGGATGACATGATATAAGTAGCTGTTCTTCGTCAGTCCCTTTCACCATGCTGTTTTCAACCATGAGCTAAACCCACTGAAACTACAAGCCAAAATAAACCTCTTCTCCTTTAAATTGTGGGTGTCAGGTATAGACACTCAGTAACAGAAAGTAATGCAGGATACTTTCAAGAATTTAAGAGGTAAAGAATACTTACCAAGAGCTTTCCTGTTTTCTATTCCAGAACACTGGATAAAAGAGCATTCTCTAGGGCTTGTCCATTTTGTGTTTTCTTAGGAAACTATGTACTGAATGTCACAGAAGTTTGTAATTGTTTTAAGATCCCGAAGACCTAATTTCTGGAAATTGCCAATTAATTTTCTTCTTCTAAGACAGATGCCTCCGGAAGTTATTTTCACTCTTTAATTTTTCTTGGAACAAACAGAATTAGCTTGGTGCTGGAAACAAAATCATTAAGTGTTCTACCTTCCTTTGTGAAGTACATACATAACCTAAGGAAAGAGTCAATTCTTGCCCTCAAGGATCTTACAATCTCTCTCTAAATACAGGATGTGCATTAACATTTTAATAGTGCAATAATTCTGTGATGCTCTTAGAAATGCTCTATTCAATTGGACACAGACATCACATTTTATTTCAATGAAGACTTGCTGGCTGCATGGATTGGTATTTGCCAGTGGGGAGTGACTATTAACCTTGATATATGTGAACATCCTCACATAATGTGTCCTTGACTATGGAGAGTACAGTTTTGTGGTATAACACAGGAAACGAGGGTAGTGAGTGAGCTGAGACCAATCCATACTCTATTTACAGTACTTGATGTATTTGAAAGTATAGGATAGGGAAGAGTAGTTACAGATCTTGAGACAGGGTGAAAGATGAAATTTGTGTGACAGTAAGAATTTGAAAAAAAAAATTGACAGTTTTTTTTCTTTAAATTTCAGCTTGCCATCATTAAATACTAACTACTCTATATCTTTGAATTTTCTTTGGAACATTGTATGTATGGCATAAAATTAATAACCCTATTTTCCCAGCTATCGTACTACTACAAGGTAGGATTTGTACATTTTTTGTGGAATATTTTGTTTACTTTTCACAATTTTAAAGCATTAAAATTGCCCGAGATTTTACAACTTATATAAGTGATCCAAGACTCCTTAGCTCTATCAAAACCTAACATTTCTACTATTGTCACCTTATTATAAGGTTAGTTTCAGTAGTAAGACCACTAGAATAGACCAGCTCTCATCTACAAAAACAGAGCCACATACACATGCATGCATATAAGAATATCACAAATACAAATGGTGATAAATCATATAAAAATTTCCTTGTTACAGCCTCCAAAACTTTTATCATATGCAAACATTTGAAAATCAAGATTGCCAACACTGTACAGATATATCAAACTAGTTGTAGAACATTTCCTTTTCAGAGATGCTGAGTCCAGTGATTCACAACTCTGTGGTTTGCCCCAGATTTAAGAACAATAACAGTACAAGAACAAAGCCTGTCCATTTGGGAATACTGTATCTCTAGCTGAACCATCCAATCCCCTTGACATTACCTTCAGTTTCAGTGAAGGAGCTCTTTTTGATTGTTGTTTCCTGTGCTTGTCTTTCTTATTTTTACCGGCTTTGATGTCTCTAATCCTACTGATCAACACAGGTGACCAAACTTTCATCCATAATCTGTAGCATTCAAATTAAAGGAAGGTTTTATAGATTGTAGGATTTTCTGGGCACCTCGAATAAATCCTCTCTAGTCCCCTCATGAATGGATAAAACCATGAGCAGAGGGTGAAGTTAAATTGATTCCAATCAATATACTACAGGGCACCAAACAGCACTCACTGTCAGTCAACAAATAAACAAAGACCTGTTTTCCTCATTTTTGAAATGAATCTCTTCATTAGTTTTACTTTTTGCCCTAGCATTATCCGATTACATGTTGCTTTTCCCTAGTAGGTGTAAGATGCAAGAGAGTGGTAATGTGTCCTTCATTAGGTGACAAACAGCTTTTAGATTTCAACAGTATTCGGCTTTCTTGTTGCTTCCGTCAACTACAGACTTTTGAAATGTTACACTCTGGTCTTTGTTACATTAAGAACAAATATCTCTTTCTCATAGAAAAATTCTATACCTCTTTAAAGAAAACAGATAAGATGGAAAAACTGCATTTTTCTGCAGTCACATTAAACAGAAAGGTTAAGCCCGTACTGACAGGAAAGATGTATTTGCAAGTGATTAGTTATATTTCTAACACAGTGCTTGTCTGTGTTCTTCCTTTGATGTTTAAACAAAGCTCTTGAACACACTGGGTTGTAGGCTCTGATGTTGATTTATAGGTAGAACTGAATTCCAAACACTAAGCCAGGAGGTAGCCTTTCATGAAAGGCTCAGACTTTCCCCCTGCTGGTTAGTGTGTGACTAAGCGATATTGTTTTAGGGCCTCAATCTGTCAGGACAGGTGTACAGTAGGGACAGTCTTAAGGCACAAAGACCCAAGCTATCCACAGAGGACCATTTTCTGCTGTACAAAATTTCTGGGTTTTAAATCCTTAGTAGAAAAATTAACTATGTTATGGCAAATCAATTTTTTTTTTCTGTTTAACAATGATGTTAATACATCTTTACTAAGATGGAAGGCATAGGACCCAGGAGGAAGAAGTATAAAATAATTGTGCAGTCCAATGGTAGATGAGATTCAGACTAGGTAGTGCCAGTCCTGATGCATGCCACATCAGAAGGAATGGCAGGGCATCTTCCACAGAGATGCTTACCTGCCTGGTGTTTCTCAGCTAGCTGGAGAAAAGGGATCCAGGCAGGGATACGGGCACTCAACGAAGCTATCTGGTTGGGCAACAAAAGGAGGACTACTACTCTAATAGAGATATTTGGTTAAATTAATAGAGGCATCCCCATCTGGCAAGCTCAGGGATGTGTGAATTGCTACAGTGATGAAATGAAAGCATGTGTAACACCTCAATCTGGTGACTTCATAAGACACATGAAATGCACAGAACAATACCATGAGGGGAGAGAGAGAGAGAGAGAGAGAGAGAGAGAGAGAGAGAGAGAGAGAGAGATCATTTTTACCTATACATTTTGTAGTGCATTTTCCAATAATGGATTGATATTGTTTCTTTACATCTGATCTACCTGGGGATTCTGAAAATCCTGAAACAGAATAAGTGTAAATTTTTAGATTTCAAAAACTATATCTTAAAAAGCAAATAAACAATCTAATAATATATACTGCTTTTTAAAAAATTGTATAAAATATGTAAAAAAGGGAATATCTATAGCAATAATAACCAGCCAAATTTAATCACTTTTATATTTCTTTCTAAATCTTTTTCTATTAACATAGAAATACATCAACATATAAATACAAATGTATGCATATGTATACATATCTATATGAAAAGCACATAAATAGAAAATTTGAGTTTTATGTTTTATATATGTTTCAGCAAGTCATGCGGGGCCCAGGAAGAGAGAAGTCAGATAGCACCTTCTGTGAGCTGACTGACATGCAGGCTGAGAAAAAAGAACTGTCCCCACATCCATAAGCACTCAACTGGTTCGGAGGACAGGCTGAGTTGACAGCTACTGAGGTATAAAAAACAACGGAGTGCTTGTATTACCTGGTTGGCTTTGCAGGAGTTTGAGCATCTGTTGGGAGGATAACTGTACGCAGCATAGCAAATATGGGGAGTTTCCTTCTGTCTTGTTTTTGAGGTCCAATATTGTTCTCACTGTTTTTTTTTTCATTCTGATCAATTGTTTTGCTTTAGCCAATGTTCTGATTTGACTGGTTTTATCCTGTGTGTTTGGGTTTGATTTTGCTATATCTGATGGGATGGACAACTACTGTGAAGGTAATGAGACATACTATGGTAGCCATTGTTGTCCTATTATCCTGCTTCAAAGTTCTGTACCAATTTCACTGCCTTGTTTTGATTGGCCTTATTATGATTTGTTTTGTTTGGATTATTACCTTTAAAATAAAAAAAATTGATTTCATATGTTTAATTGCAAGTAAAATTCACAAAAATATTTAGCTTTATGTTAGTGTTAAAAAATTCCCATGATGATGTTTAAATTTTAACTAAAGTTATTTATTATTTCAAACACATTGTATCTTGAATTCAGTAGACATATAATTATTTGGTTTTCAGGAAGAAAAAGTTTCAGTAAAATATATGAAGTTCTTATTACATTTATCTCCTTGTTCAATTTTCCCTTTAACTCTAACTAAATCTATTTTTTCCTAGTCTTGTTCCAGTACTTATTAAAAATTATGATTCTGGTCATCAAATTCAAAAGTTTTTGTTCCAAGTTTGTTTTTAGGAGTTTATTCCAAGGTGCATACTAACTCATATTTTTCTTATAGATGAAAGTAAAGAAAAAGAAAAATTAGCAAACACTGTTGTCTTCACTCAAAGGGGTTGCAAAATATTATAAAAACCTAAGGATCAGAAGACAACCCAGTCAAACATTCCTGAATTTGGAATTCAATATCCCAATACATTCACTCAAAACACTGTTTTAAAATTTGCAGTTAAGTACATATCTAAACCTTGTCCTAATTTAATAAATATGAAATAAACAATTATTATTATATCTACAATTACATGTGTCAACATTTTTTAAAATTTTATTTAAGGAGAAAAAGAAAAAAAAAACAGAAAAAGGGTACAAGTTATATAGAATTTAAAAAATAATAGGAAATCACTAGTTAATAGATTACATATTGTCATCTTAGAAATAGTTGTTCAAGTTACAAAATTAAAGCATATAAAGTGGACATTCAAACAGTGAGACTAAAAATAGTTCTGTTCAATGATCCAACAAAACCTCAGTAATACGGTTATCTATCATATATGCTTAAATATGCATGCAGTTATATCCTTTAGAGTACTTTCTTTTCCTGTTTTTTACTATAACAATTACACAATATGGGTTTTATTACTCCCACAGTTCTTATTACCTTTTTTGAAGAGAATAAAACCAAATGTGACATAATAAAACAGAGTCAGTCAAATCAAAAGGATGGACATGGTTCATAATGTAAAAACAGAATACAAGGTGATCAACAATGGTTACCATAATGCTTCTAAGATATTAAAAAGAATTGCCTATATCATCAGTTATAATAAATTTGAACAAAACAGTAAAGAACAAAACCAATAAAACCAAAACATTGGAGACATTACAGGCCTTCAAAAAAAGATAATATTCAAACCAAAATGGGCATCACAGTGAATCTTATTGTCTTCACAGTTGTTGCCTATACTCTCAAACTTGGTACTATCAAGCAAACTAGAAGAGTAAAATCAGTCAAAACAAGATGGTAAGAGCAATACAGGGTTTCTAATCAAGTTAATAGGAAATCAAAGTGGGTTACTATAATATATCCTGTTCTTTTTTATTTTTTCCCTTAATAAATAATAAAAAAGGAGATTGAGATAAAAGAGGACATAGCGGCAAAATAGTACAGGTACGAGTATAACCATTTAAACAAAAGAGTGTTTCACCACAAGATATCCTGACATTAAAAATAGTTACCATGGTGTCTCTTTCCTTGAAATATTTGAGTATAACTTTGTATACTGTAGCATCAAACATATCAAGACAATGTAAAACCAGTCAAGAGAATGACAGTATTACAGGGTATTTAGACCCAGCTAACAGAAAATGAACACTGGTTTCTGTATTATTTCCTTGTCTATAAAATTTTTGTTTATATTATCACATATAATAAAATCCAATAAGATACAACATGTTAAGACTGATGGATACAGAAGAACAAACCTTGATGGGACTTCAAAACAAGATGATATTAAATCAGAACTAGCTATTATGATATCTTATTTTCTCCAAAATAGCCGTTCATACCATCCAACCTTCTCTGCCTCATTTCTGTTGAGCTCTTTTTCTGTCATTAGTTGTCAGTTTGTCTTCATTTCGCTTTCTGCTCCATTCATTGTGGCCTCTTTGCCACTGTTTATGGAATCTTGGTATTTTCTGTTTTAGAATGTCCTGCAGTATCCCCTGTAGAGCTGAATTGGTGGTTGCAAATTCCCCGAGTTCCTCTTTATCCTGGAAGCATCTTGTTTCTCCATGAATTTCTAAGGACAGTTGTGCAGGATATATCAATCTTGGCTGGAGGTTATTGTCTTTCAAAGCTTGAATTATTTCACCCCATGCCCTTTGTGATTTGGTGGTTTGTGCCGAGAAGTCTGCTGCAATTCTGATGGATGTTCTCTTGTAAGTGATATGTTTCTTGTCTCTGACAGCTTTTAATATTCTATTCTTATATTGTATTTCTGGAATTTTGATTATTGTATGCCTGGGTGTAGTTCTGTTTGGGTTGTAGGTGGCTGGGTGGCTGGAGTCCTGTATGCCTTATATAGATCTGAGTATCTTTACCTTTTCCCATATTAGGGAAGTTCTCCTTGATTATTTCTGTGAATAGCCTTTGCAATTCATTTGTTTGTATCCCTGATTCTTCCTTTACATTCTTAATTCTTAAGTTATAGAACCTCTTATCATCTTCTAGCCTTTGTATTGTTACTGCTTGTTTCCTTGTTTTTTTTAAGAAGTTTTTCCTTTCATGCTCCCACATTACAAATCTGTCCTCCAGTTCAGATAATCAATCCTTAGTTTCTTTCAAGCTGTTATGCCAGCTTTCAATACAGTTTTTAGTTTCTTGGTAATCCTCTTTGAACCTGCTTCATGTATCCTACATTTTCTCTATCAAGCAATCTCCCTTTTATTCTGTTCTTCCATTCCACCATCTGTTTCTTCTTGGGAGGTACTTAGCATTTCTTTAACTATTCTACTTATATCTTGCTTTACTTGGTTCAATTCTTCGCTTTTGAACTCAATCTATGAGGTCCCGGAGATATCACTTTATGTCTATTGGTGCCATGCCTGATATTGCGTGCTTTCTGTCCTCATTCTCCTTTGCATTTACCTTTCCTGGATCAGTGTTCTCAGGATTAGGGACTGAGGACCCTTTCTTGTTGCTCCCTCTTCCCATACTTTTTGTTCCTTTCATACTAGTGTATGTAGGAGGCCTAGTTTCTTTCTTTGTTGGTTAGTTTGTTTGAATCACGCTGGCTTGGTGTTCCCACCCACTGCAGTGTACTAGGGAGACACAGATCTGGGCAGCCTATGCTGGGTCCACCCCTCCAGGTCAGTCAACCTGCTGAAGGCTCTACTGTATTATGGTGCACTGCCAGGCACAGGGACCTGGTTTGGGCTAGCCTACTGGGTCTTAGTCCATGGCGTCACCCAGGTCAAGCACTCCCCACCAATCCTGCTTGAGAGGGGAATATATGACTGAAGTTACCGCAGCATCCTGTTCCAGCTAGTCTTCCCAGTCCTAGAATGTCCTCTGGTGGAGCCTCCTAGTCTATGGAAAGGTCCCCATTCCTCTCACTCATTACAGGTCAATTCAGGGCTCCCTGCCAGCTCTGCTCTGAATTTAGTTTGCCAATTTCCACTCTCTGAGCTTTCGCGTCTCTATCCCTGCTGTGCCGATTCAGATGCAGCAGCAGTGGCAGGAAATTTAAGCTGTGGTTTCCAGAGCCATGGGTTCCAGCTTCAGCACTGAGACTTTAGCTGTTCCAGTCATAGCACCTGGATTGCATTTCCAGTTGATTTCTCTCAGCTTAGTTCATTCCTGGATTGGCAGGGTATGTCTCCCCCTGCTTAGGACTCCCCACACTGCACCATTCCTGGCATTTAAGCTGGCTATCTCAGAGAGCCTCCATAGCTGCTGTTGTCTATCCACCATGTTCTTTCAGAAGTCCTATTTCATTGTGCAGTTTAAGGGTGTCCTAGAGTCCTTCCTATATAGGATGTAGGTTGTAGAGATCACAGAAAGCAGCCCATCCAGCCAGAGTCCTCTCTGCAATGTGCTCATGTGTCAACATTTATGACTGCACAGCTTATGTGTTTTGACTTCTTCTTAATGATACTTTTTTCTTTGACTTTTTAAAAATGTTTATCTTCTAATCCAGTGGTCAACAAACTTACACATAGGCCATATCTGACATGTAAACTCCATTATGTATAGCCTTCTAACTAAAAATAGATTCTATCTTCTACCAAGTGTTATAAAAAGAAACATGAAAAGTGACACAGATCATATGTGGTTAAAGATCCTGAAATACTTATTTTCTGGGTTGTTACAAAAAAGAGAATACTGACTCTTTCTCTAATTCCACCAGTTGTCTAGGCTAACATTAAATTTCCCAAAGTAATTGTTAGAAATCTCAGTTGGTGTAACACTAATGGTGTTAGCACTAGTACTAATTGTGTTTAGGTAAAAGAAGTATAGTTTCAGATTATTTAGTCAAATAATTTAGAAAAAAACTGAATTTAGCATAATTTGTTTATGCACTTATTTACTATATCTTAGTATAGCAACATATATTTAAAATCTCTAAAAGCAAGGAAAAAATACAGCAAGATGTTTTGCTTTCTAGTTTTAATGCTATAGAAGCTTTGTTTTCTAAGATTAGTGTTCTATGAAAATTGGCTTAGACACATCTCTTTAAAATAATGAAGTAATGTCAAATGTAGAAGGGTGATGTGGAAAATTTATTCATATGCACTAAAAAACCTTGCTCTATTCATTTTTCAGGGATTAATTAGGTCAGTATATTTTCATGGTAATAGTTTTATATATACATGAAAAATTAGTGTTTTATTTATAATTTATAATTTGTTCAGGTTTGCCAGGGTCGTTTCTTTCCTTTTACTTCAACTTTCTATGTTGATATTCGATACTGATATTTGAGACAAAAAGATACTATGAAAAAGTAAAAATGTGCTGACAAATAAAAGCAACTGTTTGGTTTTAAATTAGCTTTTACACAGTGTTGGACATAATAATCTAACCCATCTGCTCCAATATTCATTATTAGGTCTGTACAGAAAAGCCTATGTTCAACCTCATTATAGAATTTACTGCTGCCACAAGGGCAGCTGCTGAAATATCACCTCTCTCAACTTTCAGCTGTTGCTATGTAGCTGTAATCTGAATGAATCTTTTTAGCTTATTATCTTAGCTTATAATTTTAGTAATCTTTAAACTCTGTTACCACTGCTGAACTTATTTAAGTAGGCAGATGTTCTAATTACTTCATGGTGCATTGGTCTATGTAGGCCTAAATATTAATGTGTTCATGTACATACCTTGTTCCACTTTTAATCTATTAGAATGCTTTAGATAAACCATGAAACATTGCAAATAGAGTGCACAAAAAACCAATGGGAAAATTTTTTGAGTAGTTTCCTTTACAAACTTTTAGAAACATATTTTGTGACTATAACTGCCTAAACTCTTACTAGTTACATTCCTCTGATCAAGGAATTAGTATAAAAGGTATCTTCAACTATCTTTGAACTGTACTTTTAAAATTATCTTAGTCCTTATTTTATTAATCCAATTTTTCACATATTCTACTTTCACAAATGTTAACACACCCTTTTAAAAGCTACCTAGATCTTAGTCTTCAAAACAAGTCAGTCTTTCAAGTCAGGTACTACTATGCCCCTGCCTACTATGCCCCAGTAAAAAACTGTTTTTACTCTTCTAGGTCTCTTCTGGTTCCTAATGAATTTTAGAATTTTTTTCTCTAATTCTGTGAGTTATACTATAGTTTTTTTGATCAAGATTGCATTATTCTGTATAAAAATTTTAGAAGTATGACTATTTATACTACATTGACTTTCCCTGACTTGAAGTCATACTACAAAAATACTGTGATAAAAACAGCATGATACTGGCAAAAACCAGACCTGAGGATCAGGGGAACAGATTAGAACATGCAGAAAAACTCATGTTTACAAAGCTTTTCTACAACAAGAGAAATCACAAACAAAGTGAAGACACAATCTGCAGTGGGAAAATTTTTTTTTCTAGATGTTCTTTAGACAAGGGACTAATATCTAGAACATATAATGCACTAAAAATCACACCAGAATCCCTCCCCCAGAATTTAAAGCCTCAATTCAAAAATGAGCATCTGAGGTGGATGCACATTTCTCAAATGAAGAAGTAAAAACGGCAAATAAATATATGAAAAATATTCAATACAGGTCATTTGAGAGCTGCAAATTAAAACTGATGAGATTCCATCATACACTAGGAAGAATGACTGTTATTAAGAAATCAACCAATGACAAATGCTTGTGGGAATGTGGGAAAACAGCAAAGCTCCTCAACCACTGGAGGGAGTGAAGACTGGTACAACCACTGTGGAAATCAATGTGGAAAGTCTTCAAGAAACAGGACTAGAGGGTCCCATTTGACACAGTTATTTCCATTTTTAGTACCTTTCCAAAATAATTACTAGCATCATACCACAGAGATATATGCACACTCATGTTTATAGCAACACAGTTTGTAATAGCTAAATCTTGGAAACAGCCCAAATGTCCATCATTGACAAAAGGATAAAGAAGATGTGGTTGGTTTTTTTTGTACAACAGAGTCCTACTCAATCATAAAGAAGGATAAGCTTGGTATATTTCTAGGTAACTGGATGCACCTGGAGACCAAAATAAAGCAGATACATATGAAAACAAAAAGTATAAATAATGATCAAAATGTATAATAGATATTGTGAAATAGGAGTAAAATGTTCAAATGGGAAGGGAAATAAGGGAGGGAGAAGAAGTGAAGAGAAAAAAATAATGAAAAAATGTAAACAATGCTTTTGTAAATAAAGAAGGAGAGATAGGAGGGAGAGGAGAGAAATGGGAAAAAAAAGAATTAATATGTATTGTGTATGGGTGCAAATTCCCTGTCTTCATGTATGCTTAAAATGTACTAATACACTTAATTAATTGAAAAAAAAACAAGAAGTGAATTTTTATTAAATAAAGAAATATTTAACAACTTTTTATTGCTGAACTATTTAAACTAGACTTTCAACCTCATTTCTCAATATTATTCCAGAAATTTTTAATCATAGGGTTCAAAAATTTTTGCAAAATTACCAAAATAGTTTGAAGGAGTAAAAAAAAAAGATAGAATTGAACATTAAATAATCAAAACTCTCATTAAGTACATATATAAATTTGACTTTTGTATCACTGAACAAAAAAATCAAATGTTTAACATCCTCTTGAACACTGAAACCAGTGCTACATAACTTGAGTAAATACAGATTCATTAAAAAGATTACACTAAAAACTAAATTAGGGGGGCTGGGGATTTAGCTCAGCGGCATAAGAGCCTGCCTTGCAAGCAGGCAGTGGTGATTTTGATCCCTGGTACCGATAAAAACAAAGAAGACCAAAAAAACAAAAAAAAAAAACAAAAAAACTAAATTAGAAAAGATTTTATATTCTACTTAAATAATGACAACATTGTGTTTTGGGAAGTTCCATTGAAAACCTAGAACAATGAACCCTGCATCTAATATTTTTGTTTTTAAAAAGTATTCACTAAATAAAAAGTGACTTTTTCATTAATAACAATTTAGATTTTTAATGTCATCACATAGAATGGCTATAACCACAGCAGTCTATAATTACATTCATTACATTGAAAAGTCTATGTAGATATAGTACAGTCATTTCAAATTCACCGTCCTAGCTCTGTGCTTACTACCTAACTGATGTATACATAGGACTATAATTGGCCCCAAAAATTGTTTTCATGCATATAAAGTGGTGGAAAACTATGTTGCTTACTATGTGAATTACTTACAAGTATTAAATGTAAAGGTCCATGTTTAGCATTTAAGAAATATGTGTCTTACATATGCTAGCATCTCAATAAACACATATTTTCCCCATGTTATCACTAGCATCTCCTTAAAACCTGCTCTTTCTCTTGAGGACTTTGTCTAGCAATGCCTATATAACATATCCAGTAAGTGAAACAGAAAATTAGAGCTTGATTCTGTCACTTCCTGATCTTCCAATTTCTTCATGTTGTCAGTGAGCTGGTCTATCCTACAACCTGTATTTTCAACTTTCTTACCTCTCCATTTCTATTTCTCCATCAGACCTTCAGAATTTTGTGTGCACTTCACAAAAGTCTCAATATTAAGCTCAAATTTTGTCAGCTCACTCCAGACCAACCTTTGTTCTGTTGTTCAGTGACATGTCTAAAACACATAAATAACAGTCAGTGCCACAGTTTCACAGCTTGTTGATTATGAAATAGAACACAAACAAGACGTTACATGATCCAAGTCTTGCTTCAGGTGTTCTTTACTGTAATGTTCCAGGAATGCCAATTTCCCAGAATATCTACAACATACTATACTCTTCATTAATTAAGCATTGTGATTATCCCTTTTTAAAAAGAAGTCTCTACTTAATAGTTCATGTCCCAGCTTAATTTTCTCTTTATGAAGCCATATGCAGCACCCTTAATTTCATCTTCCTTCTCATAACCTAGAGAAAGTTAATTATTTTGCCCTTTGTGGAAATACTGACATTCTTAATTGCATTTAGTACAGTGGCTAGCATCACTTTAAAATGGTATCTTCTGGGGCTGGGGATTTAGCTTAGTGGCATAAGTCCCTGCCTTGCAAGCAGGCAGTCGTGAGTTCGATCCCTGGTACCAATTTAAAAAAAAAACAAAAAAAAAAAAACAAGTCTTCCTTTGCAATTCCTTAATAAAAATCGTGTTTAAGGCGACACTAGTGGCAGGAATCAGAAGGACAAACAACAAAGTTGTTATTTCTTACCTGAAGACACCACCTAGTCAAACTGCCTGTTTGTACGTTTTCAGCAAATCAGGTTAATGAAGGCATCTAAAGATATAGAGACTGCTTGTCTAAAGTAATAGTCTTTTGGAGGACAAGAAAAAAGCCACTTTCTCATTTTTTTTACTTTTTACACATTTATTCATACAAAATAATTTATTTTAATATTATTAACATGAATGTGACAAATACTTTTTAGAGAATTTTGCTTTTGGATTTGGTGATAATGTAATTAAAGTTTCTGCTTTTTCTAACTATAGCCAAGAATATAGTTTGACTCCAGGAATATATTACTCAAACATATTTAGCACATTAAAATGAGATTGAGTTTTAAAAGTTTTAAATTAATTGTGTGGTTCTCAGAAACATCACTTGTGTTCCTAATCAAGTAAACTTGTCAATATACTATTATGTCAATAGCTCCCTATTTGTTCCTAAATCCCAAATCAATGTTGCTTTAAAGGTAATTTCAGAATCTCAGATTCTTATACAGTATTTTTCTCTTCACTTTGACACTACAAGTGCAGTATTCCCTTCTGTCAATTCTGAAGTATAAAATGAGAAATCTGCCTTTATTAATCTAGTTAGAGGAATGAACTTCAGACTTCTAAAATGCAGCAAAGAGATTGAGTCAGGCAGGAAAAAAATAATGAGAAAGTTAGGATGCCTTAGCGAGCAGGCAGAGTCATTTTATGTGGAGGTTTCCCTCAAGCAACTAACTCGAGCCCAAACAAGCCTATATCTCTGCAACTTGCTTTACCCGCCATTCCGTCGCAAAATACATTGTAATAATATCATAAAACAGCTTGAGACGAAGAAGGATTCTGATTGACTGTTCAACATTCCAAAAGGGTAGATTAATATCTGTGAATCTCACAGCTGAAGCATTTTAATGCAAACTTGCAGTTTGTGGGAATTGAATCTGTCCGCCAAAATCACTTATTTATATATAGAAAATGGTGGGGAAATAGACATTTCATAATAGCAATGAGTCCAGGGGACACTGTTATCATGAGCTAATCACATCCCATGGGCATGATAGCACTCAGCTGTGTCCCCTCTCTTGTATTGCTCCAGAGGAATGATTATCTCATGATAATAACCCTTATCGTGGCTTAGTGGGTAATAAAAAAAATAAACTTTCTTCCCAAGTTTCTGAGTATTTATTCATCAGCTAACTTTTTCCCACTTGAGTTCTGGTCATGTGTTACTTCCTGCTTAGAAAACAAAAAGAATTCCTGTGTTTTTATAACAATTTCAGTTAGCAAATTTAAAACAATACATATACGGTATGTGACTGTATTGATCTGACTGAATGAGTAGCTTTGCAGACAAACCCCGATCTCCCGGGACCCACAGATAGAAGATCTATATAGCATTGACATTTGCTAGGATGTCTAGTCTGGCTAATACACTTTAGTGAAAAAAAATGTATCTTGTAGCTCAAAAAGAGTAAATAGAAATCCATGCGTGTACAAAACCGCATTTGTTTGTATGCTATAATGCACAACTATCCAACATGTACGTTTAATTGGGGCTTGCACACAGTGAATGAAATGTCTTGTCCTACTTACATGAAAAACCCTATCAATGACCTTACACTGCCAAATTGCCAGGTATGTCGACTGAGATTGGAGGTAATGTCAGTCACAACGGCAGGAACTCCAGCGCGTTCTGTGAGCGTTGGCAGTTTAAGATACAAAGGCAACGTGAATGCTAAGGCACAGTCATGGGGAAACAGAAAATCAAAGAGAAATTGGAGCGAAAGGCAACTGGAAAGAAATGAAGTGGAACACACGAATTTCAAAATTTTACTTTTTTGTTGTCTGCCTCATAACTTAAAGGTTCTCTAATTGGCTTCTTTTGTTAATAAGGAGTTATCTATGCATTTTAATTAAAAAATGTATCCTTACATGATGCTTCCTAGACAAAGCAAAATACTTATAAGAAACATTTCTTTTATACCTAAATCAAGATATAACAATATGAAATATTTAATATTTTAAAAATTAAGGCTAGATCTAATGAAAAAATGTTTTGTGTTAAATACAGCTTAACTAAACCAAATGAGTTAACTAAAAATTAATGTTAGTATATGTACTTAGTAACATAAAATTAAGTTTGTGGTAGCAAGATTTGCAAGTACTGATGTCTGGAAGCTATAAATATCCACAGGCTACACAATACACTTTCACCTAGGGAGACAGAATCATGGTTGTATTATGTGGAATCGTGGAGTCAAAGAAACAAACAGCAAAAGTCTAACAGTAGGTCCTTCCGTAGGGCAAGTGAATTTGGGTAAATCATTTTGTTTCTCAATTCATTTGCTTATTTATTTATTTATTGAAATTCAGTTTTAGCTAACTGAGTTCTTCTGTTCCACCCAAGTCTGACTTTCTAGCAATGTTATATAATTAGAGGTAGATCTCACTACATTTCACCTCATAGTTCACTATCAACAAGAATGAAAACCAAAACCAAAATGTAAACAGCAGGTCAAGGGCAGAAGAAATAAAATAAGTAGGCATGAAAATGAGCTTCGATAGTCAGTATGTTGCCAACTGCAAAGTTGGTCAGTGTCATTGGATAACCTTCTTTCGTGAAAAGATGAGGCATGCCATTTTAAATTGCTCATTAAATTTAACAAAAAGATTTTAAATTGTTAATTCAACGAAGTAGCAGTATATTATGATCAATGCTCTACATATATTGTTGAAAATTTTAAATATAAAAAATTTATTTCAACTTAGGATGGTAGGATAGTAAGTTGCATACTATAAAAGTTTATTCTTTCTACCTCTCAAATTCCCTATTAAACTGAATAGAGGGAAAATAACACTGATTGAATGAAGCCAAGGATTATTCTGTTTGGCCTAAACTGTGTTGTCAGTGAAGTCAAAAGAGACATCAAGTAAAATCCATAAAATTAGGGTTGGTAAAACACTGACTTTATATTGTAACTAAAAGAAGGTGACCCAAGACAGCTGAAATTCTAGCAAATACACAGGATAATTATCTGCCTCAAGCACACCAGGAACTTCCTCAGCACCCTCATTATGCATATGGTTGTAATGTTGCTGCAAATAAATAATTACATGCAAAATCATAAAGAATAATTAAGGCTAAACAGCACATAAAGCCAGATAAGAAAGATATTTTAGGAGAGTTTGGAAGTGAATGAAAGATAAAAAAAAAGGGGATAGAATTTGTTAAACAACAAAAAAAGAGGGGGGATTATGGATAGATGATAACATAGTAGCATAGACTTAATTTCTCTAAATCCTCAAATAAAATTGATAAATGCATTATGTATAAAAGGCTGAGTAATAGGGCTATTCAAAACAGAATCAGGAGAATGAGAAAACAATCTATGCTACCTGTGGAGAGAAGAATGGACTAATGAGGGTGGTGTCTGATGGTCTAGGTCACAGCAGAACCATTTAACAAGTATTGAATGAAATACTGGGACTGGAGCCGTTGAACGCTTAGGACCTCTCAAAACATTCAGAATCATATCTGTCACAAGCATGACTTGGGAGTAGAGTCAAAATTATGCCATATAAGAAAAGAGAAAATCAAAGTCAAAATGGTATAGAGAAACAAACTGGAAACCAGATGATAGAAGGTAGAGTCCTTTAGAAAGATTCTTCAAGTCCTGTATCCTATTAAGAACTAACAAAAAGTACTTTTATACAAAAGTGAAAAGTAGGAATTGATAAAGGTCTAATATGCAAACTTATTTTGAGACACAAAAAAATGGATCAACATTCCAACAATGAACTATATCATAGAGTTTTACATAAAAACAAGGAGAAATACCATTTTTTAAAAAAAAGCTTTAAAAATGTTCAGAAAACAATAACAAATGTGAAAATAAAAATTCAAATTAGGAAAATTAAAATAAAGGAGTATAGAACTATTGTAAGAATAACAAAAGAAAATATTTTCAGAAAGGAAGGTCAAACTATAAAAGAACACCTGAGTTGATAAATACATCAGAGAAAGATTCAAGGATACATAGGAAAACAATGTAACTTACAGCCATTTAAAAAGAGATAAACTTCAGTGACAGTACTGAATATAGGTCAAGAAAACTACACCAAGAAGACAACTAAACAACAACGAAGAAAAAAATCTCCCAAAATGTTAATTGAAATTTCCTGCCCTAAAATAATAAAAATATTTGAAAGTCCATATTAAAAGGCATTATATACGAGGTGTTATTAACTTTGAAGAAACAATACCTAGGCATAATGTATTCTAACATGGTAATTATTATTTAAGCAAAGACTGCAAGTGTCAGCCAGAATATTAAAAAAAAGTAATCCTTAAATACTGTTAAACGGTTATAAATTAGTTAATAGCTATGAAAATACTACTGAAGATCATTAGAAAACTGAAAATGAAACTATTATTTGAGACAATATCCCACTTCTGATACTAGGATCTTGTATAAATACTTAAATTATCATTTTAACTTAGCCATTGTGTATAAAGGCTAACATATAGATATGGTATCTTTGCCCATAGATTGATGCATAAAGACAGTGAATTAAATACATGAAATGGAATATATTTTAGCCTTTACAAAAAAGAATAAAATTCTGCCATTTGTGATAACATACATGGTCTTATGAGGATCTCACGCAAGTGAAATATCTCAGACACATAATGACAAATACTATATGTTTTCATTTATTTGTGGAATCGAAAATACTCAAAGTAAGGAGTACTGTGTACTTTTAAAGAGTACTCTTAGAGTACTGTTAGCGAGTTGCCAGGGCATAAAAGGAGGAGTAAATTAGGAAATGCTGATAGAAGGATATAGTTTTCAGTTAAACAGGATTGATCAAGTATTTCATGGTGATGATAGATAAAAATACTGTACGGTACACTTGAAATTTGCAGAGAGAGTATATTCTAAATATCCTCATCACAAAAAACCATAGTAAGTGATAAATAAATAAATGCAGGAATGTATTAATTGACTCATATGAAATGAATTCTTATACAAATAACCTAAATAAACTCAGAAGAATAAATAGCATAATGACAATTAAAGGAAATATTATATGCAATGCACATAATCATTAAAAAATTTCAGCACACTGATATGATCAGGGATGTCATTAATCTGTTTAAAATTTCTTACACAAACCTATATCTTTATTAAACAATTAATATTCTACTACATCCCCAATGTCAAAAATAAAAGGGTACAACTCTTGCCAATAATGCACTCTGCTAGAGCTTCTAAATGGTATGATAAAGAATTAAAGATACATAATGATGTAAATATTGGATAAAAGACACAATATCTTTTTTGAGAATAAAACATGTATAAAATTGTTGAATTTTTCTTTTTCTTTTTTCTTTTGTACTGGGGATTGAACTCATGAGCAAATGCTTGCCAGGCAGGCACTTGTGCCTGCCGAGCTAAATCCACACCTAATGTGTATAAATGTATTGGATAACTGAGTTTAACAATGGGCACAGGAAAAAAAGTAAATATATAAAAATCAACTTTATTTCAATTTGAAGTATGCAATTATAATAAAAAATAAAAATTACTTACAGAAATACCAAAAAAAGGAAAATTATGGTAAGATCAAACGTAGAAAAATGTGGCATGTTTCTAGACTGGCAACTTCAGTGATCTTAAGGTAGCCCTCTTCAGACAGATATAAACTTTCAGTGCAATCTCAGACAAAGCACAGTTCATTATTTTTTAATGTAATTGCCAAGCCAATTTTAAAAGTATTTATAAATTGCAAAGAACTTAGAGTAATAAAAGTTGTTTTAAAAATAAAAAATAATTATCACCAATTGATGTCAAGATTTACAGTCATCAATGTAACACAGAATCCACGTAGAACAGAAGATATCACAGTGTAGAAATAAGCAAAAATATGAGGTCTGTTGTTTTCAATCTATATGTCAATGAACTGAACAAAGAGAAAGTGCTTTCTAATAAGTGAAACCAGAAAATCAGGACGAACATCTGGAGAGGAAAACTGAATCGATCTTCATCTCACACTCTGCCGTCAAATTATTTCAAAATGAAACCTAGACTCACAGTTCAGAGCTAAAATTATGAAACTTCAAAAAGAAACACAGAAAAATCTCCAAAAATTCATTAAGTAATGGTACCTTACATAAGATGCAAAGTATGCAAATTGCAAAGTAAAATACTAACATTATACTTCATCAGAATTTAACACTACTGCTCTGAAAATGACAAAATTAAGAAAAATTCAGACCACAGTCTAGGAAAAATATTGAGATTTTGTATGTCAACCAAAGCACTGATAGCCACAATATTTAAAGATTCCTACAATTACACAATATGAAATGAATAAACAATTTTTAAAACCTCATAACATTGAATATTTTCTTTACAAAAAATGAAATCCAAATGGAAAATAAGTACATAAATTGATACTTAATTAGCAAGCAGACACAAGCCACTAAAACCATAGTAAACTATCTTTGCACACTCTTCCAAAAAAAATTCAACTAAAGAGATAGACATCGTCAACTGTTCTTGAGGATATGGAGCAACAGGAACTCTCATACAGATATACAATGGCAAAACAATTTTGAAAACAGTATGGAAGTTTCTTACAAAATTAACTTTATACTTATCATACAATCCAACAGTTTACTCATAGAAGGAATAAAAGCATATTACAGCACAAATATTTGTATACAAGCATTTATAAAACCTTTTTTCTCATTTTTAAATTGAAACTGTAAAAATACCAAATATCCACCAATAAATGAGTGGGTAAAGGTATTTTTGTATTCTTTATAGCAGAGTAGTTATCAGTAATATTGTCATGAGCTACTGATACATAATTATTTGAATAAATCTCAAAAACTTGTGGATGCAAAAAGGTGAACAGAAGAGAGAATATCCTGCATGACTCTACTGGCATCAACTTCCAGAACAGGAGAAGCAAAGCAACATGACAAGGAAACTTTCTTGGCTTCCTGGAACCCGAGATTGGGGGACTGATGGTATAGAATTTAGAGAAAATTTTGATAGCAGTAGAGATACCCTGCTGATTATTCAATTAGTGCAACATTTATTGGGGTGATGATTAAACAGCTGTAAATACTGGTCAAACCCATCAAAGTATATATCTTAATTGGGTTTATTTCATTTTGCATAAATGAAATTTACCTTAAATGAATTTTACCTTAATTTATTGTCACTTTTAAAATCAAGGGGCCAATGAAGTGACAGGAAAATGGCAGTCACTACAATGTGGATGATGGATAAGTGCTTTTGTACCACAGACAGCTATTTTTAGGAACAGAAGCCATGATTAGCATAAATATGTAAAGAGTACTATACTGCTTCATGTGTTACTCATAAATCCATCATTGGATAATCCAGAACAGGGAAAGTGAAACTTATTCTTGAGATTCTGCTGAAATTATTTTGAGTTCCAATGTGTGGAAATAAGCTGCATTTATTTCTTGTTTTGATTTTCATTGCCATATTTTAAGGCTCCTTCCCAGCTCAGAAAAAGTTTCTGAACAGAGGAAAAGGCAAGTGAAGGGCTAAGTAAACAAGCAAGCATCCAAGTTTTGAGAAAATCTTGTCCCAGTAGATATAGATAAGAAGAAAATAAAAATCAAACAAAAGTAACTGCCACTGTAATTTTAAAGCATATTCTAGTTATTATTCACAAGGCACTTGGGAACATATTCCGTTAATAAATTTAGAGCAGTGTACTACATAGGTAAGTGATCTAAATGCAAGATTTTAGAGAAAAGTATAAATATTCAAATTAAAATTGAGAATACGATTGTCTACCAAATTCCATTCATTTAGTCATTCACTGATTTATTCAGCATTTATTGGGCATCTACCTTTTGCTGGTGCAGACTTGTTACTGTAGACAACGTAGTGGCGCACACAAATTATTACTGTCCACAAAACCTTACGATTCAGAGGCTAAATGAAAACAAAGTTAAAAGATAATATATGCCAGGAAGAAAAAAGCACTATGAAGGGAAATAAAGTAAAAAGGATACAGAACAAGATGAAAAAGGCAAAGAAAGTTTTGGTATATCTAAATATCTAAAAAGAAAGCTGAATAAAGAAAGGTAATGAGGCATGTAAAGTATGGAATAAGAGCTTTAGAGCCACAGTAATAAATTAATACATCACTAACCAACCAAAGGTCAATTTGGTTAGATCAGCAAGCTAAAGAGAAAACTGAAAAAAAAAAGGAAAAAAAAAAAGAGAAAACTAAAGAAGGAAATGAGAGAGGAAACGAGGAACTGGTGACAGGTCTTTGCGTATTCTTACTAGTGCTCGGGGGACCCCTGGTGCATTTACAACATGAAAGAGGTATGGGCAGCTTGTGTTTTGAGGGCGTCTGAGAGCTGACCTGACAGCAGATGAGCAAGAGGTGAAGTATTAAGACAAACGCAGAAGTTTTTATAGTAATTTTGGTGACAATGATGGTGACTAGGGCTATTGCGTTAGCAAGAAGGTTAATGACATGGGGGGAAATCTCAGAAAGACATTTGAAACATAGACATGACCGAAATAAAGTGTGAGATGTGAGTAACAGAGAAAGGGAGAAACTCTTATGTTTGAGAATTACACAATGAGGTAAAATTAATGCCTCTATTTTTAATAATCGGTGAAATGCAAGAGCAACTTCGTTGACAGAACACATGAAATTCCTTTGGATGTATACAGTAGAATATAGGCATTAAACAATTATAGTGCCAAGAAACAAGTCTGTGTGTAAGTGAAAAATGTAAACAAGATGCATTGAGAATGAATCATGATTACATTCCATTCTTAATAGCAAAATTAATTATTTTCTCACCATGGAATTGTAAAACATAAAGATTACTCCTTTTTGATCATTATTATTATTTCCCCAGTAGGTGATTAACCCTCTTAATAACACAGTATATCTAGTCACCATCATTGTCACCAAAATTAGTATCTCTACTAGTAATATGTGAAAGGTAAGAACAACTTTGCTGACAGAATAGATGACATTCATTTTAGATATATAAAGTGGAATATATGGATTAGATAGTCACAGTGCCAAGTAATAAATTTGTGCCTAAGTGCAGACCCTAAACAAATACATAGGGACAAAACATATAGATTATACGTCTTAGAAATGTGACATTCAACTCATGGAAGTTCCAGGAAGAAAATGAGCCAAGCAATTGTGATAGTTATTAATGTTGATCAAGGGATGCTGGTCTTCATTCCAAGAGCATGTTAGAATGTCACTTTCTGGCCCCCTTGAATGGTGGAAAGAATCATTTTGAGCAAGCATTTTATTAACATGGTGAAAGAAGTTGCAGCCACATATTTAATTTGTGTAGAAGGTCATATGGTAACTTCCTTTTGTTTCCTAGGAATGCCAATTGGCCAAGGCCATGACAGTGATGGCTCTTTCAATTCAACCTGAATAATGACTGAGGTATCTTCTGCTATGGGAGCAGTGACAGGGCAGAGGCAGAGAGAGAGAGAGAGAGAGAGAGAGAGAGAGAGAGAGAGAGAGAGAGAAGAGACAGAGATAGAGACAGAGAGAGACCGAGACAGAGACAGAGACAGAGACAGAGACAGAGCCAGAAACAGAGAGAGACAGAGAGAGAGAGAGAGAGAGAGAGAGAGAGAGAGAGAGAGAGACAGAGACAGAGACCCAGAGAGACAGAGAGAGAGTCCAGGCAGCATCTGGGTATCTCAGTCTACAGTCAGGATTGTGTAAGTGGTGGATATTTCTATTATTGAACAAATAGACAACCTCATATAAAATGTAATATGCACATAGAAGAAAAAGATAAGCCCAAAGAAAAATGAGAGGAGTGAGCAAAGTGGAAAGTGGTTTTAGTGATCTTTTTTTTTTTTTTTATCACAATCTTAGTATCTTCCTTGTTTTGAGGAACTGACACTGCCATTCAAATGGAACTGTAGGCCATCCTCTGGGGCCCTCGACTAACCTCTGCAAAGGATGGTCATGTGTTTCCCCTGGGCCAATGACGGAACTGCTTCTTGTAATCACCAAATTGTGTCCCTTCTTGAGTAGGCACACGATACAAGACAAACCATCTACGTTCTTGCAAGGTAATACTTTTCTTTTCTTTCTTTTTTTTTTTTTTTTTTTTTTGTAAAAATCAAGAAATGTTTCCTTTTCTCTAGCAGTTAAAAAAACTGCTAGTAAATGTATAATAGATATAATAATGTAAGAGAAAGAAAATGCTTAAAGGAAAGAACAATTTGTAGGTATATACACTTAACTGTATGCATGTTTAAATGTGCAAGATGATAACCACACTACTACTTTTTGTTAATTCATCAAACAGAATAGTTTGTGTTGTCATTGTTTTATTGTCTGTTCATTTTTATGCTTTGATTTTGTAACTTGAACAACTACTTCTAAGGTAGCTTTGTAATTTATCAATTAGTGATTTCTTACTGTTATTTTTTTGAAATTCTGTATTATTTCTACCCTTTTTTCTGTTTTGATTTTTTTCTTTAAATAAAAACGTTGATAGTATATGAACTCTGTGATTTCAATGTAGTTAAATTCATGTTTTGAATTTTTAAAAAGTATAACCATAATTTTTCAACGTACAAGAGAAATTGGCTTCTCACTCTTCTCACTCCAAAGAGTGAGAAGCTCTGGCCGCTTTGAGCTAAACATACTCTGGTTAGTTATTTGGTGAAGGCCCAAGTCTTTCACAAAGGCTATTATTCACGGATTCGAAAATTGTACTGCCAAGTCATTTCGGATATAATTCTTCTCAAACTGAAAATATAAATTCCAAAAGATGCTTAACATCCTCCCCGTTGTCCAGTTTAACCAGTTTGCAGGGGTACTTGCAGTTTGAGGTGTTAACACTAGAGGGCTCTCCCCGTACATGAGCTTTTGTCCCTGCAGACAGGGCTTTACCTCTCACACCTTACACTGGTGTGCTTATGATTACTCTAATCTGCTGTATCTATACCAAATGTTAACCATACCAAAGCTGGAAAATTTCCAAGACGTAGAATCCTGAGGCCTCAAATCCTTGAACTTTTCTCTAGATTCATGGCACCTTCCATGATAGACATGAAAAGGGATATTTTGCAATAAACACCAGCAAAAAAAAAAAAAAAAAAAAAAAAAAAAAAAAAAAAAACAAAACACCAGCAACAGCTCTATTCACATACCCCGACACATGCTTGTGCACAGAACCAAACAGCTCGGTGTGGTTGGTCTGAGCTAGCAGAGACACAAAGACTCCTTCCACCTGTAGATTACACATGTAAGGTAGCAGTACTCTGGCATCACCTTTGCTCCTTATGCCGTAAATATTAATAACAACTCCCTGAGCTGTGAGGTGTGCATAAACCACAGAACTGTGTAATATGGTTTGGGTTCATCCAAATCATTGCATTACATGTTTTCATTCTTATAAAGTAAGAGGAAACCTGAGGAAAATAAAAGGGAAAAGAGATTTTTACCTAAGACATAAACTACAACACTAAAGTTAATTCATTTAGTGCAAGTATGTTTTACAGTGAATTTCTTTTGGGTCTATAAAGGCACTTCAATCAAACCAAAGAAAACACTATAACATGTTTAATTAAAAAAAGAGCAAATAATCTCTAACATACAGTAACCAAATAATCCCTGGGCAGAATTAGAACATTAATTCTTTTCCTATTAGTATCCCTTAAACTTTGTTCATTCTATTAAACATTTCCCTGTAGTGCTGCAGTCAGATAAAGGGGAAAGGATGGGATGGAGAAGAGAAGCATGGAGGGCGTGGCTGGAGAGCAGTCCGGGATTACACAGCAACTAGTAATCTAGGCAGGTTGAGGATGTTAAGCATTTACATCTTTATTTTACATTTGTTCACAGGTTCCTCAACGGTTGAACATAGAGTTGAGTCAATGAGAAAATAAACTGAGCTTAACTTTAGTCTTGTTTCTTGAAACTTGCTAGCAGGGTTGCCATTTCTCCCAGCAAGAGAACTGAGATTTATTAAACGTGGCTCTCCAATAGGAAAAGCTAGACTTAGGAAACTTAAGTACAGCGAAGAATCTTGATAACATGATAAATAAAACTGTCACTGAAATCACAAATGAAACAACACTCCATATTACTTATCTTACTAAGGTGTCATCACAGATTATTATTTAAATATTGAGGTTTGTATATTCAAATTTGATTCATAATTTTTAATTGACTCAATTTTGCAAGATGACATAGACCCTGCTGAGTGAAATAAACCTGCACTAAAAGTAGTAGCTAGAAATGTTATGAATTAATGCCATCTAATTATTTATATTGAATAAATGTTATTTTATCAACTAAAATATGTTCAAATTCATGAAATTTTGATCATGGTTAGTGGTTTAGTGGTTATCAACAAAATGTGTTTATTCCAAATGATCTATTGCTGTAATATGAGGAACATTTCATAAAAATGATAATGAAACTGCTTATAAGAGAACCTGGAAAGTGTCAGGAAATCAGCAATCTTTCTCTTAGAGATTTTAAAAAATTGATATCAAGCCCATCATCAAGTAAGCTTCAAAAGTAGCTCTTCTAGATGTACTATATGAACACTAAAAACATATTGCTGAACACTTAGTATGAACTGTTACATGTATTGAATGGATGGGTACAAAGATAACGTACATATACATACATGTTTCAGTTTTATTCTAGGCTCAATGACAATGATTTTTCATGCTTTTCAAAAGCAGTCATTGTGCTATTCTTCAGTGTTTAACCCATTTGCTTCTTCATAGCATAGTATTATTTGGGAGGAACTCGTCTGGATGTCCTAGCCTCGACGCCAACCAGACAACGCACTTTTTAGGTGCCCATTCTTATTGTCATTCTGCAGAAGCTCTGCCTGTTCCCCAGCCTCTCCAAAGGTCAACCAGAGGTCTTCAGTGCACCGCTAATGGGTGCCCAGGCAGCCTGCAGACTGCTCCTGCTGGGGAAGGAGCTCCATTCCATTGTGCCTGTCTCTCCCCAGCTCTTCCCCTTCCTCCCTCCTTTCCTCTCTCCTATACTGGCTGTTTTTCTGCCTTGCAAATGACTCGGAGGAGCTATGCTGGTGGATGATTTATATTAAGAAAAAAATGCACTCAATTTTTTTTTGAACTGGGCTCCCTGAGAGCACTCAGGGCTCCTCGCACTGCTCAACGCCTACCTGCTCAACTGCAGGGAAACAAGCTTCTGAAGGCTTTAATGGGATTTCGCCCGAGGCTGTTTTATTAAGATGTCGGCTTTTTCTGCTGCCTCTGCAGCTGACACCATTCACTGTCAGCTGTCCCCTCCCCTCCCCATCCCCACTGCCACCCCCTAAACAGTGCACCAGATTATTCGCTTCATTTAGTGCTCATGGCTCAGTGTGGGCAAATTGGGAGAAGGAGCCCTACTGCGCCAGATGAACCAGGAGGAGAGGTGAAAAGCCAGTGTGCTGCTTAACTAGGGGCAGGAGGGAGAGAGAGGCCAAAAACTGAGACTAAATCAATGCCACCAGGGCATACATCCCTTCTATACTGCAAGACTCCTCCTATTTGGTATCAACGTACCTGTTTTTACTCTACTCATTTACATGAAACTTCCTGCAGTAAAGTCTATATACAAGGTTTTGTGTAATTACCTGCAGCATATAATGTAAGTTGGCTACACATTTCAGGGCAGATCAGAGGTTATTCCACTCAATTAAAAATATACATGTGAAATACATATTCCTTCTGTACGTCACTTAACTACACAATGAAAAATTAATCTAAGTAGTGGCTGTATGTTGATAAAAGTAGTGGGCTTGTACCTTTGTGTAGGAGTGCATGTGGAGAGGATGTGTGTATCCTCAGGGATGTTTGCAGGAGGATAAGAGTGTTTCAAACAAAACAGTCCTTCTTGATTACCTATCATTTTTGTAATAAGAATCAATTAACATAGCTCAACAGCCATAGTGGCCAGACAATAGTGTCAATTTTGACAACTAATTAGCAGTGGGAATTTATGTTTGTTGCAGAGTAGATCTGTGAAGAGTCAGAGTGTTTTAGGCATCTTTCTGAAACTTAATGAAGACAACTTCCTGTGTGCCCATTTTATGGATGGGATTTCTAACAGTGTAACAGGAGGAAATCAACTCAAAAGATACAGCACAAAGCCTCAGATGCTGACAAAATCATTGCAGTGTCTTCTGTAATTGATGTGCCCAATGACCTATTTAACTGAAATGCTTTCAATGAGAAGGCTCAGTCATTTGACAAACATTTATTAAGTCCTCTAATTTGCATCTTTGTGCTGTCACACATCAGGCTTGAGGTAAGGAATGGAACACAAAATTGCCCTTATGTTTGCTCTGAGGGAACTTCCAGTTTAGTGGCGGTTACCGAAATCGCTGGAAAATGATAGCACAGTTTAATAAAAGCCTTTATGAGAACATTTGAGACAGGAGCATCATTGGGAATTCTCTGAGAAAGTGGGAGTAACTCTGAGATCTGATGAATTACTATCAGTTGACTAGGTGAAGTTAAATGTGCATGTGTTGGGAAGGTGATCCCACCATGCACATGTACAGGCCCTCTCTGGAAAGAACAAGACGGAGCCTACAGAATTAATAAGACACAGATGCCAAACACTAGGTACTGGAACCTGCTCCTGGAGAGATGGACCTCAGCCCCCACAGCTTAGAAAGCTTTGCTATCCAGTTTTCTCTTCTGTTCCACAGCACTAAAGATCTTTTCTCACTGATTTAGTTATAAACTCTGTTTACAGTGGGGATGTTGAATAATCTAATTTTCCTAAGTAAGAAGCCACTTGTACTACAATGTGGAAGATAAATGGGAAGAGTTTGAGTAAAATCACAAAATTATCTAGGAAACTTTTGTACAGATCAAGGAATAATGGAAGTTGTAGAGATAATAGGAAGTTCAAAAGAAGTGAACAATGCTGACATATGAGGTAAGTAAATTGGTCACCAAGTGAGGGAGATCGAGCTATTGGGGATAATTTCTAGAGTTTTGCTTGCAAAATGAATGAGTGTTGGCCCTTGCTATAAATATGGAGGAAGCTATTTTTGGGTTTGATTGTGGATGTTCTATATCAGATGCGCCAAGCTTGAAGCTATGTGCCAGGCACCTTTGCATTGGTAGTAGTTCATGTGAAGGGTAATTGGAGATGCTGACTAAAAGAAATAATAGAAGAACTAAAAATATTAGTATTTATTGAGTGAAAATCGAATCTCAAAGAAAACAGGATTTGTTATAGAAAGCGAAAATCATGAGGAATGTATGATGTCAGGAAAAGGTTTGTTTCAAAACAGGAAAAAAAAAAATCACTTAGTTCCCCAGAGCTGTCAAGTGCAAAGAAGCATGTACAAGCATTTATAGAACTGTGCTACACAAAGCCTAATTTTTATTGAGTACCAATAGGGGGAGTTATATAAGGTAAATGGAGGGGACCCAAAAATATAGCCTAGAACTAGTATGTGACTGATGCTCTGTTTGCTTAGAATGGTCATAATTTAAGCATGTTTTCCCAATACAGCTATCTGTGCACCTCTCTCATGCTCACTTGTCACTAGAGTAGACTGTAAATACTTCGAATGCAGAAATTTTGCAGGACTTTGTATCCAGCTATTCTGTTGAATTTACATATTAAACTCCAGTAGTTTTGGGGTTGAGTGCAGAAATTTTAAGTTTGAGGCTTTTCATGCATTTTTGTGACTTTTCCCTTCTTGAGTTGACCTCCCTGAATCAGACATCATTACCAGAAGCCCAAATTTCTTTGTTCTGTATTTTCTACCTCTGTGAATATCAATTCCGCTTTACAAGCCTGAAATGCAGCTATTGTCTTTCATAGCTGTCACCTGTGGCCTGATCCAAATAGTATCTTTTATTTTTATTTCAGTATGTTTTTCCTGATTCAATCCCAATCATTCTGACAAAAACAGTACTGTTTTTAAATGTAAGGCAGATCTTCTTATTTCTCTTTAAACAAACAAACAAATAAGAATGAAAAAAATATATGAAAAGCTTCAAAGTTTTACAGTGACCTTAAAATAAAAAACAAAAACTCCTTGTAATTGCCTACAATGTTTACTCTGCATGTTAATCAGATATCATATACTTTCATATAATAGATTCTTTCTCTAAACTTATAATTTTACAAAATATTCACAGCATCACATTTCTATCTGATGCTGATGTTAGTTCTGTAGTTTTCTTGCCTACAAGAAAAATTTTAAAAAATTATTTAAAGTGGGTAAAACAGCTTATTCTTTATTTGAAGAACCTTTATTTCTCTTAGGTCTAGGTTCAAAGGCTAAGCCCTCAGAATGTAATACTCTGTATTACATTATGTAATGTGCATTAATCTTTTTGTTACTTCCCTACTCAGTATTTATTTTATTAATAGTAATTTTCACTATTACAATTATAAACTTACTTATAAATTTATCTATTTTATATCTATCTTGCCAATCTTAAACAGGACAAAAATGGCTAAATATTTAATAAATTACTGTGTAACTCACTCATAGCATATTACTTACGCTGTTTTCTTGGTGCACAAAATTCCTACAAATACGTTTATTTCTACGAACTCACATATTACTTATATTATCTCAAGGATTTCTCAGCTTAATGTCCACTCTAGAGTCAAGGCCTATCAGCTAAAGACTATTTTCCTACAAATCATTCTTTGATTATCAAATAAATAGCTGAAACTTAGGTATCTTATATATAAAAGAACAGATATATTCTAGTTATAATGCTGTAATTTGAATTTAGAGATTAGAGCATTTTGTTTGGTATAGAAATGTGTGATTGAATTTTAGGCATCTTTTTAAATGATAGGGTTTTATTTTCTGCATAAAAGTTCTTAATGTACTTGGATAGCCAAACTCTAAATACTTTGCTCTCAGATATACTTGTCTGACTCTGTCTTTCTACAGTAACAGGTAGGAGGGTCAGTTGCAGAGTAATCTGAAGTACCTGGACACAGTCATACTGCTGCTATATCAGCTTCTGTGATATACTGATGGGAAAGCCATTCTTCTCTGACCTCAGAAAAAACTGTCTTTCAGGGAAATTTTTAGTGTAGCTCTCATTGCCACTAAAGAGAAAATCTCACTTTCTTGGTTTCCAGCTCTCACTTCCTTTTAGATTAAAATCGTATCTTTCTTTGTAATGTTATATAGGTTTTACTAGAATATTGTGCTTCTAAAGTTTTCTTTTATATATCCAGTTGATTTTCTAGTCAAGGGTTACCTGCTGAAAGTCCAACAGATATGACATTAGATTAGAAAACAGTAGGTACAATTTTTTAAACCAATTTATCATTCAACAGAAGCTAGCTTTTGGCATTTAGGAATAAGCTATAGTTCAATTTCTTCCATAGACTCTGCTTTATCATCTGTTGCACAAAAGGAGCTCAACTCTTTATGAAGACATGACTTTTTTATTCACAGAATGTAGGAGGCAACAAATGTGTTTGCACCATGGTATTATTAGGAGCATCTTTACAAGGAATCCAAGATCTGTATACATTAAAATATAGGTTCCTCCCATGATGAACGTGGTCATTATGTATATTTAAAATGCACTAATAAACTTAATTATAAAAAATTATTAGTTTATTTTCCTTCCATGTTGGAAAAGCTAAATGATAAAATGAATAAACTGATCTTTTAGAACAACTAGGCAAGCATCACAACTCTGACAGCCATCTAATATGTCCTCCCTTAGAAATTTAGGTGCTAGCTGGTTCAGTACGATATAATTAAACTGAGAGGGGTAATGATTACTTCATATATATATATATATGTATATATTTATATATATATATATATATATATATATGAGAGAGAGAGAAAGAGAGAGAGAATAAATAGAAGCTCTCAGCTCTCAATCACTGTCTCGTTTACCTGGGAAGGAACACACCACATTTGACCAGGAAAGAAATAGCTTTCCTATTTATAATAACACTGAGGCAGAAGGTCAAATTCCAGTAAAAGGTTAGCTGGGAATGTAATAATTAGAATGATCTCCACTCTGTCAAAATTACTACTTTATGTTACATCCATCCATCTACAGTTGTATATGATGGCATGGACAATTATCATGATTGACTGCAAGAGAATATATATAGTACCTACAATATTCCAAAAGTTTCGTGGTTAAACCAGGAATTTGGAGAAGAATGACCTGGAGTTTTTACTTTTGTATAAATGTTTACATTAACTTCTTTGTTTTACAGGATCTTATCTTCGTCTTTACAGCCAAGGAGGTGAATGTACAAACAAATTTGTTTAACTCAAACATCTTTTGAGTTGCATACCTTGGGAAACTACTCAATTTGAACGACAAAAGCTTCCCTTACCCTCTCTGAATTGATCATGTCTATTGGCAATCTATTTAAGGTATTGAAAATTCAAAATATCACTTCTGCAAGCAGGGAGGCATCGCAGCTTCCTGAGGCACCTCAGCCTGTGGTGAGTGCCCAGCACAGTCTGCCCAAATCTCAGAGTGTTCCGGACCCCCCAGGCTTCTGGGTGCAGTGAAGTGGAGCAGTGGGTTAGAGGCCACTACAGCTGCCCCCCCCCCCCCCCCCCCCCCGGCTACACTTGGAAGTCTGCTGAGCTCCTGACGGATGGGCGGGCCTACACTAACCCCCGAGCCCAGCCGCGCCTAGCCATCTGCCTGCAGAAGAGGAGCTGGGCGGATCTGGAGTGCCTGCAGAAGTCCCTTCCTTTGCCTAGAGGACTGTGGATATCTCTGCAAGCAGGGAGGGATCACAGGCTCCTGAGGCACTGTGGCCTGTGGAGAGCACCCTAACCCGGCTGCAATTGAAGAGCTGTGGATCTTCCAAGGGGCAGGTGGGCGCACAGTGTCCCTGAGGCCCAGCTTGTCTGGAACTGCGGAGTTCTGAGCAGGCAGAGGAGGGACACTGGTTCTGCAGGCCCAATGGCTTGGGGTAGTGCGGTGTCAGAGGCTCAGTAGCTCCAAGCATAGAAGGGGATTTTCAACAGATCCTGAGGAAGCTTTCAAATAACACTTGAAACACAGAAATATACAAAATGACAAAACGAAAGACCAAATTACAACCTCAAACCTCCAGCCCATCTCAGGAAACCCTAGGAGCAATGTATATAGAAGAAAATATATCCCATCCACCTCATATATCGGACATAATAGCTACTGAAGTTGACAAACAACTCCAGGAAGCTTTAAAGAAATTCAAACTCGAAATAATCTCCCAAATAAAAGAAGAAATGATAAAAGAAATGAAAGAGATTCTAAATATATCTAAAGAAAACACAGATAAAAAATTGGAGGAACTAAACAAAAAGATAGAATCCCTAGACGAGCAATATAAGAAACAAACAGAATACATAATGCAGATGCACAGAGATATACAGGAAATAAAAAACTCCACTGAAAGTTGTAAAAACCGCCTTAATGAAAGTGAAGATAGAATTTCAGACATTGAAGACATGATTGCAGCTAGTGAACAGGAAAGGAAAGATCTTTTGAAAATAACAAGGAATCAGGAAACAACAATTCAACAACTGCAAGACGATGCAAAGAAGAATAACATAAGAATGATAGGGATTAATGAAAGAGAGGGAGACAACATAAAGGATGTCAAGCGGATATTTAGAGAAGTAATAGCTGAAAATTTCCCAAGCATGAGATCAGAAACTGACATCAAGATCAGTGAAGCATATAGAACTCCAAACACTCATAACCAAAATAAAACTACACCCAGACATATAATAATCACCATCCCAGAAATCCAACACAAGAATAGATTACTAAAAGCTGTCAGAGAGAAAAGACAGATCACTTATAAAGGAAAACCTATCAGAATCACAGCAGACTTCTCAGCACAAACGATAAAGTCAAGAAGAGCATGGAGTGAAATATTCCAGATCCTAAAGCAAAATGATTTCCAACCAAGACTGATATATCCTGCAAAACTATCATTCAAAATAGATGGTGCAATACGATACTTCCATGACAAAGAACAGCTGAAGAACTTCATGAACACCAAACCGACCCTGCAAAAAATATTGAAAGACAGTTTAGATACACAAAGGAAAAAACCACTAAGCAAAGCAAATAATTAAACAGAACAGAAAGATAAAGATGCAACAGCAGAGAGATAACATTCCTACAATTAACCAGCATTTAACAGTAATAACCATTAATGTAAATGGTCTCAATGCACCAATCAAAAGAAACAGACTAGCAGAATGGATCAAGAAACAAAATCCAACCATATGCTGTTTACAGGAAACCCATCTAACCCAGAAGGATACTCACAGACTGAAAGTCAAAGGATGGAAAACAATTCTTCATGCAGCAGGAATCCAGAAAAAGGCAGGAGTAGCCATTCTGTTTGCAGACAACGTGAACTTTAAACCAACAATGACCATAAAGGACAAAGAAGGTCACTACATACTTGTAAGGGGAAAACTCCAAGAGGAAGAGATAACTATCTTAAATATATACGCACCAAACTCCAGAGCACCAAGTTATATAAAACAATTATTAACAGAAATGAAAACTCAAATTATCAGTAACACAATTGTAACAGGAGACCTTAATACGCCATTGACACCAAGGGACAGATCAACCAGACAGAAAATGAGCAAAGAAATAACAGAACTGAATCATACCTGTGAACAAATGGGTTTGATAGACATATACAGGATGTTCCACCCAACAACATCAGAATACACATTCTTCTCAGCAGTACATGGATCATTTTCTAAAATAGACCATATATTAGCTCACAGAACATATTTAAACAAGTGCAAAAGAGCTGAAATCATCCCTTGCATGTTATCGGATCATAGCGCTCTGAAATTAGAAATTAATGATAAAAGATACTGCAAAAATCCCACAAACACATGGAAACTGAATAACACACTCTTGAGTAATCAGTGGGTCACAGAGGAAATTAAAGAAGAAATCAAACAATACCTAAAAGAAAATGAAAATACAGATACAACTTACCGGAACCTGTGGGATGCAATGAAAGCCGTCCTGAGAGGAAAATTTATTGCACTGAGTTCCCACATCAGGAAAACAGAACGAATACAAATAAATAACTTGATGCTACACCTCAAACAGCTAGAAAAAGAAGAGCAAGTCAAGCCCAAAGCCAAAAGAAGAGAGGAAATTATAAAAATCAGAGCAGAAATCAATGCAATAGAGATTAAGAAAACAATCCAAAGAATCAACAAATCAAAGAGTTGGTTCTTTGAAAGAATAAATAAAATCGATAAGCCCCTAGCCAACCTTATTAAAAAAAGGGAAGAAAAAGCTCAAATTCATGCAATAAGAAATGAAAAAGGAGAAATCACTACAGACCCAACAGAAATACAGAAGATCATCAACACCTACTTCGAAAACCTCTACTCTCAAAAGTTTGATAACACAGAAGAAATAGACAGATTCTTAGAAGCATATGAAGTGCCAAAGCTAGATCAAGAGGATGTAAAACTGTTGAATAACCCAATCTCTGTTACTGAAATTGAAAATGTAATTAAGTCCTTACCCACCAAGAAGAGCCCAGGCCCAGATGGATTCACTGCAGAATTCTACAAGAAATACAAAGAAGACCTAATGCCGACACTCCTCAAACTGTTCAATGAAATTGAAAGGGAAGCAATCCTTCCTAAGTCATTCCTGGAAGCAAATATTACTCTAGTACCAAAACCTGAGAAAGACCCAACTAAAAAAGAGAACTATAGACCGATCTCCCTAATGAACACAGATGCAAAAATCCTCAATAAAATATTGGCAAATAGGATCCAGCAAATCATCAAGAAGATTATACACCATGACCAAGTGGGATTCATCCCAGGAATGCAAGGATGGTTCAACATACGCAAATCAATAAATGTAATCCACCATATCAATAAAGCCAAAAATAAGAATCACATGATCATTTCTATAGATGCAGAAAAAGCCTTCGATAAGGTCCAACATTTATTCATGATAAAAACTCTACAGAAAATTGGAATAGATGGTCTTTACCTCAATATAATAAAGGCCATTTATGACAAACCAACAGCCAGCATCATTCTAAATGGCCAAAAATTGAAAGCCTTTACTTTAAAATCAGGCACAAGACAAGGATGTCCTTTATCACCACTCCTATTTAATATAGTACTGGAAGTACTAGCCAGAGCAATTAGGCAAGAAAGAGAAATAAAAGGGGTAAAGATAGGAAAAGAAGAAGTTAAGTTATCATTGTTTGCAGATGACATGATACTCTACATAGAAGACCCCCTAAACTCCATTGAAATACTCTTAGATACAATAAATAAATTCAGTAATGTGGCTGGATACAAAATCAATACTCAGAAATCAATAGCATTCCTATACACGAACAACAAAATTACAGAGAGGGAAATAAGAGAAACTGGACTATTCACATTAGCAAGCAAAAAAATGAAATATTTAGGAATTACTCTTACGAAAGAAGTGAAAGACTTATACAGTGAAAACTATATTACACTGAAAAAGGAAATTGAAGATGATCTCAGAAAATGGAAAGACATCCCTTGCTCATGGATAGGAAGAACAAACATTGTGAAGATGGCCATTCTCCCAAAACTCTTATACAGATTCAATGCAATCCCAATAGAAATACCATCAACATACCTTATAGATCTAGAGAAATCACTCCTAAATTTCATCTGGAACCAGAAGAGACCTAGAATCGCAAAGGCAATTCTAAGCAGCAAAGGCAAAGCAGGAGGCATCACAATCCTTGACTTGAAATTATACTACAAAGCAACAGTAGTAAAATCAACATGGTATTGGAATCAAAACAGAGGCGAAGATCAATGGAATAGATTAGAAGATACAACCACAACTACAAACACACTCAACCACCTTCTCTTTGATAAAGGAGCCAAGCAGGTTCACTGGAAGAACGACAGTCTCTTTAATAAATGGTGCTGGAAAAACTGGCTCTCCATTTGCCGAAAACTAAAGCTAGACCCATGTCTATCACCATGTACTAAATTAAAATCTAAATGGGTCAAAGATCTGAATATTAAAACAGAAACACTAAATCTATTGGAAGACAAAGTGGGTAGAAACCTTGGAGACATAGGAGTAGGTAGAGAATTCATGAACAGGACTCAAACCGCACGGGAAACACTTCCCAGAATCAATAACTGGGACCACATCTTATTAAAAAGTTTCTGCATGTCAAAAGAAATCTCCAGCATAGTGAAAAGAAAACCCACAAACTGGGAAAAGATTTTAGTGAACTCTCTCTCAGACAAGGGACTCTTGTCTAAAACATATAAAGAATTAAAAAAACTCAGACCTCCAAAATTGAAAGATCCAATCCAAAAATGGGCATCTGAGATGAATACGCAATTCTCAGATGAAGAAATGCAAATGGCAAATAAATATATGAAAACATGCTCATCATCATTGGTCATCAGAGAAATGCAAATTAAAACCACACTGAGATTCCATCTCACTCCTGAAAGAATGGCCAGGATCAAGAAAACCAACAACAACAAATGCTGGAAAGGATGTGGGGAAAAAGGAACTCTCCTGCACTGTTGGTGGGAGTGTAGACTGGTACAGCCTTTGTGGAGGTCTGTCTGGAGGTTTCTCAAAAAGTTGGGATTGGAAATCCCATTTATTCCAGCTATTCCACTTCTAGGCATATTCCCAGAAGAACTGAAAGCATCATACCACAGTGATTTATGTGCACCTATGTTTATAGCAGCACAATTTGTAATCGCCAGATCTTGGAAACAACCCAAGTGTCCATCAACTGAGGAATGGATAAAAAAGTTGTGGTATTTCTATACAATGGAATATTATTCAGCTATAAAGAAGGATCACATTGAGATATTTATCAATAAATGGGCGCAGCTTGAGACCATACTCATAAGTGAAATAAATCAATCTCGCATGTATGAATACCGAATAGTTTCCCTAATGTAAGTAATGATTCAAATATATGAAAATATGTGGCAATCATGATTCCCCATTATGTGGCCTTGAAGCCTTATAAAATTTTCACTTATTAATTAGAAAGGCTTTATTCCGGGCTTCTTGATATGGAAATATTTGAAGCTATAGTATATGAAGTTTTATCCAAATATCTCAAGGAAAAAGACAGACACTATGGTAACTATTATTCTTTAAAAAAATTATTTAGTTATTTCTTATGTTTATTTTAATTAAGGGAAAAATTTAAAAAATTAGGATATATAATAGTAACTCTTTTCGATTTCCTATTAACTTGTTTTGAAGTCCTGTAATGCTCCCACGATCTTGTTTTGACTGATTAGACTCTGTTCCGTTCTGTGGGATAGTATCAGGTCCGAGGGTATAGGCAACTACTTTGAAGGCAGTAAGATTCACTAAGATGCCCATTCTGGTTTGACTATTGTCTCCTTTGGAAGTCCTGTAATGTTTACAATGTCTAAGTTTTATTGGTCTTGTTCTCTACTGTTTTGTCCAACTTTATAATATCTAATGAGATAGACAAATCTTTTTAAGGAAACAAGAGACAACGTTGATAACTATTGTTAATAACCGTATACTCTGTTCTACATCATGTGCTAAGTCTATCCTTGGTTTTCACTGACAGCTTTGTTCTGCCATATTTGACTTTATTCTCCCCCCCCCAAAAAAAGTAATAAGAACTAAGGAGTAATAAAATCTAAAATGTGTAAATTTTGTTGTAAAAAGAGAGGAAGGGGAAAAAAGAGCTCTAACAGATATAACAGCAAGTGTGTATAGGGATGTTGAATAGCTGACTATATTAATGTTTTTGGATCATTGAACACAGCTGTTTGTAGTCTCTCTGTTTGAATGTCTACTTTGTATTCTTTGATACTGTGATTTGAGCAACTATTTCCAAGACGATAATATGTAATCTATTAACAGGTGATTTCTTACTGTTATGTTTTTTTTTTTTTTTGTAGTTCTGTATTATATGTAACCTTACACTGCTTTGTTTTGTTTTGTGTTTTTCTCTTTTTCCTCTTAAATAAAAAAAAAAAAAGAAAAAGAAAATTCAAAATATCCACAGGATAACATGAAAATTCAGAGAAGATAAACTTTGACTAGAATATTCATGGACAAATTGGTAGATAAATTGTTCCCGTAGGTATTCACAGAAGATGACAATATAAATGCACATCACCAACAGCAACAGCAGCCACGTGAAGACTGAATTCTCACAAGCTCATTGGGTATTTTTCAACATATGCAAAACAGAAATCAGTATCAGTGATGTAAATTTCCTTATGCATTTTCCAACTCTGGGAATAATAATTCTAGCTATTCAGAACTATGGCTCATAAATGTTGTTTCCATACTTGATTTCTCCATTTGTTTCCTTCCTTCTTCTATGTCAATTCATTTTCTCTAAGAAACAGACACTAAACAAGATAAAACATTCAGAATACTAGGGAAATTCTTATGTGAAAAACAAAGTTTGGAGAATTGAAACAAATTATCAGACCTCTATGCAGCTAAGATTTAAAGGGAAGGAATGAAAGGGAAGGGGAGGGAGCCAGGGAAGGGGAGGGATCCAGGGAAGGGGAGGAGGAGAGAGGCAATAAGAAAGGAAATTACTTGGTTGAAACTGTCTTAGATGATAGGGCAGCTCTAAGGAGACGTTGGAAAGACTATTAGGGAGTATCTGAGCCACAGTCACTCCACTAGGGAAGCCTACATCTCCATGGAGCTGCCCTGTTTGACCAACTCTGATGCACGTAGTTTTCTCCTGTGACACGTAATTTTGGTGAAAATTCAGAGATTGGATTCAGAGTAAAACAGCTGGGTGCCTCAGTTAACTTAACCTTCTGCAGTTGGAGATCTGGGAATCCCATTTCCAGAGCTGTGATACCTTCCTTATTAGAGTTACTTAAGTTCAGGATATCACCTCTCAACTAGACTATTGCCAATCATTAATATAATATTTCTAGTATTCTCCACACATCTGTTTCGTCATAAACATTCTTCCTCAGCCAAATTTTCAATTATGTCACTTGTCTTTTAAGATACATTAGAACATCTTTGTTTAAGACTTTGAGTGACTTCCTATCTCTTTTAAGATAAGAGTCAAACCTTGTCTCCTGACATTTTTGGCCTTGCTTTTTAACACTTTTTGTTTTGCACAGCCATTGCAAAATGAGTTTCTCTACTCAAATCATTTTCTCTGGCCTTTAAAATTTATAGATACTGTGTTCTTCATAAATTTATCACACCTCAGGTTTTGGTTGTATGCTGGCTCCCTTAGAAACTCTCTCCTAAGTTCTGCAGAGGTATACTCTGTTCTGTGCTCTCAGAACATAGAACTTAATCAAATGGCTTTTAGCTTACATATTTGCCTTTACACTTATCATACTCTTACACTGATAACAAACACTATAACAATTCTTCACTCAACTAAGATTATATCATAAAACAGTCAATACTTATTAAATGAATGAATATAATAATCATACATAAATGACATAATGTGGAAGGGGAAGTGATACGTTATTAATAAAGATAAATACTAAGAATCTGGGTTCAAATGAGCAGAGCGATGATACAGATTGTTGCTAATGAGTACTATGATGCATCTGCAAAAACACAAGCATGAAACAGAAAATTATATATACACATTTTATAAATATATTTTATATATTATATATAAATTATAAGTATAATTATATATAAATATATAGCATATACATCTAAAAATAATATCACTTCTATATAAAATCTTCACTATTAGTTTTTGAATTTTGGGGGACTATTAGGGGTATTATGGATCGAACTCATGACCTCATACTTGCCAGTGTGGCACTTAAGCCACTAAGCTAAACACTGGCTTCCTAGTTCTGAATTTGGGGAAAACATTCACTTATACATTCTACAGTTCAAACTGTAGAGGAAGGTCAACTGTATAAGAAGTTCAAGTGTAGAGCAAGTTCTACAGTTTCAAATATGCAGATAGTAAGTGGAGGCATAGCTCAGTGGTTAGTATGCATGGTATTCTGGGTTTGATCTCCAGCACTGCAAAAAAAGTACATATAGATACAAATATAATATTATATTTAAATTTCCTATATTTTACAGATTGAAAGAGGTTGGGTATATCAAAATTTTCATGGCGTTACACTTTGCACAAAGGAAAACATTTTGGCAAGCATAACTACTTGCAGAGATACAGAGATACCACGGTTCCATGTAGAATTTGTAAATGTTTACTTCCAAGCCTGATGATCATTACTGCAACACTATTGAGAGCTTCCTACTATTTTTATTATTTCTTTTCAGGATAACTTTCTATAACATAAAATAATGGTGTGAAAAATTTGCTGGTTATATCAATGCTGAATTTGGCTTAAACTAGAATACAACTTAGAGGATAGATAGCTTATGATTCATGAACATTATCTTTCCTCATGATTTCCTAATAATACTGATGATGGTGGTGGTAATAATATTAATAATCATAGCTTTTATTGGACATGCCAAAGTTAAACTCTTAATTACTTGATATTAGGCAGCAATTTCTTGTTGGATAATCCTTTCGTATTTAATATGATGAGTCTTACTGTCATAATGAAGAGCGAAAGATTAAAAAGGTGCTAGAATTCTTTTCCTATCACTACAGTAAAATTAAACAATTTTCAGTTACAGGACACTTTTCTCCTTCACAAGGGATACAATCCAATTTTAAAGGAAATACAGATGTTGTGAAGGCTGATAGACTCAACACGACTCTTAGCTTCACTAGCTAATGGTTTTATAAATATGGGAACTTATGTAAATCCTCTCTTAGTTGCCATCTGCCTTAGTCAGGGTTTTCCAGGAATCAGAGATTGGGGCCACACTTATTAGTAAAAACCTAGCTCGATAGTACAGTCCAAAGGGTGCAAGAGAGAACAGAAATGGAAAAGGAGTCAAGAAAAGAACCAAGATGGTATAATATGAATTTGACTAGGTTTTCAGAAAGAAAAAATCATGAAAATTTGCTTGGTCATATGGGATAAATTCCAACAAGCTCATGAAACATTGTACATTGGAATACTCCATCAGGAAAATGGAAGGGATTTATCGTGTTGACCTTCCCCATTTCCTCACTTTTATCAACTCAGTTTTCAGAACTGGGAACAGCCCGTCCATATACGAGTTGGTTTTACTGTAATCTTCATATAAGTTTCTACTAGGGAATTGTGTCCTGTCCATCTGCAGTGGACCTGACCTCTGCACAGCCAGTGATGATTATTGGTCTGGCAAAGAGGTAAAAGTGAGGAAAATACTACAGACTGAAGTAAATGATGCTGTGACAGTGGTGGCTGCAGATGTTTCATTGATTCATTCTTTCATTTTAATGATAATTTATATTGAATGTCAGAACTATCCTACTTCCAGGGCTGAAGTGATAAATACCCTTGTCCACTCAGAGTTCATAGGTGCATGTCAGTGCTTTGTGTGCATTTGTTTCTATTCATCCATTGAAATTCTTAAGACACATAGAAAAAGATTTTGGAGTAAATGTGAATGCGAGTTGTTTCATTTATAGGGGTGAACGTTGTCTTGTTTGGAAGTAAAAGCTGTCTAAGAGTCAACTTTGATTTTAAAAAGTGAGTGAAAAGAACACCAGTCTATCTGGCACACGTCAAAATATGTGACTCAATTAAACATCATCATCATATTAGGTAAAATTTCTATAGTTCTGTTGGTGCTGTTGTTTGCTGTTTGTTGTTGTTGCTGTTTTGGTACCAGGGGTACTGAGCTAAATCCCCAGCCCCTCCATTATATCTTATCCTTGTCTACTTTATGACTTTCTTTCATCTCTCTACCAGTAGTCAAAAGAAGCAAAACATGAAAGAAGAATCAGGATAAAGAGAAAGAGAAGGAGAAGGAAAAGAGAAGAAGGAGTAGAAAGACAAAATAAGCAGCAACACTAGAGGAAAAAAGAGGAGAGGGGAAAAGAGGATGAAAGTGCATAATAGAATAGAAATCAGTGCATAAATGAGAACATACAACATAGTTGAATAATTTCTTATTTTTTAAAAATAATCTATGTTTTACAATAAAATCATTGCTGTGCTATAACAAGAAAAGACAGAAATGCATGACTTTTTCACAAACATTTTCTTTACTTTACATATAACTGTTCTTGTAGAATAATTTTATGCTCAAAATCTGAAAAATGTATTTTTATTTTGACCTCCTCTGCTATGGAATATGTGTTCCCTCCAAACATTGTTGAAGACATCAAAGACATGAAGTTGGGATACAATTAGATAACAGAGGCTGATACAATGGGTGGTTTTTTCCTAGACAAGGTAAGTGTGGTATAAACTCACACGATTAAAGAATATTGCAAGGGGAGAATGTGAATAATTTAGGTATATAAATTCTAGTATACTTCTTTTTTGTGGACAAAAGGCTATATATTAACAAGGTCACTCCCCCTGGGTGTCTAGCACTTCTTGGTTAAAAGCTGATTGCTCATGGAGACGCAGCCATCTCTGGCCTCTTAGGCACTGTGGTGACATGCCTTGTAACAGTTCTGCCTGAGGCTTTGAGAGGAAAATTCCTTATAATAGTAACTCATTAAAGTGCTCTTCAGGTAACTGGAAAGGCAAATATCCTTTATACTTCTTTGTCCCTGGCACTGTGCCAGAGTATGGGTCTAGGAATAATTGGGCCCTCTGAAAATTATTAGTTTAATTCTATTGTGCTTGTATCTAAAATTATTTCAAGAGTTGGAAAACAAATTAGTCCACATAAAGGCTTATGAGAGATTTAAAATATCTGTAGTTACCTCTTGATTTTATTAAATAACTTTATGGCTCTGGATAAGTCAATAAAGTTCAGTAATACTACCATGAGCTTTAATGCTCAAGCCTAAATCATAGCTGGAATGTTTTGGAGGAAGGAATATTTTGCAAAGCTGTATTTCTGTTACGAGACACAGCTGCTATGTGAGAATCCAAATGGGAATGTCTTATCTGCTGTACACCATGACCAATGTGATAAAAAAGGAGCATGGCAAAGACAGAGGGAAGAGTGAGCAAGGAGACAAGGTAACTCAGAGAAAAAGATGCCTTAGGCAATTGTACGACTTAAAATATAAACATTCACAAAGACTTGTAGTTAAAAATTCTCGGACATCTATATGTTTCTAAATACTACAAATATATGGGATAGGCCAAGTACTTTGTGTGAATTGTATACTATTCAACATCAGCAAACATCACCAAACATCAATAAACGTCCCCAAACTTCACTGCTAACTCATGTGTGTATGAGTGGTCACTACACCGTAAGAGCTTTGGCAATGGCCGGAGACAATTTTGAGTGTCATGTCAAGTGTATTGGGAATACCACTGACCTCTGTTGAGGAAATATAGATATATTACTGAATATTCCATAAACACCAACCCCAAAGTGATAACTATACAGTCCAGAATAATACACATTCTCCTACTGAAGAAACCTTATGCAAAAATCAGATAATATTAATTTGATAGAATAAATCATAGTTTTTCTTTCTAAAAGTTATAATTTTAGGAGAAAATAAAAAAGCAAAGTAGCTATAAATGATGACATTAGGTAAGGTGTATAGAGTGACACTTTAGTGACATAAACAGCACATGATGATACTGCAGAGGATAGAGTAAGGAGGGAGGTCTGAGAAAATTGAAAGAAATTAGGTTTGATGCTTAGTATTAAGTGTCAGTTTGATTGAACTGAGAGATACCTACATTAATAAGGGACAATGTTGGATGTATTTCCCAAATGCCATGAGTTGGCAAGCTTTCCTTTACTGGATCTTCTGCTGTGATGTTTCTACCCTGAAACCAGCTGTCCATGGATTGAACCCTCTGCAACCTTAGGCCAAAATACACCTTTTTCCCTTTAGGTTACAGGTATTGAGAATTGAGTCTTAGTGTAGTGATGGCAAAACTTGAAGAAACTAAAAGTCAAACTACAATCCAAAACTCATTTGCTTATCACAAAATGCCAACACTGCAATTAAACCTGAATACTGAGGTTTTGTTTAGCAAAAAACGACATGCATAACATCCTTTGTCTTAAAAGAAAAACACAGTAATGTAGGTACCATACACTCACCACCACTGGGCTAGTGAAAGAAAGCTGATTATCACACTGGGGTAAGGTCTTACTAAAGATTTAAAACTTAAGTGACGAGGAGGGTTTAAATCCAAAAGGACATAGATCAGAAGTATTTTTAGCTATGACTAAGGAGTAAGTCCACCCAAAGACTAGATGCAGCAAGTTCCTCTGCTCAATCATCCTAACAGGTGCAATCAGACACAACACAGAGACAAAACATAGAAGACATTTCCTATTGTGCTAAAAATGCATGTCATATGTTAAAATTAAGGAAAATAATAAAAAAAAATTAAGCAGCAATATTCTTGTCCAAGTTAGTCATTCATAATTTATTTGTTTCTCTAGTCATGTACTTACACTAGTTCCTGAATTTGTTGCAGGTTTACCTTTTCTCCATTAAAGCAATTTTTGATGCATTGTTTGAAATGGTCTACAGCTGTAAAAAATCAAACTGTTATAGGTTTCTATTGCACTGCTATGAAATATTATTCACATTGATTTACTTTATATTGATTTTGTTCTTTATTCTAACATAGATTTTTTTCATTTTATTAAAATACCTAAAATTTCAAATTAAATAATAGTTATTTGGTTATCAGTTAATAAGAATAATAGCTACTACATTGTGAATAATTATCCTCAAAGTAGTTACTTGGTACAGTACATAAACTAAATTTTTTCTTACAAAAAATATACAGCACAAATTTTTCTTTTCAATGAACTAAAATAAATTAGTGGTATAAATGAAACCAGTTAGCATATATATTGAAATATTTTTAAAAGAATGAAATTTGTAATTAGAAGTATGTAAATGTCTCCCTACTTGCTTTTATCTCTCATATTTTTTTGAATCCACTGAGTTCCTCAAGGTAGAGAGTAAAATGTTTTCCTCCTGATGATTTCAATATTTACAGAACTCTATGGGGGTCCAAGAGAAAGTGTGCTGTGGTATTTTGAGGGAGATACAGCAGAAATTATTTAATTATCATGTTTTCATAAAACTTTCCTTAAAGTCATTATCTTTTACTGAATTATAGTATTTGTGTGCCACTTATTCATCAATAGTCAACTAACATCAAACTTAGCTTAAATATGATAGGGAAGAAAGGAGAGAGATAAAACAGCAGGAAAAATCACAGGTGAACTTACCAACAAAGTTTGTGTTTAAATGTAAAGACTAATTTCCATCATCTTTTTATTTTAGTCGTATGTGGAAACTTCTTAAATAGAACAAAGAGAGACACAATTGTATTAGTACTCATTGTTTCCTCCCATTATGTGCCAAAACTCACTCCCTTTATCTGTTTGCAGTTCTACTGTACAGAGTTGAAAACCAGCTGATGAAACTTCCAATAGAAAAAATGTGATCATTTTGGATTCAGGCATGTCCCACTACCACAAATAGATGGATTCTTTGGAAGAAATGCTGAAATTTTATGGCTTATCTCATATTCAATGTTTGGATTAATAAATTCTGAACTTTTTTCAAACTGCTTAAACATTAGAATGAAGTAATTTTATGGCAGTGTCTCAATAAGCATAAAAATTAATTAGTGACTGTGTACTGAAACAATGATGGAGACTTTCATCTGTTTCCAAACACTTCAGTCTGCTGGTTCTCTTCGGTAGAAATGCGTTTGATCTGTTAACATAGATCCTGAAAAACAGTTAAAGTATTCTGTAGTTCAGGTTCAAGGAAAATGAAATACTATTTATTACTTTAAAATCATCCTCCATGACAGTAGAAATATAATATCCATGAAAAGAGTTTGCCTGATTCCATTTACACCTATTTAGATTATAAATTGTCATTCACCAGACTCTCAATAAATATTGTTGAGTGCATCCTGTTGAAGATACTACCCAATCAAGTGCTGACTTTCATGTAACTACTTCAAGCATAATAAAATACATCATGGGAGCATAAAATAACATCTGCTTTCATAGGACCTATAGATCAGTAAAATAGACAGAACACAGTGGGAATGACTTCCTGTCTTGACAATATCTTCATATGCACCCAGAATGACCCTGTTAGTTGGGCATTATTTGATTAGCAGATGTCTGGTGTCCTGATGTGCTGTTCACTGACCTGAGCACTAATGCAGCTCCACAGCAGGATGACATTTTGGTAATCAGCCTTTCTACACATCAGTTTCAGGTTCCAAGAGTGAGTGGTTTATTACAGTACTCCAAACTCTACCTCAGCTTTTCTGATTGGTTTACAGCACGATTTTCACAACTTTCTACCAGCTGTGCAGTCACAATCCCGACACAAAGCTTTCCTCTCTCTTGGATCTAGGGGATGAGTGCCTGGATCATTTGCCACTCTGAACTTGATTTTGAGGAACACATTCTCTATGTCACCAACATTCTGGCGCAGCTATCACCATTTTGAAATCTTGTGTGGCCTCTGCCACCATTCTGGAATGTAATGTGGCTACCACCATTCTGGAACATGACACTCTGCAACTTTCTCCTCAAAGCAAAATCTTTCACTTTTGCAGTGTTGAGGCTGCAAAGAGTGGGAACAGGCTGTTGCTTGTGATACTCTCAGACCACCTTTTATATTCTCTTGTTCCTTTACAACAGACAAGATCACCTCAGCTCTATCTTTGTAGTCCACTGCTTCACTGATGTTTCCTTTCTGGCTAAACTCACAATGTTTTAAATCACTGGGCTCTTTGCTATTGGTTCACGACACAAATCTGGCTAAAAGCCCCCAACAATAGCCATGCCACCACCTAAACATTCCACTGCCTTGAAATTTCTCCACCCAAATCAACTAGCTCACTTCCCTTAATCACAGTCTCAGGCAAAATCTCTGTACTTAGGCAAAATGCAGACAAATTATCTGCCAAGGTTTAACGCACAGCATCTGGAATCCAACAACCAGTGTGGTCCTTCTTCCCAACAAAACCCCTGAGCCTAGTCTTTACTGGTAGGATTTCTATGTGCCTTCATGTCTTCTGAGCTCTGTCCAGAATATCCCATGTGGAATAGCCTAAGGTGTTCCAGCTCTTCTCCTTCAGATGACATCTCCAAACCTTACCAAACTCTTCCCACAAGCCATTCCCAAAGACTCTTGAAAAACATGATCAAGTAAAGTCACACCAACAACTTTTCTTTCTTTGCTGGGACAAAATACCAGACACTCAAAGTGCAGGAAGGAAGAATTTATTTAGCTTACGGTTTGTGGAGGTTCCATCCCATAACCAGCAGGATCCAAGGCAGTGGCACATGGTAGAGGACAACAGTTTATGGCGGCAGAAAGCAGCATAAGTAACAAAAGCAAACGAGGAGGAGTGCAGAAAGAAGACTCTTTTTGTTCCTTATATTATATATAAGTCATAGCCACTTGGGTAGCACTCATATGCATAATCCCAGTATTAGACCATGAGTCATTTAGAAGCTCTAGAAGCCCATTTTCCGGACTCATGAGGCTTTGTATGGACATCCAGACTCAAACCATAATAGTGCTCTTAAAAACTTATAAAACAATAGATTTAAAATGTTATTACAAATACATTGTACAAATGTGAGATAACATATACAATTATCTTAATTTAGCCAGCCATTTAAAAAGGTATATGTATCTAAAAACACCATGTTAAAAACCATAAACAGATACAATTTTTATTTATCTATATAAGAAAGAAGGAAACAAGAAAAGAAGGAAGGAAAGAGGGAAGGAAGATAGAAAAAAGTAAATAAGGGGAGGAGGAAGAGAAGAAGGAAAAGGAAAAGTGTGCTTCATGGTGTTAGATGTCTTTAATTTGGTTTGTGTCTAGATGTCCTCCAAAGTCCAATGTGGTAATAGGTGGGGTTTGATTTTTCAGAGGTGGCAGGATGGGGAGTGTATGATACTGGGCTCAAGAGTATGTGATTATTAATTTAGTTCACTGGTCAATTTGGCATAGTTCTGGGTAGGATTAAGGGTGCCCCAACCTAGGTGTGAGTGCATCATCCCTAAGGGCAGGTGGTCTTGATAAAATATAAGGGACACAAAGAGGACTAATGTGATCACTTGTCATTTGTTGCTTAATGCTGCTGCGGGTGCTGTTACTGCTGTCTTCTGCTTTGTGATGCCCCCCTGCTATGTCAACCTGCCTTGGAGCCCACTGATTATGGATTAAAACCTCTGCAAACTGTGAGACAAATAAACCTTTCCTCCTTCAGATATTTTGTTTCAGCAATCAGAAAAATAACTGAAATAGTCTTAGTTTTCTTTCTGTTGCTGTAACTGAACATTATGAAGTAGATAATATATAAAGCACTATTAAATTAATTCATGGTTCTGGAAGCTGGGAGGTCACAGGTTCGGGGGCCATCATAGTGAAGGCCTAGTAAAGCTATTTTAGAAGGGAAGAAAGGCAATGAGTATGTATGAAAAAGGAAGTAGGATGCAGGCCCACTTCATAACTATCCGCTTTCAACAATACCATGGTAACAACATTAACCTAGTCATACCTAACGGCCCCACTTCCTCACAGACAACAGTGGCAAAGTCCACTTCAGGTTTTGGAGGAGACATGCAATCTGTAGCAGGTGTACTGTAAGTGAGTTAGTACAATGTAAAGGCACAGACAGTACCTGCCAATATGTTCAGTAAAGTTTAGCATTGTTTCTATCATTTCTGTTACTAATACAGCAGCTGCTGTTGCTCAAGATTTCTTCATAACTGTGGGTTCAATCTATTTATTTTTCTTGCCCTCAGTTAAAGTTGAATTAAAGACTTTTAAAAGTTGATTATTTTCTATATTCATGATTCATATCCTGATTTTTTCAATTTTAAAGGAAATAGAGTGAATGAACTTGTTCTTTCAAGAAGACTCACTTTTGATTTCTTTAAATATTGCATGCCTTAATCATATATCTACCCAATTTGCCTGTGTGAAAATGCCACAAAGACTCGCTACTCTATTAATTAACATTCAGCAATTTAAATGTTTCATATAACATTTTATCTGACTCTACTTTTCCTTCTTTTGTTTTAGACTTTCATACTAAATTTATTTGTAATTTTAAGCAGAGTTCTAGAAGAGAGGGAAATAATATTGACAAAACTTCAATACTATATAAAGTCTTATTTTGCTACAATTTATAGCAGTGTGTATGTGTATTAAAATTCATGTCTTTAATCTCTTCCAATTAAAAATACAAATTTGCCTTCAACTTGATGAAATTTATAATGTATAACATCTTAGATATTCTATAACTGTTAAGCAAAGTTTTATTTAGTACTTTGATTATACATTAGAGAAATAGTACATTAATTCCTTTCTGAGGCTAAGACTGAAGAGTTCATTTACTTGCTGCTGCAGTGTTTTGCAACATATGTTATATTTATAATTGTCTTATTGAATCTTTTACATTATAAGTGATAATTATATTGCCCAGAGCTATAAAATCATCAAAAAAATACATAATGTCATTTTAAGTTGTTGCATCTACATACAAAAATTTATATTTTAGCTGTTTAAGCATCTTTTTAAGTGAATGTTGGAAATAGATGTAAGCTGAGTGGAATAAAAATATTATTTCCATTAAATATTTGGTAATTGCTATTAAGAGGAAATCATAGTCAAATCTCATCCAGAAAGGCAGGGGCAGTGGAGAACAATTTCATAGCAGAAAACAATCATGCAATGATAGAGAAGACACACGCGTGCGCACACACACACACACACACACACACACACACACACCAGCTACAGAGGTGTAGTGACATTCTCGCTCCCAATAGTCTCTCGGTTTTCCTATTACTTTGACCACCGGTATATCTTAATTTCTTTTTTCTGTTTTTTTTTTTTTTTTTTTTTTTTTTTTTTTTTACTATACAGCATCACAAGTAATAAACAAAATCCCAATTCTTGGCTTTTTTTCTTGCCTCATGATTTAGCTTTCCATGTTTCACTTTGAGCTCTGTAACAACTTCTGATATTTCTAAATTAGGAACTCATTAAAGAAGCCATAAATCGTTCCCTTCACCTCTGGACTATAAATCACTGCCAAGATACCCATTGAAGGAAGGCCAAGAGTAAATATCTGTCACTGCTCCAAGAATGTTGCAAAGTATAGAAGTGAAACCGCATTTAGAAATTGAAATAAGTAAGAACTTAGATAATAAAAGAATTTTTAAAATATTTTACAGAGATATTTAGGAATCTCAATGTAATTTAGTTCCATAAATTTTCAGAATAACATATTTTTCTAGATAATCTTCCAGTTATTTTGTAAAAAAAAATTTTGAAATGTGATTGATTATATCTCCAGTAAAACAGTATTTGCTGTTCCATGAGTAGAATTCTGTAAAATGAAAAAAAGTCCTTTGACCTCTTCAAAAAGGTCTGGAAAATTGATGAATAGAAGGAAGATGTATTATCACAGTGAAAAATGAAATAGGTTAAGAAATTCTAAGGCAACCAATGTTTAAGCACTGACCTTTAGTCCTCTGAATTGTCTTCTGACTGGTATATATGACTTGGAAATAAATGACTTCATTGTGCTTATCAAACTAAATCAAAATTGTTATCGATTTCTTTTTCCTGAAATAGTTCTGGCTTTGCTCTCTCAGTTACGTATGTTCTTGAGTAAAAATGAGATTGAAAGTTTTTTCAGATTGAGATTTTTTTTAAACAAGATGATTGACATTAGAATGTCACTAAATTTCTGTAGTTTCACTTGCTCAGTGAATAGACAAAGTTCTGACTATACCTCTTCTATATCTGCGCTTTTCTTCTTTTTGTTTCTCTCTCTTCTCTTTCTCATTATACACATCCCCAATTAATGAACAGAAACTCTTTAAAGTGCTCAATTTGAGATTCAATTCTCTTTTGAGGGTTCTTATCAAAATAACTAAAGTTTTTTTTCTAAATTACCATTTTTGACCTCAAATTCACAAAACTTTGGTACAATTTCAGTATCTTCAAAGTCAATTTTTTATTCAAACCCAAAAATGTTTTCATAAGTTAAGAACAAATCAATGCACAAATGCAAGTACAAATTCAAAGTTGGTAAAGATATTGGCTCAAACTGGTTCTTATGTTCCTCAATACAATCAGTAACTTGCTGAAGAAAATTAATAGATGAATGTTTTATTATTTGCATTGAAAACATACACCTAGGAAGGGCTGTGTGAAAAGATTACTGACTTGGAGGGAATACATATGTACCTGATACCTAAATCCTTTGAATGTGAATTTGTGGGAATGAATATGTGTACTTGGACTTTATCACATTGCAACTAAAAATCAGATATTGAAAATTTAGTATTGTTTGGGTTCAAGTAAAATGTCTATTCCGTAAAAAATGTGAGCTACAAGAATCCTCAGTAGAAAGAATCATTTGTTTCTGTTTTTCTATAGTATTTGGCAAAGAAGCCTAAAAGAAAGGGATGTATGCATTTTTCCAGGGTTTCTGGAAAAGTAGGGTTGGAGACTTGTAAGTGAAGGTCAGGAGACCTGAATTGGAACTGCTTTACAAAAGTAGATGAATAGTCCTTAAATATATGAGAATAGGTTGAGGGCAATAAGCTTTGGTGATGAGAATAACATGAAAAAATAAAACAAAAAGTAAAGTCTTATTGAAAACAGAAAAGTTATGAATCAGAAATTATTCATTTTGAGCTTTATTCTTTCTTATACTAGCAATGAAATATCTGCAATATAGTTCTTAATGCTTAGGGCCTCTAAGAAATCAAATGATAGATAGATAGATAGATAGATAGATAGATAGACAGATAGACTTTATTCTGTCTTATTTTATTTTTACCTTTAAAATCCTTCCAATCAATGAAAATGGAGGAATTAACTAAAAGAGAATTCCTCATTTACAAAAAATACTGAATATATTCTGTGATAGAGATATATAAATTGTTTAAAAAAGATGCTAAATGGGTTAAATAAATTATGTTATTTTACTTAATGAAATACAATGATGTTAAGAAAATTTGTGTATTGCTATGGCACAATCTCCAAGATATAATACTAAATTTAAAAAGTATATGATAGCTTCCTCCTTCCTCCACAGACCTTGGAGTTGATGGATCACTGGTCTCACCCTGCTCCTCACTCCATGGGCTTAGGGGTCAGTGGGAACATGGGCATTGACCCTTCTTCTCCTTGCCAACCTAGGAGTTGGTAGGACTACAGGTCACCCTCCCTGCAAAAAAGACCAATAGTCTATTGCCAACTAGAGACCCATTGCACCATCTGCAAAATATTTGTGGGCTGGCGGGAGCCTCAGCAGCTCCTCACTCACACAGAGGACCTCAGTGGGCTTTTGACAGTGTGTTGAGTTTCCCTCTCTAATAGGGACCTCAGTGGGTAAGCAACAGTGAAATTCTTCCCAGCTATAGGACCTTGGTGAGTCTGGCAAGAATGTTGATGAGTCTTTCCTCCATGCACAGAACACCAGGTGGGTTGAGGAGAGTGCTGACAAGGCCTCCCATAACCCAGAGGAAATCAAAAAGGCCTACAAGATACCCAGTGACACAGAAGGGTCCCAGCTGAGTTGCACATTATAGCCAGGTAGATCTGGTGGCCTGGAAAAACCTGAAGCTGCAGTAACAATAGGAACTAAGGGTTGACTTACATCAATAGTGGTAGGCTAGTCAGACTAGGAAGAATATAGGATTCATCCAAAAGGCCCTGCAGGAAGAATTCAGATGACTAGAGAGACCCAGCAATTGGACAAACATCAATCACACAGTAGAACCCTAAGGCACACACAGTGGATAGTTGAGACTAGTGGAATTGAAAAGAATAAAATATTAACCGAAGAGGTGAAAATGACAAAATGAAAAAGCAAAGTACAACTCAGACTTCCAGTCCATCAGGAACAAGTACAGAAGACATCAAAATAGAGGATATTGGAAGTCATATTTCTGAAATTTTAGAAAAGATATCAAGTAACATGCAGAAACAAATCCATGAAGCTATAGAGGAAACTAGATTAGAGATAATCTTTCATGTAAAGAAAGAAATGACAGTCTTAATAAAGGAGTTGCTCAACATAGCTAGAGAAGACATAGGAAAAAAGTATAGGATCATAGGAAGATGATGAAAACCTTGAATGAACAATACATAAAATAAGTAGAATGCATGAAAAAATTCAAAGAGATATCCAGAAAATAAAAGTTTTATTGAAATCTGGAAAAACTGTTTGAATGAAGCTGAGGAAAGAATTTTGGACTTTGAAGACAGGATCCCAGCTGGTGATCATGAAAGGATACAACTTTTTTTTTTTTTTGGTGGGGGGTGGGGTCTTTTTCGGGTTTTTTTTGGTACCAGGGATCGAACGCATGACTGCCTGCTTGCAAGGCAGGTGCTTATGCTGCTGAGCTAAATACCCAGCCCCAAGGATACAACTTTTAAAAATAACAAGACAGCGTAAAATGACTATTCAACAGCGTGAAGATGTTGCAAAGAGAAACAATAAACGAGTAATAAGCATCAATGAAGATGCAGAAGTCAATGTGAATGACAGTGGTAAACTTATTCACAGAAGTAATAGCAGAAGATTTCCTAAACATGCAGAAAGAATCTGCTATACAGATAAGTGAGGCATACAGAATGCCAAACAGTCATAAACAAAATAAATATATGCCACACATATAATAATTAAGATCCCAGAAATTTAAAAACAGAATACTACAAGCTGTTAGAGAAAAGACGCAACTCACCTACGAAGCAAAGCCTAATAAAATCATGGCAGACTTCTCAGCACACACCCTCAAGTAAAGATGAGCTTGGAGTGAAGTGTTTTAAGCCTTGAAAGAAAACAACTTTCAATGCAGATTGGCATACTCTACAAAATTTCCTTTGAAAATTAATGGGGAAATAAGATACTTCCATGACAAAGAACAACTGAAGAAGTTCATGTCCACCAAACCAACCCTAGAAAGAGCACTGAAAGACATACTAGATAGAGATAAAAATGACTACAATTTCCAGAACAACAACAGAAAGAAACCACCAGACAAGGCAAGCAATTAAACAAGGGGCAAAAGCAGGAAACCAACAGCAGGAAAATAACATGACAATGTTGAGCCAGTACATATCAGTTATATTCATCAATGTAAATGGCCTCAATTCACCAATTAAAACAAGTAGGTTGATAAAATGGATCAAGAAACAGGATCCAACAATATGCTATATACAAAAAACACATTTGACTCAAAAGGAAACTCACAGACTAAAAGTCAAGGGATGGAAACAATATTCCATGCAACAGAAAACCAGAAAGAAGCAAGCTTAGCTATTCTGTTTGCAGACAATGTAAATTTCAAACCAAAAATGATCAAAAGTCACAAAAAAAGTCACTACATACTTGTCAGGGGAATAATTCAAGAAGAAGAGCTAAGAACCATAAGTATATATGCATCAAATACAGGATCACCAAACTGTATAAGACAAATAAAAATAAATATGAATCACCAAATATGGAATAACACCACTGTAGTAGGGAAACTTAATACCTCATTGTCACAAACAGATATATCAACTAGACAAAAAGTTGGGAAAGAAATAACAGAACTGAATTAAACCTGTGAATAAATGCGCTTAATAGATGTTTACAGAGAATTCTACCCAACCATATTAGAATACACATTCTTCCTGGCTGCACATGGGACATTTTCCAAAATGGGCCATATATTAACCATAGAATATTCTTAAGTAAATGCAAAAAGACTGAAATTATTCCATGCATATTATCTGATCATAGTGCACTGAAATTGGAAATGAATGCAAAAGAAACTGTAAAACCTGCATAAACATATGGAAATTAACGCACAACCTCTTGGAAGACCAATAGGTAGCAGGTGAAATTAAAGAAGAAATTAAACAATACCTACAACTCAAAGAATGTGCAGATACAACATACCAAAACCTATGGGATGCAATGAAAGTGGTCCATAAAAAGAAAGTATAATTTATTGTCACATCAGGAAAACAGAATGAGCACAAATAAACAACCTAATGTTACACCTTAAGCTTCAAGAAAAAAGGAGCAAATCAAGCCCAAATCTCATAGAAAAGAGAAAAATCATAAAGATTAGAGGAGAAATTAATGCAATTGAGACTAAGAAAACATTACAAAAATTTAATAAATCAAAGATCTGGTTCTTTGAGAGAACAGACAAAATTAATAAACTTCTAGCCAACCTTATCAAGAAAAAGAAAGAAAAAAAAAGATTCATGCAATAAGCAATGGAGAGGGTGAAATTATTATGAATCCCCTGGAAATTCAGAAGATCATGAATACCTACTTTGAAAATCTTTACTCACAAAGGTGGAAAACACAGAAGAAGTTGACAGAAATGTGTGAATTAGCAAAGCTGAATCAAGAAGATACAATTTTAAATAACACATAGCTACTAAAATAGAAAATATGCTTAAAAACTTACCAACAAAGAAAATCCCAGATCCTAATGGATCCATGGCTGAATTCTATAAGAAATTTAGAGAAGATTTAATGCCAATACTCCTTAAACTTTTCAATGAACTTTAAAGGGAATCAATTCTTCCTAATTCATTCCTAGAGGCAAATATTACTCTGATAGCAAAACCCGAGAAAGACCCAACCGTAAAGGAGAACTACAGGTCAGTCTCCCTAATGAACACCAATGCAAAAATTCTCAATAAAATACTGGCAAATAGAATGCAACAAATCCTCAAAAAGGTTATGCATCATGACCAAGTAAGTTGTATCCTAGGAATACAGGGACAATTTAACATACACAATCAGTAAATGTAATACACCACATCAATAGTGCCAAAGACAAAAATCTTATCATCTTAATGATGCAGAAAAAGTTTGTGATAAAGTACAACATTTATTCATGATAAAAACCTTATAGAAACTTGAACTACATGGTATCTATCTCAGTCTGATAAAAGCCATCTATGAACAACTAACAGACAACATTATACTAAATAGACAACAACTAAAAGCTTTTACTCTAAAATTGAAACAAGGATGTTCACTACTCTCTCCACTCTTATTCAATATAACTCTGGAATCATTATCTAGAGCAATTAGACAAGAGAGAGAAATAAGAAGAATAAGGATAGGAAAGGAAGAAGTTAAATTATCACTGTTTGCAGATGATATGATACTCTACATAGAAGATCCCAAAACCTCTATCAAAAGGCTACTAGAGTTAATAAGCAAATTCAGCAGTGTAGCTGGATATAAAGGTAATACTAAAAATGATAAATAACATTCTTGTATCCACAACAAACTCATTGAGAGAAAAATTATGAAAAACAAAAACACCTTTCACAATAACATCCAAAAAATGAAATACTTAGGAATCAACCTAACAGAAGATGTAAAATAACTACACGCTGAAAACTATAGTACTCTAAAAAAGGAGATAAAACAAGATGTCAGAAAATGGATAGATATCCCCTGCTTTTGGTTAGGAAGAACCAACACTGTGAAAGTGACCATACTTCTAAAGCTGTTATACAAACTTAATGCAATTCTGATCAATATGCCAATAACAAACCTTACAGATCTAGAGAAAACATGCCTAAAATTCATTTGGAAACAGAAGAGACCTCGACTAGCAAAGGCAAGGCAGGAGGTATCACAATCCCTGACTTGAAATTACACTGCAAGCTACAATGGTAAAATCAGCATGATACTGGCAAAAAATCAAACCTGAGGATCAATGGAATGGATGAGAAGATGCAGACACAACTACAAAGACATTTAGCACCTTATTTTTGACAAAGGGATTAAATATGTTCACTGGAAGAAATATAACCTATTTATTTAATAAATAGTGCAGGAAAAATTGGCTTTCCACATGCCAAAGACTGAAACTAGACCCATTTTTAAACTAAAGTCAAAATGGGTCAAAGATATAAATATTAGAAACACTAAATCTACTGGAAGACAAGGTAAGTAGAAATCTTAAAGACATGGGGTAGGCAGAGATCATGAACAAAATGTGAACTGCACCCATGCTACTTCCCAGAATCAACACCAGGGATCTCTTCTTATTAAAAAAGTTTTTTTACTTCAAAAGAAATTAAACAACAGAGGAAAGAGAAAATCCATAGAAATGGGAAAGAATTTTATCCAGCTGTCTGCTGTCACTCAGACAAATTACTTATATTTAGAACACATAAAGCACTGAAAAACATCAGGGCCCTCAAATTCAAAGACTGAATCCAAAAATCGACATCTGAAATGCACATACTTTCTCAGATGGTGAAACACAAATAGCAAATAAATATATGAAGACATACTCAACATCACTGGTCATTCAAGAAATGCAAATTAAAACAACATTGAGATTCCATCTCACTCCAGAAACAATGGCTGCCATCAAGAAAGCAACTGATACCAAATGTTGATGGGGCTATGGGGTAAAAAGTGCATCTCTTCACTTTTACTGGGAGTGTAGACTGATGTAACCACTGTGGAAATCGGTGTGCAGATTCCTCAAAAATCTCAGATTAGAAGTTCCATTTAATCCAGCTATTCTCCTTCTGGGTATTTTCATAGCAAAATTGAAAATGTCATGTCACAGTGATATATGTGCACCCATGTTCATAGCAGCACGATTTGTAATAGCTAAATATTGGAAACAACCCAAATGTTATCAATGTCAGAATAGATAAAAAGATGTGTTACTTTCATACAATGAAATATTACTCAGCAATAAAAATGATAATCTTGAGGCCTTTATAGTTAAATGGAGGCAACTTGAGACCATTCTCATAAGTGTAATAAATCAAACTCACATTTATAAATATTATATTGTCTCCCTAGGATAAAAAAAAAGAACCTGAAAGAGTAATATGATTCAAAATATACAATAAATATTGTAATAATGAAAAGGAAAGAAAGCACTCAAAATGACAGAACTACTGGGATTGGGGGAAGGAAAAAAGGAAGAAAGAAAGAGATTATATATATATATATATATATATATATATATATATATGTTGATAAACATATATAAATGTATGTATGTATATGTATGCTAGATAGATAACTATACTACTAATCTCAGTTCATCAAATACAACAGTTTATGCCATCACTGTTTGGTTGACCTCTTTTGTATCTACATTTTGTAAACTGAACTTCTAGTTCTGAGATAACAATATGCAGTACATTAACTAGTGTTAATTTCCCACTTTTGTCTTCTTTTGAAATTCGGTATCATTTCTATCTCTTTTTTTCTATTTTGTTTTTTAAAATAAAAAGTATATGACAAAGGAAGTTGTAATAAGTTATCATTTTTGTAACACAATGGGTATGTATATTAGTTAACATTTTAAAGATAAATAGTGGACTCCCCATTCAGAGCCTGGGAGACTGTGTTAAGATCATTGCTGCCAGAGCTCAAGGAGACACCCAGAGCCCAGCCACACTAGGCTGTGCTTGCCTGGCAGGTTTGAGGCCTGCCCCAGGACATACCCAGAGATCTTCTCTGAAACTGGGAACTGAGAAATTCAGCTGGTGGCTGGGGTGATTCCACATTCCATCCTGAGCCAGGGACATTGTGTTAAGATCATTGCACTCAGAGTTCAAAGACCTGCCCAGAGCTCAGCCACACTAGACTCTCTCAGTTCATCAAATACAACAGTTTATGCCAGACTAACCTTGGGAGGTTTTGCAGCCTGAGTAGATTACTTCCACCAACCTTCTTCAATAAAGGGAATGGAGAGCAGATGAAGTGAGTTTCAGGGCATTGGTCTTTGCCTGGGGAGAGGTTTAGCTCATCATCCACAGTGGGTACCTGGCCTGCCCAGGTACCTGGAACACTGAAGGTAACACAGGAGGGCCTGAGGGCCTGAATGGACCACACTCAGCAACCTCAATTTAATCCCAGGAGCTTGGGGCATAGGAGACTATTTCCAATACATCCAGGGGATGCCTTAGAAAAGCATTTGAAACACAGAAATATAGGAAAATGACAAAAAGAAAGACCAAAATGCAATCTCAAACCTCCAGCCCATCCCAAGAAACCCTAGGAGCCATGTATATAGAAGAAAATATATGCCATACACCTGAAATACCTATAATAATAGCAACTGAAATAAAGAAGCAACTCCAGGAAGCTTTAAAGGAATTCAAACTAGAAATAATCTCCCAGGTAAAAGAAGAAATGATAAAAGTAATGAAAGAGATGCTGAACACATCTAAAGAAGACACAGTTAAAAAATTAGAGGAACAAAACAAAAAGATAGAATCCCTGGATGAACAATTTAAGAAACAAACAGAATGCATGAAGCAGATTCAAAGAGATATACAGGAAATCAAAAATTCCATCAAAAGCTGTCAAAACAGACTCAGCAAAAGTGAAGATAGAATTTCAGACCTCAAAGACAAGATTGCAGCTAGTGAACAGGAAAGGAAAAATCTTAAAAAAAAAAAAAAACAAGAAATTAGGAAATAATAATTCAACACCTGCAAGATGATGCAAAGAAAAACAACATAAGATTAATAGGATAAATGAAAAAGAAAAAAGGAAATAACACACATTATATCAAAAGGCTATTCACAGAAGTCATAGCTGAAAATTTCCCAAACATGAGAATGAAACTGACATTAGGATTAGTGAAGCATATAGAACTCCAAATAGCCATGGCAAAATAAAACTGCACACAGGCATATAATAATCACCAATCCAGAAATCCAACATAAAAATAGAATATTAAAAGCTGTCAGAGAGTAAAGACAGATCACCTATAAAGAAAAGCCTATCAGAATCACAGCAGACTTCTCAGTACAAACAATAAAGTCAAGAAGAGCATGGAGTGAAGTATTTCAGATTCTAATGGAAAATGCTTTTCAACCTAGACTGATGTACCCTGCAAAACTGTCCCTTCAAAATGGATGCACAAATAAGATATTTCCATGACAAAGAATAGTTGAAGAACTTCATGATCACCAAGCCAACCTTGCCCAGAATTCTGAAAGACAGTTAAGATACACTTAAGAAAAAAAAAAAAAAAACACTAATCAAAGCAGTCAATTAAACAGAACAGAATGATAAAGATGCAACAGCAGAAAGAACATGTCAACAGTAAACCAACATATAACAGTAATAACCATTAATGTAAATGGACTCAATGCACCAATTAAAAGAAACAGACTGTCAGAATGGATCAAGAAACACAATCCAACCATATGCTGTCTACAAGAAACTCATCTAACCCAAAAGGATAATCACAGACTGAAAGTCAAAGGATGGAAAACAATACGTCATGCAATAGGAACCCAAAAAAAGTGAGGGTAGCTATTCTGTTTGCAGACAATGTGAACTTCAAACCAATAACAATCAGAAGAGATAAAGAAGATAATTACATACTGGTTAGGGGGAAAATTCAAGAGAAAGAGATAACAATCTTAACTATATATGCAACAAATTCCAGGGCACCCAGTTATATAAAACAAGTATTAACAGAAACGAAAGACCAAATTAGCAGTAACACAATTATAACAGGAGACTAACACACCATTTACATCAAGGGACAGATCAACCAGGCAGAAAATCTGCAAAGCAATAACAGAACTGAATCACACCTGTGAACAAATAGACTTGATAGACATATGCAGAGTGTTCCATCCAACAACATCAAAATACACATTCTTCTCAGCAGTACATGGATCATTCTCTAAAATATACCATATATTAGCTTACAGAACATCTTTAAATAAATGCAAAAGAGTTGAAATTATCCCTTGCATGTTATCAGATCATAGCACCATGAAATTAGAAATTAATGATAAAAGATACTGCAAAAATCCCACAAACACATGGAAACTGAATATGACACTCTTGAGTAATCAGTGTGTCACAGGAGAAATTAAAGAGGAAATTAAACAATGCCTAGAAGTAAACAGAAATACAAATACAACTTACCAGAATCTATGGGATGCAAAGAAAGCTGTCCTCAGAGGAAAATTTATTGCAATGAGTTTTCACATCAGGAAAACAGAACGAATACAAATAAATAACATGATGTTACACCTGAAACATCTAGGAAAAAGAAGAGAAAGTCAAGCCCAAAGCCATAAGAAAAGAGGAAATTATAAAAACCAGAGCAGAAATCAGTGCAATAGAGACTAAGAAAACAATCCAAAGAACATTCCCTTCTTTATTCTCCTTAGTCTGTCCAGTCTCCAAGCCTATTGTTTGGTTTCACCCACATTTGGAGTGGATCTTTCTCCCTCATTTTGCTGGCTTATTTGTCAATCATCCAGACATACCCAGAGTTTTGTTAATCGGCTAGCAGTTCTTACTGAAGTCAAGTTGACATATTACAGTTAAGGATCACACCTGAGACTGGAAGTAATAATATTTGCAAACATTAAGCCATCCCTTTTTTAGCATTCTAGATATTTGGCTTGCTCAAAGACAGGAATAGGTATTTACCACTCACAACAGTAAGCTTGGGGATCTAGGCTGACTGATTTCCTTTGTTTAAGATTAGTAGTGTAGTGCAACTGGTGAAAAGATGTCAAAAGACTAGCATAAAGAACAACTGTAGTAGTGTTCCTTTCATGTAGACTCTGAAGAAGTAGCTCCCATACATGCTCTAAAATTATTTTTGCTTGGGAATAACTAAAACCCTGGAAAATTCTGGAAACCAATAAAGGGAAGGCAGATTGATTAGATCTCAAGACTGATAACATAATGAGATCTCAAGGTTTTCTTTCTCTTTCTGTATGTTGACCAGAAACTCCTAAAATTCAGAATCACCAACAGGCACAAATATAAAAGTAAAGAAAAACAGAAGTAAGCAGGGCCTCCCTTGTCAGAGGACCGGAAAAGAGAAACTAACTATTCTAGAACCCTTCACCTCCAGACCAAGATCCAGTAACATCTGGAAAGCTGATATGCTTATATCTACAAAGTCTGTAGCATCATCTGTCCTTTCTCTCAAGGACAGAAAGTCAGCTAGGGCCAGTTTTCCCTGAGCTTTCTTTTTACGGGCATCAGGCAATCCCCAGAAGCACAAGAGGAGTTTGACAGTAGATTCAAAAGTAGCAGAAGAATAAAGAAGACTAGAGCAGAATTATGAGAGATCTGGAAACTAAATCTTCATTGGAACTGCAGCTGGAAAGTAGAACAGTATCCACACACTAAAGCTAAATAAAAAGTGTACTTGCTAAATCAAGTATTTTTAAAAGGATCACAAAAATTCCAGAATGCAATTACAAATACTGACCATACTCAGAAGCAAGAAAAACATGACTTAAATCACAAAATGAGACAATCACATCAATGATCACCATCAACATAAAACAAATGCTGAAATTATCTGAAAAGAACTTTAAAAGAGCTCTAATAGAAATACTTCAACAATTATAAATTATCTTCAATATTGAAAAAATAGAAATATTTAACAAATAAATGGGATGTTAGAGGACCAAATGGAAATCATAAAAATAATATATAATGACAACCTTAACTCAGTAGTTGAGCCCAGTAGTAGAGATAACTGAGGACTGAATCAGTGTACTACAGATAGAGTAATAGATTTTAACCAATGTAAAATATAATGTAAATAAACAAATATAGACTCAGGGGCTTAAGGGACAAATACAAAAGATCCAGCAGTAGTATCATCAGATTCTTAGGATAAAAGTGTATAACTGAAAAGTATAAAGATAATCTCATATTTAAAATAGTTTAATTTGTAATTTTTTAACCCAGTAGAAATATTTCAACTCTTTACTTTCATTTTTCCCCAGGCTACAGGAACACTATATTTATTAGTCAGCTTTCCCATTGCTGTAAAAGGATCACCAGATCCCCATTACTTAAAAGAAGTAATGTCTATTTGCCTTCAGGTTTCAGAAGTTTCAAACTATAGTTGGCTAGCTCCAAAGCAGAAACGTCAGGTAGAGAAACTTGACAGAGTAGTGCTGTCCACCTCTCTGGGCCAGAAGCACAGCAAAAGGAAAGAGTGTCAGAAAGAGATCATGCTCCACAGGCAGATCTCATACCCTCAAAGTCCTGCCACCAACTGGACCACACCTAACAACACACTCAGTTTTTAGCAACACTGCATTAATCCACTGATGAACATAAATTGAAATATTAATATAATAGCTTACTGTATATAATAGTTTAACATAGTTTAACATGGTACACAATAGGTTTCTAGTTTTTAACTCTTTTGATATACTGGCAGGTTGAGAGTTACAGATTGCTACTGCCATCCAGAATCAAGAGAGAAATATGGTACAGTATACCAATTAGTGTTCAATGACATTTTGACTAGATAAAGAGACTCCTGGAGATGTAGGTAGAAGTGAGTGTGTGTATGTTCATCAGTGGATTAATCCAGTGTTGCTAAAAACTGAGTGTGTTGTTAGGTGTGGTCCAGTTGTTGGCAGGACTTTGAGGGTATGAGATCTGCCTGTGCAGCATGATCTCTTTCTGACACTCTTTCCTTTTGCTGTGCTTCTGGCCCAGAGAGGTGGACAGCACTACTCTGTCACGTTTCTCTACCTGACGTTTCTGCTTTGGAGCTAGCCAACTATAGTTTGAAACTTCTGAAACCCGAAGGCAAATAGACATTACTTCTTTTAAGTAATGTAGGATTATGTAGCATTTTCAATTTATGTTGACTTTTCATTATGTAAGCCAATTTTAAGTCAGTGAGCATTAATAAGAAATGATAGCTATAAACTCTCCAAATTTAATAAGATATATTAATAATATGTTAAATACATTATGAAAAACAGGTATATTTATAATTTGAGTGAACCAAATAAAATAAAGCAAAGAAAGTCACATAGTCAATGTGAAATCCTACCAATTAATAACAAAGTAAACAGTAGCCCAAAAGAAATGATGCATTGGAATGACAATGGGTTTTTCACTCAAAACTATGGGGGCCTCAGAAAAGTTCCAAATTTTTCAAGTTTTAAAAGATAAAAACTGTCAGTCATGAAATCTACATTTGGTACAAATATCTTTCTTAAATGAAGCAGAATCAGGAGCATGTGTCTCTTCTAGATAAAGCAGTATGTGACAACTAAAGGAAGATTTCAAAACAGAAAGAAAATAGGAAAATGTCTTGGAATTTTGAAAACTGCATGAGAAATAAAATGGGTAAAAATTAATGATAAACATATTACACAACCTTCAGCTGTATATTTATGTCATATTTGATGAGTAAAGTAGAAACAATGTCTTGTTGATGTGGAGGCCAATCTGTGAAGTACCATACACTAAAAAATTCACATTGAATAGGTGGGAGGATTAATGAGTACAGTTTCAATATTTGCTCAATGTGATAAAATGTCAATGATGCTTCTTAGAATTTTTCCTTAACAATAATTTAGTGACCATATTTATCTTTTCTAGGCAATCTTGGCTTGAAATTCATGTTGTCTGCAAATAAAACAGCTACCCTTGCTTTCTTCTGGGTTCCTGTCACATTGAGTATTGTTTTCTATTCTTTGACTTTGTCTATGAATTTCTTTTTTAGTTAAATGTTTTTCTTGTTTGCAGCATATTATAGAATCTTGTTTCTTGATCCACTTTGCCAGTCTGCTTCTTTTGATGGGTGAATTGAGACCATTTACATTGATGATTATAACTGATAATATTGCATATCCTTGTCATATTATTTTCCTGATGCTGGTTCCTTATTTTTCCCTGTTTTTAATTGACTGTCCTGTCTCTTGATTGCTTCTTCTATTGGTGTTTTTGAAACTGTGATCTTCATTATCTCTTTCTAAAATATACTACAGAACATTTTGTAGACCTGGTTTGGCAGTCACAAATTTCTTGAATTGTTTTTCTTGGGAGTACTTTATTTCTCCATGGATTTTGAAATATATTTTTGCAGGGTACATCAATCTGAGTTTTAGAATTTTTCTTTCAGCACATGAAATATTTCATGTCAAGCTCTTCTTTGAGTGTTTGTGTCAAGAAATATGCTGTGATTCTGATGGGATTTCCTTCATGGTGATTTGTTTCTTTTCAATAATCGCTTTTAATATTCTCTTCTTGTGATGAATTTCTAGAATCATGATATTATTAGAGGCATGATATTATGCCTCTCTGTAGCTTTATTTTCATCTTAACTAGTTGGGATTCTATATTCCTCATTTATTGATGTGTGCAATTTGTTTTGCATGCTTGGAAAATTTTCTGCCATTAATTTTGTAAACAGGGTTCCTTACACAGTTCCAACTGTCTTGGACTTTCTCATTGACTCCATTCAATCAATCTATGTTATTTTCTTTGCATCATCGTGCAGCTGTTGGATTGATTTTTCATGGTACCCTGCCATTTTTAAGATAACTTTCTTTAATTGAAATTCTGTATTCTGAATCTGATATTCTATCCTCACCTTTGTTCAATCAATTATGTATACTTTCAATGGAATTTTTAATCTCCTGGATATCTGTTTGAATCTTTTTCATGAAATCCATTTCTTTTCTATATTGAGAATTCAGAGTTACCATCTTTTTCCTGAGATCCTCTGCTTTTTATCTTTTATTTAACTATATAAAACAAATATTATTGTACATGAAAAGTCAAATAAGTACTAAACACATGGTAATGGAGATCTCAATACCTCAGTGACGTAAATAGACAGAAACACTTGATCAAAAATCCAGCAACAAAATGTCCAGACCAAACATGTGAACAAATAAACTTAGTAGATATCTATAAAGTGTCCCATCCCACAAGTTAAAAACCACATTATTCTCAGTGGTATATGGGATATTATTCAAAATAGGACATATTGTTGCTTATAGAATGTGCTTAGGTAAATGCAAGGAATTGAAATTATCCCATGAGTATTATCTGACCGTAATGCAATGAAACTGGAAATCAATGACCAAATAAAACCACGAAAACTTCATAAACACGTGTAAGTTAAATAACACACTACTGAATAAACAATGGATCAAAGATGAAATTAAAGAAGAGATCAAAAATATCTACAATTAAATGATGATGCCATTAAAACATACCAGATCTTGTGGAATGCAATGAAAACAGTCCTAAGAGGGAAGTTTATAGCAGTGAATTCTCATATCAGAAAAACAGGACATGTTCAAATAAACAACCTAATGCTGAATATCAAAATTCTGAGAGAAGAAGAGTCAAGCCTAAACCTCTTATGAGGGAGAAAATTGGAAAAGTCAGAGTAGAAATTAATGCAATTGAGATTAAGAATACAATGCAAAGAATCAATGACCCAAGAATTGATTCTTTGAAAGATTAAATATAATTGATGTATACTAAGCCAAACTTATCAACAAAAAGAAAGAAAAGACTCAAATCTATGCAATTAGAAATGAAAAAGATGAAATCACAATGAATCCAGAAGATCATAGATGCCTACTTCAAGAACCTTTATTCTAATAAGATGGAAAACAGAAGAAAATTACAAATTCATAGAAACATGAATTGTCAAAGTTGAATCAAGAAAATGTAAAAATTTGAAGTAACGCCAATATCAGTCAATAAAATAAAAATGTAATTAAAAACTTACCAACAAACAAAAGCCCTGGTACTGATGGATTAACTGATGAATTCTACAAAAATTTAGAGAAGATATAATGCTTGAACTTCTGAATGAATTTGAAAAGGAGATCATACTCCCAAATTTATTCCTGTATTATCCTGATATCTATTGGTATCAGGTACTATCCTGATACCAAACCCAGAGTAGGTCTCAACTGAAAAAGTACTCCAGGCCAATCCCTCTAATGAACATAGATGCAAAAATCCTCAGTAAGTTAATAGAAAACAATGCAGCAAACATCAGGAAGATTATACAGCACAACAAAATATGATTTAACCTAAGAATTCAGTGATGGCTCAGGATATGGAAATCAAAAAATTTAATATGCCATATTAACAGAATCAAGGACAAAAATCACGTGATCATCCCAAGAGATTCAGAAAAATCACTTGACAATGTACAAAAAATTGGAATAGATGGTGTTCATCTCAATATGATAAAAGTCATCTATGACAAGTCAATAACTAACATAATAAATCATCAAAATAAAGCATTGTTAAAGTCAGAAGTAGTCAAAGAGGTGAGTCTCACCACTCCTACAATACATCATTCAGAAAATGTTAGGTAGGTCAACTAGACAATAGAAAGAGTCACGATAGGAAAGAAAGATACTAAATTATCATTACTTGCAGATGACATGATGCTCTGCATAGAAAATCTCAAAAGCGCCACCAAAACTTACATATTTAATAATCAAATTCAACCAAGTAGCTGAATACAAAATGAATACTCAAAATCAATAATATTCCTGTATACAAATAACAAACTCACTGAGGGAAAATCAGGAAAACAATACTTTTCACTATAGAAGCCTCCTGAAAAAAAAAAAAAAAGAAGAAAAAAAGAAAAGACATACTTAGGAATCAAACTAACAAAAGAAGTAAGAAATCTATACATTAAAAACTGCAGTACTCTGAAACAGGAGGCCAAGAGGATATCACAAAATGGAAAAATATCCCTTACTCACTGGCTAAGAAGAATTAACACAGTGAAAATCGGTGTGCTCCAAAAACTTTTATGTAGATTTGATGAAATCACAATCAAAATACCATTAGTATACTTCACAGCAATAGAGAAATCATTTCCAAAATTTATTTAGAACCAGAAGAGACCTAGACTAGTAAAACAATCCTGGGCAAGAGAGAAAGGCAGGGAGTACCACAATCACTAATTTGAAACTACAATACAAAACTACCTTGATAAAAACAGCATGGTACTAGCAAAAACCAGACCTGAGGATCAATGGAACGATTGGAAGATGCAGAGACAACTCTAAATGTACTCAGTCACCATAAGTTTGACAAAGGGGCCAAATACTTTCACTGGAAGAAAAGTAGCCTCTAAAGGGCCTCTAAATGACTCTGGAAAAATTAGCTTGTCACATGCTGAAGACTAATTCTAGACCCATGTCTTTCAATGTGCATTAAACTGAAATCAAAATAGATCAAGGATTTAAATATTAAAACAGAGACACTAAATCTTTTGGAAGAGAGAATAGGTAGAACTCTTGAAGACATACGTGCAGAAAATGACTTCACAACTCCAATTGCACAGGAAATGCTACAAAGAATCAACAACTGGCATCTCATTTTATTAAAAAGCTTTGCACAGCTAAAAAATTCACCAACAGAGTGAACAGACAACACACAGTTTGGGAAAATTTTTTGTCAGCCATTCGTCAGACAAAGGACTAATATCTAGAATATATAAGAAATGAAAATAAATCAAACTCTCCCAAACTTGATCTAAAAATGGGCATCTGAGATGAATACACATTTCTTAAATGATGAAATAGAAATAGTTAAAAATAAATAAAAAGGGTTCAACATCATTAGTCATGTGAATATTACAGATCAAAACCATGTTGTCTATAGTAACCACTGGGGAAGTAGAAAACAACATATTCAGAAACATTAAAAATAAGACAGATACCCAGGCCACATGGACCCTAGACACACAGATGCATACATGTCTACAGAAAATGGAGCCACCGGGCCACCACCAGAGAACCCAGGTCAGCTGAACTCTGGGCACACTGCCACACGTGTGCCTTCAAGGAGTGGCATAGTCAGTGAGACCAGCAACACTGAAGTGTTTGAAGCTGCAGCAAGGAGCCAGAAGCTGGTCTCTGGAGAACACCGACAGGAGACCAGTTCCAGCCCCCACATCCAGAGGCCAAGATTAACTCCACACCTAGCACAATTCACAAAGCAAACTTGGCTGGAAAACACAGCACATTTCTTGGATCTGACTGGGACACTATCAAAAAATGCCGGAGATGTTTTGCTGCTTTGATTTTCCTTTGTTTCTCAAACTGGCTATTTTCCTATCTGGTTTTATTTTTTGGGTTTTTGTTTGTTTGTTTAGTATTTTGTTGCTATTTTTGTTTTCCTGGTTTTGGTCTTTCTTTCTTTTTTTCTTGTCCCCCCAATTCATTTCCTTTTCATTCCTCTCTGTTGTTCTTTTTTCCTCCCATTTAGGTTTCTTATCTTTCTCTTTTGTTTTCCTTTGCTGATTCTCTTTTTCTCTTTCTTCAACAACCTCTTCAGTTTAAAATTTTAAGTGAGGAAACACTGGCCCCTCTCTTTCTGATTACTCCTTTGCATTCTGTTTCATTCTGTGTCCTAAAATTTCCAGAACTCAGGTGACTACCATTTGACCTCCTGCCTTAATTCTACTATATTTGGTCTCATCGATCACATTATCCTGTCCCTTAACCATCTTAACACCTCCACTCCCTGCAACAAGATAAAATCACTTCAGTACGGGGAAAATCACTGCATACAAGTACATACTATATGTTTGATTTCATTATGTAACTTTAGCATTTACTTTTGTGGTTGGAGATAGCAGATTAATGGTTATCATAGTTTGTCAGCAGTTAAGTTGTAATTGAAACTATCATTATTACTAACTGTACTACATTAGACAGGATGTCATAAATGTTGTAATCCATTTTTTACTTTATATAATAGCACTGTGATTGTATGAGGTTATTATCATCACCATAGTCTAGAATCAAAGGACTGGGTAACTGAGCCAAATATAACATTGCATGCTTTACAAATTGGGAAGATAAGTTCATGGGATAGCTATAGAGAATCACCTATGTGTAGAGAACAATCTTGAAGAATAGATGTCTCTTAGGGAATCCTCATTTTGAGTGATAAAACTGTGTACCAAAAGCAATCAATAAGTGTCAACACAGAAAGCCAAATATAACAAAAAAGAGAGAATACAAAATGATAAGCTGGAGAAGCTAAATGCAAACACAAGCCTGGAGTACAATGAGGTAAATAAAATTGAAAGGCAAACAACTGGAAGTTTCTTAAATGATAGCAACAAAAAATGAAAAAATAACAAGTGGAAGAGCCTATAGAGAAAACAGCCTCTCAGGAGCAAAAAGAAATGATACTCAAAATCAAAGACATTAGAGCAGAAATAGATAAAAGAATAGATGAGCTTAGAAAAATGATGAAAATAAAAATGTTCAACATAAAACAGGAATGAAATCCATGAAACTGACCCAAATGGAAACCCAGGAGATTAAAACCTTTATTGAAAGTATATGCTAAACACTGAATCAAGAAGAGGATAGAATATCAAAGCTTGAAGACAGAATTGCAGTGGAGATCATGGGAAGAAAGATATCTTAACATAGCAAGAGACCATGAAAAATCAATGCAACGAACACCAGATGAAGCAAAAAAGAAAAATATAAGATTGATTGGAGTCAATGAGAAAGCTAGAGATAGCACAAATGCCATAAAAAAAGGACTTTTCACAAAAATAATGACATAAAACTTCCCAAACATGGATACAGAATTAGACATAAAAATACAAGCATACAGAACCCCCAGCAGCCATGACAATAAAAACTACATCAAGACATAATAATCAAGTTTCCAGAAATTCTGCACAAGAACAGAATATTAAAAGCTGTTAGAGAAAGAAACAGCTTACCTATAAAGGAATGACAGATTTCTTAAGTCTCTCAAGCCAAGAAGTCAGTGAAGTATTTTCAGCCCTTAAAGAAAACAACTTCCAACCCAGATTTATGTACCTTGCAAAACTATCTTTCAAAATTAATGGAGAAATAAGAAACTTCTATGACAAAGAACAATTGAAGAAATTTACCACCACCAAACTAACCTAACAAAGAATACTAAAGGATATTCTAGACAGAGAAAAAATGGCCACAATTCTAAGAACAATAGGAAGAAACCACTAGGTGGGGCAAGCAATTAATCAGAGGGGAAAAGCAGTGAACCAACAGCAGGAAAATAACATAACAAAGACACATCGACACATACCAGGTATAACTATCAATGCAAATGACCTCAACTCATAAATCAGAGGAAACGACTGGAAGAACGGATTAAGAAATAAGATCCTATAATATACTGTATACAAGAAAACATTTAACTCAAACAGAAATTCATAGACTTATAGTCAAAGGATGGAAAATAATCTTCCAAGCAACAGGAATCCAGAAAAAAGTAGGGAAACCTACTCTGTTTGTAGGCTGTGTGAACCTCAAAGCAAGAGTGATCAAAAGAGATAAAAAAGATCACTATGGGGCTGGGGATTTAGCTAAGCGGTGTAAGCGCCTGCCTTGCAAGCAGGCAGTCGTGAGTTCGATCCCTGGTACCGATAAAAAAAAAAAAAAAAGAAAAAGAAAAAAGAAAAAAAAAAGATCACTATATATACTTGTGATTGGAAAAGATGAAGAAGAGATAACAAACATAAATCTGTATGTACCAAACACAGAAGCAAACGACTTAATATTAATAGACATAAAAAAATCAAATCAGCAACAACGCAATTATAGTAGGGGATTTTTATACTCCTTTGTCACAAAGCGGTAGATCAACTTGTCAAACAATCAGCAATATATATATATATATATATATATATATATATATATATGAACTGAACCAAACTAGACACAGAAAAATAGTTGAAAGAATCATAACTGGAATCTCTTCATACTGAAAATCTTTTTCACAGCAAAAGAAAGCAACAGAGTGAAAAGACAATCCACAGATTGGGAAAAAACTTTAAGCCAACTGTCCCTCAAAGGATTCACATCAAGAACATATAAAGAATTGAAAACAATGAGACCCTCCTAATTCAAAGCTCAAATCCAAAAATGGGCATCTAAGCCAGGGTTTACTCAGTGGTGTAAGGGCCTGCCTGGCAAGCACAAGGCTGTGACTTTAATCCCCAGTAGCAAAGGAAAAAAAAAAAAAGAAAGAATCCAAAAATGCGCATCTGAAATAAATGCACACTTCTCAGATGAAAAAATACAAATGGAAAATAAATGAAAAAATGTTCAATATCATTGGTTTTTTGGGAAATGAAAATTAAAACAATTGTGAGATCCCATTTCACTCTGAAAGATTATCATTAAGAATCAACCAACAAAAAATGCTCACAAGGCTGTGGCAACAAAATGAACCCTTCTCCACTGTTGAGGGGAGTGTAAAGTTGTGCAACCACTGTGGAACTCAGCATGGAGATTCTTCAAAAAACTCAAATTAGAGGTCCCATTCTATTCAGTTACCCCCTTTATGGATGGATGGATAGATGGATAAATAGATATAGTAGTTAATGTAGTTATATTTCTAATTTCTATTGGTTCATTGAAGAGAAAGTTTTGTGATTAGATTGCATGATACATTTTTCATGCCTACAGTTTGTAATCTGAGGAATTACCTTGAAAATAAAAAATACACGCTATATCAATCATTGTTACTTTTGTTATCTTGTTTTGAAACTTTGTACCATTGGTTTCCTTGTTATTCTCTCTAAAATAAAAAATCTTAAGAAACTATAAATAAATCTAAATAGAACTCTAAAACATATTCAGTTGACTCATAGAAAGTAAAGAAAAGAAGCTTAGAGGTAAAAGTAGAGGGATTAAATGGAAAGCAAAACAAAAGAAAAATACAGGACCAATCAATCTAGTCTAGGCATAGATTTAAAATATGGAGGGTAACAGAGTGAATAGAAAAAGAAATCACTAAAAGAAAATATATCACCCAACATTTGGTTGTATAAAAGATATTCCATTATTTTTTTCTAATTCTGTGTAGAAAGTTGTTCATTTTTTTGAAGTTTCATTAGATCTATATACCATTTTTGGTAATGTGGCAATTTTTACAGTGCTCTGCTTATTTGAAATAAAAGATGTTTCTATTTCTTGATATCATATTCAACCTCCTTTTCTGAGAGCCATAGTTTTCACATTAGCAGTCTTTCATTTCTTCGTTTAAATTAATTTTAGTATGTTTTTATGAATGTGTGTAAATATGTATTGGGATTGATGGATTGATTGATTGATTCCACTGTAAAAATGATTATATTTCTCATTTTTTTCTCATTGAATTCATTGTTGCTCCACAGAAATGCCACTGATATCTGGGTACTGATTTTGTATCCTGACACTTTTCTGTATTTATTAGTTTTAAGAGTCTTATTTAAGCTCAATGGGTCACCTATATAAGAGATCATGCCATCTCTAATTAAAGGAATATTAATTTCTTTCTTTTCTATGTGACTGATTTTCTTTTTTCCCTCTTGCCTGACTGCTTGAACATGAGTGTTGAAATTGAACATCTTTGTCTTGTTCTGATTTTGGACACAATGTTTTCTGATTTTTTTTCCCTCAGTTACTACAATTTTGTCTATGCATTTTTCATCAGTGAGGTTTACCAGTCTGAGATACGGTCACTTTATAACTATTTTCACTGAAGTTTTCTTTTAATGAAGAATAGATGTTAGATTTTGTCAAATTTTAGAATCTACAGAGATTTTGTGTTTTCAACTTTACTTCTGCTTATGCGTTTTACATTTATTTCTTTACAAATGTTGAAGCACCCTTTCAACCCTGGGATGAAATTGACTTGGTCATGATAATCTTTTAAAGACTTTTTGCATTCTGTGTGCAAGTGCCTCATTGATAATTTTTGCCTTTATATTCATTAAGGAATCTGGCCTATAGTCTTCTTTTATGGTGATTCTTTACTGGGTTAGGAATTAGAGTTATGCTAGCCTTAGTGAAATAGTCTAGAAATGTTTCTTTCTTTTTTTTTTTTTTTTTTTTTTTTTTTCATTTTCATGGAAAAACTCTTAGGAACAAAAACCAAAGCAAAATATATAACAGTTTTGTATTTCAATTTATACAATAAAATTATGGTAACAAAAGCAGCATGATATTGGTATGAAAATTAGCATTGACAAATGGAATAAAATTGAGAATGAAGAAATAAACTCATGCATGTTCAACCACCTAATTTTAAAAAAGGCTCCAAAAGCTTAGGCTGGAGAAACAAGAGGCTCTTTAACAAAATGTACACGGAAAGCTGATTATCCCTGTCCAAATGAACTAATTTTGCACATGCAAAAGAATGCAAATATACCCATATCTTATACCTTATATTACAATCAAATAAAAATCAATTCAAGACCTAGATATAAAACAGAAACTGAATCTTCTGGAAGATAAAACAAATACAACTTGAAGACATAGGCTTAGGCAAGGGCTTTATGAACAGAGCCTCAACTACATAAGAAATAATATAAAAATCAACAAATCTCATTATATCAAATTTAAAATCTTCAAGCATCAAAGAAAATAGCCAAAAAGACTACCTACAGAATAGGAAAAACAAATTACCAGCTACTCCTAGGACAGAGGACTATTATGTAAAACATCTAAAAATTTGGGTCCCCAAAATGAAAGACCCAATTTAAAAAAGGGGCAGCTGAGGTAGATACTTCTCAAAAGAAGTATAAATGGCCAGTAAGTACAAAAAAATTGCACCTTTGGCCATTAGAGACATGCAAATCAAAACACCACTGAGATTCCATTTTACTTTCGTAAGAGTGACTATTATCAAGCAATGGGAAAGAAATCCTGGGAAGATTATGAAGAAATTGGAACTCTTCAATGTTATTGGTGGGAATGAAAATTAATATAATCATTATAAAATTCAGTTTGGAGATTCATCAAAATCCTAAAATAGAAATTTCATTTGACTCAGATTTGTCTCTTCTAGGTATCTGCCTTAAAGAGTTAAACCCATTATATTACATTCCCCAAATTTATAGGTGCATACTTCATAACAACTAAATTATGGAAGTGGTCTATATACCCATAAACAAATTAATGTATAAGGAAAATTATATATGTATGTATTTATATAATCTATATTTATATATTATATATAAACGTCAAAAAGAAAGATTTGAGTCATTTGTAAGAAAACACCATACTGTAGGTAGATTATGAGACTATAATGCTAAGTGAAAAAAATCTGACACAAACGATTAGATATCACATCGTTTCTTTTATATGAGAAACCCCAAATATGAATAACTTAAAGAGAAATATAAAAGAAAGTTGATAGAAGGCACAGAGATAGACTTTCTGGAGATGCAGGGAGGATCTAGAGAAAAAAGAAGGGAGAGCAAGAAAGCTAGAGGAATAAAAGTCATCAAGATGTGATATGTGCATATACTGTCTCCTAAAATGCACGTCATTATTATGGATTGTAAATAACTAATAAATAATAAATTTGTAAAAGATGCACCAAGTATAGGTAAATATAAGTAGATTCAATAAAATAATAAAATATATATTAGGCAAATTTTTATTTCTCAAAAAGACAATAATAAATTATACTGGAGAAAACGTATATTTGAATGTCATCATCAACTAAATGATCTAAAACAGAGAGAATGAATAATAACTTTTGATCATTTATCCAAATATCTTTTAAAGACATCTCGATTTTCTACTTTTCTCTGTTAGTGAAGATGTCCGTTAAGTTCTGATCCATGGCTGAATATTTCTAAAGCAAGTCATAATAATTCAATATATTATGAACAAATAAAACCTTCTTAAAGATTCTGAGGAAACCGTCAAAGCCAGCTGAGCTTTTATCTTTAAAACTGACATCAAAGTGGAACTTTTGGATTCCACAGAAGCTGATTTTAATCTTGTAGGAAGGGACTTGTCTAACTTCAGCCAGAAGCTGAATAGAGAGTATGTTTATGTCTCATATCAAAAATAAATAATAGTACAACTTTCCATTTCATTGAAATTTCTATAGTCATCTTAACAAAAGTATTATTAATTTCAAGTCAGTGTTCCTTTTTAACACAAATTTTTAGTGACCATTCTCCTTATCTATCTATCTATCTATCTATCTATCTATCTATCTATTATCTGTCTTAAATAAATCACTTAGGAATTATTTCAAAAATTAGAAGAAATACCTCAAGTTTGAAACTTCCTACAAGTGTAAAGACTGAACTAAAACCTCATCAATTGATTCATCCAATAATCAAGAAATCTACACAGCAATGTGAATGTTGTACGATTTATTTAAGAAACATTGATGCAATGCTATAGCTTCCCTTTTTCTGTAATGTATATTCATTTTTAAAAGACTAGCTAATCAGAATTCCATAATTTCATAAATTATCAAGCCATTTAGGATGCATAATTAATTGGACTATACTGTATCATATTTATGAGGATTATTTATGCACAGTATGAGACAATCATAAATTATTTTGTTAATAAAATCTCTTGAGAGACATTTTAAAGACTCTTCCCCTGAGTAAATTCATTGGTGTGATTGCTGTCTGATAATTTTCTGGTGGTTAAATCAGGAATGAGTTATTTATTGTTCTGTAATTATAAATTTAAATTGCAAAATACTTAAGTAATTTGTAGAGGAGGTGCAGGGCAATATTAGAATTTAGAATTTTCAAATGTTTGATATAATTTGAAACAAGATAAATTTGCATTTTTAGATTGAACACATGCATTTATATTTATATTTTGCTTTGTAGATGTGCATTTTTTCTTATAATTTTTATAAATTTTCTGAGGATTTATAATTTTTGGATCAATATTTTTAAAATAGGTCTAATCAGAGCTCATGGTCATAAATATGGGAAGTGAAAGAAAAGTGTTTTTACTAAAAAGACAGAGAGAGAGAGAGAGAGAGAGAGAGAGAGAGAGAGAAGTCCAAAATACATCAAATGATATTTAATTGGTACTGGAAATATTCCAAGTTTGACTTTCAAAAAAAGAGCTTTGATTACAATAGTTCATGTTGAGCTCACGTTGAGCCTGCCAAAAATCCAAGCTAGATCAGAGCTTTTTTTGAAATAAACACAAGCTTAATCTGATGTAGATATTTCAAAACTCCCACTGCTTTAGTTATAACATCATCTGTTACTGAATGATTTATAAATACTCTCTACAGACAAATTTCTACAAGATGGAGGGTAAGATATTTTAACCCGAGGACATAAGGATGTGTCTAACTCATATATTAAAGCCATAGAACATTTCTTGGAAACAAAGATCTTTCCTGTTTCTAATTTTCAAAGATTCATTCCCCAGTAATCACTCAAATGGTCATCATTATTATCACTCAGTGCAGTGAATGGACATATGACTGAGACCATCTCGTATGTTAGGGGTTCAACCATGTGCTCTCAAATAGCCATTAAGGTCCTGAGTTTTTGAGTCAGACTATGGGGCTTCATCCCAGCTTCCCAATTCAGCTGCTGAATTTGTAGGCAAGTTACTTAACTGCTATGTGCCTTACCTATGTCTCCTTTACAATGAATTAATACTAGTGTCTGCTTATGCAGACTGCTGTTAAGAAGAAATGAGTTAATACATGTAAATCGCTGAAGTGTCCTGCATAGAAGTATTCTCATTAGTTATGAGCATCTTTTTGCTATTATTTTGCCTATCTTAGAGAGGATAAACCTGGAGTTATTTAACTTTCTCAATGTTACAGGACGTTTGAATATTGGCTTCTCCAACATCACAAACTTCATGCTTAATCACAGCTGGGCATTCTGTCTCTGTCTTATTTCTCAATACTTCAGGTGAGGACAAAGAATAATTTTAAAATTTTCACTTTAATATTCTCTGGTGTTCCTCAGATCAAACAGGTCCATAAAATCTGTTTTACCTCTGAAAAATATTCAGAAAAGTCTGGTAAGTTATCAAGAAATCAATGAAAATGGACATTCGTGTATGAGCTTCACCTGCATTTATAGCTGCAGATGTATCTCTTGGTCTTTTGGAGGTATCCGTGTAATGTTACAGCACCTAGAGGAAAAAGTGCTTAAATGAGTGCTTAAGGTATCAACAACTCAAAGTGAAGATTTCTTACAAGTATTCATTCATTAACCTGTATTTTGCACTTAGAAAAAAAAATATTTTGTAGAGAGGGATTCTTACTACTATAGAAGTTTGGTGCAGACTCTTCAACTCAAATTCTTATTCTGTCTCCATGACCTTTAATAAATACTCAACTGAGCATTGTATCCTATCCACTGCCTAGTGTTACACAGTTTCTATCACAGAACTAGGAGTATCTCTAAATATTCATAAATAACCCCTCATACTCTCAGGTGGTGTTGGCATTAATTACAACACGCAAACTAGTATTGAGTCAGATTATTCCTCCAAGTCCATTGCAAATAGAAACGTAACAATTAGAAAATATATCGCATATTTCAAATAAGCTAGGAGGATCTTGAATGTTCTTACCACAAAGAAATGATAAAAGTCCGAGGAGATTCATATGTTTACCTTTGTCAGAACAGTACATAATATACACATGTATTGAAATATCACCTATTATTAAGTATTAATTTAAAAGTTTAACAGATAGAAAAGATAAAGATAGGGATGTCTATGATTACTCTGAAAATCTGATAAATTCTTTACATTAGAATGTAGTAGAATTGTGAGATTTTTCAATCATCTTACAGAAAGAACAACAGAGAGGCAATTTCTTATCATAAAGCAAAGTTACTTTCACTACCTCACAGTTCAACCCAGAGAATGTGGGCAGTTAATTCAGTTGTGGTTTCAAAGCCAGACCATAGCCTCTAAGCAAGTGCTTCAGGGAGAAGGAGAGTCCTCTTGTACTCTGCCAGGGATTGTGTGGTATCTGTGTTGTTAAAGAGAGCCCTGTAGAAACAGGCAGTATCAATGTCTCAAGACAAAATGTGAAAAGTCTTGGAGAAAGAAATGCAGAACAATTAAATTATTTGCTTTCTTGGTAGCAATTGTTTTGTGTGATAATGAACTCAAAGCTAAGTATTACTGTTAAGGAATTATATAGCAGTTTAGTTTTGCAAAGTGCTTTACAATAATGTTTTATTAGATAATCACAGTAACCCTGTGAAGCAGGTCAGAATATCTCCAAGGAACAAAAGATAAAGCTATTCATGAAACATCTTACAATAAAGTGCTCTAATTTTCCTAACCCTAAATATAACTGCCTTGTGTTGTGATTTGTTTAATCTTCTAGCATATGACCTGGTTTTATTTTGTGTAATTTTGAGTAACCCTGGGCAGTTATGCCCGATGTAATATCTGAGAAAGTTCTGCATCTTGGAGTACTATACAAATAATCATAAAATTTTTAAATGTTTGAGTAGTTAATTAGCGGGACAGATATTCAAGTAAGAAAATGGTTAATGGGAACTTGGAATTTATTCCATAAGAAGCATAACAACAAGGGCATTTTTATTGCCTTATAATCCCTTTAACATTTTTAATCAGTGTACTTAGTAAATAGTTTCTCATTTAATTATTAGAAGTACTCTAAAAAGAGTTTAAAACAACTTTTTATAAAGATATACAAAATGGAGTAAAAAGTATGCAACTAACTCAAAGCCAAAAAACTAGTGGTTAGCAAATTCAGTAATTTAATATAAATCTTCTTACTATAGAACATCCTAACACATCTATCCATTCTATTAGCTTATAATGATAAAACCAATTCACCTATTACTGTGAAAAGATTTCAAAAAATCAGTATAATTTCCCTTTTGCAAAACTGCTAGTATGAACTATCTTCCTGTGTGATATTTCTCTTTACAAAGAGTGTGTCACTAGTTTGCAGGAGAGTGCAATTTGCTATCCTGGAAGGCTTCCAGAAGAATGAGAAGAAATGACTTTCTGGAGTCCCAAAATTGCCACTATAAAGGTGATTGTCATTGTACACTTCATTGGGCAATGTTTGAAATGATACAGGAATCCCTGGCGAGGATGAGTATCATCTTCTTGTACTATCTAGCACTTTAAAAAAAAAAAAATTAGAAAGTCAAAACTTCACTGATCACCAGAATCCTAGGGAAAATGGATTGCAAACAAGTAACGAAATAAACACAAAGAAGAGAATTTAATTTCAGTAGTTTAGAGCTTTTGTCTGAGAAATGCAGTACTGTGTGCGTAAGAAGAGATTCTTCTTAAGTGCCACAGTTTGCTTCTGAATCAGTACAGACCCACAGTATAGACACAGTGGAACTGAACCCAGTAATGGTATGGACAGATGGACTCCAGACTGCAGGGAGCAGGTGTGGTGCAAAGAAGAGTGGGCAGTCCGGCCAGGCCAGTATTCACAGGGAGAGAGACACTGCAGCCCAGAAGTCGGCAGCCAAAACACCCCCAAAGAGGGCCATGCCAGGGAAGGAGTTAAAGACCTAGTGGAAGGAGTTAAAGACCTAGCGCCGGGATGCGGTTGATAGTGAAACACTGCGCTGCTGTTCTTCCTGTGTGTTACCTGCAGGACTAATTTTTTATATTCCTTTTGTTTTCTTCTTCTGCTGCTGCCTTTCAACCCAAGTGTCCTTGCTGTGGACAGTCCAAACGTGCAGGACTTGATGAAACTATGCAGTTAAAAGGGTGCCTCACATTTCTGAAGAGACCCTTGAAAGGTTTAAAAATAAAAATGCTTGACTCTTACTGGGTGCAGAGTTCTCCAAATATGAGCTGCTCAGATTTTATGAAACATGACTCAGACTTCCCCTGCCAGCAGAAGACGGGCGGTTTGTGTTGCCTCATCTCTGACTTTAATGTAAGTACCCAGAGCCAGCAGAGGCATCCAGTGTTTCCAGAGGTACCTGGTTTGTCAGATTGTCAGATATCCAAAAATTTAGAACAATTTTTTTTGCAGAAACAAGACAGTAGATATTCTCAAGTAATGAAAGCTTGAATTCCCTCATGTTATACAGAAATATTTATTTTATATAAAGGCATTTATTTTCTGTAGGCTTAATTTTATGAGCAACCTAGTAAAGAGAATTGTCTGGAGATAAATTTAGAAAACTCAATCATGTAGAAAGAATTTTCTATTATTATCCTTAAACAGCATGTAGCTGTTCATATCATTTACATTTTCTGTTTTCACGTAAGCTGCAAGCTGGATGATTCATAGGGAAAATAGAGTGTTTTTTTGTTTTTTTGTTTTTTTTTGTCTTCCTTGAAGAAAAATAAAGTAATAATACCAAAAATTTGAGAGAACTTTAGCTAAAAAAGGCATTTCCTGCTGATTTCTGAAGAATGAATAAAAGTATTTTATAGTGTTCTTTCTGGGGGAAAAAAAAAAAAAAAACCAAAACCAAACAATGTGCTAACACTAATGATGATTAAAGAGAAATAATCATATAAAATAATTACCATGACTATGTAAAATAAAGTTGCCCAAGGGCAGATCCACGTTCCAAGAAGTCCTCTTTTCCCTAAAGACTGTCAGGCTTTCCAGTTTCTCTATTAAGAGCTTCATCCATCTTTCTAGGAGAGATTTGGCCTGCTTGGGGGAGGCCAGAGAGTGCTGGGGAACTGACAGTCACTAGGGTCTTTATTTTCTTAGCAAGGGGTGGAGCACCTTCCCCCCTGTGCATTCATTGTGGGACTTGTAATTAGGCCCTTTGCTCCCTGGGGTCTTGGGGCAGCTGTCATGAACACAGCCCACTCAGAGCTGCATTTTTATTCTGCAGATGAAGGAAATGGCCTCAGAGCCTCACAGGCGTGCAGGACTGGGAGGTGGCGGCTGGCTTGACAAGCAGATTTTTCTTGCAGGCTTTCTATCTTGATAAGCCTTGTCTCTACTCTGTTTACCTCAGGTTTGACTTCTTAAATGAGAAAGATTCAGCTCAGTAAGAAAAATTCATCTGTCAGAACCTAGAATCTGAGGTCAATGAAGTAATTAGTCTAATTTGTTTACTATTTTATAGACAGTGTAGTCATATATCAACTATATATCTATGTTTGTATAAAGATATATATTTTCTCTACATATGAACATACACATCTTTTAATTTTTTTATTTTCATAATTCATTTTTTAAATATATTAAAGGTATATGAAATACCAGAAAAATTTCTATAGTCAAACAAAGGCCAATATTTGTCGGAAATAGTCTTTCATCCTATTACAGTAATCAGAGTCTTTTTAATTTACAAATCATGTAAAAATTGCTACATAATTTAAAACTTACAGCACTGATATTGAGTAATCTAATCTAACACTGGAGCCCTTTGGAAACTTGTATATTACATTTAAATTTCTTTATATTCTAGCCAATTTAAATTTATAAATACGCACTGAAAATGGACTGATGCACTCACTTGGTTTTTTTCTTCTCTTAGCTGTGTCTTTCACTAGGAGAAGTTGAGGATTACATCTGATTTTGACAAATTATCTGTGGTTTGTAGTGTATATATTTAGCTACGATCTCTCAGAATAGCACAGACACTGGACTTTTTCCTTATGGAACACACATTCCGAAAAGAACGAGACAAAGCATCTCATTGTAGCTTTTCTCTGCTGAGTAAAATAGCAAAAAGTTGAGGCAAAAATTTTACTTCCATCAAGTTCTAGGTTTGTTTGTTTTGTTCGGAGGTAAGTTTCTCTATGTAGTTTTGACTGGCCTTGAACTCACTATGCAGCCCAGGCTGGCCTCTAACCCTTGTTGTCGTCCTGCCTTAGTGTCCTGAGTGATGCTCCACAATGCCCAACCCACTTCCTGCAATATTGGTAAGGTAAATGTTTGGCTGGAGAAATAAGGGATCAAAATGCCAAAAGCAAAATCATGAGCTTAAGTACATTTACTAAACTATTTCTGTGATTTTAGTTTGGAGAATTAGAGATTACAAAAATACATTTAGCAAGTTCTGCGTTGTGGCATCTGTGTCAATGCCAGAGAATTTCCCTAACAACCCCTGAGGCTTAGGCAGGAAGCTTTCAATACGCAGGAACAAGGAAAAGACTTGAGGAAGAACTTGCTGAGAAAGTGACTCCCGAAGGTGCCTCCTTGGCTGTCTCTCTCCTCATACCCCTCATTTTCCAACATCAGCATGAGAAAGGATAAATGCTCTCCTACCTAAGTGTACCTTCACAGTAATCTATTACCCCAATGCCTCAGAAATTTGTCATTAAACGTATCTTTCCTTAAACACTTTTTCTTAAAGAAACACATTTATGACTCAAGTAGCATTCTGCTTATTTAAAAAGTAGAATACATTCTATAACTGAAATGCAACAATTATGGTGACATTTATACTTGGATGCTCATAAGTTCACACAATAAAGTTGTTACTTGTACTATCTTAAAGATATAAGGGATCTATAATATAAGCTGTATCGTTTTTCATTCCTTTATTTTGTGCCTGGGAATGAAGAAATTGGAAGAGGAACCTGTCTTGGATGCCTAAAAATCCTCCAAACTGGCAGAGCAGTTGGAATATTTGGACAGCGAGAGGAGACTGAGTGTGGGGATTGGAGACACTTGGACTGGAATTCAAGCTCCTTACTTACAAGCTCTTTGCTCTCAGTTGTATGCATCGTCCTCTTGCCTTAACATATGAGGATACTATTCTGTTGAGGGGGGTTCATTTGATATCAATAGTATGCTTTTATAAACTTGGTCTGGATTCTAAAATCTCTAAAATGTTTCTTATATGCCAGGATTAAACTGCTTCCCAGGCAATTCCCTGAAAATAGGCCTGTCCTTGTCTACAGAAAGGAACAATTCAATAATAATAAGTGCACCTATGCTGGAGGGTTGGGCTGCCGCTTCTTCCTTTTGATCTGGGCACTTTCATTCGCACTTAGCCTTTGGATGAGCTAAACACCAGGTTCCTGACAAGAAATTGGAAGAAGAGGTTTCCATTTTCATATTTAGGGCTTATTCAAAATGTCTACTCAGGAAAAAAAAAATGTCTATTCTTGTGAAGAAAAAACATTTTTTTTCCAGTTTAAAACCATGAGCACATTAGTTCTCACCTACAGTTCTGTAAAGTTGATGCATACCTATCCTTATAATTTAGCCCAAATAGGTTCCTTATACTTTTATATAAGAAAACCAGTTAAAAAAGATTTCAGTAATATTTTGAATGGAATAATAAATGTGAGGGCAACATAGGTGCAAACATAAACAAAACTTAGTATGTTTGTTTTTATATTTTTGGTTTCTTTGCAAATCTCTTTCCCATTTGTTCCACATAGGTAGATGCAGGTTGTTGTGGATTAAGAACCAGTGGTCAACTTAACGCCAGCTGGATTACATCAGCATGGCACTGAGTGAAGATGTCCCATCTGAAGAAACTTGCCAGCTTAAATAGGTGGAGAAGGAGAAGGACATTGTTAAGGCGTTGAGACATTAATGCATTGTTTCATTGAGGCATTGTGGGGTCTCCTATGAGTTGTTGTTTGAGCCACTGGTTCTCCTGGAGACGCTATGGTCCTGACATTGAGCATTGCTTCCTGACTTCAGAGGGGAAGACGTGTGCTGCTTGGTCTCCAGGATGACGTCATCATGCTGACTTCCTGGCAGGTACCTGACTGTGCTTGTCATTGGAGGAGCTCGGGGCCTCCATGTCACTGAGGATGGCTGTGGTGCTTTTCAGGGCAGTCTTGCTCTTTGTTGTGAGTGTGACTTCTCAGCTCCAGCATAGAACCCTCATCCCACTAGCACAGCTCCTTCACCCCGCTGGAATGGACTTTCTGGCTTCCACTGCTGACCCTTGGGCCTTCCCGGCACAAACCTGTAAGAAAGACTGGTGTGAGTCCTTTTTGTGGGCTCTGGATCTCCAGTTGGATCCGTGGGAGGCATTGTCCTGAGTTCTGGGTTTTCATCTGGACTCATGTGGGACTTTGCTGTGGGATTTAGGCCCTTGATTAAATATTCCATGTCTTTGGTGTTGCAGATAGATTTCCTGTACTTCATTGTGTTAATTCCCGAAGACCATTATAAAAATATTATAAACTCCATGTCCTGATTCTAATTGCTCTTTGTGTACAACCTCTAACTAAAACACAGGTGGATCACGCAGAACAAAAATCTGATTACACACCAGTTCTCACCTGCTTCACTGTATTTAGACCTAACAGGCTGTCCTGGATTCCTCAGCATTTGGACCATGTATTCCCAGAGTGCTCCAGTTTTCAGTAGAGTCAGAAACAGGTGAACTCTGAGGGCAGAATTTGCCTGCTGAAAGTGATTGAAGTGCCATTCCAGCCATCACTAATTTATTTAGTATTCCAAAACCAGTAAAGATTCTTCTAACATATCACTCTACCAAATAAAAGGGAATAAAAATAAAGCAAAACCTGTTTGATGCCTCAGGCATGTTCAGTGTGTTGCCCAGGTTAGCTCATTTCAATACTTAATTTGTGGCACTTCCTTTAATTAAATCATTTAACACTCAAAAAGTAATTACAAATATGAACAAATTTGATTTCCTGGAGTTGGTATTTGACATCTCAAAACATAGAAATCCCTGCTGCTAGCTTAAACTATGTTTGATATTTAGCAATTAAACTAAATTAATTCTGAATATGGGTTATAGATAAATTTTTATATCCAAGATTCTTAATCATGACTTCTTTATATTGTAGTTGTATGAAGTAATGAATAAAGGAATAATTCCTACAAAATCATCTTCTCAATTTAATAACACACAAGAATATTACCTGGCACATTGCCAGAGATCAAAGCAAAGTAACCAGATACTAGAACTGGAAGAGAACAGGAGTCAAGTAACAGAGCCTAAACTTCATGAGAAAGGATTGACTCCCAGAGCCACTGCAGTACTGACTGACCTGAAGTCAACACAGCCACTTTGCATCAAAGATCATGGTTCAAATCTCTTTTCATCTAGCTACAACACATTCTGCTAAGTTACATAATTAAGGATTGAGTATATATATTTATGTATATATACAAGTGCATATTATATGAGGAATACAACCATTTTTTTAAATAGGATAGTATGGGATGTTTCAGCTGGTCACTCCCCTATCCTATCATATATTACAGGATATTTGGACAGATCATATTCTTCTAGTTCTTACATAAAGGCTACAAAAGTCGAAGTCAAGAAAAAAAATAGCTACATTAGACTACAATCTCTTGACCCCCACAAATCAGCTTTTCTCTGACAACTATTGTTTGAGTAGAACATATAACCCACAATTATCTAATACACCAAAGTTACATTAGTCACTTTTTCATCACTAGGACAAATTCCTGAACACCCACAACTTAAACAGAAGTTTATCTGGTTCATGATTCTAGATGGCTTACTCCTACTATTTGGCTGACTGTGAGGCAGAATTAGTATAGCAGAATACAGTGGTGGAGGAAAGTTGCTCAAACTAGAGTAGCCAGGAAGGAAAGAGAACAGAAAGAACCAGAGAGGGAGGGAGATGTGGAGAGACAGAGGTGGGGCAGAAGAGGGAAGAGGGAGAGGGAGAGAGAGAAATATTCAAATTCATGCTGTCAGTACAAACTCCTCCACCCAGCCCCCACCTCTAGTTAGCACTTGCATTTATGAATTTTTTAGATGATTAATCTGATGAGTACATTATTCCCATGATCCAATCAGCTTATGAAATCCCCACACTTGATACATAAGACTTTTGTGGGACAATTAAAATCTCGATTATGATGTTCCATCTGTGGCTAGTGAAAAGCTATGTCCATCACTTACACAAAATGTGTTTAATTCATTTACAAGAGTGAACAGTCTTGCACTGGTGGTATAGTTAAAAGGCACAGCACTTGCCTGGCAAATACAAGGTACTGAGATCAATTCCAATACAAAAAACAAACAAACAATAAAAGACTCAATAGTTTTAGCACTGCTTAAAGGTATAAGCACAAAGTCTTTTTCTGAGACACAAACACTTAGCTGACAGTTCCTGTAAAATCAAAAAATACTTAAATATTTCCAATATACATTAGTACAGAGTAAACAGTCTGTGTTCAAGAAAGGAGAAATGGGAATACAGAGAGCAATGGGACCAAATCAACACTGAAAACTATTAGGGCAAACATTAAATCCCATAGCTACATGACCAGCACATTTTGTAGATTGTACAAGCAGATTGTAGTGACATGTGAGCTCAAATTGGTTTGGGCCTTGCTGGTCATGGCTTCTGCCTCTCTATTTTTCTTGAGCTGGCTGTATTCACCATCTGCAACTTTGCCCAAAAATATTCTATGTTGTTGGCACCTCTAATTTCTTGGAGTCTTCCCTGTACCCTTTGCATCTTTCTAACAGCTTGTTGTATCTCCCTGTAAGGAGCACATTGCTTGACCTCCCAGGACCTCTTCAGAAATCAGGACGGAAGCCACTGTGTTTCCATAACCCCTGCATTGTCCATGCCTGATTAACCGAGTGGATGATATCGAAGTCTGTTGCCTGCTCGGAATGGCAGACTCTTTTGTACCATGGCTTTCGTGGTCACTGAGTTCACAAATATCTGATCTTGGGAAACATTTCCCTGGGTATCCCTGAATGAGCAGGGTGGCCTAGGGCTCTCTTATAAAAGAACTCTCATTCAGAGCTACCCTTTTATATCCTTGAGCCCAAGATAGTTGTGGTCTGCCTAATATCTGAGATGCCTCAAAACAATCTGTCCTATTTTGGTGCAAAGTTCTGTTGTTGTTGTTGTTGTTGTTGTTGTTGTTGTTGTTGTTCTTCTTCTTCTTCTTCTTCTTCTTCTTCTTCTTCTTCTTCTTCTTCTTCTTCTGCCTTCTCCTTCTTCTAACTTTTCTTCCTTCCTCCTGCTCCTTCTCCTTCTTCTTTTTTCTTTTGAAATTCAGGAATAAAATACAGGGTCATCCCATACAGTACATTTACAGCCTTTTTTTTTTTTTTCAAATTTTGAGACAAGGTCACAATAATTTACTAAGTTACCCAGGATAGGCCCTAACTTGGCATCCTCCTACCAAAGCTTCTGAGAGTTTTGCAATTACAGGTGTATGTCACCTGTTCTAGTGTTGGTTTCTTTTTACAGGCACAAATCATATCAGACTCTCTCATTGGCCCTAATTTGTAGACATTACCTTTGTGGGAAATTTGAAAGATTTTGAAGCATTTCAGTTCTGCTGACTGCTGTTCAGTTGACTGCTGATTTTCAATGTAGAGCTGGCTAAAATAAGTTACTGGCATCTTTCAAAAGTCTAAACACTGAACTGCTTTGAAATTTTTTCCACCACATTAGTTAGTCTTCCAACTTTAAATTCAGTCACAGACAGTTTTAGGACATGGACAAAATGAAGCTAAGTACTTTGCTGTGTAAAACATATTGCTTCTAGTAAATTTTCTAATAGAGTCCTCTGTATAGATAGGGCTATGCAATGCTGTGTGCAGGCTGTAAAACTCTATGTGGTATATAATAGAAACTTTCTGGCTTCTATTTCCCTGAGTTACTACATTTTATAAAATAGCATACGGCTCCCTTTTGAATGCAAATGGTTGGGCACAATGATCTGTTAGCTCATCATCGATACAAATGAAAACCAACATCCATTGGATATGCCAGACTGTTGGGAGCCGCAGCCCCGAGCCCGGTCGCCTCACTTGGCGGACGTGAGGCCTGTAGTAAAGAGTAAAGCCTGAGGTAGATTACCCCTCCCATCGAGCACGTTAGTTTCCTGCTTACCGCGTAAGCAACCCGCTCAACAATATAGTCTGCCTGGCAACTGATGATGTTAGCCAATCAGCTTGCCTTGCTCACTTTAACATGATTGGACACTGTATCCGTATATATACTGGTGCCACCCCTGGGGGGGAAGAAGAAGCCCGGAAGTAGAAGCCCAGAAGGAGCCGCGGGGAGCGGACCAAAGGAGGCTTCGGCTGGGAGCGATCCCAGGGCAGGCTGTACGAAGAAGAAAAATAAAAGAAAAGGTTGTCCACTGCCAGACTTTGTCGTGTGTCCTTCCTGCCGGCCGGGAGCGGACATTGACATTTGGAGGCCCGCACGGGGACTGATCACCCCCGAGACGTGACAGCGGACAACGCTCCAGTACAGAGCTGCGAGACAGGTGAGTTGGGGATAAGCCTGGGCTCTGGGTGGCGCGCACCTACAGGGCTTTTAGACTCCCCTCAGGCTCACGCGTAAGTGGCGGATTCCTTGGGCCTCACGCGGTGAGTAACATATTAAAAAATGGGAAACATGCTAGGTAGTAACATTAAGAGCGAGGGTGGTTGTGGAGAAAGCTCTCAAGAGCTTACAAAAGTACGCAGGGTATTTGAGCAGGCCCAGTCGGGGAGCTCCCGAGAGGGGCCCGTCAAGGGGAACAAAGATGCTAAGGAGAAGGACGGGGCTCTAGCCTCGGAGTTGTCTGACTCCGAGGACGAGGGAAAGTTGAATGGCAAGGAGGCCAAAGAGACCAGCTGTCAGGAGCCTAAGTCGCTCGATAAGGAGTCGCAGGGTTCTTTCCCAGCGTTGCGCCGTGAATTGTGCTCCACTCAACTTGGTCTGCGGAGGAGTAGAGAGCTCCTGAGCGCTCCCCGGCGCGAGAGGGAGGCGAAGCCTTCCGCCCCACCTTGGGGGCTGTTCCCGGAAGCGATCCCTCGCCACGAGGCGGCCGCCCGGGAGCTCCCTTCCCCTTCGCCAGAACAGGAAGTGATGCACGGGCCCCCATTTTCCGCCCAATCACGGCCGCCGTCTTATGCTCCGCCGCCGGCGGGTCGGTATTTTTACGGGCGGCTTTGGCAGGGGGGACGTTTGTCTCATGAGGTACATCCACCACCTGGGATAGATAGTGGCCCCTACGGGATGTTTCCTGTACAAGTAGCTATGGGCCAGGGACGTAATGCATGGGAGCCTTTTGAGATAAAGCAGATTAGAGAACTTAAAAATGCAGTTACAACCTTTGGGCCGACTGCGCCTTACACCATTGCCATGCTGGAGAACCTGTCTTCTGGGCCCCTCACCCCCGCGGACTGGATTCAGCTGGCAAAGGCGTGTCTGCCCTCGGGTAGTTACCTGGATTGGCGAGCCTGGTACGCAGAGTTCTCTGCAGAGCAGGCTGAGAGAAACGCCAATCGGGGAAACCGGGGGTGGAACAAGGAAATGCTTATGGGAGAAGGTTGGCACGCTGATGATCAGACTCAGTTCCCCGGCGCTGTCTATGAACAAATCAATGCCATAGGGCTCCGCGCCTGGAAGCAGGTAAGTGGTGCCGGAACAGCCTCCTTGTGTCTTTCAAAAATAATTCAGGGTACCACAGAGCCATTTGTTGACTTTGTGGCCCGAATGCAAGATGCTGCCGATAAGATATTTTCTGATCCGGGAGTGGCTCGACCGCTGGTAAGGCAGCTGATTTTTGAGCAATGTACAAAGGAGTGCAAGGCAGCGATAGCTCCTCATAAGAACAAGGACCTCAACGCCTGGATTAGGATATGCAGAGAGATAGGGGGGCTGCTCTCCAACTCGGGAGTGGCTGCTCTCCTGGCCGCGGCTGTACAGCAGAGGGGACCTCGCGGGTTAGAAGGGGAATGTAAGGCTAAAGGGTGTTTTGCCTGCGGGGAGCCAGGACACATTAAACGTCATTGCCCAAACAATGCAGATGCTAGGCCTCGCCCTAGGAATGAAGAACCATATGTTTGTGGGCGATGCAAAAGGGGATCACACAAAGCTGAGGAGTGTAGGTCGGTCTTTGATGCTCAGGGCAACCGTATTTGTGGACGAGATGTTAGAGGGCCAAAAAACGGCCAAAGGGGGCCCCCTTCACAGGCGGGCCCCCGCCCCAGAGACAGGACAGCTCAGGATGGCAGCCTTCAACAAGGGCCACCCCTGGGTCAGCAGGTGTGGACCTCAGTGTCGCCTCCAGACTTATATTAGTGCCTGATATGGGTGTTCAAGTGGTTGAAACCACCTTTAAGGGACCGTTACCCGAAAATTCCGTGGGTCTGGTGATCGGGAGATCCTCCATGGCCCTTCGGGGTCTCACAGTAGTCCCGGGGGTCATAGACTCAGACTACACAGGACACATTAAAATTATGGTTCAATCTCTTGTGGGTACTATGGTAATCAATAAAGGAGACAAGATAGCGCAGCTCTTGCTGCTCCCCAGTCTCCACAGGAGATTTCCCTCAAAGCAGAAAATTAGAGAAAGTCAAGGTTTCGGTTCCTCAGGGGAAGTCTTCGAGGGACTCCATATAATACTTGATAAAAGGCCCATGCTCTCACTTAAGGTCAACGGCAAGAGTATAACAGGGCTCCTAGACACAGGAGCTGACCGTTCCATTATCTCTAGAAAGGATTGGCCCTCCAACTGGCCCACCAACACTGCAGATAACACGCTGCAGGGCCTGGGGATGGTGTCAGCTCCTCAGGTTAGTGCTTCAACCCTGCTCTGGTGCGATGAGGAGGGTCATCAGGGCCATTTCCAACCATTTGTGTTGCAGTTGCCAGTGTCTCTATGGGGAAGGGACATCCTCACTCAGATGGATGTCACGCTTACGTCAAACTGCTCCCCCCAGGCTAAGGATATACTCAGGAACCAGGGATATACCCCTGGCAAAGGCTTGGGCAATGCCCTACAGGGTCGGACATCCCCAATACCAGTAGAGAACAAAAAAGGTAGGCAAGGGCTGGGTTTTTCTTAGGGGCCGCTGAAGAAGCTCTCCTACCCACTTCGATCAAAATCACCTGGAGGTCAAATGATCCGGTTTGGGTACCTCAGTGGCCCCTGCCTAAGGAGAAGCTATTAACCTTGTCAGAAATAGTCAGTACACAACTTAGATTAGGACACAGTAAGCCGTCAACCTCCCCATGGAACACCCCCATTTTTATAATTAAGAAAAAGTCTGGCAAGTGGAGGCTGCTCCATGATCTAAGGGCGGTCAACGCACAGATGCAGTCCCTGGGGGCGGTCCAGAGGGGGCTGCCAGCTCTCTCAGCCATCCCTCAGTCCTGGCCAGTTTATGTTATAGATCTTAGAGACTGTTTCTTCTCAATCCCCCTGCATCCAGAGGACACTCATAGGTTCGCCTTTACTTTACCCACCATTAACCAAGAAAGCCCTGATCTCAGATACGAGTGGATAACGCTGCCCCAAGGTATGGCCAACAGTCCCACTATGTGTCAGATTTACCTTGATTCCCTACTGGCCCCCCTACGGAAATCCTTTCCCAAGATAAGATGTGTGCATTACATGGACGACCTTTTGCTCAGCGGCAGGGACCCAGACATGCTAAATAATATGCTCGGCCAGTTGGTCGAGGCCCTGAGACAAGCTAATCTGCATGTTGCCCCCGACAAGATTCAGGGAGGAGAAATGGTGACCTACTTAGGCGCAAAAATCTCCCCTATGCTAGTCTCTCCACAGAAGGTCACCATTAGGACGGATGGCGTTAGGACCCTAAATGACATGCAAAAGCTATTGGGAGACATTAATTGGATTAGGCCATATTTACATATACCAAATTCAGATCTCAAACCCCTGTTCGACCTTCTGAAGGGAGACCCAGATATAGCCTCCCACAGGAGGCTCACTCCTGAGGCAAGAGCTGCCTTACAGAGAGTGGAAAAAGCCTTAGGTGGGGCTACCTTACACAGAATTGAACCAGGGCGACCCTTTGATGTCTGTTTGCTACAGACTAGTCTACAGCCCACAGCGGTGATTTGGCAGAAAGGACCATTACTGTGGATACACCCTAAGGTCTCACCTGCAAAAGTCATAGAGCATTACCCGGAGGCAGTCGCTTCATTGGCTCTTGAAGCGCATGATAGAGCTGTCCAACATTTTGGCTCAGGACCACAAGCCATCCGAGTACCCTATACCGCCAGCCAGATCAAGACCCTGGCTGCCTGCATAGATACATGGGCCATTCTGAGATGTGTTTTCCATGGGGATATAAACAATCAATACCCTAATGACCCTATCTTGTCATTTGTCACTCAGCACCCTATAATTTTTCCAAAGGTTACTGCCTCTGAGCCATTAGTCCCAGCAACTACAATATACAGAGATGGCTCCAAAACGGGGATAGGCGCCTATGTGATCCTAGGCAAGCCCCCGGTTACCATACAATTTGAACCTGATCAGCCTCAGGTGGTGGAACTGCAGATCGTTAAAATGATTCTTGAACAGTTCTCAGAAGCCATTAATATTGTCTCCGATTCTAGGTATGTGGTCAATGCTATGCAAGTGCTTGAGACTGCCGGTTTAATTAGATCCACTTCCACAGTGGCTGGGCTGTTCCTGTCTATCCAGACATTGCTTCAAAACAGACACCATAAGGTCTTCACCACCCACATAAGAGCACATACATCCCTGCCAGGGCCTATGGCACAGGGGAATGCGGCTGCTGATACTGCCACTCGCCCGTTATGGATTTTTACCTTACTAACACCAATCGAGCGAGCCCGTGCCTTCCATGATAAGTTTCATGTCAATGCCAGGACACTAGCAAACCATTTCCATGTTTCCAGAGCAGATGCACGAGATATCGTGTGACTATGTGACTCCTGTGCCACATACAAACCTGCCATACCGATGGGAGTAAACCCTCGAGGTTTGATCCCTGGTGATGTTTGGCAGATGGACATCACACATATACAGGAGTTTGGGACTCTTAAATATGTTCATGTTTCCACAGACACCTGTTCTCACGTCATATTTGCAACAGCAGAAACAGGTAAAAAAGTGTCTAATGTGATCAATCATTGCCTGGCAGCTTGGGCCGCATGGGGCAAACCAAAAATATTAAAAACTGATAATGGACCAGCCTATATAGGCAAAGCCTTCAATGAGTTCTACAAAATGATGGAGGTTCAATTAAAACATGGTATCCCATACAATCCCCAAGGTCAAGGAATCATTGAGAGGGCTCATAGAAGCCTCAAAGAAATTTTACAAAAACAAAAAGGGGGAGTAGGCCAAGGCCTGGCCCCAAAGGCACGATTATCCATGGCACTATTCACACACAATTTTTTAAATTTAAATAATGATAATTGCTCCCCAGCCGTGGAGCACTGCAACCCTTCCCCCAACCATAAAGGGTGGGTGAAGTGGAAAGATGTCCTGACAGGACAATGGATGGGCCCGGATCCAGTGGTCAGCTGGAACCGAGGCGCGGTTTGTGTTTTCCCACAGGAATCGGGACGAGAACCACTGTGGGTACCGGAGAGACTGACACGGGCGACAAAGCCCTCGACTGAAGATCAGACCTGCCCTACCGGAGATCCATCACAGACCAACCAACAAGATGAATAAAAATAGCGGTAGCCCGAAATGGACAAGAAGATCCTCAGGCATATGCATGGCTCGCTCGCCTAGCCTACGACCGAGTCTAGGGGTGGTGAGCTTCCCACACTCCTCCTCTAAAAAATTATGACATAGCTGGGTAGGAGAGTCAATGACGGGTAAGAGCGTACTCCCCCGGTGCGACTCAACCTAAGCCAGGCCCTACCCCATCCTGCACGTAAGCCGCTAGACTGTTAGATGCTGCCCAGGTCTAAATTTCTCTCCGAGGGGATTTCTTTACGGAGAGGAAATGAGTGCAAGCTTGTGTGCATCCAGGTTCCGTCCAGTTTGTGCCTGGCCCTAGAAAAAGGACGAGGGCCTCAGGGCCTTGGCAGACCATGGGACGGCCGACCAGGGTCTAAGCCAAGGACCTACGGTGGGCCTACGCATAGGGCATAAGCCTCTGCACCCAGTCCAGAAAGGGCTACGATGCGCACATTCATAAAAAATAAAAAAGGGGGAGATGTTGGGAGCTGCAGCCCCGAGCCCGGTCGCCTCACTTGGCGGATGTGAGGCCTGTAGTAAAGAGTAAAGCCTGAGGTAGATTACCCCTCCCATCGAGCACGTTAGTTTCCTGCTTACCGCGTAAGCAACCCGCTCAACAATATAGTCTGCCTGGCAACTGATGATGTTAGCCAATCAGCTTGCCTTGCTCACTTTAACATGATTGGACACTGTATCCGTATATATACTGGTGCCACCCCTGGGGAGGAAGAAGAAGCCCGGAAGTAGAAGCCCAGAAGGAGCCGCGGGGAGCGGACCAAAGGAGGCTTCGGCTGGGAGCGATCCCAGGGCAGGCTGTACGGAGAAGAAAAATAAAAGAAAAGGTTGTCCACTGCCAGACTTTGTCGTGTGTCCTTCCTGCCGGCCGGGAGCGGACATCGACACCAGACCTATCAATGAAAACAACTCTTAGCTGTACAGCATAATCGTGACATAAACTAATAAATAAATTAAATTTGTTACTAAAAATTGCTACCTGTAAGTTTATCAAATTGTCCAGAGCACCTGACAGATGGCAGAATCTAAACATATGGCAGATCTAAATTACCTCAGAAAATAAAATGTCTGAGATTATAGGACACACCAGAGCAACTAAAATTATCACACTCTCACCTGTATCATATACAAGACATCACACCAACCATGGCATGCAGTGGTACCACCCAACAGGCGACCTAGAAACTGTACCACAAGGCTGACAAGTCACAAATTCCATCTCTCTGTTCCTTGGTTTCTCCTTGTATGAATGGGCCTACTGGAACTGTCTGATATCCAGACTCAAGCTTTGAAATGACTTTGTGATCTCCATAAAACATTCAGGCTCCTAGAAAATCCTCTGCCTGGTCTGATCTTTGTAAACTCTGAGTCTTGGATATCAGCTCTATCTTGCCAAATCTTGAAACACACTCTTAATCTTTCTTAGCCACTCTGCAAAGAACGTATAACTGTGAATCAGTTTCTCATTGGTGAGACAAGATACTTCACACCCACAAGATAAAGGAAGAGAGGTTCATTTTAGAGTACAGATTATAGCAGTTTCAGTCCATAGTCAGCTGGCTCTAAGGTAGGGTAGCATTGCAGAGGGGTGTGGCAAAGGAGAAACGGTCCATAAGAAGTAAGGCAGGAAGCAGAAAGAATGCCTTTCCCCTTTACATCCTGTCCCTTTATGTTCCATCCAGGCCACAAAAATATTGGTTGATCATAACTCATAGTTTAAGTACCTCCAAAAGACCAATATATGAACATAGGAGTTTTTGTCAGGGCATCTTGACAGTAAATCACAACACTGTGTGATCAATGTAATAGACACTGGATGATCTCAGCGTAATAGTAATTAGGACTAGAATAACAGAACCAGTGACTACTCAGCTCATTGACTACTTAGTGCATTGTCAGTACTTGGCCATACAAGTACTAACAATGAAATTGATGTACTATGTGAATTTATTGTTACATAATAAATTCTAATGTAAAAAGAGAAAAACATGTTTGGTATGTAACTGGCATAGCATACTCATAATAACTGGGATGGTTAGCAGGGATCCATTTATTAAAGAAAGAGTGTAATGAGTAAGATTTCCATGGGTACTATAACTGGAAAGATATAATTATTTTAACAAATTAAACCACTTGGTGTATAGAAAAATTCAGCACTTTTACCAAAAATCATGAACAAAAACTAAATTTGCTTCCCATACAAAGAACACACTGTAGTGTAAACCTGTGCTGTTTAAGTGACCCTTGACTTGGGTACTAGATGGATGGAGATCTCTGATTCATGGAGATCAAGAGCTAAACTTGAAATACAGGCAAGAAGTGTTGTTTACATTCACATTTTTCTTGTTCTTTTTCTTTAATTTTAAAGAGAAAAAATCACAGATAAATAAACATTCAATTAAACAAAACAAAAACCCAGCAAAAGCCAAATGAAAATAACAAAATAAAAGTGATGCAGTATTTCAAAACAAGAGGGTAGAAATTTAACTTTAGTTGTTATATTGCGTATTGCTATTTTCAAAATAGTCATTCAGTTTACCATATAAAGGCATGCAAAATTGATCAGACAATATGGTTTTGCTTAGCGTAGTTCTTTTCCTAATCACTATACTTATTGTTACTTTTGAATTGTATTTATTCTCAGTTTCATATACCAATGAGACAATACAGTGTTTACACAAGTGAATCTGATTTATTTCACTTATGGGCATGGTCTCTAGTTGCACCCATTGACCTATAAAAGCCTCTAGCTTATTCTTCTTTATAGCTGAGTAGTATACCATTGTATAAAATACCACCTTTTTAAAATTCCATTTCTCAGTTGATGGGCATTTGGGTTGTTTCCAAGATCTGGCTGTTACAAATTGTGCAACTATAAATTTGGATGCATGTATTTCACTGTGGTATGATGTTTTAATTTCTGGGAAAATACCCAGAAGGGGAATATCAGGGTTGAATGGGATTTCTAATTCTAGTTTGTAAGGAATCTCCACACTTATTTCTGAAGTGATTTTATCAGTATATACTGCCACCAACACTGTAGAAGTGTTCTTTTTTCCCCGAAGCGCCTTCGCATTTCTTATATATTGATTTCTTGATGTTGGTCATGTTTTCTGGAATGAGATGATATCTCAGTATTGTTCTAATTTTCACTTTTCAAATGACTAATGATGAAAATTTTTCATGTATTTATTTGCCATTTGTATTTCTTTCATATGGAGATTGTGTATTTATCTCAGATGCCCAATTTTAGACTGGGTCTTTGAATTTGGTAAGCTTGATTTTTTTTTTAATTCTTTATTCTAGTTAGAAGTCCTTTGTCAGAGTGACACTTGGCAAAAATCTTTTTCCAACACATGAGTTCTTTTTCACTCTGTCAGTAATTTCTTTGTATGTACAAAGCTTTTTAATAAGATGATATTCCAGTTGTTGATTTTTTTGAAATACTTCCCATGCAGTTTGGTTTTTGTTCATGAACCCTCAGCCAACATCTATATCTTCAGGATTTCTGCTTACTTTGTATTGCAATAAATTTAGTATTTCTGTCTTCATATTTAGATCTCTGATCCATTTTGACTTTAGCACATGGTGATAGACATGGTCTAGTTGTACTCTTTGGCATGTTGAAAGCCAGTTTTCCCAACACCTTTCATTTAAGAGATTATCTTTTTTTCCAGTGTATGTGGTTGGCCCCTTTGTCAAAGATAAAGTGACTGAGTGTATTTGTAGTTGTGACTGTATCTTCTCTTTTGTTCCATTGATCAGCAGGTTTGTTTCATTTTAGTCAGTATCATGCTGATTTAATTATTGCAGGTTTGTAGTATAATTTCAAGTCAGGGATTGTGATGCCTTTTGCCTTGCCTTTGTTTTGCAGGAATGTCTTTGTTATTCTAGATCTCCTTTGGTTCCAAATGGATTTTTGAACCTTTTTTTTTTTTTAAATCTGTGAGACATGCTAATAGTGTCTTGATCAGGAGTGCATTAAATATGTATAACAGTTTTGAAAGTATGGGCATTTTCATGATGTTGGTACTTTGTATTCATGAGGAAGGGTTATCTTTTCTTTGAAGGAATTCCTCTGTAATTTGTTTTTTTCACAGAAATGTAAATTTCAATGTATAGATCTGTTATGCCCTTTGTTAGATTGATTCCTAAGAATTCAATTTGGGGGGGTGTTGTTCTGAAGGATGTGGTTTCCCTACTTCTCTCTCCTTGAGTTTGTTGTTTGTGTACAGTATTGCTTTGACTTTTGAGTTTTGGTTTAGTACCTAGCTATGCTGTTGAATTTGCTTATTAAGTCTAGAAGTCTATTGGTGGAGTCTTTGGAGTGTTTTATATAGACTATTATATCATCTGTGAATAATAACAATTTAAATTCTTTCTTTTCTAAACTTATTCCTTTTATTTCTTGCTCTCATCTATTTGTTCTGACTTACGTTTCCAGAACTATACTGAATAGGAATAGTGATAGTGGACATCCTTGTCTTGTTCTTGATTTTAGAGTGAAGGTTTCAGTTGTTGTCCATTTAGTATGATGTTGGTGGCTGGTTTGTCATAAATAGCTTTTATCCAGTTGAAGTAAAGACCATCTATTCCAAATTCCTCTAGGGCTTTTGCCATGAATGAGTGTTGAATTTTAGCAAAAGCTTATTCTGTATTTATTGAGATGATTATGCGATTTTTGTCTCTGACTTTATTAATATGGGATATTATGTTTATTGATTTGTGTATGTTGAAACATCCCTGCATTCCTGGAATGAAACACATTTGCACATCATGCTGCACAATCTTCTTGATGCCTTGCTGCATTCAGTTTGCTATTATTTTGTCAAGGATTTTTTATTTATGTTCATTACAGAGATTGGCCTGTAGTTCTCTTCTATTGTTGGATATATATATATATTTTTTGATGGTTTTGATATTGACTCCAAGAATGAGTTAGGGAGAATTGCTTGCCTTTCACTTTCATGAAAGTGTTTGAAGAGTATTGGTATTAAATTTTCTCTGACTCTCTTCTGTAATTCAGCTATGAATGTATGAGGACTTACACTTTTCTTTCATTGTTTTGGTACCAAGAATCTAACTCAGAGCCTTGCACTTTCCAGGCATGTGCTTATGTCACTGGGCTATATCCCCAGCCCCTGGCTTTTTATTGTTGTTGGTAACTTTTTAATTACATTTTAAATTTTGTTGACTGACATTGGGATATTTAGAATTTTTATATATTCTTGATCCAGTTTTGGTAATTCATATTGAAGTGGGCTCCTAAACAATATAGGAATCCAAGCAGCCAAATTGATAAATTTTGGAATTTTATTAGCCGAGCTCAGTGACTAGTTACTCACATAGATCCCTGTTTCAGAGTCTGGCCAAGTGTTCCTGAACTGAAGGATTACAGGGCATTTAAAGCAAAGACCAAAAAAGCAAGACATCTTGTTGGAAACAATTTATCCAGATTCTTACATTAATTTTGGTTGACACCTGTATCCTGCTTCTTTGTTCAACAGCTTATTTTTTTCTCTTGTGGGTGCAGCTCATTCTGCTTTTCTCAGGGGATTTGTACTATGAGTAATTTTTCATTCCACTGGGTCAAATGCAGGGCACAAGTCAAATAAAGGACAAAGATGGTGTTAGTTATGCCAAGCTACAACATTTTTTTTCTTGGAATTGCAGTCTTTATCTTTTTCTAGCATATCTTTAAGTACTCATTAGAGTGTTGGTTTGGTAACCATGAATTTCTTTAGTTGTTCTTTGTCATGGAGGTATCTTATTCCTCAGATATTGAAAGATGGTTTTACAGGATACTTCAATCTGGGTTGGAAGTTGTTTTCGTTCAGGGTTTGTGATACTTCACTCCAAGCTCTTGCTTTGCTTCTTTGTGTTGTTAAGTCTCCCCATTCTGTATGGCTTTCTGGTTTTTTTTTTTTTTTGTTTTGTTTTGTTTTGTTTCCCCCCCCCCCCCTCTGACAACTTTTAGTATTTTGTTCTTGTGCTAAATGTCTGGGATCTTAATTATTATCTGTCTGGGTGTAGTTTTATTTTTGTTGTGGCTAATTGTATGCTTTAATTGTCTCTCTCTCTCTCTCTCTCTTTTTTTTTTTTTTTGTACCAGGGATCCAACCCACAACCTTGGGCTTGGCAAGTAGGAGCTTACATGGCTAAGCTAAATCCCTAGCAGCTTCACCTGTCTTTTTGTCAGATTCTTTTCCCATGATTGGAAAATTTTCTGCTATTACTTATGCAAAAAGTATGTCATTTGTGTTGTTCCTGCTTCTTATTGACACCTATCAAACATATTGTTTGTCTTTGCATCATTTTGCAGCTGTTGAATTGTTTCTTGCTTCCTTGTTATTTGTAAGAGATCTTTCCTTTCATGATTATTAGTTTCCATCCTGTCTTCACGGTCTGTGAGTCTATCTTCAGCCTTCCTTAATGTGGTTTTGCCAGCTTTCACTGGAATTTTTAACTTCCTGAATATCTATTTGAATTTGTTTCATGCATTCTAACTCTTTCCTATATTGTTCATTCAAGGTTTTCTTATTTTTCTTATATTCCTTTATTTTTTATCTACACTTTCTGTAGATACATTCAACATTTCTTTCATGTTCATTTTTTTCATGTTTTTTTAACCTGATAAATGATTTCTGATCTGATTTCCTTTATAGCCTCATAGAGTTCTTTACCTCAGCTGATATCATTTCAGAAATTTCAGTTGTGTGATTTCCAATTTCTTTCATTTCAGTGTCTCCTGGACTTGATCTTGAGGTATGAGTCTGCACTTTGCTCCTTCACATATGTTATTTTCCTAGGTTCCTCCAGATGAGCTTATAAGTTGAAGGCACATAACACACTGTCTGACTGTTCCATAGTGTGAAGGGGTGGACCAGACACCTAGGTTCCTATGAACTGAGGATCCCAGGGTGACAGAAAATTGATGGCAGGACTTCTGTCTTCCATTGGCTCACTGGGGCTCCTCTTCTACAGTGTCTTGGGTTGGAGCTCTTACAGATCCACACTTTTTTTCTGGAGTGCTCCATGGATGGCACTTGGGTATTGTGCTGTGCTTATGTGGGGCTCAGCTCCTTGAAGAACACTGAGGTTAGTGAGGGGCTCCCCAGTGCCAGGGCATTATTGTGGGTTGGGTGGAGTCCTGATCTTCCAGAACTCATTCAGCTAGCTGTGGCACCCCCCCCCAAAGTATAGCACTAGGGCCTTGCTCTGGGCTGGGCATAGCTTGGTAACTCTGGAACTCAAGTGGATGTACTGTGCTAGAATGCTGGGCTGGCAGTACTAAGATCCATCAGTACACACCCAGTTAGCCAGGTTACACTCCCAAAGTATGGCACGAAGGACTTGCACTGGGTCAGGTGGAGCTTAATGCTTCAGGGACCCATACAGATAGCCAGAGCACATCCTCATGGATGTCTCTGTTTCCCTGATGGCTGACTCCAGTGTTCTGGGCTGGGCTAGGTGAGGCTTGGTACCTCCAGGAGTTTTGAGGCTGGCTGGGCACTCCTTCAATGGATTGCACAGGAATGCTGGGTTGGGAAGAACTCAGATCCTTGCGACTTATGTAGTTAGTTGGGGTACAACTCTAAAATGTAGGGTCAGTAGCCTTTAGTTGAGTTAGGAACCCTCCAGAAATCACATAACTGGCCAGGGCACACCCTCAAAGTCAAGGGTTCACTTTTCATTTGAAAGTCATTACCATAAACATACATATCGAAATGACAAAAATAATAACCAATTCTCAGATCATGTATCTATGAGTATTCATATCTCAGATAAAAATAGAATTATATAACATCAACTAAATAAAGTTAACTCTTAAAAAATGGAGAATATACTACAGAGAACCCTATAAAATGTTACTTAATTCTGATGTCCCATGATAACCCACAAAACAAACAGTTTTTAAAAAATTGGTATCCCAATAGGAAAAAAATAGATTTAAATAATTCTAGCAATATAAACCAATTAACATATAAAACAGCAAGAAGTAAACACCTACCATACTTTAAAACTCTTCTAGAAACATGGGTAAACACTAACACTTAAAATATTTAATGTAAATCTACAGATAATATATAACCAAATGCATAGTAAACAACTCCCTTTGATCATAAGATCATTCTGCAGAAAACTTAGGTGATTTTAATGACCCTTGGGAATAAGATCTGTTGATACAACTAATTTTACTAAAAGTAATAAATTTTTTGTCATTATAAAAGACCTTGAAAAGCATATAAAAAAACATTGGCTAGTATAGTGGCCCATACGTATAATTCCAACATTGTGGGAGGCTGAGGAAGGAGAATTGAAGCTCAAGTTTACCTTGGGAAAGTTGGTGACTTACTGAGAAACTGTCTTCAAATAAAGAATGTCTTGGTATATACCTCAGTGGGAATGTCTTCATTTTAATTCCTAGACCCATAAATGAATAGTCCAGTATATATTATAACTTGTGAGACACTAAATGATATAAAACTTCTAATAAAAGAGTCATGACAATGAGGTATATAATACCTTTACCTTGAAATAAGGGCAAGGTCCAAAGATTTGCCAGACATTTAACTTATTCTAAAGCTGTTTTTCTAAACTGGGTCATATAAATAAAACAATCCTGAGTTTAAGAACCAACCAGGGCTACTCACAGATGATGTACATAAAAAAAAAATCAGGACTGACTTATCAAAATTCAGTCTAGGGGCAAAATTTCATCCCAGAAGGGAAAAATGGGGTTTAACCCTGGTCAAATATCTCATAGTATCTCATTTATAAATCATACAATCATTGGGGTAGTAGAAAAATAATAAAATAAAAACCACAATCCTGAACCCTGGAAAATAACATGGTTCTCAAAAAATAAGGTCATGACTTTCTTTACAACATGCAAAACTCATAGTAGTGCTTCACACAACAGTAACAAACAACATAGACCTATGATTGCTCAAATAATACAAAATCAACATAGGACAAACGAAAATATCTATGATCATGATGGTATTTTAAAACATTACATTAAAATCTTACAAAAATTAACATTAGGATTCACACGTCAAAAAACATACAAATTCCAAAAAATGACTCACAAAAAACTAAATACAATAATCTAGTACATACATTCACACAAAATAAACAGGAAAAACTCTGCAAATTAAAATTTATTCACAGACACAAGTATTAACTATAAACGTATACTTCTACCCATTATACCTTAAAAAATCTTTATGCAGATGATACATCGTAAATAAGATTCTGGAGTATAGTATTATAATAATACTTCAAGATGAAATATTCAAATTGCTGTAAATTTAAAATATGTAATGTGTCAGTATTAAAATAAAGAGTTCTGCCTAATCTTATATACCCAAAAATATGTCCTATAGAGATGTGTCTATGTTATGATATGGTCTAGTCCAAAAAGTCCCATGGATTGACACACACAAAAAACCTATTATTAAAACAAATATCTCAAAAAAAAAAAAAGCCCAGTACCATACACAATTAAAAAATACAAAAACTTTGATGAAACTCTATTACATGTAATTGAGATATTAAATACAAGCTGAATTTGAACTACAGAAAAATACTAACAACATATTTACCAAACGTACAATATTCCAAATAATTAAGACTCTCTAAGACTCCTATATTATGTGCAATTTCATAATCTGATTAAAGGTTGTGATCAGTTTATTTTGCATTTATTATATCAATTTATTTTACAAGACATTATAAAACTCATACATTTTTACCTCAAAACATGACAACCACGACTTTAACCTAGATGAAGACTGGCATAATGGAAACAATACAATCTGAGTAAAAACACTAAACAGTGTTTTTACTACTGACAATTTTGTTTGGATCATATTTGTTTCAAACTTCCACTTTCACCTTCTGTAACACTTCATGTAAAGAGGAGAATGTCTCCTTTGGGCTTCTGACTCAAGAAAGAGGAAGTATTTTGTGTAAAGCACAGCGTGTCCCTGCTGTGAGTTACTCCATGCTGTTTGAGTAGTTCTTTTCAGGCTGTCATTTGTCCTGTGTGACTCCATTTTATAAAACAGAAGCTTGAAGCATACTGAGTGCAAATGCTGAGGCAGGCTGTGGGACTTGGTAATTTGTCTGTGGAAATAATCACCATATGTTGGATACACCAAGTTTATCAACAAAAACGGTTCCCAACTGCAGAGTTCAATCATCAGACACAAACTAATAAGTTCATCTTGCTAATAAAAATTAAGACCTGTAAACTTACAAATTTTCCAGGTTACAAAGAAACATGACATACCTAAATTGCCTCAGGGGAAAAAATTCTGAGAGATTACGGGGCACACTAGATCAACTGATGGTACAATGCTTTCAGAGAATGGAGGGCTGGCTCCAAGGGAGAAACACCTGCCTTGAAAGATGGAAGATCATGGGAAGGGAATGCAGCTCAACCCGCGGGAAGCCAAGACACAGAGAGGAAAGGGAGGACCTGGGCAAGAAGACACCCTTCCAGGTCACACCCATCACCTTCAAGTGTTATGGGAAACAGACTGGATACAGGAAAAACGGCAGCAAGAAGTGCTAGGAGGCAGATCATTACACTGGTGGACCTGACTGGAACTTCTCTCAAGAGTCAGCCCCACCTGGCACAGTTCTGGGGCTTTCATGGGGGAAAGCAAGGGGCATGTACAGAGGCAGATTTAGTGCATTATGATTGGAAGATTGGTTAGCAACATCTTGTGTTGCTAAGGGAGTTTAAACATTTTCGGTTACATTGTTAAGCCATCAGCTATACAAAACATTAAGTTACAATGCGAGGCCATTAGTTATACAAAGGTGGTAAAGACAGGGTTTACCTAAAATAACATTTCAAATTACACTTTAAGGCCATTTGTTAGACAAACTTACACAAAGAAAGCAATGTCTTATTGTCAGGTTGGTCCTGCCATGTCTAATTGGTGTTGGGAAGTTTTCTTGGGAGACTTTTATTTAAAATTTTATTTTCCTTTCACAACGAGGTCCCATACCCTAACACCATATTCAGCTATTCAATTTATGAATGAGTGGATCTATTCATGAGTAAGTGTCATCATGATCCAATTACTTTCCATACATTCGAGACTTCTGGGAGACATTTTAGAGACATTTTTATCAATAATCATCAACAATGACTATTGCTCCATCTAAAGCCGGACTCACACCAAATTATTAATATTTTTAAAATTAACAATTTTTTGCTTGCAAACTTTTTCTGTAATATAACTAAGTATCTTACTGTTTATATTGTTGATAACTAAGTATCTTACTGTTTATATTCAGTGCAGGGTTCTTTGCTAGACTTAGATGGAAATGATGAATCAGCAAAGTGCAGTGCTTCTAAGAATCCTCATGATGACAGATAATGCAGCTCCACCCGGTGCTGATCCTGCTGCTGGTCTTCCTGGGCTGCTGCTGTCTGGAGCCCTTCAATGCTAATCGCTACTAGTGTTAGTGCTCTTTCTTTTGACCACACTGCTCAGGAAAAGAATCCCAGGTAGATTTATAGGACTTTTGAGACAACACAACATGAGAGATAAATCCCTAGCAGATTTACTGGACCATCAAAGACAGTCTTTGAGCCTGTGCTATAGCCGTGTGTGTCAGCACACAGGAGTGAGGCCTCCTATGCTAATCCAAGAAGTGGTTGGGGAGTCCTGCTTATATAGCAGCTTCAAGACTGTTTCAGTAACAGGCAGGGATGGGACCAGTGAATTTTCTGGAAGGCTTGCTATGGGTACGCAAATAAGATTCTTCCCTCTCTGGTCTTAGTCTGGCCAAGGTGCCTCTTCCTTTCGTCAAAAAGGCAACAGCAGCATGTAAAGTGGTGGGAGCTAATGGGTCATGCTGAACTGTGGAGGATTATAATTTGGTGTGAGTCCGGCTTTAGATGGAGCAATAGTCATTGTTGATGATTATTGATAAAATAACTAAAAAACAGTAATAAATTACAATGATTACAATGGAGTCCAAAATGTGCCCAAAACTACACATGATAAAATTTTACAAAAATTTAAACTTCTTACAAAATGAATCTACAAGTATACTTTGACTAATATGCCTGTGGAACACAAACATCTTATATAGCCAAAATACCTTTAACATAGACCAAACTTCCTCTGTAACAAAATACACAAATTTATACCAGAAACAACTGAAGCCCACAACTAATTATTGAATACACCAGAGAAGACACAACTAAAAAATAGAAAGCCTTTACTACAATCACACAGATATGAAATTTACCTATGCAGATTTAGTTCAAGATATTAACAAGAAAAAATTAACAATTCTAGTAATGCATAACTAAAAGTTACATATACAATTTCATTTAAAGTATCAAAATCAAAATTTTAAAAAGCTTCACTACTAGTATCTAAAATTCTTATACATCAGTATATTAATTAACAAAATAAAAAATTAATATATTACAAATATCTAAATTTTCATAAAAATTACCTGATTCACAAAAATTACAATAATAAACAATAAAACATTAAAAGTTATATCATATCTTCCCCAAACTACATTAATCTGGAGAACTAAATTTCCATATTTATCAAACAAATATAGCTGTAAAAATAAACACTGTCAGGCACAGTGGCAAACACCTGTAATCCCAGGACTCTGAGGTGTAAGGAGAATCAAAACTCAAGGATAGAGTAAATAAGCGAATTAGTGAAATCCTGTCTCAAAGTAAAAACACTTAAAACAGTCCAATATGTAGCTGAATGAAAAGGCCATAGATATAACTCCCAACAAATAAATAAATTTATTTAATTTAGGAGACACAGATTGTTATAAATCTTCTGACTAGTAAAAGACTTACACCAATCACATAGATTGCCTTATTCCACTTGATAAAGTTCAGTCCAGAGTTCACAGACATCCAATTGGATCAAAAAATTTTATCTAGGGCTGAAGATAAAACTCAGTGGCACAGCACCTGGCTGGCAGATTTTAGGGCATGAGTTCAAGTCCCAGCACCAGAAACAAACAAAAAACTATTTTAAAATGGTACTTATAATACAGAAAATCTGGCTTTAAGAACTAACTAGGATTCCTAATTAGGAGGTACATAAATCCTAACCATTGGAAAATAGGTTTTTACCTGGTCAAATAATTTTCATAATACCTGATTTATAAGTGGATCAACCTCTAGGGCACCAGGAAAAACAAAAAGAGGCAAAATAAAAATCCTGAGTGTTCAAACACCATTTGGTCCTTATAAAACAAAATATCTCACTTTCTATACAATGCACAAAACTCACTAACAGTTGAACACATTATCAATCTGTAATTTAAAAACAGGCAAAAAATTTTAAACTTACAAAGTCATGAATAGCCACAAATAACCTAATTTTATGTGCACACAACTGGATACAAAACAATTGTTAAACACATTTCTGGGGTTTAGTTTAACAGCACATGCACCTGCCTGGCAGGCACAAGGTCATGAGTTCCATTCCTGGTACCAAACAAACAAACAAATAACAAACAACAAAGACCTCTGATCATGTCAGTACTATAAAAAAATACATATTTTTCCCAAAAATAGCAACAGATCACACACATAAAAAACATATTGAAGATTAAAAACCAAATTAATACATTAATACATATATTCACACAAAACATAAGGGTAAAATGAAAAATATACACATTAAAAATTAATAAGTTTTAATAACCACAGACATACTGTTCCACTCAGAGTGCTTTAAAATATTATAAAGACAAAGTTGGACATTCTCAAGTAGTATATAATGGGTAAATAATCACAGGTTCATTCAGGCCTTCTATATAATATCAGGACATTACTACACATAAATCAGCTTTAAAAATAGAAACATCAGGGTTCTGGAAGATGTCCGATCAGTAAGCAGCAAAACAGAGAGCCTCTCCGAGAGAAAAAGCTCACATGCCAGAATAAAACATCCTGGAGAAGACCAGGTGGAGGGAGATGCATCCTCTCAACCCAGGAAGAAAATAAAGGGAAAGAAAAAAAAATAAAATCATGGACAGAAGGCTGTAGCCAGACTGGCTCTCACTGGAGCTGGTCCCATTTTGGATGACACACTGCTGGAATCCAGAGATGCGAGGTTGCAGTGAAATTAAGGGTTGGCAAGCCTGGGGGCCTAGGCGGGAGGATACTACTATGGAGGGGAGAAGCAGAGTAGAGAGCAGCACTTGATTTAGAGATCTGGCTCAAAGATCTGTACTGGCTCACAGTGAGTGCTTGAAAATCAGTCCTCCCACAGGAGTGGGTGAGGGGGCAGGTGGCATTTTGAAGTCAGGCAGGGTAAACCTGGAAACAGAATTGCAGTAGCTTTAGTCAGCTACTCTTAGCACAGAGCAGATTGGTGAGAATTGCTTGGACTGAGTCCCACTTCTGTGAGCAATCCAATAGGCAAGGACGAGTTCTCCCTGAAACTATACCTAATCAGCCCATTCATGCAGCACACACTAACATGGTGAAAACTCCCAGAGCTTGACCAATTAAGAATTGTGGGGACAGCCTGCCCCACCCCTACTTGTATTCCATTGGTCATCAGCAGATGGGGAGGCCAGCCAACTCTAGTCAGCATGCTTTACAGTAGTCGTGGCCAATACAGGAAGTGCTGGGGACACCCACTCTCAACTCATCTGGAGGAAACCAGAAACATGACAAGAGGAAGAAACAAAAGGAAATCTCCAGGCCTCAACACAAATACTACTGACCCATGGGAGGTAAACACAAAACATTGGGGCTTGCACACCTGCAGTATATGAAAGAGAAACTTCTAACATAAAGAATTATCTTTGTGACATTATAAAAGAACTAAGAACAGAAATTCTAATACAAGTAAAGGAAGATGTAAGAAAAATAATAAAAGAAATGCTAAGTACCTCTCAAGAAGACACAGATGGATGAATGGAGGGGCATGGATAAAGGAGAAAAATCTTTGATGAAGAATATAAAAAATCTAGTATACATGAAACAGATTCAAAGAAACTACCAGGAAATTAAAAACTCCATTGAAAGCTGGAAAAACTACTTGAAATAAACTAAAGATAGACTATCAAACCTTGACAACAGGTTTGTAACATGTGATTGTGAAAGGAAAGATCTCTGAAAAACCAACAAGGATCCAGGAAGTAGCAATACAAAGGCTAGAAGATGACAAGAGGATCTATAACTTAAGAAAAAAAATGTGAGTGAAGAAGCAGGGTAAACACAAATGAAATATAAAGGCTATCTACAGAAATAATTAAAGAAAACTTCCCAAGCATAGGAAAAGGAAATGTTATCCAGATATATGAGGCATACAGAACTCCAGCCAGCAATAACCAAAATAGATCTACACTTAGATATATGATAATCAAGATCCCAGAAATTCAACAAAAGAACAGAATATTAAAAGCTGTCAGGGAAAAGAAAGAGATCACCTATAATCACAACAGACTTCTCAACACAAACCATTAAATCAAAAAAAAGTGTGGAGCAAAGTATTCCAAGCCCTGAGAGAAAATAACCTCCAACCCAGATTGATGTACCCTACAAAATTATCTCTCAAAATTAATGTATAAACAAGATGCTTCCATGACAAAGAGAGACTGGGGGAATTCGTGACCACCAATCCAACCCTATGAAAAATACTGAAGGACATTCTAGAGAGGGAGAGAGAAAAAAAGACCATGGTTTCAAGAACAGGTACAGGAGAGGCTCACTGTATGCGGCAGACAGTAGAGTGAAGGGGAAAAGTAGACAACCAACGGCAGAAAAATAGCATGGCAGAGATGAGGCAGAGAAGACTGGCTATAATTGCTAAAATGGATGGCCTTGATACACTAATAAAAAGAAACACAGACAGAGTGGATCAGGAGATAGGGTCCATCAAGATCTCTATATCAGATATATAATTAACCTGAAAGAGAGTTTATGGACTGAAAGCCAAAGATGAGAAAAAAAAAATTCTAAACTCAGTATGTCATATATGAAGCACAGAGGCATAATATAATCATACTTTAAGATGAAATATTAAAATTGTGATAAACTCAAACTGTATGCAATTAACATATGCTTTCAGTATTACAATAAATAAACACATTTAATTTCATGCACTCAAAAAACTGTCATATAGGGATCTACTAAATCATGACATTATCAATTCAAATCTAATAGATCAAACAAAACACATAAGCACTCTTATTAAAATAAATAAACATCTCTAAACAATATGCAATGTATTCTACAAATAAATAGTAAATTAAATTCTGAGACCCACTAGTATTATTTAAACCACCTTATGATGCTGCTTGTTAAACCAGTATATATGTAAAAGTATGTATAAGCTTCTTATGGCAATAATCATTAAAGATATATATATATATATATATATATATATATATATATATGCATCAAAGTGTCACACCACACCTCATAGACTTATACAAAAATATAAGCTAAATTTTCATAAGCAATGGAATACACACATGAAAAAATTACTTTGAAAAATACAAATTTATCAAAAATACTTCAGAAATACTTCAATTTGCTAAGTTAATATTATTGGGTAAATATACTTAACCAGATCTAATTCAATGTGAGTTTGTTGAGCAAACTTCCTGCTGTGCTGGCATGGGTCATTTATTTACTTACAATCTACACCAGTACTAATGCCACCTAGGGTACTGAGAGCCTCTGTTTCTCTTTACTTCCGTTTTTAGTATAATGTAGGTCAAGGTCTGAAGTGAGACTGAACCAAAATTAATTGGTCCCTAACTTCATCACTTGGATCATACTTTCACCCTCATCTTTCATATTTGCACCTTTTCATGCCTACATGGATGCAGATAATAATACTACCTACCCCAAATAGTTGTTTCATGGATTGGATTTTGCTAATTCAGAACTGGACTCAAACTAACAAAACAGTAACATTAGTCAAACACCAATAAAGGCAGCATAAACGCAGCATTTTCTACTCAGTGTTAACACTAAATTTAGCCTCTGTGGATGTATCCTTCTCCTTCCCAATGTGACTTAGCTAATGCTCTATCAGCATTTTTACATTCTGTAACTATTCTATTAAAATATTTATTACATTGTATCCCATTGGCTAGTTAAATTGTATGTATTTTCAACAAACTCAAAGGTATTTGTGTGGTGCACTGGATAAAAAGTGTCCGGTGTAGTATTCCTTCAGAACTACTGTTCACTTAAAGTGGAATAACCTCCCCTTCAGACTCCATCTGCTTCTTATTTATACCAGTACTCTGCACACAGTTATTTAAGATTGACTAGTCCTATCTCATAGATTGTCTTCCTTACCTGAGCCTAAACCTCTCATAGTTGAGCTTTCATTTAGAAATAAACAATAAGCAAAGGTTTCATAAACGTAGTTCTGAGAAAAATAACACAATTGTGCAGATACTATTGATCATGTCTGAATCTTATAGTCTTCATCTGAAAATCATTTCTATTAAAAGTGAAAGATTTCAAATTTGACTTGTATCCTTCTTGGCTTTACCATTTAGAGCACTGCTATTTGTACAGATCTTGCACAGCTACCCTATTGTCACTATTTTCTTATATCTTATCTTTGTCACTAAATCACAGTTCTTGTAAAACAGATACAAAAAGTCTTTTTAAAAAATTCCCCACAGACTTAAAACAATACTGATCCACTAGTATAGATAGGTGGTAAATGTGAACGGACTGGTATCTATTTTCATTTTTCACAGAGTTCTGGTATTTTAATTTTAATAAAATATGCTACTAATCAGATGAAGTGACAGATGAAACTGGTGTTGTTACTCTCATGTTTCACTGGGTTGGTAAAAGCAGTGAAGTATGAGGATATAGAAGTACCTATTTCTAGTGTCCTTATTTCACTTACATCCTATTCAGTTGGTAAATCTCCTATCTAAGCACAGAATGCCATTTTAAGTCAGGGTTTCCCATAGGAAGCATTATGCCTTCAAGAGGGGAAAGAAAAAAATCATCATGGCATGCCAAGCAGGATGTCAGGTACACTCGATTGGCCACATCGTCAAGGTTCATTTCCATTAAGCTTTATGTCAGTTCAGAAACTTTACACATGGGGCTGTGTGTAGCAGTCTACCACTGCTGACTGCCCTGGGGCTAGCCCAGAGTCCCAATCTTGTCACTGGTTTTCCAGAATGCCTCTGCAAGAATTAGTTGCATATGCTGACCATCCTCACTATTTGAGACAGGACTGTGGTTTGGTTGTGTTTTTGTGAATCGTTACTTTCCTAAACATCATCTGTGACATATTTAGAAAGGATAAAAGTAAGAACAAAATGAGAGTAAAAGTATTCATAGATAATGATAGATTTGTGGAGGAAATAGAGGAATAAAATGAAATGGGTAGATGACTTCAGACATTAATAATAGAAAACAAATATGAGAAGAGTATTGCTTTTAATTTCTGTACAGCACTTCCTAAATGTGTCAGGAAATATGTGTAACAGAAATATTCCATCTCCTTTGAACTTTTCCTTTTTTTCTTAATGCTGACCATAGTAAACTATATCAATTTGTAATAAAATAAACAAACAAACAAACAAAAGCTTTATCCCTGATTCACATTAGATAGAGATGGAGCATATGAGGTTACAGGTGAATGCAGGTGCACAGTTAGGATGAGAGGAGCAGACTGATTTCTTTTCCAGGGAGGTGCTGTGCCACTGAGCTCAGTACTCTGTCCCTGTCTTTTCTTTTGGTTTATGTAAACCAACACCAACCCTGAACTCATTAAGACCAGTTTTAATGATGGGCTTATCATTTACATGATAGAAATATTTAAAAGTTCCTCTTACAAAAGCAATCTTGTCTATTATACTATTAAGCACAGTGGCTAAATTTATACTAGTTTTGATTGATTCACTGTACATTTAGTATTCTTCATCCAGAAATCCAAAATCTGACTTCTTCCAAAACCAGAAAATTTTTGAGTGCTGACCTGAAATCACAAATGAAAAATTCCACACATGACCTAATATAACCCGTCAAAGTCAAAATGCAAAAACTAGAATCAGTGTGTAAAATAAACCTTCATGCTATTTGTATAAAGTATATCTGAAATATAAATGAATTTTAGGTTTAGATTTGGGTTTATCCCCCAAATCTCTCATTATATATATCCTATTATTTTAGAATTTGAAAATAAATAAAATCTCAGATACCTCCAGAGCAAAGCACTTCAGATAAGGAAGTTCGACTTGTATCATAAAGACTGCCAAGCTGTTTTTTAATATTATCAATCACAATTTTTATATGGGCATCATGTTTTGAATTTGTGCCTTAACTGAAGGGAGATGTCATAACACAAGCAAGTTTTGAGAGACTGTGTGGACTGTATATAACTGTGCCTTTGAAATAATTTTCATTTTATTTACTCTATCTTTTGATATTTTGTGGATGTTGTGTTGGTCAAATTAATGTTACAATTTAATCTATAGTTTGCACGATACTAACACTGGTTTATGATACCATCAGGAGAAATGATACTAAAAGCTGAATGTAGTAATTGTTGACATTTTTCAAATTTATTTGGAGGAAAGAGTAAGGTCACTTATTTGTGTGTGTTTAGCAACAGAGATCTACCTACCGTATGATATGTAAGAATGCTCTGTTCCTGAACAAATAAGGTAAAAATACAAAAGTGGTAAGGAGAATGATTTTTTTTTTTTTTTGAGGCTGTTCAGACCACAGACTTCTTTTATTATGAGGGAATCAGTGTCTCTGTCTTCATCATTGTAGCACAGGGAGATAGCGCTTTGCCTAACGCTCGGACAGCAAATGAAGAGCTCTGACTCGATCCAGCTGACTGAGTGTTGCTGCCAATTTTTCAATCTTGGGATAGTCATGCAAAGACACTGAATCTGTGAGAAATTATTCAGGGAGAATTCAACTGTCATTAGGACGGTAATGAGTTCAAGGGCAAGGTTTAGGATTGGCTTTCATGCTCTCCTCCCCCGATTTATGTGCTGAAATTTAATCTCCACTTTGAGGTCAAAAGAGAGAAGGAATTTAATTTGACTGTAGTATTTACAGGTGGGGTCTTTGGGACGTGATTAGAATTAGATGAAATTGTCATGGCGGGGCCCCCATGAGTTAATCTTTGTCACTTTATAGAAAGAAAGACCAGATTCCTTCCCTTCCCTTCCCTTCCCTTCCCTTCCCTTCCCTTCCCTTCCCTTCCCTTCCCTTCCCTTCCCTCTCTCTCTCTCCAATCTCTCTCTCTCTCTCTCTCTCTCTCTCTCTCTCTCTCTCTCTCTCTCCAATCTCTCTCTGTCTCTCTCTCTCCATCTCTCTGTCTCCTTCTAGCTCTGCACTGTGATGACCCACACTTAGACCCTGCCAGCGAAAAGGCCATCATTAAACACGAATTCTTTTTTTTTTTTTTTTATGCTTTTTTAAAAATTTTATTTAAGGAGAAAATAAAAAAAAAGCAGAGAAAGGGTACAAGTTATACAGATTTGCAGAAAAAAAATGAACAGTAGGAAATCACTAGTTAATGGATTATATACTGTCATCTTAGAAATAATTGTTCAAGTCACAAAATTAAAGCTTGTAAAGTGGACATTCCATCAATGATACTGCAAACAGTTCTGTTCAATGATCCAATAAATCTCTGTGATATCATATTCTATCTTATACACTTAAATATACATGCAGTTATATAGTTTAGAGCACTTTCTTTTCCTCTCTTTTGTACAATGACTATTACACATTTTGGGTTTCATTGCTCTCACGGTTCTTATTACTTTTTTGGAAGAGAGTAAAACCAAATGTGACATAACAGAACAGAATCGGTCAAGTCAAAAGGGTGGACATAATAGATAATGTGAAAACATAATACAAGGTGATCAACAATGGTTACCATAATGCCTCCCGCTATCTCTAATAGAATTGCCTATACCATTAGTTATAATACAATTGAACAAAACAGTAAAGAACAAAACCGACAAAGCCAAACCATTGGGGACATTGTAGGTCTTCAAAAGTAGATAAAAGTCAACGAGAATGGGCGTTATAATGAATCTCATTATCTTCACAGCTGATGCCTAAATTTTCGAACCTGATACTATTCAGCAAAACAGAATAGGGGAACATCAGTTTAAAACCAGATGGTGAGAGTAATACAGGGCTTTAAATCGAGGTAATGGAAAGTCAAAGTGGGTTACTATAATAAGCAGGGTCGGGCCTGGTTAGTACTTAAACACGAATTCTTGATGTGGTCTAGCACTGTGAGCCAAAGTAAACTTTCCTTTCTGTACCCAGCCTTGGGGATTTTGTTACTACAATGAAAAATGAACTAAATACAGTTATATAATTTTATTTTTATCTTCTTTAGGATTTGCCAGTGTCTGTGTCATGTTCTGAAGTTCAGTCATGAATTGTGAGAGCTATTTGGTACCTTTGTGCTTAGTTAGACATGAACTTCCAGTTTGCTTCTAGGTATTTGACAGACACATGTGGTTTATCTTTCTTTAAATTTTCTTTTTCTATAGCTGTGCTTCCTTTTCATTCCAGAATAACTGATCAGGAAATGTTTATTTTCCAGGCAAATATTAGTTGCTTTTTTGTGTGCTTTGGTCTCTTCATTTTTAGAACTTTCTTATTTAGAGAAATGAATAAAATTTTTCATGTAGCTCCAAAATGTGGTGCATCTCTTTTCAGTAAACTGAAGTCTAATCTTGTGCATTCATTTGTGTGGTTGTTTGCAAGTAGCATTTTAGTGATGATCTGGCCTGTTTTGAATGTCAACATTCTTCATCTATTTCTCTGAGTAAGATTATGCTTTAAAAAATTTAAATGTTAATCTTTACGAAAGCTATTAACTGTTATTTACTGAAATGTTAAATGTTAATCTTTACAAGAAAGTGCTACATCTGACTGACTATTAGAAGACGTACATATTGATTCAATTAAATTGAAGAAAGGAATGACTAAAAATAAATAACTAATAATAGAAAAAAGCTTAAAGAAAATATTGAGATTTGATCATGCCAGTATTGAACAAGTCAGTGGCATTTTTTGTGAGTCAAATGCATGTCACAGAATGTAGAAAGGATAGGTTTGCCTCAGTTTTGTTAGATGGTGGGGTACCTCAACTGGGAGGTACTAAGCATCCAGTGTAATGTGTGCAAGCACTTGAGAACAGATAGAAAAAAAGAGAACATGAGTTCCGGGGAGGATTTCATATAAAGAGTGCCTTGTTCTGGGTGTGATAATTATTTTATTCCTAGACTTCTATGTACAGTTCAAAAAGTTTGAGAGAGCTTATTATAAATGTATGTATAATTGAGTGTGTGGTTCTTTTTGACTTTCATAAGCAATGAGATCTAGTAGTTGACCTAAACTTAATAATGTTGAGAGCATGATTAGTAATTATTATGACATTTTGATGGTTGTGTTTTTAATTAGAATTGTATGAAGAAAACTTGCATGCCATCCTATGAAGAGTCTCATTTGCATATTTCCCTAAGAAAACAGTTATCATTTGTGATGTTTAAATTCATTTCCTTGACCTATGAACACTAGACATGGAGGTTGATATAACCACTGAAATTGGTATTGATTTTCTAAGGAATTTGATTCCACTTAGAAAATTATTAGTTTTATTGTGGGCACTCTGTGCATCAAGATCGAGAAAGCCCACAAAAATCTAACATAATTGGATGAGGCTTTCATTTTATAAAACTGTAGTGGGTTGTTTGGAAAACTTCAAGCTCTCCCCATTTTCCCTAAGAACCCAAATGTTACAGCCACTCCAGATAGGAAGAATAGTTATACGAAAGGTCATAAACTTGGTGAAATTTTTAAATGGTAGCCACATTTTCAATTAAATTGGCAGATTATTCAGGCAAAAAGAATAATAATAATAATGTATTTCAGGGTTCTAATATGTATTAATTTGACTATCACTTTTGAAATGAAACACAAAATTCAGAGTATTATTTCTACTTTCTATTTTTAATGAAAAAAAAAATAAGTTTTGTATTTTCCCCAGGGGGAGAAAAACCTGTGGTTGACTGTATAACTGAAAAAAGCTAAAATAAAGAAAACAAATAAAACATTAGTTCAATTATAGCATATGTTGACATTAACAAAATCATTTTCATTTTATTATTGAAATATTTAATAGTCTGGTAAAAATATAACCTTTGTATTTTAATTGTACTAACATTTTCTGAAACAATTTTCTCTGCCAAATTCTTAGCAAGCCACATTTCATTGTTTAGCAGAAATGGAATCCACATGGCATTTCAATTCTATGAGCTTATTGCTGGTGTGATACATCTGTGCCTTGTGGGATGATGCTGAAGAGAACTTCCCCACTGTCACCTCCACACACCATTTATATCATCTTAGGATCCTCTAAATTGTTTCTCATTTCCTCATGTGCTGGTTACTTTTCTCTCATAGCTGGGACAAAATGCTTGCCATTCAAAATTAGGGAAAAAAGGGTTGGCTCAACTTACTGTTTGTGGAGGTTTCAGTTCATAATCAGCTGGCTCCAAGGCAGGGTCATGTGGCAGAGGGGCATCAGTTCATGGCAATGGCAGATACCAAAAACAACAAGAATAAAAAGGGCAAAAAGGAAAAGCTTGCCTCCTTCCCTCCCTTACATGATATGCAGGCTACCCACCCCAGGGCAGGTGCAACACTTGCACTGCCAATCCCAGCAGTGGACAATCAATCAATCATTAACTGTAGATTCAGCCATTTTAGAAAGACCTACTGCCATGATCACATGAAGCTTTGGGGGGAAACCCCGACACAAATGATAGCACCTGGTTTATTGCCTTTAAAATGCCAATAAAATCCTTAATTGTGGTGACTTTTTCTGTTGTTTTTTTGTATTCCTAGGAATGCACCTTTTGGAGGAAAGAATTTCTTATGTTCAATGATATACAGTCAATGTTTCACATACAGTGAGAATTCAATACATGTCTATTATAGAAATTGATGCTGTTAGCAAATATCATACCCACCCTTACACATGAATACAGACTGAACTACTTCTTCCATAGGCTTGAATCTAAGCAGCTCCTGAGTCAGTGCAGTGGATACGGTGGCAGTGTTTTCTCAACACTAACTGGTCTGGAAATAGTCTTCCTGTCATAAGATCTCTGTCCAGACAGTGTGGTCAGTGGGTTTCCCCAGCCATAGTTTCTCATGTTTCATTATTACCTCCCCCCATTACCTTGGTAGTCTACATGCTTTCTTCCTTATAGCATTTCAATTCTGTGTTGGAAATGAAATATCTCTCTGTGCCACAGCTCATTTTTCCCAATTCTTCACTTTGGATTCCATTTTCTCCTTCAGTTTTAACCCTTAATCATTTCAACTTGTCAACTTGAATGGCTTAAGGAACACTAGCACTGCTAGAATGTTAAAGCACAGTTCGGGGTGTGTTTGTGGATAAATGACATGTAGGCGATTATACTGGGGGGGGGGAGAAGACTCTCTCTGGTTGTGGGTGGTACTAACCAACAGGACTGAAGTCAGAAAGGAATAAAAGAGGAAAAGAAGAAGGAAATGTGCCCATTTGTGAAGAACTCCAATCTTCACTGTCATCTTTGGATATCAAGTTCCAGTTTACACATACTGCTAATGCAAACGAAGTCTAGTGAGTCTGCAGTACGTTCCCAAACCTTCACTTAGTGCTACATCCTTGATCCCTCTTGTTGTACATCTTCCATCTTCTTGGGCTGAGCAGCTACAATATCTTTCCCTACCCAGTATTTAAATGGCTATTTTTCACTGCTCTGTTTTCATTCCATGGACAGCCATTGTGGATTCTCCTACCTCTGATTCCACAGACAGCTACCATGCACTCTCCCTCTAATCTTGTAAGCTTGCTTAATAAATCCCTTTTCATAATTAAACATAAACTTTCTATTGATAGTTTTTTCTTAAGAGTTATAACTAATGCATCATTCAGAAAATTGTAAAACTCAAATTTCTCTCTCTTTCTAAAATTCTTTCCACAAAGAAATAAAGTTTCATATAAAAAATACTTTGGTGGCCCTGAAACGAAAAAAATACAGAAATACTATAAAGCTGAAAAATGTAACTATCTTTGGTAATTATTTGCTATAAAATTTACTTTTGTTCTATATGATTTTAGGTAGACACATCCTACCTTGTTAGATGTAAAATCAGGGGGAGAAGAGGGAAGGAAAAGAAGGAGGCAAAAACAAAAATGATCAAGAAGTACTATATACATGTACCAGTTCCCCAGAACTATGTAACTATTATGTACTGCAAACATCCACTTCCCTGCTCACACACAAAAATATGTGAACATAGTCTTAAGCATCTGTATTGACAGCCTAAAGTAATCTAGTCTGTTTCCAAAATAATGGGGAAATTCTTACAGAATTATTTTTGACACGATATGACATTAATTTTTGACATGATATGACACTGATGTTTTGATATGATGCACTCACAAGAGAAATTATGGGTTTTATTTTAGAAAGTTATAAATGTTCTAATGAGGACTATTTCCTCACTCAAACTTCTCAATAAAAATTCTTATCAGATCTTTCTTCATATTAAGATGTATGTTTCTTGGTAGCAGAGAAGAAAGCCTTTTTTGTTCATTACCTCTTTTTCGTATTTTCTAAGCTTTATTACTGTATACAGCAAGAAGCTCTGCTGCTAATGATGCAATTACAGTCAGATGATTATAGCACTCACAGCACCTCAAATTCCTAACATTCCCATGTGTCTCTTACTCTAGGAGGGGTGTAAGTTGGAAGTAGCAGGAAAGGTGAAGGGTTGGTTGTCCGGTAGCTCTGCTCCACATCCACAATAAAAGCAGGCCTATCTATTTCATATTACTTATATGTTTTCTTTCACTTAAATTTTTTTAACATGTAATAATTTTACAGATGCTATTCCATTACATGTATACATCATGCACTGATCAAATCAGGCTGAGTAACTTTTCTGGGTCCTTATCATTTCTTTATGTGTGAAGTTTTGAGCTCTTTTCATCTAATTCTTCATAAAATATGTAACAGGTTTTGTGAGCTGTAGTTTTTCTACTGTGCTGTGAAACTCTAGAAAACTTATTTCATCTTTGTTTATCCAACCTTCAGCCCCTTCACCTCCTGCACATACATTTCTCTGGTTTTACCAATTTTTATTCTACATTCTGTTGAAAAAGCTTCTACAATTGAAGGAGAATATGCAGCATTTGCCTTTCTCTGTCTCATTTAACATAGCATTCTTCAGTTGTACTCATTTTGCATTCTTTTCATGACTGAATAACTCTTCTGAATCTGTGTGCTTAGTTTCTTTACCTATTCATTTCCTAGTAAGTTCTGCATACAGGTAATCTTTACATGCTGATTCCATGTCTTGGCTATTGTGAACAGTGCTGCGATAAACGTTAGAATTTCAGATATCTATGTGATTTGCTGACTTTGTTTTAATAAAAAGTTATTAATAATTATGATTTTTTTCCATTGAGCTTCAATAATCTCCTAACACAGCTACCTAGTTAATTCTTCCCAATCACTTGGAAATCTAATATTGGAGAAACCACTAATTTACTCCTTGAATTCTTTTCCTTCTAGACCTATAAGGAATGAGGTCAAACATAAATATGGTATCTGTTGCTGTTCTCTGTTTTGCTAAACTTACACTACATTAAATAAAAAATCAGGCCACAAATGTAAAGGTTTATTTCCTTGCACTTTTGTACTGTTTTTACTGAGCCTGATGGCTGTACAAATTGCTCCCATGGTGTTTCATTCCAAGACAATGATTGAGATCTCTGTAGCACACTGTGTGTCATTTATTCTCCAGCAAGAACACACATTAATATATTAAGAAGTTGAAGCTGGAATTGAATCCACCTAAAATTCTAGGAAGGTTGGCACACTGCTTTAAAACAGACTCTTCCTTGTAAACTGATGCTTAATTGCTAAATACAGTTTGCCAGAGTGAACATAAAGAAAACTGATGCAAATGAACACAATATGCAGAATCCAGCTTTGTAGAACATAGGAATTTCTCTATTCTGTTAACAGATTCTTGCTAGTCTTTTATAGTACTGTAGATATCATGATAGATTCTAAAAATAAGCATTAAATATTAATATATTAAGTATAATTTTTTTTAAAAAACAAAGCACTTAAGTTAACAATAATCGTTACTTATATGAACACATGCAGACAAAAACAAAAGACTCAGAATTTTTGAAATGGAAGGTTCTTGAAGAATTTTCTTCTTCTTAGGAAAAAAAAAAAAAGACCCCAAGAAGGACCTGATCCAACACCACATATGTCACGTTTGGCAGAACAAGACAGTCTCCTGCTATTATTTTGTCATCTTAGTTGTATTCTCACAAACATTTTCAAGGGCAATATTTAGCTGGCATTGTGTACATGCTTTCAAATACTATAATCTCACTAAAATGTATGTATATGTGTGTATGGTTATGTATCTATAACATCTAGAATTATTTATAATTTAAATATTTTAGAGCTAAACTGAAGAGATTTCAAATGTCTAACTATATCAGTCTGTACTAAGTACAGAGTGGACCATATCAGAAATATGAAGACACATAGAGCACCTGTTGTGCCAACAAAGAGCAAAGATACATAAAAGAGTTATATAAACTGAAACTGAAATATGATGTGATATCATGGAACAGATATACAGAAGGTGCGGGGATACAATTCAGTTTGGTCTGGAGGCTCATTATTTCCTCAGTGAATAAGCACTTCCTGAGTGGATCCCATCCCAATTCAGTGGGTTTAAGATAGGCATACATATAAATGATTTGAGTGAGTAGATGGCAGTACCATTAACTAACACCTACAAATCAGAATATTTGGTAATATTGCAAGAGGGCCAGCACAAGAAATTGACAAAGTGATGGATTAATGTGTGGCTATATCAAATTTAAGGTGCTTGTGAAATACGAGATTGATTATGTATAGCAGTCATATTGATAAGGATGAAGAAGGTTGTTTTGTCGTCTGTTTTAATGTGTGCATAAGTGAAGTACTGGGGATTGAACCCAGAACCTTCAGAGTGAGTTACCTACCACAGCCTTTTTCACTTTTTGACAAGATTTTGCTAAATTGTCCAAACTTCCCACAATCCTGTGATGCTCCTTCCTCAGCCTCCCAGCTGGTATTAGAAACCTGTGCCACCACACCCAAAGAATGCACTAGGTTGTAAAGGATAGGTCTGAGTTGGAGGTATGATTTGGAAAATCTAAGTAAAAGAAGGAATGTATCCACAGATATACAATTAGATATAAACTAAATAAAATTTTAATCTATGCTCTTTAGATTTGAAGTTCAGAATCTTATCAAAGAAAAGCTATAAAACATTTTCTGCTCTATTTAAAATAATAATCTGACATATCCAGAAACCTCAGTTCAAGTAGATATCTGTATATGTGTATATGTATTTATTTCTAATTGTACCTCATTCAACACTGTAAAATACTCCATTGTATGAGGCTTACCTGAGGAAGCTTGGAGATAAATCTTTGTTTTTGAGAAAGTAATGCATTGAGACACAAAGAAGACCACGTACGGGTTTCTGAGTCACTGTGTTGAATTTTCAGATTCACCAGGCACAAGCCTCATCTGTCAAGTTTTCTCACTGTGAATTTTTCAACAAAACTATCTCTGAACATCTCAAGTGACCAAGAAAACCTTTATTTCTGAATAAGAACACTTCATCTCTGGGGAGTTCTTACTAGTATCTAATTATTCTTTTATTCATTTATTCAACATTCTATTATTAAATATTATCCTGCACTAAGCTCTGTGCAAAGTGACAGAAATAAAGCATTGAACAATCAGACATGGTTTTTGCCTTTATGAATTTCAGTCATATGAATAGTATGTTATGAATAAACACATATATGTAATTGCGTTATTTATTGCTATATAAGAATTTATCTTGAAATTCAGTGGCTTAAAGTAAATACTTGTTGTCTCATGTTAATCTTATGTATTAATTTACTTTTATTATAGAATGAATAAATAACTATAGAGTAACAATTATATTTATGTTATACAGCGTAGAAGTAAAATTATATTTAGATAGAAAATTATGTATTTTCAAAATAAGGGTAGCCTCGCACATTCCCACTTCATATAAATGATTGTTAAGATTATTCTGGGGCCAGAGACCTAGCTCAAGCAGCATAAGCACCTGCCTGGCAAGCATAAGGTAGTGAATTAGATCTCTGTCATAAAAAACAAAAACAAAAGAACCTGTTATCAGAGAAAAAAGAGCAGTATTTGCATGTGAAAATGTGGAATGTGCTCTCTATTACCATATATATATATATATATATGTATATATATATATATATATATATATCCTGATAGAAAATGAACAAGAAAACTAATCTGATGGGGTAGAACACATCCTCTTTAGAAGACAAGAGATTATGTGAAATACAAGAAAACAAAGGGAACCAGCCAATACCGAGATGATAAATTGTTAAAAACGGTCCATTTAAAATACAACATCAGTTTGGGAACTGGATTCATATGGGATTTGCTTTATTGTGAGATATATGCCCTGAACAGAGAACACAACTTGAACTGTGTGTTGAACATGAAGTTGCATTGCTTACATCCTCTAAGGATGGATGTGTTACTTTTGCAGAGAATGAAATAAGACATCTTCCAGCTGTCAACTTTCTAATTTTCTTGGCTAGAGAACTTTGCCTTGTACAAACTTTTTTTTATGAAGGGCATGAAAGGGGACTTTACGAGCGTTGAGGAGAGCCTAGCCATTTGGCCAGATGTGAGAAGTTCTATCAGGCCATCGGAATACTCCAGGCTTTTCCCTGGTATTTCCCAGGCTTTATTGGGGCATCACAGTAACTTGTCTTTTTCTTTTGCCCAGTTCTGTTTCCTGTCCCATTGTCAGCGTCTACTGTTTTGTAATTAAGTATCTGTCACAGAATTTCTATCTGGGCATCTGCTTCCAGAGGAACACAATATGACATTTGGCACTGAAGATGTTCAAAGAAAGAAAGAGATATGATGTGCTTTTGAAGCTAAACCATTCTCCACTATTTGTCAGTAAGAACTTCATTATTTACATGAAGTAAAAAACAAAGTTCTTGGCTTGAGTTATGGTTCTAAGATTTCCTGTCACTGGTGTTAAATTGGGTTAACACACTAGTGCAAGACAAGCACTACCTGCTGTGGTACATCAGTGTTTCAAACTTTTAGGAAAAGGAACACTATTAGCAACCATAATTGCTACCACAAAAAAGCATGAAAATATGTGAATGAAAACCAAGTAAGTGAAACCACATAATTGAAACCAAGTACTGAAAAACAGTAAGTCTCTCTGATAGCTTATACACAGGTTTTCATATTCAGTAACAGAATGATAGACAAAAATTGAAAACAAGAGTTGAACTTAGCAGCATGTTCTCAGTTCTAGAAAAGAATAAATATTTAACCAAAGCAGGTTCGTTATGTCAAAACCACTGAAGAAAGTATAGACCTTTTGATATTTTTGATATATATCTAAATGTATGGCTTTTTAAATGCTGTACATTGAAAAAATATTTTTAATCTGCAGAATACACTCACCCTCAATACTAAGAATTAACACAGATTACAGCACTCACAGCACACAGTTGATTGCTATCTTGAAGGGTCCTAGCGCAGGAATGATCCCATTTTAGTTTTAGGCTCTAAGGCTAACAATGCTTTCACTCTGTCATGTGATACTTCATAGACTAGAATATTCAGAGGCACTCAGGAGTCTGAGGCAGGAATATCACCTTGATTTCAAGGTTAGCCTGCACTACATAGTGAGTTCAGTGTCTGTTTGAATCATGTAGAATGAATATGTGGGAACCATCTCAAAGACGAAAAAAAAAAAAAAAGCCAAACCAAAAAAAGAAAGAAAGAAAAGAGAAAAAGAAAACCACATTATTGAAGGAAAAACTAAAGCAGAAAATATGTAAGTCTCAGAGTGTGTAAGGAAAGTCTTCCTTATTTGAGTGGAGATCACGACGTCATGTGACAAGCAAGAGCCAGCGTGCTCTTTGGTCTAGTAAGATGGAGCATCTCATCCTAGGACACAAACTGAATATTCATCTGAAAGGTCCATTCCTGCAGTGAGTTCTAGCAGTCTTTCTGAGTGATAAAGCCATGTTGTAGGTCTTTTAACAGCAATGAAATGGCACAGTTTTACCAAGCATTAGTGTGTGTTGTGTGCTGCACTGTGTCCCCCACCAATTCATTTACTAAAATTCTAACCCTTGATACTTCATATCTGACTCTCTTTGTGTATAGAGGCTATTAAGTTAGAATGATATCATATTTACAAGCAAAATGACTGCCGCTTTAAAAGTGAAGGTTAGAAAGCAAACACATACAGAGAGAAAATTATGTAAAAACATAGAAGAAAAAAATAACCATCTACTAGTCATGCCAAAGAGACTCAGATAAAGCATCCATGCCAACACCTTGGCAGTAAACTAACTTCAGAACTGTGAGGAAATAAACATCTAATTTTTAGGCCATGCAGTCTGTGCTACTTAGGTACAAATAAGATCAGCAATATTAGACAGCTTAAGTAAGCCACAGGAATAAAGAATCCAGCCTCATCTACTGTCCTCTACTGTTTGAAAAGGATCTTCCTAAAGGGAATGAAGTCCATACCTAGACCCATGGGGTGGGAGATCCTTCACAAGGTTACAGAGTAGAAGTCTCCATAAATTTGTTTGTTTAGGCCAGAAAGGAGACTTTCACTGTCTACTACAATATCATTTGGATTTCTAAAGAAAAAAAATTAAGATCTGACATGTACTTAGCTAAAAGAAAACAAAGTAATGCCACGTGTAGATGCTCTTTGTAATCAAATGGCTCAAGGATCAAGTCTATATCTTTTTTTTTTCCTAGACTTCAACTTTTTACTTAAGTAAAATCAGAATAAACAGCACCAGTGCCACCATCTAAAACTAATACAATAAGCCATTAAACTTGCAGTGACTTCAGGTCCAGTGTTTACATTCAGCGAGTCACACCTTTATTTATTGAAAGTACTGCTGATAATAAAACTGAATGTAAAAGTCAGTGATTGTGGCAATACACAAAGACAACCACAAGTTCAAAGACTACAGACACGCCCGTCATTGAAAACCAAGACAAACACAAAACTTGATCACTTTGAAATTCAATTTATTCATTTTTGAAATTGAATTAATGTGACTAATTGTCCTCTCTTTTTGCTACAAAATAAATGTGTATTTTTAGTAGCAGTAAATGCAATACATAATTTTTTTCCCTTGTGTACATCTTAATTCCTTTTTCATCCCTTTCTCTCTCTTCCCTTCCCTCTCCTTCCATCTCTAGATTCCCTTCCCATTTGAGAAAGACCTATTTCCTTACTTCCTACTAATTATGTTTTATTTTACTCTTTATTTAAAATAGGCTTCCCATATGAAAGAACCCATATGATATTTAAATGGGTATCTGATTAATTTCACTTAATATTATGATAAATGTATATTTTCTTTCCTACAAATGACTCAAGTGCATCTTTCTTAATGAGAATAGTAGTCCATTATTTGTAAATATCACATTTGCTTGATCTATTCATTTGCTGATGAACACACAGATTGCTTCCAATATTAGGTTATTATTAATTGTGCTACTACAAACATGGGTGTGCATATGTTACTGTAATATGATATCTTCAACTCTTTTGAAAAGATACCTAAAAGAGGAATAGCTGGGTCAACTGGAATTTCCAGTTTTACTTTTTTTGATGAATCACCAAACTAATTTAAGAAATATTGGTAATATGCTCTTATGAGTTTACTGAGTACCTAACACATGACAATCAAATTCTCTCTCTGTCTCCATTTGTCTGTCTCTCACTCTTTTGCTCTCTCTCCATGTGCACGTGTACACACACCTGCACACATTCTGCCTTACCTATAAACCGCATAAAATTTTTGCCTTTTGTGACATAAATTGTACCTGATTAATACTAAAATTAGGCTCAACTTTCTGGCCTCTAAAGGTCATTTTGACTCCAAATTCTGTCACCTGACAAGCTCACACATTCTCCCAACATCATTTCACATATAGATTTTCTAGAAAAAAATTCCTATTTAGTAGTAACTTTTATGATTGTTTTTCAACTATTTTAATTTTCAAATATAAATTGCTTAGTTTTATTAGTAAAAGGTCACTGTCAATAGAAATCTGAGATTTTATTTTATAAATAGATTTCTAGAGTCCTATTAATGTTTTTGATGTATTTTTACTTTCCCTCTTCACAAAAATTCAAGTGGTGTGTCTATTTTTATATGCCAAGTCTCCATTTCAGACAAAAGAATATTGCATTGAATTATGAACATATTACTCAGCTGGAATACAGCCTAATGTATGTAATTTCAAAATTCAACCTTAGCTTTTAGTCTACCTTCTAGCCTGCCAGATGATTTGAAAAATATCTGCGAGAAGACAATGAAATTAAATTAATCTTTTTCTTGTAAATAAACTATCCAGGGAGATTTACTTATAAAACATAGTTCTATGAGCAAAACACAATAGCAAAATAAATAGTGATGTAGGTCACAAGAATGTCAAGCGGCTTGAAAGTTAGCTAAATAACCCTGACAGCTCAAGAATTTCATACTTCCGGTCTCAGTCTTGTCAATCTGTGAAATCACGGCTGTTTCACTCTATGAAGTCGGTCATGCTTTTTCACATAGCCAAATAAATACCACAGCATTTGCATTACAAAATGCTTCCAGAAAGAGATGATGATTCATGTACACACAAAATGAGAACAGTAAAAACACTGGCAATGATTACACATTAAGATATTTTTGAACTTTTATGTATAATACAGCAAGGTTTTATTTTCAAGTCTGAATGTCTAATGGTGTTCAAGTGAGTAAACATTAGTCATATTAACAGTGTCTGAAGCCTAAATTGGACCTCTATCTCATTTTGCTTCTCTCATTTTTTTGTCTTTTTCGTTTTTATCGGTACCAGGGATCGAACTCATGACCACACACTTGCAAGGAAGATGCTTATGCCACTGAGCTAAATTCCCAGCTCCTGCTTTTGTCATTTTGAAGCTCTTTGTCATACATTTGCTAGATGCTGCAAGACATTTTGCCTGTTATAGCACAGAAACCAAAGGGAAATTTTCTCTTGTTTTTGTGAATTTATTGCACACTTACTAGATTTTCCTCCAGAGCTCATCTAGATGAAAAACTATAATTATGATTCCTTTCATCAGACTTTTAACCAAAATTGAAACTATCACTAAAATTTTGCAGAAAACAAGTTTAGTCACTAATTATTGATTAAATTAAGTAGACTCTGTGTCCAGCTGGCTTGATTTATTGTCCATTCTTAAATCATTTTGGAAAATAATGTTCAATTCAGGCCCAAATAAAATAACAAAGGAGAGTGGAGCCCTGAATGAAAACAAGCCACAGAAAACAAACCCGGTACACACAGAAAAAGAAGAGTGTGCAGGGCGATGGGTACCAGGAAAGTGAGACTACTGGCTCGTGAGAGAGAGATGAGGAGTGGAGCAGCCACGGTTGCCCAAGAAATTGCCTTGATGTGTTTATGAGGCAGGCAGCAGTGGACTTCCTGTATTGAGGATCTGAGACTCTGGGAAGCGCTAAGCTGTTCAAATTTGCAGAACAGAGTGCAACAGAGGAGAAAACTGCAAATCAGTGAACAATAAAAATACGTGGAGTCTCTGTCTTCCATATTGGCCCGAGTACTTACTAATTGTCATTCATATATGTATCAGAAAATTATGCAAGGCTGAGGGAAGACTCATCTGAGAGGATTAAACTAGACATTTCTTGACATTCACAGATGACCAAGAATAGTATCAGTTCTCATCGGAGAAAATGAAATTTCTGAGTAATGAGGCGTTGGATAGAGTGTTCAAGAAAAGTCATTCCTCAATAATGAGAAACAATTATGTCCACACTAAATTTTATTCTGACCCAGATTAACATATCATAAAAGGAACACCCAGAATGACCGATCTACTTCTAAGTAACTGAACAAATTTTGAGAACAAGGTTCACAAATAGGTGCAAATATATCTTAATCATAAATAGAGTAAATTTATAATATCTGGAATTCAGTGAAAGATTATTGTTAGGCTCACTGTCTATGGTGGCAATGCATGTAACTGCAGCTACTTAGGAAGCCGAGGCAAGAGGATTCCAATGTGGAGCTCAGCATGGGGAAATTAGTGAGACCATGACTCAAAGGTAAAAAAAAAAAAAAACAAACCAAAATTAGAGGCCTACTGATGTTATTCAGCACAAAGGCCCTGGATTTAATCCCCAACACCAACAAAATGTTTAAAAATAACTAAACACATTATGAAGATTCCAAAGAATAAGTAGAATAATACCAACCATAAAGAAGACAAAAATTAATTTATTAATCAGAAGCAGCACTGACACAGACATTAGTATTAGCAGACAATAATATTCAATATAATTGTATTCCCTTCAAAGATTAAATAGAAACACAGAGAGAAAAAGTTTAAGAACATAAACAGAACAAGTAGGTTGTAATGTCCAATAATGTAATGGTAATGTCCAGTAATGAATTATATCTATAAAAATGTAGACTTCATTAAAAGGCTGTCTAGCAAGAGAAAACATAGCTTTCAGGCTTTTCTAACTTGATAAAAACTTCAAACCCAGAGATTTAATACTCTGAATAAACTGCAAACGTGTGAAATAGGAAGAAACTATTTCTCTTTTTGGCAAATATGAATACTGATGCCAGGAACATGCATGTACAAGTACCAGTCTAATTATTCCTTTTATGTTCACAGAAACAGTGCTCACAGAATCCAAATGGGGAAATAGCCCAAACGCCCATCAAATGATGAATAAATACAAGAAAGTATAAATATATATTAGAAAAATGAAGTTCTGATACATGGATGAACCTCTAAAATACTGTGATAAATAAAAGGTACCAATCACAAAAGAAAAATCACTGCCTGGTTATGCTTATAGAAAAAAAATAGGAAAGGCAAATTCACAGAAATAAAGCAGGTTAGTGGCCACCAGAAGAACAGGTGTAAAGTCTCTAAGAAGTTGTACTTCACAATGATAAAAAAGTTTTGAAACTATATGAGGTGATGATTGCACACTGTGAATATACTAAACACCACTCAACTGTTTTCTTTAAACACTTAATTCTATGCCATTGGAATTTTATTTCAATTCATTTTTAAGTAAAAGCAAAATTAACATTTAAAAATGAAGAGGTAAAAAATTATATCAACAGAATATAGTCAACATAAAAACATTTTAAAAAGACATTCAGGCAGCATAATTATGATACCCAATAGAAATGTGAACCCATAAAAAGGAATGAGATGTGCCAGGTATGTTACCTACTCCATGGTCCATTAATCACTTTTCTCATTGCTTAGACAAAATAGCCAACATTTAGTACTTAAAAGTAAGATAGGATTATTTTGAAGGATATTTTTGGAGGAACTAGTCCTTGATCAGCTGGTTCCAAGGCAGGAGCATCAGAGCTGAACGGGGATAGCAGAGGACAATCCTTAATTCTGGCAGCCAGGAAGCCAAGACAGAAAAGGGGCAGGGACAAGAACATACTCCTTTAGGTCAGCAGATAAAAATTAAATCCTGTGGTTCCCCTTTCAGCACCAAGGTCAGGTAATGGTGAGATGTGAATTTTAAAGGGCTGAGGCAAGCTCACCTCTGTGAGCTGTGTGTGCTGGCTGTAAATTACATGGTCTCTCTCTTGGCTTGACTCAGTTCACTGCCTGAAGCTATCCTTTTTAAATGCTCCATACCCCTGGAATTTTTAACTTCATGAAGTCTTTCCTATACCTTTTGCCTCACTGGTCTATCTCTACGCATTGCCTTCCCAGAGTTAAGTTACCTGACCTCCCAAGCCTTTCTTTCAAATCTAGGTGGAAATCCCTATGACCGACAATGCATGCACTCAACCTACCTGTAAAATCAGCATCTCTTGGATGATAATAATGTCTGATACCAGTGTGAGCAGTAGCCAGGTCTCACTGGACTACCACAGCAGCTGTCTCTTAGTTTTTGTATGACTGAAGTGAGCAAACACTTTGCTAGAGGACCCTGACCTAGCAGCATCTTGGGGTTCTCTTCACAAAGCACCTTCTTTTATTTTTCTATTTCTTTCTGAGATAAGGTCTTTTCTGAGATAAGGTAATTCTCACTGGCCTTGAATTTACTATGTAGCTCAGACTGCCCTCTAAACTGCCTTCTTTAACCACCCAAGTGGTGGGATTGCAAGTGTATGCCACTACTCCAAGCTCAAAGAAAATCTTTCAATGGAGATAATCCTTTTAAATTTTGGAGCCTGTGAAGGGCAGGGTTCTGTGATTCCTGAGATCCCTCATGCTATCTTTTCCTATTGTCTTGGTACAAAGTACTTGTCTTGTTTTTAATGCACTACTCTTTTCAGCAACCACATTCTCCTCAGCTCCAAATTTACAGGTATTTTCTTTCTGACAAAACTGCACAATTTTTAAATCATTTAGGTCTGTTTTTTGTTTCTGAGTTTTCACTATGTATCTGGCAAAAATCAGCCAGCTATACCTATGCCATTAGACTGTCTTCTAATTTCCTCCATCAAATTAATTAGTTTTCCACACTTAATCTAATTCTTCCTCAAATTCTAGACCATGGAAAAAATGTAGACAAGTTATTTGCTAATCTGTAACACACATGACCTCTACTCCATTTCTGAAGAGACTCCTTTCTCCCACCAATGAACCAGACTTTTACTGTCCCCATTCCTATCAACATTCTGCTATTCTAACCTCTGACTAGAATCATGCATCAATCTGTGCTTACAGCATGTTAGGGTTCCCTATCTAGCAGCTCCATTTTTTTTTCTCTGAATTCCTCTCACAAACCAGTTCAAAGCCTTCTGAAACACATGGGTATAGTCACAGCAGCAGCTCCACTCTGGGTATGTATGTTCACTTTTCATCACTTTCCCATTACTGAGATAAACTACCTGACAATATTTTTGTTTATTGTTTCAGAGAAGTCAGTCTGCATGCTGGCCCAGAGGCTCAGTCAGCATACTTTTTTATAATTTTGGGGGGGAATACATTGGGGCTTGAATTGATGACCTGGTGCTTGTACCCTTGAGCTAAACCTCTGGCTCCCAATCAGCATATTGAGTGTAATGGTGGAGAAAGATATCTAACCTATGACAGCAGAAAACAGAGAGAGAAGGGAAAATCTGGGGGAAAGAATACACCCTCCAAGGTCATGTCTCCATGACCAACTTCTTTGTACCAGGTCACAAATGCTAACAATACATTCAACTTGAGCTACAGCAACATCATGATCCAATCACCTTTCAAAAACCACACTTTGGTACATATGAGATTTTGGGGGGACATTTTGGATACACACTATAAAACTCAGTGAATATATAGCATATTTTATAAGTGTGAGAAAGCCAGAGATACAGATGTTACTGAAGATTAGCTCAAACAGGCTATCAAATGCTCCAGTTGGTGCCTCTCTACTCTGATTCTCTCAGTGTGTTAGCTTAATCTTTTATCATTGATTCCATAACAATTCTGTGAGTATTCATCATATTCTAAGAGGTGAAGAATTGAAGGTAGTTTTATTTACTCAATAACATCACTAACAGAGGTGTCCTGCAAAATATACTTTATAATTAATTGAAACTTTAACAGTTTTAAAAATTGTATTACATAAAGTTTCAGCCAAGTGTGGTGGTACATTCTTGTAATCCCAGCACTCAAGAGGCTGAGACACAAGGATCATTGCAAGTTTGAGACCAGCCTGGGCTACAAAGTGTGCTCAAGACCAGCCTGAACTGCACAGTGAGACCCTGTCTCAAAAAGATAAAAACAAAAGTTCCATTATCATTTTAGTCACATTAGTTATCCAGATTCCAAATAAGTTATTCAATAAAATAGCTTAGAAAGGCCATTATGAACAGTTATTAGAATTAATATGAAATAGAACTTAATAATAATAATTTTAATAATAACAATAAAATTAATAATACTTAATAATTAATAATACTTAATAATAATAATAAAAATTAATGATTACTTTCTCTACATTTACTGATCCAAAATCGACTGCTTCAATTTCATAGATCTGACTCTATCTCTTTTTCTGAGGCATGACATAAATTCCCAGGCATCCCTACTTCTCAACTCTGTGATTCATCCATATATACATGTCTCTATTATCCTGTTACATATTGGCCATGGTAAACTGAAAAAGATTAACTCTTACTTGTTTTGAATTTTAACCCCTGGTTAGGAATACGAAAAGTGAAGTAATCTAAGAATATTAAAAACCATTTATCTCATGTGTCTTCAGAACAGAAGAAAACTGACCAATTTTGATGAATTATATATCCAAGAATCAGTTTACTATGGTAAATCTAGTTGGTATTCAAGTTTGATACAGTTGTATTCTATTGCTCGTCATGTAACATTACTTTCTTTTCTTTTTTGTCTTTTCTTATTTGCTGATATGTCTTTTTCTGTTCCCACATATGTTACCACCTAGGGAACTACAATCACACAGTGCGAGGAAGTCAGAGGTACCCATTTTGGTTCATGTATTCATTTATTTCTTTCAGGTAAACTAACATTCATCACATCACATACTATTTATTTAATAGATTGATGGAAAAGATACATTTTACAGTGTCCTGGGAATAAAATATTGATGTTAAAAAAGCAAAATATTGTGTATCTTTTTCAAAACATGTATATTAGTAAACTTTTTATATGAAGGTGTTTTGTGGATGGAACATAGGAAATTAGTAAAGAGTCAATCAAAAGAAAAGATTGTGAGTATATAGAATAAGCAATTGATAACCAAATCTAAACACTACACAGTTGTGGGAACAACTGAGATCTGATGGTTCAGAACGGGTTCAGGGGAACATGGAAGGAGAGAATGTAAAAGCTGAGCTCGTGGGTAGGTCCACATTTCCGTCTGAGCATGTAAGTACACTGGCAGAATAGACAGTCTGGGGTTCTAGCTGCAAAGTGAAAACAAAGTAAGGATGAAGAAAGAGGCATAAATAGGAGGAGAGTAAAAACAAATTGGAACATGTCTAACTTTTTTTTTTACATGTATTTACTCACATCTGACCATGCAAAGACTTTTAGGAAGTAAAAGGCACCAGTTCAATTTTATATCATAATCTTATAATCAATACTAGTTCTAGATCATACAAGGAAGGGGATTCTGAGAAACAGAGTTCCTAAATAAACCAATTAACATAGCGCAAATCAACACATATAGCATATCTATTGAGCTGATAGGGTTTTTTTCCAGATGGTCTTGTTACATAAAAGAATGTTTTATTGATTCCATAAGAAAAAATCTTCACTTGAAAATACTCTTGTAACATAGTAAACAAATTTTAGTACTGAATTTGGTAGAGAATTTAAAACTTCTTGTCCACCACTAAAAATAAAACACCAACCAAATAAATAAACAAAAAACATATTATGTTTATGCCAGTGTCTCAGAGACCTATTTTGGATTATTTATCATATGATCTTCATAATTCTCTTTCTGCATTTTGAGAAGACATTTTCAAAGTTCTATATAGACTGAAAAATAATTCCAGGTAATAATTTATGTAAGTAAAATGACACAATCTCTCAGAAAAGAAGCCAGTGATGACCTCCATTTTCTATGTTCTTCTAACCATCAGAAGAATTACTCATGTCCCACAGCCATACCTCCTGGAACACACCACTCAAATCTAGCAGTTTGTTTTACTAATAAACTGTACATTTATATGAACTTTAGTGATAAGGGTGAGGTGCTGGAGATCTGCTTTTCCAAAATGATTCATAAGTAACAATGTAAATGCACAAGGCATCTGAAATTCAGAAGACAGGACTAATGGTCAGAAAATAAAAGCTGAACAAGCAAAGATACTGAAGATCATAGGCTCTGGTTCCTGTTATCCTAATACATGCAATTAGAGTCTATGTTAGGTGACTTAGAAAACACTGAAGTGCTCACAGTAGAATTTTGGAGGAGGTAACCTACAATTTTGATTTCCTTGTTAGGGAATCCTTTTGTTCCTTTTCTATATGTCTATTTTCCAAACAGCTCCTCTCTAAGGATTAACCTTTAAGCCTGTTTCCTGGAATTTTTAGGATACTACAGTCTAAATCTGCTTAATATTTAGGAATTCTTTAGGAAAGTGCTGATATCAAACTTCTACAATTGTTACGGGAACAAGTACAGACATGACTAACAAGCTGAATAGGTAATAGGAAGACTTGGAAGGTTAGAAGCCAAATACTAAGGGCATATACAGTCATTCTAAAATGAGTGAAGGAGTCTTTCAGTATCAGTAGGCTTATGTTAAATGTCCTCAGCAACAGACACAATTACATTCCATGAATACTGTGAGGTTGTGTTTGAAACATGTTACATTGATGGCATCCTTCCTGTGCTTCCATGCCCCACCAAAAGGAGATGTATGTGAGATAAAATCATTATAACTAGAGCCTAAACAAAAGTGTAAAATCTAGGAAAACGGTTTAGTGAAGAACATTAAGCATTTTTAAGTTTTGTTTTGTTTTGTTGTCCTTTAGTACTAGCCAGAAAGAGAGACGTGAACAATTCTAGGAGATCCAAGAAAGCCCAAATTCTGGAAAAGTCAGATGCAACTATATCTTGGTTACTTTTCTCTCCTTGGTGGGGCAAAATGCTTGATGTCCAAGCAAGGAAAGGTTTATTTAGCTTCCATATTCAACTGGCTCCAAGGCAGGCGGCAAGGTCAAGGGGAAGCCGTTCATAATGGCTGCAAGCAAGAAGAGCAACAAAGGCAAAAGGGAGAAGAAGCTCACCTTCCTTCCCTTATATTTTATGCTGGCTCTCTGCCCCTGAGTGAATGTAGCACTCACATTGCCAATCCCATCACTAAACAATAAACCAACTACAAATGCTAGACCCCCTCCATGACCACGTGAAGGCTTTCGGGAGATACCCAGACCCAAACTATAATAGGTACAGCTCACAGGAAATATGAATAAAGCAAACACAGATCCAGAACTGTAACACATGATCAGTAATGATGCAAGCTTCTTTCTATGAGAAAACACACACACACACACATCCTTCAAGATAGGCAGGAAGTCACACATGTTCACAGATTTTCCATGATGGCAAAGAAGTGGGAACAAATAGAGTTGAGCATTAATAAACCTATTAGGAGGCATTAATGGAATAGTAAAAGTAAAGACAATATGTTACACAAAGCCTAGTCTTGAATTCTTACATGATGATTGCTTTGTATTATACACTCCCAACTCATCTTTGATCATGAATATTTAGAGAAAAAAAACCAAATATGTGATTTTTCCTCTTGAGAAGGGGAAGATACCAGGAAAATTTTGAGACAAATTGCAGGATAATCTTACATTAATATATGACACATAAATAAGCAGAAAAGAAAATTTCACAATTTATTTTAACACGACTGTAAGGAAGTATCATAAAGTGGTGATGCTTAGAAGATAATGATTGTATTTGTGAGGGAATAGACTTTTTTATGATTTGAATCTTAATACACTACACATTTGTGCTGAGGACTGTTTAATACTTTAGAGCTCAAGCGAGCTGATTTTGAGAAAAGTTTTCCAGAGGTAAAGAGGAAACTTTTGTACTGAGAGTTGATGTGCATGCAGAGAGGTTACCATCAGTACTGGGTTCAAGCAGTGAATTCAAATGGTGCTTAAACTGACATTCTATGATAGACTCCTTTAAAGCACAATACAAATAAAAATGCAGAAAAGAAATGCAACCTTAGTTGATATGCTAATTATTACATGATCATCAGCATTATCATGTAAAAAGATAGTCAGAAAGTGCCATGACCACAGCCACTGCACAGTAGGAGGCACTGCACTGAGAAAGTTGCCAAGTTCCGCCCCAGCTCTTGCCCCTGGGCATGCCTAGGCACCTCAGCACCCCCAGATGTTGCTGCTGCCCTGCCTTGTGGAGGAAGAACACCAAGCTCTACCATGGCTTGCAACCAAGGGTGTGCCTGAGCACCTCAGTGCCCCCAGCCGCTGATGTCCTCCATGTGGAGGAAGAACACTGAGCTTCACTCTGACTCAGGACTTGCCTGCATCAGTTCCACTACCACCACATAGAGAATGACCACCATGCTTCTTCCTGGCTCAGTCATGGAATTATGTCTGTGACCCAGTACACTCCTCCATGTGCTGACCCAGAGGACCACTGCACCCACCCTGGCTAGACCCGTTGCCCTTGGTTACCCTCCCCATTCCTCAGAACACGCACTGCTGTGAACATTTGTCTCCCACTATCCTTCCCAGAACCTTAAACTGTGGTGGACTGGCAGTGCTGACTTGAAGAGAGAATTGGTGGTCTCTTGTCCAGACAGAGGACCCTGGTAGGTTCAGATCACTATGTACCCAACAATCAGGTGGACATCAACCACAAAGTAGGGCCTTGGGATATACACTGTCAACAGTTGTGACTATTAGCCCAGATGATGAAAATGCCAAAACAAAAAACCAAATTTCAATCTCAAACATCTAGTCCATCAGGTGAAAGAACAGGTGACAGTGAAATGGAGGACCTTAAAAGTCATACAGCAGAAATCTTTGAAAAAATAGCAAACAAAGTAAAGAAATAAATCCATGAGGCTACAGAGGAAATCAACTTAGAAATAATGTCTTATGCTGAGACAGAAATAACAACCTTAGTAAAGGATTTTCTCAACATAGCTAATGAAGAAAAAGATACAATAAATACAGGAGCATGAGAAATTGACTGAAATTTTGAAGGAACAATGTAAAAAAAACAAGCATAATCCATGAAACAAATTCAAAGAGATATATAAGTAACAAAAAAAATTCTATTGAAAGCTGGCAAAACCATTTGAGTGAAGCTGAGGATAGAATTTCAGACCTTGAGGACAGGATCACAGATAGGGAGCATGAAAAGATAGAACTTACAAAAGCAACAAAGCAGTATGAAATGACAATCCAGCAGCTTCAAGATGATGCCAAGAGAAATGATGCAAGATTAATTGGTGTCAGTGAGGATTCAGGAGACAACACGAAGGACATAACTAAGTTTTTCACAGAAGTAATAGCAGAAAGTTTCCCAAACATGGGGAAAAAATCTTACATACAAATAAGTGAGGCATATAAAATGCCAAACACTCATAATCAACACAAATCTACACTCAGACATATAATAATTAAGATATCAGACATACAGCATAAAAACAGAATACTAAAATCTGTGTAAGAAAAGGCCCAACTCACCTATCAAGGAAAGCCTATTAGAATCACAGCAGACTTCTCAGCATAAATCTTCAAGTTAAGGTGAACTTGGAGTGAAGTATTTCAAGCCCTAAAAGAAAACAACTTTCAACCCAGACTGATGTACCCAGAAAAACTATCTTTCAAATTTAATGGAGAAACAAGATACTTCCACGACAAAGAGTAACTGAAGATATCATATTTACCAAACCAACACTAGAAAGATTACTAAAAGACATACTAGAAAGAGATAAAAATGACCACAATCTCCAAAAATACCACAGAAAGAAACCACCAGGCTGGACAAGAAATTAAACAAGGGAGGAAAATGAGAATCCAAAAACAGGAGCATAATATGGCAAAGTCAAGCCAGTACATATCAGTGATATCCATACATGTAAATGGGCTCAATTCACCTGTCAAAAGAAGCAGGATGACAAATTGGATCAAGAAACAGGACTCCACTATATGCTGTATACAAGAAACACATCTGACGCAAAAAGAAAACCATAGACTGAAAGCTAAAAGTCAAAGGATGGAAAACACTATTCCATGCAACTGAAACCCAGAAAAAAGTAGACAAAGTTGGCAAACAAAGTGAATTTCAAACCTAAAAGTATTAAAAGAGATAATGAAGGCCACTACATACTTGTAAGTGGAAAACTATGAGGAAGAACTAACAATTATAAATGTATGTGCACCAAATACAGGAGCACATACTTATGTAAGATAAATACTAATGGACATGAAAAACCAAGTACAAAAGAACACAATTGTAATATCCCACTGTCACAAAGAGATAGATCAACTAGACAAAAAGCAAAGAAATAACAGAACTGAATCACACCTGTGAATAAATGGACTTTGAGGATGTTTACAGAGTGTTCTACCATTCGGTAACCACATCAGAATATACATTCTTCTCAGCTGAACATGGGACATTCTCCAAAATAGACCATATATTAACTCACAAAGCATTCTTCAATAAATGCAAAGGAACTGAAATTATCCTATGAATATATCTCATCATAGTGCACTAAAATTGGAAATAGATGGCAAAAGAAACCTGCCAACCTACATACATTTATGAAAATTAAATAACAACCTTCTCAAGAACCAGTGGGTTACAGATGAAATTAAAGAAGAAATAAAACAATACCTACAATACAATGAAAATGCACACACAACATACTGTAATTTATGGGATGCAATGAAATCAGTCCTAAGAGGAAAATATATAGCATAGACATATCAAGAAAATGGAAGGAGCAAAAATAAAAAACCTAATGCTACACCTCAAACTCCTAGAAAAGGAAGAGCAAGTCAAATTCAAAGCTCATACGAGAGGAAATTGTAAAGGTTGGAGCAGAAATTTATGCAATTGAAAGTAAAACAAACAAACAAATGAACAAACAAACAAAAACCCCAAAAAATTAAGAATCAAAGAGCTGGTTTTTTGAGAGGATAAACAAAATTGATAAAACTGTAGCCAACCTTATCAAGAAAAAACTCAAACTCATGCAATAAGGACTAGAAAGAGGGAAATTACTGCAGGTCCCATGGAAATTCAAAAGAGCAGAAGCACCTACTTTGAAAATATGTTCTCACATAGGTTGGAAAACTGAAAGGAAATGGACAGATTTTTAGAAACATATGAACTACCGAAGCTCAATCAAAAAGATATAACAATTTTAAATAGTCCAGTATCAGCTATGGAAATCGAAAACGTGATTAAAAACTTACCACCAAAAAAAAGCCCAGGTCCTGATGGATTCATGGCTGAATTCTACAAGAAATTTAGAAAAGATTTAATGCAACCCTCCTTAAACTCTTCAATGAAATTTAAAGAAAAGTAGTCCTCCCTAAATCATTCTTGGAGGCAAGTATTACCCTGATAGCAAAACCAGAGAAAGACCCAACCAAAAAGGAGAACTACAGCTCAATGTCACTAATGAACATTGATGCAAAGATTCTGAATAAAATAATGGCAAAAAGAATGTAGCAAATCATCAAGAATGTAATATACCATGACAAAGTGGGATTTATTACAGGAATGCAGGGATGGTTCAACATATGCAAATCAATAAATGTAATACACCTCATCAACAGATCTAAAAATAAAAACCACATGATCATCTCAATAGACACAGGAAAAAGCTTTTGATAAAGTCCAACACCTGTTCATAATAAAAATCTTACAGAAACTTGGAATACATAGTATGTACCTCAATCTCATAAAGGACACTTATGACAATCCAATAGCCAACATTATACTAAATGGACAAAAACTGAAAGCTTCCACTCTAAAATCAGAAACAAGACAAGGATGTGTACTATCACTCTAAAATCAGAAACAAGACAAGGATGTGTACTATCACCATTCCTATTCAATACAGTTCTGAAAACACTAGTCAGGGCAATCAGAAAAGAGGGAGAAATCAAAGGAACAAAAATAGGAAAAGAAGTTAAATTATCATTATTTGCAGATGACATGACACTTTACATAGAAGACCCCAAAAACTCCATTAAAAACTACTAAATGTAACAAACAGATTCAGCAATGGAGCTGGATATAAAGTCAACACTCAAAAATCAATAGCATTCCTGTACACAAACAAAAAACTTGCTGACAGAGAAATTATGAAAATATCACCTTTCATGATAGCAACTAAAAACATCATATATTTAGGAATCAACTTAACCAAGAATGTAAAAGACTTATATGCTGAAAATTATACTACTCTAAAAATGGAGATTGAAGAGGATATTAGAAAAATGGAAGGTTATTCCTTGCTCTTGGTTAGGCAGAACCAACATTGTGAAAATGCCCATACTCCCGAAATTGTCACACTGATTCAATGCAATCCTAATCATAATACCATCAACATACCTTACAGATCTAGAAAAAATATTCCTAAAATTCATTTGGAAACAGAAGAAACGTAGACTAGCAAAGGTGATTCTGGACAACAAAGGCAAGACAGGAGACATCTCAATTCCTGACTTGAAACTATACTACAAAGCCACAGCAGTAAAATCAGCATGGTACTGGCAATGAAATAGACCCGAGGATCAATGGAACAGATTAGAAGGTGCAAACACTACTACAAAGACACTCAGCTACCTTATATTTGACAAAGGGCCTAAACATGTTCACTGGAAAAAGATAAATAAGTTTATCTTTAATTAATTAATTAATTAATTAATTAATCTTAAATATCTAAATTTATTAAATGGTGTTGGAAAAACACCTTTCCACATGCTGAAGACTGAAAATAGACCCCTATCTATCATCATACACTAAACTAAAGTCAAAATGGATCAAGGATCTAAATATCAAAACGGAAACACTAAATCTGGAAGACAAAGTAGGTAAAACCCTTAGAGACATAGCGACAGGGAGAGAATTCATGAATAAAACACACACCACATGGGTAATACTTCAAAGAATCAACAACTGAGACTCACTCCGTTTTTGTACTTCAAAAAAATCACCAACACTGTGAAAAGAAACTACAGAATGGGAAAGAATTTTAACCAACAATTCCTCAGACAAAGGACTTATATCCAGAACATATAAAGAACTGAAAAACATCCAGCCTCTCAAATTCAAAGACCCTCTCCAAAAACGGGCATCTGAGATGAACACACAGTTCTCAGATGAAGGTATTCAAATGGCAAATAAATGCATGAAGAAATGTTCACCATCACTGGTCATTCATTTAATGCAAATTAAAACAACACTGAGATTTCATCTCACCCCGGGAAAAATGGCTGCCAAAAAGAAAACAACTGATAATAAATGTTTGTGAGGCTGCAGGGGGAAAGGAGCACTTCTCCACTGTTGGTGGGAATTCAGACTGCTGCAGCCACTGTGGAAATCAGTATGGAGATTCCTCAAAAACTAGGATTGGAAGTTCCATTCAATCTAGCTTTTGCCCTCCTTGGTATTTTCCCAGAAAAATTGAAAATGTCATGTCACAGAGATCTTTGTGCCCCCCATCTTCATAGCAGCACAATTTGTGGTAGCTAAATCTTGGAAACACCAAAATGCCCATCAACTTCACAGTGGATAGAAACAAATGTATTTTTATACAACGGAATACTACTCAGCTATAAAAAGGTGACTCGAGGCCTTTATACATAAATGGAGGCAACTTGAATATATCCTCATTAGTGAAATAAACAAGACTAACATGAGTAAATATCACATTGTCTCTCAAGTGTAAAAAAAATAAAAACTGACAGAAAATTGGTATCCAACAAGTACAATAGATACCGTGAAAGCAAAAGGGAAGGAATGTACTCTAAAAAGTATAATGGTATATATAGTATGTAAGATAGATAGACCATATTACTGAATTTCTGTTTTAATTGAACAGAAGGATTTGCATTGTCAATGTATGAGGGTCCACCACTATTTATGCTTTGATTCTGTGACTTTGGCAACTATTTTTAAGACAACAATGAGTAATGTATCAACTAGCAATTCTATGATGAAAATTTTTTTAATTCAGTATTGTTTACCCTCATTTTCTGTTTTTGTATTTTCTTTAACTTTCTTTTCTTTATTTGAAAAAAAGAGAGCAGTATGCAATATAACAACCATTGTTAAATTTCTTTCATTTTGTTTTAAAGACCTGTATTGTTAATGTTTTGAGTCTGCTGTTGTTGATTATGCCTTTTGCTTTTAGTGTTTCTTTTTTGACTTTTCTCTTTTTTAAATAAAAAAGAGAAAACGCTATGAAATTCTCTGAACCAAAAATCTAAAACATTCTCAAAAAATAAAAATAGACGGTGCCCCATGTGGCAACAGATTCTATTATCTCTAATGCTCTGGGTGTCAAGATGCTGCTAAGCTTTCCCACTGGACTAGAATGTACATACGTGAACTTGTCCACTAGAAAAACTATTCAACCTCTGAAAGCAACCAAGTAGCTATAAAAATGGAGAGATACTTTACAGAATGTTATGGGAGCCCCAATGGGGGAGACAAAGCACTCCAAAAAACATTCAAATGTGATGCTAAAATAGTTTTAAAATATGCATATGTCTCAGGCTTTTTATTTACCATTTCAGTTATTATATATAATAACTGAGATGATAAATAGAAAGCTTGTGTGTCTGTTCTGAAAATCATCACACATCCTGGGGGAATAGGCCTATTTAGCTGTGGTAGATTTTGAGGAATACTTAAACCAAAGTTCAAAAATGGATGAATTTAGAACCACAGAGGTTAAATTTCCCAAGACCTGTCAGACAAAAAAAAAAAAAAAAATCTGTTCCAGAAATTCTTAGAGAAAAATGTCACAGGTAAAAGAAGTCAGGCTAGACTCACCTTTAATTAAGCACTTCCATTTATTTTTAGACTGAAAAAAAAGCAGGACAGTCGATGGTTCTCTAGTGAAAAAGCCTAATGAGACAGTGAATGGTCAAGGTCAAGCCACATTTGGAAACAGGAAGAAAAAACAAAATAGTTGTGAAAGAAGTCAAGGGGTCAGTGCAACAAATGACTGAAATGAGCTTCAAGGACCCTGGCATAGACACAGCACCAGCCCATTTTGAAGAGATAAAGTGTCTATAGCGATCCTTTGAAAATTAATGAATCTCACCAATTTATTATGATAGAACCCACTTTCAAGTTTAAAAGATAAAAGATTTGAAAGTTAATATTTGTCTGAAAACTTGCCTGGAAAAAAACATAAAAACATTGACTGACCTCATTTTTGACAAACTCTTATCTTCAAAAGCTAGTAGGATCCTTCACATACTGTATGTATGGACACAGATAGATGTGTGGACAGTATACAAGACAATAAAATTGGGCAATGTGAAGGTCAGTCTATACAACAGCTGAAACCTGCCACTCAAGCATCAGAAAATATTGAAATACATATGTGTGACCCCAGGAGTATAGTAAAAATTGGGCAGAGGCTTCAGAAAAAGTGGCTGTGGCCAGATTTTGTAGTCTTCTGATTTGGACTCCAGTTGAGGACTTAGATACTTACCCAGTTGTATGAGTGAATTGCATAACCTTAAAATTGCTTTTAAGCTAAAGGAATCAATCTACTAGTGCCTAGGTCACATGAAACTCCAACAAAAGAATTGTTCCAGTGTTAAGTAGATACCTGACTGCAACAATGATGTTGAACAAGTTTCATGGTAAAAGCAGCTTTGGAAGCATAATTAGTATTCTCAAAGTAAAAGCACACAATCCGCCCTTTGTATACTCTTTGTAAGGTTCTCATTAAGATTTTCCAAATAAAATACAACTTTTCTTTGTCATGGCCATGCTTATAGGGCATATAACTCTAAAAGAGGGGACAGAGTTTTTCCTTAGATGAGGTGAAGAGAATGTACTGTGTTGGCCCGGCTGAATTTAGAGACAGATGCTGGCATATGGAGCAGGCAACGCTCTCTACCCACAGTGTCATGTGTATGTTGTACATGTGTGTATGTGAGTTTACACTTAAAAGAGTCAACCAAACTTAAATGTTACCAAAAACTCAGAAAATGTTAAACACACACACACACACACACACACACACACACACACACACACATTCTTTAATGTTATAGGAAGTCCAAAGTGCTACTGCGATAGCACATCACATAGGTGTCCAGTCACAATGTCTGATTTACGTATGAGTCAGAAGGTACAAAAAAAGTGATTCCATTAATTTAATTTATAATTCAATAAAGTTTCTACTATAGACTGAATTGTTTCCACTCTCCAGGTCTTTAGGTTAAAGTCCTGATCTCCCATGTGGCTATAATTAGAGAACTAGTTTTGGAAGTATTTAAGGTCCAATAAAGTAATAGTACTAATCCAGTAGGATTGAGAGCCTTGTACGAAGAGAAAGAGAAATATAAAATGGCACATGCCTGAAATCTCAGTGCTTTGAGAGGCAAGAGGATCACTTGTCCAAATTCAGCCTGAGAAACTTAGCAGCAAATTAGAAAGACCTTGTCTCCAAAATTAAAACATTTTAAAAAGAGCTTGGAATGTAGTTCAGTGCAAAGCTTGGGTTCAACCCACAGAATAGGAAAGAGACAGAGAGAAACATGTTTTAGACATGGTACATCTACTCATGGATTTAAAGGACTTACTACCATATCTGTGTGTGCGTTTGCGCGCGCGTGCGTGTGTCTGTCTGTCTGTCTTTTATGGGTTATTGAAGCCAAGGCCTTGCTCTGCTAGACAGATACAAACAGGTACCCTACCACTGAGCTCAATAACACTATTTATTTTAGACAAATTCTTACTGAGTTATCCAGGCTGAGCAAGAACTAGGCAGTCCTCCTGCCTCAGGCTCCTGAAATCTGGGATTACAGTTGTACACCACCACTACTGAAGATTTTCAGTTGTGTAATCCTATTTTTTCACCATTCCTGTTTCTCAGATTTTCTATGTGATTTGATAATATAATACTCTATGTTTGAGAGTATGAAGAAGAATTTTCTCATCTATTCAATGTTAGAAAGTATAAGGGGAATCATATCTGCTTTCATTGACATGCTTATAAATCTTATTTCCTTACCACCATCATAGATACACTAGCTCTAAAACATATATTCTGAATATATTAACTGCTCTTATTTTATTGAACATTTCTTTCATTTTAAATACTAAAGAAGAGAAAGAACTCCTAAATTTAAAAGGAAAACAAAACCTTGTCTTTAGATTTCAAGGAGTGAAATTATTGAAAATAAAAATAATGTGCAAATGTATTTTTCTTGGGTAACTAAAAAGTATAAAAAACAGAATTGATCATTTAGGCATTAAAATAACTGCTTTAGAAATGGCCTGCCATGGTTCAGACTAAGGAGAACAAAAATCTAGATTTCCATGGGCTGTGCTCATTAGTCCAAGTTCACTAAAAAAAAAAAAACACTGAGAACCTGTCTCAGAATGAAATACTGTCTTCAAGTTGAAATTAAATTAATGAGGGACAACATACATTTAGAGGATCTTGAGTTTCTAAAGAAACTCCTGTAGATGAAGAATTAGAGCAAGACAATATTCTTTTTCAAAGTATTTCAGAAACAGAAGGAGAGACTTAGAGACTTCTGGCTCCTGAAAATGCAATATGTGCAAATGTTGACATCATATTGAAAACAGAAAGGAAGCGAAGTGAATGTTCACTTTATATGATGACAAAAATAATAAATCATAGTGTTTGCATTTGCTGGTGCTTCAGGTCAGGGTCTTCTTGGTGAGTTTAATATGTTTTTACCTCTCAATGGGCAGTAGGTATTCATAATGTTTCATTTTTTTGAGGAGATGCTTGCTTTATGAATTCATTTTGGATTTATTTCATGACATATTCAGCTTCTTGCATATGTGTAAAGTTAACTTGTTTTAGACCTTAGTCAGCTGAAAAATTTAGTTCTAAAGGAAGAGTGGTTTTATTTTCTATCTAATGCTAGACGTCTGCCTGGCAAGCAAAATTTTTACTTCCATGATATTAAATTTATTAGGTTTTTGTGTTTTAATCTTATTTTTTCTTTCCTCAAAGAAATGGGACCAAGTAAAATCAGTTATAGCATTACCTGTCTTAGTTGGCTTCAATTTATGAAACAATCAAAGCTCTAAGGAGTGATTATAACTATGATAGAAATATTACAGCTGCTGTTATTTCATCTTTGGTGGCTTAATTGAATATAGAACTTGATGTATTAACTATAAATACAAAAAAACCCACTATGTGAGAAGCCTAAATAAAGTCATGCAAGTCAAAGTATGTAAGAAGACTGGCAGGAAGCTCTTCACTAATCTTTTAGGTGAAGTCTTCAAAGTCCCAAGGCTTTTTGATGTGACGATGATAAATTTCTGCTATCTGTGAAAATATGTTCATTTCCTTGAGGTCAGCTGAATAGAACCAGGGCTCGAAGAGAGGAAAGATTTTCTTTCATCATGGCTTACTCTCTGTGAGGCAATTATTGCCTCTTATTCTTTCTGCATCTATAGAATAACTTATGGCTATCAATGGACTATGTTAGAACAGCTTTCTCAAGTAGCTTAGCATTTTGAAGAGGCTTGCTTCAAATACATCCAAGTTCCCTTTAAGCATACTTTTGTTGCACAGGTTGACCATTTCCATCCTTATAACTCAATGGCTGATGCACCAAAATAAACTGATGAACTGAATAGGAAGACATACATAAATATTCACACCATAAATACAACTTCAAAAACTACCGAACCATGCCAGACTCGTCGGGCATGGTCCTTTATGATATGATGATCTGCCTACATATTGATCTCCCTCTTTTGTGCTGCTCTAATCTTGTGTTTTGTGATTTGGGCAGATTCCACAAGAATCCTTTAACACAGTCTCCAATCCGACCTCTAATAAACTAGTTGTACAGGATAAACTGTGAAGGCTGCTAGCCTTACAATTCGCTCCATATTTCTTCTCCTTTTCAAAGTTTTTGAGCTATCCATTGAGAGGGGAAAAATTAAATGTAGTTTGAAAGCTTTCCTTTTTAAATTCCTGTGTTCTTTAAGCCTGGGAGGAAAATATTTGTGCTGGGATTCTTTTCCAGAGCCGGTTAGCAAAGGTGATAATCAGGATATTACAGTTTGTAGCATGAAGATAACATGTGCCAGAAGGAAGAGCAAGAATTAGGAAAGATGCTCTGAAACCCACATACATCACAGGAGTTTCACACATTATAGGAGGTTGTGTGAAATTTGATGAGCACATGTGTTCTAAACAAACCTGTCTTGTACCTATTATGGTGATGTCATAATCAGTGTGTGCTGTCTACACTCAAACTTCAGAGAACTAATCCTTGTAGATGGCGCAAACAATGAAGGAATATGAAAGTGACAATAATTACTAACCACTATGACCTGATTTTACTACTTTATGTTCACTAGTGTTATTTCTAATCTTTCATTTTTGATGGGGACATTGGATGCAGTTTGACTTTGCTATTGTGCCCATGTTGTGATTTATTCTAAATGTCTTCCTAGAGCTGTATACTCTCATAGGTGGGGCTTTTAGGAGGTGATTAGATCATAGGTACATTGTTACAGTTAGGGTACACAAGGGAATAAGTTTAATACAGGACACATAATATATAGGGTTATTTTACAACATTTATCCAAAGATTCAAATACATACAAGTATAGGAGATCCAGCCATGCACTAGAGACACAAAGAATCCTGCTGAGGTTCTGGATCCCATGGCAGTGTCCTGCACAAGTCCAGCTGAAGACCTACAGTCCATGGTAATGTCTTCCACGAGTCCACCTGGAGGCTTAAGGCCCACAAATGTCTCATGCAGTTCTGTATCAAGGATCTTCACTGGGAAGGCCCAAATATAAGTGGTGGAAACTAGAAAGTCTGTGCCAATAGGATGAAGGATCTGTGCCAGCAGTGGATCTGCAGTGGATCTAGGGAGTGACACTCAAAGTAAGGACCAGAGCTACCCCAAAGAAAACCACAATAATCTTTAGTTACAGAGAAGACTAAAGGTTCCCCAACAATGAGAACAGTTGTGTTCATATCAAAAAAGCCATCATGAAAAGCTTCTTCATGAAGATCAACAGCACACTATCAGTTCTGCTTCTTATGTTGCTAGCAACAATCCCCAGGTAGGCCATCTACACCAAGCACCCTGCTGATTCAGTTCAGCAGGCTGTTACAAATTGACCATTAGTTAGTTCACTGCTTACCAATGGATTAATCTATTGATGAGCTTGTATCTAAATATGATTTGGGAGGTGAAGTCTGTTTAGAGGAGCTGGGTCACTGGGCGTGTGACCTTGAACACCCCCTTGAATCTTCTTTCTGCTTCCTGACTGCCATGACAAAAGAAGCCTCCTCTTCTTTTCCATTCTACCGTTAGCAGCCAGCTATAGATTGAAACATCTATGAACTGTGAGCCTTTTAAAATTGTACATGTTGGATGCTGTGTCTTAGCAAAAAGAAAGTAACTAAGCCAACCCATATTTGTGCCAATCATCCAATTCAATGTTACATTATCATGCCATTCTATTTTTGAACAAATGAAATATTGAACATTTTGATGACTCTGATATATACATATCATTCTCAAATTATGTAAAATTCTGGACAGATAAGATAATTACTAGATAATTTAAAAATCATTGCAGAAACTATGCATTACAAATCCAAGAAATGTGCAGAAAGCCTCACCAAGTTAAACATGAAACATAATTTCTGTCATGCTATTTCTCTAAATAAATATATTAAATAAATTACATAAATTAACAAAATCACTATTTAAGAAGATTAAGGAAGAAAAAGTCAGAGAGAAGAAGCCAAAGAAGCAACCGAGAGTTAAAAATGTAGGCTAAATAGTGAAAAGAAAGAATAAAATATAAATAGGAAGGAAGAGGGCAAGGAGGAAGAGAGGAATGGAAGAAGTGAAGAAGAGGAAGGAGGAAGAGAGCCAGAGGAAAAGGTTCTGTTCTCTTGGAAACTGCTCAGTGGCTTTCTCTCCCCTGAGCCTACTCTATCCTTCCCTCCAGACTCCTTTACACACCTGTTGTGAGCCTCCCACTGAAGCCAACTCCCCTCACCTATTGAATGTTTTCAGCACCCTCCACTTTCATGGCTATATACATGCTGTTTCTTTGGATTGTCTTTTCCCAGTTATAACGCATTGTCATTATTTATTTTTCCTGACCATTGGTGTTGTTTTATATTCATGTTTATGACAAATCCTTAGGTTAGATGTCTTTATCTAGAAATGCAAGTGTTCTTGTATATCACCAACACCAAGGTCAAAAGTATATCTTACTATTTATCTTAAGTCAAAATAAAAGAGAGGAAAATGTAATTTTAAGAAGATAGAACAAGGCCATTTTGATCCTGTTCAGCAGAATATGCTCCCTCAAGCTATCAAAACTGGAAAGCTTTCCTATTTTTTTAACTCTTCTAAGTTAAAGGCTTTTGGCTTGGACTTGACCAGCTCAAGCTATCATTTTGTTTTACTTTCTAATTGATGGTTTTTCCTGTAATTATGTGCATTAGTTTTTATCCCCATTATTATTAACTGAAGGATCCATGCTAGTTTGCAACAGATTATGGTGCCTAATGTGGGGCTTATCTGGTCTGTTATGGGATTTACCTGGATTTTGTAAATGATTGAGCATTCACAATATTGGACACTGTGGATGGGGTCAGTGGAGCGCCACATGACTGAAACTGCTACAAAGCAAGACTTTCACTTCATAAGGATTCTAGCACTACAAAACCAGGACTGAGGTAATCATTATTCCACTAGTCAATCCTTAGAAGTTGGTCTCCTGCCTTCCTGGGGCAAGGAAGCAGGCAGAACTTCTTCATCATAATGTGGCTTCTCCAGCAGGTCAAGTTGGAGTCCTTTCCCATTTTTGTTAGTTTCCTTTGTTAAGAGGGGGCTTGATCTTATCAGCTTTCTAAGTCAAAGTCTCTTACCATTTTCTCTTACTTTCTAATTAAAGCTTTTTTCCTGTTTGACAGAGAGAAAGGGGAAGGAAGGAAGAAAGGAAGGAAGGAAAGAAGGAAGGAAGGAAGGAAGGAAGGAAGGAAGGAAGGAAGGAAGGAAAATACAGCAGGAAAAAACTACAAAAAAATGATGAGAGCTGTGATGAATCACAGCAGGAAGAATGTGATAGTTTATGAGGCCTCAAGAGAGGAAAGCCTGGTGGTTGATCCAGTGGGGGTGAGGTAGGTGTGTGTGTGTGGGGGGGAGAATCATCAGGCCAAGTTGCCTACCTCACTGCACTGCAGAAATCCTTTCCTATCATATTCAGATAGTTTACTTGTATTCATGGAATTTACGGTAGTATTACCAATCAATCAGGACAAATGAGAGCTTTCATACCTCAATGTCATTTAACATTCAATTAAAAATACCATTTTATTCAGATTGCTCAGCCTCCCAACAATTTTGTAATTATGACTTAAGTCCAGCATAGGTTGAGATACAGAAAAAAATATATATTGACCACTTAGGAGCAAGCCTTCACAATTGCACTCCCATTATACATTATTGATTTTTTTGAACACATCATAATATAATAATCTTAATTAAGAGTTCATATCTAAGGTATACATCAATTTTGTTTTAAAGTCAACTTTGAACTATAGCAAACTGATAAATTAACCTAAGTTAGGCATCTTATGACACAGCCCAGACACTTTGCCTGGTGACAACATTCGATACATGTGTCTGGTACTTTCATTGTTAGTTTATAACTTGTAACTGGAGAATTTGGTATGCACACCTTAAGGTAGATTATTGATCATGATTGTTGTACAACCAGTGAATTCAGAGAAGCTAATATATGCCAAGGCAGCAAAATACATGGTTGCATAAGAGATAATTAAAGAATACATGAAAATTCTGATAAAATATTAGGGTGAGAAGAAGCATATGTGGGAGATTTAGTGTAGCTGACATAACTGGTTGTCCTAGATGAAGATTACCAAACACAAAACAGAAATACAGAAACTGATACGGAGTATTTTTAAAGAAAATGTTGACTATTTCAAAATAATGCCTAGAGATAACCTTTATCCTAGGTAATAAACAAATTATTTTCAGTATTTCCTTTATTTTGTTTTGTTTTTATTTTGTCCCTTATTTACCATTTGATTTTACTTTCCAAGAGACAAATATTCTATCTTTTCCTTTTAACACTTGTTCAGAATTTGACAATTCTAACATAATACTGAAAAATAACACATTTACTTAGAATTGTGAAACACTTAAAGCTCAAGTATTTCTAAAACATAATTAATTCACTTATGTGAGTCTCTACCACTATCAATGGCCTTTCGACTTATCCTGCATGATTTTGATCAATCAATTCATTACATTGTTTCCAGTAGTTCAAAGTAGGAAAGTTTTGTTGGCCTTCCTTCCTACTTTCTCTTTTTTATCCTTCTCTTATTCATTCTTACCTTAGCATAATGTTGCAAAGTTGAGCAAGTCTATCAGTTCAAGGAGACTAGTGTAAGATGAAAAGAATATCTAGAATTCAAAGAATGAATGATAAAAATTTTTCTGTGCTTTTATTTATTCACCCATTCATATAACAAATACATCCAAAAAACTACTTTAAACAGGTGTGGTTCTGGCCAGTGGAAGTGCACTAGTAACAGACTCTTTGTTTACTTCCCTTCAGAGAGCTTGACTTCTACTGGAAAAGAATAAATGACTGAAAACAAGCCATGCACGGTGGCACATGCCTATAATTCCACCACTCCTGAGGCTAAGTCCAGAGAATCACCAGGATTTTGAGGTCGGTTTGGTCTTCATGGTGAGTTTAAGGTCAGCCAACAATGGAAAGCAAAACACTGTCTAAAAAAAAAAAAAAAAAAAAAAAGTATTACAGACTGTGATAATGACTAATTATTGAAACCTGAGTCCGGAGACAAGGTAGAAACGAATGACCAAGTTTCTCTAATTGATCGAACTTTATAGAGGTATCCCTGTACTCTTGCAACTACACCTGAGTTTTGGATTATCATGATCATCCCCGGATTGTCCAAATTAGGAAGAATCCTGCCACATCCGTAAAGCCAGGAGCTCTCACCCTTAGCATCTCATTTCCTTTCATATCTGAACAGATTCCTGACTGTTTACCCCCATCCCCTGAATATCTGAACACCCTGGCTTGCATTTAACAAGAATCCTACTAGTGACCTAAACAAGAATCCAGCTTTTTTCTGTGATTTTTTTTTCCTAGGAATTTTCAGCCCACTGACATTCACTTTGCTTTTTGGCTATAAATTCCTGTTTCCCTAAGCCATATTTGAAATGGAGCTCAATCTTTTTCCTCTATTGCAGACAATCACACTGCAGTGGTTCCTATACTTACTATAATAGTTTACCCATTGAATAAAATCTTCTTAACTAATTTAACTGATCCCAAAGGTAATTTTGTTTAATATTAAAATAGCCTTTGCAAAAATTTTTGAGACATATTGAGTTAGGCGCTCTGTTACTTATTTAAAGGCATCACTCAGCCATTCAGTTGTATATAAATCATACCCCCACTGCATATGGAAGCAGCTCAGTATGTTCATGCTGTCTTTTGCAAAGCCATTCATGTCCCCTAGCACTGTACATCACTTCAAAAAATATTCATTCCCTCATAGTCTATTTGTTGTTTTCTTTAAAAAAAATTAATTTAGTACTTAAGAAAGTATAATGTAAGGGACTTAAGTTCAGAATTATAAATGTCATGGTCAAAGAAGTACTCAGGCACATATGAGAATAAAAATTAATTGCTTTAGGATTTACAAATATTCTCAAAATCTATTGATCAGCACAGTTCTAATTTCACATAATTTGAGAAAGAATATTTGAGAAAGAGTGCTTTTGGTTATTAAACAATATTTTAAAAATAAAACCATAGGTTTAGAAGAAGCTATTTTAAGGATTTATCATTAAAAACCAGAGATAAGTTGTAATCATATATTATGTATAAAATCAGGAAAAATAATTAATTTAAAAAGTCAAATCCATTATAACATTTTAAATACAGTGTTTCCCAAGCTCAGTGTAGGTTTATACTCAAGTGAACAGTATTGCAGTTTCAATTATTTGAAAGATATAAACACTTCTAAAACATAACAGAATAAGTTCAAAAATCTACTTTCATTGTAGCATTTTCTTAACGTTAAAGGATATGTTAATATTTGACCAACGAAGTTCAAGGGCCAAATTCATGTTAGAATGACTGGCTGATAGAAGTTTACTTCAGGCTCTTTAATGTCTAAGTGGCTCTTTAACACTCAGAGATTTAAGTGTCGTATTTAGAAAAAGAAAGGAAAGAACTTTAAAAGGTGTTAACTTCATCTTGTGCCATAAAAGAAGAGATGTTTAATTAAGCCACTGGTAGTTCTTGGGTGGTTTTCAGTTTAGTTTTATACTTTTGAGATGAAAGAGTACATATGAAATTAAGTACAAAGTACCTTTTAAAAACTTTGGAAAGGTCAAGGAGAAAATAGCTGGATTTCAAAAGCTGAACTTTTCAAGGTTTTTCTCTGATTTTTCTAAAACAAGATAGCCTCCTCCTCCTCCTCTTAATAGTTCTTCAAGGCCCTTTTGGTAGCCAAAATCTTTGTTCTTTTTTTTTTAAGCAGCTTTGTAACAGAAGAACTAAAAATTAATTATGGCTATGGAACTTTTACAGAGAAGAGTTTAAAAAGCACAGACGTAAAGAAGGGAAAAGATGAGGGCCCATTTATCTTATATTGACAGGACTAGCTTCAAACGATGACCTTGAATCATAATCATCCTAATGAGCTCAAAATATTTCACTTTAACAAGTGAAACTATAATCAAATCAGTTTCTGAAAGCTCTACTAATGAGCATTTCCTTTGATGAAAACATGGTTAACTGTCTTAGTCTGCAGGAGGTGCACTACAGTAAGGGGCCAGCTCCTGACAACTCATTAGCTGACCTGGGGAGAGAATCATTTGAATGCTTTTGATAAAAATTTCAAGGCTTTTTTTAACTTAAATTACAATTTATGCACTTTTATAAATAGTGTAATCTTTCTAAGTTAGGGAAAACTAGTGAGAAGACTTCAAAGCTATAAAACAAAGTTTGTTTACTACATTTGGTCTGTTGGATTATCAGAAGCAGAAAGGCAAAATATGTTTAATTAGCAGCTGCTAACTTGGGGCCAATTCCTATATTGTATTCTTATAATTGGTATTTTTATGAGTTGGCATAATATTAAATGAACTTTGCCAACTACATTTCATGAGATTTAGAACTGAAAACTGGAAGCCACTATTATTACTATTAATGTGAGTAAAGTCTTCCAATACTACTTTGTTCATAAAAATAAATCAACCAGTTTAATAGAGCAAAATAAGTTTAAATGAAAACCAACAGCAGAAACGTAATTTACTTATATTTTCATTAATCCTCCAAAATCCAGCTCCATTAGAATTATGCATTATTTTAACTACTGTTCTGCTCTATTTAGCATCAAAAAACAGTTCTACTCTTCCTTTCTCTTTCTGCTGAGCAGGGCAGACCTGCTGTCAAAGCAGAATGTAAAGCAGAACAGCTCTGCTGCTTTAAGTACCACGGGAAGACAAATCATAGTTGTTTCAGAGGCCGGTTCCTTGTCTTCTCCCTCACAACTTTTCTTTGTGGTTTTGAGAAATGTTCTCCCTTTTTTCTATTTGTCATATTTTCCTCCTGTGTTCTCAAGGCAAACCACTGAGAGGTTTCTGTCGTAAGCACATAATACAAGTTCTCAACTTGTCAAGTGTTTAATCCCCCGCTCCGGTTTGGAATGAGAAACAAAAATATTTCCAGTATTTTGGAAGACAGGCTATTGGAAACAGGTTGGACCTCAACATTTATTTATTACCTTATTTAGAAGATCCTCGGGGCCTTGCGTATTTTAGGTAAGCTCTGTACCACTGAGATACTGACAGTCCAAAAGTTTTATTTTACTTCTCAAAATTATCTCTTTCTCCTAGTGGCATTAATAAGACTCGCAGTCATAAAATAGAAAAACATTTATTTTGATCCCAGTGTATATAGGTGTGTGTGAATGTAAAATATATACAGTCAATTCTTGTTATACTCTAGTGTTCTATAAATTCACCATGGACATTTAATTAGCAACCAGTGCTGAGTTACTACTAAAGAAACTGTAGGGTTAGGTTTTTGCAAGATACCATTCACAACATCTGTGTCAACTGATTAGTATACAACATAGTTTATATGCTTTTCTTTTTATGGATGTCCCATTTAATACACATTGCTGTTATCTTAACATTGGCCTCATGACCATGTTAAAAAAATTCTATCTGCTAACATGATAAGAATTATTTGAGATACTGTACAGAAATGCAATAAGGGATGAGGTGGTCTCAGCAAGAAAAATGAAATTTATAGTCAATGTGTGAGGAGTGTAAAGAGATTAGTGGACAGAAAATTACAGAGAGGAGATGGAGAGAGGAGATGGAGAAGTAGAGGGATTCTTGCTAACCTGAATTCACAGTATCACAGTATCACTGTGTCACAGAAAACAATTTCAGAATGTACCAGCGATGTGGAAAAGTTTTATTAGGCAGAATCAGAGAAGCACAGACTCAGAGAAAAGAGAGACAGCACATTTTTGCTGGACCTGAGAATATTTTTGTGCTTTTAAAGGTGAGAATCCATGGAATTTGTGAATCTATAGACAGCAGGGTTAATTTATAAATGAAAAATTGCCCATTTACAGGAAAAAGGCCTGCTGGCAAAGCCTAACTATTACTTAAAAAAAAAAAATTGGTGAAATAAGGTGTTTCATCTACAAGTAATCTTTGAACCCTTTGTATTTGTCTCTCTATCTTGTCGGTGTCGCTCCCGGCCGGCAGGAAGAACACACGACAAATTCTGACGGTGTGCAACCTTGTCTTTATTTGTCTCCGCGTGGGCCGCGCGAGGCCTCTGCTCTGCCACCAGTCCTTTCTCACCGGTGGACTTCCTCTATCTCCCTCTGTGCTTCTCTCTCGTGGCGGGAGAGGCACTCACTTTTATAGGGTAACAGTGGCCAATCAGTTCAAAGCGCGCGATGCAGGCTGATTGGCTAACATCAGTTGTTGCTAGGCAGACTATCTTACAGAGCGGGTTGTTTAAGTCGCCAGGGCAATCAGGGGGCAGGAAGCAGGCGCCAACTTGGCTCACTCGATGGGAGGGGTAATCTAGCTCAGGCTTTGCTCTTTCTTACAGGCCTCACGTCCGCCAAGTAAGGCAACCGGGCTCGGCCGCGGCTCCCAACACTATCTTAAGATCATGTTTCTGTTTTTTACCTTATCAACTGGATTAGTTTATGAATACACAATGCCTTGAAGGAATTTGAGTTGATGAACTCAAAGGGACAACAGTAAAAAACAAGTGGAGAGTGAAGGCATGGACTATAGACATGCATAATTTGGAGTAGGGCATATGCATCATAATGGGAGATGAAAAACTTAATCAGATATCAAAGGCAGGAAGATTCTTCTTAATGTGACCTAATGGAAGTTATTGGTAAGACCAGTTTCAGTAGGCCCATGACAAGGTAGACCCCAGATTCAGACTGGTCATTAAAAAGATTCTTATGAGCCTAATGTTTGGTGAGGCAAAAGCTCTCTAACTCCCACCTGAATGGAGTTCACCTAATGCATGCATTTTCTCTATACCTAATTACACATTACACGACCTTCTTCTACTTAAGAACGCTGGACAGCTCTTCAGCATTTGGTGCCATTGTATGCAGCAAAAATCACTAACAAAGACACAAAAACATGAGAAATGTAAAACAGAGCAATTATGAAAAGGAGACTTAATTATAGTGTGTGAGCTGGGACAGAAAACCAGTTGGTTTTTTTGTTGTTGTTGTTTGTTTTTTTAACCTTAGTTGATAAACTATGCTTTTGGTGACACACATTTCACTGTTTTTCACAAAATGTGCATAAATAACCATAAATGCTTATGGGTATGAATTTGAAGTTACAAATTAATTAGTAAGAGGATTTGCAAATGATAAGAATCGACTGTCTATGTAGCACATACCTACATTTCTACAAATACCTGAAGAATGCTAATAATTTAAATTAAGTAATATCAAGAATTTTTAAAAAGGAGATTAAGGTCTAATTTCCATGTTTGTTTTTTTTTTTTCATTAGGACATAAGAGAATATCACTTTCTGAATTAACAGAAAAAATAATATATAAGTAAAGCAACTAAGCTTCATGATTAGGTTAACAATTCTGTGATTGATTTAGGAATATATTAAATTTGTTTTCTATTTGACAAAATTTCCTAAGTTCAAAAATATCTCTGCTTAATAAATTCCTACAATTTTATTCAATGCTACCAACATAGCAAGGTAAAAATTAATAAATGCCTTAAAGGCAAGATTGATATTTAAAGATTGTATCCAATATGCCTCTGTCACTAAGTGATAATTTCAGATTCTGAGACTCAGCAGTGGTCCGGAATTAAGTAAAACACTCTTACCCCACTGGACCCCTGGGCCAGGATGACCTGTTCTTTCTTTAGCCTCAGAAGGATTCTTTTGTTAGCTTCTCCCTGTCAGTCATGGATAGGGCTTCACTCCTTCAGTCTGTCAAACTGAACAGAGAAAGTAGAAGTGACCTTTTCTATGATGAAGATATTTAATCAGGAAGAAGTCAATTCCTTCTGATAGACCCACCACAGCTCCTATAGGGCGGGAGGGATGGCTGCTCAGATTCTTACACTCTAGATATGCTTCTTCCTTCTCTAAATGAGAGTTTACCATAAGACTTCAGAAAATAGTCTATCATGAGGTTTTAGATGAGAGTTTACCATGAGGGTTTAGACAAAGTTTACCATGGGACTTAAGACTAGAATTTACCATCAGGCTTTAGACAAGAACCTACCATGAAGCTATGGATTTGGTTTCATTTGGTTTCCTTTGCTTTGATTTTTGTTTTGATCTTTTTGAAGACAGCATCTTGCTAGGTATTCCAGGTTACCCTTGCAATCACTATCTTGCCCAGTGTAGCCTCTAACTCATAGTAATCTTCCTACCTCAGCCTCCCAGATGCTGGGGTTACAGGCATGTATTCCCATGCCTATGTGAGGCTTTATATTTTAAAAGTTGATTCCAATTGACACAATAAAACTCCTGCCCTAAGCTTTACCCTTCTTACAAGCCATCAGAGTAGTTTTGCTGTTGTGTGCATTCTGCCAGTTGCTCCAGTTCAGTTACATTAACTCAATCACATGAGAGGTTTTCTTTCATAGCAGGACTCCAAGCAGCTTCCGTAATTATATGAAAGTTACAGAATTTGACACCTCTCTCTTTTATGCCAGTGAATACTTTCATGGCAGCAGCTTGTATTCTCTCTTCCAAAGGAAATATTATCTAAAATTGTCTTGCAGAGATGAGTAAAAGTAGTTTATGGACAAAGATATCCATAAGAAAGAGAGAAAGAGGTCTTGCACAGACTATAGTGGTTATGGCTTATATTAGATGTTCCTACAAAGCCTTATGCACTCACAGGTATGAGTTTTGAGAGGTGGTTGCATTATGAGTGTGCAATAGCTAGCTTAATCTACTGACTGGTTTGGTGTAGTCCTGGGTATGTTTAATGGGAAGGTCTGTCCTGGGGGTGGGTGGGCATTAATCAATAGGCTGAATGGAATAAAAAAGGAAAGGAAAGCGTTCTGCTTGCTGCCTCCTACCTGTCAGGCCATCAACTGGTGCTCCTCTGCCATGCCCCTCTGTCATGCCCTCCTGCCTTGGAGACCTCAATTCTATGAAATTAAACCTCTACAAACTGTGAGCTAAAATAAACCTTTTCTTCCTGTAACTTGAGGGAGTCTGGTATTTTGTTCCAACAAAGAGAAAGTAAATAAGGCAAGAATCAACTCCTTTCTGTCTTCATCTAGATCTTCCACAACATGACACAGAAAGGGCAGAAAGTTCAACTCTGTAAGTGCAGAAAAATAAGAGAAACGGTAGGTAAGGTAGACAAGCTCCTGTGTGCTCTGCATGACTTATGAAACATTAAGGAATGAGGGTCTGAGTAATAACATGACTGAAAATCCAAAAGGTGGGCATTATGGTACACTTCTGTATTTCTAGCACCCTGGGAGACTGGAGTTAGAAGACCCCAAGTATGAGCCTAGACTGGGCAATTTAGAGACTTAGTGAGATCCTGCCTCAACATAAAAAATAAAAAGGAGCTGGGAGTGGTGCTAACTCTAAAGTCCCTTGGTTTACTCCCCAGTATTAGAATAAATAAATAAATAAAAGAATCAGCTTATAATTTATCTAGACATTTTAGTGGATTTTTTCTCACCTTGTTTGTTTTTACATTTCTAAAAGAAAATCCTCCTGTTCACAGTATAATGAATGTTGTTCTGTTTTTTAGGACTTTGTTAGTTTGTTTGTTTGGAATGGGGCCTTGCTCTATTGATTGCCCAGGCTGGCCTTGAACTACTGATCCTCCTGCCTCAGTCTCCCAAGGTATTACAATGATTTTTTGAAGGGCTTTGATAAAATAGTTTTGATACTTACCAATTTTATTACTGCAGGTAGCTAAGTTAGGTAGAGATGGATAGGCAGTTTGAAAGAGATCAGGCCCAAGATGGAATCAATACAGACCTGAGCAAATCAGGCTGTGGTGGAAGGCTGAGTGGATAGAAAGCAGACCCCAAGATGGAGGCACATGACTAGGCCTGGTTGCCTTCTTGGGCACCACCTGGTCCACTGAGCCTGAACAATGATAGGTGAGACCAGAACATTCTGAGCCTCGCTTCTACCTTCCTTAAATGCCTTTGTTTTCCTCTGTGCAATGTACCCTGGGTATGTAACTTGTTTTTTTTTTATTTTTATTATTATATCAGATTGGAAGTGACTGCACTTGAAATCCTATGGGATGATTACAATTTGACCCAAGATAACCTGTGATGTGATTTTTATTATATAAAAATCCCCAGACAAATACATCTCAGCAGCAATCCACTTCTGGGATCCCTCCTTCTTTACAGGAGTTTTATCTTAATAAAACTTTCCTATCCTTCACTACTTTTATCCTCAAGTCCCTTCTTTGGTGCCATGAGATGTGAATTCAGCACATCTAACAGATTGTGAGCTAGTTCCTTGTAACATTACCAGAAACAAAAGTTTCTTCCTGTACGATAAATGTTGGTGCATCATGAGAAGATCATAAATTGTCATGCTGAATTACATCTTATAAGGATTTTATATTTTGTAATGATATTCCTTGTCTAGGTAACAACACTCGAGGAAAATTCACTCTTGGTGGTGGGTGTGGGATGCTGGAAATTGACCAGCAGTGCAGTGTGCAATAGCTAGGTGCTCCATCATTAGGCCACACCTCTAGCCCCCAAACAACACTTTCATGAAAACTTTGTAAGAGTAAATGCATGCTTTTCTCTTAAGATATTCTGTATATTTACATATTTACTTCCCAACATTCCTTTGCTTTTAAGCTTCTGATTTATGCTTTTTTCATAAGCATGATAACGTTATCAAGTTTTCTTTATTTTTTGGAATAATAACTGCAAGTTTATTTGCAACTCATTAGGTTTCTTTTTTTCTTAAATTTTATTTAAAAGGAAAAAGAGAAAAACACAAAACAAAACAAAGCGGTGTAAGGGTACAAGTAATACAGAACTACAAAAAAAAAAAAAAAAAAAAACAGTAAGAAATCACCAGTTAATAGATTACATATTATCATCTTAGAAATAGTTGCTCAAATCACAGTATCAAAGAATACAATGTAGACATTCAAACAGTGAGACTGCAAACAGTTGTGTTCAATGATCCAACCAAAAACATTAATATGGTCAGCTATTTAACACCCCTAAACACATTTGCTGTTGTATCCTTTAGAGCTCTTTTTTCCCTCTCTTTTTTGCAACAAAATTTACACATTTTGGGTTTTATTACTCCTTAGTTCTTATTACTTTTTTAGGCTCCTGTGTATTATCAATTAAGGAAAAACATGACACATTGATTGCACTACTTCTCCTGCCCACTGCTCTGTGAACTTCTTTCCAGGTGGTGGTGTCTGAGAATCTTGAACTTGCTCATAATATTACAAGTCACGTTACAAAATAATATTAGCTGAAAAAGAGCCAATAATCTAGATCATTAGCTAGAAAAGACTCAATTTTCCAATGTAAACACAATCTTAATTCTTAATTTATGGCTTTCTATATTGTTATTTGGATGTTAAATTTTTAAATTAAATAATACAAGTGACTGTAACAAAAATGTACTATCACATTTATGTATTTTTTTTGAAGAGAGGAAAAACAAATGAGACCAAAAATGCAGTCAAAACGAAAGTACAGACATGGTACATGAATTAAAAACAAAATACAAGGTGATTAACAACGGTTACCATAATGCCTCTTATTATCTACAAAAGAATCACCCATACAATCAGGCATGATAGAATTGGACAAAACCAATAAAAACAAAACATTGGAGACATTGTAGGACTTCAAAAGAAGATAATAGTCAAACCAGAATGGGTGAATATTGTCTTCAAAGAAAATAATAGTCAAACCAGAATCATAGTGAATCTTATTGTCTTCAAAGTAATTGCCTATATCCTCAGACTTGATATTATCAAACAAATATGAATAAAATCAGTCAAAACAAGACAGTGAAAACAATACGGAACTTCAAATTAAGTTAATAGGAAATAAAAAATGGTTATCATAGTAAATCCTTCCTTTTAGCTGAGTAGTTCTCCATTGTATAATAGTGTTATGTCTTTCCAACCAATCTGCAGCTGATGCGCAAGAAACCCTTCCTTTTTTGTGGTTACCTGTCACATAGAGCATTGTTTTCTCATCTTTGACATTCAATCCATAAACCCTCTTTCAGTTTAATTATATTTCTTGTATAGATCATCTTGATGCATCCTATCTCCTGATCCATTCTGCCTGTTTCTTTTTATTGGTGTATCGAGGCCATCCATATTAGTGATTATGGCCAACCTTTACTGTCTCATCTCTGCCATGCCATTTTTCTGCCCTTTATTGTCTATTTTTCCTCTTCTTTCCCACTGTCTATCTCATTCAGTGAGCTCCCTCTGCTGCTCTTCCTGAAATCATGGTCATTTTTCTCTTTCTTTAGAATGCCCTTCAGTATTTTTTGTAGTGTTAAATTGGTGGTCATGAACTTCCCCAGTTCCTCTTCGTCATGGAAGCATCTTATTTATCCATTAATTTTGAGAGATAATCTTGCAGGGTACATCAGTCTAGGTTGGAGATTATTTTTTTTCAGGACTTGTAATACTTCACTCTAAGCTCTTCCTGAATTGATGAAGAAGTCTGTCGTGAGTCTGGTGGGTTTTCCTTTACAGCTGATCTGTTTCTTTTCTCTGACAGCTTTTAATATTCTCTTCTTGTGCTGAATTTCTGGGTTCTTAATTATTGTATGTCTGAGTGTAGATCTATTTTGGTTATAAATGGCTGGAGATCTGAATGCCTCATATATCTGATATCATTTCCTTCTCCTATGCTTGGGACGTTTTCTTTAATTATTTCCATAAATAGACTTTGTATTTCATTTGTATTTACTCCTGCTTCTTCACTCACATTTTGTATTCTTAAGTTATAGAATAATATATATTATAGAATATATATTATAATATATTATAGAATAATAATAACTCATATTAATAACTTATATTAATAATAACTTATATTAATAACTTAATATAAGTTAGATCCTCTTGTCATCTTCTAGCTTTTGTATTGTTACTTCCTGGTTCCTTGTTATTTTTAAGCTTTCCTTTCATGATGGCTAGCTGTAAACCTGTCTTCAAAGTTTGATAGTCTATCTTTATTTTCTTTCAAGCAGTTTTGACAGCTTTCAATGGAGTTTTTAATTTCCTGGTAATCTCTTTGAATCTGTTTCATGTATTCTAAGTTTTTTATATTTATTGAAGGTTTCCCTCCTTTTTCTGTGCTCCTCTATTCTTCCATCAGTGTCTTCTTTAGAAGTGCTTAGCAATTATTTTATTGTGTTTCTTATATATTCTTGTAATAGTACTTGTAATAGTATTTCTGTTTTAAGTTCTTTTATAGCTTCACGAAGTTGTTTCTTTATATCAGTTGCTGTTACTTCAGAAGCTGCAGGTGTGTGACTCCAATCTGAGTTTACCTCTTCTGGGCCAGTTTAGGTTGGATGCTGAAAACTGCCTTTTTTTTTTCTTCTCTTGTCATGTTCCTGGTTTCTTCCAGACTAATGTGTAGTGGGGTCCCAGCACTTCCTGCATTGGCTATAATTACTCTGAAACATGCTGGCTAGGGATTTCTGCTGTTTGCTGCTTTTTCCAATCTGCTGGTGACTACTGGAGTATAACAAGGGCAGGGCAGGCTGGCACCTTCATCCCAAGCTTGTTAATCATAGAGAGTCTTCACCAAGTTAGTGTGTGCTGCATGGGTGGGATTGGTTAGGGATAGCTTTAGGGAAACCTTGGCATTGGCTATTGCACTGCACACAGGGGTAGGACTCAGTCCAAGCAATTTCACCAGTCTACTCTGCATTATTTGTAGCTGGATGAAGCTGGCTGCAGTTCTGGTTCCGGACCTATCTTGCACAACTCCAAAATGGCACTCAGCTAATCGCCCATTCCCGTGGGAGGACTGAGTCTCCCACACTTATGGCCAGGCAGTGCAGTTCTCCAGTCCACTGCTCCTCTCTGCCACCTCGTCTTCCTGCCTAGGCCTTCAGGCTTGCCAGCCACCAGCTTCACTATGATCATGCGTCTCCTGATTCCAGTGGTACTTCTCACACAGTGGGAGCAGCTCTGGTGAAAGTGCTGCTAGCTATCACCTCCTGTTTGAGTTTTTGTTTTCTTTCTTTTTTTGTTATTTTCTTTGTGGGCTTCAAGTCTCACTTTAGTTTCTTCATGGGTCAAGGGGACCCATTTCTTTCCTTCTGATCTTCTCCAGAATGCTATAATCCAGTATCTGGGCAATTTATCTCAGAGAGACTGTTTACTCTGCTGCTTACTCTTCCACCATCTTCCCAGACCCCCTATAACTATTAAAACCTTAGAGGAGTTGCATGGGTGGTGCATGTCTATAACCCCAGAAGCCTAAGAAGCTGAGGCAGGATGATCACAAGTGTAGTTTGGTCTGAGGAATTTAGCTATTTAGCTAGACCCTATCTCAATATGTAAAATAAAAACAGGGCTAAGGCTGTAGCTCAAGTAGAAGGCGTTAGATTCAATGCATAATATAATAACCACAGCAACAATAAAATTCAGTAAAGAATTTTCAAAATTTTCAACAAGTAGAAATGATAAATACTGAGTAGATAAATATATTCAATCTTATTTAGGCATATATGAGCTATACATGTACCAAAATTTTCACATGACATTAGATTAATATGCATACTTTAGGCTTCTTATACATAAAGTAAAAATAAATGCATTATAAAAATAAGTACACATTAAAATCCCATTTTGCCAATAAGCATTTATTGTTTAACATGATTTCTAAATTCAAGCATTGTTTTGGAATTTTTTGTATGGGGAATCCAACTCACAACTTTATGCTTGTCACAGAGGTCCTATGTTGTCATGTTTTAAAAACTTTAACCAAGTATCATTGTTTTATATTTAAATACAGGTATTATTAAACCTCTAGGCAACATAACAAGTATAAAGAAACCAAAACTCATGGCAGTCACTCAATAATAAAATAATCATTTACTACAATTAATTATTATTATTGGCAATGTGGTAAATATACTGACACATGTATCTTTGCATAGTTTACTTTCTACAAAGTAAATTTTGATTATTGTTGTTGCTGGTACAAGGGTGTACATATTTAAAATTTTGATATTATTACAGAACTGTGCCAAAGTAGTTGTATTGGTTTACAGTTCTATTATAGCTTGCAAAGTGGTAGCTTCTGTATACTCTTCTGGCACTGGGTGTCATCAAAGGTTTTAATAATTGCCAAGTTCATAAATGAAGAATGCTGCTGACAACTGAAAATGTGATCTATTGAGACATTTGATTTTTTATTTATAGTATTATTATGAAGAACAATGTAATTATTAAAACATTTCTCAGTTGTCAGCTTGCTAACAAACATGAAATTATAAGAATGTTTATAATTCCTACTTTGCCATTGTAAGTAATAGTTTAAAGTAGTTTTTCACTGTCTGAAAAGTTAGGCAAGAGAGCTTTGGGATTGGAACTACAACAAGAGCTAATTAAAGAGAAAAAATGGTTGCTGGTAATGTCCAAAATTTAGTCTTTGAGTAAACACTTCAAGAGAAAAGAATATCTGATTTTGTTCTTTATATGTCTTCAAGGAAAAATTTTAACACCCTCTAATTACACTGCTAATATAAATTTCAGAATTCCATTTAAGTGTTTCTCAACTTTTCCTATGTAGGGACTATAACCCAATATATTTAGTGTCATTTACTTTTTTCTAAATTCATTAAAAGGAGCAATGAAATTGTCACTGTCCTTCATATTTTACCTTTCACATACTTTTCAATAATAGCTGATAAACTACTAATGTATAAGATAACAAAAAGAACTAAATTGTGAAAATTCAATAGTAATTTTCTTATAAAAATGTCAACAGGTAATGTTATTTAGTGAGATTCATGATTTCTCTATTTGTTTAGAGCACTATTAAGGAGAACAAAGAGCAGATTGCTCCAATGGCATTATCACCTTCCTTAGAAGTTTATTGAAACTTTTGCGTTTTATCAATTTTTGGCCAAAATCCACTTGGAACTACAGGTGTATAATTAGCCATCAGTCAGTATGAGAAGACATTGTGCCTTAATGTTCTGAAACTATGCAGAACTATGTGAAAGGACAGTCGGAGTAAATTAAAATGCATACACTTGAGCTGATACACATGCAGATTTCCTATGAAGAATACCATGAATTTTAAACCAAGACAGTTAATTCACATTTTCATTTTGATTCATATATATAATCCAAGCTAGGATTTGAGAAGACATCTCTAGAATCATCTTTCCATTGATAAAGTACTTATTACTATTTATACTTTTTCAGAAATGATTTAGATCTCTTTGTAAAGTTCTCAATATCTAGACAAATTTTCAAGAAATATTATTGAATTTATTCTTATTGGAGACATTTAAAATTATAATATTTTTATGAGACATTGCATTTCAAGAAAGCATGGACAGTACTGGGAAGGGGAGGAAGAGTGGAGCTTCCTTAATTAGTTGGGCATTTTAATTCAATATTTTGGTTTTTATTGCTTCTTTCCTGACATTTAACACCTATAAAATAGAAAGCGAGCATCACTAATGCAAAAATTACATGTAAATTAAAAGGAAAATATTAGAAGAGAACACTTAGCTTTCTAATTTTTAAAAGGGTTGTAAGGTTTTATGATTAAAAAATTCTATTAATTTTTGAAAAATAGAGTCTATAAGAAGAGTAAGGGACATAACAGTAATTCAAAGAAACAGTAAACAAAATGAATGGTATATACCTAAATTATGTTTAAATTCAGTAGAATTAAAAGAGAATTTCATCCTTCATTCAGCAGATTGGGAAACATTAAAAGTAATCACTGAACAGCTTAGATCTGGTGGAGGTATGTTGAAAATAATATACAGTGTTGGTAGAAGTTACCAATTTAAATTCTTTCTTGAGATTACTTCTATAAAATATATTAAAACTTAAGATATTCATACCTAGATACATGTACAATGCTCATTATTACATGCAAGTTTATAATAACCAATACAAAAGAAAATGCTTATCATTGTGGGTGCAGCAGAAATCCTCGGCAAACTTAAAGAATAAGATAGGCTGGCAGGGTGCTACACCCCTGTAATCCCAGCACTCTGAGAGGCTGAGGCTGAAGATTGCCAAAGTCCAGCACAGCTTGGTTAATAGTTAGACATTATCTTTAAAAAGAGGGGGGTGCAGTTTAGTGCAGAGGTCTGGTTCATTCCGCAGTACTAAAAATAAATAAATAAATAAATAAATAAACAAACATAATAAATAAAAGCAGAATAAACTAGATCTTATCTCATTGATACAAAAATTTGCATTCAAAACATACAAGCACTAGAAAATCACAGTCAATATGAACAATTGAGTGTTAAAATGGCTTGTATAGTTATATACATATGTGCTTTTTTTGTTCCTGTGTGTCTGTGATAGTGTGTACACATAGATGTTTTCTAAGCAAATGGGTAAGAAAGTACTAGCAGCAGCTTTATGTCAGCATGTGATGATTAATAGAACACTAAGTCTAAGGTCAAAACAAGTTTCAATTTTCTGTGATTATTCTCCACATTTTCTGACAATTTAATTCTATTAATAATTCTATAAATAATTCTATTAATAACTCAATAGCAACTATTTATTAGATGAAATAATCATTACCATAGTTTTAATTTTTTTTTTAAAACTACTTCTTAGTCCCAATAATGGGGATGAATCCAGGGCCCTCCCATTAGGATACTGCCTCTGCCCTTTTTAATTTTCATGCTTAGGTAGAATTTCACTAAGATGCTAACTTTCTCAGGCTGGACTTAAATTTATGATTTTCCTGCTTCAATCTCCCAGAGTGCTAGGATTTCAGATATGTGCTACTATGCTCTGATTATAATCTTTATTCTAATAAAACATGGAAAAGTTTCTTACCCTGCTTTGAATCAACTTTTTTCACACTGAGCTACATCCTTAGGCTTTTTATAAAATTTATTTTGAGACAAGGTCTTGATAGGTCTGCAAATTTCTCAAGCTGAGTTTGAAGTTGCAATTCTCCATCCTCAACATCCCAGAGTCCTGGGACTTCAGGGATGCCCAGTTCCACATGATTTTCCAGATTGCCTTTTTTTTTTTTCAGCCACGATTGTTATGATACATCCAAGAATTAAATTCCAAGTTATTAACTCAACTTTTCTAGAATTAAACCAACTTGTCATCTCTCTTCTAACAAATACCTAATAAAGTACTATAAGATGTGAACTTGTACAAGACCATATTATTCTTCTCTAGGTTAGATATATCCAATGTCTTAAACACCATGGTTTCCAGTCTTTATATTAGTCACGCTCTAGGTGTAATCCACCTTTTCAGCACCTCTTAAAATGCAGCCTACAGAACTGACTGTAATATTTAAGACACAGTTCAAGGAGTTCAGATTATAACAAAAGTATTACCACCCTTGAACTTGACTTTGCAGCTTAAAAATGCACTAATTTTTAAAGCATCTGTTAACACATTATTTGCTCACATTGAGGAAGTACTCAAATAAGCCACAGGAATTTTGACATAAAATTCCTTATCCTGTAAGCATGCAGTTGATAAGAGTTTACAGTATTTCAGTAAAATTTCATTTTATTTGTTCAACACATAGTTTACTACTGGAAACATCATTTTAGCCATCTAAACCAGTGGTCATCCTTTCCAGCTTTTCATTGCCTGGAAAAGTGCTAAGCATTTCTTTTTGGATAGGTTTCACTACAGATCTAATGACTGAGCTGGAAACCAAGTGGAGAGTCCGGTTACAGGGATTGCCACAGAGTTCATGTCAGTCCATTGCTACTAAATATTTTTTGGAGCTGTTAATTGGTTAAGGATAAGGAGTCTACTCATATCATCCATATTTTGTTAAAGAACATTAACAGATTCTTTGTGTACTATCTGACGTAAATATAGATATGTATTTATTTTGCTTTCTTTAGTTTGTGGGTTGACATATTAGTACATGATATACTGCTCTGTGTAAAGGAAAGGAATATAGTGCCACCTGGGCTGTCTTGGAGATACAGGTCTGGGTTTCTATAAATCTGAACTTCAAATTCTATTTGTTTAAATAAACTTCAATAAGAACTTCATTATATTTTAAATTCCAAAATAAATCAATTTTGTTTGTACACTTCTTTCATGTAAAATTCGTAAGACACAATCACTACTGCAATTGCCAGTAGTGTGTGATTGAAAGCTCAAATCCTAAAACAAAATGCTTGGAGTCCAAGCCTAGCTCCACCACTTAATATTACGTAAGCCTGAGCAAATTATTCAAACAGGCTGCGGCTTTGTTATTTTATATGTAAAATGGTAATACAATTGTCATCGACAGAAATGAATGAGTTAATGTATATAAAACTCTAAACTCTAAGAATTATTGACAAATAATGTGCACTAAGTACAATGTCTGTTATTATTATGATACTGCAAAGCAATAATTTTGACATGTTAGTATTGTTCTGAGTTAACTTGGTCTGATCCTCAAAAACAATGCATTTATTATTTCCTTCTAAGACATTATTTCTATATTCCAGTATTTATATTTCTTCAGTTAGTGTTTATGTGTTTACCATTAATACTATTCTTGTTACTAAGCTAATATGATCCCTGGATCACCCATATACACCCTCATAAAGAAACCCCATTAGAAGCTGGTGAGGGATCTATCTGGGTGTCTGAACATTCAGAGAACAGGAGGAAAAACCGATACACCATTCACGTACTTCCCACAGCTCTCTATGGCAATAGCACAATTCAGGGCTCAGATCTCTGCGGAGCGTTTTCCTCAGGAGCTTGTCTCTGGGTGATGTTCTCTAGCACACTTGCTCACTTGGCTCAACTATCCTTTCTCTGATCTTTGCCTTCAGTCATTCTACTTGAGACACTCAGCATTTCTAGTGTCACCTCCATTTCTAAGACTATCTACCTGGAATCGTAAAACTTTGTTTCCCCCTTCCTCTTCTCAACATTCTGTCCATCCTTTTACTTTACTTCAAAACCAAGGTAAGTTTTGGTCAATACTAAACATTTCATTCTTTGAGTTTACAAGCTAAATTCTAGACTTAGTGGAAAAACAAACCTAATAACAGCATGTCAGCAAAGGGCTCCTTTGAATCTTAGGAATAAAGAGAAAGAGCTGAAGTACAAATAGATGTTACTCTGACAATGTTAAACATTCTAAATCTATTCATCAAATGTTCATTGAGCAATAAGAATTATGTGATAGAAACATAACACTAGAAACAACATAGTTCCATCTCACAAGAAAAGAGCTCAATGATAGAGACCCACATACTTAATTGTATCATTATAGCATCACAAGTGTCATAAAAGCAAAAAAGAAAAATGTTTAAAAATATATGTGATGCGTTAGAAAAATTATCTTAATTCACCAAAGCAATTGTGTCAATTCTGTAGGTAAATAGACAAATGAACTCGAATAAATCAAATCTATTCTCTAGTTGAGAGCCTCAAAATGTGATTTATAGAACAATGCTATTTATATCAACCTGGAGTGAAATCTTTGGTCATGCCACAGACCTACTGTTTTGAAATATGACATGGATTAGGTTCCCTGATGATTCTTGGGCACATTGAAGTTTGGCGAATGCTTCTCTAAGGCAAACCTTGGCTCATCAAAACCAGCTGCTGCAGAGAGAGTGAACTGATAGTTGTTTAGGAATAGAGAAGATATTCATTAATAACTCAGTAAGTGTTTGCTGACTGAATACATGACTAAATGACTACAGAAATGTGTGAAAGCACTGACAAGTAGGGTTATATTTGTAATATTTTTCCAAGTATGAAGGGGAAAGAAAAGAGAGAACAAAGTAATAAAAAATGGAAAGTTAGTCACTTTAAATAATACTTTGAATATTTTCAGTTAAATTAAGAAAAAACATCAAACAGAAACCATTTGGTGCAGTTGATTTGCATTCAGATTTTATCTCATTCTATTTCTGTAGGAGAACTAAAATTTGGGACAAGATTTTCAATTTTTATCATGTCTAGACTTAACCACTTTAAAACTGGAAATTTATGCTAGGAAAAGAAACGACTATTGCTTGTTTCTTTGTTCAATAAATCACCAAAATGGGATTTGTGTTGTCATAATGGTAACGATTATTTGGTTTGTTCTAATATTACATAGCAGCAACTACATCTGCATCAGAAAGCTATAGAGCCTCAGTAAGTCCCACTGAAGTGATCTGTGATATAAAAGGGACAATTCCAGTAGAAATCAAAGCATACATTTTAATTTTTCATATATTTAAACATAAAATGCAAAGAAATATATAAAGCTTTTAGCAAAGAAAAGAAACACCTCTAGAAAAATGTAGAAAACTTTCAGAATTAATTGCTTGATTATAATTAGGAGACTGTAACCTTTAGAGGCATAGAGCTCTATTGAAAGTCTGATTTTATTTGCATATATTAGTATGAACATGACAACAGAAACTCTGGAAAAGGTAATCTCATATTTCTGAAATATAAAGTATTTTAAGTTTTTCCTCAAATGTAATTTCTGGCCTACTTATACTGTAATTCAGTTAAATTGAATAATTACTTTTAGAATCTCAAAAAATGGAAAGAATACTAGCATTCACCTCAAAAACATCCTGAAATAGAAAATGAGACATAGAGTTTTAGCAGAAGATACAAACATGTTTCTAGTTTTTTAGCAAACTGACAAATTTCAGTTGTTTCCACTGAAACCTGCGTTTTGATCCACGGCTACAACTTCAAAAAATACCATGCATGTATACAATCAAAATCATACAAGACTGAAGGGTTATCTAATTTGACTGAGATTTACAAGTAAGAGTATTTCACTCAGAAATGATTGTGACAGTGTGAAATATATGTCTTTTGTCAAAACAGATTCTGCACCTTCTCTTATTATTGAATTAATGCTGCTTCTAGAATATAAAATGAACATTATGTGCATGTATTCTTAATAGGAAAGCCATACTTTGTCTCTTTATGTGCCACACAGAGGCATCGTTCTTATTTACTAAACATGCATTACCTTTGCATACTCATGATTTTTTGATTGCATACATAGCGTAATAAGTAATGAGTTACTATCACTGTGTTTTACTTCTCTTGCCTCAATTGTGAATGGAGGCCTATTCACAATAATGCAAATGGATCACTTCATATCTGGTAAATGATTTGGAAAATTCATTAAAATTTAAATTTACTCTCCTTTCTTGGTTGGATTCTAAAATACCCACCAGAATATGAGAAGCATTTGAATAACCAAATTTAAAAACAGTTAAAACTTTTCTACTATAAAACTTCCAAAATGATTGATTTCTAGTGCTATAGTAAGCCAAACATTCCTGAGTGAGTTATGTACCTTTATAGATTGTATAGAACAAACACGTTTGCCACTTTCATTATTTGAAATTTGGATGAAAACACAAGAGAAATGAAAGAGGGATGGGAAATTCAGAGATATTTCTTTCTTCTTCTTTCTTACTTTTGAAATATCTAATTCCAGATAACAAATGGTATTTCTTATGAAGTATAAGAAAAAAAGATTTGGAGATTTGCGGTTACATAAAATCTAATTTGGCCTTTGAGAATTTCAGAAATATACGAAACTCATGCCAACTTTCCAGGAGACCTACTAATGTATTTAGGATATAAATGGTGTTGTCAAAAGATTCCTCCATTTTTGCCATAATAGTGAGGTTAAACATCTTGACCTACATTCAGGTAGAATCACATACACTTGATTTATTGCAACACATGGAAGAACCTTAACCTTACTGGTGATTGTTCAAATCCTTGAATCATAAAGATTAGTTATCTAGCTGCCCTTTCACAGGAAGAAGTGAGACGATAAAGCATTCTGCCTTTCAGATACACAATGTGTTGTCTGGCACCTCATAAGGACAGCAGGGAAGAACCCAGTTATTTAAAATATTTCGGAGGGCCATGAAAGACTAACGAGAATATAAAGAATTCTTACTCAACCATTTCAATTTCCTGTGTAAGTATAAAAAAATTTTGAGAAAACTTCCAAGACAACTGTTAGATTTGCAAAATATTTTGGAACTTATAAACATAAAAAAGCAAACTAAATTTTAGAAGTTATAGATGGCATTTATGATGATGGGTCCCCAAGGAATCTAATTCTAAACTTACTGGAGAGATTGGAATCTACAGTGAAAATCAAGTCATTAATGTTTGCAAGTCCCAGAATTTTTTTCCTAACATCAATAACACACGCCATATTTCTGATTTTCACTGTACCACAGAGGCTAAAAAAGAAAAAAAAATATTAGGGAAGGTTAACACAGATTTACTCAAAGCAATATATTTAAGTAGGAAGAATGTTGAACTCCAAGACTGATTACGAAGGTAGAGATTCCTCACTTCATTGCTGTAGAAATCCCTTAGAATATAAAATACCCATTTATGTATGCTGAGACCTTTAAGTCAATCAATATGCTAGTAAAAGAGGAAAATTAGTATGAAGAATTAATGTCTAAAGTTGCACTGAAGCAGAAAGGAACTTTTACAGTGATGCTCTCCCTGTCAATGCTTCTGCTTTCTCAATATACCTTGTCCCCTATTTTGAAAATTTCAATAAATTTCTACTTATCCATACTTTCTAAACTTACCCAAGAAAAATAAAAATTTATTTTTGAGTACATTCAAAATAATGTTTCATAATAAGAGCTTTTTGACCATATTTGGAAAGGTACATTGATTAATTAAAATAATCTTTAAAATATACACTGCTATCACAAATAACAGAGCTTTAATTTTCTGAACCTAGGAATGTGAAATTATATATTTACCTACTCAATAGACTTTTGAGGAAATGAGTTACATATTCTATTTTTGTTACCAATGAACTTGATCTAAAATAACCTTTGGCTCCATGTTTAAGTTTTTAAATGGCATATTCTAATTTCTGTAAGGATATTTAGTTTACATATAACATGCTTGATGTGAAATTATTAATAGGTTTTCCCAGAAAATATGCAAAAGACTGAAATGCAGGTAGCTAACTTTTTACATGCCATTGTACTTTAGAGATGTAATACTTATGATCTAACTTGCTAATAAATAAACCCAGAATACAGTTTAATTGGAACCCATATGCTCCATCATAAGCTATAATCAGAAATAAAGTAGCATATTTTGTGTAATATCTTTGGTTACATCTAAATGAGGCAGTGTGCTTTACTTTCAAAAAATCAGGGTCTGGGATTTGGTTTCCTATTAAAAATATTACATTTTCAAGCTGCAGTATAAGACTGAGAAAATGACACAATTTAACAAAAAAGAGATGAAACTACCAGGCTATCTCAATATTATCATCACATTTGAGTTTGTATAATAGTCTGTGCAATCATTAAAAGCAAGGTAACAGTGATATTTTAGCTATCTCAATACCAAGGAGATTGCTATTACTTTGGCTAGGAACGTTTTCCTTGGATGATTGGCTGACAATATCCAAAGCATAATTTTAGGTCCTGAAGAATTAAACACAGGTCTATTTTTATGAGGTGGGACAGATTGGAAACCATTCTTTCTGCTTGTTCTAGTGAAATTGGAAATGAAAAGAATGTGTGTCAGATGAGGGCCAAGTGTCATGAAGCCCATCTGAATTATACTTCATACCCCTCTTTATAGCCTAGCATTCAACTATATCCATTTTCCTGGCAGTATTGCACCCATCAAAAACAAGTTATTGACAGTTATATCTCATCTATAAATCAAATCAGGCAGACAAAGCAAAGAAGGTGGTTATGAAGACTGAACAATGGATTCGAATAATGTTTTTGTTTTCACCTCTAGGATATCACTTTAATACCATCCTAAAACAATGGCATAAAATCATTCCAATTAAATGGTCTTAAAATAAGATATAAAGCAAATTCAGGTGATCTCATTCTGTCTTATATGTCAAGAGTTGACAGCAGAAAATTGAGCAGAAATAGTTTAAATTTAGTTTTCTTCAAATATATGTACAAGGACTGAGAGAAAAAATTGGATGTGCTTCAGTGGAGTCAATTAAGAAAGTCTCAACAAGGAAGGGTTGAAGTGCATTGACAGGGCACTGGGAATTCTGTGAGTATTGACTGGCACTGACTAGGGTGCAAATTAGGGATTGCATTATGTTTCTGACACCAATTTTCTTCACGTGAGAAATTATAATAATAAATGATGATTATTATAACAATAATATAAGACACCTGTAATGAATGAAGAGACACAGTCACCAGTGATCAGACATTCATGTCATATTCAATCTTATTTTTAGGGTCTTTGGTCTTGTAGTTTGTTTTATGTGAAATAAACTTCTACTGCCAAGACTCCAGTTTAGCAAACCTCTTTCTGTTTTCTTGCGACTACTTATATGGTTCTCCCTGTGCTCTAAAGAATAGAGAAACTGCTAAGAAGAAAGCACAGTTTTTCTTTTATTATTTGCGTGGCAATTATTTAGCGTGCTCTGATTTACTCAGCACATCATTCCCTTTCCCTCCCTCACCTATCAGCCCTGAGATTGGAAATGTTAGACAGGAGTCATTTGTATCATTAGCAAATGTTTGCCATGAAATGGAAAGCAGACAGAAGTTGTATGGGGAGAATGCATCAATCAAAATAAATCACAATCTACTCTACCATTTGATGCTTACTTCATTAAACTGCTAAAATCAGAAAAGTCACCCCCTAAAATTATTATTGAATGTGCATTATAAAGAGGTCGGGGAGTTAGGAATATCTCCAAGTTTTGCAGTTGTTAGAAGGAAAAAAAAAAGTAAAACTACAAGTGAAGCTACTTTTATATGACCATTTACCCTCATATTTTTCTCTGTAAATAATATATTTCAAATAAACATAATAGATTATTTTAGACATATACTTAATGAAGAAATAAGAATGTTTACGTCTCAATAACTGACATCTTTTTTACAAAATAGTAACTCCCAAATTTTGATTTGCTTCTTTTTGTACAATTGAAATCTGTGCCACACCCTTATAAAGAAAATGAATACTCCTTCCATTTACATAACAATGAAAATTGGAGGCATAGGTCAATGAAAAAATTAACTTGACTCTAGGCTATTAACATAGCCTAGAAATTAGTTCAACAAAATGCAATTAAAAATCTATTAAATGTTGGAATGTAAAGTATTACTACATATAACCAATTTAGAAATTTTCTAGTATCTAGAAAATCATAGTATCTTTAAGGAATTATTTTTATGTATTTAATTTTTTTGACTTTTGTTTATACAATTTAGAACATTTTAAAAGGTGCTTCTAGATGCTGCTCTGCATCATTAGTCTCCAAACCCAATGCCTCATTCTAATAATTAGAAGCAAATTCTGCTCTAAACAATGCTAATTCCTTATGATTCAGAAGCCATTTATGCTTTACACTGATCTTTTCAGATGTTTGAGTTAGTAATTCTATGGAATGCAGGTAAAAATTAAGGAAAAAAGATTTTTTCTTCATGTCTGGGAACTTTATGTGATCTAGCCCATTCTTTTCCATACCAAATTCAATCCCCCTCTTTCTGCCTTGCAATATCAGAAAAGAACAATGACTGCTCTGTCTCTAAGGTCAAAGAGCCAATCTGCTGAACTAATACCAAAGTGATAATCTCAAAGGACTATAGCTATGAAAGAGGTGACAGAGTATTCGCAGACAGATTAAACCTCAAATCAAATGGAGCCAATCGCTTTTCGTCATATAATAATGGAATATTCTGTATTGCTAAAACTTTTCTTTTCAAAAAAAAAAAAAACAAGCCAAAATCTCTACCTTTTTGTTTCAAATTACCCTGTCAAAATATTTAAGTAATCGAGTTCAGATTAAATTGTATTTCAAAGGTCACAAGGCAAAACCAGCAGTCACAGAAGAGAATAACTATTCCCAAACACAAAGCAATGTGGTACAGATAAAGAGAGAAAAAATATCTGTCTCTATCCATTGCCTCATATCCTGTGTGTACTTTTATTAAATCTATCCCGCAAAGAAATATTGGTGAGGTAGGCTGTGTGCCTTGACATCTAATGGAATGAAGTAGTGCAGGTACAGATAAAGAATAGCTCTAGAGATGCAAATAAAGAATAATCATCAGACTTTTAGTAGAATGCGTATGATTATGTTGAGGGCAAGACATCTGTCACTGTTTACATCAGTGGCCCCCAAGCCTCATGCAATTATGCATTTGTGATTTGTCCATTGTCTAGCATTCGGATTGGTGATATGAGTGCTACACCCACCTAGGAATGAACCTAGGATATGGTGTAAGGGCAGTAAGGAGATCTCTCTTTCTCTCTCTCTCTCTCTCTCTCTCTCTCTCTCTCTCTCTCTCTCTCTGGTTTGCAGTAACCATGAAGGACTGCTCCACCATGCCATGCTGCCTTGAACCCAACTGAGTATGGACTGAAACCTACAAGAACTATAACAAAATAAACATTTCCTTCCCTAATTTTGACATCAGGTATTTTGTCAGCTAGAAGTAAAAAGTAACTAAGACAGAATTTGATACCAGAGGAGTGGTGTTGTTGCAGTGACTATACCTGACCATGTGGTTCCAGTGCCTTTGGAAATGGCTTGCGGGCAGAGTTTGCAAAGGTTCAGAGACATCATCTGAATGCATAGAGCTGGACAGCTTAGACTGTTCTGTAGAGAAGATTCTGGTCAGAGCTCAAGAGACCAAAATGCAGATAAAAACCAGGCTCAGGAGGTTTCTGATGGAAAGGAGGCATTGGTTGTTGGACTCCAGATGATATATGTTATGGTGTGGCAGAAACTTTGTCTGCATTTTACTCTGTCCAGAGACTTTGCCTGAGACTGAGATTAAGGGCAGAGGACTGATTAATCTGACAAAAGAAATTTCAAGGCAGCTGAATGTTGAAGCTGTAGCATGGCTATTGTTTTAGCCAGATTTATGTTGTAAATCAAGAGCAAAAAGACCAGCAGGATAGTTTAAAATGCTGTGAGTTTGGTCAGAAGGAAAACTTTAGTAAAGCTGTGGATTATAAAAATAGAGCTTAGATTTCAATTTTTGAGAAGGAACAGAGAAATAAAAAATATGACCAAGGGGCACCCCAGGAAGCAGTGGATCTCCATTCTTTGCAGCCTCAAAACTACAAAAGTGAAAGACTGCTCAGAGGAGAAGGCTGCAGAGCACCATGCTCCAAAATGGCGGCAGCCATATGAGGTTCCAAAATGCCAGCAACCACACCAGGTTCCAGAATGGAGGTGACACAGCGAAACTTTCCCTCATGGTCAGGTTCACAGAGACCAGCAATCCAGGCACTCAAACTCTACAGCCAAGAGAAAGAAAAGCCTGGCTACTGCTCCAGCTGGCAACAGACCTTGGCAGCATACTCATGGCACTGATTTTAGGTGCATGGAAAATGCACAAACATACACATGAGAGTAAGATGGCTTCCATCTTGATTGCAGAAGGCCTGGCAGGCCAGGCAGTGTGCCCCTGAGAGGGCAAAATGTAAAGATGTAAGGATGAAGTCAAAGGTGCAGTGGAGACCCCAGAAGTTTGGAAAAGCCAGGACGGTGGGTCATCCAAGGAAAGCTGCAAAAGCAGAGCAGAGTGGGCTTAAGAGAGAAGCTGCAGGAGCTGAAATCCCTAGAAGTGCCGTGGGGGTGGAATCACCCAAGCCTTCTTGAGTTTGCAACCAGATTGCTTCAAATGCTGAGCATGGAACTCTAGGACTTAATGTTCACCCTGCTGGATGTTGGACTTGTTTCTTTTCCAATGTTTTCTAATTTCTTGTTTGTAACTTTTGGAATGGTATTGTTTATCTTGTGCTTTTTCATTTTGGAAATGTTTAAACTTGTTTCATTTGTACAGGGGGTTACAGTTAATAGTTTGCAATAGATCTCAGAGGAGACTTGGGACTTGGACTTTTCAGCAATGCTGAAACTTTAGGACTTGGGCAACTCTTATTGATGGATTAAATACCTTTTGTTTAAGGGATGTGCATGAGTCTTTGGGGGCCTGAGGTGGAATGTCATGGTTTATGTCAGTGGCCCCCAAGCCTCATACAACTATGTGTTTGTGATTGGTTCATTATCTAGCACTTGGATTAGTGGTATGATTGCCACACCCACTTAGGGGTGGAGCCAGGATATGATGTAAGGGCAGAAAGGAAGTCTCTCTCTCTCTCTCTCTCTCTCTCTCTCTCTCTCTCTCTCTCTCTCTCTGTTGCTAGTTCACAGCTTGCTGTTTGCGGTCACTATGAAGTGCTGCCCCATCATGTTATGCTGCTTTGGAGCCAAATGAATATTGACTGAAACCTCCAAGAACTGTGAGAAATAAACCTTTCCTTCTCTAATTTTGGGCATCAGGTAATTTCAGCGACAAGTAAAATGTAACTAAGACAACATCTTTTTATGGATGACTAGACAAATGGATAGTGTTATGAGACACTGATTAAGAACTTGGAGATTGCACATAGTTTACATCGTAGCTACAATCTTTTCTAATATTGCTTGGAACAACTATTACTCAACTTTAAATTCTGTATTTGTTTAAAAAGAGTAATAACATCTATACTATAGGATTGTTTTAAAGATTATATTGTATAATATGTATTCAACAGATATATTATTATAATCACTTGCCTCACTTCACTTTGATAAATGGTTTCCTTGACTGGTTTACTGGAAAAAAATGTTTAAAGTTGGAAAAGTAAGTTGTAATTATTCACCAGATTAACTTGCTAGGTGTGAGACATAAAAGAAGTAACATAAGGGTTATTTTTATTATAATACTCATCTTCATTATTGCTGAGAGCTGTCATATATTTGAGAAGCAATATATGTAGTTATTTCATAATTCAAACTGTAAATTCAAGACACCTTTAGGAGTGAACTGCTGTGTATTGAGTTGGTTGAACAGAAACATACTTGAAAGAATCAACAAAACCTGAGCTAAGATTAGACGAATAGTAAAGGTCTAGTTACTTGAATCAAGACGGCCAATAGGACTAAAACAAACTCCAGTATTAAATGAAAGGTCTCTTTGTCTAAGACTGACTAAAATAAAATGAGTTATCGTGAGGCGCAGAAGCTTAGCACATAGTATCAAGGTTAGCAACTCAACACAAATCACTCCACACTTAGCTATATTTAGGGCACTCCACACTTAGGTATATTTAGGACAAAAAAGAAATAACTCTACACTGAATAGTATTTTGCAAAGCATAAATGTGCAAATATAATGATACAAAATATTTGGAATATAAAATAATAATAGCAGAAGTAAAAGAATGCAAAGCTAGGGAAACTACAATTACCTTTATGTAGTTTTAAAAAACTAGTAAATATTTAATGTAAAGTCTACATAGTTCCTTTGTGCATGGACATTCCTGTTAAAACATTCTACTTGGGTGCATTAAAAAAAAAAAAAAAAACATGCAAACTCAACGGGACTCACTGATTTACCAGACTAGTGAGAAGACTTCCTCCCAAGAAACTTATGCCTCCAATGACACAGATGCAAACCATATTACTTGACTCTAAGGAAAGGTATATATATATATATATATATATATATATATATATATATATATCCCTTGAGTCCTTCCATGAAACTCTCTTGGATCATGTCTATAGATAGATATAGAGATCCAGATAGAGAGAGATAGAGATAGATAGATAGATAGATAGATAGATAGATAGATAGATATAGATAGATAGTTATAGACAAGTAACATCAGTCCTCCATTTGATTTCTAACACAGCATTTAATTTAATGTTTCTCAGTGCTTATCAGATACTACAGTCACATGGGGAGGTTTTTAAAAAGTTAATCTTGCCAAAGTTCTGTTCTAGATTAACTGAATAAAGATTTCTACATATGAAATTCAAAAATCAATATTCTAAAAAAAAAAATCCCCCAATGATGTTCCTATGTACCCATATGGAAAGTTTCTTAGACTTTTGAGCCACACACAGGTCTTTGAGCCATTCACTTCTGGATCCCATATCTTATCATCATTTAATATGCAAAATAAGAGTACAGCCTTTCATCCAAGGCATATAATTGAGGACAGGTGTTTTTTTTAAAATAAGTATTAATAGATCAAATTTTAATGGATGACAAGTACTTTAGAAATAAAAAGACCTTTAATAGATAAGTATTGCTTCTTCGAAGTACAGAATTTAAGAGCATGAAGAAAAAACAAGGAGTTACAGTAAAAGTTATTTCAAAATTCATTGCATCACTGAAGTCATACTCATTGCTTATTATAAAAATGAGAAGAGTGATTCCCAAGGAAAGGAAGTAAGGAAATTAAACTGATAAATACTGAAGAATAAGATGGGACAACAGTCTATGTCTCCTGATACTAAGGCTGGTGATATTATATGGCTTAACATTTCAAATTAGAAATTTAAAAATAAACATAATTCCCTGTTTTATATTTTGTGGGGTAGGATGCAATAATGAATTGTTCTACTGTCATTTGGGAAACAATTTTTCCCAGACTCTGTTTCCTGTGTAATCTTGATAAGATATAGCCCAAAAGGGTTTTGGGGAAGGGCTCAAGGGAGAAGTAGAAACAGTGCTTGGAGGATTCTAGGGTCAGGATTGGTGTTTAAAAATGTGTAAGTCCTTGGTACAGAGAGGATGGTAGATCAATAAACAGCAAAGTAAACAGCCTCTCTGAAAGAAACAGCTCAGATGCTGGAATAAAAAATCTTGGAGAAGACCAGATGGAAGGAGATGGATCATCTTGACACAGAAAGAAACTAAAGGGGGAAAATAAAAGAAAGAAAAAAGAAAAGAAAAGAAAAACATGGACAGAAAGTTGTAGTCAGACATGCTCTCACCATTGTGTATGAAAAGCCACTGTAATGCCAAGACATGTGGTTGAGATGAAGTTGGGGTTTGGTGAGCCCGAGGGGCTTGGCGGGAGGTTGTAGTCACAGAGGGCAGCAGTGGAGCAAAGAATAGCACCAGCTCAGAGTTCTGCACTGGCTTGCAGAATGTACAGGGAACTTAGTCCTCCTGAGGAAGTAGGTGATTGGCTGGGTGACATTTTGGAGTTGGGCAGGAGAAGCCCAGAACCAGAAATGCAGTGGCTTCAGTCAGCCACTCCTACTGCAGAGCAGATTGGTGAGAATTGCTTGGACTCTGTCCTGCCCCTGTGCGCTATCCAATAACCAAGGACAAGATCTCCCTGAAGCTATCCCTAACTTGCTCCATTTGTGTGGCACACACTAACTTGGTGAACATTCCCACTGGTTGACCAGCTCAGAAGGGAGGGGAAAAACTGCCCACCCCTGCTTATACTTCAGTGGTCACCAGCAGAATGGGGAGGGCAGCAATCCCTAGCCAGCATGCTTCAGAGTAATCATAGCCAATACAGGAAATGCTGAGGACCTTTACTATCCAATTGTATGGAAGAAAACAGAAATATGACAAGAGAAAGAAACAAAAGTAAGTCTCCATTCTCTAACCCAAATAATAATGACCCAGGAGAGGCAAACACAGAAGAAATTGTTGGTTGCATACCCACAGTCTCTGAAGAAGTAGCATCTGTCATAAAGAAATATCTTTGTGACATAAAATAGCTCAAAACAGAAATATTAACATAAATGAAGATATAAGAAAAATAATAAAAGAAATGCTAAGCATCTTTTAAGAAGATGGAAGAGTGGAGGGGCATAGAAAAAAGAGGGAAACCTTCAATGAAAAATATTTTAAAAATCTATAATACATGAAACTGATTCAAAGAGATTACCAGGAAATTAAAGCCTCCATTGAAAGTTGGCACAACTGCTTGAAAGAAACTAAAGATAGACTATCAAACCTTAAAGACAGGTTTGCAATGAGTGCTTGTGAAAGGAAAGATCTCTTAAAAATAACAAGGAACCAGGAAGTAACAATACAAGGACCAGAAGATGACAAGGGGATCTATAATTTAAGAACACAAAATTTGAGTGAAGAAGTAGGGGTAAACACAAATAAAATACAAAGACTATTTACAGAAATAATTAAAGAAAACTTTCAAAGCATAGGAAAAGGAAATGATAGACAGATGTATGAGGCATACAGAACTCCAGTCACCTATAGTCAAAATATATCTACACCCAGATATATAATAATCAAGATCCCAGAAATTCAACATAAGAACATAATATTAAAACTGTTAGAGAAAAGAAACAGATCAGCTATAAAGGAAAATCCATCAGAATCTCAACAGAGTTCTTGACACAAACCATCAAATCAAGAAGAGCTTGAAGTCTTCCAAGACCTGAAAGAAAATAACCTCGAGCCCAGATTGATGTACCCTGAAAGACTATCTCTCAAAATTAATGAAGAAACAAAATGCTTCCAGGACAAAGAGGAACTGGGGGAGTTCATGACCACCAATCCAACCCTACAAAAAATACTGAAGGACATTCTAGAGAGAGAGAAAAAAGGCCATGATTTCAGGGACAACAGTAGAAGGGGCTTACTGAATGGGGCAGACAGTGGAATGAAGGGGAAAAGTTGACAACCAATGGCAGAAAAATAGCATGGCAGAGAAGGTTGGCCATAATTGCTAACATGGATAGACTCATACACAAATAAAAAGAAACACAGGCAGAGTGGATCAGGAGACAAGAGTCCATCAAGATGCTTTATATAAGAAATATAATTAACTTGAAAGAGGGTTTATGACTTGAAGTCAAAGATGAGAAAACAATGGTCTATGTGACAGGGAACCAAAAAAAAGTGGGGTAGCTCACCATTAGAATCACCATCAGCTGCAGATTGGTTGGAAAAACATAACACTTTTATACAATGCAGAACTACTCAGCTAAAAGGAAGGAAAACCTTGAGGCTGTTGTAGGTAAATGGATGCAACTTGAGACCAACCTCAGGGTAAAAGGTTCAGAACCACTTAAGTACGTAGCAGGTTTCCTCCCTAATCTATAAACTAAAGGAGTTAGTTGCACACAAAATGTACAATGTACTCTGTGAAAGTGAAAGGGGAGGAATTGTCTAAATAGGGAAGGCGGAGGACATTGTTAATCTTGTATCATGATTTGAAACCCATGCTGCTTCCATAGCTCTGTTTGGTTATTTTCAGTTCCAGTTTCTCTACTTGTACTAGATTTGGGGGCATGTACAGCTATTCCAAGGGAAGCAGAATATATTATGACAGCCATTTTAACTTAATATTAACTTAATCTGGAACCCTGTATTGCTTTCACTGCCTTCTTTTAACTGATTTTATTTGAACTTGTTTTGTTCAATCACTGTTTTTTGTCTTGACCGATTTTATTTGAATCTGTTATATTTGGTAGTATCAAGTCTGAGAGTATAGACAACTACTCTGAAGACAGTAAGATTCACTGTAATACTCATTCTGGTTTGACTATTATCCTCTTTTGAAGACCTATAATAGCTCCAATGTTTTGTTTTTATTGATTTTGTTCTGTACTGCTATGTTCAATTTTATTGTGCCTGATGATACAGGCAATTCTATTGAAGATAACAAGGGACATCACAGTAGCCATTGTAGATCACCTTGTAGTGTGGTTTTAAATCATGTACTATGTCCACGCTTTTGTTCTGAATGATCCCATTTTGTTTTCCTTTTTCCTCATTTGGTTTCATTCTTTTCAAAAAAAAATGTGTAAGTGCTAAAAGATTCCACATCAGTTCCCCTCTCTTCATCTGATATTCACCTTGCTTCCTAACCACTGGGCCTGTTGACCTGTTGACCAGTTGCTTCCTAATCATAGGACCAGTGCCATTGTCAGCACATAAAGGCAGTAAGGCTAGGAACAGCCAGCCTTTTGACTGCTCCCTTAGTTGTCTTATTCTGGCCAAAAGCTCTTTACACATACCAGGAATGTTGAACCCTTCTACACTATTGGTGGAAATATCAACTAATACAACCACTTTGGAAATAAATACAGAGATACTTCAGAAAGTATGGAGTAGAAATTGTACTTGATTTAGCTATTTCCCTTTTAGGTATTTTCCTGAAAGAGTTAAGGATACCATATTACACTCATCCATGCATAGTCATGTTTATAGCAGGACAATTGATAATATCTTAATCTTGAAAGCAGCCTATTTGTACATCAACAGATGAATAATGAAAGAAAATGTGGTATTTATTCACAATGGAGAACTACTCTATCATAAAGAAAGATAAACTTGAGTCATTTATTAGAAAATAAATGCCCTTAGAGATCATAACCTTAAATGAAATAAGTCAGATAGAAAGCTTAAATGTTGCATGGCTTCTTTCATATGAAAAACCCAAATTATATATAAGAGCTACATAAAAGCTATGTAATAGGAAGCAGAGAGATACATTTTTCTCAAAGGAAAAGGGGATCAAGGGACAGAGATAAGGAAAAAAAATGTGAGGGAAAGGGGATGGAAAAAAGAACAAAGATGTTTTATGGACACACACCAATTCCACAAAAGAAATGTAAACATAATGTACTGTAAACACGTGCAAAAAAGGGGGGGACGAAGAGATGGAGGAAGGGGTAAGGAAAGGGATGGAAAGGGGATTAAAAAATAGAACTAAGGTGTATTATGTGGGGGCCGGTGCTGTGGCACAGTGGTAGAACTCTTGCTTTACATGCAACAAGGCTCTGGGTCCAATCCCCAGCACCATCACCTAAATAAATAAAGTCATGAGACAACATGCCTGTAATTCCATCTCTCTGGAAGGCTGAGACAGGAGGATCATAAATTTAAGTCCAGTTTGGGCAATTTTGTGATCTTGTTTCAAAAAGTTAAAAAGGGCTGTAGAAGTAGCTTTGATCTTTAGCATGGCTGGAAAAACAAACAAAAATATCAAAAATTCCTAAGATGTTTTTTGTGCATGTACCAATTCCTTATAAGGAATATAAACATTATGTACTACAAACATGTACTAATAAAAGTAATAAAAAAGACTTTTCTGAGATCTTCCAGCTTCTCTTTGTGAACACTTGTTTTGCATGTCATCTACAAAAGCATAGCCGCTTATAACTCCTCTATCCACCACTTTCCTGAGCATACGGTGATGGATATGAAGGAAAGGAATAATAACTCAGTGCTTCTGACTTCAATAGTGTGATTATAAACCCAAGATGATGGTTATGACAATAATTCTCAAAGTACTCAAAATTTACAAAGAGGTTCTTGTGGTTGCTAATTGATTCCTATTCCATAAAGAAAAGGCATATTCACTTCAGAAATAAAGCAGCCTTGATTCCAGGAAATGGAGATGACTCCATGATCCATGCCTTCCCACCGGCCCCGCTCTGGGCTTGTCTGACTCCCCGACAGACAGCCCTCAAATCACTGCTGACACTGTTGTGAAGTTCTGCTCATTATACAAGTCACTTTTGAAATATTCATTTAAGTTACTGTACAGAGATGGATACTAATGGCTTGCTAGCTTTGAAAATAATATTTTCTTTGATCTTAGAAGGTTGTATTCCATGCTTTTGGTAAAGGAAAGTGGACTAAAAGAAGAAGTCTGAGCATTTCCTATTCATCCAAGTAATTATAGTAAAGTGACTTTTCTTTGATTTTTGTGGTTAGACTTAAAGATACCAAGTGAATAATTGTAATCAGCTTTTCAGGAATCATTCTGAAAATTGCATTAAGCCATAAATATCTGAATCTGACTAATAATATTGCTCCATTCTCAAAATTCAGATCAAGAAATGTGGAACCTTTATGACAAACAAAATTCAAAATGTTGATAGGAACAGTAACAAAAAGCATCAACTTGAAACTGGCACTATTCGCATGTTAACAGGCACTATTCAAATGAGGCACCATTTAGTAGTGAATTAGTGGAGAATGAAGTCTACAATTATTTGGAGCCTTTAAGTACTGTACTAGAAACAACATGTTGTTCAATTTCAATACACAAAGATAATATCATCTTTATAGTGTCTGCTCCATTATGATTCCTGGGCTCCACAATGGATATTTAATTTAGCAGATAAAGGATAGAATCTGTGCTAGTTATATAATGCTGCATAACAATCTACCCTTACATTAGTAGTATACAGCAACAAACATCTCGCATTATTTCTCATGTCAGAAATCTGGATATGACTTGCCAGAGTGGTTCTAACTTAGAGTCTCTTAGATGACTGCAATGAAATTGTAGTGGGGGATCCTATCATGGGAAACTTCTAATGAAACTAAAGGAACTGTTTCCAAAATGTCACACACAGTATAGCAGATATCTTTGGTCCACATTAATTGCTGCTGGAAGATTTGATTCCTTTCCAGTGAACATTTTCATAAGCCTTCCCTACATGGCCACTGGTTTGTCCCACAGTGATTTACTCAAAAGTAGCCAAGCAACCAAGATGGAAGTTATAATGTCTTCTACAATACATCACTTGTCTTGCATTCTGTTAGTCATACACATGAACTCTGGCAGAAAAGAAGGAATTACACAGCGTGTGACTACCAGGAGACAGGGATAACTATGGACCATCTTTCAGACTATTTTCCACAGATTGTCATTTCTGGTTTAAATAATGAAATTCCTAGGAAGATTCCTTCACATATGAGTCATTAACAACACTTTCAGGAATGGTTAGCAGGTCATTCTAGCTTCTTAGTCAGTGCATAATTCATGAACCATGAATTTGATTGACAAATATATGAGATTTTTCAAGATTATTCATAGTGAAAGTTATCACAGGCATAAAAGAACAATAAAATCTGGAAAAGCATACTCTTGAGTTTTTGTCAAAGACATGAACAGAATGAGTAAAAGATACCAAGGCTGATATAAACTCTCATCTATAAATTTTGAAGCATCTATCAAGGCAAGCAATAATTTGGTAATCTCCTCAAAGAATGAAGATTTTTCAAGCAAGTTTGCAGGTAATAAGGATGACAGCCATCAGAAAATGGAGTAACTGATATAAAAGATCTGTCAAAAGTAATGAATGAAAGAATCTGAAGAGCTTTGTTGAAGCTATAGCACACTTCCTTAGTACAAATAAAGGTAAGTGCAGAGGCATTGCAAAAATATCCACCAAGCCTTTGGTAGTAGAGATGGGATCTTAGCCATACTTAAAAATCAGTTTGTCCCACAGAGAAAGCCCATAGAGCAGAATTTAAATCCATATTTACATACTTTGCTTGACTCAAGTCTATTTGCTGGGATTTGGTAAACCCTTCTAAGTCTTCATGTTAAAAAATAGGAATTAGAAATTCTAGTCTAACAGAGATGTAAAAAAGGAGTCATTCTCTTTTGTCAGTATTGTCCACGTGGAGGCATACACCTTTCAATGTAAATTCCTGATTCAGAGACAAGGTACAATAGTACATATTTGGACTGAAAAAAATGTGCTCTCAACATCCTGCTTATCAGTATCAAATAGGGACAACAAGCAATGGTCAACAATATTATAAGTTTCATTATAAATGTTGGGCTTACTGCATATTCTAGGATAGGAAATCAACGACTATGCTGATGATCTTTTCTAATACAATGTTGGGCATCTAAAGTGTTCTCAATGAGTGAAGTCAGGCAGAAAAAGACTTCAAGTATTTGGAAACATAAACACTTCTGTAGCAGTCCTCTAAAAGACTATGCCCACAGTATGTTTACAAAAATCTTCCTATCAACTCAGGGTACTTATGGAAGACTTGGGAAAAACACAGTAGACAAACACTGTATAACAAAGCTGAAAATTTAAAGTGGAGAAATCAAAACCTCCTCTTCAGAGGGACTAAAAATTGAGTAAGTGATTGATCTAAGTCAAAGCTAGTTAATACAATATTGAATGAGAAAATACACGACTGGGTTCAAAGCTACTAGAACAAACTATTTTTGCCCCTGAGAACTGGGATTTCACCCTGAGAGGCCTAGCTAGTGCCAGAAGTATTTGAAGAACGAAAATGACCAAGAACAGATATGAATCTTGAGTACAGTCTTGAAGCCAGGAAATCTGCTCTTTGATATATGTTAAAGATGACTAAACTTTGGAAATTAACAAAGATAGCCACAAATAATGAGCTATTAAAACTGCAAGAATGCATAGAACAAATTTTAAATTGATCAAATAATGAGAGAGGTCAGAAAATGGTTGTCACACGTACATCTATGTTCAGAAATTTGAATGTGTGACTTGAAGAGGCTCTTCATCTTGGCCCACAGTTTTCCAGGAGGTAAAAACAGAGGCCCTATTATGCTTATGTCCAGTGTCATGACTGTTTCTGGCTAAGGGAAGATAAAAGCTAACATACGTTGTGAACTTTGATTGGGGTAATGTCTCTTGCTGTTATTTCTCCCACCAACCAAGGAGATATTCTATATGTGATGCTAATGTCACTTTTGCTCATGTTCCTAAGGCCTGGATTTTTGTGCTATTTTCTTAATATTTCTGTAACGGTATGTCATAAGTTTGATACCTTTCAAGATTGTCCCCTGTGCGCTGAGTTCAGATAAAATTTTGTTTAAAAACTGACTTAAAGTAGAAACTCAAAAACACAGCAGTTTCAAAATAATGATGTTTGATATTTTGAAGCACAACCATGTTTCTGACCATTGAAACCTACTCTTGTTGTCTAGTCATCCAGGTGCTCTTTGACCATTTCAATTGTGAGGACTCTGGCTTTGTCAACATGACATTTTTTAGGAAGCTTTTTACAGGAGAAAGTGTATTTTTTGAAACACTTGAACAATGGCATTATTTCTTTGAAACTTCATAGTAGTTGAAATATTATATATTTAACACTAACAGTTGTATTTTTCTTGCATCTTCATTTATTCAATCTAAATATTTGTGGTTCTCTCAAAATATTTTACTTTATCCCTAAACTTCATCAATATAGTCCTCACAAATGTTTTTTAGTCTTAACCTTAAGGTTTAAGCAGTCAGAACTGAAGCAGGTTTTCCAAGTGTGGCCTGGTTATCATTGATTAGGGAGGAACTGTTTTTGCTTAAGTGAAATGAGCAATGTCCTGAGTTAAGCTTTGCTAATGGCGTATCACTGCGCACACAAAGCTTATTGTTTTATAAAACCCTTTAAGCCTGTTTTTGAGATGAGTTCCTCTATCTGCTTACTGTGTATATAGTTTCTGTTGCATACATGCACGTGTATATGTTACCAGTGAATGTCTTAAGTAATACAAAACACTTTATTTTTGATTCTGTCTTCTATTCTCTCAAAGAATCTTCCTACTTTCATCTACTCCCTATCTGGGCTTTCCTAAAACATTGACTGATGCTTCTAATTAATTTTCAGCATTGCTCTTTAATCTTACTATGAGATGAACTAGAGATACTAATATTTTCTCTATTTGAATCTCTTAACCTTGAGTATCTAAACTTTTGGCTTCCTGGGGTTGCACTGAGGGAAAAATAATTGTCTTTGGCTGTAGATATATAAGATTGTCTTATAAGCTATATAAGAAGCAAAACTTTACTTTAAAAACTTTAAATATATGCAAAAAGTTCAGCATCATTGATCATCTGAGAGATGCAAATTAAAACAACACTGAGATTCCATATCACTCCATAAAGAATGACTGTCATCAAGAAATAAACAAAGAACAAATGTTGGAGGGGCTATGGGGAAAAATGAACCCTTTCCACTCCTGGTGGAAGTGCAGAGTGATGCACTCACTGGAAATTAATGTAGAGAGCCCTTTAAAAATCTAGGATTAGAAGTCTTGTTCATAATAATCCAGCTATTCCTCTTCTGGATATCTTCCCAGAAGAATTAAAAGCATTATATCACATCATTATATGTACACCCATGTTAATAGCAGGTAAATTTTGGAAGCAATCTAAATGCCCATCAACTGAGGAATGGATAAACAAGTGGCGTTTTAAAAATATACATAATGGAGTATGACTCAGTCATAAAGAATAAGCTTGAGACTCTTAACAGGTAAATGGCTGTAACTCTAGACCATACTTATAAGTGAAATAAATCAGACCAACATCTGTGAATATCATGTTGTGAATATCAAGAGTATGAGAAGATGAATGAGTAAATAAGATCCAACATGTATAATAGATACAGTGAATTGGGAAGAAACTGTTCAAAAGAACATAGAAAAAGTGATGAGGCAAAAGGGAAAGGAATGAAGGGAAAAGGAAAAAAATATATATATATATACAAACAAGATCGTTACGATAGTTACACAGCTAGTTCCTCTTAGTTCACTGAAAAAAAAGGTTTGTGCTAGTATTGTTTGGATCATATTTTCATTCTCATATCTTGTACTCTGAGTATTAAGTACTATGATGATAATGATACACAAAGTATTAATTACTGTTTCTCTTCTGCTGGTGAATTTTGAAAATCTGTTTAATTTTTATTTTTCCCTTTAAAAATAGAAAATATATATAAAAAGTATGTAATATGTGATAAGATAATTTAATATATTGGTAGTACAATCATATAATCTTACTTTTTGCTGAACAGAAACAAGATATATGCAAGTATAATGAAGAAGCATAAAACATAAAAACTAGGCAGAAACTAAAAATGCATATATCTTTGACATAAAAGTTTTAACTTGCTATTTTACTAAGTAATTACAAATGTAAGTTTAATAAAAACTGACTTGTCTACTCTGTAACAATGAACGCCTGTCTTCACAGGCACACATATGAGATAATTTGAAACACTGTGCCATCACCTTCATATATGTGTTTTCTTGCCAAGTTTCACAAGTGTGTGCAACATCTGATACATGTGGGTTTGGACGGACTGTGTGGTGCACGTGGGAAATGCAGTTAGCTCGGCACTGCCCTCCCTTCACTTGTCATCTGCCATAGCCTGCACTACAGTGCCACACAATAGTCAAGAGAAATATCACTGAAAATCAAATCATAAAGGTAAACATTTATGATCTTGTGGGACCACGTCACTTAGCTGTCCAGGGCTGCATTTAGCCTGCATGCCATGGGTCAGATGCAAAATTATCTGTGAAAAATACATTATTATTTCAAATTTACTGAAAAGAGAGAAAAGTGGTATATATATATATATATATATATATATATATATATATATTCCCAGGATGTGATGAGGAGACCAATTTCCATAGTGCTGTGACTGAAATGTGTTGTCTACACTTCTCAACTCTACGTTCAGTGATTATTAGGACCATTTGGAAACTGATTGTGGAAGGATGTCTATGACAAGAAAACCAAATCCATCAAAGTTTTTTCCCAACCCAAGCAGTTGTTAAACACTAAGCAGCACACCACGGGTCCAAAAATATTCAGTAAGAGACAACCGAGTGTGGAATATTATTCATTTTATCCTGATTTCCAGTGTTTACTTTTTTATTTCAATTTTTTTCAGTGATTGAGATTGAACCTAGAGCCTTCACGCTGAACTACACCTCCAATCTTTTCCTTGTTTGCTTATTTTGAGACGGGTCTCTAAATTGCATGGGCTGGGATTAAATTTTTATTAGCTTGCTTGAACCTCTCAGAGTCCTGAAATTACAGGTCTTTGCCAGCACAGCTGGCTCTCCAGAGTCTTTCTAATGCATTATTCTATATTTCTGAAATGTATATTGACAGTGAGTAAGTGACAGTGTCGATGAATTTCTCAGAAGCTGACTTGCTGATTTAGAAAGATAGAGATAAAACAAATGAACACATACAAACTGCATCTTGCTCTTTGCCTATTTTTTCTGTTAAAAGAGTACTATCTTGATCATTTTGATTCATAATCAATTACTAGTCTTGAAATGCTTTTGTATTTCTGTTTAATTGGACTTACCGTAAAGTACATTTAATAGCATTTTCTTACATATCTTATCGTTATTGCTCTCAATAAGTCATCTTTTATTTTGCAGCACCAATATTAAGCCCAAATAATTCTCTGGCATTTACTTTCGCTCAGAACTAAATTGCATTTGTCATACTCCAAAAAGTTGCAAAGATTTGCCCAGTGGAAAATAAACTAGAAAGTTCTTGGAATCAATTGGTCTGCTATGAAAAGCATTGATGCTGACTCTTTTGGACAAGATGTTCTCCATGGTATGTCTTACAGAAGTGAAAACGTGGCATGAGGCACTACAAAGCGATGTTTTACATGCTGGGGAGATATCCTGACAAGTAAAACTTTTTTAAGGTAATCATAGTTCTAATTTTCTAACTTGACAACAGAGCGTCTACATTTTGTAAAGCCTGGGGAGACAGGGACTGAAAAATAAAATACCTTTTCTTGTTGTCTTAAAAAAAATCACCATCCAGAGAAAAAGAGTAGTTTTCACCTTTGAATGCCTATTTTCTCCTTTCTCCTCCTGTTTCTCTCTCTTGTGCTGTGCAGTTATTCTCCATTTGACAGATATCAGCCATATGACAATATGTACTGTTTTTCATAGCAATGTGCGATCTTTGTTTCCACTGGAGAGGCCCAGTAGGCACAATTTTGGACTTGTTATTAAAGACAAACAAACGTCCCCCCAAAGATTTTCAAAACAGTTGACGCCAGAATGTGGTATTTTAAAGCATTCCCATTTCCCATAATTGAATTCATGTGGCATAGCAAGAGGAAGAACATTTCAGCAAATTTAAGAATTAGTAAGAATTAATCCACTTTATTTTGAGAAGTCTCACAGGATATGTATGGACCTTATAAATAGATAGGAATGTGCAAAGCATTCAGAAGTCAGTTTAAAGACCACTGACCCAAGACAGTGAGTAAAGTAAGGAAGATATTTGAAAGGGAACAAAGAATCCTATTAATATTCATCTTGTATTTAAATTGAGCACAATTTTCATCATTGGGAATTTGTGCCCTATTGTTATGATTTCTTGGGATGCTTCATCAAATCATTATTAAGATTCTGTCAGATACCTGTGTAAAATAGAAATAATCTCTTCAAAATAAGTTCTCAAATACTGAATGGACATTGAATACGTGTTAGCTATAGCACATCTTTTAAAGTTTATGATTACCTTTGAAAAAAATCACACAAGAGCTCTACAAGACTCATGCTAATCACATGCAACATTGCCTTCTCTATTTATAATTAAGTTTATTTTTCCACTCAATATTTTAATGTTACAATTTTAAAACTAAAAGACTACAACCCTAATGTAACTTCAATGATGTTAACATACAGATTCACAAGATTATCTATTTAAAGCAATACTTACATTTTACAAATTTTGTATATCGATTCTTTTCCATCAAACCTGCTGATAGGTTTTTCTGCTCATATGTCTTTAAATGTACAACATTAGTACTTGATTTTATAGAACAATTCTATATTAATATTTGTTATTATTTCAAACATATAGCATTAAATTAAGAATAAAGGAGGAAGTTATCACATTTTACAATGGACAGAAGTATCAGTAGGCAATATACAGTTTTACATCAAAGAAATATTTCCTGCACTTTATTTCATTGCACCTTTAATGTAAATTTAGAGTATACAATGATTATAGAGACATTGGAGGATTGGGTGCAGGTGTACTCAAGCAGAATGTACTGTCTTAGAATTCTGTTAAAAATAATATAAATCACTTATTTCTGAACATGGAGGGTGGGTGGATGTGAAGATCAAAAGAGTCTGTTGGTAACTATTCTGTCTGCTTTTTGTATCGATGCCCTATGCTTATCCATGGTGGCAAAAACAAAAACAAAAACAAAACAAAAAAACCCCCACAGCACTCTGGTTACCTATACCAGTATATTGTTAAAGCCACTACCAGCTCTATTTGATTCAGGGGCTGTTTTGGCCAGCAATACTTAGAAGGAGAAAGGAAAAACATGAATCTATATTAATGTTAATAATGTTTTTTTTTTTTCCCCCAAAACACAAGTCAGCTACTTGTGGGGGGAAAAAAAAGAAAAGAAAATGCAAAGCCTAAATTCACACATTAATTAAATCAATGTTCATTCATTTTGCTTTGTTCTTCCTACTCCAATCCCATTGTTATAAAGAGTGACCTGCCTCAAGGACCGTGAAAGTTCCGCTTGGAGATCCACTTCCTTTACAATTAGAATATGTGACATGGCAAATGTTTTCGTGTCGTGGGCAATCCTTTTTACTGTCTAAGAAGCAAGATGCTAGTTTTATTACAATATATGAAAAGTTTGTTTTTTTGTGAAAAATTGAAATTAATCGCTCATTTATTTATCATTTTATCTTGTAGTCTGCTTGACTATCCCTATGTGGCTGTTTTGATTTTAATATGTGTTGATTGAAATTTCTTTTTTATTTTTACTTTATTTAATGGGTTAATTTTCATCTGCTAGCTTGATGGTCATAGAGATCTTTCTTTGCTAATGCTTTCTATTTTTGAAATACTGTTTAAATTTATAAAACTATCTTTTCTAGATAATTTAGTGATCCTTGTTTCTTGCTTACACACCCAGAAGTAGTATAGTAAAATTTGCTTCATGAGTATTGCCACAAATATTTCTTTCATCTGTCCTTTCATTTTTCAGTTTTCAAATTAGTCTGTCTGTACTTCTATTTCATTAAACTCTCAATTCTAAAGAACCTAAAATAACTCACAAGAAAAACGGAGCATACATAATATAAAGAGAAAAATAGATACCATCATAATTCACTAGTAAGCAAATGCTCAACAGTTTTAATCAAAACTGTTTCAATATTTTTTCAACATTTTAATTCTATGAATATGTTTTTTAGAAGTTGACATTTTTATATATATAAACATAAATATATACATATCGCTTTGAAGATTTTCCAATTTAAATTTCACCATATATATTTCTCCTCATCTGATAAGGCTTATCAAAATGTCATACAACATGTATAATAATTCTACAATATTATTATTTACAAATGTACTATAATATGGGTGCTAGTTCTTCCATTTTTTGGATTCATATTTGATTTTTTAACCAATGATTCCGTGTTTTGCTAAGAACATATTTTCCTCTGTGTAACAGGGATATTAACAAGTAATTCTATAAAAGTCAAGCCATGTGGCCCTCTCTGGACACATACTTATTTAGAGTGGAATTAGGTACCAGACAAAGGAGCGATCGATCTATGGGCAGGGCGTTGAAGTTTCTAGCAAGAAACTCTTTATTGAAAAAATATAACCCAGGCTTTCAAAGAAAGTTGACATTTCCTTGTGATGTCAGAAACAAAATCATAAAACAGTAATAATCTAGAGTTAATATATAGTTATAATACAGTAAAAAAACAATAAAACCACTACAAGAATGTGACAAAGTGATAACTAGTGGTCACATGCTACCAGTGTGGGACACGATAATGATCTTTGAGAAACTTCAACATATCTTCATTAGAATTATTTCCTTCCTTTTAAGTTAAAAGCTGAGACCTGGCTGGGAAAGTCTTTGGTTTCTTCATTGCAATACACTCTTTCATTACACTCTTAGTACTTGAAAGTAAGTTGTATTTGTTCCTTATAGACTAAAGGAACCCAAGATGTATGCACCTATAAAATAAACTTTGAATATTTTTCTATGTATTTACCACATACGTTGCTATATTCTTCAGATGAGCCTGGAACTACAATACATTGATAAACATTCTAAATCTTTTCAGTGTATTCTAAAGCTCTTCCAAAGCACTAATCTGTTATCCAGAAATAATTTACTTACACATTTGCCTCCAATTGCATACGTAGTGGCAATTTCATTCTCTCTCTCTCTCTTTCTCTCTCTCTCTCTCTCTCTCTATATATATATATATATATATATATATATATATATGCATTTAAAAATGTGTTTCATTTTAATGTTATTACATTTCTTTGATGGCAAGGGATACGAATCCTTCTTCATGTGTATCAGTCATTTGCTTTTCTTTCACTGTGAAATAAGGTTTACTATTACTCCAGATCAATTATTACTTCTCCTAACTAGTGATAAAATTACTTCTCTCTGACAGAACCAACCAGATTATACTTAAACTTAAAATGTTTGTTCTTGAAGATTGCCATATATATGATAGATTTATTTTCTCCCTTTTCTTTTATCTGAATAGTTTGGGGATAGAGAAAAGCATGAATAAATCTGTTATCATGGATTTGATCCCCAAGTGAACTAATTAGTGTCTTTATGTTCTATGGCCACTTAATGCACTTATTTTCAGGTCAGTTCATTATATCAGTACCAAGGGAAGGCGGGAGGATGATTTAATGCAAATCCTCCTGCACAGATAAAAGAGAAGAGGCAGAGCCTTCCTGGTTGGTGCAAAGGTGAGAGGCCTTGAGCCTTGCTTGGTTTCCTCTTCTTTTTCTTCCATATTTTCATCTATGATGTGAAAAACTCAACTTTCCATGAGATAGAATATTAAAATCAGTATGAAGCCACAATATTTATGAAAGATACAGTCATTTTGTGTGTAGGGAGGGATATTTGAGCCTCCAAAATACAAGGAGAAGTACTAACAATCATTCAACTTTCACTATATCATTATTGCTTTGATCACATAGAATAAAACATTAAAAGGTTATTTGCAAATTGAGAGGAAGATCCACTTATATAAAAGATATTCAGACCAGAAAAACTGAAAGTAATTTTCATAATGTTTCTCTCCTCTGGTGAAGTCTGAGTACAAAGGGAAAAGAAAATAATAATAAACAACCATTGTCTAAAGACCTTAATAGAATGTGATATTTAGCCATCCTCAGATTAGACTCTACTTATCATTCTGTGCTTGTAAATACCAGGAGAAAGAAGATCAAACATTCTCAAAACAGTACCAGTTTTCTTTGTCACTAAAATGCAGCTTTATTGAAAAAGTAATTTATTTAAATTGACAGAATGAAAATTGTCTACTGGTGTCCAATAAACAAAGTGACTTCACTCTTAAGAGAATATAGATTTTGAATGGGACTTGATAAGTGACTTGTTTTAGTAAGCCATTCATCCCTAGTCAAGATGACATGGTACTGTGTATTCCACGACTCTCTGTTCGCTTCTGTTTCTGTCTTTTCTCAAGCTTCTTCTCATTTGCACTCTACCTGGGATTTTGAGCATGTGCTCTGTCCAGTGAAACTACCCTCAAAGGGCAACACCACAAGATACAGTCCTCAAACACCACACATGTATCTAAAACATTTTCCTGTGTCTCCTTTCCTTGAGAATATAGGAAATTGTATATAGCTAGCCAATCCCCATATTGAAATTATTCACAAATAATAGCCATTATAAAAATTATGATGTCATCTACTATGGTTTAGATCTAAATGTTTCCCAAACTTTGACACATATTAAATGTGCCTGGATCATGGGAGTTTGATACTCTCTGGTGGGTTAGACTATTGATGAGCTCATAGTTACATGTACTGCTAGAGATTCAGAAGAAGCAGGGCATTACATTGTGTATATTTCTCTCCATAGTCCCACTCTTAGCTCTCTGCTTCCTGGACACCATAGGTAAAGAACCATTTATTCTTTCTACACCTCTTTGCCACCATTTATTTTGCCTTGTGGGCTTCCAACAATAGATTGAAACCATGAACTGAAATAAACCTTTCTTCCTTTAAGTCATGAGTGTTGGGTATTGTGTCCAGCCAACAAGAATGTGACTAACCCAGCATCTCATCAGGATGCTTTCCTTCTTTATTCGGTAATCATTTATCTACCCCTTTCCTGTTCTAGCACTATTGTAGTAGTGATTAGTAACACAATAGTCTTGACTCTCTAGAGTGTTCATTCAAAAGGAAAATATAGGTTTTAATATGTAACAAGATTGTCATTTTGAGAAAGTTTAGATATCATAGAAATATTTTAAAGAATAATATAGAATTTGAAAAACAGTAAAATCACATTAGAAAAGTTAACACCTGAAAGATAAATTAACGTATGATGGCAAAGAGTTCAAAAGTCAAGCTGAGTCACCTGAGATCATATACAAGCCAGGCTGCTGCCTATCCACCATGGAAACTCTAATAGTGATTTGGTATTTTTAAGCCTCTTCACATCTCTGCAAAACAAAGATAATAGTAGCAGAACTAACCACAGAGTTCACCTACACTCTCATGATATGTGGCATTCTGTAGGTGTATTACTTTGCAACAGTCTGTTTTGGAAGGTTACAATTAACAAGTTAGACTATGAATTTGACCTGATTAGGAACAGGTGGGTGGGAGAGAGGCAAAGAAAAGCGTAATTCAACAATCGAAAAATGTTTAGACTATCTCATGGCAGTGGTGACAGCACTGATGTGATGTTTTGCTTTGCTTTTTACCAATCTGATTATGTAAATTTCAGGACCAGATCTGTAGAAATCACATGATGGCTGCCTCAGTTGGTCCCTGGTGCCACAGGTCATGCAGCTCCTTGAGGCTTCTTCTCTAGGGCTCCGCTTTCACTCACTGTTGATAGAATTCTCAGAGCCCAAGACATAAAGAGGCTTCAATTGAATGATAACTTCAGCGAATGCTTCATCTCTTATTCCTTCTTTTCCCATTTTGCTTACCGTTAGGCATATCCTAAAGGTATGTGAACTTCCTTTTACAAAGCATTTACCGTGTGTCATAGAGCACAGTCCCTGGATATAAAAAGGAATGACTAACTTATTTATTAGCATTTGAGGGAAACTTTTGACAGTTATTTGAAACTTGATTGTAAATGCTATTGAATTGTGGCTAAGTTTTTCTTTCTTTTTCTAGTAATAAACTTTCTCTTAATATTTTTTGAATTAAAAGCAAAGTAACAAAGAAATTTCCTGCTGGTCAGAAAGGGAGCCTTTTTTTCCTTCACATTCTATCTTCTTATCAGACTATTCTCCCAGGATGCCTTGATAATTATAATACAAAAATAAAAATAACAACATAAACATGTATACATGGGTAAGAAGATGACGGTTAGGTAGTTACAGTGTGATCATTTCTGTTTTCTTTTTACCTAAAGAAATGTTTGCCAACTGACAGAATTGAACATCCCACATATATCTTGCTCATATTATAAATAATGACACAAGGATAGATATTTAGATTGATTGAGAGACCTTAAGTTATTTACCAAATAAATGGTCATAGATAATAACTCTTTGAATGTGGCTCAATGAAATATAGTTATTTTATGTTTTAACACGAACATTCCAAAAGTAATGTTTTCATACATCAAATGTTAATTTTCTTCAAAACAATTAGACTTCTCTAAACTTGTACAAATACCTAAAATATTGCTTAATGTCAAAATCCTCAAATGGAACAAGCTCTTAGATCTCTGTCACTGGTTTTATTTTTATATAGTTTGGTATGATTATTTCAAATATTCAAATAATTTTTTACTCTAACAATGTATATATTTATTATTACTGAAACTTATAGAAGGCAAAATTTCATTTTGCTCTCTATTTAACTGCAGAAGACACACATGTAAGTGTAATATGAAAATACTTCTTTGTCAGGGTTCCGACTGGCACAGGTTTTGTAAGACATGAAACCTTTGCTTCAGTTCCTTCAAGAAACCATTTCCAAAACTGCACAATCACATCTCCATTTTTTCTTGTTACATGTTACTCTCATCACTCAAGGCCCAGCCTCAGTTTCTGTTTTTGTATTTACACAAAGAAACCTTTCTTGTCTGATATAACTGAGCTTCCTGTATATCATCCATTTCCCTGAATCCATAGTTTTTGCATTAGTCATTTTCCCTTTACTGGGACAAAATATCGGACACCCACAATTTAAAGAAGAGAGGTTTATTTGGGTCAGGGTTTCAGGGAATGCATGCCATGGTTTGCAGCTTCCATTGAAAATGGCAGAAAGGACACAGCAAAAGAAAGGTGCTGTACAGAGAACTGGAAGGAAACAGAGACATGGGAACCTCCATCCAGGTCATGTCACCCCATACCTAACCTCTTCCACCCAGATCCAACTCCTAATAGCACATTCAGCTATGAACTCATCAGTGACTTAGTCCATCAGTAAAGTAGGGCCTCCGTACTCCAGTAACCTTCCACAAGGCCTACCTCTAAATATGTGAGGCTTTCTGGGAACATTTTAGATCTAAACCATAACTATCTCTCCCAATTTTAGAGGTAGGAGAAATTAAGAACCTAACAAAATGCCTGACCATGAATACTATTCAAGAAACAATGTTGAACAGCTATTAATTAAATCATGCTATTAATTCTCCTCCTTTCATAAGACGAGGTAGATGAATTGATTTGCTAAAGCTTAGTTAGAGATAGATTTTGAAAATCTAATTTCCTGGTTCTTAAGTCATATTTGTTTTAGCCTAGCCATGACTCATTTTACCCCTCAACAATCTTACTTCTTGACTATTTTGTCCATTTACCACATATCTTCAATGAATGTTGCTGAATTTTTAATTTGTAATTCCTAATAGGCTATAATGTTCTAGAAAGTAAAATTATATCTTTATATCTGTATTAAAATTGATTATCACTTTTGCATGTTGCTTATGTATGATCATCAGGAGCAAGATTGAATTTATGCTAGTGACGATTTGAACAACTCTCCAATAGACTTTAGTTATAGGAGAACCCACCAAAATATGTTCCTGAGGAATCAAGGAGTTTACTGATGTTTATCCCTTCTCAAGAGGATTATAAGAACATTAACATACAGGTATAAAAATAAGCAAAATATATTTTAAAAGCTTGCATTACCCCAAACTACAGAGTTAGTTAATGATATAAGAATAATTTTGGTAAGTGAAAATAGCAGATGGTATATTTAATTTGGTCACAAAAAATATGAAAATGTGATAGTATGTTCATACTACATTATTACTACCTAATTGGATGCCTAGGTCCCTCTTCAATGTTCCCAATATCTTACAATATAATTTCTCCTTTTTAGTTTCAATAGTATTAAATTCTTACCATTACAGCTAAATATTTGCCTGATCTCAAAACTTGTCCTTCAAGGGAAGATTACTGACAGCTCCAGAATTTTCAGTGTTTTTGGTACTAATATATCATTTGCAGAGGAAAAAAAAAGGAGAGAGAGAGAGAGAGAGAGAAAAGCCAATACCAAGGATGCTGTGAGGCCCAATCTCCTCTGCAGCTTAAAGTCTTGAGATGAGGCAAAGGAAGACAGTAAGACAGTGTGAAACAGAACCCCAACTTTCCTTTGGCCCTTTGTCAGGAATCCAAACTACAGCAAGTCAAAAGGCAAAAAATAAAAACAAAACAAAAAAAAAAGTCTTATAAAATACTGAGGTGAAAGAGAGCATTGTTCTCTGCTCCTTGGTAAGAAGAATCCATTCTTCTTGTAACAAGAAATCTTCATGAGATCCTACTTGAGAATATTTGACAATTCAAGGATAATTAGAGGTTGAGAATCCAGTATCTTTCCCAGAGAGAAAGATACTAAACTTTCAGCGGTATTTTTTGGAACTAAACCGATCTTGAGGGAAAACATTTCTGCAGGTGCTATATACATCAAGCTGGGCTAGTACTCAAGTCATTTAACAAACTGAAGTAGTGACTAGCAAGAAAAGACCCTAAAACTAAGCTGGTCTTTTGACATCTTTAATCTGGGACACTGGATGAATTCAGATGATCTGAATCTTGTTAACCTTTCATTCAGTCTTAACTCAGTTCAGAGTCAGATAAAAGTGAGAAGAGCCCCAGTCTCGCTGCTTAGAAAAACAAAAGGAAAATGCTCTGGATGGAAAATTTTATTATTGGGAACATTCAAAACACATTATCGAACTCAAAATAACTCTCTAGGCATTCAAAAATGCAGAAATATATGGAAGATAGCAAAGATAACATTATATAGTATAAACCTATCTACCACATGATGCAATTATTATAATTAATAGACAAGGACATTTTTAAAAATTAGTTAATTTGTTCAAAAAATAGAGAAAAGATAGGGGACAATGGACAAAATCTATAAAATCTCTATTATAAAATCTCATTTACAATTTCAGTCTATAAACAAAATCAGATAGGTATGGTAGAATTGAACAAAATAGTATCAGAAATGAGAATCTGTAACAATCGGTCAGCTGCAACAAACCTTAACAAGAATAAATTTGAAGAAAATCTAATCATCAAACCTAAACACCTTACAATCAAACTGCTAAGAACTAAATAAAATTTAAAGTGCAACCAGAATAAAAATAAATATGCATTCCCTTAATCAGAGTAATAGGTGGCTTCTAGTGGAAGTATCCAAATCCAGGAGATAATAAAACATTTTAAAATTTTCACTTTTGAATTTGATTTGGCAAGCTATTAAGATATGTACTGCCTCACAGAACCATACCTTCTTACATGGATTTGCCTGTTGATGTTAAATCTGGGAGACCACAAGGTACAAAAGAAATCAACTCTGCAACCTGGCTTTCTCTTAAGATCTTCTAATAAGGAGCACTAAATGACGATCACAAGTTAGAGGCAGTAGCTTGCTCCCTTCTGTGTGGTTGCTTTTGGCAGCAAATAAAAGATCTCTTCCTGGAGGTACAAATACATTCTACCCTCTGGCTTCTTCAGTTCTTGTGTGATCAGCCTTATCTGTCCTCTAAATGATGGACAGCACACCCTACCTAGGGGCCTGGCAATCAACTTTGAAATAGCACTTCACCAAGCTTCTCAGGGCTAAGGACACTAATCTCTTGACAAACGCCTACTGCAAATATACAGACACACTCATGTGTGACCACCTTGACTGTATCCAGAGATTTTTTTTTTTTTGTATGTGACAATAATTTCTTCAAATTGGATATTTGGTCCCAATAAAGCAGAATGATGCTTTTTCCATAGTTTTGGTTGGCATGTTTTTTCTCAAAAATCTACAAATATGCTGCTCTTTTAAATGTGTAGTCATAAATAAAACTGTCAATAAATATAAAAATTAAAGAAATATAAAATTTTCTGACTAAGACAAAAATACAAGAGAAGTTTTAATAGGCGTTGATCATATCTATGTACAATGTTTTTCATATATTATTGTTTTTGTATCTGGCACAATCACAAAAACAATGACATTTTAGTTACATAATTAATGTGAAATCAATCAATATTTGAATATCTTTAAAATCTAATGAATTCATTATCTATAAGATTTCTAATTTTCTCTTTCTTGGCCTCTTTTCTGGGAAACAAATCCCCACTTGAGTTTTCAAATAAAAGCCCTATAAAATGTGCTACCTGTACAACAGTATGCCTATACTGATGGCAGAAAACTCATGTCCATCTGGTCAGTTAATAATTTAATATCACTGCTTTTTGACAAGTTGAGCCTTTGTTCCTCTTGTTTCCCTGATTGGCAAAAAGCACAGATGGTAGAACATTATTGTCTAATGACTAAAATTTGATGTTAGGTTAGCTAATAAAATAATTCCTTTATTAATTGTGGTTTCTACCATTAATATAGTATTAGTATTATCTTTGAAAGTTTCTCCTACTATTATGTTATTGTAATACTAACTATAATATATTTTGTGAACAGGGAGAGAGTGTCTTCAAGAAGAAGTCATAGAAAGGAGTATGCTGGTTATAGGTCAGAAGTTTTTTGCTGTTTCTTCTATGCCAATTTTTGCACTCTCATCCCATTGAACTTCTTAGGAAAAGATCCCATAGAATCACGAATATAAAGACATTTACAGCTATTAACACCTTTGCGTTTTCTGAATTAAAAAATTTGTCCAGAACACATAATTAATTTCCTAGGGAATTAGGAATTTGTTGTATGTTGTTACTTGGGTTGATTTTTTTATCATATCCTTTTAAGTTTGATATAATAATGTATGTTTATTTCATAATATATCTTAAGTAATGATTTTTAGGCATCATTCAGACAGCTCCAATGTCAACCTTGCATCATGTTTTGCTGGACTTTCTCTATGAAGTCGTGTGGATACAGGAGGACAAGTTCACATGCCCATAAGAGGCTGAGATAATGGAGTCAGCTAGCTTGTATTCAGAAGCTGGCAATCTTTGAGGAATGATTACTTTCATTTCTGAGCATTCTTCCCATGTGTTCAGGCATTTTGGCAGATAACAAAACTCATTTTAGAGTCTCTCTTTGGGCTTTGCTATATTCTGGTACTATAAATTTCTGTCTTTTCTTCTGTTTGAAAATAGCCTACCCCCGTATCTGCTTTGCAGTGTTGGCACTGTCTCACTTTGGTCACAGATTTCCCTTTTACAGAGCATACCTGTTACTCACACAGAAACTGACAGACACATTGAGCTTTCAAAGTGACCCTAACAATTATTTGCAATTCCATCTTATGCCCTTTACTCTGCTGGATGCCTGGTCAGAGATAGATTTGGGGGCATGATCATTTTCCAGCAGAGCCGAAACTGGGAAAATTCCAGGTTCCTGCATGGCTTGGATATTACACATATATGCTCAGTCCAGGTAGAAATTAGCTACGTGTTTGATCACTTAACATCTTCTGATGACCTGTTCTTTTATCCCTCAATCCCCAGTGTACAAGTGTTAATTTTTTTCATTTACTTTGCCTCTTTCCTTAATTTCTGTTCCATATATCATAAAAGAAAATCATACAGTACAAATTGAATCATGATGTACTAAATAATATCCTATTTCTAAATTATATTTCTGAATTCTAAATCCTATTTCTAAATTCAGAAAATGAAGGCTAAATATTTGCTTCCATTCATTCTGTGACACTCTGAATCTTACTCCTGATTACAAATATGACTAATTTTATTTTGCGCAAAAACAAAATGAGAAAAGTATATTAATAATTGGCAAAATGTCTTTCCCAGACCTATATCTCTTTCTGAGACAGTTACATAGGATATATTTGGAGAAATTTTCCATTTGAAGGGTAATGTCTCAAAAATCACCTTCCACAATTAGTGGCATATTGAAGGGATAGAAATATACAAATGTTGTATTGTATTAGGTAAGCTTCGGTCATGTTCTTCTTTCACATTACAATCCTGTTGCGTCCCCACATCCCTAACGGCAACTGCTTAAAACCTTCCCCTGCTGACCAAAAAATCAAAGTTGAATAAATTGAGGCAAATAACAATTATTTTTGTTTCATGATAATCTGTTTACACAGAATAAAATTACGTTACTGATTGGTTAATAAGTAAATAATCAGGCAATTTATTTGCCTCTTTAATTAAAACATTGAAAGAAGTGTGTGTGTGTGTGTGTGTGTGTGTGTGTGAAGACAGGTCAGTGAGGCTAGCTTTTTATTTCTTCACTTTTTATTGTCTACTTCTATGGCTTCCCTTTCCTTAGTCTGCCTGGTTCATCTAGTCTTTGTTCCTGTCCTCGCTTTCACAGTCACTCTCCTGGGAGTTTTTCTCTCAGTTTCATAACAATCCAATAAACTTGTAAAAATAAGGGGAAAAACCTGCACCAAGCTCCAGCTAGTTGTTCCAGAAAAGGCCTCTAAAAATGTTTGGTATGACATTAGGTATAATGAAGTCCCAGAAGCCAACAGAGAGTTATATATAACACAGCCATAGCTTCTCTTCTTAGGTGTGAGTCACATCTGTAGTGTTGAAGAACTCCAGGGTAGACCGAGTGTGTTACACATGGGGTTAGCCTTGAAGACATTAATGAATTCTCAAGTGGCACACAACACCTTTAGTTTGCATTCGCTGAACTTTAGGGCAAAGATGATAGCATTTGTCCATCAATGGTTTTCTAAGGTGACCTCTCAAAGTGCAGCAGAGGTGTCCACTGCCCATGAGCCTTGAAGGCAGACAACTGACAGATCTCTGAAAGTCCGATCCTAACAAGCTCTGGAAAAGTACTTGAAACAAAGTTAGCACACACACAATGTAACCCTAAAGGTGATTTCTGAATGTTTACGTGGGAAAATGTACAGTATTTTTAAAAGGAAGTCCAACAATTGAATTGTGATGAATATATAGTTTTGTAAAGTGACTTATTACACTGCCATCTGTAAGTTTGTATACCTTGGAGCTGAGCCAAATATGCATCCAAACTAATTAAAACTCAGTATTGATAGCAACTATAGAAGTTCTGTCTCTTTCCTTGTGGACCTTTCAATTATATATGTATCTCAAAGACAGTGAATTAAGATTCAGCCATTAGTCCAACCTAGAATGAATAAAAAAGGCCTAACAATTTAGCTACTCAAACAGCCCATGCTGTGTGTCCTTAGTTTAGAAATACATTTTGATAAAATGTGCTGGTATAGATAACTACAGACTTTAGATCAGACAGACTTAAATACATTCCTACTCAGCAGCTTATTATATGGAAAATCAGATTTAAGCTTTCGTACCTAATAATGAGGAACTATTTACCCACTTTTAAATATCATTGCATGTAAGCAATTAAATAAAATGTATCTAGCACATTGCTAACCATCAGTAGGATGGTTATTTTAATTTTTTTCCTCTTCCAGTATTAAGCAACAAAAGCCACTAAATTTATTTTGTAGTTTAAAAACAATTCATTAATGTAGTCTATCATTCTTGATCTGAAGAACTCACAATATAAAAAACTCTCAAATATACAAAATAACATAGTAGCATCAATCTTGTGCATTAGACCCATTTGTTTACATTTCAAGAGATCCCCCCATTCAAATCCAAATCAGTCCATAGGCACTCGCTTATGTTCCATGGATATTTAAACTAACATGGGTTTGCAGCCAAACGGGTTTCAAATTGAGTACATAGCCACATTCTGTACAGGTTAAAATCCCAGAGGGAAATGCAACGGCAAACTTTGCTCAGCTCAATGTAGAGTTAAAATGAGATCAGCGAGGGAGGCAGTGCAGCTCAGAGCATTCACATACAATGCAGGATGCATCTTTAATGCAAGGAAGGGCTCACTGGGAACGTAAGGCATGAAAGTTTGAAATACCAGAACTGATGTTGGGAGCAAAGCCTCCCCATGAAAGTAGAGCAGATTTACTTTTGCAGAATGATGCCTAAGGAAGAGTATATCCCAATTTGCCCTTGGACCAGAAAGCATGTAAGTGCCTGCACATCAGTGCTAGCTTTTAAATTTGTTTTTAGGTACATTGTGGACTACCTTAGAAAGAATTTATGACAGATTGTAACAATTGAATCCATCATTGTTTCATTAAACCAATATTAATTAAATGTTTCCATCTCTTAGTGGGTCTTGTTAGATACTGATTGGCCATGACACATCATTATTTTCTGCAGAACATGGTCAGGATCCAGCAATGAGCACTGAGATGTAATCAGGGACCGATATATGCTGGAATTAATAATTATACTAAATTGGGTGCAATGAATAATTTATGGTGTAAATTCTTATGCAATTTGCTATGGTAACCCACAAGAAGAGCTCTGCTGTATTTTTAAAAAGCACGAGTTGCCAGAAATAAAATAGTAATATTAAAGTGACAACCCATTTTAGGAGGAAAACATTTGGAGATAGGCAAGCTGCGATAAGGTAAAAACATGAAATGGTATTGACATAATCATCATTAATTAGTATGGGGTTCATTGTTCCTGTACTATTTATCCAGTAGTGTAAAGGATTTAAACAAAGCTTAAAGTACACCTCCTTGCTCTACAGATGTTAACAGACAAAATAGGCTCCTTTTTATCACAGAAGCTAGTGCAGTGTGTGTTGCTTGGGCTGATTTGCTTGTTGTTTCCTTAAACAAAAATATATTCAAAGTTATATTTATTCTATCTTATGAATAAAAAACAACATAATTTAGAAGGTGATTTAAGGGATAAAATTATTGTTAAGTACATTAGTACACACATGGATACTTTGAAGAAATTGTACTTTGTACATAGTAAGTACTCAGTCATCACAACATTATCATGTTTTGAGTATGACCCTGTATCTAGTATCATATGTATCATCTCTTTTGACCTAAAATTATTAATATGAAAGTAATAGATGTAGTAATTTGATCTAAGCAATCAGACAAGTACATTCAGCTAGAAAATTAGTAAAACTGATTCTAAGGGCCAATACTTAAGTTTGAAAAATGCCTCAATATCTTAATATATATATATATATATATATATATATATATATATATATTGAATTTATTCAAACTACTATTTTTGTTTTATTTATTTATTTAGTACCAGAGATTGAACTCACAACCTCACATTTGCCAGGCAAGCACTTGTGCTGCTGAGCTAAATCCCCAGTTGTCAAACTGGTATTCTTCATATACTTAATTGTGTAGTCTGTAGTAATAAAATGCATGTCAGATTACTAAAATCCAATAATTTAAATCTATTTAGTTTGTTCAATTTTGAATTGAAAAGCTTCAATGAGCTCATCAATTAATTTAAAAAATCAAATAATCTGGTTATTATTGTCTGTCAGTATATAATAAATAATACCAATTTCTGCCTGGATTTACGTGGAGTATTGTGTGTTCACTGTCCATCCTCCAGGAGTAATCTCAAAGTAAAAGAAATAGGGGCTTGGGATTTAGCTCAGCAGCATAAGCGCCTGCCTTGTAAGCAGGCAGTCGTGAGTTCGGTCCCTGGTACCGATAAAATTTAAGGAAAAAGACAAAAAAAAAAAAAAAAAAAAAAAAAAAAAAGTAAAAGAAATGAATGCACCATATTAATGGAAAAAATCAAATTGATGGAGACTGCAGGTGGGATTTTTCATTATTGTTTTTGCTCAAAAGCATGCTGTCACCTATCTCAGAGTAATGACAAATACAAGTGGTGTGTCCACACTGAGTTTCCATTTCATATGCTTTATGTTATCAAATCTGCACTAAAGACATAAGAGTGTGTCAACTATTTTAATGCTCATATTAATGGAAGCTACCCTGCAGAAAGTTTGAGAAATTTGCCCAGTATTAGCACAGCAAGTAAGTCACGAAGCAGCATTTTAATGCAGGTCAATTTGTCTTCAGAGTATGCAGTGCTAATGGTTATACTACCCTTTCCAAAATAGAGTAAGGCACTGCCTCATTTTTTCTAACTCTCTTTGCACAAAGCAAAGCCTTTTCCCACAGGGATAACTAATGTCCTCAATTTAGAATGATATTTATTTGACAGTTTACAGCTAATGAAGACAGATCACCTTGGGAGCTACTCACTCACTGTTACCCGGATGTGAGTGAAAAGGTGAAGGCGGCATTTGATGTGGTAAAGGAACTGAGTGTACAGAAAAATAAAAGTAAGATGAGCGTCTGGTGGCCTGAAACAAGAATAGATTCCTAATTAACCGAGCATGCCCCAAACTTCACCGCGGGATCAATCTCTGTGACAGGTAAGGAGGTAAGTATATAAACCCCAGGCTCTCTTACTGACTCTAATCTCTGCTCAACTGATCATTACAGTATCTAATTTAAAGGAAGTGTCCTGTTCATTGTCACTGTAAATCAATCAATGTCTGTTGTTCTACTGCGCTGTGAAGGAGTCAGAAAAATGTGGAAAGGGTCTAGAAAACTTCAAGATTTTCCATGTTTGAAGGAAGGAGTCAAGTTGTGTTTTTGGGGGGCCCATGCTGTCTAATTTTTCCTCTTCTTTTGCTAAATGCTCTGTACATAGTGGCTATTCAGTAAAACTTGATGGTAATAATGATGATGATATCATCTTGTCCTAAAAAAAAAAAAAAAAAAAAAAAATGAAAGCAGAGCAGAGAACCTCACATTTTAAAAGACTAGAACTCTTAGCTATGTACATTTACCATCTTTCAAAACAAAAAGTATTCTCAAAAGATAATAGGAAATTCTGTAGACACAACAGGAAATTAAAATTGCCCCTTCAAACATGTTTGACTTAGCATTGTGTCTCTGAAAGAGCATTAATCTTACCGATAGATCAGTGGATTCCAAGATGCAGAGCAAGACAGAACAGAGGCTGCCCACGAATACATTAGGACAATAGATGCTTTAGAAAGAGTTTTAACTATTCTGCTATGGTTTGTGCCCCAAACCAGTAAATATACTATCGATAGGAGGTTATTTAGTTTTTGGTTTTTCAAGGTCAATAGGTAAACAGAAAGACATATGTATTCACATACATATGCAGAGTTTCATCTCATCATCTTCCATATTGTTCTTCAGTTTGGGAAAAATTAATCACTGGTGCAAAGATAAAGTAAGCATAAACTTGTAAAACTGGTGTAATTCTCACAGCTCTCCTGTTTTCTTTATTGTTTCCAGAGTATAACAAAAAATGGCATCCTTATCAAAGTACAACATGAGTCTGGGAACACAAGACACAGTATTTTCAATTTGAATGTCTATGTGTTGTCTCTCTCTGTGTAATCAAATATTATGATTTATCTCCTGTTCTGTCATTAGATGATTCCCATCCAGTAGGCATGCAATGAGTGGTTAGCATTTTTACCCAGAAAATAAGAATCAAAAAGAGTCCAAGTAAAGCCATTTTGATCTGAAATAAAAAGCTCAAGAAAATACCAAGTTGCATAGGATTTGTGGAGGGACAGTGACACACTTTTAGTAACCCAAAAACGTATTCTTGCTACATTGTTTCTGTCATATTCTTTTTTTTTGTTATTAAAGAAGGATGAAGTTTATTTTGTGGTTTGTGTATGAATAATCATTTGACAGCAAAGTACAGAAAATCAGTGTTGGCAGGATAAAAGAGAGGTAAGTAGCAAAGATACATTTATCAAAATTTATCACAAACTAAAACAATATCAAGAATGTACAAATCTAAGTTAAGAATTGTTTTCCAAGGCAAACAGTGGGCACTATAGCATCATATCATCTTATGCCTATTTGAACTCTGGTAATATTCATTTAAAGTCCCTGATGTATACTTTAGATATCTGTATACTTCAAATAGTAATGACTTTCTTTTGTATCTTCTAAAGGAGTAATAAAAACACTTCTTTCTATTCTGCCACTTCTTGTCTATGTTCATCCATACTTAATTGTTTAATCTATCATTTTTCTGGATTAATGAGGCCAATTACCTACAAACAAGTACATCTGTGAAGAGACCTAAGAATGACACCAGAAGCAAAAAGACATAACACATCTCCTTTCTTTACTCAAACACACTGAACTAAGGGAATCTCCTAGTATTTTTCCTTATTACTTTAAATCCCATATCATTTTAAGATCAAGTTAAAGCTTTTGTGTATACACTTGGAGAAGTTTAACATACAGAAATATACACAAAAGCTCTGTCATATTCTTGAATGTGCATAAACAAAAGACCAGTCCATTTGAAGCTTCCTAGTCTTCAAAAGAAAACAAGCCTAAGCCACTTCAAATAAACATATACTTAACTCTCTTACTGAAAGCTGGATGGATATTTTATCTTCCAAGCTAATCTGAAAGAAGCTGGTCAGGCAGGGAGTTAACCCTGACTTTCAGGGTGCTCCTGTGCCATTCACTTCTCTTGTTCAAGTGAATACTCACATGCGCAACTATTCAGTGGAACAATAATGGTATCTACAGTTGTAGGTGTGCTGTGAGAATTAAATGTCATCAATTTTGAAAATTGTACCCAAAATGAGAGAGACAAAGATACACTTATCTTCTCATCTTCTCTCAGGGTGCTTCTGCTGAGAAAAGCTATGGTTATTTTCCTTCTGAAAACACAAGAGTTCTGGCACAAGAAACAAGGGTCTTACTTCCCTTTCCCAAATTGCCTGCTCTTGTCTTGGTTTACCTTGGTTTATTTATTGTCATGAAGGTAAATTTTCGAAGAGGAATGCGAGCTTAAGTAAAATATAGAAAAATCAAAGCCTTCTTGTTTTCTAAAGCTTAAATCTATTTTTGACATGAGAATGTTCTACATGAACAAGTCGCTTTGGGATACTAGTCCAGTTGGAATATTCTATACCTTTTTTTAAGTTTCTTCTGCACTGTTCCCTCCGGAATTTCCCCATGTAACCTTTGGTTGTCTGGGAGGAAACTCCCACATTCAGGCAGCCCTGCATCCCAGCCACATATCTGACAATCGGCATTTTTCATCTTCAATATCTGTAATTGAGATAGTTTGGAGACTGAATACGCATGCCAGGGTTTGGCTTTCAGGGGAAGACGTTTTACCTGAAGATGTAAGGGCTCCAGGATACACAGTCTTTGAAAAAGGGAATAGAATTCATTGAGAAAAGCAGAACAGGTTTCTGTGAAGGAATGAAACATGCTAACCTTTCTTTGCTTTCAGGAAAGAGGATATATACTATGCCTCAAATATAGTTAATAATGGTGCATTTGAGCTCTTAGAAAGAAAATAAAAATATGAAATTAAAAAAGATAATATGGCTGAGAGTAATACAGAGGAAAAGAGGCTATAGATGTTGGGTGTTAGGGGATCCCTTAGAAGCAGGTATCGTTTAGTTTAGTGTAAAGTAAGTTCAACTATCTCAAAGGGTCATTGGCTGTTTCGCAGTCAAAAATGTTGACCTCACGCCTTAACTTCTGGAATTTGTTGCTTTTAATTCATATTATAGCTGGCGAATAAAATCAACTTAAAGTTTATTTGCTTTTACTTAACATAGGATATTAGAAAGCTTTTTTAAAATCTCAGAAGTTAAAATTAAACTCTCATTACTTAATACCACTCCAAGTTTAATTTATTAAAATTAGGAATTTAAGAAAGAACTTGGAAAGTATTTTTAATACAATTCATTGCTTTTATTCCCAGTGAGTTTTAATAATTGAAGTTGTCATAAAGTTTGACCCATAAAGAGTAACCTTGGCAGTTATTTGTTATGTATTCAGTTTTGTCTGCCTCAGTTTAAGCTTAAATATTAATGTAAAAAAGAAAAGCTACAAAAATCCCTCAAGCTGCACTGTAGGAGTCCAGCACTTTATAGCTGGTGGCAATGAATATAATCATCATTTCTGTGCTAACTTTTAAAGACAGCAACAAACAGAAGCAAATAATTTAAAGAATGGTACAATCAATATTTGACAACTTCCATGCACAAAACATGCAGCTTATTGTGAGAATCTCCTTTTCAGGATAAAAGTGTTAAGAATGAAGGTGATAATAATCTGTGAAATATAGAGAGAAATTGCTTGGCTGTGTTTGGAGCAGAAAGAATACAACAATAGTGGTGATTGTCCACAGTATGGTTGGGAGCTCTTTTACTCAGGCCAGTTTCCTTTGATTTCAGTGTGCTTAATGGCTAAGGATATAGCTTACTCTTTGCTAGTGATTGGCTTTCTAAATTTAGATCTCAGCTTTATCAAATACTAAGTCTTTGACTTTTGAGCAAGTCAAAATCTATGTGAGAATGGAAAGGGCTGCTACATTATAGTTTCTTGTGAGAATTAATTTCTATAAAACTTTGAAAAATCCTTGAAACATGGTAACTGTTCCATGTATAGTAGCTCTTATAAATAAACCATAATGGCAATAGTTCAAGGTCTTCCAGCCAAATTTCTGTTTCCACAGATAAAAGTCTATACTTTGGAAAAATTAGAATTAAAGTAGAACATCATTTTTCAAAACTTCAAACATTTCACAAGTGGTTACTAACCGACTAATTCAAGTTTATCATAACAAATCTGTAACATGGGGAATATCCAGTTTTAAAAGTATATGAAGTTATATGTTAAATTCATCAAACATTTGCTGAGTATCAATTAGTAGCAAGCAGATATCAATTAATTTGTGAACATTTTAATTAACATTTCTATCTTGATCCTATAACTAACGTCATAAGTTACAGCTAGGAATAGTGGTATATGATTTTCATCCCAGCATTGCAGAGGAGTTAGGCAAGTTTCAGTACAACTTGGCAACTTAGCAAGACCTTATCTCAATATAAAAGCTAAAAAGGACTACAGATATAGTTCAATGCAAGGGCCCTGAGTTCAATTCCTGGCACTACAAAAAAAAGTCATAGCTTAGAACATCAGTAAGCTAATTTTCAACTGCTGTATGCTATGATTAATGGTACAACAAGCAGTGTAAAAGGCACACTAGTTATGAGGTGAGAAGTAGTAATTTTGTCTTCTTGGATTAAACAAGCTTTGGAAAAGTAGAATCCATGAAAGATTAGAAAAGTACTGGATTGGTCAAGAAGCAGTATGTACAAATACTTAACATATCAAATATCATGTCAATGTTAGCCCTGGGCTTCAGAGTATATGACAGCAATGAGGAGAAGTGACAAGAAAGGGAAAACTGAAAGGATTTTGAAATGCAAGACAAACCACAGACCCCTTGCTCGGATCTTTAGGTAGTTGAAAATCTTTTCATAATTGGAACGAAGAAATATGACAAAGAGAATAATATTTAAATATTAAACTCCATACCCGGAAAGAATATTGGGTTAATTTGTACAGTTTCAAAAAAAATTTTTTAAATGTGCATAAAGTAATTTGTTGAAGGGGATAGGCGGAACAGAGATAGATCAAGTATTGACAGAACCTAGACCTGATCAGAAAATGAGGAAAGAGTAACAATGCCAAAAAATAACTTTGTACAGGAGCTCTGAATTGTTGGCATTGATTAGTGTCTTTTATTCTGCTTCTTTTTATTTTGCTTGTCTTCTTCACACCAGTTTTCTAATATTCTCTTATATTCTTCCTACCAAAATAGAGGTTAGTTTTAGCAATGATAATATCGTATTTATTGGCTGTTTATTTTGTATAATCTTGGAACTAAGTAGTGTTAGGAATATCTCATTTAATACTCATACGAATCCTTAGAGGAATTTGGTTTTATATACATATGTTATGTATGAAATTTATATATGAAAAACATGAAGATATATCCTATTATATATCAGGGTCTATCCATCACCTAACATACATATATATCTCCATCAACTATCTAATATATAATCCTGCAGTTTAGATAGTTAAGTGATTGGTCCAAGAAACATATTGAATAACAAAATTTGGAAAAGTCAAGCCTTTCTGATTTACTGGCATAGCTTATGAATTTCATGCTGTGTGTTCTCATTAAAATATCCTCATAAGTTAAATATTTTTCTTGAAAAATCCATGAAGTGTCTGTGCAAATTTCCCTGGGTTAGTTGATGCCGCTCTTCTGAGTGCACAAAAGACAAAATTTATTGACAGCTTCTCATTAGATATCTGTGTCTCACAACTTCTAAATTGTGCCATCTGACATGTAAGTCCTCAGGTTCAGATGTGCTGAACAAGGACTGAAGTGAGAAACGGGATAATTATAGTAGAAAATTAGTCACTGCAAGAACATGCTGAAATTAGGGTGACACAATATTTAAGGCTTTTGCAAGGATATCTTGTTTGATTTGGCTTTCTGCTTTCTTTCTTTGTTTCTTTTTTCTTTCTTTCTTTTTTCTTTTTCTTTCCTTTCTTCCTTCCTTCCTGCCTTCCTTTTTATTATTTTGATTGCTGTAGACAGGGTCTTGCTAGAATTTCAGCCAGAATTTCAAATCGACCTTGAATTTACTATTTAATTTAGAATGATCTCAAGTTCTAGAGATCTTCCTGCCTCAGCCTGCCCAAGTGCTAGAATTACAGGCATGCACAATCATGCCTTGATGATTAGATTTTTCTTATGCTTGCTGCCTCATCTAGCAAGTCAAAGAATAAAAACTTTTACTGTTATATGAATATATCACTTCTAATACTCAAATTATGACTTCATATGGGTCTCATCAACTTCAGAAACATTAAAGAACAATTTCAACAGTGTTTCCAATTCTTCTCACATTTCTCATACTTATTATGCTCCCATTCTTCTTAAAGAAATATTTCGCCAGATTTTAGAACAAAAAGTCATGGCAACTTCCATGGAAAAAACATTTTATAAAGCAATATTTACAGGAAAGTATTTTGTCTTTGCCATTCTGCACAAGAGTTTCAAGTGTTTAGTTAACAATTCTAAGGGTTGGGGGTTTAGCTCAGCGGCATAAGTGCCGGCTTGGCAAATGAGAGGTCATTAATTCGATCCCCAGCACCTAAATAAATAAATAAAATAAAATAGGACGGGGCATGTGGCTCAGTGGCAGAGCTCTTGATTTGAGTGCATAAGGATCTGGATTTGATCCTCAGCACCATGAGAACAATTCTATAGTAGCAAATATATTCATTGGCAATATTCTAGAACCTACCTGGAAAGTCTTTGTCATGAAAACAGAGGCATTTTTGCCTTTATCTTTGATTAGTTACATCCTTTTTATCCCTTTATGAAGTAGAAATTTGAACCCTGCTTTCTGTCTGATATATAATATCCAAAATATTACCAAATTTGCTTTTAAGTCCATTGCATTTAGATCCAATTTTCTCTAACGCTGATTTTTCATATGTTGAACCCTATATTTGTCTTCGTAAGAGTTTTCCAAAAAGATTGCCTGAAAATACATTTTAATTGATTTCTATATATATGATCATCCTATCACAGAATGTCACTGATTAAACAATGTATTATAGCTTTTAAGTAATTTCAATTATCATATATTTGCATAACCTAGTACAAATTACTTTTTATACATTGGTCAAGAGATATACAAAAATATCTAACTAAGAAAGGGGAGACCAGTGGATGATTATAACTAGGCTGAATCTTTGCAAAGTTAAGGTAAATAATCTTATTTCATAGGTAAAGTTGACATTTCTTATAAGGAAAAAAACAGGAAAATTAAGATGATTGTGTTTTATTATGAATGCCAAATGAATGGATAACACCCACAAACATCCTTTTCATTCTCATTTCAGGAGAATTTGCCTAAACCTTCTCTACTTTTCCTCTAGGAGTTCCTGCTTAACTTGCTCTTTTCTCCACGTTAATTTTGTTATCCAAAAAGAAACTAATAATAACTCTCCAATAGTCATCTCAGAGGACTCAGTGTATGAATTAGATAATTCTCTCAAGTAGCTTTTTCTTCTCAGAGAAAAATCCATCACAAAGAAGAGAATTTGAAATGCTAAGGGTAAATAACATAAAATATCTGCAGCATAATTTCAAAACCCTCGATCAATAAAAAAACACCATCTACATAATGGGTCAATAGCTTGTGAGAAGGAAAGAAGAACCTGCTTTTTAATTCAATTTTACTGAGAAGTTGACTATCATTTCTTCCTGTCTGGCATAGGAAAAAATGTGAAAGACTGAGAATTACATGCAAAACTGAAAAGAATTGAATCTGAGGTGTCTGATTTTGATTTGGCTAGCCCATGCTGCTGTACAAAAATAGCCCTGGGCATTAATCTGTCAGGTCCATTATTATGCCTATTTCTGAGATTTATACATTGGTTTATAGTAGCAATAGACATTTATTGAGTGCTGATCACCTGCCAAGCTCAGTGCTGCACACCTTAGTAGTGATGGTCCCTACCCAGTGGGTTTTCAATCTAATAAGACAGGCAAGGCAATTAAGATAGAGACTTGGAGGACAAAAATGACTAATGCATGCGGAGGAGACAGAACAGTTTTCTTTTCCTTTGCTATACCTCGTGTAGCCCACTGTGGTATATTTGTTGAAAGAAGCTAAAGTAGTATTTTATAGACCAAGAAGTTGTGAAGATGGATGTCAGCAGCAGTCTCAGATCACCTGTTCACTTTGGATTTTTTGACACTGATGCAAAAAGTAGATCTTCGGATGCTTTATGAGCCCAATTCCATTCCTCGTATGAGTTATTTCTTATCGTCTTTGCTTCTTCGTATCTCATTTTATTCTCCCACATGTGTAGCATGTGTTTCTCTACCATAATTCTTTAATATCTCTTTTTGAAATGCTTTATTTTCCCACTCCACTCCTTCCAGATGGCACCAGCATCCCTCTTTTTATCCAAAGCTTTTATGAAGACTTTTGTGATAATGAACTTAGTGAATTAAGCAGGTATGGTTTCAAGCACAAAGTCACATGAAGTTTAACCACTGAAACACTCAACAATAGAAGGTTCTTATAAGCTTAATTACCAAATGAATGCATTTCTTAAAATGATATATGCTAGTAAAAGTTTAAGTAAATTGATAAAAGCTGTGACTAAAATCAGAGCTACATGAATTACACATTTTGTGCAATTGGGTGTAGCTAACTTCAAACTTACACATGTATCTAAAGTTGAATTTCTCGTGATGCAGTTGCCCTTAACTGTGTAAGCCAGGGGACTAATTTTATTTTTCTTTAGCAATAGCCCTTCCTGAACTTATCACTCAAATCAAAAGTAGCATGGGTTTTAACTTGTAAACATTGACTTAAGGAGAAAGCTTTCTATTGTGAAAAGTGAGCAACTCGGGCTAATGTGAGAGGCTCATTTGTGCTGATACTAGTGCAAGGCTGCCGTAGCCTCCAGAGACCTGTCCCATGTGGTGATAATTAACTTTTAATGTAAGCCTGGAGGGCAAAACACTTAAGAGTTATCCAGTTTACTCCAAGAGAATGAATAGGTAAATGCTGACATATGTTTATCAATAGCTGATGTGCTGTAAGAACTCACCATTATTATAAGATGAAAAGCCTTAACTTTCCTTTGTCTGTTCTATTTCTTTCTTTGTTACAGAGAACTAGTGGCTAATCTTTAGAAACGTGTAATGGGTTACAGATTATTAGATATCAGATGAATAATAGCTGCCACTCATGTCTAAACCCACCTTTGTTTGGCCTAATTCATTATAAAATTGTTTTCTTTTTACTGACCTCAGATTTTGGTTCTGAAAACTCCTTAATGTATCATATAAGAGTCGGAGATATAGCTCAGTATACAAGCACCTGCCTGGCAAGTGGGACATCATTAGTTCAGTCCCTGGTACCAAAAAAAAAATATATATATATATATCCTCAGTCATTCAATTAATTTGTAATCCAGTATTAGATTACGAATTCTAGGAGTTCATGGCTTCCTTGCTTCATTTCTTGGTTTATTCTTACACTGTGTCCACCTTGTTGAAGGTATTTAGGGATATTTTTGGATAAGTGAAGTAGAAAAGATCCGAAGGAGCCCTATAGGACACTAGAATTTGCATACTAAATAAATTTCCCCAAAGTTGGAGGTAATTCAGGAACTCAGTCTGACACCTTTAGCTTCAAAGTGAACACAAATGCAAATTGTATAAAATTAAGTTAGAGTGAAGCTCAGGATGAAGAAAATTTATTATATCACTGTTTTTCTCTAGATCATACTTCATTAATATGATTTAAATTTGTATGAATATCCATTTCATCTATTTCATTGTGACTAAAATTCTTTAGCTTTCCAATATTCATGACCAAATAAAATATTAGTAATTTCTGAACATCTAATATATGCCCCTCCTGAGATATTTAATTAAATATTATTTCACATAAATTGTTAGCATGCATAAAACAAGCAGTAATTCAAATTGATTCCACTTTTAGAAATTTCCTACTATACAGCGTACAGACTGTTGGGAAAAAAATGAGTGTCTGAATTTCAATCCAATTCAATGTATGAACTGTATAAACCCAGAAAGGCATAGTTACTCTTTTGGTTTCTGTCTAAATGTCCCACCAAAGCCTCATGTGGTCATGGGGGCAGGCTTTTATAGTTTGCTGGGATGATGGATATAAGTGCTACACACAACTGGGCATGACCTATATACAATACTAGGGACAGACAATGACTTCTATTGTGCTCCTCCTCTCTTTTTCTCTTTTTGCTTTTGCTATTTTCTGCCACCATAAACCATTGGCCTCTGCCATGCCACACTGCCTTGGAGACAGCCAAGTATGGACTGAATCCTTTACAGATTGTGAGCTAAATAAACTTGTCTATCTTTAATTTAGGGCATTGAGTATTTTGTCTCAGCAGCAAAATAAAAGTAACCAACATAGAATTTGGTACCAAAGAAGTGAGCTCGTTGTTGTTACTATGCCTGACCACGTGGTTCAAAAACCTTTGGGAATGGCTTGTGAGAAAAGTTTGGAAAGGTTTAGTGATGTTGCCTGAAAGAATAGAGCTTGAATGCCTTCAGCTTTTCTTTTAGGAGGTTCTGGTCAGAGCTCAGAAGACCAGAAATGCAGTAAAGGCCAGGCTCAGGAGGTTTCTGCTGGGAAGGACTGCACTGATTGGTGGAATCCAAATGATATGTGTTATAGCTTTGCAGAAAGTTTGTCTGCATTTTGCTCATGTCCAAAGATGGCCTGAGATGAAGTTTAAGGATAGTGGACTAATTAATCCTGCAGAGGAAATTTTAAGGCAGTCAAATGTTGAGGCAGTGGCATGGCTATTATTGAGGGCTTGATACAAATTTATGTTGCACATCAAGAGTAAAAAGCCCAAAAGGATTATTTAAAATGCTGTGAGTTTGGCCAGAAAGAAAGCTGGGAAGGACAGTAGAATATATAAGATGGCCCACAGGTATTAAAAGAAGAAGCAAGTGTTGAAACTTTGAAGCTTCAAAACTGCAAAAGTGAAAGACTTTGCTAGAATACCACAGAGCACAATGCTCCAGAATGCTGACCGGCACACTACATTTTAAAATGGTGGTAGTAGCTGCATTAGATTCTAAAACAGTAGCAAGTGCACTAGGTTCCAGAAAGGTAGCAGCCTAAAGAATTTATTTCTTGGAATTAGATTCAGAGTACCTAACAGTTCCAGCACTCAACTCCTACAGTCAAGAAAACAGAAACCCTGGCTACTGTTCTAGCCAGCAGCGGATGTTGGCATCATCCACATGGCACTGGTTTTAGGTACATGCAGAATGCAAGAGTTAAGAGGTTAAAAAGGCTTGCATCCAGATTTCAGAAGATTACTTAGGAGCCTAGGCAGTGTGCCCCTGAGAGGGTAACATGTGAAACTATGAGGGTGAAATCAAATGTGCAGTAGGTACCTCAGAAGCTTAGAAAAACCAGGAACATGGGTCATCTAAGGAAAGCTACAAGGATTGAGCAGAATAGACCTAAAAGAGAAACCAGTGGTAGCTACAAGAACCAGAAGTGAGATAGGAGTGGAGTTACACAGCCTTTTGAAGCTCACAATTTACTATAGATTTCTTTATATGTTCCACATGGAACTATAAGACATAATGTTTGCCTTACTGGATTTTGGACTTGTTTTGATACCATTCCTTTATAATACCTTGTTTGTAACTTTTAGATTGGTAATGTTATTTTGTGCCATTGAATGTTGGAAGTGTTTAACTTTTCATTTATATAGGGGCTTCCAGCTAACAGTTTGCCTTAGATCTTAGAATTTTCAGCAATGCTGAAACTGTTAGGATTTTGGCAACTCATAGAGATACACTAAATATCTTTTGCAAAAAGGACGTGCATGAGTCTTTGCAGGGCTAGGGGTGAAATGTTATTGTTTATATCTGGATGTTCAATGAAGGCATGCTTCTAGAATTTGTGACTGTGTCACTGTCCAATGCTGGGTATGAGTGTTACCCATGCTCCTCCTCTTTTTTCTCTTGATACATTTGGCTGCTTTTTGCCACCATTAACTGTTGCCCTCTGCCATGCCACCTTGCCTTGGAGCCAGCCAAGTACGAACTGAATCCTCCACAAACGATGAACTAAATAAAGCTTTCGTTCCATAATTTCAGGCTTCAATTGCTTTATCTCAACAGTGAAAGAAAATTAACTAACATAATGACAAACATCTCTATCTCAGATACTCAAAAACTGCAAGTTTGAGCCCAGTCATGGTCACTTAGCGAAGTTGTTTAGTTTTATAAATGGTTGGTTTAGAGATTCAATTGCAGAGATCTTGCCTAGCAATCACAACGCCCTTGATTCAATCCATGTAACAGTTTTAAAAATGCTAAGCAACTAAGTGTGGTATGAATGGATTGCCTGAACATGTAAATGAGTATTCAAAGGTGCACCTACTCTGCTAGGATATTCCAGAGTAGCCACCTAGTATAGAACTTGTCACATGGAAAAACTCTTCACCTAATTTCTTGAAGGCTCTAGTTTTATTCCAAAGTGTATATAAATATCATCTTTGACAAAATTCAGTTCCTGAGTTCTTGGGCAAGAATTTTAAGGTCTGCTTCTCTTTGTAAAGAGACACAGATAGTAAGTTATCACTTGTAGCTTAGGCAAGATAAGAAACCTTGCAAAATAATCAGATTTATGGTTGAAATATTAAAAACAATGTAAGGAAAACTATCGCACATTACTTGGATAGTAATTTCAGACCCAGTTTCTAAGAAACAATGATTTTTTTCTTTTGATATGGTTATATTAGGAAACACCAACCAAATACATAGTTTACACTCATGTGTCTCAACAGCTAGTTTTGATCTTTCAATTGAGATGCTTAAAGTCTAGTAGGTCAGATAAGGAGATAAATAATTGCTTAGAAGTGAAACTGACAATAAAATATATAACAGTGTGAGTTACATTTTATAATAAATTTAAGAAATAAGTAGACTCAAAAATCTTAGAGAAAATTGATTTTGCCAAGAACAAAAATAAAAACACAGTAGAAAAAATCCATTGTTACCTATAAAATATAATGAAAAACAACATCTGATTCTTTGAATAATTCAGAATCTGATATGGTTTGCACACTCTTGGGGAAAAAAAATCTAGCATCAATGTTATCATAAAGAAAACCCTATTAGTACTGTTAAGCCAGGTAGCTGAAAATACCAAATTACCCCATTTATTGCCATGAGTATAGTAATAAAAAGAGTGAAATACAATGGCTGAATTTTGACATGATATATTTCTGTTGTATAATGTTCAAAGTGATAGAAAACAAAAGCAAAAAGTACAAACAAAGGGATTTTAGGTTTTGTGTAACTATATTCATACATATTTGTCTAGAAATTTCTGTAGAACCAAATGTGCTAGATCAGGGAACTTCCTTTCTATTATTTAGTTAACTTCGCTGCCTTACAGTGGACAGACAAGGCAGAATCTTGCTCTTCCAGGGAAACAAGAAGATTGCAGCTTGATAGGTAGCTAGGTAGAGAGCCTCTCTGGGAAAAACAGCTCAGACGCTGGAATTTGACAATATAAAGAGAGCCAGATGAGTGGAGAGGGATTTTCGTGACCCAGGAGGAAACCAAAGGAAAAAGAAAAATAGGAAGAGGAAGTAAAATCGTGGGTGGAGGGCTGGAGCTCGACATACTCACTGGGACGTGTCCAGTGCTGTGCTGGGGGCGCCATGGAGTTGGATGATTCAAGGTCATGCTGAAGCCAGGGATACCTATAATGGGAGTTGGTGAGTCCTGGGCCTTTGGCAGGAGGATGCGGAGCAGTGTGGAGTGGAGCCAAGGTGGAGAGCTGCATTAATTCTCAATGAGTGCTGGAAGTTGGGTCTCGTGGTAGATATGGCTAGCTGGAAGACATATTGGAGTTGGGCAGAATAGGCCTGAGTTTGACACTGCAGTGGCATCAATCAGCCACCCCTGGCCCAAAGTGGACTGGTGGGACCTGCTTGAGCTGAGTCAGGACCCAATAGCCAGGAATAAAACTCTCCTGACCCTGTGACATCCACCACAGCACAGCCTAAGTTGATGAAGGCACTTGCTGGTTGACTGGCTCAGAGGAGAGGGGCCAGTCCCTGTGTGTAACTCAGATAACAGTAATTGGAGAGGGCAGCAAGTCCCCAGCCAGCATGCTTCAGAAAAACTGCAAGCAATGCAAAGAGGATCTGAGACCTCCACCACACACCTGTCTGAAAGAAACCAGAAACATGACAAGAGAGAAAAATAAGAAAAAAACATCCAGCCAGTGACCCTGGGAAAATAAGCACAGGAGAGTAAATACAGAAGACAATCAGCACAGTAATCATGCAATATTGGCCACAACATCAGCAGACATAAAGAAATACCTTTGTGACCTCATACATGAACTTATAACTGAAATTCTATCCCAAGTGAGGCAAGATAAAAAGATTAATAAAAGAAATGCTAAGCCCCTCTCAAGAAGACACGGATGGAAGAATGGAGGAACCCAGAAAAAGAAGAGAAACCTTTGGTGAAGTATATAAACAAAATGTAGAATACATGAAACAGATCCAAAGAGATTACCAGGAAATTAAAAACTCCATTGAAACCTGGCAAAATGCCTTGACAGAAACTAAAGTTAGCCTTTCAAAACTCAAAGATAGATTTGCAATGTGTGATCATGAAAAAAAGGTCTCTTAAAAATAACAAGGAACCCGGAAGTAACAATTCAAAGGCTAGAAGATGACAAGAGGACCTATAACTTAAGAATAAAAAATGTAAATGAAGAAGCAGGAGTAACCATAAATGAATTATAAAGGCTATTCACAGAAAGAATTAAGGCAAAATTCCCAAGCATAGGAAAAATAATAATATCCAGATAAATGAGGCATACAGTCCAACCAACTACAACCAAAGCAGACACCCAGATATAATAATCAAGATCCCAGAAATCCACAAGAACAGAATATTAAAAACGGTCAGAGAAAAGAAACAGATCACCTATAAAGGGAAATTCATCAAAATAACAGACTTCTCAACACAACTATCAAATCAAGAAGAGCTTAGGGGGATGTAGTCCAAGCTCTGAAAGAAAATAACCTCCAACCCAGATTGATGTACCCTGAAAAACTCTCTCTCAAAATTAATGGAGAAACAAGATGTTTCTAAGACAAGGAGGAACTGTGGGAGTTTATGGCCACTAATCCAACCCTACAGAAAATATTGAAGGACGTTCTAGAGAGAGAGAAAAAATAAATACCAGGATTCCAGCAACAGTGGCAGAGAGGCCTCAATGAATGGGGCGGACAGTGGAATGAAGGAGAAAAGTGGACAAATAATAGCAGAAAAATAGAATAGCAGTGATGAGTCAGAGAAGGTAGGCTATAATCTCTAATATAGATAGCCTTGATACACTAACCAAAAGAAACACAGGCAGAGTAGATTAGGAGGCAGGATCCATTGAGATGCTCTGAATCGGAAACATACTCAACCTGAAAGAAGGTTAATTAACTGAAAGTCAAAAATGAGAAAACAATGCTCTATGTGACAGGAAACCAGAAAAAAATAGGGACAACTCATCCAGCAGCCACAGATACATTGGAAAGTCATGACACTTTTGTTTAGTGGAGAACTACTCAGCTAGAAGAAAAGAAAACTTTGAGGCTTTAGTTAGTAAAGGAATACAACTCACGATCAAGCTCAGGGGTAAAAAGATTCAGCAACACTCAGATAGGTAATGGGTTGCCCTGTAATCTAAAAACTAGAGGAGCTACAAGGATCCAAAATATACAAAGCACCCTGAGAAAGGGAAAGGTGAAGAACTTCCTAAAAAAGGAAGGCAGAGGACATTGTTAATAGTGTATAAAGATTTAAAGGCCACATTAGTCTTATCGCTCTGTTTAGTTTGATTTTATTTTGTTCTGGTCTGTCTACTCATACTAGATTTGAGGGCACAGACAGCTATCCCAAAAATAGCAGGCTATACTAGGGTAACTTTAATTTCCTATTAACTTAAACTGAAGCCCTGTATGACTTACATTGTCTTATTATGACTGGTCTTATTTGAAGCTGGTTTGTTAGACCACTATTTTGCCTTGACTGATTTTATTTGAATTGGTATGCTTGATAGTATCAAGTCTAAGAGTAGAGGCAACTACTCTGAAGATGACAAGATATAATAAGTTACCCATTCTGGTTTGATTATTAACTGCTTTTGAAGTCCTACAATGTCTCCAATGTTGTGCTTTTATTAAAATTTCTATGTAATGCAATGTTCAATTATATTATATCTGATGATATAGACAGTTCTGTTGAAAATAACAAGAGAAAGCATAGTAACTACAGTAGATCACCTAATATTGTGGATTTATATGTCTTTTTTTGTTTCATGTTTTTCTAGGAATTTGTTTGTTGTCTTGTTTAGATCTGTTTTTCCCTATAATACAGAAAGGATAGATATACATGTAGAGATTCACACATGTGAACAGTTTCTAAACAGATTATATAATGGAAACAGATTATATAATGCATAATGTAATGAACAGATACTCTGAAGAAGAGACACTAAGATACTCAGTGCTAATTCTGTAGCATTATGATATAAAATCTAGCAATACTATTATTCACTGTTCAGAGTGATATTAGTTTAGTCTCTTATGTTTAATTTCATCATACATAAAGATATGGACAGCTACTTGGAAGAAAAAGAGATACATTATGACAATCATTGTTGACATCCCCAATGTCAGGTCTTGAAGACCAAAAAGCCTTCATCATCCTGTTATGATTAGATTAGTTCTATAATGTTCAGTATGTATTCAATATGTGTGAAGATGGGGACAACTATTTGGAAGAAAATTAGAGACAATATGATAGACAGTGAAGATCTCCAGTGGACTTGCTTTGACATTCATGTTCTTAAAATTCTTTCCTTATGATTTGTTTTGTTCTATTTTGTTATGTTTAATCTTACCCTCTTTAAAAAAAAAAGAATCTTGCTCTTCTATTTTCCATTGAGTTTGTCTTTGCTTTTGCAATCTGGGAGTTCTTTTGGTTAGGTCCTTTTCTTAATCCTTAAGAGCGCTCAAAAATTTTATGTTTATCCAAGTAGGAGCTAGACAGGGAATTTGTGATATACTCTATGATTTCCCTTAATGTAAATATTTATTCTTCAAATTAAATTCTTACAAAATATCATGTGGGGATATGAGCAAGTTGATACAGGAATCTCTTGATTTTCTTTCCTCTTATAAGCATATTACAAAAATATTTAAATATACATCAATTCTCCCTAAGCAAAATCAAGAAATTGAAACTGAGAAAAATAGTAAAAATACTCTCTGAAACAAGCAGGAAAGCCAGAAACTCTTATGCATACACACATCCCAGAGTCAGTGCCTTACAATTAGGAAAGAATATTAACTCCCAGAATTCCTTAAGGAGTAAAGAATTAGATCACATGTAACCTCCTAGCTTTTACAGTTCCTTTTGAAGGTCCTAAGTTTTAATTTACCCAGTAAAGGGAGTAAGAGGGTCCTGAAACTCCATAAGCCACAAAGAATAAAAAGGTGGTTTTGCAACAGTTTGTATGATCACCATCTACACCCTGCAGTATCTTTGCCAAAAGAACAATAAACACTGAGTTCCAAGCTTTTCTCTAAAAAGGGTTTGCTTTTGTAGCTGCTGCCTAAAGAACAAACTTCTAAGTAAGCTGCATCTGGGAGCCACTGAAGTAGAGGAACTGACTCCTATGTGCTTAAACAGGAAAGTGGGAGCTTCCTGCCGCTGTTCATCCCTCCTCAAGCCAGTATTCAATCCAAATATTTAGGTTCACCCTGGAAAATTTTGTGTATATATCATGTACCTTATCTTCTATACCTACTACCCAAAGAAATGATTCTTTAGGTATTTGGCTTTCAATTTGAACAAATTTTCTTTCTCTCTAGACTACATTAAACAAGCTGAAACTTTTTAGATGGGTAAATTTATAGTAGGTAACCCCTGACTCATCTTTTTAACCTGAATGCAAGTAAAGGCATTTGTTACAGTTCTACTTCTTAGTACAGAGTGATTAAGTAATTAAACTCTAGTTCTGAACTTCTCTCTTATATACAAAAAAATTACAACTTACATCTAACACCCCAATTTTTCTACTTTCATCTCAAGGTGACTGGTTTCTACATCACTTGTTTTGGAACTCTGATAGAACTTACTATACCTAAAATCTTGCAGATTGAAAAATGTATATAGCAATTAGAACAGCTCAAAGAGGCCAGTTTAAGAGTCTCCCTAGTCAGGTTTATTGGTAAGGGCCATACCTATACATGGGCAGTCTATCAGGACTGAGAGAGGAAGTTTTCCTATAAAATATGAAAAAACTAGCTTAGAATAAATGGAGAAATACATTCCAAGAAAACAATAAGTTAAAATTTCAGAAACTGCTACTCATGAAATAGACATGTGTGACATGCTCAGCAGATATTTTTAAAAAACCTATCATAAGTTACTGATTTGTGTCAGGTGAGAAATGATAAACAGAGTTTAAGAAAACAGAAAATATAGTCTACTACTTTGGATTTAGTTCGTTCTTTTTCTGATTTTTGAGATTTAAAGTCAACTCCTTTAAATGAGATATTTATACTTTCTAATATATTTATTGATATGAACCTTCTTCTTAGAATTTTTTTAGTTGTTTTGCTTTTTATTAGCTTTGGAACACTTTTAAAATTATCTTTTAGCTTCTTCTTAATCAAGTGGATTTTCAATAGTGTATTCTTTAGTTTGCATATGTTTGTTAAGTTCCCCATTTTTTTCTATTATTAATGCCAATGCCTTGTTTCTTTTCACTGTAACCAGAAAATATTTCTAAAACTGGAAGGAGTGTTGCATCACAGACTATTTTTTGAGGTTCATTCTTAGTAATAGGGAGCTATAGGCGGTACATCACTGACCTGTCATATCGCTTCAAAGGTGACACATCAGCTTCTTGGCTAGATTATTCTGTATTGCTTAAAGCCAAATAGAGGGGTAGAGAATGTTCTTAGCCAGTTCTGTATATACCAATACATGGAACTAGGCCATGGTGTAGCCGAAATGGAGGCTAATGGTCTTTTTTCAAGAAGAACTTTCCCAGTCATACTCTAAGGAGGGGAAGAAAGAGGCTTGAGGTCCCAACTCCTATCCAAGAGCAGGCTTCCATTTAGACCCCACTTCTTAAAAGGTTTAGCAGTTCCTACTAGTACCACACCAGAGGTCAAACCCATAACCCATGGGCCTTTGAGGGATATTTAAGATCCAAACTGTAACAGCTATATTAAAAAAGAATATTACTACTGTGAAATCGGACACATAGATCAATGGAGTAGAATAGATATCTCAGAAATAAGCACAAGCATATATGATCACATAAATATTAACACAGCCACTAAGAGGACCCACAGGGAAAAGGTCATCTTTTCAATAAATTACAATGAGAAAATTATTTATACTCGTGCAAAAGCATAAGACTAGACCACCACAACAAATAACTCAAACTTTAAAACCTCATACAAGACCTGAAACTGTAAAAATTCTAGGAAGTTCTAGGAAAGAAAGGACAAAAGTATACTTGGCATTAGCCTCTGTAATTTTTATTTTTATGTCATATCTAAAGCTCAGGGAACAAAAGTAAAAATAACCAATCAGAATACATCAAAATAGGATGGATTAACTAATGATCAACCTGAGTCAGAGTGCCCAATTGAACTCAGTCAGCATAGTTTTGGGTGTGGAAGACCCACCTAAGGATTACTGCCTGAACATAAAAGGAGAATGGGAGGGGAGAATTTCATGTCATTTATTTTCCTGGATAAGCACGCCATGGCTGGTTTTCCTAATGGGAAATCAGCTGTTATCATTGGAGACGTCCAGGTCCTTGCTGACTAAGTGAATGGTTACTATTCTCTTTTGGGGCACTCTGGTCTTTGCCCCGAGTGTCACTTCTTGGCTCCAGTACAGATCCCTGTCTTCTGGCACAGATCCTTCAGCCGGCTGATCTGGACTTTCTAGCTTCCAACACCAGCTCTATGAACCTTTCCATGCAGATCCTAGATAAGGACATCCATGAGACATTGCCATGGCACTAGGCCACCAGCCGGACTCATGGAACACATTGCTGTGAGATCCAGGCCCTCGGCTGGATTGTTCAGTTCTCTAGTGTAGACAGATGTCTTATACTCTTCTGTGTTTGACTTTTTGATGATTATTATAAAATAATTCTATAAATTATGTGCCCTACATTAAATCTATTCCCTAATATATAAAAAAAAAATTTCTGTATAGCCAAAAAGAGAATCAAAAATATAAAAGGCTATGGATTGAGGGAAAATATTTGCACATCATATATCAGATAAGGGGTTAATATGGAAAATACATAAGGAACCCATAAAACTCAATAATAAATAATAATGATGATGATACTGGGAAGGAACTGATATATCTCAATATCCAAACACTAAATAATTCAGAAAAAATACAGGCCAATTTTATCTTTGTCTAAAAATTGGCCCAGAGATTATGAGATGTGCTCAATATCACTAATCACTGGGAAAATACAAATCAAGACCCCAAGCCCAGTGTTCTATCACCTGTCTTACAATAATAGAATGACTATTAGTGAAAAGACAAAAGATAACATGTATGGGTGAGGCTACAATAAAATGAGAACCTTCACACTGTCTGTAGAAATGTCATCATTACAGTTGTTATAAAAATTTTTTTGGGCCAGGTATTACCTCAGTGGCATAAGCAGCTACCTAGCAAGCACAAAGTCATGAGTTCAATACCCAGTACCCCCCCCAAAAATAAGTTTGAAAGTTCTTCAAAAAAATGAAAAACAGAAATACCATATGACCTGACCCAGCAATGTCTTTTCTGAGGATAAGCCTAAAGGAAATTAAGCCAGTACCCTGAACAACAAAATGCACAAAATGTTTGTGGTCCTGTGCTCACTGCAGCATCATTCATGGTAACCAGCATATGAAAACAACCCGCCTTAAGTGTCCCTTCATGATGAATGGCTAAAGAAATTGTGGCATATGCAGAGTTTCAAAAGAGAAAACAACCCTGCTATCTATGACAACATGGGCAAATCTGAGAGATATTATGTTAATTTAAATAAATCTGAACATAAAAAAATACTGCATGATTTTACTTAATCTAAGAAAAAAATGGAGAGACAGAGAGAGAGAGAGAGAGAGAGAGAGAGATTATTAGCTAGTAGCTGTGGAGAAAAGAAAATGGGAAGTCAGCCAAATCTTGCAAATTTGTAGCTATGTAGGGTGAATAAATAACTAATATATAGCATGAGGACTACAGTTAATAATTATTTCATATACACTGAAAGTTTAGTATCAGAATAGGTTTGACACAGGAAGAGACACAAAGACAAAGACAAAGAAGAAAAGAAAGAAAGAAAATAAAGAGAAGAAAGAAAGAAAAAATAGAGGAAGAAAGAGGAAGAGAAGGAAAAGGAGAAGAAAAAAGAGAAAATTATCTGCCTTAGAGCTCAGGCTAGGAAACATCAACTGAATAAGAGAACTACTAAAAGAGTTAAATGGTACACACGTGTGGATATTGTTAGAAAAACAAAGACAGATGCAGAAGGTGAAGTCACATTTTCAAAAAGAACAAGAGAAGACCTGACAGAAGGCTACAGGAAATGGTTGCCTCCACGGCCTGCAGAAAAGTTTCGGGGGCTGCAGAGGAAACAGAGCTCCTCACGGAGTGGAGAGCGACAAGCTGAAAATCATCAGGCATCTCTGTGCATGTTTGAGAGCAAAGACTCCTGGGAGATAATGACTCCTGGGAGATAATGACTATTGGCTTCTTCCTGGTTCCCAAATCTTGAGAAATTCTTTGGGCACCTCTAACCTGCAATTTTGAAGGAGAGTTTGTTGAATTGGCAGCAGAACAAGGCACACCTAGAATCACACTCCCCAAACCACAGTGCATTTATCCTCTGGTAAGTGATTTACATACTTGTTGAATAAATGAAAGGTGGAAATTTTAGTTTTTCCATGAGAGTGGTTTTCAATTATTAGTTTGCATCATTACTACCTTCAGGACTTAGTAAAACACAGTTTCTGATTTAGTAGAACCTGGATGGTGCCTGCAAATCTGTATTGCTAAGTTGCAAATTAATACTACTGCTGCTGCTGCTTCAAAGGCCGTGCTTTAAGAACCACATTTGTGCAGTAAAATAGAATTCATCTCATCACTTTAGAGATCTGTTAATAGAAATACTGTAGAAATTAACAAAGGATGGTGACATTGCCTTGTCCTCAGAACTGTATTTTGTTTTTATAAAGGAGACCTATGATGAAAAACCTTAGATGATTCATTTTTCAAGTAAGAATAATAATAGCTATCTTTTACAGTTGCTCTGAGTTTCGAATCTAATAAAAGCAATGGATACCTGGAATTCAGAGTTATTATGGCTATCATAGGTACCACCACTATTTATAGAAACTATTTAGCAGTGTTGCTCATCTAGATTGTGGAGAATTAATAGAAAACTTTATTTCAGTGTATAAGTATCTTATTACACACTGTCATTTTTCATAAGTAAATATTTTCATCCATAATTATATTCTTACAAGTTATTAAAATTTGTTTTGCTTTGCCATGTGCATATAAATTACTATGTAGCATGACTCCATTATTTTCCTTTCAGTGATGTAAAATATTTGATGAGATAGGGCATAGGACATATACTTATGCAATATTCAATACCAAGTTAATTTCTGAGCCACTAATTCAGATTATTGAAAAAGTATAGGTACAGCTTTAAAAGTTAATGCAAAGTTCTAAAAACTAGTCCATAACCTCTCTCAATTCCTATAATCAATTTTTAACTTTTTCAAGTTCAAATTCTATGATTTAAAAAGATCTACTTATATAAATGGAATGTTAGGTAAAATTTATGAACTATGCTAGATTTACGTACAATACCAATTGCAAGGTGCTTTGTAATCACTTTTTATCAGTGCCTCTTTATAAAAGCTCTATAAAGCAGGTCAGGAATATGTTCATAAGTTTGTCAATGCATATGATAGGAGACCTGCCTGAAATTATAATGCACGCTGGTAGCCTCTCATGGATTTGAGTTTTCAGACCCTGACATTGTCTTTACCCATAACTGCCCACATTGCCTGACTAAACTGTGAAGTACTGATTTGGTACCATGCTGCTATCTTAATGAGAAAAGAAGTTGTTATAAAACTTTATGGATTTACTGATTCTAACCTCTTTATGTTAATAATGCCTCACATTTTATAGTGGTTTATTTCATTCAAAGCCATTTCATAAAATTTTCTCATTTCAGCCTAACACATAAAGCAGGCACTAGATTTACTCAACAGATGTATGTCTAAGATAACCAGCTTCAGAGTGAGAAGTCCAGTTCCCATGATTCATTCTTCCCACCCCACCTCTGGGCCTCCAGGTTATTCAAAGAACCTTTCTATATGTTAAGTTACAAGTAGAAAAATGTTCTGCCTAATAAAAAATAGTATTTATATTTCAATCACTATTACACCTACAAATTGGAATTAGTTCCTTGAACTCTTTGAGACTTGGTTCATTTATTGTCAAACTCAAAATTATAATATTGCTAACCTGATGAAATCCATGAGCATACCAATGCAATAGTCTTGGTGTGTGAGCAGTTTAAAATGGCATAAGTGCATAGTAAATGTTCAGCATCCTGAATTTGATACCAGATCTGATCATATTCATATAATCTTAAATGTTATCTATTGTTATCCTATCCAAGCTATTAAACATACGTTTGCATGAGGTTTTCTCAACAATAACACTGTACGAGTTCTATGAGAATAAACATTGAATAAGATGATATATATAAATTAATTGCACCATGCTTGCCGTGTAATATTTGCTTTTTAAATATTTTTCTTTTCTGGTCTTTAAATCATGAAATTTTTGAAATAGTAAAAAATTATCTATATTTGCACAATATGGATATACTATATTTGCATATACATCTGCTCCTGGTTCCTAGCAAAGCTCCTAAAATTCTCATAATGATTAGACTTTTTAAAATATTTGATCTTGTACTCTAGTTTCTGACACAAGGATTTCAAGACCTTAGTAATTTCCTAACTGATAGGAGCATTTGCAATGGAGTGCTTAAAATTTTCTGGGCAATGGATCCATTATTACTCTAATTTAGCAACTCTTTCAGGGCTTCTGCATAACTGCTGCTCATAAGTAAGATCAAGTCATAAGTTTCAAAGCTCAGAATTTTCAGTACCACTCCTTTCTCCACCCAGAAGTAAAAAGGAAATAAAATTTGAGTTAATTAACAATCATGGCTCCATGATGCAATCTTCATAAAAATTCCTAAAACACAAGGTTCAGAGAATTTCCAGTTTGGTGATTCTCTGTCTTTTACTGGGATTTTTAATCCATTCACAGTTAATGTTTTTCTTTGTATGGTTAAATTTACCACTGCCATTTTTTTTGGCTTTCAGTTGTCTGATGTCCTTTCAATTAGATTGCACTGCTATATTTTATAGTCAATTGTTATAATGTTAGGATTATCTGGTTTGCAATGTCATTTTTCCTTCAATACTTTGAAGGTTTTCTCTTTATCTTTCAGAATTTTGCTATGTAGAGTCTGGATATGGGTAGATGATTTTATGTAATTTGGATTGGTGTTTGCTGATGCTTTTGGACTTGCTGGTTAATGTTTATTTTAATAACATTTGGTACACTTCAGTCATTATGTTCTTTTTAAAAATCTTTTCTTTCTCTCTCTTTCCTGCTTTGGATGGTCTCATTATGCACATGCTAATTTATGGCTTCTGACATTTTTCTGAGGTTCTGTTATGTGTATGCTTTCTTAGGCCTGTGATTTCTGTGTTCCTTACAATATATGATCTCTACTGATTTATATTCAAATTCACTGTTCTAGTCTTTACAAAGTCAAATTGACTTTTACTCTCTTTCATGACTTTTATTTTAGTTATTGGACCTTTTCAATTCTAGAATTTTCAATTTTTAAATGTCTTCTTTATATTTCTAGTCACTATTTAATGCAATATTGTCATCATGCCTTCTTATAGTTTTGAAGATGTTTTATTATCATAATTGTAAACATGTATTAATTGAACAAATTAATAGATTTTATGAGAAATTTATGTACATGCATACATAGTGCCTTGGTCATTTCCATCTTGTATTCTACGAACTCTTATAAATTTTCCCTTTACTTTTGCAGCATATACTTTTTTTAGCTGCCATGAAGTGTTTTTCTATTAAGCATAAAAACTGAACTTCCTGCAGCTGATTCTATTGCCTATTTTTTCCACTCAGTGTATCATTCTTTCCTATCTCTGTATATATCTCATATTTTTTAGTTGCAAAATGAAAATTTTAAATAATATGTTATAGAAACTCCACAGAAGTTTCCACTCCATCTGAGGCTTAGTTTTTTGCTCTGATTCAAGGACTCATTTTAGTTATCTCTTCCTCTGGGTCTCTATTAAACTTCTAATTGGTCAACTGTTAGCCTTGTTCTTATAAGTATCATGGACCTACTACAAGCCTCCTCTTTATCACTTACCATCAAGACCTTCATTGCTTTTGACAATGCCCTTAGGCATGTGCTTCTCTAGGGTCTGTTTAAATAAAATCATTTTCCTTAGGGAGAACAGAAGATCTCTCTGTCTTTCCTGCCTGAGTCTTCCTTGTGTCATTATCTTCATACTACTGCATCAGAGCTGGGGAGAGGAAGAGCAAAACATTTTACCAGGAAATGCATCTTTTTCCATGCATAAGGGGCTCAGCAATGGCAGCAGGCCCCGATCTCCTTGGTTTAGCACTGTTAGGGTGGAATCTTCAACCTCTGAGCTATCTGTAGACAGATAGTGAGGAACTGTATTCATGGCTTGATATCCATAAGGTAGGACTTCTATTCTACAAATAGCAGATATATTAGGGAAGAAAGCCCAGTTCTTATAATTGCACTTTCTTGGAACAAAGTCAGAAGTATGAAGCTGATGTGGAAGGATATGTAAAATACTAGCATCATGCTTCTTCTAAGGAAAAACTGTAGGTATTATTGAAGAGCTTGAGGTTGAGAAAATAGTTTGTCACACATAGTTTGAGAATGAGGGTTTGGGGAAAGTGATGATTCAAATACCACTGACTCTGTTTTTTCAATATTTAGCATTCCTTGGATAAATAGCTTTTAGTGTTCTCTATAAACTTAAAACAATTTCTAGAGACATTAAGTTACTGTTTATACTTTTCCAATTAAAGTGTTGTTTCAGAGGTAATATATCCATATATTATGCTGAAATCTTATCTACACCCACCTTTTCCAAGACGAGGGAAACTCAGGTCCAGCGTAAAGTTGTTTTATACCGTGTTCTAACACTTTATTTATCAAAATGTATAGGTAACCTAGTTCATATCTTTGATTTTTTAACATCCCTGGATCTTCCTAATGTCAGTCACTACAAAGTGGTAAAGGCAATGGCTATAGATCTTTAAAGTCTCTGAAAATATACCAGTCAAAGAAAGGATATCAATAAGAGTAGTAGAGTGATATAAATCAGATAGATTACTTATGTGGAGTCTTGCTGTGCTCAGTTGTTTAATTCATTCAGTTTTCCACTCAACAAGAATATTCCTGATATGCACAAATATACATTGTTCTTCCCATATTGCTAACTGCTGATTTTTAATTGAGAACACTAAGATCTTTGTCATTATTATTAAATACTGCTTACTGACATAATATCTTTAACATTGAGACATGTCGCTCTCTCTCTCAAAAACAGCTTACCATTTTTTTTTCTCTTTGGCCTTTAGACAGATATCAAGCCATGAATACAGTTCCTCACTATCTGTCTACAGATAGCTCAAAGGTTGAAGATTCCACACTAACAGGGCTAAACCAAGGAGATCAGGCCTGCTGCCATTGCTGACCCCCCTATGCATGGAAAAAGATGCATTTTCTGGTAAAATGTTTTGCTCTTCCTCTCCCCAGCTCTGATGCAGTAGTATGAACTGAACTGAAACTGCCAAGTAAGAAACATTGTTGGCAGAATCCTAATAAGTTCATCTGAAAACATCATTTCTTTTTCATTTCTCAGTTTTGGGTTTCTGGGAGGATTTATTTTTATTTCAGAGTACTTTAAGGCTCCTGATAGCATTCAGACTAATTTCTAAAATTTTTTGACCTAGTAGTAGAAAATATTGTAATATTAATGTTACTGAAATCCACATATGAATAAATATTTTCTGTGTTGTATCAAAAAATTGTTATATGTGAAACTTTAGCAGGATTTTATATGAGATCGAGGGTTTATTTCTTTGCAATGGACTTGACATGTGTATCAATATAATAAATGCTTAAACTGACATTTTGCATATTAATACTTTGATTATAATTGCTCAAAATACAAACATGCATATTTGGAAATGACACTAGAGCTAAAAAATGGAAAGTGATGACAAATAATGAAATTCCAGTACAATGTAAGCAAAAAACTCATGTACTACTTTTAGTATTCATTGCATATATCCTTTTAAAATTTTCCATTTTATTGAAAGTTAATTTGGGCTTAGAGTAGTGGATTAGCCAATTACAACAATAACTGGCATGAGATTTCAATGTTTCAATATCAAAGGAGACTTCTGTCTAATAGTAACAAGCATAGAATCAGTACTTATTAAAATTATAACTATATATACATAACTCATAGAAAGTTCGCTTTTTCAGTCTGTTTAAATAAAACAATCTTTTCCACTATGCTTTGTACACACATATAAAGGAAGTTGTTGTACTTCAAATATTTAAGACTTTGCATGTGTTGTCTCCTCATCTGAGATGTCTTTCCTCCCCTTTACAACTTCATATCCTTCATTGCAGGTGCAAAGTTTACTTTTCTGTGGTCCCATTTTTTATGACTTCTGCAGATGTTTCTACTTTTTTTTTAAACTTATCTTGGCATTGTGTGTGAGAGTTTGGATTTAAAAAATTGCATTATATGGTACTTTTTTTGGCCTACGTTACATATTTGCCTTCTCACCCCAAATTCTTAAATATTACATTTCATTTTATATAGTTTCAGTGCCTGACACAACAAATGTATACATCAAATAGTTGTGGAACTATCCCATTCTACATAAACTCCATATTTAAACTTGATAATTTATTCAAAAAGAATTTAGGAAATTGAATTTAGTTATCTGACTAATTTAATGTTTATTGGTGGTATATTGGTTGCATGAGGACTTTACTACTCTTATTTAAAACGTTTCCATAATAATATGTTCTTAGTTTTAAACTAGTTTCACTTATTTGAACCCCATCTATGAGTTTAGCATCCTAGAATATGATGGACTATTCTGTTGTTCTGAACTTTTCTCCAATATTGCCCAAAAGATTCTTAATATTCTAGTCTCTCTTGTATTCTAAAATCCTGTTGTTCTGTCTCATCAATCACTCCATCATTGACTCTTTAATGAATTCTTCTTTCTTTCCATCCTATTAAAGTTTTTCATATGTTTTTATTCATCATTCCTTAGTTCCTTTGCATCTTTTTACATATTTTTGGCTCATTTCTCTTTTAAAACTTCACTCTATCAGCTAACAAGTAATTCTGAGTCTCCTTTTTGATATCTATTATATATAGCTCTCAATCATTTTCTGTTAAAACACTTAAGAGTAACTTGTTGCTTCCATCATCAGCCTGCATAATATTGCCAGAACTCTTCTAAAGGTCAGTTGGCTTCACATGCTCTCTGCACTGATTGCACTGCTCTAAAATACTTTGAAAGGAAAGGAAGATGAAAGAAAGATAAATAAAGCATAAAGTCTAGACTCTGGTCTTCATGTTTTCTAGTCCAAAATCATGATCCTTCTGTGACTATTCCATCATGTATGAAAGCATATGTTCTACTAGTCTGTCTGGGTTCCAAATACTCTCTTTCTTGTAACACACTTACCCTCATCTCTTGCCTAGTGAAATTTTCTTTCGTTCAAGAACATCTACAAATCAATAAAAATGGTTCTGCTTTTTATAGGCCAGAGTTGATTTCTTTCTCTGAACACTTGTGTCATTTACATGTTAAATAATATATTACATCACATTAAATAATATAAGGTAATGTATTATAAGCTATCAGAACACACTGTATTTCTCCTGCCAATTTTTACCTTCCAGAAGGTGGAAACAATTTTATTGGTATCATATGTCTAATCAAGCATTTTATATTCATTTTATATTCATAAGTATGAAATTTTATATTCATGAGTATGAAAATGTTCCTTAGTTGAGAAAACCTCAAACAGTTAAGATGATCCTTACAATTCCATTGAGAACTTATACATTTGAATAAATGTTAATCCCTTCACAGTTTAATTTGGGAGTTCTACAGAGATTTCATGTATTTTACTTCTATACATGTATCTGTGAATAATCTGAAGTCAAGGAAAATCTTATTTCTGCATATACCTATGATACATAGTGCAATGTCTAGAATCCAACAGGCTTATAAATAACTGATAAGTTATTAATGAAATGAAAAAGTATTTTAGCTTATTTATCTTGAATTATAGCCCTAATAAATGTGTTAAAATACAGTTGCATTTTTATGTTGGCTTCCTCTGTCTTGAATACAGCCAATGAATATGAGACAATTATGGTTACAATGTCATGATCAAGGTAATTAAAGCAATTTGACCACAGCAACAACAAATAAAAGAGGTAAAATATTGATTTTTATGTCAATTTCAATTTTTAAGCCACCATGACAGGCATAAAATCATAAGTTATATTTATTATATTTAAAAATAATCTGTCCCTACTGTTACCTAATTTATATTTTTTATTTATTATTTGTCAATGCTCTTTTTTCTGTTCTTTAAATGTCTCTTGTAGTGGTTGATGCATCATGTCAACTTGAGCAGTTTAGAAGTTTATGTTAGTGACTCAGAAGGGGCCAGAATCCTCACTTTGTAAACACCCTCATCTTGTACAAGCAGAGGGCACAGAGATGGTGTGAGTGCTACACTCATCCTGGTAGGGATAGCCTGCTTACAACATAGAGGAGGGAAAAAAGCTTGCTCTTCCTTTCTTTAATTCTTTTTGTTTTTGTTATCTTTCACCACCTTGAACTATTATGCCTGTGACATATCACCCTGCCTTGGAACCAACTGATTATGAACTGAAACCTCCACAAACTGAGATAAATAAACCTTTCCTCTCTTAATTCTTGGTTACAGGCATTTTGTCTCAGCAATGAGAGAAAACTAACACAGATTTTGGTACCAGGAAAATAGGTTCATAACTGACCATGTTGTTTGAAAGCCTTTGGGGATGGCTGTGGTAAGAGGTTGTAAAGGTTCAGTGGTGTTACTCAAAAGTAGCTCTGGAACACCTTAGGCTGTTCTGTATAGGAGATTCTGGTTAGAATTCAGAAGACCCGAAAACTGATAGAAACCCTGCTGGCAAAGACAAGGCTTGGGAGGTGTCTTCTGGGACTCCAGAGGATGTATGTTATGGTTTGGCAAAATTTTTGTATGTACTTTGTTTACATCCAGAGATGTACTTTGTTATATCCACTTTGGCTGAGACTGAGATTAAGGGAAGTGGCCTAATTAATCTGGCAGAAGAAATTTCAAGACAGGACTTCTGGAAGAACATGGTGGATAGATAGCAACACCTATGGAGGCTCTCTGAGATACCCAAATTAGAATCCAGGAATGCTGTTGTAGGAGGAGTCCTAAGCAAGGAGAGATACACCCTGCTGACCCAGAAATAAACTAAGCTAAGAGAAAACAACTGGAAATCCAATCTTGGTGCTATAACAGGACAGATAAAATCTCAGCATGGAAGCTAGAACCTGTGCCACTGGAAGTCACGATTTGAATTTCCTGCTGCTGCTGCTGCGTCCAAAGCTGCAGGGCAGGGAGAGAGACGTGCGAAAACTCTGAGAGTGGGAATCTGCAAACGGAGTTGAGAGTGGGACTAGGAGGGAGCCCTACATCGACTTGCGGTGAGTAAGCGGAATGGGGACCCTTTCCTAGAGTAGGAGGCTCCAGCAAAGGACATACTGAGACTGGGCAGACTTGCTGGAAGAAGACACTGCAGTGACTTCAGTCACATATTCCCCTCTCAAGCAGGATTGGTGGGGAGTGCCTGGCCTGAGTGATGCCACTGACTAAGACGCAGTAGGCTAGCCCAAACCAGGTCCCAGCGCCTGGAGGTGCACCCTAGCGGTGAAGCCTTCCGTAGGTTGACCTGGAGGGGCGGGCCCAGCAGAGGCTGCCCAGGTCTGTGTCTCCCTAGTACACTGCAGTGGGCGGGAACATCTAGCTGGTGCAATTCAAACAAACTGTAACTGAAAAAGAGAAAAAAATTGGGCCCCCTACATTCACTTGTATGGAAGGAACAAAAGTATGGGAAAAGGAAGCAACAAGAAAGGATCCTCAGTCCCTAATCCTGAGAACACTGATCCAGGAAAGGGAAATGCAAAGGAAGACAAAAAACCATGCAATATCAGACATGGCACCAATAGACATAAAGCAATATCTCCAGAGCCTCATAGATGAGTTTAAAAATGAATTATTTAATGAAATAAAGCAAGATATAAGTAGAATAGTTAGAGAAATGTTAAGCACCACCCAAGAAAAAACAGATGGTGAAATGGAAGAACAGAAAAAAAGGGGAGAATTCTTTGATGGAGAAAATAGAGAAAACATAGAATACGTGAAGCAGGTTCAAAGAGATTACCAGGAAACTAAAAACTCTATCGAAAGCTGGCATAACAGCTTGAAAGAAACCAAGGATAGATTATCTGAATTGGAGGGCAGATTTGTAATATGGGAGCATGAAATGAAAAACTTCTTAAAAATAACAAGAAAAAAACAGCAATAATACAAAGGCTAGAAGATGATAAGAGGATCTATAACTTAAGAATTAAGAACATAAAAGAAGAAGTAGGGACAAAAACAAATGGACCACAAAAGCTATTCACAGAAATAATCCAAGAGGATTTACCTAATTTAGCAAAAGGTAAAGATACTCAGATGTATGAGGCATACAGGACCCCAGCCACCTACAACCCAAACAGAGCTACACCCAGGCATATAACAATCAAAATTCCAGAAATCCAATATAAGAAGAGAATGTTAAAAGCCGTCAGAGGCAAGAAACAGATCACTTACAAGGGAACACCCATCAGAATTACAGCAGACTTCTCGGCACAAACCATCAAATCATGAAGAGAGTGGGGGGAAATAATTCAAGCTTTGAAAGATAACCACCAGCCAAGATTGATATATCCTGCACAACTGTCTCTAGAAATTGATGGAAAAACAAGGTACTTCCAAGATAAAGAGGAACTAAGGGAATTTGCAACCATCAATTCAACTCTACAGAGAATATTGCAGGGCATTCTAAAAAAGGAAAATACCAAGACTTCAGAAACAGTGGCAGAGAGACCACAATGAATGGAGCAGAAAGCGAAATGAAGAAGACAAACTGACAACAAACGACAGAAAAAGAGCTCAACAGAAATGAGGCAGAGAAGATTGGATGGTATGAACAGCTATTTTGGAGAAAGCAAGACATAATAGCTAGTGCTGATTTTTGCTTTGAAGTCCCATCAAGCTTTTATTCTTCTGTCTCCACCGGTCTTAACAGGTTGTATCTTATTGGATTTTATTATATGTGATAATGTAAGCAAAAACTTTTATAGACAAGGTGATAATAAAGAAACCATTGTTCATTTTCTGATAGTTGGTTCTAAATACCATATAATACTGTCATTCTCTTGAATGGTTTTACATTGTCTTGATATGTTTGGTGCTACAGTATACAAAGTTATACTCAAAGATTCCAAGGAAAGAGACACTATGGTAACTACTTTTATGTCAGGATATCTTGTGGTGAAACACTATTTTGCTTAAATGGTTATGCTTTGACCTGCACTGTTTTGTTGTTATGCCCTCTTTTATCTCAGTCTCCTTTTTTAAATTATTTACTTTTTTATTTTTATCTTTTTAATTAAGGGAAAAATAAATAAAAAATAGCAGGATACATTATAGTAACCCACTTTGATTTCCTATTAACTTGATTTGAAACCCTGTAATGCTCTCACCATCTTGCTTTGACTGATTTCCCTCTATTCTGCTTTGCTTGATAGTACCAAGTTCGAAAGTATAGGCAAAACTGTAAAGACAATAAGATTCATTATGACGCCCATTCTGGCTTGACTATTATCATCTTTTGAAGCCTGTAAAATCTCCAATGCTTAGGTTTTATTGGTTTTGTTCTGTACTGTTGTGTTCAATTTTATTATAACTGATGATATAGGCAATTCTTTTTAAGATAGCAAAAGGCAGTATGGTAACCATTATTGATCACCTAGTATTTTGTTTTTACATTATCTATTATGTCCATCCTTTTGATTTGACTGACTCTGTTCTGTTATGTCACACTTGGTTTTACTCTCTTCAAAAGAAAGTAATAAGAACTTTGGGAGTAATAAAACCCAAAATGTGTAATTATCATTGTACAAAAGAAAGGAAAAGAAAGTGCTCTAAAGAATATAACCGCATATATATTTAAGTGCATAAGATAGATAATCATATTACTGAGTTCTGTTGGATCATTGAACAAAACTGTTTCCAGTCTCACTGTTTGAAAGCCCACTTTATATGCTTTAATTTTGTAACTTGAACAACTATTTCTAAGATAACAATATGTAATCTATTAACTAGTGATTTCCTATTGTTTATTTTTTCTGAAATTCTGTATAACTTGTACTTTTTTCTGTTTTTTTTTCTTTTTCTCCTTAAATTAAAAAAAAAGAAATTTCAAGACAGTTGAATGTTGAGGTGATGGTATGGCTATTATTGGGGGATTTTAATTAGATCTATGTTGAGAATCAAGAATAGGGAGCTCAGTGAGAAAATTTAAAATGTGATTTTGGCCAGAAAGGAAGTTTCAGTAACCTCAGTGAACTATAAAAATATATTTGAGGAGATCTTGATTGCTGAGAAGGAATACAACAATACAAAAGATAACTTGAGGGTATCACCAGAAGCTAATCTTTACCTTTTGCAGTCTCAGAATTGTAAAAGTGAAAGACTGATTTGAGGAGAAAGACACAGAACACCATTTTCCAGAATGGCAATGGCTTCACTTCACTATAATCCAGAATTGTGGTACCATAGAAAATTGTTCCTCAGATTGGATTTAGAGTGCCCAGTGATCCAGACACTCAACTCCTACAGCCAAGAGAGAGGAAATCTGGCTGCTGCTTTAGCTAGCAACAGACATTGGCATCATCCACATGGTGCTAGTTTTAGGTGTATGCAGAATGCAAGAATTACAGGGTTAAGGTGACTTCCACCTAGATTTTGAAAGGAATGGGAGGCCAGGCAGTGAGTCCCCAAGAAGGAAGCATGTGAAGAAGGTACAATGGAGACCCCAGAAGTTTGGAAAAGCTAGGTATGTGAATTACCTAAGAAAAGCTACTAGGAGATAACAAAGCAGGCCCAAGAGAGAATACACAGGAGCTACAAGCAGGAAAGTGCCATAGTGGTGTAGCCACTCAAGTGCTTTGGAATTCATAATTTGTCAAAGATTGATTCAAATGCTGGACATGAAACTAAAGGACCTAATGTCTGCCCTGCTGGAGTTTGAACTTGCATTGGTACCAAGCCTTTAAGTCCACCTGTTTGTAACTTTTGGAATGAAAACGTTTGTTCTGTGCCACTGAATGATGGAAATGTTTAACTTTTCATTTGTATAAAGGCTTGCAGCAAACTATTTGCCTTATATCTCAGAGTAGTCCTGGGATCCAGACTTTCCAGCAATGCCAAAATTTATAGAAATTTGGTAACTCTTGGAAATGGACTAAATTCCTTTTGCATAAAGAGATGTGCACGAGAGTTTTGGGGGCAAGGGATAAAATGTTATGTTTCTAATGTAAAATAATGTTGATAGACTTAATATTAGTTCTAAAGAATTGTTAAACCTGTGTTCTAGCATTCAAGTTGTGAAATGATATGAAAAAGCATGTGTTTGTATATGGAAACCAGGTTAAAGAAATGTGTCTGGTTGCCAAGTTGACAAGTAATGGGTTGTGCTGGCTGAATCATTTTGTCAATTTGAGAAGTTTAGAAGTTTAACTAAGCAATGCAGCAGGAGGTGAGGCTCCTCACTTTGTAAACATTCCTGTTCTGTGTAAGAGGAGGGCATGGAGTTGGTGTGAATGCTACACCTGCCCTAGGAGGGAGAAGGCTGCTTACAGTATAAGAGAGGAAAAAAGTCTTATTCTCCCACTTTTGCTTTTTGCTTTTACTGTCTTCCGCCACCTTGAACTGTTAATCCTGTGACACATCACCCTGCCTTTAAGTCAAGTGATTACAGACTGGAACCTCCACAAACAGTGAGCTAAATAGACCACTTCTTCCTTAATTTTGGGTGCCTGGTATTTTGTCTCAACAATGATAGAAAAGTAACTAACACATCTCTCAATATCTGAACCACATAAAGCCTTATGCTTCTACTTAAGTCATAGTACATGTGCACTGGGATTGGACTCTGCCCCTCTGAGGCTTTATGACTTCATAGAGTGTGCACTTGGGGAACTGTTGCATATGAAAGGACTTAAATATAAGTTAACATTTTTCTGATGTACCTTCAAATGTAATTAAATAAAATATCAAAATAATCTGAGGTATTCAATGCGGGCACACAGGTCATTTTTGGAGAGGTGTATCTTTCTTGTTCTTTACCAAACAAAATATAGGACAAATTGTTGAAGAACGTATTTCCAAGAATGATTGAGTTTTAAATGCCATGGGGAAAAGACATAGTCCACTACGTTTTACATGCATCAGATGTTTGGTATGGCTTGCATACCTTAATTTTAAGAAATGTGATAGAATGTGTCCTTTCAAATTTATAGAGATTCTATTTCATGTTCAAATTTTGGTGTATAGTTATATTCTGAAATTTAGCAAGAACCTAGGAAAAATTATATAATCTGAAGAATATTCTTTCTATTCCAAAACACTCACTGTTCTGATCAGATTCAGATCATTAGCTATGAATGTATGTGTGTCCTGTTATTTTCTGTATCATTACCTCTGTGCCATACTTTCTGATATAATATCTTATGCAGTTAGTATCCCATTCATATTCCCTGACATGAACATATTAACAAAATATTGAAGAGAGAGATCTATTTTTAAGTAATATTTTATAATGGATGATAGAATTTAAATTCTGCTTCTTCTTATAGTTTTGTAGTCCTAAAGTGTGTTTCATAGAACACTTCCTACATAATCCTCAAGAAAAAGGTTTTACATTGAAGTAAACTATGAAATTTCTGTATCTCTCGGTATTTATAGCTTTTGGCTGTTAAACATCACTGAAATATTCTAAAATAAAGAAACTGTTTTCTCTCTGCCTTTCCAAAGATAATATTGATTACAGAAGCCATATTTGGCAAGGAATTGCTATTAACACTCCACATATATTGACAAAGATGAATTTAAACATCCATTTTTTGAAATATATGGCTGATTTAACCTAGTCTTGTCTTATTTAGAAGAATCTAGAAAATAATGAAGAATTTCTGGCTTGAGATTTGCCAAGCATACGCTCATGTTGTCAAAGCACTCCCCCTCATTGATGCCAAGTGGATCAAACACTCTTGGTTCGGCTGCCCGTTGGTGGAAATCACACCCCAGATTGTTGTGCTGCATTAAGGCAATTCTGTCTCTCTTCTTCTCCTATAGTTAAGAGGACTTGTTGGCTTCTTTCCACATTCTGCTTCCATTCACAGATAAGCATTAGAGAGAATTTGGAAATGGAAGGCCTTTATGTCTGCCGTGAACAGGGTCAATTCAGTGTGGCAGCTGTGAGCTGGTGACATAGACTTATATTGACACAACCCACTTTTTTGCTGCAGAATCACAAAGTGAAAGCACCCGGGGCTCTTCTGCCGTTTTCAATAAGATACGAATTTTTCTCTTCCTTGTATTAAGCAGAGATCTGTCATCTTGACTTGTACACTAAATGGTCCATTCTGACTGCCTTGTTTGTGTCCAATCCCAGTCAGAATCCAGAAACATGTGTTAACATTCCGCATGTTTGGGGGCTAGTTGGAAGGGCCTGAGGCAAGACTCCCTGATGCCTGCTGCAGGCTAGTCAATAATCATTAGCCCTTCAAGTGGTGGATGCCCAACATAAACTGTATTTATTTATTTAAAAAAAATCTTTACTTTAAGCCACAGGGAAAGGCATTTTAGAGAACACAGTTTCCCAGCAGTTCTTAGATTGTAATAAAGATGCGGTTATGAGGGAATGAGAGGCTGACACAGGGGGCGCTGTTCTCAATAGAAAGAACAGGAAGCCTTCAAAGTAAATCAAATGGACTGTGTATGGCAACACCCACAGAGTCTCTGCTGTTATTTTTTCATCACTAACATTCCTAAGATTATCATTCAGACCAAGAAAGAGTTATTTGCAAAGGGAACCCCTCAGTCCAAAATGCGTAGAACTTTTGTTAGGACAAGGCACTGCCTTGATTACATTAGCTAGTTAAACAGTCACTAGCTTATTGATTTTACTCAGAATGAGTATGTTGCAATTAATTAAAGAAATATAAAAATAACAGAAATGCAATCAGCTTTTTAAATAATGCCTAAACCTAAATCGCTTAGGTGACTATTTTGTATGTAGCACACTATTTTCTTTATTTCAATGGTGGAATGAAAGTAATGAAGCCATTGCATGGAAAGTTTATTAGGCAAAAAGCGAAGTATTTGTGTTTATTTATTCTTTTGAAATTTAGGTATGTCTCCAAATCCTAACGCCAAAGGCAAACTGTACCCATGTAGAAGACAATGAAGTCTGTCTTTTGAGCCCAAGAGTACCTACACATTTATTCATTCTGTCACTAAATAGAACCTTTTCAGATCACTAAATTCAGCTCTTCACTGTACAACAAGCATATCTTCTAATATAGAACCCACTACTTTCAGTCAATGAAGACGATTAGCAATGCAACTATTAATTTTCCCAAAAAAATAGATGAACAGTGAAAAGCACAAATCTAGACCTATTAATCTGTTGACTTTATGTGTTTATATAATTTATTCATTATATTTACATACATTTAAGTCCAAGATCATAAGTTAGTGTACATTTCTTTTGTATGTTTTTAAATAAATCTTTCCTTGGGTGACATTTCTACTTGAAGCTTTGCTTAAAGTACATTACCTATGGAATTAAGTTTCTACCGAACCAAGCACCAGCCAAAGTATCAATCTTGTGAGATGTTAAGTAAAAAATATTGTAATAAAAAACAAGAAAAGTCCGAAGAGTAGAAATATGGAAGAAAGATACAAAACAAGACAGAAACAGGGTTATTTAGAATTTGTCAAAGAAAGAAGTGGGCAGAATGTAAGTGGATTCAGAATTGTGGTGTGCCTTACATTATTCTGTTAGTGGCAGTAAGTTATTCAATATGCCAATCTGGTAAAAATGAAAACTGTGTCAAAAATAGAAATAGGGCTATAAGGATGGAGGGTACAAATTTGAAATAAATACTATTTTCAGTCTTTTAGTTACTAACACTAGACAAATTGCTTAATTTTCTCTCAGGGTCCTAAGTTTCCTTATCTGGAAATAGTGATAATTCCATTTACTACATTTTCCATTAGAGACATAAATAAGACAATGTGCAAAAAGTGTAATATATATATATATAAAGTATTAAACAGTGGTTAAGATATAATAGACGATGATTAGCAAATGATAAGTTGGTGTTGGTAATGTTACTTTATTACTGCCTTGGAAGAAATTTTACTTCATACAGATAACTATCACAAGCAATGACAAAGTAATTATTTCAAACTTCAAAGTCAGTACACAGTTAACCATTGATTTGGATTTATTTATTCGTATTTACTTTTCTTTCTCAATTTGTGAAAATCAGTAAGGATATTTAGGACTTAGAATGGAGACATGTTTGTATAAAAGCCTAAGGGGAACCATCACAAACCAAAATAAGCAGATGCATTATGAAGAAAGCAAAACCTTCCCTAAATCCTAATACTGTGGTAATAAACTTCCCAACAATCCAGTGTCAGCAAGCCCGCATCATGTCTGTGTATTTCAAACACTAGGGCCTGAGGAGAGGGTGCTTTAGATTTGATATTTCACTGAGAAAGACAAAGAAAATAGATGAAAACATTTTGTTCTCTATTAAAGTCACTTCAACCTCAGTTCAACAGTTGCCACGTATTGTACATCTCGGCTTTATAGATTAGACACACAAGTATTATTGTATTAACCCATGTGTAATACCTTTTAAGGTATCACAATCAGTCTTGAGTTAAAATTAACTTGGTTCAGAAAGAAAAAAAGCAGAGTGATTGGCATACAAGTATTCAATCAAGTTTGATTGAATAAATTAATAAGTGAGTAAAGAAGAGAGTTTATGGGTCACATAATCATCTTTCACATCTGAAAAATGTAGAAATACTAAACTGATTTGCATAATGAGTAACTACTGCAGTCTTTACTTTCCATCACTGCACTTTTTATTTTATTTCACATTTATATATAAAGTTCTAGATTTCTACTACCTGTATCTGAGATCTACCCAGACATATTTGAGGATTTTTATGGTCTATTATCCTGCAGACACGTTCCAAATATATCAGAAAACTATACTTAGGAGTTTTTTCTGTGATAAGCTATGCTATGGTTTCAAACCGAAGTAGGTAAGTTTGAATAAATCTTTTACAGTCCTAAAGAGATTTCTTTCTCTGGCACTTTTTAAATGCATACACTCACGCACAGCACACATCCATACGTGCATACACAGCACACTACATGAACTATGGGGCAAAAAAGTCATAACCTTATGTTGCCCTCAGCCAATTAGAGTGCTGGTAACGTAGAAGGTATAGTCTCTTATGGAGTTTCCCAGGGAAGACAAAATTGCAGCACATTTATAATTTAGTGTTATTTTCTCAGATTAGAATAACTTTCCCCACTTGTCAGGATGAGATTGCTAGCAGAATAAAACAATTTAGGCACTGAGAGAAAACCTTTTCCCTGGACATCACCTAGATGCTGCGCTGTAGACAAACTCATCTGAAAGTGACAGAACTTGTCTGAGGAAAACAATTTCCTGAAACTTTCTCGAGGCAGGTGTGCTGACAGAAAACTACTGAAGAAAAAGATTTCACAACCATATCAAAATACAAAACAATGTTGCCACTTAGAGGAATGAAGAATTCTTTTAGCTTATAATAGAAATTCCAGGAGCCATATGTTAATTAAGTAAAAATTTACTGGTGAACAATAAAATTAGAGAAAAAAATAATTTCCAAATAGTTACCAGAGATCTTTGAGAAAATGAGTGAAATGAGGAGGGATGTAGGAAGAAGGCAATGTGTGTCTTTCAGTAACAGCATAAATGTTTTCTGGACCACGATCTGAGGCAGGTGTGTATGACTTGAATTTTTGCTCAAACTCTCAAAGAACAATTTTTTTTCATGGCTTTTACTATCCCCATGTAGAACAGGTATCCAGCTTTCCAAAAGCTCAAGTGTTGATCCAGGAAGAGAAAACAACCAGCCTGAACTCCATTCATCTAGGAGTAACACAAAAGAAGAAGAGCCTACTGGGAGTTTACTAAACTGGGTTTATAAGCAGGGTTAGTGGGACAGCATAGGCTGGGTGAGGAAAAGGAAAGTGTAACACTGAGGAAATCAGAATAAGTAAGTACCAAGTACCAAGGTTGAGTGACAGTCTAGCAAAAGCTGAGATTTTATTAGGAAACAGATCTGGGTACCCTCGGTCCTAGCAGAGTGGGTGGGATGATAACAGGATGTGAGAATCACTCTTTGATCATTCCCAGAGCTCAGCTGATTGGGACCAGTCACACCAGGAACTCTGGTGGCCGGGGGAAAATGGACGTCAGACCTATCAATAAGTATATTTTATTGCATTGTTAAGTATCTCATGTTCAGTCAAAATTCTTGGAAATGCTGATGTAGAACTGGGATTAATACATATGACAGGGACAGATAAAATCTAGTTATGCTAACACAACAGACTTTGCCAGGGAGATAGAAATACTAGTTTAGGTAAATTTTCTCTTGCAGGTTGCTGTGATTTCATTGTGTTAGGTTTCCTAGAATCCTTTTATTGCATGTGAAGAAGCAGCTTAATAAACTTCCACACAGCTTCCTGTGACATCACTATGACTGGTCTGAAACTATAAGATCGACCATTTGTTTATCCTGCCTTGGGAAGTTAAATTTAAAAGCACTATAAATGTGAACTTTTTCATGTTAGGCATAATTTTCTTCAATAATGTGGAATAGTTTGTGGCATGATATTTTTACTGGTAGAACATTTGCCTGTGATAGTATTTACTTTTCAGTTTTATTTAATAATGGGCTGGCATAGGACTGAAAGAAGTATGATAAAGGATCGTAATTCATTATTGACAGAGTTTAATCACAAGTTAAGATGACTCCAGCGGTGATAACAGTGATCTGTACATAGGGAGACACTACAATGAGAGGACATTTGTAAAATTGGTTGGACAAGGATTTGGAAAATATATGGAATTCAAAATTTAAATCCTCAGTGGCAAAGTACTTTTTATTGGAATGTTATAATATTAGTCAATCACCTTGCTATGTGATATGTAATGTCTACCTCAAGAAAAACATAATGTTTCCAAAACAAACCAAGAATTCACCTAAATAAATAAAGTTACAAGTACATTCAAGGGAAAAATAATATATTTTAAAATCCCTTACAACTTTTGATTAGAGCAGAATTAAACTTAGCTACTTTTTCTAGGGTATATCAGAGGTTGGGTACGCGCTCTAAGATGAACCCAGCAGCCTGATTGGAAAATCAAAAAGTGGTTTTACTTAAACCCAGAGAAGGAAGTCTTCCTGGGGTGTGTGCGAGAGCTACTGAGAAGAGAAACAGAAGGATAAACACATCTTGTTTAACTGTGATTGTGTGCAACACTTCTTTACATCTATCTCATGCAAGTTATTTTCACTTCCCCACCTCCATGTATTCCTACAGGAAACTGGATCTGGAGAGAATCTGGCAGAAGGCATTGCTTGAGTCTGTTTCTGTTACCCTGATAACTTGCTTTTTTGCAATACTTGTAAAGCATCAGTTTTAGGTTTGAGGCATACAGCCCACCCACTGAGGCAAAGTGTTCATTTCTTGACTAAGCATATGCCTGCTTCTTGGAAAGAATGTGAGAGGAGGTGAAAAAGGCTCCACACTTGGAAATAAAGAATTCTTTAATGTTGATAGAAAAAAATGAAGCTTTTGAATATTAAAAGTTACTAAAAGCATCTACATGATACCCAAAGATGGATGCTACATAGTAATTTCACATTTCCATTTATTCTGTTCACTCATTCTTAATCCCTAAATACATGCAACTAACTTTCTTTGTCCACTCACAAAAGCCAGGTCTGTTTTGGCTTTTGCTAATTAAATTGCGAATATAGACAACTTTCTTACTCTCCTGGATTTTTTTTTTAATCTATGGGAGGCTTAACATTAGAAAGTCTTTGGGCTAGAAAACCTGCATTTTTCATGTATGTTTCAGATTACAGTATTTTACGTCTTGTTGGCAAACAACAATGTTTGGAACATAAGTGCTTAGACTAAGTACTCCCCTATACTGTTGAAATTTTCACCTATTGCCTGAGGTGGGGATAAAATAGATGGCTGTCTTGCCACTTGATTCACCTGCATTCTAGTCTGGTAGACTCCCCTCATAAATACCTGCTTCCAAGCCTCATATTCCTGTTAAGTCATTGCATTAGAGATGTTAGACACTCAGTTTCAAATCCAGAAAATAGATGGAAAAAAGGAAATGAGATGAGAAAATAATTACCAACTGTATAACTTATTAAAAGAATGCACATAGATTAGTAGTGTAGAGATTAAAAGTAAAGATTTAATTTACAGTTTGCAGAATGACTCCACAAAAGAGCTGATACGTAGAATGATATTTAAGGATGTTAATAAATCTAATATGAGAGAAGTCGAGGGAAGAACATGAGGGAAATAATGAGTGAAAAGTACAAAAGTCACTGATGAGTTGAGGAGTCTTAGAAAAAGAAAGTAGGCTAGTGTGGCAGAGAATAGAAAGTTAAAAGAACGTAGCATAAGATGATTTTACACCATTAGGCAGGGATCAGATTATGCAAATTCTTGTAGGCTATGATGACATGATTCTTGCTGCAAGTTTCTTGCTTACAGCTATTCAAATGGATAACAATAAGTCAAGGCTCTAAAGGGTAAAATGAATAAAGTCAAATGTAATACCAATTATGCTAAGTAAAAATTAAGATATATACTAAATATTTAAATGGCAGCCAAGCCACTGATAATTACTCTCCTGAGAAATCTCTTTATTGCAACACAGATGTGAGAAGGATTATTGAATCCTATGAGGTTTCTGACAAAGAAAAATATAAAGATTCTTGTTAAGGTTTTGGCAATTTAATTATAAATATATACAAAAATGACATTAATTTTCTATTATTATTATTTGAAATTTAGTGAAAAGTCATTTAAAAATTAAAGTAATTACATGTCCATTGATGAGTATAAAACAATATACCGTTCATTTGTTTTCTGAAAATGTTCATTTTTTTGAGTCATCTTTAAAATGGAGTCCACAGGAGGAAGACACGTTTCCCTCTGAAAGCCAACTATCCAAGTTGAACGTCACCTTATCAGACTACTAATGCTAACCACAGTCTGAAATGAAATATAAAAGTTAACATTTAAGTGTGTTCAGCAGCTAAACACTATTAATCTGTGAAGCAAATCTTAGGTACATCATCAAATTTATGGTGCAGTATTTGGCATTTAAATTAAGTTGAAGGGGAAAATTCTTAACTTGTAGGAAAGAGAATATTTTAGATTGACATCTTCATTTGAAAAGAAGCACATACATATACCGTCGTATTTGTGATTGTCAACTACTATTCTGTGGAAGAATTCTAACTTTATATGATCTCAGCACTTACATTATCAGTTCATTAGATTCTTGCTGTAAGACTAACCACACTCTGGATTATCCATACCCAATCCTTTCATGGACACGGGCTCTGCCGGGCTTTCTCCTTGCATTTAGCTGGTGGTCAGGGAATGAAGATTAATTTTGATATTTGCCTTAGGCAAACAATTCAGAAGGCAGATCTCCTGTTAAAATGTTATGCATCACTAAATCAATGATTAAATATAAATGATTTTTAGATTATCTGGGGCCAAAAACTTGCTAACTACCGGATGGTCCCATCCACAAATAGTCTCTTAAAAGACATTTATTTACTCTTTCTCATTTTATAGAACCAATGAATCTCTGAAATATAAAAGAGGCATTTAAAATTTTAAAAATGAAATCACCTACTGAGTTTTTCTATTTAAGTTTCAGTAGTATTTTTTCTTTAGTGGGTAAGTGAGCACTAAGATCAGCATGTCAGTAGACTGAGATATTACAGAACCTGGAAGCTACTGAACCCAGAAAAAGTATTTCATTGGTTTATTTGCACAAAGAGATTACACTACAGGAAAAAATTAACACAAAAAAGTTTCTCAATATTCTAAAGAAAAATTTATTCCTTAAACTGAAATGTACCAGACATGGTTCAATTTATGAAGCAGAAGCTTTTTTATTCATACGGAACTACTTAACGTTATGTTTGTCATTAGGATCCTCAAATGAAATAATAATATTCAAGAGGACCCTAAATATTTTGAAAGAAAACAAAAATAATTTGAAACAATGTCAATGAAAAATGTGTTTTGGATGCCTGATGAGAATGATTTATTGTTAATGGTCATTTAAAAAAGAAACACCTGTCTGTGCCTCTAAAAGTTCAATTTTTAGTTAGATTTTAGTTTAAATCTGTCAATAATTGAAGGTACTATGATTGAGAAAGACTAAATCTTTAGACTGCTTAATCTTTCAGTTTACCATATTACTGCTTATTTTAATGAAACAAATTGTAGTTTGTTTTAGGAAGCCTGCTATCCAAGGGCTAGCACTTCTAAATGTGGCAAAGATCCTCCTTTGGGCTTGGGGAGACAATGGCTATGTATCTCATTTTGTTTTTCATGAAAATGAATATTTTAAAACACGTAAATCAAATGAGACTTGTAAAGCAAATGTAAGCTTCAGATGTTGACCCTTCAGATGTCTTTATAAGGAAGAATACAATAGTGGTTAGCATAAGGCAAGAGTTGAGAGCAAGCAAACTTATAAAAATGAAGGTATTTACATTTGCAGTGAGGGTTTGGGGGGATTAGTCAGTAATGGAGTGCTTGCCCAAAACTCCAACATAAACAGAAAAAGATCTGCAATAAGATGTTTCTCTTGTTTTTTAAGAGCTTAAAAGTAGAACAGGAGGAGGTGAATGATACCAGCAGAAACAACTACGTGGGCCCCAACATAGGCTAAAAACAGATAAATCAGACAAATAGATCCAGCCACTGAGATGAACTATGACTTTCTATTTCATTTCTGTGTTGAACAGTGTAAAGAAAACTTAAATTACAGTTAAATACCCTGTTACATATCTATCTAAAAAAGAAAATAATTGCACATGAGAAAAATGTATTCCTTTCAGTAATGTCATGGGCTTGTGAACTTAGAGGACACTGATGTTTTCTCTGAAGTTTTTTTAAACCTCAAGAGAATTTTTCCTTTCCACATAATATCTCTAGCTAGCTTCTATGTTATATCTTTATCACTTGGGAAAAGGTTTACATCAACATTTATTTTTATTTATAGAAGAGAAAATATTAGAGATGTATTTTTTGTGGTTTAATATGCAACAGGAATTCTAATTCAAAAGTTCTTAAATTTTGTTTTTCTACCATCTCTCAACAATCAAGAACAAGCAGTGATTAAGAGTTACTCAAGTTGCTTATTTATTAGTTTTACAAAGCTGTAAAAATGCCTCGTTTCTAGAAGCTAGTTTTCCCCTTAGAAAATAGATCAATTAATACAGACAGCTTAACAGGATGATTATGAATTTTCAAGAAGCCAAAGCAAAATGATTTTCAAATATATGCCACATGTATTAAATGTAAAATGGATGGCTATTTTAAAAATAATAAACATTATTCACTATGGTTGGCAATAGTCTATTTGTGGTGGGCTTTGCTTGAGTTTCAATTTTTAAGTTTAAAGTTTTTTTTTTAATTTTATTTAAGGAGAAAAAGAAAAAAAGCAGAAAAAGGGTGCAAGTTATACAAAATTTCAGAAAAAATAAACAGTAAGAAGTCACTAGTTAATAGATTACATACTCTCATCTTAGAAATATTTGTTCAAGTTATAAAATTAAAGCATATAAAGTGGACATTCAAATAGTGAGACTGCAAACAGTTCTGTTCAATGATCCAACAAAACTCAGTAATATGGTTATCTATCTTATACACTTAAATATACATGCATTTATACCATTTAGAGCACTTTCTTTTCCTCTCTTTTGTACAATGACAATTATAAATTTTGGGTTTTATTATTCCCACAGTTCATACTACTTGTTTTTGAAGAGAGTAAAACAAAATGTGACAAAACAGAATGGGAGTCAGTCACATCAAAAGGATGGACTTCATATATAATGTAAAAACATAATACAAGGTGATCAACAATGGTTACCATGGTGCCTCTTGCTATCTTAAAAAGAATTGCCTATATCATCTGTTACAATAAAATTGAACAAAGCAATGAAGAACAAAACCAATAAAACCAAAACATTGGAGACATCACAGGTCTTCAAAAGAAGATAATAGTCAACCAGAATGGGCGTCATAATCACTCTTATTATCTTCACAGTTGTTGCCTATACTTTCGCACTTGGTACTATCCAGCAAAACAGAATAAAGGAAAATCAGTCAAAACAAGATGGTGAAAGCAATGCAGGGTTTCAAATGAAGTTAATAGGAAATCAAAGTGGGTTACTATAATATACCCTGCTATTTTTATTTTTCCCTTAATTAAAAGGATAGAAATATAAAAGTAAATAATAAAATGGAGATTGAGATAAAAGGGGGCATAACAACAAAACAGTGCAGGTCAAAACATAACCATTTAAGCAAATACTGTTTAACCACAAGATAATCCCGACATAATAGTAGTTACCATAGTGTCTCTTTCCTTGAAATATTTGAGTATAACTTCATTTTACTGTAGCATCAAACATATCAAAGCAATGTAAAACCATTCAAGGGAATGACAGTATTACAGGGTATTTAGAATCAGCTAACAGAAAATGAACAATGGCTTCTGTATAATCTCCTTGCCTATAGAAGTTTTTGTTTATATTATCACATATAATAAAATCCAATAAGATACAACATGTTAAGACCTATGGAGACAGAAGAACAAAGGCTTGATGAGACTTCAAAACAGGATGATATTAAATCAGCACTAGCTATTATGATGTCTTGTTTTCTCCAAAACAGCTGTTCCTACCATCTAACCTTTTCTGCCTCATTTCTGGTAAGCTCTTTTTCTTTCATTAGTTGTCAGTTTGTCTTCTTTATTTCACTTTCTGCTTCATACATTGTGGCCTCTCTGCCACTATTTCTGGAATCTTGGTATTTTTCTTTTTCAGAATATCCTGCAGTATTTTCTGTAGAGTTGAATTGGTGGTTGCAAATTCCCCTAGTTCCTTTTTATCCTGGAAGCATCTTGTTTTCCAATCAATTTCTAGGGATAGTTGTGCAGGACATATCAATCTTGGCTGGAGGTTATTATCTTTCAAAGATTGAATTATTTCCCCCCCCCCACGCTCTTCATGATTTGATGGTTTGTGCTGAGAAGTCTGCTGTAATTCTGATGGGTGTTCCCTTGTAAGTGATCTGTTTCTTGTCTCTGATAGCTTTTAATATTCTGTTCTTATATTGGATTTCTGGAATTTTGATTATTATATGCCTGGGTGTAGCTCTGTTTGGGTTGTAGATGGCTGGGTTCCTATATGCCTCATACATCTGAGTATTTTTACCTTTTGCTAAATTAGGGAAATTCTCCTGGATTATTTCTGTGAATGGCTTTTGTAGTTCATTTGTTTGTGTCCCTATCTCTTCTTTTATGTTCTTAAGTTATAGATCCTCTTATCATCTTCTAGCCTTTGTATTATTGCTATTTGTTTCTTTGTTATTTTTAAGAAGTTTTTCATTTCATGCTCCCACCTTATAAATCTGTCCTCCAGTTCAGATAATCTATCCTCAGTTTCTTTCAAGCTGTTATGCCAGCTTTCAATCAAGTTTTTAGTTTCCTGGTAAACTCTTTGAACCTGCTTCACATATTCTATGTTTTCTCTATTTTCTCCATCAAAGAATTCTCCCCTTTTTTTCTGTTCTTCCATTCCACCATCTGTTTTTTCTTGGTCAGGGCTTAGCATTTCTCTAACTATTCTACTTATATCTTGCTTTATTTCATTAAATACTTCACTTTTGAAGTCATCTATGAGGCTCTGGAGATATCGCTTTATGTCTATTGGTGCCATGCCTGATATTGCATGTTTTCTGTCCTCATTCTCCATCGTATTTACCTTTCCAGGATCAGTGTTCTCAGGATTGGGGGCCGAGGACCCTTTCTTGTTGCTCCCTCTTCCCATATTTTTGTTTGTTCCATACGAGTGTAAATAGGAGGCGCATTTTTTTTCTTTGTTGGTTACAGTTTGTTTGAATTGTGCCAGCTAGGTGTTCTCACCCACTGCAGTGTACTATGGAGACACAGACCTGGGCAGCCTCTGCTGGGCCCGCCCCTCCAGGTCAGTCAACCTACCAAAGGCTTCACTGCTAGAGTGCGCTGCCACGCGCAGGGACCTGGTTTGGTCTAGCCTACTCCGTCTTAGTCCGTGGCATCACCAGGCCAGGCTGTCCATCACCAGGCCAGGCTGTCTCCCACCAATCCCGCTTGAGAGGGGAATATGCAACTAAAGTCACTGCAGTGTCCTTTCCGGCTAGTCTGCCCGGTCCCAGAATGTCCCCTGTAGGAGCCTCCTAGTCTATGAAAGGGTTCCCACTCCTGCCACTCACCGCAGGTCAATGCAGAGCTGCCTGCCAGTCCCGCTCTCAACTCTATCCCTCAATTCCCACTCTCAGGGCTTTCACACTTCTCTCTCCCTGCTGTGCGGATTCAGATGCAGCAGCGGCAGCAGGAAATTCAAATAGCGGCTTCCAGAGGCATGGGATCCAGCTTCTGCACTGAGATTTTATCTGTTCCTGTTATAGCACCGGGATTGCGTTTCTAGTTGGTTTCTCTTAGCTTAGATCATTCCTGGGTCAGCAGGGCATATTTCCCCTTGCTTAGGAGTCCTTGCACCGCCCCATTCCTGGATTCCAAGCTGGTAATCTCAGAAAGCCTCCATAGATGCTGCTATCTGTCTGCCATGTTCTCCCAGAAGTCAAGGTTTTTTTTTTTTTTTTTAAAGTCAATAAAAACATTTATTTTCATATATATAAGGCAATTGACAAATGTTACATGTCATCATATAATAGATACTTTAAACCAAGTGCTTTATTTATTGAGTGAATAGAATCATTCAATCTATTTTATTAATCACAGTTTTATGCCTGTTCAAACCTACAATGTGATGCACTGCTTGAGCCAACAGTAATACCTTCTAAATTATTAGGCCTGCCTTAAGGTTTTCCTTCATTCTGCCAGAAGTAGAAGTGAATTATTTACTCTCATTACATGACACTGAAGACAGCTATCTCTAAGGTTCTACACAAATAAAATAACATTGACATTTTCTGTTCGCCTTATAGGCCAGTGGGTGTGGGCCTGTATCTATGCCTCTTCCCTGGAATTGGTTCTGAGTCCAGGTCTGCTACAAATTTTCTTCACTCCCAGGTTCACGTTAAAGTAACTGCCTTTTTGTCTGACATGACTGTTCTATTGTTAGAGAGAAAAAAGTAAAAGAGCAGGGAGAAAATTGTAGATATCCTAACTCTTTATTTTCGTATGTGGTCCTTATGCAGAGAGCAAGCATGGTGTCAGAAAGTAACTATAACCTTCCTATACATGTTATTTGGTAATGATGAAGTGTATATAATCACATTTTATCAGAAAAAAGAATGATGAAACAATAGTTTTTAAAAGATTCTTGGAAATCAAGATGTAAAGCTATATTACTTATTGACCTAACCTAAAGGAAGCAGAAATGAAGTATCCATTTCTTCAGGAACGCTAGGGAAAGATTTGCCAAAATTTTCTGAGTGGAAGATATAGTAAAAATTAATCACTCTGACTACATGCATTGCCTATTATTATAGCAACACAATTTATAATAGCTAAACTTTAGAAGTGGCCTATATATCCAACAACAGATGAATAGGTAAAGAAAATTTGGCATTTTTGCACACCAAAGTACTGAATAAGAAATTCAGTACTTTGAATCGTTTTTAAGAAAATGAATGCACTTTGAGACTATAAATCTAATTGAAGTAAATCAGATATGCAAGCTTAAATATCACATGGTTTCTTTCATTTGAGAAACTCAAAATATAAATAAAGAGCAGAATGAAGGACAGACAACAGAAAGTAGGGAGATATATATTTCTCAAAAAGTAGAAGTATCAAGAGGTGCAGAAAGGAGGAGTGGACTAGGAAAAAGGGATTGAAAGGGTGTCACACAAGTGTGTGAATTTTGTACAAGAATGCTAACATTATATACTACAAACATATGCAACAAATAAATAGTAATCATATAAATCATGTCCAAAAATAAAAGTTGCCATCCACAATCAAAATAAAAGTGTATATGATGGAAGAATAAATTCACAAACCTCTGTGTTTTTTTTTTTTAACGGAAAAGATGAAAAGAGTATTAACTATATATAAGAATACAGCCGCAGGCCACATTAATTCTTATTTTTCTGATAAGATCTTCTTACAAAAGAAAGCAAATGAATTTAGAAAAGAGGATAAAATCAATCAAACGTACAGTCATATTCAAACTCAGTCCAAAGGACTAATTTCCCAGTAATGGCAGTGGATTGATAAACATGGAGATGAATCAAATATCCATAGATGAGAACTGACCCTAAGATTTAATGATTAATGAATCACTGAACGCTGAATAAGCCTGCTTCTTTAGAACATTATGATCTAAAAGCAAATTGATAGTAATCAATCAGATGATGATCATTAAAGTGATATATGATGAATGGGGTCAGCCAGGAGCAACTTTTTTTTTTTTTTTTTTTTTTTAATTTGGTACCAGGGATAGAACTCACGACTGCACGCTTGCAAGGCAGGCACTTATGCCACTGAGCTAAATCCCCAGCTCCCAGGTGCAAGCTTAATACAATCTTGCTTTGGGGAACACAATTCAAGGAATCCAAGCAGGCAATCAGGAGTCTGGAAGTATAGAAAGCGTAGTCAGCTCAGATACTTATGTCTAGTGCAGAGGCAGGTTTGACATAAAACTCTGTGATGAGGCACAGGCAATTCTATTGACTGAAAGACCTAGAAGTAATACATAACAGAGATAGCCATAAAAGAGCAACTTCCATAAGCAAGTTACTTATAGTATAAAAGACCTGATCGTTCCATAAGTTTCAGCAGCTGAGAAATAGGAAAGAAAATCTAGAGATGACAGAGCCCCTCCGAGCCCGCCAGCAGCAACTAGTGGTCTGAAGTAAAAAAAGCATTATTCTACCTTCTAGTTGGTAAAAAACAGGGCAGTGGGAAGCTTCTTTGCAAGCCAGTACTTTCTTTTATCTTAAGGTTGAAAGGTTGGTAGGTGCTGTGTACAGTGGACATAAATACAGTAATTTTAAAAATTTGCAATGTAGAAAGTAGAATATGTACCAAGAACTCTGACATCTTTTTCTCTGATTATATTCTTCCTAAAACGGTAATTAATCTTATCACAAAGTTAACTTTCTAGTTACCCCTGATATAAAGCACTAAAACAACAACAAAAAAAAAAAAAAAAAAAAAAAAAAAAAAAAAAAAAAAAAAAAACACTGCGCCACAGAACAAGCAAAATTAATTCAGTGCTGAAAAAGTGATCCAGTTTTCTTGGGTTACACCAGAAATTTGTGGGTTGGTTGTTTTGTAATACTGATAGGCGCTTGTTATAAAACTTGCCTTTCCAAATTCTAACAAGATTAAATGAAAATGTTTAGAAGTAGTTCCTTTCAGGGAATAGAAAAATTGTGCTATCTCTCACCTAGGAAGAAGATGACGGACGAATGGAAGTGTGTGTGTGTGTGTGTGTGTGTGTGTGTGTGTGTGCGCGCGCGCACACACGCACGCATGTGGGTATACTGGTGCCCGCATGCACACATTTATAATGTGATTGAGCTACTATTAGAATCATGGTTAGCAACCAATCTCATATACAAAAAGGGAACACTATTCACCTTCTCCATCCTTTCCTAGGAGTCAGTTCTGTAGTGGGAGTGATAGCTGTACCAAAAAATATGTTACAAAACCATGAATTAAAAGCATCCTACCTGTCCAGTGTTTCAACACTTGTTTTTCCTTTGTATCACATGTTTAGTTGCAATCTGGAAGGGGTATGTGTGCAGGGGATGCTTTCTGAAGGTGGGACTCATCCACCCTTTCCAGCACAATGTGCACTTCACCATGTCCTGCTAGAAAGTGAAGGTGACAGCGTGCACAGAGACAGCTAGTGTAACATATCTGAATGCACTTACCCTGGATAGGCACACAAAGTTTTGGTGGGGACTAGACGTCTGCTAAGAGGCATTCTCAGATCATTTATATGCCTGGAGATCACAGCATTCATGTATATCCAAAGTGCTACATGGTAAGAGGGGTACAATTTTATCAGGGGTCATGAATAAGAATTTTTGTCTGCAGAAGCCTAAGGAGAGGAAAAAATAAATAGGTAAATCCTTGCTTTGCTGTATGCTAATCTAAAAAAAAAAAAAAAAAGAAGAGAAAATACTGTATTTCATTTGGGATACTTGACAGGAAAGATATCAGACAGGATAAAATAGTACCTTGACAGTTTTTTTTTAATAAAATTATGTGTTTGATTTTGTTTGAGACTGCGTCTCACTTTCTAGTCCTGGAAAGTCTTAAACTTGTGTGATCCTTGTATCTTAGCCTCCCAAATATGGGAACTACAGGTACATATCTTAATACCTAGGTCCATGACAGTTCCTTCAGAATAAATACATGATGTTGCTTTCTCCAATCATTCCTTAAATCCCAAATCTAGTCTGACCCTAAAAATTGTAAGCAACACTAAGAAATTCGAAACATAGTATTCTATTTGTCATATGCCTTTACCAAGGAATCTTTGCCAATTAAAATCTTATGACTGAAGTTTATTAATTATTATTTATGATATTGAAACATGTCAGTCACAGAACAAATTTTCACACTTGTGTGGAATAGAGAGAATTTTAATTGAAATAATCAATTGACATGTCAACACTTGTTTCTCTAATTCATAGTATTTAATTTTGCTAAAAGATTTCAGAATCCAAGATAATTTCTTTCAGGTTAGCTAAGCCAATTGAGCAATAAATATTTGTCTAAATAAAATCTATTATTAAAAGTCACAGGAAAAGTAATAGATGGTTAATTATCTGTGAATAAAGAGACTATGTTCTTCTTCCAGTTTCTCTGACTTCCTTGATTATCTTCTGACTGTGGGCCCAATATAATTTCATGAAACCTACACTTTGATCACGTTCAGCTAAAGTTATGTAACAGCAAAAATGTCTAAAGAAAAGGTTAAGAAGTTTGCATTGTTTTCCCGATATAACAGAAAAGACAGAGATTTGTAAGCTTCAGATGCAAGCAATTACCTGAATCCAGACCAAATGCTTCCACAATATAAATAAGAAATCTTTCCTATTTATTGGTTATTCGTTTACCTCATACTAAGGCTTTTAATTCATTACAAAAATCCCTCATGGTGGTTGCTGTGACACTATTTGATAAGTGAGAAACTAAAGCTAATATGTCTTCCATGCCAAAACACCCAGTAGTTATGAAAATGTTTAATCTTGCTCATATAATTTATAAACACACTTTTGTATGTTCAAATTTGAACTATTTGTTCAATTTTCATTTTGTCTATTTTACTACAAATCTAGACCTAAGTTTTCTGGTCCACATAAAAAAATTATGTTTTCACCAAGATTTGTATTTTTTAAAAGTAATTTTTTGGGGGGTACCAGGGAGCTTGCCAGGTAGGTGCTTGGGCCACTGCGCTAAATTCCTGGCCCTAAAAGTAATTTCTAAAATAGCTACAGGGAAAAGAGAAACTGTTAACTAAATGAACTACCACTGGATTCGGATTGTGACTGCATGTTTTAGACTTTTCCTCCCTTTCCCTGAGCACTCCCCAACAGTCCTAGATAATTTACAGCTGATTAGCAGGGACAAACATCTGCGTGTCTTTTTGCCTAGTCTGCATGCTAGTATTTCACTGAACTTTGTACTCCTCTAAGGAAAGGACTAGTTTTAATTCACCTATATTCCCTCAGGGTCTAACAGCAGGCTAAGCATTTAGAAAATGGTCATGAAAGGTGTGTCAACTTTATTAAAATAATTTACCATTTTAGACCTTCTTTGTGTTGAGGTAGTTTTTCTGCAGGAACCTCAATAGCTAGCTCCCTTTTAAACCTATCGCAGATCTGAACATTATGAAATATGGTATGCCACATTATTAGTGATAAGGAAGAAGTTGGAAAGTAAAATTAGCCAAAGCCCAGTTGAGTTATTAACCCTCACAGAACAGGAAAGGTTGGGCCTAAGCTGACTTCAGCCCTCCTAAGTCGTCTGAGGAGCACAGAAACTAAAGGGACAGTGGATAGAGAATGTAAAAGATGGGGCTAAGCCACACATGCTCAGATTTGCTCCCCATATACCAGTGAAGTAATTTTCTTCATCTCTCCAGGAAGATTTTTTAAAATGAGTTAACCTTCTAGACTGTTTTCACAGGAAAGAAAAACATTACAAATGGGGAAAATGTTCTCAAATAATACTATATGACTTTTATCATTATACCCAAAGTTGAATGGGGTAATTAGGTAATGGTAAATTGCAGGATTCACTTATTAATGTTGACAGAAGAGCTCCACCCAGAGGAGTTAGGCACAGAAGAACAGCAATATTTGGTGAAAATTACAACTGCAAAATAGCAAAAAGGCTATTTCTCAAGTTGCATGTAAGGACCAATATACAAGAAAAACTCCTGGCAACCAGAATTGGTTGTGTTGTGTGTAGTTGAAGAAAAGCCAAGACAATTACAGTTATATTATCACTTTGCATGATAAAACTGTAGATTGGCCCTGGAGTAAATGCCAGAACAATGGATTGAGGTTTGAAGAGCTTGGATCATAACCAGTTTTCAGAATGCTAAGAGGTGGTGCAGAAATTTCCAGGCAAGTCTAAAATCGGTGCACCATATATGGTGTGAATACAAAGACTTTGGAGTGATGCCACCATTACAGGGCTATTTAGAGTACATCATTAGGGAAAGACATAAGGCAGCATACCGTTATTCTTCAAATTTAAATGACTATTTCAGAACTATGTTTTCAAATTTAAATTGGTTATTTCTTTCAGTAGATGTTTCATTGCTTCAAATTAATTACTACATAATTGACCTGAAACTAATCCACAGTAATTAAATTTCATTTGATCTAATGTATTCAGGATACATTTTGAAGGATCTGAACTAAAGGTGAGTAGCATGCTAGAAGAAAAGGAATGATACTAAAGTATGAATCAGAGACTCAGGTCCTGGTTACTCCATCAGCCATTTGTATAACCCTGCAGATTTTCACCTTTCTAGATGCCATTGTAAAGAGCCGAAATAGAAAATACTCTGAGATATACAGTTTCACGTATCCTTCTCCTACAGAAGATGATCTGAGAATTCAGAGGAAATTATTTTCTGAAGGACATCCTAGGAGTCAACAGCTAAGACCAGAATTTAGACATTCTCATTCCTAGTTTGTTGTTTTTAATCCACAAAAATCTCAGTGGTTTCTTTTAATTTTGAAATGCTATTATAATGACTTTCTCTTCATCACAATTTGTTCCTTAAAAATGATTGGCCCATACAGTCTTCCTTTTTCTGACTATTTCATTTTTCAAATGTGGAAAAAGAAGTTCAGACACATACGCACTGAGACATGTAGTTTGGCCATTCTAAGAATAGAAATTATGGTTACTTCCAATTCTTTACTTTTTGCATGCACCATAAAGAAATAATTCTTCTCAGAGTTACACAGAGAGGTAATCGTAAAGTGAACTGTCCATTTATATATGTAGCTTCCTTCTAAAATTCTTCTTGACAGCATAGGGCAGAAAGAGAATCATGTAACTTTCTCTGAGAGGTGCCTGTGTGGCTTTCTTTTAAAGAGAAAAGCAGAGACCTCAATATAGTTAAATGAATGTTTAGATTTTCATTAATTGATCTCATATCTGACCAATAAATATTATCAAATGCATAGAATATCCTGCAACAATATTCTAGCAAGTTCTTTAAATTGTGAATACATTATCTGTGTTTTAAAATTCCTTTTCAAAGTTTGACAACTCTGATGTGGATTGTTCCATATTATAAAGAATTCTCCAAACATACTGCTGCACTCCTATATAGGAATAGGACATAATCCCTCTCTTGCTCCTAGGTCAACAATAATTAGCCATTCTCTGTCCTTTGGAAAAGTAATGTTATCCCTAGATTAATAGATACTGAAATTACTTCATTGCTGTCAGTGAACACACATCACTACTTGGGAATGTCATTAAAAAAAAAAAAAAACAACTATAGGTAAGGACTGAGAAGGACACTTTATTTTGCCTCCCTAAGAAATAGAGTTTAGAAGGCTAAGTGGTGGGTGGATATCAGTATGTGCTATTTCCAATTCTATTACCCTTCCTGTGTTTCTCAGTGCACAGGGGTCAGTAGATGCTTAAAACAGTCATCTACACCTCATCTGGTGCAAGCCTGCTCTTCAGCATTTAATCCTATGCGCAGGCTCTCAGGTGACCCACTGGCATATAACTTAAGACAGGAAGCTGAATTACGCTGTTCTCTGCCTCTCCAATCTTGTCCTGGTTCCCCTTTCCCCCTTCAGTTCAGCTCTCCTTGTTATCTTTGTTACACTTAGCAAACGATAACAGATTAAGCCAAGTGTAGAGATAATGAAATATAAATTAGTAAGTTTTCCGGCCTTTATCCACAGCCCTGTCAGACTGTATTATCTGATAGATCGAGTTCAGAGCAAGTCAGTTAAATTTCCCCTTATCAGAAACTGAGTGTGAAGTGTGGTAATGTTGCTAAGTGCAGAACAAAAATCTCTCTCTTTTGCATCCTATGACTGCTCCAGGCAACATTCTTGGAAACCTCTGACTAGGAAGGAAGAGAAGACCCTGAGATATATACAGTGTGACAAGCCAGGAGGCTATGCTTCTCCGGTAACCGTCCTGTGAACGGCAGTCGCCTGTGGCTGTGACATTACCACACTTTGCTCAGCTTCAGAAAGGGAAATTTAAGTGACGACTGCTATGAAGTGAAGCCACAGCCTAAACCAGATAATACACACTGACAATACTGTCAGGCAAAAAAGGCTGTGTTCCCACTGATTTCATCGCATTAGAGACATATTACCCTGAGCAGAGTGCGTTGGAGGGTATATTGTGCACACTGTGGGAATATTAAAGGGAACACACACTGATTTAGGCAGAAGCGGGCCTCCAAGAGAAGTCTCTCCAGAGTGGCCTGCCTGAAACACACAGCATTTGGCAAAGTGGAGAAGGCAATGCTATTGATGGTAATTATAACTGGGTTCTCCATCTGCACCAACTGCTACCTGCTAGCTTTACTGGAGACAGGAAATGAAGTTCAGATGTCCTAGGAGAAACACTCAATATCTTCTTCTTTATTCAGATAGGTAGCATATGTACCATAAAACATTTAGGCAAAGGAGTGTGTGTGTGAAGTAAGTATTCATATTACCCCAAAGTAAACTAAACTCCTGCCTTCACTTAATTGAGAACCCAAAATCTATTTAGAAGTTTTATCTCCTTATTGTTTTCACTATTATATATCATCAATATATTTTAGAAAACAACATTGCCACATGTCTACTCAAATCATTATTCTTATTTCAAGTAATTTGACAAAATCTAAAAAAATTCATGCAACAATGCAAGACAAAAAGGAATGGGAGGAGAAGCATTTTATAATTTATATTCTGAAAAAGCACAAAGATAGCTGATGATTTTTTAATTGAGTTTTAAAAGAATTGTGTACACCTGAAGGATCAGAAGGGCAAAATAAATGCAACAGAAAAAAGTGTCACGTTGGTTTTCATAAACTCAGGCTAAATTCTAAAAGCAACTTGAAATTCACCTCTTAAAAATCAGTTCATTAAAACTTTCATTAAAATTGTTAAGTAACCTGTAATTCAGGATTGCTATCCATTGTTTTCTCATGTCTTTTGACTTAAATACTTCCAAAAACTTTTCTTTCCAAATACTGCTGTCGAGATCAGTTGTCTGTTTCATCACCCCCACCATATTACTTTCTCTTTCTGTAATTTTTCCTATTTCTCTGGCTCACTCATCTTTTTAAATTTATGGTCTATTGACATATGGATGGTTGTCAGCATCAAAGTCATAGTCATTCTCATCTTTGGGCTTAAAACTATCCATATATGGGCTTTTTCTACATAAATAATCTATAATGTAAATGCATATTCATTGTTGTCATTGGTTACATATGAATAGCTAAAATAAAGGCACAAAAGTTCATAACTTGCTTCCCATTGTTTAAAGGAAGGACATCAATACTGGAAAATAAAGTGACCACCTTCTTCATTAAAGATCAGATAGATCCGCATTCTGAATGGAGGCAGGGACCCCGACATAAGGGTTCAAGGACTTCTCCATATGCTCTTCTGTGGAGCTCTCCAGCCACATTTCCACCATCTGTGCTTCCTTTTACCCCCAGGCTTCATTTGCAAGAACAATTTCTTCTTTTTGATATAAAATTTATTAATAGAAATTAATAACAGAATTTTTATTAATATATTTCCTTACATAAAATTTCAATTATTAATACAAATCTTCCAAACTCATATCACGGTATATTTTGTCATTCAGGACATCCCCTTCTGATAAAATTTCAACTTTTACATTGGTTTTCATATTCCATATTAAAAGTGTTACTTTTATTTTCTTTTTCTTATCACCTTTATGTCTTTTATTAATAAACTTTATCAGTTTGATGTGTCTGGAATTAGCACTGTACCACTAGATCCATTTTGAATACCTTTTGTATCTTCTCTTTTAAGTATTTTTTGTACTGCTATATCTATATCTTGCCTCCTTTTTTCCTGTGCTTTCCAATTGTTTTCTCTCCAGACTTTTTCTCTTTGGTCACGCTGATAGATTTTTTTTCTTTATTAAGTGATGTTGAAATGTTCCTGTAATACAAGTTAGGATGCTTATCACTAAGTTCCTTCAAATGTTCCTAAGGTCTAGATAATATCTATAATCTTCCTCTCCCTTAGCCCAAGTATGTTGATAGATTCTACTTGTAGTTTAAACATGTTCCAGGTCTTGGCTTTTATTTTCTTGTTTAGCTTTTGATCTTTCTGTTTCATCATGAGGAGGAAATATATGATATATATGTGTGTCTCCACAATCACTTTGGAAGTATATCATCTAATAATCTCTTCAAAAGAGAATACAGGGCCAGGTATGTAGCTCAGTAGCTCAGGAACTGCCTGTCAAGTACTAGGCTCTGAGTTCCATTTCCAGCGTCAAAAAAAAAAAAAAAAAAAAAAAAAAAAATCAAAAAGAAACACACTTTCTGAATAATCAAAACTTAAAATGTCTTTTTTACTTTCAAAATTGAGTATAATTTTAGTCTTCTATGTTTAGAATTTTTCTCTTAAAAGACTTTTTAAATATTGTGCTATTTACTTTTAGGGTGTCCATGGATATATTTTCTGTTAGTCTTACTTTTGTCTCTTTGTAGAATACCTTGCTATAAATATTAGCAAGACTTCTCTTTGAATCTTTAGGGTTAAGCAAAAAGGTTATAACTACAAGGGAAGGTAAAACAATGGGTCAAATACTAACTGTATTTTTAGAAATGACATATAAATTTAACAAATTTGTATTATTTTCCAAATATGAACCTATTGTTTGCTTTTAAAGGATATAACACTGAACAATAAATTTAAGTCCACCTTGTGTAGATCCACGTTTTTCTGGGAGTAACAGTTTTATTCATATAGACATTGCTCATTTTATACATTATTCTTAGGAAGACTCGTAAGGAGCAAAGAATAAGTTAAGAATGTAAAACAGTATCAGCCAGACAGAGTGGGAATTGTGAAATGAGTTAGAAAAAGTTTCCCCCTAAAAGCAGTATGCATCCCTGGGTTTTAGCCCAGCAGCATAAGCACTGCCTGGCAAGCAGGAGGACTGCGGTTTGATCCCCGGAACCAATAAAACATACAAACAAATCAACAAACAAAACAACAACAACAAATATGCAGTGCTATTCCAGAAATATTAGAGACACAGGTGAGTTGAAAGATCAGGGGAAGAGAATCTTTATCATTAATCTCATTCAGTAAAAATACAGTAATTCAATAAGACACTAACTTTCAGTAAAACATTACTACTGATACAAGCTAGTATTTATAATGTCCTTTACGAGTTGACATTCTATAATTGTCTTTATCCTGAGGTCTTGTGCATAGAATTGTTACGGTTTGAATGTAATCTCTATAGTATGTGTTGACATTTGATTTCTACTGTGAGAAGTGGGATTTTTAAGACTAGCTCAAGAGCCCTCTGCCTTCATGAATGGATGAAAGCCATTATCGTGTGAGGGGGTTAGCTTTTGAAGGAGTGGGCTTCTAAATAAAGGATGAGTTTGGCTTAATTTACTTTCTCATCTTGCATATGCTTGCTTGTTCATTCTCAGTCCAGAAAACAGACCAAGACAAAGATCAAACCAACAACATAGAAAAATGATGTTTTCAGCCAACCCAACTACTAAATTGTAACACAGTTGATTCAAAGATTCATATCATATTAAAAATCAATCAATAAAACTCACCCCTGGGAAGATTTTTCACTAACAGCCTTATAAAACAACCTTGAGGATGTAATGTGCGAATGTCCATTTCCTTATGTTAGAGTGGTAAAGTCAAAGGTTATGGCTCATTTCTTAATTTAACATGAAACACCTTCTGAAAAAGAAAGACTAGTGAAGAAAGAACAGAAAGAATCTTCGTCACTCTTAAACCTAGAAATGCGGAAATTACATGAGACAATTGGGTGAGAATATCATTAACACTGGGATTTGAACACATGGACTGGAACCAGCAGAAAATCAGAAGTCAGTCTGAGTTGAAGTTTCTATGTGTTTTCTCCCCTGAACTGTGAAGATGTGTCTTGGGCAAGTCACACCTGGGGCTCCGGAGGATGATGGGGCTACTGAGGGGCTACAGGATTCTCCACGCCTGTCTGTGTTCAGAGCAATGGCACAGCGGAAACACGGTTCAGAGGCAACACAGCACACAGTTCCAGGTTGGAAAGTCAATCATTTCCTTTCCTCCATGCTCACTGCTTTCTCTACGAGGTAAAATCAAACTGGTCAGAAATAGGAGAATGAGAATGGGTGCATTTGGGTGTCTGCTCTTTTGCTGGACGTAGCCGCAGGAATCACAAGGAAAAATTAATGACAAAGTGAAGACACAAATTCTGCATTGTGAATTAGTGCATTTGTTGCCATTCAGCCCTTGTCAGCAATTTACAAAGATCTTAGCGTTTTAGGCTGTCACCTAATTTCCGTATAGTAAATAATCATAACAATATGTGCTCCGTCGACAAACAATATTCCTTTCTCATTTTTGTAAGAAGAAAAGTAATAGAAGCAAACCCTTCAATTTGTTCCATCTGTTATATTCATGTGACTGTCTCTTTTTTTCTTTTTTTCCGCAGATCAACAAGATAAATCTAGCTGCCTAGCTGGAAAAAAAAAAAAAAAAAAAAAAAAAAAAAAAAAAAAAAAAGGATGAAAGGGGCTCCATTGTGAACTGAAGTTTCAGTGGAGACACGAAAGCTGGCTGATGTTCTGAAATTAGCATGAAGCCGCACCAAAGGAAACAGAGGGATTCTTCCCTGTTGTACAAAGGACCCTGTGAACTTTCCAAATGCCTGCGATCTCATTACTGACAACACTTTTTGCCCTCCAACTTTCCACGTGGTGACCTATGGCTTCTGCTGGAGCGTGGATGCAGATTTCCTCTCCAGTGAAATAGCGTGAACGGAGTGAAGAAGCAGAGTCTTTAAGGAGCCACGCTGTGCACCACCGACATAATTAGGAGAGCTGCTGCGGAGGAGCGCGGAGGACGTCTAATGAGCCAGCGAGGATCAGGTGGAAAATGAGCGCGGCTGCGTGGTCAGGGCACTGTTTGAGTTTCCTTTAGGTAGACTGAAAAACAAAAATATTAAGCCTGCTGAAACCCGTCCAGAGTTTGGGGATTAAAAGCTCTAAGGAAGCTTACGCCACGGTGGAAAGAGAAGAGAGAGGAATGTGCTGCCTTCAGAAGCAGCTTCTGATTACTACACTTTTGACCCAAATTCACTTCGGAAGCAGCATCAGTGTCAGCTGGAAGAAGTCCCAGAAAATGTTTTTAATGATTTCAAAAGAGAACACAGGATTACAGGCAGACCATGTGATGCATGTGCACTGAAGTTTAAGAAAGATTTTAAAAACAAGAATCTGATTTTAAAAGCGTAACCATCAAAAGATCTACTGGAGTAGTCTTTGAATATTAAAGCCTTCAGAAGAAAGCATGGGAATGGTATAGGCCCTGTACATTGGGAGGTATTGCAAAGTTTGTCTGACTCTCCAATTGCTTATCCACATGAAGATAACCAATTTTAAATAATTGTTTTAAAAAATTTTTTGAAAATTAGTTGCAATCATGCATGCAAATACTTAAGTCAATAATATAACAGTAAATCTGGTATCTTTGTTGTTCCTAGAAGTGACACAGGCTTAAGACAGAGATGGTAGCAATAGACCAAAGGATGATCATGCTTGACAAATATTTATATAGTAATATAAGCAAAATCTTCTAGAGAAAGGAAGCAGGATGAATAGAAGTGACCTGATATAGAAACCTGAATAGCCACGGAAAGAAAGGCACTTAGTGTTACAAGAAGTACTAATGATGAATGCAGGGTCAGTAGTGAAGAGCCTGTAATGCTTTGAACCTTTGATTAGACAATTTCAGGAAGCACTGTTTTGAAATCACAATTGGTCACTAGGAAGATCAGATACACTTTAAAAACATAGGGATAATAAATTAGAATGCACCAAGCGTGGAATCAAAATGACTATTTAGGAAGATGTAACAACTCCTCAAGGGGAAATGAGGGTATCCAGGACAAGATTCTGACCTGAAATAGTAAAGACATTTGAGACATATTTTAGAAGGCTGGTGATACAAAAGAGGTGATGATAAGATTTGATTAAGGATCGGACATCTGGGTAGATGATAGTACCACAGCAGGATACTATTTTGGGGGGAAATGAATGTTTCTTTTTAGATGCACTGAAAGTTTTTGTTCCACTTAGACATCTAATTAAAAATGTTGACAGTCATGTATACAAACTTCGGTCTCAAGAGAGAACTGATTCAGAAATATAGGTCTGGAAGCCATTAGGCTACATACATACTGCCTTTGGAGTCTTAGGAGAAGGTGAGGAATAGAAAAGTTGACAATGGACTAAGTTAAGGATCCCTAGAAATTAAAGTGACTATTAAAACTTTAGTCTTCTCAGAGTTCTAACCTTATTTTATTTTCAACAAATTAAACAATATTTTCAAAATAAAGCTTCCCAATGCTACATTTACCAGAAGTATCTCTACATCATCATAATTATCATCAATATTGTATTAGCTTTGTTATTCTAACAAAATACCTGAGACAATCTACTTAAAGGGAAGAAAGTTTCATTTGGTTTGCAGTTTTTAAGGTTTAAGTCCAAGGTTAATCAACCCTACTGCTTTTGGTGGCAGTATATCGTGGTGAGGAGCACACAGTGCAGGAGTCTAGTTACCTCATGGGAAAGATAAAAATCCTAAATTTAAAATATAACTTCTAATGAATATGTATCACGTTCACCCCATTATAAAGCTAAAGAAAAACAAATTGGAAAACAAGCCAGAGACTTACCTGCATGTGTCAATTCTTGAAAATGTCTTGGATACATAATTTGACTGACAGCCATAACAGCAAATTTAGGAGTTGAGCTTAGCTGTCTATCCAAACTCCACATACCTGAGCTCTGAAATATGAATGCAGATAGTTAGGTATATATTATAAATAAATCCCCATATTTGATCTGCCAGACAAATGACAAGAACTTTATTCTTCTTCTTAAAATGACAAAACAGTATAAGTTTGCTGATTTCCTCTCTCAAGGACTTTCCCCTACCATCTCTGGTGCTAGGGTAATTCTTTCCTAATTAAACTGTCCCTCCAGGTGGTTCAAGCAGGCCTGAGCCCCCCCCCCCCCAGTAAGAGGAGGGAGGCAGTTCTGACCAATCAGAGGCACGCAGTCACCAAGCACAATAAGGTAGGCAAAATCTTCTGACACTTCCCCAATGGTTATAGGCATTTGGCTCAGTTGTGAAGTGGCCTTATAAAAGAGAAAGATAAAAGATTAAACTTTGAAGACATTTTGGAAGAGCTCAGTATCCTCAGAGTTGATTCCAATTGTATCGCAGAGATTTTCGTCATGCCAGCCAGAAATTTGTTTTCTTTTTTAAATTAATCATTTACTGGTAAATTTTAGATGTATATAATCACCACATTCATCATAGGGAATTTTGTACCTGTGCATGATATATTTGAATTCTTTTTTCCTATTCCCCTCTCTCCCTTCAACCGTCTTCCTCTCCTTATTTGTAAAAGTTTTGTTTCCGTTCTTCCCTGTTTTCTGTCCTTTCTTTGTCCTTCTTTCCTTTCCTCCTTCCCCACGTTTCTGCCCTTCTGCTTCTTCCCCCCTCTCACCTCCCTAGTTCCCCTTCCCCTTCCCACTTGAGCATTTTCTTCCTATTTCACAATATTTGCATTTTGGTCTCAATTTACACTTTCAGTTTCTCACACCAGAAAAATCATGTGATATCTGAACATGTGTATCAAATTGATTTCACTTAAGAGTATGGTCTGAAGGTTCAAACATTTACCTAGAAATGTCTCAAGTTTATCCCTCTGAGTAGTATTCCATTGTTTATTTTTTTTTTTACTTATCCATTCATCAGTTAAGTATTTGAGCTGTTTCCAAGATTTAGCTACTACAAGCTGTGATGCCATAAACATGGATGTGCATATATTAGTGTTGCTGATGCGTTTAATTCTTTGCAGAAGATACTGAAAAATAGGATAGCTGGGCGTAATGGAGTCTCCACCATCTCACTAATCTCAAATTATCATCATCACCATCTCAAATGGTCATCATTTTCATTGTTTCAGCTTAAGCATTCCCTGTCTCCTCCCAGAATAATTCATAATAACCTTCCTCCTAATATTCTTATGCTATTCAAAGTTATCTCAGATATAGTGGGTAAAAGAGATGACTGGATAAAACAAAACTGATCATTTCCCTCATATATAAATATTTTGGGGAGTTAAATTCTGCATGGCATAGAGGCTGGCTTGGTGGATGTGATATGAAATCCCTGGTTCCTTTGTCTGAATTTTCTCTAGATTGTTGTTCACCAATCTCTGCCTTTTACTTTATGTGCCAAGACCTTTGCTGCTGATAACTTCTAATCATGCCAGTTTGTTTCTTAAAATCATGTCTTTTTGTGCTTATCCCCACTTAAAAATGTTCTACCCTTGCTGGGTTTGCTAACACACCTGTAACCCCAGCACTTCAGAGGATGAGGCAGGAGGATCACCGTGAGTTTGAGATCAGCATAGGCTGCACAGTGAATTCAAGTCAAGCCTGAAATACATTAGAAAGACATTGTCTCAAAAAGAATTTCTACCCCACAACCATTTACGTTAGTCATCACTGAGGACTCAGTTCAATTAATACTTTTTCCTAATCTTAAACCTGCCCTTCACCCATTTTAAGAGGACCTTATGCCTTTCTTTGATGTTCAATTAAAGTCCTGTTCATGACACTATTAATATAGCTACCTTGCCTCATAAATTTAATCTTTTTGAGAAAATCTACTCTAAGTCATTCTGCATTCCATCATTTGGTAAAAACTTGGATCACGGTAAGTATTCGAATAAACACATAACTGGCAGAGAATTTTTGTAAAAACTCATACCTGGGACAGTCCAAACCATGCCTTCCCAAAGCAAGACTTCAGTTGCTTTAAGGATTGGAAAAATGGTAGACTGTGAGAGGCAAGATAATTCCAAATAAAAATGGATGGCACAGAGCTATTAGTGAAGTCTCCAAACTGAGGTACATACACATATTCTGAGGATAGTGAATTTAACTGAAGCCTAAGAGTTTCATCAGACAACAAACTTGGGTTAGATTCCTGTTGAACACTATTGACACTCTGCTGAAGAGGGCGGAGGATGTTATTTTGAGTCTTAATGGATGTTGCCAAAAAAAGTCTACCTAAAACTTATTGTATCATAGTAGATATTATATAGTGAGTAGTAGAAATAGAATACAACAAGCAGAAGGTTTCTGAAATAGTTTAAGTCTGAATTATGCTAATATTAATAGCATGAAAATGTATGAATATTAAGCAATATTTTACTGACTGAATATGAAGGTCTAAGGAGAAAAAGCATAAAGAATTGCTGGAAATATTCCAAATACAGTGTAAATGATGCTACTACTATGAATAATGGGGACTTCTAAAAGTAACCCAGTACCTGGAAGTCAATGCCGAGGTTTGGTTTCTCCCAGGCTGAGGTTGTAGTGGTGAGATATCCAAGGATAAGCACGAAGCACTCACATAAAATGTGTCACCACATTGTATCTTTAAAAGAAGCCTAGAACTGATAATAAGTTAAAAAATTACATCCATAATAAAAAAAGCAGAATAAGTAAATTTTTAGAAATAGAATGTAGACCTTGAGTTTTGAATGAGAGCAACGGTTAACAACCTGAGAGAACTTTTTTAATGTGATGGAACTATGTTAACAAAGGATTGTATTAATGTTTCAATGACTTTATAAATTTACTAAAATTTACTGACATGTAAACTGAGAGTGAATGAATACTATGGTGTATAAGTTATATTTCAGCAAAGTTGTTAAATTTGTCTTTTTGAAATGGCAAATGAAATCTAAGTGCTTGCTCTAAGAAGAACAATGGTGCATATCATAACTTATATGTTCATATAGAGAATGAGAGCAGAACACAGAGCTGAGAGCCAAAAACTAAATTTAGGAGACATTTTGAATCTGAATGGTTGGTGAAATTCAGTTCAAGATGCTAGAATTGTAAAGATAAATCCAAAAAGTGATTATAGCAAGAAAAATGAACAGATAAACTCAGCAGTTAGTTCTCAGAAAAGATCAACATAACTAACTTTTTAAAAGAAAATAAGCTAAACTTATGACCAATGGAGTAAAGAAAAGTATAATCACAGGGGCTGAGGATAGAGCTCAGTGGTACCGTGCTTGCCTGACAAGCACAATCCTGAGTTCGATTTCCAGGATCAAAAAAACAAAAAACAAAAACAAAAACAAAAACAAAAAAAAAAAAAAACCAAAAAACAAAAAACAAAAAACAACCAACCAACCAAACAAACAAAAAAACAAATATTCCTTCATTATTGTAATAAAATATAAAATTATGTTAAATTAAATTTAAAATATCAAAGACAAAATTTTCTAGAAAAAAATGTAAATTTAAAAGTTTTAAATTTAAAATTGATGAACACAACTGAGAAAGCCATTTTATACATTTGCCTAAAAATGCGATAATTAAGACCATTCCCTCAGAATGTTTAACCAAACTCCCACATAAAATGTGTAAACTTCAGAGTTTCACTCAACTTCTTAAACCTCAATTTAGAGGAGCCCTTCTAAAATAAGATAAACTACTATTCATAAGAGTTATTGCAAACATGAACTAACATAAAATAGTAAAATAAAACAGTGCACATAAAGAAGTTGACTGTTAAAGTCAGAGAGAAAGTCAGGCACCAGTACTGTGTGCAGTTGAGTTGGCTGATACGACAGGTAGGTCAAACTTGGGATAGAATTAGGTAAACAGTTTTTAATCTAAGACAAAAAAATTATCATTTCAAACTTCATTTTCTCTGCTCTATTACGTTATCCATCTGTAAAATGTTGCATTTTGTAAGGTCCCCACTCTCTATAAACAGTACTAAAAATTAGAAACTACATCTCCAAGCTCTGTCATGTTTGAAGATAAATAAAGAAAAATCATAGGATTAGGAAAACCTAATTTTATTTGAGAAAGCTACATTCAATAACTCACCACCACTTAGTTGTTAAGCTCTGAGAAAATTAACCTCCTCTCACTGTATCTGAGCCCTGCAGCAACACTACAAGTCATATCTCCATGTGTCAGATACTCTCTGGGTCAAATTCCTAGAGTGGGCACTGTGACGGTGAACATTTTGGAGCTTTCAAGTTATAGCACACAGCCAAGTGTGGACAGTTCCTTTCACCAGCACTGGTAATTTCAGAGAATTCACTCCCACATCCCCAAAAGACTATTGTGGGTGTCTCTACACATCCTAAAATGCCTACAGTATGTTTGCTTTTTAGAATTAAAGTGGAAAATGTAAAGCACAATGAAGATGAAGTTTGAGAAGAGGCCACTCTCTTGCTGAGTTTTCCTTTCTTTATTCTTCTTACTCCCTTTGAGTCAATTTTAAATCCTGCCATTGCATTGTATCACTATTTACATCATTTTCTGTGGCCTCTAGAGCATCACCTTGTTTCCTTCTTTCAAAATTAAACAAAATCTGAAAACCAAGTCAGAGAGCTGATGATGATTAAGCCATACCAATGCTATCAACCTCAGAAAGAAAAAGGGAGAGCTGCTAGAATCTGACAATACTTATAAATAAGAAAAAGTGGGAAAATAGAGAAATGAGAAAGACAGATAAATTAGGTCTGTCTCTTTGCACCCATTCCCCTTCCACCTGTTGTAGATCACCGCTGGCAGTTTACCCCTCTGCAGCTCCAGGACCTAAGGAAGCAAAGGATTCCTTCCAAGACCACAGCGCTGCACTGGTTCTAAAGCTGGCCCACGTTCAGAACAGCAGAAATGCTCAACAGTAACCAAACGTTCCTATCAGACTGCCTGTTTCTCCTCCAGGCCTGATTTCTTGGCAGATTTTTCCCCCCTTGCCTATGGAAATGTTTTAGCATTAATTTGAGACTGGTTTATTTCACACCCCCTACTAAGCACTAAAAAAAGGAATTCACAGAAATTCATGGGGTGCTATCGGTGACATTTTCACAAGTGTTAAAAGAATTTTTTGTGTTATTGTCTGCTTTTTTCTAAGAATCTTTTTGGTTTATGGCTTGCACTCTGAGTAACTCTTTGAAGATGATGACACAGTGTGACAACTATTGTCATTCTCTTTATTATGAACTTTTATTTTAGCATAAGATATAAAAGAAATGAATTTTAAATACATTTCAGACTAAGTCCTTCAACTCGTTTAGTTCACTGAATGATATAGATAGTTTAAGTATATTAAATTTTTAAAATTCATGCTTTCAACTTAGTAGGTCTTAAATTTAAATCTTTAAACTGCACTTAAGTAAACACACAGCCTTCTTCATCCATCCCATTTTTCCCATATGAAACTCTGTCCTGCAGTGTTATTCTTTAAAAACAAGCATGTTTAAGCATGTGTCTTCGGATACAGATGTTTATTGCTTTTAAGTATCATAAGTGTGCTAACCAAAAAAATTAGCCCTGAACATTTAGATCAAGTTGTTTGTTATGATTCTGTCTCATGCTTCTCTAAAATTTTATACTCTCATCTTTGGAGAACAAGTCAAGGGCTATCTTGTCATTTAATTAGGGACTATTAGTTGTCTTTTGGAAGCTCAATCTCTGCTCTCAGAATATATCACTATATAAATGCACTGCTTATAAAATACTGATTTTTAAAAATCAAGATCAAGGTGTCCCACTGAGGGAGGTGTACTGTCTTAGCTTGATGGAAGTACAATCACAAAATACCAAACACTGGATAACTTTGAGCAGAAGTTTATTTGTTTTACATCTCTGAGGGCAGGAAGTCCCACATCAGGATGGAACATTGTTAGACTCTGATGAGGGTTCTCCGTGTGACTTGAAGATAGCCACCTTCTTTCTACATCTACTCATGGCACGGAAGGAAAGTGAGTCACTTTCTATGCCTCTTTTTAAGCCCAATCCCATCGGGAGGGCCCGATGTACATAAATAATTTAAACTAACGATTTCCCAAATGTCCTATCTCCAAAGGCCCTCACTCTTGGACTGAGAACTTTGATTTACAAATACTTGAAGGATGCACTGCACTTCAAAGCAATCAGCTAGTGTGATGTGGCAACTACATTTTACTGTTAATTCATCTTAATGGAACATGGGAAGAGCAAGTTCTTCTAATTTTCTGAAGAGGCCAAGTTTATTTCTCCCATCCTTTTTTGGGGTAGTTGACCTGCGGATAATATGATATGCCAACATAACAATCAATATTCGAATTTACCTTTTTGTGTGTCGTTGATTGAAAGGGTGGACACTGTAGCCAGAAAAAGCCTCAGCAGGAATTAGGGAGCTCCTGTTCCCCCCCACACACCCCTAGAGATTTACCTGTAACCCTATACACCCCCACCCCTCGGAATCTGCCCCTGTCTCCAAACGTGCGCCAATGAAATACCTATGCTTCTCTAATGGCCTTAGGGCACTGCCCTAAGCTTAGGCTACTTATATTCCCCACACCACGTGTCTGTGTGAGAGAGATCACCAGATTTCAACGGCCGGCGTGCCAGTCCTCTCTCTCCGTGTTCCCAGAATAAAGGCCTCTTTTGTTTTATACTCCTCATCTTTTGGGAATATTTTTCATCTTCTGGAAATAATCCTCTCAATGATGAATCCAGGATTTTCACAACTTTGGGATGGATACAGCCTCTTGGCTTTGTAATAGTTTCCTTATGATTTTATTTTTCAAATCTCATCCTCAGGTGATAGTTAAAATGATAAGCAGGAAAGGGAAAAGCGGGGAAATCCTACTTCCTATGAACTCCTTATGTGCTACATAAACCCACTGCCCTTTGAGTTTCTGAGTTTATAAGTCATGAATCGAATGAGTTATAACTACATATATTTTATATTATTCACAAGAAATTTGCCAGATTTGTTGAAAAATGTCTCTTTATTTTTGAATTTTTTATTCTAACAACCCTAACAATTTTTTTTTTTTTTTTGAGAAAGAGTCTTGCCATGTAATTCAGGCTAGCCTTGAACTCACTACGCAGCTCAAAATGGACCCAAACTCACATCAATCCTCCTGCCTCAGCTTCTTGAGTTGCTGGGATTACAGGCATGCACCAGCATTCCCAGAAAAACATTGGTTAAATGAGATAGAGTAACACGTTTTTCCTTTGTCATATTAATGTTGACTTTTATATCGTTGTCTAATTACAGGAGTCTTCTAATCAGATTTAATTGATAATGGCATTTAGCATTTCTACATTGAGAGTTCAGTAAAGTGCTATAGGATGAAAATGTCAGTCATATGAAGTATTAATAAAAAGTATGGCAAATTATGAATTTAAAAGTCATTATAGTGAAAGACACATTGTCATTAGTCCTCTTCAAAATACTCCATCTTGTGTGAAATGCACTTGTAACATCCTTGTTGCTACTTTGTGAAGCAGTTCTAGAAATCTTCCTTTGTGTCTTTAGTTGCAGTACTGTGCCTGAATCAATTCGAAACGTTTACCTTTTTGCTTTGGAGAGGAGACAGAAGTTGCACAGTGGCAGATCCTGTGACTAAAGCAGGTGAAAGCATCCCACAGTGTTTTTAAGAGCCAGATTTTGAGATGGTACACAGAGCATTCATCATGTTTTCATCACATGTTGTAAAGACCCTCAGGAAGGAGTACTTCCAGAATTGATTCAATAAGTGACAGGGGTGATGAGATAGGTGTGTTTGAAGAGAGGGGGCATAATTTTGAGTAGAATTAATGGAAATGTGTCTTTTACTCTAGTAATTTAAATAGTCACCATAATTTTTGAACAACCCTGTATTTTCTGTATCCCTATTTACATTTAATTCATTTATTTCTGTAACACCATTTTGTCATTGTCTCTCCAGTACTTGACACTGGAATAAGCTCTTAAGATGCTCTCAAATTTTTTATTTCAAAAAAATGAGTAATAATATGTACTAACTGAGCATTCGGGTTGTGGGAGATCATTTGGCAGTTCAAGGGAAGCATGCAAAAAAGCTCTGTGAATGACAGCTATAAGGACGACACAGCACAGACCAACCAAGGAACATACAGAGACACACGCAGAACACCTAAGGGAGCATCAGGGAAGACAGACGATGCTGGCCCTCTCACACATGGGAAGAACGGAGAGGATGTGTGAGAAGCAGTGGAGGCAAACAGCACAGATTAATCTGAGCAAAGAACAAAAGAGCTTCCTAAAAAGTCAACAAGTAATTAAATGATTTTTAAACATTAAGATTATTAAATAAAAATATGCATTAAATGATCACGGTTAAGTGTCATGTATTATCTCAGCAAGTTAGTATTCTTATAAATTTGAAACTTTAGTATGATAAAATGGATGTGAAGAAAACAAAGACAGCCTAATGTAATGAGTTATTATTTCCTCTTATCCTGAAGTATGATTTAACTCAATTTAACCCATAGTTTCATCATCTATCCTACGTTTCAGCTATGTAATTTTTATTTTCTCATGTTATGGGGAGAGAAGTTGAGACAGGCTTTTGCTATGTAGCTCAGACTGGCCTCCAACTCACTGTTACCTAGTTGGGTTTCAGACTCATGGAAATCTTTCCACCTCTGCCTCAGCCTGTTGAGTACTGGGATTATAGGTTTGCACCACTATGCCTGGAAATTACTGTATCTTTTTTATAATCATTTTTTCCATTTAAAATTATATGAGAATAACTAATTTTGGAATCATAAATATTTGTAAGTCATTGGCTATTAGTTTTTTTTTAAAATGATACATAACTCAATAACTCATTAGTATGATTCAAAATAATGTCAGAGAGAGAGAAAAAAAAAAAAAAACTACAAGATTTTAACATTTAAAGGCAAAATATGCCCAAAGAACATATTCTGCATAGAAGAAACTATAATCTTACTGAGTCGTTTATTTTTCTGAGTTTTATTATGCTGTTGTAAATGTCTAAGGACTTACATATTGCCTGAAATATTTTTAAGAATTTGTCTGCATGTAAGAAAATATCTTAGTCTAGAATTACTCAGAAGCTTCCGGGAGAACATGGCGGACAGATAACAGCAACTACCAGCGGCTCTCTGAAAGACTCGGCTCAGAAGCCAGGAATGGTGCGGACTAAGGAGACATAAGCAGGTGGAGATATGCTCTGCTGACTCAGGAACGAACTGGGCTGAGAGAAGCCAACTTGGAATGCAGTCCTGGTGCTAAAACAGGAACAGAAAAGACTCGGTGTGGAGGCTGGAACCGCGCCATTGTAAGCCGCGATTTGGGTTTCCCGCCGCGCAGCGGCTGGCTGCCTCTACAGCGGCTCGGCAAGGGGAGAGACGTGCAGAAGCTCTGAGAACGGCAATCTGCGAACGGCAGGGAGGCGTGCACTGACTTATGGTGAGGTGAGTGAGAGAAACTGACACTCTACCACAGTTTGACTCCAGCAGAGGACTTTCTGGGCCCGAGCAGTCCTGCGGGAGCAGGGCGCAGTGGCGACTCCAGCCACACATCCCCCTCTCGGGCGGGATTGGTGAAAAGTGCCTGGCCTGCGTGACGCTGCCGGCGGACCTGGTAGACTGTCCCAACCCAGATCCCAGAGCCTGACGGTGGCCGGGAGGGGAGACGCGTAGGCTGCCTGGTCCGTAACTCCCTGGTGCGCAGCGGTGAGTGGGAACACCTAACTGGCGCAATTCGATCAGGCTGTGGCTGACTGGGAGAGAAGCTGGGCCTCTTATATAAGCTTGCATATATAAGGAACAGAGAAGAAGAGGCAGCATGGGAAGAGGCAGCAACAAGAAAGTCTCCTCGGCCCCCAATTCTGAGAAACAGGCAATAGCAGACACCGCACCAATACACATAAGGCACCATATAGAGAGCCTCATAGACCAATTCAGGAATGAAGTTATCAACGACCTGAAGCTAGAAGTATGCAGAATAGTTAGAGAAATGCTAAGCACCACCCAAGAAAAAACAGGTGATGGAATGGAAGAACAGAAAAAAAGGGGAGAATTGTTTGATGGAGAAAACAGAGAAAGCATAGAATACGTGAAGCAGGTTCAAAGGGACTACCAAGATACTAAGAAGTCTATCGAAGACTGGCATAACAGCTTGAAAGAAACTAAGGACAGACTATCTGAACTGGAGGGCAGACTTGTAATATGGGAGAATGAAATGAAAAACTTCTTAAAAATAACAAAGAAACAAACAGCAATAATACAAAGACAAGAAGATGATAAGAGGATCCATAACTTAAGGATTAAGAACATAAAAGAAGAAGTAGGGATGCAAACAACTGAACTACAAAAGCTACTCACAGAAATAATCCAGGAGAATTTTCCTAATTTAGCAAAAGGTAAAGATACTCAGATGTATGAGGCATACAGGACCCCAGCTACCTACAACCCAAACAGAGCAACACCCAGGCATATAATAATAAAAATTCCAGAAATTCAATACAAGAACAGAATATTAAAAGCTGTAAGAGACAAGAAACAGACCACTTACAAGGGAACACCCATCAGAATTACAGCAGATTTCTCTGCACAAACCATCAAATCACGAAGAGCGTGGGGGGAAATAATTCAAGCATTGAAAGATAATAATCTCCAGCCAAGATTGAGATATCCTGCACAACTGTCCCTGGAAATTGATGGAAAAACAAGGTGCTTCCAGGATAAAGAGGAACTGGGGGAATTTGCAACCACCAATTCAACTCTACAGAAAGTATTGCAGGATATTCTAAAAAAAGAAAAATACAAAGAACCCAGAAATAGTGGCGGGAGGCCACAACAAATGGAGCAGAGAACAAAATGAAGAAGACAAACTGACAGCTACTGACAGAAAAAGAGCTTAACAGAAATGAGGCAGAGAAGATTGGATGATAGGAACAGCTATTTTGGAGAAAATGACATCTTAATAGGTAATACTGATTTAGTATCATCTTGTTTTGAAGTCTCATCTAGCTTTTGTCCTTCTGTCTCCAATGGTCTAAATAGGCTGTATCTTATTGGATTTTATTATGTACGATAGTATAAGCAAAAACCTTTTAAAGACAAGGAGATTATACAGAAACCATTGTTCATTTTCTGTTAGTCGATTCTAAATACTCTGTAATGCTGTCATTCTCTTGAATGGTTTTACATTGTTTTGATATACTTAATGCTACAGTATACGAAGTTGTACTCAAGGATTTCAAAGAAAGAAACAATATGGTAACTACTTTTAGGTTAGGATTATCTGGTGGTGAAACACTATTCTGCTTAAATGGTTATGTTTTGATCTGCGCTGTTTCGTTGTTATGCCCTCTTTTATCTCAATCTCCACTCCATTATTTACTTTTTTATCTTTATCCTTTTAATTAAAGGAAAAAAATAGCAGGATATATTATAGTAACCCATTTTGACTTTTCATTACCTTGATTTAAAGCCCTGTATTACTCTCACCATCTGGTTTTTAACTGATGTTCCCCTATTCTGTTTTGCTGGATAGTATCAGGTTCGAAAGTTTAGGCATCAGCTGTGAAGATAATGAGATTCATTATGACGCCCATTCTTTTTGACTTTTAGCTACTTTTGAAGACCTACAATGTCTCCAATGTTTTGGTTTTGTCGGTTTTATTCTTTACTGTTTTGTTCAATTGTATTATAACTAATGATATAGGCAATTCTATTAGAGATAGCGGGAGACATTATGGTAACCATTGTTGATCACCTGTATTATGTTTTTACATTATCTATTATGTCCACCCTTTTGACTTGACCGATTCTGTTCTGTTATGTCACATTTGGTTTTACTCTCTTCCAAAAAAGTAATAAGAACCGTGGGAGCAATGAAACCCAAAATGTGTAATAGTCATGGTACAAAAGAGAGGAAAAGAAAGTACTCTAAACTATATAACTGCATGTATATTTAAGTGTATAAGATAGAAAATGATATCACAGAGTTTTATTGGATCAATGAACAGAACTGTTTGCAGTATCATTGATGGAATGTCCACTTTACAAGCTTTAATTTTGTGACTTGAACAATTATTTCTAAGATGACAATATGTAATCCATTAACTAGTGATTTCCTACTGTTCATTTTTTTTCTGTAAATCTGTATAACTTGTACCCTTTCCCTGCTTTTTTTTTTTCTTTTCTCCTTAAATAAAATTAAAAAAAACAAAACAAAACAAAACAAAACAAAAATAGAATTACTCAGAAACTTTCGTCTTCTGGTCTAACCTGTGAGATAATTTTCAAGAGAATGACATACAATCAACTCATTTGTTGGGGACCACTACTCAGCAGCTCTGAGCAGGATTTAAATTTTACTAATTGGCTTTCTATGCTTATCTGTGGCTCTGTCATAGGCCTCTGCCTCTTGCCTGGCGATGGGAGCTGATTGATAGTAAGTGAACCTCTATGAATCACTGCTCCTGGCTGAGGCCTATAGTGGTCTGTGAGGCCAGAGATACCACAAAGGGCAAGATCACAGCTGAAGACACTTTGGCTCCAACACTAATTAAGTATATAGAGACTGCAGCTGCAGTCATCTCTCTCCTGCAGTCTCAATTCTACCACAAATGTTATCTTGGAGATAAGATGCTAAATTGGCTTAACCTTCTACTTGGGGAAGTCTTTGAAGTGATCCACAAAGTCCTGCTCATTTCCTGAAATTTCCCCACCTTTTGTCTTAATCCTAATAAAAGTGGGCTAATCCAGAGAACCCTTTGTCATAGCCCTCAGAGTCATGAGCTCAACTAAAGGGTTTTGACCCTCCTGGAGCCCTAAAACTCATGTAATTTGTCTTTTTTTATTTAACCTCTGCCATACACTCATTTGGAAGATCAGGGATCGGGGGTCAGCACCCGATACTCATTAATTTATTGTGTTGCTTATTGTTTCTGGTTACCTATCTTTTTTTTTTGCCAATGTCAATATTTTTGAGCTTTCCACTATTCTCATTAATTAAAATCACATAAAATATTGTTTTGACACTTTTCTTTTTTCCAAAGCATGCCTGACACAATGCTGTGTATCTTGGAGCCTATTTGTATTGAGAATTTGGTGCAACAGAAGTTAATAAGCAAATTGTGTAATACAAAAAAACAATGTTAAGGGCCAGGGGTATAGCTTAGTGGCACAGTGCTTGTCTGGTAAATGCAATGTCCTGAGTTTAAATTCTGGCTCCATAATAATAATGTCTTAAAATTGTTTATTAGCAACCATTGTCCTGTATAGTACTAGACTCCCTACCATGAGCAACATCTCATTCAACAGGGCCTACCTTGGACCCAACATTCCATGTTTTATTGGTACTGAATACCTTCCAAAACATATTGTTCATTTTTCATGTAGAACACATTAGCTCTCTGTCATCTACCCCAAATAACGTTCAGGTTCATGTTTCCCTACTCAGAAACTCAGGACTATGTTGCTAAACAAGGATTACCAACCTCTAAGTTCTATCCCTTTAATAACAAAGAACCTGAGGGTTCTTTATAAGTTTCCTTACTCTAAAAAAGATTGAAACCTGCTATCTATAGCAAGACCATAAGAATGAACTAATTTTTATTTTGTTTTCCTCATACATCAATTTTTAATAACTATGCAAACAGGCAAAACACCATGATATCAAGTTATTCCCTAATTATCAAAAATCTGTTTAGTAAAAAATTCTATTAATTGCTCAATTTTAATACCAATCTAATGAGATTGCTCAGAGCACAGATTTAAAATCCAGTATTTCCTCTTCCCTCCCTTTTTTCCCTTCTCAATTGAGCATTTTCTTCCCATTTCCCAAGACTTATTATACATTTTGATCCTTATTTACACTTTCAGTTTCTCACACCAGGGAAACAAAGCTATGTTTGAATGTGTATGTCTAATTTCACTTAAGGATATGGTCTCAGAAGGAGGGAGAGAGGAAAGAAAGGACAAGGAAAAAAAGAATAGAAGGAGAAATGTAAAGAAAGCTTTAGTAAACAAAAGGAGAGGAACAGGGGTTGAACCAGGGAAGGGAAATAGGAAAAAAGAAAAAGAAAGGTATATTATGCACAGGTACAAAATCCCTATGAAGAATGTGATCATTATGTAGATCTCAAATGTACCAATAAGTAAAATGTTTAAAAATTTAGTACTTTGACCACATTATATAAATTGCTTTCAATCACTTTGCTGAAGACAGGGGCTTAAATTATGTAGGATTAGAAAATAAATAAAAGGAAAGTAAAACTCTAGTCAGAGAGAGATACAGAGGCAGAGAGAGAGAGAGATTCTTTCCTCTGTTGGCATTTGGATTATTGTAAACATATTTTCTTGGTCTCTAGAATTATGGCTGAGTCTAAAATTGGAGAAACAACCATTTACATTTCTTTAGAAAGTTTTTTTTTTGTTTGTTTGTTTTTTAAACTCTGGAGCCCCAACAACTGCTTTTGAGCAAAGGAAAATTAGGTAACTTAAAAAATTAAAACCTTGCATTCTATGTTTCTACTATACTGTCATTATAGTAGGTTTTGATAGAACTGTGGAATGGAGGAAGAGGAGGAGGAGGAGGACTGGCGGCGGCTGAAAAGATAAGTATAAAATATAAGTAACCTTTATTTTGGGAATGTGGGGAGAGACACCCCCGACCCCCTGGGGTGTGGCATCTCCACCCCGGGGCCTGCGATCTCTTCGCAGAACACATGGAGTGAGGCACATAAGTAGCCTTGGCCTGGGGTGGAACCTAAGGGGCATTAGGGATGCACAGGTAGCCCATTGGTCTTAGTTTGGCACCAGAGGTAATTTCTAAGGGTGGCGGGAGATAGGAGCTCCTTGGCTTTACCGGCTACAGAATCCGGCCTGGGCCAGCAACCCTTTCAGGTTTATCTGACATATTCTGAAAATACAGCATGGTAATGCACCGGTATTTAAGAGTGAAACACAAGAACAAACTGAGATACTGCCATCACCCACCAATCTGTGTGCAACCACTGGTGTTTCTTCTCCTTTTTTTCAACAGCAAGGAAGTGACATCTGACTACTTGTTTGTAAAATGTAAGCTCATTGCATTAAAATACATTAGCTTGAGAATTAAAGTTGCTTGATAATTAAGCAAAATTATATACAATAAAAAACCCAGAACAAAAAAAAGTGTTTCAAAGCAAAATGCATAAAAGACAATAAACTATTCATTTTCAGATCCACAGAATCAGAATTGTTTTGAAATCATTTTAAAATAATTTTTTGCGAAGATATTTTCAGTATTTTTGCACTGTTTAAATAGTAGTAAGATCTTTTAGGAAACAGGAGTTAAAAACCATACATTTTCTTTCAAATTAATCTGATTTAGGCTCACGTTTCAGAAAACACACTGGTATTTGATCTGCAGATGGGAAGGAGGTTAGAAAAGATTCCCAAGGAGAAAAATTATTCAATTTTCCAAAATGATTTAAAGAAAGTGTTTATTGATGTATCTAGTATACTGAATTTCCTTTAAAAAGTAAAGTTAGAGTTAACTAGTAAGGTCTCCATATCAGGGCACTAGGAAAGCTCTTGGCCTCAATTAGGTGGCCAGATCTGCCTTGACCTAACTGCTCTGTCCCATCTTTCTGATGGAGCAGTGGTTCTCACAGATCGATATCTGGACCCAAGATGACCAGTACTCTCTCTCACCAGCCACTTCCTTAGATCAAAGGAAGTTTGCAAATTTCTCATTTATGTCAGTCCAATTGATGAGACCCAACAGGAGGGAGACTGGAAGCCAATCCAATGATACACATGATCTTATGGCCTTTATCTTACTGAATACTCATATATATATATATATATATATATATATATATATATATATATAATTATTAAGAGTTTCCGATACCAAAGAATTTAAAATGTGAATCCGACAAATTAGGATGTTGCTTGAGTTTTTATTTTTAAATGTAAATTCTAATGGAGAAGTGACTGTTAATATTCTTCATACAAATAAATATTTTCTATTCAAACATGTATAGACATTTGTTTGAAAAACTAAAAAGAGGTACTTACAGAGTGGCAGTAAAATGGAAGAATTAAAAGGAGCAGAATTTCAAGAATTTGGCTGTGATTGTCCCAGGACTGCGTGGCTGGAGAGAGAAATCTGAAATCGTCCCTCCTTTTCTCCCCTGGCAAAACTAGACCTGCTGGAATGCCTGTGACACAGTAGGATGCTGGCTAAGGCACGCATGACAAACAGGCAGAACTAGAGGTGTGGAAATGTCTCAAGCAACAGTAACAAATAAAGCCAACAGGTGTTAAACCAAATAAGCCCTAACACAATTGTAGTGAGGAACCTAAATATCCAACTGCAAAAAATAGGCAGATAAACTAGACCACCACCACCACCACCACCAACAACAACAACAACAACAAATCAACAAAGAAATCTTAGATTAAAATAAGCTTGAGAATAAGTGGATGTGGAGATGTCTTACAGGGTGTTCCTGTCCAAAACATCAGAGTACATCTTCTTCTCAGCTGCACAGGAGACATTCTCCAAAACAGACCATATATTAGCTGACAACACATGCTTAATTAATTGTAGAGGAACTGAAATCAGCCCATGCACACTATTTGACTATAGCAGTGACACTGGAAATGAACAGCAAAGGAAATCACAAAAACTACATTAACATATATAAATCAAACAACACCCTTCTGAACCACCAATGGATTACAGAGGAAATTAAAGAGTAAATTAAACAGTATATACCATTAAACAATAATACTACCTACATACCAAAACATAAGGGATGCAAGAAAAGTGATGAACTCGCACATCAGGAAAACAGAATGAGCTCACATAATCTAATGTTGAATCTCAAACTTCTAGAGGAAGAAGAACAAATCAACCCTAAAACTATTATGAGGGAGGAAATTACAAAGATAAGAGCAGAACTTAATGCAATAGATACTAAGAAAGTAATACAAAGAATCAGTGAATCAAAAGTTGGTTTTTTGAAAGAATAAATAAAACTGGTAAACCATTAGCCAACCTCGTCAAAAAGAGAAAAACAAAAGCACAGATACAAAGAAATTAGGAATGAAGAGAAGAAATCACAGCAAATCCCAAAGAAATCCAGAAGACCATCAGTACCTATAATGAGAGCCTATATTCTAATAAAACAGAAAACAGAGAAGAAATGTACAGATTTCTAGAACCAATCAAATTGTCAAAACTAAATTAAGAAGACAGAAAAATTCTACAATGAAATTCTTCAGTTAGTGAAATTGAAAATATAAATTAAAATTTACCAACAAAGAAAAACTCAGGTCCTGACAGACACACAGTTGAATTCTACAATAAATTTATAGGAGAACTAATGCCACTAATGCTGAAACTCTTCGAAGAAATTGAAAGGGACACAGCACATGCAAAATCATTGCTGGAAGCAAGTATTACCCTGCTTCCAACACAGAGAAGAATGCATCCAAAAAAGGAAACTAGGTGCCAATTTCCCTAATGAACGTAGGTCAGAAAATTCTTAATAAGATGTTGGCAAACAGAAAGCAGCAAACCATCAAGAAGATTATACATCGTCACCAAGTAGAATTTATCCCAGTGATGCAGCATGTTAAACATATGCAAATCAATAAATGTAATAAACCATATTAACAGAACCAAAGACAAATATCACATCATTATTTCAATAGAAGCAGAAAAATCATGTGATAAAGTCCAACACCCTTCATTATAAAAAAAAAAATTCTACAGAAAGTTGGAATCGATTTTTACCTCAATATATATAAAAGTCATCTATGACTAACCAACAGCTAAAATCACACTGAATGGTCGAAAACTGAAAGATTTTGCTCTAAAATTCTAAAATCAGGAATAAAAGAGGGAGTCTAATATCACTGCTATTCCCCTTGTGGGTATCTGCCCAGAAGAATTAAAGCACGATACCATAATGATATATGTGCACTCATGTTTATAGCAGCACAGTCTATAATACCTAAATCTCAGAAACAACCTAAAGACCCACCAGCCAAGCAATGTATAAAAAAGATATTTTTATTTATGGAATACTAGTCAGCCATAAAGAAATAAGCTGGAGACTTTTGTAAGTAAATGGATACAACTTGAGACCATACTCATGAGTGAAATAAATCAAACTCATATGTGTAAACATCATATTTGTTCACTAGTGTGAGAAACTAAACAAGTAAATAAGATCCAAAATGCACAATAGATATTGTGAACTGGGAAGAAAATGTTGAAAAGAAAAAATTTGATGGGGGAAAGGGAAGAAGGTAAAAAATTATATTTATACACAAGATAGTTAAGATAGTTATACAGCTAGTTTCTCTTATATCATTAAATGAAAGGTTTGGACAAGAATTCATGGACCTTTGGACAAGATGTCATGCCTGTATCGTGTACTCTGAATAACTACTATGAAGGCAATAATACACAATGTGTTAATTATTGTAACTCTCCTACTAACCTATTTTGAAACTGTCTTATTAGTATTTTTATTGTTTTTCTTTTGCTTTAAAATAAAAAAAGAGCATTAGCTGCATTGAAGGAAATTATAACAGGTTTGTTACCAGATGAACAAAAATAATAAGCACATTGCTCTTTACTTTCTTAGTAAGAATTAGTTTGTATATAAAAGACCATATTGTGAAATTCTATGCATAAAGATAAATTGAACAGTTTTTCTTTGAAAAATCAGGGGTACATTTCTAGTGTTTATTTTCCCCAGACAGTTAAACATCTGTCGTGGCCTTGTCATTTCATATCTGCTGTTCCAACCCCATTCCTCACCACCTGTCTTAGCCTTCCCTTCAATCTGTCCAAAGTGTTAAGACAAAATCATCTTTAAAATCTTCTCTTTAACTATCTAACTTCCATTGTCAAAATTAATTTTAATGTAATTATCATATCTTCAATCAATGTTTTTGGTGATAGTTTGGGGAAATTCTAGTTACATCTTAGGCTCAAATGAAATAATGGAGTCTAATAATACATAAATTTCAAAATTATAACAGATAATGTATTGTGCTACAGTATACATTTAACAGACAAAATCGTCAAACATTTTCAAATGTTTTTATCTCTGTCTTTTGATACAAGCTACTCTTGTTTTAAAATGAAATAAATTAAGACTCAATTTGAGCATCTTACACAAATTTCTTTGGGGTTGAAATGAATGCCACAACTTAGTTTTCCCAACTATCATTCAAATGTTTTCTCCACTAAGATGAAGTGGCAGGTTTACTATTCCCTGGCATTCATGCCATTAACCAGTATAACTGGGTACCTGTAGGATATCTGATACAGAATGAAATAAGTTGAATATATCATTTCCCTTAATCTTTTCAACAGTTGATCATTTTTTTAAATTAAGACACAAAGAGTATACAAGTCAGTGATAGTGTTCATTACATAAGTAATAAAAAGATAGGGTGATTTGTTTCTGAAATACAGCAGTTCCCTTTATTTGCTGGTGATATGTTCTGAGGCCTGCAGTGATAACAAATCCTATATGAGACACAGCCACTGCAGCAGTCCATCTGATAACCAAAACAGCTGATCAGTGACTCAGGTAGGCAGCCAACAGACCCTGTATCTGCCAGACGTGGATGATTGGGGTGGAGAAAAATAGGGAGATTTCACCATGTTAAACAGAATAGCAAGAAATTTAAACTTTATAAATTGTTTATTTCTAAGATTCCCCATGTAATGATTTTTATCAAAATTTACTGCAAATAACTGACCATGGAAATTTAAAAAGGCGCGAGGATTATTGTTAAGAAAAAGAATTGGAAAATAGGTTTCTGATCCACAAAATCTGAAGTTGCTTTCCATATTATCACTTTTTTCCAACTCATTATTTTCTTTCAGTAACACAGCAAGATTTTCAATAAAGCTTCAAGTCCATCTCCATCAGTTATGTTTGCTCAATAAACTTTAATTGAGAGGCTACTGTATTAAAAAACTACGGACAGGGCAATAGTGTTGTAGAAAGAAAAAGCCATTGACTCTGATCTTAAAGCACTCACAATCTGGAAGAGGATATAGACAAGCAAAGACAGTAAAAATATAGATTTTGTTCCTTTAGTAACAATCAGGGAAGGGTTAGGAATGAAGGCACTGGCTAAAAAAAATATAAAAAAAAAAAAAAAACATGTAAATAGTGGCCAATTGCTCCTTAACAACACTCTCAAACTTGACATTCTCAAATATTATTTTGATTTACCTTTGGAAATTTTATCAGAATCATGGGTAACCTAAGCCTCTCCAAGATATAATAAATTTTAATTCACGTAAGAATTTGTAGTTGAGACCAGGAGGCAAATCGCAAAGTTAAGTACATAATGAAATCTCTCCTGTAGCATTCAGGAGGTGTTGCTATTCAAGAGATGAACCGGTGTGTTTATTGAAGACTCTGAATATAGTACATAACAAGGCAACTTGCACATATGCCTGTTTGGTAAATGATCATGGATTTTGTAAAGAAGAAAGTGTTGTACACTTAGAAATAAACACTGAAATGTTAAAAGAAAAACTCTGAAAACAGAAATATTTGTTTAAAACACCTGCTGGCTATCATTTATTTGGGGTAGTAAAACTGTACAGCTTGGATATTTCCTACTATCATTAACTCATCACTAAATTACTTCCATTTTTGCAAGGTAACAGAATTAAACAGACTCTAAAAGTCCGACAGTTATCCTTACTGAACTCAATTGTCAATATATGTTTCTTAAGGGCCAAGTAACATTCAATAACTTCAGGGAGACTTTCTTTACAAAGGACAAAATTTTGGAAAGACTGGCCTCACTGATCACAAAAATTATGTCTTGTTCATTTTTCATTACTTAAGAACACATGAAATAAAGTCACATGAATTACAAGTTTAGAGTACTTATCAAATGTGGATTTAAGAAGTCTTATTTTTGATAAATTCAAACTCTTTTTGAAACATATGGATTCATTATTCTAATTCAAATTCATTTTTCAGGTTTAAGTGAATTGGCTTTGAAATATGAATTTAAAAAGGCAAAAAGACTAATCAAAGAGGATCCTAAGACTTCTCATCCCTGGAGAAACATACGGATGTTATTTAAAATCAATTCCAGAAAAAAGGTTGAAATTTCTTATTTAAATCAAAGCTTGTCTTTGCAGTACCACATCCTGCATGATTATTAGATGTGTATCAGGTGGAGTTTGCATTACCGATTGACACCAGCTGACTGGCTGACAGAAGCAAATAAATGGAGATTGTGAGAAGCTGTTGGAGAGTGTCCAGATTTGAATTACTAGGAAGGCCAGAAAGGAGCAGGAGCCAAACAGCAGCCTCATAAAACTGCAGCCCAAATCCAATCAGGGACCTTCTGTGATAAAGAACCCTGGTGCTGCTGCCACTCACATCTCAGTTCTGCATTTGCTGGCTGCATTTGTCCGGGTGTTTTTGTCCTTCCAGTCCACACACTGAAGTTCTGTCCCTGAGGTGATGGTGCTGAGAAGCCTTGGGAGATATTAGGTCACATGGTCAGATCACTCCGAAATGGACTGGTGTTATTTAACAAGGAGATAAGAGAGTTTATTTCCGTTCTTTTTTGTGTTCTCCTATGAAGGAAGCAAGAACTTGCCAGACTTCAGAATGGTTAGAAATGTATTGTGCTGTTTGTATTCACTCTACAGTACTCAGCCATAGCCTAGAGACTGAAATTGGGGCTGGGCACTGAGTGATACCACTTTCTACTGCCACATTCAGGGCAGAGTGTCTACTGCTCTTTCTAGCATTTTGATGAGTGATGTAATTGGGTGAATCTGGGGAGGACACATTATCCTCACACATGGAAGGGGACTCAGGTGCTGTAAGAAAGAGGAAAGAAAAGTATTTCCAACAAGATGATATCATTGTTTTACACTGTGATAAAAATTCTCTAATTTCTTTGTCTTTGTCCTCTAGTTTTGCTTAATTTACTTATGCCCACTTTCTGTCATAAATCAAATAAGTTTTCTCCTCCTATAATATTTAAAGTCACCTTCCTGAAACTTAGGACTTGAATACTTCTGTATTTAATTCGATTACTTTTATTTACACTAAATAGTCTCCAAAATAGCGTTGAATTAAACACAATTCTCAACCCTGTTTCTCAATTTTATTTTGGAAATAGGCTGCTTAGAATTAATTAGGTGGATCCATAATGATAGTGAGACCAAAGATATCTCTCTGCCTTACATGATTAAGAGTACATCATGACATAGAATATCTGCCATAACTTCAGCCATCACATCTGCATGTTTGATTAGCACAGTGAAAGACTGCAAGAACCAAAGTGATATTTGTTTTGTCCCTTTTAATGTACTATATTAGAAGTCATACACAAAATTTTCCTCATAGCTCATGGGCTACAATTCAGTCACTTGGATCCTCTCAGTTATCAAATAGTTAGGAACTATATACCCATCATGGGAACTGATGAACCCAGAGTGAGAATTGATATTCTGCTGTTAATGGAAAATCTTGAAGATATGTGACCCTAAGTGAAAGAGCTTCTCTGAACATTTTTGATTGATGAAATATTTCTATTTTACAAATGAGAAAAATAAGACATAGAAAAGCCAGCATACAACCACAATTCTCACACATTTTTCTCTCCTAATTCATGAAGTCACTACATTAAAAGTTTATTTTTGAGCATATCTGGCAACTTCCACTAAAGTAAGGTGCCTGCCTGAGACGGCAATCCATGCTGTGGCTCTGGAAGTATTGGCTATGACACTACCCCATTCCTGCACTCTGAGTACGGATTCCTCTTTGTAAGAAAGCAAAGTGGAGACTCAAGTGATCAATCCCTTTATTTTGTTTTCTCTTCTTTAACCATACTTCATTTGTCCCAAGTCATAAATAGAGTAAAATGGATATCTATCCTTCTGGGATGCCTGAAGAACTCTGGTTTTTAAGTTCAAAAGTAAGAACTGAATGAAAGAAGTTAGTTGATTTGATTCTTGTAGAAACCATTCCAGATGACTTTACAAGGCTTTGCTATAACTGTATTTATCAAGTAAAGATAAACATGCTTGTAACAGCATCTCAATTTTATTCATACAAAAAAACTACTACATATGTCCCTAGAAGGGAAAAGGTGAAGTATAACTGTAGGGAAAAAATTCTTTTCAAATATTCTCATACTGTGAATCTATTATAAGAGCAAAACGATTGAAATTCTAGTACAAATGTGTGTATTTAGATGATTACAAATAACAGTTTAACTGGAGTTGCCTAAAGTACATCACTAACCCCTCCACGATCAAATGCTACTGCTGCAGGCAAGGTCCAAAACCACCTGCTTATATAAAGAAGTGCAGATGACAACATTGATATTATGCTCATATATTGACACATCTTGAAATGATGATGTTTTAAAATTATCTATTCAAAATGGACAGAAGGCAAACAGATTGAGAATTAAGTCTAAAATTCTGCTCTTAACCCATTATTTTACATTGTGGAGAAAGGTGATGATTTCTTAGGATGTTTCACAAATCCTCTACCTTGTTATTGTTATCCAAGGGAAGAAAAAAAATTAAATTCCTTGGACTCAAACGGAAATCATTTCATTTACTATGGGCAATCCTAAGCCAAATTAAAGTTGGATAGATACATTTTATTTCTCATATCTGTTTAAGAGTTCAGTTTTGTCTGAAATGGGCATACAATGTAGTTATGATAATTTTACATTTTTTTGAAACCTCAAAGACTTACTATTTCACAAATGTATATCTAAATGGACACTGGTTACATATATATGTATATGTAGCAGTTTTATGTATAAATTTATGTAGTATTTATAGTTGAAATGATTATGCAATACCTGGTGCTATAAGGTACTGTGACATTTTTATTCTACTTTGTTCTTTTTCATCTTTGCTAAATGCAGATCACAATTTGACTTACTAAATTGATTTCAAAATCTACTAATAGGTTATGACTCACAAAGTCAGGAGAAATAATTTATACCCAAGAGATAAATATCTATTAACATGCCAAGTCGTTGGTTCTGGAATTTGCGTAACAGTAGAAATAAGAACCAAATGAAAGACGCTTAGTGGCAAAATATCAGATACCAGTGAGGCCACAGTGAGTAATTATTCATAATATTTTTCCCACATGTGGCAGATTCTTCTGCTAAGATGGTTTTGGGGTTTCTTTTTTGATCTTTTTTTAAATTAAGTTTATTGGTACATTTAGGGTATACACAATAATCACATTCATCATAGGGAATTTGTACCTGTACGTGATATATTTGGATTCTTTTTTAATTTTGCCCATCACCTCCATCCCTTCAACCTCATTTCTCCTCATTTCCAAAATTTTGGTTTCCATTTAATCCTTCTCTCATTTTTTAATTTTCCCTTCCTTCCTTTCCCTCTCCCCACTTGCTAATTCCCTTTCACATTTGAAAACTCCCTTCCTATTTCACAGTATCTGTTTCATATTTTGACCTTAATTGATGCTTTCCATTTCTCACAACAGAGAAAGATTGAGATATTTACACGTGTGTCTGATTTATTTTGTTTCTTTTTTTTTAAATTGTATTTAAGGAGAAAAAGAAAAAAAACAGAAAAAGGGTAAAAGTTATACAGATTTACAGAAAAAAATAAACAGTAGGAAATCACTAGTTAATGGATTCCATATTGTCATCTTAGAAATAATTTTTCAAGTTACAAAATTAAAGCTTATAAAGTGGACATTCCAACAGTGAGACTAAACAGTTCTGTTCAATGATCCAACAAAACTCAGTAATATCATTATCTATCTTATATACGTAAATATACATGCAGTTATATCATTTAGAGCACTTTCTTTTCCTCTCTTTTGTACAATGACAACTACTCATTTTGGGTTTTGTTGCTCCCACAGTTCTTATTACTTTTTTGGAAGAGAGTAGAACCAAATGTGACATAACAGAACAGAGTCAGTCAAATCAAAAGGATGGACATAATAGATAATGTAAAAGCATAATACTAGGTGATCAACAATGGTTACCATAATGCCTCTCGCTATCTCTAATAGAATTGCCTATATCATTAGTTATAATAAAATTGAAAAAAACAGTAAAGAACAAAACCGGCAAAACCAAAACATTGGAGACATTATAGGTCTTCAAAAGTAGATAATAGTCAACCAGAATGGGCATCATAATGAATCCCACTATCTTCACAGCTGTTGCCTAAACTTTCTTTTTTTTTTTTTTTTCTTCCGTTTTTATCGGTACCAAGGATTGAACTCACGACCTCACAATTGCAAGGAAGGCACTTATGCCGCTGAGCTAAATCCCCAGCCCCTGTTGCTTAAACTTTCTAACCTGGTACTATTAAGCACAACAGAAGAGAGGGACATCAGTCAAAACAAGATGGTGGGAGCAACACAGGGCTTTAAATCAAGATAATGGAGAGTCAAAGTGGGTTACTATAATATATCCTGCTATTTTTTTTTATTTATTTTTCCCTTAATTAAAAGGATAAAAATAAGATTTATTTGACTTAAGGGTAGAGGTTCCATTTGACCCAGTCACACTCCCCTTCTTGGTACCTTCCTGAAACAATTTAAAAGATCCTACTACAGAGATGTATGCATACCCATGTTTATACCAGCACAGTTTGTAATAGCTAAATCTTGGAAGCAGCTCAAATGCTCATCAACTGATGAATGGATAAAGAAGTGAGATATATCAGCCATAAAGGATAAAATTGAGAAATTTCTAGGTAAATAGACGGACCTTGAGATCATACTCTTAAGTGGGTGTTGGTGTTGCTGTGGGTGTTACTGTTTCACAAAGCGCACAGTGCTCCCGAGTCCATATAGCTAGTGTGGTCACTGTGGAAGAACTGTGTACTACATTCAAGTCTGATCATAAATCTCCCCATGCACAACACAAGTTTTTTGTCTCTCAGTTTCAGACAGGTTAGTATCCTGATTCTGAAATCTGAAAGTGGAAAATGATAATTCACAAGATGGAAAGAGTTCAAATCTCTTAACCAATGCTCAAGAAAAACTCTTCCGTTTTATCGGTACCAGGGATCGAACTCATGACCTCCTGCTTGCAAGGCAGGTGCTTAGCCGCTGAGCTAAATCCCCAACCCCTGAGTATAGCCTTTTAATAGGAGACAAAAAGCCTCCTACTTCAAGAAAAGACACACTATTTAACATCCCTCAAGGAGAAGGAAAAAACTCTCATTTCTCTCTCAAAAACAATAATCTAGGTTCTCTCAGACTGTTTCCTATATGAACTATTTTTTCAGTTTTTCTTTCCTATAACTTTCACATCCTTCTATCAACACTTAACAAGCCCATATTCCTATCCCAGACTGTTTCCTCTACCCCAAGTCCAAACACTTTAGCCAACCATCTAAATGATGAACACATTTACACAGAAGTGAGATGACAAAAGCAAGAGAAAATTAAAGGAGAAATAAACTGAAGCACTCACCGAATATGTGACTCAAATTCAGCACATATTAGTATTCTACTCTCACCCTCATTTTCTCCCTGATATCAATACTCATTTGGTAGACTACTACTTTATTTGAATTTATTTCTTCCTTAATGGAAAGAGAATATGTTGACTATTGCTTCTTCCTTAAACATTAATATGCAGTTCTGTTTTGTTATTATTGACATTTTGTCTTTAGTGACTTTGGAGGGCTCATAAATCAGTTTTTACAGTACTTGACATGCTTAGAGTAAACCAAAGTCAACAGGGGAGACACCAAATATGTAGAATTGAAGAAAGTTTCACTCCTTTCATCACACTTGTATTATCTATTTATACAGGAAATTATTAAGTGACAGAATGATAGGTATCTCCTCCCAAAAACCCAAGAACAATTAAGGTAGCTGTAAGGAAAAATGCATGCTCTAGCTTTATTAACTCTAAGAACAATTTAACTAATGTAAAAAAAATGAAGGCACTTTTCCTTTTCAAGAGAATTTGTGCAAAAATATAATGTGGTAGATAGGGGCCGATCCAACTCCTTCCTCCAAGCATTACTAATTGTCAATACTGAAAACTGAGAATTTTGAAACTCAGTTTTTACATGTCTTAAGGCAGTATTACCTTGTTGAAGATTTTAAATGGTAGAACCATGTATGCACAGTTCTTCAAACATAGTAAGTGCTCACAAGCCACATTATTATTGAGAATATGACATCTCTTTTATAACAAGTGTGGAACAAGCAGTTAGACTTACAAAAAAATATATTTTCTTTGATACATTTCATCACAATATTTCATTGAATAGAAATCTGTATTAACAGAACTGGCTACAGTGGATGAGAGGCAAGGCTGATATATAGTTTATTTCTTTATATAACAGAAAAAAAAATTCCAAAACTTCAATCTACAAGGAATGAAAAACTATGATTGTTTCTTAATTTCAGATTAGTGAGAAATTCTTTTCAACCCAAGCAAAAGTGTTTCCTAGTGTTCATGCCTTTATGCTTTACTGCATATAGAGAAAACATAAACCATTTTAATACTCCTTCCATATAATTTAAAGTTACAAAAGTTGTAAATGTGATTCTTTCTCTGATAAGTTATACAGTGATTCCTCTGTTCACAAACTTAATTTAGTCCATGATTCTGTTTTCAAATTGATTTTGGCCATGAACTGAATCAAATTTTTCCCATAAAGTTTGGTAAGAATAAGGTTAATCCGTTCTGAACCATATGCAGTTTTCACTACAAAAATATGAAACAAGGAATAGTACCATAGGAGGAGCACACTAACCTTGCGTGAGGCAACTTTTGGCGTGGAGGACAGGAAGGGAGATGGGGAAGAGATTACTGCTTGGAGGGAGAGTCCTCCTGCATAAAGACATCAGGGACATCTCATTCAAGGATTTCCTCTCTTCTTTGTCTCTTTGTTGCACAGTCACTTTCGGTGAAAAATCTGTGCCACGTCATTTTTTTCTTCTGTGCTTCCTGTGCATAAACCACCTGACCTGCTCCCTGTCTTCCTCTTCCTCAGTGGAATGCCCTCTGAAAGTGTCTTTTCCTGTTCACTTTGGAGTTCATTAAGTCTTTCTGTCATCACCTTCTCTTTATCATTCTCAACAAGCTCCTCTAGGCCTGTACCATTGACAGTCACAGCCATACATCTGCCCATGGACACAATCTACTCCATTACCTGTGCATCAGACCCTCGAGCATCACATCTAGGAACATATCCTGGTCACAGTTTACTCCAAGCCATTTCAAGTTCAATACGTGACATCTTTCCAAGTTTTGTCATTGAGGCTGATGCAGCAGAGTACATTGAAATGTTTTTTCTAGAACTCTTTCAGAGTCAAGGATGTCTCTTCAGTGACATTAAAATGCCTAGTGAACAGCACTTTTGTGTACAACTTTTTTTTTTTTTTTTTTTTGTCTTTTTGAGATAGGGTCTCTATGCAGTTCGGGCAGGCCTTGAGCTCACTTTGTAGCCCAGGCTGGTCTGGAACTCACAACGATCCTCCTGCCTCAGCCTCCCTCCCGAGTGCTAGGATTACAGGCGTGAGTCACCACTCCTGGCTTGTGTACAACTTCTTGAAGTTGCAGATTATTTGCTGGTCTATGAGTGCAGAAGAGGTAGAATATTAGGGAAAAGAATTTGGCCTTTATGAAGTCACACTCAGTGTCCATATCATCCACCAAGACTGGAGGGTGTGCCAGGGCACTGTCCATCAGAAGGTACCTTTCAGGAACCTGGTTGCTAGGAAGATATATCTTAAAGCGGGGTAAGAACACATCTCATTCAACAGGCTTTCACATTGGCGCTCCACATGACCAGCAGTCTGACCTTGTTCACATTCTGTCCCTTAAATACTGAAGGGACCTGGGAACAGGTGCACCACTAGCACCACTTACTCTGCAGACTGGCATTTAAGTTCACACACAGCAAAAGGGTCAGACTATCCTTCCAGGGACTTATTTATGCTACAGCAGTGTCTTTTTTCCTGCCTGACAGGTTCTGTTCATATCCTCGTCTAGAAGAGCCCCATTTTATTGTAGTTGAACGCTTGGTGAGCAGCGTATCCTTCTGCCTGCATGAATTCCACAAATTCTTTTTTGTAGGCTTCTGCAGTGGCCTTGTCAGAGCTAGAAGCTTCACCATGTCTTATCACACTGTGGATGCCATGTATCTTGTGGAACTTAACAAATCACACCCAACTGACTCCAAATTCATCATTTGCCGCCCTTGTAGGGGAATCTTATTGTAAGTCACTATGCAATGTCCTGGCTTTTTCACAGATTATAGCTCCCCTAATACTATCACCTGCCAGCTCTTTCTCATTCAACCGTACTAACGGAAGCTTTTCCATTTCTTCTGGCACTTGTGTCCTCTGACTGTTGAACATCATTACTCCTTTTGCTGTATCAGCTCCTTCTATGTCTTCTTTGTTCTTCCAAATAGCAGAGACCATCAAATTTGCAACTTGTACTCTGAGACCAGATCGGTTATACAAACTATGCCCATACTTCTCTGCAATTTCCTTCTTCAGTTATATGATTGTTGTCCTCAAAACCTTCTTACCAATCTTGCTCTGGACTTTATTAGCCTCATACCACTCTCCACATTATAGTTACCTTCATCACTGCTCTGCACTTTCTTTTATCACTATACATGCTTTATACTTTCTTTGGAGCCATGGCGGATTGAATAATATCGAACAATATTGTATGTACTAAAAAAGTGCACAAAAAAGCTTCAAAGCAAGTATGCACAGGTTTATCTGCAACCACAATCTCAACTACAGGAAGTGATGACCACATATGAGAGCCAAAGTTCTGTTTGTCACCTGATATGGAATTCATGAACGGAAGCATAATTATGCCAAACTCTTCTGATTGTGAACCAAATTGCTTACAAACAAAAGGACTCATGAACCAAGATTACTGTACTTTCGAAAGTCTTTTTTACCAGGTGTGGTGGTACATGCCTGTATCCCAGCACGAAGAAGACTGGAAGAGTGAGATTTTAAGTTTGAGCTCAACCAGGGCAACTCAGTGACTTAGCAGAATATCCCATGAAATATAAAATGGAAAAAAACTTTAGAAGGGTTGGAGACGCAACTCAGTGTAAAGACATTGGATTCAACCCACACTGCCACAAAAATATCTGTTTCATGTTTTGTTTTGTTTTTTTTTTCCCCCTACTAATGATTTGGTACATTTGGGTTTGCATTTTCCATATTATTTTACACTTTCTTTTTTTTTTCTTGATTTTCTTTTACTTTCCTCCTCTCTACCTTTTATCATATTAAACGTATTTTCTTTGTTTCCTTTTTTCCTTCTACTAATTTGAAAAAATCTTCTAACCTGAATGTAAGCAGTATTGCCACCAAGGCTCTATCTCCTCTGTGAGATTCCTTTTATAGGAGTATATTTTTAGCACATAGTTCACTGAGACTCAGTACACAGAAAAATCATTTTACTTTTGGTTTGGCGTACAAGTTATGATTTTTAAAATGCCGAATTCTTTATCTTTTTAATTAAGACACATTCACTTTAATTCTTCTTTAAACACTTTCCCTTGCTCAAACACACTTAACCCATCATTCTTCTTATTTTCTGAAGGTATCTTGAAACGTCTTTACCATTTATGGTCAAAACCATGGTGAATGCTATTGCTCAGTGTCACCCAAAAACATATGAAAACATTATGGTGTGGCCTCATCCACCATATTCATCAAATCTGGCACTGTGTGACATCTGGATCTTTTCCAAATGAAAATAAACATAAAAAGATGAATATTTTTAATGAATTCCAGACATCAAGGCAAGCACAATAGCAATGGTGAACAATGGGAAATATTTAAAGAAGAATTAAAACAAATACATCCTAAGGCCAGGGATTTAGCGCAGTGGTATAAGCACCTACTTGGCAAGCATGAGGTTTTAAGTTCAATCCCTGGTACCAAAAAATAAATAAATAAATAAAATAAAATGAATGCATCTTAACCTTTAAAAATCTGTTTTTTTTAGTTCACTAATAGACTCTTAGTAGTAATCAGGTAATTTATTGTTCCTTACAGGTTTATTTCTATAGTAAAAAGAATGTAAATAACACAAAATATTCAACAATAAGACATTAAATAAATAAATAAACTGGGTTATAGTCATAATGAAATGCTACATTGTCCACTGGAAGAACGACAGTCTCTTTAATAAATGGTGTTGGAAAAATTGGTTCTCTATATGCTGAAAACTAAAACTAGACCCATGCCTATCATCATGTACTAAATTAAAATATAAATGGATCAAAGATCTGAATATTAAAACAGAAACATTGGAAGACATTATTAAAACAGAAATACTGGAAGACAAATTGGGTAGAATCCTTGAAGACATAGGGGTAGGTAGAGAATTCATGAACAGGACTCAAACTGCATGGGAAATACTTCCCAAAATCAATAACTGGGATCACCTCTTATTAAAAAGTTTCTACATGTCAAAAGAAATCTCCAGCATAGTAAAAAGAAAACCCACCAACTGGGAAAATATCTTAGTGAACTGTCCCTCAGAAAAAGGTATTCTGTCTAAAACATATAAAGAGTTTAAAAAAATCAGACCCCCCAAAATTCAAAGATTCAATCCAAAAATAGGCACCTGAGATGAATACACACTTCTCAGATGAAGAAATACAAATGGCAAATAAATACATGAAAAAAAATGTTCATTATCATTACTCATTAGAGAAATGCAAATTAAAACCACACTGAGATTCCATCTCACTCCTGAAAGAATGGCCAGGATCAAGAAAACTACCAACAACAAATGCTGGAGAGGCTGTGGGGAAAAAGGAATTCTCCTGCACTGTTGGTGGCAGTGTAGACTGGTGCAACTATTGTGGAGGTCAATCTGGAGATTTCTCAAAAAGCTGGGATTGGAAGTCCCATTTGTTCCAGCTATTCCACTTCTATGCATATTCAGAAGAACTAAAAGCATCATACCACAGTGATATATGTGCACCCTTGTTTATAGTAGCACAATTTGTAATCGCCAGATCTTGGAAACAACCTAAGTGTCCATCAACTGAGGAATGGATAAAAAAGTTGTGCTATTTTTATACAATGGAGTACTACTCATCTATAAAGAAAGATCACTTTGAGATATTTATAAATAAATGGTCACAGCTTGATACCATACTCATAAGTGAAATAAACTTACATGTACGAATACCGAATAGTTTCCCTATTATAAAAAATGATTCAAATATATAAAAGTATGTGGTAATCATGATTCCTCATTATGTGGTTTTGAAGCCTTAAAAAGTTTTCACTCATTAATTGGAATGGCTTTATTCTGTGCTGTTTGATATTATTGCATGTGATGATATGAACAGCTATTTTGAAGAAAACAAGACATCGTAATAGCTAGTGCTGATTTAATATCATGTTGTTTTGAAGTTCCACCAAACTGTTGTTCTTCTGTCTCCATTGGTTTTATCATGTTGTATCTTACTGGATTTTATTATATGTGATATTGTAAACAAAATTTTTTATAGGCACAGAGATTATATAGAAATGATTGTTCATTTTCTGTTAGCTGGTTCTAAATACCCTGTAATATTTTCATCCTCTTGAATAGCTTCACACTGTCTTGATATGTTTGATGCTATAGTATATGAAGTTATATTCAAATATTTCAAGGAAAGAGACACTATGGTAACTACTATTAAGTCAAATTATCTTGTGTTGAAGCATTAGATTGCTGAAATTGTTATGCTTTGATGGGTATTGTTATGTTGTTATGTCCTCTTTTATCTCAATCTCCCCCTTTTTCTTAAAAAAATATTTATTTTTTATTATTATCTTTTTAATTAAGGGAAAAAATTTAAAAAGCAGGATATATTATAGTAACTTTTTTGATTTCCTAATAAATTGATTTGAAGCCCTGTATTACTCCCACTATCTTGTTTTGACTGATTTTTACTCTGTTCCATTCTGTTTGATAGTATCAAGTTTGAGGGTATAGGCAACTACTTTAAAGACAATAAGATTCACTATGATGCCCAAAGTCCAGCCCATTCTGGTTGGACTATTATCTTCTTTTGAAGCCCTGTAATGTTTCCAATGTTGAGGTTTTATTGGTCTTGTTCTGTACTGTTTTGTTCAATTTTGTTATACCTAATCATATAGGCAATTCTTTTTAAGGTAGCAAGAGGCATTATGGTAACCATTGTTGATAAGCTTGCATTCTGTTTCTACATCATGTGCTATGTCTATCCTTTGTTTTGACTAACTATTTTGTTTTTGTTTTGTTATATTTGGTTTTATTCTCTTCCAAAAAATTAATAAGAACTATGGGAGTAGTAAAACACAAAAGTTATAAATTTTGTTTTAAAAAAGAGAGGAAAAAAAGTGCTCCAAAGGATACAACTGCAAGTGTGTTAGGTGTGTTAAGATAGATGACCATATTACTAAATTTTTGTTGGATCATTGAACACAACTGTTTGCAGTCTCACTGTTTGAATGTTCACTTTGTATGCTTTAATCCTATAACTTAAACAACTATTTCTAAGATGACAATATGTAATCTATTAACTAGTGATTTCTTACTGTTTTTTTAAAATTTTGTATTACTTGCACCCTTATACTGTTTTTTTTCCTTTAAATAAAAAAAGAAATGCTACATTGTCATAAAAACAGGCAAACATATAGAAAATGCTATGTATAACTCTCAAAAATACCTTGTTGAATGAAAGAAAACAAACACAAAGTGGTAGAAATAAATTGTACAAAGTTAAAAACCACACACATAATTTAAGGTGATAAAAAACAAAATGGTGGTTGACTCTCCTTTTGGAGGTGAGGCAGGGACATTAGCAAATTTTCTGAAGTTATAGAAATTCTAACCATTTTTACTAGATAATTAGTCATCAGTATATAGTATATGTGTTTAATAAAAATAATAAAACATTTGACTAAATAAAACATATTTGACTAAATAAAACATTTGACTAAAATTAATAAAGTATTCACAATTTTAACTACAATAAGTTTTAAATACAATAAGTTAAATCCATAAATAATCAAGTATTAAAAGTCAGATATCTTAAAACTTCAACAAGCATGACAGATGTCTTAATTAGTTTTCTTGCTGTTGAGACAAAACAGTTTACACTCAGTTGTAAAGGAGAAAGGTTTACTTTAGCTCACAGTTTGTAGATGTTTCAGTCTGTGGTTGGCTGGCTCTAAGGAGAGTGACATGGAAGAGGAGAAATCATCCAGGTCAAGGCAGGCAGGAGGCAGCAACAAAACCGTGGTCAGCAGCAGCCAGCCCCTTTCCCCTTGTGTCCCATCCAGGCTACAAGCCCTCTGGTTTGGTGTCATGTAGGGTGGAGCTTCTTTTTCCCACACCCCTCCTGTAATAAATCACACCTTTAATCCACATTCACACACCCTAGATCTAGCCAACTCTGAAAGACGCCACCTATGACCTCATCAGACTTTCAGGGTACATCTAGCATCAAGCCATAACAAAAGGGAAAACTGTATTACTCTGATGCAGTTTTTCTGTATTTCTACTTTGGCCAGAGGACCAAACTAGAAGCTTTTCCACACATTTCAATTCTATACTATCTTTTGTTCCTTCCAAAAGAAAGAAAAGTACTTGTAAATGTTGTTTACAAAGAGTAATTCAAAAGTAACACTGAAAGTACTATATTATCACAAGCTGATTTCATTCAAGTGAAGGCAGTTAAATATAATGCTTACCTTGTCCACATTGCAATGCTGCTCCATTGTTCAGTAGCTACAAGTTTAGTAGCTAAATCTTTTAGGAGCTAAAAGATTTTTGTTTTCATCGTCAACATAACAACTATGGGAAGTAAATTAAAGGGAAATTCTGTTGCTGACGTTTATAAAGAAATCTGTTATGATTTAGATGCAAAATCCCTCAGATCCCCCAGGTCATCATTCGAGTAGAAAGTGATTGGGTCACAGGACAGTATAGCTGACTTGCTGTTAGGAGGGGGGGCCTGGCTAGAGGTGGGCCATTGTGGGGTGTAACCTCAGAGAGCCTTTCTGTCCGGCTTCTCCCTTCTCCCTCTGCTTTCTGGCTGCCACAAAATAAGCAGTTTTCCTTCACCACAGCCTTCCCAGTGTGTCCTTTTTCTTCCTTGGAGCCAACTGATAAGGGATTAAATTCTTCTAAAATCATGAGCCAAAATAAACTTTACCTTAAGTAATGAATATTTGTCTCCGAGACAGAAAATGGTAAGACAGAACTTAGCACAGCTTGTCCTGTGGCTCTCAGATTCCTGTACTGACACCATAAAGAAGAGTGAACTGTGTCTACCTGACATATATATTGAAGGCCCACAGCAGCAGAGATTCACAGTATGACCCCACTTTTCCAGACAAGTTCCTCTTACCTTCACAAAGTCAGTGGCAGCACCATCAGAACATTCTCCCTGGGGAGCGGGTTCTTTTACACATGGGATTACAGCAGCTGTACCAAGTGTGTGCATGACCAAATCTTCAGAGAGGATTTGCGAGGCTTTGTGAGGCACCACATTGCAAAGAAGAACATAAGCATGGGAAGAGTCAAGCAAATAGAGAATGTGTCACAAAGGGTGAGTCATGGGCTTCAGTGATCTAAGACTTAGAAAAATTTTCTCCCCCCCCCTTTTTAAAAAAATTTATTTTGTTATTATTTTTTAACGGAATAAAATTTAAAAATTAGCAGGATATATTATAGTAAATTTTTTGATTCCCTATTAACTTGATTTGAATCTCTGTATTGTTTTCACCATCTTGTTTGGACTGTTTATTCTGTTCTGTTTGATAGTATCAAGTTTGAGGGTATAGGCAACTACTTTGAAGGCAATAAGATTCACTATAATACCCATTCTGGTTTGACTATTATCTTCTTTTGAAGTCCTGTAATGTCTCCAATGTTTAAGTTTCATTGGTTTTGTTCTGTACTGTTTTGTTCAATTTTATTATACCTGATGACAGGATAAGCAAGAGACATTATGGTATCCATTGTTGATTACCTTGTATCTTGTTTATAACATCATGTACTATGTCCATCCTTTGTTTTGACTGACTCTGCTTTGTTTTATCACATTTGGTATAATCTCTTCCAAAAAAAAAGTAATAAGAACTGTGGGAGTAATAAAACCCAAAATGTGTAATTATTATTGTAAAAAAGAGAGGAAAAGAAAGTGCTCTAAAGGATACAACTGAAAGTGTGTTTAGATGTGTAAGATAGATGACCATATTACTAAGTTTTTGTTGGATCACTGAACACAACTTTTTGCAGTCTCAAGTGTTTGAATCCACTTTGTATGCTTTAATTTTGTAACTTGAACAACTATTTCTAAGATGACAATATGTAATCTATTAACTAGTGATTTCTTACTATTTATTTTTTTGAAATTCTGTATTACTTGTACCCTTTTACTGGTTTTTTTTCTTTAAATACAATTTTAAAAAAATTTTTCTTCAAAATTTAGTCTCACCTCTGCTGCAAATGGAAAGAGCAACTTCTTGATTTGAGTTTACTTAATCTCCTTACATAAAATTAGAAGAAAATAAATCAGCTTAAAATAACAGAGCATCCCTCTTTAGTCACCTCTATTATTGAGTTCAGCTATCTGTGTTCATTTCTAAGTCAGAAGACAACGATGTGACATGAACTGAACTGCATACTTGCTCTGTCTCCCTGGAATTATATTATCTCATCTGTGTACATTTTCTACTACCAAGTTAGTTTTGATCATATTTATTTATTCAGTCATTCATCCATTCATTTAGTTTGGTTCCAGGTATTGAACTCCGGACCTTGCACTTGCCAGGAAAGTGCCATACCACTAAGCTATATTCCTAGCCCCAGTGTTGGTCATCTTTAAATCTTATCAATTAAAGATGCCCTATAATTTGTGAGTTTCTTTGCCACTTTTGTGCCCTCTACGGCATTCTCCACACAGTCCCCTATAGTTTTTCACTAGGACACAAAGTATATGGTGTCATTTGTTTTATAAATACATGTTCAAGACTTCTGGCTGCTTAGGCTCCTTTGTAATGCCATAAGGTTCTAAGAGAAATAATATGCATATCATTTTTATTTTAAAAATTGCTAAAATTGGGGCTGGAGTTTTAGCTCAGCGGCGTAAGCACCTGCCTTGCAAGCAGGCAGCTGTGAGTTCGATCCCTGGTAAAAAGACCAAAAAAAAAAAAAAAAAAAAAAAAAGAAAAAAAGCTAAAATTAGAAATATTAAATTTGGGCTGGGGATTTAGCTCAGTGGCATAAGTGCCTGCCTGGCAAGCACGAGGCTGTGAGTTCAATCTGCAGTACAAAAAAAAAAAAAAAAAAAAAAAAAAAAAAAAAAAAGAAAGAAAGAAACATTAAATTTCATTGGGTATCTCTTGATATTAAAGGAAGTGGTCTCTGTCTAGAGTACACAGGAGAAAGATACATATGACTTTGAACAAATAAGCAAAAGATGGGATCTTTTTGAGGTTCCCTGGAAAATCTTGTCTTCTTGGGAGAAATAAGGAGAAGGAAGAGAAAGAGTAGAGTAGGAAGAGAGAGAGCAGGAAGAGTGGAGAGCAGATATGAAAGAGAACAGGGTGAGAAGAGGACAGTCAAAAGGAAGGGAAAGAGGTAGAAGAAAAAATAACAAAATTCTCACCCAACTCTCCCTACTTCTTACGTTAGAATTAAAGGCCATCATCAGTATGTTATAATAGTGAGATAGCGCAGCCATCCTGAAATCTTAAGTTTGGGGAGGGCTGAAGCCTACAGAAATATACTTCCAAAGTTCTGGCATTGTTCAGTTTCTGAGAAAACAAATGGTACATGTCCCTGCCCCTGCCCCTCTCCGCATCGTGTTAAATTGTCTCAGCATAACTCACACTTGGACTCTGCTCATATCCACACGTTTTTCACAGTAACATTCCAGCAAGTCCTGCCGTAAGGTGCCACATTCCGCATCCCACCAAGTACCATTTAGACTGCGGGTGCCTTTGCATTTGCTCTTAGCGCTGATGGGACTGTTTTCATTGGAATGCATTTGGCTCTTTTCTTTTCTTATCCTCAACCTTCAACTGAAATATCATTTCCTTGGAGAGGATGAGACCCCGATATACAAAGACAGTTTATTTTTTCACATGACATTGTGTGAACTTTTCTCCTAGTCTTTAACAATTTCTGAAATTATTTTAATACTTCACTTTTTACTACTTGTAAAAACAATTTTAAAAAAGGACTATCTCTTTTTATTTAACCCTCCAATCACCAGTGCCTTATTCACTGTCTGGCCAAGCACACAATATTTCTTGAACAAAGCAGTGGATGAAAATCTGGTGGGAAGCAGAAAGATGGAAGGTGAAGAGGAGAAGAAACAGGAAGGGAGGCAGGGACACAGTGACCAGGAAGGAGAGGTTTGTTAAAATAAGGTCTGACAGTGTTTTGTAGCCAAACTTGTATTAAAATTAAGTCAGAATCAGAGAATGGTAAGGTCTGTTGGTTATGATTTATTTGACCTCGTGTTTTTAGTGCTGACGCTTGAACCCAGGGCATCTGCACTGAGCTATATTTCCAGCCCTTTTCATTTTTTTTTTTTTTGAGATATGTTCTTTCCAGATTGTTAAATTGTCTACGATGTGCTTGAATTTGGATTCTCCTGGCCTAACCTCCCAGAATGTTAGGACTGCAGCTGGGCATCACCATTTCAGGCTTTTTTTTTTTTTTTTTTTTTTTTTTAACATCATATTCAGATAACAGGTTTTTTTTTTTTTTTTTTTTTTTTTTTTTTACATCATATACAGGTAACAGTAATTATGTGCCTTGTTATATACACTATGACAGATGAAAATTAGCAAGCAAATAATATCTTTAGAGTTAAGATCACAATGTAAATAAGATGTATCTATCTGATAAACTCCTGCATCCAAACACTGGTTCCCTATCTTTTTAAACTTAACTAAATATTGTTAATCTATCTTTGATAATTTTGACCTGTATTTTCTTGACATTGGCTTAGGAACTATACCAAACTGCAGTCCTTGACTTTGACATCTGGTGAGTTGTATGACTTTTATCTGTGCTTCATTGTCAAACAAGTTAATTGAATCTGGGTCCCTGAGCTCCAGTTTGGTTTGGTAGCCACTGACCTGTGCATGTGTGACTGTCCTTAGCCTCTGATTTTTCTCTTTTCAGAAAATCCATCCCTGAAAATATTCTCCCTAAATTTCTTTCCTTTTCCTCTCAAAGCTGAAGAGGGCTTGATTAGTGGGCAGTTTCAGCAATGAATAAATTCATTTCCCCTAAAATATTAAATATCATTGTTGGTGAATTCCAGGGTCTGACATGTGCATGCATTCTTGGAGTGTCAAAGCAAATATTACCCTTCAAAATTTCTCTTTTGTTGCTGAAGAGATATTATGTGTCTTTATAGAGCTGATAATGGTAGTGGACTAAATCTTTTTAAAAAATAATTTATTTAGAGAATCCAAGTATCAGCATGATCTGTTTTCCTCTCTACTAATGTTGTTTCATAAAAACTATGTTTCCTCACCTCCACACCCACACTGCTAATTCGTGCTGTTGGTTCTATTTATAATGAATCACAAAATGTAGTGTGTTTAGTGGAGATTGAATACAGCTATATTACCTTCACTCTGAAGCTGAGACAGGAAGATGACCCATTAGAGCTAAGTCTGGGGAATCTAGCAACTTAGTGAGACCTTGCCTCAAAATTAAAAAAATAATAACAATAATTAAAAAAAGTTTACTGATGGAGTTTACTGTAAAAATCCTGAGTTCAATCCCTAGTACTGATATAGGGGAATGAAACTCCCAATATGTCCGACACAAGTTTGTGTTCTCTAAAAATGAAAAAAGAATTTTAGGAACAATGGAGGTTAAGAGCAGGATACCAGGGATTGAACTCACGACCTTTTACTTGCCAAGATATATTTTTATATTTTTTGACAAGAAGAAAACTTCTTGTGGAGAGAAAGATAGAAAAGGTCCTAAGTAAGTTGCCAAAGTCTCGGTCTTTTCTAGGGATTTTATAGAGCAAAACCACGAGGTGAGGCAACTCCAAAATCAGAACTCTCAAGGTCAAAAAACTATGGTCAACCAATAAGATGAACCGCTCAGATAAAACTGACTAAATCAAGGACAAATGGTGAAGCAAATCTCAGAGCAAGCAGGCACGTATGCAGAGCAGTGACTCTTCTCATACCTGGTTGATGATGACTCCTGGCTTCCGCAGGTGATAGAGAACTGTTTAGAATATCAACCCTTCTGATGTGGTGCATTTGCTTGATCTTTCATCTTGAGGTCTGGCCTACAGTGAGAGATGTCTGTCTCCTCCAAGGTTGTAAGGTATCTGGCCTTCTGCACTGGCTCCTTTGACGGCCCCAGCCTGTCTGACTGCCTTTAATATTTCTGTCTGTCTCAGTTACTTGTAAGAGTACCTTACACTAAAAAAAAACCTCCTAGTGGCTATATGTAAAATATGTCAAACATCTGTCTCTTCTTTTCTTACTTCCTTTTGACATAATACCTTTCATGTTTTGGAAATTTTAATGTTTTTGTTGCATACATATCAAGGAATTATTTTAACCTTCCTTCACCAAAAATATAAGTTTATGTTTTTAATTTTGCTTGAAAACATTTTTAAATGGTATAAGCAAAAACTTACATTCTTAAAAGAGATGAATAATTGCTATTCTCAGTGCTTTTCTACATAAAAATAGATGTTAGCACTCATAATTGATTACAAAAGTATTATTGCAATTCATTTGTATGCTTGTTATGCAGTCTTATACTTAAGTGTACATCATAATTTACTTGCTTCCATAGATCAAAAATAAATATATTTCAAGCAAATATTATCAGAAATAAAACCTTTTCATGTTACATATTAATCTGAATTAATAAAGGTGATTTTTTTCTAGGTCATCTCCACAGTTCACAAAATGTCTGGGCACAACACACAAGTGTCCCTGCTGACACAGGTTTTTGCAGAGTCTTGAAAAATATTACACTAAATACTGTCTTGATTAATTTTCTTACATCGCTGAGACAAAAAATCTGACACCGAAATGGAGGAAGTAAATGTTTATTTAGCTCAGAGTTTGTAAAGGTTTTGGTCTGTAATCAGCTGGCCCCAGGCAGGAAGGCATGGTGAGGGGCAGTAAACAGCAGGAGCAAAGCGGGTGGGGAACAAGCTTCCTTCCCTCCCTTACAGGGTAAGCAGGCATCATCCATCATCCCCTGAGGCAGATGCAGCACTCACGGCATCTCTCTGCCCTCCTCTTGCACGGGATGAGGATGTTTACAAAGTGAGGACCCTGACTCTCTACTGAGTCTCTTAGTTAAACTTCTGAACTTCTCAAGTTGACACTGTGTATCAACCACAGCAATTAAATATCTTTTTACTCTTAAAGACTTCCTGACTCTTAAAATTAGATGTCAAGAAAACTCTTAGAAATATTTTTGTCTTCTGCTCTAGTGTTTAATTAATATCCTTAAATTATAATTATGGAATTAACTTGCATTCCTTCACCCCATTCCTGTCTACTCTGTTACTTAAAGATGGGCCTCTTTGACTTCTAATTTTGATATCACCCCTCACAGTGTGTTAAATCACGCATTTGAATGATCAGATTATTAGTACTTCATTGACTTGTAAATTACATAAGCTATGTATTTTTGTATCTAGTCACAAAAAACATATATTTTTATGAAGTCAGTCATGAAGATGATCTTGTACTCAAAAAGGAAAAGCATTTTTCTCAATCTAGTGTCCATGCGCTACGTGAGGAAACAATAGGCAGTCCTGGGTACTAGCTACAATTCTTCACCCATCTTTTTTGTCCTTTCTCTTTCAAGAGGCATCTGTATGAGCTACACGCATTTGAGATGGCATTATGGGAGACAAAAGCAAGCATCTATTGTCGATACCTGAAACTCTAAACACCACCCATGATGTTTGAGTGACATGACACATACCTTTAACAAGAGCTGTCGCATAGAGACCACAGGAGAGAGAGAGAGAGAGAGGCAGGCAGCCTTCAGACAGTGACTTAAGATGTGTGGCATTCTTCTTTTGACAGTTTCATTCGACTCTAGTTCAAGTCAACTTATCATCCTATGACATAGTTTTCTAATTTGTAAGTGACTGACATCTCAGAAAAAGAAAGGAAAGGAGACATTCGCAGAGCTTAGAGAACACAGATGTGTAGTTTAGTGCCTGTGGCTTTTCTGCAAATGACACTTCAGGCATTGTTTCAATTTTGGATCCACATAAGAATAGTGGCATATGAGATCAACATTTTTTGTCTAAGACTCACGTGTGCTTCTTTAGTAATAGTATCTTTGTTTCTTTTTCGATAGCAACTGACTCCAGACTGTGCGTCTGTGACTGAATACACACTCTGTCTTTGGAAGTGAATACAAAATCACCATTTAGCTTATGTGCTTATTTCATTGTTAATCAGTAAGGAAGCAACCTGAAACGTGTCATTTAGTTGTGATTGGTCATATATGTGATTGCTTCCTTACTGATTAAATCAATTTGCTTTCGGAGGGACAGAGGGTTAAATGAGATTTTTAAAAGTTGGTATGCTCATTACAGGAAACGGAAAATTAAGGGTCAAAGAGAAAAATCAATCAGAGGCACAAGCAGCTTAGCTGGATGTGTTCTAGGTCCTGTGTGTGCACCAGCATGCAAGTTTCTGTGAGTGAATCCTATAGTGTGCATCATGCTTTTCCATGCAACATGAACATTTACCGATTCAAAATTAGGTTATTCAGGGTTCAAGCCCCAAAGTATTTTTGATAATTCAAAAAGTATTTTAAATAACATAGAATATAGTACACCAATTTAATGCTAGGGCAAAAAATATAATTTTACCTTTCCTGGGGACAAAAGCATCACCAAAGACAAAAATGGCAATAGGTCGCTAGATTCAATTAATGGTAGAGTTACAATTAAAATACTGTATTGCTTTAATATTCAGTTTCAAATGACATATAAAGCAATAGTTTATACCAAGCATAAAGTTTCTGAGAGTTATCAGATCCCATTAAAATATTAGCAGGAAAGTATGTTCCCACTAAATTACTGATATGTTCTACAGTACAGACAGAAGACTCACAAACATCAATGGCTCTCAAAAAAATGTAAATCTCAACACAATGTACACATTTCTCCTGTGTGCTTCCTTGTGTCACTCCTACCAGCCTAGTGACAACCTTCCCAGAGGAAGTACAACAATTCCATGTCCAATATGCAGTTTTTCTCTTGATTCTAAGAAAATATTCACAAGCTGGGTAACTCATTAGCTTTACATTTTACCGTACATTGTCACCTCAGGATGCATACAATGCTTAAATGTTGCACAATAGAGTGCAAGCTTTGTGGACAATGAGCCTAAGTACTTTAGCATGCTGCATATATAGATCTGTGGTTATGATCTAAAACGATCTTTCAGAGATGAAAATATTAGCAAAGAATCCTTCTTGTAACTTCCCTTATTGCTCTTCACCTAAGTTTAGGGCCTTATAGTTCAAGGAGTTGTTTTTAATGAAAATCACTTACTAAAACTAACAAAAGGATGTTTATGTAGAGATTGTTTTGCTTCTTATGAATTAGGCATTAGGATTTATCCTTTAATAACCAGAAATGTTGACTGTTTTAGTTATTGTTCTCATTACTGAGACAAAATATTCAATGCTCACAAGTTAAGGGAGGAAAGCAAACCAATCAGCAGACCAATTTAGTAACTGTACACCCTTAATTCCAGCATCACACATTCTAGATCCAGTCCCCTCTGAAACAAAACAAAACAAAACAAAACAAAACAAAAAAAACAAAAACAAAACAAAAAAAACCTGTCACCTGTGAACACTGAGCATACTATCAAGACTTTAAGCTTCACAGTTTCATTCCAAAATTGTAACCAGTCCTCTAAAGTAATAACAAAGAAAACTACTCAAGAGGGATTGTTTTAACGCTTGACTTGTACCACTAGTGCACTTTTAGACATCTAGAGAGCCTAGATTTTTTTCAACAAAGAATTAAACTTCTCACTGTAGGTATAGCAACACTGAAGAAATTTCACATACATACCTAACAAAAGCTATAACTTGAAAATGTCTTCTTAATAGAAATATTCTTGCATAGAGCCTTTCTCCTCCTGTTATGGATTCAGAACTGATGGTCAACTTAACACCAGCTGGATTACATCAGCATGGCACTGAGCGTAGATGCTCCACCTGAGGAAAGTTGCTGGCATAAATGGAGAAGTGGAGATGGAGAAGGAATGCGTTAATGGATTATTGCGTTGAGACGTTGAGGCATTGTGGGTTCTCCTATGAGTTGCTGTTTGAGACATTAGTTCTCCTGGAGAAGCTTTGGTCCTCACACTGAGCATTGCTTCCTGGCTCTGGAGGTGAAGACGTGTGCTGCTTGGTCTCCAGGATGGACTCCTAACTCTGGTTTCCTGGCACTTACCTGACTGTGCTTGTCAGAGGACAAGCTGGGGCCTCCGTGTCACTGAGAACAGCTGCGGTGCCTTTCCAGATAGCCCTGGTCTTTGTTTGAGTGTGACTTCTCAGCTCCAGTGTAGAACCCTCATCCCACCAGCACAGCTCCTTCACCCTGTTGGCATGGGCTTTCTGGCTTCCACCACTGACCTTTGGGCCTTCCCAGCATAGATCCATAAAAGAGACTGGAGTGAGTCCTTCTTATGGGCTCTGGACCTCCAGTTGGACTGATAAGCGGCATTGTCATGAGCTCTGGGTTTGCATCTGGACTCATGCAGGACATTGTTATGGGATTTACGCCCTTGACTAAATAATGTATGCCTTTGGTGTTGCAGACAGACTTCCTGCATTTTCTTGTGTTAACTCCTGATGACAATTATAAAAATAATATTATAAACACTATGTTCTGATTCTTATTGTTCTCTGTGCAACTCCTGACTACAACACCTCCCCACCTGTATTAACCAAAGGGACAGATACATGCGTACATTATGCTTAGAGAGGACATTAGTTATTTCATTTCCTAAGTGGATTTTTGTATAGTCTTTTCTATAAATTTTAACATGAAGTACACTTAGTGTGTTAGTTTACTAACAATATTTTTGCCATGCACTGGTAATCTCTTTCACATCTTCAAAAACTTAATAATACTAAGATTTTTTTGTACATATCCAACTTTGTGCACAGTGATGTAAAACAAAATGCACAGACATAAAGGACAATGAAGAATCTTACTCAAGCAAAAACACATTGATTTAAAGTTATTTGCACTTTCTTATCCTCTTTCCTTTCAGAATCACCACAAATATGTGTACTGCTCAAGAAAGGATTTCAATCTTGCCATTTCCTAAGATACTATCTTATTTTGAACTTTAACAAATGATATAAAAAATGTATTATTTACTCTCTTGACTTTTAACATATTTTCACACTTTTAAACATTTAAAAAGACTAGAAATGCCATGTCAGCCTATGATCTCCACAATAGGCATGAATAAACTACACATATGTAACAAGGGTTACCCCTGAAAAAGTCCTCTGAGGAGGAGTATTCTAACCTGAAATCTTCATTTCTTCCAATTCCTTTCTTCCTACGTTTTATGTGATACAGACACAAGTATCACATAGATGTGATTTTTTAATATCACTTCCAAAGGTCTTTTTCAGAACATAACCTCGCTATGAATGTAAACTGTAGTAAATGTGATAGTTTACTAACCCATTTTATCATAAATTGACTATCTAATTAATATCTAGAATTTAGGGTATATGTATCAAATAATTACTAATTTTACAATAACACATATATGTGTGTTTGTGTGTGTGTTACAGCAAAATGAAATTATATAACATCAGGGCAATGGAGGCACTGACATTTTCTAGCAAACGCTAATGAAACATCTTTTGTAACTTCTTCCCCTCCTGGAACCCAGTGAACACATACAGTCAATACATTGTTCAAAGAAGCTTTTTAATGATTCCCTTTCCAAACAGAGTAATTTCCACCAGTTTTAAAAATCTAATCACAGAAAGTATTATTCTGTTACTTTCACTCTGAAGTCTTTCAAACATGTTTAACTTTCTAGAACTAGCGTTTTCACATAGGAACTTGTTCTCTGTGCAAACAGAACTAATAAATAAAATTATATATGTACCAATGATTGTAATCTAGGGTATGTTCTGAATATGACCATTTTAGTTTTGGACAATTCCCTCCTCGTAACTCCTTTTTCTCTACCTTTAATACAGTGAGAAAATACAGGCAGATTAACACTTAGAACGGTTGAAAAATTTTCTGTCAAAGTCACTTTTCCAAATACTATTTTCAAGAGAAAAAAAATCAAGAAGCAAACAAAAGCAACAAAAGCTAAATGGCAATGACAACAACAACAAAAAGCAATGACAATATAGGATTTCAAAACAAGATGACAGGAACTCTTTCAGTTTTTTTTAACTAGTGAGACAATATAGTGTTTACACAAGTCAGTTTGATTTATTTCACTTATGAACGGGTTTCTAACAACATCCATTTACCTACAAAAGCCTCACATTTATCATTCTTTATGGTTGAGTTATATTCCATTATATAAAAATGCCACAGATTTTTTTTATCCATCCCTGGGTTGATGTGCATTTGGATTGTTTTCAAGATTATCTATTAAAAATTGTGCTTCTATAAACATGGGTATGTTGTGACATGATGTTTTCAATTCTTCTGGAAAAATACCCAGGAGGGGAATAGCTGGGTTTAATGGAATGTCTAATCTGAGTTTTTTGAGGAATCTCCATACTGATTTCCACAGTGGTTGTACCATTCTACACTCCCACCAACAAAGGGAAAGGGTTCCTTTTTCCTCACAGCCCCACTAACATTTGTTATTTTTAATTTCTTGATGTTACCCATTCTTTGAGAAGTGAGATGATATCTCAGTGTTGTTTTAAAATTTACATTTCCCAAATGACTTATGATGAACATTTTTTATATATTTATTTGCTATTTGTATTGTTTCGTCTGTGCATTGTGTGTTCATCTCAGATGTCCATTTTTGAATTGAGTCTTTAAATTTCGGAAGCCTGAGTTTTTTCAATTCTTTATAAGTTCTAGGTAAAACTCCTTTGAAGGACAGTTACAAAAAATATTTTCTCAATCAGTGGGTTTTCTTTTCACTCCATTGATTATTTCTTTCAATGTGCAAAAACTTTATAAAAGCATAAGATCCCAGATGTTGATTCTTTGAAGTAATTATCCTGCAGTTTGGTTTTCATTCATGAACTATCTGCCTACCCCTAGTTCTCAAGATTTCTACCTACTTTGTCTTTCCAGTAGGTTTAGTGTTTCTGTCTTAACATTTAGATCTTTGATCTATTGTGACTTTAGTTTAATGCATGGTGATAGATGTGGTCTAGTTGTACTCTTCGGAATGTGGAAAACATTTTTCCAGAAACACTTATTAAAAGGACTATTTTTCTTCCAGTGAACACGAATGGGCTTTTGTCAAAGGTAAGGTGGTTCAGGGTGTTTGTAGCTTTGTCTGTATTTTCTGTTCATTCCACTGATCCTCAGGTCTGTGTTATTGACAGTAGCATGGTGATTTTATTATAACAACTTTGGAGTATAATTTCAAGTCAGGGGTTGTGATGCCTCATGCCTTGCCTTTGTTGCAGTCTAGCTCTCTTGCATTTGCTAGACTAGCTCTCTTATTGTTCCATATGAATTTTAGTAATGTTTTCTCTGAATCTCTAAGCTATGCAAATGGTATTTTCATTGGAATTGCATTAAATCTGTACAACAGTTTTAGGAGCATGATCATTTTCACAATGTTGGTTATTCCTAACCATGAACAAGATATATCTTTCCATTTTCTGAATTCTTCTTTTATTTCTTTTTTCCACAATACAGTAATTTTCAATGTATAAATCTTTTACTTCATTTGTTACATTGATTCCTGAGTATCTCTTTCTTTTTTTCTTTCTTTCTTCCTTTCTTTCTTTCTTTCTTTCTTTCTTTCATTCATTCTTTCTTTTCTTTTTTTGACGTTATTGTGAAGTGTGTGATTTCCCTAATTTGTCTCTTGGTGAGTTTGTTGTTCGTGTACAGGAATGCTATTGAGTTTTGAGTACTGACTTTGTACCCAGCTATGTTGCTGAATTTGAATATTAGTACTAGCAGCCTGTTGGTGGAATTTTTAGGGTCTTCTATGTAAAGTATCATCTCAACTGTTAATGATAATTTAACATCTTCCTTTATTATATTTATTCTTTTTATTTCTCTTACTTATTTAATTGCTCTGGCTAATGTTTCCAGAACTATATTTAATAGGAGTGGTGATAGTGGAAAGTCTTGTCTTGTTCCTGATTTTAGAGTGAAAGCTTTCAATTTTTTATCATTTAGTATGATTCCAGCTGCAGGTGTGTCATAGATAGTTTCTATCAAAATGAGGCAGAGACCAACTATTTTGATTTTCTCGGTTTTTTTTTTATCATGAATGAGTGTTCAATTTATTAAAATCTTTTTCTGCATCTATTGAGGTGATCATGTGACTTTTTTCTTTCACTCTGTTAATATGGTGTATTATATTTATTGATTTGCATATGTTGAACCACTCCTGCATTCCTGGGATGAATCCCAGTTGGTCATGGTGTACCATCTTGATGATTTGCTGCATTCTGTTTGCTAGTATTTTTTTGAGAATTTTTGCTTCACTCCATTAGAAATATTGGCCTGTAATTCTCTTTTTTGGTTGAGTCTGTCTTTGGTTTTGTTATCTGGGTAATATTTGCCTACCAGAATCAATTAGAAAGAATTGCTTGTTTTTCAGTTTCATTAAAGAGTTTGAGGAGCACTGCTGTTAAATAATCTCTAAACTTCTTGCAAAATTCAGCTGTGAACCCATCAGGATCCGAGCTTCTTTTGTTGGTGTTTAACCACATTTTCAATTTAATTAAGTGATATTGGGTTATGCAGAAGTTTTGTATGTTCTTGATCCAGTTTTGTTAATTTATGTGCTTGTAGGAATGTTGCGATTTTTCTGTGTTTTCAACTCTATGAGAGTAAAATTTTTCAAAGTAGGTATTCACGATCTTCTCTACTTCTGTAGGATTTGTGGTGATTTTATCCTTTTCATTCATTATTGCATGGAATCTGAGTTTTTTCTTCCCTTTTTATATGAACATTGGCTAGATATTTCTCAATTTATTTATTCTTTCAAAGAGCCAATGTTTCAATTCATTAATTCTTTGTATTTTTTTCTTATCTCAATTGCATTAGTTTCTGCTCTGATATTTATAATTTCCTCTATTCTTTGGACTTTGGATTTGAGTTATTTTTCTTTTCTAGAAGTTTGTGGTACAGCATTAGTTTTTTTTTTTTTTATCCTGTTTTCCTGCTATGACAATTCACTGCTTTAAATTTCCCTCTGAGTACTGCTTTCATTGTAAACCACAGGTTCCAGTAAGTTGTATTTGCATTTTACTTTTATTGCATATATTGTTTAATATTTACTTTAATTTCCTTCATGACCGACTAGTTGTTCAGTAGGGTGCTATTTAATTTCTACATGTTCACGGAGCTTTTGTGGTACAAGTCTAGTAAGTTCATTTGTTCACAAATGTTCACATTTGTTTTAGTTTTGTTCTTTGATGATTTCTTTGTAAAGTTGATTTGTCTTTTTGTGTCAATGGGGTGTTAAGGCCCCCCATGACAACTGTATCATTGCTTATTTGATTTTTTCATATCTATTAATATTGGTCTTACATAGTTAGTTGTACACTCCCTAATTTGGTACACATATGTTTATAATTACTATCTCTTTATCTTGTAGTTTTCCCCTAACAAGTCTGTAGTGATCTTCATTATCTCTTTTGATCATTCTTTGTTTGAAGTTCACATTAGTTGTAAACAAAACAGCTACCCCTGCTTTTTTCTGGCTACTTGGAGTATTCTTTTTTTCTTCTTTTGACTCTAAGTCTATGAATTTTCTTTTAAGTTAAATGTGTTTCTTGTATACAGCATATTATTGCATTTTGTTTCGCCAGTCTATTACTTCTGATTGGTGAAAAGAGCCCATTTGCATTAATGGACATAACTGATACGTATTGGCTTACCTTTGTCATGTTATCCGTCTGCTGTTGGCTTCCTATTTTTCTCCTCTGTTTAATTGCTTGCCCTGCTTGTTGTTTTCCGTCTGTTGTTGTTCTTGGAATTGTGGTCATTTTTATCTCTTTCTAGAATGTCTTTCAATACTCTTTGAAGGGTTGGTTAAGTGGTGTTGAAATTCTTCACTTGTACTTTGTCATGAAAGTATCTTATGTCTCCACTGACTTTGAAAGATAGTTTTGCAAAGTATGTCAATCTGGATTGGAAGTTGTTTTCTTTGAGTACTTGAAATACTTCACTCCATGCTCTTGTTGACTGGATGGTTTGTGTTGAGAAGTCTGCTGTGATTCTGATAGGCTTTCCTTTATAGGTGATCTGTTTCTTTTCTCTAGCAGCTTTCAATGTTTTGTTCTTATACTAAATTTTTGGGATCTTGATTATTACACGTTGAGGTATATATTTATTTTACTTCTGGCTAATTAGAATTCTATATGCTTTGCTTTTCTGTATGTATGGTTCCTTTCTCATGTTTGGGTAATTTTCTGCTTTTACTTCTGCAAATATTCCTTTTTTGTTCTTTGTATTGTCTCTTTTTTCATTGACACCTATCAACCTTATATTGTTTCTCTTTGTGTCTTCTGCAGCTGTTGAATAGTCAGTTCTGGTTTTTGTTATTTTTAAAAGATCTTTCTTTTTATGATCACTATCCACAATCCTGCCATCAGGGTCTGAGAGTCTGCCTTCAATATTGTTTATGCAGTTTTGCCAGCTTTTGATGGAAATTGTGATTTCCTGAATATATCCTTGAAAGTGTTTCATGTATTCTAATTGTTTCTTGTAATTTTTATTCAAGATTTCCATCATTTTCATGTGCTCCTCTAACTTTTTGGTCTACATCTTCTTTGGATATAGTCAACAGTTCTTTCATTCTTTCATTTTTTTCTTTGCCAGAGAGATTATTTTGTGATCTAATCTCCTTCACAACTTCTTGGAGTTGTTTCTTTACTTCTGCTGCTATCCTTTCAGAAATGTCAGATGTCTTATTTCTAGTTTCATCAATGTCTCCTGTGCTAGATCTGTATAAGCTGGTAGTTTTAGATTGCATTTGGTTCTTTTGCTTCTGCATTTTTCTGTGTTCCTTCTATTCAGTGAGATACCAAGTCCTACTTGCTTCCTACACTGGCAGCCTGTCCAGAAGTGGGCCACACTGAGGGTTGGCAATGGCTGTGGGTATCTAAGTGTGGACTCCCAGTCCCTACAGTTTCAGAGATGACTCCTAGCTGTGGGGGTTAGCTGGGGGTTGACTCTCAGTACCTGAAGACCTCACCAAGGGTTTCCAGATGACTTTAGGTCACTTGGCATGGACTCCTAGTCCCCATGGGCCTCAGAGATGCTTCCTACATGTGGTCAGATTGCTGGGTACAGCGTTTCAGTTCCCAGGAGCCTCATCTATTGTTCACACATGAAGGAAGATCACTGAACAACAGCTTCCAAGTTCCTGCAGGCCTCACTGTGGGTTCTCAGGAGACAGTGGATTGCTGGACACCAACTCCAATTCCCTCCAGACCTCAGAGATGGTTCCCTGGGTAGGTCACTGTGTGTAGACCTCCAATACCCATGGGCCTCACTGAGGGCTCCTAGATGATTATGAGTCATTGAGTATGGACTCCTGGTACCTGGGGGCCTCAGAGATAGTTCTCAGATATGGATGGGTTAGTGGACACTAACTCCCAAACCTTGCAGGCCTCAGTGAGGGTTCCTAGATGACCACAGTGTGCTGGGTGCAGTTTCCCAGTTCCCAGGAGCCCCTTCTAATGTTTCTGGGTGTGAATGTATCACTGAGTGTAGCTCTCTGGTCCCTGTGAACCTCACTGTGGGTTCCCAGATGATTGTGCGTCTCTGTGTTCAGACTCCCAGTCCTCACAGTCCTCAGAGATGGTTCCTGCTTATGGCTAGGTCACTAGGTGCAGAGTTCTAATCCCTGTGGGCCTCACTAAGGGTTTCTGAAGGACTGTAGGTTTCTGGGTGCAGATTCCCAGTCTCTGAGGTCCTCAGAGATGTCAAAATCATTTTTGAAAGACAACATTCCTATTAACTTCAACACAAAATTGTTCAAAGAATGTGGTTGTTTTATAAACTATTTTGTCATATACTTACCATGTCTTTAATACTAGTGATCAGAGTTTGCAAAAATTCAAATTTATCCTTCCATTATGTACACTATACGCACAGCAAAGCAAAATACCTAAGACATACAAAAAAATGTGTCTGAAAATGTTCAGAAACAAACATGCTAGCATATCACTTTTTTTTTTTTGCAGTTACTCTCCTCCCTGTTCCTCCAAGCCACTGAATACATATAAGTGATACTACCTTGCTCACAAGTGTGGCTTAACAATTCCATTCCAAGGAGACAATATTTCACATTAATTTGATTAAAATATTTTACTACCTACATTTAAAATACATTGGAGACTTTTAAATGTCTAGATAACCTAGATGTGTCAACTGAGGACTCAATTTGTCTACTCCATACACAGACATCTCAATAAGTTCCACACCAGTAACAATAATCATAATTTGAAATGTACACAAAATATGATGCTTCTGGCCTTTCCTTCTCTTCCAACTCAATGGGCTACAATGCTCAAATTTCCAGAAGACATTTAACAAAATTTTAGTGTTGGTAATTTAACAAAGCAATGTACAAAATTGATTACCTTACTAATTCTACTTTTATTATAACCTAGAGACCTCTTTAGCATAAAGAAAGACTAGATGTTGTAAATGAGGACTCCTGTGTCCTTTATATACCCTATCCACATAGCAGAGTAAGACAAAGTGTGCAGGCATGAGGGGCAACGGTTGCTCTTGCTTCAATCTAAGTGCACTGGTGCAATGCCCTGCATTTTCTTCTCCTCTGAGAACAGGTACACAAACACAATGTGTAGTTCTCAAGAGGAGGTTCTGCAATTATGCCCATGAAATAATACTTCATGTGAATTTTAATTAAGGAAAATTTACAAAGAATGTTTATAGCAGCACAATATGTAATAGCTAAAGTTTGGAGGTGGTTTGTATGCCCATCAATTGATGCAATGATAGAGGAAGTATGGTATTTACATACAATGTAGTACGGCTCTGCCATAAAAAATAAACCAGAGTCATTTATGGGAGGCGAATGTACCTTCAGACTATAAAGTTAAGAGAAATACATAAGACACATGAGCTTAAGTGTTGCATGATTTCTCTCATATGAAAAATTCAAAGTAAAAATAAAGAGTAAAATAGAAGATAGATGATAAGAAGTAGAGCGATAGTTCTTTCTCAAAGGGAAAAAACATCAATAAATAGAAAGAGGGAGAGAAAAATAGGGGATGAAAAATTGGGATGTGTTATGTATATTTATCAACTCCATATAAGGAAGGTAAACATGTATTGCAAATATGCCACACACACACACACACACACACACACACACACACACACACGGCAAGGGCATCAAGTAATGGGTGGATAGGAAGGAAAGGAGGGAGGGCGATGAATAAAGAAATTAAGATGCGTATATCTACCAACTGCCTACAAGGAGCACAGACTTTATATACAATACATATGTACTAATAAATTAAAAGTTTTAAAAATATTTTATTTCACTACCTCTACTTTTCAACATGTGTCAAGCACTTAGGAACATCTAGAAAGAGAAGACATTTCAGAAATGTGCTATTATCAACTAGAGTTGTAATGAGAAAAGTAAGTACATATGAAACAAATGTTATAATGTGAAAATCATCCACATAACAACAATCCAGAAATGAAATTTTTCTCTTGCTTCTCACTTTCCACTGCTACATGTCCTCTAGCCCAGTAAGTAAGGTTGACAAATATTCCTGGCATTGCTTCTTTAGTTATTCTCTCACCTCCATTTCAAAAAGTCACTTCAAAAGGACAGTTCTTTTCTGTGATTTATAAACAGGCATTTATAAAATATGTGATTTTTCTAAATGGACTTTATCATATGTTGGCAACCTTTTTATATATAGAATGTCCAACTGCAGTAAATGTTCAGTTTCAAAAGGTTGGTGGGAAAGATCAGAGCAGCTTTTACATATTCCATGCATAGAGCTTCTACAAACAGCAAATATCTTGCTCAGGTGGATCTAAATCTTTTTTTCTTTTTTCCCCCAAATTTTTCTTAGAACTCCATATTTTCACTTTTTTTGTAAAAATGTTGCAATGAAATATCTGTAATTTCAACTGAAAATGAAACATGAATTTGAAAAGCAAGCAGACCACAGGAAGTATATGGGTTTTTTATCCTTTCTCCATTATCATTTTACTATCTTACTCATATTTTATTCTATAGGATATGCATCAATTTTAATTTCTCCATGCTTCTTTGGAAAAATTACGACCTCGTGACTTAAAATGATGCAAGTTTATTGCCTAACAGTTCTACAAGCAGAAGTCTAAGATCAAGATGCAGGCAGGATGTAGAGTCTTTAGGAGAAGCTGCCTCTGCGGTTTCTCAGTTTTTCATGTTCTCTGTCCTCCTTAACCTGTGGTTCCTCCCAACAGCATCCAGTCTCTTCTCATCATCACATTTCCCACTTCTGACATTGACCTTCCCACGCTCTCTTTCAGAACCACTATGATGATGTTGGGCTCACTGGCATAATCAAGAATATAGTCCTCAATGTAATCATTTTTGGAAAGTCCCTTTTATATATCTGGTAAGTTACTAACAAATTCTACAAAGAGGCATCTTCAAACAGGTCTGGGTTCAGACCCAACCATACTCTCTTTGATTAAGTCAGTTCAGAGTAATTTGCCATCACTTTCATTTTGAAGATTTCGGTTTTATACTTATGAGTTTAAATTTGTCAAGAATCATTATTTTAAGGACTGCTAAAAAACATCACAAGAATAAAGAAAAAAATCTAAGAGATGAGTAATACCAAAACAAATCTATTTAAAAATTAAAGGTTAGAATAAAATATGATGAATAAACAATAATTGATATAATGTAGCATAAAAAAGAAAGATAAAACAGAGAAATATATTTCCAGGAAGTCATAAAGAAAAGTAAATAAATAACTTGTTGCATTTATATCAATAAAGGATTTGTTTCAAGAACTCAAAATGCATTTTTTAATTTCACATAAAAGCTGAATCACAATAAAGTATAATTTTAATAAAGATGCTTTTCAAAACCAAGTATGATCCTTCCATATTCTACATCTTGCTCTATTTTTATCTAGAAAGGAAGTGTTTTTAGATAAGCAACATTAGGAAGGGGTCTTTAGTTGGAGAAATTTACTAAAAAAGAAAAATAGTCCCAAGTTATACAGGAGTTTAATTCTGACTTAAATACTATGAACTGAATTCATTTTTAATTCACTTTATTTAACGATTAATCAGTAGCTATTTGATGCCTGTGATATGAGCCCTTGGAGAGGGGTTACATTCTACCTTCTAGGATTTAGAGATAATCAGAGACAGAGAGACACAGTAACAGAGAGACAGAGAGAGATAGAGAAACACAGTGGGAGAGAAGGCATAGATAGATAGATAGATAGGTAGATAGATAGATCGATAGATAGACAGACAGATAGATAGATAGAGGGAGGGAGTGTTTTGCTCATCTTGTTTAGAGAATGTATCACACTAACATATGCTAGTTGAATACAAAGAGGGAAGTGTTCTTCCACTGTACCCATCCCCATGGTACTAAGTGTTCAGAAGTTGTTTCAGGACAGGATACAATGGGAACAGTCATCATCTCCAAGTAAAGAAATAATCTGTGTACTAGAATTTGACACATATATAAGGCCTTTATTCATTAAATACATTAATTATTGAATATAGGAAAACAAAATAAAGTCTACAAATTATTAAATTGCCCTGAAGAATCAACTCATGGTTACTTAGCCCTTTCTACAAATTTGAAAATGGCAATCCCCTTTACAGTTTTCTCCTGGTATAGACACCCATTAAGCTTGAACTACCACTATGAAGAGCAGTAAAGCCTCAAACTTTTTTCTTCTCAATTAATATTATTTGTGCAATCACTTTAGAACATAGAAAGGTGTCACATTTAATTTGTCCCCAAAGAGTCTGAAATAACAAAATTAATTTAAATTTCCTCATGCTAAACTGTGTCACTCACAATTCCACAAGAATACAAAGACCTAATCGAAGCAAGAGAAAAAACTACAAGCCAGTTATACACTTTTTTGCTCACCAGACATCATTTGTGGAGTCTCAGTATAGCCACGTGGGTCCAGAGAAGCCTGCCAAGCACATTACTACCATCTAGGTTCACAGAAAATCTGATTCCTGGCTTATTCCACTACAGTACAGATGGGGAGCCAACATGGGAAGCATCTGAAACCCCACAACACACTTGTCTGGAAGAATATAGGAAAATGTCAAGACAAAAGAGCAAAATATAATTTCAGATTCCAGCCCACACAGAATAAGGACAAGAGACATGGAAGATACTGAAAGTGGAATGCCTGAAATTTCTGAAATGATACCAACTGAAGTCAAGAAATAGCTTCATAAGGTTGTAAAAGAAATCAGATCAGAAATTTTATGTAAAAGAAAAATGACAAACATGATGAAAAAACTGTTGAGCATATCTAACAACATAGATTTAAAAAAGAGGAGCATAGGAAAATGATGGACACCTTCAATTAACAATATAAGAAAGAATGAGAGTGCATGAAACAGACTGAAAGACATACCCAGAGAAATAAAGTTTCATTGAAGGCTGGCAAAGCCCCATGAATGAGGTTGAGGATAGATTTTCAGACTTTGAAGCAGGATGATAGCTAACTGAGAAAGGGAAGATCTCTTAAAAATAATAAGGGACCAGAAAATAACAGTTCAACAGCTTCAATATGATGCAAACAAAGATAATTTGCTTATAAATTTCAGCAAAAAGGAGTCAGCACAATGACATAAAAAGACTATTTATAGAAGTAATAGCAGAAAACTTCCCGGCATGAAAAAAAAAAAAATCAGACATACAGATAAGTGAGGCAAACAGACCTCCAACTAGCCATAACCAAACTAAATTTACACCCAACCATGTAATAATCAAGACTCCAGGGATTTGGCACAAGAACAGAATAGTAAAAGCTATTAGAGAAAAGAAGCAGATCACTTCTAAAGGAAAACTCCTCAGAATCACAGCAGACTTTTCAACACAAACCATCAAGTCAAGAAGAACTTGGAGTGAAGTGTTTCAAATCCTCAAAGTAACCAACTTACAACCCAGATTGATATATCCTGTAAAACTACCTTTCAAAAGTAAAGGAGAAGTAAGATACTTCCATGTCAAAGAAGAGCTGAAGAAATTTATGACCACCAAACCAACACTACAAAGAATGCTGAAGGATATTCTAGAAAGATACAGAAATAACCACAATTCCAAGAACAACAACAGAAAGAAATCACCAAGTAGAATAAGCAATTAAACAGAGGGTGAAAATAAGGAACTGGCAGTCATAAAGTGACATGACAAAGACAAGCCAATACATATCAGTCCGAACCATGAACATAAATGGCCTAAATTCACAAAGAAAAAAAGAAAGAAGAAAGAAAGAAAGAAAGAAAGAAAGAAAGAAAGAAAGAAAGAAAGGAAGGAAGAGAAGAAACACAGGCAGGGTATATCAAGACACAAAATTCATCAATATGCTGTATACAAGAAAAACCATTAACTAAAAAAGAAACTCATAGACTAAAAGTCAAAGGACAGAAAACAATACTCCATGTGACAGAAATCAGAAAAAAGCAGGGATATATTGCCCCCTAACCACAGATTGGACAAGATGTGTTATTTTTATAGAATGGAATACTACTCATCTATAATGAAAGATAGTCTCAAGGCTCTTGTAGGTAAATGGATGCAACTCAAGATCATACCTAATGGTGAAATGGTTTGGACTTGCATCAGTGAACATAGTATTGTCTCCCTAGGATAAAAAAACTGAAGAAGCTAGTGTGATCCAAAATATGCAATAGAAATTTGGAAAATGAAAGGAGAAGAAACAGGCTAAAAAGGAAATGAACAGCTGAGATGAACAAAAGGATAGAAGAAAGAAAAGAATGAATGTATATATATATATATATATATATATATATATGTATTTACACACAAAATAGATAATTATACTACTAATCTCTGTTAGTCTAACAAAACGAATGGTTTTTGTTTTCATTGTTAGATTATTTTTTCATGAATACATATGAACAACTATGTCTAAGACAATATATAACATACTAACCATTTTTAATTCTGCTATTGTTTTGAAATTATTGCCTTTATTTTTCTTTTCTTTTTGACTTTAAAATAATAAATACAAAGAGTAAAAATTACCTTTAGATATTCTTGCTGGTTAGATTATTCTAATAAAACCTGTAACAGTAACAAACAAACACAAGTTAATTTTCGTATTACCATGGCTAACACCTCCTGCTGTCTATTCATTCTAGGGCTACATGTCTCAGGTAGATGCTAGAATACAAAGGTAAACTAGTCTGCTAGATAATGCATGTATTAGTCACTTTCCCATCAGTGAGACAACATACCCAAGATTTGAAACTTTAAGGAGGAGAGGTTTACTTTGGTACCTGATCTTAGAGGGTTTAGTTCATGATAAGCTGACTATAAGGTAGAAATGGCAGGGTACAAGGGCCTTGTGCAGAGAAAGTTTTCAATCCATAACAGTCAGGAAGCGGAGAGAGAAAGGAAAACACAAGGGACAAGAAAATGTGCACTGCTTCCAGGTCATGCCTTCCTTACCAACCTTTTCTGACCAGGCCCTACCTTCTAACAGCTCACTTAATTATGAATTTTTCAAAGGTTGATGAGTGCCCTATATCTACTTAGATTAAAAAAAAACCCTATCCCTGAACACATGTGACCTTTGGGAACATTTTAGTTCTAAATCATGAATGCCTCTCCTTTAGAACTACAGAAAGTCAAGAATCTGATAAAATGTCTGATCTAGATAAGTACGTAAGAAATGATTGTTGAATGACTGTTAATTAAATAAACTTATACACTTCACTCATTTCACAAGACAAGGTAGGTTAATGGATATATTGAAACTTAGTAAGGCAGAGATGGCACCGAAATGTCAGAGTTCTTGAGCCTTAAATAAATTTTGTCTTCTCTATCACTTCAAGACAGCAGAAGACAGAAAAGCAACAAGAGCAAAACAGAGTGGAAGAATAGCTTGTTTTCTTTTGAGACTGTGTTTTTCTATCTGTGTTACAACGTGACATTTCACGTTTCATGGTTATTTTTCTTATATGTACTTATATTTTGTCATTATGGTCAAAAGTGAATTTGTGACCAAGAATATATGGAACAATCTCCTAGCGAGTTTTGTCAGGAAAGAGCACAGAAAACTCTTCCTCAAAAGCCAGAGGATTTGTTGATTTCTCACCCTTTTTCAGAGGATTATCAAGAGACAGAAGATTAGGGTCACAGTTGCACAGGTATAAAAATGAGGAAGATGTATTTATAAATCTTTTATTGCTTAAAACTGAAAAGTTAGTTAACAGTATAAGAACAATTTTAGTAAGAGAAAATGGGAAAGTATATTTAACTTGGTCATAAAATATAAAACTAAGATAATACATTCGTGATATCTCATGAGTAAGTTTGTTAATACTTAATCGGATTCTTAGGTGCCTCCTCAATGTTCCACAGTTTATTATATTTTTAATTCCTCCTTTTTAAGGACAGAAGTTCTAGAGGAAGCTTCCCTACCACTTCAGGTAAATATGTACTTATTTGGTCCAAAGACAATGTACAAGGAAGGTTCACCAACAGCTTCAGAATTCTCAGTTTTTGGCGACAAGCACATCATGTATAGTAACAAAAGATTCATGTAAGCACAATTACTTATAACACTGGTGTACTATTGAGTTGTATTACACCAAAAATTACTACAGTGAACAAGAAAAATAGCTAGAAAAAATATTTTCTCTGATAATAAAGATAAGGAACAAACTAACAACAAATATTCCCTAAAATTGTACTCACTTCTGGGTATCTATGGTATTCAACAGAGCAAGAAGTTACAAAAGAGATTATCAATAGCAATCCCAGAGCATGAAGATTTATTATAAGGGATCCTAATAATGTAGAAGTATTAATATACAGAACCTCAAGAAAAGAGGCACCTGCAGGAATGTTTAAAAGTCTTCCACAAATTGAGCAGAATAGGCACAAGGGCAAACAACTAACTTCTAAACTACTTAGGTGACATAAATTTGCAGATAGTATAATGACTGATAGCATAATGAATGATCCTGTGACACCGCAGGTCACTAGTCTGAAGACCCAGGTGATTTTAATGATTCCTTGGGTTGGTCTATGCAGCACCAAGTGATCAGAACTAGAAAAACAGTAAGAGATTCCAAGCACAGACAAAGAAGGCATAAAATATATCAGAAGACAGAGAATACACCAGACTTAGGACAGATTTCATGCAAGGAAAAATTACAGATGCTGATTGCCTCATACACCACCTGTGTAAGAGAATACAAAGTCCTATAGACCTAAAATTACTCATAATAACTTTTAGTGAAAATTCCAAGTTTAAAACATAAACCACTAAGATTCAAAACTAATCCTACGAGGAGAGTCCCGTTATTATTGGCTATAAAGTGGAAAATAACAAACCCCATCAAATCCCCACAAAATTTGAAGGAAGAAATTAAACTGGAAGGAAGGAAGAAAGGAAGGAAGGAAGGAACTCTAGGAAATTAGCAATCGTAACAATGATAATAATCAGACAAATGCATGTGCAGTCATGCTGGCAGTACCACAATAAATGATGCAAATAAAGCTTCACAACTAGGTGCACCACAGCATCTGCAAGCCTCAGTGCTGAAGCATTAGCTGGCTGCCTGAGCATGTGTGGCATATCTAGATGTTTAGACTGTCATCAAAATATTCTGGCTCACATAGGATTACATTTGCAACAAAATTACTTCTCAATTGAGGCCCAGGATGGCCAAATATTTTTCAAATTTAATACTAAAAACAATTAGATCTATACTTTCCAAGAGCTACATGATTTGATACCTCATGCAGAATTAAAATAAAAGATTGTGATAACACAAGATTATAGCACAAGGTCACTTCGGACAAAGGAGTCTGCACAACACAACTTTATTTCAGAAGGATATTGGACTAAACAGGAAAGTAACAGTGAAAGGGGCAAAAGATACCAAAAAAACTAACTTTAAAATTTTAGCTACCATGTAACTAGGTTTCAAATATAGCACAATGTTGCGGCTACTACAGAGCACATGAAAAAACATCAAAAATAGCATAAAATGCATATTTTGATATCATTTTGAACAAGATACAATAGCACAGCATCTATTTTTTATTTTAAAAAGAAAAAATTCAAACAAGATAATTAGAAAGCAACAATGGTTAATACATAGCATACTGTTACCCATTCTTTGGTTGATGAGCATTTTGGTTGTTTCCAAGATCTAGTTATTACAAGTTGTGCTGCCTTAAATATGGGTGTACATATATCACTGTGGTGCAGGGTTTTGCTTCTTCTGGGAAGATACCCAGAAGGAGAATAACTGGGTCAAATGGGACCTCCAGTCTTAGATTTTTGAGAAATTTCTGCACTGATTTCCAGAGTGATTTTACTACTCTACATTCCCACCAATATGAAGAAGGGTTCTTTTCCCCACAGCCCTTCCAGCATTTGTTATTGGTTGAGTTCTTGATGAGAGTCATTCTTTCAGGAGTGAAGTAGAAACAAAGTGTTATTTTAATTTGCATCATTCAAAGGACCAGTGATATTGAACATTTTTTCATATATTTATTTGTTGTTTCATTTCTTCATCTGAGAAGCATATATTCATATATGTCCATTTTTGGATTGGGTTTTTAAATTGGGAAGGTATGATTTTTTTTAGTTCTTTATATGTTCTCAATAGTAAATTTCTGTGTCAGGATCAACTGGCAAACAATTTTCCTCACATTGTTGGTTATCTCTTCACTGTTTTGATGGTTCCTTTTACTATGTAAAGCTTTTTTAATAAGATGAGATCCCTGTCATTGATTCTTTGTGATAGTTTTTGTGCAACTGGGTGTTTATTCATAATGTCTTTTCCAACACCAAATGATAGACCTATCTAGGCCTTCTGTATGTTCAGCATCAGAAAACTGCCCTCTACACATAACTCAGCTCTCAGGAGGAGCATCGTTGTATCATTGATAGTTATTCCAGCACAGCAATATCACAAATACACATAGATAATCATAGATATACATTTTCTACTAAAGGTGACACACATATATAGGTACAGATATTACATAAAGACATGGTACATCAAAGGTTATCGTCAGCCTATTATACATTGATGATATTCTTACAACTATAGATTTTTACCCCATAAATGTAATAACTATACCTATATATGTTAGAAACATAGAAAATGTGGATAATATGCAATAAGTCAAACACTGAATAGCATATTTCAGTGATATCTTAGGATCAAATGCTCAGATTACCACCTGTCCAAAATGTATAATGTTGATGAATTTTATCAGTGTTACAATGAATAGAAAATCTTATTTAGCCTCAGTCACTCAGGAAAACACATAAAGAGCCTGAATCATCGTATGGTATAATCCAAGAAGTCCAGTGGATCAACAAAACACATGGGTGCTATTACTGAAACAAACCAGAAGGAAATGAAAATAGCACTGATAGTTCCACAAAAGCTACCAACAAATGTAAAGAATTCAATTGGACTCATTATACTTGCAGTAATTATATTAATTACACTGGCAAATGGTATTAAAGTCATACACACAAAGTGTACATTGTTTTCATTAATTGGCAAATCCTTTAAGGGCGATTCACAACAACCAGGTAGATGATCAAACAAGAACCCTCTGACTACAATCCAAACTGGTGGGTATAACTTAATGAAAAAAATTGATTTCATCTAAAAGAAATACTGCTATATTGCTATCAATTTTGCTTAAATCCTTAGTCATAGGCTTCTGTGATTTATTACATGAAATAATAATGTGTGATTTCTTTTACTGAGGAGGCATTAGGAATCAGGAGACAAATTATATAGATCAGGTCACACCTTGATGTGAGTTATTCCATGTTGCATAGAACAGTCTTTGGTTTGTGCTTTACAAAATAGAAGCATGTTCTATTCTGAGTGTAAAAGCTAATTAGTAATTCACCTGTGTAAATAAATATCCATCAAATATTGGACACACCAGACTTGTTAACAAAAACAATTCCCAGTTTTATGGCACAGTCATACTGCATAAAATAATTAATAAATTAATCTTGCTAATAAAAATTGCCACTTGCAACCTAACAAGTTAAATCTGGGCCATGTGGGCATACGACATACATTAAGTTACACTTAAGCAAGCCTTTTTTCCTCCCTTATATTGTGTGCAGGCTATATGCCCTAGGGCAGGCATAGCACTCACACCCCTAAATCCTAGTACTAGATAGTGAACCAGTCACAAACTCTAGAATCAGCTGCCTGGAAAAACCCAACCATCATGACAGTATGAAGCTTCGGGGGGACATCCAGACATAAACAATAACATTGGCATAACTCATAAAGAAATTACAGAAAGACAGAAACATGTCCAGTCTATGATGCAGGCATAGTTCACTCATAAGATATTTGGCTTCTTTTTAATGGCACTGATTTTCTGTAACCACATATTCCTTGGTCCCAACTTTTAGAAGCTCTTATTTTCTTTCAAAACTGTTAATTTTTCCATTTTTAGCTCTACTTTTTGCTCCTGATTCTTATTATAAATCTTACTATAAGCAGTTAGCATTACCCATTCCCCAATATAAACATTAGGCCATCTTCAAATTAAAGGTTGTATACTAATAATGCAGAGGAAATCTGAAGGCAGTTCAATGGTTAGATGCAGTCACAACAATGGCCCCATCCTTGGGACCAATTTCCTGTATTAGCATTCTCAGCACTGGGACAAAAACACCTGACAACTATAACTTAAATAAAAAGAGGTTTAGTTTTATTCAGTTTCAGAAAGTTAAGTCCATAGTCATCTAGCACTAAGGCCGAGACGTCATGGCAAAATTGCATGGCAGAGGATATCTGTTCAACCCATGGCAACATGAAAGACAGAAGCAACTGAACAGTTAGGGACAAGAATATATCCTTCTTGGTCAAGCAGCTAGTGGTCTGTCTCTTCCATTTAGTCCCACTTCTTAAACAGCATATTAGCTACAAACTCATCAGTGTATGCATACACACACAGTCACCTTCCAAAATCCTTCCTCTAAAAACACCATCTAAGAAACTTTTTTCTAATACTAGTGATCAAACCCAGAGATTGAGCTAAATCTCCAACCCTTTTCTTGTTTTTTGTTTTTTTTTCCTTTTTTTTTTTTTTTTTTTTTTTCCTATTTGGATACAGGATCTCACTAAATTGCTAATCTTCCCAATTTGAGCTGGGGCATTCCTCCTGATTTGGCCTTCAGAGTGCTGGAATGATAGGTATGTACCACTATGGCAGGCTAAAACTAATGTTTAGTGACAATTGTTACACATTGTTCAGTTTGTATGTTTGATTCTTCACAGTGGTCATCTTGGCCACATGTATGACTTCTACATTTCTTGTGGTGGCCAAGTTTATATCTATTCTTCTCATGTATATATTTCCTGTATAAGACATTATAAATTTTAACTGTTTGCTATATGTGCATGTTTATGTATATGTACATGTATATGAATATGTGTATGTTTATGTATATGTATATGTATATGTATATGTATATGTATAGTCAGCCTAGATGGACAGATGATAGCTGTCCATTTTCTGGTACAAGCTGAGTTTTCTTTTCTGTGTTTTTCTGAGTTTATGGCCAGTAACTATTTTTAAATTACTCCTCAATGGAGAACAACAGAGAAAATACATGCCACATTCTGTGACAAGACAAAACAAAAGAAGATAGTCTCAAATCCATTTCCAGTTCTCAGAAAATATTTCAAAATCTTTTTTTACTTATCTTTGGATTCGGATTTGTAGTGTCATTTTTGCACATAATGGACAGAAAATTAATATTAGCTTGCATGTAATTTCTATGTTGGAAAGGTTTACATCTTTTGTTTAAAAATATACATTAATGCACATATATGTGCTTTGCATGCATGCATACATTATTTTCTTTTAGTATATATTATCACCTCATTGACATCATATTTGAAAAGTTCAATCTTGTAACTTGGGAGAACTAAAAAGTAAATAAACAGTCAAATCAAATGGTTTTTACACAAATCATTTTCCCGTCTACAAATTTGAATGAAGCAGACATAGCAGTTACCAGACAAGGGAGTGGTGTATCTTCCACTTTAGTTTAGATGGAAGTCCTCAATAATTTCTTGAAATCCATAGGGATGTTGGGAGAGAAGATGTGAGACGGCTAATCAGAAAAAAAGATATTCTAATATTTAGTTTTATCACAGTATAGCAGAGACTCCTAGGGGATATGACAGAAGCTCTACTGGCTGATTTAACAGGGTTGAATAAAAGAAAAAGAACAAGTATCAGATGAAATCTCACACTTAAGATTCTTGAAATAAGTTTAAATATATACTTCCTAGTCTCGTGTTTTATTTTTAAATATTCACTTACTTTTTCTTCCACTTAAATTCCTTGCTTTTATATTTCATATCTACCAGCAACTAAGATTTATTTCATTTTTATTGTAAGATCTGACGTATGGACCTGGAGAACAGATATATTCAGAAAATGTAAGTTGAAAACAAATTGAAAATAAGTTCTTTAATTACCCTGCTTTCTTTCCAGGTGTGACTAGATGGCATGTATATATGAGGCCTCTTGCCTTGGAACATTATGAGCAGGAAGGTTGCCATGGCAACCTCAGTCACTGATAACCTCTATGAGAAATGAATTCCCAACAGGTATGGAGATCTTGGCAGTTTACACAGCACTTTCAAGCCATAAATACAGTCATTATTTATTGCAATCATAAAACTAAGTAAGGCTGTTAATATTATTCTTAGGTGACAGTACTTAAATCTGAAACAATTAAAAGACTTGTTAAAGGCCATATTAGCAGGTAAATAGCAGATTCATAATTTAAAGTCATGTTTTCTGATCCCAAGATTGTGTATTTGTCTAAAGTGAGCCTAATGATTGAAAATAAAACTATCCCTATATTCACACTAATCTTTCTACAATGTGAGACTTGTGCAATTATTTGAGTACATAATCTCTTACTGCTTTAAGCCAACCTCTAGAGCTAGTGGGTTTGGATACACAAATCCTCCACTGATAACTTTGATCTTACCAATTAACAATAGTCACATATAAATACACAACCCTTTGAGGTCCAGTGATCTAAAGCATAAATACCTTGTCAAATATTCTAGTCCAAATACTCAATCCCATGAATTTGGACTTTCTGAAAAGAAAATGAACTTCTTCAAGACAAAGGTAAGAATCAGAAAGGAATATTATGAGATGAACATGTAAGCACAGATAGAAGTTCCATGTATGAATTAAAAATTATCATAGAAAATATCAATCTATTAAACAATACATAGAAATTAGGAGTTTTCAACTAGGGGTCAGTTTGTCCTCCAGGTGTTACTTGGAAAAGTCTGAAAACATTTATCATAACTGAAGAGTGTCACTAGTATCAGGTGGGTAGAGACCAAGGATGCTATGAAATGTACTGCAATACACAGGATACTTCCTACAACGATGAATTATTTAGTTCAAAATGCCTGTCATGAAACTGCCGTGAAATCCTGCTATAATGAATTCAGTAATTTCATTTTTATTCATTTTCTTATCTTATAAAAGTGATTTGCAATTGATTTGCCTAAAACTTTTTATAAAAATTTCTAATGCATTTTAAGACATTACTAAATATTTCCAAGTAATCATAGGAAAACTAAAAATTACAAATAAGTAGATGTGGAAATACCAAACTTTAAATACTATAATACAGTGAACAGACATCATCTCACATAAATATTCACATTTTGTCCTGAAACTTTGGGACAGAAATGCAATTATACTATACTTTTATGTAATTTTCCAATATATTGTTAATAATCCATTATGTCAGTAAGTCAAGATTTGACTCATTAGTTTGAATGGTTGACCATTACCCCATTTATGAATGCAACTAGCATTCAATAATGCAACAAATAATCTCTTCTTATCCAATATTTACATTAATTCTATTATTTTCTATTATAAACTGTGCTGTCATGAATATCTTTATGAATAACTTCTGGTGAAAGTATATTTTTGGTATATCAGGTTAACGGACATTTGTAATTTTATTTCATACTTGCTAAATTTCATTTTATAAAAGCTATACTAATAACTCATAAGAAACATCCATTTTTAATATATTTAATGGACTATGGGTATGTTGAAAATGATTTCTTTAGTTCTGTGAGAGAAAATATCATGATACTTAGATGTTTATATAGAAGAATGATCTCAATCTGTGATGTCCGGGAAAATCATAATCCTCAATTTACAAGGAGCTAATTAAAAAGCTGCTGAATTGCTCTAAACCCCATTTGTAGTATTTCATGTCAATAAAGCAAACAGGATTAACTTTCATAAGTATAGCCATTTAAATCCTTTTATAAAAAAAGGAGACAGGAGTGCAATTAAGAATTCGATAGAAGCACATACTAAGTAGATGAATGTAATCCTTTTAAAAAAACATTGAAAATAATGAGACCTGTACTAATTTTCTCATTTTTTCAGGGTAAGGTTTGGAAATATACATTGCTAAATTTCAAAAGTGAAGTGTAAAAGAAAAAGTGAAGTCTGTCCCTAGGATGGTGCTAAAATATTTGAGAGCACCCAGACCACTAATGTCTGCTTTATACATTAAAAAATCATTCTAAAAAGGAAAAACAATCCAAGGAAAATGTCAAGCCTTGTGCATTAGTTTTTGTTTTCCAAACCCAGAGGGAAAATGCCACCATGGCAGCAAGTAAAAATATTTTGCAGTTTTCTCTGAATTGATGCCTTTTTTTGTTGAATATTAGAAATATACTTGTGAAATACAATTTAATGTATTTGCTTAAAAATTATCTCAAAGATGGGTTTTCAGCTAATTAACCTATTCTTCAAGAAAAGCAGCAGGGAAATGCTTGTTAATGGTTAAGCCATAAGATACACAAAAAATGCAGGCAATATTTTATCATGACACCCAGGAGACCTATGTGTGACACAATATAGAGTCTATGTGTGTCTCACTCTCCACAGGAACTAATTTTGAAGCACCAGAATTGCTGTGAATTGGCTGTAAAACAATGTTGAAGAAACTCAACATAGAACAGAAGGCGCACTTTCCTTAGGAAGAATGCTGATAAAATTTTAATGAACTAACATGTTGTCATGGGGATTTGTTGCTATTCATTAATTCATTGTGCTGTTCCTCTATAGTTTTGCTGAATTTGAGTGACAAATTGTCAAGTAGCTGCTCTGGTGGTTTACATTGCCTCATTGATACCCTAAATATAGGGGTAAATTCTTTTGGAGACTCACCCATTGCAAGTGGGGTAATGTATTTTTTTCAGCATCATGTGCATTTGATTATATTTCAAATAAAATGCCATCTCTAGGGCAGGCCTTTGACTCTGCAAAACAGTGGAAATAGTCACAGAATGATTGACAGCTCTAGCCACAGATGGGGACTACCACAGAGCCAGGGCCAGGGAAGGCTCTACCATATGAAATACTCAATGGGCCACTTATGAATTAGGATAAAATTCTCAATGGAGTAAGATAATTCAATCATAAAAGCATAGAAAATCAGAGTTTAGAGGGACCTCAAAATGAGCCTGTTTCATTTTGCAAATAAGAGAACAGAAATGGTCCAGAAGGACAAACAAGCCATAAAGAATATGAGTGGCAGAGCAAGGAACACAAACCATGCATTTTGGCCTAGATCAATGTTCTTATCGTAGCCTCTCCTTCTATTTCTTCTCTTGACGCCTTTACGTCCAATAGGCTTTGTATTTTCTCCTGAAATAACCTGAATGGGAGAACAATGTGGAATGAAGCATCGCCAACAACCAGCAATAGCCTATTACAAGCTCTCATGTTGTTTTTAAAAGCACACAATTTCTATGCTATAAATAATCCATATTTGTACTGGTAATTCATATTGCCCATGTCTTTTAGTGGAATTATGCTCCAGGAAAACTTGTCTAACACTTTCCATGTCCCCCACACACTGCTACATACTCAAACTGTGCCAAGAAGATGAGAATCTTTGACAAGATGACCAGTCAGAGCAAGCATTCTGGCATAAGAGATGTGTCCTTAACATAGATATCATTAAACAATTGCAATCAGACTTGATTTCTGCTTCCTTCTTGGTGGAGGACAGCTGAGAGCACAGACTGCTCTGTTCTGTGCTGTGGTGCTGAGAAGCAACCAAAGGTGAAATATTCATAATGTGGCACAACATTCACTTCATATTTGCAGGGACTGCTAACAATCAGTGAATGAGGAGGTTTTGTTTGGTTGTTTTTAAAAGTCTAGTTTTCTCCCACTAGGACATGTTTGAGGGTTAGTTTTTATTATTATTATTATTATTTCAGTTATTCTGCTTTTTGTTTGGTTTTTGGTTTGGGGCTTTCTTGGGATGAGAGATGGCAGTAGAAGGGGAGATTGAATCCAATGCCTTTACACTAAGCTACATCCCTATTCCTATCCCTATGACAAGAGGGACAGGGTCTTACTAAGACACTAAGCTGCACAAACTGGGCTGGAACCTGTGGTCCTCCTAACTCCAAAACCAGTGAGCAAGGATTGCAATCTGTCATCGTGCCTGCTAGAAGACTAGTTTTATATAAATTTATCAACTTTTCACTTTTGCAGAAACACCAAGGAGACTCCAATTTACAGCATGAAAGTATACTGAATGTCCAAAGTGCTAAAGGGAAAAAGAAAATGAACACCAAGTAAACTCCAGTTGCTTCATTTTACTGTATATTCTAAATTTTTGCTACAAGTATAGTCACTGGATCATCACCTTGAATTTGACAGAAGTATTTAATCTCAGGTCCCACCATAGACTTAGAAATCAGTAAATCTTATCTAATCTACCTTTTAATAAGACCCCAGGATGATATAAACATGTATTAAAGTTTGAGATGCTCTGGGGACATTACATAATACCCTAACACCTAACATTCATAGCTGATAATAAGCATAAGACCACCCAAATGTGAATATTTACTAGTACTAGTACTTCATATTTCTATGATTTCCTGCAGACAGTACTACTTACCACTATATTTTTCTCTTTTTTTAAAAAGTTTCTACTGACAAAAGCTTGTTTAATTATGCAGATAGTGAAAATAACTTCTATTCCTGACTTGCTGTAGAAAAGACAAAGTATGTAAAATCCCAATACATTTTTATTCACTCTTGGACACATTCAAGTAATAGTAATGGCTATGGTCACTGGGGTTCCAGGTGTGCCAAAAACAGTGCTATTACAGGTCATGCATACTATTTATTTGAATAATATCCACAACTGAAAGGTGTAAACAGTAATACACTGTATAGAAAAATAAATGAAAACTCAAAGGTCATGTAAGCTAAGAACATTAAATTAGGACAAAGTAAAAGTGAACACTGAGTCCACAGAAGAGTTATGCCATCCATAATAATTTTTGATGAAGCTACTGATGCTGGTCAACAATGCCTAGATCAAAATACAAGTATGTCATATTTCAAGATGAAGTTTCAGCCAGGTCATGCTTCTATTTTTATAAAACCGAGTAATAATTATATGTCTGCTTTACCTATAACATGTAGCAGTATTTTTTAAAAATCAGTAATACATTATGAAATCAAAGTAATTTGTAATGCTAATGGTCCACTTTAAGATTTGTCACCTTTCCAATGATTAAAACAATTGATATCATTTGATTTAGCAATTTTACTTGACAGTATAATCCTAAAATTAAAAGTCCAAAATGTAAGTTATCCCTCATATTCTTTTTATGTCTTTTTACATTCAAATTGTACGAAATCTAATACTAGTATTTAAACATACTATGGTATAACATTAAAATGTTATAACATTAAAATTATGTTTGGAAGAAATTTATAATTATGTAAAAATACATTAAGTGAGAATAGATTGTAAAATGTGTACAATAAATACATAAAGAACAGAGAGAAGGAATGTGATATGTGTGTGTGTGTGTATATATATATATATATATGTATATGTATATATATATATTAGAAGGAAATACGCTGCACTAAAAGTAGCTAGCCATTTCTATGTTGTGTATGTGTTTTATCTTTTTTTTATAGTTTGGGGCATTTCCCAACTAAATGTATATCACTTTACAAACAACCTAATTTCTCAAACTAAAGTATGATGTGCATGCATTACATTGCATTAAGGTTACTTATTGAAGAATCACAAAATACTTTTAGATTTCAAACTTGAATATTTTTTGAGCAGGAACATTGGCTTATTCAATATTTTCCCAAGTACTCCATGAAAATAAATATCTCATTCGGAGACAGCAAGGGTTTATTTGAAGATGGTAGACTCAACTTGTTAGTTATACACTCCATTGAGTTACTTAGGTAGAGCATACAGACTTGAAACACAGAGACACTATGATCCGGAGCAAAATGAAAGTCTCTATTGACTTCACCTGATACTTCTGGAGTTTTCTACTGACTCCTATTTGACAACTGTTTAAGATTTAACATCGCCTCATTACATTTTCTCATCTTCAGGTGGATAATTCTGTCGCCTTAAGGTCTCTTTTACTTCTTCCCTTAAAATCTGTTATCATGGAATGTTCAAAAGTAATTTTTCTTTGAAATTCTTGCTTTCAAATTTATTATCATTCATAGCATACAATTCTCCTCCTAGAAACTTTAAAAACTACTTCCATAAACATATACCTGGTTCTCAGGGGACACTTTTTGTTTGCTTGATTTTGTTTTCCCAAAGATTCTGCCGTAAACATGAGGAAGGTCAATAAAAAATTACTAACAATCAATTAAGTTCTGGTTTGGATCAGGTGATTTTTGACATCCACATATGCTCCAGAATCTAGTGTTAGCAAAATTTACACAGACAGTCAAATATTTGCATCTTAAATTTAGACACAAAGTAGTGTCCAAAACCACAAATGCCATCATTACATGATTTCTGGTAATTAATTTGTTAGGAAAGGCCATAAATCACAGTGTAATGCTGAATGATACACACACGTTTGTTGTCGAAAGCATCCCCCCTCTCACTCCTGACTCTCTGGATCCTGACATTATTTGTTGGTTATTGGTTGACAGTTCAGTGCCTTGAGTGTTGCTCTCGCTGTAGGGTTAGCAGGATAATTGACAAACCACAGGGATCAGATTCCTGGATTAGGATGGCCAGACTGTCAAAACAACCATGACAAACTCTCACATCAACTTCGACTGCAAGTCAAGCCTGTGAGGAAAAAATTCACCTTGGCAGGGCCAGATGGGAAAGCTTTCGTTTAAAACATTTCCCATTGCAAAGTATAGGTTAGCATGGAACAGAAGCAATCGAATTTAAAAATATAATTCATAAATAATATTTCATCATGGTCACAATTAGAACATTTATTGTAAATAAATGCCTTATTTTACTCCCCTAATGTGTCTTCTGAATGAATGTCTTTAACGTTTGAATTTAACTTATAAAATGTCTTTCACTTTTCTTATAAAATTGACATGTATTTAGGAAAATTCTTTCTGTGTAGACAGATACAAAAATATGTCTGTGAAATATTCTATACATACATATTGTGTATGCATATCGAGGGAAAAGAGATAGTTCAGTTTTCAACTCTGTATAATTTTGTTTAAAATGTCTCATCAATTTTAAATCAAATTGATGTATATATGTAATTCGTATTAATAAGCAGCATGTCATAAGTTGTGATTACCAATTAGGAGGTTATATCCATCTCCATTTTAAGGAAAAGTAGTTTACAAATATTTCCAAAACTCTATCTAAATTTGCCACTTTAAAGATTATCTCTAGACTTTCAGATTCCTACCATAGATCTTTGAAATGACAGCTCAAGTGACATCTATTTATAATGCAGGCATATTCTCTGTATGAAAACATAGATTGCAAACCGTTAAAAGGAAATTAAAATGCAAATACAAAAAGGGTTATTTACTTAGTTCTGTGCCAGCTAACACATGGGATATGGACACCTAGGATTAGAAGGATCCAATTATTTTTAAAATATAAAACTTAAAGAACTTATTCATGCACCACTTGGGTCTTGGAATACGATCAAAATAGTTTTGGAATAGTTAATCAGTATTTTTCCATCAGAGTCAAATTTTTCAAAACATTAAAAAGAAAGCAAGAAGCACAAGTGAATACTATTTACAGACAGACACTTCGGCTGAACAAATACTGCAATGTTCAAAAACAAGGTTTGGAATAAGATGGCACCTAGCTATCAATTTTCATCTTACAAAAGTGACATTTTTGAAAGTTTCATTAACATTTGTGAATAAGAGAAAACACCATAAAACTTCACTAGCACCAACAAATTCAGTTTTAGTTTTCCCGTTCTATGTGTGAAAATATCACTCTGTAATAAACTGCAAACATCCTCATTTTTAATATACATTTTGTTTTTTTTAAAAAACTTCAGTCTTGAGTTAGAAAAAAATAAAACAAGATATCCCAAAGAATAAAGGAAGTTTTCTAACGATAGTAATTATATGCTAATAAAAGTGTGTGTGTGTGTGTGTGTGTGTGTGTGTGTGTATGTGTGTGTGTGTGTGTAATCAGGAAAATTGCTTAATTTTATAAATCCATAGTCTCTTTTACAGACAGATGGACATTTATGTTTGACTCAAAAATTTTTCATCTATATAATGGTGCAAAAGCAGAATGAATTTAGTAAAAACAGTATGTTAAATTTTGATCTTTTCCTGACCCAGTGATATGCTTTATGACTCTCCTGCCATCCTGCATGTTGTACACCCAATTACAACATTCTCCTCAGTATCACAAGGATAAACAACACACACCTTACAGTATACTGTGGCACCAATCATTTTTAGAACAAGTATTCAACATATTATAAGGGATATTCAACAATTTATTACAGTATTCGTATCAGATGACTTGCTCAAGTGTAGCTAACTGTATGTGCTCTGAGTGCATTTAGGGTAGGCTACGCTCAGCTGTTGCATTGTGTAAGTTAGATGTATTAAAGGCGTTAACTTCCAATATTGTCAACCCACAATGAATTTCTTAGGATGTTACTCCATTACAAGTAAGGAGCATGTATACATCAACGTCTTCCTCAGAGTTAGTTGAAAAATACTGGATATAAATTATTTTAGAATTAATGATGTTACTGTGAATTAAGAAAAAAAGGAAAATAATTTTGTTATTGCCTCAAGATAGGAAAATTGGGAAGTTAAGGGACAGCTTTATATTGCAAAGCCAGGACTTGCATTCAGTTTCAGCAACCCTACTTCTCTCCTTTTTTTAGAAAATAATGTGGGACCCTTTACTTACAGAAGGAAGGGAAAGTAAAGTTCTTCATTGTGCCATTTTGCTACATGCAGTCATGACTATTGTTCCAGGTATGTGCTGTACTGTAACAATAAATTAGAGTGAATTATCAGGAGACATATGCTCTATCAATTTAGAGGAGAGGCACGGATCAGAATATTTAATGGCAATAATAAAAAATTCACAGAATATCCCAACAATTACTTATGGTTATGATCTCTGTGACACAGATAAGAAAAGAGTATAGAATTTCTCTTTGCATATTTCTGTCTTCACGTGTTATAGATGAGTGACAGCAGCTTCAAATTTGCTTAATATAATCCAAGACCACAAATTATGATAGAAAAAAAAAGCCAGGAGGAAGCTTCTTTCTATTAAACCAACCTGTTCATTTACTAAATTTACATTGTTCATGGTTAGTGTATTACCAATACTGTATCACTGTCTAAGGTGGAGACCAAAATGTTTAGATAAATCTTGGCTGAGATATCATTTACTCCATGACATGGCTGCATTTTAACTGTTCAAAGACAATAAAGGTGTCATTCAGCTTGTGATAGTCTTTAGCACTGACTTGTGGTTAGAGTTCCCATTTGGTCCCTCACAGCAAGTGCCTGACACACAGCAGATGCTTCAAAAGGACCACTTTCCCTTCTTTGCTTTTCTGAGTTATGTAGCTGACAAAAATGTATTACTGCATGAAATTTTCTTAAATAGAAATTTTGAAATTAAAAAAAATCACAAGCTACCAAATCATATATACAATTGAAATCAAATTATATTGTTATATAATTGATGGTGAAATTATTATTTTAATTTTCTGGTCAGCAAAAAAACAATTTGTCATTGGTGGTTTTGTCTTTGTGGGTAGTCAATGAAGTTATTTTTACTCCAATAAAAATGGCCTTCCCCAAAAGACACATTAAAAAAAAAAAAAACTGACAAAACTGATTATGCCAATGAACACATCATATGTATGGCACTAAAAAAGGGCAAACACCCTCAGTGGCTTAGAAAAAGAAGGCAACATTTTCCCTTAGTTATTTAAGAACAAAATTTTGCTTACTCCTGTGGCCTTGATCTCAACTGTATCAAATAAAGAGAATGTTGTGTAATTACAGATTTAAATTCAGAAAAATGACCCTAAAGAACACGACTCATCCTTTGAAGGTCATGATAGACCAGAGATAGAATCCCAGCACTCCAGAAGGATAACGTAGAAGGATCACAAGCCTCAAGCCTGGTCTGGACACTTTAAGCAATTTAAGGTGACCTTGTCTTCAAACAAAAAACAACACTGAGTTGAAGAAGCAGGTGAGGACAAAGGCCCTGGTTTCCATCTTCAGGAGGAAAAAAAAAAAAAATCCGGATTGTCATACTTAACTATAAAGTGCCGCCATACTGTTCTGTATGCACCTTCACCCTGGTAACCTGTTTGCTGTGTTTACATTTGTTCCCTTTGCGAAGGACAATTGTCAGTCAACCTTGAGTTACCTATATTCCTCTTGACCTTTGCTCCCCTTTTGTGAAAGATAACTGATCCTGAAATTAGTAGACAAAGGGCTGAAAATTCTTGTAAAGAAGAAAATGGCTGACCACCAACTGGGAAACTTCTCGGCCCTCAAGTAAAGGGAAACAAAGGTCTTCCTCATTTACTTTGTGATTGTTCTTTCTATAATTTCTTCATTCCTGTTCCCCATAAATCATCTACTTTGTAATTGTTCTTTCTATAAAAGTCTGTCAAAATTTCAACCCAGTTACACAGCTTTGCAAACTCCAACTGCACTGTGTTGCTGGTGCCAGGATAAATAAAAGTGCTCCTTTTTCTTTAAAAAGACGTCTTGCCCCATTTTTTGGACAACATTTTGGAGTCTCGTTTTTGGGGTACAATGCAGATATTGGATGATTTCTACAAAATCTGAATTTGTAACAATTGCTACTGAACTGGTAGGATCTAGGCATTTTTTTTTTTCAGTGCACTCCTGAGAAGTGAAGAAATACAAAGAAGTGAGAAATACAACCACAGCATGATAGAAGATACAGGGCCTTAAGGGTTGTAAGAATGGCACAGATCATCTCTCCTCTTTATTTCCTGTTCTATTTCCTCTAATGATATACTGCAGAAATGGAAAAAAAAAGGTAAGAATGAACTACTAAGAATCATTGGCTTCATTAGTCTCTGCCAGTATATATAGTGAAATTATATATTACATCCATATACGTAAACACACACAAGTATGTAAGCATACATCTGTATGTACACATGAATAAATATACCTATGTATTTTACTTTGAGAAATATTTCAGTTAATTATTACTATTACCATTGTGGGAACATGTTCCCTTAGATATGGAACAAATATATAATATTACCAAAGCAGGTAAAAACACAGCATGTTAGAATTTTCTCAGGTTGATTTTTTGTTTGTACTTTCAAAAGAGTCCTAGAGAAAAAATTAAAATAAGCTTTAACTTTTATAGCCTGGAAACCAATATAGAGTCAGAAAGTTAGCTTTAAAATGCCTGAGGGGGCAAACAGTTGTTTAATGAGGACAAATGGAATAAAATTAAAATGCAGCCTAATAAAGTATCTTCTAAATGTAATGTTGGCTCAGTCATGTGGTTCAAATAATACTTTTGCTCAAAGGTACATAAATGTAGTCATAGTAAAATGAAAATATAAAATGAAACCAAGAAAGAAAACCAGTAGAGAATCCTTGTGCATTGCAATACAGAAATAAGCTGGAAAAATAGACATAATATTTTCTTAAGATTTTTATTGTGATATCTCTCCCAATCTCAATACAAGTCTGTTATGCAAACTCACAATGTTTAACATCCAGAAAGGGTCCAGGGACATGTCACAAATGGGGAAAATGTAACTTTCATTTGTGAAGAAATAGTCAACACTGAATTTTTTTAAAACAGTATGTTAGCTTTAAGGCTGATTAAAATTGTAAAGCACAAACCTTTACAGTTACTATTTGATTTTAATTAGTTGAGATATACACACATTGGGGCCCAGTAGTTTCTAAATGTCACTGAGTTCCCCAAAGGCCAAGAGAACCTTACCATCTTCTAGTGTGGTGCAAACTGACCTCTGGGAAAACAAAACAAAGAGAAACAAAAGGAGCCCAAGAAGTCAAAAATTTCAAGAAACACTGGTCAATCAGAGTAATCAGCATTTACATTTAAGTAACTTTTAACCTCTTATCACTCTTAAACACGTGCTAATAGTTCCATGAGTAGTGATTACAAGTGGAGCATTTTGGGGGGGTCTAACCCACTCTAGGCCCCCTAATTCTGCCTTTCTCTAATTTCCAACACACACAACTTTTACAGTCTTTCACTCATACATAGAAACTTTACCAGACTAGGGCTGACATGTACCACACCTCCAAGTCACAATCCTCTGGTGGTGATTGTGTCACCCTTTGGAGGGCATCTGCTGGGTAGTGTCCAGGCCCTCTCACAGACCTACCAGGCACAGCCTCTCTTGCTCCACACAACTCCAAATAAACGTCAAATTGTCAAATGACAAACATCAATGCTATTTTCAGACCACAAGGGAGAGCATACATGTGGCCCACTTCTCTGAGGTATCTGTGCCACCCCATAACCGAATAGTTCTCTATTCCTTCTTTTCACACCCCAAGTAGCCTAAATGAAACTACATTCATATTTTAATAGGAATTGATTTAGAAAAATATGTTTGAGGAAATAGATTGTTGCACAACACTATGGGGCAATTATATGATAAAGTTTTAAAACAAAGTCAGGAGGAATCTGACCAAGGAATACCAGGGGATATTTTAATTAAAAAAAAAATCTTAAAGAATAAAAGAGAAATCAAACTTCTGCTTCTAAAATGGTGGAATAGACATCCCTACTCTTCCAACTAAACTAACTTTACCTTGTGCTTTCCATACAAAATAAACAAATGAAATTTTCTGAACTGAAAAATACAACAGAAAAAAAATTTAAGCAATGAAATGGACATGGTTTAACAACAAAGTAGAAAGACAATAAAAAAGAAATAGTAATAGATCACTAAAAATTAACCAGTCTGAACAACTGAGAAGAAAAATAAACTTTTTAAAAGAGAGATGAGAGGAAACCAGGTAAAAGAGTTCACATCTGTAAGAGCCAACTACTCAGAAGCCTGAGGCAGGAGGATCATGAGCTTGAAACCAGCCTGGAAAACTTGGTGAGACTCAGTCTAAGAGAAGGAAAAAAAACGTAGAGGCCGTGTATACAGCTCAGAGTTCGTTGGAAGAATGCACATAAATTCAATCTCTAGTACACACAGCAACAACAAAAACTCAGAGCCTCAGGTTTTATGCACCTGTAAGAGATGATCATAGAATAGGTGGAAAATTACTCAAAAGAAGAATGACTTCCAAAATTTGACAAAAGATAAGCACCTAAAAATTAAATGCAACAAGTTCAAGACAAAATAAACCTAACTAAATCCATACTCAGACACAGACACATCTTAGTCAAACTTTCTGAAAATTAAAAGTAAACATTGAAAGCAACTAGAAACAGACAACTTTAGGGGAGAAATGAAAGTGAACTTATCAGACACCTTAATGGCCAGAAGAAAACAGCATAACATTTCTCAAACACTGAAAGGGAAAAAAGAAAATCTGAGAAATTAGAATTTTATATTAACAAAATATCATTCAGAAATGAAGATAAAATCAAGTCATAACATTTAGATGAGGAAAAAACTAAAAAATTCTCTAAAAGAATGGCTAATAGGTAATGTAACAGAATAAAAGTGATTTTCAAGAAAGAAATGTTGGAGCATCTTGAAGTAATAAGATGAAAAGACTTAAACTATAAGCAAGCATAATACCTTTTCTTTCCTCTCCTGACTTTTTAAAACTGGTGTAATAGATGCAAAGTTAACGTTGTCTGGTATGATTTTAAAACATATTTAGATGAAATGTTGAAGACACATATAAGCAAGACAGGATAAAAAGAGGGAGAAGTAGGTCAGGTAGTAAATTTTACTGGAACAAGCAAAGTATCTACCCCGGTAGATTATAATAAATTATAAACACACAATGTAACACCTACAATAAAGAGATACACTGAAACACTGTAGACTAATCCAAATAGAATTCTAATGAATGTTCAAGGATAGTGTAACAATGCAGGAAGAATAAAAAGAAAACAGATGAAAAGGAACAATAGATAAAATGCAGATTTAATTTCCAACATACTGACAGCTACTGTATGTTAAATATAAATGATCTGAATATATCATTTCTAAATAACCCATGGGTCAAGAAGACTAATAGCAAATAAAATGTATATGCAGTTTAATGAGGATATAGAGTTTAATGAGGATAAAGTGAGTGGGATACACCTAAAGCAGTGCTGACAGGAAAATTTATAACACTAAATGCCTCTACAATAAAGAATAAAACTCTCAGTCAGTAATCTAAACTCTTATCTCAGGAACAGAAAAATTCAAAAAGTGCAAAGAGTGAAGCAATCCTGACAACAGTAGAAAATAAATTGAAAAAATAAAGGAAGTAATGAAAGTCAACATTATGAAGGCTGTATCTCTAAAAGGATTAATAAAGTTGACAAATTTCTAGCAAGAAGAAAGTGAAAGATCATATAAATTACCAATATCAGGAATTAAAGAGTCCCAGCAGACATCAAGAAGTAAATGGGCAGGTACAATAGACAACTCTATCCACATAATTTGACAATTTAGATTAAAAAAAAGGACCAACAGCTCAAAAGTCACTATCGCAACCCATTCAGTATGAGTAAAATAATTTGATAGCCATATAATAAGTAAATAGAATTGATAATTTTCTTTCACATTATATAGCAGAGGAAACATTTTATAATTTGTTTATGAAGCTATTTGTATTCAAATGACAAGAAAGAAAAAAAAAGAGACAGTAGGAAGGGAGAAAGAGGTAGTTAGACTACAGCATGGTATTACAAATAGAAGTTAGCAAAATATGTTAAAAATCACATATCATGACTAATCATATATTATTACATGAAATCCATGCTGGTTCAGTGTCAAAAACTGGAAAATTATAATATTACAACCTAAAAATGAAAAATCACTTTGCCATGATAATTGAAGCAGAGAAGCATTTGACAAAATTCAATGCCCATTTGTGATATATATATTTAGAAGAATATAGTGGAAGTTTCTTAACATGGTAACTAGCATGCAGGATAAATCTATAATTGACATTATGCTTAATGATAGAAGACAAAATTATTTTCTGCAAAGACTGGTAATAAGCCAACGATGCCCACTCTCATTCTTACTCAAAGAGACCAAAAGTTTTAGTCTTTTCAACAAGAGAAGAAAAAGAAAAGTTTAATAGATTAAAAAAGAAAAACTGCCTATTTGTTGATGGCATAATTTTGTAAAGTTCCAATCTATGAAAATAACCTGAAACTAATAAATGAGTCCAGGAAAGTCACAGTATATAAGAGAAACAAATTGCTATGGTTTGACACAGTTTAACATGTTCTGTGAGGCCTTAAGTGCTGGAAACACGGCACCCAATGTAATGGGTTGAGGTGGTGGATGTTTTAGAAAGTGGAGCTCAGTGCGAAATAATTAGGCCTTTATCAGAAATTAATGCTTTTCTAGTGGAAAGTCCCAAGACTGAAAGTTTTTAGGAGCAGACCTGGCAGCTTTTGACTCTTGCTTTCTTTCTCACTGGATGACCTTTCTCTCCTTGTGCAAATTCTTGCCACTCTGATGTTATCAGCCATCTTGTGAGGTAGCCAGAAGGTCCTTATGGGAGGTTAGTTCAGAGAAGCTACATGGCCTCTGGATTTTAGCCTTTAAAACTGTAAGTTAAATTAACCCTTTAAAAAATGACATTAATTAGCATCAGGCATTTTATTATACTAATACAAAATCAGCTAAGAAAATACAAAGTATTACTATAGCTCTGTATACTTGCAATGAACACATGGGCACCAAACTAAAAATTTAATGCCATATGTAAATTCAAAAAGTCAACAAGCTGTAAGCATAACTGTGCTGTGCTAAAAACTATAACTAAAAGAAATCAAAGATCTATTTATATTACGGTCATGTATTAGAATCCACGTTAATTATCCCCAAATTGATATTCAGAGACTATCAGAGTCCCAGGAATATTTTTATAGATACATACAAAATTAGTCTAAGATGTGTATGGAAAATCAAAGGAGATTTAAATGAAAGAATTTTAAAAAATAAATAAAGTGACTGGCTTCAAGAATTACAGTATACCTACTGTTACCAAGATTGTATCGTGGAAGGATACATACATAAATCAATGGAACAGAACAGAGAATACAGAGACACAGCCATACCAACACGCATTTGACAAAGGAGCAAAAGCAATTTGATTTGAAGGAAAGCCTTTTCAACAAGTATGTCAGGAACAACTGGACTTTCTTTGGCCAAACAAACAAAAACACCTTTCCCTAAATGTCACTCTGTGTATGAACATTAGCTCAAAATGAATCATAAAAATGAACATAAAAATGAACATAAAATTTTAGAGGAAAAATAACAAATGTTCAGTATCCAGAGACAATTAAACAATGAAAACATGGTTTCCAAAATAAAAATATTGACAAAATAAACTTCACAAAAGTTTAAAATTTTGGTTTTGGGAAAAAAATCATTGAGATAGGATAAAAAAGACAAGATAAATACATATAAAAAAGTTGTAAGTATCTATGTAACAAAATATTATGAAAATACATACAGAAGTAAAAAGAAACCCAGCTACGAAATGAACAAAAAACGTGAACAGATATTTTACAAAATAAAATAATGGTCATCTATTTTTATTAGTTATTAGGAAATCAAAAATTTAAAACACAATGGAATATTACAAAGTACTTGTCAGAATGACTAAAATTTAAAAAATAAAAATAACAACAATGACAAACGCTGATGAGAATCCAAATAAATGAGATAATTTATAAAGTGCAAATAAGAATTAAAATGGTATGCTACTATGAAAAAGTTTCACAATTTCTTAAGAAAAAAACACATCTAAAAATCAAAACCAAACAGTCATGCAATATAATTATATATCTAGACATTTACTCTATAAAAATGAATATTTTGAATCTTTCCACACAGTGTTGTGGAAATATTCACAGAAGGTCCCTTCTTAATGCTCAAAAAGTGGAAACAATTCAAAAGTGCTTCAATGATTGAATGGTTAAACAAACAGTGATAATCCAGATCCTAAAATAAAACAGAATAAATTACTGAAATATTGAACAACTTATGTTGGAATTATGCTGGTTGAAAAATGGAATTGCACTGTGTGATTGCCTTTGTGTAATATGCATGAGATGACAGAAGTATAGGTGAAGGTACAGATTAGTGGTTACCAGAGGTTAATTACTTATAAGTAGTTGGTAGGTAGGGAAAAAGTAAAATGGCTATAAAAGGAAAAATGAGGGATTGCTAAAGTAATGGAAATATCTGTATCTTGCCCCTGTCAATGACAGTATTCTGCTTCTAGTATCACACTCTAGTTATATAAGATGTGGCCATTAAAAAAAAAAGATGTTACCATTGGCAGAAACTGTAAAGTGTATAAAAGGTATCCCTGCATTGCTTCTTATATTTGTAAGAAAGTCTATAATGATCTCAAAAGAAAAAATTTAAGGTAGTATGTGAAGAAATTATGACCTAAATTGGCATTTTATTTTTTTTTGCTATGTTTATGTCATTTCCCAGTGATTTTCATGCCTAAATTTATAAAAATATGCATGTAATTTTCATATGCAAAGCATGTCCTTAATTTCTGTTATTTGAACTATAAAATTTTATTTACATACAAAGTCACTTCAACTTTTCATATCTTAAGTATTTCTAATGTATTACAAATCATATACTATGATACATACTGGAAATATATATATTTGTATATTCACCCCAGTCAAATTTTAATAGATGTCTTCATATTTATTGTGTAAACTTGAATTGAAAAATTATGTGCCAGGGGCTGGGGATTTAGCTCAGTGGCATAAGCACCTGCCTTGCAAGCAGGTGGTTGTGAGTTCGATCCCCGGTACTGATAAATGTGAAAAAGACAAAAAAAAAAAAAAAAAAAGAAAAAGAAAAAGAAAAAATATGTGCCATTCAGCTAATTTGTTGTAATCAGTAAGCAGAAGTGGGATTTTTAGAACAGAGCCCGACTTTCATAGAAAATTTATCCAGAGTTGTTAACACTAAAGTAGAATTAAAGTACAATATTTTATTGATAGAAATATAAAATGGTACCTATCATTACTATGAAAACCAATTTGGCAGTGTCTTAAAAGCCATATCCTTACTACAGGATTGGAAGGGTAAATGTTAAAGAGTAGAGAAGAAAGATGATATGGGACACTCTGGCTCTAAGACAGACATAGAAAAGAGAACAAAACAATCTAAGGCAAGAAATCAGTCATGAGGGAGATGTTTGTTGTGGGTGTGAAAATATCCCCTTAGGTCTGGTGAAAATCTGAGACCAGGAGTGGCAGCATTCTAGTTCTTGGACAGGACATTTGGAAGAAAAACAAATTAGTCTGGAATGACAGGCACTGGTCATGATGTTCCAGTCAATTGGGCAGCAGGTGGCAGATTACAGATATAGCTGCCTAACTTTACAGAGCCTTAAAACTGTAAAGGAGTGTAAAAGACATAACCTTGAGAAGGACAGGGAAACTCTAGAGGAATCAGAGTTCTCAGACAACTCAAAGATGAGGATAGAAAACAAGCTAGCTTCTAGAAACCTTGCAACCAGAGAATGGGACAATTACTCTGTCATTCAGCAGCAAGAATCAGAGCAAGACTAAGACAAGTGATGACATCAGACACTCATCACTGAACACCACCACCAGAAATTCACAGATGATTCAAAATCAACCATCACTAACTAGCGGCACCTTAACTGACTCAGAGAAGCTAAGAAGCTATACATGGACACGTGCCCATGGGTCCATCATATATGAACTTTTCCATATAAGGGGTGCCATTCTGGGGAGATGTATGGGAAATGAAATTTCCTTTGGAAAAGAAAGAAGCTACCCTTAATGTGTGTGAAGCAGGAACTGACTAAGAAGTCACCGAAAAGAAATCAAAACATTTATCTGGAAGATTTATTTTAAGTCAAAAAAGAAAAGAAAAGAAAAAAAGTCAAATGATTATTATTTGTAAAACTATCTCTTCATCCTCCATAAGGTAATGGAGGCTTCAGAGTAACTTGTTTCCAAAATGTTTTGTGATATTTTACTAAACCCAAGATAATCTATTAATAGATGGCCACATGGTTCCTGTCCTGAAGGCTACTGTAATAGATTTTAAGAGGCAACACATGGATTTCACTAAAGGCTTCACAGGCTTCACTAAATTAGGAATACATGGAAGTCTTTGTATGATGATGCCCTCTAGTAATGACCAGTACTCAATGGGATCAGCACCATACTGCCAGTAAGAAAGGTTTAAAATTCACTTTGTCTTCTTGTCAAACTAAGTCATCTTGATAAAGGGGAAAACAACCTATTCAAAATAATTTATTCTACTTTCTAGTTTATTGGTAATCACTCTTAAAAGGAATCACTTTTTGGTGCTTGAGGCTCTGGAGAGTTTCTCCATATGCATGTCTACAATGTGAATATTCACTAAAGCCTCAGGAAAACTGCAGAAAAACCAGCAAGAGTGATACATCTTCCCTGACACTGATATGCTCATGGGTAAACACTCAGGTTGTGCTCTGGCAAATGACTTTGACAGCAACAATTACTGAAATTGTTTTCCCATAAGGCAATACAGCATAGCAGAACCTGTTTGACATGAAAAATATGATGAGGATATAGAATATCATCAGATGTAGCTATAACTTTTAAACCACAAATTCTGTATCCATCAGATGATCTTGACCCCACTCTCATCAATTATACCAATGCTCCAAAATTCTCTCCTTCTCAATGCTCTCCTGAAATCTAGATCAATCTCCTTATTTAATATTATCATTCATAGGTCTCTTGGGCATCTCAGATTTAATATGTTCAAAACTGAATTCTTCTCTTTACCCTGAAAATTCGAAAAACTTCTACAATGTCTTCTGCCTCTGACCAGGTACCACCCAGCTACATGCATCAGTAATGTAGGAATCATATTTGACACCTTCATCTTCAACTTTTGCATCCATTATCAAGTTATATTCCAAATAAGTATTCCAAATAAGTATTAAATCCATCTCATGCTTTCTACATCCACTACCACCATACTGACCCATCCATCATTGATTTTCATGTGATATCCTTCAAGTTTCATAACAGATCTCCTAATAATCATATCAGGTATGTCAATTCACTCCCTACAACTACTAAAGTAAAAATACTGTCATTCTTTTTCTTGAAGTCCTAAAGGAATTCTTATGACAATGGGTGAAACATAAGTCTTCGTCATTGCTTTGCAGAGTTTTCATGAGCAGACCTTACATCCTCTTGTCTGCCCTCTCCATCATGTGTCTCATTCTGCCAAACTGGCCTTCTGTATGTTGTCCAGTGGTCTAGGCATTTGCCTGCAGGGACCTTCTGTGGAGGCTGTATTTCCTCAGTCTTCAGCTGATTAGTCAACCTGAATCAACCACTAGGTTAGTATTTACATTTTCTTTTAACTTGTGACCTGACCCTATGTTCTCAACTAAATTGAACATTTTACTTTCTTAAGATTAATATTTTTGTCTCCATAAACATTTGCTATGTTTCTGATCAAAAATATTCTACAAATGTCTTGGGTTCGGACATGGGCTTTTTGGAGCATGTTTGGATCATGGGGTACTATATTTACAAGTGAGTTCGTTCACTGATGATTTCTACAGCTGAATATGTGGTTAGGAGTGGGGTTAGATTGAAAGGCTGAGTTACTGGGGGCATGATCTGTAAAGGTGTGTCCTTGTCCCTGGCTCTTTCTTTCTCTCCTTGCTTCCTGGCTCCCTAGCTTGCATCATGATGCTTGTCCCTTGGAGACAATTGATTCTGGACTGATGACCTCTGAAACCATGTACCAAATTAGATCTCTTCTCTTTTGAATTTTATCCCAGGAGCAGAAAAGTAGCTAATACAAATATTTTTCTCAATAGAGAATTATTTTGGTACAATTACTTATTAGTCTCCATCACTAGCTTTAAATCCTGTGAAAGTGGGATCACTGTTTTACACACTTTCAATGACAGAATACGGCATGAAAAGCTTTGTAAGAAATGATTAATGAGTACATAAATGAATATGAAATAATAAGTGTTTGCTACCTGAGAATGACAACAGCAGTATCATTAAAAAAAATAGGCATAAATAGACCATAAAATTTTCTTCTAGAATTTGGGACATCAACAAACCTAATCATCCCTTATAAAAACTGAGTAAACCCAATTAATGAACATTTAATGAATAAATGATCAGTGACACTTTATAAGATGTCAACCTGCCATATATGTGTGCATTAGGGAACTATTGATTAGCATAAGAAATATGTAACCTATATTAATACACTGGTAATTAAATGTTATTTGCAAAACACACATGTTGTCTTTTGATAGTAATACATACTTTATTATACATATAATTATGTATAATAAAATCTATAATTTTTTGTATTCATTATATCACATTATATATGGATATAATGTATACATGTATAAATTTTAAAGCCATCTTTTCTGTAGCCCCTAACAGAGGTCCCACCAAATAAAATTGAAAGTCAGGTTCAGATATCATGATATTTTCTAAAGAGGAAAATCATTCTGTTAAAAATATCAGCACAAACATTTCAGGGGATATACTATAGTTGAAGAATTAAAACACAGATAAATAATAGTAAAATCTTAGATCAGCATTTATGTTTCACTACTGTGAAAATGTATATACAACAATTTTTTCCTGAGAAAATACAATAATTTTTCAAATTGAACCAAGAGATCATTTAATTCAAAGAATTGTTTAATTCAGAGAATTGTTTCTATTGGTAGAAACAGAATCAACATCTTATTGCACAAAATGATAACAATTTTGCCTTAATCCCACTATTTAGCCAATTTAAATCTCCTCTGATTAAAGATAATTCCAGCATTTTAAAGATCAAAGCTTCTTTGCTGGCTGATTAGTTTCTTGGTCCTTACTTTACATGTTCAGTCAAACCATACAGTTTTAAAACAAAATTTACATTGAAAACATAGCATTACTGTGTCTTCCGACACAGAAAAATTACCAGTAGTCCTTGCATGAGACCGTATTTCCAGTGAATGATAAATACTAGTCAAATTCACATTAATCTTTGCAGCCTGTGCCCTGTGGCTGAAATACTCTGCATTTTGTAATTTGCCAGAAACATCGACTTTAAACACCACAATGTGAGAATACCACAGCTCCCATTAAAGACTATTCAAATTCCAGAATGTGTTATAAATATCTTCATTTCTAACACCTGACCATTAAAAGTATATAGCTCTTGTTAGAGGGAAAATTATTTCAAAACACTTCTTCAAAAGTCATAGTTCTACAAATAAGAAAATACTACTTTCTTTAAATCACAGTTTTGCATTTTCTTATCTCTGAGGAATGCATAAATTGAGAGTTAAGATTAGTAAATCAGTCAGGACCACTCGAGCCAGGATTTTACTGCCTTCAAAATGTATTCTTGATTTTTCTATATTACTAGATGTCTCCTGAAATATTACTTCATCCTTTTCCCCTCAACTCCAACAAGCCTGCTTCTATATTTTAACATTGAACTTTGCATACTTTCTATGGCTGATTCTTTTTTGGTATAGTTTTTTTAAAAAAAAATTTCAAAACATAATTTTTAAAATGTAATTAGCACTGAGATACACAAATTCTACCAATGTCAGTGGCATCTGATCACAATGGGCAAAATTCACATTACTAACCTTGCACAGCATCCCGGACACAGAGGGTGGAATTCGCAAAATACTTTTTGACGTGATTGATGATTCTAAGACCTCCTAGAAGATTTAAGAAAGGCTCAGCGTTTGGCACTTCCACAGGTTCTGACATGTGAGGGGATTCATGGGCTCCAAACCAATTCTGAAACTCCATGATATCAACTCAATTTCTTACAATGTGAATATTCTCAAGTTTCTTTCCTTTTTCTTTATAGTGAAAGTTTTAGGAAGTTTATATGAATTAATAAAAATCCTGGGCTCTATGAAGCCAATCTAGCTTTGAACATGCTTTTATTGATCTTTCAGGTAAATCTACTGTGAATGTTATGAGCCAAGCCCAGATCACCAACTTCAAACAGAATTACAGGTACCTGTAGAGAGTTATGCTGGCAGACAGGCTTTTACTAAAACCAGCAGAGCAGAGGTGAGGATAAAAAAGTTGCTTAATTAACATTTTAGATGTGTTGTAGGTTGAGTGATTTAAGGCAGCTGATTAAACTCTCCCTGTTGCCTCCTGGAGGGTACCGTTTTTCTTTCTTTTCTATTTTACAGGTGTAATCAATTTGTTTTTAATATCTGAACACATTAGCATAGGGGAGACTTTCAATATGCTGGAGTTTTAAAATATTCATTCTTATAAGTCACTTACCATGCCCAAACATAATAAACAATATTACTACGGCCAATGCAATAGAGAAACATTTTTTCACGTCTCACTTCTTAGAAACAGAGCACTTAACTACAAAAGGATGTATGCTTGCTCCTATTTTGCGTACAGACAAAGGGAACAATAAAACTATTAACTATCATAACCACATGTACAATTCACATTCATGTCCATATGAAAGAGTTGTGACCATGGCTACATTTCTCCATTTCCAAACAGGGCTGAAATCACAAGCGGAGAACAAAAGTCTGCAGTCATTGGCACACTGTCACGTGGCCTAATTTCTTAACCTACACTTCTATTTGAGCCTGTGCCCTCCAAATAATGCAAAGTCCATATTGAAAAAGAAAAAAAAAAAAAAAAAAAAAAAAAAAAAAAGCAGGTTAAGCTAAACCAGAATCTCACAGTGAAAATCTTACCTTGATACACATCATTGTGTTTAAGCAGAGAAGCTCTGAACTTAGAACACCTAGATTGAGAAACTATAGTCTGTGGTGTTGAAAAATTCACTTTAGTTTTTTCTTCTTGAGTTTCTTCATCTGCAAAATGAAGACAGTAATGGTAGGAACTTCATCACAGGTTTTTGTAGCAAAAGTAGCAGCATACACTTAGCAGGAATACTGTTTCCTGTTAACTTTCCGTCTAGCATTATGCGTGACTGTCATGCCAAATGGAAGCCTGGGAAGCTTCTATTTTCTCATTCCAAGCTAGAGTTCAATTCCATTAAATAAAACAGTACAGACTAGCATTAAAATTTTATTTAAAAAATATTAACTACCACGGGACTCAAATATTATCATCCACTTTTGCTTTCTTTTTCATATTCTTATGGAGCATATCCCAAATATATCATCTTGCCTATAACTATTTTAGCATGGACCTCTAAAAGACAAAAACCTCATCAAATACAAAAACCACAAGATTTTCTGGGGAAAAAATAGAGCAAAATGACAGAAGAGAGCCTTCAGGGGTCATCTCCCATGCAAAAATCAAGTTGTACAATTATCAATGCAACATGGATAGCACTAAAAAGAGTAATAGAATTAAAAAAAAAACTTGCTCTTCAAAAAAAAGGAAAATAAGTTATCTTTAAAAGCTCAGAAAATTATGTGAGAGAGTACAGTACCTGGTTATAACAAAAGCATTAAAAAAAAAAAAAAAGTGAACTGAAGGGTGAAGGAAGAACAAATTTGCATGATCTGAGTCACACCTCTCCCAGCCCAAGCAGCAACACATAAGCAAAGACATCATCCATTTGGCGGAAAGAAAGCAGACAGCTCTTTTCAGGCCCTTACAATAGACCTGCCATAGAATAACAATGTATTAGACAGCCCGTATGGCCTTTGGACCCAGAGCAGTGAACTTCTAGTCCTGTCCCAAGATGAAGTCGAAATTTATAGCTTTACAGACCCCTGCATGATATACTGGAGATCTCTAGTTCACATCACTCATTGATATAAGGTAGTAGGCTCTTACTAACCCTCAATGACAGACAAATCTCAATGGCTCAAGCTCAAGTGCACCCCTAGCACAGTGCCAACTTCACCCACCATGGCATTTCAACCTGTTACCTTGTGGACACAATGGTTTCGGGATTAGGGTGCCCTCTAGTGTTGCAGTACCTGCAGTAGTTTCATGCTTAGGGATTGACCATGCCAAAGAGTGAACAATCAATCTATGTACAGAAGTACTACAGGACATTCTGAGATCAAGTCAGTCTGTGAAGACTGGACTAAGTCCTTGCTCTTTCAAATGTGTGTAAATCAACTTAGGACCAGAATCAGGGAAATAAATTTGCATCACCAGATGAACAAATCAGGTGCTAGTAACTGACATGAAAGATACAAGAACAAACAGGAAGTACCAAATAATTGCTTTTAAGGATATTTGGTGTACTTTAATAAAATATGGAGAAACAATGAAAGAAGTAATGAAAACAAGTGATCAGAATGAGAAAATTAAGAAAGTGATTGAAGTAATAATTTTAAAAAGCAAACAAATCATGGAACTGAAAGATACAAAGAGTAAAAGGAAATAATAGAGAACATCAAAAACAGAACTGATAAAAACAACACATGAAAAGATCAGTGAACTTCAAGACAAATTATTTGAAAATATACATAGAAAGGAGAAAAAATGAAAAGAAATGAAGAAAGTTTGTAAGTTTTCCGGGACAACATCAAAAGAGCAAATGTTGATATGCAAGAAGGAACAGAGAAAGGTAAAAGGTTAGAAGCTTACAGTAAAAGTGAAAAACCTTTACAAAACTAGAGAAATATATAATTATTTTGATAGATAAAAGTCAAAAGTTTTCAGTAAGATTTAATTTTAAAAGACTGCAAGACAACTTATAATCAAATTGTCAAAAATCAAAGACAAAGACAATCCTTAAAGCAGCAAGAAAAAAAATATGTAAATAATATACACAGAAGTTCTAACGTGCTTATAGCTTAAGAGAAAGGGGGACTCAAAGTACGAAGGAAAAGTCTGCCAACCAGGATTACAAGGAGGACTAATGAAGACTTTCCTAGACAAAGAAAAGCTGGGAAAATTATCATCACCATACCTGTTTTAGAAGAAATGCCAAGGGGAGTTCTTGAAGCCAATAGAAAATATAATAAGAAACACAAAAGCATCTGAAAGCATATAACTTGAAGGAAATAAAGAGTCACATGGATAGTATGCAAATATGGTAACTGGTAGTGCTTGATATAGTTATATCCTTTTTTTTTTTTTAAATGAGTTCCTCGCTTTTATGCTACCTAGTGTTGCTTGGTTTTTAAAATATTTTACAAAAAATATACAAAATAAAGTTTTGTTAGTTACATATACTAACTGTATTGTATATTTTGTAGACAGCCAAAAAAAAAAAAAAAAAAAAAACAATTCTTCTTCACTCAGTGCAGACTAGGTGAGCTCAACAGTTGGACATCCATGCTAATCTGCAAAACAAAACAAAACAAAAAAAACTTGCCAAAGATCTGTTAAAACTAATAAATTCAGTAAAATTTCAGGATACAAAATCAAAATACAAAAACAAGTACCATTTCTACGTATAAGTAGCAAACTATCTAAAAAAGATACACAAAATACCTTACAATGGCTGAAAAAGTAAAACTTTTAGGAATAAATTTAATCAAAGACTAAAAACTATCAAACATTGAGAAAAGTAATTGAACAGGACACAATAAATGGAGAGATTTTCAGTGTTCATGGATTGGAAGAATCAATATAATTAAAATGTCCATACTACACAAAGGAAATACAGATGAAATTAATCCCTACCAAAATACCAAGGACTTTCTTCATAGAACTAGAGCAAAAAAATCCGCAAATACAGGCAGAAACACAGAAAGATCTGAATGGTCAAAGAAATAATGGACAAAAAGACACAAGTAAAAAATGTTAAAAATGTCTAATAGATTATAACAATCGGAATTTTAAAAGGATCACATATGGCGGCTGCACAGTACGTCGCTGGAGGCTTCTTTCTTCAACAGCTTTCTTCGTCTCATTCATATTTCAAGTGGTGACATAACAGGCTACTTGTTTTGCAGAGTTTCTTGTGTCTTGAGTTTTATTATTACATTGCAAAAAATTTTGTTTCATTTAGTTTTGCTTCAATTATATTCCTCAGGCTTCTTTAGTTCTTGTAAATTTTTAAATGGTTCTAAAAGTTTGATCACATTCAAGATTATTGTTTAGTCATAATAGTTAAAACATTGGTATTTTAATTTTATTATTTGTATTCATTTATTAGCTAACCTAACTGCACAAAGATAAATGTTTTATAATCCTGTTTACTTAACCAGTAATACAGCCTTATTTTAGCAAAATAAATGTTCAATTCTAATATATAGCAATTATTGGAAATATTTAACCTTCCAGGATTGACCAGTTGTTACCCAACATATCTGTAATAATTCAGGGGTTAAATGCATTTTAATCCTATCATCCTGTTTTGCAGTCCTGTATCACTATTATTTTGCTATTGTTGTCATTCGACTTTTGTTGCTTTTTTCTTTTGTCTGATTACTTTTTGATGTTTCTGAGCTTTTTTCCTCTCTGAAATAAATAAATGTATTTTAAACATTTAAATTTATGAAGTTATCCTTATATGTTATCTTTATATGTGTCAGTACTGACATAGAAGAAATCCTTTCAAATTGTGTCCTGAGAATTTTTATAAAATCTTTGATAGTTTTCTTGACATAATAAAATGGTGAAGCTTACAATATACAATTCTTCCCTAGGAGTAGAATCAGCCATATCTCCAAAATGTTCATGATCCTTTCAGTAGGAAATAATAGTTCATAAAATTTTTAGTTTTCTCCCTATACGATGTACATGTGTGTGTGCCTGCCATTTGGTAAGTACAGCATCATACTTTATCTGTAAATATTTCCACACGTTGATAACAGTTATGTAGTGATATTAATATTAAGTCCACATTGAAATCTATTCAATTCACTATCTTTTACATTTTAACTTGCTCAGGATCTAGTCTACTGGTGCTTGCTATATTTGGCTATGTCTATTTAATTTCTTATAGTCTGGAGCTTTTTTGCATTTTACAAAATCTATTAAACCTCTAGTTCAAGATAGTTTTTCTGTTGAATATTTTTCCACTTTTTTTTTCTTCATTGTTTCATCACGATATCCTATTTCAGGATAAAATATTGACTCTCCAAAAATTCTCACCCTGAGCTATTGAAGTTAGCTATATATCATCTAAAACCTTTCCTGGAGCAATATTGATTTTCTCTGTAAAGAAAGTACATCTGAATTACAGGAATATTGTAGTTTAAAGACATAGTATTATTTACTCTTTTTATGAGGTGCAGAATGTTCTAAAATAACTCCCATGGGGAAATCATGAAAAAAAATGAAAATGTTACTTGACCATTTAGGCAACAGTTTAAAACTGTGAATGGCCACCTTTAAAACACCCCTTGCACAATGAGGTGACAGAATTCTTGGCAGATATTAAACAGAAAAAGATATGGGAGTAGCCATTTCTCCTGAGTTTCCTTCCTTCCTTATGCAAAGGAGCAAAAACTTATGTTAGACAATCCTAGGCTACATAGCCCATATTTTTGCATTTTTTCAATAGCTCTTAAAGCAATTACCAATTATTCTACATAGAACTAGTTCAAGAAGCTTAGAAGCTATTATCTACCCAAGGGAAGGATTTGGGAGTGAGGTTCTGAAGTTACTGAGTTGGCACCTCTCCCAGGCAAGCCTGAAATCATTGTCCTGGTACTCAGCCATCCACAAGGTCTCACACGATTGCAGCAGCACCTGCTGTCCAGACCGTGACGCCTTGTCACCTGGAATGACTGCCCTCTTCTCCTCAGCACACCACCAGGTGTGCGTTAGAATCCCCACACTCAGGTAGGCAAAAAAAAAAGATTAAAGCTATGTTGTATATTAATTATATTTGTTGCTGAGTGGTATGTTACGTTTCTTGAGTATAACTTTTGGGGTTCTAAATTGTCAGTAACAGACAAACTTTACAGTGGAAATAAAGAAGATGCATCATTGCAAGAGAGGCGGCAATGCTTGTGTTCCCTCGATTCAAACAGTTAATTCTGCCTGAAAGCCCAACCTGGAGATTAAGTCTAATTCCATGCTTTTTTTAATGCCTAGAATTATGTTGGGAGCAGTTTAACTAAATGTTAGGCCCATTTAATGAAAATTAAAAACTCACTGTGGCCTATTCTGTGCTGCAATCTCTTTGTCAAGTAAGACAAGTCTTCCATGGCTACTGTATACCTAAGATACCAAGCACAAACACTCAGTGCCAGTGTTTCAGGTCATTACAAAATAACAGAAAGCTTATTTAAGAGTAATATTAAAATCTGTCAGCATGTCACATGTCAAAGATTTAAAATGTCAATTCTCTCTTCTTCTGTATTATTCAATCAATCCTACAAACCCAGCTCCTCATTCTGAAGCACTGTTGTATAATTATGACTCTTGGTGCTGGTGTGGGTGCTTTGCATTTTGATCAAATGTCATCTTCCAATCAAATCCATCAATGTCTTATAATTTTAAATAATCAATCAACCGTTGGAGGGCAAAGTTTTTTTGTTTTGTTTTGTTTGTTTTGGGTTTTTGTTGTTGTTGTTGCTTTGTTAGTTTGTTTTTTTGCTTAAAACACACTCTCACTATGGTGTCCAGAATGGCCTTAAACTCCTAAGCTAAACCACTACTTTGGATGCTCATGTAGTTAGGACTACAGCACTCAATGCTGCACCCAGGAGGACGATTGTATTACAGTGAGAGAGAAAAGACCCTAGACAACCATGTCCTTTAAAAGACTTTTGGCAAAATAAATTACAAGACAAAGTAACATTATAAACATTTCAGGTAACTTGCAAAATAACTTTATTTTTTTTTTAATTTTGTGAATTGAACCCTCTTCTCCAGCTCCCAGCCCTTTTTTTAAAAGTTTGAAATAGGGTTTGGATAACTCACTAAATATCTCAGTCTAGGTTCAAACTGTCCGTCTTCCTGCCTCGGTAAGTTGCAATTACAGGAAGGTTTAGATTTTAAAGAAGGTTGTTTTATTTTCTCCTGGTAGTTGAACATTTGTGGGCTTCAGGTTTTACAGCACCTGAAGGTTTTACATCACCTATTTACACTGAAAATAACATTATCAGCCTAAATATTAGTAAATATTTGATAAGATTAATTAGGAGAGTAAAAATAGGTAAAATTGCTAATGAAAAAGATAGTAATTTTCAGGGCAGGGTTGTATACACATAATCTCAGCTACTGGAGAAGCTGAGGCAGGAGACTCTCTAGTTTGAGTTCAGCCTGAACATCTTATTGAGACATTGTCTAAAAATAAAAAAAAAAGTTTTAAAAAAGGAAAAGCAAAGTAAAAGAGAAAGAATTAATTAGATATTTACTATTTATCATTATTTATAAAACTGGAAAGAAACTCAGTGATACTTCCAGTTCTTAACTTTAGGAAGAAATACTGAGAAAATAAAAGTTAAAATGACTTGCTTAATTATAGATACTTCCTTTGGGATTTTAGTGCTCCTTTTGAAAAAGCTAACGTAAATCAAGTTTCTTTTTTAAATAAAACTTCTTATAAAATGGATTTAAGAGACGTGCTACATACTTTGGTAAATAACACAAAAAAAAAAAATGGCCTCAGATTTCTCCACATCAAGTGGTATTATATTACACAGTTCTAAAGCAAGGCTGTTTTTAAACAAAATTATGCAGCAACCAACTGACCACCTAAATGAGAGAAGCCAAAAGTGATACTTTAAAATATGCAAGACCAAGTGAAGGCATTTTCCACTTGATATTTTTTTAAATTTTATTTTAAAGAGAATAAAACAGAATAAAACCAATCAAAACAAACCAGTGTAAGATGTACAGGCTTAAAAACTTTATAAAATCAACAATAGTTACCATAATGCTTGTTGATGTCTTCAAAATAGCTACAGATAACTTTGGACATAGCAAAAATCAAACAGAACAAAAATAGAATAGAAACAATAAAAACAAAACAATTAATGTAATAAAAGACTTCAAGCCTATAGTAAATTCAAAATTGCTACCATAATATATGTTGTTACCTTTGAAATTGCTGTTCCTGCAATCATATTGGACATAATCAAACAAAACAAGAAAGAATAAAACCCAACCCAACAAAACAATGGAAACAAGACTTACAAAACAAGACCATGGAGAATCAACAATGGCTGCAACCCTTCAGAAGTAGATCTCCCTAGATGTCACACTCTGTACCACTATCTTCTGAACTCATCATGATCAAACCACGGCCCTAGACCTGCACTGTTAGTGAAACACCAAAGCACCAACAGCACCCAATTGCATTTCACCTTCATAGCACTCATCACAGCCTGTGTTTCTCCTGATAAAACGGGGGAGGAGGTGTTTATATTACTACTTATTTGCAAGCACAGGCACTAGAAGGGCCTGGGGTCCTGTTGCTCCTGTTTGGCAGGGGTGCACGCATGGCACTTCTTTCCAGACTGGGTTTGCTTGCTTGCTGATATCTCTGCTTAAAATTTCTTAAGAAAGTATACTTCCAACACCAAGCGAATTGTAAAGACAGATAACACAAGAAAACATGAACAGAAAGTGAAAACATTTTAAAAATGAAAAAGAAGATGTATTTGCAGTATGACTTTTGCTTCTGTGGTGACCTTTAAGGAATAAATAAGAGCATATACAATGCCAGATTTTTGAATCATACATTTAAGTAACAGAGATCTTACCTAATATCAAACTGTAGTGTTAATTTAAAGAATATTAATAACCCTCAGAAACAAAGCATTATTATACTTTCTATACAAAAGGAGATAAAAAAAAAAGTCCAGGACCACTGAAAATGCTTTCCAGTCGCCTTTCTGTAACACTGGCACATATTTCATATTTCAGACAAGCTCTCAGAATAAAGCATGGGGCACTGCCAAACTAAAGGGAGCTCTTCTGGTTATAAAATACTCCTTACCATACTCTGATAATGACCTAGCCAGCACTCATGGTTTCCAACAGTCCAGACTCAGGAGACAATAAATTTCAAGTTTTACATCACCTAATTGTTTTTTTTTCCTTTTTTTTTCCCCCTTCCCTCTTCTTTCTTTACAAGTTTCTCCTAGATATAAAGGTCAGTATATAAATTAGCTGGCAATGGATTTCTGCTGCACTAATGATAATGATATAGACAATATTTACTGATTTTTGTAGCTTTTAGAAATCATCTAAAACAAGTTATAACATATTTAATTACGGTTAATGAACAATGCAGTGTTATGAAATTTGACACAGAAGAATAAAGAGGACAAAAGTTTAGGTTAGAAGAGAAGATGAAAGTTGAGAGAAATGTTAGAAGTGCTAATATCCTCACCTTCAAAGTAGAGAATCAAGAAATACTGTCTATAATTGACCAAATAGGAAATGAATATGTAAGTATATCACTTAAGATTACAGAGAACAGAATAGATGAACTGAAATTTTAATATAATTGGACAGGAGGTATGCCACCACTGGTCAGTGAACTGAAGCCCAGGAGGCAATTTCTAAAATTAATTAACTAAAGCACATAGACATAACTAAAGCACATAGACATAGCTAAAGCACATAGACATACCTAAAGTGTTTTTGGATGTGGCAGCAATTGCCAGAAGACAGTAAGAGGAATTAAAGTGGCATATCCTTTACAAAATGGCACTGAGGAACAGAATAGTTACGCTATTTCTTGAAATTTTACCTGTACTCTGATTTTTAAAGCAGGACTATTTTTCTGATAATTTGCTAATTTTAATTATTCAAATAAAAGCACAAATGTCTCAGCTTGATCACAGCTGAATCCTAGGGACATAACATTAAAAAAAAATATATCAGTATGGTCAGTTCCCAAAACATAGATGCCTTTGGGTAATTTCTCCTAAAGATCTGGTGAAAACGGTGGCCAAAAGCTAAATTTTTATGACCTTACAGGTATTTCCAATATTGTGATTCCTCCTGGCTCAGAGATTTCTGTGGTCCCCTAAATACATTTTCTGTTCTCATTGGCTAGTACATTGTCAAATTCAGCTTTCGTGGAAAATTACTTCAGGGAGATTTATGTTAATTTTCAAAACTTCAATAAAAATAACATAATGTTAAAGAAGAATAGTGCTCTCAAATTTTATAAGGGTACCTGATCTTCAAGGACAGAGTATATTCATTCACTACTTGCAAGTCAGTGCCCTGGAGGGATTCAGCACTGCCGGGAAGACATGGGCACAACTGATGTTCCTCACTTCTAGGTTGTACCCTCTCTATTCTCTCAAAAAGATTTAGATATGAGGTTGTAAGACATATTTTGAAGATGGTAAGACTTTCAACAGGCTTTGTCTATCTCTATTCTGTTATGTAAATGTAAAGCATAACTCTACGTAACTTAAACCACTCTATTTTTATATGTTCCTGATAGCTACATTATACCATAATGAATACCACTATCTTCACTGTCAATATTACAGACTTGGGGTTGGTTTTTAAAAGAAAGTTAGGTGCTATCTTTTCTTCCATTGGATAATCACCATTTTAATATATGCTTCTGTTTAACAAAACTGTTATAAAAACAGAGAATTTATTATACTTACTGTACATCTAGACATTTGACTCCTTACATTGTAGATTTTAATGAGAAGGGTTTCTATTGCTTGATTCCTGAGTTCTCCAAAACCGATATGTATGAATTTGTGTCACATGTGCTCAGGCAATCATTTATCCATTCTCTCATGCACTCAAGTTGAGTATTTATAATACACATTGCACGCTGTACCAGAATAGGAAATTGGGAAATAGGGAAGGGAAGATCATAGACATATGAGCATGTTCTTTAGTCTCCCCAAACAGCCAGCAGTAGTGTTCCAGTTAAGAGCAAAGCCTAGAGTCAGGTTGCTTGCTCCCAATATTTATAAACTGGGTTGACTTAAGGTAAATTATTTAAACTCATTGTGAATATTTTACCTCACAGGAATAATATTACTAACCATATCAGGTGTTGACTGTGCAACTTAAATGTGTTAATAAAACGAAATATTTATAATCTCTGGCATATATAGTGTTTACTGTTCAATAGTTTCATTACACTTTAGAAGATTAAGGCATCATATGCATACTAAGAAATTATAATTTTTGAAAAGATGTCATGAAGCCACCTCTGAATAAAAATAAGCATTAAATGTTATCATTAGCACATTTTCAGATATGAGCAATAAAAAGGAATATTCTTACTCTATTTAATCCAATCATATAAAGCCTAGGCCATTAATATGCATATTCTTCTTTAGTTATGTGTCATTTTATACATTATTACATTCTATTTATTCAATTTATATAGATTTTTCCTAAAGTACTTGAATTACTCTAATGTAAAATTCTGCATAGGTATAGACAGAGTCAAATATAACTCTACACAGATTCACAGATTAACTTGTATTTTCAAATACATGTATTGCTATGTAGGTTTCCAACTCTATTTTTAAAAGTGCTTGTCCTTATTTCTCCACTCATATTAAAAACCTGACTTGAGAAACTATATTTTTACTTGAAACTGAGTACACTTTAAGGTTGTGTATTTGCAAAGTAACTCAGTTTCTAGGTGCCAAGAGCACGGTGCCGGTTTCTGCTTGGCTGTGGTGAGGGTGACATGGTGGATATAATCACGGAGATGAGAGTGCCTATGAGAGAGATTGTGTGGCAACAGTGGAAGCCATTGAAAAGTTGAGGATTCAGCCTTTCTTTTTTGTAGCAACTCAGGCTTGCAGGAATTGTAGTTCCTACAAAAACTACCTTAATCTCTTTTGAAGGCACAGCCCTCGATGATCTGAAAACTTCTAAGCCCAATCTCTGCCAACCCAAAACTACATACTGAGGACCAGGCCTCCAACTCACGAGCCCATGTGTCACAAACCACATCCAAAAGATAAAAACTATATAAATATAGCCTTCTTTGGAAAATCTTGCAGCATTTATCAAGTTGGCAGGGTATTTTTTTAATCAAAAAGGAATGTATTACTCAGTTGAATATTATTCCATTATTAAATGTTTGTTACTATTTAACATAAAAATATTGTAGTAAATAGTTCTGGAATCGATTCAGTGGCTTCATCACATTATCAAATACCTGGTTTCTTTATCCGCTCCCTGCCTTTCCAATTCTCAAGAAGTTGATGCTGTCTTCCCATGATTGCAAAATGAATGAAGTAGCTACAAAAACCACATCTGTGTGCAAAACTCCTATAAAATCAGTGAAGAAAATATGTGCTTTACCTTTCATCAAGGAATAGTTTTCAGTCATTGGTGTGCAATTTTTTTTTTATGTGTTATTGGCCAGTTCTAGTTCACATGCTTTTCCATAGTGAAAAAGAAGTGAGAAAAATCAATATCTGCTCTTATCAGTCTACCTCCTGCTTGTTGCTTTGGCCAACAGAACAAAGCAGAGAACAATGGCTTTGGGTGTGTAACCACCAATATTAGCTGTGATAAGTAACTGTTACAAGAAAAAGGTCAAGAAGGCTCAAAATAGTAGGTGCTTACTTATGAGTCTCTTTCCAACCTTCGTCTCAAGACCTTTGATATGTAAACTGGAGAAAAGTGTATCTTTCTCAATCATAAATGTGTAAAGTGGAGTTCACAGTTTCACTTTATTTTTTATGCAAATCAGTAGAGAAAATCCAAAAAGTAATATGAAAGCATGATTCTTTAATATTTTATTACAATTTTCAAACGAGTTAAGAGAATGGTCATTCACATAATTTTAAGGACAAGAGCACATTATTTTTCATTTTTGTTATTTGTCTCAACAACTCTAGTAGTATTTAAATATAATTTTCTGGGTAGAGTTTCTACATTATCATAAGTCTTTGTTATAATAAACTGTTGTCACTAATTCCTTTTTAAAAAATCACAATGCTACATCAGCACAGATGTTTTACTTTCTCTTTTAGTACACTCTAAGTTGAAGCAAACAATGCACAGCATTTTCAGCCATTAGTATGGTGTCCTGAATCCGAGAAAAGAACAGCTAGTTAACCGGAAAAACACATTCGACAATGTATCTGCAATGCCAACCTAGGGTAATGCTGAATTTTAAAAGTTCTGTTACACTTATTTGTGATGGTACTTAATTTGTGGTAAGAAAGGAATGCAAAATAAAGTGAAAAGTGACAAAGGAAAACAATAAAACCTCTTGTGTAGAAAGTGTCATGTCTGTCATCTGGGACATAATGCACTGTGGAAAGCTATTGTCAGACTGAAGTATGACAGATTACAGGATGTGGGTAGCGTGTACAGACAGACTTAGGGGAGCAAGACTTTTCCTCCATTGCACTTTCTGGAGTTGAAATGACTGCTCTTGAGAATGACAGGTCCACAAGGAAAGAACAACAAACCTCACCGTAAGAACAGCTGGTAAGCAGCAGGGCTTGAATCCCTGGTAGATGAGAAAAAGTGACTGATCCTTGTAGAAAATGGCAAGATGCATTCTAATTCAACTCAGAGAGCTTAAATTTTAAGCATTTTTTCCCCTTTCTGAGCAGCAGGAACAGATGAACTCTGAAGAAATAAAGATCTCATTTTCATGGAAATCATCTCACAAGAACAAGAACGAAGAAAAATAAAGAAAATGTATGAGGCAGACTTAGGATTGCTGTAAAAGACAACAAGTATCAGATTTTCTACGAGGACTTAACTGTTCCTTGAGGTATATTTTAATGACTCTCTAACAGTTGTCACAGTTTATCTTTCCTCTGGAGTAAATAGGATACCAGTAACCAGGTGCAATATAATCAGCCTTGGAAAAGAAAGTGTGGTATAAAACTACAGAAATGCAAGACTACTCCACAGCTAAGGTTAGAAAATAACAACATAGTGAACACTGCTCAGAGATGAAGGTCTAATGTGGCATGCAGTTCACTGTGACCAAGCCAACTTTCACAATTACTGATATGGCAGATCTATGTTCCTCATCAAATAGTGAACACATAATAAAACTTGGTAAGCTCCAACACTATGGTACATCAGAAGCTCTGTGGGGCTCTTCAAACTCCACACAATAGGGCTCCTTGTCCAGAAGTAGTAAGTGATTTATATACTTACAGCTCTGGACAAATGAATTAAAAATGTTTCTAAGTGATGTCTAATGGACACCAAAGCAGGTCACTCAGTACTAGGACACTGACACAACATAATTATGCCAGAAGTGCTTACCTCCTAATTCCATATTTTGGTTTGAACTAAAGTACCAGACATTCATGAGCTCTTTTCATTTATCCATTTATTTCTCTTTCAGCCCCCTCTCAAATTAATCTATGACCTTCACAAAGACAGAGATTTGATTCACTTTTGCATTCCCCAAATACACTTAGTTTCTGGAACAAGGTAAGAATTCTGCACATGCTTATCAAATAAATAATGAATATGTAAATGCATTCAATTTTCATGTATGTTCCAAAAAATGAGCACTAACGTTAGGGTACCAAGTAACCATTTTATTAACAAAACCAGAAAGGCAACAAAAATGAAAGCATAAACACTAGAAAAATGTTTCAACTTTTTATGATTACACAGTTTATTTTTGCAATTTAATGAAGGGTTATTGTACAGAATATTTTAAGGCCCAGAAGCCCTTGATAGAACTGGCCACCATTGGATGTATACATTAAAAATATTTGCTATACTTTATCAGTGTGCAGGCTTCACATTTTAGAAAGGAGGACACATTCTACTATGTTTTTGTTTGTTTTTGCGAGGCACAGTCTCACTATGTAGCCCAAACTGACCTTAAACTAGCAGTGATCCTTCTGCCTCAGTCTCGTGAACACTGGGATTGTAGATGTGCATCACTACACCCAACTCTGCTGCATCCTCTCAGGATGATAAGTATCACCTTTGCCAGGAAGTAAAGTGGCTTAGAAGGCTACCAAAAACTTCTGGGCACTATTTTTCCTTTATACTCCCTGGCTATTCACTAATACAGACTTTTTAGACTCTTCAATTGAGTTTTCCAGAATAAATATTGATTCAAGTGTGTATATAAACACAGATCACCCATTAAACTTATCTATGTTCGACAGTCATTGCCTTGAGAAACCAGTGAATAGTATAGGCTTCACTATGGGGCAAAATGAACACACAAAATATTATGATTCCAATCCAGGAGATTCACAGATATCTTGAAGACCATTTATGTGTTCTGAAGATTCTAATATATAGGCTGAAAGATAATATGAATGAGCAGTTTGGTTAAACCTTGCAGTTACCTATACCAAAGGCTAACCTAAATACAGACAGATGTATCTGAGGCATGCATAGGTCTCTGCCATTATAAAGCATCATTCTAAGGTTAGCACAAGATGTTCGATTAACGATCACCATTGATACTTGAGGATCTCTCTTCCTTCACCCCTTCTGGTTTCCTTCCTTCTTCCGTGACTTACAACAAGCAGGGTGACACCCTATTGGACATCTTGTCCATTTATGTTCGTTAATTTATGAATGCATCCAACAGGACTGCCACAGCACATTGATTAAACGGATGAGGTTGACTACCCTCACCAGGAAGAGTTATAGATTGCACCGGGAAGTTTCCCAGCATTGGCACACGAGTATACATTATTCACTGCAAGAAAAAGTGAGGAAAAGAACTGCCTAGGGCTGAATTTTCTTTCATTTGAAATTTTATTTTTAATATTTATGTTTACATGATTTAAGGTAACTTACATTTTAACTTTAGCGACACAGCTATAAAGATGTTTAGAGAAGCCTCAATTTTTCCACATGTTCTACTTTAGCTGACTGTAACAGCCAAACACTTAGTGGAGCTGAGAATTGGGCAGAGTCACATAGCATCGCCCTATTTCCTGGGGTAGCAGGAAGGAGATGAAGAAGCAGACACTATTGTTTAAGCTTAGTATCAACCCATTAAACTCTTCCAATTTATGCAGTTTGTTCCTGCAATACGTAAAAAACTGAAATATTTTTAGGAGGATAATAAAACTTTTTCAGGTTCCCAGTGCAACATTTTTTGCGATGCAGCCATGTTATAAATGCTTAAATATCCTTGAAAGTTATACACATGGAAAAACAAACCTCTAATGTCTGAAAAGGAAACATTGTATCAGTGAAAATTCTTTCATAAATTCAACATGTGTCCTTATGACTAAAATTTAGTAATATGTCACAGATTGACTTATAATACAGTTGCATAAAGTTTATATTAGCCATTACTAAGCTAGCCATGATAAGAACACCATAAAAACAAACTACACATATATTCTCAAAAATAAGTGAACACTTTATAGTTTTATGTGCACAGAGTAGAGAACAGGAACTAGCAATTTATTTAAATGCTTATTCGTACACTTTATTTTAAAAAGATCTAGTTCATTATATGCAATATTCAGCAGCTTTATTTTTAAAGATTTAACATACCTTAATATGGGTGTAATAAAAAATGTAATATTTCTCCTACTAGTAGACTATTAGATAAATCATTTCGGTATTTAAGTACTACACAAAACACGATTAAATTTTCTTAATTATCCTTAACCATGAACTTTTATACACAGGTGTAAGTATATCCGGAAGGTAAGTTCTTTGATGGGAATGAGTAAGGTCAAAGCAGATGAGACTGAAATTTCGTGTGCAGAACCACCCCAGACTGTTTTCAGGTGCAATGACATGTATCAGTAATGATGCATGAGATTTGCTCCTTGACCACTCAAGGCAGGTTACATTTGGCAGGTTATTACAACTACTTTGGTGTTTCTCAGCTTGTCAGGTGAAAAAAAAAAATGATGTTTCCTAAGAGTTTTAGTTGGCCTTCTTTTCATTAAATATGATGTTGAACATTTTTCTTTCTGATTTTTAATTGATTTGGGGGACCTTTGTCGATCAAAGAAACCAGATCTTAGTTTTCAAATATTTTATAGCATTTTCTGTCTTTGTAAACATTGTTTTGGTGAAGTTTATATATTTTGAGTGTTTCTTGCTTTTTTTGTTTGTTTGGAGTTTTGTGGGGCATCAAGCATAAGTTATAATTTCTGTATTTAAATTTAAAGTGTCTTATTATGATGACTTTCTGGGGTTTGGTGTTACTTCAAAAGATATTTCCACTTGAGAAGAATATTTAAAAATTAAAAATAAAAATCTTTTCCTATATCTGTACTTACTATTTTTATAGAAAAATGTTTACAATAATTGATTTATATTCTGTGGTTACTCTTTGTAGAGGTGAAGGGGATCAGTAGGAGCAAATGATAATATTTTTTAATAATTCTTCTCAAGGTTAAGGAAGTCCAGATTAAACAATTTGTTGTCCAAAGCCTCACAGATAAATGCCATGTTAATTTCTATTCATAACTAAAAGTTTTGGAGGGTTCTTTAAAAAAAAAAAAAACGATAGGCAAAATCAATATTCTTTTCAGAGTTGTAGTAATAAACTCTTCCACTAGTAGCCAAATGAATAATAAAAATACCTTCTGATAGTTGACTAAACTTATTTAGAAAAGTTTTATTGAACAGCTACTATGGATCAGGCTTCTTTCTAGGTATTTGGAATACAAATACTAATAAAATAAACCAAGATTTCTGTCTTCATGAGATCAGAAATAAGGGTACTTATTAAAATTTCTATTCATTAATAAGAACTACAAAAATCACATCTGTGAAGGAAAATTAAAATGAAATTATATTTTTGAGTAATTTTAAAAAATTACTTTCTTTTGTCAAAGGAAAATCTTTCATGTTTCTAAAGTTTTAAATTTCTTCACATCTCTGATGTCTCTTAGACTTTAAAAAGGTGGTATAATGTATGTTCAAAATGATGGTACATTTTGGATGGTACATCTGAAGTTTAATAATCAGCATCTTACTTCTGTCTTTAAAACATAAAAGAAATTTGCACTAAAATAGAAACAAATCTCAGCACATTGCTAGACAGAGCCACGCTATCTGCACACAGAGATCATTCAGTAGAGAGCAAGAAAAGCCACGTTTCCCACCCCATCTCAGAACAGAATTCCTTTATCAAGTGACCCACATCTCCAGAGAACAGCTTCTTACAACCTTATTTATCCCTGGTGCGGATTTGCAAATTAAATGAAAAGACCATTAGAAAACATTTCTGTTTAAAGTGCTAAATGGGCTGCAACTTTCAAAACTAACCGGCCTGCCAAATTGTGATTTAAAGTGAAATTGGCGTGAGCAGACATTTCCACATCAGCCTGTAGCACATCTGGTCCAGACCAAACAAACAGAAGATTTATTCTGTCAGGGAGATCATTTAGCATTCCTTTTCATGCTTCAGAAGGAGCCTGTACCTGTCACTCACCAAAGCGCTTGGCTTTTGGTGGCTAGGCTCTGTTGCTCTTCCTGACTAGCCTTGATCTAACACTTCTAAGGAGGCTCATGTGCACCGCTCCACCTGGGAGCCCAGTACCCATGCCAAGTTCATTTCCATAGTCTTAGAGCAACCTCCTGGAGGATTTCAAACATCTGCTCATAAGTAAAGAAACATTGTCTTGTGCTCTAACAATAATATAAAGGGCAACTGAACCTTCTTTTGCAAATAAAGCAGAGCTGATAAATGATCTTATTTCATAGGTCTGGGGGCAAGCTTCTGTGTGGCTTTCTGAATTCAAATCCTTAAAACAAATATAATCCATTAATCATGGGGGAAAATCAAATGTACTAAGATTTTACCATTAACTTAAGTGATATATTGTAAGTATTATGAAAGAGTTGTTTTTAAAAAGAAACCTCCAAGTCATTTTGATTACACTCAATAAATGTGTTTATAAAAGGTGTCATAATTTATAAAATGTGTTGTTAACCTCTCTCATTTTCACCGTAGCCTTAGACAGAGGCACGTATAATGCACTTTCTGTATAAACCAAACAGCCACTTTTTTTCTCTAGAATGTTAATCTGCTCTAGCTGGAGTCAGAAACCCCTGGAGGATCACTTCCTGGCTTGTCTCATCCAGAAATACAATTCTTTTTTCTCATCTCTGGAGTCCTGTGTCTACTCAGAAGGATAGATATACTCCCATTGAGGTTTCCCACCTTTCCTTAAGTGTAGCTCTATGTTGATATTAAAATCTAGTCTCAATCTAAATAAAAACGGAAACAAGAAGAGAAAAAAATGTTTCTTATTGAGGTACATCTTCTAATTGCTGAAATTCACTTCTGTATTTTCCTTTGTGAAATAAATAAGGTAAAATGTCTCCTAATGCGTTTCAGTTCAAACATAATATTACGAGTTTCTTGTTCTTTTGTCCTTGAAGAATTTAATTCATAAACACTATTACTTTGCTTTCATACTGACATATAAGTCTACGCTTAGACAAATGGCATGCTTCTCTCATAAACATAGAAAAAATCATTTATCCTACTTAAAATATAAAAAATGCAAATATTTAAAAATAATCTGGAGATTTCAAAGGCAGTTTTTAAAAGGCACATGGGAAAAGACACATGCTTTGTACAAATATTTCTATCCTGTTGTTTTGTTATAGTATCAAAATAGTGTGAAGAGTGAATTACATCTACCCTTGTTTCATGTCTTTCCCTCCTATTGAGTCATTAATAAACATGACACCACGAGAACTGCATTGTTAATACTTTGCTAGGTCTATAGAGCTCAAAAAACACTTTTCTCATATTCAGACAAAACATCCTTATATAAGTTATCTTCCACATACCACATTTGCTGATGAAATATGTGTATCAATAACAAAATCTAGGTCACCTAAAAACAAAAATATCAGCCTTTTGTAACATACAATTAATTTTAATTAATCTTAAAATATATCCTGACATAAAGCATTGGTAATGACAGTGTATCTAAATACTTAATCCAGTTGGAAAAGGTATATAATAATAGGCTTATGATTATGTTTACCTATGTTCTTATTTGGAGTGATAGAATTAACATTAAAATAACACATGTATAGATTTCTACCACAATAAATTAGAGTGGTGTCATAAAAACAAATATTTTCCATAGTTCCATAGTGAACCCAGAATACTTCAAAGAGATAATACTGAAATAAAGTTGCAGTCATAAGTAATATGTATCCAAAGGGAACTGGCTTACAAATAAAAAGAATCATAACATTATTTTTCTACTTTATGTTCCTTTAAAGGCGGTACATGGAGTCAAAGAACAGAACTTCAAAGCAAGCAAGGGAACACTTTAACAGGACATTGGATTCGTCAATGGATTGAAAGGGAGTATAAAGTAAGTCTGCTTGTATAGAGAGACTCAATTCATGTAAAATCACGGGCAATTTACAAACCAAATATCAATGTGATAATACAATGTCATCTGAATGCTAGGTTTCTATAATGAGAAACAGCTAATTAATAATCAGTAATCAATAAACAATGAAGCAAAGAAAAGTAACCAATCTTGGTAAGCAAAATCATACGAAATGAGTACGAACAGAAAGTCACAAGAACAAATTATGTCCCGAAATTGTGAGAAGAAAGAATGCCTGATGACAAACTAAACTTCAACAAATAGCAATTCTCAACATGAGACGTTTTGAAACTTTTTAAAAGATCATTGTAAATCTGTTGAATTATTCAGAGCTAAATTTTCCAACCATTTAACATATTTCATGTACATCTAATAATTTGGAAAGCTGTTTCATCAAAGTAATTCACTCTATGAAATTTTAAATACTTTTATCATTTTAAAATTAATGCATGGAAAGTCTCATTTATATGTTCATTTTAACTTTCTCAAAATTCTACTTCTGCAAATCAAAATCTTTTCAAAATGACAAAATCCTTTGTTTAGATTGGGAATTTAGTGAACAATAGCAAGTTCTACTACCCAAAAAGGCCACAACTTCTTCAATGTATGGGCGCTGACATGGGTCTCTACAGACTTTTTAAGAAAGAAAACATTCCAGCAGTAACACAACATACACATTTAGAATATAAAATATATTTTGCTTATTTTGTGATGTCCCAGATTGTTTGTTATAATTTAAAGTATGAAGAGGTAGAGAAATTATGCCATTTTCACTGCCTCATCAAATGCTACATAGGCAACATAGCATACATATATCAAAAAGCTAGAATGAATTAAGTATGTTATTACATTGCTCAATAAAATGTTAGTACTTAAAGAGATATAAGGACATAAAATATACTTCAAAGCATTTTGAATTTCATGAAATAGGAAGCAGAATGGTGCAATTTTAAGCACTGGATAATATCCTTGATGCATTATTTTTAGTTTGTTTCTAAATTTTTAGCACATATGCATCATATCTATCCTCATCATTAGAGATACAGTTAACTCTTACATTTACAGCTTTTATATTTACGAATTCATCTACTTGCAAAATTTATCTGTAACCACCACATCGATCACTACTCCACTTTTCCTCAGACGCATGAACACAGTGGCAAAGGCTTGCAAGTCCCTGTCTCACGATCCCAGTTCGTATTAAATTAGATTACACTCTGCTCCTTGTACTCGCTCTCATAAACAAGTGTCCTTTACATGGTATATTTAATGCTGTATTGCTGACATTTTTGTATTTTTTCTTTGAGATTTCACTGATTAAAGGGGTCCCTTACCAAAGTGGTGAAGAGTTATACAGAATTCCTAAGCAAAAGAGGAAAGCAGTGTTCCTCATGGAGAAGAAGTATGTTTAATGGGCTTTGTTCTGGCAAAAGTAATCTAATGTTGTTGGCTGCAAATTTGATATCAAGAAACTCATAGCATATTGAATAATATGTCTTTAAATATGAGTTCCAGGAAATACAACCAAAAATACGGTAAACATCTAAGTTATTAAAAAATGCATTACAGTGAAAATGCATTATCATTAATCCACCTGCAAAATAATCCCTCTCATCTCAAACACACTAATCCAATTTTTCTTGCTGTTTTCTGAAGCAGTTCTGTAAGTTCTCTTCATGAGTGTTTTTAGTTGCACTACCATGGATTCCTCATCTCAAAATCTATTAAAAATATTTCCCTTTCACCATGATTTTGACTTTGGGGAATAGTCAGAAGCTGCATAGTGCCAGAGCTGATGAATAAGGTGGGTGAGGACACAGGCAATGTTTCTATGTGACTGCCTTTTGGCTGATTGGCACCTGGCAGCAGCATCCACTAAATTTTGCAAATTAACTGCATGTGCTAAAACTCCTTATGGTTTCATAAAGATACTCACAAAGGACGACTTCCAGAACTGCTTTGGAAAGCAGCAAGAATGATACGATAAATGTATTTAAAGCAAGAGGGAGTATTTTGAGAATAATGCAATGTATTTTATTATAATGATATTTAATGTAAATATTCATTGCACAGTTGGATCAAATTTATATAGTGTATTGGCCATAAATTCAATGTTGATGAGCTAAAAATATATTAAATAAATTGCTTTTAAGTAGAAAGACACATAAAATAAATTTCTGTATTAATCTGTCAATGAAAATGTAAAACAGTATGACCAGAGATTCACAGAACTCTCAGAACCAATGGCTCGGTCTTCACTACTGAGAACTCACAATTGCTTTATAGAGTTCAACTACTACAAATAACTTTATTTTGTGTGTACATTTATAAATGTATAGGTGTGTGTATGTGGTATTTTAATAGATAGCTATATATCATTAAAAATAAAATTAATTCAGAAGGTCAGACTTGAAAACCTTTTAAAACATCTACTATCTGGAAAAATAGTGTAGAGGAAAAGCAAAAATAACATTGTACTTTTATTGTGTGTAATATTTTTAGCCATTGAAATTTCCATAAGGAGTTTTAGCACATGCAGTTAATTTGCATGAGAGGCAGCTGGAGCATATTGGCTCTTTCAAAGCCACTATGATTTATCAGCTCAATAATGCATGAATTTAGACAAAGTTATACAATTGTCTGTATTTTTAACAAGGTGCAGGAGTAAGAAATTTGCTAAAGCACCCTTCCCAGGCCCCAGTGACTGAAAGGAGGTTAAACAAACTAAAACACATTTTTAGCTTCAGTTTCTTTTTCCTGAAAATAATATTTTGTTTGAAAAAAGTGCCAGAATGTCAAACAGAGTGTCTGAGACTTTGAAATCATGTATTCCAGTATGCAATTAGTACAATACGGAGAGAGTCATTTAAAATCTCCACTAAAGTTACCTCTGGAAATAGATTCTACTTGCATAGACAGCCACAAGTAAACCATTCAGAAACAGACAGAGAGAAACAAGTAAACCATTCCTTTCTGCTTGTTCCATAAAATGTAATGAAAATCCAGGATACTGGCACATGCCTATAAACGCAGAACTGTTGGAGACTGAGGCAGGAGGATCATAAATTGGAACTTATTTTGTACAACTTAATAATTTAGCAAGACCCTGTCTCAAAAGGAGTAGATGCTCTGAATTCATTCCCTAGGACCAATGAATGAATGAATGAATAAAAATCTACTAAATCCCACATTTCAGTTGACACAAGCAATCCACAGCAAGATCCCTTTTTAGTAGTCTTTTTGTAGTGTTCTTTACTGGGATTTGAGTAAAACGTAGCCAGCTACCATTTAGAATCTATTTTCATAGCAAAAATGGAGTTTATAAGTGGAGTTCTCAATTCCCAGGTCATAAAAGCGTCTGTGGCCTCTTAGAAACTGTGCTATCAAAATGTGAGTGGTGGCTGGGTAGGAGAAGCTTCATCTACATTTACAGCTGCTCCCCTCCCTGCCTCACCACCTGAGCTCGTCTTCTGTCAGACCAGCGGGCATACACTCTCCTGGAATAGGAACCCTTCTTTCCACTGTGAATGTGAGGGATACAGACTGCCTGCTCCTTTGACTCATCCCCAACCATCCCACCCCACTCCCATCCGTCCATAAAAATACATGTTTTCCACAGAACTGATCGCTGGCTCCAAAACTATTGGAGACTACTGGTTTCCAAAACTTCATACATGGACTTTGAAGTCAAGGAGAGCAGCATGGAAAATATGGAAGAAATGACAAGTTTAAAATATTGTAAATGAGGAAAAAACTAATAGGACTTAATATTCATTGAGCACTGGGATAAGAACAGGGATGCATTTTTGAAGATTTAAAGATTTTGTGCCTCAGTGACTAGAAAAATAAATGTTTTATACTTAATATATAGCTTGGGTTTAGTTGTTAGACCTTTTTTTTAAACATTGGTATATACAGATTATCAAATACAATATCTGATAAGCTTACTGTATAAGACATTACATGCATATTATGACTTGAGAATTTCACCACTTTTCCGGTAAGTAAAGGATAAAGGCTAATAAATGATGAAGTGCATGAGATTCATTTGTACCCACTCATCCTCCTTCTTAGTGTGGTTTGGGTTAGGAGGTGGAAGCCAGGTATTGGTCGCTTGACATGAAACTCCTGGTGCACTGAGGTGGACCAAAAGTTACACAGTGAGCTTCTTATAGCAAAGGCAGCACAAGAGCACATCACTCGTCAAGTTATAAATTTAAATTCGTTTTACTTCAAAGACCAAATCTGTGAAGACTGACAGAGAAACCAGAAATGGAGGGTTTCACATTAGCCACAAAATTTGGGGAAAAGCCATACTATCTGAGTTTACAGTTGGCAGGGTTTACTGACCACAGCCTCAAACAAACCCCCCTTTTATATATGAGAAACATGAAACTTTGTTCAGTCACTGCTGAGATAAAAAGAAAGGAACCAGGCTCTCTCACATCCATCCAAAGGTGGATGACTCCTAACCAGCAGTTCTCAAACTTGCCCTAGTCTCAGAAACTCCTGAAAGACTTGTTAGAAACGGAGAGTGCTAGACTCCACTCCCAGATTTGCTCAGACCACGAGTCTTGGAGAGGACTGGGGCATTTGTATTTTAAGACATTTCTGGGCAGTGTGCATGTTGCTGATCTAGGAGCATGTCTGAGAATGCTAGGTCTCCTCATGTAAGCACCCACTGCCTCTTAGGGGAATATGGAACTGGCTTTAAAATGCCTAATCATAAGACTACAAAAATTAGATATGATCAGAGATCACAGCACAGCTAGAGCAAGTCTTCTATCTACTTCAAAATATACCTCATGACACATGTATGATTTGAGCTGGGAATGGTGGTGTGTGCTTATAAACCCAAAACTCAGGAGGCTGAAGCAAAAGGATCTCTGTGAGTTCAAGGCCAGCCTGGGCTACATAGTGAGTTCAAAACCAGGCTGAGCTTTCTAGCAAGATCTTATCTCAACAAACAAAACAGCAAAATAACAGCAGAAAACAAACAAACAAACAAAAAATACATGATGCCAGTATTCTGAAATGATTGCTAGGAAACATGGATCATCTTCTTCTTATCATAGTTAAAAAACCTGATTTAGAGCCAACCGTATTATCAGAATTTGTCTGAATGCAAATAAATATGAGATCATTTAGCTGCTTTTTCTCCCCAAAAAGATGAGTAGTATTATAACAGTAGCAATGCTGATTATCCAGGCTAGATATGGAATTTAACAAACATATATACATGAAAATTTCATCAAAAATAAGAAATGCGAGTTCAGAAGGCAACTAGCTCCATGGAAATATAGCATTTACATATAAAAACAATTTATTGTATAATTGCTTTTATTATGTTTATTGTCTAACTGTATCATGTAAATCTCTGTGTGTGATTTACAGGGGGAGAGGTGATACTGAGGAAGATGCAATCTCTCTTTCCATGAGAGTGCAGTAACTGACATTTTAGGGAGGTTAAGGAGATATGGGTCATATTTGTGTGTGGGTATGCACCTTAAACAGTGGGAAATTTAAGCAAGTTTTCAAGAATGAATATTGAAAGTGTTTTAACAAACACATACTGAGCAAGAAACAACAGCGACCAATCTACCATTCTGTAATCATGATAAGTTTTACTGAAGATATAAAGTACCAAAGAAAGATCAATAGTTGAGTAAAAGGCAAGAAAAATAGATTAGAAGCTATTGAAGACTTCACAAACTTTTCCAGGCATTCCACTTACATATCTACTTTATCAGAAACTGCATAATCAGTCATAAATTATTTGAACCATATCATTGTCAGATTATATGTCTCACACTTCACAGGCACTAATTTAATTTAAATCACACCTTTTACATTTTACTTTTAAACAATGAGGTGTGACAAAACAGTGAATATTTGAAGTGTTTTAAAAAAGATATGTTACTATAAAAGACACTGAATTTAATCCCCCCAAATACTCACCCTCACTCAAACCTACACTGCTTCATTCTTGCCACTTTCTGAAGCAGTGGCGGAAATTTTCTTCTGTGATTTTCTTTAATTGACACAATGTCTGGAATCAATTCCAAACGTTTACTTACATCATCATTTTCACTTTGGGGAGGAGTCCTAAACTGTATGGTTATCAAGACTAGTGAATGGTGTTTATGAGGACACGCAGTCATATTTCTATGAGCCTGCCTTCCCAATTAGCAGGTATTTGGCAACAACAATCACCACACTTTTATCATATCTCAAAAAAAGACATTCAAGAAAGAGGAGGTCCAGAACTGCTGTGGAAAGTGGCAAGAATGATAAATATGTTCAAAAAAAAGAGTATTGTTTCCTTTCGTTTTGTTTTTTGGCACCAGGGATTGAGCTCACAACCTCACACTTGCCAGGCAGGTGCTGTGCAGCTCATCCCTGGCTCTGAGAAGGATTGTTTTGAAAGGCATTAATGGCAATATATATTTTATTATAATGAATATTTTAAATTTAAATGCACAGCCTATTTTTTCATAGGGCCATTTACCTACAAAACATTATGAAGTGCACACAGAGTACATCTGTAAACCAACTCTTCAATGATCAATTAAGTGCACAATGATTCAATACAGTGAAATGGCACAGAAAACACCACATCACATCTCCTCCTTTAACTAAGGTACCTGCAAATGCAAAAGTGGTTCTTGTCACTTGTATATGAGTCTCCTTATAATACTACAGAGGCAGTCATAATTTCCTCCTAACACTGAAGCCAATCTGTCCTCCACCTGTCATGTGGGAGAACTGATGTTGAATACATTTGTAAGAGCAAGGAAGCAATTCAGTATATATAGAAAAAACTGCAAGCCAACTGTCAAAAGGAAAAGTACACCTTACCCACCAGTCACAAAAGAATCCATTAGTTCAATAAAATCACACCATTTATGAATGACAACAGTGTTAAACATAAGATAAAATGGAATTTTATACAAATGTATGAGAAGGACTCATCTGAGCTTAAAAAAAAAAAATGTAAACCGAAAAGGAAGGAACTATCTTGAGGACCTCAAACATATTTGATTGTCCTGAAGAGGTCACAATGAAAGCTTCAACATTTGCATCTCCAGAAATCATTTTTAATTTGCATGTCTACACTGTCCTTCTTCCAAAGCTATTTTGAAAATTTAAATCTTTTCTTTGATTTCTATTGGAATTTCTAGGCAGCTTCAAACTCAAAACTCAAATATTTTTAATGCTGCCTTTACCTAAAATGCCCATGACTTTGATTCTGTTACTGATCCCACAAGGACAGACAAGGCTAGTCACAGTGGCAGCTGAATGATAGCCAGCCTTTCTCACCATGTATTATTCTCTTTTAATGTAGTTTCAATGGGCCCTGATCACTGTAGAATAAAGTATGAACTCCTTAACATAGTGTTCAAGGGCTTTTCTAACTAGATATTGCCAATATACTGTTTTTCCTTTTTGTTTTATCTACAGAAAACTTGTGCCCTACACCCCTAGGGGAAAAATTTTTTTTGCCATATATCTTCTGTAATTTATGGCATATCCTTTTACCTACCGTGTACATTTTTCTGTCCTTTGAGAATCCTGTTGCTCATAATAGTAAGTATTTGAGATAAATGAAATAAAGATGAACAATACCCAATGAATTTACTTACGAAAACCTCAGGAATGATCTTTGGTAGAACTATTTCAGTCCCACTTCAGAGAATAAAGCCCGACAGAAGAGGCTGAGAATGCGTAAAGGACTATGTCTTAATTACATTTCATTTGTCGCTAAGACAAAATACCTGATGCCCAAAATTAGGGAAAGAAAGGTTTATTTCTTACAGTTTCTAGGAGTTTCATTCCATACTCCATTGGCTCCAAAACAGGATGGCATGTCGGGCCACCGTTCACGGCCTCCACAAACAGCAGGGTGAGAACCTGCAAGAGAGAGGAAACACACCTTCTTCCCGCCGTTTTGTTGTATATTGGCTCCACCTCTAGGTAGGTGTATCACTCATACCACCAATCCAAGCACTAGGCAATGAACCAATCACAAACGCTAGATTTGGACGAGTCCATAATTGCATGAGGTTTGGGGGTCATTGACATAAACCATAACAGAATATCAGGTGCAGACACAAAGTTTAACTCAAAACCAGGATGGACCAAAAGATGGAAAAGTCTGTGAGAGATAGACAAGAGCACAGGTAAAGGAGAATATTTATTTCCCTGAAATGGCGTAAATACATATGAGCATGTGTAAATATATATTTAAAATAGCCAGTGGCACAGTAAATGGAGACCCAGGAATGAGGCAATGGGAATAGATGGGCGTGTGAACACTGATGAAGGTACGATAACATTCGTTTTCCACTATTTTAGAAGAAAAAAAAGTTATATGGGTTTAAAAATAATCTCATCTAGTTGCCTCTGTGTTTGTTTTGTTTTGTTTTGTTTTGTAATGTTGACAGTAAAGGAAATATAAGGGGTAGCTATCCTTGGGAGGGCAGAAAAGATAGCAAAAATTGAGCTTTGCAGAATTGGTTAGGCAATGCTCATAAGAAAGTGTTGAAAACATTTCTGGCAGTGTGAAGGACTCAGTTGATGCTGGAACTGTGGATTTTTGTGTAGTATTTATTCTCTACCAGTACTCAGAAAAATTCTCACTACAGAAATAAAAGCTGAAGAGACAGTGAGTAGGAACCTCTAGGACTGAAATTGCTAAAATAGAAAGATAATAGAGAAAGCAAGGTAAAAATTTTTGTCAGAGTGGAAAGAAAAGTAATAGAGGACTATAGAGAATTAACAAACCAAGAAAATTTGATATGTTCACAACCATATAAAAAGAAATATAATGCCACTAAAAGCCTGAGACAGTTGGAAATAAATGACACGTGGTCAGAGAATTGGAAGCCTGAATTAAATTTTCAAAAATAAAGTAGCTCTAAGTCCTGAAAATTTTAAATTACTACAGTAGTATTGACAGATATTTTTGTGTCTCAATACAAATAAAACCCACTATTTCAAATAAAACCCACTATTTGACTGTCCTGCAACTTTTCACCTATACCATCAAGACCCTTCAATAGAATCTACAAAAAGATAAATATTTAGCACATAGTGGTCCCTGTTGTATCATAAGCAGCACTCAGATGCCTTGTGAGGAATCCGAAGACAGCCTCATTCTTTCACCATGCATGAACCCAAAGTCAAGAGAGGAGGGTGGTTATGGTTTGCAGGGCCAGACCATTTTCCTTCTAGTGTCTCACAGCCTGCTGTGTTGTAACTCTTGCTGTTCAGTAACAGTGTCTCCTTTGTCTCTTCACTCAGGTCAACCTACTGTCCAATTTCATTGATTAAGTGCATGTCAAATAATCTCTATCCTAAAATTTAAAATCCAAACAACATCCTGGAAAATATTCAATACCCACAGGAATGTACCAACCTATATCCTGGTCTTTCGGGTACTTGAATTTTCTACTCCCCAAAAAGCCCACCAAGACAACTGCGTTTATAAAACTGACTGCAGCTTAGGAGAAACTTTGATAAAGTCTTAACAGCATACCCGAAGAGGAGGACAATGAAGGTGAAAAGTTCATATGTCTGGACTCAAGTAACTTCAGATAGTCTTTGGCAGTATCATCAGTTTTGACCAGGAAATGTTTGATACAGTCATAAAGCAGAGAAGATTAAGTCATTGAAATGTAGATTTTTTTTTTCTTTAAAGACAATAGCTTCTGCAAACTTTTTCAGGCTTAAAGTGTAACCTCCACACAATCCTGTCTTTAGCCAAGATGCATGGACGGAATATGAGGAGGTGAGTCTCAGGAAGTCCCAGTTTAGTTTTGTTTCCATCAAAGGGACTTGGAGGAAAAGTATTTGGAGAGATATTAAAATTGTCTGTTGTTTCCCTGTATTCTCTCTCTTCCTTACTATTAAAAGATCCTTGCACATCTCACCACAGTAATAAGGCAATTTGTGGTGATATGGGGTGTTGGAGACCACTATGAAGCAGCTCTGAGCAGGATATAAAATTAACTAATTTATTTTCTATGTTTATCTGTGAGTCTGTCCTAGGCCTAGGCCTCTTGCCTGGTGACGGGAGCTGATTCATAGTAAGTGAATCTCTATGAATCACTGGTCCTTGTTGAGGCCTGTAGTGGCCTGTGAGGCCAGAGATACCTAAAAGGGCAAGATAAGGCCACAGCTGCAGACACTTGCTTCAAACATCAATTAAGTAGATAGAGACTGCACCTGTAGGAATTACTCCTACAGTCTCACTGCTACCATGACTACATGATAAGACGGTTCTCCAAAATTGACAAGATTCATTACTTAGAGACGTCCTTGAAGTGACTCCCAAGGTGCTGCTCATTGCCTGCACTTTCCTCAGTTTCCCTACTCTTTGTGTTGGACCTAATAAAAATGGGTTGTCCAGAGAAGTCTTTGACTTAGCACTCAGAGTCTTGAACTTAGCTAAAGGATTTGAACCTCCTGGATCCCTAAAATCATACCACTCATCTCATTTATTTAAGTCTTTGCTGCATACTTGTTGGGGAGATCGGGGATCTAAGTCAGAACCCAAAAATGGGGCCCTTCCATCTCTTGAGAGCTGTCTTTAAATAAAACCTGTTTATTTTCACAAAGCATTCCAAAGCAGATGTAGCTTCAACAATAGTAGTCTGTCTTTATGGACATCAAGAGCAATAGATTTGGAGCACTTCTTAAGAGCTAATTGTTACCCTGGCAGTCTCTTAGTGCAGGTGGATGTATTGTTCAGTTTATATAGCTGTTTGTCCAAATAAGCATAATATTTGCCTGAATAAATGGTATAAAATAACTCCCTAAAGCAAATAATTAAATTATTTAATATTTTTCAGTTTTCTCTTTCTTTCTTTCTTTTTAAAATCAGTTTCACTGTTTATTTCAGACTGGCCTTGAATTTATTTTGTAGCCCAGGATACTTCAAACTGACAGCAGTCTTCTTGCCTCAGCCTCCTAAGTACTGGTATTATAGGTATGCACTATACTTAGCCTTGTCTTTTTGGGGAAGAAATTTTCAAAATTAATGGTCAATTATGTTGACACAGATGATCTCAGTTATCACAAATGACCAAAAGGGGAAAAACATGCATAAATAATTTCTCCAGGACAAAAATCACTCCTTGTAGGGAATAATAAATTGTAGAATCAAATCTAACATATGATTGAGTTTTTTTTTAACATGAGGCAAACAGCTTCCATTATTTTGAAATTTGATGTTATAGCCAAAATCAGTTATTCAGAAATAGACTCAATATAACCCTTCTGTATTGCTCAAACCAATTAGCATGAGCACTTCTTGCACTCAGACCTTTCTCTGTGGAAGGAAAGAGTTTCCAAGATAAAATTCCCAGAAGAGCTCTGGTCATCACAACTTCCTGTGCTACTTGGTCGCCACAGCTCCAGTCAACATTCTCCACAGCAAACCTGCCACTCTCCATTCCTCTTTGATTTAATTTGTTTGAAATCTGGCATGAGTCTGCTCTCTAACACCTCCCTTTCCCCTGGAGCCATTTATTTTGGTCTGTCTTTCTTCCCTGATTTGTAGATGCTTGTCTTTCCTTTGCACTCTAGGCCACATTTCTAAAAGTACTTCATTCTCTCTTGGCTGTCGCAAAGGAAATGTTAAGTTTCCCATAGAGGACGTGCCCTGGAGGGGAGTTTTGTTCACACCCTATAAGGGATGTCAGTTAATATTTAGACACAATTAATTAACAGTAAACCCTAAGGCAAGCTTTACTGTTACGAAAATCAGACCATATCTCTGATTAAATAAAGGGCTGCTTCCCTGACCAAGACCGCAGATGTTCCATTATAAACAAAGACAAACATCACAAGTGTGGTGGAGGGAGACAAAAGATAATTAAGAATATTTAAATGTATGCTTGGAACAGCAATACGTTTTCTCAAGCTAAGTCACCAGTGTTCCCTACCTCATAAATGTATCAGTCCCTTCTTTCCACAACATCTCACATTTCAGTTCATAATGCCCTTAAATATTTCAAGATGCCTAAAAAGTTGCTTGAGTTACACTGAGGACTTCTCAGACCTTCAAGTAATTTAGCATGAGGTACTTTAGAGTTTTATTTTTATCGTATTCATTGAGAAATTTTTGAAGATACGTCCATAGACTTTCCTGAATGAAAGCAAATATAAAAGACTGTAAGTAAAGAAGACTGGATATGCTTGAAGCATATAAATAAATGTGTTATATTAACTTTGTGTAAGATAAAAATGTGTACAAGACATATTACTTATAAGGGATAAAGAATGGTATTGACTCAGGGCAAGAGTATTTGCTCATGTTTTGTTTTATTTTGTTTTGGATTAAATCCTTGAAATGAGTTCAGATGAATTTATTGAATTAATATTTAATGAATGTCTTGTGTGTTTTAGTTACTGTAAAGATTAAAAATCATATTTAAAAGAGAATGCCCGGTTGAGAAATAATGTAATTTGGGGAATGAGAACTCTTCTTTCCTCCTCTGTGGATGGAGTGAGCTCCACATCTAGCTTAACTTTACACTTTTCATTCATTCCTGGCCAGCTTGAAGCAACAAACTGCGCATGCATAGTGAAAGGGTTTTGGCCCAGACAGGACACTGTAGCCAGTAAAGCCTTAGAGGCAAAACCAAGGAGCTCCATCTTCCCCATCCCTAGGAATTTACCTGTGGCTCTGTCTTCCCCACCCCTAGGCAATTTACCTGTGGGCGAAAGAATACCAATGGGCCACCTGTACATCCCTGATGCCCTTCAGGCTCCACCCCAAACCTGAACTACACGTATGCCCCCCACTCCACATGTCTGACTGGAGATCGCCGACCAGGGGGAGATACCAGACCCCAGTGGGTCGGGGGTTCTCTTCCAGCATTCTTAAAATAAAGGTCATTTATGTTTAATACTTCTTATCTTTTCAGCCGGGCCACAATTCTGTCACATAGCACATTTCCTTCCTGGCCTTTTAGCTACTCTCCACTATTTTTTATAACTTGTGGATACTCATTGCCAAGTTGTTCCACTTCTGTCAGAATTGACGGGGTAGTGTTTGCCTATTTCAAGGTGGTTTTCATTGGGTCAGTACCCATCTACTTCTGGAATGGTACATAAGGAAATCAGTTTGTCCATAGCTTTATTAAAAAATTATATCATACATCTCATTTACCAAATCATCTCATTTGGTTCAGGATAAAAGATACCATTGAATTGATCAGCACTCAAACTCCATTAAAGTGAAAAAATAATTGTGATTTATATATTTATGTATCAAATTATTTAAACAAAATATTGAAAGGAAGTAATTATTTCCAGTTGAGGAACAATTAGTTGTGGCAAGAAAGAACCAAAGATTTTTTTTTTAGATTGTAAGCTTCAGGATGACAGAGTTCTTCATTTGGAGTCAAACTTCTTTCCTGGCATATATGCACCATGAGTGAATTAATCACAGGCAGACACTTGAACTCTGAGCAAGATGGAAATAGTGGTAGAGAGGAGGAGAAAAAGGTGACAATCTTTAGATAAATGAAAACCTGCTTAATGTGCAGAAATGAGAAGTGTATTGCTCCTTACAATTAAATATATCAAAGATAAACAAGCAACCAAATTTATTACCTAAAATTAAAGCATTTAGCCTATCTAATGCAGAAAATGAAATTATCTGTTCATAATATTTTTCCCCTTAGTAACCTGGACTTCTCTATCATTTACATACGAAAGTAAATTGATTTTTAGTAAACAATATTGTCTAAAGGTTAAAAACTAAGTAAAAGTTTCGTTTATCCTGATTCTTTAGATACTTTCACAGTGTAGCAGAGCTCTCTAATCAGCATTCTTTAATGACAATTGTTGATGAACTATAAACCTACAAAGGTTTGTGCTATTTCACATACTGAAATAACCATGAAGCAGCAGGACTCGATTAGAAGCAAATCAATTGCTAAACTTTGTAGTTAGACTTATGAGAAAAGATACTAGGAAATTTTAAATCAGCACTGTTTCTGTATATATTTTTCTATCTAGTTCATTTCAAAATGAGCTGGCCTCCACTTCTCCTGCCCCAGTCTCTGCTAATATCATGGCAAGCAGCCTGGCCCAGGCACTTGTGCCCACTGCGAGTCCTGTTTGGCAGGAGCAGAGGTGGGGAGAGCCATGCTTACCAAACGGGCAGCTTTCTGCAGGGTAAGCAACAGCCTCTGAAAACATGATCAACAAAAATTTTATTTGTTTGTTTCCTTAAAAAAAAAAAAAAAAAAAAAGACACCATTTTTGAAAGAATAAGGAATGAACTCTCCAAAGAACAAAGGAACCAGCAGTTCCAGATATATTTTAAGCCTAAGGAAAGTTAGAAGCCAGAAGAGAATATGAGTGGCAGGACACATACAGTCAACCTTTAAAGGTTTGATTTCTGTTTTAAGTTCTGCAAACGCCCCCGGCTTTCCCCCACATAAAACAAAAAAACCTGACTTTTGTTCAAATGTGGCCTTCGCCCTTCACCCTAACACCAAACACCATGAGAAAAAAAAAAAAAAAAAATTAAGGGTGGGAAGGCGACATGTCTATAAAGATATGAATATCCATCCCCCTGTACCAACTGAATCAAAGATGAAGCTCCGAGATGTGAGGTTGGTGGGGAATCACGGTGTAGTGTGATGATTCTTAAGCATGGGGTCAGACCAAGACCGTGTTTTGCTGTGGAGCTGGTAAAGGGGAAAAAAAAAAAAAAAAAAAAAACACTACCTGTCCCGTGCCTCCACCCCACTCCATGAAGCCTACCAAGATCCTACCCTTGCCCCTGGATGTCATTTCAGTTTCTAATATTTATTTTGTCTGAAGGTGAGTTTCTCAAATCATTGATACTCTGTTTATGTACAATATTGGCCTTGCAAAATTGTAAAGATTCTCCAGCAAAAAGAAAAAGAAAATCCATGAGACAGATAGACCTACTCTGGGCATACGTATTTAAATAAGAAAGAAAAATGGCCTCCTTGTTAGTTGAAGGATACAAAACTAATTCAGTTTTGTTTTGTTGTTTTTATTTTGCTTTTGGGTAGACTAAATTTTATTCTCTGTTTATTGGCATAGTTTAGTTCATACTATTAAAACATTATCAAAAGCATGGTTCAGACTAATTTCTGCCCTTCTGGTATTTTGTTTTTGCTAGTGGTCATTGCAGTAAGAGCAATTTAAATAAAGAGGAATTAGTGTGGATTGTTACTCAAAATGATGCTACAGAGGGTTTGAAATCTACTTAAACTTTGAAACTCATGTATGTAAGTGGGCTTGTTTGTTTAATAAATGAAATTACTTTTGAGTCAATAAGAAAAAAGGTAAATGTGATATAATTTGTGTTTTTTCCTGTACATATCACAAGGTAAAATATCACAAGGTAAAAATCTGAATGTGTACTGCATGAATTAAGTACAGCGTCCTGTTATGGTTGGCTTCGTTTTCTAAAGTTTTAATTATAATTAGCTACAGTCTGAAAATATTAAATGACAAATTCTAGGAAAAGCAACTCAAGTTTTAAATTGTGCTTCGTTCTGGAGGCACGATGAAATCTCATGCCATTCTTCCTGTGTTGTCCCATTCAAGGCGTGAATCACCCCTTTAATATAGTGTACCCATGCTACATGTGGTATTTGCCTGCTAGTTGCTTTGTAGCTAGCCTTCATATTCATTAGATGGATCGTTATAGTATCGTATTAGTTGAGTTCAAGAAATCCTTATTTTACTTAATAACGACCCCAGTAGGCAAGACAGTGACAGTAGAAATTTGATTATGTTAAAAACTAGCCATCAAGTGCTTCTTCCATGCAAAGAGATGAAGTTCTTTTTGTTTTCTTTTTCTTTTAGGACAGGGTCTCACTACATAGTTCATGCTGGCCTAAAGCTCACTATGTAGCCCAGGTTGGCCTTGAATTTGCAATGATCCTTCTGCTTTGGTGTCCTGAGTACTAGGGTTATGAGTATGCACCACTACGCCTGACATAAGGCATTCTCAATTTAATCAGGAAAGAAAAATATCATATGCTAAGGTTGATAGAATTTACTATAAGAGCAAATCTTCTGTGAAATTGTGAAAAAATTATATTGGTTATAGTTGTTTGATTTTATTATTAATTATATTTGCTAGTCTCCTTTGATGACAAATTTGTAAGTTAAATTTTTTCTTAAGTATATACGTACAGGAAAAAACACAAAGTATATAGAATTTGGGTCTGCTGATTCAGTCAACCGCTTGGAGTCTTTGAATGTGTCACTCATAAAGAATAAAAACCACTGAAAAGCATGTTTTCAATAAACAAATATTTAATTCTCTAGTAAAATTAAAATATCAAATTTAAATGAGATATAATTGCATACTCATCAACTTGGCAAAAATAAAGGAAAAAGAAAAAAGGGTAATATCAAGTGATGCCAAGAATTAGAAGAATTTCTACCCATAACTCTTTGAGATTAAAAACTCCTGCAATCCTTCTGGAAGGCAGCCCAGCTAGCTAAGCAGGGTTTAGTAATGTATATATCTGTACATGTCCCTGGAGTGGCACTTCAAAGGTGAATTCCAAATAAATGATGGAAGATATATTCAGAGAAGTAATTTCAAAGATATTATCTCATTTATTTACGTATTTGAAAAATTTGGAAACAAAGTTTATATCATAATTAATTTTGGCCCCCTGCTTTCCCACACATAAAACAAAAAAACCTGACTTTTGTTCAAATGTGGCCTTCGCCCTTCACCCTAACACCAAACACCATGAGAAAAAAAAAAAAAAAAAAAAAAAAAGAGGTAAGCTAAGTCTATGCAATTAAAAAAAAAAGTGTAACTTTGAAAAACTAAGTGTGTTTTATGTAAATGTAAACATATTAATATAGAAATTAGCTCAAGCATATTGGGAAAAAATTAAGTTATTTTATAAAAGACACATATAAATATTTATTTATTGTATCTTGAGAGGGTAAATATTACCTCAATACTAACAGTTATCATATAGACTAACAGAATTTTTTTTAATTTTGGTAATTAAAATATATGTGAATTAATTTCTTTTCAATAATTTTGAAGAAAAGTAAATAAGCAAAGAAAAGCTAAACTAAGAAACATAGAAATTATAGACACTCCTCCAAAATAAAGCTTGCCAAATATTTGATTAAAATTATGTATGAACGTAGCACTGAATTCTATAAAAAAGGAAGGAAGGGATTCTCTGTTGCTTCAGTATTTTGTTTTCTAATGTATAATTTAAGAAATTTTTCATTTTTTATTGAAATGCTTCAATCAAACTGTAATTATCATGAAGTTTATCCCAATCTGTCAGAAACAAGAGCTTCAATGTCCTCACATATACGCTGGATTTAGAGCCAACTTACATACAATGGCACCTTCAGAAATACACGATAAACATTGATGAAATTCAACTTACTTTTCTAAGTCAAAGATGTCATATAAATTCCTAGAAATTATGATGATATGCTGATATAAAGGAAAAAATTTTTAATTCTCTTTCCCAATGGTATACTCAGTTCCCTAAACAGAAAAAGATTTGCCTGAATTATCAGGATGTTGCTTCACATCCAATCTTTGTTTTTCTAGTAAAGCTCTGACATATGGGGTTTGCCTTAGGTTGTTTAAAAATGAAGGAAACACCATGAGAGAAATACCGACATTCTTACTAATTCAAATGTACCTTTCATTACTTATTCATTCATTTGTCCCATGCCAACCCAGTTGATTTTGTAAAATCTGTTTCTCCACTAGTGGAATGCCCTTTTTTAAAAAATTTACAGATAGACAGATAGATAGATAAGTAGATAGGTGGATAGATAGATAGATAGATAAGCACACTTTCTTACCTCAGAATTGTAGAATCTTTAGTTTCACAGTGTTGTCAGCCCTAGAATGATAAATAGATTTGAAATCATATACTAACTACATTTAGTTGTCAGTGTCCACACAGAACAATTTGAGGAAATATTCTAGGGGAAATTCAGAAAAGTATTCTAAGGGCTGGGGATTTAGCTCAGTGGCATAAGCACCTGCCTGGCAAGCACAAGGTCATGAGTTCAGTCCTTGGTACCAAAAAAAATAAAGAAAGAAATAAAATTGGTAGAATATAGAAGTTAATTGCCAAAGAATAGACTATTTTTTAAAAAGTATTCTAACTCCATACCCTCAATTCATTAGGAAAAATTTCCTCTTGATTAATTATACCAGTCTTTCATAAAATTATAGAGAAGAGTAAATATAAAAACACTAATTTTTCATTATTTGAGGTGGCCATGTCTTGTTGTATACTGCACTCTCTTCTGTGCTTTAGCATCATTTTTTAATTCATTCTTAGTAAAACCCACTGTAACATCTCCCAAAATAGTACACATCTGCTCTTTCGAAACAACCCCTTTCTGAAAACCTGCTACATATCAGTTCTCTCCAAATCCTGATCCATCTCTTCCATTATATTTGAAGCATCAATTAAGTACCAAACATGATATGGGGATGGCTAAAAATTGTTTTTAGGAATTTTAAGGACACTGTGAAAAAAATATCCACAGTGATACTCAATGTCAAACACAGGAAGAGTCTACATTAGATTTTCACAAGAAGTAATTAATTTCAAGTTAATTATTTTTGCTACATATTTAGGAAAAAAATGTTTCTTAAACATTTGATGGATGACAATTGGCAATGTTTTCTATCCATTTTCTTTTATTTTTTTTATATTTCGTTGTTTTTCTTATATTTAAAACATATCTAGTAATATCTGTCAGAAAGTCACCCTAGGTACCTAACTGAGCTTCTGTCTCTGGTACTTGAATACAGATGAACACAAAACAGGAGTTAAGTGCCACTGAAGACTGTTAACCATCTGAAATGAAGATTTTAAGCAATCACATAATATTGCTTCTAGCAACAAACTTTACCTAAACATTTAAGTCCACAACACTGCAGCACAAATATATACATTGCAAGAAAAAGCCACATTCATCCTTGAACCAACCCACTAAGATGTACTCTGAAGGATATTGCCCAAATGTAAAATGAAGAAGCTAACACACTGTTATGAGCAGACACTACTAACCTAGAGCATTCGTAGCAAATGAAAGCTAACAGAAGTAATGTGCTACGATTTTATTTCTATTAAACAATTCTAAATTTTACATTTATCTTTAGAGTAAACTTTTAAATGTTGATTCAATTTTAAACGGTTAAATGATGGTCCATTAGTGTATGTTGAGCACTTAGGCAGTGTCTTTGTACATGACAAATACTACATTGTATAATGATTAATATCTTGCTTACTATCACTATTATTCACTATTACTAGTTCAAAAATGTCTACGACTACTCCATCAATTGGTCTTGACTTTATTTAACTGTTTGAAGAAGTGCATTAGACCAGGACTCAAGAATTTCAAGGCATAGCCTGGGTTTATTTCTATTATTACTAAAACACTGAGCATGTCACTTTGTGTCACCAGATCTTCATTTTTAATCATTTTAAAAATGGAGAAGCCATAGTACATGACTGAATCCCCCTATACAAACTATCTTCGCCCTTCTCAAGGAATAAAAATTGACCAAAACCCATGAAAAGACCACAAATGTGGGTGTTTCACAAGTGAAAGCCACTGTAAAGCAGGGGCAAAGAACCATTCTGTTTGCAAGGTTTTCAACAACTGCATCCTAAAGCAGAAATAGCTATTCTTTTTTTTTTTTTATCAGTACCAGGGATTGAACTCACGACTGCCTGCTTGCAAGGCAGGCGCTTATGCTGCTGAGCTAAATCCCCAGCCCCCAGAAATAGCTATTCTTAAAACATGTTAGTTCTAGATGTACCACATTGTTCACAACTCTTGCGTTCTTTTGTCCCAGAAAGCCACCAGAATAAAATCACTAGAAATAGATATCTGATCATAGAATACATTTTATAAATTTACAAAATTAAAATTTTAATTCTCTGTTAAAAAGTCTGAATATGACAGCAGCTATGTATACTCTTAGAGAAAAGACGGTTGAAATCTAAATCATGGAAGCTAACAGCAAGAGTCCTCCACAGACTCTAAGATATGGAAAGAAAAGAGGCTGTTGCCCACTGACAGTTCTTCAAACTTAACGGTTTCATTTGTCCACTTACAACAATACTTTTTATTTCCTGACATAAATCCTCAAGGATGACCCCTGTTTGCCTGAATCAATCTGTTCCTTGGGTCTCTATTGTATAATTACCAGCAGAACTCCCTTTCTCCCTCAGTAGTGCTTGGCTTAGGTGATAAATCAGAGGTTCATTCTTTTCATGAACAATAGTAAACAAAAAACCAAAAATGTGGACAATAAGTGACAAGAAATCTATAGTTCACTTTTCTCAGTAAAGAAGACTCAAAACATCCTGTCTCTAACTTGCCTCACTCCACTCCATTTCTGATGACTTACTGCCTTACAAATAGCAGTAAAATGCTAATACATCAACACACAAGTAACTTGCTTTATAGACTGGAAAATGAGAATACAAAGTTGTTAATTTTTTCTGGAGAGTGATGTTGTAAGCCAGCAAAACTCTGAGGAGATTAAAGTGAATGTTGATGTCTCAAAACTCGAACCGAGGCAGAACTACACCAGCACCCTATCAGGAAGCTAGAACCACTTTCTCTGCACAGGACCAGGAACCTTCAGTCCCTGATAAACTTCTTTCAGTATGCAAAGATTTTTCATCTATTTTTTTCATAGTGATTCATGAATTCATTTGCAGTAAACTGCTTAAATTTGCTAATGGAGACTTTGTATACTGGACTAAAATCTAGAACTTTGAGAATACTAAATCAATTCTGCAAATATTTTAGATTGATAATTCAAAACCATGTCCAAACTTCTCAATAACTGATGTATGCTTTTATGATTTCCAACTCCAAGTACAGTATGTGTATACCAACATGTCAGGTTGTTAAAATTACTTAAAACTCGCTGGGCCTCTTTCCAAACCCTTTTAAGTTTTACTACATACTGAAATTCCTCCCAATGGATTTTAGGAGGAGAATTGAATTAATAAACTCTTGAAAGTGCTCAGACAAAAAAAAATATTGAAAAATCGACACTTACTGGACTTACTGGATTAAATTTTCTCTTTTGTTTATCTTGCTGCTCCTCATGAAAGTCTGGCAAGAAAGTCTGGCAAGAAAAGTTTTCATTTTATAAATGATGAATCTGAATTACAGAGAGAACATATCCAGGATTTCACAAATAGTAGATGATAAATCTGAGTGTCCAGCTAAAGCCTACCTGTTCAAAAGTCTGCTTTTTGACCCTGCTCAAATTTTGGGGTTTCATAAAGCATTTTATAAAATAAATATCATAAGAAACGAATCTAGTTCACCTCATGAGTATTTTTGTGCTAATAATTTCAAAACTTTATCTTCATTCTATGTTTCTCAGAAAAAGGTGATAATCTGGTAAATTTTAAAATTTTGTGTCTTATAAAAGCACAGAAATATTTCTATTATTTTGGTAAGAATGGTATAAATCAGCATCTCCAGTCTCCTTCTTACTTCCTACTTAAAGGTCATAAAAGAACTTGGAATGGGAACACTCAGGTTACCAAATTTAACAGTGAATCCTGATTGCTTTATTTTGCTATCATTTCATCTACAAAATCTACAAACTTTATGGAGCTATATATAATACTAAGAGGATCTGAAGATTTTAGGTACTTTGTCACTAACTTAAAGGAAAAAGAATGGAACCTTCATATTAAGAGAACTTGAATAGAATCTTCTAATAATGAGGCTGTAATAAAAAAAATCACAATGCCAGTTTGGAGGTTAACTACTGTACTTTCTACGGAGACTGTCTTTCTTTGCAAAGCAAACTAATGCTCTTCCTCAAATATTCCCTTTGAGCCTTTTTTGTATTGAGAAGGACACACCATTACTTCTTGGTAGTCCTGCCAAAGGACACGTGATCTGAATCTAATTATTAGCAAATGTTAAACAAACCCAAATTGAAGGATTGTCTGTTCCCTTCTAAAATATTGAGAAAGAGCTCTGTAGTCTGAAATATTAATATTATGAAAGACAAAATAGATTTGCCTTTTGTTATAAAAGTCAAGGAAGAACAGTTTTCTCCCAGCAAAAAAGTATACTCAAGGACAGTGAGCACAGAATGGAGACAGTCTTTTGCATCCTGGACATGAATTTTTTTTCTGTTACCCTAAAAAAGATGAGGAGTAAAATTTGAATAAATATTATGGAGTAGATAATAACATTGCATTCTGTTAATTTCCTGATTTGATCTTTGTCCTGGGCTATATAAAAGAATATTACTGTTTTTGGAAAACACAGGAAATTTTGGGGAGTTAAAGGGACTGTTCAAATGTTTCAAGATGAATATATGTTCTCATGACATATATAAAAAGGGAGATGGACAGACATAAAAACAAGATGAAGAGAATGAAAAAATAAGTATGTTTAAATTTTAGCTATATTTGGGAGACGTGAGTGAATGATGTGGGGGAAGTCTTTGTGCCTCTTTTTCGTATTTTCTATAGGCTGAGATTATTGCAAAAATTTAAAAAGTTAAAAACTTTCAAGTCTTGACATGGGAAACAAGTTTTTAAAAGCCTAAACAAGTTTTCAAAAGCTATTCTACCCCTCTTCGGTACCCAGGCCTGCACTAGACACTTGTTAGGTTCTTAATAATTTACCAACGAGGGTAGAGATGTAACTAGGTGTGTTAGGTTTGTATTAACATAACAAAATATCTGACATAATTCTTAGAGTGAGAAAGTTACTTTGGTTCACAAGTCTTGAAGTTTTTGTCCATGACTAGGCACACTCATGCTTCTGGTCCTAATTGGGAGCACATCATGGCAGGAACAAGTGGTAGAACAAATTTGCTTAACCTCATGATGGACAGCAGGCAAAAAAGAAAGGGGAAGAGATTTCTGTCCTACGACTCCCTTTAAGTCACACTCTCATGATCTACAACCACCTTCACGGCCCCACCTCTTAAAGATTTCATACCTCCAACCAGCAAGAAGCTGAGGATCAAGATTTTAACACATGGACATTGGGAGGGCCTTATAGTTACAAACCATCACAGTAAGTGTATGGAGTCTAGCCAGAGATGGAAGCTTATGGGCCAGATTCAACTGGTGGACATACTTCATTTGACCCTCTTCTCCTGTGTCCTGGCATCTGAATTATTCACCTAGTATTTATGAGCCTAGAAATTTCATATTTTTAAAAACATATTCGATTTCTGTGTTTCTCATTTAAAAACCAGGGAATCTGACAACACTGGGCTCACTGGAAGTGGTAAATAGCAACCCTGCACAGCTGGGTTCCAGCCCTCCCCATACGCCACCATTATTTTTCTCCCTGATATCTGGTGTGGGCGGATGTTGATCCCTACGCATGCATGATTATTCGTCTACAAGTAGAATCATGTATCCCTGCAGCTGTACTTTTGTCTAAAGTGAGGAATAAAAGAGAGGCTGATGGACTTCCTGTCCCACCGCACTTCAGTCATTCAGGTTACCTTTCTGAAGCCTGTGGGCATTTCATTTTGAGGCCCCTGACTTAACCTACTGTGAAGGCCTAGAACTAGTTTCAAGAGCAGAAAGATATTTTGGCTCACACTGAGCCCCCTCTCATCACTGAGAATTAAAGTTAATTCCCTGTTTGAACAAGCTTGAGGGAACCTTCAATACATCAATATCTACGAGTCATGAAGCAGATGCTGAGGAGAAAGACACCATAGGAAAGAATCATTAGATAGATTTCTTTTTTTTTCCCCTTATTTTCCCTGACAGAAGCTGGGAGTCAAATAATAAGATAATGGGAAAAAAGACTGCAGGAAATGGAAAGATAGAAAAAGTTTAGCATCTTTCCTTTGAGCCTGGAATCCATACAAATGCTGATCATAACAATTTCTTTAATTAGCTTCTCTTCCCTATGGGTGGAAATGAGAGAAAACAAGTTTCAGAATGATATTCCTTCTCTGATAATAATATCAAACACTTGTATGGAAGTTAACTATATGTGAGGCTATTTCTTTATACTGTACGTATATTAACAGACTCAATCTTCAACGAAGTAATATATTATAAGGTCGGCCACTGTCATTACGCCACTTTGAGGATAAGGGAACTGAGGCACAAAAAATTAAGTGTTTTGTGTATAGTCCCATAGAAGATACAAAGACATTAATCTAACCCAGAGCCCATTGTCTGACTTTGCTTTTGAAGTGACTCTTAAGGACAAAACCAAGTGGTTCTGTTAAGGTTCGCAGACAATACTTTTGTGTCATATCACCTCTACTAACATTTTTAAGCAACTCTAATATTGTACCCTGGCAACAAAATAGTTGTTCCCAGTTAAGAACTGAAACCGCGACCTAAACATATGATGGCTGGTTTTAAGCTGTTCTGAGCTAAGAGAGCTTTGGCTGTTGAGGCTCCTTGGAGTAAGATGAGGATCGTTTGTCCTAATTTTGCCCTGGGGCCCTTCATATGGTTCTCTGTGCTCAATCTTCCAGAGAGTAACCCTCTGGCCATATTTCTGCAGGTTACAGCTAGGTCTGAATTCGCTTTCAGAAATGATAAGCAGTTGACTGGATGCTTTGTGGAATTAGAAGAAATGGCCTAGCTGGCAACTTGAACTCAGAGAGGCCTTTTCAGTTATTTAACAGTCTTCTGTCCAACAGATACACATCGCAGTCATGTGTGCCACTTGCTTTGCAGGAAGAAGCTGTTCAGCAGCAAATGAATGTGCCCTGCTTCCTAGGGAATCTCTCTGCCTTGCAAGGGCAGTGCTCACAGTGTACAAGGTCAGGAAATGAAAAGACTGCCCTGGGCCTCAGAAGCTCGACCTGCCTCACTTGTCCCTTTTTCCTCTGAAACTCAGCCCTCTGGATTCCCAAGGTCTGTTTCATTCTGAGCTTTTTTGCCACTTTGCTGATTTTCCTCAGTGTATTGGCCTGACTTCACAGTCACCAGGTGTCTCCTGTCCTCCCATCAACTGACACTTAATGAGCAGATGGTGCAAGCCGCCTGGCAGTAATTCGATGCCTGGATGGGTGGATGGAAAAGAGGGAAGGAAGCAGTTTCTAGGAAAAGGACAAATTGATTTAGGGTTTGTGCAACCTATGTTGTGGGGTGCTACAAGAAAGAGGTTAGTAGCAATTTTTTTTTTAATGTGAAGTTAACATCATCTGTTTAAAAGCAGGAGACGGAAATAAGAATGTAGGAATTTATAGTTTCTATATGGAGAGAACAATAGAAACCTGATATAACTTGCCCAGATGTTTACTGAGATGTGAAGATCCTGCTGGTTATAGTGACTTGCCTTTGAATCCAGGGCGGGTGAAAATAACTTTCTTTACTTTTGTTTACTTATTTGGTCACATATTCCACACCATATACTCTACAAGAACTTGTAGGAAAGTCCCTACATTAAAATTGTCAAAACACTCGTATCTTGGGTTTCTTGTCTACAAAAACAATCACTTGAGATATTCAAGTGCACATTCTGATTCTGTAGTCTAGGGTGAGGGCTGAAAATTTCTGATTGAATCAAGCTTTCAGGTAATGCCAATATGGCTCATGCGTGGACCACACATTCAGTAGGGAAGATCTGATATACTCTATTCTATTAAATTAAATATATGAACCTCCAAATTTTCAGATATGTCCACAAAGTCACAAGGCCAGGAAGTGGCAGAGCCAGGCTTGTAACCCAGGATGATACTCATTTTACAATGACACTTTGCTTCAGCAATGAGTGATTCAATGTTCTGGTTCTTCAATCTCTTGTTTCTGATAAAAGTGAGTTGACAATAACCATACTCACCATCTGTCATCAGGGTTAGTGAGGTAAAATCATTTAGGCTATTCAGACAAAAGATTATCTTTACCAATTATCTTTTGTAGTCTAACTCCAAACCATGGAAAACATGACAATCTTCCTATTGCCAGATGCTTGATCTATCTGCAAATTTTCATTGAAGCACAACTTGTTTGCAAATGTAAAATTGGAAGTGACAGACAAATCTATTTTTATAAAATTTAGCCTGTCTATTTTGAGTGTCTGAATTTTAAAAGAGAATTGAGGACAGCTGTTGAACTTGACTGAAATTTTAAGTGATGCTACTCTATTTACTTCTAATTTATAGGATTCATCCTTGTGATTCCCCAGTTATTAATAATATGCAAGGTGATAAGTGGCACAAGTGGCATGATTTTAGTTCTATGGGGATGTGCTTTGGCTAGTGTTTGCTAAATATAAGGCAAGAAAGTGACTGTGATTTATGATTACTTTCAAACATGGATCCTAGCTCAAATACGCTATGTGGCCTGAAATAAAACACTGTCCAATCTAGACTTGAGTTTTTATAGCTTTTAGAATGAGAAAAAATTAATTATCACTCACATACTAAATCTGAATGTTTGAAAGATAAAAGTAATGTTTTGAGTTTAGGAATATTCGTCACAACAGGAAGTTTAGACTTAAAAGAGCAATCTTCTTTTTTTGTTTTTTTTTTCCTTTTTATCGGTGCCAAGGATCGAACTCACGACTGCCTGCTTGCAAGGCAGGTGCTTATGCTGCTGAACTGAATCTCCAGCCCCCAAAAGAGCAATCTTTATACATGGAGACTAAGTACTATTAGATCAGTCCTTTCGTCAACAGAGTCCAAGTAAGCTGCTACCCTTCAAGGTAATCTGATGAAATATGTAACCTAACATTTCATGGGCCTTGGTCTCTCACTAAAACAAGGAAACAAAAAACTTCTATATTATTTCTGTTTGAAATAATCACTAGTGATAAAACTTAATCCAATGATAAAACCTAGATAAGAAATCCAAATCCTAGCAAGTTGTAATGCCAAAAGATATCAAAATTCCTAACAACTTCAAAAACGACAACAACAAACACATGCAGTGAGAGGGAAATCCCTCAGTCATCCCTATAGAGACTATTACCAGAATCGGAGGGCCCTCAGTCAGAAATCTTCCCCATCTCTGTTTTTGTTTGTGTTTTCATTTCTTAATCTCATCACAACCAGGAATTTACAGTTCCTCCCCTATAGCTAAATGGTTTTAAATTTTCATAATAGCCCTTCATTCATTTTTTATAAACCAGCCAATTTGTTGCTTTAAAGTCTCTTTCTCATCTTGTTCATTCATTCATTCTGCTTTTTCTAGTGTAGGTCTTCTTAATAGAAACTCACTCTAGTCTTCATCACCCAAAATTTTCTTAAACTATTCTTCAAACAGTTTTGTGAAATGATAAAATGAAATCCTGGAAGAAGAAAGTATGGATCCCCGCTAGCTTTCTGTGTTAAATAAATGTTGCAGAATTCATAGGAAATGTAAGAATGTGTATACTTGTGTAAAACTATTGAGTGTATGTCTTCGGAGTAAATAATATATCTTTCTAAAGTCATAGCTTATTTATTGAATGAATAGTTTAAACAAGAATATCAATAAAAGGAGACTAATACTAGAAAATAAAATTTTTAAAATAAAGCAAATATAACAACAAAATACATATAACATGAGAGGAATGTTTGATTTTTCACCCATGGACCATTCCATATCTTTACAATTAATCTAAATGTCTCTTAAAACAAACTAAACCTTAGTCTAACCTCAGTGTTTTTTTAAAAAAAGAAATAACACTCTAGAACATTTTTTCCTTTGCTTTGAGATATTGAGATTCATACATTTTTTCAAGTACATAGATTATGGTTCAACAGTAGGTCTACAAATCCTGTTTGCTCTAATTCCTTGAGTTGCAAGTCATTCTGAGCAAGTTCTATCTGAAATTCTAAAATTGCTGATCCTCGAAATAAATTTCATTTCATTTGTGGGTTTTTAATAAATAGTGATGAATATGAATCCCCCATTATTCTCCCCCCAGGAACAGATAGCTCTTATTGAAGTATAGAAATACAAAGCTATCTTTCTACTCTCAAAAACATTTCTTACTAACATTTCTGGAAAAGCAATAAATGCTCCAAAATAATCTTCAAGATAGGCTTGCAAAGGCTACCCTGTTTAATATCATAACAACAACAAAACAAAAATGAAAAAACAAAGGAAAGAAAGAAAAGACATTTCAATATTTTAGGTTAAAATATGCATAAAAGACAGTAATGGTAGTTTTTTGGAAATGATGTAAATGTCCTATTCTTATCAAATAATGTCTTGCTTAGTAAATTCCACATTAAAAGCAAGGATTATTTCTCCCATTTTAGAGGTGATATAGTATTTCATGTACAACTGCCTGAGGTCTGGCAGTTTGAATCCATGTAATTGTGACTCCAAATTTGCTCTTCTGCTGTATTACGTTGATTCCTGGTCAAACTCTGTCTTTTTTCTCTTGTTCCAGCATTCTTCCTGTGTTCCTTCTTCATCCCTCCCCCCTCTCTCCCCTCCTCTCCCCTCCTCTCCCCTCCTCTTCCCTCCTCTCCCCTCTCCTCTCCTCTCCTCTCCTCTCCTCTCCTCTCCTCTCCTCTCTCTGTCTCTGTCTCTCTCTGTTTCTCTGTCTCTCTCTGTGTCTCTCTCTCTCTGTCGCTCTCTCTCTCTCTCTCCTCCCATCTACCTTTTTCTTCATTCTTACCTTTTTCATCATTTTCCTAAGTTAAAGAAGTATTTTTAAAGTCACTTTGTGATATTCATTAACAGATCTCAGTTCTAATACTTGGGAAAGGGAGCTAGGATACTTTCTAGATTTGGCATCATTGCTTTCTGAATTCTTGAAACTAAGGTGTTTATTTGAAATTGTTTTGGGTATGCCTTTGGATAAAAATAACCTAGTACATCTTTTGGAGACAGACTGGAGTGACAATTAACTACGTTCTTTTCTTTTCAGTATCAAGTCTTGCTAAAAACTTTTTATTGTTACTTAAATGTATTAACTACCTAATATTTTCATGCTCACCCAAACAATGTATACCCTTTTATGGTTGCAGAATTACAAAACACACCCAGTAAAGACCTAGTTGGGCTCATTCATCTTCATGTATCTCCGGCCCTCCCTACAAGTCAGCACCGTGCCCAGCATATAATGTGATCAATTAATTTATTTAATTTAAAGACTAGCTGATTATTGTGTAACACATGATAAGAGGATTTCAATAAGATAGATTTTATTTGTGCAGTACTGTATACAATTTTATACCAATATTATAATCTTAATATAAATGGTTCTTAACTAGTTTCACATTAATACACAAAACCTAACTGCGTTCCTCAATGTCTGAAGACATTTTATGCTTTAACTACTGGGAGAAGATTGCTATTGGCACCTAAATAGCACAAGTCAGGATGCTTGTAAATGTCTGGAAACAGTCACCCTACACAAACACAGTGGTGACTATCCAGGAAAGAGTGTTGACAGGGGAAATATGACTAAAGAAAACCTGATGTAAGTGCATTGCTGTAAAAGAACCCTGTGAGACTTTGGACTCGATCAATCCTGAGATTGTGCGTCCTGCACTCTGTTCCCAAGCACACTGCCTCTAGCCCAAGAGTCACTGGCAGGTGTTTTCCAGGAAGCACAGGCAGCCTCCCATATCCTCACTCATCTCCGAATCGGAATGTGACAGATGCAACAAATTTTGTTAAAAGCCCCTGGGATAAGGTGCCTGCCACATCTTCAAAGGGTACAGTAGTGCATTTGAAAAGTGTGCTCCCTGACACAGCTAGGTCGCAACCCCAGTGCTGCCACTTATTTAGCTGTGGAGCCGTGAGCAAATCAAAGCCTCTGAGTCAGAATTTCCATAAAATGGGAATGATATCCCCAAGGCTCCAGGATTGCCATGAGGGAAAAAGGAAAATTCAGGTGTCTGATACGAAGTAAGTATTTGAAAAAATGACAGGTAATATTTTATTTAATTCTAACATTAAAACGCACTCTTCTGTACAAATTGGCACCTGTGTGTACACTACAGTCAAGTTTAGCTCTCTAAAATTTTGTACGGATTTCATCTAAGTCACTGTGGTTGATTTTATTTTGCTCAGTATATTCACTGCCCCTTCTCAAAGCAGTGTGAAACATAAAACCGTGTTTATGCTGTGGCACACACTGGGATACGAATGGAAGGGATGAAGACCCCTCCCACTTTCTGGTATCTCCTCCGTGGTGAATCCCTGAGAGGTACCGTTCCTTCCGTTTAAGGCCTGATATACTGATAAAGTCAGCATGAAGTCCATAACCAGTCCATGAAGTATGCACTGTGAATGAAAAACAAATCTTTGTTGTTGCAAACATTGGAGGCTTCAGAATTATTTTTAACTATAAGACTAATTTGGCTAACTTGACTGATAACTGCCACCAGTTGCTCAACTGGAATATAAAATTCTGTTCTAGTCTGGGAAATTAGCCACTAGGTGAGTTTGCCACTAAATAGGTGACACTTTACTGTGAGCCTAAATGCCAAAGGCTGAAAGGGACTGATATAAAGTCTTCTCAGAGCCTAGGGTGAATTTTAAACTCAATTAATGGGAATAGAAAGGATGCTTTGGTATTGAAAATTTGGCTGTAAAGCCAGAATCTGAATCTGGCACACAGCTTTGTGACTGGTAGTTTATTCAGGAGTTTCATTTTTCACCTTCTCCAAACTTAGTGTTTCCCTTAATAATCCTTGTTAGTCCTAAATGGACTACAATATATGGAGTAATTTAAATAATTATCAATGACCAAAGCCAATATATTATGCACAACAACATCTGCATAATGTGTCTACTCCACATATCTGTGAGTGCATAATCCTCTAAGCAATCTGATCATTTGATTGTTCTCCAAAATACTTATTTCTTGAAGAGTCCTAATTAATTAACAAATTCTGAACTACCCATGATTGCCTCACAGAAAATGTCATTTTTTGTACATATTCCTCTTCCCAACATCCACAACATGATGAGGAAAAATAAGTTTTGCAGATCCCTTTTTCCCTACTCTCTTGCCAAAAAAAAAAAAAAAAAAAAAATCATTTTCCACTCTGCCAACTGATTATGCAGCCACGTTGTTTGAAAGCTTGCATAATTTACATTAGCATGCTTAAGATCTCAGGTGACTATGCCTTTGAGGCCAGCATGCTAACCCCAGTGGGCCGATTTGATATTCTTCCCAATATCTGACCCTTTTTTCCTTGTTAATTACAGGCAGACTTTCCTGGTCTGGCCCTGGATCTGCACCTGTTTCCCATCTTTGAGCAGCTGCTAATTAGGTTGAAAATGGTAGGGCTGGGCAGTGCAGGCCACACACGCCTCATCAGGCTATTGATCAGACTAGCATATCCTACGTGTAGTAGCATCTATCTGCACAACCCAATTCCAAAATAAAAGCCATTCGTGGAATCACATGTTTGAATCCAAGAATACTCTAGGACCTATGCTGCATGTTACAGCAAGTGAAAGAAGAAAAACTGGAGTTTTAAAGTAAAAACCTTTTCGTGAGATTTCAAGTGTGAACCCAAATACCCCATACTTCTCATTTGATTCTTTGTATTCAAAGTAGGAAAGAAAATATTTTACAAAAGACACTTATGCATGTGTATATGGAAATAATTTCAAAGATTATATTAGTTTGAATAATATGTTTGCTAACTATGAAAGCAATATCCCTGTTCTGAGTTCCCACTCAGCTTTTTACATCAGATAGTTAGAGTTTCATATCCCTTTGTGATTTATAGTTATGAACTCTAAAATACCTATTATCAAAAATAACATCAGAGTTATCTATGAACACTGGATATATCAATGGGGACATTTGGCCTTGTCATTATTGTTAAGGATTGTTCTGGCAATGGGCAGATGTAATATGTTCATGCAATAAAAATTTCTCCAACATCTCTTACAAATTACAAACAACAGACTAAGTTAAAAATCTTTTTATAAATATTTGTATCTAGAACCAAACACTATTTCATATATAAATAAAACCACTTTTGCAACTTTAATATACTGAAACTTAATATTTGGAAACATTCATGAATGAATATTCAGTGACAAGCTGGATATGGTGACACACACTTGTAATCCCAGCTCTCAGGAGGCTGAGGCAGGAGGATTGTTGCAAGTTTGAGACCAGCCTGGACTACAGAGTGAGCTGAAGGCCAGCCTGAACTGTATGGCAAGATCTTGTTTCAAAAAGCAAGCGAGCAGGGGTTGGAGATTTAGCTCAGCGGCATAAGCGCCTGCCATGCAAGCAGGCAGTCGTGAGTTTGATTCCCGGTACCAATAAAAAGGAAAAAGACAAAAAAAAAGAAAGTTCAGTGACCATTAAACTTTAGTTGGTCTAAAACCGCATCACCAATGCAACAATGTACCAACAATTGAGTTACTATTACAGATACTACTATCTTTGTATATTTATACCTCCTGTGATCTTGACCCATTTTTTGTTGCCCTGAAAAAATACCTGAATCATGATATTTGTAAAGTACAGAGATTGATTTCTTAGAATTTTGCAGCCTAGGAAGTGTAAGGTAGAGAGGCTCTCATCTGCGGAGGGCCTCCTTGTAATTTTACCCCATGCTGACAAGTGGAAGCATAAGATGAGATCTCTTAGTGCAGAAGAGTCATCCTTTCATCAGGAACCTACCCCGGGATAATAGACACATTCCAACAATATTGATACTAAACCATTCGCTTAGGCGGGAGCCCTCATGGCCTAGCCACTCTTAAAGATGCCACCTCTTCAACACTATAGTATTGGGGATTAGGTTTTCAACATGCTCAGGTGGACTTTGGGAGACAGATTCAAATCGTAACTGCATCTGTTCCCCTTAATGCATCAACTACATAGATGAAACTAAGCTTTAATATATTAAAATATATATGCATATATTTTTATAATTTATTCTTAATATCATAAATAAATTAATGTATTTTTAAAATGTACATGCATAGTTTAACTCCCTGTGACTTTCTGTTAAGTGTATTAAAGGACAAATGAGATATGCAAGCTTGAATATCGCATGGTTTCTTTTACATGAGAAACCCAAATTTTCAAGAACAAAATAAAAGATATATACTAGGAAATATAGAGATAAAGCTTTCTTGAATGTGAAAAGAATTAAGAGATGGCAGGCGGGGAAAATGGGAAGGAAAGGAATTTACATGTGTCATGTTCATGTACCAATTCCATTCAAGGAATACAAACATTATGTACTGGAAGCATGTACTAATAATAAAAAATACAGGATGTACTATAAAGTATGTGTTATGAGAAGAGGGTATTGGTTTCAACAGAGTAAGTAGCACTTTTCCAGGGTGATATGCATGGGTATAGTATTTATTTGTACATATTTGTCATTGACTTTGTGCCTTTGATGCCTGGCATGTGAGACTCTATGATTTGTTTTTTCAAGTCTATTCTAACAACAGCAAAAAAAATTCTATTCTTCAGTTCTCTCCTTGAAATTGTCACAGTTCTCCTACTGTCTGAAAAACCCATGACCCAACAGAGCTTCCGCAACAGCAGCAGCCAATGCTTTAAATTCAGAGAAGTCTCTGGTATCCCAGAAGTAGGTAATACTTTATGTAAGTGTGACCAAGGCCAAAGAGGTGAAGCATTCATCTAATCTGATACAAAAATCTATTACTCTTGAGCCTACTGAATTCTGCATAACTCTGTCTGATTATTTTCACATGGTTCTTTCAGTAGATAAAAAGAATTTACAGATAGCCGTTACATTCACTTTTTATGCTACACTTTATCTATAATGTGCTAGTTGGGAAAATTTTTAAATGGGATACTTACACATGGACACTTTTCTACAGCAAATTACACAATTTTCAAAGTTCTTGACTAGAGTTATATAATCTAGCACACAAACTGACTCTCCCTATATATTAAATATAACTTAATTGCATTATATTTTTCTTTAAAAGTATCACATTTTTACCTTTATTAAATATTAGAAAGTATTTGCTAATAATTTCTTTTTCATAGTCAGAATCTTGAATTTGATAATCACAGACATGATGTTTATATTAATAAACTATGTTATTAAAGACCAGACTGGTATTAAGAAACAATAGACTATTAGTTGTCAAATGAATTTGCTGATATATTTGGAAATGTGTAGGAAATGAGACTCAAGCATGTTCATAAAGATCCAGGCCTCCCTGGGTTGACATGGTGATGCCACAAAGAAATCATGAGTTTTCTCCATGAAAGCAAAACAGGTGAACCCATTCTAGTTCTCATGTCTCCCTACAACCTCACCATCCAGGTTTGACTCACTTATTACTCTTAGAAATGAAAGGAGTGCTCTCTTTCTAGAAAATGCATTTAACTGTCCTTTGCAGTCTGGGTTACTCACAAAGACCTCACTGTGATCATTGTTGCCAGGGAGAAGGACTTCAATAATGGCATCATTTTAATCAGGGTGCATCCCTAGTGTGGGACGTGCCTCACACCTAGCAACTCTTACTGCAGAGGAAGGGCAGCTTCCAAAAGAAAATTTTTGCTAAACAAGGTTGTATGAATGCTGACTGACAAAACCAACAGATGTTCACTGCAATGACTTTCTCTAATTGGATGATGATTGTTGTTTTCTCATGTTTCAATAAAACATGGAAAAAATCAAGAAAATACATAATTCATTCCCTAAAATATCTTTCCAAATTCCAAATAAAAACAATGCCTCTTTCTTCTTGAAATTTAAATGTCCAGAAATTCAAAGAATTTCTCAATCTTTGACTTTTATTAGCATCAGATAAATCATAGAATTTCCCCTTCACATACACTGACATTAATTATTTAAATATATCATGTCCCCCACTTACCCAGCTCATTTTAAAATTTCCCTATGAGTTCAAATAATAATGAATATTTTATAGTCTTTTTTTAGAATTTGAAAAAAAACTCTCACTGCAAGTCATGTTTGCAAAAGGCAGTATTTTTAATAAAATAGGATTTTTTTAAAAAAATGTATACCTTAACTAGCTATCAACAAATGCTTTGACCAGATCATGCATACAAAATAAGAAACTACTAATTTTCTCCTTCTATAGTTAAGAGTGATATTTCAAAATACATAATAGAACTTCTCACCATTTCTTTTCTAGATTATCATGAGTTCGTAACAGGTGCACAGAATATAGTCTTAAATATGTCCATTTCTTCCGTAGTCCTAAATTCATATCATCTCCTGCATTGGCCTTTAGCATTTTCCTCTATATTTGGGAAGTGATGCTCTAGATTTTGTCTCTTTATACTGGGATACCTATCAATGTTTATCATTCACACCAAATACACTTATTGGAAGTAGATATCCTGTAACACCATATAGTCATAGATTTGGAATCCTTCATTGAACCAAGTTAAGTCATATGGAAGACTTCCTAATGTTACTACCATTTATCCAGTCACATAAGGGAGGTACTACATAATTTTTCCTATGCACTCTTCATTTTCTTATTCTCTTTATGTCTTGTTATTTACTTTATGCCTCTTGAGTCTTTATTTCTACTATTATACTATATAAGTAATCTCATATCTAGTTTTTCTGCATCTCAGCTTGATCTGAGCATTCCCAATTCTTTCTACATTTTTGTCTAGCGTTAGGCTATGAAGCACAAACTTGAGCATAATAGGCTTTCATATTAAATCTTTCAAATCTATGCTAAAGGTAGGCAACAAATCTCTCTTTCTTGCCCAGCATCACTATTCTCCTTCCCTTTTTGGAATTAAAAAATGATTTTGCAGCATTGTAGAACTACTCACAAGTTCTCTCACAGAGCTGTAATCTGTTTTGCTTTTTTCTCCTGTTATTTCTTTTGTTTATAATGCTCTCAACCTACTGTTCTTTTACTATTAAGTTGTCAGTGTCCAGCTGCTGTCCACTTTGTCTTTGTTTGCTGCTATACCAGATAGTGGGTTATTTTAAAAGAGCAAAATTTTCTTCCTCATAGCTTTGAATACCTGGAAGTCTAAAATTTAGGTACTGGTTGATGAGAAACAGATCTTCTTGCTCACAAGATGCTGCCTTGAACTGAGTCCTCCAGAGGTGGTATGAGGGACCGAGATCTGTGTATTCCCAGACAGAAAACAGGGAATACAGGGAGGAATTCCTCCCATTATGCTTTTTTATAAAAGTACCTAATCCCATTCCGGTGGAAGAAACTTTATAGCTTAATCCTTATTAAAGGCACAACCTGCTAATAATTATAGGCAGCATCAGTAGTTTGGAACAGTCACACTAAAATCATAGCAATCAAAAAGAAAGAGACCAAGAAAAAGACCAAGATGGAGATTTTAAAAAAACTTAAGGAGTGTATTGTACATGTACCAACTCTTCATGAAGAATGCAGTAATTATGTACTATGAACACTAACAAAGAATAAAAACATAAAAGCATAGCAATCTTCTTGACTCTTCCTAACAGATTCTAGGTTTTCTTTGTCTCTTTTCATGTTATGAGATGTTATATTTCTTGTTCTGCTTGTCTGTCTTTTATTGGACTACAAACTGCGGGGGATAAGGTTTTTTCTTTCTTTTTATCCTCAGAACACAGCACAATGACTGCAGTATAAATACTTCATGGATGTCACTAAGCTGGTTGTATATAAAGATAGATATTACATCAAGTATAAATCTTCTACCTGGACTTGAAACTACCACATTACATCTTTTTTTTTTTTTTTTGGTTTGGTTTCGTGGGAGGAAACTGGAAATCAAACACATGACCTCATGCTTGCCAGGCAGGCGCTGTGCTGCTGAGCTCTATCCCCAGCATAGCTTATCCTCCATCTTAAGCATCTTAAGATGTAACATTTTTGTTTGTTGGTGTTTATTTTTAGTGACACTGGGCATTGAAACTGAGCTATATCCTAACCCTGTTTTACTTTTATTTTAAGATAAATTCTTAGTAAATTGCCCAGATTTGCAATCCTCCTGTCTCAGTCTCTCAGGTAAATGGGATTACAGGAGGGCACAACCAAACCCTGATAAATCTTGTTTTTTACCTTTCCTGATCACACAACTTGTGTTTAGTTGCAGAAGTTACAACTGTCATTTACCATTGCATTATAGGTTATGGTTTATATTTTGTCTAATGGTGATCTTCTAACTTGTAATGCCTCCCTCCCTAGAAATCTCCTAATTAAAATAATAATGATTTCCAAGTTGCAACATATGTGTTCCTCATTATAAAGATATTCTCAACATTAACTCCTGTGTAATGGTTTTCTTATGTAAGTTGTCTATTCTGAAAGAACAAATAATATCAAAAAATTACTAACAGAAATCTTAGGTCAAAGTTATTTTACTCTTCCTTAGCGCAGGTTACTTCACTTAAATAATATTATCATAAATCCTCTGCAGGGCTCTACTGAACGTATACCCTGTCATGTAATAGTAATTCTATATGTCTGTTCCTTTCCCATCCTCTCTTATCTACCCCTAAATGAGCAACCTGTAATAAATAAAGGCCATATTTTCTTTATATTTTCATCATTGTACACTACATGTAATATATAGCAAATGCCTAATAATTTTTTAGTGAAATGAATAAATTTTCTTATCTCTATAAATAAGGTAATAAATTCTGTTAATAGAAAATTTGTTTTGTTTTGTTTTTTCTGTTTCTATTACCTGGCATAGAGACAAGCGTACAGTAAGATAAATGGGTAACTATGAATGAATAGCATAATTATGTGTAAAAAAATTACCTATCAGTACTTCCTGTGTGTTTTCATGAGCTCAAGACCTTCCACATTCCATCAGGAAGGTGGAATTTAATTAATACCTACAGTTTTCATGTATATACAGACATATACATAGGAGTGGCTTATAAAGTGATGAGTATAGGCAGGAGAAAAACAGACACACCTAGTGAGACATACACTTTACTATTACAAAGTCAACATTACATGATTTACAGATAGGGAGACATCACACCTTAATAAGTGCAGTGACTCCACTTACCATTCCAGAGGAACATGGCATATTTCAATCTCAGCCTCCACTTCCCTGTCTTACGATAATATTTGCTTTGTCTTCCATGTTTCTCATCTTTATTTACTTTTTGAGCAATGTGCCCTTAAGAGCAATTCACTAACTCATACAAACATCAGTAATGAATAGGTTCAATAATAAGGGAAATAAGCTTATTGAGACATGGCATCTTGGTCTTCAGTATGGCATCTTCTTAGGAAATGTTCATGTGTAACTCTGGCTAGCAATAAATTTTTGCCTGAATACTGCATAGTATATTACCTATTTTTCATAGAGCAAGAAACACAGCATTCCTTAGAGAAAACTGTATGGATTGGGAAAGAGATGCTAACAGATACTTAGAGAAAATAATCAGAGAATTATGAGGATAATCAGAAAATACCTGCATTGTAAAAGATAAAAATGATTGAGAATTTGTAAGAAAAAAATAACTAGTGAGTTTCAAATATACCAACTGAGCAGTTAAATTCACCAGCTCTTATTCAAAGTAATGTTCTAATTTATCTCAGCAATAGTAGTATCAGTAAAACTACAGATTATTTATTTTGCCAATGCTAGAAAAATGAAATTAATACACATATATGAAAGAAATAGAAATTCCTGTAAAATTGAAGTTCTTCAGACCAGAAGATCTCAAATATAAAAAGGGTTTATTGAGCCTTTAGAGATGCCAACAGGATATGGACTACACCCTGAGATAGGGTCCCATAACTTTTAACAGCCAGTCTAGGAACCAGTTAGAAATGTCTGCTGGATTGAATTGAAGATATTTTCTAATAACACAGCTGTGAAGGTTGACTATTTACACTGAAACTGTATTTGTGATAGGCAGTTAAGTGTGAGATTCTGTCATGTGTGGAAAGCTTTGTGGTAGGAGCGCGGTCCACAGTGGAAAAAAATTGTTACTTCTGTTTTGGTTGTGATTGTAAACAAGATGTGATGACATCTAGGAAGTCAGACCAGTACTATAATTACAGTTTTAATATACTTTGGGAATGTCGAAAAGTTGTTTTTATTTTTTTATTTTTTGAAATCTATAAATAACTGATGAACTTTACATTACCCCGACCCTCCATCCTCTGATGCTCGTAAAGGACATCTCAGAATGCTTCCCTTATTATTCCTTAAATATAATACTTTGAAAGTTAATAAAAAATAGACTGATTTCTGCCTGGGGAAGAGTTTAAATTCCTCAAGGTAGGATTCAGATCAACTCAGAGACATAAGGCAGTTTCAGGGATCTATGGGAAGAACTGGACATGGTGCCAGTTGAGAACAGGAAACTAATATTGTAATGAGAGACAGTAATTTCTATTCTTGACACTGTAAAAATGTCTGCAGGCTTCATGATGAGAGGAAGTATAGAATTTAGGGAGTTGTACTAATGCCTTTTCATAAACTGATGTGTGGACCCCAAAGAATGGATTAGGTTTGCTAAAATGTTGGTTCATTGTCAGCACAGAATTTCAAAGTCACTTGAAATGACTGATGGGAACAAAAAACTGAAGGCAAAATTTGGACTCAAGCAGCCATGTTTTCTTATCTTTAGTCTTGAATGAATTGGTGTTTAAATTGAAAGTGCCCTGCAGGCTACTTTAACTTACCAGACCAGACCTCACCCTAGGGATTGCCTCAGGTCCTGCTGACCTAGGCAAACATTTGAGGGTCAACCCCCCAGGAAGCAAAAGTATTCAAGAAGAAGCCCTCCTGTGGATTCAAAGATACACAGCATGCTTTCCTCTCTCGGGGCCTTGTTTTCAAAATTGTTTGTTCTTCAAGAACTAAGATTCATTTTGTGCTCCGAGTAAAGCTAACTCTTCCAGAGGGCGAATTAGGGCAAGAATGTGGTGCTTAGTATTTCTCTCCCAGGCCAGTAACAGGTGCTTTTCTGTTTATTTATGACTTTCTTGGAGGTTATCTGCTAAAGTCTAGCTTTTTAACTTGTCAAATTGACCTTTAGTATTCTTCAAAATCAGCATACCAATTAATAGCACATTTTTTATTTAATGATCAATGCTATTGAGGTGCTTGTTTGATTGTTTGGTTGTCCTTCAGTGGGAGTGGGCAGTGGGCAGAGTGGAAAAGGTGAAAGAAAGTTATCAGGACAAAATCAGGCTGGGAGAGTCTGCAGTACAAACTCTGGCCCTAAAATACAAGGGTCATCCCCCTTGTGTTTTTATACTAAGCATTCTTAACATGAATTATTTATTAAATATACTTTTTAAGAGGGATAACATTTACAAATCTAATGCTATAACAGTCACTCTTGGAGTATGAGTAGAATAATAAAATTGATATACACAAAAAATCTTAATTGTAGCTATAACACAAAATACAAATTCTGTGGGGTATTGCACTTCAACAAGGAAAACAATAATGAACAGTTGTATTTCTTTGCACCAGTTACCTTGATTCATTCCAAAGGAATATCCAACACTTAATACGGCAAGTAGATTCATATACTCTTATTTATAAGTATGAGAATACAAATCTATCACCTGTGCTAACAAAAAGAAGACAAGTAAAATATTCCCAAATAAGTGTGAGAACACAGTGAAGCCTATCATTTCATGAAAAACCACTGTTTGTCCCAGTTGATCTGGGAGATCCTCAACTCACTGTCCAAATATTGCTGTTGATAAAGCCACTAAAATTTTCAAACATGATGCGATTTAGACAATGAATTGTAGCCTCGTCCTCCAAAATGCAGTATGCTCAAGTGACTATAGGCATCAAAACTTTCAAGAGAAATAAAGTGCACTTTGGGTCCATTATCTTTGCTTTCAGATAGTTTCCATGAACACTTTCACATTCTATGAGGTAACTTCTATTAATAAAAGTCATTGTGAAATTTGTACAGTTCTAAATTACCTTCATTTAATTTTTGAGTTAACAAGCTATTGCCAGTTAGTGTGGAGAAGACAGATTTTTGTGTACTGGTAGGAATGAAAAAACAATGATAAATTAACATATAGTCACTGTATAACTCCTGGTCAAGAGAGATTAAACCATGTGTCTGGGAGAGATGATTTGTAGTACTATGTATAGTAGGCAAATCACATTGTTTGCAGTAGCCAGAAGGAAGTTTCCCAAGTGCCTATTAACTGACGAATTTTAAAAATGCAGTATACATGTAATGGAATATTAATTATTAAGTCTTTATAATTGATGCAATAGCGTCCCAAAATGATGCAGCTGTAACAGTAACTCACCTTCTCCAGGACAAAGTGTCTGGAGCCTCAAAAACAATAGCTCAGAAAGAAACTGAAGAAAGTAGAGGTTACCTGGGAACTGTAAGGCAACTGACAGAGAATAAGAAAATAGGACTGCAGTTGTGATTGGTTCAATGTTTAGAGCTTGGATTGATGGGGTGGAACCAGAATGTAATGTAACGGCAGGAAGAATGTGTGTCTTGCTCTTTTGCTGGTTTCGGCCTAGTGTTTGCAGCTGCCATGAACTGCAGCCCCGCCATGCCACCTTGTCTTGGAGCCAACTGAGTATGGACTGCAACCTCCAAAAACTGAAAGAAATAAACCTTTCCTTTCCCAACTTTGGGCATCACGTATTTTGTCTCAGGGACAAGTAAAAAGTAACTAAGATAAGGACTAAGTGGTGCAGAAGAAAGACTCCTCAGAGGAAAGACTGTGCAGTATGGGAGGCAAAACAACACTGAAAACGACTCCTTTGCTTATGGAGAACTGGAGAACTGTATTGGGACTCAAAGAATCATCAGTAGTTGGAACCAGAAAGTGAAACCCAGGACACTGCTTCCAGAGCATGCTCCGCAGTCAACAGTTGGTGAGTAATCTTGGCACAAGCGCCTGCAGCCATGATCACAGGGCTAGAGGTGGCAGGGTTGGGAAGGGTTGAGTCTTTGAACTTGGGCCCCGGAGCAACTCCTTGGCTGCTACACACTGCCAGGTTCCCAAAGTGGCCGAGGGAAACACACGACTGGCAGTTCGAGCGCAGACTGGTGGAAATCCTGCTGAGGCAGGGGCAGGTGAACACACACCCGGCCCCACAGGCGGAGGCCAGATTAGCGGAGTTGCACAGAACTGGAAGCTCATACTGGCGATGTGTTCACACTGGAAGCAGGTGTCTACACAGGCAGACTGCCGCCTTAGACGTCCAGGATGAACTGATTTGAGCTCTACTCCTTAACTTCAGGCTGAGGAAAAGAGCCATACACCCGAAACAATAGAAAACTGAATTATTCTTTATTTGATTGTATTAGTTTTTTTCATTTTTTGGTTTTTTCTTTGCTTTTTCTTCCTGCAGTACATTTCCTTCCACACTTTTTTTCCATTGCTTTACCATTTTTCTTTTATGAGAGTGTCTGTGTATGTTTCTATTATTCTTGCCTCTTTTTCCTCCCAATATAGTTTACAGAGGGCAGGAAATTCTCCCTGGACCCTTTATATTCCTCCTATTTTTACCTGTATCTCTTGGTTTGATTTCTTTCTCCTGTATCTCATTCATTCTCAGTTTTTCTTTTCTTTCCTTTCCTACTTTTAATTTGTTTTCCTTCACTTTTTTTCCTAATCTTTGTATCACTCATCAGTACCTTTTCTCATCTCTGTTTTTTCACTGCCAATTTTATACCCAGTTTCCTCTGTTACCCCTTCTAAATTGTATTCCCTTACCATTATTAGCTTCCTGTTTCCTCCTTCCTATATCATAGAGCATCATAAACATTGATTTTACAAAGTATACTACTTTTTTGTTTTTTCTCTCTTCTCTTTCCCCTTCGGCATTATCCAGTTCCCAATCCTCACTCTAGGTTCTAAACAAATGATTCTGTAAGATTACTGTTCAGTGTAGTTTTACACCAGTAGAGGAGACACAGCCATCATAATTAATGTGAACCCACATTAACTGTGGGCCAATGCGTGGATTGTTATGATGCTTACACTAGAAATGTCAGTTTCTTCTCTAGGTTAAAGGAAGACCCAAACCAGGATCACATGGTGTGTTATTTATCCACCAACTCTGGAAGACACCACTGTAATGGATTAGCCTGTTACTACTGTAGCAAATTTGATTGCTCAGGAATAATCCTGACTCTGGATAATTCTGTGCCAGTGAACCTATCTGCCCAATCTATTCTCACACCCAGGGAGAGGGATAGCAAAAGTTCTTATCCCAAGAACTTGGACTGGATCAGACTCAGCAACCTGTGAGAAAAAGTCCTGGATGACAGTTAGCTTTAGTATTGCTGTGCAGGGATCAGAGAAGTTATTGGGGTGGTGGGCACTCAGACTCTGGAAAAGATTCATATACACACTGTCTCATTAGAATATTTAATTTGTGTCCCCATCAGATATCTTACAGGTTTAAGTTTTTGTGTGTTTTTGATTTATTTAGTAATGTGGAGCTATGTTATGTTCTTTTTATGCTTTGCTCTGTTTATCAGGTGTTAACTTTTGGCTATTTGTTCTTTAATTGGCTCAGAGTTAATAGATATATAGGTTCTCTCCCTCATCTCAGTTCTTATCTAGCTCTTCACCTCAAAGCCCTGAGATGATATTATTAACATTTTTCTTTATTCATTTCCAAACACATAAACTCATCCTCCAAACTTTTTAATTTCTTCATACTTAGCTCCCTCAGACACTTCTGTCTTCTCTCATCCTGTTCCTTGTTCCTCCCCATCCTAAGAGTTTGGCTCTTCCATATCCTACATAACTAATTATCCTCCCTTTCAGCAACTTCTGTCAATCATGTAGCTTTCTTTCCTCAATCACAAAGTAAAACTCCTTTTTCCCATATATAACCTTGCTCCCATAAAATATCCTCTGAAAACTAACAGTACTAACCTTTCAACACAACTAAAAGTACTCCAGTAAAATCAGGCTCCATATCAAGCTTTTCTTCTTATCTACCGCTATACTCCCCTTTAAACTCCCACTTGGTAATTAAGAATTGACTAACTTAATAAAAAAAATCCCAGGACCTGACAAATTCACTGCTGAATTCTACACAACTTTTAAGGATGCTATATCACCAATACTCTGCAAGCTCTTCAAATAAATTAAGAGATGGAGTACTCCCAGACTCACTTATGAAAGCTAGTATCACCTTGATCCCAAAACTGGATAAAGATCCAACTGAAAAACAAAACTCTAGGCCAAGCTTCTTAACAAACATAGATGCAAAAATCCTTATAAGATATTAGCAAACAGGCTGCAGCACATTATCACAAAGATCAAACTTTATGATCAGGTAGATTTCATCCCAGAGACGTAAGGATGTTTCAACACACATAAGCTAATAAGTATAATATATCATATAAACCTGAGCAAAGTCAAAAACCATATAATCATATCAATAAATGCAGAAGAGTCTTTTCATAAAATCCAAAAACCCCTTCATGATAAAAACCTTGAATAAAACAGGTTTAGAAGTATCATAAATGAATATGATAAAAGCTGTTGTGACAAACTATAGAATTCCGTTGAGAGAAAACTAAAAGCATTCTTCCTAAAATCAGGAACAAGACAAGGAAGTCCATTATCCAACATAGTAGTTACAACAACAGCAAGAGAAATTAATCAAGAGAAAGAAATAAAATGGATACATATAAAAAAGGAAGAATTAAAATTATCATTATTTGCAAAGAATATGATAGTGTACATAGAAGACTCAAATAATTCCACCAAAATCTCTTAGAATTATTAATAAACAACTCTAGAAATATTGCAGGACACAAGATTGACATACAAAAATCATTACAATTCTCTATACCAATAAAGAACTCTATGAGGTGGAAGGTATGAAAATAATACCATTCACAGTAGCACCATGACATATTACGAGTTAATCAAGGAAGTGAAAGACTTCTATAAAAAAAACTAAAGTACTCTGAAAGGGAATATTGAAGCAGACAACAGAAAATGGAAAGCTGTCCCCTGTTCCTGGTTAGGCAGAATCAATATTGTCAAAATGACCATACATCCAAAACTGCTATCCAGTTCAGTGCAGTTCCAATAAAAACATCAACAGCACACTTTGCAGAAATGGAGAAGATAATCCTAAAGTTCGTATGGGACCTGAGGAGACCCAGAAGAGCAAAAACAGTTTTGGACAATGAGAACAAAGCAAGAGAGGCCATACATGACCTGACGTAAAGCTATACAACAAAGCAATAGTGACAAAAACAGCATGATACTGGTACAAAAACAGATATGTGGATCAGTGGAACAGAACTGAGGATGTAGGAACTTCCCCTAGACACATTCAGTTCTTTGATCTTTCATAAAGTGGACAAAAGTATACATTAGAGGAAAGATAACCTGTTAACAAATAATACTGGGAAACCTGGTTAACTGTGTGCAGAAGACTGAAAGTGGATCCTTATCTTTCACTGTATACTAAATTAAAATCAAAATGGATTAAATGTCTTCACATTCAAACAGAAACAATAAAACTACTGAAGGATAAAATAGGTAAAACACTTGAAAACATAGGTGCAGGAAAAGATTTTCTAAACAGAACCTCAATTGTACAAGAAATAATAGCAGCAATCAACAAGTAGGATTATATCAGATCAAAAAACTTCTGTACAGTAAAAGAATCAATCAGTATTGTAAGGAGATGACCTACAAGATAGAAAACAAAATTTTCCAGCTATTACTCAGACAGGACTAGTATCTATTATACACAAAGAACTCATAAAATTTAAATGACCTGAAATTAAAGATTCAGTCAAGAAATGGACAAGAGAAATGAACAGACAATACAGAGGACGAAATATAAATAATCAAAAATACATGAAGAATGCTCAACATCTCTGGACATTAGAGAAATGCAAATTAAAACAATGCTAAGATTTAATTTAACTCCATCAAGAATGGCAATCATTGAGAAGTCAAAAAGTGACAAATGCCAGTGAGGCTGTGGTGAGAAAAGAAACACTCTTTCATTGTTGCTGGAAATGTAAACTAGTAAAACCATTACGGACATCAGTGTGGAAATTTCTTAACTGAAATTAGAAATTTCATATCACCCAGCAATCCTCTTGCTCAATATCTTCCCAAAGAATTTAAGGCATCATACTGCAGTGACATATGCATATTAATGCTTGTAGCAGCACAATACATAATAGATAAATCCTGGACACAGTCTTTGTTTTTATCAACAGATGACTCAGTAAAGAAAATGTGGGATCTATGTATAATGGTATGCTACTAGGCTATAAGGAATGACAAATTTGAGATACTTGTAGCAAAATTAATGCACCTAAAATGTATAATCTTGAATGAAATAAACTGGATACACAAACTCTCAAATGAACACAATATTTTAGTTTATGTCATATGAGAGATACCATATAGTATTTAAGACAAAGTATTAAAAAGGGAATAATAAAGAGTATATAGAAGAGGAAAGGGAGAGGAATCTATTGCAATAGAAATGTGGTCCAAGGATAACAGTGTGAGGAGAGTGGAGGGCAAGAGAAATAAATAAAATAAAGACATGCCATCTACAGAAACCTAATGACTCAATTAATGTAAACATTATAGGCCATAACATGAACTAAGATTAATAATATCAATGAGTGCAAAATAGCATTGGAAAATTGGAAGAGGCGAGATGAAAGGGATTTAAAAAGAAGCTGTGGTGTATACAACTAACTACTCTCCAAGATGTTTGTAAGCTGCATGAACTGCAAATACATACTAATAAAATTGAAAACTAAAAGATATGTAAAATAAATAAAATTGATGCAGTACTGACACATGCAGGATTAAACTTTGAAAATATATTACTAAATGAAAGGAATCAGACTCTCAAAATGTATATTATATGATTCCATGTATATGTTATATCAAGAATAGGCAAATTAGGAGCTTAGTGAGTGTGGACGAAGGAGAAAGAAGAATAATAGCTAAAGAGTACAGGATTTGTTTTTGAGTTTATAACAATATTTAGTAACTGTGATGGTGGTTATACATACCTGTGATTGCTCTTGAACTTTTGCCTTTAAATAGTGAATTGTGTAGTGTGCAATAATTTATCAATAAAGGTGCTTAAACAAACAAACAAAAAGAATAAAAAGATTTTACCAGTCAACGTACCAACTAATCATTACTCATAGGTAACACTTTGGAGAACTTACCCTCTGACAAGTACCATTTCTATTGCTTTATGTACCTTTTCCAATGAGTCATAAAACGATAATTAAATTGACCAAGGCACTAAAGTAGCAAAAAATGCTTTGAGTTTATGCCATTTGGAGATGATCAAAAGTAAGTTTTAAATGTGTCCCACTTACCTAGGGCCATCTCTGTGACTGAACATTTTCATACCTACAGAAATTTGCCTCAGATTGGAGCCAGCCTTCCAGCAGTAAGCATACTGAAGCCCGCTCTTGTCTCTGTAGGTTGGTGAGAATTTGAAGTTTCAGTGCACTCTAAACCTGAACTAAGCTCTTGAGCTAGCTTCCTTTATTTGCCAGAATGGACTTTAATCCACTGACATCTTCCATGGCCAGTGTCCTCAGATACTGTTATGGTTAATACATTGTGTCAACTTGAGAAGATTAGAAGTTTAACTAAGTGACTCAGCAGGAATTTAGGGTATTCACTTTGCAAGCATTCTCATCCTGTCCAAGAGGAAAGCAAGGAGATTTTGTGAGTGCTACACCTACCCTGGAGGGAGGGTTAACTGTGTACAATATAAAGGAGAAAAAGAGGCTTGCTGTGCCCCCATTTTTTCTCTTGTTGCTTTTCTATCTTCTGCTGCTTGAAGTGTTGCCTCTGTTCTATGCCACCTATCTTGGAGCCAGCTGAGTATGGACTGAAACCTCCAAAAACTGTAAGCTAAATAAATCTTTCCTTCTTTCATTTTGGGATTGGGTATTTTGTCTCAGCAATTTCAAAAAAAATAAATAAATAAGACACATACTTTATTGTTTGAACTCCCCGTCACTTTTTTTTTTCTGTTGCCCCTCTATTTGGGTTATATGGAAAACATTATAACTTAGGTCATAACTTTAGGCTTGGTCCTTGTATCAGGGATATACCCCTATATTAGGTAACATTTCAAATATGAATTTATCATAAATAAAATGAATCTGTCCTTTTGGTCAATTTAATATATATAGACCCAAGTGATCCTATTGCTCATCCTTTTGAGAAACTAAGACTATAAACACATGTATTGTGCCTGAATCCTTTGATTACGTTAAATGACAATTAACAGTAATGCAAAAAATAGAAAAGATACACTTGAAGAGGTTGCTCCACACATGACTTGGGAGAAATTCAGTCAAGTCACTTAGATTTATACAATACAAAAATTCACCTTTGTTGTTTTGGAAGCAATAATATACACACATTATAAAAATAAAATCAAGGAGGACAGGTGGTTTTTAAACAGCTAAAGCATCATTGGTGATTAAAGTATGTAAATGAGAATCTGAAAGGAGCAAGTTTACATACTTACTCAGTATGCCAGACCTCAATGTGATAGTCTTCAATCCCTTTAGAAATTGTTTCCCAAAGTGAGTTTCAATCAATAAGATGATCAGATATGAAAAGGATACTGATGGCCATTCTACCAGAAATGTGTGTGAGTATATGTGAACTATAGGGGAGGTGGAGAATGTATTTTTTTGAATACTTTTCTACTTGACAGTTATGTAACAGATTTTAAGTTATGGATCTAATAGTGCTGTTCAGCTGAGAAAATGACGCTTCCTTTATCAAGAAAAACTGATTAAGAATTTCTTGTAATATAAAACATAAATATACCTGACAATTCTGGTGGTTGGTGGCTAGCCAAGAAAATTAAATACATATATGCAAAGAAGTATTTGTACTGCAATGGTCATAGTAACAACCCTTATAACAGCAAAAATTGAAAAGAAGCTAAATTCTCACCAATTTGTGAATGGATAAACAAAACGTAATCATCCATACAATGTGATACTATTTAGTAATAAAGAAAAGGGACCCACAGAATTGTGCTACAGTGGGGATGAATAAAAAATCCCACCACAAAAATGCAACATATTATATGATTCATATATGAGAAATATACAGGAAAGGCAACTTTGCAAAGATATAAAATAGATTAATGGTTGCTGAGGTTTGGGTTGAGTTTAGGCATAACAGTAAGTAGGGTTTAGAGTTTTTAGAGTGTTGATGGTTGTACAACTCAATAAATTTATTTTAAAAATCACTGAATTATACACTCAAATGAATTGCAAAATATGTATTAATCTAATGGGTATGTTCAAAACTCAGTCAATAATCACTTAAAAAATAATCACTTAAAAAATAAAAGAAAAATTAAGAAAATCAGAAAAAATAAATGGTAAAATTCAAATGTTTATTGAGTGGTTTTCTTTTTCCCTAGGAACAAGATTCCAAGTGAGTCTGTCAGCTTTCCCATTACTGTGTTTCAAAGGAGAAAATGGTGTATTTGGTTTCTGGTTTCTTGGGTTTCATTCCATGGTCAGTCAGATCCTGCTGTGGGTCTGAGGTTTGGCAGAATATCATGATGATAGGCAGAGTGGAAAATGGCTGCTCACTTTGTGGCATTGCGGAAACAGAGAACATGGCAGAGCACCCTGAGAAAGGAGCCAGAGACCAGATTTGGTTAATCCATTAGTGAGGTTAGTGCCCCCACAAACCAATCACCTCTCCTGGAGTCTCGTAATTCACTTACATAACTGATATGTCATGCAACTGGAAGCACAGTCTACCCATTAGGAAACTATGATACCATGATGGACAATTTCTAAATCTGTGTCTTAGCAGAAAAAAGTCATTTCTCTCTCTTACTGCGTGGCCAGCAACTGTCATCAACCAGGCTTAAATAAAACGGTGAGGTGACATATGCTACAGTGTTCTAAAGCCAGGCCTCTTTTAGTTTTTAATTATTATTTTTTATAATAGAGACAATATGATATTTACAAATGTGCGTCTGATTTATTTCACTTATAAGGATATCTCAGGTTTCCTCCATTTACCTATAAAAGCCTTAAGATCATTCTTTTTATAGCTGAGTAATATTGTAATAATGAAAGGGAAAAAATGCTCTAAAGGATATAACTGTATGTATGTTTAAGTGTGCAAGGTAGATAACCATACTACTAAGCTTTTGTTAGTTTATCAAACAGAATAGTTTGTACTGTCATTGTTTGATTGTCCATTTTTATGCCTTGAATTTGTAACTTAAACAACTACTTCTAAGATATCAATATATAATTTATCAACTAGTGATTTCTTACTGTTATTTTTTGACTAGTCATTTCTTACTGTTTTTTGAAATTCTGTATTATTTCTACCCTTTTTTCTGTTTTGTTTTTTTTCTCTAAATAATTAAATAAAAGCCTCAAGAAGAAGCTATGTCTCAATATGTGTTTCTGAGATTACCAAACAAGAAAAAGGAACATGAGAGATCATTCCCTTTTTGAAGCATCATGTGTAACCACATTTCTTTGGCCAAAGTAAGCTGTATAATCATAGCTAATATTAAAACATAACAGAAAATGCAATGCATGAATGTATTCCTAACATGTATATAGAAAAAAGGGAAAAGAAATATTTATAATAAGGAGCCCATAACTGCCACGACATGATACACCCTAGCCCTTTATTTCATTGGCCATATTTTATTTAAGAGTGCAAAGGTAGCCCAGAACCTGTTAGCAAACATGGTAGGTTAAGAAAAGTAAAAATGGTGGGATTGAAGGCCAAAAGATCAAAATCTATATTTAACAAGTTTATACTTTAAAGGAAAATCTGAAAACCACCATGAGGTCCTAGATATTAAAGATTTAAGCGAATGTTTTAAGATGGACTTACATGTTAGAGCTTAAAAGTTATGCTCCAGTAGTTGTTAAGAGTCTAATGGAAAAAAAATTCTACAATATTAATGGGAAGACTAGTACTGCAGACAGTAGCATGCTTTTGCCCGGGCAAGTCCTGGTTAGACATAAAAATTAGAGTTGAAAAAATATGGAGCCAAGAATTTTTTAAATATTAAAACTATTTGTTAAATGTGTTTTACTTTACAATAGTATCTCTCTCAAAAAGTGAATATAATTTTGCACTCTTTTTTTTCTTTGTTACTTGATAGTGATGATCTATCTACTTCCAAGAACCACCTGTATGGAAAAGCATGTCCACTTGTATTTTTTTTAGCATTCAGTGGGAACAAAAATGCATTAAAAGAAAAAGAAGCAATGCCAAGAAATTTTCTATAACAGTGATGAAAGAGTAGAATACTAAGGGTAAACTTTTTAAAACCGTAAGTAAAATACAAATGAACATAGGGTACAAAGTGATATCAAACTGTCATATGCTCACAAACTTATTTTCAGTTAATTCCAAGTTTAATTCCAGGGTTTTTCTGTGTTCATTCATGTGAATCAATATTTCAGATGTATATTGATAGATGTAGAGTTAGGTTAACATAGATACCACTGGAGTCTTGTTACATATTTATGATCACTTAATAGTTCGATGGGTGTGTAGTGTGTGTGTGTGTGTGTGTGTGTGTGTGTGTGTGTGTATGTGTGTGTCTTTTCTTAAATAATACAATGTATAATACTAGTGCATCTTTTTTTTCATGTCTTTTCAGTACTGCATTTGAACTCAAGACCTTTACTCACATTATATCATATATATGTAAACCTTTTGACAGGGTCTTGCTAAGTTGCTCACATTGAGTTCAAACTCGCTACCCACCTCCCTCAATGCCAGGACAACAGGCTTTGTGCCACCAAACCTGTCTACTTTTAAAGTTCTTTAAAGATATAGTACATATCCAAAAAGTTTCTTCCAGACATTTAAATTAGAGAATATTTAAGACCAAAAAAAGTACAAGACAGTACGATTTTAAAGTCGTTGGGCAAACTGATTCTGTCAAGAAAACTTAGTTTCATTCTGCTTGCTACGATAGCTTTTTTTTTCATACCTCTCTTCTTCTTGTTCTTGTAATACATTTGGGAGGCCTGTCAAGGCCTATCCACTCTGTAAATAGCTTTGCAGATTAAATTTTTAACTCTCTTCTCTTCATGCAGATGTAGATTTCTGACAAAGAATTGCCCTGAGATGTCAGCTTCCATTTTTCTCACTGGAGAAAAGGCATATGGGTGCAAGTATGGATTCTTAAGTTTCAACTCATCAGCAAACACAGGCACATATATCGGTGCTCCTCTCTAGAACCAGCATCTGTGCCTGTGCCATTTCCCCTTGCTGAATTTCATATTTTTAAGCTTTTCTTCCTCATTTTTGAGGGGAGTTGAAATCTAATAGTTTGAGACAAAAATGAGAATTAAACAAAATTTTTAGTTTTAAAAATTAATAACCTTAATGAAGATGTGCCATGATTCTAACATAGTACCAAGAAATAGTGTATAATCAAGCCTGGGACTAAGTCATTGGCTACTTTTTGCAGGTGATGCTTGAGATGAACTTCAAAGAATAAGTTTATAGGAAGAAAAGAGAGAAATAAAGGAAAGGGAAAGAGTCATTTTAAGCAAAAAGCAACAAAAAAAATCCCAATAATTTGTAGAAACAGCATGACCTGTATAATGATCTTCTGAAACACAAGGATTGTTGAATGCCAAAGAATATAAAGAACATAGCTTGCAGAGACATGTCCTGTGATGTTCTGTAGAGCTGACTTGCATTCAGTCCCAGAAAGCATGTGAAATTCTTTCAGCAACTGGCAAGATCCTCTTTGGTCACTTCTTAGGCATTGTCATATATTTATCTGTTCATGAGGCTTAATATCTAGTTTATTGAAGCAGTCTGCAAGTCAAGATAAGCAGGTTAAGAAGCACTTCCATTATCAAGAGTTCGAAGTAGGCAGTGGGATTTTTGGATCCAATCTGCCTTTAATCTAAATTAAACTATTACCTAAAGAAGAACAGTGATGAAATGATCATTTGATTTATTAGAAGACACATAGTTTTATCTTAGCTTATTTGACAAACAATTGTAAGACCATAAACAAATAATTTTAATCTCATTGCTCATTTTTTCTATTTGTAAAATAGGTAAACTATATAATTTTCTAAAATCTTCCCATATAAGAGCTTTTGTCATCATGTGCAGTATAAGTATTTGACTAATGGTCATAGAAAAAGACATCTGTGCTAAAATAAAATGGAATGTATGTAGGTAATGAAACAAATATCAAATAAAAATTTGCATAATTTTATAAACGTCTACATGTAACACTACATGCTGATGATATGGTCTCTGTGTTTAATGAGAATCTTTTTCTGTTTAGCAACATGCAATGTGAATACTATGAATTACATTATATGATATCTGAAATTGATTTCATTAAAATCCAGCAGTGTTAGAGATGAATGGCAGTAGATAGAAAAAAAATAAATAACAGTAGCCATTAATTAATGGCTATTTAGTTAAGTAAAAGGCGCTAGGGAGTTCATTACTCTCCATATTAGAGTGAGCTTTAATGCCACATGAAAATGATTTAAAGTTTCTGTGAAGTCAATGATGGTGGTTTTAAAACATGCTTGGCATGCTTTTCCTGTCTCTGCTCTGTATCCCTCACTCTTTCTCTCCCTCTCTCCCTCCCTTTCTTCTCTTTCTCCCACTCTCTTCATCTGCTCCTCCCATTTATGGAAACCTCAGGCTACCATTTAAGAGCTATTTTGCCTCCACCATGCTTGTTCACCCCAGCTGTGTCAGTGTTTTCCTATACAACTATACAATTAATATGTGAGTCTAGAAAACTTTGGCATGAACCTCTCATCATCCCTACCAGCTACCACCTCTTGAGCACTCTGAGTCACCAATACTTGACTAAGCCCTTCCTGAATTCTTAACACTCAGCAGTGATACATAATGACTGCTATTTTAAGCACTGCATTTTGAGGTGAGGGGTGATGCAGCAATAAAAACCTGATTCCCAGAAAGGAAAGGAGACAGAGAGAATGGAAGTTGGGAGCAATTGTGCATTGCAGTGAATACAACCATCATACAAAGGATCATTCTGAGCCCCAGTGAGTCTATTCAAGACTCACAAATGTAGCTTTTCTACTATCCAGATAAAAGATCAGTTTGAAGCTGCTCATGTCTGACACCAGAACAGGCCTAGGCGAAGTGAGTAGGACAGTGATAGCAGCTCCTGAAAAAGCAGTCAAACTTCCACAGGACTTATAACCTATCTCAGAAGCTCAGTTATAGATGTATGAGAATCTTCATCCCTCTCTCCCCTGAAGCCTGGATCACCTTATAGCTTCATCACTTGCTAACTTCAGAAATTTAGGCAAGCTACTAATGATTTCTCTTATCAATACCTTTAAAAAAATGGAGATAATAATACCTATCTCACAAGTGAGGCTGTGAAGATTAAATGATTGTTCACATGAGAAATGCTTTCAAAGTGATCAGTGTATGCTGGGAACACAGTATGTTTAAGCCCTTTATTATTTTAACAGGAATTTGGGGTGTAAAATTAAGAAAGTCAGTCTAGGGAGAAGAATAGATCTCTTGGTAATTAGGTAATTTTTTCCCTTTTTTGGTTTTTGTTTTTGTTACCAGGGATAAAACTCATGACTTTGCACTTGTGAGGCAGGAAGTTACACCACTGAGCTAAATCCCAAGCCCCTGAGTAAATATTTTGATTTGGAGTACTGCTATAAATGTGGTTTTTTGTGAAATACAAGAGATTTTCTGGTTAAAGAAATTAGAGGAATGCGTATCAGAAGATGCACAAGACTTTTTGTTGCCTTCTGACAAATATTTGTGAAAATATAATCAATAAGCCTATGAAACTGGAGTGAAATGAGTACACATGCAACACTAATAAATATCTCAAATACAGTATTTTTATTAGTATCCACCTAACAATAAGCAGAAAATATCATAGTGATATCTCTAACTCTTACACAGAAAATACATAGTCATATATCTATCCTAAATAAGTAAGTAGGCACTCAGGAAAATGCTTAATATTATGATATCTTTAATTTTTAGAAAAATGTTAAATGAACAAATATTGACAATGTCAGAACCATACAGTTGAGTTCTATATTTGCATTAAAGGTAAGGATTTTCAGGAACTCCTAATGACCAGCAGAAATGTTCCTTTCATAAATCTCTGGTAGTATGGTTTGTGCTTAAATGTTCACCCAAAGACTCATTCTGTCATAAGGGTGACTTTTAAGAAGTGGCTGGATCCAGAGTGTGTGATGCTGGTATCAAAAGTGTGTGGTTACAAATTAGTTCACCAATTCATTTGTCACAGTTCTAAATAATCAGAACATCCTCCCTGGATGTGAGTGCTACTGTCTAAGAGTGAGTAGACTGCACAGAATTTAAGAGGAAGAAAGAAAATTGCTTGCTGCTTCCTTGCTACCTTCTTGCCTTTTGCCTGCCATGAACTATTTCTGCTCTGTGAAAAGCCCTTTGCCATACCACCCTACCTTGAAGCCAGCCAACTATGAACTGAAACTTCTACAAACTGTGATCCAAAAAAACCTTTCTTCTTTGAACTTTGATTGATAGGTATTTTGTCTCAGCAATGAGAAAAATAATCAAGACACCTGGGTACTACTGAAACCCAACAGTAAACACACAGCAGGAATGCACAAGGATAAGTGTTATTCGCTGTCTGTAGCAGGGACACTAAAACACAGGTGACATTTAGGAAGAGCATCTTGGGAAATAAATTTTAAGAGGCGATTGATAAAGTGTGAGCTGGTGCTGAAAGATTTTCAGGAAGAATGACAGAAGTAGGAACTTGTTCTGGATTGAATGCTGTCATTATTGAGGGTATAATTAGAAGTCACCACTTGTAAACTAGCAAAGGGGTCTCACTATACATAGCATCGTCTACATCTTGATCATTAACTTCTCAGCATCTAGCACTGCGAGAAATGAGTTTCTGTTGTTTAAAAGTCACTTACTTTTGGTATTTTATTGTAGTAGCTTCATCACACTAGGACATAAATACACAAATTTCATATCTTAACATATCACATGCAGCAAAAGACTTAAATGATCTTGCCTATTTTCTATGACTAGAAATGATCATATGTATTTACAAGGTTAGAGCCACTGATTTTAAGGACCTTTAATATTCCCAGCAAAAATGTTACTGGATTCTAATGTTAATAAATAAGAGAAAATTAGACTATAGTTGATAGGATTACAACATTCCAAAAGGAGGAAACAAAGCACAAGACAGGAACACATGGGGAAAAGTATGCTGATGTGAGAGATACAAGAAATCTAATGCAGTAAGAACAGGGAGACAAGAAGCATAATGAATTTATAATTAGTTTATTCCACAAGTATTATTTAAACTTCATGTGAGTTATGTTGACCAAAACAGAATTAGATAGTGCTAGAGGAGGAAAAACAAGAGTTTAACTAATAAAGAAAAATATATGCATTGAAAGATTGTAAAGATAAAAATATATGACCATATTTTTAACTTTCATTTAATAGAAATATTTATTACATTATGTTGCTATGCATGTTACATGAATACAAGTAAAATAAGAAAGTAGAAACTAAAGATACTATGCAGAACAAGGAAAGTATCAGAATCAGACATGAAGGTTAGAAATATGATTACTGCTTCAGAATATGATGCTACCCATGACATAGTAATAGAAATTCTTCCTCTTGCTAATGAGTGAATATCAGTGAAAGTTGCATGCAAATGAAATACACTATTAAAACCCTTGTAAGTTCCTCCTTGTTTCCCTGTATGAAGCTGACACAAGATGACACAGAGTTCACAATTGATGTTTCTCCCTTGGAATCAGCAAAAATAAAAGCAAGAGGAAGTGGGAAGATGACAGATCAATAAGCAGCAAAGCTAAAGCCTTTCTGAGAGAAACAGCTCAGATGCTAGAATATAGCATCCTGGAGAAGACCAGATGAAAGGAGATGGATCCTCTTGACCCAGGAAGGACCTAAAGTGAAAATAAAAGAAAGAAAAGAAAAGAGAAAGGTGGAGAGAGGGCTGTAGCCAGATGTGCTCTCACCAGAGCTGGTCTTACAGTGTGTGAGGTGCCACTGGAATCTGAAGACCTGCTGTCACGGTGAAGTTGGGGGTTGCCAAGCCTGAGGACCTCTGCCAGAGGATGCAGTCACAGAGACGAGTGGCAGACTGGAAATCTGCACCAACTCATGGTGAGTGTGGGGAACTCAGTCCTCCTGTGAGAGTGGGTGATTGGCCAGGTAACAATTTGGAGTTGGGTGGGATAAACTGGGAACCAGAATTGCGGCTAGCTTCGTTCAGCCACTCCTAGCACCGAGCAGATTGATGAGAATTTCTTGGACTGAGTCCTGCCCCTGTGTGTGATACAATAGTCAAGGACAAGGTTTTCTTGAAGCTATCTCTAATCAGTCCCTACTGTGAGGCACACACTAATGTGGTGGACACTCCCAGTGGTTGATCAGCTCAGAAGGGAAAAGCCAGCCTGCCTCACCCCTGCTTGTACTCCAGTGGTCACCAGCAGACTGGGGAGGGCAGCAATCCCTAGCCAGCATGCTTCAGAGTAGTTGTAACCAATACAGGAAGTGTGGAGCCCTCACTATCCACTTATCTGGAAGAAATCATAAACATGACAAGAGGAAGAAACAAAAGGAAGTCTCCAGCCTCCAACCCAAACAGTGTTGGCCCAAGAGAGGTGGACACTGGAAGAAATCAAGGGTTGCATGCCTGCAGTTTCTGAAGAGGCAGCATCTGACATAAAGAAATATCTTCGTGAAATTATAAAAGAATTTAAAACAGAAATATTAATATAAGTAAAGGAAGATATAAGAAAAATAATAAAAGAGATGCTAAGCACCTCCCAAGAGGACACAAATGAAAGAATGGAGGAGCATAGAATAAGGAGGGAAAGTTTTGATGAAGAATGTAAAAAAAATCTAGAATACATAAAACAGATTCAAAGAGATTACCAGGAAATTAAAAACTCCACTGAAAGCTGGTAAATCTGTTTGAAAGAAACTAAAAGTAGACTGTCAAACCTTGAAGACAGGTTTACAATGTGCAATTGCTAAAGGAAAGATCTTTTAAAAATAACGAGGAACCAAGAAGTTACAATACAATGGCTAGAAGATGACAAGAGGATCTTAAGAATTAAAACTTAAGAACTTAAGAATTAAAAATGTGAAGGAAGAAGCAGGGGTCAATACAAATGAAATATAAAGGCTATTTTCAGAAATAATTAAAGAAAACTTCCCAAGCATAGGAAAAGGAAATGATATTCAGATATATGAGTCATACAGAACGCCAGCAGTTATAACCAAAATAGATCTGCAGCCAGACATATAATAATCAAGATCCCAGAAATTCAACACAAGAACAGAATATTAAAAGCCATCAGAGAAAAGAAAGAGATCACCTATAAAGGAAAACCCATCAGAATCATGACAGACTTCTTGATACAAACCATCAAATCAAGAAGAGCTTGGGGTGAAGTATTCAAAGCCCTGAAAGAAAATAACTTCCAACCCAGATTGATGTACCCTGAAAAACTATCTCTCAAAATTAATGGAGAAACAAGATACTTCCACGACAAAGAGGAACTGGGGGAGTTTCATGACCAGCAATTCAACCCTACAAAAAATACTGAAAGACATTCTAAAGAGATAAAGAAAAAAGACCATGGCTTCAAGAACAGTGGCAGGGAGGTTCACTGAATGGGGCAGACATTGGAATGAAGGGGAAAAGTAGACAAACTGACAAAAAAAAAAAAAGCATGGCAGAGATGAGGCAGAGAAGGTGGGCTAAAATCACGAACATGGATGGCCTTGATACACTAATAAAAAGAGACACAGGCAGAGTGGATCAGGAGATAGAGTCCATCAAGATGCTCTACATTAAAAATATAATTAATCTGAAAGAAGGTTTGTGAACTGAAAGTCAAAGATGAGAAAATAATGCTTCCTATAACAAGGAACCAGAAAAAAGTGGGGGTAGCTCACCCGTCAGCTGCAGATTGATTGGAAAGATAGAAAACTTTTATAGAATGGAGAACTACTCAGCTATAAGAAAGAAAAGGCTTCAGGTAAATGGATACCACTTGAGATCAAACTCAGGGGTAAAAAAGTTCAGAATCACTTAAGTAAATAGCAGGTTGCCTCCCTAATCTAAAAACTAAAGGAGTTAGTGGGATAGAAAGTGTGCAATGCACCCTGTGAAAGTGAAAGGGGAGAAATGTCTAAAAAGGGAAGGCAGAAGACACTGTTAATCTTGTATCATGATTTGAAACCCATATTGTTTTCATTTCTTTGTTTATTTTGGTTATATTCTGTTCCAGTCTGTCTACTTGTACTAGATTTGAGAGCATGGACAGCTGTTCCAAAGATAGCAGGATATACTAAGGTAACCATTTTTAACTTCCTATTAACTTAATCTGAAACCCTATGTTGCTTTCACTATCTTGCTTTGACTGATTGTATTTGAATCTTTTTTTTATCACTGTCTTGTCTTGACTGATTTTATTCAAATCTATTGTGTTTGAGTGTATCAAATCTGAGAGTATAGTCAACTACTCTGAAAACTATAAGATTCACTATGATATCTATTCTGGTTTGACCATTACCTTCTTTTGAAATCCTATAATGTCTCCAATGTTTTGTTTTTATTGATTTTTATTCTGTTTTGCTATGTTCAGTTTTATTGTGCCTGATGATATGGGCAATTCTATTGAAGATCACAAGAGACATCATGGTAACCATTGTAGATCACATTGTATTTTGGTTTTAAGTCATGTACTATATCCATCCTTTTGTTTTGACTGACCTCATTTTTTTTTCTTATTTGGTTTTAGTCTCTTCAAAACAAAAATTTTTAAAAAGACAATCAATAATACAGAAAAACATCCATTGAGAAATTGCTATCTTCCAGACACCATTTTAAGCATTTCATATTAAAAATCATTTGACTTTCTAAACAACTCAGTGAGATAGCTATATTATGCTCATGTTTAGAGAAAAGGAGACCAAAATTCAGAGAAATACGTTTTCTTATTCGTCCAGCTTGTAATATATGATTCCAGATCACAAATAAGTAATATGCCTCCACAAATACATCAAATCTTTATATATCCACACGCATCATCTATATTGACTATGCCCTTCAGTTTGGGAAAGGAGACAATGCAGGACAGAGGTATCAGAAGACCTCTATTTCAATGCTGCATGTGGATCTTGGGATTCTTTTTTCCTTGATATTTTCTTTGTCTATGGACCTAGTTTCAGGACTGTTCTAGGAAGCCACATTTTTATCACAGGGCTTCGCTAAACTTCTGGCACCATCTCTCAGGAGCAGGCTAGCCTATCTATATGGAGAACATTTGTACTCAGGTGGACAGAAATAGATGCTCTTAGAATTTGAACCAAGGGACATGGAGACTGTAGTTAACACAACTAAAGAGCAAGAGCATATAAGGTTTTGCATTTGGACTGCTGACCATATACAAAGAGAGAAAATTGGAATGTTTAATGTTATTCTGTGATTACACAGAAACTGACTGGACTAGATGCTGAAAACAAAATTTATTCTAAAGATACTGAGTTGTTCATGGATTCAAAGATTTTAGAGTATCACTCCAAGGACTCAGGCATACTCTGTAAATAAAAATTCAAATCTTACAAAATTAGTACCAGAGGAGTTTATCGGATTGAATTACATTTTGTGTCACTTTATACAAAATTTAAATTTATAGGAAAATACAATATTTTAGCATAATTAGAATCCCTAATTTCTTGTCTGGAGCTGCATGTTATTGACTATTTCCAGAAGGGAAAAATAAAACTTAAAATAAGTAAGTGTGAGTGGATTTTCTTTCCAATACTTATAAATATCTTCATATTTATTCATCTATTTATTTAGTTAGTTTTGAAACAGGGTCCTGCTAAATCACTGAGTTGTCCAAGCTGGGCTCAAACTTGCCATCCTCCTGTTTCAACCTTCCAGAATGCTGAATATACGCATGTGCCACCATGTCTGTATCTTCTTTTATCTTTGTAAAATATTCTCCTCACTTGAGCAGCCCTGAGTAAATTTTTGGTTCTTGCACACAAAGAGGCTTGACTAAAAGAACCAGCAGGAGGAATGGAATAGTCAGAGATAAAAATGTCAGTATTTGAGGGACTCCCTCTTAGTGGAGAAAAACATTATAAATATCAAGATAAAAGTGAACTCAGAAATTTAATACAATAAGTTGAATTGTCTCTTTCACAGAAATTGGCTGGTCCAGGAAAGACTTCCTGAAGTAGTAATGGTTACTTTCAGTATTAGAGGTGGCTCAAGCTGAGGAGACACAATTGGAGCTGGTAGAGCACCAAAAAAAGAACGTGGAAGTAGACAAGAGGCTCAGCAGACTTTGGCATGTAGGGGGCACACAAAGTTCAGCATGGCTGAGGAAATGGTGTGAAATACTGGGGAAAAAATGGCTATGAGACGAGCCCACTAAGATGATTGATTAAATATTAGGATTAAGAATACAGGGGTAAGGTTCACACTTTAATCCCAATACTATGGGAGGCTGAGGCAGGTAGATTACAAATAGGAACCCCGCCTGGACAATTTAGAGTAAAAAAAAAAAAAAATTAAAAGACTTGGACTGTAACTGCATGAAAGCTCTGAGTTGTCTCCACTAATGGAAGAAAAAAAAAAAAGGAAGGAATTAAAAACCTTGGACCTCATTCCTTTTGAAGGTGCTCCTGTCTTTTGAAGATGACTAACCGCAGGACAATATCATCCCTATCAGGGGATAACAGGCATTTCCTGAAAGTGCTACATCATCAGTTTCTGGAACTTTCCACCCCTTTTAACTTGCATGGAAGCAACATGATGATGATGAGACATAAGGGACAAGAAATATGAATAAACTGACAATGATTAGGCACAGAAGAGTGACCTATATAGATCTGTTTTTGAGATAAGATGAATGGATCTAGAGTAAGAGGGTTTTAAGAGCTACAATAGATTTACAAAGAAAGTTCTGTAGCAGAATAGATGGAGATTTAATTACTAACTGTGATGCGTCAACTTGGCGTGAGTAAGAAGCACTTATCAGATTAAAGCTCTGGTGTGCTGGTGGATGACTGACATGAAGGTCAACAAATCGAGGACGATGTCCCACCCTGGATCTGTATGGTGTCAACCATAGGTTGGTAGCCTGGATGTAATAAAAAGAGAAAAATAGAACTATTCCTGTCTTTGATAGGATTTTAGTCTTCACTGTTGCTTTGAGACACTGATTTCCTATTTCATCTGCCTTCCCAGACCTTCAATTCTCTGTCTTTCCAGCCCACAGATGGCTGGTTTTGGATTCTTCTGCTTCTGATCCCACAGACAGCCATTGTGACACTTCCATTTCTGGTCCCATCTAATAAATCCATCTAATAAATCCATTTGTATAATTACACATTTACTTTATACTGATTCTGTTCCCCTACAGATGCCTAGCTAGTATAGAAAGAACGCTAATTTGTCCTTCTGAAAGGTATAAGAAAGAGTTCATTAGGAAAAACTCTAAAGAAGTAAGCCTTTAACTGAGTTACAATTGCGAGTTTTCTAGTTTAAAAATAGCATAAAAGTCAGTTTGGGCAAAATAGGTCACATTCATAAAGTTTTAAAAATATTACTGTAAAATAAGCAATACATGGAAATATTTTAAAATTAAGAAGTTATAATAGAGGCTATACTATAATCAGAAACACAATAATAAGGGAAGAATGAAGTTGGAAGATTGACAATGTGCAACTTCGAAATTTACTAGAAAGCCATAAGAATGCAGATAGTAAAAGAATGAAACTAATATAATTCTTCTGAAAGAACAAAACAATACATTACTGGAATGGAATAAAGAGCACAGCTGTAGGTCCATAAAAATATAGATAACTGACTTTCTATAAACCACCAAAGGTGGTATGATAAACTTTTCAGCAAATGGTGCTAGAACAATTGAACATCCACATGCAAAAAGACAAAAGAAGCAAAAATCTAGATACAAACTTCACAACACCCTTTACAAAAATTAACTCAAAATGGATAACATATTTAAATGTAAAGTGAAAACTATAAAACTAGAAGATAGCATCTAGATGCCATGAATTTGTTGGTGACAACATCAAAGACACAATCTCTGAGGAAAAGAAGAGTTGATAAGTTGGACTTCATTAAAATTAAAAATGTCTTGTCTGTAAAAGTCCTTGTATAAAGAATTTAAAAATGAACCACACAGCAGACAAAAATATGTACAAAAGTTAACACCTGATGAAGAAGTGTTATGCAAAATACACAAAGAACTCTTAAAATTCAGTAAGATGGAAAAAACAGGTCTTTTAAAAATGCATTAAAGGCCTCATTAGACACTTCACAGAAGATACATAGAGAAAAAAAACACAACAAATGTAAAATAAAACAATGAGGAAGCTCTGCCCAGCACACTAGAAGGCTGAACTCTAAAACACTAACAACAGCAAATGCTGAGCATGTATGGAGCAACTGGAACTCTCCAGTCGTTGTTGGTAGGAATCCAAACGCAGCCACTTTGGGAGACAACTTGGTGGTTTCTTAAAAAAAAATACTGAACATAAACAAATGGCTTGATACAAGCCTTGTTTAATTTTAGATATTAAATTTAAAATCATTTTCCTTCAAAGGTTTTGTTTCACTACCATTTACGTATAGTTTTATTTTGAAAAATTTGTGACTGTCTGATTCATATTGCTTTACAGACACAGATATTATATTTTGGTTTTATTTTGGGTAGGGTCTGTGATTGTGTGCAGTAAGGAGTTACCATACTGCATAAAACAAATATAGAGCCCTCTTATTTATCTCTTATTCCTTGAACAATTTCATTTTCTCAATTTTCCTCACGTTAGCTGTTACCATAACTCTTCTTCAGATGCTGAAATTTAATGAAGAATCCTCTAGAATTTTTAGTTTTTCTCCTGTTTGTCATCTCCTTGTCCTTTGGTCCATCTACTAATGAAACTAACAGAATTTTACCTACTAACTTTTTTGCTGAATTTTTAATTGATGAATAACTATGATTTTTTTCATGTCATGATTTCTTGGTTTTCACATGATTATTATTCAAAACTTTCATAGATAACTTTCCTTGCAATTTATTATGTGTAGCTTCCCTCATAATTTTTAACTTTTCATACTGAGGAATTTCCTCAAATGTTCAATAATCCTTTATTAGCTATTCATAATTACAGATGCTAAAGTATGATTGGGAGTAGTTTGTTTTTTATCCTGAGTTACTGACTTTGGCGCTTGGTTTTAGGATTATCAGTGTGCTAGTAAATTTGTCAAGGAAACACAAACTATATACTGAACACGGAGTACTCTGAGAGCATGCTTTTCCTCATAGAAGAAATTTCCATTATGCCTAAGGACTGGAAGAAGGCAACATCTCACTCGATTACTATGTATTTGGCATGAAGGAGAGGCTGGCATTCAGTTCCTCCATTTGTAGTCAGCAAACCTGCTGATTTTATTATAATTCCCACCTCGTACCCTGATTTCTTCTGGATCTAAACCTCTTCATTTCTAAGAAGTAAACTGACTCCTTTGCCCTTATTCTCCTTTGTGAATGTCAAAGTTATGCCTTTCTTTATCCTGCTACACAAATTGTAGCTCCCCTCTGTTTTTTATCTTCTAGAATTCTTGAAACCTCATTTCTGAAGCGTGCTGTCTTGCTTTTCAACTTTTATCTACTATTTTTTTTATTGGATTTGTATGTATTATTCCTTTTATAGTATTTTAGAAAGGTCTTTAGAAGTAAATATTTTCTCCATGTTTTATCTTCAATCAGAAGCCCCTAGTTTCGTTTCCAATTTTACTGTCCTGATGTAGTTATTATTAATTTCTAGGTTACTGTTGGTCATAGGTTACCTAGATGGCTTACAGTTTCCCAAGTACTCCCTTTTTCAATTTAATTGTCAACTTAAAAAATAAATCAAAAGAGAAAAATAACTATGCTTGGAAATGACTGCAGTAAGTGTTGAGAATATTTGCTTTTTTTTTTTACAAACACCCACAATGTATTCTAATAAAATGATCCTGGGGTAACACTGTCCTAGATAAAGTGAAATTTAACAAGAGTATTTCAAATAATTGGATCAGCAGAGGTGGAGGCTTCCAAATAGTTGAGAAAACTTCCACTGTTTTCTAAGTTGATACTAGTATCTACTTTTGTAATACAAAGAAATGAAGATGTGCAAAACTTTTACCTTTATCCTTTCTCTTTGAGACATTGTATGTGGTCACTTAAAAAGTTTCATGAGCATGTAAGAAAGGTTGCACTCTCTGTAGGACAAAGAATTGTAATGTACGCCTGACTAATAATACTATTTGTATTCATTAAAGTATTCAATGCACCTTATGACTTGTGTTTTGTGTTCTTGATTTATTAATCAAAGAATATATTCGTATTTGCTGTTATATTTATATACCCTATTCTTAAAATGTCAGAACTTAAAATATTTCTATTGCATAATTTAAAACAACTCATTACATTACATAGTGCCCTCTTTATTGTTACTTTTAAAGGGTTTCGTCATTTCTTTTTACATATCCTTGTAATTTGAACTCAACTTGCAATGTTATTAAGTTTATTACTATTAATCTAGTTTGTTGTATGTCTTATATTTATATTTGTAAACTGTCAGTTTGAATGGTAGTTTTTAACTTAATTTTACTGTTTCTTTTTAAGACTATTTATGAATATATTTTACTGTTTCTTTTTAAGACTATCTATGAATATATAATATTTGTATATAAATTTATTTCTATTGGAAAATGATTTATTTTAACTATCTTTGACATAGAGCCGTTAACTGCCCCTATAATAATCTAGACGATACAGATTTTTATTGTTAAATTTTAACTTTCAAATTTTGTATTTATTTTCAGTTAAGAAAATGAAATAGCACCTATTAACTTCTCAGAATGAGAAATATATAAATGTTAGCTTAGTTTTTGTTAAGATTCTTATTTTGCGTTTCATTGCTTGGTTAACCCTGTATGATACATATCTGGGCTTCTGCTATGCTATGTATCTACACTGATTTTTGGAATCCTAGAAACTTACGTTCAGCTACCACTATGCATAACATTATTACCAGAGAAGTTGTACAAAATCTATACACATTCATTTATCATTTATTTTAATTTACTGGATTTTAAGATTATTTTTTTCTTTCATCTATGTTCTGATAACGGTCTAGGATCTTCATTTGACTATGAAGCCCTGATTGTCATTGTTGATACATATGGCAAAAATCATGCCGTAAGATATTATATAGTATTTTTCATTTGGATTTTTTTAACTTGAAATTCTTGATGAAATCTCTAAAGCAGAATTGACAATGTTTAACATTTTTTCTTATTTCTAAGAAGGTTTAAAATCTGTTACTGATACCTAAAAACTGTACATCTAGAGGGTACCATGTGATTTTTCAATAGATGTATATGTGATACAATGTTCAAAACAAGCTAAATATATTCATGCCCTCAAACAAATATCACATATGCAAATGCATTCAAAAATTTATTCTAGGTAAAAAATGGAAACAATATCAATTTATAATTATCTATAGTCATCCTACTGTGTGCTGGAACATTGGAATTCTTCTACTTATAAAATATCTTTCTTTTCCATTTTTCTTATACTCTTTTTGTTGTTGTTGTTGTTGTTTTTGAGATAGAGTCTCACGATTTATTTCACATTAGCTTGGACCTCACTATGTAGTCCAGACTGGCTTTGAACTCTTAACAATCCTCCTGCTTCAGCTTCCCCCATGTTGAGATTACAGATGTGTGCCACCGTGGCCAGATCTCTTCTAACTATAATTTAGTACTCATAAATGAACTAATCTTTCCTCATTCCTTTCTCAACCTCCAGTAACCACCATCCTACTTTCAACTTTTATGAGATCAACATTGTTAGATTCCATGTATAAATGAGATCATGTGGTGTTTGTTTTTCTGTGTCTGGCTTATTGCTTAACATAAAAACCTTCAGTTCTATTCATATTGGGAATGACAGTATTTCAGTCTTGTATGGCTGAATACTATTCCAATTATACTGTATTTTCTTTACTCATTTATTATTTAGGAGAGCCTTGAGAGGAGTGGATATATTGTATTACAATTCATTTTATCTACTCTTCTTAAACTGCTCAGTAGTTTCAATGGATACACATATTTGGCATAAATTAATTAGCTGATGTGATACTGATATTACATTATGATAGTAAAAACTGCAATGTTTTAGGAACAAACAGAATGAACTTTTGGTAGCTACACTACTCATTGGCAAAAACAGACGCACATAACTGTAAACGTGAAAGGTATCAGCCGCTTTGTCAAGAGGTGTATTTCACAGATGAATGAAGATCTGGTTGGAGCCTAATTTTATATATATATGCATTTACTTTTGTATAACTGTGTATAAATCCAAGAGTAGAAATAAATCACAAAATTTAAAAAGGCATAACTCCAAACAGAAAATACAAAAAAGGACAAAAAGGAAAGGACAAAAAAAATATATTACTTGAAGGCTTCATTCAAGTTTTCTTCAACCATGGAGTGTGTCAGTGCATCCTATTATTGTTCTTGTTATTGTTGCTTAGTTTTCCCAAGCTGCTTATGTGAAAGGCAGCAAGGGAGTCATGTCACAGAAATGTTATTAAAAGCTGTTATTTGTGAAGGCAGCAATTTAGTTATAAAGGTCATGATATAATAAAATTACATCATCCACATGACCAAAAAAGAGTAAAACTTTACTGAGGCATCCTTTCATATTTCTTGGTGTTTCAGCTTGGTAAGACAATAAAAGTTCTTAAGTAGAGATACTATCTTAAATGTTATGTGAATATTTTGAGTGAAATTTTTATAGTAATTAAAACTTTCAAGTTGAGCAAAACATTGTAATTCTGATGATTATGCATTCTAATACAAATACCTATATTTGGCAAACAGTATATGCATCGCCAAATTTATCAAAAGGAAATTTCATATTTACCTTGACAAATGATAACTGAATTTCCTGTAGATTTCTAAAGTTTCCATACACCATGTGTCATGGTTTATGTCTATGGTCCCCAGGCCTCATGAGTTTGCATTGTGCATTTGTTATTGGCTCATTGTCTAGTGCTTGGATTGATGGTGCAGTGCTCCACCCACAAAGGGGTGGAGCCAGGATGTCATGTAATGGCAGGAAGAAGGTGTGCCTTGCTCTTTGCTGGTTCCGGCTTGAAGTGCGGCCCAGCCATGCCCACCTGTCTTGGAGCCAACTAAGTGTTGACTAAAACCTCCAAAAACTGTAAGAAATAAACCTTTCCTTTCCCAACTTTGGGCTTCAGGTATTTTGTCTCAGCGACGAATAAAAAGTAAGAAGAAAAAAAAAACACCATTGAGAGCCAATCTCTTAAACTAAATAAAAATAAGTAACTTCTCTTAAACATGGAGTAAGATTCCTTGTTGTTCATTACTACTGACATTATAAAAACAGTTATTGTTACCTATGTTGAGTTGCAGAGCTGTGGAGAAGTATATAGTTGATCCTACTGTGAATTCACTGAAAGTCAAATAAAAACACTCAGGAGAAGTTAAGAAATAACCCAAAATAACATGGAGTAATTACCAAGGCAAGCGTTCTAAAAATACAGTGTTAAAAAGCATACCTCTCTTACATTCTAACACACTCAAAATGTAAAATATAAATACACCTACAAAACATCAATGTGGATTCTCTTAATGATTTAACAACTTCATTTCTTAGTGATTTTGATATTGTTTTAGTGTTTTGCATTTTACCTGCATGACTCATGGAATAATTTACACCACCTCTGCGTGAGGCATAGATCAGTTTATGAAATAGCTATGTAAACAAACACGTACACTTCATTATTTGTGCCTGCTAGTCTTACGATTTATGGTCCTTGTAAACTAAGGATTTGAGTGATATCTTGACATCTTTTATAATAATAAAGGAAACAAGGTTCCAATTGACATTTTTCTGGGATTAATTTGTTCATTCCGTGATCTATATCTTGCTCTTATCTGTTCCGTGTCAGATCCCTTTGTTCTACAGCATTTCTTTTCTTGCAGTATTGATCTTTATTGATCTTAACCTAGTACAATAGTGAATAATTAAATATTTTCTCAAAGAAACAAGCATTTCCCTCTTTTCAATATGACCTTCACCTGATGTTCAAACAGTTCCAGCATTAGTGAGGAATCTTCCTGGTGCAAACTTGACCTCTGTTGTCCTACTTTGAAAACGTACTTGATTTCTAACAAGAGCTTTTAGAAATGTAACAGTGCTGATTTGTTAGATAATGAAATCCAAATTGTTCTAGAAAAAGGTGCAATTATACAGCATGTAATACACAAATAAATTGACTTAATGTTACATTATAATGAAAACTGTGCAAAATCCTCTACACAAGCACAATAAAATAATAAAAAGTAATAGAACAGGTAATAGATGTAAAATAAATGCTAAAAAAGTAGTTCAAATCATTTTCATACCAGTCAAAAGATACTGAGGAGGGCGCATCCAATCACAATAAAACATCAGAATGAAACACTTCTAAATAGTAATATAAATTTTTGTGGACACTTCATGTCCCATGATGTGGAATTGACATATAGTTTGATTTTCTTTTTCCTAATGTAAGCCACAGTTTTACAGTCCTAGTGAAAACATTTTATTGCTGGGGATGTATTAGACATGGTTCATTTCCCTTCTCAGTATGGCTTTAATTTTCCACATCCATGGCTTGACACAGACCCAAACACCAGAAGATGGTTGTCTGCTATAAACTGTTTGGTTTTCTTTGATTGCTTTACAATTTAATCTATAGTTCATTCCATTAACCCTTTCCATTTTAATGCTGCCAAGTCTTCCAGCTCCTTAATACAAAGATAAACTTCCCTCAAACACTTATTTTTTATTCTAGTTTCTTACGCCCAGTAAATTATGTGCTGCTGTGGAGAAAGAGGAAAAAAATGTTTCTTTCCTAGTTAACTTTCTTCCAAGCCTTCATTAATTGCGAAATAATTGACGTTTTACAAGGAGAAGGGTTTCCCCTTTTGCACCATAATGCATTCATCATTATTGATTTATTGGCTTTGGTTGTATTCCTCCTGATCTGCTGAGCCAGGAAAGTGCCACTGTCACTCTAACTTCTTCCTGAAATCCCTGTTCTTTCGCAGGGTGTGGGGTGGACTGCAAGGAGGGGGAATCCTTCCCGGCTGCAGTGTTGTCACATCCGATATCCTGTTCCTTCCGGCGGAGAGAGTGTATCTGGGAGGGTCACCGGATCAGCCTGTGCCTGGGGCGGCTTGCCTCTAGTACAAAAGACTCGACTCAACTCACGTTAGTCTTCGAGGTGGCCTATCGGCGGTGACGGACTGCCAGCTCGGGCTGTGGGCGAGCAGTGATGCCTGCCTTGAAATGCTAAGTGCTTAATTAAGGACCTTTCATATCAGTTATGGAGGCCTCCGTCTCCCATAGCCCTGGGCACTGTACTTTACCAAGGGCTCCCGGGAGCCAGAGCCAACTTCATCGCGGTGACAAGAAGAGGAAGGGAGAGAAACAAGTGGTTTCAGTCCTGTCACAGCATTCCCCAAATCGAAATGCGATCCGACAGCTGACTAGTCATAGTTGGCCGACTCCTAAAAATATATTTTTTTCATGTTCATGGAAATATAGCAAACGTGCTTCTCCCTAGCTGTGGTGGACCACAGAGCCAGCTCGCAGGAGACAGAGCAAATCGTCTGCCCAAAAGCACCTTGTAGGGGTCACAGTTTTAAAAGCTGCAAAGCTGGTTTTGGTGGATGCGTCTTCTACCCCATTTTCAGTAGTACTGATATTTTTCGGGTGTCTTAAGTAGGATACAATAGTGAACGATGCATGCACAGGCTGTAATGCTTTTGCACGTTCGCAGAGGTTACTTTAGCTACCTGAAAGAACATCTATAGGTGTCTGTGGCCAAATGAGTCTAAAGTTAGCAAATATTGTAAGACACGTAAAAAATAAAAATAAAGCTACAGCTGTTGTTATCTGTCATGATCATTAATAGTAAAATGATTGATTGCTGACAGGTGGAATGAAATTAATTGCTCAGTTTTATTTAGGTGTGATTGACAAAGAAAAATTTCATATAATCAGGGTTACAGGATGCTGTTTTGAAATGTATCTATACACTCTGAAATGATTGTCACCATTAAGGTAGCTAATGTATCCATCACCTCATATAACCTTCGGCATGTCTGTGAGAACATAGAAGATCTAACTACTTAGGACATTTTACTTAATATATATTTTGAACTATAGACACCATACTTTACACATATTAATATTGTCATTGAAATTTGTACCCTTTGTCCACATCTCCTCATTTTCCCACATTCCAGCCCCTGGCAAGCACCTGTCTATTCTTTGTTTCAAGTTCACAGTTCTTGGGATTTCACATACAAGGACGATTACACAGTTCAGTCTCTCTGTGTCTGGCTTATTTCCCTTAACATAATATCATCCAATTTAATTCATAGCTTTTTGCAAATGGCAGAGCTTCCTTCTTTTATTAAGACTGAATGACATTTCATTGTGTACATGTGTGCATGTCACATCTTTTTATCCATTAATCAATTCACAGATAAGTAGGCTGCTTCCGTATTTTGCTTTTGTGAATGATGCCACAATGAACATAAGAATCAAAAGCAATTATTTTAAAGCAAAATACAGAAGACGTATAAACTGCTTACACATCTGACAAGATTAAAACACAAAACTCTTGCTCATTAAAGAGAACAAATAGACTGCTATTCACCAGCAAATGTAGTAGAATTTACACACACACACACACACACACACACACACTTACACGACTATCAGCTAATGATTTTAATTGTGATTGACTCTAACAGATGCTAGCAAAAAAAACTATCTACAAAATAATGTGTTTGACATTACACTACAGTGTTAATGCATCATAGACAAAATTCTTGAACTAAAAGAATATGTGAAATATTTTGGGACCACTTTTTTATTCTCTGTGTTGAGACTCATGAAAACACTTTTCTTGATACAAAATGTCTCCAAATGAATGTCTCTTCCTAGCACACATTGTTTTACTTGGTAATTTATCTTTTCATAAAAGTATATGGGTATATATTTTGTTATAAATATGCATATTAATGTATACAAAGTAACTGTCCATTTGCATTGTATTTTTCAGGCAAAATAAATTAAGTTTCACTGTGTACCACAGTTAAGAAATTCAGGTTCTAGAGACAGACTGAATATTTTAAGGTTGATACTCTATTGGTTCTAAACAATCATGTTAATAGAAAACTTAAGGTGGAAGGGCATAACATTATCTGTTTCCAGAGCAAGTAAGAGAGGCTCTTTAGTGACTTAGCACACATGAGTCAGAAGTGGGTTTTAACTGTTAACATTTCATACCATATCAGCCTTTGTATTTCTACCTACACAGCCATCATCGTATTTCTACCTTGGACTACTCAACCAACTTTTGTCTAGCTCATGCCTTGACACTTATATCTCAGTCTCCTCTCCTCGCCTCTCCTCTACACATTTTGCTTGATGTTACAAGTATTAGTCATTGACATTTTGAATTATAAAAATGACCGGTGCCTATCAGTTCAAATCTTCTTCCAAACCAAGTAGTCACCCCACTTAATATCTTTTATATAGAATTCTGGATCATTATCCTGTAATTGACATAAATCTTAACTCGCAGAAATACCTGTAACTTGCAGGAAAAAGCATTGAACAGTTCTTCCCAGGAAATAAAAAAAATATGAAAAATATTAGAATATGTTTGTTTGCAGCAAACAATGTCTATAATGATGTTTAGTTTCTTAAATAGAACAGTTCAAAAATACTATAGTTTGAAAGTAAGCATAGGAAGTTATGAATTTGTGAAGACTTGAAACTATCGGCCTTCTAATGTAATATTCACATGACATGGATTACATTATGGCCTGTTGGGAAAATCAGGGAAAACAAAACATAGAGGATGCACTCAGGAAAACTAATCAATATTACTTTTTAAACTTCAAATACAGAGACAAATTAAAGCATCTAAGTTCTAATTTGATTTCATAAATTAGAGAAATGTGTAGTTAACCTCAAAACATTTAAGAAATATAAGTAGCATATTCAATATATAGACTTTGGGGAAATATTTTAGAATTTAGAAAACTCTTATTATATAGCTATTAGAAATTGTCAGATAATGGTTTGATTTCCTGCATCTCTTCAGCAAAATTTAAGGATACGGATTCACAGGGCTGAACACAAAATAGTAGTTGGTTTAGCCATGACTTAACTTTAGAGCAAAGATCAAAAATGTTAGTCTTGTTGATCACAGTGTCTTAGTAACAGTACCTGGGTGCGAAGTGAGCTTAGTCATACAAATGTTATTGGGGCAGCTTACCTGAAGTAAATGCCAGGTAGATTCAATTTTCTTTTCTATACGTAGAGAATTGGAGTTGGTACTAAGCCATAAGATGTAAACAAAACTTGATTAGAGAGACTAGATAATTAGATGGGCTCAGACAGTGCAAAAGCAATTGGACTTTCCAAGAAAGAAGATTTTATCATTTTAAATTTCTGTCAAAATTTCAGTACCTATTTTAGCATTGATGACTGATATCTGTGTGCTTGTATTATTCTTAGAAACATATGATATCTCTAAAATGAAGCTCACACCACAATCTGACATTAGATATTAGTTAGAATTTTAAAAAAGTATAGTGTATATGAAGAATTTAATTATTATCTTAAAACCAAATATACACAAAAATCAGAAATACTACATAATTTAATAGTAAATTATTATGTTGAAAAAAACACAAAATTCAAATATGACAATTCATAAAATCCAAGTCATGCTCATTTTTTCCATTTTCAATTGACTTGCTTCTCAATTTACAGGATGATAAAATATGTAAACCCAATGTACTCTACAAATTTTATTACATAGGTTTTATTTGTGTATAAAATGCTTACTAAAATGCTTACTACTCAGTTAAATTACTTTCATAAAATTTAATACAACCTTCCAAAAATAACCTGTGTTTATTTATTTGGAAGAAAACATCTTATTTTGAACCATTCATTTGTAAGTTGTCAATATTTGTAATCACTAAATGAAAAACTCAACTGTCTCCTATTCTTTACACATAAAACTTAATTAATTTTGTTCATAAGTTTCTCACATGTTCCAAGACAAAGAATAATTACTGATATTTTTGGTTATTTCTGTGGTTTTATTTACAAAGAAAGGTAGAATACATAAAACTATATCCAAAAAAGTATTACTTTCGAATCAAATCAAATTCTACTAAACAAATAGAATTCTGGGGTAAAATTTAATTCCAGAGGAAAGAGAGTGAGCGAGTTAGCAAATGACACATCACTAGAAAGATTATTGATAATTCAAAGACCCAGTGTCTGCACTCACGAGGCAGTGTGATACTGACAATTATTAACTACAAAACTGTGGTCACAGCGTAAGGGTAAATAAGCTATCACCACGGAACTGTGCGGAGGGATGGCGTCCACTGGAACGCATTTTCCTGCAGCAGCCTACCTGATGACAGCTACAATCAAGAGTGGCTGCAGGCAGCTGCTTTGCTCCAGGCCACATTCAATTATGTCGGACTGCATTAGTCCCTGGCGAAGCTGTCACCTTCTAGCCTGTGAAGTGAGAGCGTGAAGAGGCTCCCGAAGTCTCTCCAGCCCGCTGCTTCAGGTTGCAGGGGGAGGAAGGGAAACAACGTGGAAAAAAAAAAGACCATTAGTGCTCTGACTGCTTGCAGCATTCATTTTGCTTTCAGAGTAGAAAAAAAAATAGCTTAGGTGAGCGGGATTCAAGAAGTTGTCTGGTGTTGGATAATTGCAGGGTTATTTTTTGCCCTCTAACAAGTAGTTTTGGGTGATTTTGTTTGTTTGTTTTTGTTTTCTTTCATTTTCCTCTACAAACAATGGAAGGAAAGTGTCCTGTTTTCAGGATTTGAGAGTCGCGGTGGATCATCTTTCTCAGGAGATAGTAATACATTACAATATATTTGTTAGCATGCAATATCGCCAAGAATTCTTTAGCCGCCAAGATATTTTGCAGAGTCTGATTTGCAGATGTGGAATATTTAGGTATTTTTTTCTAAGAATTCTGGAACTCTAAGGTAGGATAGACTTTGAGATTACCTTCCTGAGGGATAACTTGACAAGAGGAACAAGCTCTCATTATTGCAGGTAGTTATCTGGGAGCATAATGTAGTTTTGATCATCAGTCCTTCCAGAACACTTTGTAACCTTTACCACAAGACAGCCAACGCTGTGAGATGATAGAGCTAAGGACCTCTGAAGGTTAAGTCAGTATTTTCACTTCTGCAAAAAGCTTAAAAATGCTCAAATGGAATTAACTAGGGTTATAGTAGTTCTATATTTCTTAAAATATCTAATTAAGAATCAACGCCCAATGAAATGTGCAGGGACCTAGGAGTTGTTCACTGAAGGCACTTGGTAAACTCCAGACACCAAGGTATTGAAATGTGATATCTATTTTCAAGATAATACAGAGCTGCAGAAGCAAGTAACTTGTCAAATTTGAGATCACCACTAGAACTACAGGAAACTTCCCGTGCGTCTCATGGTATGACACTAGGCCTTCAGTCTGAGTTTTCATGTTGGTAAAACAAATGGAAAGAAGTCTCCAGATAAGATTGTGAAAACGACACATTATCTGCTTTATAACACTTCCAAGTATATTCAATCAGAAGTACAGAAATTGTGAGTGTTTCAGGATATTTTGCTAGTTTAATAATCTCTGTTCTGCTTGCCCAAAGTTTTTTTTAAGATTATTATTCTCACTTTATGTTGATAACTTTGAGTATTCTGTGCCATTGTCACTACAGCAGACAATTATACAATGATAGTTTACTGGTGCTCAGCATCACCAAGGTCACGTGCATGGACATCTTACCACTGATGAACATCTATTATTACCACTGGCTAATAGGTACTAACAATAAATCGAGCACAGGAGGTAGCTGCCTTAGCTTTTGCAAGGCTGCTGAAGTATGGCTTTTCAGTGGCATAAATAAAAAATACAAAGAAACACCCTGTAATTACTAATGGGCTAAGGAGCCATTATCTCTGTAGCGTGCTCTGTGGACTTGTGCTGACCACATCCCTGCTGCACACACCTCTGTCAGTTGCATGTCTGGCCAAATGAGACTGCTTTCTGCTCTTGTCTTATACACTTGGAAGGAATCATCAATAGATGACCTCAATGAAGGACAAGAAATTCCTTGTGACCCCCTCTACTTTTCAAGATTCACAAGAGAAACTTCATTCATAATTCGAAAATTTTTGATGAGTTTCAAAACCAAAATCCACTGAAATTTTTTTACAAACTCTTTTGGCAGACACTAATATATAGATGTTTTAGTGAACTCTTCACCTTGCATTTTTCTCATATTCACATATGTATGCCTCCCTTATTTGGATCCATGATCTTAGAGTTTTGTTAGGGGTACGGGAAAGTTATATGCAGAACCTCACTGATTGTTCAAATTGAAAAAGCAAAAAAAAAAAAAAAAAAACTAGTGCCCCATCTGTGTGTAGAAAGAACAAGTGGTGATACTTGAGCCATTATGAACTCATATTGCAGCTGACCTACCTTGAATCTCAGTCACTGGTCCATACTTCTCAACAAAAATAACCCTATCAATTAGGATGAACATTCTTCCATCTTTCTCCCAAAGTGGACTTTACTAGCTAATGTACTCTGGATCTAATGAGCTCAGGCTAAAACAGATCTTCACAGTTTATCATTTTAAGGACATTAATATCAAAAGTTGAGCATGGAATTGAGTGCAGGGATACACAACAGAGTAAATGTTCCATGAATTCAAAACCTCCTAGAAGTGTGTTGATTGGCAGTGCCAGATTGGAAATAGAATACTTTTTCTTTTTATGTCATGGAGCAATTTCCCATCTAGTAGAAAAGGTAATGCCTCTTTAGCTCATAAAAACAAAACCAGTGCCATTGTTAAAAGAATTAGACTTTACTGTGTCTCCAAGATAACAAGTTCCAACAGTACACTGTTCCAGGACAGGGAAAAACCCATGACTGAAATGAAACCATGCTTAGTCTCTGAAACATTTTTCTCTTGGAGTCAAAGAGTGAAAACGAACAACAGGAAAAACTATTTTCACTTAGTAAAGTAAATGCTTGTTACTTAAAGACCAAGACTTCTGCTTTATTTTATCTTGGTCAAACAAAGACCCTTCACCTGCAATTTGAATGGATCAGCCTCTGTATACATCAAAGTATCTTGAGCTGAGGTTTACGGGCATTCTGACATGGACCCGAAAGAAAAGAAGAGCCATGGGAAATCCAGATACATGAAGCACTGCATTAAGGCAAAGAGCCAGGCAGAGCAGAGCAGAAGGATCCTGTCATTTTCAGTGGAATAGCTGTGATTGGGACGCTAACCCTGGTGGCTGTGGAGAGAAGGGAGGCAAGGGGACACTTACAGGCAGCTAACAAAAACTCCTATGACATTCCTTGAAATTATCTTTCTTTCTCATTTGCTTTGTCTACTTTTTCTTGTGTATGCCTAGAACTGCCTAGATTTGACAGGAGAAATATCAAGAGACACTTCAGAAACAAGAATGAAATGGCTAAACAGGTAGATGAATAAAGCAAGTATGGTATGTGTATATAGTGGAATATTATTTATCCATAAAGAAGAGGAAATGCTGTAATTTCCAGTGAAATGATTAGAACTGGAGGGCACTATGTTAAATGAAATTAGACAGACACAGAAAGGGAAGTAGCATGTTTTCTCTCATATATGGAAAGTAGGAAATAAATTGACCTGAATGTAGAATAACTACTACTAGAAGTTGAAAAAGAAGGGACATGGGTAAAGGGAGGCTGGATTTTATCAATGTGTTACTATGTACTAATGTACTATCAATGTACTAAAATGTCATACTGTGCCACGTTAATATGTATATTTCATGCATATTAATAAAAATTAAATAAAATGAATGTAAAAGTTTCAAAACCAACTGTATTATGACAACAATTGCTAAAATAGCATGGATATGTAAATACACATATACACATGCATAATGTATATGAATTATTCTATATATCCACACTTATATAGACCTACCACATATTGTAAATATGTGTACATACATGTTTATACATACTTAATGCATATCATACATGTTAACAAAGAGCTTTAGTCAAGATAAAGATTCTTGTCACTATTTTATCTGGAGAATTTTCATAATATTTAAAAATGTTAAATGTATATTTTTGTAGAATATATTAAATGTCTACATAATATAAATTTTTAATATACTGTGCAAACTTCAGTAATTAACAATAACGTGATTTCAAATTTAAACTGTTCCTGTGAAAGTTGTTTTTCCACACACACACGCAGTAATATGTGCTATAAACTCATTGAATAGCCAAATGTGAAGAACAGTGGGTTTAGGATCATGAAAATTCTTATTCCCTGGTTTCTTCAGACATATGAAGAGAGGTATAGATTCAGTATTGATATGTATCTGGAGTGAAGTATTAAGCTGAGCAAAGTACACAGAGATCAAACTCCTCTTGTTTGCCCAGATGAGCTGCAGTCAAATGTTTTCATCATTGGATTTTGTGAAGAGGCCCTTGATTAATCATGTGAAGGCTTCTATGGCCTTGGAAGGTAGTTGAAGATATAAGCCAGCATGATCACAGCCTTGTGCACTTTCCAGGGAATTTCAAAGGGCAGCCTGGACAGAAACTCCTTGACTAAAAGAGAAATAGTTTCAGCAACAGCTTTTCCTTTGGACAAAAGCAAAGAGATACATAATGACGTTTGCAAAATAAAGCAGCTATCAAAGTTTCTCAGGATGTTCCAATTTGTTTTTCCTTTCCCTTAAGACAGTTCACGAAAATATTTACTGATGATGATTCATCTAAAGTTTTTCTTGGTTATAAGAACATTGAGAGATATTACATTGTGCTGTAACCCTTGAAAATATTTCCCTTAGTGTTTAGTAGGAAAAAAATGCTACTTTTTTGTTTATTGGTGATAAGCTCATGATTTTTTTTTCCTTTTTGCATGTGCTTTATTTACTTTAGACTCCAAATAAGAACTACAATTCACTTTACAAATGAAATCCACAAAGATCTCCATAGTGCTTTATCTCAAACATGGGGCTATATATACTTTTTATTTCAGAATTTTTCAAAATTTTAAATGTAATATACTATATGATGTACAATGCTAAGTAAAATCTGAAGTTGTATTATCATTGAACACATTGAGATTTTCATAGTGAAATGTATGACTATTCATAATAATCAGAATTAGTAAAGGCTTTAGATAGCGTCCTGTCAATTTAGGTACTAAATTAACTTTATAATTCTTAGAGTTCCCAGAGGTTTCTATATTTGTAAGTTTCTTACCATTCTAAATCATTATCTTGTAAGTATTATTTATAGGAATAAGTGCTTTATGACTTATTATATCATATCTCTAGTTGAGTGCTACATTCTCAATAAGTATTTTCTATATTCTAATCAAATTATTTGTAGATTCTACATATAATATGAAACTTCATATGCATTTTAAAATATTTTTGCAGAATAAAATGCAGAGCCCAAAGGATATGTGCATAAACACTAAAAATACTTTACATATTGTTTTAGAAATGTTACTTTCATTAATTCATGTGATTTTGCTTACAGTTTTTTTCCTTCAAAGAGCAATTTTTGTTCTTAACCAAGAAATTGCCAAGAATCAGGGCTTAAAGGTGTCTTTGGACACCTTTAGATTTTAGAAGATTCATTTCTGTGAAGATTATGTTTCACTGCAGGAAGAAATAATAAAATGGAGAGCTTTATTAATTAAATTTAAACCGTATAATCAGTACTCCCATTCATGGTACCACTTGTACTCTGATAATTAGGCAAGTCCCAAATAATGAATTCTGGACATTTGAATATACCCACATAAAATGGAGATAAAAAGAGAAGACAAAAAGAAAAGATAGAGAAATGTCAGAAGAAAGAGATGGAGAGGGGAAGATATAAGGAAGAAAGAAAAGGACGACAAACACAGCCACTTCGGGGTTTGACACCTTAAACAAAACTTCACAGATCAAAATGGACCCAAATGTTCCCATAAACTTATTGGTTTGTGAAACCCAAGAAAAACTCAGAAATCAGCGCCAAAGAATTAGAGTTAAAATTATTCCTAGGTACAAGAAATAAGTGGCACTTGAAGTAAATATTTATAAAGCAAATCCACAGAGATTTGAAGGCCATGAGCACAGAGTAAAGGGAAGCATAAACTAAGAAACAAGTAGGTCAAATGAGGCGCTCTCAGCCTCTGCTTGGAAATCCAAAGCCAAAATGCAGGTTTTTCTCATACAGGAAGAATTCCAGGGCCACGGACATGACTGAGCTGCTCTCTTCCTGTGAAAAGTCACCTGAAGCCTCAAGTGCCTGGGAGGAGCTCATACCAAGTGCACGGTTGCACGTACACGCATGCCTGTCAGTGGATCACAGCACATAAACAGTGCATTGGGATTAAAATAAATCAGGGAGATAAGCAGAGTTCAGGAACATAACAGCACACGCCATGCACGTATTGATAGACACGTTTAGCACACGTGCATAGGCAGTGTGCTATGTCAGTTTATAAAAATACCACCAGTATTCTTATTTCTAGCATGCTTCAGTTTCTCGCTTGTGCCTCGGGTTCCAAAATGACTGTAGGAAGGAAGAAATTAGGAAAGGAAGACACAAATAAAAAGTACGAAAGAAGAAGGAAAAATAGTCCTTTAGGAGACTTTCAAGTTCCGTTACAAAATTTACTCATAAAAACCTTGTCATTGCCGTGTTTTCTCTAATTTCAGTAATCATCAATATCCTTAAAAAGCAAAATAATAATCGCTAGAGTACTGTTTATTCTTGGTTGCTGAGTTAATCGCAGTGCATGAATGTGATGGGATGTGGGCTGAGGACATCTTTCATGGGATGTTTTCATTTTTTGCCTTTGGCAAAATTTCCACCAGTGGTGATAAATAATTCCATACCCCAAAGTGGATATTATGATTATTTTCAAGTGTGCGCCACAGCTGGTTCCCAGGCTGTCAGCTCTCCTGGCAGGACCAGATGCTGAGTGCATGCATACCTGTTGACAGTTCTATAGGTAGAAAGAGCTCATCCTTCCCACTTCTGCAATGGTGCTCTTTCATGCTAATGGTGTCCCCTGAAAAAGGCAGTCGGGGAAAGGGACAGACCAAGGCAAAGGGGCAAATAGGCAGAGTAGATTCTGCCTGCAGGGTTAAAATGTAAACCTTCTATTCAGATGTTTTATTCTGTAGCCAATTCACTTATTATACTAGAGGACTGAATCAAAATACAGGCCTTTCACTACGTTAATGGGCTAGCAAAATGTCACATACACAGTAGGTGCTAAAACTTGCATGGTAAATATCAACACGAATGAGAACTAAGGTTTGTTTTGTTCGGTGGGTAATATATGGGCCTCCACTTCTCTGTTTTCCTAGTTCCTAATCCCTTTTGACACACGTATTTGCCCCATCCCCTGGTGCCTACTGCTTTCACAATGCCCCCTGGCTGGCCTCAATGCAATATTCTACCTGTCCTTGGGTATTATTTTCAACTTCGTACCTTCTTCCCTCTATCACACTGTGTTCTTCCAGCCAATCGTTCAAGGTCCTGAGACAATGTCTAATTAATTAATTGGGTAAGTTGTTGCATTTAAATGTTTTACCTAGCATTGGGTTATCCCTTGCTGTCTCCTAAAGTCAGCTAAGGAAACGTGTATCCATAGAAATTCTCCACATAAGCTATCTGGAGACCAGCTGGACTGAACAGTCACTGAGAATGGCCTCTGAAATCGCAGTGCCACTGAAATTGCTGTCCCCAGATATATAAAACTGACTGTCTTTATTAGGCCCCCAAAACCACACATGCACACACCTTTTGAAATAATATATCTCCAAGTGACTTATTGGTTTAATATTGACAACAACGTAGTCCATAGTTTTAGTGATGCTTTATGACTAAGAAAAAGGACTGGACTTTGGCTAAAGAAAAATTAAATCTTATTCTCATTTTTTCTCACTGGCTAGTTGTGCAACACTTGTAACAGAAGGATCTTTCTAAAAATACCATGTTTAATGAATATGTAGACAGGGCAGTGAATGGCCCTGGGCTAGTCATTTTAATCACTGTGAATCTATAACAAAGAAGGCTAAACATCTCCCTTGTTTCTAGAAATACTGAAATTCTATAGTTAACCAAGCTCACCCAGGGGAGTCAGTAGGTACATTCTGTAATACAGATGAAGAAACCTGGTTGGCCACAGAGAATGAGAGATCAATGTAGTATCTTTACCTTTACTTTCTTTCCCTCCCATAGGATCAAAGGAGTAGAGATATTATGTGTTGCCACATTGCTGACACTGCCCAGGCACCAAACACCACAAGTGTTCATGTCTATTGCAAACCTGAGGTCACAGGACAGCGGAACATAGGTGAAAAACAATAGCTATGTACTCTTCAGTGACAATTTTCCAAGGTGTGATGGTTCACCCATATTTGTTTAATGGTTTGCATAAAGAGATGTTAGCTTTTTCCTGAGTTGATAAACACATATAAAAGTTGCTGAGACATGCGCATATAAGCACACAGAAATATACTGTCATGTGCCAAGTCACCTTTATCAGCAACTAAACCACATTCAGAAAGGGGTTTAACTACCTCTGAAGTACAGTACTTTCTACCTACTCACAAAATCTGTGTTAACTTTCCAAATCTAATAAAATGACTAATTCTACAATTTAAATTATAAAAAATTTTGGAAAGAGAAGAATGGAGACACAATTTCAGTTATAGCTCAGAACACAGTTCTCCATGTGACCTTGGGCAATCATTGAAACCTTGTAGAACTCAGGTTCCATTTGCTTGAGGCATCTGTGCTAAATAATTCCTAAGAACATATTCTGGATCAAATGTTTCAATGACTCTGATGTACAGCACCTGATGATTATTTTCTTCAGAACTGTTTTTAAGTGACAATGAAATTTAGACTGCAAGGGAACTTAGTCTTTAATTTTCAAAAGCATACTTTTGACATTTGTAGCAAGTAACTGGCAGCTTACCAAAAACATAGCTTAAGAAGTATCAATCCAGAATTTTTTCTTGTTTCAGAGTAGAAAGTATCTTCAAGCCTGAAGTAACCAGTTTGTTCAAGAAAAATACTGTTGGAAAAGCAAGGACACAACTGAATAGAATACTAACAGAGGCACAAAACATGAAAAATCTAGATATCATATTCTCAGAAATATCAGAAACAGGAAATGAATAGTTTGAATGAATGATAATCACCCCAAAGATATTTCTTTTTTTTATTTTGTTTTTGTTTTTGGTAAATCTATTAAACACACATTCTTTCAGGAATTATAATAAGGATTTAAGACAGATGATTTTATTTAATATGGTATTTTCAACTAAAGTTTTCATCAGTGTTGTAAAGTAGGAGATGGATTTGCGCTTTGCCGAGGCAGGCCTTTCCTTGCTAAGGCAAGTCTCATGGACCATCAGGGAAGGACATGCTCTTGAGCTAAGCATGCAGCTCCCCTCAGAGCACTGGTTCTCCGCCACATTAGAATTGGCAGCTGTTAACTAGCTTCATTCTGTCACATAAATAAATATGGCTTACTAAAGAGAACTAATTGTTATAAAATACAATATTAAAACAATACTTATGATGTTGGCACTTGAAAATGATTGCATGCAGATGACATATTTTTCTATTAGCTGTTTTTCTATGACTAAAACAATAAACCAGAGTTAAAACTGTATCTCTGCCTTGGGTAAATTCAACCTGACAACTAATTTTCATCATTCAGTTCCTTATTAATGATTAGAGTCATTTTAAAAAGTCACATGGAAGAAACAGCTCTTCGTTAGACCTCACCTTTCAGCAGTCATAAATCAAATGTATAAGAGATCTATCTATATTTAACCAAGAATTTTTGATCATTTGGCTAATATTTGACTAAAACTTACTAACGTTAAAATTGTAAAAACTAAACTTAGAGGAAGCATTTTAAAGACATACTGATTCTTCCCACATGGCATCTTTAATGTTTCTGTATACATACTTCAAAATATTTCTGTCTAGGTCTGAGTGGAGAAGGGTGAGTTATTTTCCCCTCTTTGGAAAAAAGAATGCAAGTTAAAAATCTCGCTTCTTGTTTTACTAGTGCCCCCTCTAGTGGGATTTTTATAGTAACGCAGACCAAAAAAGGTGCAGAGATTTAAAACACCAAGCACATATTTTGTTTGCTTTTTTATATTTCTTTTTTAGAAACATTCTAAACAAAGTCATGTGAAATAAACAAACATAGTAGTGCATAATAGATGTACAATAGTTTCACCAGCAATTGTAATTAAATGGGAGAGATAAAAATCTGTGCTGTATTCAGAAAGCAAAACATTTTCAGAAGCAATGTGGCAGACAGACATAAAAACATATTTTGCCAGAGTTTACTGTCACTCATTTTATGACTTGACTTTGTTTCCTGTATCATTCTATTGGCTATTAACCTGAAACTTTGCCACCGTACTTCTTTCTCTTACTTCAAAACCTATCGTCCCCTCTGAAGTTTGTCATCATTTTTTATGGCATTAACAGGTATATTACACCTTTTGCCTTTGAATTTATAAATCTGCTACTTGAAAACTGTACCAATGCTCAGAACTAGGACGAATAAATGAATTCTATCTACAATTACAGACCAGGCTTTTTCTTATACTCTAGCTGTATTTTTCTTCCATTCAAATTGTAAGTTTGTGCCAGTAGGAAAAAGAGAAGAAAACCACCCTGCCCTAAATGAATGGTCTCAGCACTGCCGTATAGGATTCTTCCTGGAGAAGTTTTGAGTTTGGTAGGGGCATCGTGTTCTACAGGGATCTCTGTCAACTTCTCTTTTTATGCATTAATGTGCTTCCCTGGTGATAGCCTAAGGGTGCTTTCGCTAAACAATTAATGTGAGGCATCTCTTGGGAACCTAATGGGTATTTAGCAAAAAGTTCAATTCCAGTGAGTTGTATAATGTGATATTTTGACAACACATATAGAGAAGTTGCAGAAGGTGAACTTTACTCGAAACAGCTAATAAAATACTTGGCTATATCTCTCACCTTTTGTTACTGTTTGGGGACAAAAGAGAACCAAGCTGTAATGCAGAGGACTGTGGATGGGTTTTCTTTTACTATTGTGGTATAATATTACACTACTGCTCACTTTTACTAATGCAATGTACAAGTCTCAATCTATTAGTGAAAATAAGATTTACTGTGACATTTTGATTCCAAAGCCGCAAGCAATGAAAGGGGTAGCACTGTACTGGATATTCGTATTATATTAATAAAAAATGATACCACCATATGATACTAATGGTTTGTGGAGAACACTGATTAGTATTTTTGCAGACCAAAGTTACAGTCTAATTCTAGAGAGGCCAGATATCAAAGTTGTGGATTTAATTATCACATCATCTTGATAAATATTATTTTAAAATTTTGCTTGAATCACTTGTTAGACAGAAAACCTAAAATAATAAGCTAGGTATTGAATACTTTCTCCTTTTAAGTCATCTTAGAGATCAATATAATTTATATCTAAATAGGTTAGATAAGAATAATACATATCCCTCAGAACATCACCTATATCTATAACAGCTATAAGGAAAATAAGCTAATGCCATAGTATATTTCTAAGCAAAAAAGTCGATTTTTCTCACTGCAAAGTGGGAATTGATGCCACTTAACTTTGAAGTGGATTTTAAGCATTCCTCTAATTTTTATCCTGCTTTCCTGAGGAACTCATAAAATATACACAATTTTAATTATATGTTCATGTTTATACACATAGACACATACATCATATGGAGACACAAAAATTTATCATTTTTAATAAATCTGGCTATTTGCAGAGTTAATAGAAAGCAATAACCCTTTTCAAATTTATATAATTTAAGTTCACATAATAGATTTTTTCAGCTTTGTTTACTTTTCCAATGAAGTTTATATTTTCACTTTTATATTCTGATCATATCTCTTCTTTCTTGCTAGAAAAAAATAACTGAATAAAAACTTGTGATTTAATGCAGGCACACAAATAAAAAAGAGACCCCCCAAGGAAGGACAAACTACTATTGTATTATCTTTGCTGTTATTCCTTCTGTATTCCCATAGCGATCTGTAAATATTTGTGGCATAGCTAAGAAAATGCATTCAAACACTACAGATATCCTCTCCATCGGGATCCAAATAATTTTAGTGGCTATCCTCATAAAAAACTATTATTTCTCAATGAGTTCAAATGTGGACATTAGTAATTGAAAATAAATTACCATAAAGAATTCTGATTTTTGCTGTCCTTAATATCCTTGATGCTGTCAAATGATTTTTTTAGGCACACTCCCCTTTCCTGCCTGCTATGTTTATTAAGTGAGTGTGGCTGTCTGAATTATTATTGAATTTATATAGCGAACTCATATGTTGCAAGAAGAAATGTAAGCAGCTGTATCAATCTATTAAGCCTAGCGGTTGCATTATGAGGTCAATAAAAAATTGCAGGCAAGATATCTGGAAAGTAATTACTTCTCTTTAATGAATATATAGCCTAGTAATTTCTGAGTGCTGTAGGCATGACAGTGCTATATGTTTTATAGTTTATGAATAAATAACTTATTACCTTACACAAAGAGTAGAAATATATCTTTTGAAAAAAGCTAATTTGATGTGAAGAGGCACATTTCTCTTAAACTACCTGCATATAATGGATTATCAAGTAATTTCAATATGCTGTAATTGAGAATTACTTCTCTCAGTATGGAATATCCAAATGCTTTATGTACATCTAGAAGAAAACTGTATTTTCACCTCTGCTCTCCTCTTCTACATTAAAAACATGATTTATAGCATATATTTTATGTAGAGAATAATGGTAATACAAAGTCAACCTTATGCTATGAATAATTTAGAATTATTTCTTTAGTTTAAATATATTTGCATGTAAATGACATGATATAATTATTCTCACATAGCAGTCTGGTTTGCAGAATTTTTTACATAGAAGCCCATTTCTCAAGCTGCAATCTCCACATTTATTATCTCTTGCCAATTTAAATACTCATATTTTATAGGCCTTGTCTGTCTCCCACCTAAGCAGTTTTAAAATTAGAATGTTATGACATAGTACTATTTATTAGGTGATTATGAAAGATCTGTTCATGAAATAACTAATTCATCATTTTATCAAACAGTCATAATAAACTCCACGTGTTATTTAAATAGAGAAACTAATTTAAAAGATCTAAAGGGGATTTTGCAAGTGTCTGGGGCACTCTAATACCTTCACAAGCCTTGAAATGTTGAGCAGGAATCACAGGATGATAGGATTTTTTTCTTTTTTCTTTTTCTTTCTTTCTTTTTTTTTTTTTTTTTTTTTTTTTTTTTGGTAACAGAAGCGTTGGTAACACAGTATTTTACTTTAGGAGCGCTAGTTTCTTTAAAGACCCCAAACATCAACTGAGAAATCACTGAGGCTTGAAAGTTAGAATTGTCTTTTAGAAAATTTTGACACTGCCAAGAATGACTTTATTATTTAAACAGAAATTTCAGACACAAATTTCAGCTTATCTCCTTAGCTTTACCTATGTCGTACATGAAACTGAAAAAATGCTCCATGCATGTTTGATAAAGCTATCAAGAAAACAATTATGTACTTTAGTAATTCTCAGAACTGAACATTTTCTTTGGCTAGAAAATAGGATAAAAAAAGCAAAAGAAAAGAAACACCAATTTTATAGACATTTGTATCTGTTGAAAATTGACCAGAAATACTAAAACGCCAGTACTCAGCACCCCAAAATCACAAGCTGCTACACTCTGAGGTATGTAAAAGAAGAGAAATTTCAACTAACAGGCAATTGTTCTCACAACTGACAAGAAAAGACTGTGAGGACTTGTGAAAAGACATAAACAACTGTCTCATTGATTGGTGCTTTCCCCTTTAATGTCAATTTATATATAACATAATCTTACCTAAAAATAATGAACCAGAGCTCTACAAATTGTCATGCTTACCATTTCACAGAACAAACTTTACTTACCTAAATGATAGTATTTTTGTAACAATACGATTACATGTGTACTTCGTCATTAAGCATCGAAGAAGAAAAGAGTCTGAGAGGTTATAGTGAAAACAGGAATAATTTAGGAGTTTAAAACTATTAGTTCCTTTCCTAGATCCATTGTTAACAAGCTTTGAAAGCTTGACTAAGTCTCAGCAGTGACAGGTCTAAGTGTTTTCAATTATAAAATAAAGTCTTTATTCTAGTTTCTAATCTAGCTTTGTTATTCCATCACTGTTTTCATAACCCTATAATCATGGCAGAATAAGACCTTCAGTCCACCTTCTTGCTATTTTTTAACCATTTTACCTAACTCTCACCTGGCTCATTGGGTTGCCTTCGGTGTATTTTGGGGGTTTAGTTTCCTAGTCATAGTGAAAGTGCATACTGAGCACATACTTTGTATACAAATAAACAAAGTATGGTCCCTGATCTGAAATAAGTCTTATTTAATATAATTTAATGTGTAAATCATGTACAAAGCATTGCCCCATATTATAAATAAGCATAAACATTATTTTATCATCTACACCAGCATTACTAAATTTTATTTTGTACCCAAGAAGTACAGGGAAAATAAGTTAAAAATCTTTGCAGAGTCTGGGTTGTGCATGTAGCTTAGTGGTAGAGAACTTACCTATGTATGTGAGGCCATAGGTTTGATTCTGAACACTGCAAAAACAGAAAAACAAATGAATGTAGACTGATTAAGGTTTTAGAGCCCACATACTCCTGACAATTCTGAAGCAAACAATCTAAATTAGAGAAACACTAATCCAGACACCTGTTTAAAATGTGATTAGAAGAGATTATGGACAGCCAAATGTCATCCTCTCAGTGTCACTTAAAGTTTAAGAAGATGCAATTGGCAGACACAATGACTCTATTCACTCGGTCTAGAAATTAAGACGATGTTAAAGCTGTCTCCAGATCACTCCAACAATGACCAACCAAGACCTATTTATGTTGTGTTTAGGATAGCTACAAGAAGACAAATGTCGCATAAAAGGCACACAATTTGAAGAAAACTAAGTAACTAAGTGGATCTGAAGTATAAAAAGTGTTAGGTCAACAATTTCAAAAAACTTACAGTTTGAACAGTTTGGGGATGAAGCAAGAAGTCATGTTTCAATAATATTTCAAGCTCCAAAATTTGGTGAATTTATCACTTTTTTAATTTAAAGAAAAAAACAAAACAGAAAGAGGATTAGAAATAATACAGAATTTCAATAGAAGTTAATGCTAAGAAATCATTATTGATTAAATTAGATTTTGTCATCTTAGAAATAGTTGTTCAAGTCCCAAAATTAAGGCATAGAAAGTGGACAATCAAATAATGAGAGTGCAAAACATTCTGTTCAATGATCAACAAAAACTCAGTAATATGGTTATCTATGTTACACACTTAAAGATACATACAATTAGATCCTTTAGAGCACTTTCCTTACCTTTATCTTCTATAATAGCTATTACACATTTCAGAATTTATCATTTTTGATAAAGAATAAGGTTTAGGAGAAATTTCCATTAACATTTAATTAATTAACAGATCATAATTTTGTAAAACAAGTCAAAAAAGTCTTTCCATTTCTGGTAATAAAAATTTTTTCTCCTGGCAAATCTTCAATCAAGCCAGATTTTAGTCATTTTAGAGATGTCAGTTGTATCAGTTCTCTATATTAACAGGATAAAGAAATATGACACACAACAGATACATCATTTTCTATAATGTCCCTTTTTCATAATCCTTGCTGATTAATATGTTTAAAAATAATGACTATTATTTTGAAATCCCTGCAGGTATTACTAAAATTATTATTACTATTACTGCCACTTTTTAATGACTATTTCTCCCTTTCAAATAACTTTGAAATACAATATTTTGTTACATCTATGCATAAAAGAAAGTGTACTAATCACTTTTCTGTGGCTGGGGCAAAACACCCAACATCCTCAAGAAGGATTTATTTGTTTTGGCTTGTGGGTTTAAAGAGTTCAGTACATGTGTGATTGGTGTCAAGGCAGAAGTGAGGTAGGAAAGAATTTACTGAACTCATAGTAGCCTGGAAATGAGGAGAGAGGTGGGGAGCAGGGAAAGAAAGGCAGAGAGAGAGAAAGGAAAAGGGAGAGAGAGGGACAGGGAGATGGAGAGGGAGAAGAAAAGAGGGAGGGAGAGTGAGAGAGGGAGGGAGAGGGAGAGAAAAAGAGAGGAGAGAGAGGGGGCGAAAGGAGCAGGAGGAGGAGAAAGGAGAAGAAAAAGAGGAAGAAGAGGAGGAGAAGGAAATGGAAGAAGACAAAGAAGAGGAGGAGGAGAAAGGAGAAAGAGGAGGAGAAAATGATAAAGAAGCATAGATCCAAGTCAACAACATTCTTTTGATCATGTTCCCAGTGACTCACCTTTTCCAACTAGGCCACACTTGATAACATTCAAATATGAACTCATGAATGGATCAATATGGCCATGGGAATAACATCTCCCTGATCTAATTACCTTCCAAAAGCCTCATCTCTGAAAATATAACATTCGGGGTGAGCATTTTAGATCTAAGCCAAAATATTTCACCCTAGTCTACAAAAGGCTCATGTTCATCTCATTATGTAAAATGTTTTTAGTCTACCTCTAAGAATAACCAAACTCCCAATATTTCCAGCACTGCTGAAAAGACCAAGTCCAAAGTCTCCTCTAAGACTAAAGGCAAACTCTTAGCTGTGAGTTCCCATTAAAATAAAAAAATTTAAAAAAAAAAACATCAAATACTTCCAACATACAAAGGCATAGAGGAAAACTCTCCATTCCAAAATCAAAGGAATAGAAACAAATCAAGATTGAAAGCCATACCGAGAACACACTAAGTTCTGTATCTCCATGTCTAGCACATGGGTCAATTTATGGTGCGATATGAAACCCAGAGGAGCTGGGACACCCACATTTAAGGCCTTGCTGTATGCTGCCCATATGGCCTCTCACTTGAACTAGCTCTGCTTTCTTCCTGCAGAACTTGCACAGAAGTTACACTTTCCTAGCATCTCCAACTTCCTGGGGTCCCCACTGCATTTTGGACTTCACTTTTAGAACTTCACATATACCCTCTTACATTTCTGGCAGAATCTGTGACTCTATCACGCCACATAGTATAGCCTCTCAGGTCTCCCTCTAAAATCTAGGCAGGACCCACCATGACCCTGTAATTCTTGCATTCTGTATGTTCGCACAACCAACACCACATGAATAATGCCAAGGCCTGCCACATGCTCAAGTAGTAATTGGCCCCCTGGGCCATGGCTGCAGTGGCCTCTTTGCTAATCTAGAAATACTCTTTCTAATGTACTCCTGAATAAGCAGGGTGACCTGGAGCTGTCTTGTCAAGATAAAATTTTTCAAAGGATTTTGGTTTTTAACAGTCATCAGCCTATGATGGATCTGGTTTGGTCCAGTCTTGAGATGCCCTCACAGTATCTTATTGTACTGATCCAAAATAACTTGGTTCTTCTGCCTTTTATTTAGGTGCAGATATTTAGAATTGAATCTAAGACCTTTGCACTGGGCTACATCCTCAAAACTTTTCAGCAACCAGTTCTCCTTGACCCCAGCTTTAAAGGGGTTATTTTTCTGGACAAGCAGCATAATTTTTAAATCTTTCTTCTCTACCTTTTTCTGTTGATTCTCATGGTACATCATTTTAAACGTAGTCAGCACTATCCATGCCACAATTTGAATATTGGACTGCCTTGAAATTTCTCTGCCAAAAGGTTATTGTGTCATTTTTAAATTTAGCTTCATACAAATTCTTAGATATCATCCTGCATTGCCATACCTTTCCAAACTCCTGCTACAAATGAGTTGCAAAGGCTTCTGTACCACATGGTCAGGTACAGTCACGACCCTAATTCTCTGGCACTAATTTTTTCTATTAGTCACTTTCTTGCTGCTAAGACAAAACAGCCAATACCTGGAAATTAAGAAGAAGCAGTTTATTTTGTCTCTTGGTTTTAGAGAGTTCAGTCCAGGGTTGGCTGAGGCCTAAATTTACTGGATGTGAGAACATCCACCACCCTCCCAGTCTTTAGTATGTAGGGCAAGACTGTTCCACATCTTCATTCTCTTTTATAATTTAGAGCTCAGACATCATACTTGCTTTCACCAGTGGGAACCACAATAGATTAACTGAGTCCCTTGCACTTTAAAATTACAAAAGAAAGATTACTATATAAGGAGAGAACTGTATGTAACCCATATTTATTTCAGCTTCATCAATGTGTAGGTAACAAAACTAAGGTCAACCTGATCATGGGGCACACACTTATAATGCCATTTACACTTCAAGACTGAGGAGAGAGGATCACAAGTTCAAGTCCATCATGAAGTCAAAATGATTGTAAGTCAGGGGCCGTGTTTGTATGAGGGTAAAGTGCTCAGATCCCATGGACATACAGGTTCAAATTCCTGGCTCCACCACACACTGGCTGTGTGATCATTAAGATAAAAACTGCAAAATATTTGGACACTGTCCAGTGATGTAGGTACTAAGATGACAAAATCACATAATATTGTATGCAAATACTTTAAACATATATATTATCTTTCCCCAACTCACCTAAGATATTTTGTATCTAGGAAATTTGAGAGATGACTGATTTGTCATACCACCCTGCAGTGAGGTGAGCTACTCTTATGTTTACCATCTCATTATAATATTTGTTTGTATCCCATATATATAGACTTAAATACAGAAGAAATTAATCATGATTCTAGATCTGACATGTAGAAAAATTATTTTAGCATGATTAAATCATAAAGCAAATGGCTACTGTTTTCCTAATATTAGCATAACCGAAGTTTTGTACATTATTTTTTTTCAAACAATGTAAATCAAGTATAAAGAAATAAAAGAATTTTTCCAAGCTTTTTCACCAAGGTTGTCACAGAACCTAAACTAAGAGTCAAATCCCTTGTCTTTATCTTTTGCACAATTTCTTCAAGAATACAATATGGCCTTTTAAGTTGTCACCTTTAAGTTACATGTCCCTGGTGGGGGTCCTTTAGATGGAGAGAATAAAGCAATGCCCGTTATCAGGCTGCTTTTAAATATTGTAATATAAATCCCACACATGATAAAGATTCCCCTGTCTTTATAATAATTGCTAGATGAGCCATTTGAAACACACAAATGTGTCGCTTTGCACTGTTGGCTTTTGAGCTCATGAGTTTATGAAAACTTGCCTTTGTGCAAGAAGAAGCCTTTCCACACATCATTCACATCTTACGCAAGTCCAAGAAAGGCAGAGATCTAAAGCAACTTTTGACACCACTCAAGCTCTCAATTTAAAAACAATGCACTTCTTTTTTAGCTTCTAAAAGATGAATGTGGCCTCTGAGATATGTGTGATGTTTGTTTTTTAAGGCTTCCAATATCCATATTGAATAGTTCAATAAGAGGTAAATGCACATAGTCTGTTTCTTTGCTTCCTTCCATTATACGAAGTAGGTCTCTAAAACATTACAATATATCATCATTGTTTACTAAATTTCTGCCTATTTAAAAGAAACTTGACTCTTTCAACATGGATCCTCTCTACAAATATGTGAGAAGCAAAGTACAAGACTTTAGGAGTGTACGGTCAGTTGTATTTCCTTTCCTATTTTCTAGAACACTGTAGGAATAGTGGTGTGTACCACCCTTTTGCTATCTCACTCTAGAAAACTAATCTTTCAAAATACCAAAATTGAAGTCATTTCTCATAAAATGGAGGTTTGCTCCTTGTATTATCTACAAACAAGACCAAGTCAAGTAGCAGAATTAGCAACGGAAGCTCATTCACAGAGAATGTATCTATCAGAAAATGCAAGTCCAAGTGTTAGAGCCAAATCAGAAACCACAAAGCAGACAGCATGACCAATGAGATGGCACTGCTAAATATTTTCTTATCAGTTTTTGGTGTTGTAATTAACTTTTTCTTGTCCCATATTATAGTAGGTTTCTTCTCAGGTACATATTGAAAGAATCACTTAGATTTGGAAATATGGAAAATAGAAAGACAGTGAATGACAATGATGTGTATGTGTAGTTATGAAACCTGCATGCTGGAGACAGAGAAAAGGAACAGTGATACTTATACATAGATGGCACCTAACAGCATTTACAGAGAGCAAAAGCAGCCTTGAATTTCCCCTCGTTGGAAGTTTAGACCCAGCTTCCTCCTTACTCTTAAGCCTCTGACCTCATGTTATGTAGAGTATTTATTTTAAAAAATGTCATTATAAATTGTTCTATAGCCCCTTTAGTGTAAAAATCTTTTCAAAGTTTGTTACTGGTTTTATAACCCAAGAATATGTCTCTCAAATTTTTTTCAACATAATCATAAAGAAAACTAATCCTTCTTCCTGTGGGAAGATGGGATTCTAAATTCATTGCATATCCTGCTCTAAATTGTAATAAAACTTTCTGTTATAAAGATACGGCAAAGTTTGCTTCTTCTCTGAGTGATGTCTATTAACAAATACACGTGTCCTACAAACTCCCCATAAATACACACTTTAGCTCCTAAAATGTCTCAAATGGCTTTGGGAGTTGAAGGTAATAAAGACAGTAAAAGACTAGAAGATCACACAAACACACACACACACACACACACACACACACACACACACACACATTCTTTTTCCTCTATCTCTCCATTTACTGCCTTGCATTACCTTGAGACTCTTCCAAATAGATCAACACCAAATATGGCTCTGTTCACCTTGAATCTCCAGAACTGTGAGGAAAAATAAGCTTATTTTCTTTACTACTTAGGAATAAAAATCTCCAGCTCATTGTCTCAGTGATACTGAGTTGGTCCCTCCACACATTTGATTTTTTAAATTTATTTTAAAATTTTGTACAATTTAGGTATATACAATGCTTACATTCATCACAGGGAATTTGTAACTGTACATGATATACTTTGATTTGTCTTATTCCTCCCCATATTTTAGTAGAATCGAATAAAGCCTTCCACAACAGGTTAACTTTATCCAGCACAATTTTTGCCTTGCTTAAGAGCAAATAGAAATATATATTTTTAAAATTCATTGTAGTGAAAACATGAATTAAATTTACTTTTCCTGTTAAGTATAACTTTTCCTTCTGCTGAGCATAATTAAATTCCTAACCTAGAAGGACTATAAAAAGAATATGATGAACAATCTAGAGGCCCCAGTATTCAAGGAACAACATAATAATGGGTTCCCTTGCTTTTTCTTTTTGCCTTATGCCCAAGACTCTGGCTCAAGAAGTCAGAAAAATGGCAATGTCCATGGACAAAATAATTAAAAAGCCTTATTTTTTCATCCAAAGGGTTTAGAAAGGAGCATTCTAAAAAGACAGGTAATTATTGGATAATTATTGCTCTAACGCAGTCTATTAATGAGGAAATAACTGTAGGCCATCTCTGATTAGGATGGTAAACACTAAGCCAGGAGCTTAGACCCTAACCCATCCCAGAGAAAAACAAAGAACAGCTCAAATAAACAACTTAATGCTGAACCTCAAACATCTAGAAAAAGAACAAATCAAACTCAAAGCCAGTACAAGGGAGAATTATAAATACAAAAGCAGAAAATATGTAGTTGAGACTAAGAAACAATACAAACAGTAAATGAATTGAGGAGTTGGTTCTTTCAAAGATTAAGTAAAATTGATACCCCCCCATGCAACCTTATCAAAAAGGGAAAAGAAAAAACTCAAATTGAAGCAATTAAGAACAAAATGGGTAAAATCACAATGGATCCTATGGAAATTCAGATCATCAGTACCTACCATGAAAATCTCTAATAAGATGGAAAAAAGAGAAGAAATGGACATATTTCTATACAGATGAGTTGCCAAAACTATATCAAAAATATAAAAAGTTTAAATAACCCAATAACAGTCAATAAAATTAAAAATGTATTTAGAAACTTACCAATGTAGAAAATCCCTGAGATCCAAACAGATTCACAGTTATTTTCTAGCGGAAATTTAGAGAATTTCTAATGCCACTAGTACTAAAACTCTTTAACAAAATTGAAAGGAAACCAATATTTTCAAAATCATTCTTGGAAACATTACTCTGATACCAAACCAGAGAAGAACTCAGCCAAAAAAGACAACTAAACAATATCCCCAATGAAGCTAGATGCAAAAATCCTCAGTAAGATATTGGCCAACAGAATGCAACAAATCATCAAGAACATTCTATAACATGACAAAGTAAGATTCATCCTCAGAATGCAGGAATATTTTAATATTTGCAAATCAATAAATGTTATATACCGCATTAATGGAGACAAAGACAAAAACAAAAATTAAACAATCATCTCAATAGATGCAGATAAAGAATTTGAGAAGTCCAACACCTGTTTATGATAAAAATCATACAGAAAATTGGAATAGATAGTTTTAATCTGATAAAAGCATCTATGACAACCAATGACCAAAATCACACTGAATTTTTCAAAAAACAAAAGCTTTCATTCAGAAAGCAGGAACAAGGGAAAGATGTCCACTAGTACCCGTCCTATTCACTATAGTTCCAGAAATATTAGCCAGATTAATTAGACAAGAGAAAAAAATAAAAGCCATATGGATAGGAAAAGAAATTAAGTTATCATTATTTGCAGATTACAAGGTACTCTACATATTAGAACCAAAAGACTCCACCAGAAGACATGTAGATTGAATAACCAAATTCAATAGTATATCTATATACAAAATCAACACTCAAAAAATCAATAACCTTCATGTACACGAAGAACTCACTGAGAGGTAAACTAGGGAAACTACACTCTTCACAATAGCATCCAAAAAAATTAAATACTTAGGAACTAATCTACATAGGAAGTAAAAAATTTTTCTTAGTTTTTAAATTTTATTTAAAGAAAGAAAGAAAATGAAATTTAAAAACAAAGTATAAAAAGAAGAAAAAAGAATACATAATTTAAAAAATTAAAAATTAATATCAAGTCACTAGTTGATACATTACATATTGTCATCTTAACAATAGTTGTTAAACTTATAAAATCAAAGCATAAAAAGTGGCTAGACACTCAAACATTGGCAATGCAAACTCTTTTGTTCAATGATCTAACAGAAATTTAGTAATATGGTCATCTATCTTACACATTATACATACCGTTATATCCTTTAGAGCACTTTCCTTCACTTTTACAATATCTACTATACTTTTTGGACCCCATCATTCTTTCAGTTCTTATTATTTTTTACACTAGAGAGACAATGTGACATTTACTAATGTGACTTTGTTTATTTCACTAATGAGGATATTCTCAAGTTGGCTCCATTTACCTATAAAGATCTCAAGATCATATTTTTATAGCTGAATAATATTCCATTACAGAAAAATACCACATTTTTTTTCATCCACTCTGCAGTTGATGGGCATTTTGGTTGTTTCCAAGATTTAGCTATCACAAATTGGGCTGCTTGAACATGGGTGCACATACATCACTGAGACATGGACTTTTCAATTTTTCTGGCAAAATACCTACGAGGGGAGTAGCTGGATTGAACGGAACTTCCAATTCTGGCTTTTTGAGAAATCTCCATACTGATCTCCACAGTGGTTGCAACAATCTGCAGAGATGTTCCTTTTTACCCCACATCCTCACCAACATTTGTTATCAGTTGTTTTCTTGATGGCAGCCATTCTTTCCAGAGTGAGATGAATTCTCCATGCTGTTTCAATTTGCATTTCTCAAATGACCAGTGATGGTGAAGATTTCTTCATGTATTTATTTCCATTTGTGTATCTTCATCTGAGAACTGGGTGTTGATCTCTGATGCCCATTTTTGGAGAGGGTCTTTGAATGCGGGGGCTTGATGTTTTTCACTTCTTTGTATGTTCTGGATATAAGTCCTTTGTTTGAGGGATTGTTGGCTGAAATTCTTTCCCATTTTGTGGGTTTTCTTTTCACTTTGTTGGTGATTTCTTTTTTTTTTTTTTTTTTTTGTCTTTTTCTTTTTTCTTTTTTTTTTTTTTTATCTGTACCGGGGATCAAACTCATGACCGCCTGCTTGCAAAGCAGGTGTTTATGCCGCTGAGCTAAATCCCCAGCCCCTGTTGATGATTTCTTTTGAAGTGCAAAAATTTTTTAGTAATATGAAATCCCAGTTATTGATTCTTTGAAGTATTTCCTGTGTGGTTTGAATTTTACTCATGAATTTTCTGCCTACCCATATGTCTCCAAGATTTTTACCTACCTTGTCCTCCACTAAAGTGTTTCTGTTTTAGTCTTTAGGTCCTAGATCCATTTTGACTTCAGTTTAGTGTATGGTGATAGGCATTGGTCTAGTTTCAGTCTTTTGCATTTGGAAAGCCAATTTTTCCAACACCATTTATTAAAGAGGCTTTTTTCCAGGGAACATGTTTAGCTCCTTTGTCAAATATAAGGTGGCTGAGTGTCTTTGTAGTAGTGTTTGCATCTTCTGATCTGTTCCATTGATCCTCAGACCTATTTTGTTGCCAGCACCATGCTGATTTTAATACTGTGGCTTTGTAGTATAGTTTCAGGTCAGGAATTGAGATGACTCTTGTCTTGTGTTTTTCTGCTCAGAATCGCCTTTGCTATTCTAGGTTTCTTCTGTTTCCAGATGAATTTTAGGAATGTTTTCTCTAGACTTGTAAGGTATGTTAATGTTATTTTGATTTGGATTGCACTGAATCTTTTGGGAGTATGACCATTTTCACAAAGTTGGTTCATCCTAACCAAGAGCAAGGAATATCCTTCCATTTTCTAATATCTTCTTCAATCTCCTTTTATAGAGTAGTATAATTTTCAGCATATAGGTCTTTTATATTCTTGGTTAGGTCGATTCGTAAGTATTTCATTTTTTAGATCCTATTGTGAAAGGTGATATTTCTATAATTTCTCTCTCAGTGAGTTTTTTGTTTGTGTACAGAAATGCAATTGATTTTTTGTTGGGAGCCGCGTCTGTGATAGCTCGCCTTGCGCGGCGGACGTGCGGCCTGTGGTAAAGAGCAAAGCCTGAGGTAGATTACCCCTCCCATCGAATATGTTAGTTTCCTGCTTACCGCGTAAACAACCCGCTCAACAATATAGTCTGCCTGGCAACTGATGATGTTAGCCAATCAGCTTGCCTTGCTTACTTTAACATGATTGGACACTGTACCCGTATATATACCGGTGCCACCCCTGGGCGGAAGAAGAAGCCAGGTAGAAGCCCGGAAGTAGAAGCCCAGAAGGAGCCGCGGGGAGCGGACCAGAGGAGGCTTCGGCTGGGAGCGATCCCAGGGCAGGCTGTACGGAGAAGGAAAATAAAAAGAAAAGGTTGTCCACTACCAGACTTTGTCGTGTGTCCTTCCTGCCGGCCGGGAGCGGACATCGACATTTGGAGGCCCGCCCGGGGACTGATCACCCCCGAGACGTGGAAGTGGACAACGCTCCAGTACAGAGCTGCGGGACAGGTGAGTTGGGGATAAGCCTGGGCTCTGGGTGGCGCGCACCTACAGGGCTTTTAGACTCCCCTCAGGCTCACGCGTAAGTGGCGGATTCCTTGGGCCTCACGCAGTGAGTAACATATTAAAAGATGGGAAACATGTTAGGTAGCAACACTAAGAGCGAGGGTGGTTGTGGAGAAAGCTCTCAAGAGCTTACAAAAGTACGCAGGGTATCTGAGCAGGCCCAGTCAGGGAGCTCCCGAGAGGGGTCCGTCAAGGGGAACAAGGATGCTAAGGAGGAGGACGGGGCTCTAGCCTCGGAGTCGTCTGACTCCGAGGACGAGGGAAAGTTGAATGGCAAGGAGGCCAAAGAGACCAGCTGTCAGGAGCCTAAATCGCTCAATAAGGAGTCGCAGGGTTCTTTTCCAGCGTTGCCCCGCGAATTGCGCTCTGCTCAACCTGGTCTGCGGAGGAGTAGAGAGCTCCTGAGCGCTCCCCGGCGCGAGAGGGAGGCGAAGCCTTCCGCCCCACCTTGGGGGCCGTTTCCGGAGGCGATTCCTCGCCACGAGGCGGCCGCCTGGGAGCTCTCTCCCCTTTCGCCAGAACAGGAAGTGATGCACGGGCCCCCATTTTCCGCCCAATCAGGGCCGCTGTCTTATGCTCCGCCGCCGGCGGGTCGGTATTTTTACAGGCGGCTTTGGCAGGGGGGACGCTTGTCTCATGAGGTACATCCACCTGGGATAGATAGTGGCCCCTACGGGATATTTCCTGTACAAGTAGCTATGGGCCAGGGACGCAATGTATGGGAGCCTTTTGAGATAAAGCAGATTAGAGAACTTAAAAATGCAGTTACAACCTTTGGGCCGACTGCGCCTTACACCATTGCCATGCTGGAGAATCTGTCTTCTGGGCCCCTCACCCCCGCGGACTGGATTCAGCTGGCAAAGGCGTGTCTGCCCTCGGGCAGTTACCTGGATTGGCGAGCCTGGTACGCAGAGTTCTCTGCAGAGCAGGCTGAGAGAAACGCGAATCGGGGAAACCGGGGGTGGAACAAGGAAATGCTTATGGGAGAAGGTTGGCACGCTGATGACCAGACCCAGTTCCCCGGCGCTGTCTATGAACAAATCAATGCCATAGGGCTCCGCGCCTGGAAACAGGTAAGTGGTGCCGGAACAGCCTCCTTGTGTCTTTCAAAAATAATTCAGGGTACCACAGAGCCATTTGTTGACTTTGTGGCCCGAATGCAAGATGCTGCCGATAAGATATTTCCTGATCCGGGAGTGGCTCAACCGCTGGTAAGACAGCTGATTTTTGAGCAATGTACAAAGGAGTGCAAGGCAGCGATAGCTCCTCATAAGAACAAGGACCTCAACGCCTGGATTAGGATATGCAGAGAGATAGGGGGGCCGCTCTCCAACTCGGGAGTGGCTGCTCTCCTGGCCGCGGCTATACAGCAGAGGGGACCTCGCGGGTTAGAAGGGGAATGTAAGGCTAAAGGGTGTTTTGCCTGCGGGGAGCCAGGACACATTAAACGTCATTGCCCAAACAATGCAGATGCTAGGCCTCGCCCTAGGAATGAAGAACCATATGTTTGTGGGTGATGCAAAAAGGGATCACACAAAGCTGAGGAGTGTAGGTCGGTCTTTGATGCTCAGGGCAACCGTATTTGTGGACAAGATGCTAGAGAGCCAAAAAACGGCCAGAGGGGGCCCCCTTCACAGGCGAGCCCCCGCCCCAGAGACAGGACAGCTCAGGGTGGCAGCCTTCAACAAGGGCCACCCCTGGGTCAGCAGGTGTGGACCTCAGTGTCGCCTCAGGACTTATATTAGTGCCTGATATGGGTGTTCAAGTGGTTGAAACCACCTTTAAGGGACCGTTACCCGAAAATTCCGTGGGTCTGGTGATCGGGAGATCCTCCACGGCCCTTCGGGGTCTCACAGTAGTCCCAGGGGTCATAGACTCAGACTACACAGGACATATTAAAATTATGGTTCAATCTCTTGTGGGTACTATGGTAATCAATAAAGGAGACAAGATAGCGCAGCTCTTGCTGCTCCCCAGTCTCCACAAGAGATTTCCCTCAAAGCAGAAAATTAGAGAAAGTCAAGGTTTCGGTTCCTCAGGGGAAGTCTTTGAGGGACTCCATATGACACTTGGTAAAAGGCCCATGCTCTCACTTAAGGTCAATGGCAAGAATATAACAGGGCTCCTAGACACAGGAGCTGACCGTTCCATTATCTCCAGAAAGGATTGGCCTTCCAACTGGCCCACCAACACTGCAGATAACACGCTGCAGGGCCTGGGGATGGTGTCAGCTCCTCAGGTTAGTGCTTCAACCCTGCTCTGGTGCGATGAGGAGGGTCATCAGGGCCATTTCCAACCGTTTGTGTTGCAGTTGCCAGTGTCTCTATGGGGAAGGGACATCCTCACTCAGATGGATGTCACGCTTACGTCAAACTGCTCCCCCCAGGCTAAGGATATACTCAGGAACCAGGGATATACCCCCGGCAAAGGCTTGGGCAATGCCCTGCAGGGTCGGACATCCCCAATACCAGTAGAAAACAAAAAAGGTAGGCAAGGATTGGGTTTTTCTTAGGGGCCGCTGAAGAAGCTCTCCTACCCACTTCGATCAAAATCACCTGGAAATCAAATGATCCGGTTTGGGTACCTCAGTGGCCCCTGCCTAAGGAGAAGCTATTAGCCTTGTCAGAAATAGTCAGTACACAACTTAGATTAGGACATATTAAGCCGTCAACCTCCCCATGGAACACCCCCATTTTTATAATTAAGAAAAAGTCTGGCAAGTGGAGGCTGCTCCATGATCTAAGGGCGGTCAACGCGCAGATGCAGCCCCTGGGGGCGGTCCAGAGGGGGCTGCCAGCTCTCTCAGCCATCCCTCAGTCCTGGCCAGTTTATGTTATAGACCTTAGAGACTGTTTCTTCTCAATTCCCCTGCACCCAGAGGACACTCATAGGTTCGCCTTTACTTTGCCCACCATTAACCAAGAAAGCCCTGATCTCAGATACGAGTGGGTAACGTTGCCCCAAGGTATGGCCAACAGTCCCACTATGTGTCAGATTTACCTTGATTCCCTACTGGCCCCCCTACGAAAATCCTTTCCCAAGATAAGATGTATGCATTACATGGACGACCTTTTGCTCAGCGGCAGGGACCCAGACATGCTAAATAATATGCTCAGCCAGTTGGTCGAGGCCCTGAGACAAGCTAATCTGCATGTTGCCCCCGACAAGATTCAGGGAGGAGAAATGGTGACCTACTTAGGCGCGAGAATCTCCCCTATGCTAGTCTCTCCGCAGAAGGTCACCATTAGGACGGATGGCGTTAGGACCCTAAATGACATGCAAAAGCTATTGGGAGACATTAATTGGATTAGGCCATATTTACATATACCAAATTCAGATCTCAAACCCCTGTTCGACCTTCTGAAGGGAGACCCAGATATAGCCTCCCACAGGAGGCTCACTCCTGAGGCAAGAGCTGCCTTACAGAGAGTGGAAAAAGCCTTAGGTGGGGCTACCTTACACAGAATTGAACCAGGGCGACCCTTTGATGTCTGTTTGCTACAGACTAGTCTACAGCCTACAGCGGTGATTTGGCAGAAAGGACCACTACTGTGGATACACCCTAAGGTCTCACCTGCAAAAGTCATAGAGCATTACCCGGAGGCAGTCGCTTCATTGGCCCTTGAAGCGCATGATAGAGCTGTCCAACATTTTGGCTCAGGACCACAAGCCATCCGAGTACCCTATACCGCCAGCCAGATCAAGACCCTGGCTGCCTGCATAGATACCTGGGCCATTCTGAGATGTGTTTTCCATGGGGATATAAACAATCAATACCCTAAAGACCCTATCTTGTCATTTGTCACTCAGCACCCTATAATTTTTCCAAAGGTTACTGCCTCTGAGCCATTAGTCCCAGCAACTACAATATACACAGATGGCTCCAAGACGGGGATAGGCGCCTATGTGATCCTAGGCAAGCCCCCGGTTACCATACAATTTAAACCAGATCAGCCTCAGGTGGTAGAACTGCAGATCGTTAAAATGATTCTTGAACGGTTCTCAGAAGCCATTAACATTGTCTCCGATTCTAGGTATGTGGTCAATGCTATGCAAGTGCTTGAGACTGCCAGTTTAATTAGATCCACTTCCACAGTGGCTGGACTGTTCCTGTCTATCCAGACATTGCTTCAGAACAGACACCATAAGGTCTTCACCACCCACATAAGAGCACATACATCCCTGCCGGGGCCCATGGCACAGGGGAATGCGGCTGCTGACACTGCCACTCGCCCGTTATGGATTTTTACCTTACTAACACCAATCGAGCGAGCCCGTGCCTTCCATGATAAATTTCATGTTAATGCCAGGACACTAGCAAACCATTTCCATGTTTCTAGAGCAGATGCACGAGATATCGTGCGACTATGTGACTCCTGTGCCACATACAAACCTGCCATACCGATGGGAGTAAACCCTCGAGGTTTGATCCCTGGTGATGTTTGGCAGATGGACATCACACATATACAGGAGTTTGGGACTCTTAAATATGTTCATGTTTCCACAGACACCTGTTCTCACGTCATATTTGCAACAGCAGAAACAGGTGAAAAAGTGTCTAATGTGATCAATCATTGCCTGGCAGCTTGGGCCGCATGGGGCAAACCAAAAATATTAAAAACTGATAATGGACCAGCCTATATAGGCAAAGCCTTCAATGAGTTCTTCAAAATGATGGAGGTTCAATTAAAACATGGTATCCCATACAATCCCCAAGGTCAAGGAATCATTGAGAGGGCTCATAGAAGCCTCAAAGAAATTTTACAAAAACAAAAAGGGGGAGTAGGCCAAGGCCTGGCCCCAAAGGCACGATTATCCATGGCACTATTCACACACAATTTTTTAAATTTAAATAATGATAATCGCTCCCCAGCCGTGGAGCACTGCAACCCTTCCCCCAACCATAAAGGGTGGGTGAAGTGGAAAGATGTCCTGACAGGACAATGGATGGGCCCGGATCCAGTGGTCAGCTGGAACCGAGGCGCGGTTTGTGTTTTCCCACAGGAACCGGGACGAGAACCACTGTGGATACCGGAGAGACTGACACGGGCAACAAAGCCCTCGACTGAAGATCAGACCTGCCCTACTGGAGATCCATCACAGACCAACCAATAAGATGAATAGAAATAGCGGTAGCCCGAAATGGACAAGAAGATCCTCAGGCATATGCATGGCTTGCTCAATTGGCCCACGACCGAGTCTAGATATGGCGGGCATCCCTCATTCTCCTCCATAAGGTGACAATACACAGCAGGGTAGGTGAGTCAATGACGGGTAAGAGCGTGCCTCCCCAGCACGACTCGACCTAAGCCAGGCCCTACCCCATCCTGCACGTAAGCCGCTGGACTGTTAGATGCTGCCCAGGTCTAAATTTCTCTCCGAGGGGATTTCTTTACGGAGAGGAAATGAGTGCAAGCTTGTGTTCATCCAGGTTCCGTCCAGTTTGTGCCTGGCCCTAGAAAAAGGACGAGGGCCTCAGGGCCTTGGCAGACCATGGCATGGCCAACCAGGGTCTAAGCCAAGGACCTACGATGGACCTACACATAGGGCATAAGCCTCTGCACCCAGTCCAGGAAGGGCTACGATGCGCACATTCATAAAAAATAAAATAGGGGGAGATGTTGGGAGCCGCGTCTGTGATAGCTCGCCTTGCGCGGCGGACGTGCGGCCTGTGGTAAAGAGCAAAGCCTGAGGTAGATTACCCCTCCCATCGAATATGTTAGTTTCCTGCTTACCACGTAAACAACCCGCTCAACAATATAGTCTGCCTGGCAACTGATGATGTTAGCCAATCAGCTTGCCTTGCTTACTTTAACATGATTGGACACTGTACCCGTATATATACCGGTGCCACCCCTGGGCGGAAGAAGAAGCCAGGTAGAAGCCCGGAAGTAGAAGCCCAGAAGGAGCCGCGGGGAGCGGACCAGAGGAGGCTTCGGCTGGGAGCGATCCCAGGGCAGGCTGTACGGAGAAGGAAAATAAAAAGAAAAGGTTGTCCACTACCAGACTTTGTCGTGTGTCCTTCCTGCCGGCCGGGAGCGGACATCGACAATTTTTGAGTGTTGACGATCGAGTTATGCTGCTGAATTTGTTTATTACCTCTGGCAGTTTTTTTAATGGACTTTTTTGGTGTCTTCTATGTAGAGTATCATGTCATCCGCAAATAATGATAATTTAACTCCTTCTTTTCCTATTTTTATTCCTTTGATTTCTCCCTCTTGTCTGATTGCTATGGCTAATATTTCTAGAACTATATTGAACAGGAGTGGTGATAGTGGGCATCCTAGTTTTGTTCCTGATTTTAGAGGGAAGGCTTTCAGTTTTTGGCCATTTAGTATAATGTTGGCTGTTGGTTTGTCATAGATGGCCTTTATGAGATTGATGTGCATACCTTCTATTCCAAGTTTCTGTACTGTTTTTGTCATGAACAGATGTTGGAGTTTATTGAAAGCTTTTTCTACATCTATTGAGATGATCATGTGATTTTTATTTTTGGTTCTGTTGATGTGGTGTATTACATTTATTGCTTTGTATATGTAGAACCATCCCTGCATTCCTAGAATAAACCTCACTTGGTCATGGTTTATAATCTACATGAAATGCCAAGGCAGTTGTGCTGCAAATTGATAAGAAGCACACTCCTGCTGTTGTTCCAAATCAGAGCCATTCAATCTGTTAAGGAGTCACTCAGTTCATGGATCACTTCATGTATGATTTTGAAGGGAACTATTCAGGGGGTTTGACATATTGTGTCTCTTGCTAGCAGTGTCTAGTTATACTAGAATGTGAGATTTTCCTATATTCTGAGGCACTGGAGACTACTATGGAGATGACCAGATTGTCTCTGGTGTCCTCTGAGTCCACAAAGTTGCCAGATGATATCACAAGCTTCATCTTGCTAGGTTCTTCTTTGGCCTGGTACATCTGTAGCCTAGCAGCAAGACCTACAATGCAGAGGAAATCAAGCTTACTCCATGGGGCACTGGTTTAAACGCAAGTGGGGTTAAGAAGTAGGGGGCGGGTGCCACTGTGGACAAGCTTTGTCCTTCTCACTGCGGTCACTGCCTGCTACTGTCTTGTGTATCCCCTTACACAGAAACTACATGTCACTCACCCATCATAACCTAAAAAGCTGCTACACAAGCAATTGCTTGTTGTATAAAGGAGCAACAGTTTCCTTTCATTTTTATGACATAAATCCTGCTGGGAGGCATTTCTAAGAGCCCCTGTATTTTTTTTTCCAAATTGTAACAGATATCTCTGTGATTGGCTACAAATATGTAGACTTTTCTTCAGAGAAATTACAAGGGGCAACAATCCTGCTTTTGGAGACTGTAAGCCACAATGTCACATAAACTCTCAAAAGTAGTGTGTAGCCAGGCTGTGTACACCAACAGAATTTTTTTTTCAGTACCAGAAATTGAACTCAGGACCTTGTACTTTCCAGGCAACTGGGATGCTGAGTTGCATTCTTGGTACAACAACAGGTTTCTGAATAATCATTCTTTGGAGAAGTGGCCTTTACAAAACTCTGAGACTCAGAGAGCAACATTTTGTAATAAAAACACATTGACTAATACTGCATATAGAAATCTATTTTTCTTTGGCTAGATTGTATTTACTTTTGGAAAAGGTAGCCTTTTCTAATCTAAAAATTACTGCACTGATTGTGTTACACATTTGTGTACTATTTGAGATTATCCATTTTGTATGCTAATCTTAAAAAGTTCTTTTTTATGAGCTCTTGATATACTCTTGATCTACTCTGTAGGGTAGCCCTCTGTCAAAGAAATAGCTGGCAAAAATCCCCCTAGAGCCACCCCCCCCCAAAATGGGCAAGTGAAATGAACAGAAACTTCTCAGAAGTACAAATGACTAATAAATATATAGAAAAATGATCAACATGGTGGGTAATTAGAGAAAGGCAAATTAAAACTACATTGATGTGTCATTTCATTCCAAGAAAATAGCTATCACTGAGAAATAAAAAATTAAAAAATGTTGGTGAAGATGTGGAGAAATGGGAACTTGTCCACATTGTTTTTGGAATGTGAACTAGAACAACTACTGTAAAAATTAGTGTAGACATTCCTCAAAAAACTAAAAGTAGAAATTCCATTTGACAAGGTTCCCAAAAGAGTTAAATTAGTCATGCTGCAAAAATATATACATACCATTATTTAGAGCAGCACAATTCTTAATAGTTAGATTTTGGAAAGAATCTATGCATCCATTGAAAGGTAAACAGAAAAAGAAAATGTGGTATTTGTATATAGTGGAGTACTACTCTGCCATAAAAATAAACTTGAGGCACGCATAGGCAAATTATGCAACTTTAGAGCACAACATTCTGTGAGATAAAACAGATGCATAAGCTTAAAGTATTGATTTGGGCAGGCCTTGCGCCTGCCTGCCTACCCAGAGTGATTCTCTCTCTCTCTCAACCCAGGGAATTGGGCAGCTAGAGGTGAGTGTCTGCACAGCCTAATCAAGCCCCAGGAGTTTAAGATCCTCGCTCCCACTGGCCAAGGAACTTCTCAGCTTCCTGCCACACATGACCAGCTCCACAGGTCTTGGGTCTGCCTGTATTACCCGCAGTGAACTTCTCTCAATCTGGGGAACTGGGCAGCTAGAGGCGACTGTCCATCCTGAGCCCTGTGAGTTTAAGATCCTTGCTCCCACTGATCAAGGATTGTCCCAGCTTCCTGCCACACTCGACCAGCTCTGCAGGTTTTGGGCCTGCATGCTCCACCTGCAGTGACCCTCTCTCAATCTGGGGAACTGGGCTACCAGAATCCCAGGAGCTAAGGACATAGAAGATGATTTCCAACAGGCACAGGGGAAGCCTTGGAAAACACTTGAAACAGGGAAATAAAAGAAAATGTCAAAATGAATGACCAAAATGCAATCTCAAACCTCCAGCCCATCCCAAGAAACCTTAGGATCTATGTACATAGAAGAACATATATGCCATACACTTGAAATAATATCAACTGAAATAAAGAAGCAACTCCAGGAAGCTTTAGAGTAATGCAAACTAGAAATAATCTCCCATGTAAAAGAAGAAATGATAAAAGTAATGAAAGAGATGTTGAACAAATCTAAAGAAGACACAGTAAAAAAAAAATTAGAGGAACAAAACAAAAAGATAGAATCCCTGGATGAAAAATATAAGAAACAAACAGAATACATGAAGCACATTCAAAGAGATATACAGGAAATCAAAAATTCCATTGAAAGTTGTCAAAACCACCTCAGAGAAAGTGAAGATAAAATTTCAGACTTTGAAGACAAGATTGCAGCTAGTGAACAGGAAAGGAAAGATATTTTAAAAATGACAAGGAATCAGGAAATAACAATTCAACAGCTGCAACATGATGCAAAGAAAAACAATATAAGATTGATAGGGATAAATGAAAAAGATGAGGACAACACAAATGATATAAAGAGGATATTTACAGAAGTAATAGCTGAAAATTTCCCAAACATGAGAATGGAAACTCAAATTAGGACTAGAGAAGCATATAGAACTCCAAATAGCCATAACAAAAATAAAACTACACCCAGGCATGTAATAATCACCCTTCCAGAGATACAACATAAGAATAGAATATTAAAAGCTGTTGCAAACAAAAGACAGACGACCTATAAAGTAAAACCTATCAGAATCACAGCAGACTTCTCAGCACAAACAATGAAGTCAAGAAGAGCATGGAGTGAAGTATTTCAGATCCTAAAGGAAAATGATTTCCAATCTAGAGTGATGTACCCTGAAAAACTCTTTCACTACAGATAGAGAAAGAAGATACTTTCATGACAAAGGACAGCTGAAAAACTTCATGATCACAAAGCCAACAATGTAAATAATACTGAAAGACAGTTTAGATACACTTAGGAAAAAAACCCACTAAGCAAAGCAGACAATTAAATGAAAAGATAAAGATGCAACAGGAAAAAGATAGCATGTCAACAAAAACAACTGTGATAACCATTAACGTAAATGTTCTCAGTTTACCAATTAAAAGAAACATACTGGCAGGATGGATCAAGAAACAACATTCAACCATATGCTGTCTACAAGAAACCAATCTAACCCAAAAGGAAACTCACAGACTGCAACTCAAAGGATAGAAAACAATACTTCATACAACAGGAACCAAAAAAAAAAAAAAATGGGGGTAGCTATTCTGTTTGCAGTTAACATGAACTTCGAACCAAAAAAGATCAGAAGAGATAATGAAAGTCATTACACACTGGTTAGAGGAAAAATTTCAAGAGGAAGAGATAACAATCTTAAATATATATGCACCAAATTCCAGAGCACGAAGTTATACAAAGCAAGTACTTATAGAAATGAAAAATTAAATTAGCAATAACACAATTATAACAGGAGACCTTAACACATAATTGACAGCAAGGGACACATCAACCAGACAGAAAATCAGCAAAGAAATAACAGAATTGAATCACACCTGTGAACAGATGGACTTGATAGGCATATACAGAGTGTTCCATCCAACGACATCAGAATATACATTCTTCTCAGCAGTAATGAGACATTCTCTAAAATAGACCATATGCTAGCCCACAGAACATATTTAAATAAAGGCAAAAGAGTTGAAATTATCCCATGCATGTTATCAGATCATAGTGCCATGAAACTAGAAATTAATGATAAAAGAAACTGCAAAAATCCAACAAACACATGGAAGTTGAATAACACACTCTTGAACAATCAGTGGGTCATAGGGGAAATTAAAGAAGTAATTAAACAATACCTAAAAGCCAACGAAAATACAAATACAACTTACTGGAATCTGTGGAATGCAATGAAAGTGGTCCTCAGAGGAAAATTTAGTGCACTGAGTTCCCACATAAGGAAAACAGAATGAATACAAATAAATAACCTAATGCTACACCTCAAACATCTAGAAAAAGAGCTTGTCAAGCTCAAAGCCAAAGAAGGGAGGAAATTATAAAAATCAGAGCAGAAATTAATTTAATAGAGACTAAGAAAATAATCCAAAGAATCAATCAATCAATCAAAGAGTTTGTTATCTGAAAGAATAAATAAAATTGATAAACCCCTAGCCAACCTTATTTTAAAAAGGAAAGAAAAAATTCAAATTCATGGAATAAGGAATGAAGAAGGTGAAGTCACAACAGACTCTTTAAATACAGATCACCAACACCTTTTTCGAAAACCTCTACTCTTACAGGTTTGATAAAACAGAAGAAATAGACAGATTCCTAGAAACATATGGATTACCAAAGTTAGGTCAAGAAGATGTAAAACTGATGAATAACCCAGTTTCTATTAATGAAATTGAAAATGTAATTAAGTCCTTATCTACAAAGAAGAGCCCAAGCCCAGACAGATTCACTATGGAAATCTACAAGAAATACAATGAAGACTTAATGCCCATACTCCTCGATCTCTTCAATGAAATTGAAAGGGAAGCAATTCTTCCTAAGTCATTCCTGGAAGCAAATATTACTCTGGCACCAAATCTGAGAAAGACCCAACTAAAAAAGACAACTACAGTCCAGTCTCTGTAATGAACACAGATGCAAAAATCATCAATAAAATATTGGCAAACAGAATGCAGCAAATCCTCAATAAAATATTGACAAACAGAATGCAGCAAATCATAAAGAAGATTATGCACCATGACCAAGTGGGATTCATCCCAGGCATGCAGGGATAATTCAACATACATAAATCAATAAATGCAATCCACCATATCAATCAAGCCAAAAGTAAGAATCACAAGATCATTTGTAAGATGCAGATAAATCTTTTGATAAGGTGCAACATTTGTTCATGATAAGAACCCTACAGAAAATTGGAATAGATGGTCTTTATCTCAAGATGATTAAGGCCATCTATGACAAACCAACAGCCAGTATTATACAAGATGACCAAAAACTGAAGGCCTTTATCTTAAAATCAGGCACAAGACAAGGATGTCCCTTATCACTGCTCCTACTCAATGTAGTACTGGAAATACTAGGTAGAGCAATTAGACAAGAGAGAGAAATAAAAGGGGTAAAGATAGGAGAAGAATGAGTTAAATTATCATTATTTGTGTATAACATGATACTCTACATAGAACACCACCAAAACTCTGTTGAAATACTCCAAAATATAATAAATAAATTCATCAATGTAGCTGGATACAAAATCAATACTCAAAAATCAATAGCATTCCTATACACTAACAAGAAAATCACTGAGAGAGAAATAAGAGAAGTCACAGCCTTCACACTAGCATCCAAAAAAGTGAAATATTTAGCAATTAATCTCATGAAAGAAGTGAAAGACCTATACAGGGAAAATTATAATATACTGAAAAAATCAAAGAGGATCTCAGAAATTGGAAAGACATCCCTTGCTCATTGATAGGAAGAATGAATATTGTTAAAATGGCCATTCTTTCAAAACTGTTATACCGATTCAATGCAATCCCAATAAAAATACCATCAACATACCTCGTAGATCTCGAGAAATCACTCCTAAAATTCATCTGGAGCAAGAAGAGACCTAGAATAGAAGACAGTTCTAAGCAACAAAGACAAGGCAGGAGGCATCACAATCCCTGACTTGAATTTTTACTACAAAGCAACTGTAGTAAAATCAACATGGTACTGGAATCAAAACAGAGCCGAAGAACAACAGAATAGATTAAAAGATACAACCACAACTAAAAACACACTCAACCACTTTATCTTTCATAAAGGGGCCAAACATGCTCACTGGAAGAATGGCAGTCTCTTTAATAAATGGTGCTGTAAAAACTGGCTCTCCATATGCCGAAAACTAAAACTGGATGCATGTCAATCACCATGTACTAAATTAAAATCTACATGGATCAAAGATCTCAATGTTAAAACAGAAACACTAAATCTATTGGAAGACAAACTGGGTAAAAATCTTGAAGACATAGGCGTAGGTAGAGAATTCATGAACAAGAATCAAACCTCATGTGAAATACTCCTCAGAATCAGTAATTGGGGTCACGTCTTATTAAAATGTTTCTGCATGTCAAAAGAAATCTCCAGCATAGTGAAAAGAAAACCCACAAACTGGGAAAAAAATCTTAGTGAACTGTCCCTCAGACAAAGGACTTCTGTCTAAAATACATAAAGAATTAAAAAAAAAAATTAGACCCCCAAAATTCAAAGATCCAATCCAAAAATGGCCATCTGAGATGAATACACAGTTCTCAGATGAAGAAATACAAATACAAAACAAATACATGGAAAAATATTCGTCATCATTACTCATTAGAGAAATGCAAATTAAAACCACACTGAGATTCCATCTCACTCATGAAAGAATGGCCAGGATCAAGAAAACCACCAACAACAAATGCTGGAGAGGCTATGGGAAAAAAGCAACTCCTGCACTGTGGTGGGAATGTACACTGGTGCAATCATTGTGGAGATCAGTCTAGAAATTTCTCAAAAAGCTGGGATTGGAAGTCCCATTTATTTCAGCTGTTCTACTTTTAGGCGTATTCGCAGAAGAGCTGAACACATCATACCACAGTGATATACGTGCATCTATGTTTGTAGCAGCACAATTTGTAATATCCACATCTTGGAAACAACCTAAGTGTCCATCACCTGAGGAATGGGTAAAAAAGTTCTGGTATTTTTATACAATGGTGTATTATTCAGCTATAAAGAATGATCACATTGAGATATGTATAAATAAATGGTCGCAGCTTGAGACCATACTCATAAGTGAAATAAATCAAACTCACATGTATAAATACCATATAGTCTCCCTAGTGTAGAAATGGTAAGAACACATAAAAGTATGTGGTAACCATGATTCCCCATTATATTGATTTGAAGCCTTATAATGTTTTCATTCATTAGTTGAAATGGTTTTATTCTGGGTTATTTGATTTTATTATCTGTGATGATATTAACAGTTATTTTGAAGAAAACAAGACATTATAATAGCTAGTGCTGATTTAGTACCATCTTGTTTTGAAGTCCTACGAAGCTTTTGTTCTTCTGTCTCCATCAGTTTTATCATGTTACATCTTATTGGATTTTATTATTTGTGATAATATAAACAAAATTTTTTATGGACAAGGAGATAATATAGTAACTATTGTTCATTTTCTGTTAGTTGCCTCTGAATACCCTGTAATATTTTCATTCTCTTGAATGGTTTTATACTGTCTTGTCATGTTTGATACTATAACATATGAAGGTATACTCAAATATTTCAAGGAAAGAGACACTATGGTAGCTACTACTATGTCGGGTTGTCTTGTGAAACACTATGTTGCTTGAATTGTTCTCTTCTGATATGTTATGTCCTCTTTTATCTTAATCTTTTTAAAATAAAAATAAAGTATTGATTTGTTTCCCTTATAAAAAAATAGGTATAGATATAGACAGAAAGAAGGAGGAACAAAATAGATGATAGGTAAATAAGAAACAGATATTTTTCAGATGGATGGAGGAAGACAAAATAGAGATAGGGGAAGGGAGAGGAGGAAAAATGTATAAAAAGTTGAAGGGAAAGTGAGAATGAAAATAGGGTTTTGATTAATGGAAAAGGGGAATTGAGAATTGGATAAAAGAGAGAGGTAAAGGGTTAAGAGAGAGAGAGAAAGAGGATTGAGAGTTATGGTATACATATACCAACTCCCCGGATACATGCAATCATTATGTACTGTGGACATATACGAATACCTAAAATAGTTCCTTTTTTGTCAAAGACTTATGCTGAAGAACAAACAGCTGTAAAAATATCAAAGACAAGGATGTCAACTCCAAGGGAGTGGTTCCTGCCTCTTTCTATCCCTCCTTACATATGAACAGTTATTCCTGAAAGAAATTACATTGTGAATCAAGAAAACATAGATGTCGTCCTCTCTACCGAGTCCTTATGGTGTCATGTGGCTATTCAGGAGCCTCCCATGTCACCCTGACACCCAGCAGTGCTGGCAGGCCCCAGGTTGCTTTCACAGACTTTCCCAGACCACGGTCTGAGACAGAAGAAGGCTGTGGTTTCATACACAGAAGCAGAAGCACATGGAGGGTGCATTTCTGCATATGTATGTATGTATGTATGTATGTATGTATGTATGTGCAAGTGTTTCAAATTCAGTTGCATTTATATAACTGACATCTTTTTTACTGAAAACAGTGTGGTTTGGAAACTACACTTAACATGCTTTTCAAAGCTAAATAGATTGTTCCTGTGCACAGTAATTTTGAACAGTTTTGTTCTTTGTGTAATGTAAGAGACTTGATTTGGGGAAACAAAGAGAATCATGTACTTTACATGTCAGTAAGGATTCATTTTCTGGCATCATTACATTTTCTGGTAGATTACTAATGGGTATTGAAGAAATGCTTTAAGTGTTCTGACCACTTTTAATATATTTCCAGCTGAGCCCTAACTTTTAGTTTCTGCCTATCTCCAAGGATTTCTTAAGAGAGAAGCACTGACAGTAAGACATGCTCTTATTAAGTCAAAGTCAATTCAAAGCCTGGGGTCGCCCCAGTCAGTTTTATACAGCTTGACAATCATTTGATCAAATATATGTCCTGGATAGAAACCCTTAGATTTCCAGGTGCTTTTGAAAAGTTGTAATATACTTTTTAAAAATACATCATCTTTGGCCTGTTGGAATTTATATGTCCAGCTTAGTTTTTATTCTCAGACTTCTGAGGTCTGCAGAGGAAGAAGTCCACAAATACCCTCATTTTCAGCTTGCCAATTTTCTTCTTAATTTAGGTCATATATTCTATTTGGAAAGGAAAAAATAGCAAAAAGATTGTGCTATTGTGGATTGTACATGAATTTCAGTTAGGACTGAATATCTGTCTCTGTTTCTCTTCATTTCTCTGTATCTCTCTCTCTGTCTCTCTGTCTCTCTGTCTCTCTCTCCCTTTCCTTTCGTCTTCCCTTTGATGCCCTCCAAAAATGATACCATAACAGTTTGATGAATTTCATTTG